>NW_023144628.1:4821000-7511000 GCF_012932325.1 Thrips palmi
TCACTGCGCGCGGGGCCGCGGGGCGCCCACAGCAGCGGCGGTAGCCAGCAGCAGTAGGGCATGGAAAGAGCAACAAAAACATTTTTACATTTTTGCCTATTTTTGTTTTTTTCGAGAAACGCGCGCCCCTTACACTCTTTTCCACAAACGCCATCGCGCAGCAGCCGTCCGCACATCTGCATGGAAGCTGGCGGGCTGGCGAAGCACGGCCAAGCACAGCGAAGCGGGCTGCAAAAGGACGCGAAAAAGAAAAACAGCTTTCGTTTCGTGGCTCCATTCGTGTCCGGTCTTCCGTGCGCCTCCGCGCCCTTCACTCAACGCCACCACGCCTCTCGCCACGTCACACTCGTCGTCTCTCTCGCACCCACGCGCGGTGCGGCCTCTGCGCAGACTGATTCCGAACTGTCGCACTCTCTCTCGCACCATCACGGGGCTTCCACCGGGGGTGCGACGGAGAGGGAGCGACGGGGCTCGCCGTTCGGAGCCACCGCTGTGCTGCCTGACGGTGTACACGGCGCTGCCGGTGCGGCATCAAAAGCAAGGGGCCGGGCTGGGGGCGGTGGGGGCGGTGGGGGCCTCTCTTGCCTCAGCAATCCGTCTCTATTACGCATGTTGTAAGGCCGTCAGGACCGTCAGGACCGTCAGGGCCGTGAGGGGTGAAGGCCGGCCTAGGCCAGCGGGGCGCGCGGCCTGGAGTGCCACCACGGCACTGCAATATCGCTTCCGGTTACAAGTCGCGACAACAACCTAACGTGGCCGATGTCAGCAATGGAGGGAAGGCGGGTAGAGAGGTTCTTTGCGCGGGATTTTTAATGGCAAAATCGAAGCGGCCTGATCCATCTGCGTGGGACCGTTTTGAAACGGTGTAGGCATTTCGCCGGGCCGCACCGCGGGGGCGTGGGGTCGACACTTTGGTGTGGCGGATCGGGCCGCAGGATGGCGTTCCAGCGAGGCGTTCCAGCGAGGCGTTCCAGCGAGGCGTTCCAGCGAGGCGTTCCAGCGAGGCGTTCCAGCGAGGCGTTCCAGCGAGGCGTTCCAGCGAGGCGTTCCAGCGAGGCGTTCCAGCGAGGCGTTCCAGCGAGGCGTTCCAAGGACCGCGCAGGCCTAAGCGAAGCCTTGAGGCGCTCCGGGACGACCGCGCCGCGCCGAGCATCCGAGCATCCGAGCACCAATTAGCGGCAAAGGCCTGCCAAATATCAATAACGACATTCGAGTTCGATGAACACGGCGACGCGGCGCGGCGCGGGGGCATCGCGTGCCGCCTGGCACTGTACAGTGGGCCAGAAGACCGGTTGAGGTGGCTGAAACTCTAGACGCGTTTTGAGCTCCAGAGTCGCTAAACAGGCCTCGAACCGGGCGTGTGACCCCCACCAATGGATTCCTCGTTCGGAGAGCAATCCATTGGTGGGATCACACGTTCGGTTCGAGTCCCATTTAGCGAGTCTGGAGCTCAAAACGCGTCTAGAGTTTTGGCCGCCTGCGCCGGTCTTCTGGCCCACTGTGCAGTGCCTGGCAGTGCCTGGCCGTACCTACGCTGTATTTGCGAGGCAAACACGCAGGCGGCGCGGCTGGGTCGCCAAAGGGGGAGCAAGGACCGGCTAGAAATCGGAATCGGGGTGGCGGGGCGGGGCGGGGCGAGAGGCAAGGGGGAGGGGAGGGCGGCATCTTGTCACGTCGGTGCAGCGATATGCAGAATGAAAGGGGCTGCTGGATACGCAAGTTTTTATTTGGACAGCGCCTGATTGCCGGCGGGAGGGCCCCCGAGGGAGGGCCCCCGAGGGAGGGCGGCTGGATATGAGACGCTGCAGCCGGCTGCACGGCGAGGGGCGCCCTCCCCGTCCCCCCCCCCTCCCCCTACCCCGGAGCACGGCGTGCACGGCGTGGCGAACTCTCCCCTGCGGCAGCCAATCCGACAGACTCCGGTGTATTCGACACCGGCGAGTGCCTTTCGCCAGCGCATCCCGCTGCCGGAACAAAACAACAGCAACAAAAACTAACAAGAAAGAAACACTGCTTCTTGCACTTTTCTTCTCGTTCCATCTTGTTTTCGTCAAAAGAAAATAACGTGTTGGAATTGTTTGTTTGCGGCGGCCTCGCTCGTCGTCGTCGGGCACGACGCTGTCGACCTTGTTCTGGAGCTGGAGGAGAGAGAGAGAGAGAGAGAGAGAGAGAGAGAGAGAGAGAGAGAGAGAGAGAGAGAGAGAGAGAGAGGAGAGAGAGAAGGGAGAGAGGGAGACAGAGAGAGAGACGCAGCTGCAGATTGTCTTTTGTCTCGCGCACAAAGAAGGCCGCTAATTGGTTGTCACATCGGCGTGCCTTGCCCGTCTTTGCCCGACGAGGGGGGGGGGGGGGGGGCAGCGCGTCTTGGGGAAGGGCAGTGCGGGGCAGTGCGGGGCAGTGCGGCCCGACGGTGGTCGGCGGGGCGGTAAAGCCCAAACACCTTCCATCTCCTCTTCCTTCATTCCCTTTATTGAATCTCATCCGGCATTACGTAGCCCCCCGTGGCCCCGTGGACCTGAAACCCCGCGCCGCGCCCCGTCTGGGGCCCACTCGGGCCCACTGAAGCCGTGCCCGTCGTTTCGGCGACGCAGCAAAAAGAAAAACTTTGAAGGAAATGCTCTGGGGTCGAAGAAATATTTTCGACTTGAGGGAATGCTCTGGGGCTTGAAGAAATTCTCTAGGGTTAAAGAACTGCTCTCGGGCCCCGGTCTCTTTCCCAGAAAGCCACCTTGCTTGGCGGGCCGCTGGCTGGCCGTTGGCTGGCCGTTGGCGCTGATCACACGGCCGCGTTACTCAAACCGTCTTCAAACAGACCGTAATCCTTGGGATCCGTCCCGTACCGTCCCGGCCGGGCCGACGCGGTGCCGCTCGCCCGTGGCTCTTCCAGCCAAGCCACGCTGTTCGAGGCTGAAACAGCCACCCTGTTTGAGGCTGAAACAGCCACCCTGTTTGAGGCTGAAACAGCCACCCTGTTTGAGGCTGAAACAGCCACCCTGTTTGAGGCTGAAACAGCCACCCTGTTTGAGGCTGCTACAGCTGTTCGACGCTGGTACAGCCACACTTTTTTAGCGTAAATTACGAAGTAATTTCTATATAACCTTATGTATGCTCAAGACACTTTGTTATAACAAGCTGCTTTTCTTTGTAAGGCATAAAATAGTTCGTAAGGTTTTCTCAGTGTGGCGTCCTGGCGGATGAATTCCTCTCTGTTCGTTCTCCTTGGCGGGCTGCCGAGGCGAATCGCTTCTCATTGGATCGCAAACGCAGCTGCGTTTCGCGGCGATGCCTTTTTGATTCGGATATCGCCTCCGGTCGGCGAATGGAGGACAGACTGGGAAGGAATTCGACTCGACGGTCGGATTCGTGGAGACTTGCCAGCGCTGCCCGCCGCCACTGCCGCCTCTGCGCAGCCACGACAAGCCAGAGACAAAGACGTCGAGCTTGTAATGTTCCAACATAAATTGTCTAAAGAAATGGCCTTCGACGGCGTCGTGATCTACCTTCACACAACCATTTTGCTCGGAACTTAAAACCGGCTATTTCGCTGGATCTATATCGAAGAGGATCCAGCGAAATAGTCCATGCACCAAAGAGTCGGTCTTCCTGACCTCCCCCAAGCCGACCCAGTCCGCTGCTCGTGTGTGGTGCCTATAGTCTCCACCGATAATGGACGGCCCGCCGCCTCCGACTCCGCTCCCTTCCGAATCTAAATGCCAATTAAAAAGTTGGCCGGCGCAGCCACGCGCTGCCGCAAGTCAACAGGGAAGGTGCTGGAAGCTGGAAGGCGGGCTGGGCTCCGCACAGTGGGCCAGAAGACCGGTGGAGGCGGCCAAAACTCTAGACGCGTTTTGAGCTCCAGAGTCGCTAATTGGGCCTCGGACCGAACGTGTGACCCCACCAATGGATAGCTCTCCGAACGAGGAATCCATTGGTGGGGTCACACGTTCGGTTCGAGTCCCATTTAGCGACTCTGGAGCTCAAAACGCGTCTAGAGTTTTGGACGCCTCCACCGGTCTTCTGGCCCACTGTGTGGCCCTGCGCGCTGTCAGGCAGGCAGTCCGGGGATCGGCGTCGATGTCTAATTGGGAATGCTGGTCTGCCCCGGCCAGGCTCCGCCAGGCTCTGCCAGGCTCTCACCTTGCCCGACGCCCCGCGTCGCCAACTTTTTCTTATTCTACAGCCCTGCTCGCTTAAAAAGGCAGGGCCGTTCTACTTTTCGAGCTGCTTACACTGTTGGGAAAACGGTCGCAAATTTCGGACCGTCGGTATCGGGTTTTCAGGCAGCGTTACAGCGCAGGGCCCAGGACTGGACTCTTCTTATTTCCAGTTTCGAGGCTGCTGACTGCAGATTCCAGCTGGCTACGTGTCCTGGCCCCTGGCTCCAGCCAGGCTATCCAGCCCCCTCCTCCCAGCTTACTGGGCAGCGCGCTGCGCGGCGCTGTGCGATGCGCCCACCGCCCTCCATCCGGCTCTATTTCTGTATCATGTCCACATGTGTCTCCGCGCGTTGTGCGCCCCGTCCAATAATACCGCCCGCCCCACATGTGCTCGTCCCGACTCGTCCCAGGGCAGCTTCGTGGAGGGAAGTCCAGTGGACCGCAAGAATCTCACCTCCCAAGAACACCCTCGCCCCCCGCCTGAGCCTGCCTGGCTCTGCTTGGCCCAGCCTGGCCACGTCGGGCCTTTTCGTATTCCCGCGGCACTACACTGCACACAGCCCGAGCCGACTTTCGTGTCTGACAGTTGAAACATTTGTTCGAACGCTTGTTGTTCCCTCCCGACGGCCGCCTGACTGAAGCCCCCGCCCCTCTCCCCTCTCCTCCTGGCGGCCTGGCCGAGTCGGCTGCAGTGTGGCGGTGCAGCGCCCCAGGCGTCAACAACCAGTGCAGCCACGTTTCCAAACTTGAGCACGCCGCCATGCATAATGAATGATGAATAATGCATAATGCACGGGAGTCATCCCGTTCATCGCGGGCCCCGCTGAGGGCCAGCGGCGGGCTGGCCGGCGGCGGCGTCGACAATTGGCGCCACATTCCCTTATTTTTCAAACCGGCGCGGGAAGTTGGAACGCTCCTGTTTGGGGCGTGGCGGTTCGGGCGGGGCCGCGCGGCATCGACCCGTCTTATTGGCCGTCCCGGTTGACGGCCACCTGTCTGGCGGTGACACCCCATCGGGCAGGTGCGGCTCATCGCGGCGTGGCGGCGCGAGGCGCGCAGAGCAAGGCGCAGAGCGTGGAGCCGCGCGCGCCAAAGTTGGCGAAAGAGATTACAGGACGTGGCTGCGGCTGTCTTGTCGGCGTGACGCGACGCCCCGGCGACGCCACCGCCAGAGACACGCCAAGGGGCCTGGCGCTTGTCGAGCTTGACGGCGCGGACGAGCGGCAAGCCGAGTTGGAACGCTCGGCCCGTGCCGTGGGCGAATTACAAAAGTGCCCCGTGTGTGGTGCTGCTGTGTCTGCGACGACGGGGCGGTGCTGCGCTGCGTGCCTCCCTCGCCGTCGACGGGCCGCGTCTGTCTCTCTCGCACTCACGGAGCGCGCCGCCGGGCTGCGGCAGAGACAGGGCGCTGCGTTCGGGCGCGGCCTGCTGCTCATTTCACGAGTTGTCCTTTCCCCCCCTCTTTATCAGGGCCTCTTGCAGGGGCACGGCGACGCGGCGACGCACAGTGGGCCAGAAGACCGGTGGAAGCGGACAAAACTCCAGACGCATTTTGAGCTGCAAAGTCGCTTAACGGGACTCGAACCGAACGTGTGACCCCAGCAATGGATTCCTCGTTCGGAGAGCAATCCATTGATGGGGTCACACGTTCGGTTCGAGTCCCATTTAGCGACTCTGGAGCTCAAAAGGCGTCTAGAGTTTTGTCCGCCTCCACCGGTCTTCTGGCCCACTGTGCGTCGCGGCGTGCGTCCAAGTTGTGCGGCGGTGCTGCCAGTGCTGCTTCCGGCGACACGTTTAAAGATGGCGCGATTGCGACTTTGTATTCCGGGTGTCCTTCCCGCCGCGGCGCCTCCGCCACCACCGCGCTGCGAGTTTATTTCATTTTTCGCACGGAATTCTGGAGTCCTGGAGTCCCTGGAATCGCGAGGCGTTCGCCAGAGCGAGCAGCGGCGCGACTGGGGCGGGCGGGGCAGACGGGGTGGATGGAGGATGGGGCGGGGCGGGGCGGCCACAGCGCGCTAATCTAATTGTTTCTTTCTTCACACAAATTGGGGCCGCCTTGACTACGGGCGCGCAGTCCCCACGCCACTCGGCGCCACGCATTCAGACTCGTTAGAGCTGTTGACTTATGTGAAGTCACGAACGGCCCGGCTCGGCCCGGCCCAGCGCGGCTCGGCTCGGCTCGGCTCGGCCCGGCCTCAATGGAGGGCGATGGACTTATTCATACGAGAGTACGATTTTATTCAAATGGCAAACAGCGCCGCTTTCCGCGCCACCGGAAATGAACTTGCCATCTGACGGCGATGACAAATGACGTGGGTTTGAATCCCGGCGCCGCCGCGCTGCCGTGCGGCCCTCTCTCGCGGCCCCGAGGCAGCTCACGTCCGCGATGTGGCCTTCCCTCCCCGACGTCCCCGTCGTCCTCGTCGTCGTCCTCGCCGTCGCGGCCCGGCCTGCATCGAGTATTAGCACAATCGTGTTTATCTTGCCGATTCGGCGTGTTTGTGTTGGCAGTCATGACTTGGACGCTTTCTTGCCGCCCTCGCCTCTACACTGGCTGCGACGCTGCGACGCGACACGGCGCGCCAGTTGTGTCTGTTCCGCCGAGTTCCAACTTGATGAACTTGATTCGCTTGCGCGCGCGGCGGCCGAGTGCAGTGTGAGGACTCGCAGTGTGTCTGGCGGGCCGAAAGGGCGCGGCGATTGGTCGGCCCGTCCGCGCAAACCGAAACAAAATCAGGCGGACGCGATATGCCTCACATGTTGCCCAACTTTTGTCCAACTTTGTGTTTTCATTTTTGCCGCGGGGCGAATGGGCGGCGCGTGACGCGGTGGGCACTGCGTTATGCCGCCGTTGCCGTGCTGCTGGACCTCAAAAGAGTGGCAGGCGGCCCTGCGGTCCTGGTCTGGCCACCAGGTCTGGCCGGTCGGCAGGGAACAGGGGACGGTGTGGGACGGGGAGGGACGGGGAGGGGGCTGCACGGTCCACTTGACGTTTCCACCGATTTGGAGCCGTTCTTCCTGATTCGCGGCCAGCCATGCATGCTCGCCCAGGCGCTATTTTATTGTGCAGCACAGTAAAATGCGTGTGCGAGTCCCCCCTCCCCACCCCGTGCCGGCCGTGGCGCGGCGAGCGACGCGGCGAGCAGTGGCGCCCCAGATGGGGCCGAGCCGCATCGTTGAACCCCAACGCCAGTTTACTGTAAAATACTAAAAATGGTGCAAAGCGACAATTTTAAAAATTTCAGCACCGGGCCCAGGAGCCCATTGAGCTAATCGATCTCCATTTCGTTGTGAATCTTTCCCTCTATTTGTCATGTTCGTTTCAACGTGATGTCACGTTCCCGGAATGAGAGTGTCGTTCCAATCGCATAGTGTACATGGCTAAACTTTTCGCATCGGGAAGTCTTGAGAGTCCCCGGCACCCTGAGAGGTTCCTAAAGCCCCCCCCCCCCCCCCCCCGTCTCTCTGGAGCGTCGAGCACCGCGATTCATCAAGAGTCACATGAAAGGAAGGGCGCCCCGATTGCGTTTCAAACACATGCAAAGTAGATTGTTACTGATGTTCCCTCCTCGCCCTTTGTCTCTGTCTCTGTCCGAATTATACGCCCCTCTCCGTCGCCCACCCTGCCCCGCCCCGCCCCGCCCCGCCCCGCCCCACCCCGCCCCGCCCCGCCCCACCCCGCCCCGCCCCGCCCCACCCCGCCCCGCCTTGGACCGCGCCTTTGGCTGCCGCCTCGCGATTTTTGTGCTGAATTTAAATGTAAAGATTACATTATGGCATCGGATTCATTACCCCGGGGCCGCGCGCTGCTCCCCCCTCCCCTCGGAGGCTTGATCGGGCTGCTCGGGGAGGGATCGCCAGCCTCGGCCACGCCGCCGCTTCCTCGGTTCGCTCGCCGGCGTCGCGGAGGCGGAGCGAGGCGGAGACGAGGACGAGGCATTCACTTGTCAATCCGCAGATTCCCGAGTCGCGCTGTCGCGCTGCAGACTGGGTCGCTCTGTCTCTCTCGCACCCGTACGGGGCGCCCCATGAGTGCGAGAGAGACGGAATGAGTCTGCTGTCGCGCGCCGAGACGCCGATTGCTGTCTGCCATGAGACGCTCTCTCGGCGCGATTGATCCATTGCCGGTTAATGGTGTTTCTGTCTGAGGGCGCGTTTTAATCCAACGCCGCCATGGCGCGCCAGCAGCGGACGAGGACGTTCCAAGCAAGAGAGGCCGAGCGAGAAAAAAAGAGTTTTTTTTTTGCAGTGCTTTATTGGGCGATGAGACATCACGTTCGCAAAATAAAGCCTGGAAACGAAAGACTGTCGAAGCCTTTTTCCTGTCGCACCTCCTCCCTTGTGCCAACTATCTGTCCACACACACTCTTTCCCCGTAATCCTCTTCAACTCCACTATCCCCCTCCCCCCTCCCCCTCCGGGCGTGGCGAGAATACTGGATGGGCTGTGGTGTGGCGGCCCGGCCGCGCCCGGCTTCGGGAACACTTCTAATAAAACTCGGTGCCAAAGTTTTGTAATTACCAACAAGAAGACGAAGAAACTTCCGTTTGCTACTTTTTGTTTTCGCGGTGAAATCTATTCTGTCTTCTAAAACTCTCGCGGCACCTTCGGCGCCCCACTTAAGTGCAGTCTTTGTACCTGTGCGTTCTGGCAGCCTTCCGGCCGGGCAGACGGGACTCAATGCGGCGCTCAATGGAGCGAGCGAGCGCGAGCGAGGGAGGTACCGCCCCGCGGCGCGCCGCCAAACGAACCGTGGCCCGCGCGGCAATGCGGCTCTACCCCGCGCCGCCGCGTGTCTCTGCAGCGCGGGGTAGCGCCGATGACGTCACACAGTGGGCCAGAAGACCGGTGGAGGCGGCCGAAACGCTAGATGCGTTTTGCGCTTAAGAGTCGCTAAATGGGATGCGAACCGAACGTGTGACCCCACCAATGGATTGCTCTCCGAACGAGGAATCCAACGGTGGGGTCGCACACTCGGTTCGAGTCCTGTTTAGCGACTCTGGAGCACGAAACGCGCCTAGAGTTTCGGCCGCCTGCGCCGGTCTTCTGGCCCACTGTGCGTCGTGGCGCGGCCAGGGCAGCCTCGTATGCAAATCAGGCCAACGCGCGCACACACACACACGCCTGTGTATTCACAGAGGCGTCGGCTGCAGCGTGCGGGGGCCCAGCGGCGTTTAGAATTACCAAAGTGCTCCACCTACACTGGACGGCTGGCCACGGTCGGCCACGCCATCGCCGCGGCCGCCGCCTCCATCATTCATGACGGCGACCCTGAAAAACAGCGCGGCGGCCGCGCACCGCCAAAACGGGCAAAAAAAGCGCGGTGGGAAATTACGCATTCAAATTGAAATTGCAGAACGACCAACCTGTTGGCCTCTATTAATGAAGACGCCCAGCCAAGTTGGCGGCACTGGCACTAATGGGTGCAGCGCGGCGCACAGTGGGCCAGAAGACCGGAGGAGGCTGCAAAAATTCGATTGGTGGGGTCACACGTTCGATTCCTGTCCTGTTTCGTGACTCCGAAGCTCAAAACGCGCCTAGAATTTTTGCCGCCTCCGCCGGTCCTCTGGCCCACTGTGCGGCGTGGCCGAGGCGTGGCCGAGGCCTGCGGCGGACAAGCAGCGCGCCATCAGAGAATCCACACCGCATCCCGCATTCAACACGTCATGAAAAATCGCGCGCCACGTCGCCGCTCTCCTCGGCCATCCCACTTTTGTTTTAAAAAATATACATCATCATTATCGTGGGGGAAACGGCCGCCAACCCTACCCCCTCCGAAAGTCACAGCCTTGTCTGCGTGAACCATCAGCAGTGCCGCTGGCGAGCGCATCGAACGGGCCAGACAGAGACAGAGAGAGAGAGAGGACTGGGCGACGCGATGATGGAAGTCGGGCAAAAAGTGCAAACATGATAAACTAACGAATGCAGCGGCACGCTCCTCCTCCCTCCCCTCCACCTCCGCCCCCTCCCCTCCACCTCCGCCCCCTCCCCTCGCCCTCCGCTCGCTGAGAAACGGCCCGACCGCGCGTCAAACGCGTGAGTGCTTCAAGTCAGTGGGCGAAATTAGTTGGCAGGCGGGTGGGGGCGCCGCTGCTGGCTGCTGCTGCTGGCAACAACTACTTTGCATGGTTTCGGTCGAACGGTGTGCCACGCGTGCCGACCGCCTGGCCACGTCCGTGCCCTCCATTCCCGGTCAGCCCCCTCCCCCTCCCCTCTTCCCCTTTTCTGCAAGCCGCGTGCTGGGCGGGCTGCTGGAATTTACAGCCGCTCTTGCACGGCGTCGCATGACGTGCGTGTCTTTTCTCGGCCAGTTATTCCCAGCCAATTTACGATCGCCGTGTGTGTGTGTGTGTGTGTGTGTGTGTGTGAGTGTGCGTGCGGCGAGCGGATACACGAGAAGTGGCGTCGCGACTCCGCAGTACGTGGGCTTTCTCCGCCGTGCTCCGCTCTCTTTTTCCTCCAGCGATTCCAGGACGAGTGGCGCCCCGCCGCGTGATCATTCTCAGTCGCCGCGCCGTCCCTGGATCCTGGAGATCCTGGAACATAAAGCATCCATTCCAACTTTCACTAATGCAGCGACAGGCGGGGGCGGCCCGGCGTGACGCCGCGGACGCATTATACAGTGCCTCTCGGCGGGGCCGCCCTGGCCGAGGCAGCCAAGGCCCAGGCCAAGGCCCGGCCGGCCTGGCGGTTCGCGGCCGAGGAAGAACAGCTGCGCGCGTATCAGCATACCGCCTGGGTCGCCTTTCACCGGGTACCGGTCGGGGCGGGGCGGGGCGGCCGAGTGCTTCCAGCGGATATCGCGATAAAATGAAAACCACCGGAATGGCGCCGCGCTGCGCGGGCAGGCGGGCGGGCAAGGAGGCGAAGGCGGAAAAAAGGAACACACATAAGGAAGGGGAGGGGCGTCGCCGGGGACGTGCTTTGCATGTTAAACGGCCCCTCTCCCCGCCAGCTAAAACACACAGTTACACGCTGCCACGCCCTGCCACGCCCCGCCGCCTCACCACGCCCCGCCACGGCCCGCCGCCGATTGTGTCTTCGGTGTCCTTCACCCCGATACACAACGTGACACCGAGGGTCTTTTTATCTGTCCTTTTTTTGCAGCCATTGACCCGGCCACCCGGCCAACTGGACCGAACAGCAGAAACACTGCCAACTGATACGTCCCGTTATTGGGAGCGGCTCGGCTCGGCTCGGCTCGGCTCGGCTCGGCTCGGCTCGGCTCGGCTCGGCTCGGCTCGGCTCGGCTCGGCGCTCGATGGTGCAGTGCGAGACAAAAGAGAGCCGCCTGCACTGCAGAGCGCGGAGCACGGCGAGGGGCATGTCGGCGCCGAGCCGGCCCAAGCTGCTTCTTATACCGCCTTCCACACAGCGCGGCGCCATTTGGCCGCTCCCCCGCCGTCACCCGGCACGCTTTAGTGCAACCTCTCCGTCAGAATGCAGCGTTCCGATTGGCTTGGCTGGCCCGGCGCTGCGGAGCGCTGCGGAGCCCCTGTGATGGGCGGCGTAGGCAACGCGGCGCGCTGGCGTGCTGGCCGGGCTGGCCCACGCCGAGTTCGCAGGCGCTGAAGCATAGCCCGGCCGGGCCGTGTACCCAACCACCCCCTCCCCTCCCCGCATCCCTGCGGCGTCGCGCGAGCGCTAAGAAACAGTTTTTACTTTCACTTGAACGCACACAGCCATTTGCATGATTCTGAGAATTCTATATTCCGACGCTGGCCGGATTTCGGCGAGAAGAGAGAGAGAGAGACAACATGCAAATGCTGTGGTGTGCCGTGGCCTCCCGCTGCCAGCCGGGACAGGAAAAGGGGTGGGGGAGGTGCGAAGCAGTGCGAAGCCGGGGACAAGATGACGTGCGCGGGGTCAGGAGTGGGCTGCGAGTGGGAGAGAGAGAGAGAGAGAGAGAGAGAGAGAGAGAGAGAGAGAGAGAGAGCGAGCGAGATAGAGATAGAGAGAGAGAGAGAGCCGCACTTGAATAGTTTGCGGGGACAAATAATCCACTGCAGTCAGCCGATATATCACGAGGCCGGGCGGGGCAGGCCAACTAGTGCGCGTGGGCAGCCCTGCGAGCACGGCCAGCCCAGCGCAGCCATGGCGCAGCCCCGCGCAAGAAATACAAGCCGGCTGTATCGGGATGGAGACATGGCCTGGCGGGGCTGGCGGGGCTGGCGGCCCGACACAAGACATACTGTTTCACCAGAGCGCCGCCCACGGCACGCCGGCACGGCCCCCTCCCCTTAACTGCTCGTCTCATGCAAATAGTGCGGCGGCCCTGCAGTGATAAAGCCCCGCCTTATCAAACGCCCTTATCCACCGCGGAGGGGCAGCTATCGCGGCGTACCAACGCGCGAGTGAAAAAAAAAAAGTTGCGCGGAGAGCATCAACCTGGATGTGTCCCCGCAGGGGGCGGCCGTCTTGGGTAGACACGGGGCGACGGGGCGTGCGCGAGAGAGACAATAACCTGTCCATGAAGGCAAAACGTGAGTTCGTCGTACCCTTTTCCCAGCACCCCCGCCGCCATAAGTCTTCCTCTGCTGCGGACAGGGGCTTCTTCTTTATTTTTTCTCCACCGCCACGTTTATCGAGAACTTTATGTCCAAATTCCCCGCACAAAAAAGGGGGACGAAGGGTCCCTCCGGTTGATGTTATGCGGTTCGGAACGCGGAGAGGGAGGCGATGCCAGCGGCGGGACTTGAACCCGAGCCAAAGAGGAGGTGCACCCTGCGGCGCCCTAACCAACTGCGCCACGGCGGCCGTCGGAGGCGGCGGCACGGCGGCCGTCTGAGGCAGCGGTGCGAAGGTCACAGCAGCGCCGGGACGCCGGGCCCTTGTTTGGAGGAGACGGTAATGGTGAACGACGAACAATATGCTGACCAAGAATGGGGCGTGGGAGGCCAAGCCCAGCCTGGCCGCGTCGGGCGGGGCGTCGTTCACAACGCCCTCATTCACACTCCACGCCGTTCAAAGCACACTGCGAACAGAAGATAACCAAAACGAGCCGCGGGGAAGAGAAAGCTGTTTTCAGGCCGTCTCCCCACTGTTTGCCAGCGCGCCGCGACGCATTCATGTAAGAAGGGCAATGCTGTAGGGCATTATGGGGCGGAAAGGAAAAAGAAGAAGACGGGAAAGGAGAAAATAAGGAGAAAGAGGGGGGGGGAGAGAGAAGGAGACACACAGAGAGAGGAGGGAAGAGCCTCGGGCGTAAACCACCCGGCCCAATCTTATTCCAATAAATTCAAACACGCCAGTGACGCTATTCGCCCTCGACACAACCCAAGCAGCAGCAGCAGCAGCAGTGACGCGAGAGGAGAGAAAGAAGCACGATAAGTCAGAGGCCGCCTTCTTCACGGCAGGTGCCGGGGACGTGTGTGGTGTGGCGGGCCTCCGTGCAGGCTGTTTGATTTGAGTCCCCGAGGGCTTGGCCCGTCCCCTTTTTGTTCCGGCAGCCGCTCGCTTCCTCGGTGGCGCGCCGGGGGGGGGGGTGCGGAGTGATGTCCCGGCCCCTTAATAAGTGGCGCTATAAATCGTGGGCGCCATTAATATGAGCGTCTGCGGTGCCGTGTAATGTGGTCCCCAACAGGACCCCCGTCCCCAGTCGGGGCCCAGGCGGGGCCCAGGCAGCCAGGGCCACCCTGGGCCCGGCAGGGCGGCGGGACCCATCCCGGCGGTGCATGTAGAGCCCACGACCCTCCGTCGCCTGCGGAGCCTGCGAGCCTGCGCCACAGTTTCCTTCCTCATTCTCAACTTTCCCTTATTTAATAGGCGCCCACCACGCGGAGGTGTGCCTCCCCCTCCTCCCCGACCAAGCCAGCAGCCCTCCGGCGCCCCCGCCCAACTCGGGGTAAGAAACGCCGCGGTCGCCAGACGCGACCCTTCGCCGAGGCATGCCGGGGGCGAGGAGCGCGTCCCGCAAATCGCAAGCGGTCTCCACAGAGTGCGGCGCGGCCCGGGTTCAACCACCACCGCCGGCGACCATTCTTCTTTAAATACCTCCCCTCTCCTCCGGCGCCCGGATCGGTATTCAGCCTGACTTTGTCCGGCCGAGGGGCCAAGGAGCGGCTGGGGTGGCGCAGCGTCGCCCGCCCCGCCACTCCGCTGTATGTAGGGCGGGTTAGGGCCGAGCCGCCCTGAATCTTGTGTGTCGCACTGTCGCGGTGCGGTCGTGTTTTATGTGTGTCATAAATACATCAGCAGACTTTCGGAGGGCCGGGCGCCCTGCCCGGCCGCCTTACCGCCGCCGGCACGCGGGCAGCGTTCAAACTGGACCCGCTCACCCGGCGGACGTGACGCCAGGGCGGGGCGGGGGTTGGGGGGGGGGGTGTTGTCGTCCAATGAGCCATAGCCCCTGTCGCGCCAGCGGTGAGGTGCAGTTTTACGGCGATGGCGAACACGAAAAGCCACAACGTCGGCGACGGGTATTTGAACCCCGGGCTGACACGGCGGGCTGCCCGACGACGGCCGGGCAGGGATCCGCCAAGTATGGCGCGCCTTTTTAAACTGAGGTAATAGAGCTTCATTCGCACTTTCTTTCGCCACTAATTCGCGGCCTTTCCCGGCGGGGCGGGGGCGGCGCCGGCCGGGGGCGGCGGGGGGCGGCCGGGGGCGGCAGGAAGGTGGTGTAAACTTTGCCCATCTAATCCGTTAAATACGGGATAATCCCGGGCGGCCTGCAGTCCTCCTCCTCCTCGCCTGCTTTCCTTTTCTCTGGGCCGCGTCGTCGCCGCGTCCTCGTTTCCCCGCTTTTTCACCACCACCCCTTATTTCCCGCCCGCCCTTCCCTTGGCTTCTTGTTCTTTTACTGCCGGACAATTCTTTCAAGCTCCCTTTGTGCGCCGTAATGGCTGCGCTGTGTTGCAGATACTGCTGTGGGTGGCCGCTAGGCTGGCAGTTAAACGGGTTGAAATACGAGTCACCTCGTTGTCAAAATGGACAGCGGCGGTGATGGCATCTGCGTGTTTTTCCACCGGTCTTCTGGCCCACTGTGCGGCGTCCCACTGCGAGCGTCTCGCGCTGCACTGTACAGAGCACACGTGCGAGGGCTGGAAGGCGGAAAAACGGGTCCCGTCCACCAGCGTCCGCCCACACACACCCACACCAACCAGGCCAGGCGGGCGGCCCCAGGCCCCAGGCCCCAGGCCCCAGGCCCCAGGCCCCAGGCCCCAGGCCCCAGGCCCCAGGCCCCAGGCCCCAGGCCCCAGGCCCCAGGCCCCAGGCCCCAGGCCCCAGGCCCCAGGCCCCAGGCCCCAGGCCCCAGGCCCCAGGCCCCAGGCCCCAGGCCCCAGGCCCCAGGCCCCAGGCCCCAGGCCCCAGGCCCCAGGCTCCGGCCTCGTCCCGCCGCGGCGTGGTGCGGCGGCCTGCACCCCGTCGTCGCCGTCGTCACAGCAGGCTGCCGAGCAAAAGTTGGTCGTGGACAAGGCGCCAGCGCCAGCGTCCGCCGGCCGGCAGCGCAGCTGTGGCCAACACATGCAGGCGGGGAGAACAATTCCAGGGAAGCAGCACGGTCACGGCGGCGGGGCGGGGTGGGGCGGGGCGGGGCGGGGCGGGGCGAGGTCACGGTGGGGCCAGAGGGCTGCAGCACGCGGCTACAAATCGGAACAGGATTAAAACCCTCCAAGGACAATCAGCGCACACCTGTTGGGGCAGCGGAATAATGGGCTGTTTGTTTCTGGCGCAAGTGTTGTGCGCGCTGAAATAATGAACATAAAAACAAAGGCAACAGTCTTTCCTCATTTTCAACCAGGTTTGTGCGCCCCTCACAGTGTGGGTGCACCTTCGCCCCTCGCAGTGTAGGCCCCGGCGGCTCGCTTTGCTCGCAGCGAGGACCGGCCGATGATTATTTCCCTAATTGCCGGAGGCCCGCCACCGCCACGGCGCGCCACGGCCTCGGTGCGTGCGCAGTGCGCAGGCCTCGACCGGCCTCGGCCAGGGACTCGGCCGAGGAGGACGCCGCCGAGATCTTGCCCGTGATATACGTAATGGGCCAAAGTTGCATTGTTGTCATAAGTCACTCCGGCGCCGCGTCCCCTCGGCCGCCCTTGGCATGGCAAATCCCACTCCCAACCTTCCATCTCCTTTCTTTCCATTTTTCTCCCTCTTTCTCGTCCCCGGCCCCTCTTTCCTCCCCCGGCGCTGGCTGGCGGGCGGGCTGCGGGACGCCCTCCGCTGGGTCACCTACTCCTTCCTCGCCAGCTTTTTAACTCCCACTCCCTCCCCGCCGCGCCCCGGCCGCGGGCTGGCCTGACGCTGCCCTGGGCCCGGCCGTGACAAAGCCGTAATCTTGAAGGGGCATGAAGTTTGAATTGCTCTGCAGCAGTGAGTGGTGGGGTGCGGCCCGCCCCGCCCCGCCCCGCCCCGCCCTGTGCGGTCGTCCTGTCCTGCGACTGGGAAATGGGGTGCTGGAGCCGCGCTGGCTTCGCCTGGAACTGGAACTGGAGGTCAGCCCGTAATGTGTGTGCTTCCAGCGGCTTCCAGCCCCCGGCCGCACAGTCTTCCAGCGCACACGGAGACACATTCTCGGCGGGAAAAAGGGGGCGGCGAGAGCGGCCACCTAGCAAGTGGCTGGGAAGGGACTTGAAAAGGATATCGATGTCGACGAGGAGGTCGGGGAGGAGAGAGAGAGAGAGAGTGAGAGTGAGAGAGAGAGGCTGATGGCTATCTCCGGCGATCCCCCGTCATTACGGGCCATCCGGCCGATCCGTCCGACCCGGCCGGGCTGGCCCACCATTGTCACGGCCAGCCTTTGGGCCAGCCTTTGGTGGGCCAGCCTCAGCCTTTCAACCCCTTCCCCTGTGTTTATTGTCCGAGCCGTTGACGAGCCTCTCCGCTCACCAAATTTGGCTCGCACACGAAAACATCCAGAAAAAGAGTCGCTCTTCCTCCAAAATTTTTTTTTAGCAACATTACTTACGTTCAATTCCCGTTAGGGTTAGCCCAAATATTATGCAGGAATCGACGTTTAGTTTGACAAAATAAATTCGGTGCACCATTTCTAAGTAGTTCAACTGATCCAACCCGCTCAAATAAAAAACAAAAAAACAAAGTAAAACACTATACGGCGTAGTTGAGAAAATCAACGCCTCGGAATGGACACGGCGACAAGCGCCCTACGCACCCCACTTAATGCATATTTGACACTTCGAATGCCTGTGGGTGCGTACACGTGTATGCCGCTGTGTGTGTGTGTGTGTGTGTGTGTGTGTGTACGCGCGCGCGCACGCGTGAGAGAGAGAAACTGAGGTCCCGCCCACCGATAAATCCGTGTCGCTGCGGCCCGGCGTCAGGGAACAGGACAGCAATCACGAGCCATAAATCCGATCGGCGCGCCGAATACCAGGGATTGCCCGGCAATGCTAGCTTCCCGCGTGGCGGAGCGGAGCGAGCGGACTCCACTCCTCTACTTTAATTGTCAACCGCAGGCACCGCCACCGTGCCAGTGCATTTGGCGTGTCGCGCGTCCGGCACACACACACACACACACACACACACACGCGCGCGCACACACACACACACACACACACACACACACACACACACACACTCCTCTCTCTCTCTCTCTCCCAGAACCCAGAAAAATGGTTTCTTGATTTTTGATTTTCTTGGGTTTTGTAAGAAAAAAATCTTGACACAAGAAAAAGAAATTGGATTAAGTTAATTTTTTTTGCTAAAAACAAGAAAAGTTAAATTCTTCTCGGTCCAAGAAGTCATTTTTTTGGGGTGTGTACTGCTATATATTGCTTCGCAGGAAACATGGCTGCCAACCTCGTTCGTTGAACTTCTCGGCGCCCCGCGTTTGATTTGAAAGGCGCTCACTTTCGACGCCTGTCGCCGCTGGCGGTGGCGGCGGCATCGCTTCAGGTTTACGGAAAGCCTGTGCGGAGATTCACGGCGGGCAGTTTATAGCCTTGTCCTGGGGGCGGGGCGGGGCGGGCTGGACCACGTGACCGTGTCCACGATTGAGCCCCTCCCCCCTCCTCCTCCTGGAGTGGTGCATCGCTCCTTATCAGCCGGTTTACAGCCCCATCGGCGGCGCCCTGTCGCTCCTCATCCATGTTTTATCAGGCTCGGGGTCATTGCGCAGAAACAGTGCAGGAGTCACGGGTTCGAATCCCGGCCGGTGCCTTTTTTTCTAGCTCCGTTTTTCTTCCCTCTGGCCTTAGTTCTTCCGTGACGCACTTTCCTTGAATATCGAAGCGACACCGCTAGGATCGCTCGCGCGCCGCTTCGGATGCTTTCTGTCGGCTGGGCCGAGTTTGCATAGCTCCGGAGCCTGGGCCGCGGGCGGGGGCGGGGGCCGCGGGGGCCGGGGGCTCAGGCTGGCGGCGAGCGATAAATCAGAGTGCCAAGAGGCTGCCAGGAGGCCGCCAGCAGCCCGCCAGCACGCTGCTCTGTCTCTCTCGCACCCCTGAGGCCGTGCGGGACGCGCTGCGGGACGCCCCGCGAGTGCGAGAGAGACAGAGGGGCTGACGGCATGGCCGGGCCGGACGACAGGGCGACGGCGATAAGGGCAGCTCTCCTCGCGCCGCGCCGTCCGCGCCCCGTCCGCGTCCGTCCGCGCTGTCCTGACCCGACACGCCATTCAAACGCGCAACAAATGAAAGTGCCCGGCCGGCTGGCTGCCAGCTCGGCCAGCTCGGCCGGCACTGCCAGCTCGGCTGCCCTCGGCCCCGCGTGTCCAATCAGGCGAGTGCGCACGGGTCTCAAGTTGGACGCTCGGCAGCGCGCCCTGGCCCGGCCCGCCCCGGTGGCTCTCGGAGGCCGAAGGGCGAGGCGAGTTTGCGGACTGGAGGCCGCTGGAGCCCGGTCACTGGGCCGGCCGGCGGCGTGCTCGCGCGCTGGAGGACAATCCTCTCCCTCCAGGGGCTTGGTCCTGGACTGGGTCCCGGACGCCGAGTGCAGCAACCAGGCCAGGCTGCAGTGCAGAGGGAAACAACCGCCTTGACTTCTCCGTTCCCGGCGAGTAGCAGTAGCCCAGCCGAGCCGAACAACGCCAATCCGATTCTTTGCCGTGATCCTGCTCACCTCCCAGGCCGGCAGGGCGGCGAGGAGGGCGGCGGGGGCGGCGAAGGGGCGGCGGGGGCGGCTGCAGCCCCAGAAGCCATCCCAAACAGAGAACTCGTAAGGCCTGTAAAATCCAGCCGGATACCGGCGGAGCCGGGAAACAGCGAGCAGACGGTGCGAGCCGGCCCCCCCGCCCCGCCCCGCCCCTGGAGACGTCGCCCGAGTCAAAGGGCTTTCCCCGTTCGGCGCGTCGCACAGCGTCGCACAGCGCCGCCCCCGCTTGGGCCCGGCTCAGCACACAGATCGGCTTTGACTGGAAATATTCAATTTCAACTCGCCTCGGTTCCGAAAGCCGCGGGAGGCCAACTCGGTGCGTCGCGCCCCTCCCCTCCCGCCGCCTCCACCGGTCTTCTGGCCCACTGTGCGGCGCCCCGCTGCACCCCGCGTTTCCGGTCCGCACCCTTCCCCCACTTCCGGGTCATCCTTTTCGCTTCCTGTCCCGCTGGTCCCGCTCGTTACATAAGCCCTTTCTGTTCATATCCTCGACGCAAGTGCGCGAGAAAGGGCAAAAAAGTGGTGTCTCCGGGGGTGTTTGAACCCGCGACCTGGCGGCGGCGCTATGGAAATGGATGTTGACAACAAGCCACTCGGCGGGGCCGGGCTCGACGTCGCCCAATCCGGAGGCAGGCGGCGAATCCGAGCGTGAATCTTTGATGAGGCTCGCGTCACACAATGGACCAGCGATCATCGCGCCTTCAAGAATGCACACTTCATTTGCATAGCAAGTGCGCAGTAAACGGCCCGCTCCGTCTAAATATTTATTGGGCAAGAGGCGGGGCGGGGCGGGCGGCCAGAAGACCAGTGGTGGCGGCCAAAACTCTAGAAGCGTTTTGAGCTCCAGAGGCGCTAAACAGGCCTCGAACCAAACGTGTGACCCCACCAACGGATTCCTCGTTCGGAGAGCAATCCATTGGTGGGGTCACACGTTCGATTCGAGTCCCATTTAGCGACTCTGGAGGTCAAAACGCGTCTAGAGTTTTGTCCGCCTCCACCGGTCTTCTGGCCCACTGTGCGGCGGCGCGGCCAGGCGCGGCACGTGTTACGGTTCGTGCTTATCGCGGCCACGTCCCGTTTTTACGCCACCTTGTTAGGCCGCCGCGCACGCCGCGCTGCCGGACCTTCTTCTCCTCGCTCTAATTCACCAGCAGCACCGCCGCGCCGCGCGGCGGACACACACGCCCCGTATCACCGGCATGTAGCACAGCGGTACTCAGGCGCAACTCCAAATTAAGGGCGCACCCCTAAAAAATTAAATAAAAACAAAAACAACCTGTGCACTGTTTACTGAGTATGTATTTTTTTCCGCATCCCCGATGTATCCGCAATGACCTATATTTTTTTAAAAAAAATGTTTTTCAAGTGAGATTGAGGTGAAGACGTTGGCGGTCTGCGGGCCGTGCACACGCCTCGCCGCGCCGCCGTGCCGCCACCCTGACCACGGGCATTCCTCTGCGAGGTGCGGCGCGGCCGGTATTTGTCTGCTCATCGCTATAATTTATGTGGTCGCTTTATGGCCGGCCGACTGATGGAAGGAGGAGGAGGGGGGGGGGCACCTTGCGGCACAATGGAGTCGCGGGACGGCATGACGGAATTCCCTCCTGCTTCCGACTAACGGCCGCGGCACAGTGTGCCAGGAGACCGATGGAGGCGTCCAAAACTCTAGACGCGTTTTGAGCTCCAAAGTCCCTAAATAGTACTCGAACTGAACGTGTGACCCCACCAGTGGATTGCTCTCCGAACGAGGAATCCATTGGTGGGGTCACACGTTCGGTTCGAGTCCCATTCAGCGACTCTGGAGCTCAAAACGCGTCTAGAATTTAGGCCGCCTCAATCGGTCTCCTGGCCCACTGTGAGGCTTGGCACATTGGTGCTCCACAAAAAAAAATCTCATTCAACGAACGTTAATGAAAGCAGATGATCCATCGCGCTTCACAACTGCTGTTATAGCCGAGAGGTTAGAGACGTGGGATCGAGTTACCGCAGGCCGGCGTTCGAATACCAGCGTCACAAAAGTTTTTTCGACTTGCTATCCTCAGGGTGGTGGTTCGAGGCCATGAGAGCGGAGCCGTGTGCAACAGGCCCACATGCCGGAGGTTCGACTCCTAACAAATATTTCCATTTAATTTTACTGCCTCACCCAGTGCGGTTCAAACCCGTAAACGTGAGCCCATTCCGAGCATGGGACGTGGTGGTCCAGGGAGTAGAGGCGTCGATTCTCAGTGCTAGGGTCGGCGGTTCGACTCTCCCAACTTCTTGCGAAATTTTGACCGGGTCGGTCGAGTCCTGTTGCGTCAAGAACCCACCTCACGCCGATCCCCTCATCATGGGCCGTGGTGGCCGAGAGCGTAAAGTCGTGTGATCCCGATGGCGGGGTCCGGGGATCGAATCCCATCATTTCATTACATTTTTCGACCGCCTTCCTCCCAGTGCAACTCAAACCCGTCGTCCAACACGCTGCCAGACGTACAAGCGTGATAGCGTAGTGGTCAGAGTCACATTCACCTGGCCACTCCGCTGTGGGTGTCTAAAAAGCAATCCGCTTCGGCGGGTTGGCCTCGGCACTGGAGCGATGGCGTATTTGATCCATCAATCCAGACCACCCGGTGTGTGGTTGCGGGTGGTGCCTCCTTGACTTGTCGGGGAGGCGATGATAAGTCCTTTGAAGCTGGCCTAAAACGCTGTATGTTCGGTACGGGAGCGCCGGACAGTGGGGGTACCATGGGGTACACAACCAACCCTACGAAAACAAGAAGCTCCCACCAAACCTCTTCTCTGTCTGAGTCTCTCTCTGTCTCTCTGTCGTCTCACTCTACGTCCCGCCCCTCAAAGAGCTTCGTACTGGGTGCTCTCACCCAGCTGCCTGAGCTTTGGGGTCCTACTGGGTCCCCCGGCGAACGCTTAGGGTCGCTGACGGGATTAACCCCAGGTACCTGATAGCACCGGTTCCCATCCCGAACACCGAAGTAAAGCAGGAGGCCTCCCCATTAAGACTGGGGAGGGGGTGTAGAGTTCAAATTTTTTTTTTCCCTTTCAAATTTCTCGGTTAATACTCGTTTGGTTTCCTTATACGGGGTAGTATACGGGCTCTTTCCAAAGATAGTAATTAAAATTGTGTATGAAACAAAATATTTAGACCCGAGCAAGGTGGCCGGCTCATTGCCAGCCACACGCACCAGCCCGCCCCGGCAGCCAGCCCCTATTATATTGTTTAGGATACGCGCTTCGTTTCTGGACTCGAGAGTAAAAGCACGCTGACACCTTCATGTGTATAGTAGTTTTAAATATGTTTCAAGTGTGAAGGTATCATCTGCTAAAAATCGCTCCAAAAATGGAGAAAGCCGTCTAGAAAACAGTGCAGGCGTTCGTAAACAAACTAACCGCGCCCGAGGCTGCGTGCGGCGCGCGGCGCTGACGAGGAAAAAGGGTAGGTAAGCGTGCGGGTAAAAGGTATTACCTGGTGCGCTCAAGAAAAGCCGACGGAGAGAGAAACACACAGAGAGAGGGGGAGGGAGGGTGAGAGAGAGTTAGTGGGGAGAGCAGCATGGAGCTCTGCCTCGCTGCGCGTAAGTAGTTGGAGTGGGCGAGGTAGTTGTTTGCGCTTACTCCGTGTGTGTGTGTGTGTGTGTGTGCGTGTGTGTGTGTGTGTGTGTGCGCGTGTGTGGGTGTGTGTGAGTGTGTGTCTGTGTGCATTTCGTATTGCACCTCCACGAATTGCTCGACGGGCTGACGATCAAAATGTTGCAGCGCCGAGCAGCCAGGCAGTGCGGCTTAAAGTGACATCCCGGCTGGCACGAGGCGCGCGTCGCCTTATTCGCAAGATGAAGTTTCCAACACCACGCCGCGACGCGCCGCGACGCGCGAGCCAAAGTACTGGCAGTGCAATAACGGAGCGCGCGAGAAGAAGAAAAAAAAAATAAGTTGGAGGCGAGTGGAGGCATGTTCGTATGGAAGTTGGTGGGCGCGGCCCAGCGCGGCCCATTTGCGAGGGGAAGTCAAGTTCTTTCTGGGCAGCAAGCCGTTCAGTCCTTTCGGTTCAGCCTCTCTGCCGGGCCGGGCCGGGCCGGGCCGCCCGGGCCCCTTCCAGCCCGCTGTAAAAAGACACTCCCAAGTCCCGCCGTAAAGCAGGGGACTTACCCGCAAGCCGCTCTAACCTCGCCCCCACCCCGCCCCGCCCCGCCGGAGGGCCACTCAAATACTCCGTCCCGTACGTGTGCCACGCGATTACAACCACCCTCTCCGCGTAATTAGTGCCCGAAAAACATGTCACGTGCACACGACGGCCACGATAGCGCAGTGGTCGGCCGGCTGGACTCGCGGACCGAGGGTTCCGGGTTCGAATACCGCCCCATTTTTGCGCTGTTGGGCCCTCTGCAGGGGTGGGGACACGCAGGGGGAGGGTGGGGAGCGGGGCCTGGCGGGGCCTGGCGGGCGGTGCCGGCCGGACGGTAGACGTGCTGCAAGGGTTGTTTGGGATCAAGCCAGCCGGGTTGCCGACGCCCGGCCCGCCCGGCTTTGGGCAGGGCGTGATACGCCGGGCACGATACGGCCGGCAAGGACTGGAAGGACCCTCGAAACGGCCATCAGCTTAAGGAAACTTTCCTCGGCGGTGGCAGTGGCGGTGGCGGCGGCAGAGGCGCCATGTGACTCCTTATTCTCAAATTTCCCGCCCGGTCCGGCCCGGGCTGGGCCCAGCAGGCACTGCCGGCGCCCACACTTCTCCTGCTCTCCGATTACAGATTTGTTTGCCAGGGCGGCGGGGCCTTGTCCGGGGCCAGGACGGGGTGGCAGGACCAGCAGCCAAACGGGTCTCGTCGTCGTCATCGTCGCGGTCGTGGTCGTCGTTGTCGTCGTTGTCCAGGACAATGACGTTGGCGGCCGCAGCCAAATTTGGAAATCGGTGACAGGGAGACGGGGACAGCTGTGCTGCCGGACACCTCATTAGGCTGGCCATTAGGCTGTGCTCGTCAGCCTCGGCACGCCACCCTTGGCGCCAACCCCCGACCGCCCCCAAACCGCCCCCAAACCGCCCCCAAACCGCCCCCCGACCGCCCCCAGCCCGGGAAACCCCGCGGGCGGCGCGCACAAACTTTGGCAATATCTCATGTGTCTGTCCCGTCCCTGGTATGCGCCCTTCCCCCTCTTGAGGTGTCCTCACTGTCCAGTCTCTCTCTGCGGACTCCGCGGCCTTGGCCTCCGCGTTAGCCTCCGCCTCCGCCTTGGCCGCGCGCGCCGTGTCCCCGGAGAGTGTTTGCCCGGTTCGCCGCCTGTTTCGAAGGGACCCGATGGGCGCGTGGACCGACGTGGACGGTGTACCTCTCGATGCAGGCGGAGCGGTGCGGATCGGTGGGACGGGTGGGGCCCCAGGCCTGTGTAAAGGGCTGCCGCCCTGGCCGCCCTGGCCGCCGCCCAACAGGCGGGGCACCGTCGCGCTGCTCGCTCAAGCTGTGATAATCTGCAAAGCAAATGCGGCCCCGATATTCGGCAGGCACTTCGACAGCACGCCGGCGATGGCGATGCGATGATGGCTCCTGGCTTCGGCCCCGGCCCCGCCGGCTGCTTGTTCAGGAATGCGGGTCCTGGGTTCGAACCCCGCCAGCAGTCACCCACGTTCGTTTTCTACGTGACTGATTCAGCTTCGCGAGCATGCCAGTGCGGAAGTCATGGGATTGCAGGAGCAGCCATCTAACGTCCACCCGTTTTCGGCTGAGGAAGCCCGGTCCACGGATGTAGTGAAATCTACTTGTACTTTTTTGAGGGCTCAGTCGGAAAAGAGAGTTTGACGGTGTTCTCTAATTGTGCGTTTGGGGCAGGCCGGGTGAGCCGGGCAGGCCAGGCCGGCCAGGGCTGACGGCGCGCTGCAAGCCTCGCACGACGGCGGCCTCGGCCATTCGGCCATTATCGGCCCGATGCGGTGCAGTGCCATGGCAGTGCGGGGGTCGCAGCGCCCGCCGCGCCCGCCGCGCCGTGCGAGTCCAAGCCAGGGGCCATTAACAACGCGGGGGCGTGGTGCGCGGGGGTGGGGCGGGGCGTTCCACCGTGTCACCGCGGCCAGCTGCTGCACCTGCGCTGCAATCCGCGACCCGCCCCACCCCACCCCACCCCGCCCCGCCCCGCCCCACCCCGCCACGACTAATGACACGGGATGTCGTGGCGGTGAAAAAGTGCCCCAATTAAATGCCGCCATGGCCGCCGCCGAATAATATGCGGTGTGTGCGCGTGCGTGTGCGCGTTTGAGTGAGTGTGTACGGGAGAGAGAGGGAGAGAGAGAGAGCCGTAATGGGGTAGGTGTTATGAGGGCCGTGCGATCCGGCGCGTGTTACGGCGTTGCGGCACCACGGCCCCCGGTGCCGCGGCGCCACGGTGCCACAGTTCTTCCTCGCGGTCTTCTTTACTTCAGCGCGCCTCGCGGCACCGCGGCGCTCCGCCGTGGCGGGGTGGCTCGAGCCATGAATTGTTCATAAGCGTTGTGCACCTGCGCGTGCGGCGCGTATCGTGTGTGGCGGGGCGGGGTGGGGCGGGGCGGGGCGCCGGGCGTATAAAATGACATTATATGCTCAAGGAGCCACGCCTCTGGCTCCGCGGCCCTGCTTGGTTCCCCCGAAAGAAATACGCTCGCTGTTTATAGCGCTGACGAAAACAAGCCTTTTTTGTTTTTTTTCCTAAGGCGAAAACCTCCCTCTACTTTTCTGCTTTCGTTTTTGTGTCGCGCCCGTCGGCGGATCGACGTGCGTGTTGGTGTGTGTGCGTCGCGCCCGTTTTAAAATTCTTTTTGGCATGGGATCGTTTTCGGCCGCTGGGCGTGACTCGATGCCGACGCGGCCCAGGACAACCAAGCCAAGGGCGACCAGGGGCTGGGTGCCGGACCGAGGCCCCCGCCCCCCTAAAGACCGCCAGCACGGCGGCGCTGCGGCACTGCGAGGCGAACTTGGCCCCGCGTCGCCGCTTTTATTTCTTGGGAAGTTGCATGAAAAGGAGAGTTGAGTTGAGACGCCGCGCGGTTTGGTGGAAACAACTGGCTGACCCTGCTCCCCCGCGACGCCGCCCCCCGCACCGCCGCCCCCGCGACGCCGCCCCCGACCGGCCTGCTATTGGTTTGACGTTAAGTTCGCTTCATTTGCCGCTGACTGCGGCACCAATGGCCCGAGAAAGGGGGGGGGGAGGCCGTCAGCGCGACGCCGGGGGTGCATTTGTTCACACGGAAGGAGGCCGTGCCGGCCGGGCCGGCGTGGAGGGTGATCGGCCGCGGTTCGATTCCCGGTTCGCTTGCCGCTCGCGGCGCCCCGTGGTAATTGAGTCGTACAGCAGTACTTCGTTAGGGCCGGCCTCGCTCTGCCTCTCCCGGGCGTTCCGCTGCGGAGCGAGAGAGACGGAGTGTTCCGAATGAGACCGGCACGGCCGGCGGCCTGTCGCTATCGCCCCGCCCCCTTCCAATATTCTTCCCGATTCTTCCCCTTTCGGCTTTCTGGAGACGGCGCCCGCTGCGCGTCGTGCAGACAACATGGCATTGGAACACTTCGGATGGTTTAGCAATGCAAATTTCTCATCCAGGCCCGGCGGCTTGTACCGAGTCAGCGATCGGGGCGCACCCTGCCGCCACCCCGCACCCCGCACAGTGGGCCAGAAGACCGGTGGAGGCGGACAAAACTCTAGACGCGTTTTGAGCTCCAGAGTCGCTAAATGGGACTCGAACCGAACGAGTGACCCCACCATTGGATTGCTCTCCGAACTAGGAATCCATTGGTGGGGTCACACGTTCGGTTCGAGTCTCATTCAGCGACTCTGGAGCTCAAAACGCGTCTAGAGTTTTGTCCGCCTCCACCGGTCTTCTGGCCCACTGTGCTCCGCCCCAGGGCCAGGGCAGGCGCAGGCCGGCGCAGCCCGAGCCACTGTGCAGCGCTCCCGGGGATACTCTTTTTGTGTGTCTTGGGTCGAGTTGGCGTTCGCCATGGCGTTCGCCTGGCCGACGGCAGCACACTGTTAGCTCGATTGTTATTCGGCCCGGGGTTCAAATACCATTCCAGTCGTGGACGAGAAACATGGGAGCGAGAGAAGAGCGCCCGACAGTGGGTCTCGAACCCGCGTCAGAAGCGAAACAGCAGACACAGGCAACGGTCGGCGTCCGTGGGACGACGAGGGCCTGGTATGGAGGCGATGCTGGTCAAAAACCATGCGCGGTGGAAAACGCCCTTTTCCGCAGCACTCGGCCGTGGCAGCGAGTCAACCCGCCGAGGGCGGCCTTAGTGAAGGGCCGAAGGGCCTGGCTGCAGACTGGCAATAATGCGGCAGGGCGGCTAGCTGGCCTGCACCGCGGTATTGGCAGAAAAAAAGGAATAGATGGGGAAAACAAGAAAAAAAGCGAGGACAAACAGCGCACTCCGGCTGTATTGGCAGACACGGCCGTGGCGCTATCTGGCCGATGCAAGCAAGTAAAGGGCTGCCCTGTGGGGGGCCGCCGCCCCGCCCCGCCCCGCCCCCCCCGCCCCGCCCCGCCCCGCCCCCCCCGCCCCACGTGACGGCGCGGGCGATCTCAGTGAGTCACTGCAGTCGCATAAGTTTGCACAAGATAAGGGCGCCCTCCCCTACACCGCTTGTTTTTTCTTTACCGTCTTACCCGCCGCTTCTTCTTTTTCGGCAGCACCCGGACGACGAGGACGGCGACGACGACGACTTGCTCGCTGCGAATTGTCGTTATCGGATCCATTACCCTGTCGGCCCGGATGCATTATTACCCCTTCCAAGGTGACCGAGTACGGCCGAGGACGGCAGGGTGATATGGCCGCGAGCTGGGTCTGGCGCGAAGGTCTGGCGCGAAGGTCTCTTCTCAGCCATGCCACGCCGCCAGGCTGCCAGGACACGCGGCGGCGTGTATTCACATCCGTGCTAAATTACTTCAATTGTTCACATTTGCGTGCTGCGGGTCAGAGTGGCGGCCGGGGGACAAGAGGGGGGGGGGGGGCAGTCGGATAGCGCTGGCAGATAGCTACCAGGAATGCGGCGCAAGTTATTACGCGGTTTCTAGGCCATGCTCTGCACAGCGGTGTAGCGCGGCGGGGCGGCGCGGGGGCGTTCTGATCGAGCAACCCCCTGTGGGGTGGATCGGTTGACCTACCTCTCAGTTGACCCACCTAATAGTAGGATAGAAAAAATTGAATGAGTGGACAGGACTTTAAAATGTCGCGTCTGCGGGCTGGACGGGCTCGGACTGCAGCAGCGTTCCTGCCCGTTACCGTCATCTCCTGCAGTGAGAGCCTTCCCCTCCCCCTACTCATCTGGTACCAACATTTCACCGTCGCCCACCCCGCAGTCCTTCCTGCCATTTTCCCGCGCGGCATTTCTTTGGAAATGATTTACGCGCCTTTCCGCGCCGCGGAACGGAAAGCGCGGCGAAAACAAAAACAGAAGCAAAAACGCGACATAATTGCCGAAGAATGAGTCGGCGCTGCGCCGCGCTGCCCAAACTTTGCACACATGTCTCAACTGTCTCCGGCCTCACGTTTCCGGCCCCCCTCCCCTCCCTGCCCCCGGAGAACTCCGGGCCGATAGGGGCGCCGGAGACACCAGCCAGGACAACACAGGACGCGCGGGCCCCACTCCAGCTACCTCTCCGGCAAGGAGTGCACCCCGAGCACGTAGCCGTGCCGCCAGCCCGGCCAGCCCCGGCCAGCCACGCCCCGCACTAAGCGCCTCCAAAACTTGTCACTAAACACATTCTGCGCTGAACGTGCTTTAAAATAGTGTCCTGCTTCGCCTGGCTTCGCCTGGCCTGCCTGCTCGGGCTGCCCGCTGCAGTCGGCGACAGGCCTGCCAACTGGGCCGCCTGATTTAATTCCGCAGAGCGCCTCGCGCGGAGACGCTTTGCAACTCCTTTTTTTTCCCAGGGTAATTGGGCGGCGCATTTAATGCCGAGAGGCATTATGTGCGTTGTGTCTGAAATAAAATTTTAAAAAGAATCACCCGAATAATAATTGGAGACGAAAGAGGATTCGCTTGCGCCATTCACCCCTGGACACTGTCAAGGACGGGGGAGTAATGAAGTCAATGAGAGAAACAAAGAAGGAAGAAGTGTCCCCCCCATCATCCCTTCCCCGCCCCGGCGGAGAGTGAAACGAAAATACTACCAGCGCGCCGCCGCAGAGATGCGTTAATTTAATGGCGTACTTTTGGCCGTTTTCGACGCACGCCACGCGGCTGCGGGTAAATGGCCGGGGGAGGGGGAAAGGGTTCATGGCGGTGGCGGTCTTCAACACGAAGACGGAGTGGTGTCATGACGCGGCCCCCGGCAGCGTGCCAGACGGCCTCCGCGCCTCGCTCGCCAGTGCAGCGTGCCCTGCCCGGCCTGCTCGGCGCCGCCGCCAGCCCGGCCACCGCAAAAAAGGGAAAGTCATGGCAATATGGAAAAAAATACACTTTGTGTATTTTGCCGAAACGGGACGAAAAGTCCCGCGCGCTCGCGCCACCGCGCCGCCACCGCGCCAGCGCCGCGGTAGACCATATTGTGGCAGCGGGACTAAAACTAGCCGCGCCGCGAGGCCACACACAGACACGCACACACACACACACCTACACACACGCAAACACACACACGGCGGGGGTCTCGAGGAGCTTGTGGGGCTTGGAGCAAGCAAGCGGAGCAGCAGGCAGCCCGCCGAGACCACACACACACCAACACACACACACACACACACACACACACACACACGCACACACACATACAGAGAGGCTCCCCTCCCCAACCCCCGCACATTTTTGCTTTCCACGGCGAAAGTTGCTCCAAGCTCAGCAGCTCAAGCCGCGCTACACACATCGCGGCAACTACTCCCCAAGGCCGGCGGCGCCATGGCGGGGAGCGACGCGAGAGGGAAAAGAGGAGGGGGGGAGGGGGAGGGGGTGGCTGGAGATAAAGAAGCGCAAGGACTTGGCGGCTGGCTGCAGGCTCGGATGTAATGTGCAGCGGTTGAATACATATATGCATGCGTTCATAATCCACCGCACACACACCTTCACACACACGCACTCACACAAAGGCGCTGCCGCCAGGCCTTTCCTGTACGTCGCGCGGCCACACACACACACACACACACACAACAAGAAGGGGCAGAAGAAGCAACTAGAGTGTGAGAAGTGAGGTGGGCGTGCCCTCGGAAGGAGAATGGGAAAAAAAGACAGCGCGCGATGACAAAGGTGATACCCAGGGGGAGGGGGGAGGGGGGGGCCTCGGAGATGTATCAGACAGTTTTACCACCCCTGTAAACAAGTCGCCTCATTCTGCGGTCGGTCGGAGCGGCGCTGGAGCAGGGGCGCCGGTCTGGCCGGCCTGGGCGGCCTGGGCCTGCGGGCCGTAATATTAGGGACACACCTATTCAGCCCCCCCCCCCCCCAGCCGTGATTCCCCGAGGGAGTCTCCCCCCCCCCTTTTCTCTCCTCGCCGTCACACGTTGGCGCACGGTGGCGTGCATGATGCCCGATATTAGACCGGACCGCCTCGGCACGGCTCGGCACGGCCGGGCTCCCATTTTCCAGTTCTCTTGCGTGAAATTTGACGCGGCGCGCCGCCCTTCCCACGCGGCGGCCCGTCTCTCTCGCACCCGCGCGGCACGCCGAGGCACGGCCCGCGAGTGCGAGAGAGACGCCGCCAGACGCTCTTCCGTCTGCAGCGGGCTCGGGGCGCGCGGCGCACGCGTGCCTCTTCGATCCCGAGACACTGCTCGCCTGCAGTGTAGGCGGCTGCCTGCTGTGGCCTGCCGCTGCGCGAGGAAGGCGCAAATTTTATGCATTACTGTGTGCGGCGCGGGGCGGCGCTGGCGGGCAGACGGCGGGGTGGCGCACGCATGGATGCCGACCCCTGAGGCCCCACAGTGTGGGCCACACTGCAAGCGGGGTGCAGCGTAGTGCACCGAGACCTTCGACGGCCTCGGAATACGCTCTGCGGGGTGCACTGCCCTACAGGGCATGAGCTTCGTAGAGTGTGAGCTAGGGCCCGCTACTACGGAAGTGGTCCCCACGGTACGTACACTCTAAATGTTGGACAGTGAAGATTCTTATGGTGGAAATGTTCCATATTATGGTGATGCGGCTGACTTCATAATATACCATTGAGAATTCACTGTACCTTATAGGATATTTTGACGAATTTAGTTAGTATTATGGAAAAAAAATCTCCACCATAATATGTTGGTGCAGCGTTTGATCGTAAGAAATTTACAGTGTACACGGCACGAGCAGTGGAAATTCAGCCAGTTCGAGGCGCGGCACGGCGTAGCGCTTGGTGGCCAGCTTGGCGTGCATGCCGCGGCGGGGTGGCGATTCCAAACGGATTGCACGAACAGCGAAAGCGGGCCGATTAGGCGGCCAGGACATGCAGGACACGCGGGGCACGCCCGGAGGGGATGCACTCTGGAAGGGTCTTACAATGTACAAGGCAGCCGGGCCGTCGTGAAAGCAGAGACCTCGTTGGGCGCGAGGTACAACGAGGTCCTCACGGCGGAATGGGTAGAATGCACGCCGACGGCGACGGGCCGCCCGCCGCGCGGCCGCGCCACAGTGTGGGCGTGGGTCCGGCGGGGACGCCCGCACTGGCCGCGCCGCGCCGCGCCTCACGCGAGACACCCGTCCATCCGCTTTACGGCGCTGCCCCGCGCTGCCCCGGCTGCCTGACCCGATGACCCACATTTGCCAGATTTGGCGCCGCGATACGGCGATACGGCCAGCGGACGCGCTCTCTCGGTACGCAGTGCGCGCCTGCACTGCAAACGCGTGCCGCCAGAACACTGGCTGGCACAACTGGAACAATATTTACGATCGTAAAGGACTTTACGACGAGGACGCGTCCCTATCTGCCATCCTGCTAATGAATTTCTCGCCGCTCTCTCTCTCTCTCTCTCTCTCTCTCTCTCTCTCTCTCTCTCTCTCTCTCTCTCTCCTCACACACACACACACACACACACACGCACACACGGCGACAATCGCCGCGGTGGTGCGCGGTGTACGTCACCGCGATTAGCCTCACGCCGTCACTGACCCGTGATTCCGAAAGGTCAGAGAGAGAGAGAGAGAGCACTGGCGGTGCTGGTGCGCTGGCGCTGGCCGAGCCCCTGCAGCGGGCTGGGTAGGCAGCGCGCCGACACGCGTGTGCGGCGGGACGGCCCGCCTCGCAGGCGTCTACGCTCCAGCAGAGAGAGAGAGAGACTCCTCTTCCGAATCAGCCTGCTGGTCCTCGGACTGTTGCTTTTCAATGAGGCGGCGGAGGGGGAAGGGGGAATTGCGGGGCGTTTGTCACGCATAAACTGCCGAGATTGTCCATAAAGTAAAACGGAACGGCAACGGGCGGTATAAAGCATGCAGGCCGCAAGTAGTGTGGATTCGCATAAAATATCCATCGCGAGGATATACAGGGCCGTAGCGTCGCTCTAGCGCTGGCGGCGCGGGGGCCGCGGAGCTGTAGTGCGGTGGGGCCGCCCTGGGCAGCCCTGGGGCTCGGCGCGGAATGGGCCGCTCGCGCTGCGCTGCGCCGCGCGGTCCATACCGTCCGAACGCGGCCGCGGCGGCCATCGGGGCCGGAAAGCCGCCATCGCCAGTGTGTAAATCGGTCCTGTTGCTGTGCGGACGACAGTCTTCTCGGTGTTTACCACCGGCGTGCCCACATCCGCCCTGCCCCGCGAGCGCGCCGCTGAAAGGGCCAGACGCGCCCCTCCAGCCGGCAGCGCGGCAACGCGGCACACTGCGGCCGGCACAATATTAACAAAAGGCCCAGGAAATTAAAGTTTGCTGCCGCGCCCCCCTCCCCCGCGACCCCGCCCCGCGACCCCGCGACCCCCGACCCCGTTCCCCGCGGGGGACCTCGACGATAGTCAAACTTTATCCCGCGATGCAGCTGCGGGGTTGGAGGAGGAGGGAGGGGGGGGGGAGAGGCTCGCGACGGAACAAAACATTTGCTTTGCGGGTTCCGGGAGGGCGGCACAAAAACCGCGTCGCTTTGGTCCTCCCGGCGGAGCCCGCGCGCCTTCCTGCCTCGGCGAGAGTGGTGTGTGTGTGTGTGTGTGTATGTGTGTGTGTGTGCGCGAGGCAGATTGTGTCGGTGTGTGCGAGGGGAAAGGCGGCGAGGCGGGCCCCGGCAAGTGGCTTGGCGGACAAGCAGGGATAAACAATTACCTCGACTCTGTCAATAGGGATTATGGGTACAACAGATGGCCTGCGCGGCCCTTTGCCCCTCCTTGCCCTTCCTTCCTTGCCCCCCTCCACCGGCCGGCCGAGATAACCCCCGCCCCGGCCGTCCGGCCTGATTTGTATCAACGTCGTGGAGGGGCACCGTGGCCACGCCGCGCCACGCCGCGCCACGCCGCGCCACGCCCAGCTTCTTCTTCCTCTCCCGGAAATCAGGGCTTTCCCCCGGTCTAAATCCATCCGAAGGCCCTCTGTGTGTGTGCCGCGCGCGCACACGTGTGTGTGTGTGTGGTGAGTGAGTGAGTGAGTGTGTGTGTGTGTAAAGGCGAGAGTGAGTCGCTGTGAGTGTGTCCAAGGCTTTGCTGCTTACGCGTGGCTTTTGTCTACATAATCAGCAAACAGGCAGGTGGTGGTGGTGGTGGTGGTGGGGAACAGAAGCCCCCTCCCCGTCCCCACAGCCGCTGCTCGTCCGGCGTTGCCGCGGCGTCCACCCCTCAACACGTGTGTGGGCTCACCTCATGCAACAACTAAAACAAGCAGAGAAGGGAATTGGCTACTGAGGCGGACAAAGCCCGTATATACTAGTGTCCGAATGGGATGCTCTCTCTCTCTCTCTCTCTCTCTCTCTCTCTCTCTCTCTCTCTCTCTCTCTCTCTCTCTCTCTCTCTCTCTCTCTCTCTCTCTCTCTCTCTCTGTGTGTGTGTGTGTGTGTTTGTGTTGTGTGTTGTGTGTGTGTGTGTGTGAGTGAGTGAGTGAGTGTGTGCAGGAAACCGGAGCAATGCGTTTTAATCCCGCTGATGAAATGGCGGCCGGCTGGCTGTGCTGGAGGCGCTGGAGGCACGCTGGAAGGGATGTCGCGCCGAGTGGAGTGCAGCAGTGGTCCTGGGTCCCCGGGCCACCCAGCCCGCCCAGCGCCACCCTCCCGCAAAACATTCCCCGTCAAGGAACCCACACCGACACTCACTCACTCACTCGCTCTCTCGCTCACACACTTCCCTCTGATTCACACGCAGACACACTCAAACTCACCGGGGCTTGGGATATTTTGAAGCCGGAAAAGAGCCGGGGACGGGAGTGTGAGGAAGGGAGAGAGAGAGAAGGGAGACTTTTCATGCGAGTTTAGTAGTAGTCATGCTTCCTCGTTAGCGGAAACTTTCTGGAAGAGGATTTCGCTGAGCTCTCTTCTTGACCGGTCGCCGCTCCGCTAACCCCGCCCCACGTTGCGGTAACAGGGTGTAACACGGGGACTGCACTATAGTGCAGTTGCCAGCAAACAGAACTGTTTCGTTCCATTTCTTTCCTTCTTTCTTCTTCTTCTTCTTCTTCTTCTTCTTCTTCTTCTTCTTCTTCTTCTTCTTCTTCTTCTTCTTCTTCTTCTTCTTCTTCTTCTTCTTCTTCATGAAAGGGAGTTCTGTAAACGGCCAGCCAAAACCGGAAGGGACAAATATTTGAGTGGACCACACACACACAGACGCACACGCACGCACACACGCCACGCGAGCTAAATGACCGGTCGGGCATAGGGAGGAGGCGGGCCGTGCCGCCCCACGAGGAGCGAGTTCTGATAAAGAGGTAAATCAGAACTCGGCGCACCGGGCCGCTACCGCCGCGCTGCCGCCCAGTCTCCGCGCTGTTTACTGTTTGCGTGGGGAGGCCGCTTACGGTTTTTACTCTCCCCCACCCTCTTTGTTTTGCGCGTGCTTGTGCGTGCGGGTTACTAATGAAGAACTGTGATAGGGGGAGGGGGGAGGAGGGAGGGGGCTGTTGGTCGAGCCGCGACGGCCGTCCGCGGGGCTGTCCCCTTCCTGCCAGCCGCTTGCCGGCCCTTGCGGGCCTTCGGGGACCGGGCCGCCGCGCTGGCTGGCCGTGCTGGCTGGCCATGCTGGCTGGCCATGCTGGCAACAACAAAACAGGAAAGCTCGCGTCAAAACAACGGCCAGCACGGCGGCGCGCCGCACGTGCGTCGTTTCTCAGGACTCGATCACCTGAGTCGGCCCTCGTTAGTTGCCGAATATTTCTCTCTCCGTTCCTTTTTTTATCGTTTTCTCTCCCGTAAAACGTCACCAATGAAAAAAAGAAAGAAACCGGAAACAAAGGAATTGAAAGGGATTGATTTTGTTCGATACACGGGGGGTGAAATCCGAATTTTGGGTTCCCCGCGCCGCGGCGACCACCCACGTTCGCTTTACAACTCACGGCATAATAATGGAAACAAACAAAAACAAAACAAAAAAAGTGGGACGCAAAGCACACAACAAAACATTTTGATTTCGGTCGGCTGACCACGCCGGGGACAAGCAGCCGCGGCAGCAGCAGCGCCGCCAACGCATAAACATGAATAAACCATGAACGTTGTAATGCGATTTGGGCGAACGTTTAACGAGCCGTTAACGCGTTTGTTTGACCACTCCGGCGCGTCGCGGCGTCACGTGACTGCCGTTGCGACACAAACGGCGCGCGAGAAATAGATCGCCGCGCAGGCCGTGCTGCAGGCCGTGCTGCAGGCCGTGCTGCAGGCCGTGCTGCAGGCCGTGCTGCAGGCCGTGCTGCAGGCCGTGCTGCAGGCCGTGGAGGCGGACGGGGCATCCACGCGACTGGCTGCCATCCGCCCTGCCGTCCTGCGTGCGGCGCGGCCTCGTGCAGGCCGGGCCAGGCCAGACCTCGGTGCGCCTCGCTTGCTGCACAATTAACTGGGCTTATCGTCATGCAGTGGGGGAACTTCAGTTTAGAGGGGGGGGGGACACTGCGCTCAGCCGTACACAAACACCTACACACATGCACACACACACACGCACACACTCTGATTGGCTGGGGAAGTCCCATGCAAGTCTTCGGGCCTAACGATCCAATCAGCACAATAACGCAGCGAGTTGCTCGTATGCCAACGCGTTTCGGCACACACATACACACGCACACAACTAAACAAGCACACACGGTGGAAGCGATGACAACAACAACCAGCGAGCAGCAGCCTGGCGCCAGGACGGGCAGGATCTACAAGTTAAAGCTAATCTGGGGAGAACATCGCTAGTGACAAATCCATACGGTCCCCGGCGCGGTGCGGCGCGGTGCGGCGCCCACAAGTCACTCCCGTACGCTCCCCTCCTCCCCCCTCCTCCCCGGGGACGCCACTGCCACCCCTCGTGTCCCCCCGGATCCGCTCGCATAATAGTAGCATTATTATTTACTGCACGTGCAGGCGGGAGCAGCGAAAGCCATGGCGAAGCGTGGCGAAGCCACCCAGTTGGTTTCGTCCGTTATCAGGCGGCCTGCCCGGGGGAAGGGAAGGGGTCCGTTGCTGTGGCCTGGCGGCATGGCGGCGTGTGCGTGCCCGGCAAACGGCAGGCAGACAAAAAGAGACAAAAATGGCGAAAAAAGAAGGTTCTGCTCGCAGTGCAGGACAGCTTTGGCGGGGGACAGCAAACTATTGCCGATGAGCCTTTGGGACGGCAGTGTACTTAGTGAAGAGCTGCTCACTCCCTTCGCCGTGCTGCCAGCAGGGTGGCTGGCAGGGCAGGGCCCCGCTGCCTCCCCAGTTTTAATTGCGAGCCCCCCCCCCTTTCCCCCTCCCCCCGCCTCCCCGCAGTCCCTCGGAGTCTCTCCTTGGCGCTGCGGGTTGCAGCCTCACCGGGCGCAGGCCGCAGCCCGGCGCAGCCCGGCGGCGCAGCCCCTCGGAGGGCCCCACCCCTGCCACCCTCCACGTCTCTTGACCTGCACCACGACTTAGCCCTGCGTAGTGCTCCCCATTACCACCAGAGTCGATGGCCGCACCCCCTCCCCGCATCCCTGCCCTCGATATGTCGAGACAAGGCCCCGCCCGGCCCCGCCGCGGTAATGGCCGACAAACTTTTCCTTTTCATGTCCGCGGTTTTTGTTTTCTTCTTTTTTTTCCTCCGCGAGGCCCGTTTCCCCGCGCGGCACTGTGCGAGATTTTATCGTAAACCTGAGCGGGCGCATCAGTCTTCGCAGGCAGCGCCTGGCAGCGCCCCGTCTGCGCGCCCCCGCCGCCCCCCGCCGCCCCCCGCGACCGCCGCGACGGCCGCGACCCGGACGCACCCGCCAGCCGCGACGCCCGGCCAGTCATGTCGCCATCACCATAAACATCAGCAGCGTCTTGGGCGTCGTGCCCCTTCCTGTAGCAGACAGCGCGTGACGTGACACGTGCGTGCGCGGGACCGTCGTGTGTGTGTGTGTGTGTGTGTGTGTGTGTGTGCGTGTGTGTGTGTTTCGCATTGGCGCCATAGGCAGCTTTTGCATGCCCCCCTCTCGGTCCTGTTCTCCAAGTCCTGAATTAATATCGTTATTTACTTTTCAAAACGCGTACCACCACGGCACCCATTTAAACCGGGCGCGTGAATAAAGATGAAATCAGAAAGAGTGGTGGCCGGCACACAAACAGACGAACAGACAGACAGCGGCTCGGCTGCATTATTCATGGCAGTGGGGCGAAAACCGGGTGGTTTTCGAGCTACCCGTGACAACCATCACTGCATGCATCATCCAACCTCACCTCCCCGGAGAGGATCCACTCTCGCAGTACGAGTCATCCCTGGGCGGTTTTCATTAATAACTGCGTGGCGGGAAATAAACAAAGAATCTCTCATGTTTCTATCGAAAACACAAAAATTTTTGTTTCTTGAAATCGTCATTTCCGCTTCCAATTGTCACCGATTTATCCAGCGTCATAACAAACCGACCGTCCCACGTGGCCGGAGAGTAGGCCCAGCTCGCCACGGCACGGCCGGAGAGTAGGCCCAGCTCGCCACGGCACGGCCGGAGAGTAGGCCCAGCTCGCCACGGCACGGCCGGAGAGTAGGCCCAGCTCGCCACGGCACGGCCGGAGAGTAGGCCCAGCTCGCCACGGCACGGTCGGGAGCAGAGCCCAGCTCGCCACGGCACGGTCGGGAGCAGAGCCCAGCTCGCCACGGCACGGTCGGGAGCAGAGCCCAGCTCGCCACACGGCGTTGCAGCCAGCGAGGTGGCAGAACAAACAGCGCGCTAATTTTCCATCACCAGCGTGGCGAGGCGAGGCGGGCCGAGGGAGGAGCGGCAGCCTCGGACGGACGGCCCGACGGCGGAGGGGTAGTCGGACGGGCGATTGCGAGAAACGGCGAGGCGAACGCTCAGACAACAGGACGTGACAAGCATCGTGCCTTTTAGGGGGAGCGCTGCTGTCCCGGGGCACGACGGCACGCTCAGGGCACGGCGGCCACGTGGTGACGTCTGCGTGGCGGTTGCCCAATCAGGACGCAGACATTTTTTTCGACCCCCGCGCCCCCGCCGTCGGATTTGTGATTTGTTATTGTGAATCGACCCAGTCTTCGTCCCGCTGGCCCGCCCGGCCTGGCGTGGGTCGCAGCCCCTCTGACTTGCTCCCCATGTTGACACTGTCCCCCTCCACTCACCCCATCCCCTGCCGCGATGACTTCGGCCTTAAAATTTCATACGCGTTAATCGCCGTTCATGGCGCTTGTTGGATTAGCGTCCTGTTGAGTCTTTTGATGGCCTGGCGGCAGGCCTGGCTGAGCGTGGAGCGCACCTGCACCGCCAGTAAGTTGGTACCCACCGAGTCGAGCCCTGTTTGGTACGTGTTCAGAGCCATGTCCACTCGAAAAGGCCCCCTACCGCCGCGTCATGGCGGCAAGAAGGATGAATTCATTTCGATTCATTTCCTGCCGGCGGCACAGCAACGGCGGGGGCCTCGCTGGCCTCGTCGGCCTGGCGCTAAACCTCGACCGAGGCCTCCACGCACCCCGTTGCTCGCCCGCGTAATAACCACTCTTAATTCGTTTTTGTCCCACCAGTGGGCCACCACTGTGCACCCAGCAAACGCTGCGAAACCGAAACCCAGGACTCAGCGGCCTAGTTCTAGAGCCTGGTCTTCTCGGTGGCAGGGACGAATATACTCGACACATGCAAGTAAAGTCACGCGTTGGAAGCCAACCCCACGTTTTATCGGCCAGTGGCCTGGGACGATTCTACAAAAGGCTTGAGGCCTACGACAGCCACTCAGAGCCGCCACGGCCGCACTGCATTCGCTGCATTCGCCTGGCTGCTTCCGAATCCGGCCGATGGATGGCGCTGCCGCCGCTCCCGCGCTAACGCGACCCGGGCCGGCGAGGCCGACCCAGGCAGGCCAACCCAGGCCGACCCTGAGCGCGGCAGTGGCGCGGAACTAACGCGCGGAATGGTGGCGCGCGCTGGGCCAATGGGCGGGGGGCCCGGCCCGGTCGGGCCCGGTCGGGCTAAAAGCAATTATTATTGCCAGAGTATGTATCAATTTGAAAGGGGACGGAGTGCCGCGTCGCTCACGCCCTGGGGCCACCCGTTACAAAACGAAGCCCGGACAAATGGAACAGCAACGCTCCAACGCCGGGCTGCTGTTGTCTCTTTTCGTCGAGCGTGCGACGGGCATGACCTCAAAGTCCGAAGCGGCAGTGAACGGTGACGGCCGTGATTCTGCTGACCTGCCTGCGGATCTTCTGCGACGCGCCTGGAGGGTGCGCAAGGCCCTGCGCAAGGCCCTGCGCACCTACAAAGGGACCGCTTGCCACGCCGCACACATCCCCTCCGTGCCGCGGTCTAGTGTCCGTGCCGCGGGTGGTGTCGGTACTAGGGCCCCCGCCCCGCCCCGCCGCGGCTACGAATGGCTGTCTGAGACAAACCGGTTTATTGGCGGTCGTAAAGCTATGAATGACCGGGTGAGGCGCGGAGAGGCGAGGCGCAGGGTCGTCCGGATGGACACCGCTAAGAGCCTCTCTCTCTCTCTGCGGCTGGCCGGCGGACCACTGGCGGACCACCGTCGGACGCCTGGAAGAGACCTCTTGGACGGCCGTCAGCGTCCCCAAGCACCCCACGCAGTGATACGGGGCCGTGCCTTGCCATGAACAAACGAAACAAAAAAGAAACACGGTCCTCTTCAAAGCACCACGACCTACCTAACTTATTAGACCGCGCCGAAACCTAGACCTATAGAGTAAAATGAATGTGAGAGTGAATGAAAAACCGCCAGGCCAAGGCCACCGCGGCCTCGACGGGCAGGTCGCTGTCTTGCTCCGCGAGAGTGCAGGGTGGCGGCAGGGCGATCGCTGCACGTGCACGTGGTCCGTCGGCCTGGGAGGCCCGGCAGGCCCGGCAGGCCCCGCGGGGGGAGGGCGGCGCGTGGCGCGGGTGGCGGCCAATCTTGGCCGTTTCCGCGAGGCCGCGCCGCGCCCCAGCGCCGCCAACCGCCCCCACTTCCAGATAAAATATGATTCATAAAGAGGTTATTAACGTCGGCAGCCTCGCCGGAGCCGCGCGTCTGCCGGAGAAATACGCGCGACTCGACGCCAGTTTACGCGCGCGCCCCGGGTTGGGGGGGGGGGGGGCAGGTGCGAACGTCTGGCGCAGGGCTGCCTCCGCAGACTGCGCGAGTCTGGCCGGTCCGAGGCACAGTGGGCCAGAGGACCGGTGGAGGCGGACAAAACTCGAGACGCGTTTTGGGCTCCAGAGTCGCTAAACAGGACCAGGACAGAACGTGTGACCCCACCAATGGATCCCTGTTACGGGAGGGAATGGGCGGGCGATCGCACTACAGCGGCGGCAGGCGCAGTGGAGAGCGACCAGGTTTTGCAGCGATAGCCGCGATAGCGCCGCCACGGTGGCCAATTATGGAATCACTTTGGTGCGCTGGTGGCCCAGTTTCGGATCCATCGGCTGCGCGGCCCGGCACGCCAGCCGGCAGCCCCGCCTGGCCCCGCCTGGCCCCGCCTGGCCCCGCCCCACACTCACGGCGCCACGGCAGCACGGTTCCAAGTCGTCCTCGGGGCGGGGCGCCGGGCGACCGGCCAAAACGCTAATCTGGCCCAGAAAGTTACGTGGCAATCCGTTCCGAATCAAGCGCGCTTCCGATGCGGCGGGGCTGGGCGGGGCGGGGCACCGTGATCGGTGTGGATAATCACTTGATGGCACTTTGGTGGCGACCGTAATGAGTCGGACAGTCATTACTGGGCGGCGCTGCAGCCAACCATCAGCCAACCATCAGCCAGGCAGCCAGCCATCAGCCAGCCAGCCTCGCCCTCCCACTGCAAGGACGAATGAAGTCCGGATAAGGACGTGCTCTGGGTTTTCAGGCCGTAAAAAAAAGTTGTTTTTTTTTCTGCCATTTTGAGAAAACTAGTGCGGGCGCGGTCTCCTCTAATCCGGGGCCCCTCGCAGCCTCTCGCTATCTACCTCGGCCGAATGTATTTATTCCTTGTCGTGTAGGCGCGGCTGTTTAAGGCGCCGTGATGTAGGGCTGTGGGGCTGTAGCGGCGGGGCGGCGGCGCGCCGTTCGCACCCACGTTGCTTTACTTATCTCCCGCCGCAGGCCGCACTCCGCACCGCACCGCCCGCCGGACTCCCGCCCGGACTCTAGTCCCGCCTAAGCCGCACAATCGCCCACCTGGACCCGGCGGGGCTCTTCTCACACGCACCGTCTGCGTGTGCTGTTGGCTGGCCGCTCGGCCGCTCCGGCTGTGCCAACACACACGCCCAGTCCGGCCGCCAGTCCGGCCGCCAGCCCGTCGCACCAAAGCAGGGAAGGCAAGTGGCTGAAGGCCGTGGAGGCCGTGGAGGCCGTGGAGACCGTGAAGGCCATGGGAAACGAATAAAACGGCACTCCTCCCTTTTAGCGGCTGCAACAGCACAGCGCCGCCGCCTCTCCGCCACGTTTGGGGACGACGGGCAGGTGCTGGTCACGACGCGGACCTGTTGACGGCCACCCGCGGGTCCGCGCCGAGGGGCATCCTGCAATGGCGGTTGGCGGCCAGGTGCGTCGCCGCCCCGGCTAACCCGGTGGCCATTAGGGCTCATGCCGTGGGGCTCATGGTCCCCGTCGACGACTTGACTCCTCGGGCCGCGCGGTGCCCGCTGCCCGCGGCCTTCGAAAGGGTGGAGGGGGTAACAGTGGGTGCGCCGCGGTCCACGCCGGTCCACGCCGTTCGCTCGATAATGCAAAGAAGGCTTGAGGGGCTACTGGGCAGCCCTGCCCGACTGCCCGGCTTCGCCCCACAATGGCCCGCCGCGGCCCGCCGCCCTGCGATCAACGGCCCGCCGAGTACTTGGCTCAGCCACCCTTTGGAAATCACGCCCCAAGTCACCCACCGTGGCGTGCCGCGTGGGGAGTGGGGAAAGAAGTACGTCGCTTTCGTCTCGGCCGGCCGTTCCCTCTGGTTCCTATTTGGCGCGCGGGGCCTGGCCTCGGGGCGGGGCCTCTCGGGCGGATGAGTGTTGCTGTGCAGACGGTTCCGGGCCTTTTCTTTTCGGGCCGGTCGCTTTTACGCGCGCTTTGCGCTCGGCGCTCTGCGCTTTGCAGCGCCCGCCCCGCGTGCCACTTTAGCCCCCTGCACCATGCTGTCAGCCGGCCGTCAGCCTAGTGCATCTTCCGGACTGCCCGGGCCCGCCCCGCCCGCCACTCCAATGCCCGTCCGGCCGCCGCTTGGAGGGCGAGCTGTTTGGTACGCCCGGGCACAGTAAATGTGCCGTCCTGGAATCTAAGGGGATGCCTTGGATCCATTTCCAAGGGGTTTGAGTAGAAACCCATGCTGAGCCAATGGTCTAAAATCTTCAGTCATGGCCAAAAAAAATGGCTGGGTTTAAATGGATGACACTGGGCCGGACAAAAATATATGTAGACTTGTGTCGAATATTATTCGCTCTCTCGACCCGTGGGGGTTGAGCTGCCGACAGCCAGCCGGCCGGTCCATGGCGTCGCTGCGACCCTCGTGTCACGGCGCACGGAGCACTCGGCGGCGCGCACCTGCCCTGCCCGGCCTCGTCCGTCAGCTAATGCACGTGCCCGTCAGCGAGCTCCCCGGCGGCACGGCACGGCACGGCACGGCACGGCGCCTCCATCGCCACTCTTTCATCAGGCCCTCAACGGCCTCCTCGCTCTCTCAGTCTCCTCCGGCCGCAGTGGCCGCTGTCCGATCTTTGTCTTATCACCCGGACAGGTCCGTGTCAGCCGGAAATGGGATCCGCCCCACGTTCGCACGTAAGGCCGGCCCCTCCGCCAGGCAGGCAGCCAGGCAGGCAGCCAGGCAGGCAGCCAGGCAGGCGGGGGGTAGCCCCACGTGTACCCGCAACAACTTAACCTCCCTGAATCACAGTGACCACAGCTGCGGAGCCCCGCCAGAAGGGCAGGGGAGGGGGCTGTTTCTTGCGCTCCACCCGGCTCCAGCGACAGACACCCTGCCGGACTCCTCCTGCAGACTGATTCCGAGAGTCGTTTCCGTCGCTCTGTCCCTCTCGCACCTGCACGGGACGCCCCATGAGTGTGAGAGAGGCAGAGCGACGGAAACGACTCTCGGAATCAGTCTGCTGGACAAACATTCGTTACTGGCAAGGCTGCCAGCGCGGAGATGGGGCGCCTGGCGGCCAGGCAGGCTGGCAGGCAGGGTGGCAGACAGGCAGACAAACAAAAGGGGGATGGTTACGGCAGGGAAGGCGCGGGGCGGGCAGAGTGATTTCGAAACATTCCTGCGTGAGACGCATGCAGCTCAAAGAGGGGGCTGCTCGAAAAACGACCGCAGCCTGGCGGCGGTGCAGCCGAGCTGCGCCGCAGGGTGGCGGGCTGCCTACGCTGGCAATGACAGGCGCCATAGGGCGCACAAATATTTCAGGGTGTTTTTTTTTTTCGCGCGCCGCTCTCTTTCCTGAGTGTAATGTAAAACAGAAAATAGAGAAGAAAACGGAGGGCCCACTGGACAGGCTGGACACAGCGCTCTCCCGCGCAGGCGCGCGCACACGCACACACGCACACACACACACACACACACACACAGCGCGCGCGCGCGCGCCCGCGCTCACGGAGAGCGTTGCTGATAAAACCCTGGCGCTGACCATCGGACAAATGGATAGTCGGCGAGACAAATGGTGTGAACTTTGTCCGAGCGACAGATGGACAGCCAGACGGACAGGCGGACGGACAGACGGGCAGGGACGCGCGCGGAAAGCTGGAACTAGTCTGTCAGCCCGTAACGAGGGTGCCTGTCCGTCTCTGTCTGGCCCGTGGGCTGGCCCGTGGGCTGGCCCGTGGGCTGGCCCGTGGGTGTTTCGTGCTGCCAGATAAGAAAGGCTGGCGCACGCTGCCGCGCTGCCGCTGGTCGAGTGGCAGGGGTCAGGGCCGGGGGCGCGGCGCGGCGCGCGAGGCGGACTGGGCCACCACTCCCTAAACATGTGGCCGGCCTGGCCGGGACGGGAAGGCCGGCGGTGTTGTCAGAGCGGCCATTGCCGCGGGAGGCATGGCAGTGTAGGCCCCGTCGACGCTCGTTGCAAAGTATGCGCCGAGTAACGCTGTCGCGGACACGGATTCGGCATTACGTTAATAGTGTGGGCCTAATGCGGTGCCCGGCCCGGCGCGGTCCACTCCCGCCCAGCGCTCGGCCAATAACCAAATCGCAATAAATTGCCACGGCGCGGCGCCGTGAAATATGACTACTTGTTGTACGCGTGTCATCCATCCGGGGCCGCAGGAGTACCATTTTTCGGGCAGGGCGCGGATAAATGTGCAGGTGACGAGCGCGGGGTGCGCTTGTATGTGCGTGTCTGTGTGTGTGAGAGTGAAAAGTGTGTGTGTGTGTGTGTGTGTGTGTGCGCGCGTGTGTGTGTGCGTGTGTGTCCATTCCGCAGAAAATATATCACGAGAGGACTCGACTGTCACTCACAAACGCGCAACCTATCTGTAACACGCCGCGCGCGTCGCAGCGCCATCTGCGCGGCAGGCTTTGTCACCCAGTGAGTGGGGCCGATCACACACACACACACACCCACACACGACTTGGCACCCTTCTCCTCGGACGGGGTCAGCTGCAAGCAAGGCGGGCAGGGCGTCCTCCTCCCCGTCGAACACTGCTGGCGGCGACTCGGAAAATGATCAGCACACCAAATCACTCGGCCCAAGAAAAACTACCTATTATCCAAGCTGGGGCTGACAAGCTGGAGAAAAATCGCGCTGGCACGCGGCGGGCGCTTCGAGGGGGCAGGGCAGGGGGCCCGGTCCTCTAGTGCCAATAACACGCCGGGGCGTGCCAGCCGGCCCCGGAACAACCCCTTATGTGTGTGTCCCGTAACACTCGTCGTCACGAATCGGATGGGATCGGGCGATTCGTTCCGAGTCGGAACGAGTCGGAACGAGCAGCGGGCGACGCGCAACGAGCGGGGTGCAGATCGTAGTTACGGCTTGGCTTGCGTCGCGCGCCGTGGCGTGGCGCGGCATGGCGTGGCGTGGCAAGCCCTGCATGCTGGGACGGGACGTTGCGGAGAATGAACCGGATTTATCGGAAGCGTTCCGTCCGGCCGATGCAGAGGGCTGACTCCGCGCAGTGCCCCTCGACGCGCTGTCTCTCTCGCACCCTCACGGAGCGGGCCGCGAGTGCGAGAGAGACAGGGCGACGAGCCCAGCCTGCGGCGCGATGCGATGCGGGGGCACGGCCGGGCCACGCCGCGCCGTACATCACGGCGCCGCACGCGGCCGAGGCCGAGGCCGGGGCCTGGCCGAGGTCGTGCGCGGCCTGCGGGAGTACATCCAGCAGCCCGGCCGAGGCCCGAGGCCCCGGCAGCGCCAGCAGCTGCAGCGGGTTAAGCGGCCGGCGAGCAGCAGGTGGGATCGCTAGTGATAATACGTCTTGGCTGCGCCACTCCGCGCTGCTCCGCGCTGCTCCGCGCTGCTCCGCGCTGCGCCGCGCCGTGCCGCCCTCCTCGACGCCGAGGGCCGCGGCCTGCTGGCCGGGCCGGGCCGGGGGCGGACCTTAACGGCCTCGGCCGCCATTTATCTCCAAGTATTGGCCGAGGTGACGCCTCTCTTTGGCAGCGCCGGCCTCGGCGCCGGCCTCGGCGTCGGCACGCACGCACTCCATCTCTATCCCTACCCTGCTGATAAAAAGAGCAAGGGAACAACAGCGGACGTGCCGCGCCGCCGCGCCGCCGTCCCGAGGGAGCCCCTGCGAATCCGGAGTCAGGCAAAAAGCGGCACTCGTGTGCGCGCCGGCCCACGCCTGCCTACCTCGCAGGCGGTCGGCAGCGCCAGCTAGCGCCAGCGGGCCCACTGTGGGGCGGCGGCGCGGCTCTGTCTCTCTGCTCGCAAGAAACAAACGGCATCATCGCAGTTCCAGCCCACGACCTTCGCACCTTCGCTTCGCGTCTCGCCCAGGCGCGCCTCCCCGACGCGGCCCGGGGAGAGCGCCGCAACCGTAAACAGTCCGCCTCGCCCGCAATCGGAAAAACGTGTTTTGCTGTCCCCTCGCCTCTCGCCTCGCCGCATCGGTGTGCGGTGTTTGTGCTGACGCTGTGGGACTGACTTAGCTTGCTGGCGATGCGGATGGGGCGGGGCGGGGCGGGGCGGCTGACTGACTGCCCGCTGGGAAGGGGTGGGGAGGCCAACGCAGCCAAAGGCAGGGGGCCCAGGGGGCATCAGGGGCCTCAAGGGCTGTGAGTGCGGCCAGCCGGTCGGACAGCCAGGCAGGCAGTAGTGGCCCAGGCAAGGCGAGGCAAGGCGTCTACTCCCGTCGGACCGACGGCCTTACCCCGCCCCGCCCCGCCCCGCCCCGCCCCGCCCCGCCCCGCCTGGGCCGTCTCGTTTTGCCGGGCCAGCCCGACCCAGCCCGTCCCGTCGGAACCCGTCGGCCAGCCGGGGAGCTAACTACATCAAACGCTTTGCAATGCAAATGGGCGCCATGTGCTGCCAGCCTGCATGCTCCGCCCCGCCCCGCCCCACCACGCCCCGCCACGCCCCAGAGCTGTTCGTCCGGCAGCTGGTCACTTGCGCACAGTGCACGGCCTTCACTATCGGCTCCAGGCGTGGGTCGGGTCGACGTCAACACCACGCCCACCGCTGCATCGGCAAGGGGTATCGCCATACCCCGCGACATACCCCAGGCCGCCGCCATGGGCCCGGACTGCGTCCAACTGCGTCCCGAAGGAGGGCCTCTCTGTCCTTGTGCCTTGCTGCCGTACCTCCACGTCGCCTCGACTGCCCGGACGGCGCCGGCGGCGTGTTTGCGTACCCCTCCAACGTGTGCGCGCAGCGCGGCCCGAGTCCCGGTGCGCGAAAGAATGTGTCCCCGGGCGGAGCAGCGAGCAGCACGAGTCGCCCCTTCCGCCGAGGATCCCCGGAGGAATCCCTGCTGCCTGCCTGCCTGCCTCGGCGGGGCGGCGGTGATGCCGCGGAAGTGGACTCTAACCGGGACGGGCCACTTCCCAATGCCCTCCCCCTCCCCCTCCCCACCGGGGGTTTGAATTACCGCCACCAAACTTTATCAACAACAACGACGGGCCGCGTCGCCGTCGCCGCGTATCCCGTATCGCGTGTCGTGTAATGAATACCCCCCATGACCTTTTACAACCGGTCTGGCGGCAACCCCGCGCCGCTCCGCCCTCGTCGTGGCCCTCACAAAGGTCTGCGGAGCGCCAGCGACGACCCCCACCACGCCCCGCCCCGCCGTCCCACCGTCCCCCAGAATCCCGGGCCTAGCGCTTTCATTTCGGAATGAGTAGCTGCTGAATGTTTCCCCGAGTGGCCCTGAGTGCGCGAGCGGCGCGAGGTGCGGCCGTGCCCCGCCGCGCCACGCCACGCCACGCCACTGCGGGCTTGGGTTACAACCAACACAGCTTTATCCGGATATGTGTGCGGGGCCGACTTCACTCTCACTTTGCAATTCAAATGGCCGCGTGCGTGTGTGCGTGCGCGCGTTGTGCGTCGTGCGTGCAGTGGCCGGCGGCGTACCTTTGGCGGCCGTGGCGTGATCTTCAGCGCGAGTTGCAGCAAGCCGATTTTGCGAGCCCTCTGTCTCCCTCGCACTCACGCGGCGGGTCACCTAGGTGTGAGCGAGACGGAGTGACGGCCCGATCGGAGCGGCTGACGACGAGCCCCGGGGCCACGCGAGTGATCATCATTACTTTACTTGCCATTTGAATAAAGGCTAAGGCAATCCGTGGGGCGGCACGGTGCCACCTCACCTCACCCCGCCCCGCCGTGGCTTGGCGTGCTGCGCTGCACTCGGCGACCACTCCGAGAACGACCCCGTAAAACTTGTAAAACGGCGGGACGAAGTGGCGAGCGCGCGACCGGCCGAGGCAAGCCGAGCACGCCGAGCAGGCCGAGCAGGCCGAGGCGACCGAACCGAGGCGGTGGCGGTGCTTTCGCCGGCTTTTCGCCGCGCCCCGTCTCCCCGGCGACTTGCGTGACTCCTCGACCCTCATCTCCGCCCTGCAGGCTCCGCCAGGCCCGGCGCGGCCCGGCGGCAGGCACTCTGTAGCGGGGCGGCTTGTTAACTGCGCCACGTGATGTATGCCGGAAGTGCTTCGCCGCTTCGCCTCGCCGGCATTCTTCAGCCGGACGGCTCCGAAGAGTCGTGACGTCACTCTGCCTCCATCGCACTCGCCGACACGCCCCACGGGTGCGACGGAGACCGAGCGACGCGGCGACGCTTCGGACGCGGCCCGCGGAGTGGCCGCCCTATCCGTCACGGGAATAAGTTTGCATCGCGGCACGGCGGCAAGACCCGTTCCAAATTTAACAACTTACCCTCCCCCCACCCCTGGCGGCCCCCGGCGCGGAATCCTGCGCTGTTGCGCGGTCGCCGGCCCGGAGTGCTGGCCTGGTGCAGCGGCGCGGCGAGTTATGAAATGGGTGTTATTAGTTGCCGGCCCGTAAAATGTCGCCTGGAAATAGAATAATGGAAACTGGCCGGAGCCTTATCTGCTCCGGCCGGCCGGAGCTGTGTGTAAAGCGGGGCGCCGATACGACACTAGGCGGCACCGCGAGCGATTTGGCGCGGTATGAAAAATCCAGCGGCGCGCAACATTGACGGCAGCCCGGGGATTAGAGGCAGTGCTGTGCTGGGCTGCGGGTTACGGCACCACTGTTACACTGCACCGCCGCACCACCGCCGAGGACGCGATGCGAGCCCTCCTCGAGGTTGACCCCCGCGGCCCACAGCCTCGAGGCACTGCTGGGATGATGGCCCTCTGCCCCGCCGCCCCGCCGCCGCAGCCCGACACACAATCTCCCTCACTCATGGTATGCGTGTTACAGCGGGGCGCGGCGCGGCGGGGCGGGGCGGGGCGGACTCCGGCTATGACTGCCTTGCGCACTTGTGGGATTTCATCAAAGTTGCTGCATGCTGTTTCCTGGCCGCGTCCTGCCCCTCCCCGCGCCTCTCCCCCGAAGCCCGAGGCAGCCAATCAGAGACAGGGCCGCTGTAGAGTGTAGGCGAACGCACGCGGGGCGCGTGGCCTTCCTCTCGCTGTGCTTCGCCATGGCTGTGCCACGGCTGTGCCACCAGGGCCTCCAGGCACCGCCAGCTCCAGCATCCTCCACGGCGTCTCTCTCGCACTCGAGGCTTTCCGCGGGGACCCGTCGGGGTGCGAGGGAGACAGCGGCGAACCACGGCGCGGAATCGCTGTGCTGCAGCAGCAGTGGCGCGGCGGGTTCACTGGCAAGAAAACCGCAGCGTTTCTCGGCACAATCATCATCTTGATGAGCCCCGCGACGTCGCGCGGCATGGCGGCCTCGGCGGCGGCCTCGGTGGAGGCGGCGCGAATCTGGGCGCGATTATCTCCGCGCCGTTAGCGTGTTCAACTTTGTGCAGCATTGTGCAGGAGGCCGTCGAGTGCGGGCTGCTGCACGCGCCTTATTGCCTTCCCTCCCCCTCCCCTCCCCTCCCCCTTCCACCCGGCCGCCCCCGCCGCGTCGGCCTCACAATACAGTCTACCTTATAACCCCGGGGGTTGAACCCTTGCCGACGCAGCCAGGTCGACACGGCGGCGGCGCGGCGGCAGGGGCGCGGAAAACTGCTTCACTGAAAACAACAGCAAACTCGTCTCGTTCTGCTGTTTTCGAGCGAAACGTTCAAAGCGGCCCGCCTGCGTTGCGTGGGGCGGGGCGGGGCGGGTCGTGGCGCCGGCCGCGACCTTCAGCAGGCAAATTAAACGCTGCTCGAATCTGCCTCGGTCGCACCGAGTACCAAGGTGGAAAGGGTCTGGGCCAATCCCGGTGCGTTTTCTGCGTTTTCTCCGCCTGAGGCGAGGGCCATTACGGCAGTCTCGAGGCCCATCGAGATCGAGACCACTGTAGTGCCGGCCGGCCTTCGCGGCCGTCTTGAGGCGCCCTTTGCCTGTTGTGGGAACGGCGTGTTGCCTCGGTCGGCAAGTGGCCGGTGTGTACACGGGCCAAATTAATTTCTGCTCGGCGCCACGGCCTCGTGGCCCTACATGACGCCCTGCCGGCCGAGGCCGAGGCTGGCCAGTCCTGCGTCGCCCACCAGTGGGCCAGAAGGCCGGTGGAGGCGGACAAAACTCCAGGCGCGTTTTGATCTACAAAGTCGCTAAATGGGACTCGAACCGAACGTGTGACCCCACCATTGGATTGCTCTCCGAACGAGGAATCCATTGGTGGGGTCACACGTTCGGTTCGAGTTCCATTTAGCGACTCTGGAGATCAAAACGCGCCTGGAGTTTTGACCGCCTCCACCGGCCTTCTGGCCCACTGTGCGCCCTGTGCCCGGTCGGCCTACACCGTGCTGCCGGGCACCTGCCGGTCCAAGGTCGCTGCATAAAACATGGCGGCACAACGCGCGTGTTTATTCTTTCTCTTGTCTCGCTGGTTCCGAGCACGCGCTCTGTCTTCGTCGCACTCGCGGGCCGTCCGGCAGGGGAGCGAGTGAGACAGACTGACGGCGACCTGGCCGCGCGCTGCATGCAGTTTGCCACCTGTCGGACCCCAAACGGATGGCGACCGTTACGCGCCGCGTCTCCCGATTCGCGGATGAGAAATTGCGCTATCCGCGGCGGGGGAGTGGTTCGGGCTAGGCCGGGCCCCCGCCCGACCAAGTGTACATAAGCAGATTTCGTATTGCAGCTGCTCAACATTTTTCACTTTGGCAGCGGTTATCTCTCTCGGAGAGCGATTCACCTTCCCGGTGCGGCGGCGCGGCGGCAGGGGGAGGAGGGAGAGGAGGAGGAGGGAGAGAAGAAGGAGAGAGAGGAGGAGGAGAAAGACGAGGAGAAGGAAGACGAGGAGAGGGAGGAGGGAGGCGAGAAAGAGGCCCAGGACCTTGAGTTCGGGACAAAGCTGCGGCCGTGGATATCCGTCAAACGGGTCGCGGCGCTGCAGAGGACGTCCTGAAGGTCCTGGAGGTCCTGGAGGTCCTGGGGGTCATGGTCCTGCAGAGTTGGCTCAAAGTTGATCAAAACGGTCAAAAATGCCTGTGAAAAATCGTGTATTGGGCCGACTTTAAGCAGCCACTGCGTCCGATCCGAGGCGGTATTTCGTCCTCCCTCAGCGGGCATTTGGTCTTTGGACCTTCCTTTAGAATGCCTTTGTTACGGAGTGCGATTATCTGCCTTAGTTTGGGAGCAGTATTGCCGCAAAGTTGATCAATACGCGATTTTTCAGACATTTGTGACCGTTTTGATCAACTTTGAACCAATACTGCTCCCAAACTAAGGCGCATAATCGCACTCCGTAACAAAGGCATTCTAAAGGAAGGTCCAAAGACCAAATGCCCGCTGAGGGAGGACGAAATACCGCCTCGGATCGGACGCAGTGGCTGCTTAAAGTCGGCCCAAAACACGATTTTTTAAAGACATTTCTGAGCGTTTTGATCAACTTCGTGGCAATACTGCTCCCAAACTAAGGCAGATAATCACACTCCGTAACAAAGGCATGCTAAAGGAGGGGTCCCGTGGTGTTGCGAAATTTTTCCTGGGGGTCGCGGAACTATTTGGCCACAAATTTGGGGTCGCGAGCCGAAAAAGGTTGAGAACCGCTGGACTAGAGAATGCGGCAGATGGCCATGTTCCTCGCCCCAGCTGGCCTCGGACTCGGCCTTCTACGCCGCGCCGGCTTCACACCCAAGAAACTACGCACACACCTACACTCACACACACACTCGCGCGCCACTTGTAGCTCGACGGATTTATAATGTACACGCGGAGTGGAGTGCAGATCGCGGCTGCAGCGGCCTGGGCCTCGGCCTGGGCCTGCCGGGCTCGCTGCTTTGCTGCTGCTTGCCGCTTGCTCCTGCTGCGCAACTCGTTTGTATTCCCCGCGAGTCGGGAGGTCGACAGAGATAGATGAGAAGTTGCGATTGCCCACAAAAAAAAAGTGGCCAGAGAATAAAATGGAAAAGGGGTCGGCCGGAGGCACACGGTGCTGTGCGCACAGTCGATTCCGGGATTTGAGTCTGCGCCACGCCGCCACACGTGCAGGGAGCTGGAGAGGGCGCTCCAAAGTGGAAGCAACATGCTGGAAAAGGGGAGCCGGTCGGGTCGGGTCCGGGCGGCGCAGTTCAAGGCGCAGGCCGGCCGGCCCGATCGCAGCGCGCTTCCGAAACAACGACTCGGCGATACAAACGGCGACAATCGCACGGCGCAAGCGGCAACGCCTCAACGATGCACCCCAGAGTCATGGGTTCGAATCCCAGTCTCCATGTGTGTTTTGGAACTGCCAGCATTTGGGTGAAAATGCAGTCTGGTTTTCTGGCACGCCGAGTCCAGTCCAAGTGGGTCGCAGGGACAGGGAGGGCCGGTCCATCCGCGGGCGCCCTCCAGGGCGCGGCCTCCAGGCGTGCCCCCGGGTGGCGGCATCACCGGGTGCTGGACTCCGCGAGGGACAGCTGGCCGCATCGGGGCGATCGGAGCGGCCCCGCTGCACAGAGAATGCACGCTCGGCTGGCTCTGGCCGGCTGCCGCCCCACGGCGGAGTCCTACAGTGAAGCAGCGACCCGCCGGCCGAAAGGGAAGTGGGACGGAGGTCCAGCCGCCTGCAAAGTGACCGTTAATAGGCCGAGGCCCTGCAGCGCCGTGGCGGGAATTTCTCGGATCGAAGCGCAGGTGCGTTTGATTGGCCAAAAAATTATTGATGGTCGACGGCCGGTCCATTTATCTCCGGCAGGGCTGCCTCCGGTCCGCTCTGTCTCTCTCGCTCCCGTGGGACGCCGTCTGCGGGTGCGAGAGAGACACAGCGACTCTATCGGCAGTTCGCGCACGCTGCGCACGCACACCGGACGACGATCCGCCACTCAGACCCGCCACGTTCCGGTAAAGTCCGACCCCAACCGCCAAACAGCCCACAAATTTTTATCGGCGCTATCTTTTCGATCGGGCCGGGCATGCTTCTCCTTCAGGGGGGCCCCCTTGGCCTCCTTGGCCCCTCGGCCTCCTGGGCCAGGTAGCGCGCCGCCGGCGTGACGGGGACAGCCCCGCGGGGCAGCCGAGGGCAGCGCCCCGATTTGCCTCGATTTTTGCCTCGCCGGCCGAGGCCGGCCAAGGCTGCCACAGACTTGTAATTCTCCCATTATTCGGGTCGTTTGTTTTCCTCGCTGGTCCGGGCGGACGTCAAGCTGGGCCCTGACATGGTAATGCCGCGGCCGCCGCGCCAACCGCGCCGCACGAACCGGCCGGCCGGGGCCCCGACGGCCAGGGCCTCGACGGCCAGGGCCTCGACGGCGGCCTCGACAAGGGCAGGGTCGCAGCGACAAACACATGCATTGATTTTCCCGCCAGCACGGTCCGGAAGTCGGCATGGCACGGCACGGCACGGCACGGCACGGTCCGGCTCGGCCTGGCCACGGCGCCGCGACCGAATGAGACAGGGTAATTGCTGGCAGTTTAATTTGGACGGGGAGGTAATAACGCTGCGGGGTGACACCGATTTGTGAACACTGCTGGCCCTGGCCGCCCTGGCCGCCCTGACCCTTTCCCGCACAGTGCTGCCAACCCCCCTTATTCCGCCGCGTGTTCTCACGTGACCGCAGAAAACTGCCGTGCAGAAGATTATTTAATGCTGTTTATAGGACCCCCGAGCGGCTGGCTGGGCTGGCTGTTTGGGAAGGAACTGGCACCTTCCGTTTCATGCCCCGGCGGCGCGGCACGAAGCGAACGATTCCAAGAAAACGAGAAGAGGGCAAGAAAAAAAAGGGAGAAAAATGGCTTTCCCTCCGACCACCTGCTTCCGCGGAAGAAACACGCGCCGAAACAGCAGCGGTTTAACTTGGTGTGTTGGCGGAAAGGGGTTTAAGCTGCTGCAGGGTTGCCAACTCAAGATGCGTGTTGCCCATGTCGGCCCGCACTGAGTAATTTCATTCTCATACAATGGCGCTGCTGTTGGTAGCCCTGCCGGCCCCCTGGGAGGGTGGCTAAGCCAGCCCGCTCAGAGCATTACCCTCATCAGAGCTATCCGCCCGAGAGCGGCTCCACGCCGCTCCACGCGGGCCACCGGAACCCAGCAGGTCCCAGCAACAACAGCGCCGAAAACAAGCGAGCCGAAAACAGCCACTGAGCATGAAAAACGCAGCGGGACCCGACCCCCCTCACATGGCCGGCAGCGCGCAATCTTATGAACTTGAAGTCTTAGTTCGTCGGGTTGGCTCCCCTGGCTTGGCGCCGCGGCCAGCACCTTAATTCGCCGCGCAAACTTGGAGCCGACATATATTTCGGTGCCTCTTATTTGCAACTTTTAAATTGCATTCTCCGCGCGCGGCAGGGCAGGGCGGCCAAGGCATGCACACTGCGACCACCACGTAAAACGCAGGAGAGTGTGGGCGTTTCTGGACAAAAAGACTGATATTTATATTGCACAAAAATAAATAAAAAGCCGGGAAGAAAATAAACTGAAACTGAGACTGTAGAGTCATCGACGCACGGAGCTTGGCTCGAGCGGAGGACATGGAGCGCCTTGGGACGAGCATGTCAACCCTTTCCCTCGCCCTGCCTTCGCCACGTCCAGCCCCTCGCAGCCCCTCCCCTCCCCCCTCTCTTTCCAAGCCGTCTCGTGAGCCTCTTCACTTCCAGTTGGTTAATTACAAAGTGGGCCGGCGAACGTGGCGGGCGTCCCGACGACGCCCCCCTCCCCCTCCCCCTCCCCCTCCCTCGGCGAGCCTCTCGCTGACGAGGGCGGACCGCAACAACGAAATCATGTCCGAGACATTCAATTGCGGAAGGGCAAGGCCGTTACCGGATATGGCTTTTTTTCCGGCAGTGCCGTTACGACGTTATCGCCGTGTTGTTGTGCCCCGCGCGTGGCGGAGACCGTGGAGACCGTGGCGACGCCCCCCTCCCCCGCCTCCGCCCCGCGACCGCGACGCCGCTGCTGCTCCCGGGAGAAGACTCCGCGGAGGCAAACCCGCCGCCCGCGCGCCGCGCCCAAGCAAACTTGCAAATGAAGTTGATGAACGAAACGGCAGACTGCTTTGCTTCGCCTCAATCAAATTACGTCGCGACAAAGGACAGTGCCGAACTTTCCCCGAATAATATGTATAGACCGGAGAAACTAACTGCGTCGCGCCCCTCGCCGACGTCGCCCCGCCTGTCCGAAGTTCGTGGGTATCCGTGCCATCGGCGCCGCCCTGTCGCCAGGTACTTAACTAGCCTGTACAGTGTGCACTCCATCGGCCTGGCAGCGTCGCGCAATAACGACAAAAGGAAATGGACAAAACTACCAAACGCAACCCGCCAAAACAAATAAAAAAATAAATACAACAACTGTCCCGCCTTCCGGCAAAATAAAACGAAGCTACAAGCTGAGCCACACAGTGTGGGGCATAAAGCGCTATTTACATATCTAAATTGAAAAGGTCCGGTCCGGCGTGGGAGGGCGTTACGGCCAGAGCCCCTGGCGTCGGGGACACTGCAGCCAGCCGACACCTCGGCTCGGGGAAACAACGCACGCACCGCCGCCCCGATAGCACTCGTAAAACTAATTACCCGGCCGTTTACCTGTTCCTGGCATTCAGACGGCACAAAATAGCAATCCAAAACACCCTGGCCATCGCCAGAGTGCTCGACAAACTCAAGTGTGTACTCAGTACGCGCCTACAGATGCTGAATTCTGACGGTTATCCAACGCGCCCTTTTCACCCCTTTATTTTGGCACGGACGAATCAATGCAGCTGTTTGGTTTTGAGCGCGTCGTCACAAAAGGCTCCGCTTTTGCTTTGTGCGAGGCTGAGTCCCCTCTGCAGCGCCCCGGCCCGCCCAGAGGTCGGAGGTCCTTGTTTGAGGTGGCAAGAGTGACGAGGTCCTGCCGCCGTCCTGCCGGGGCCGCCTTTGCTTTCGTTTCTCAACCACCCTCTGTTCCCACCGAGGTTCGGTCTCCCAAGCCCCTCGCCACCCCCTTGCCCTCCCTGACCTCGCCGCCTTGGGCCTCGGCCGACTCGGCGGCCGCGCCTCTGGAACAAGGCTTGATAATCTGTTGCTGCCGCCCCCGCCGCCCCCTGCCGCCCCCCTTGCCCCCTGCCCTGCGGCCCGAGGCCTAGTGGGCCCTAGACTGCCTGCTGCTGCTGCTGAATGGAGTGAATGTGTCGGTGATGGCCCTGCCGCCAGGGCGCGCCGGCAGCAGCGCACAGTGGGCCAGAACTCTAGAGACGCGTTTTGAGCTCCAGAGTCGCTAAACAGGACTCGAAGCGAACGTGTGACCCCACCAATGGATTCCTCGTTCGGAGAGCAATCCATTGGTGGGGTCACTTGTACGTTCCGAGTCATGCTTAGCGACTCTGGAGCTCAAAACGCGTCTGGAGTTTTGGCCGCTGCGCCGGTCTTCTGGCCCACTGTGCAGCGGCGCTGTTCCGTCACTCAATAACGCTACTCGCTGTAACCCCTTAGCCCGGCAGAACAAGATGACGCGCCCCCGCCGCCCCACCCTCACGTCCCTGCAGGAAAAAAGAGGGGAGAGAGATTGCCCCGGAAGAGGAAAAGTGGCGGCGTGCGAAAGAGACAAACGGTCCTGCAGATGGCGGCGCGGCGCGGCGCTTTCAAACGAAACACGATTGCTCAAGACCCGCTGTCAGGCTGGACGACGCGTCGTCGGACCGATGTAGCGGACAGCGAATGGCGTGCCGAGGTATTTTCGAACGGCGTCCTTTTCTTTTTCGACGCCGGCGGCGGCGCGGGGGCGGAGCCAGCGGTACCGCCGCCTCGACGGGGTGGCGACCCGTGAGGCGGCCAGAGCCAGAAATCACACGGCGCGTGCCAACGAGCGCCCCTGCCCCTGGAGTGGACAAAGGCCAGCCGAGGCCAGCCGAGGCCAGCTCAATGGGGCTCCGCGCCGCTCGCCGCGCCGCTCCCTGACCTTCACGGCGATGCGTCACCAGCAAAGTGTTGCCGCCCACTCCATCCAGGGCATATCGCCGTAGACGACGGGTTGCTGACCTGCCGCCGCGCCGCGCCACGCCAAGGTCTTGACCTTTCGCCGAGTCCGCCGGCCGCCAGTGCGAAACTACTTGGCCGTGTAAAACAACGCGGCGCGAAAAAAGAAACTGCCGTTTCTAGAAGGCGGCTGGTGAGGCTGGCGGGCGGTGCACAGTGGGTCAGAAGACCGGCTCCGGCGGCCGAAACTCTAGACGCGTTTTGAGCTCCAGAGTCGCTAATCAGGACTAGAACCGAACGTGTGACCCCACCAATGGATTCCTTGTTCGGAGAGCAATTCATTGGTGGGGGTCACACGTTCGCTTTGAGTCCCGTTGAGCGAATCTGAAGCCCCATAACCCCGTCCAGGATTTTGACCCCCTCCACCGGTCTTCTGGCCCTACAGTGCGGTGGCGAGCGCGAGCTGAAAGCGCAGACGCGGCTGGCCGTGGTTCGACGGCCGGCTGCTGCCCCACCTCGCCTTCCCCGCGCCGCGCTGTGCCTGGCCGTGCCGCTCGGACGAATCCACTTTATGCGGGATTTCTTCACGCGCCACGGTCCGCCAAGCACACACCTGCTTCACGGCCTGCTTCGGCCCGGCCGGGAACAGCCCGCCAGTCGGCCCCGGGTGTGTTGGATGCCGAAAAAAGCGACGGCGACCATCGCTCTGAGGAGGGCTGCCAGCTCACCCTCCGCAGCAGGCCGAGGCGGCGTGCGTGTCTCCCTCATCCTCCCCCTTTTTTGCCCCTTTTCCGCCGCCGGAGGGGATCGCCCGGGCGGGGCTGCCTGGCCTGGGGCTGGCGGTGCTGAGAAGTATTTTTGCGCTCATTACCACTCAATGCGGAAGCCGCTACACAGCTGACGCTTGCGCGCGCGGTTAGGGCGGAAAAAAAGAAGAGAGGGAGAGAGAGAGAATGGCTCACGAGATCATTTGCGGGCGCGCCTTGTGGCCGAGGGAGAGGGGAGGGGAAGTGGCCCGGGGGGGGGGGGGGGTACTGCGGACAGGAAATATCGCTCGTGCTGCTCTGCTGCTCAGGCGGAATTCGGTGTCCGCACACGGATGCCGTGTCGCCCATCACCACCACGTCGCCCCGACGGCGTCCCCAACGAGCAGAGGCAGGCCGTCAAACACTTCGGGGACCTCTGGGCAGCAGGCGGCAGCAGGCGGCGGGGCGGGGCGGGGCGCGGCGGGGCGGGGCGGGGCGGGGCGGCTGGAGGAGCATTACGATCCTGGCCAAGTAGGGAGCGAACTAGAGCGAAGTGGAGCCAAGTCTGCCCGGCACCGCCATCGCCATGCCCGCCATGCCCGCCATGCCGTGCTAGGGCGGCGAGCATCCCTTCATTTGGCCGCCTCGGAGAGAAGCTCCTCTCGAAACGGGCCGCGCATTTAAATTTTTATCACGCCCACTTTACACCGGCAGGCAGGCGGGCCGGGCCAGGCTGCTCGCCTACCCGTTCGAAAACACCCAGCCGCAGTTTCCTGCTCTCGGCTGGTGATTACCAGCCACGGCCAAAAAGTCTCTCTCTGTGGTGCTAATCCCGCAATGGAATCCCGGCTACCTGCCCGCCCCACCCCGCCCCGCCCCGCCGCGCTGCCGCGGCCCCGCTTATGCGTCGGCCTCAAAGAGACTCGCGATTGAAATGCAAATAATGCTTGCTTGTCGCTCAGAGTGCCGGCGTGTCACCGGCACACCATGGGCACACCATGGGCACCATGCCGCTTGCTTCCTGCAGGCCTCGGCGGAGGCCACCGCGCTGGTCCTGCCCTGGCCGCCGGCCCAAGTCAAGGCGAGCGGGAAGCGCCCGACTGGCCGGGCCGCGGGCACAGCAGCGCGGCGGGCTGCCTATCGCGGACCTCGCAGGCGGCTGCGAACTGATTCCGAGAGTCGTTTTCGTCGCTCTGTCTCTCTCGCGCCGATACGGGACGCCGTGCGAGAGCGAGAGGGACCTCCACCGGCTGAAGTGCGTGGCAGTGTAATGAAGGGGGCACGGCAGCGCGATGAGCACCGCGAGGACGCGCGGCACGCCGGCCTTAAAGGGGAACGCACCTAGCGCCGCGCTTGGCGCCGCGCTTGGCGCCGCGCTGTCTGCCCGTCCGGCTGTCTCCGCCTGACCCACGCCGGCGCCGAACACTTTTTCCCATTCACTGTTCTGCTTCTTTTCCTTCCTTGTCGGGAGTGCGTTCGTTTAAACACGGCCGGCCGCTGCCACGTCTCTCGAGGTGAGGTCGAGGTGGCGTCCGGACCCGCCCCGCCCCGCCCGCCGCCCGCCCCCCGCCATCGCCCTCGCCCGCCACCGCCCCATCGGCTGCGGCCTGCGGGGCCTGCGCGCCCCGCCAAGTCGTTTTTGCCGGCCAACTTGACTCACAGTGTGTGATAAGCCGGCCGGGCCGACGCGTGCGGAGCCGAGGCGCCACCGCGACGACGGTGCCAGCGACCGAGCCAGCGGCCCACCCTCGCATGCAAGTGTTCCTCTCCGGGGCATAAAAGTGCACAAGTGTGTGACAAAGAGCAAAGAGCGGGCCGTCGGGCCGCGACCCCCTCCGCCCCATCCTCCTCCTCCTCGCGCTCCCCTGCTCCGCGTATAAAGGGCCAGATAAGATGCCTTTGTGGGAGCATTACCCGCCATAACGGCAGGTTCCTCCCTGCCGGTGATCGGACCACCGCGATAGCCCCCCCCCCCAAGCAAGCGACTGCCGAGCAAAACAAGCCCTGCAGCGCCATTTCTTTCTCGTCGTGTTTTAAGGAAATCGTACGTAACAAGTTTCACCGTTTTTGAAACTAAGCTCACAGAGCAGACAGTGCTTCCACCACCTCTCCCGCCCACCTATGAGGTGAATGCACCCCACGGATCTCACCTCAACAGAAGCATCACACGAACATCACAACAAAAAGTGACCGATCCTCAAAAGGTTCAGAGTCACGCCGTCATAGAGCATCTCATTTCGGAGAATCGCGTTCTATACCTTCGAATAGGACATCAAAGAAATCAAAAATAGCGCCGCGGATTCACCAAAGGGCGACCAAAACGGCCCTGGGCTGTTACCGTTACGCGCTACTTCGACTTTGTTATTTCGTTTTGAAACAGCCCTAGGCCCTGGCAGGGCCAGCAGAGTCACCGAGGAGACGGGGTGCCTTCGCTTCTTCGGGCAGAGTCCGCCAGGCACTGTTTCCCCCGCGAATGACGCGCGAACCACGTGTGACGGATTTGAGCGCGCGCGTGGACGTCTGCCATTGTTGGTGCCTGCATGAGGGCGCCGAGGACGCCGAGGACGGGCAGGAAGTGTGTCCGGGCCGACGCGGCGAGGACAGGGACTTGTCAGGGACAATGGGCCTCCCGGACGCGGGCCAGGACAGGACGTGCCGCGGTGGGGCGGGGCGGGGGGGGCGGGGCTGCCAACGCCGCTCTCCTCTCTCAATCGGCGGCAAGGTGACAACGGCGACAGTCGGCCCGCCCCGCCCCGCCCCCGCGGCGCCCCCAGCATACTGATGGCCGCCGTAAAGACACGGGCCGTAAAACGCGCACCTTTTTATTTCGCTTCTTATTCGGCGAGGCGAGGCTGCTCCGCTCCGCACGAGGCTCCCAGCCGCGGGGCTTCATTGACCACCAGAGTGCAGCGACCGCAGACTCGCAGACTATCGCAGACTCCCAGGCCGTTCGACAAGGTCATCACGTGGTCGGCCGGCCGGGGCGGCAACGGAGCCGCCATTCTTTGAGGAGGATTGTTCAAAGCAATTAGCGTCTTCCATTTGAATTCTGCTCTGGGTGATCTGTGCCGCGCTGCCGTTGCGCTGAAAGTCCTAAAATTAAAAGATGACGCGAGCAAAGAAAAGGCCGCTCAGAAGAAAAGCCTATTTTACTTGGCGGCTGTAACGCAAGCAGCCGACGCGCCGCGGGCCGAGGCCTGCAGGCCGGCTGCGGGGAAAAAAGAAGGGGGTGGGGTAAATATGTCTCCCAGGAGAGGGTGCCATGAGCCAGAGCAGCCAGAGAGTCGCGACGACCACCCCTTTTCTCCCTTCCATTGCTTCCATCCTCGCACAACTTGTGGACTGCGTTCCAGCCGCCGCGCCACGCCGCGCCGCCCCTCCGGCCAAAAGCACCGCCGTTGGAGCGCGCGGGGGCAGCGGGCCGCGCCGCCAGACTGGGGGTTCGCCTTCGCCCACGCGTCCACAATAGAGTCCCACCGCTATCAGCGCGAGAGGGAGAGAGAGCGAGGGTCTCCGCTGGCTGGGCCTTGCCATGCGCCCGCCTCGGCGCCCCGCCTCGCAGTGATACGGTCTGCAAATTATTGACTGCATTAGCAGCACCGCGGTGCAGCAGTGCTTTCATCGCGCTGTCTCTCTCGCACCCCTGCGGGACGCGATGGAGCGCCGCAGGAGTGCGAGAGAGACAGCGCGACGAGGTTCTGTTCGGCGGGGCGCCAGCGGCGAAGCGACCGCTGGCAAGGCAGGTGATAGGGACTCGGATGCAGTCCCTGGCGGCAGAGTCGACGCGCCAAAAAGCGTTAAATTTCCGGTTTTGTCGCGAGTGTAGTGGTTCTTCAGGCAGGCCGCGCGCCCTTCGCAGCCGCGGCTGATATTGAGGCTCCGGCCGGTGCGGGAGCAGCTCCACGGTTTGTTTTCCGAGCGCGAGAAAGTCATGCATGGCTGCTGCGGGGAGCGGTGCGCGGAGGGGCAACATTCGGGCAACATCCACCCCTCCCCTCCCCTCTCGCGCTAACGACCCCGGCAGTACGACCGAGGCGAGAGATGTGTCTCGAAGGAGGGAGGGGCGGGGAGGCAGGGGGAAATGGGTTGCGGGGATAGACAACAAGGGAGTGCTCAAGTACACTGACCTTCAAAACGCGCACGCGCGCCAGCCGGAGATCCTCGTGCTGGGGGCCATGCACTGCGAAGCGGCGTACGCCGCCGGCGTGGTCCTGGTGCGCCGCCACAACGGCGTCTCGGCGGGGACGGTACCGCGGCTGGCGCGACCGCGCTCGCGTGTGAGCCGTCGTCGCTCTGGGGCGGACTGTACGTGGCGACTGTTTGAAGGTGCTGGAAGTGCCATAGGGCCGTAGGGCCATAGGGCCATAGGGTAGCCCTCCAGGGGCGGTTCCAAACGGCTGTTTTCACGGCCCTGCGCTGCGTTGCCCTGCGCGCGCTGCCGTGGGGAGGCCATGACGGCCGTGAGGCAGTCAGACGTTCACGCCGCCTCCCCCTCCCCCCCCTCCCCCCACATCAACACTGCATTCGTTTTGCTCCACTACGCGCCGCCTTGTTTCGTTGGAAATTCACCGGCAGCGCAACGGGGTGAAAGGCACAGTAGCGCAGTGGATTAAAGGAGAAAAAAGGGAGAAAAAAAGGAGAAAGGCCCGGCCTGCGTTACTTTTTTATCGCGTTGGACCTGCTTTTCATACCGAGCTGCTGCTGTTGGAGAGCAAAGGGGGAGGGGGGATTCTTTGAGCGTTCACTTGGGCGGCTGAGCATATCAATTTGGCCATGGCGGCGGCGCCAAAAAGGAAACTACTGCTGCATTTCGGCGCATTAGACAAACCCGCGTTTTAGGTACGTACGCTGTTGGGACCCCCCATGGCCGTGCCGCGGACCGGGCCACGTAATGACGCAAGTACCGCCACCGCTTTGGTCGCTCGGAACGCCGGAACAGCCCTGCCCACTCACTATTGCCGCAAAAAGCCAAACAAATTTATGCGCCGCGCGTCGAACGGCCGCGGGGGTGGCCGTGGCCCTGTGGCGGCCGCCCTCTCCCGGCCAAGATAAGCCCACTGTTGTTTGCGTTTTTGCGCGCGTTCGACTCCACACGCGAATTTCCCGCGCGTATTTGCCGCCCGACGGCGGGGAAAATGGGGGCTGAAAAAATGGACGAGTGGTTTCCAGCGCCGCAAGCCAGGGCCACCAAAACCTGCAAAAATGGAAGGGGGGCGGGGATAGGCTGCTCAGCGGGGAGCATAACTTACCAGCTATTGGGACCCCCTCCCCGCCCTCTCCCGTCACCCCCTGCGTCGCTCTCCAGAGAGAGGGGGGGGGGGCTGGTTTCTTGCCTCGGCCCGGCACGAGCAGCAGCGCCTCCCATTAACCTGCAAGCAACCCACTGGCATTTCAAGGGGCAGCGCCGGGCAGCGCCACTACGGACAGCACTGCCGCGCTGTGCACTGCTGTCTCCCAGATTACGTGGGCCTCCTCTCCAGGCCTCTCCAGGACGTCCCAGCCGCTCCGGAGCTGGCTGGCTGGTCGCCAGTGGGCCGGCGAGTGTCTTGGCGACGCGACAGCCTGATCGATGCCAGCCCCCCAGGGCCCAGCTGGGCCCGGGAGGAGCATCGAAATTCGTCTAATTCTCGCGCTGGCTGGAGAGGCAGGCTGCTCCAGGCCGAAGTCGCCGTGCTTGTGTGGGCGGCGCACAGTGGGCCGGAAGACCGGTGAAGGCGGTTAAAAGTGTAGACGCGTTTTGGACTCCAGAGTCGCTGAGTGGGGCTCGAGCTGAACGTGTGACCCCACCAATGGATTGCTCTCTGAACGAGGAATCCATTGGTGGGGTCACACGCTCGGTTCCGGACCTGCTTCGCGACTCTGGAGCTCAGAACGCGTCTGGACTTTCGGCCGCCTCCATGGGTCTTCTGGCCCACTGTGCGGCGGGTTCTGGTGCCTGGAGGAAAGTGTGTCGCGCTTTGGGCTTCCGGCCCCGAGCCGGGCGGGCCGGGCCGCCTCGGATCGCATTCCATCATTTCCACGTTTCCAGCAGCTGCCCGGCTGTGCCAGGCTGTGCCCGGCCCCGGGGTGTTTGGTTGCAAAAGGACAGCCCTGGATGGCCCGGGCGGCACCGCGCCGGCAAGCAAGGCGAGGAATGCCAGGACCAGGGCGTCGTCGGGTAGGTTAGGGCGGCTGCTGGCGGGCTGGTGGGACTGGCGGGCTTAACAAAGGCAGGCGGATGTACGGGGGATTGAAGGGACGGGCCCAGGTTCTGAAAGGGCCGGCCGAGGGTATGCTCACCCTACTGCCGCGCGCTATCTCTAGGTTCTTGTTACGGCGGCCCGCCCCTGGCCCCGGCCATGCCCTGGCCGTGGCCCGGCCCGGTCTCGGTGCGCGGCCGCCGTGCGCCGGATACGCCGACAGACTCGCATGGCTCCGACCGGACGCCACCGCCATCACCACCTTCGTGCCGACGGCACTGGCAGTCTGACAGTGGCTGTGGCAGTGCTGCAGCCGGCCTGCTGGGTATTCGTGGAGCCTGGACGCACCGCCACCGCCCACACCATCGACAGAAGCGTCGCGTCATCCGCGGTTGTCCCGCTCGGCCCGACACTGCACTGCAACTGATTCCGAGAGCCGTTTTCACCGCTCTGTCTCTCTCGCACTTATGAGCGAGCCCTATGGGTGCGAGAGAGACAGAGCGAAGACTCTCGGAATCAGTCTGCCGGCTTGTGGCGGCGCGCGGTGCGCCACCACCGCGGGGTACGTACCCCTCCCCCTGCGTGAAGTCATTCTCAAGTGCTGAGTGCTTTTCGTGGGGTGTTCCCCTCTCGGCGGGCGTTCTGGGAGGTGTTCCACGCCACCCCCTCCCCCTCCACTATTATGGCGCGTCGTTACCAAGTTGGCACATATCAAGGCATTGTTCCGCATGCGGGGGCAGCAGCGTTTGCAGAATCAGCGCGCTTTACCGCACCCAAAAAAAAATCAACAAGTATTTTTATTCGCGCAGCAAGCGCGGCGAGTGCGCCACCCCGCGGCCTGCATGCAGCCTTGACCCGCACGCCGCGCGCCCCCTTGGCCTTTGGCCGCCTCAAGCTGCACTTTCAACTTTTTCTTATTTTCCCCCGCCTGCAACCCCCCCCCCCCCCCCTCCTCGGCCCCGGCGTTTCTTTCATCGCATGACGCCTGCAGCGGGCCGCCGGCACTCCACTCTCGAGAGCTCCCGGACGCAGCTCACATCAAGTAAATGGTAGTTTTCAGCAAAGGGAGCGGAACCGCCCCAAAAAAAGAAGGGAGCTCGAAATAAAATTTGAATTTGGCGCCAATGAGATCGGCTCTTCCGTGCGCAAAAAGGCTTTCTTCGCCTTGCTTAGCAATGTAGATGGGGTCCTTGATGCTGATGCGCTGCCGGGGTGTTTAGCGCGCATTAAGCGACCAGCGCCACGCCTGGCCGGCCTGGCTGCAGACTGATTCCGAGAGTCGTTTTCGTAGCTCTGTCTCTCTCGCACCTATGTGAGTGCGAGAGAGACAGAGCGAAGAAAATGCGGAATCAGTCTGCAGGCCGGGGGGGTTGTTGCAGGACGCCACCGAGCTGCCAGCGAGACAACTTCTGCCCTTCAATTATTCGCCTTCGAGGCAATGGCAAGCAGAGGCAGTCCAGGGCGCGGCTTCCGGGCGCCCCCCAAGAAGGCCCCCAGGACGGCCGGGCAGGTCGCGCCAGGCCGAAGGTCACTCTGGCGCGACAAGTCTGGATCAAAGCAATCAAAGGCGCGGCACGCCGAGCGGCCGGTTCAAAGGGAATCAATCCGAAGAACAAGGAAGGGAACGAATCCCATCAACGGCTGAGCGGTAAGCGGGGTCTTTTTTCCCGGCCCGCTGGAGGGCTTTGGCGATGTCCCGCGCAGGCAAGGCGGCCCTGCGGCCCGAGGCCGAGGCCCAGGCTGCCCGCTCCCTCTTACGGCCACTGATGCAGCTGTTGCCGTGCAGAGAGAAGTGGCGCAGAGGAACGCGAAAGCCGACGCCCCGCAGAATTTAAATTTTAAATTTAAACATCATGTATGTGGGCCCGCGCGATATGGACATTCAGCAGAGAGCGGCGTGCAGGCCGTGCAGGCCCTGCAGGGTGGGGATGAAATAGTAGGACAGGGAGAACAGGTGTGCCGGCAGTGTGACCACCTTTATATGCTGTTGACATAAATCTCGCTTTCCACAAAAATGAGGGGAAAGAAAGGAATAAGTGTGGAGAGGGGTGGGAAACTGTTTCAAACGCATTTCCACGCGCTTTCTCTTCGTTTGAGCTTCTCTCGCACTCTGAAAATTTTGATTGTCTCCCGATGAAAATCTCGGAGGGTCGTCATCGAATCAGTTAACGTCTTAATGATTGTCACACGTTGACAACAAATTCCGACAGTGTGGCTAACAAGCGCCGGACCCGCCACCGCCGGGTCGGCTGTGGCGTACCTGGTCCTAGTTGCTCGAGCACGACAAATTGCCGACAAGCTGTGACGACATCGGTGGCGAGGCGGCGCGGCGCGGCGGCGTGGCGGACACCTCCCCTGGCACTCCTTGGACAAGGGCTGCGCGACGTCGCGCGACGCTGCACGACGCCGCGTGCTGCCTGCTGCGTCGGTGCGGCGAAAGCTGGTTTACTGCTTTACAGCATACCGCTCGGGGAATTCACAAGTTGCTCGTGTTCCTTACCTCATGATTCCTCGGTCCGTCTCTCTCTCTCTTTCTCTCTCCCTCTCCTTCGCATCCCCCGTTTACTACGCCGTGACCCCTGCAGGGCTGCCGGCCCGCCCCGTCCCTCCTCCTGCCCTACTTTGTTTTTACATCCCCCGCTGCGCAGCTGTCTTCCTCTGCTTTTTCTTGTGTTGGATTCAAGGATTGCAGAACTAGCTCCGCCGATAGCTGCCGCCTCCACGCTCTCTCTCTCTCTCTCTCTCTCTCTCTCTCTCTCTCTCTCTCTCTCTCTCTCTCTCTCTCTCTCTCTCTCTCTCGCTCTCTCCCCTTTCTCTCCGGGGGCCTCATTCTCCCTCAGGAGTAAGGGTGTGTTCGGAAAGCACAACCGGGGATGTCTTTGCCTTGTTATGAGAGGCCATCAACCAGTGTGCGTTCCTTTCTCGGATCCGCCGCGCCGCTCCGCGCACTCCCCGCCATCCAGCCTCTCCGGCGTCCTCGAGGCTTTCTCTTGTCCTTTGCGACGTCCGTCGCTTAGGTCTGCTGAGTGACGAGAACTGACGGCCTGTTTCTCCTGGGCTTTTTTTTCCCCGCCCCGTTTTCTCGCGCTCCAAAATACGAGGAAGCGGGGAAAAAATAAAGGGCGCGTGAGGGGGGAGAGATTGACGCGGAGAATTATTACAAGGCGAGAGCAGAGCAATTCTCGGAATTGTTTCCACTTTCACCTTCGCGAAAATGAGTCAGAGAGATTTCGTTTCTTCATTCCGGCGTCGCGCCCGTCCGGGCCCGGGCGCGAGGTAGGCAAAAAGCCACACTTTGTCAGTAGGCAACTTAACCCCTCCCCCCCCCTCCTTCAAATCTGTCTCTGGATCCACCCTGTCACCGTCACGGATAGCTCCCCGACGGGCGAGGCAGCACGGCGTGGAGGACGGCGGCGTGAAACAACGGAGCGACCCGGGATCGCTGCGAACTGGAAAGCACGGTGTAGGGAAAACGTGCTGGAAAGCAAGAGGCAGCCCGCTGTCCGCACTGTGTTCACACTTCACCATCGACCTCCCGGAGGCCGGCCTGGAGCGTTTTCCAAGGGGCCTCGAAGGCAACCGCTCGCCCTCAATATACTCGCTTTCCCTCCTGGAGGAGCATCTCGAGAGGCAGCCGGCCGGCCAGCCCTCTCGCCTTTCAGCAGTGCCGGCCCTTGTGTATCTCCAGCTCATTTGCATAATAGGGCGCAATTAGATGAATTGCATTAGTGAACAACAACAGGCAAGGAAGGCCCTGGGAATAGAATAAAACATGGCAATATGTTGCCTAAATCCCCACTCGGGATAAGTATGCTAATTCGCCGAGGGCCGTTCTCACAATGGACGGAGGCTCAGGGCGCAGCAGGTGAGGACGAGACGAAAGCTCCTCGGCCGCCCCGCCCCGCCCCGCCCCGCCCCGGAGAGTGCCGCGCACCCCGGCGGGTCAACAGCGCGTCGCGCGGCGGGCCGAGCGTTCAAATCCCGGCGCCGCCCCCCGTTTTCCTCAATCCGATGAGAACGCGTCCCGCGGGGCCGACGGGCGGGGCGACGGGCGGGGCGACGTGGCCGCCAGAGTGCCGCCCGATTCATCAACAGGCACCCCACCTGGTCGTGACATTCTATTTCCGAATTCGAGGCCCGAAATCATTTGTACGGCCGCCGCGCCCCTCCCTCCCCCTCCCTTCGCAGTGCGTGCCGCAGAACCGCGCCGCACCGCGCAGCACCTGCCGACGTCTCAAGCAGATACTTCATCAGGCCGCGTCAAGCAACGACAGCTGCTGCGGTACACGGCCGTCCGTCAACCCGCGGCGGCATGCCGAGCGATTCCGAAGACCTCGCTCTCTCCCTCGCGCCCCTTCGGAACGCCCCATGAGTGCGACAGAGACAGGGCGGAGCACCGACTCAAGAACATCTGCTGGCGGACAAAAAAAGGCGTTAAGGGTGGAGCAAGGTGGACACGCTGCGCGAGGGGGCATCGTCAGAGACAAAGCTGGGCGTCGCAATGGAGCAGCCCTGGGCGAGGTTAGGGTGCCTCGCCTTGGGATAGGTTAGGCCGCAGAGGCTATAGCCAAAGCAGCGCCGCCAACCCCAGGGCCGACGGCAGCAGTGTTGCCGGGGAGAAAATGTCTGCGATGGAATTTGATGGAAACGCCTGCTGTCGATAGCGACGTGTCCAATCAGCCAGCCGCGCCGTGCAGTGTGTGAGCATGGCCGTGGCGGGGCGGGGTGGGGTGAGGCGGGGCGGGCAGAATGGCTGTACACACACAGACAGCAAGTGGACGCACAAACACCCCCCGCGCCTCCGCACCGCCCCGGCTTAGCGCTCAAACGCGCCTGTGTTTGGCCGCCGCCCCGCGTGACACCGCGAGGCCCGCGAGGGCACAGATTATTCTCGGGCCGCTGCATGGGACCAGCTCGCCATGGACTGGACACGTTTTCGATCTCGAACCTGTAACCGACTGCAACTGGGACAGAGTCGACACACACGACCTTCCCAGCGCACGCCTCGTTCGAAGGGAAATGCGTGCGGTTCGAGTCCCTCTTCCAGAGCACCACACTCCAGTAGCGTTCCCCGCCGCGCTGCGTCGCTGGCAGAGCTGGCAGAGCAATGTACGCAGCGGGTAGCGCGGCGGGTAGCGCTGCCGGATCGGAAAGTGGAACCGACGAAACTACTTTTGCGGCAGTTTGTCCCTGGAAGGCGGCGGCGGCAGCGAAGCGTAATTCGAAGTGGAATCGCAGCGAGTCGCAGCGTGGCGAAGGCGGAGCGCGGAGCAGGCGCAGCTGTCACCGGCTGGAGCCGCTGGAGCCGCTGGAGAGGCTGGCGCGGCTGGAGCCAGGTGGGCCGTCGAGCCATGCCTCATCCCCGCCTAATCCGCCGGTTAAGCCTCCGACGAAAACACGCCATTCTTCACGCTGCTGCAGCCTCGGCGAGGCTCGGCCCGCTCGCGGCGGGGCTTGGCGGCGGGGCTTGGCGGCGGGGCGCCACAGCGGGCGGTCGACAAGAAGCCGTCACAAACGAGGCGAAAAACAGGAATTAATTAGCCGTCGAGGTGGAGCACGCGGGAGGCACGCGGTGCGGTTCGGTCGACGCGACCGTCGATGTGTGTCGTTCTCCTCGACGTCCCACAGTGGGCCAGAAGACCGGTGGAGGCGGCCAAAACTCTAGTTAGGTTTTGTTAGGCGTCCGCCACCCGCTTCGACACGTTCTACACGTCGTCGCGCCACGTAGTTATCTTGTTTCCTCCGGTGTGCGTTGAAAAGGGCGAGCTGTGCAAAGTGTCACTTGCATACACACAGGCTTTGTGGCGTCACCTGTCCGCCCTGAGCCCCGCGCCAGCAAATGTCGCTGCCAGACGGGGAGAGAAGGACGCGCGCCCGCACTCTCTCGCACACACGTACCCACAAAAAAAAAACTCGTCGGATCGGAGAAGAAAGGGAGCTGGGAACATAACGGAAAAGCAAAGAAGAAAAATAAAATAAAACGGGAGAGGAGGCGTTCTCATTAACAAGGGAGGGGGCGGTATCCAGATCATGCCCGGACCACCTTCCCTTCCAGTCCCTCCAGGTGGTGGGGTGGGTGGCGTCGAGTGGGGAGGGAGGTACTCCTTGTTGGAGTGGAGGCCGCACCGCCCTCGGCCGCCCGGCCGCCCTCGGCACCACCAAGGCGTGCAACGAGGGCTATCATCAGACCATTCAGGACCTCTGTTTTCTTTACACATCCTTAAAACAGGGATAGAATGCTTTCGACCCTCAAGTCCCCTCGGTCCGCTGTTGGCCGCGCCGAGTCCCTTTCAAACTTTGACGCGGCGACGCGGCGACGGCGAAGGAGACGAACGCCGTCACGAGGAAAGCCAGCCTCTTCTTTGGCAGTGCCGTATTGGCAACACTGCCGCATTTTAATGAGCACGCAGTGATAGGCGTTTTATCTGGAAGGAAGCGGCCCTGCCCCGCCCCGCCCCGCCCGGCCCCACCCCGCCCCGCCCCAAACGTCATTAAGGTCGGGAGTTTTGGGGCGATAGATCACCGCGGCGGAGGGACCAGGGACCGGCTGTATTTGTCACTGTGCCCTTCGGTGGCCTTTCACACCGCCTCGCCGAGTCCAGCATTGAGTACGCCAGCCAATGGGATTGGGAAAAAAGAGAAACGTGAATGGAGTTAGAGCGCGGCCGGGCGGCCCAGAGTAGATTCGGCTTAATGTACTACTTCTACGCGAGCGGCGCGGCGTTGAGAGAAAAGCACAGGTGAGGCACGGCGGCAGCCCGCTCCAGATAAAGACGCGCAATTTCCTGGTGGCCTCGACGGCATCCTCCGCGGCGTCCTCGGCGGCCTGCCCTTGGCCCTGCAACCACACTGGCGGGCCAGCCGCGCTCCAGAAGGCCGCGACCCAGTCCCCTCTGTTCATGAATAAGTACCGCTGCACCGCTCGCCGCCCGGCAGGGCCCGGCAGGGCGCGGCGGGGCTCAGCAGAACGAAAGAATGGTTCGCTGCCGGCGTCCTGCCTGCCGGGGTCCTGCGAGGGTCCTGCCTTGCCCCACCGTGGGCTCGGCCCGCTCGGCGGTTCACAAGTCCACAAGGTCATTCGTTCCGGCTCGGCGAACGAATTGGAAAGGGCCTGGCGCGTGAGCCTCGCGCGAGCCGTGCGAGGCGACCGCAGTTCCCCCCGCCCCCTCTCTCTCCCTCTCTCCCTCTAAACGAAGGCAGCGCCAATTAATTCAGCAAGACAGGCGTGGACCGGCCGACGTTGTCACCTGCGCAGACAGAGGAAAACTCAGGAGGAAAATCGCGCAACCGTGGTGCTTTTCGGCGTTTCATATCGCATGCTCTGCCTCGGAGGCATCATTTTACTATATTCACCGCCACTCCCCGATCCCGTCCGTCGGAGGCAGTGGGGGCAGTGGGGGCAGTGGGGGCGGCCCCCGTGACCCCGTGGCGGGGGCACGGATCACGAGGCGACGCGCCCGCCCTCGCCAGGTCGCCGTGGAGTCGCGTTTCACCGTTTCACCGTTACTCTATACGGCTCGGATTTCTGGCTGGAAACTGGACGACCTGGGGTCCGGAGAGGCCACGGCCTGGCCACGGCCTGGCCACGCACGGCGGGTCTGGAACCCCTGACTCGGACTCGATGCCGTCCCGCCGCGCTGCCGTGCCGAGCGCGTTGCCTACCCTCAGCTTTGCAGGCGCTACGGCTGGAGGCACGCTGCGGGCAGTCTCCCTTCCTCTCTCAAGCACTTGTGGCGAGTGCGAGAGAGACAGACTGTCTCTCATCGAGCAACGGGCACCGAGCGTTCTAAAGACCCTTCCCGTGACACGATTTGCTCGATCCCCAAACGTGTCACGGGTTGGACACGGTGATTGAGATCACTCTGAGGGCCCTTGTCGTCCCTCTCGCACTTTGACGGGGCGCTCCGTGAGCGCGACAGAGACGGAGTGGCACCCTCCCCAGGGCGGCCTCCGCCTCGTAAGTGAAAGCGCAGCCGCAGGACCAGTGCGCGCTGCGGGCTGCAGGCCGAGCTGCGGGCCGAGCTGCGGGCAGCCCAAGGACCCGCGAGGCGAGGCGGCTCGGCCACCGCCTGGGGAGCACTCTGCCCGGCTCTGCGAGTGTGCCTGCGAGTCTGCGTGCCACCGCGCCACCGCGTAGTGCCTGCGGGCTGCGGGCTACCTGCGGGCTGCCGGGGCCGGCCACCAAGCGCCGCCCAGCGCCGCCGCAGCTGCACTGCCAAAAACGCGCGCCCATCCCGTGCCGCTTCCTAATCCGCACGGGCGCGCCACGGCAGACTTGATGCCGAGAGTCGCTCTGTCTCTCTCGCACTCGTGGGGCGTCCCGTATGGGAGGGAGAGGGACAGGGCGACCCTCGGAGTCAGTCTGCAGCCCGTCATGCGATCCGCGATCAAAGCCTAGGCCGCCATTAGTGGGAGTAGCGGCGCGCCCCACCGCGCCCCTTCGCCTTGCAGTGGAGGTCCCCGCGCAGTGGCGGCCCCGCGGAGTGGCGGGAAGGGCGACCACAATGCTGGCATCCGAGGACTTTGTCTGGACTCCCGCTGGACTTGCACCTCAGAATCCCTGTCGGCTCCGCCCCGCTCTGCACCGCTCTGCGCGGACAGGACTTCCAGGACTTCCAGCCCCGCCCGGATTCCAGGAATGACGCCATGCAACGACCCGACTCGCCCACCCTGCCTCGCTTATCCCCGATTTCGGCGAAACCCCTGCAAGGCACCTGGCGAAAGGCTTTTGCTGGAAGTGGGGCGGGGATCGCATGCATCGCTTGCCCGGGCCCGGCCCGGCCTTGCCCGCCGTCCAGCCGGATTGATGGCGGTTTCGTAATTGCAGCTCTTGTGCGGGTAAAGTAGGCCCCTTAAACATTGAAAGCAGCCCCGGGCAACCCGAGGCAGAGCGGGGCGGGGCAGCACACACGACCCAGAAAGCACAGAAAGGACTCTGAGGACGTTCGTTATTTATATTTCCCCCCGTCTGCTTTCGGCATGGCATGTGTTGTTGTTGTTTCGTTGTTATTGTTGTTGTTGCCCCGCGCGCGGCTCGTAGGTGAGCGACACTGTGGAAGCCCCGCCGGAACGGTGCCTTGGCTGGGACACTGGGACTCTGGGACACGTCAGCCAGATCCTTGGCTGCCTCGGCCTGGATGCCGCCGCGGGCTTTGGGCTGGAGGGGATTAAGGCAAGAACTGGCCGGCAACGCGGCTGGGCCCGGCGCACTACAACGAGGCCCCCGGGGAGTCGCCGAGGGCTAGGCGGGCCGAGGCGGGCCGGGGGTCCGGGGGGGATCGCACGCAGACGAGGGTACTGGTATTACGGCACAGTCACCGACCTTGGGCCAGTCGCTGCCATCAAGGCTGAGCGGCAAACTAAGACTCGCTGAGTGGGCAGGATGTACAAGGCACCTGTCGTAATTATAGTTTCAAATATATTTTTTCGAAACGCAGAACTTGAGGGAACATTATGAGTATATTGATGCATGAGATGTGTTCTGGAGTCCTAGTGTCTTTGTCAAAACGGCCCGCGAACTGAGTATTTTCTGAGCACCTCGGCGCAACCGAGTGTGCCTTACCAGCAGGCAGGCGGAGTGGCATATGCATGTTCCGTTGCCACCGAGTGCGGTAAGATGGTGATGGATTAGGCGGCGGGCCCTTGGGTGCCAATCAGGGCCCCGACTGGCTGGCGGGGCTCTGGAGGGCCCTCGCCGCGGTGCGCCCTTGGCAGTGATGGGGCACGTGTTGGGGTTGCGGGGGGCCCACAGTGTGTTCCTGCGACTCTCTCTCTCTTCTCTCTCTCTCTCTCTCCTCTCTCTCTCTCTCTCTCTCTCTCTGCTCGGCACGGCTAGTACCAACACCGGCCACCTCGCTCGGGTCTATATATTTTGTTTCATACACAATTTTAATTACTATCTTTGGAATGAGCCCGCATACTACCCCGTATAAGGAAACCAAACGAGTATTAACCGAGAAATTTGAAAGGGAAAAGAAAAAATTTGAACTCTACACCCCCTCCCCAGTCTTAATGGGGAGGCCTCCTGCTTTACTTCGGTGTTCGGGATGGGAACCGGTGCTATCAGGTACCTGGGGTTAATCCCGTCAGCGACTCTAAGCGTTCGCCGGGGGACCCAGTAGGACCCCAAAGCTCAGGCAGCTGGGTGAGAGCACCCAGTACGAAGCTCTTTGAGGGGCGGGACGTAGAGTGAGACGACAGAGAGACAGAGAGAGACTCAGACAGAGAAGAGGTTTGGTGGGAGCTTCTTGTTTTCGTAGGGTTGGTTGTGTACCCCATGGTACCCCCACTGTCCGGCGCTCCCGTACCGAACATACAGCGTTTTAGGCCAGCTTCAAAGGACTTATCATCGCCTCCCCGACTAGTCAAGGAGGCACCACCCGCAACCACACACCGGGTGGTCTGGATTGATGGATCAAATACGCCATCGCTCCAGTGCCGAGGCCAACCCGCCGAAGCGGATTGCTTTTTAGACACCCACAGCGGAGTGGCCAGGTGAATGTGACTCTGACCACTACGCTATCACGCTTGTACGTCTGGCAGCGTGTTGGACGACGGGTTTGAGTTGTACTGGGAGGAAGGCGGTCGAAAAATGTATTGAAATGATGGGATTCGATCCCCGGACCCCGCCATCGGGATCACACGACTTTACGCTCTCGGCCACCACGGCCCATGATGAGGGGATCGGCGTGAGGTGGGTTCTTGACGCAACAGGACTCGACCACCCGGTCAAAATTTCGCAAGAAGTTGGGGGAGTCGAACCGCCGACCCTAGCACTGAGAATCGACGCCTCTACTCCCTGGACCACCACGTCCCATGCTCGGAGTGGGCTCACGTTTACGGGTTCGAACCGCACTGGGTGAGGCAGTAAAATTAAATGGAAATATTTGTTAGGAGTCGAACCTCCGGCATGTGGGCCTGTTGCACACGGCTCCGCTCTCATGGCCTCGAACCACCACCCTTAGGATAGCAAGTCGAAAAAACTTTTGTGAGGCTGGTATTCGAACTCCGGCCTGCGGTAACTCGATTCCACGTCTCTAACCTCTCGGCTATCACAGCAGTTGTGAAACGCGATGGATCATCTGCTCTCATTAACGTTCGTTGAATTAGATTTTTTTTTCATACGGGTTTTATCAGTCAAGGCCAGCGCGACGGAAGTTGGGCATAAATTTGGGCAGCGTTGGCGGCCTTGGTGGTGGCGGAGCGGACCGCCATCTGAGGTACCCGCAGCTGCGCGACCCGACCCGGACGGGACGGCGGGACGGCGGTTTGAAACTCGACCAAACTGGCGGCCCCGTGTCGCGCTGCTACCGCCAGCAGCGGCGGGGTGGGGCGGGGCGGGGCGGGGCGGGGCGGGGCGGGGCGGGGCGGGCGGGGCGGTCACGGCTCGCCGCCACCAGGATCCATGCTAAACTACTTTGCGCCGCGCCGCGCGCCACCTGAACCGCGCCGTGGCCGTCCACACTGCGGGCCTCGACCTTGGGCCAGTGGGACAGGCGTCGCCCTAGTGCCCCTGCACTGCTAGCTCCGCCAGCACCGCCAGCACAGCGAGGGGGTGAGGATGAGGGGTGGGATGCTGAAAGCAGAGCGCCATGCTGATTCCCGGGAGGCGGGCGACCGGCTTTGATATCGGAGATACCACGGGGATTGGGAGGCCAAAGGGAGCCGGCGACACCGAGGCCGCCGTGCCACCGGGCAACGCCGCCGGGCTGCCCGCCAGCACGGCCACCGCGGCGCCCACCAGCACCGCATGTCCCCGACGAGCCGCGATCCGCACCCACCATTTACAGGACGTCGTCGGCCCGGACGACCCACCCCCGACCGGACTGACTGGCGGACTGGCACTCGCGACCGCAGACGGGCGCGTATTCCCCCACCCCTCGCCGCGACTGGGTCACGGGCGAGTCCATGAGGACGCAGCGAGCGCGTCACATTTTTCGGCGCCCCGCCCCGGGCGGGAATCGAACCCGGCTCCTCAATCAGACGCTGCATGGCAGCTGCGCGACGCGGCGCGGCGACACGACAACATTTTCTCCGACTTGACGTCGACGTCTTCCTCGGCTTGTAACCGGAAGGGCCCGCGTCGCAGTCGGTGGGCTCGGCGGCCAGGCCACCCCACGCGCCGCGGAGCCCGGCGGAGCCTTCCCCGCCGCCGCCAAGCAAGCCCCTGTCAACTCATCTATCAATCAGGCCGCGTGGGTCGCTCGAGGCGTTGGCTCCCCTGGGGGAGCGGCGCGGTGCGCGGCGGTGGCGGGTCTCCGCCTCGGTGTCCGCGGCCCGCTGCAGTGCCGGAGCGGAAACGGAGCTCCACTGGGAAACGGGCAGCCAATCCCTGCGCGTATATTAGCGATGAATTAAGAATCAGCCTCGAATGGACTGCCAGCTGAATGGCGTCTGCCTCGCGTCAGCCTCGCGTCAGCCTCGCGTCAGCCTCGCGTCAGCCCAATCCGGTTCGCCGACGTCCTCTTCGTGGTCGTCGTGCTCGTCGCGCCGGACGCCCCTCCCTATCCTATTACCTGTCTCATCGGAAATGGATTTGGCGCGGCGCGGCGTGGCGTGTGGGGCCCGGAACAAAAATCTGCGCGGACACAGAGAGCTAATTGCGAGCCTTTCATGTCGTCCTCGTGCGCGCTGCAGCACTGCGACTTAGGGCCACCTAGCTACTGGTGTGTGTGTGTGTGTGTGTGTGTGTGTGTGTGTGTGTGTGTGTGTGTGTGAGTGTGTGTGTGTGTGTGGCCCTTTGATTAGCCGGCCATTGCCTATGCGGCCAGGCATGTCATCCTCTCAGAGCCGCAGCCTCCCCCAGCCCCTGGCCGCACTGGCCGTGTGCTAAGCACTCTTCAATGATGTGCCCCCAGTATATAGTTTCCCAATGCTAGGGTGACAACGCCTCGCCCAGGGGGTTGGGGGCGGAGGTTGCGGCGGCAGTCAGGCGCCACGGGGCGCGGGTGGACGGGGAGCCTTTTGTGTTGATGATTAATAGTAGCTTTACGTTGATGGATGGGATAGACCAAGTTGCTACACAGTCTGGATCGAGCCGTTACGTCCCTCCGCTGCCTACCCCGTCCCCCCTCTTTCCTCCCCGGTCTTCCCCCTTTTTCCTGGCATCCTGCCCTGCGTCGACAAAATAGAAAATAAGTAAAATAGCCAAAAGTGAATTCGCGAAGCCCGCGCACACGGCGCGGCAATGTTTTTTGAATTTTCGCTCGCGCGTCACGGTGGATAGTTGAACCGGGTCTTTGTTTCTCCGAGTGTAGGTGCAGTCGCCGCGGAGGGGCCGGAGCGGGCCGAAGGCCCTGCGCTGCAACATTGTACCGGCCGGCCAACAAGCCGCGGCAAGCGGGGCTCTTTAAGCCAAGTGAGATCCACAAGCCGTAAAAAAGACAAGAAAACAAATTCCTCTTCCACCGTGTTGTTGTTGTTGTTGCACCTGTTCCCCGCAGACTAGACCCGCGCACTTCTATCGCCAACTTGTCGACCGCACTCGCATGTATGATCCGGCCGTAATTTATTGAACATCTGAATTGAGTTGGGTTTATCGGCGGAGCGAGGCTGATGCGGGACGTGCCCCGCCCCTCTCCGCTCCGGCTTAAACTCATCCGTAACCAACCGCTTGGGTCCGGCGGCTGCGCCCGGCCTGGCCAAGGGCCTGGCCCTGGCAGTGCGCGGCAGGGCAGGGCGCGGCCGTGTGGGGGTTCTGGGGGAAGGGCTCGAAGAAAAGGACTTTCACTTTCCCGCTAAGTGCCTTCCCATGGGAGGAGGCACCGAGTGCACGCTAGACCCTCTCAGTCAGTCTTATAAAAGCGCGTCTCGCCGCTTCGCACCCCCTTAAAGGCGAGGGCCGAGGCAGGGGGCCCCGCAAAGAGTCTCTCAGCCCTGCCCGGCCCGGCCTCGGCCACGACCCGGGCCCCGAGGCCCCGGCCGCGCTGACCTCTGGAGGGGTCAGCGCCGCATAAAAAAGTACGCGGCAACGACGACGCCGTGTTCCAATTTACGCTAGATTGAATTGGGCATTATTTGTCGGGCCGCCCCTCCAGGCCTCCAGGCCTCCAGGACGACCCGACGTCGCCGACGTCCCCGTCCCCGCCGTCCCCACGAGCCCTTTGTGGCCTGGCCGCTATATTTGGAGTCCTTTCAGACTGGATCCCCGTCGCCACTCTATTGGCCGCGAGATTCTTTTTCGCCACAGTGTGAGTATAAAAGGGCGGCAGGGTGGGGCCCCGCCAGCCCCGCCAGCCCCGCCAGCCCCGCCGGGCGGCGTGTGGTGATTCATTTTCAGCTCCATTCAGCGCGTCTTCCTCCAATTGCCATTCTTTCATCTCTCTCTCTCTTTTTTTTCGCGCTTGCCCTTATTTTTTTTAGCCCGCTCGCCTTGCCCCGCCACATGTGTACGTACACACGTCAGAGTGCGCTCTCGCTCTGTGTGTGTGTGTGTGTGTGTGTGTGTGTGTGTGTGTGTGTGTGTGTAGGTGTGTGTGTGTGTGTGTGTGTAAGCCCTTTCAAACTGGACTCACGGGGTGTAAAAATAGTACGTGGCCAAGGAAGGGCGCTGCGCTGCGCCGCGCTGCAGCCGACGGCCGAGTCCACGTCCGCATCGTGACGCCTCCGGACGGCGCAAGTACACTGCAAGTGCCTCGTCGGCCGGCTGGAGATACGGCGGCCCGCCGAAGCCGAGTCCGGCGAGCCAAGCCCCCCGGGCCCAACGCCATCTCCAACCCCTTCCCCAGCCCCAACCCCATCCCCGCCCCACCCGTCGAACGAGCTCGGCGCGCCACGCCGCTGCAATCCGTCCACCCGCGCTGCAATGTTCCGGCCCGCTGAAATAGGAAAATAAAATAAAAAATGTGAAAAAAAAGGTATGGTCTGACTGATAGGCGTGCTGGAGTCTGCGCTTCGCCCCTAGAGGCCACGCAGGCCATGCAGGCCGTGCAGGCCGTGCAGGCCGTGCAGTGCAGGCCCAGGAGCACGAAAACCGAACTGCTAGACGGTGACTCGGCGCTGGGTTGGCGGGCCGGCTCGACCCTGCTTACCGTGGGATCACTCTTCGCGGTCTGCTCGAGGACCCTACGGTGCGGGGCGAGAGCGCGAGAGCCAGCCGCTACCCCCGCCCGCAAAAGCACGTAACGGCAGCGGCCCAGCCCTTTAGATACGGCGCGGCGAAGGGCGCCTTTGTTTTTCGTGTTCGGGGCCAGTGGGCCGACCGGCGGCCCCGCCCGACTGAGGCCCAGGGCCCCGAGGGCTGTGCATTGTCAACGCCCTTAGCGTCTATCCAACCCAATTTGTGTGTCAGGAGGCACAGGGCCCCTGGAGTGGGCCTCGCTGCAACCTTGGTGTCGCTGAGCCGCTGAGCCCCAGCAGACCGCACCGCCAAATAATTCATATCGACAGTGCAGCCCCTGACGCCACGCCACGGCACGCCACGCCACGCCAACAAGTTTGGCCCACATGCTGATAAGTCGGCATGCATGACGATGGCGTGGCGTTTGCGATTGCGCGCCGTGCTGACGAACAAGGGTCTGGAGTCCCTGACAGCGCACCGCCCCGCCACCCCGCCGCCCCGCCGCCCCGCGCGCCCCGACCGACGCAAACTGACAGCCAGGGTGTCTCCCACGGTGATACGCCGACAGGGGCCTGGGGACACTGGGACTCACATTTGCACGTTACACCCACACCCGTCATGCGCACCCACACCCACACACACAGACGAGGACGCCACACTCAGGCAAGTCAAATCGGAACACGGTTCGGCACAAAACTTCCCCCGAAGACCGATTCGTCAGCCCTGCCAAGGACTGGACGTTTCCAAGCACGGCGCTGGGAGGGGCCTCAGTGACTTGGTGCGAGAGCCGCGCGTCGTCAGCCCCGCCGGCCCCGAGAGTCGGTAAAGAGGACTCGAATCGAACGTGTGACCCCACCAATGGATTCCTCGTTCGCAGAGCAATCCATTGGTGGGGTCACACGTTCAGTTCGAGTTCCATTTAGCGACTCTGGAGCTCAAAACGCGTCAAGAATTTTGTCCGTCTCCTCCGCTCCTCTGACCCACTGTGCGACAGCCCCGCCAGCCCCGCCGACATGGTCAGAGTGTACAGCATATTCCGCGGAGACCAGCCCGCCGCCACGCAGGCAGGCCGGGCCGCCCGGGCCGGGCAGACCCACTCCCCTCCCAGGACGGGGCCGCTGAGTGACTGAGACACCGCCACTCGGCTAATCAGAGCAGCGGGCAGACGGGCAGGCAGATGGACGGTCAGACAGACCGGGCCAAGCACGGCTACACTGTTTCTGAGTGTGCCAGTTGGTTTCCGGACGCGCCCCACGGGGCTGCCTTGGCGAGGCTGCCTTGGCGGGGGCCGTCCTGCAGCCCTGTTGGCGCGCGAGCAGGAAGGGAGGACGTCGCGACGCTCCCTGGGGAGCATGCGTCCCCGACTGGGACTCGCTCCAAGAGCACACAATAAACCGATAAAGTGGTTGGCCCGGGATAACTCAACTCGGCCTTTGAAGTTATTCCCCCGAGCGGCGGGCTCCTCCGCAAAAGTACCCTGATGGGTCCGTGCCTCGGCGTGCCTCGGCGTGCCTCGGCCCGCGGGCTGCCGGCCGGACAGGCGGGCAACGAGCGGCCAAGTCCGGAACGCCACCAACTATGATTGGCTTGCCTGCCGTGCTGGGCGCCCCGCCGTGCGCCACCGTGGCCAACAGTGTGCCCAACGGCGGTCGAATGAGTCCCCGCCCCCGCGTGCGGGCCGTGCGGGGGGCGTGGGTGGGCAGACGGACAGGCAGGCGGACGGACGGACAGACAGGCAGACAGGCGGGCGGGCGGGGCGATCGTGTAGTGGTCGTGTTGAAGAGCGGAAGTAAATCTGGAGCACCTGTCCCTGCGTCGCTCCGCGTCGCTCTGCGTGCTGCATGTAATGAGTCGCGTGTTATTGGCAGTCGGATCACGTGGGCCGGCCGGGCCGCCCTCATGGGAAGTGCACACATGGCCAAACAACGCACACGTGTGCGCACACGCACACACGCACACACGCACGCACGCACACACACACACACGCCGAACTGGACACACAACCAGCCAGCGGGTCACGGCCTTCCCTCACTATCCCACATTGTAGTGCCCTTGCTAACACACTGGCGCCGTGCTCACTCACACACACGCGCGCACCCACACACCATCTCTATTCACGCAGGTGTGATGCACGTGTCCGAAACCTCCTCTTCACACCGCGGGCGGGCGTGGAGCGCGTGGAGCGGGGCAGCAGACTGTGTGACAAATTCAGAGCAGGTGCTTAGCGCGCGGCGGCGGGGCAGGGGCGGGGCAAGGGGACGTACGCGACTTGGCTCTAACAAACAGTAAGTGTGAATCAAAGTTGGGGCTCCCCCAAGCCGCTCTCGCTGAGAACAGAGTTGCTTACAACACTTGGGAAACACTTTGATATTCGCAGTACGCGTGTGCAGTCCCGCGGGGGTCGCCGCGGGGGGAGGGGGCGTCGGCAGAAAAAACTTTCACTCACACCGCAATCTCTCGCGGCGTCTCGATCGAGGTTCGGATGTCTCGATGCCGTCCCGGGGCAGCGCTTCGGTCCGCCTCCCCGTACGGGTCGCTGCCTCGCTTCTCCGCTTCAAAACTTGGGAACCGCTCGGTCCTTGCGCGTCCTCGCCGTGCTGCCACCGCCTGCCGCGGCCTGCCCGCAAGCAGGGCGGAGCAGGGCCGCGTTGTTGGGTCACATCCTATCATCACGCGCTATACAGTCTGCAAACTTCCACTGCCGTGTGTGACACAAACACAGCAGTCATGCAGCCCGCCCCGCCCCGCCCCGCCCCGCCCCGCCGCCTTTCCAAGTGATTGTGTTCAAGCGCGCCCGGAAAGTTTGTGCATTACCATGAGACCGCGCTAAAAAAAAATCCATCCACAAAACCCCTATTTTTGCGCGTTTTCCTTCGGACATGTTTTCCGTTTTGTTTCCTGTGCGAAATTCTTTGTCGTTAGAGAGGTGCGGCTCTTTATAGTGTCGTCGCTCTGCCCCCCCTCCCCCTCCCCCCCCCTTCCCTTTTCCCCTGCTCGGGCTCCAGCAAGGTCGGCGGCTGGGGCGAACGGGAACCCAGTAAAAGTGGAAAAATATGTGTCGGAGCTCCGCTAGCGGTGTGCAGTGTGCTCGCACTCAACTCAGGACCGTGCCATATCTCGCAGGCATCGCTTGCCGCGCCGAAGCAGCCGAGGCAGCCGAAGCCAACGAGCCCTCCAAGGACTCCAAGGACTCCAAGGACTCGGCTCGTCGGCGCGTGCGCCAGCATCTCCATCCGGTCCCTTTCTTTACTTAAACTCGCATGCCGGTATTTCACACGCTCCTCGGAGTAAATCCGCGCTTTCCCCCTGCAACATTTTTTTACGCTGTCGGTGAGCAGAGGGGTTCCATTTTTCTCGCGCGCCGCGAACGCAAGAAACAACAACCCCAAACAAACCAGTTTTCCCCCCCTCGCGGCGGTTTTGTTTTCGCCCTTGCCGCGGGGCGGCGTACCTGCGACGTATTTTGTGTATGTATGAAAGTACCCCGCGGGTGTCGAAGGCGGTCGAAGCTGGGGGGAGACAACCGAGCCCCACACGCGTCCCGCACGCGGCATTCTCAATATGTTTCACTCGGCGCCTCCGAGACTCCGAGCGTGATTTATACAGCAACACCAATTTCCCTGTCGGGGAGTTACAAAGCGGCCAAAGTCGTGACACAAAAGCGCCAAAGTGTGGCTCGGCCCGCCAGACCCCGTGGGGCCCCGCCAGGCGCGTGGGGCTCGTGGGGCGGGGGTAGTGACGTAGTGACGCGGTGACGTGAGCGTGGGCGGCGTGGGGTCGGGACGACCGCGTCACCTCGAAAATCGCAGCATTCACTCACCGAATTGGCAATACTTTCAACGAGCTTTTATTTAAAGAGACTTAGGACCAGAGGCCACTCACTCACTCACTCACTCACTCACTCACTCACTCACTCACTCACTCACTCACTCACTCACTCACTCACTCACTCACTCACTCACTCACTCACTCACTCACTCACTCACTCACTCACTCACTCACTCACTCACTCACTCACTCACTCACTCACTCACTCACTCACTCATTCGCCAGGTCGGGACGGCCCATCGTGACGGCAGTGCGGCCTGCACGCGGCCCCGAAAACCTAAACCAGCGGGGAAATCCCGCTGCTGTGTTTTGTTTAGCATTTTCTAACGAACTTTGTACACCGCTGTTGTTGCTGGGTGCAGCCAACGCATTAGCCACACATATAACCCCCACCTCCGCGTCTCCGCCGACTCGGACCCCAATTACGACGCAGGATCTCTGTGTTTGAACACACTCCTGCTCTCGCAAGTAGCGGCAGCGGCAGGGCAGCAGCAGCAGCATTCTAAGCCAAGCCTAGCCTCCCGCTCCCTCCAAGTCGGTACCTCCATGAAACGAGCCCCGAACTTCTGCCAACATTTCGCAACTCGGCATGGCGGAAATCCACCCCTCCCTCCCCCGGGCTCGGCTGGGCTCGGCTCGCCGAAACAACGCGGCAGGTGATCCGGCGGCCGCGTCCGAAACCGGCGACGCCGCGCACCGCGGCCCCGCGGCCCCGCGGGTGCGAGAGGGACGGCACGACGCAATCAGGGCGGCCCGCGGCGCGGCGGCCTAGGCGGGGCACTTGTGGGGCTCCGGGGGGCTCCGGGGCGCGGCGCAGAGAGGCGTCACTGTAAAAATCGGTTGCCGCTTTGTCACAATATAGTGGGAACCTTGCATCACAAATGATGACGACTTTTTCGTAACATAAAGGAAGACAATCAAAAAGGTCGTCTGTACTCATTGCATACAATGCACATTCTCGTAAATGAATTGCACCTTGAAAATTGTCATAAGGTGTCAGTCATCCGACCCCAGTTGTGTTTCTTTTTGTTTTCTTTTTCGACCGCCCCGCCTTCCCTGTGACACACACAGACACACACACACACACACACACACACACAGAGACGCTGACGACACTGGCGATAAAGGGTGCTCTTAGTGCAGCCATCACACACCTCGTCGGGGCGGGGCGTTGGCAGCAGCGCTCTCGCGCCGTGAAATAAATTGAATAGTGAACGACGCACTATTTCAAAGAGCGCCGTCTCGTCTGGCGTCGCTGTTTCTAGCACACTACAAGTCGTGTGTCCGCGCGAGGCGTTCCGCCCTCAACTCGGCCGCGCCGCGCCGCGCTGCACAACCCCCTTTCGCTGCCGCTCGGCTCGGATCAATTCCCGTCGACTGCATTGCCGAGGCGCCTGCCAGCCGACCGACTCCGAGGAGGGATCGCCCGGTCGCTCTGTCTCTGTCGCACGCACGGGGCGTGCCGGGCGTGCCGCGCGGGTGCGAGAGAGACAGAGCGCGCCGCTCCCCGGAATCAGGAGCGCCTGAATGGTGCTGCGGCATCACTCCGGCCAAACGAAGCGATTAATCCGGCATGAGCAGAAGGGGAGGGGGGGAGTGTTCTCCAGGAGAAACAGACTCAAATCGCCTCGTTAGCGTTTCATTGGCTGCGGCCCCGCGGCCCCTTCTTCGCGAGACACTGGCGGCCCGGCCGAGGCACGGCCCAGGCACGGCCGGGGTTATTCAATCGGAAGACAAGAAGAGTGGCGCGGGGGAGGAACCCGCCCATCCATCCAGTCATTCAGCGCGGATCTGCTTTATTGTTTTGAAAGCGGGACACGGCCCCGCTAAAACGCGCCGTGCAGCGAGTCCTTCAAGTTGAACCCGAGAGGCTGCCATTCCGGCCCCGAAGAAATGACCATCGTCCCCGACGTATGTAGACCGGGACAAAGCACCCCCACTGCGGAAAGTCCCTACGCAGTGTGTGTGTGTGTGAGTCGCTGGAACGGTGCCCGGTGCAGCCACCCTGGTTCCGCGCCTCGGTGTAATTGGGCCCAAAATTAACCCCAAGTGGCTTCCGGCGGTATCGTGCTCCCCCGGTGGGGGCCCCGTCCGCCCAGAGAGAGAGAGAGAGAGAGAGAGAGAGAGAGAGAGAGAGAGAGAGAGAGAGAGAGAGAGAGAGAGAGAGAGAGAGAGAGAGAGAGACGGAGAAAGGACGTGCGGATCGAAGACCTTACATCGCCGAGGCTGCATCCGGTGGCAAGTTCGGAATCGTTCGGCTAAAGTTCCTGTCTGATGTTTGCATTCTGGGACACCGCACAAGGTTTTGGACTTTATTTTCATGGATTAAGGCCCACGCACCGCGTCAACTCCTCCACACTTGGCGCGCCTCTGCACACTACACTGCACGGCGGCACAAAACCTCCCCAAATTGCGCGCGTGCCTCGTGCGTTGCGGGGCGCGGTGCTCTAGACTGTCATCAAGACGGAGGCTCGCGTGAGCACGCGCACGCACACACACGCACACACACGCACGCCGCAAAAGTGTGCTTCTCACCTGGCGTGCGTGCGGTCTTGCGGTCTGGCCGAGCGGGTTGGCGGGGCGGAGGGAGGGGGAGGGAGGCGGAGGGAGGAAGGGGGCGCACAGGAAATGAACCCTGAAGGATGCGCGGGAGGCCGCGCGGAGAGCGCGCTGCTGCTGAGACAGAGAGGGAGTGGAAAATTGGTCGGGCCTCGCACGCGTCTATCGCGCCGCCTCGCTAATCTGGCGAGGATCTCGGTCGTCCTGCCGGGGGGCGGCCGGGCCGGGTCACTGCGGCCGGCACGGCAATTGAGCCAGGTCAACGAGCCGGGCCGCCGCGGTGCACACACGGCCGGGCGACATCACATCGGGGCGACACGACACGACACTGCGACAGCGCACACAAAGTTTGCAGCGCAAACGCGCTTTTTAGCAATAACATCCAGGCACGTAGCGGCGCCAGCGACGCTAGCGAATCCAGCGACGGCCCGAACGTGCCTCGCTGCCCGCCGGGGCGCGGAGCCATGGCGGAGCCGACGGTGCCCCATTCAAAGTTCATAACACACGTGTTGGGGCGCAATCAACGCGTTGCTTATGCCCGCCGCCCACGCGCACTCGCTCGCACTCGGCCAAGCACTCGCCCACTCCCTCTCTCTCCCTCCCGGGCGACACGTGCTGAAAGCAGAACCAGGTAGGGTACCCTCTCTGGAAGTTGGCAAGGTGCCAGCGCCACCCCTTGCTGCTCGGCAGACTGCGGGAGCCACGCAGGGGAACCGAGCGAGCGGTAATTCTTCTGCCGTCATCATCGCGACGCTCCGTGACAGTGCGATGCAATTATTGAAACCAACTTACTTCCTCTTGCAAGAGGACTGTCACTGCCGGAACGCGGATGGAAATAACGTGGCGGAGTGCTGTCTCGGTCGCCGCGGCTCTGCGGACTGACTGACGTCAGCAGAGGTCGCCGTCGACCGGATCGAAAGAGACTGCGGGGGAAAAATCTCCAAGAAAAACCACGGCAGCATGGTGTAAGAGAGGCAGCGACGAAAGCGACTCTCGGAATCGGCCTGCAGTGCTCTTCGTTTGTCGAGGTCGTTCTCCAAAGGGCGGCACCTGCGGCGTGGTGGTGGTCCCGGCCAGCCTGGGGGCCTCGGTGACGGTCTCGGTGACGGCCTCGGTGACGGCCTCGGTGACGGACAGGATGGAGACATTGTCCGGTAAGGTGGCAGGTGGCGGCAGTTACGCCCTGGACGTCCTGGGCCATTTCCTGGTCCCCCACCACGGGGCGCCTCCACGCGCAGCGACGCGCCACGGAGGCCATCCATGGGGTGTCCCTCGCCGTCCGGCCCAGCCTGGGCCCCAGCAGTGACATTCCAACCCCAGGGCAGCCCCGGGCAGCCCCGCCGGAGGCAGGCCGCACGCCTGACCCCAAGCATCCACTCGCCGCCCGCCCCGTCCGCCCCTGTCGTGCTGCGGTGGCGCTGGGAGGGCGCTCGCCGTGCTGGAGCGTGCTGGAGCGTGCTGGAGCGTGCTGGAGCGTGCTGGAGCGTGCTGGAGCGTGCTGGAGCGTGCTGGAGCGTGCTGGAGCAAAACGGCATCGGCTGACGCGTGCGTTGATTGGCCACCCACTCGGCATGGCGAGCACGCGCGGCGCTGGAGACGGGTTGATTCCACACCTGCCCCCCCCCCCCCCTCCCGGGTCTACCTTATCTCCCCGCCCTCCCCCTCCCCCTCGCATATTTCCCGCACCGGTTGATCTTCTATACATTGCCTTTCGCCCCTCTCCCTGCGGAACGCTCTCTTTGTCGCGAGTGTTTACCGCGCGTTGCCGCCCCTCCGCCCCAACGCGCCCCACGGCCCCGCCGCCGCGGACAAGGCTGCCGCAGACCGAGAGCCGTTGTCGTCGCCCTGTCTCTCTCGCACTCACAAGGCGTTCCCTTGAGGTGTGAGAGGGACGGAGTGATGAAAACGACTCTCGGAATCAGTCGGCTCGCGTTTCAGCGCCGCGGCGGGATTTGCTTCTGTACGTGGTTTTCAGGAAACAGATCCTTCCATGAGGAAGAAACGGGAGCGGGAGGGACGCACACTGGAAATAGTGTGGCGTCCAGCGTCGTGTCAGTGTGTCAGCCTGCGGAGCCTGACGTAAGCGACCCCACGACTGGCACGCGCTGCGGGCACTGCGGACGGACAGACAGACAGACAAGCAGACAGTCAGGCGGACAGGAAGACGGACAGGGAACAGGCAGCGCGACTAGAACGGCCGATTAAGCCACGCCCCCTCCCCTCCGTTTTGACAGCGATTTCCAACTGGATCGGTCTGGCAGCCGGCGGCTTTGGACGGCTCACTGCCACGTGCACTCCACTCCACCTGCAACTCTCGGACACGGCCGGCCGCGCCTTTCCCACGACGCGCGGTGGGCCAGAACACCGGTGTAGCCAGCCCAAATCTCGGACGCGTTTTGAGCTCCAGAGTCGCTAAATGCTACTCGAACCGAACGTGTGACCCCATCAATGGATTCCTCGTTCGGAGAGCACCATTGGTGGGCTCCCACGTCCTATTTGGGTCCCATTCGGCGACTCTGGTGCTCATAACGCGTCTAGAATTTTGGCCGCCTCCACCGGTCTTCTGGCCCACTGTGCGCGGCACCCCGTGGACGAGAAGAAGGAGGAGGAGAGTAGGTAACGCACGGGAAGCGGGAGAGAGTAAAACGAGTAAATACCGCGCTGAATCCGAACCGCACTGCGACTAAATTACAGTAATTGAATGGTCTCTCTCGGCCTGGCGGGGCCGCCCGTGGAAACTAGGAGGGCAGGGCGGGCGACCCGGTTGGTGGCGGCACTAACTGAAAACGCGTAAATAATCCAGCGAGGGCCGGACTTATGGTGCGGTAGTGGTTAAGCTGGTTTCGGCCGGGCCTTCGGCCGGGCGTTGCGGCGTCGCTGGTGTCACTGGTGTCGCTGGCCGACGGCTTTCAACCGCCGGGTGTAAAACAGTTGTCCCGATAAAGAACCGCAGCCCTCGACCCGCGGGGCCTCATTCAGCGCCACTCCGCCACGGGATTGTTTTGACGATCTTGTCGATGTGGAATTGCTTTTTTGCGTGTCCGAGCCCCTTTGCGCCTTGGAATGCCCCACCCTGCTGGGCCCTGCGGGGCATGCCGCCCGCTCCATATTCCAGCGTCGCGGCAGCTAATCAGATGGTGGGGTGTTGCGGGCAGGGCTCCTCGGCCCGACTCGGCCGGGTCGTTACAAAACAATAGGCTTTTCTGAGGGGAATAGCTCGGTGAGTTCGGTAAGAAAACCGCGCGTTAAGTTGAACGCACTTTATTCGGGGCAACGCAACGCAACCCGCGCCGAGGGGAGGTTCGAATTAAGTGCTCCTGCACAGTGAACTTCCCCTGGACGCTCATTCTACGTCTCCAACCTTTGCACAGTGCGGTGTTCGAATTCCAGCATACGGCGCAATTCCGAGTACTCTGTACACGATTTCTTGGAGTGTTTACCCCCTCGCTTCCGCGCGGTGTAGACTGTAGCCGCTGTAGCACACCCGCCACTCCGAAACGGCCCTGCAACGCACAGTTAACCCTCCGCCCCCTCCAATGCCCTACCTGCTGCAAATTAAAACACCAAAGTTGGCGAGCGGCCGGGGGCGGAGGGGAGGGGCGGAGGGGAGGGGCGGAGGGGAGGGGGGTTGTTATTGGGCCGCAAGACTCTGCCGGCCGTTCTTCCCGGGCGTGCAGGGCGCGGAGCGGCGCGGAGTGTATAGGTGTGTGTTCTGCTCACCTGTGGTGGCACCAGAGTCGTGGCGTGGCGTGGTACGGCGGGCAGGGCGTGGCAGGGCGTGGATGGGGGTCAATATTGACCGCACCATTGGCCCCTGGGGCGCACTGCCCTGCGCTCTGCGCGCACGCGCTCGTGTGTGTGTCGGTGTGTGCCCGTGTGTGCGTGTGTGTTCCTGGCGGCCTACCGACGGTTAGTCCGGTGTGGTGGGGCGTTCGGTCAGATATGGTCGGATCTATTGGACAGCACTGGCTTGCGCCCGCTTGCGCCGCCCGGCTCGGAACGCACCCTGCCGCACATCGGAGTGCCGCTTATCGCTCGGGAATCGCGTTTCCCTCAGACTTCTTTTTCAGGTCTTGTTTTTGAGAATGCGGGTAGTCAGAGGCGAACGACAGCAACACGCAGAGTCCATGGACGCTTTTTTCAGGGATGCTTTTAATGCGGCCGGCTCGTGGAGTGGATAGGCAGGAGAATGGAGCACATGCACGCGAAGGGCGAAAAAGGGCTCCAAGCCATCCATCTTGTCATCGTCCAATGCCTGTCGAAGTGGAGTTACCTAAATACCGCCCCGCCCCGGCCGCGCCGCGTGGACGGGCCTAGACAATGGCGGTGGCGACGCCGACCCCGCCAATCACGGAAAGCACTCCGGCCGTCCAGGAACGACGTAACACCCGGGATCAGCCTGCGTCACACAGTGTGCCAGGAGACCGATGGAGGCGGACAAAAAACTCAAGACGCGTTTTGAGCTCCAGAGTCACTTATCAGGCCTCGAACCGAATGTGTGACCCCACCAATGGATTCCTCGTTCGGAGAGCAATCCATTGGTGGGGTCACACGCTCGGTTCGAGTCCCATTTAGCGACTCTAGAGAGCAAAACGCATCTAGAGTTTTGTCCGCCTCCACCGGTCTTCTGGCCCACTGTGCGTCACGAGCTTCGTGGAGATTCTTGTCCGTGACTTAAAGCAGCAGTGCTTCTCCAGCAGGCCGGACACGCCCCGCTCACGCCGTGCAGCGGAAGGACGCCACCCACGGCGATGGCCACCGATTGTTTGTATTTCAATTAGGCACTCGTGCTCTCCGGAACCGAATCGATGTGGGAACGCTGATACCGATCGCCCGATCGGGGCACGCCACGCCACGCCACGCACCGGCATGCCGCCGGGACAGCTCCCCGGCCCTGCGAGCTCCGGCCAGGACGGCCCTAACTGGACTGCCCACCGGACACGCGCGGGCCTCGTCAGCGAGTTGCCGGATTACGTGGCGCGGCCCTGGCGGCCCTGGCGGACCGCCGCGATCGAAACAATCGCGTTTCTTCGGTTCGTTCACGGCCTCTTCCCTGGCTGGTTGTTTGTTGTTGTAGAGGATGCGGCGATAAGGCAGGTGTGGGGCCGGGTGGGGCGGGGCGGGTGGGCTAGTCAGGACCTGTAATTACGCAGGGCGCTCGGACGACGCGGTGCCTCCCGACAAACTTACCGTCTCGTCCTCGACGTCGTCCTCGACGAGGAGAGGAAGTACATCCGCCTTCCACTAATTATTTTTCGAGACAACACTTCCCCGAGATGTTTGTGCTTAACAATTATTTTGCAGCCAGGAATCGATTTTAACGACTCTGCGTCCGAAACTAACCATTCCGGGTTTCCGCCGCCTTGGCCGCTTTCGGTCGCCGTGCCACGCCGTGCACGCTGTTGCATTGTTGAGGGGCCGCGCGGCCGAGGCCGGCCGGATCCTTGCCGCAGTCTCAGACGGCCTCAGCTCAGACCCACCGCCCCCACCCACGGGCTAGTTACGGCCCTTGAAGGTCGCAGGTTATCTCGAAAGGTTTGGTGGGACGGGTTACGCTGGGGACTTCTCCCTCTATCCTTGTCCAGCCTCTCCTATCCCCCCGCTCCTGCTCCCAGGGGGCTCCAGGGGGCTCCAGGGATGCACGGAGGTGGGGGAGGCGAGGGGGAAAGGGGTATTGGCCAGTTCCACCCTCCCTCGGGCCCCACAGGGGTTGGCCGCCCGTGTAAAAAGCGTAGAGGGCTGTACACTGGAGGGGAGGAGAGGGGGAGGGAATGTAGTAGGGCAGGCCAGGTTCGGTTAGGGTGTGTTAGTGACCGTCTGTGGTTTCACTGCCACTGCGGCCGTATTGATTATGGCTGGCTAGGCCGGGCCGGGCGGTGCTCTGGTGAGATGGTGAGCCTGCAGATATGTTGACTGCCGGCCTGGATTGCGGATATGGTGAGTGGGAGGGGAGGAAGGGAGGGGCTGAGGGGGCTAGGCGAATCGCACGCGGTACTGTCGGCATTAATTAAGATTTAATTGGGTTGTTTGGCTGTGGTGGTGATGTAGCAGCGCCTCGCCGTGGCTCTGGTGGCACCCCGCCCCGCCCCACCCCACCCCGCCCCACCGCAGCGCCAGCCGTGATTCCACTGTGTATGTATGGGCCGGGCCCCCAGCCTCCACCGCGGCGACCACCTGGCCGGCCTGGCCGGCCTGGCCCTGGCGGCGTGGCCTTGCCGCCGTGCCTCTGAGCGATGGCCGTGGTTTGGCGAGGCCGCCGTGGCGGCCACTGCCGGCCCGGGCGGCACCCCGACCCGCCGCGGGGACGGGGCGGGGCGGGGCGGGGACGGGGCGGGGACGGGGCGGGGACGGGGCCGGGGCCGCGCCACGGCCTGATGATAAAACAGATGTAAAACGGGAGGCATGCCGCGGCCGCAGTGACCCGCACACGACACTGTTTGCACAGCTCCTCCAGCGGAGCGCCGTGGCAGGCGGGCCGCGCGCGCGCCGGCCGCGTGAGTTGGGTTGCCTACTCACCCGATCGCAGGCGCTCGCCTTCTCGCCCCGCAGCGCGCCGCCTGGGCTACTCGGAGTGTGCCGTGTGGTAACCGTATTATACCGTAATGGCGCATGGCCGCAAGGCTGTGCTCGGCGAGCCAGCGCGTGCGTGGGTGTGCACGCTACGCTACGCTACGCTACGCGCTGCTACGCGCGCCACCTGTTGAGGTTGCCACTCGGCGCGCTTCAGCTCCACATCGGTTCGAGTGCGCGGCAGCGCGGCCGCTCGTTCTGAGGCATGCGCCAGCAGTGGCGGCCGACCCACAGTGGGCCAGAAGACCGGTGGAGGCAGACAAAACTCCAGACGCGTTTTGAGCTCCAGAGTCACTTAACAGGCCTCGAACCGAACGTGTGACCCCACCAATGGATTCCTCGTTCGGAGAGCAATGCATTGGTGGCGTCACACGTTCCGTTCGAGTCACATTTAGCGACTCTGGAGCTCAAAACGCGTCTAGAGTTTTGGCCGCCTCCACCGGTCTTCTGGCCCACTGTGCGACCCGCCCTCGGTCCCGATGATGCGGACGGGACGACGCTGTGCGAGCGAATCAAGTATACAGTGTCGAGGGCTGCGGTGTCGCCGCTCCGTCTCTCTCACCCACCGGGTCGTTCCGTGGGCGTGAGAGAGACAAAGCGTTCGGAATCGCTCTGCAGTGCTACACTGGCGTTTCGTGGCACACGTGTCCGTTTCCACGGAATGACCCTTCACTTCCAGTCCGACACGTGCTTAATGTGCAGCGTCGCCGCGGTGTCGGTTTACAGCGCTCGATACTCGACTACACTCACTCACGCTCACACTCACACTCACACGTTCACACACACTCTCACACTCACACTCACTCGCGCACGTGTCGAGGACTCGACAAAAAGCATCCCACTAAACCTCAACAAGCTTTCCACTTTCATTACGTACCTCACGCGACGGGGCCCCCTAAAGTGGTGCGCCATCGCAGTGTACTATACGTGTATGTGCGTGCGGGGGGCAGTGTGAGTGTGCTACACGTTTTCCTCATAGGGGGTGGTTGTTATTTTTTCCGCTGAGTCCTGCTGCTGACGCAGTCTCGATGACCTTGTGTATGTGGATACAAAATGTACACAAACGAGATATCGAGGATTGGTCTCTCTCGCTCTCTCTCTCTCTCTCTCTCTCTCTCTCTCTCTCTCTCTCTCTCTCTCTCTCTCTCTCTCTCTCTCTCTCTCTCTCCCCACACACACACACACAGTGCGGCAACGACCGCGACGTGGCGTGCGCTAAGTCTCCACTGCAGGACGCCCCAGGACGCCACGCCCCCATGAAAATTTGAGCGGGTGTCTTTTTACGGAATCTGAGTCATTTTCTTGTGACCCCGGTACGGCACGGCCAGGCCCAGGGCAGGCCCCCGTGCGCCAAATCCCAGGGCCTGGCCCTCCTCGGGGCCCGGGGGACCGTGCGGGGCCGGGCTGTCGGGCTGTCGGGCTGTCGGGGCGGAGGGAGGCCGAGGCGGAGGCCCGGGCGGCGAGGGCGTGGAGCCGTGCTGACCTTGGATACACCCCGGACACGACCTTCCCCACTTGACCCGGATTTTCCTCTTTATTTTCTGTATAATCTTTCCTCTGCGTTTTGTTGGCTGGCGCACTCTATTCCCTTTGCCTTAATAAGTTCGCCATATCCCATTGGCGGTGCGCATTAACCGGATGGCGAATAAGCGGAGCGCGACGCGAGGGCGCGGCGGGCGGGGCGGGGCGGGGCGGGGCGGGGCGGGGCGGGGCGGGGCGGGGCGGGGCGGGCGCGGAGCACCCCAATATAATTACCCCGGGTGTCAGCGTGTCAGAGTGTGTCGCAAGTAAATTTGCCGAGCTCAAACCTCGCAGCACGCCCACCGCGCCTCACCGCCGCGCCCCGCCGCACCCCACTTCCGACACAAGGACGTCGTGCCCCTCATCCGCGTGGAGCCCTGCCGCCTGCACTGGAACACACCGACTAATTCTGGCGAGGTAGCGCCCATTCTTCCCGCCCCGCTCTTCCTCGTGATTCGCGAGATTAAATAATGCGGCTGCGGTTGGCGGGGCGGGGCGGGGCGGGGCGGGGCGGGGCGGGGCGGGGCGGGGCGGGGCGGGGCGGGGCGTGCAGCGAGCGGCGGCGACCTGGCTGCCCGCAATATGACGCGGAGGCTGCTGGCTGCCCCGGACCGGGCGTGCGGATGGGCGGGATGGACTCGTCTTAAAATCCGGTAACGAGAACGAGGCACGAGCAACGAGGGTCGTAATCACATCCCAGCGGCTGCATAGTCTGGCTCGTCTGGTCGCGCCCGGAGCCCGGCGGCCCGGCGGCCGGCATCAAGGTTACGAGCGCCGCGAGCGGCGGGACTGCAACGCGCAGCCGCGCAGGGCAGAGGCTAAAACCAAAACGCGTTGCATTTTGCATTTTCCTAGCGCGGCGCGGAAAGCAACAACACTCGGGAGGGAAAACAAAAAGGACGGCGAGTGGCCGGCGAAGTGCAGCGCGGCGGAGGGACGGACGGACGGACGGCGTGGCGCACTGCAGCCTGCAGATGAGCACCGCTGGATGCGACAGGCCTGGCCGGCGAGCGGACGGACGGTCGGACAGGCAGACGGACAGACGGACCGGCCGAGGACTGCAGCATCTGATAACGCGTCCAGCTTTACTGTCTTGATGTAATTGGCGGAAGTGCTGCAGCACTGCCCTGCCACCGCCCTGCCACCGCCCCGCCGCCCTCCGAGGCTGCCTGCGCCGTCTCCAACGCCTCCGTGTCGCAGTTATCGCGCCTCGCTTCCCCCGGCCTCCCTAGCCTCTGCGTCGGCATGTCGGCACCCCGGCCGCCCTGGCTTCAGCTTTTTCAGCGGCCTGCCGGAGAGCATACAGTCCGCATTTCAAGCCGCAGTTCCTGCTGGGCCCCCACTGTAACCGCCTCGCTCGCCAGGCACGCGGCGCGCCACCTTACACACACTCGCACCCACACACTGGCCTGCGTGACGTCCACGATGACGGGGTGCAAGAAGACGGGTGTGCACGGTGAATTTGATGCCGCCAAGAAACTTGAAAGTGAGGCTCTTGCACTACAGGTGGACGCAGGAGCTGCTTTCACTCCTCCTTGGAGCCCTGCTGGCGCAGTCTTAGCGCAGTCCTAGCACAGTCCAAGCGCAAACCTAGCGCAGCCCCGGCCCATCCGTCGTCTGCTGCCGGGCGGTATGACAGTTTGAAGAAAGCCAGACAATCGGATGAAATGGTGTGCACTGCAGTCACCCTCCACTCCAGGAGCCCTCCAGAGCGTCCTCCCCTTCCCCTCCGCAGCTGGCAAGAGGCCGATGATGAGAGGGCAGAGGGACGGGGCGGCGCGGAGAGGGGGGAGGGGCGCAGGAAGGGGGTCCTCCCAGTTTTAGCGCCGTAATTGCCGAGAATAATTACTGGGAATAATGGACACTGCGTTAGCAGACAGCAGCATGGAAGGGGCCTAACCCCCCGGTCCTCCCCCAGTGTAGGACCCCCCGCTGCTTCCGAGGCTGCGGCGGCTGCTGCTTCGCAAACAAAAAGCACTTCTCAACCTGCTTCCCTTGCAAACACCCTCCCTATTACGCTTTAACCACCCATAAAGTCTTTATTGTAATAAAGAGTAACGGTCGCGCGGATATACTCGCCTTTTTCCCTGCTATCTCCCTGCGGTAGTCCTGCCCTGCTGGCCGCGTGGCGCCGCCTAGCGCCGCGGTGTCCCGAGACGCGTTATCCCGCCGGGAGGCTGTCTCCGGACAGCGCCGTCTCTCTCGCGCTCGGGCGGCGAGTCGCAGGGGTGCGAGAGAGACAGAGCGACGTTGTTCGGCAGCAGCCCGCCGACCTACGCGGGGCTCTGCAGCCGCCCCCATCAAGCCCTGCAGCCGCGAGGCGCACACCGCGCGCGGACGCATCCGCGCCTAAAGCCGGAGGCAGTAACAGGGATTAAAACGGAGCATCGCGGCTATAATGATTAATCAACAGCTAATCACCTGGGCGCGGCTCGGCACGGCTCGGCTCGGCTCGGCTCGGCTCGGCTCGGCTCGGCTCGGCTCGGCTCGGCGCGGCTCGGCTCGGCTCGGCAGGGCACGACCGGCTGCAAGGCGGGGAAGACCGGCCCGCAATATGTTCCGCGGGCGTTCCGCAGCGTTCCGCCGGCACGCCTTCGCCGCCGCGCTAAGCGGAGGACTCATCGCCACGGTGCGAATGTGCGCCGGCTTAATTTGGGCGTCGCGGGGACGGGTGGGGAGGGGGAGGGCAGGCCAGGACTGAGCTGACAACGCACTGCTTGCACCGGGCGAGGATAAAAGAGCGAATTTCTGGCCCGACGAGCGTGCAAAAGTTTAAAGTTTCCGTTCTAGCTGTTTATTAAAATAAAAACAGAAGGTTTGCCGCGCGCAAGTTCCACCTCCCCGCGCGGCGAGACAACTACCGACACCATTTTTCGCGCAGGTCGCCAACGACGCCCTGCGCTGCGGGGACGTCCTGCAGTCCACCCTGCCGGCCCGGCCGGCCCTGGCGGCGACGGGGAGCGGGGAGCGGGCGTCTGGGGAGTCTCACGGACGCCGGGGCCATCGCCGAGGTGATAACCTCCCCATCCCCTCCCCCAAGCCGACACCTACAGTGCTGCTTGCTGCCTGCCCCAGAAAATGAAAGGAAATTGAAAGTTGCCCGGCCGGCTGGTGTTTCACCCTCACGCCGCAGTCTTCCGGCAGACACGCTTCACAGTGCAGTGGCAGGCAGCCAGGCAGTGCACACGGTGGGCCCGGTGGGCACACCGATCGTGTTGCCGGGCGTCGCGGTGTCACGGCTCGCTGGCACCAGCGGCACCCGTGTGAACGTGGACGCCGTGGACGCCGTGGACGTCCTTGTCGTCCTTTGCAGCCCGTCCGTCCAGACCGCAGCCCCGGCGGCGCCTTCGGGGCTTCCCTCGGATTCGCGCCGCCGCGCTCGGCGTGGAGACCCTCGCGGTGGTGGAGCAGGATGGGTGGCCTACCCGCCGGGCGCTCCCTACCGCTCGCCGTCGCCAGCGACCGCCGCCGCGCTGACACGACTTGCGCCGCGCTCCCCACACCTACCTCCGACTTGAGGTCGGGCTTTACCGGTCTGCGGCGAGGCGAGTCGAGGCGAGGCGAGGCGAGGCCTGCACCGCGAGCGACGCGTGGAATCCGGGGCACGGCGGGGCAGGAGGGGATCGCACGCTTTGCGCGGCGGGCGGCGTGCCTGGCGTGGTCTGGCGTGGCGTTCCGCAGAGGAGAAGCACGCGCGCCCCGCAGCGCGGCCTGGGCCTGGTCGGCCTGGTCGGCCTGCGCGGTCTGCGCCTACTCGCGGGGAACCGGGGAACTTAGGGACGGAAAAGAACAGCCACGAGGACGACGAGGATCACCTTCACGAACACAATCCGAACCGCTGCGCGCACCGTGCCGTTCCCTTTTCTCCAGCGTGTGTGTGTGTGTGTGTGTGTGTGTGTGTGTGTGTGTGTGTGTGTGTGTGTGTGTGTGTGTGTCCGGGCCGCGGGAGGGGGCTCCCTTTCTCCTCCGGATCAGCCGCCTTCAATAGCCCTTCCCTTAGCCCTCCCTTTAGCCCTTGGCAGGTCCAGCGGAAAATGCAGCCACTCCCCTCTCTTTTCACACTCGCCACTCCGGCGTGCCCCGCCCCGCCCCGCCCCGGCCGCGCCGAGCAGCGCCCTTGTCGCTGCGATAATTAGACCCTCCGACGAGGATCCCGCTATTATTGGGCTGGAGAGGGTTGCTCCTGTTCCCCGGGCGAGGTTCCCTGAGTTCCCCGAGGACGGCGGGGATGTCCGTCCGTCCAGGCCATCCCGGTCGATTGTTACAGCGCGCATTGTCCCAAAGCGAGACCATGGCGGCCCCGCCCGGCGCGGCCCGGCGCGGCGCAAGACTGCAGGCTTAGTCCGCGATGTGACGCCGCCGGCACTCGGTCCTTCAGTCCTTTCGGACGGCGGTGCGCCCCGCCGCCCCACAGTGTCGTTGTCCGCCACCTCCGAGGACTCGCAGCCGGCCGGCCGTGGACGAACAGGAGACACGTTGCAGGTGGCTCTGCATTGCTCGATGTGACTCCGCCGCCGCGGTGCACTCCCTTGCGTCCTGCCCACTCTCGACCGGCCAGTCGGCCGGGCTGGCCGAGGCCAAAGGTGGCGGCGGCGGTTCATTGATCCGACGGCCAGAACGGGCCAGAAAGAGCGCGAAAAAGGAGGGGTGGGGGAATTCTGTCACGCGAGGCGCGGCGTCATGTTGGTCACGAGGACGGTCAGGGGGCGCCCCAACATGTCCCGCCACGCCACGCCACGCAGCGCCTCGCACGCGGGGCTAATTCCCAGCGAGTGTTTGAGCGGGAAGCGCGCCGCTCGGCGTGGCGTGGCGGGGGTGGCGTGGGCCGCGCGCGGTTATTGCTCCATTCTGGAACTGCGCGGAGTTGGATATCGCCGAGCTGGAGAAGGGGCGGCGGTCACAGGCGGCCAGGCGGCCAGGCGGTCGGGGGGGTTCGATCAACCAGCTGCCCTAGCTGACCGCCGTGTTCCTGCTAACGCGACAAGCCAGCGGCTACAAAAGCGTTGAAAAAAAAGTTGAGTGTTATACCCCCACCGCGTATCTACCCCCTCCCCTCCCTGCAGCCGTAATGTCCCACCCCTCCCCCTCCCCTTTGGCGACGGAAGGCGGCGGGCCGAAGGACAGCGTCATTAATGGCGCCGCAGCCTTGTATTGGGGCCATCTTCTTTAAACAGCGCCCCACGGGGCACGCGGGGCCCACCGGCCGAATGCTGCTTGTTGAACGTTAGCCAGCGTTAGCCGTGGTCCAAAAGTGTCCGTCTGGACACTGCGAAGAGAGCTTAAGACTGGATACACTTTTTTTTTCCAAAAGTCGACTTTACGTTCTGTCACGATCAAACATTGGCAAATTTTCTAGCTGGTATGTTTGGAGCATTGAGCTGTAGTCGCTTGTTTCAGGCAGGTCGGGTCAGGTGAGCTTTTCGACAGGCAGAGCGTCCGCGCTGAGAGGATGGGAAGATCCTCACGGGCATGATGCTGTGGCTCAGCCTCAGCGGCCGTAGTGGTGAAGCTTCTGCCGCTGGCTGTACCTGGCACGGCCCGCGCGGCCCGCACGGCGTGCACGGCCTCGCCGGAGGAAGGCGTACTCGTGGGCGGACCGGACAAGGCGGGCGGGGCGGGGCGGGGCGGGGCGGGGCTGCGGGCGGCTCCCCGCCGTCCATGTCGGCCCGGCTTGCCTGGCTCGCCGGCCTCATGGAACCGGTTCGAAGACAGGCCGACGCCCTGCGCCAGGCCGGCCAGGCCCCTGCCGCGGCGTGGCACGGCGCGGCACGGCACGGCACGGCCAGCCAAGGCAAGGCGTAGGCAGAGCGGTAATGTCCCGGACGGAGGCGCGTTTTAAATATCACCCCGTTCGTTTATACGGCTCGCTCATTTCCGGTGTGGGCATCGGGGCGTCGGGGCCGTCGGGGCGTCGCGATAGTGATTTCCCGTCCAAAATGAACCTGCGGGGGCGGCGCGCCCTTCCAGCCCCTCCTCGCGAAACGGACCCGTAATCACTGTGATCCCGACGGGACGGAGCGTCCTCCAGGACCAGCGGGGACTGCCCGTCCAGGAAACCGACGGCGTCCTGTCCGGGGAGCACGGCGACGGCGAGGCTCGGCCGAACTGGTTTCCACACAATGTGTGTGGCGACAACGATAGCGGCTTATCCTTAATGATCCGAGGGCTGATAGCGCGTCGATCCCCGATGCCTCGATGCAGAGAGGGACGGAGACAGAGGCCGGCGTCGGATCGACATCCACCGCTCATTAAGCCCGCCCACCCTCCGCCCCGCCGCCTCGCTGCCTCCGTCACGACGACGGTGTCCTTCTCGGCCCCATCTCCGGCTGCAGGGGGCCTCGTTAGGGCACTGCCAGTGTTTGAACGGCACGACCCTTGACCCAATACGATGAGTAGTGACGACGGACCAATCAAAGAGGGCCCCCGCCTTTTTGGGTTCCGTTTGTTTGTTGTTCTCTTTTTCGTCTTCTCTCGCGCTTCCCGCCGCTCGGTTCGGTTCGGTTCGGTTCGGTCCGTCTCCGCCGAGGGTCCGATGGCCACCCTGCCCGCGCTGCTCAGTAGATGCTGGACGGCAGATTGTGGAGCGCGTCGTCATCTGTCCCCGGAGTCGATCACCCGTCCGGGCGTCCCGGGGCGTCCGCAGCCCAGCCTGCTGGCTCATCCCGACGAGTGCCGCTCTGTCTCTCTCGCACCCACGGTGTGTCCCGCTGGGGTGCGAGAGAGACAGGCAGACGGGGCGACGAAGCATACTACTGTGGTGGGCATCATTCATCAGCCACGACTGGCTGTCAACGCGCGGCCCTGGTCCGCGGTGCTGCGTGACGGGGTGCTGCGCCACCGGGCGCCAGGGCGCCACCACGGGGCAGTGTAGGTGCGGGGCCTGCGGGGCTTTGCTAGGGTTGCCCCTGTTCGGAGCAGGACGGGTGCGTAATCCTCCCAGTGCCCTGCACTGCCGGGGCCAGCCAGGGCACGGGGCCGGCCCGGGCCGGACGGATCCCCTCGCCTCGCGGAGCCCCCACCGACCGCACGCTGCAATCCGCCCCGCCACAAAGCTACCCTTTCACTTGCACCGACACCGCCACCTCCGCCCCGCGTACAGCACAGTGTGCGCACCCCCCGCCACTATTATTTTTGCATTAACACGTTGACTGCGACGGGGTCTTGGACCAGTGATTCCCGTGTGGCGAGGCCGATTTTAAAAATTTGAAGGGTGGGACCACTCACGTGGCCCCGTCGCCACTGCGGGATTTTCTATATTTATCTCGCGGGGCCACACGCGTGGCCCCACCGTATCTTGGCCATTTCTGGTCCGATTTCGCTCGGAGTGGGCTCAAACGATTCGTACGGACCAGGCCAACGTCCTCCACGCCATGAAGTACGAGTCCGTGGCCCTGCGGGGCCACACGCGTGGCCCCACCATATCTTGACCATTTCTGGCCGATTTGCTCGGAGTGGGCTCAGACGATTTGTATGGACTATGCATCCAGCCATGTACACTAAGTCCGTGGCCCCGCGGGGCCACACGCGTGGCCCCACCGTATCTCGGCCATTTCGTGTCGCAGACCCGGGTTGCGACCACTCGTGAAAAGGTCTTGTCATTTGACTCGAATCAACCATAAAAATTCTTGGACGCCCCCTTTTTCCCAGTATATCGATCAAAAAACTGTATACTGGGAAAAGGGGGGTCGTCCAAGAAATTTTTTGATGGTTGATTCGAGTTCAAAATGACAAGACCTTTTCAACGAGTGGTCGCAACCTGGGTCTGCGACACGAAATGGCCGAGATATGGTGGGGCCACGCGTGTGGCCCCGCGGGGCCACGGACTCGTACTTCATGGCGTGGAGGACGTTGGCCTGGTCCGCACGAATCGTTTGAGCCCACTCCGAGCGAAATCGGACCAGAAATGGCCGAGATACGGTGGGGCCACAGGTGAACTTTCCTACGGGGCGGTGGGGCCAGCGTGTGGCCCCACTTTGCCCCGATCCAGCCGCGACGCGAGAGTGTTGTCGGTGAGGGTCTTGTGGCCCCCAGGCGAGAAAGGTGGTGGTCCCAATGACCAAACATGATCCGCAATGGCTCTAGGACTAGTGGTACCACGCATGTGGACCCGTCGCCATTGTGGAATAAGTGGTGGGCCCACTCATGTGGCCCCGTCGCAGTCAACGTGTTAAGATACGGTTCTTAGATACGACCCGACACCACCAGTCGCGCCCACAAATCGACCTCCCCCACCCGTAAAAAAAACGGTGTGTCACGTGGCGCCTCCCTCGAGCCGCAAAAATAAATAATGTGGGATCCAAAACAGTCTTTCAGCCCGCGTCTTGCGAGCCCAGCGCTTGGGCCAGGGCCGTCGCGGAGCCGTCGTGGTTCCTGTTTTCATGATTCCTCATTTTGTAGACGTTGCAAAAAAGCCGCGAACTTTACCAGCGGCGGCTTCGATTTCTGCAGCCCCGCATTGTGAAGGCAGCCTTCGTCACGTGGTTTCAGCAGCGCACACACACCTTAATACACACTCATACACACAACGGCGCGTTTTTGGGAGCGTACCCCACGTATAATGGCATACAGGCAGCAGTCTTTTCACGTTTTCGTCAACGAGTGCAGTGGCGGTGGCGTGTTTGCCTGCTGCAACACAAGGTCCTTTTCATGGCCGTAACAACTACTCACCTGCAAGGGGGGAATGTGCGTGTTGTACGGCGGCCCTTTCCTCCTTTCGACAATAATAATTGAACCGAGAAAACTTGGTCGAATATCGCTCGTCGGCAAACAGGTGGCAACGGCAAACTAAACACGGCGCCGCATCAAAGTTGGCGGCCGCCGCGACTTGCCGGCGTGTCTCCCTGATAAGCGCCGCCATATTTCCCCGTTTAATTTTCCCTTCACATTGTGCGATCCGGCGCGGCGATAGGGTTGGCGGCCCTGCGCTGCGCGGTGGCGGCCGTGGCGGCGGCGGCCCGCCCAGCCCGCCGCCCCGTGATAGGCGCGATGTTGGTAGGCGCGAAGCGAGATCAGGGCGCTGCTTTTTTTCGCGTCCTTTTAAGTTGACGCGGAGTAAATATTGGCCGCGGCGGCGCGCCAGATAGTCGTCGTCGCCGTGTTGCCAGTGCACGCCCCCGCGGCCCCGCGGCCCCGGCCACCTCCCCCAATCACGACACTATCAGCGCTGCCGACCCCGCCAAGCTCATTTCTCGCCCAAAACTGCGCCGCGACATGGCAGCGCAGCGCCAACCTGGCCAACCTGGCGGGCCTGGAGTGATGCCAACTTTAGAAAAATCAAATCATGTTCCCGGGGTGGCCGTATCTCGAGAACGCCGGGCGTTGAGAGCGTCATGCATGGAAAAAAGAAAAACAGGGAGGGTTTTTAAAACCAAGTTCCCCCTCTGTGCTCTAACGGGCACCGCTTAAGAGGTGCAGCCCCTCGAAGCTGGAACTGTTGTCCAAGTAGTTGGCACTCCGGTTAACGAGGCGGTGTCGGGGGACGTTACGACTTTGACGGTGAATTATTCAGTCCGACGGAATCACGGCACTGCAAATTGACCCCGAAGGGGACCTCGAGTGCGCTGCTCGGCGCTGCACCGGCCCGCCGGACAACAACGGCCGAGATAACGACGGTCAAGGCGTCGTCAAGGCCCCGTCAAAAATCGATGCGGCCACTCCACCCGACTAATCGACTCATCGACTAATCGAAAAGCGACTCTAGCGCTCAAAACGCGTCCGGGACTTTGACCGCCTCCACCGGCCTTCTGGCCCACTGTGCGCCACGACTCCGGCCTGCGGCGCGTCTCTTCGAGTTGCTGTGGCACTGCTTGTAGTGGCGCGGCGTTGGCGCTCGGGTTTCACTGAGACCACACCCACCCCCGCTCGGCGCGGGGACTTTGAGCGACAAGCCCGGCGTCTCGTCAAACACTTTGCGACGGGCGGATCCGGGAGGGGGGGGGGGAAGGTTGCAGGTGGACGTGCAGTGCATCGCCGCCGCCCCGCTCCACCCTAAAAGGATTCTGATTGGTCGCCATTCGCAGGCCGGTGTCGCCTCGCAAATATCCAGCCGCTCCGCAGGGCTGCCAACCTAGTTCCGACTGCGGCACTGGCAGGCGTGGCGCCGCCCGCATGTTCGGCAGTTGGCCGCACTGCATCAGGCGGGCGCCACGCCGCTGGCCCAGAAGGCGGGCCGAGGCGAGCGGCAGGGGGCGAAATTTCCAATAAATTGGAAGCAACGTTCCAGTTGGCAACCTTGGAGAAGCAGCGTGGACGTGCCCTGCATGTGCTGCCGTTGCTGCGTCGCCCTGCTCCAGGCGCAGTGCCACGCAGTGCCACGCAGTGCCACGCAGGCAGTGCGGGGGGAGGGGCACAACGACCACGACGACCACGACGACCACGGCGATTCAGGCGGCGAAACCAAACATTGCCAATCGGGCGAGACAGGCTGGGCTGGGCGTGGCGGCCCTTCTGGAGTCTCCAGCCAGGCTCCGGCCAGGCCCCGGCCTGGAGGGGACGGACAGGCCCCTTCTTTACGACTCCAGGTTTGGTTCGTCTCGTCCGGGAATACAAACCTGCTGTGTTCTGCATTTTAAATCGTTTGTCCAGTGTCAGCCCGGCCCGTCCCAGCCCGTCCCGGCCCGTCCCGCGGCGTCCACTTCTTCTTGCCGGCCTTGTTGTGGGGCTGCAGCGCTGCCGTCCGCCTCGGCGCGCCATTACGGCACTGTATTAGCCGCGTCGCCGCGGTGCATGCAGGATGCAGGGGGTCATGTCGTCGGCCGGGGTTTTCCTGCAGCACCGCGCGCCTCGCCCACCGGACACCGCAGCGCCGGCAGCGCCGCGCCATTGTAACACAGCAGCCTCTGGGACTCGTAGGACTCGTAGGACGCGCCGGGCTCGCCGGCCGCGAGATCTACCCACCTTGTGGTATTGTTCTGCCTGGCAATCACTCAGGGCTCCGCGGCCCCGTCCTGCCCGTCCTGCCCGTCCTTCCAGGCTGTACTTACCGGTCGCCGAAGCCCCCGCGCGCGCCGAGCCCCCGCCCCCTCCCCGCGCCCCGCGCCGCGTTCCGAGAAGCAAGACACTCATAAAAGAAGCAGCGACTTATGACCAAATACGAAGCCGGTCTCGTTCCTGGCTGTCGGTCGCTGCCCATTCGTGGTGCATACAGAATTATTTCTCATCGCGAATGTAATGAAGGGAGCGGTACAGTCCGGGCAGGCAGTGCAGCCGCCTCGGCCTCCGCTCAACAGGTTCGACCGCGCGCCCGAGGCGCTCCACGAAAACTCGGATCTCGGACACGGCGGTCAAGGAGGCCGCCTTAATGGCGGCGGATCGGAATGGCCCGGGGCGGGACCTCGGCAACCGTGGCCTCGGCCTCGGCCACCTCGGCCACCTCGGGCATCGCGAACAAGGCGTCGACTAGCGGGGGCGGTCGGGGCGGTCAGGGGCGGCGTCGGAACCGGCGACGGGAAGTCGTTGGCGCCCGGACTGTCCGGGGCAGCGTCCCCCCGGCCGGCACGGCCGGCACTCCCCGCCATGTCCAAGCGGAGCGAGTTGACGGCGGCCTCCCCTCCCTCCCCCGCGTCCCCGCGTCCCGCCCCGCCTCAATACGGCGAAAGGTAATGGCTTGCCCATGTTTAGATTCCCCGCACAACGGCCGGCCTGCCGCACTGCACCGACCGGCGGAGGACGAGACTGCCGGGCTTGGAAACGGGACCGACCTCCCCGTGCACAAATCCACGTAACGCCCCAGGCGTGGCAATGGGGCTTTCGCCCACAAATTTCTCTCATTGACCGCGTCCGTGTTCTTCCGCTTCGCCGGGACGGTTCGAGGAAACCGGAGAGGTGCCGCGCAGAGAGAGAGAGAGAGAGAGGGGGGGGGGAAGCGGCGGCGCCGAGCTCCCCCGCCCCCTTACCCCTTGCGTCGGCGTGGTGCTGCGCGCGGCGCGGTGCTCGGGTAGCGCTGGAAACGCCTGTAAATCATCATCCGCTTACACACGATCTTGATTTATAAAGCACTCGCTAACGTTTTAATTAATTTCCGTGTGGCCATGCAAGACCGTGCAAGGCGCTGGCGCGCGCTGGCGTGATGCGCACGCGTGCTCTCGTTCCGCCGTGCAAGCAGCCCGGAGATTCGGGGGAGTCGTTCGTTTCGTCGCTCCGTCTCTGTCGCACTCGCGGGGCCTGCCGTGAGAGTGCGAGAGAGACAGGACTACGTCCTTGCGGACTCGCAGTGCATGTCTATCCAGGGCTGACAAGACGTGCGCGTGTCTGGTTGTGTGGTTGCGCCAGCCCGCCCTCACGTGTGTGTGTGCGTGTGCGGGTGTGTGTGTGTGTTTGCGCGAGTACGTGGTACCAACGCACCGTGTGTGCGTGTGTGGCGATTGATGAATGAATAGATCAATAATGAGAACGTACATCGATGTCGTTCGCTGGGAGGCGAACACGGTGAGTCCAGAGCCCGGAGATAAGGGCAATTATGGCCGTGTCGGGCAGGAGGGGCTGCCCTGGCGGTGCCCTGGCGGTGCCCTGGCGGTACTCTGGCGGTGCCTCGACTGTGCAGGCGGTCGGCCGGAGTGCAGCTTTCCATAATCGTCATCTCTGCCGCAGCTTTACACTCGCCCGGCGATCGATTCTGTCTCTGTTTGAAAATGCAGAGCTTGTCGGCGAGCCGCGCGCCCAGCTCGGTCTGCTCGGCCTGCTTGGCCTGCTTGGCCGCACCAACCCTCGGAATATAGAGCGGCCGTTTTCTTGAGACCATCAGGCCGGCTTGTTTTTATTAAGGGGCGTTGGGCGTCCGCGGTCGTGATTGAGGGGACATCAGAGCACTGGAGTAACGTCGTCGTGGCCGGGGCGGGGCGGGGCGGGGCGGGGCGGGGCGGGGCGGGGGGGTGGGGCTGCAGTCTCCAGCGGACGGCAGCGCGGCGGGGCGCGCGGCACCAGACTGATGTGCTGCTGACGACGAGACGCTGGCGAAAAAATGGAGATGAGAGAGTCTGGACGACGCGACGAGGACGGCATCGCAAGTCATCAAGCAGCCGAGTCACGCGTGTGTGTGCGTGTGCGAGTGTGTGTGTGTGTGTGTGTGTGTGTGTGTGTGTGTGTGTGTGCTATTACTTCCCCGTCGCAAATCAAAGCATCTGGATGAAAGAAAAAAACCCGTATCGGTGGAAAAACGGCGGGGTCTGGGTTAAAATGCGAATTTAATGCCGGGCTCGTGATGGTTGTTCCCGGCTGAGTGATGTTCTCATCGTGGCTCGGCCTGCGGCGGCGGCGGCGCGACCCGAACCCGCGCCGTGTCCGCGTCGCCGAGAGTGACTCGAGAGTGGTGCGGTGGACCGCAGCCCAGCCGTAATGTGTGTGCATGTTCAATGTGCATTACAGGAAGGCGAGCCGCAGCGAGGCGCAGCGAGGCGACGCCATTGACCATCGCGCAGTGCTTCGCCTGCTTCGCGAGCTCCGCGGGGCGGGGCGGGGACGCTCATTGTTCTGGCCCCAGCGAGCGCGGCCGGCCGGCCGGCCGAGCGCCGCCTTTTCTTCAATCCTTTGCAATATCTGTACCGCTGCAGCAGGACTCTGCGCCGCGTCTCGGCGTCTCGGCCTCGGCTGCCTCGGGCCGGATGGGCCCCGGGCCGGGCCTCCGGGTGGGCCGGGCGCAGGCACTGGACGACGGCGGGGCGGGGCGGGGCGGGGCGGCGGGGCCCCAACAGCTACTGGTCACATCTGAACAATGGACAGGCCGCTGGAGCCGGGCTGGGCCGGCCGGCGGCCGACTCCGGACGGGACGGGCTTTGGACGCGGCGAGGGAGCATCGGTAAGCCTCCAGAGCCGATTCCTGGACTCCAGGGCCTCCAGGGCCGAGGGCCTGAGTCGGGGCCAGAGCCGCAGGGCCCAGTCAGCCCAGTCAGCGTCCGCACCGCGAGCGCCTCGCCGGGGCGGTGCATTGTGGGCCTGCATTGGGGCCGGCCAGACAGCGGCGTGGACCCGGCCACTGGGGCCCGCTGGGGCCTCTCCGGCGCCCCGGCGCCCCGCCGCCCTGCCCCGGATCCATACCACACCGACAAAAAACGGTGACTTGCGCCGACAGGCGGGGCCGCCGGGGGCCGCCAGGGGCACAGGAAACAGGTGCCCGCCCCGGTGGCATCGGGGGGCTCCCCCTTCCTCCCCGGATACAGCAGACAATGGAATCACCGCCCTCTATCCGGCAATATCTTAATTGCCGGCCATGACTGCCCCGCCGATACGGACGGGGTGCCGTGTCCCTCTCCTTCCTTTTTGCATGGCAGCGTGTGCGTTTGAGTGTCTGTGTGTGTGTGAGTGTGTGTCTGTCTGTCTGTGTGCGGTGGAGGCTTGCACTGAGCTCACGCAGCAAGAAAAGGGCGGGGGACATCAGCATCACAAGGCAGAGGCAGAGCGGGAACCCTCAGTCGGTTGGAATGCCACGAGGACATCAAAGGCGTAGTTCTGCTGTGTGTGTATGTGTGAGTGAGAGTGCCTCCTGCTGAAAGGTACTGTAGTCCAACTGGAAGACTGCCGCCGTGTACAGAGGCAACCCGCACGGCAACAGTGGGTAAGCCACAGCTATGGCAGCCGGGTGTACACAGAGTGGCGGGGCGGGGCGGGGTGGGGCGTGGTGGCGCGGCGCGGCGCGCTGGAGTCCGCGGTGGGGTGAGGTCGGCATAGCGAGGACCGCAGCAAAAATGCCGCCCCGGAAACTCACATCAGGTTGGAATCGATTTGGATTTATCGTCCGGAGCAGCAGCAGCAGCAAAGAGTCACGGAGAGCGGCGCGCTCCTCGGAATCCACCGCGGTTGTTCTTCCCTTCTTTTTTCGCTGCGTCGGGCCGTCCAAGCCTGTCATTGGTCCGCGGCAGCTGCTCTTCAGGCCCGGGTTTATGTTGAATGAACGGCAAAACTCCGATCGGCCGCGGGCCGGCAGTCGAGTCGGGGCAGGGCGGCCAGGGCACTGACTTTTCGGGTCGTGCCTCTCCTCCTCCCCGCCCTCCCCCGAGGCCCCGATGCAGAGCAGACCGTCTCCGTTGCGCCTTTCCTCTCCTCATTACCATAACTCCCTCGAAGGGAAATACAAGCAATCTCGTTCGTGATCAATGTAAGCGGGCGCATGCCGGGCCGCGCCGCACGGCCTCCGAGCCCTCGGCTGAGCCCGTGGCTGAGCCCGTGGCTGAGCCCGTGGCTGAGCCCTTGGCTGAGCCACGGCGCCGCGGAAGGGCCGGGAAGGGCCGGGCAGGGCTGCGACGGCCCGCTTCAGAGGAAAGCATCCAATACGTCTCCGCATCCGATCACCGAACCGACCGCGGTGCAGTGCGCCCGGAAAACGTGTGGGGCGGGGGCGGCGTCGAGGGCGGCGTGGGCCCGCCCGCCGGCCGGACGTCGGCCAGGCCAAATTGGCGTCCTTAACGATGAGAAACTCATCCGGGTCCGAATCAAACCGTGGCAGCGAAGCGGCCGTAATCACCCGGGCGTGTGGGATGTCCCGGAGCGTCCTGGACGTGGCGAGAGAGCGTCCCGTCGAGCGTCCTGGAGCGTCGCGAGGACTGAGCGCCGTGGAACAGGCAGGGCGGGCCACCGCCGCGCTCGCGAGTGGGGCGGGCGGCCTACGCTAGACTACACAGGCGCTCCGAGTGCGGCGGGCCGGCCTACCCCGGACTTCACAGGGGCTTCGCCGCGTGGCCGGTCACTTCGGCCGTTTGCAAACGCACGCCCGAGCCGACGACAAAGACAACGCGCGCTCATCCGGCGGGGAACAAAAATCGTAAACAATAATAACACTGACAATAATTGGCATACTGCAGGCCGCCGCGCCATGTACTTGCCCCGATTTGATTTTCATGTACTGGGGTTATCCGCGCGGACATGTCAACACGGCCTTAGTGCAGCACTGCGACGGGGACAGGCTCGCGGGGGGGGGGGGGGGGGGCAGGCCAGGGCCGGGCTTGGCCACGCCGGAGAGAGCGGCCGCCGCGGCCAGCGTGGCAACACCGCGGCGCAGCGCGGCGCAGCGCAGTGACTAAGACCCGCCTCACCTCTCCTCCCTGCAGGCCTGCAGGAGGTGAGTGGGAGGCGGTCCACCTTCGGACACCGCAGCACCGCAGCGCCGCGGCTGCAGCGGCGCCAGCGTCTTGCAGCGCGGCGCTGCGCCGGCCGTGTCGGCTGCGCTGCACTCGGCCTCCAGGCTGGAGGCTCCAGCGCTTTCCAGCCTCTCTTCCAGCCTCTCTTCCAGCCTCTCTTCCAGCCTCTCTTCCAGCCTCTCTTCCAGCCTCTCTTCCAGCCTCTCTTCCAGCCTCTCTTCCAGCCTCTCTTCCAGCCTCTCTTCCAGCCTCTCTTCCAGCCTCTCTTCCAGCCTCTCTTCCAGCCTCTCTTCCAGCCTCTCTTCCAGCCTCTCTTCCAGCCTCTCTTCCAGCCTCTCTTCCAGCCTCTCTTCCAGCCTCTCTTCCAGCCGCGCTTCCAGCCCGCGACCTCCAGCGCAGTGCCGCCCCACGGCCCGGCGGCCTGGCACCACTCCAGCGGTGTTTTCCAGCCGGCCGGAACGTCTCGCGACCAGGCTGCGCTGCGCCAAGGCAGGCTCGCCGCCAAAGCCATCAAAAGGCATACCTAAAGACCGGCGCGGCCGTGCGGGTCGGGCTGGGGACGTTTCCAATCAGGACGTATTCTTTGAGGCAATACTTTTGCCCCCCGAGGTACCTGTACTCGTGGTACCTGTACTCGCGCTGGCTGTGCCTGCTCCCATCCGGGTGGGTACTTCTCCGCTCCGGACCTCTCCGGGTGAGTCTCCGGGTACCGTACCGCCTCTCGGCCTCTCGCTCGCGCTGGTGGGGATAATAGCCCGTTTCCCTCTCTCTCTCCTCTCTCTCTCTCTCTCTCTCTCTCTCTCTCTCTCTCTCTCTCTCTCTCTCTCTCTCTCTCTCTCCTTATTATATCTTCCCTTCCTTCCACGAAGCCTTTCCTTCTCCTTCATTACTCCTTCTTTTTTGTCTCCCGATGTCATGTACCAGTGACTCCACCAGGACTCTGCCAGGACTCCGCCGTCTCGGCGAGCTTGTCGTCGCCGGGGCGTGGCGGGGCGTGGCGTGGCGGGGCGGGGCGGCGGGGAACGCATGCCGCCAACTACGTTGCTGCGCCCCAAATCCCGAGCCGATTCCTAAGTGGCTCATCTCAATGAATTATTGTGTTTGCCCGAACGGGGAAGAGGAGCGCAGAACCTGCCGAAAGCCGTGCGGGGGAAAGAGAGGAGAAAGAAGGCTGCTTTGCCGTGGCGGCAGCGCGGCCCGGTCCGCCGGTCGACTTGACTACTGGAACTCCACACGGACCGCCGCCTGAACAAACTCGGAGCCGCGATTAACATCCTGGGCTCATAAGGCGACGGGGCTACTGAATGGTCGGCGGCACACACACGCACACACACACACACACACACACACACACACACGCACACACCTCCACACGCACGCAGGCCAGACGTGTTCGGCCGATATGAATTGGAAACGGAAAGATTATTTTCTCGTACCCGTGTCCGTGCGTGTGTGTACGAGTGCGTGAGCGTATGTGGTTGTGTGTGTGTGTGTGTGTGTGTGTGTGTGTGTGTGTGTGCGCGTGCCGCCCCTCCCCCTTGATGAATACGAGTTGAATTACCCGCCACACGTCACGCCTGCTGCTCGCCTCGTAAACTGAAGGAAGGCTGCCGATTTGAGACCGGGGCAAGGTCGTAACCTGGTTCCGGCTCGCGAGGTTGGAGGTCGGAGGTTCAGGCTCGCCTCTCATTTTCATAAGTAATGTCGCCCGGCCGCTGCGTATTGAGACGCGTTACCGCGCTCCTACACTGCTCGATTCTAATCTGCCGTAATCTGGAGCGGGCCATGACGGCGGCTTTGTCCTGCCCGTGGGATTTCGGGGACTTGTTGCTGTAAGTTGGCCGGGCCGTCGTGCAGCCTGGACGGTCTGGACCGTCCGGACAGAGGGATTAGATTACCCGCACGATGACAACGCGCCTTAGGGGCGAATAACGTGCTGGGAGCTATTCGCAGGGCGCCAAGGCGTTATTGGCAGAACGTTGTCCGCTGGACGCTACTTGCCGGGCGTTGTCCGCGCAGGGCGTTATTCACAGCACGTTTATCTACAGAACGCTATCCGCAAGACGCTATCCGCAGGACGTTATCCGCAGGACGCTTCCGGTCCTTGCAGGGCTCAGCTCGGTCAGGTGGCTCTCCGGGAAGAATGCTGCTGGGATAAATGAAGTTAAAGGAGTTAGTCGGCCGGAGGAAAGCAGGCCCATTATCTTTGCATTCTGCATTTTGCTGGGCGAGAAGTAGTGCGAGGCTCACTTCTTTTTCCCAGAGCTTCGCCTGGTTTCGCCGGCTTCGCTTACGCAAAAACTCGGCTGCAGCTCGCCGGTTGTCCAAATAACAAAGACAGGAGGGGAAAAGGAAGTAAAGGGCGTCTTCCATGCATTAGCGCTCGGCAAGGCAGTAAAAGACGAGCGCTGCAATCTGCAAACTTGCCTGGACTCTCGCCTGGACTTGCTCACTGCACTGCCGCCACTTTTTCTCCGCGTAGGGCGCCCTGCAGCTGCAATTCCGCCCCCTCCACCCCCCACCACTCACACAAAATTTTTCATTCCCGCCGCCCGCCGCGCCGCTTGCGAGTGTGTCATCCGAGTGAGAGACATCTCTCCGAATTTGCTGGCGCCTGCCTCGCGCTTCGCGCGTCGCTCTTTCGCTCCTCTCGCGCGGCGCGACTGCCATGTACTTTATCTGCCATCTGATCCACGGCGAAACGGTTCATTTTACGAGGCAGCAAGCGCAGGGCTGCCAAGGCAGTAATGAGACAACGTGTGCACACACACGCACACACACACACACGCACGCACACGGGCCAAGTCGACCCGACAGGCACGCACACAGACACGGATTTCATTCATGAATACATAATGGCTGCATTACGCTGCCCTCGGCGCACCGTCGCCGTCGGTTGAACCTGGAAAACAGGGTAACAGTGTGCCGGCACCCTGGCGGTCCTGGGCGAGGTCCTGGACGAGGTCCTGGCGGCCCGGCCCGGCATCCTCCAGGACGTCCAGCCCGCTCCGTTCCCTTTCCGTGGGCCCGGGCCGTCAGACTGCTTGTAGTGTGCGCGCAGGGCCACGCAGGGCGCACGGACCGCTCGAGGGCCATCGCGCCGGCTATCGCTGTCCCTGGATGTAATTTGGTAATAGCCCCCCACGCAGTGGATGCAGCGTGTGGACGCCCCCCGGGGCGGCGGGCCGGCCCGGCCCGGGCAGCCTTCTTTTTTCGGAAGACGAGCTGGCAGGCGGTGCAGGCGGCCCGAAGGGAAAATCAGTTCTAGGCAATTACTCTAATTGCTCGGAGTGCTGCTTGCTCTTCGGCGTGCGATGCTCGAACGTTGCCGACAGGGTGCGTTCGCCCCGCTTTCCGCCCCGCTTTCCGCCCCGCTTTCCGCCCCCGGTGGGCGTTGAACCCTCGGCCGGCGGTGCGCGGTGCGCGCGCTGCGTTGTGCTACGTGCCGTGCAGAATGCAGAGTAGCGCTCCCGGCGGGCGAGCCGAGCCGAGGCAGAGCCAGGCACAGCCCGCAGCAACGCAGGCAGGCCTAGGCCGCCCACCGGATCAGCGGCGAGATGTAAAACAAACACCATCAGCGATGGGATTGGCGGGCCGGGCGCAGCGGCGCAGCTGGTGACGTCATCACTCATTCCGTGCCGCCAAACCGGAATGATGGATCACCCAATTTGGCGCGTATTTTTGCCGCTTTTGAATGGACGCGCGTGCTGCGAGTAGTGGTGGCCACTAGAGCGCGCCCAGGCGTTTTCCAGTGGGGTGTAATTTGGCCGCGGTGGCGCCCCGCCCGCCCCGGAGAGCGTCGTGGTCCAGCCCGGATTCCGAACGCAGCGTTCTGTCTCTCTCGCACTCGCAGGGCGTCCCGCGGCCCGTGGGGGTGCGAGAGAGACAGAGACACGACGCCACTGCTGGGAACGAAATCACGACGCTTGAACATGACTACTGTGGCCGCGGACGCCGTGACGGCGGCTCGGCGGCGGCCACACGGTAAACCGAATGCCTCGAAAACCGGGAGAGCGCCCCGGTTTTGGGTGCGCTGTCTTTTTCTATCTTGTGGAGAGGGAGTGAGACAGCGCATCCAAAACCGGGGCGCTCTCCCGGTTTTCGAGGCATTCGGTTTACCGTGCAGGGTAAGTGCTGCGAGTGACAAGAAGGTGGCGCTGCACCGCACCGCGCCGCACCGCGCCGCACCGCGCGGCGTGAGGAGGGAAATTAACAAGAAGAAAAAAGGTGGGAAAGGGGAAAGAAGACTGGAGGAACGCGGAGAGAAGAGAGAGGAGCGCCGGGACGTTTCGTGACGGTCGGGTTAATCAAAAAGCCCAACGGTCGCAAGGACGCCTCGGACCGCTGCATGCTGCGCCGCGCTGCGCCTTGCTGCGTCACTCTGTGCGCGCTAGGGCTGTCAACAACTTTTAAGTTGATCAAAACGGTCACAAATGTCTTTGAAAAATCGTGTTTTGGGCCGACTTTAGGCATCCACTGCGTCTGATCCGAGGCGGTATGTCGTCCTCCCTCAACGGGCAATTGGTCTTTGGGCCTTCCTTTAGCATGCCTTTGTTACGGAGTGCGATTATCTGCCTTGGTTTGGGAGCAGTATTGCCGCAAAGTTGATCAAAACGGTCACAATTGTCTGTGAAAAATCGTGTTTTGGGCTGACTTTAAGCAGCCACTGCGTCTAATCCGAGGCGGTATGTCGTCCTCCCTCAACGGGCAATTGGTCTTTGGGCCTTCCTTTAGCATGCCTTTGTTACGGAGTGCGATTATCTGCCTTGGTTTGGGAGCAGTATTGCCGCAAAGTTGATCAAAACGGTCACAAATGTCTGAAAAATCGTGTGTTGATCAACTTTGCGGCAATACTGCTCCCAAACTAAGGCAGATAATCGCACTCCGTAACAAAGGCATGCTAAAGGAAGGCCCAAAGACGAATTGCCCGTTGAGGGAGGACAAAATACCGCCTCGGATTAGACGCAGTGGCTGCTTAAAGTCGGCCCAAAACACGATTTTTCAAAGACATTTGTGACGCGACAGAGAGACGCGACAGCATTGCCTGCTCGGCCGGCCGGAAGTCGCCTGCGATGGGTTTCGCCACTAACACTGCCTTTCAGAGAACGAAGTGATTATAGACACGCAGCGTTTATATAATAAAAATCAACTTAAATACACGCGGCGTGCAAATAACGCTATTTTCATTATATACACGCAGGAAAAGCTTTTCCAGCGTGTATATAATAAAAACAGCCTTTCTTTGCACGCAGCGTGTCTGCAAGCCCCCTAAAATTATTTGTACGCTGGAAAAGCTTTTCCGGCGTGTGTATAATAAAGGAGTGTGTTATTTTTACGCAGCGTGTTTGCAACTCCCTATTTTATTATTTGCACTCTTGTTTTGAGGCCAGCTAGGAGATAGAGATGCCTAGGAGGAAGCCGACCGGGTGTGTCGCCTCGTGGTCGAGTGGGTGCGTGCCTGCATGCCACTTTTTTGGCCCGGGTTCGAAACTTGGAGAATTTTTTCAAAGGATGCGTGCACATAATTTTTCGGCGACACGCGACACGCAGCGTCTGCACAACCAAAGATCTATTATTCATACGCCGCGTGTCCCTTGAATGCCGAAAAATTATGTGCACGCATCTTTTGAAAAAATTCTCCAAGTTTCGAACCCTTGCCAAAAGAGTGGCATGCAGGCACGTATCCACTAGACCACGAGGCGACACACCCGGTCGGCTTCCTCCTAGGCATCTCTATCTCCTGGCTGGCCTCAAAACAAGAGTGCAAATAATAATATAGGGAGTTGCAAACACGCTGCGTAAAAATAACACCCTCCTTTATTATTGACACACCGGAAAAGCTTTTCCAGCGTTGGAAAAGATTTTCCAGCGTGCAAATAATTTAAGAGCGCTTGCAGACACGCTGCGTGATGGAAACAGCTGCTTTTATTATGTACACGCTGGAAAAGCCTTTCCGGCGTGGAAAGGCCCTTCCGGCGTGTACATAATACTTTTGTGATTTCAGACACGCTGCGTGTGTTGTTCTAATGTATATATTATTGCCACGCGGCGTTTAAATAATTTTTACCATTGTTGCGTACACGCTGCGTGTATATAATATCGGCCTTCAGAGAACGAGGAACTCTGACAATAATCAGCCCTTGTACGGAGTGGTCTGGCTGGCTGGCTGGCTGGCTGGCTGGCCGGCCGCAAGAGGACCCAGCTTCCTCCACGTCACCGGCAATCAGGCTCCTTTGTTCCTGTTTCGGATTCGGATTCGGATTGCCCCTCTGCCCCACTCCGGCACGCTGGCCCGTCCACTTTGAGGCGCCACCCGCTTCCCGTCTGTTTTGTTTCCCCATTCGTTGCATCGCACAGACAGACAGTCATTATTCGATATGATTGGGTTTGTTCGTGGCCGCCTGTCCCGTTGCTACGCTACGCCCGGCAGCGGCGGCCTTCCAGCACAGAGTTCACCCATCGCAGTGGGCCAGAAGACCGGTGGAGGCGGGCAAAACTCTGGACGCGTTTTGAGCTCCAGAGGCGCTAAGTGGGACTCGAACCGAACGTGTGACCCCACCAATGGATTCCTCGTTCGGAGAGCAATCCATTGGTGGGGTCACACGTTCGGTTCGAGTCCCATTTAGCGACTCTGGAGCAGCTCAAACGCGTCTAGAGTTTTGGCCGCCTCCACCGGTCTTCTGGCCCACTGTGCATCGGAGGCCTATCAATTTTTCGACCCGATGCTATGCCTAACTTTCCGCCCGGCCGTGCATTTGATCCGCCCATGAAAACCATTAAATGGAAATGGTGAGCCGCACAGAAAAACAAACCCACGGGCATATACTATTGCAGAGCTCGGCGCAAAAAATACTCGGCTGAAATTGCGTGTTGTTTTGTTTTCATGTTTTTGTGTTTTTTTTTTCAGCTTGTCCAGCACGCACTCCTTGCTCCAAAGTGACGTAACGCTGGCCGGAGGGACAGCGGGACAGCGGGGCGTCGGCGAAGGACAGAGACGCGAAGCGTGTCTCGTTTCGAAAAGGGAAGAGACGTGGGGAGGGGGGGCAGCAAGCTGCAGCAAGCCAAGCCGGGAATCGCGCAACAGCCCGTCCGTCTCAGAAATGGGGGCAAAAGTGCTTGAAAAACGAAAAACGTCACGAGACGAGACGCCGGATGCGGCAGATTCTCCGCCCGTTCGTTGTCAGTGCAGAGCCTGCAGGGAGAGAGAGAAAAGGGGGAGCGGCGTAAGTTGTTTGGACATCGCACCGGAGTCAGTGCGGGGCGAGGCACGCCGGACCTGCCAAAAACGAATTCGCAGATTTCCTCGCAAGCTAGCCAGCCTCGCCAGACCTCGCCTTCCCGAAGCGGCGTAATCCCCTCTCTTGGCGGCGGCGGCCCGCCTGCAGCCTGCGGGGGCGGCTTAGTGTCACCTGCACTGGAGCCGCTCGGTTGCAACACGGCAACGGCGAACGCACCGAAATCAGACAGAGTCACCTGTGAGGCGCTCGGCGGGGTGCCCAACGGCCCCGTGTGTGTGTGCGCGCGCGCGTGAGACACCTTGCATGCCCCCCCCCCCCCCCGCCTCTCTCTCTCACACACTCACACACAAGATGGTCCTCGTGGCTGCTGGAGAGCATTTTGCCGTTTCCGGTGTGCGGGCCGTGCAGGCTGTGCAGGTAAAACCCCCACTTCCGGTGCCGAAGCAGCCCATATACCTTGCGGTCTTTGTCACACTGACGATTGTGTCGGCGGCAGTGGCACTGCCAGGCACTGCTAGGCACTGCACTGCAGTGGCTGTAATGAATGTAATGGCCGCCCCGCCGCCCCGCCAGGAGATGGCATTAGCACCGACTCGCTGGCCGACAAAGTGATTTTCGGTTTATACCATCAGAGGGCCCAAGAAGGGCGCACCATAAGAGAGAACTGAGAGAAGAGAGAAGAGAGAGAGAGAAGAGAGAGAGAAATTGTCATCGTGAAATAAGTAAATGTGCGCCCGCTTCAAAGTTTTTGCCCCACTGAAAAAATGCATAAAATTGTGTATAAATCGGAGCGGAATCAATGAATACTAAAAGGGCCCCGCTTGGCGTCGGTCGCGTCGCTCGCGTCGTTCGCGTCCACACACGGCAAACAATGGCGAGTACGCAGCGGGAAGATATATGGACCGGCTCTAGGGGCGGTGGCTGCGCGGTGCGGCAGTGTGGCTGCGGATGGACCAGGGCTCGGCCCGGCTCGGCCGAGGTGAGGGGGAGGCGGGGGACGGGGGTTGCGGCCGGTTTGACATCCGCAGGTAAATGCCTGCCAGTGGCGTAGCCGGCGTGGCCCCACTGTAGCGTAGGCAAGCCTGGCAAGCCAGGCAAGCCAAGCCGGCAACCGTTTCATTCATCAAAGTCGGCTGCCTGCCTGGCGGGGCACGGCGGGGCACGGCGGGGCACGGCGGGGCACGGCGGGGCACGGCGCGGCACGGCGCGGCACGGCGGGGCACGGCGCGGCACGGCGCGGCACGGCGGGGCCGGACGCGCGAGCGGAATGTGAATCTGAATCCGAACGCGCGCGCGGCTCCACAATCCGTCACTCCTCATCGATCTGAATGCGAATCGCAACGAGGTTTGCGACTGGCGCATCGCGGACTGGCTAATCCGGTGGGGCTCGCTGCCCGGCCTGCCCATCACAGCGTCTGATGCCGGCGGCCCTCGGCGTTGTTGGCGTTGTTGGCGTTTCGGGGAAGCACTCCGATTGGCTGGAGGCTGCTACACTGCCACGCCGTCGCTCTACGCCCATGGGTCAGCTGGGGGCGCAGCGGCACAGCGGCGCAGGTAGGCGAGGTGTGCCGCGAGCCGTGCCGTGAGGCCCACCGGGCCCATTCACGACTCTCCATTCTTCATTCCTTCCTTCTCTCTCTCTCTCTCTCTCTCTCTCTCTCTCTCTCGCTCTCTCCCCTCTCTCCCCCTCCCCTTCAACTTCCTTCTTCACACCGTCGCTTATTGTCTCCTGGCATGTTTACAAAAAATCCGTTTCCTCCGTCCAGCAGCACGGCAGCGCGGCGGTGGGGTGGGGGCTCAGGTGCGAGAGGTGCGTGCGGCCGAATGGGCCGGTCGGCTTTGGAGGAATATACGTGGAAGAGAGACAGAGAGGGAGGGCCTCCTTCCGGCCGAGGCGGGCCGAGGGAAAGAAGGAAGCATTATTGGATTTGTCGCGGAAAATAATACACACAGGCCGTCCGAAGGTCCGAAGGTCCGAAGGTCCGAAGGTCCGAAGGCCGAGGCCTTCTCTGAGTGGCCGAGGCCGAGAGACGTACAGGTGCCGTGGCTGCGCCGCCGACTGGACTGGAGCGAGGATCAGTCGGAAGCCGCAAGGCCAGCATCGCTTTTTGTCAATGAGTGCGTCAATCCAAAGAAGAAGAAGAAGAAGAAGAAGAAGAAGAAGAAGAAGAAGAAGAAGAAGAAGAAGAAGAAGAAGAAGAAGAAGAAGACGGGACGCATTGAATGCAGGGGCGGGGAGGGGGGGGGGTGCAAGGTCAAGTCAGCCTGGAGCGTAGGTAGAGACTCCAGCGCTGGAACGCTGGAGCCGTGCAGCATGACTGCCTGGAAGCCTGGAAGCGCGCTGGAGGCACGACTGAAACTACGTTATGAAACGTGAATGGCACCTGGAGCCACGGCTGGAACCACGGCTGGAGCCACGGCTGGAGCAGCCCGACTGGAGAAAAAAGGCTTGCGCTTTCCGGACGTGCATAACGAGCCTCATTATTGGTTCTCTTTTCTCCAGTGGAGCGGCTGGCTGCCGCTGCCGCTGTCGAACTGCAGGTACAAGGTATGTATAATAAAATCGTATAATACGTTGGTATTCCCGCCGCGTCCCGCGCCGTAAACAAGACGGCGTGTGGATTCGGCTTCGGCCGGATTCGAACCCTCGACCGGATTCATTGGGCTTTTGTTGTGCGTGGCGTGGCGGGGCGTGGCGTGCCCGGCGTGCGTGCATCAGATTACGGCGCGGCGTGCCCCGCGGAGCCCCTCGGAGCCCCGCGCGGGGAGCCCGGTCGGTGCCCGGCCTTATTGTCAGTAATGCGGTGCTTGGTGTGCTCGCCCTGTCCCCTCGCGACACGTCCCGCCTTGGCAAAACAGAGCCTTGACCCGGGACGGGCCTGCGCGCGCCCGCCGCGCCCGCGCCACCAGAGCGCGACACCCACCGCCCTCCCCCCCCCCTCTCTCTCTCTCCTCCTCTCTCTCCCTCTCTCCCTCTCTCTCCTTGGACTCCTCTCGTCTCACCGCCCGCTCGACTGCGCTGCCCGGCTGACCGTTTGCAACTGAAACTGAATTTAAAAGTTTGGCGGCCACGGCGTGGCGGTGCCGTGGCGGCGCCGTGGTCGCGATGCGTCCGAGGGGTCCAAGGAATCCAGGGGATCGAAGGGGCGGACGGACAGAGACAAGGGCTGCTGCCGCGCGCTGCAATTTGGCGTCCAAAGCCTAAGACAGCACGGAGCGTGTTTGCTCAGCAAATACATTCGCCTCTTTCGCTCACGTCGATACTTTTCCGCGCGTCGCACGAGGGGCGGAGCGGACGCACCGACACACGCCGTGTGTCCCTTTCTCCGGGGCCCGCGGCGTTTTTGTATAAGCCGGGTTTCAAATACTGAGTACCCCAAAAAGCAAACAAAAACAAAAATAAAAAGCAGGCGGATATGAAACCGAGAAGGGCCGAAAACGCGAATACTATCGGAATCCGTCGAGGTGGAAACATTTTCAACCCGAGAATCATAATCCAACGGTCGGTCGAAACGATCAAACTAACGAATCGGGAATATTTTTTCCCGTGCCCCATCCTGCCTCACGCTGTGCACAGGGAGTGGGCGTCGGGCGAGGATGAGGAGGGGCCCCGGGGGGTGGGGGGGGGGCATCGTGTTCCTGAGGCCGCGACCAGCCAGGTATGAGCCATTCAGAGGGACCGGTAAGAGAGAGGGGGGATGGGGGGGGGGGGGCAAAGGTCCAGTACAGATCCACCGCAGCGAGGAGGAGTTCCAGCATCCAACTGGACCCCTCCTGGAGCTGGCCGGAGGAAAAACTGCAGGGCGTATTCTCCGCGCGGCAGTGTATGGCTTTTAGTTGGGCAATTTGGTGCGGAGCGCTAGCGCTGAGAGCGGCCTGCCGAACTGAAGCCCCCCGTAACTGCTTTACTTGCAGCTTAGCGGAGTTGTGTTTGACGAACACGCTCATCCAGGGCGTCAGCGTCAGCGGCTGCCTGGCGCAGGCGGCGCAGGCGGCGCGCCCGGCACGTCGCGCCGCAAAAATCCCTTATTTCGCTCGATACTTTAAGCCGCTTTTGATTCCGAGGCACGGCTGGCGGGGCGAGCCACGCCGGGGCTGATCAGCCGGATAACGTCCCTGGAATCGAAACCCCGATGGGGGGCTCAAGGGGCCCTGGAGGGGCCGCGGTGGGGCCCGCGGATCCGCACCTAGCCGGCGACGAAATATGTATGACGAAGAAGGGCGGGCGGCGTAGCGAGGATTCAATCTCGCGGCGGCCAAATGCGGCCCATGCATCTCAAAGCGGCACGCGGGCCGCGGAGAGGCGCGGGAAAAATTAGGAGGGGCGTCCCGGGGATAGTTTTGGCGGGAAGGAATATCAGATTTGTGGGCGGGAATCGAATCGGAGGCGGGCGGACGAGCGGGCGGGGGCAGCGCGACAGGCGGGCGGACGGGCGGACGGACGGACCGACGGGAGACCATTATGAATGGGTTACGCCCGAAAGACGAAACACCGAACATCACCGCCACGGCCCCGGCTCCGGCTCGGCTCCGGCTCGGCCCCAGCACGGAGACCAAGAAGAAGAGAGGCCGGAACGAGCTGATCGCTCCGGTTGGGTCTGGTCCAGCCATCACGATCCAGCCCCCTCCCCCTCCCCCCCACCCGCAGAGGGCCTGACGGGGCGACGGGGCTTGAAGCGCGCGGTGTGGTACCGAGCTGCTCTCGGCCCGGACAAAGATTCGAGGCGGCGCGGAGAAAAAGAAAAACATTTGACTTTTCCTTGATTCGAAAACGGAATTCTCATCAGCAGCAAAGCATCAGCGCGAGATCGTCAGCGTCGTTTTTGGCAGCGCAGGCGCCGCTGTGAGGGGCCTTACTGTACCTCCCCGCTCAGCGTTCAGCCCGCTCAGCCCCTCCCACGAACTAGCAGGGCCGCGCTTGTGGGGCCAGCCCTGTTTGCAACGACCTGCGAGCGTGTACACACATACAGACACACACACACACACACAGACGCACGCGCGCGCGGCATTCTGCAGCGAGTATAACCGCGGCCCCTCCCCGCATTCCTCGTGACGACCAATGCAAATCAGAAGAGGGAGACGCCCTTTCAGACCGCCTGATGGCTGTATGTGCCGTGGCGGCCATGGCGGCCTCATGGCGCGGCCTCATGGCGCGGCCTCATGGCGGTGGAGGGCGCGGCGCAGCACGGCGGACACGAGTGTAGTGGAGAGAGAGAGGGGGGGGGGGGGTAGGGGTGTTAGGCCTGTTGGCCTATCAATCACAAAGTCGCCGCATTTATCAGCCACTTTGCCCTGTTGGATGCGCGTTGGGAAGGAGCAGCTGCACAAGAAGAAGGAGGAGGAGAAGCAGAAGGGGCTGCGGAGGAACCAGGGCACCGAACAGTGTCGCCCCGTGACGTACAGGCGAGACACGCTTTGGCCATCGTCCAGTGCGGGGAGTGCGGCATAAGGCCCGACCGGCGCACAGTGGGCCAGATGACCTGTGGAGGCGGCCAAAACTCCAGACGCGATTTGAGCTCCAGAGTCGCTGATCAGGACTCGAACTGAAGGTGTGACCCCACCAATGGATTCCTCGTTCGGAGAGCAATCCATTGGTGGGGTCACACGTTCAGTTCGAGCCCTGCTTAGCGACTCTGGAGCTCAAAACGCGGCTGGAGTTTTGGCCGCCTCCACCGGTCTTCTGGCCCACTGTGCGGCGTGCACGACCGTACCGCCTGGGACGCTGGGCCGCGCTGGGCCGCGCTGGGCCCCACCCAGACGAGTATGCATGCGTGCCGGCCCGGCCGGCCTGGAGAACACTTTACTTGTCGCTGTGGGCGGTGGAGGCTGGAGAGGAGCGCGGCCAGCGCACCAACGCACTGGAGTCGCTGGAGCCATGCTGGAGCCAGCGCGGCGTGCGGCCGGCCGGTTCGTTCAATTCATGGCAAGATGGACCACTTTGTTAGCGCGAGCCCCCCCCCCCTCTCTCTCTCTCTCTCTCTCTCTCTCTCTCTCCTCTCTCTCTCTCTCTCTCCCTCTCTCTCGCTTCTTCGACGTCGCGGTGCTGGAGATGCTCGCCACGACTCCCCCGCACGGCCCCGCCTTGGCCATTTGCCTAAAGGACGAGCTGTTTGGCACCTGGAGGCCTGGAGGCCTGGAGGACCTGGAGGACCTGGAGGGCCTGGAGGGCCTGGAGGGGACGGAGGTCAGGCCCCGTGCCAAAACATGCGTCACCTGGCAGGGAATGCAAGTCCGGCCGGCGACACGCACGCACACACACACACACACACACATATGCAAAAGCGGTACTGTATAGCGGGGCACACCCTCGGACATACATCGCGACCCGGCCGGCCGGTGTGCCGCTGGTGTGCCGTTACGGAAAATAGCGCGCCTGCAGTAAAGAGAGTGAGGGATCCTTGGGACAATTATCCGAATGTTTTTGGAAAACGCTACGCTCACTCTGTCACACACACACACACACACTCACACTGACACACACGTCAGTCCGTCCGACGTAAGCGGAATGTGCGATATGCACGGCAGCCAATCGACCAGTGTGCCGTCATCGTGCCGCCACTGCAGTGCAGGCACCGGGCAACCCGACACCTGCATCCGGACAGCGACGCGCCGACGGCGGACACGGCCAGAGAGACCGGGCGAGACGCTCGATATGCGCGAATCTAGAATGACAGAAGGGGGACGGACGGACGGACGGACGGATGGACTGGCACGCTTGCACAGACGCTTGCGCTTTCCACGTAAAGTTGCCGAAGGTAATGAGAAAATCATGCCCGACCGGCGTGTACGACTGAACCCTCAGCCCGCCCCAGCCCTCATCCTCCAGCGTCCTGCCTGGAGCCGCCCTGGAGTCATCCTGGAGTCATCCTGGAGTCATCCTGGAGCCGTCCTGGGAGCCATCCTGGAGCGCGCTGTCGAACGGCGGCGCGGCGGCCGTTCGAAGAAACTATAAGTCCGTGTACGGCCGTGCAGTAATTACCAGGCCGTGTTCATTGCGATAAGTTGGACGACCGGATTACGGGCCGGTGCTGGACGTTGCTGGACGGGTCGCCGTCGCGCGGGGGAGGGGGAGGGGGAGTGCACGCCGAGCTGCGTGGTCATACGCACGACCGGGGAGAGTTTGTGGGGGTGATTTTGGTAAATGAGTCTTTTCCTCCCACGCCGTATCGTTTTTAATTCCCCCACCCCGCCCCACCCCGCGATGGACGGTGTTGGCCCCACGCGGACACACAAAGAGGGGCCCCGGTAAAGGGCGTCCGATAAATTGGGAAGATAGCGGCGAGCGTGTCTGTCCGAGGCGTGGCGCGGCCGAGGCGCGGCGCGGCGGCTGGAGGGCGGGCCGACCGCGCCGACTCAGTCACTGAATACTGAATGACGACTGACGGGGTGTCGGCGAGCCACAGTGTGCCACGGTGTGCCACGGTGTGCCAGTGCTGCTCGGGTCCCACGTGCTTACGGGGACTTGATGGTATGATTCACGCCCCGGGCATTTCAATCCAAGGGCTCAAATCCTCGCCGTTTTTTTGCCTCTGTGTGTGTCTGTGTGTCTGTGTGTGTCTGTGTGTGTGTGTGTGTGTGTGTGTGTGTGTGTGTGTGTGTGTGTGTGTGATGGCGCTGGCTGCGTCAACATGAAGGTACTCCGAGTCGGCGGCGGCGGCCTGCCCCACGCCTGCCCCACGCCTGCCCCACGCCTGCCCCGATGGCCCGATGGTTCCCTGCCAGAGCCTGAATGGGTGCCAAAGGCCACGACAGCTGCGACGGCTGCACCCGTTCCGTTTCCAGGGCGAGGTTGGGTTGGGGCCGCCGTGGCCGCCGCGGCCGCGCGAGGGGAGGTCGCACCGCGCCGCCCCGTGTCCACCTGATCCCAAACAATAATTGAGTTAAAAGCGCTGCTTAACAAGGAATTCACGACCTTCTGGAGGGGCGGCGCTGGGGTTGGGGGAGGGGGGGGGGCCGTAATCGAATTGCCAATGTGGTTGCGTAAGCTAATCCCCTTGCCTTAGTGGAGCTATGAACGGCACGACAGATAGGCCGAGATGCGCGCGGCACAGCACCAACAACAATATCGGCCCATTATCGGGCCGGCTGTATTCGCACGTCGCAGGGCCGAGGAGAGAGACGCTTCTCGTCTCTTTTTGGCAGTGTGTGCGTCGTGGTTATGCAACAGAGGCTGGCCCATACGGGGGCCCCGCCCAGCTCGGCCCGGCCGGGCGAAATTCATTCATTCATTCGGTGTGTTGCCTTTCACATGGGCGGCCAAGACTTCCTCGTCCTCCCCACGGCGGCCAGGCCGACCGAGCGCCTCGGAGCCTCGGAGCCTCGGAGCGCGCCCGGGCGGAGGGAACAGGAAAGGGTTTCTAATATCCTCCAGAGCGTCCAGAGCGTCCGCAGCGTCCACAGCGTCCACACCGTCCGCAGCGCATTAAAATGCAACCTAAACCGGCGCGGGGGAGGTCCTGGCGGGCCTTGGGTCCCGGTGCCGAGGTCGCAGGGTGTCCAGAGAGGATGCGCCCGGCCCAGCGCCCCACAGCGCCCCACCCACGCACGCGGGGACAGCTATCCCCTCTCATTGGGTATTCATTTCATTGTTTCACGTGATTAATATTCAAAAACAGGCAATCGGTCCCAGCAGGCTTAATTATGACTTCCGACAAACGCTGTGGAGAGAATGCGGCACCTGACTGGCCTACGCTGTGGCGTGGCCAGTCCACCGTGCCGTGCCGTGCCGCGCCCGGCTGGTCGGGTCGGCCGCCTGACCCTCGTAATCCTGATCCGCCTCCAGGCCGCCTCTAGCAGTGCAGCGGCGCGTGGTCCCGGCCGTCCAGGCCGAGGTCCAGGCCGGAGTACACACTGTACACTGCGGCGCCGCGGTGTCGCCTTGCGCGCGGAGCACCGCGGAGCCCTTCCGGGTACTACACTCGAAACTCCAGGTGCTCGTGAATCGGATGGACGCCCCTCGCTGGGGGCGGTGGGGGCGGTGGGGCCCACCCCATTCCGATGTCCAGCGGGAATGTCGGCTATGTGAAGGACCACTGGGGCCACCAGGGCAGCCAGGGCTACCCGGGCCGCCGTGACCCCTCGCCTTTGCCTCATCCCATGCTGCATCCTGTCCCCCTCGGCCTCCCCGTCCCTTCCTGCCAGCCGCGGCGGCGCTCCAACTGCCTCCGGCCCCGGCGGCCCCGGCGGCCCCGGCGGCCCCGAGAGCCCCGCCCGGCGCTTGGCTTTGAGGGTCCGGCAAGTCAGGCCGGCGGGCCTTGGGCGGGCCGGCGCCAGTGACTCCCCGAATTCCCGATATTCAATTGCATTCCGGCTCGATAAATAAAGGGGTCGCCGCGGTGGTCTCCTCCTTGGCCCGCGTGTGTGAGTGAGAGAGAGGAAAGGGGGGAGGGGGAGGAAGTCAGTCTTGATTCATACGGTCGACTCTGACAGTCGCTCATATAAGATATTGAAAGTCGGTCGTCCCCCAACCAAATCCACGCGGCTAGCGCGGCGGGGATTCGAACCCGCGCCCGACGCGGCCCGCTCTGCTCCGCGTTTCGTTTGGCGGTGTGCCCCACGTGGGGCTGCAGGCGCAGGCGACGCGGCGCCCTCCGCGGCACCACAGCGAAGCCCTCCGCGGCGGCGGCCCGGCGGTGCGTTGCCAGTGGCCTACCTCGGGCACGTCACGGCCAAGGGGCCAGGGGGCATGGGGGCAAGGGGGCAAGGGGCTCAAACTGCCGGGCGGCACGCATAGGCGGCGAGGCGGCCGCTGGAAGGGGTGCAGGCCAAACAGGGGGCGAAGGGGACCCCGGCATAAAATGAACACAAACGAAGAGAGCGCACCGCTGACCGGCATGGCGATGCTGGCCGTGCTGGCCGTGCTCGGCGCGGTCGGCCCTTGGACACTGTAAGCCTTTTTGCCCCGCCGGAGAGAAAGTTTGATGTCGGTGGCGCTGGTCGCGCTGGTCGCGCGGTGCGCTCCGTTTGCCCGCCGCCTTGAGTCGACCAAGCCGACGCGGGAAAGGGGCGCGGCGAGGCGCAGTGGAGTGGAGCCGCGGCAGTGTGTCGGCGATCGATTACCACGTCACTCCGTTTTCCTTGCATCTTTGCTGGTTGTTTTTCTACGCGCCGTTCCAGCGCGACGTTTCCGAGGTGTCGCGCGCAGTGCGCGGGCAGTGCACGGGCTGTGTGCAGTGCGGGGCCCCGGCCTGCTAAGCCCATTGAGCAAACATGTCACACTGTAAAGGTGGAGCTCAAGTCGATTAACACGGAGCCACACCCGGCACATCCGGCCTATCCTCCTTGTGGCCGTGCGTCCGCCCGTCCGCCCGTCCTCCCCGCCAGACCGCCAGTGCCCTGACTCACCGGGCGACCGTGGGACGCGTCCCAGCGCTGCGCTGCACACTGCGCTGCGGGCGCTGCACTGCAGGGATGTGCAAAAAGCCCCTCGCCTTGGAACGCTCAACGCGCTGTGCTGACACATCGCCGCGCTGGAAAAATTTTCTCCAGCGGCTGGAGGAGAGGCGACGATGATTTCGAGTGCAAGGACGCCCGCTGGAACCTTAGTTCCAAACGCAGTCTGGTGGAAAAGCTCGCGCTGGGGCGGCTAGGATGGGAGACGCTGGAGTCGGCCTGGAGCCTGGAGCCTCTGGAGCCGGCCTGGAGAGCCGTCTCGCTGCAACAGGAAGCAGCAGCGAGCAGCAGCAGCCACCCACGGCGACAGTCCGACCGGCCGGGCGGCCAGCCCGCGCAGCCAGCCAGCCAGCTGAGAGCCTCGGCCCGCCTCGATCCACGGCGCGCCGCGACCAGGCGGCGCAGACCGAGCTGGCGGACAGGTAGCGGCCAGTTGAGTTCAGCCGAGGGCAACACAATACAAGGCTCCGCCCTGCCTCCTCCGCCCTACCTCCTCCGCCGTGCCCAACCAACCTGCCTCGCCTCGACCGGGCGGATGTCGTCTGGCGGGGCGAGGCGGGGCGGGGCGGGGCGGGGCGGGGCGGGGCGGGGCGGGGCGGGGCGGGCGGGGCGGGGCGCGGTCAAGCAGCAGGCAGTACAGACCTGGAATACATTAAGCAGGCCGGTATAAGCCCCAGCGGCCCCATCCTGACATTTCGCCGAGTGCAGGCAATCAGGCATGGTCGTGACCCCGTCTACCCGTCTCTCTCGCACTCGCGTCTCGGCCGACATCAATTTTCTAAGTGGCTCTGAGGCCGGGGCTCATGAGTGTGTTGCGGCCGCAGTGTTGTCCGGGCAGCGCGTCTCACCGGCCGGGGAGGAAAGCAACAAACCCGACTTGACGGGTGTCGAACCCGGGCTCGCCGGTGCTGCTCGTCGTAGTACACCTTCGGATGTGGAGGAGGAAGGAGCGGCGTGAGGGGCGCGGGAGAGAGAGAGAGAGAGAGAGAGAGAGAGAGAGAGAGAGAGAGAGAGAGAGAGAGAGAGAGAGAGAGAGAGAGATAGCGTGGCACACACACCAACTTATCTTCGAAGGAACCTCCCCTCAAACATCCGCTTCCGTTTGCGGTGTCGAGGTGGCTGCCAGTCCTGCCTGCCAGCCTGCCTGCCCGCCTGCACAGTGTGCACACACACTCGGCTGACAGCCTTATCGCGGTGTGCTCGTTTTGGCTAATTTCTCCAACTGTTTCAACAGTTTCATCAGTTCCAGCATAGCAGCAGCCTGCGTCCAGTGACACACGCCCACGCCCCGCCGCCGCCCCGCGCGCCCCTAGCGTGAGAAGCGAGTCGTGTCGCGGCCGCCGGGGCGATACCCCATCGCGCATAATTAATGCTTTATTGAAATATTCATCAGTGGAGATATTATCGGATGTTTGGGCCGACTGGGCGGCGGCCGCCGGGCGGGCCGATTTCTCTGCATGCAGCATGCACGCCGTCGCTTGCAGTCACTTCACTTGTTTGGAAAAGTGTCGTTGCCGTGAGCTGCGTTTGCTGCGGTGCTGCGGTGCTGCGGTGCTGCGGGCCAGGACGACGGCCTGCGCGCCCTGCAGGGCCTGGCAGGGCGTGGGCGGTCACGCCCTGGACGCAGCGCCCTCGTCGCCAACGCCTTCCCAGGCGCGGGCGAAGCGGGGCGGAGCGGGGCGAAGGGAGTCGGGGAGGGAAAATTGATTACCGCGCACTGTGAATTTCTCATCACCGCAGGCGAGGAGGCAGGGCGGGCGGCTCCTCCACCTGAAAGATGACGCATGGTGCGGAAGTCGAATGAATATGAAGACGTTGCTGTATGCGCGTGCTGCGCTGGGGCCGCTGGGGCTGCTACAGAATTCCGCGTGACGTGCTGCTGCGGAGAAGTTCGCGCCTCGCTTGGCACATCGCACTGATTCCTCACTGTGCATAGCAACCTGGTGGCGCAGTGGTAAGAGTGCTGCGTTCCTGACTGGCAGGTCTCGGGTTCGAGACTCGTGCCATGAGCAAATTTTTCGGCAACAGCAACCGACTTCTTGAGGAGGTCTATCCGGAGAAGTTTGAGTACCAGCACTGGCAGAGTGGGCATCATGGTCTTCCGGTAGCTCATTGGTTAAGAGCATGCTGTGGGAAGCGGCAGGTCCCGGGTTCGGAACCGATCGTATATACAATTTTTTCGGCGACCAAATGCTTGGGGAGGTATATCCAGAGAAGATTGGGTACCAGCGCAGGCAGGCCGAATGCCATGGCGTCCCGGTGGCTCAGTGGTTTGGAGCATGATGTGGGAAGCGGCAGGTCCCGGGTTCGGAACCGGAGATATACACAATTTTTTCGGCGACCAATGGCTCGGGGAGGTATAGCCAGAGAAGATTGAGTACAAGCGCAGGCAGGGCGGATGCCATGGCGTCTCGGTGGCTCAGTGGTTAAGAGCATGATGTGGGAAGCGGCAGGTCCCGGGTTCGAGACCGCTCAAAGTACCATTTTTTCTGGACTAGATTTCTCGAACGGCAGCTCAAGAGGAGTTGCGACATCGCCGCCGACAAGCTGGTTCGGTGGCTGAGCGGTCAGGGTAGAGGAGTTGACTAGAGTCGGCACTCGGGGTCGCGGGTTCAAATACCCAATGTGACCCCTCTGAGGTAAGGCCTCTGAATCTGGACTCTCACTGTACCACAGAAACCGCGCGCACTTCGGGTGGGCCAGCCTAATACGAACCCACTAATTTGTCGAATTGCGCGGCAGGGAGCGTCGGATGAAGGCCCGGTTCCCATAAGAACACCGAAGCTGATCGGCGGGTCTCCTTGAGACTTTCGTATTGCCACTTTTTGCCGCCGATTTTTTCCATGAAACGCACTGCGGGAATGGCGCATCATTGCCCAGCGGTACTATGTAGTTCAGTGTGCAAGCTACCAGGTGCGAACTGGTCTTACTTCGACGTCTTGGGCCCGCCGGTCAGTGCAGGGTCAGTGCAGAGTCAGTGTAGGGTCAGTGCAGGGTCAGTGCGGGGTCAGCGCAGTGTCAGTGCAGGGTCGGTGCGGGGTCGGTGCGGGGTCGGTGCGGGGTGGCGGCCGGAACTGGGTCAAGGCCGCGTGTGTGCACTGACAAGAGAGCTTGTCGGAAAACAGTTTGGACTGGCATCGGACACGCGGGGCCGGACGGCCGGACGGGCTGGGCGGACGGCGCGGCGCCTGTCCGAGTTTCTCTGGAAACCCGTCCGCCCGTTTTGCGGCGACACACCCACACTCCCACACTCACACACAAACACACAGTCGCACAGACACACTTATCCGATTTTGTGACAGATCGCCACAATAATGGGCAGCTGGACTTGGCGTGACCCTGTAATGACGTTGCCAGTGGACTGGAACGAAGTTACGGCCGTGGAGGGCGGCGACGCTACGCCGTGTCGCGATGGGCCAAACATGTCACGATGATGCCGATCAATAGGCCAGATTGCGTATGCACACGCTTGTCTGTGTGTGTGTGGTGTGTGTGTGTGTGTGTGTGTGTGTGTGTGTGTGTGTGTGTATTTGTATGTGTGTAGGTGCGTACACAGACTTGTCAGGTGATACGCCCAACTTGACTGTCAGTGGCCTGCTGGGTGACCCCGATACGCAGTAAGCAGAACACAGCAGGGCTGGGTCTCCTTCTTATGCCGGCTGCGGGCCGCTCAGCATGTCGCCGTCCGGCCGGGGACGACAACGACGTGCTCGCCGTGGCCATGCACTGCTTGACTGCGGAGGGACGCGACTCGCTTGCGCAGACCGGACGTCGTCGGCCATCACCGCGGCTGCCACTCGGCTGCCTCACTGGAAAACCGCTTCTTTTCATTTCGGAAACAAAGGCCCCGGCGGGCCGGACAACCAGCCTCGGTCGCGGGCATGTGGACGCCAGCATGACGCGGGGCGTAAGTGCCTCGCACACCACCGAGCAGGCCGAGCACTGCTGTGTCTCTCTCGCACTCTCCCGGAAGGCCCCGTGAGTGCGAGAGAGGCTTGGAGACGAAGGAGGCAGCCCCTCGCTGAATCGGCTGGCGGCGGCGCGGCCTCGCCAAATAGGAAGATACAGCGACACGTACAAACGGGGCGGCGCGACGACGGAACGCTCTCTCGGCCGGGCGGGCCGGGCAGCACGGCCCAGTTGGGGCTCGGCTCCTCCATCGATCCCCGCATCGCGTCCCCGGCATCCCATCCCCCGGTGGGGCCTTGTTTATGGTCCCTATCAGGCCGCCGGCACCGCCGGCACGGCGTGGCCCCAGTGGCCCAGGTCCTAGTGGAAGAGATTAGCGTGGCCGAGAGACACATCGGGCGGGCCGCTCTCCGCGCACGCCGCGCTCGCCGAGAAGGGCAGCGGGGACGCATCCCCCGCCCCGTCACCGTCGTCCACTCCGTCATCCACCCCGTCGCCCACCCCGTCGCCCACCCCGTCACCCACCCGTCATCCTCTCCCATCTAATTACAGGCCATCATCAGGCAAGCTGTGCAATCCTTTCATTCCTGTTGATCCTTCTGTGATTGTCTCTGCAGCGTGGTGGGCTCAGCAGCACAACGCGCTCAAAATTTATCGAATTTCATTTCCTGGCGGTTTCAGCGCCAAACTTTTCCCACCCCCCGCGGCCGCGCCGTGCCGAGCCATGCCGAGCCGCATCCGAAAGGCGATCACTTTGCCGGGGAGCGAAGCGGTACTTCGACGAGGTGCGGGGATGCCACCTTTCCCCCTATCCCCCACACTGTCCCAAACGCCACCGGCCGCCACCGGCCCGACACACGGGCTGCTGGGCTTCCACGAGCTATGAAGCGGGGAAGTTATGGAAGTGGGATCTAAACTTCGGCCGGTGGGTCAATGGCAGGCTCAGGACGAGGCCCCGGCCGCCCCCGGCCCAGCGTGGAGGCCCCCGCCGAGCCCGCGCCCTGCCAGTACTTATTGCTCGAGTTTCTAAATCATCCGCCCTGCCCTACTTTGGGGTGTCTTTGCAACACTCCCAAGTTCATCCAAACGCGCGTCTGCCCTTGCCGCCCTCACCCTCGGCGCCCTCGGTCTGCAGCACGCCCACGGCCCGGCGCACGCAGGGCTTGCCTTACAGTGTGCTTTCCTTTGCCCTTTTCCAAACCCGGGGTGGAGCGCCGCCGTCGCGCGCGCTGCACGCCGCCGCGACTCGCCAAGAAAAAACACCCCGACGCGGGGGTGTTTGAACCCGCGCCCCTTTTGCCGCAGTTCGCGTGTCGCGAGGGCGAACATGTGTCTGGCGTGACGTCATCGCCTAGCCTGGCGCAGCGGCAAGACCGTGCCGACCGCAGCGTGTGCTTGTCCGCTTGTCGTAGCGCGGCCGCAGACCGCGCACCAATTTCGCGTCGTTTGAGGACGGCGCTCGATTAAAAACGCTCCGGGAAACCACGACCGGAGCGCCGCGGGAAAATTTTTCTCCTTCGTCTCTTTTCGCATCGCGCGCACCTTTTCTATGTGCTCTGACCAGCGAGGTGGCAGAGACGGCGGGGCGACCGGCCACCGGGGCGGACCAGAGAGGCCCCCTCTGAACACGAATGTTGACAGAGCATTCTGCTCTAGCGTGCACGCGCACACACAGACATACGTGCGGCCACGGACACACACACACTTGCAAGCACACACACACACACCTGTCCGTCCGTATTTGGGGCGTAACATACCGAGAGCGTTCTAAATCCCGGCGGGGTTGGCCATCCTGCGCGAGGACGAGGATCAGCTTGTCCGGCATTAGCGACGCGACGACGGCCAAGGCCTGCCCCTTGCCGGCCTCGCCGTAAGGCCCCCCACCGCTAAGCTTGAATTTGAAACGAGACGCGTCCGGGCGGCGCCAGCGAAGCGAGTGGACAGTGTCTCTGAAAAGGGGAATGCAAGCCTTCGCAACGAACAGATGATTGCCGAAAGAGGATGCAAATCCCGCGAACAAGCTCGCCGGCAACATTAGACCAGCCAGGCCGGCTAAATAATTGAGCCTGCTGCTTGCCGCGCGCGCTGGCCCAGCCCAGCCGAGCCTGGCCTGGCCTGGCCTGGCCGAGCCGAGCGAAACTCGGCCGCCGCCGACATGACCGCAGACGTCAACGCGGGGGCGCTTTTGCGCCGCCAACGCGAAAACGAGAAAAAGAGAGCGGGCCTCATTACCAGAGGTGGGTGCAAACGCTACCCGCCGCTGCACCGCGCCAGCACCGCGCCAGCTGGGCCGAGGAGGCACAGGAGGCCGCGCCCTTTGAGACGATGCCCGGAAGACCCCTTTCAGCGCCGCGCCGCCGCGGCCCGGGTTCAACTCTCCGCGTCGGCGGGGCGTATTTCGGCACTTTTTGCTCGCGCCTCGCCTCCTCGTGGGCGGGCATGTCGCTGACGGTGCCTGAGGGCGGGGGGGATGAGGATGTGTCTGCTGTTCGGAATGGTGCACTGTAACGGGGAGGCTCCGTGACGGCACCGTGCACGGCACTGCAGTGGGGGGGAGGGGGAGGGGGCTGCGCGACGAGGCGCACCGGGCGGCGGCGGCAAAACTTTCGCGCCTGGGAATGTGTTTCAATGGCGCCAGACTCGGCAGCGCTGGGCATGAATGGCCACACATGGGTGCACAGCACTGCAAGGCACTGCAAGGCACTGCACTTGCACAGCGCAAGGTGCGGCGCGTCGTCACGGAGGAGTCCCGAGTCCCGGAGGTGCGATAGTAGCGCCGCCGCGGATAGGGCAGGAGTGGGTCATGATGTGGGTCAAGCACCACTACGTCAAACACTGCTGCACCACTGCCGCACTGCCGCCGCGTCGTGCGTGACCGGCGCGGCAGTAAATTCACACGCTCGCGCCAAAAAATAATTAGTGCCGTGTCGCTTTAATGGCGAAAATAAAATCGTCCTATAGTGTAACGGGCGTTGTGTTCCAGAGCGAACTCTAACCCCCTCCCCCTTTCCCCCACGTTCCCCTCCGCGCCTCGCGCTCCGCTCAAAGCTGAAACTTGGCCGTGTCGAAGTGAGTTTACAAGCTGAAAATTCCTGCGGCTCGTAATGAGTGAGAGTAAGCACCACGCTGAGCCAGGTGGCACCTCGAGGTGGCACACCGCGCTAGCGCGCCTCGCCACCGCGGCTCCCAAACCGAAACTGTCAAACAAAGAGGTACAAAAACTAACTCTCTTGAATACTTCTATCGAAAATTTTGTCAACATTTTTCGTCGAGGTAATCCGGGTAATCCGGGCGAGGTAATCCGGGGTAATCCAGCGAAATCCAAAGGTAATCCCGGAAATTTTTTGTTGTAATCCGGAGGTGATCCGGGCGTAATCCGGCCGACACGAAATATATACCAGTCGTTACCTCCTCGTTTTTAGTTTACCTGAATGAGGTTTCGTTTGCAAGGGTTTGACACGCGTCGCGGTGGCCCCCTTGTCGTCGAGGCCCCGTCTCCACCGTGCCCTCCACCGTGCCCTCCACCGTGCCCTCCACCGTGCCCCCTAACAAGCCGAGGCCGGGATCGCCTTGTTCCGCGAACTGCGAGTGAGACGCGGAGACGCGAACGCGGCGTCCTCCACCCACGCCCCTCGCCGCCAGCACCGCCAGACGAGACAAAAAGTGTTTTTGATGCCTGATGCACGTGCCTTGCTGGGACGCCAGAACGACGGGGCGAGAAAACGGCAGGACGCGATTCGCAAATGAAAAAGCAAAAAGGCCGGAGTATTCCCTCTCCCTCTTCTTCTTCTTCTTCTTTTTCCTGCTCTCGTTTTCATTCCGGCCCCTTTTCATTATTTCCCTGCCCGCCTCTCAAATTCGTGCCTCGGTAAGTAAGTGGGCGACGACAAAACAAACGAGGTTTTTCGGAGACGATCGGGGATTGGGGAGGGGGAGGGGGGGGCCCTCCGACGGTTCCGGAAAAGGGGGGGGGGGCGCCCGCACTCCGTTAATTAAATTCGCCCTGATTCGGACTGCCACCTGATAAAGCAAACTTTGCTAGCCGCGCACCTGGCACGCTGCTTATTACATCCTTGTTTCGACAGACGCACTGCTGGAAGAGGTTGGAGGAGGGGGGGGGGAGGAGTTCAAAAAGACGCGGGAGGCGTCGAAGTAGACGCGTCCAGTGATTTCGATTGATTGGGAAGAATAGCGCGTCGGAGCCAACACAACCGTGTCGCCGGCCGAGCAGGTCCGGGTTGCGAAGTTGGCGCGGCGAAAGGGGGGGGGGGGGGGCGAAGCCCTGAGGACGGCAAAGTTGTGAGTGCTGGTCTGGTGCGCTGCCGCGGCGCGCTTACCGCCTCGCGCGTCTAGCTGTGTCTTTGGGCTGTCGACCGACGCCTCTGCCCCCGCCGCTGCCCCCGGGGCACTTACCCTTGCCGACCCATCAACCCCAACCCCCACCGCCACAGCGCGCGACTCCCTAAATGCCCCCTAGGTCAACAGTTGTAGCCCCCTCCAATCATCAGGGCTCTTGTTTTGTCGGCGTGACATTGGAGTGGCTTTGGTGCCACCCCTCGGAGCCAGCAGCGAGCCCGGCAGCGCAGAGCCGCGGGGACAGGGAGGGAAAGGTCGAGGGTGGAAAATGAAAGCATAAAGTTTTGGCGAGTGACCTCTGCGCGGCACGAGGACACCATTGACACCCTTGACATGCCCGTCGACATTCTCTGCTGCACGAGGGCCTTGGCGTTGCCGAGCAGGTTGTTTCGCCCTCACGTCTGGCGTGGCGGCTGCCGCGGCTTGCGGCGCTACTTTTCCGCCCTCCGTATTCGCGGAGACACAGCCGGGCTGCTCGAAGGACTCCGTCGACTCGCCGCCGAAGGACTCCATTTTTAACGAGATCGAAAGTCGCTCGGCTATTCATGGACCACAACACGCAGCGCGGAGCTACGCGCCGTTACGCCGAAGCCACGCGGCGCTACACCGCACGGGCATCCTGACAACGCACTGACGTCAGAGCCCGCCCAGCGCCCCGCGCGTTCGGCGCGCCCAGGACCTTCGTGACATTGATCAGCGCCCAGGTCGCCGACGGCGTCACCGACGACGTCACCCAGGACGTCACGACCGCCCGATTTCCGCTTTGCTATTTCCGGCGCCCACGCCGCGGCCGAAAATAAAAGCGCCGGCAATTCAAATCTCGTTCCCCAGGAGCAATGCAAACACACAGTTCATTGAATGATTCTTTCCCTCCGGGCCTGCGGGCCTTCGACTAGCGCAGGAAATAGATGGTCGTTTCTGCCGTCTTACGACACTCCGCGCGCCAACGCCGCCAACGCCGCCAACCCTCTCGCTCCCGCCGAGGGAGTATCGCCCGATAAAACAAAAATCTCGCGGCTTGGCAATTTATATAATTTGGCTCGCAGATCTATGGCGGGCGGCCTGGCTGGCGGGGCTGGCGCTGGCGGCCCAGCCGATACGTGCAGCATCAGTGGAGCAGTGATAAGGCAGGGGGATTCGTTGAATTATAGATCACACTGAATATCGCCCCGACGCACCGCATTCTTTCCGATGCTCTCCGTCCTCCCCCCTTTCTCCCCCCCCCCCCCTCTCTCTCTCTCTCTCTCTCTCTCTCTCTCTCTCTCTCTCTCTCCCTCTCGATTCGCGGAACGGCCCCCACCGATTTGCGCCCCGCGAGCAGGCGGGGGAGGGGGAAATATCTTACATAAAGTGCGAGCGGAAACCGGAAGGAGTACGGAGCAACTGCATTACGCTGTACAAACGTGGGGGATGAAGGACATAAAACAGGGGAAGTGATAAAAGGGGAGCGAAAGGGAAGGGAGGAGAAAAGTTTCGGCTGTACCGGAACCGAACTCCACGTTCATCCACTTGGAGGAGAATATGAGCATCCCGCACCGCCCGCACAGCCCGCAAGGCCCGAGGGGGAGCAGGCACCGCCAGTGCGTGTCTATCCGGCCACAATAAATCGCAGCAGATATTTTGGCGGCGGTGGTGTATGGTACCCGCGGGCGGCTCGACGGCGACGCACTTGGTGGAGGCCAAGGTGTCACGGCTCCTCGACAACCACCACCACCACCACCACGACCGCCGGCGCCGCGTGGAAGTCGTGCGACGCGGCGCCCCTGGCGGGGAATTCATGCAAACTCGTGATCGTTTCCCGGCGATGGGAAATACTTCTCCAGGGAAGGGCCCTCGCCGCCGCGCGTCGCGGATCACTGGAGAAGCAGGGGAGGGCGAGAGGGTTTTCACTTCCCCGTCGCAGTCCATCGACCTCCCAAATTATTGATATCAATTGCAATAAATCGCTGGCCAGCCCCGCGCAGAGTCCCTCTGAGTCCCGCAGAGCCCCGCAGAGCCCCGCAGAGCTCCACAGAGGGGCGCATTGCTCGGAGTGCAGCGCTCCCTCCCCCCTCTCCCGGACTGCACGCTGCACACCAAGTTGTCTCTCTTCTTCTCCTGCTTTTTCATTCCCTGTCGTTGCCGCGCCTTTCCGGCGCCCGAAGCATGTGCGTGAACTCACCTTTTGACGCGCCGCCCCCGCCTCCCACAAGCGGTGCTGGTTTGTGTACTGTAGCTACTTCTTTGTGCATCATGTGTGCGCCCCGAGGGCGAGGCGCGACGCCCCGGAGACGCCACAGCAACGCCGGGACGCGCGGGGGAGCCGCGGCGCCGCCTCCTCCCTCGCCACCTGGTTCGATTCAAGCGCAAAGCACGAAGGAAAACACCGCTGTAGGCCGCCGTCTAGGTGATCTCGGTCCGGGGAAGCGGCCTTGGTGACGGCCTTGGCGACGGCCTTGGCGACGGCCTTGGCGACGGCGGCCTTGACAAGGTCGCGGGCGGCGCCCGTGTTCTTATTAATCTGGCCGTGTAAACCTGTCGGCTTGGTTTCGCCGCTGATTCATTCTTTCTTAATGGCGCCATCCGTCTCTCTCTCTCCGCACCGCGATCCATCGCGGGGTTCGCAAACAACAACAGTCTCCCCCAACTCAGTGTTGCCACATAAGTAAGCCAAAACTCCCACTATGGGCCAGCCACTGTCGAAATGATTGCCAGGCCTCAGCATGCCCACCATGAACTTCTCAATAGCAACGCTCAGATTGTAGGCAGTCCGAGGTTGGCAGCCCTTTCGGTACCGTTGCGTGGCGGGAATCTCCCGCCTACCAGTGTGGCGACACTGCGGTCTCTTGGCGCGCTTCTTTGGCGCCGAGCGCGGCCGAGCGCGGCCGAGGGGGTGTCGGTGTCGCTGCCAAAGTGGCGCGGTTTCCATTCGTTTCCATTACACTCGATTTTTCATTCCGCTGGAGAACTGCTGGAGGAACTCCTGGAGGAAATCCCGAGCGATCGCTCGTAAAAGTGTGCAGCGCAGTGGCGTGCCAGCGCCACGCCCCTCCCCATCCCTTCTGATGGTCCGCGATATCCGATCGCCGAGCCGCGCTCCAGCTCCAGCCAGACTCCAGCCGCGCCATTCGCATTCATTGGGCCCATTCCAAGATTTGGTGCGGTTTCCGTCTCGCAACGATTTTTCGATGAAGCTCTCCCTCTCTACAAAACGATCGCCCCGCCCGGAATAGTGCGCGGCCCGATATCGCGTATCGGTGACCGCCTAGGGTGACTGCCCAGGGTGACCGCCTAGGGTGACCGCGCGGCGTGGCGGTGCATTACGGGAGTGTTTTCCGCGGCGCACTGACCCGTCATCGAGTCGCATTACCCGATCAATGGGCGCGTGCAACATGCACGCCGCTCGAGCCGCGTCACAACACGCGTTACGCGCCGCCTGATTCCGACAGTCGTTCTCGTCGCTCCGTCTCTCTCGCACCCACAGGAACGCCCTAAGAGTGCGAGAGAGACAGAGTGACGAAAACGACTCTCAGTCTGCAGGCGGCGTATCGCGAAGCTGTGCGACGCCGCGGCCGGAGCGAAGGACGGAGCGGGATGCAAAACAAATCGAAAAGCGGCGTGCCGATCCACGGCACCGCGCCGCGCCGCGCTGCGGCCAGGGACCTCGGCGGGATGAAAAATTCAGCATAAAACGGAGAAAGAGAAAGAATGAGAATAACGGGCGGGGAGTCACTTTCAGATTAGTCCATTTTACGCGCGCTCGCGTGATTCTCCGCCATTCATTGGTGGGCAGCCCGGCGAGAGGACGCGGCTCGGCACGGCTCGGCGCGAGGGCTGCGTCGGCTGCAGGCGTACTCAACCCCCACGCGTTGGGAGCCATCAATCTGGTTTTTGATAAGGGACTCTCCTAAACGAGGCGGGGAAACAACTTTGAATTTGTTGTCGACACTGTCAACTTTTCCCGCCGCGCTCCGTTTCGCCCGTCGGTCGCAATTCACTTTTCCTTTTCAGAGCGTCTGCTTTTTCCGGAAATAAAAATAACGACAAATTGCGTATTCTTGCCCCATCTACTTGGAGTTGGCCCACAAGTTGGTCGCCACGAGAGGGGGCGGCCATGCCGTCGTGACGGTGTGGACGTTCGTGACGGCGCACGCTGTAAATACGTTATGCCCGGGCCGACGGGCCGCCGCGCCGCAGGGCCGACGAAAACGGAGCTCCGCGAGAGACGCGCGAGGAGCCAGACGTCAGCCGAAGAAGAAGCGTGCATGAATGTATTTATCCCGTTCCGTGAAAATATGGCAGTGTGCCCCGCCACGCTCCACGGCCTCGCTGCATGCGCACGACGAGCACCTCGACGAGCACCTGGCCGAGCACCTGGCCGAGCACGCACGGCGCGCAGTCCCCCAGGAATTTGTTTCATTACTTAAAAGTGTCTCTTTTGTGCGTTCGTTTGTTTCCGCCGGCCGGAGCGTCCGGCCCTCTGGCGCCCCGGCCCTGCGGCCGCAGCGCCGCGCGCCGCCCAGCTGGCATTTATATTGCGACTGCGCATTAATCCTGGGCCACGCCAAGGAGGGCGTGTGTGTGCTCCGCAAAGGAGGCGCCCACAAAAAGGAAGCGGCGGTCGGGTGGCGCCTCTTCTGCTTTTCGTGCGCGCGCAGTGCAGGCGGGCATGTGTCGGGCCCGAAATGGCTAGCCCTTAATGGTAATGGTAATGGAGCGCCCGCAGCGCACGGCTGCACTCGGGTTGCCTACCTGCACGGCGCTCTGGGGGCCCGGCTGGCTTCCTGGCTGGTCGATGCGAGGTGGGGGCAGCTGCTGAAATGCCACCGACAACACTCACACATTCCACCTGGCTCCATCACATCCACATCGCCGCGCTTCCTCGGCCCTCCCTCCTCCGGACGGACAGCCCAGCCCGGCCAGCCCTTCCTCCAGGTCAAGGCTGGCGGCGGCGCGGCCGGCGGCGCGCTGGACGTGACGGGGTAGTACGGACTCCTCGGACTGATCCCGAATATCAAAACCAACGCCACAGCTCCCCCTTCCACCCCTCCGCACCCCTCCACCCCCTTCCTCCCCCTCCAGCGTTTGCCCCTTTCATGAATTCACCGCTGCGGCGGACTGTGAAAATTTTTGAGATTGATATGAGACCGCGATAAAATAAAGCGGCCCCGCACGCCAACGCCAAAACCTTCTGTTGTATCGCGGCCGGGGGCTGCCTGCCCCGCCAGGGCCGCGCCTGGGCCCCGCCACGCGCCGCCACGCCCCCGCCGGCTATTCCCTTCCCCCGGCAGCATAAAAAGCCGTGATGGAGGCTAAAAGCAGGCGGCGCAGGCGAGGCAGGCCCTGGTGTGGTTGGCCTGTTGGCCTGTGCACCACACTGTGCACCACACTGCGCACCCGGGGAAAAGGGGCGCCGCTTCGCGGGGCAAAGATCGAGTGCAGCCCTATTAGTTCGGGAAGCCGCCGCCGCGCTGGCCTTGAAGTGGAAGCAGACGACGACGCACAGTGGTGGAGGTGGTCAAAATCCCGGGTGCGTTTTGAGCTCCAGAGTCGCTAAACGGGACTCGAACCGAACGTGTGACCCCACCAATGGATTCCTCTCCGAAAGAGGAATTCATTGGTGGGGTCACACGTTCGGTTCGAGCCCCATTTGGCGACTCTGGAGCTCAAAACGCGTCTAGAATTTTGGACGCCTCCACCGATCTTCTGGCCCACAGTGTGACGACGGCGACCTGCTGAGAGCGGTGGCAGACGCCTCTCCAGGGCGAGGACGTCGATGTGCTGCGCGACGCTGCGCGGGTTGTTCCCCGAAAGCTCTGCCTTGGCTGTGCCGGTGCCGGTACACGGGCTTATCGGGCGCGGTGTCAAGGCCGCCAAGGACGCCGCGATGAAGTGCCCCGCGGCACGCCATGCACCCCGTGCCGCAGCCCCGCAGCCCCGCAACCCCATGCAGTATGCAGGGACAGCTGATCGGGCCGGGACGACGTACGGAATGCGCGGGGATGGTCCTTTTCCGGCGTCTCGACTCGCTATCAATAGATAATGGGGGATGGCCGGACCCACCGCGCCCACACACGCACACACGTACACACGCGCATTCACACGGACGCACGCACACACCTGCGCAGGGTGGCGGCCCCGCCATTACAGTGTCGAGAGCATGGCATGTCAACCCTTCATTCGCCACGCCGCCCCTGCGTGCGCCCTGCGTGCGTGCGTGCGAAGGCCACGCGCGTGTGCGTGCTCGGGCGTGCGTGGCGCGGTGCGTGCGTGGGGGTGTGGGATTTCAGCACTAACGCGACTGCGTAAACTCGCGCGCGTGGTCGGGGGGTTGGTTGGTTGGGCGGGTCGGCCGGGCGGGCGGGCGGGTTGGTTGGGCCTGGCCGCCGGGCCGGGGGCTGATGTCGAATGCAAAGCCCTTTACAAGTCCGTGCGTACGGTTACACTTCCTGATCCGTGTGGATCTTTCGATTTTCCGCATGGGAGGCGCACACTCATTTGGCTCCGTGGCGCTCGCTGCTCGCCGTGCGTATTTAGTTTCGCCCCAGCCTCACTTGCTTGGTAAGGGCTCTTTCTGCGTGACTAATTAATCATGGCCCCGTGAGTCAGGCCAACCGACAGACACACAGACACACAGACAGACACATAGGCACATAGACACACAGACAGACAGACAGACAGACAGACAGACAGACAGACGGACGGACGGACAGACAGACACACAGGCAGGCAGACAGACAGACAGACAGACAGACAGACAGACAGACAGACAGACAGACAGACAGACAGGCCGATACGCCCATACGCGGCCCCGAAATAGGAGTGCAGGAGAAAGCGACTCGTCACGTGGCCAGGGCTCCAGATAGTCACTGAGTGGGCGCCACACGTGCCGCCCGCGGGTCACCGCTCAGGTCGGCGCTCGGGTCAGCACGCGACAGCACGCGTAGGTCGCCGTCGACGTCACAGCCTGCAACCCTCGCGGCGTGGCGCTGCCGCCAGTGGAGCCATCCTCTCTCTCTCTCACACACACCAGGAGTGCGAGGCAGCAGAGCGACGAGGCACTGTGGAATGGCTGTGCGGGGCCGTACAGGGGGTGGTGTCAGCCTCGCGGCTGGATTTGGGAACTTGCTTCGGGGCCGTGAGGCAGCGGGGAACAATTACAGCCTCGCTTGTGCTGCTTCTCTGCTGGCTCCGGATCGAGGTTCGAGGATCGCGGTTCAAGGTTCTGGACCGCCGGGAGGAACAAATTTCGGCCAAAACTGCCTGCGGCGCGTCGTCTGCTATTTCCATCCGGAAGCGTAACACCCAAAGTGGCCGAACGCCCCCGCAGCCAGCTCATGTGGCAGCGAGGCAGGCTAGGCGGGCAGGGCGTCCCCAGCGGCCGGGGTTCGCCTCGCCCGCCCGGCCCGTCAGGCCCTGGCCCGTCAGAACGTCACGCCGTCAGGCAGGTGTTAAATTATTTTCACCCACTCGCTAAACTGCGCGTGGGAGATGAGCGGCCACACGGGCCAACGGCGTCGTCCGTGTGGGTGGGGGCCCCGCCTGCAGACTTTGTCGTGATGGCCGACTCTGTTCGACCGGCTGAATTCGATAGCAGCCATCGAAAATTCTGTGCCTAGCCAAAAGCTGGTTGCGAAGGCCGGGCTTTTGGACGCGGAGAACGAACCCCAGCTTAGTATCCGGTCGCAGCTGTTGGTTGAGGGCGTACCGGATTTTCGATCGCAGCTATCGAGTTCAGCCTATCGAACAGAGTTGATCTCCACGACAGTCTCCTTCCCGGACGTGGCGGCGAGTCCACACGGCAGGCCGTGGCAGGCCGTCGGCGTGCGTCACTGCCCGCTTCGCGCCGCTTCGTGTCGCCCAGGCGTTGAACCGAGTCTGGCCGCCTTTAAATACCCCGAAAGCCTGAAAGCCGCCGTCGTCGCGCCGCGATAAGGTTTCTCTGGGCGCCCCGCCGACCCCACCTCCACTGGCCCGGCCCGGCCCGGCCCGCGTGCAGCCCGCGGGTCAATACGGCCGCGGAGGATGGAGCGCTATTTTGGAAAGTCCGTCGAGGGGGCGGCGCGACGCTGACGGTGACGCGCAAGCATCACGCTCCGCGCCGTCCGCGGTGACGCCGCGGGGTCGTTGTCTCGCCCCGACCCGTAAAGCGACAAAGGGATGCCGGATAAGCGCGGCGTCGCGGCCCGCACCACCGAAACAGCTCGCCGTCGTGGATCGACCGGGAACAACAGCGGAAGTTTTTTCTGGCGGCTGGTGCCTTGATTGCAGGTAGGCGTAGGACGTGCCACAAAAGTGTTTTTGATGGTTTAAGGCGAGCATTATCCCGCACCTTGGGTCCCTGCAGAGAGACACACACACACACTCACACACACACGGCCGCGCGGCTGAACAAACATCCTGCCTGCCTCTATGCTGGCCATGCGCCGTGCTGGCCGGTCCACGACACTGGGCAAACACTCCATCCCGTCGTCCACTCCACGTCCAGCACTCCATGCAGGCCAGCCCGGCGGGGCCAGCCGAGCCAAGTGAGGGCATTTTGGTGTTTCAGTGTGGGGGAAGAAGAAGCGAGGGAGGATGAAGCGTGAATCGAGGATGCGACGAAAATGACTGTCCGGACTGTCCGCCCCGCTGGACCTGGAATCGGAAAGGAGGGTCGGGGGCCTCGCCGGGGGCAGCCCGGCCCGGCAGTCGCCGCGGGGCAGGGCAGCAGGCAGGGCCGCGCCGGCAGCGGCCAGAGGGGACGGGGTGGCGCAGCCGAATCAGCAGTTGCAATGCGCGGGGCTGATGACCGCTGATGGCCTGGCCTAAATTATGGGAGGCCAGAAAAAGCGGCGTGAAAAAGTTTGGCGGCCCGAACGGGTGCATTCGACTAGCCCCACCCCCACTGCTGTGTGTGTGTATGTGTCTACTTTTTTCTGGGCGGTCGACGCCCCCCGCTCTAACTGCAACTTAGTACGCCGTATTAGCCCGGCTAGGCGGGCGGGGCCCGACCGCTTTCGGCCGTCGGGCCGGGAACTAACTTCCACTCGACCTGCGCGGCCGTCCGGACGGTGAGGCCGTGAGGGCACTGCGAGGGGCACTGGTGTGTGTGGACCTGGCCGGCCCCGCCGTCTTCTCGCCCGCTCATAAAACGGCCGGCCGCTCCATAAGGCTCGCAACCCTTGGCTCCCTTGGCCAGCAGGGCCAGCAGGGCTGCCAGGGGCAGCGAGCCTCGGCCGCGCCGGTCTCGGCCCGGTCGGAATGCGCACCAATCTCAGCCACCCCCAGCAGCGGCACGGCTCGGCACGGCGCGGCACGGCGCGGCAAGCCACTGTCGGGGAGGCGACTCGCACTCCAATATACCTTGGACCCCTTTCCGATTGGCGGACGACCGGAAGACGTTTTAGCCCGGAGAGAGTTTAGGCGGCGCCGAGGCCTATTGCAATGTCTGGATTAGACGGCCGTTCATTTCGACGCAGTTCAACAAAAGAAGGCAATTCCACTGTTTGTCCACCTAGTTTGCCACTTTGTCTCCGAGTGGCGGGGCGGGGCGGGGCGTACCGAGGCGGGGCGTGCCGGAGCGTGCATGAGTAAACAGGACAAACGAGCTCTCTGTCCCGCCGCCTGGAATTGTAGAGGATGGACACAGTAGACTCGTTTGTACACTGCTTGCTTCTCTTGTGCATTTCAGTGTCGCTTCGTCCTGGGCGCCTTCCAGGTGCGCGTGGCGAGCCTTTTAAAGTCGGATGTCGAGTCTTAACTTGACGCAAATCTGCCATTTTTAACTTTTTTTTGTGAAATTTGTCCTTGGGGCGTATAACGTTTTGCTTCCAGCCGGTGCCAAACTGAAAGACGCAGCTTCATTCACTCTCCACTTGGCCCTATTACTTAACCTCTCTCGCTCGCTCGGCCCCGCACAGCCCCAAATTTCTCTTCCCCGCCGTATCACGGCCAGAGGGAGACAGCGACACACCAGCTAATAAAATGGAGCAGCCCCCCGCACCGCGGCGTGCCGGTGGCGTGCCGAGCGTTCAGTCGCCCTTGTGACGTATCATCACTTTGGGGCCGCGATAAGAAGGGCGGTGCCCCTCTCCCCCCCCCCCCGGCCTTGTTACAAAAAGGCGCATTTTTGCTGCCGGCTCTCTGTTTTCCCGCGCCAATTATGACAGTGATGTCTGCCTTGCCTCTGGCCGCCACTGGCACTGGCCGCCGCTGCCCCGCGGGGATGTTTTCACGCACGCGGTAACGAATTGTGCTTCGGTTTTCCAGCTGCCGGAATACCACGTCTGGCGGAACACGAAAATAATACGATGGAAATCGGAGCGGCGCGCACCTCTCGCGGGCCCCATATATTGCCAATCCGGAACAACAATAGTTGATCCTGTCCAATTGAGCGCGCGCCCCGCGATACCTAGCCCCAATAATCCGGACAAATCCGATCAGCGAACAGCTGCGGGGGAAATGTTTCGACAGTCGTCCATCCATCGTCTTGACGTCCACACAAAGTTATCCTTAGATTAGACGCTGCGTGGCTGCGTGGCCCAGCAAGTAAAGCACGAAGGCCGAGGCAGCCGAAGGGGTCCAGGGTCCGCCGCCCCGCCGCCCGGCCCCAGCCTCCAAAGGCCCAAAGACGTGGGTGGGACCATGTAATAGCGCACGCACGGCGCAAATTACCGTCTGGACCCAGGCAGGGCTGGCAGCCAGTCCCTCCCCGACCGAGCAGCCGGCCACCATCAAGTTATGGCCGCCCCGCTGTGTCGCGCCGCTGCACTGCAAACTGCATTTGTCAAAGGTCAGCGTGCGCCTTGTTTTCGAAGCCCGCGTGAAATCCTGTACAGTCACCTGCACTAACGAGTGCGCTGCGTTCGACCTGGTTGAAGAAAGGGCGGGGAAGGACTGCCTCCAACTTTGACCCCAATCCGAGGCTTCGTCCTTTCACGAGCCGCACTACTGATTGCTCACGAAGCGCCCCGAAAGGTCAATCCGAGCATCATAAGGAATGTATCCCCGAGTCGAGGGCGCCGCGCGTTCGAGTGCCCCGAGTGCCCCAATCCCAAACGAGTGGTTCGGACCTTCCAATCGGTCGGGGGCTGCGGGGCCACGTCATAGGCCGCGAAATAATGACGAGAAAAGGAAAACGGATGCTGGATTTCGGTGGAAGGAGGCTGGGCCCGGCGGGTCGCATTTCGGATCGTGGGGATGATTGTGGTCGCGGGTCGGTCGGCTCGCCGGTCGGCCATTACCGAAGGACGATCAGCAAAACACGTAATGCGCAGAGCCATTATGGGAAGGAAAGGGAATGACGAGAAGGAGAGAATTATTAGTGAGATTGGGAAAGGTAAGGGTTTCCTGGAAGCGGCCCACGCAGGAGAGATAATCGATGGCCCCCTTCCCGTGTCCGCCGTGTCCCCTTTGCCCCGACATTCTAGCCAGTGTTCCGCTCGTGTGTGCTACACATTCAAAAAGGAAAATAAAATTGTTGCAGTTAGGAAGCGTGAGTAGTTCTAAGCATTAATGGCGATAGCATAGCTAAAGTATGTGGAAAAACGAAGCAATTTTGAAAAGTGCACTAGAGAAAAAATCTTGTTGTGTTGGTTTCCCCTGTGACTGTCTCTGCTGCGGTACGCCTCTCTCTGGTCGGTTGCCCACCATCGGCCGCCAGCCGAGCCAACGAGCAGTGTTTTGACACATGCCGCGGATGCGTCCGTAAGCCGATGATGGGCAATCCAATTGCGACGTGCAGCTGGTCCATCGTTTTCACGCTCCGCTGACGATGCTGGTGCTGCTGGTGCTGCTGGTGCAGGGGTCGTTGTGACGGTCCGCTGGATGCTTCGAGGCCTTCACTCCTCCGGGGACAAACTGGAGTAACCAGGCAAAACCACGTTAAAAAAAAGAAAAAAAACTTTTTAATTAGTTAGAAAAAAAGATTTTTGCTAGTAAACGTACTTTTTTGGGGGTTTTGCATGATTTTTCTAACGTTGCATGGATAACGGTCATAGGCATGGCAAAAAAACAGGAAAACAAAAGTTCAGATTCAATTTGGGCTTTAATTAAAAATCAACAACAAAAATGTACAACAAAAATATATTTATGTATAGATATTAAAGATTTGCTTCGTATATTATTTATATATAGATATAAAAATAGAAAAGTAAGAAAAGAAGGAAGAAGACTTATTTTGCACAATGTACATCAAATTAATCGTGTTCATAATTAATAATTTAAGACTACATTACTGACTAACCTTTGGTTTTCAGCTGGTAAATTAAAGACCTATTACCGCAAGTTTTAATTTGTGTACTGCACAATTTGGCCGAAAGGAAACTGTTCAAACTTAAATCAGTTGAATAAAAAAAAAAAAAAAAACTGCAAATTTTGGCCCTCTTACTCCTTTATATTTATCCTTTACACATCGAGATCCAGTCCTTAAGACACGCTTTTGTGCCACTACGATTCAATATACACGACAATACTGTACGTACTGTACAATCAGACATAGTGCAGGTATCACGCATGGAAATTTTATGCAGAACTTATGCAAAACTTAAAAACTTGACAGATGAACAAAACCATAACTAAGAATCTTACCAATTAAGAGAGTTGCAAAATTAAGGGAGATTTCAGTCGTTATCTGTATTCTAAATTGGTAAATGAGTGCGTCTATCTACTTTATAGTACAAGCAGGGAGGGGGAGGGGGGAATTCAGCAAACAAATAAAAGCATGAGAGAACTTTAAATGCATAATGAATCCCATGCGAAATACCGCGAATAAGTTATGGGCACACTAAAACAAAAACTTGTACAAGTCAAAATTCCCCTACTCATGGCTGACAACACTCCAAGTAGTCTATTATCACACAAGTCACAACGGCAATGAGAAGTTGAACACATAATTATCTATCTCAGAACATTCAAGTACTTGTGTACATTCATTCTCAGTCTCAAATAATTGTATCCAAGACAATGTCTTCTGTTTGCATATTCAACCATTTCTTTTTTAAATAAGTACAAAGGGTAGCGGTAAGATATGTTTCATTGAATGATCTAATCAGTAACCTCAGTACATTATTTCCAGGCTTGTAAACACAGCAGAAAGTCACTTTAGAAAGCAGCAAATGTATTTTCTAATAGCTCTTTCTAAGTCTTGTCTTTTAGATTGACTGAGGCTGGGAGTTAAAGCAGGCACAGAAGCCTGAGCAACTAGTTTTATTTTCACGCCCTGTGCCTGTTGGAAGTGCAATTCGGGACAGTGTACACTTAGGAAGACATTGGATTGAATTAAATGTCTCTCTATCTTCCTTAAAAATTCAGTGATGACAATGGAGACTATGTAGAATTCACATTAAAATGAAGTCCGCTGAAGCAAACAAGAACATTTCTCGCGCGATTGATTTTTACAGAATGTACAATAAGGTACAAGATGATTTACAGGACTCCGAGAAACTACCCAGCATTGAATATTGATATTTGATAGAGGAGTGCTTTGGTTGCCGTTTGATCAAAGAGATCCGATCAATTCATTAACCTTCACTGGCAAAACTTAAACCGGGTTTACAAGTCTGCTTTAGACAATTCCACTCCCTACTCTGCCCTACCAATTACAAAACAACACAATCCACGAAAGGATTCCTCAACATTCCACGTGCTATATCACAGTGAGCTCCTTTGTGAAGGTCACAAAGGGATATTTGGGAGGACAAAAACTAAATAAAGCTCTAGGCCAAGAGTTCGTGCATCAGTTCGAATGCACCAGTCAGTACTTATGCAGTATTTTAGAGAGCTCTTTTGCATTTCAAGGGGAAATGTGCATAAAGTCTTAATAATTTGGCAAGCCATTGAGCTGCTGCGAATTTGGGGTCAAACATGTGTTTGATCAATACTGAATCAGGTAAAGGAAAGACTGGACACATACCACAGCACTTAGCAAGGAGCTTTCAGTTGTTCGTTTTTACCTTTCACAGTCTCAGACATCCGTGCCGCAGCCTTCCTGGTATCCTTCATCTGGAGAGTTTCTATTGCTTGATAACACTCGCTTCAAGGCGGTCACAGGGGGTAGCACTGGCACTCCCCGTTGCCACACACGCAATGTCTTGGCATTGGGCATCGGGGGGTGGGGGTGGGGGCCGGTGGGGCTGGTGGCGGTGGGGCTGTGGGCGCCCTCTGCCTTCTCCAGGATGGGCAGCCCGTAGTCCGGGGGGTAGTCCACCACGTGGGGGAGGGGGTGGCCGTGCGGCCGCGGCAGCGTGCGGCTGCGGTACTCCAGGTCATCCTCCGACTCGCCGCCCATGCTGGCGCCGTCCCCGATGATGGGCGTCTTGTCGGAGGCGTCGTAGTGGAGGCCGGCCGCCGTGGAGCTGGTGGTCCGCCTGATGTAGTGCTCGGGGGACTGCGTGTCCCAGATGCCGGACGGGTACAGCGAATCGCAGCCTCCTGCGCGGCTGTACTCCCCGCTGCCGGGCCGCGGCATGCCCCCCATGGCCCCCAGCGGCCCCGCCGGGTTGCTGGTCCCCAGGGGATGGCCCAGGCCGCCCAGGCCCAGCACGTGGCCGTTGCCGAGGGGCGCGGGTGGCGGCGGGTTGAGCCGGGTGTCGTTGATGAGGTCCGGGTTGGAGGAGGGCGGCGAGAAGTGCGTGGCGCTGAGCACGCTGCCGTGCCCGTTGTAGTGCGTCGTCGTGTACGATATCTCAGCCCGCCGGGGCGGCTTCTGGATGGGGTTGTTGGACATGAGCGAGTCCGAGGTGACAGTGGTGCGCTCGGAGGAAGAGTCCACGACGGCCGCCTTGCAGTTGGTGGTGACGGTGTTGCCGTTCATGGTGGCCACGACCTCGAGCTGGCCGGGAGACTTGGTCTCGGAGGCGGGGGCTTGCGCAGCCGCACCAGCAGCACCAGGATGACGAGCAGGATGAAGAGGATGAGGACGATGAGGGCGGCGCTAAGGCCGGCGATCTGGCCCGACCCTAGCGTGGAGATGCCGGCCAGGCGCATGGACACGTGCAGGGTGAAGTTGGCCTCGGCGCTCCCGGCGCTGTTCTCGGCCACGCAGTAGAACTCGGACGAGTCCGTCTCCTGGGCGTTGGTGAGCACCAGGGCGGACGTCTTCTCGAACGTGCCCTCCTCGAACACGTACACGCGCTGGTACGGGCTGAAGGCCGAGTTGTTGACGAGCAGGCGGCCGTTCCAGTACCAGTGGATCTGGGCCTGCGGCACGCCGCCCACGCGGCAGTACACCGTCGCGTTCTCGCCCGTCGTGGCCTCCACGTAGCGGCTCACGGGCAGGATCTCCGGCTTGCAGGCGAAGTCGTCCACGTGCAGCTCGGCGAAGGTCTTGTTCTGCACGCGGTGCGGGCCGCTGCTGCACAGGGGCGGCACGCCGTAGGGGATGTTGTTGTTGGTGAGCCACAGCTTGGCGGCGCGCAGGTGGCAGTCGCAGTGCCACGGGTTGTCGTGCAGCTCCACGCCGTGCAGCCGCCGCAGCCGATCCACCGTGTGCGGCTGCAGCACGGAGAGGTGGTTGCCGTTGAGCCGCAGGGACTCCATCAGCTCCACGCCCTCGAACGCGTTGGGCGCGATGTACTGCAGCTGGCACTGCGACAGGTCTAGCTTGACCAGCCCCGGCACCGTCTTGAACGCCTCCCCCTCCAGCTTCTGGATGGGGTTCTTGGCGAGGTTCAGGTCGCGCAGGAAGGGCATGTCGTTGAAGGTGGCGGAGGGCACGGACGTGAGCAGGTTCTCGCTGAGGTCCAGCTCGACCAGGTTGGTGAGGCCCTGGAAGGCCCGGTCGTCGATCTGGCCGATGCGGCAGCTGCGCAGGTACACGCGCTGCAGGTTGAGCAGGCCGTCGCGCACGAAGCGCTCCCTGGGCAGGATCTGGAGGTTGTTGCCGGACATGTCCAGGACCTGCGTCTCGGGGTCCAGGCCGTCCTGGATGGTGATGAGGTTCTGGTTGACGCACTCGACGGCCTGCTTGCCGCCCTTCCACTTGCACTGGCACACCGAGGGGCAGCTGGACGCCCCCGCCAGCACCGCGAGGGCCGCGAGCCACGCCAGCGCCTGCAGCAGCGCGAGCCGAGGCCTTGTTCCGGCCATTCTGAGGGCTCGCTACGCGGCTCGCTACCGGCCCGAGCGTTCAGGCATCGACGAACAAACAAAAAACACTGCACCTTGCGCACTTTTCCCCAGGCGATTTTTTCGCAAAGTAAAAATGAAGCACACTGATCACTTGTCACTTGCGTCCCGGGGGACGGCACACACGACACCGGTGCAGGCTCGGTGCATTATCCACGGTCACTCTGCGGCGAGAGCGCCCTGTCTCGAGTTGCACTCGCACAAGGAAACAAATTCCAGAAAAATCACTGCACGTCACGTGTGGTAATCCATGTATCCATTCATCCACTGCGGGGCGCTCGGTAATCCTTGGGGTGTTGGCGGTGGTCGAGAGCGGCGGTCGCTCTGTCTCTCTCACTACGCGTGCTTCGCGGCAGGACGGCGCGGTGCCTTGCCGGGCGATACGGAGTACGGGCAGCGGCGCGGCCGGCGACGTCCTTTCTCAATCGCGGTCTGTGGAGAACTAAACTTGGCCGAGCGCTCGGCTCGGCTCGGCGGCTCGGCGTTCGGCTGCCTCTGCGGCTCCGGCCAGCTTCGGCACATTTCCGACCGGAGCCGAGCGCGCTCGAAGTCTCCTTCCGGCCCCTCCGGCCCCCACCCCCACCCCACCCCCACCACATGGCACCACACGGCACGGCGCGCGCGCTCTCTCTCACTCACTCTGTCTCACTCGGGGCCGCACGTAAGACACTTTGATTCTCCAGGCACGCGGGAAGGTCCTGCAGCCGTTTTTTTCGCGGACAGTGAGCATCAAAGGGACCCACTTGAAAGGGATTTGCCGCTCGCGTGTCTCGAAAAATTTCAGCCCAGTTTGTGTTGTGTTTGTGATCCTTTTGAATAACCCGTATACGTTGGTAAAAATTAAACAAGTCAAATTTTAAATGTTAAAAGTTATTTTTTAAGCGCTTTCGGTCCCTCAGGGAGCGTCCCTCGTCCTTGAAGGAGGACCCCTCGTCCTTTAAGGACGGCCCCATCCGGTGCCGCCCCGCCACCCACCACGGAGTGCCCCCTCCCCCTCTCCCATCTTCTCTTACCTTCGCTACGCCGTCTCTTTTCTCCGCTGCCCCCTCTTCAACCTCGGCTTCATTCAGGTCTCCGTCCCCCCCCCCTCGCGTCTCTCTCTCTCTCTTTCATTGTGCCACCCTGAGGCCCGAACCCTCTAAATGAAGCATCCTGCCGCATCCTGCGCGACCGAAACGCATCAGTGTTGTCTGGCCCTTTTTAGGCGGCCGCGCGTCCCTTCCTGTGTGTGTCTGTGTGAGTGTAGGTGTGTGTGTGTGTGTGTGTGTGTGTGTGTGAGTGTTCTCCAGCGGCGGCTTCGCGAAATGGGGAGCAAACGCGGCTCGAAAGGCGGCCCCGCTAGATTGGCCGGCCAAAATAAAGCAGCGCGCCAAACGTCGTTCACGTCGTTCGCGTCGTTCTTTTGCAACGGTCCGCCGCCTTGCCGTGCAGCCTTGCAGTGCAGCCCCCAGAGCAAAGAACACGCCCCCCCCCTCCTTTCCACCTATCCACACAGAGTTTCAATTTCCTTTCGCCTTCACCGAGTTCCACGCCGTTCCACGCCGTTCCGCGCGCACACACACACAATACCCGTTCGCATTTTCACGTGGCAAACACCTGGCAATGAGGCAAATGGGCAAATACGGGGCCCGGCCCCGTCCGGGGTCACGGCCAGGGGGATGCTGCTGCTGCACCAGGATCCCCAGCGGGGTGTTCGTCTGTCTCTCTCGCACTCCTAGGAGACGCCCGTGAGTGCGAGGGAGACAGAGCGACGAACTCCGTGTTCGGAAAGCGCCTGCAGCAGGCCGTGTCCGGAGAAACGGATTTGCGGGCCCCGCATTCAGCACACAGCGGGCGTGGCGTGGCGTGGCGTGCCGAGCCGCGCGCAAAATCGAAACCAGCTCGCTCCCACGACAAGCTTATTATTGGCTTTTCCTTCCCTTTCTCCGCGTCACGGTGCGTGCCCGCCGAGCCTGCCGTGTCCTTCCTTGCCGTCGGCTTGCCGTGCAGTGTGAGCAAAATGGGCCGAAAGCCGTAGAGGCAGCCCGCTAATGAAACAAAGCGCCACGCCCGCCCGCCCGCCGACACGCGCGGAACTACGCTGTCAACGCGTCACGACGCGCCGTGACGGCCGTGACACGTCGCACGCACTGGCTTGACCCTGCGTGTGTGTGAGAGGGAGAGAGAGAGAGAGAGAGAGAGAGAGAGAGAGAGAGAGAGAGAGAGAGAGAGAGAGAGAGAGATTCGCGACCATCGTCCGGACGAAACGGGGCGCGGGCCGCGCGGTTTCTCATAGTAGCGGCAGCAGCGCAAGGCGCCAGGCGCTGCCGCCACGCTCCGGTCACGCCAACATTCAATGTTTGCGGCCGGATCGATGGTAAATGTGTACACTTTGGCCCGGCGCGCCGGCACTGGGGCGGGGCGGGGCGGGGCGGGGCGAGGGCGTCGAATTGAGATGGATGGAATGCGTGTCTGTAAATACCGCTCGGTTGACTGACGGGGGAGTGACGGCCGACGCGGCGGTGTGGCGGTGCGCTGCTTGGCCGGGCTTTTATCAATCCTGCCAAGTGGCATCACACTGTCACACCTTTATCGGCTGCCGCTGTTCCCGGAGGACGAGTTTGAACTCCAGTCGGCGCCGGTCGGCCTCCGAGTACGGCACACTGTACACGAGTCGGACGACTGCAGGGGGTGCGAGAGAGACGGAGCGTTGGTCAGGAGGTTGAGGCCGCGGTTGAGGTCGCGTCCTCCAGCCGGGCACGCTTCGCTTTGGCTGGGGTGGCGGCTTACGGACGGCCCCAACTTGTTGAAAATAGCCGCGTGCGATGCCGATCCTGGAAATAGCGCGCCGCCCCGCCGGGCCGGGGCACCCAGCCAGCCACTCCAGAGGCCAAGGGTCACCGCCCTGCCTGACCCTGCCCGGCCCTGCCGCGCCGGAAGCCGTGGAAAACAAAAAAGCTTGCTATGCCAAAGGTGACCGGCGGTGGAACGAACGCTTCTTGCACGACCGACGCTCTGTTTTTCGCTGTTGTTTTTTTGTCGTTCGGCACACGCGACGCGGCGGCCGCGGCGACAAACGATGATGACGCCGGGGAAAAGTATTCTGCACCGCCAGTCGGCAGGGCACGGCAGGGCACGGCGGTGACCAACGCCACTTCCTCCCGAATGAATGCGAGCGGCCGTCGGCACGCCGTCGGCACGCCGTCGGCACGCCGTCGGCCCGTCAGCGAATTCTGTCGATGGGCGTGGGAGCGCGGACCGGCCGGCACCGCGCTCATTCCGCAGTCGCGGCGTCGCTCTGTCTCTGTCGCACTCCCTGCCGGCGTCCGCGCGTCCGCGGCGGTGCGAGCGAGACAGAGCGACGACGCGATTCTTCGGAAGGCTGGCCCCACGGGCAAGGCGCGGTCAGCAGAGGAAGTCGCGCTGCGGGGGAGAGAGTGAGAGGGAGAGAGAGAGAGACAGAAGACGCGCACGTGGCAACGCTGCAGAGTGCTGGACCGGCTGGCTGGAGTGCTGCTGGAGCGCGCTGGAGTCGCTGCAGCCCCCCCACCCCTTCCTTTTCACGACGGCCAGGTGTGTCAGAGTCATGAATGAGATGGGGCGAGACCGTGGCCGCCGTCTTACACATTCATTTAGGCCGCGGTGGGTTGGCTTGGCTTGGCCGGGCGCTATCCGCAGGGCGGAGCGTCTGCCAATAGTGATTCCCCTGCGAATGCGGGCCTGCGCCGTGCGGCCGGACGCTGGACGACGCGGACTCGGTGACTCGGCCCCGGGACTCGGCCGGCCGGGATGAATGGGCCAGATAAAGAAGACAAAGGCAAGGAAGTGTCGGCCGGCGGGCCAGGGCAGCCAGGGCCAGGCCAGGTAGACGGACTAAGACGCGCTGCGCAGGTGAGCGTGCCTGGCCGCCCGGGCGGCCGGCCGACCGGCGGGCAGGCAGGCCGACAACCGGACGGACGGACTGTAATGAATGAGGGTGGCGCGGCCTACACTGCCTACACGGCACACACAGTGCACACACACAGCGACACGCTGCACAAACAGGCAGCCCGGTCGGCCCGTTACGTGGCCGCACCGATCGTGTCGGGATTTGGTTGGACGGGGACAAAATTCCGGAGGGATTGTCGTAGTGTCGGGATTATGTGGCCGGGCTGCCTCGGCCCCGCCGCGCTGTCCGATCCAGCCCCGAGATAGGCCGGAAAGGGAAAAGAAAACACTCTGTCTCCCTGCGGCCGCGCTCCGCTTTGCAGTGGTGTGGTCCGTCGGGGTCGTGACCCCGCCGCGTAGGCGTGGACACAAATGAAAGCGCCACTACAATGTCGTGGCGCCGGTCGATCGGGAACGCGCACACCTATATTCTGGCCCTTGGTGACACGCCCCCGCACCCCCACCCCCTGGGCCCCGCCGGCCCCGCCCCGGGCGCAGGGGGGCTCATCTGGCCCCCAACATTGTGGACACACCCTGGATTAAGAGCCATCACTCGGTAAGTACGTAATTCCAAAGAGCTCCCGAGTCAGTTTAGCACCACTCGGGCACTCGGGCCAGTTCTTTACGAGTTTCGTCGTTGCTTCCCTTGATGGATTCTAGTTGAGATGCAGAAGGCGCGCTTCCCTTCCCCGCCCCACCCCGCCCCGCACAGGCCTAGGGCAGCGTCATCGGCCGCGCTCGCTTTTAGCGTTACGGGTTCAAGGGAAGCTGGTAATTTTCCGCGCGGGGCAGCGCGGCAGCGCGAGGTGTTTCCTGGGAAGATCTTTCACTTTTAGCACCTCATTTGGCGCAGCGTGCGCAACGTGCGCAGCGCGCCGGGCGGGGGAAAGGGAAACCTGCGCGGCCGCCGCGGTGCACAGCCTGCCCAGTGTACCCGCCCAGGCCTGCCCGGCGAAGCGATGATTATTGGAGCCAGACGAGGAAAGCGCGCTCAGAAAGAGAGCCCAACAAATACGCGATCTTTCATTTTAATTTATTTTTCGCGCACCCTGGAAACGACACTGTAAATCATGTCATTTTTCTCGGATTTGGACAAACAGGCGTAAAAGATCGTTCTGCGACTGCACTTGTTTCGCCTCCCCGCCCCTTCCCCGCAGCAACGCCTGCAGCGCCACGGTTGCCGGTGGCCGCCTGGGCAACTACCGCCCTTTCTCTCTGGGGTGGCGGTGGCGGCGGGCGGCGAGACACGCGGTTTGTCGGTTCAGCGGTTCTTTGCAATGGTGAAAATTGTGTAATTTACTCATATCATATTTGAAGTGCGGCGTGTTTCTAATCCGAGTGACAGTGGCAGCATTCCGGCACGCATAAAGGATGAGGACCAAAGAGTGATTGTTTGTTTTGACCTTGAAACAAAGGTGGTGTGTGTCCCATAACCTGCAAACCTTGAAGATGGATCGACGGATCGGTGACTCAGCCTCAGCCGAACCCAAGCAGCGTTGAATGTGTACAATTGGAATCGCAAATCTTTGCATGCACAGTGAGTGTCTTCCATTTTTATTTTGCTCTTTTGGGCAGAGGGTTGAACGTTGAATCAAACCAGTCAAATGGCTTTGTGAACCTCGACATGAGCGAGATGAGAGCGACAAAGGCGTTCTAGGTTGGAACGTAGAGCTCAAAAGTCTCCATTCTTCCAGACAAGTAGAATCATGTGTACTTTAATCGCAGTCAACCTCTACTATGTAAATTGTCCCCAGTGTCAAGTGACTGAGTGTGTGAGTTTGCTGTGCACTGGCCCGGTGCACACAGCGGGGTCGCCGTGCCGCCCCCGCCCTCATGACCCCGTTCTGGACACCCCGTATTTTGGCCTCGACGTTATGCATCCCGTCCCAGCCGGCCATAAAAGCGCGTGAAAAATAACATATTAGCCGCGCAAAGTCAACAGCAGCGCTCCGCCACGGCTCGGCTCGGCTCGGCACGGCTCGGCTCGGCTCGGCTCGGCACGGCTCGGCGCAGCGGCGGAATGAACGCATTTATCGCCTAATTCGCAGCGCACTGGGCGCAGCGCAGCGCGTGGCCAAAACGGCCCTTGTTTTCCTTTTTCCGAGATCTCTCGCGCGGCGGCGCCGGGAAAGCGCGCAGAGCGCGTACCATTTGCATAACCACCTCGGCAGTAACTTGCAGCCCCTTGGATTCGAAGGGGGCGACGGGGGTCACTCACCCCGCCGAACTTACGCACATTACAGTGTCTGGAGGAAAAGCCGGGGCACCAACAACCGCAGCGGTCTGGGCTCGCAACCGCGACGCCCACCAAGCCTGCCGCGCCCCGCCACGCCACGCACCGCCCCGCCCACGGTGGAGGGCCCCGCCTGTGCCCGTGTTGCCCTCCAAAACGCCACCGCCGCGCCGCGAGACCCCAGTGGGGCGTAGCGGGGCCCTCCAGCTCAGGGTGGCAATATATGACCCCAAAACTTAACTAAAGGCTGAGGGCGCACGCAACACAGATCGCTACGCGGATCAGAACCGAAAAAGAAAGATTAGAAAGAGAGCGCGGGGATGGGGGCGGCGGCCCGCAGTGTGCGTGCGGGCGGCGCGGCGCGGAGGGCAGCCCTGGCGTAAATGGGTGAGGGCAGCGGCACTGCCGTGGCGCCGTGGGTCCGGTGGGGCTCTCGCGTTGAAAAATCCATTAAATCATGCGGCCAGCATAAACACGCTTTGCGGCGATTACGCGCCCCTCCGGCAAGGGGCGGATCCAGAGACGGGCTTGGGGGAGGGGACGCAGGAGTTGCCTACTTGGAGGGGCAAAGTGCGACTTTGTGTCTACCTTTCAGGTGGCGTCTCTCTCTCTGTGTGTCCCCCCCCCCTCTCTCTCTCTGGCTCCGCCCCTGGCGGGCAGTGGCGGCAGTCCCGGGCGTCGCGGCGGGGCCCCGTTACGGACGGTCTTGCCCGGCGTTGCCGCCGTCGTGCTCGCCGCGAGCGCGCCAAGGCAGGCAGCGCGGCGGCCGCGGCGATTGTCTGGGGCGGCCCTGGCGGGCCTCGCGGGCCTCCAGCGGGCCCTACACTCCGGCGGGGCCTCCAGGCGGTGGCGCAAAGTGCATCCCTGGCCGGCCATCAAGACGACGCTTCATTTCCGCTGGCCGCGCCGTGCCGAGCCGAGCCGCGCTCTCTCCACACGCACGGCGAGGCGCGGCGCGGTCGGTGCGGCGTTTGCCCTTTTCCTGCAGTCCCTTCCCCGCGCGGCCCTGCAAAAAAAAGAAGGAAAACGGAGAAGAAAAAGGAAAGAAATGGTCTTTTCCAGCGCCGCGCGGTAATGAGCATCGCGACACTCCCATCGCTACCCTGCGCAAATCCTTGGCCAAGTAGTGCCCCACTGCCCCACCCCGCCCCGCCCCGCCACGTCCCATTCATTCGGCGAAACTTTTAAAGTTTGGCGCGCGCGGGATGGAGCGACAATGCAACCAACGAGCGAGTTTGTCTCCGCCATTGTTCCAAGTCGCCCTCCTTTGAGAGGACGACAAGTGTACCGAACAAGTAAGTAGCACGGCGGGCGCTGGCGCCGCGGCCGGGGCGTACCTCTCTACTCCCCGCCCCGCCCCGCCCCGCCCCGCCCCGGGCTGCGTTATTAATTTCTGGGGAAAAAGTCTGCTGAAATTCGGCTTAAGAAGTTTGCTTTTTTGAACGCGACCGCGCAGCCACCGCGCCTCTGCTGCGTTGTCTGTTAGTACCATAAAATGGTGTACACCGGTGTCCCTCGCGGCTGCTCGCGTCGTCCTTGACCCTGGCCAAGTCCGCCAGGACTGCCAAGGCCTTGCCAAGGCGTGGCACGGCGGAGGGCTGCTTGTCGTCCTCGCGAGTCGCTTGGCGCCACTAGAAGCGCGACTACGCGGCCGCACCACGCATCGATTCCTAATAGCGACCGTCGCGTGAGATAAGAAGTGGGGCGACGCGACGCGGCGATAGACCGTGAATTAATGGTGCGCACCCCGCGGTACCGTGGCCGCCCTGGCCGCCCTGGCCGCCCTGGCCCGCGGATCCGCTAATGGCGGCGTCTCTCTCGCACTCACGCCGAAAGGGGGCCAACTCGGAGGCCATTGCACAAAACGCGGCCTAAAACAACCCGACTCAAATAACGCGGCGACGAGCACTGTGCGCGTTCCGCGCTGCAAAGGCAGCCGCTGCGCTGGCGAGTAACGCAATCACAGCACTGCGGGACACTCTGTAGAGCGCACTGTTTAATAATTGTAATTTAAAAGTGAGGAGCCGCCCCCATTTCCTGGAATTGCGACCCGTGACACACAGGAAGGGGGTTGGGCCGCCCCGCCCCGCCCCGCCCCGCCCCGCCCCGCCCCGCCCGCCCCGCCCCGCCCCCTGCCCTTGTAACAATAAGCCCTTCGAATGCGCAATCATGCGAGCGCGCTCCACGCGGCGCCATCACTAATCAGTGGTTATTGGCAGTGACGTCGGGCCGCTATTCGCAGCGCAGAGATTTCGCGGTGGAGTCGCAGCGGCGGAAACAATACTGCGAGTGATGGTTAGGGGGCTGCGCCGGGCTGCGCGCTCCGCTGCCGCGGTGCCGCCCTGCGCCCGCGGGGCAAGAGTGCGAATAATCGTGGTGCATTGTATTTAGTGCGCCGGATGGGCCGCGCAGTAGCGCACAGCCCGTCGCGCTGTCGTCACAATGTAACCTCTTTTCGCTGGCTGCAGCGGTCATGCGCCGTGCACCGCACTGTGCCGCACGTTCGGTTCGAGTCCTGTTTGGCGACTCTGGAGCTCAAAACGCGTCTAGAGTTTCGGCCGACTGCCCGTCTGGGAAAATGCCGCTGGCGATGTTTTCGGACGCTTTACTTCCCCTTTGTCGCCCCTTTTTTAAAAAGCGCGTGTTGACGTGTTGGTTTGCCCGTGGCGTTGGTTGACCAAACATTTGCGCAAGGAGCCGATATATCGGCTTCATATAGGCCGCCGGGGGCGGGGCTGGGGGGCGGGGGTTGGGGGCACCACGACTTACGCGCCGCCGCCCTAGACTCAGTTCAGCCACGCAGCCACGCATGACCGTGCAGAGGCTCTGAGGATCAGTCGTCCTGTTTGCCCTGTGACCCAAATCACGGTCATTTCGGACGGACGGGGTTGTGGCATTTTCTTTCGCAGTGCAGCTCCTTCCAGTGGTGTGGTTTTTGAGGGCACGGCTATAGCGAGCGTCGGAATGCACTTTTAATCAGACTCGGCTTCATTCATTTTTACCGCGACCGCATCGAACGGCGGCCACGAATGCGGTGTACACTATGAAGCGGCTCCTCCCACCGACACGCCTACCGCTGCTCCGCGGACTGTTCAGTGTGTGCGTTCAGTGACTGGAGCGACGAGATAGGAGTACTGCGCGGCGCTTTCCGGAACCGCTGCTGCGCGCTCCGGTTTGGCTGTGTGTGGGCTGGGTGTGACGCCACGGCCAGCGAAAATAATGTCGACTCAAATACGATCCGGGCAGAGCGGGGGACCGGGCGCACATGCACGCCACTCGACACTCGCAACCGGACGCGGGGCGCTGCCCTGGCGCTGGCCTGGCGCTGCGGAGCCCCACTGTGGCGGGGCGGGGCAAGCGTGCTAAAACCCTCGCCTAACAAGCCAGACAGATTCGTAATGAAATCAAACTCGGCGCCCCGGCCACGCTGTGCCACGCCGCGCGTACCGTCGGGCACCGGGAACACTCGCGCGTTCACACACACACACACACACACACACACACACACACACACACACACCCTCACACACACACACACACTCGAAATCACACCAACGCACAATCAGGCTTATCTGTATGTATTATTTCTTTATCCCCGCATCCAAACATGGCGGAAGCGAGTTGGCGAAGGAGAGAGAGAGAGAGAGAGCCCTTCATTCTTTCTTTCCCCCATTGATCGGTCCGTGCGACGCCAATCAGGGCTCGAGCGAGGTGTTGCAGTGCAGGCACTGCAGGGGCGGTCCGAAGATCGATTAGCCTCTCGAGCACCCGATAACGAGTCCGTCCCTCCGCCCGGCCGCCCGCCCGGCCGTCGCCCCGCCGGCCATTCACACACGGGCCGCTCACACAAACTAATACGATTACCCGCGCGGCTTGTATCGATTTCCGATATCGCCGCGCTCTCGGGATGGAAATATTTACCGAGCGCGAGGACTCCCCGGACACCGCACACTCGACTTGGAGGAGGTGTTCCTGACGACGACAACGGACGGGGCTCTGTGACCGCGGGGGGCGCCGATAAAGTAGCCGGGACGCACAGAATTTTGGCCGCTTCCACTGGTATTCGACCCACTGTAGGACGTGTCGCCGGTCCATGTTGACTCAGCCTCGCACTTTTTGCGCTGCTTTTGCTTGTTTGCGGCGCGAGTTTGACGGCGCGGGGCTCGTCCGCCGTCGGCGACCTGAATGCATTACGATTCCCCCACCCCCTCCCCCGAAAGGCCTGCAGGGGCCTGACTGCACCCCCCGTGCGTATAATTGGCTGAGTTTAGCTTTATGCTCCAATAAATAGCGCTGGACCACTTTATTAATTCTGGATGGACCTCCACCATGGCGCCACCCCCGCATCTCCAGGGACCAGGATTTGGAGAGACGGGGGGGGGGGGGGGCGTGTGGAGCCGAGGGAGGTTAAGCCCTCCCCCCTTCCCGCAGGGCAGTGGCGTAGTGAAGACCGAATGAACAGAAGGGCTTAATGCAAACAGTCATGAATCATTGTGGAACGGCTGAAATAGGACGCGCAACGCGACGGAGGTTTAAATTAATTATTATTTTTTCACATGTGTATACAGGGGATCAGCTGATATCATGTTTTTAAGCGCGTCGCGTCTGGCGGCCGCCCGCCTGTTGACACTGTGTAATTGGCAGTGTGTTGACAGTGGGTTGACAGGGCTGCCACGACCTGCCTGCCGGCGAATGGCGAAGCGTCCGAATTCCAGAAACAATATCGAATTTACTGGCATCGCGCTCCGCGGCGCTCCGGCGCTGCACGCGCGCAGTGGGCCCTTTGAGGTGCCCTTCGGCCCTTCGGTCGGGTGCCCTCCGGCTGCCCTCCGGCTGCCCTCTGGCGGGTTGGCCGGTGGGGTGACGCCGAAGCCAAGGCAAGCCGAGGCAAGCCGAGGCTGACGCCGACCTTGCCCGAGGCCCGCTTATTGAGATGCCGGCGAGCAAGAAGTCGCGTGCCCGGCCGGGGCGGCGGGGCCGGGGCGGCGGGGCCCACCGAGGAGGTCCCCGAGCCCACGGAGGGCCGTGGAGCCCCACTGGAGCGAGGCCCTTTATCGGAATATGTGGGTCCGCCACGCCCCCATTACACCTGAGTGGGGTTGCCTGGCGCCGCGCCAGCGTGCTGCAGTGTGCCAGCCGGGCTGACTCCAGTCACTGGCGCGGTGGCCGTTCTCGGCTCCAGGAGCCGTCTGTCCTGCCGGCCCTACGGCAGCCGCGGGAAACGAAAAGGGCGCCGCCGGGGCTCGAACCCGCGGCGTTGGCGTGCGCGTCTCGCCGCGTTGCTCCCGGCTTGCCGCACCGCCGGGACTCCCAGAGGATGTCCTGCCGCGCCGCTTGGAGGCCGCCGGGGCGGCGAGCCAACCAGGACGACGTCGTCCACTTGCGTCCATGCGAGGGAGCGGCCCGAGCGGCGGTGCGCGGCCGGGCGGCGCCGACGTGGCCTCGTAGTGAACCAGAGCGTAGACGTGCATGCATCAACGTCCGGCCGGCCACGCCACGCCGCGCGCACCGGGCTTGGCCGGGCCGGGCACTCGGCCGGGCAAGGGAGAGGCTCCGTCTAGCAGTCGACTGTGACGTGCCGCGGAGAAACGTCCGCCACGCGCGCACCCACACACCCACACACCCACACACCCACAAAACCAACACAAACCACACAAACACCAAACACAACTCACACAACCACACACCCACACACCCACACACCCACACACCCACACACCCACACACCCACACACCCACACAACCACACACCCACAACTCCACCCCACAACTCCAACCACAACCACCCGCAAAGACTTTCCAGGTCTTTACGCTTGCCATGTTCGAACTACTACGCGCAAAATTCTTCTGAAACTCTGAAAATTTTCTTTTGGCGTGTGCGCAATTTGGATGCTCTTCGGAACTTGTTTTGAGCGCGCGGCGCACAGGAAGCGGCCGGGCCGCGCAGAGGCCCTTCTCTGTGGTCATCGCAGCCTTCCTCCATTTTCCTTTAATTTCACGTACTTTTTTTTCTTCATTTTGGGGCCCACTTGTACTTCCTCCTATTGTCGCTCCGACTCCAGGCAAGGCTCTGTGTAATTGACCGGAAAGACGAGACGAAAAGAAAGAGAGGGAGGGAGGAGCGTCTGGGACGGGGCGGCGGTCAGACGGAGACGGAGAGCTTCGTGTGGTAGTCGCTGCCTGCACAGTGATGTTTTATCCTGTTTCCTGCCAGGATTCTTTTTTGTATGCCCCCCACTCCTTCCTCGTGCCTCGCGATGGACACAGTTCAGGCCCGCGGGGTGCAGGAGAGACGGAAAGACGAACTCGGAAAAAGATAATTCGTTCTGCCGACTAAAATTTCTGCTGTCAGAAAATCAACTAAAATTTAGTTTGCAACGAAGTATTTTCTTTTACTGCCGCGGAAAAGACAAGCTGAAGGGAGCATCCACTTTGTGGAGGGAGCGCGTTTTCGCAGGGGGTGGCAACAGCCTAGTGCGCGCGTGAAGCTATGCGCGCCGCTCGGGCCGGCAAGGAGCGGCCGGGCGGCTGGGCCGCGCGGCCGAACCAAATTAAACAGAACTTTGTCAAAACTGCATCGAACTGAGTAAACGAGGTCATTTTTAGATTCTACGCAAAATTTCCTATCCGTGAGTGACAATGGAATGGACTTTTGGATATGTGAAACAGTTCTAAAATCAATTTGAAAACCAAATTTACGGCACCAGACAGCCGACTTGAAGTTTCCCTTTCACTAAAAAAGCTGTTTCCGTTCGTTTTAGGTCCATACATACAGCGAGCCGATTGTTGGCCACTATTTTCCGGGTTGCGTGGTACACTTGGAACGCCAATACGACTTCTGTAGCAGAAATGCCGATCCAAAAACTAATTTCCATTTTTGGTCCAAATTGTATTTTGCAACTTTGGAGGTTAAAAGCACAGTTTGAAATAGGTTTCTCAGCATTGTCAACCTCACTAAGCAACCCAGAATTCAATTCTCTATCGCCCTGCTGTGTTGGATTTGCAAAGGAGGTCAAACTTCTAATTGAAACGAAAAGGCCCGAAGCGCTGCAAAACCGCCAAAACAGTTCAAGTATTTTGTGGAGCTTAATGTGTGAAAACTATTTCTCAGATTGTAAATCCAACCACACCACCTTGTAGGCCAGTCAATTCTACAGCTCCATTGTAAGTTTCATCGCAATCGGAAACCAAGAGTGAAGGCGGCAGAATATATTTTAAAGTTAGCTGCAAAAATCTGCCGCAGCGATTTCTCATACTTGCGCCCGCTCGACCAATCAACCAAACTGATGGGATTTACAATTATTATAGCTGTCTTTACTCTTGGTCTCCGATTGCGATGAAACTTACAATGGAGCTGTAGAATTGACTGGCCTACAAGGTGGTGTGGTTGGATTTACAATCTGAGAAATAGTTTTCACACATTAAGCTCCACAAAATACTTGAACTGTTTTGGCGGTTTTGCAGCGCTTCGGGCCTTTTCGTTTTAATTAGAAGTTTGACCTCCTTTTGCAAATCCAACACAGCAGGGCGATAGAGAATTGAATTCTGGGTTGCTTAGTGAGGTTGACAATGCTGAGAAACCTATTTCAAACTGTGCTTTTAACCTCCAAAGTTGCAAAATACAATTTTGGACCAAAAATGGAAATTAGTTTTTGGATCGGCATTTCTGCTACAGAAGTCGTATTGGCGTTCCAAGTGTACCACGCAACCCGGAAAATAGTGGCCAACAATCGGCTCGCTGTATGTATGGACCTAAAACGAACGGAAACAGCTTTTTTAGTGAAAGGGAAACTTCAAGTCGGCTGTCTGGTGCCGTAAATTTGGTTTTCAAATTGATTTTAGAACTGTTTCACATATCCAAAAGTCCATTCCATTGTCACTCACGGATAGGAAATTTTGCGTAGAATCTAAAAATGACCTCGTTTACTCAGTTCGATGCAGTTTTGACAAAGTTCTGTTTAATTTGGTTCGGCCGCGCGGCCCAGCCGCCCGGCCGCTCCTTGCCGGCCCGAGCGGCGCGCATAGCTTCACGCGCGCACTAGGCTGTTGCCCCCCCCTGGTTTTCGCTGGGTTTCCCGCCGCACGCAGGACGCCGAATGGCGGCGCTGGCGAGTGTGGTCGCTCGGACTGCCTTAATATTGACGGCCAGGTGACGCGTCCGTCATTGTCGTCCGCTTGAAAGCCTTTGCTTGCTTGCCGCCGCCGCGGTGGCGGTGGTTCGCGTCGCGTCTCCGTCTCGCCGCCGATCTTGCGGTCAAGGGCAAGCTGGACGCCGCGGGCATGCCGCCGGGTGGGCCCGGGATTTCCACCATGTCCATCATTCTGGCGCTAGACGCGCTCTAGACGTGTTTGACGTTCTGGACGCGCTTCTGGACGCGCTCTGGACGCGCTCAGGACGCGCTCAGGACGCTCTGACGGAAGTTGGCCATCCGACACGGCGGGCTCGGCAGGCGCGGCACACGGCAACGGCCGCCGCGGCCCCCATTCGTCTCGGGCGCCGTAACGCCGCCGAGGCTCTTCCCTCTGCTTCTTCTTTGTCGCGCACCTGCACCGTTGCACCCAGCGCGTTACGTAAAAGGTGCACGGGACCACAGGTGCGTGTCACCTGCAGGGAGCGGCGGGAGGTGTCGGAGCGAGTTAAAAATAGAGGCGGGCTATCCAGGCAAGGCAGCCAGGCAGCCAGCCAGCCAGCTAGGCTAGTGGTGTAATGAGAGTGCAGACCGGGAGCAAGCTCAGGCCCGGCTACGGCCCCCCGGAGGCGAAGAGGAAAACAAAAAAAAAATGCAAAAAAGTTGCGCGCGTGGCGGCAAAGACCGTGGCCGATGCCTCCTGCCTCCTCGAAGTTGGGGCCTATTCTTCACAAAGTTACCCCGCTACGTGCGTCCGGAAAAACTCTTGCTTCCTTATCTTGACTTTTTCGCGCCGCCTATCCATCAGGCTAATTAAGACGCGACGCGACCGCGGAGGGTGCTTTTGAGGAGGCGCCATTAGGGAACAAAACAGGTAAAGCTCAACAAATAGTAGCGCCACATCACAGCGCCAAAAATTAGGCTCCTGATTTATGGTGGCTTGGTGCGCTAATTCTGTGCCGCGTGCGCCTCCACTGTGAGGCCCTTCAGCAACACCGGCCGGCCGCCGGCTAGTGTGGCAAGTACTTAATGATGTCCCGGGGGGCACACGCGCGCCGCCCCACCCTTCCGAGGCCGCGCCCACGCTAAACAAATGCCGCCCCTTGCACACCTACGCCGTAATTGATTTCACTCTCACTCACGCAAATCTTGTTTCCAAGGCCACGTTTTTAAATATATTTTTTTCTTAATTTGTGCTTGTGGCGCCACCTTGTGGTCACTGCGGAAAGCGGTGGGAAGCGGCCGTCGATAATTAATCATTTCAAGGAGCCGGATTAGCGAGGGTGATTGATCGAGCATCGGCGGGGCTCCATATTTCCGCGCCCGCCGAACCAACTAACGAGGGGACGAGGAGGAAATTTCGCGGAAATGGCCTAGTTTTGTGGAAACTTTCGTCAGTGAGGCCGACGCGTGAACTGTCCCAAACATTAACGGGGAAGGCCCGGCAGGGATGTCAAAGCCGGCGAGAGGAGACAGCTTCCCGAGCAATAATTGATGCTGCAGTTGAACCGTGCTCCAGCAGTGCCCCAGCAGCAGCCACTGTCTTGCGGGCCCTGTCCCAGGCTAGGCCTGGCCGTCACCGCCAGCACGGCAGCGCGGCGACAGCGGGGCGAGGCAGAGTGCGCACGGGGCCTAGCCCAAGCCTAGCCCGTTGCCAGTGAGTCCAAGGTCGCCCGGCCCGGCGTTTAAACGCCCTGCAAGGGCGGTTCCTGCTCCATTCACAGCACCTGCCTCCGCCACGGCCTCGGGGAAACAAGTACAACTGGGCCCCGGGCGCGGGTGGGCGGGTTTCAGCCAGGGTTTCTGAAGTCGCAGACCCTAGGTTAGTGGTTCTCAACCTTAGGGTCGGGGTCGCGGCGAGGTAGCTGGGGTCGTGTTTTGGGCCGATTTTAAGCAGCCACTGCGTCTGATCCGAGGCGGGCATTTTGCTCCCTCAACCGGCAATTGGTCTTTGAACCTTCCTTTAGCATTCATTTGTTACGGAGTGTGATTATCAGTCTTAGTTTGGGAGCAGTATTGTCTCAAAGTTTACCAAAACGGTCAGAAATGTCTTTGAAAAATCGTGTTTTGGGCCGATTTTAAGCAGCCACTGCGTCTGATCCGAGGCGGTATTTCGTCCTCCTTCAACAGGCAATTGGTCTTTGGACCTTCTTTTAGCATGCCTTTGTTACGGAGTGTGATTATCGGTCTTAGTTTGGGAGCAGTATTGTCTCAAAGTTGGCCGAAACGCTCAGAAATGTCTTTGAAAAATCGTTGTGCCTGTTTTGGTCAACTTTGAGACAATACTGCTCCCAAACTAAGACTGATAATCGCACTCCGTAACAGAGGCATGCTGAAGGAAGGTCCAAAGACCAATTGCCCGTTGAGGAAAGCAAAATGCCCGCCTTGGATCAGACGCAGTGGCTGCTTAAAATCGACCCAAAACATGATTTTTTAAAGACATTTCAGAGCGTTTTGGCCAACTTTGAGACAATACTGCTCCCAAACTAAGACTGATAATCGCACTCCGTAACAGAGGCATGCTAAAGGAAGGTCCAAAGACCAATTGCCCGTTGAGGAAAGCAAAATGCCCGCCTTGGATCAGACGCAGTGGCTGCTTAAAATCGACCCAAAACATGATTTTTTAAAGACATTTCTGAGCGTTTTGGCCAACTTTGAGACAATACTGCTCCCAAACTAAGACTGATAATCGCACTCCGTAACAGAGGCATGCTAAAGGAAGGTCCAAAGACCAATTGCCCGTTGAGGAAAGCAAAATGCCCGCCTTGGATCAGACGCAGTGGCTGCTTAAAATCGACCCAAAACATGATTTTTTAAAGACATTTCTGAGCGTTTTGGCCAACTTTGAGACAATACTGCTCCCAAACTAAGACTGATAATCGCACTCCGTAACAGAGGCATGCTAAAGGAAGGTCCAAAGAACAATTGCCCGTTGAGGGAGCAAAATGCCCGCCTTGGATCAGACGCAGTGGCTCCTCTAAATCGACCCAAAACATGATTTTTTAAAGACATTTCTGAGCGTTTTGGCCAACTTTGAGACAATACTGCTCCCAAACTAAGACTGATAATCGCACTCCGTAACAGAGGCATGCTAAAGGAAGGTCCAAAGACCAATTGCCCGTTGAGGAAAGCAAAATGCCCGCCTTGGATCAGACGCAGTGGCTGCTTAAAATCGACCCAAAACATGATTTTTTAAAGACATTTCTGAGCGTTTTGGCCAACTTTGAGACAATACTGCTCCCAAACTAAGACTGATAATCGCACTCCGTAACAGAGGCATGCTAAAGGAAGGTCCAAAGACCAATTGCCCGTTGAGGAAAGCAAAATGCCCGCCTGGATCAGACGCAGTGGCTGCTTAAAATCGACCCAAAACATGATTTTTAAAGACATTTCTGAGCGTTTTGGCCAACTTTGAGACAATACTGCTCCCAAACTAAGACTGATAATCGCACTCCGTAACAGAGGCATGCTGAAGGAAGGTCCAAAGACCAATTGCCCGTTGAGGGAGCAAAATGCCCGCCTCGGATCAGACGCAGTGGCATGCTAAAGGAGGGGTCCCGTGGGGTCGCGAAACTTTTCCTGGGGGTCGCGGAAATTTTTGGCTACAAATTTGGGGTCGCGAGCCGAGAAAGGTTGAGAACCGCTGCCCTAGGTCGATGCGCCTGTGTCTCGGAGCCGAAACTCGAAAGGCACGTCTCTTTTTTCCCGCCAGGACACTGCGCCACTGCCCGTCCGCACTTCGCAATCATCGGCCCGATGTAATTCGGGCGGCTGGCTCGTCTGGCGCGGCCAGGGCGCGGCCCGCCGCCATGGACGCCATGGACCGACGTCCTGCGTCCGGCCCGTCCACTCGGCCGGCCGAGGAGGCCGTAAAAAGGGGCTAATCCAGCGTCATGAAATCGGTTTGTCGCCGGCTGGGCCCGCATCTCGACGCCCGGCCGCGCCGAGGACGTCGTGGTCCTCGCAGGGGGACGCCGCAGCGACGCGCCGGCGACGCGCCAGCACAAATAAAAGCAAAGGAAGGTTCAATATCGCCTAATAGAAGGCCGTCTGTCCCATCCCGGTTTTACGCCGCCCACAGGCCGCGCCGTCCGCGCCGGCCGCGCCCTGGTTGGGCGGCACCAACAGGCAGACGACAGCCCCGGAATTAGAAAATACGTCCTCGTCGGCCGGCGGACCATTTTTGTGGACGTCTGCCTCGCGGTGCATTCTGGGGGCTTGTGGCCTCGCGGACCCCACCCGGCGTGCCGTGGCAGGGCGGGCACGGGAGAGAAGAAGCACACTGTGAGGGAGATAAGATCGCCCCTCCGTGCACTTTATCGGGCGTAGTGACTTTATAAGTTCGGCGTCCCTCCTCCCGGTGGCCGTTCTGGCGGTCGCAGTCAAAGACGGGCCGTGCTGCCCGTCGGCGCGTGCAGGTGCTGCGGTTAGCGGGCGGACGGCGTGGCGCCGGCTGTCGACGCCGTCCTCCTCCTCGGCGTCCTCGACGTCCTCGGCGTCCTCGTGCCCGTGCGGCCAAACTTTTCCAATATACAGTGTGGCCGGCCTGGTCGGCCCGGGTCGGCGGCGCAGTGTCGTCCGGCGACTCGAGGTGCCACTCACTGGCGACTTATTCGTGTGCATGTTCTGCCCCGCGAGGGTGTGGGCGCGTGCGTGCGTGCGAGGGTCGGCGAGGGTGCATCTACACGCGGTAGTAAACAACAACTTGGGTAACGAGTCACCAGGGTGTAGGCCAGGCCGTCCTGGTGGCGGCCACGCCGCGGCGACAAGGGCGGCGCGGGGCGGGGCGGGGCGGGGCTGTTGCGCGAGGGGCGGGGCGCGCACATTATGACAGTGCGACACCTCGGCTTTCGGGGGAGACGAGCTTTAATACCTTCCTGGCGTAATTTATACATTTAGGAAGCAATTTCCTCCACGTGTGTCTCCGCGTTGCAGCCCCACGCTTCTGTGTGTGTGTGTGTGTGTGTAAGAGAGAGAGAGAGGGAGAGAGAGAGAGGTAGGGGACGCGGAAATCCCCTGCTCCTCTGGCCGCGTCATGTCTCCGCAGTGCTGGAGCGGCTGGAGCGGCCCTGGAGCGTGGGGCGCCGCGGTCCGCGACGGAGCGTGGCAATCGTGACCCTTCACCCCCACCCCCCGCCCCGGTCCCTGCGACGCCGCGTCTTGGACACACAGACACAACCTTCCTGCGCGCCCTCTCGACGCATTTTTGTGGAATCCCTCCCCTGGCAGTCGCTTAACCCCCCGACTCTCTCTCTCTCTCTCTCTCTCTCTCTCTCTCTCTCTCTCCCCCTCTCTCTCTCACCCTGCGCCTTTCTCTTCGAAACCCCGCGGGAAGGGCCGCGCCGGGCCGACCCGGAGGGGACCCGTTCATGGAGTGGAATAAAAAACGTCTTAATATTCCAGCCGTGTTGTTGGAGCGAAATGCGAAGGGCGCCCTGCTCCGCCCTCCGCCCTTAGGTTGGAGAGGATTTCATCTCCCCGCGTTTAGCCCGCCCGGCCTGGCTGGCCTGGCCGGCACACTCGTTGGCGTCGGCTGGCTGCGGCGAGCTGCAGGGCCGCGGTCAGACGCCTGATAGTAGGCAACCAGCATCACATACCCCTGCACGTTGGCCAAATATCACAACTGGCTGAACCCTGGCTGAACCCTGGCCCTGCAAGGGCATGCCGGCGCCATTTTGCAAAATTCTACCCCGTTGGCCAAGGTATAAATTCCGAAAGAAGTTATCGCTTTCGCTGGGGCCGGTGCGAGCCGGTGCCGGGGCTGCTGGCCGAACTTGGGGGCATTATGGGCCGCGCAGCCGGCACGGCACTGGTAGGGCGCGCGGGCAGAGCACGCCACGCCGTGACGTCGGCGGGTACTTCTGCACGCCCTCTACCCGCCGAGGTCGCCGGTCGGCCGCGCTGGCAGGCATCGGGGACACGGTGGGGACACATTACCCTCGCGTCGTCCCGTAATGATTGATTAGGGTGTGGGAGGCTTTAAGGGGCGGGGGGTCGTGCATCCCTGCAGGGCCTGCAGGCAGGGCACTCCGCCGTCGCCGTCCCCTCGGCGGCCTGCCCGGCACCGGCGGCGGCCCGCGTCGCGAGCGCGGCCAGACTTCACACACCGATCCATCACGAGCGACCCGACCGGGGAGTCGTGCCCGTCGTCTCTCTCGCACCCCCGCGGGACGCCCCACGAGTGCGACGGAGAGACGCCGCGGAATGAGCCCAGCCCGCCAGAGGTCACGGGGACCACCTTGGCGTCGCAGCGGCGCACGAGAAGGACTTTGGCGGCGGCCATCCATTTGAGGGTAACGAGCTGGCCGCCGCCTCGCTCGCTCTGTCTCACTCGCACTCATGGGGCGTCCCGCGCAGGTGCGAGAGAGATAGTACGACGAAAGTGTGCAGCCTCTTTCGCGGGCACGTGTCGGCGGCGAGCCACGCGCCACGCAGCGAGTGTTGTTTTCGTTTTCCGTTTCCGATCGTAACCCTAGCCTCGCCGTTATCGGCCTCGCCGTATCCCTAATGTACGAGGTTTGCTCGCTGGATTATCCGTCGCTGTCTCCGCGCTGCTGGCGGCGCGGGCGGCGCGGGCGGCGCGGGACAGGTCACCGTCGGTCCGATATCGGCCCTGCAATTATTGCTCGCGGCCGCGGTGGCGGGGCGGAGTGGCGGGCACGCGGCAGCCTCGCTGTAAGTAGAGCTACGTCGCGCGGCGCCACACCAGTCGAACAACGCACCGGCACGGCAGCACTTGTTAGCCCAATGTTAGCTCCATTTGCGTCTCGCGGCCCGTTTGCCGAACACGCGACCGCCACTTGTTTGGCCAAACACAGCGCGGGCTGGCCGAACGAACCTCGTGGGGGTCGCGAGGGTCTTGGCCGCGGTGCCGCGGTCAGCAGCTCGGATTCCGGGAATGCGCTCTCCGAGAGGACCGGACGGTTACCTCGGTTATTTTGGCCGCGTGACTCGACAGGCCGCCGCGGGGAGGGAAGGGGGCGCTGCGATCGCCGCGCCACGCCGCGCCACGCCGTGCCGCCCCCAAGACGGGCAAGGGAGAGCACTCACTCACACGAGCTCACTCGGGGCGGACTCTGTGAGCACTTGAGCGGACCAGACCTCATCCGACCAATTTCCTCGATCAAAGGTGTTCGCCCGCCCGGCCGCCCCGCCCCGCCCCGCCCCGCCCCGCCCCGCGGGCCGCGGCAACTCATAGGGCCCCACACGGCTACTCAGCCACCCCCCGCAAACCGCGACGCGGGGAAGGGGCGGGCCTGGCAGGCCCTCCACGTGGAGGGTCAACGGCCCCAGTAATTCGGCGCGGCGCGGTGTGGCGCGGGGTGCTGTCCGCGACCCTCCGCGAGATTTCGTTTCGTTTGCTACACTTTTCTGGGCGCCATCCGTCACTTTACTCGCGCCCCATGAAGCACCCCGTGTGTATCGCCCGGCTCTGTTGCCCGGCCGATGCCGCTCTCTCTCTCTCTCTCTCTTTGCGGAGACAAATCCCCGCGCTGGACGCGGTAAGCAGCGCCGCCGCCACGCTGCGGTATGAAAAGAGAAGAGAATGAATGAAAAGCTAAGGGCGGCAGTGGCCGAGAGAGAGAGAGAGAGAGAGAGAGAGAGAGAGAGAGAGAGAGAGAGAGAGAGAGAGAGAGAGAGGGAGAGAGGCCCGAGCGTGGCCTGGGAGGTGCGGCGATGGTATAGAAGATAGCTCGCGGCGCACCCCCCGCCGTCGTACAGTGTATCGCCCCGCGCGACCACAGCGGACACCGCCCACCCTTTGCAGCGAGCCGCGGCGCCAAGACACCCTCGCGGCGTCCACCGCGGCCACCCCACCTGGCCGCGCGTGGCCGGGCCGCCCCGTGTGTGCGCCCTCGGAGCGGGGTGGCGGGACGGGGCTTACTATGATGGGCTGCATTCTCCCCCTTAATTCGGCTCGTTCCAATTTGTTTCAATGAGCCGCCCCGCCGGCCCGCTGCCGCCCCGCGATCCGCGTCCGCGAGGAGGCGGAAGGGGATCGGGCCGACCCTGGGCCGAGGCCCCACGCCGGGCCCCACGCCGGGCCCCACGCGGGGCCTTCGCCCTTTGCGCGCTGGCCGCCCTCCAGGAGGTATTAATTCAATAACACCTGGAGGAAGGGAAGGGCCACTCTTCATCTGGGGATGAGGCCGAAGGGCGAGGGAGGACTCAGGACCAATTTGCGACTCGGAGCGCCGAGCATTAACACCGAAAAGCAACAACAACAACAACAGGGGGTTGTACAGTGCGTAACTCGCCGCCCTTGAAGCCCGCGCCGCTCGCGCCGCTCGCGCCTGCGCCATCAAGTGGGATGAAGACGCCTATCGGAGTCATCACTATAAATCGTGGCGAATTAATTCTTGGAACACGCCACGCCACTGGGGGGCTCTGGGGCTCGGGGCGCAGCAGAACGCCCCGAACGCCCTGCCGGCCGCCGCGGCCCGCTGGGGGGTGGATGGACCGAAAGGGTGCACTGGAGGGGGGTGCTGGTAATTGGATTGTAACACCTTGCAGGAGTCCCGGGCAGGCGCCCCGCCCCGCTCCGCCCCGACCTGCCCTGCACCACTCTAGCGGCAAGCCCCGGTAATCCGGCAGGACTCTCAATCACACGGGAAAAAATGGGCGGCACTAGTCGGCTCGTTTACAACGTGTTCGCCGCCGTGCGCGTGAAGCCACCGCCCGCCGAGGCGAACTTTGCAGTGCCGTGCCATGTGGCTGCTTCCAGTCCTCGCTCCAGCTAACGCCAAAATTCTCCATCGAAGCACGCGGCCTGCCTGCCCGCCTGCAGTCTGTCACCTCCAGAGTCCCAATCAATTATTTGCTCGCTGCTGCGACCCATTTTTGCCGCCGTGCCCGGACCAATTAAGAACGCTCGTTCGGTAATCAAATCAGGCGCCACGCCAGTGGAGTTTCTCGCGCGGATTGGGGGCCTTCGGGAAGCAGAGTGAGCGAGTGAGTGAGTGAGTGAGTGAGTGAGTGAGTGAGTGAGTGAGTGAGTGAGTGAGTGAGTGAGTGAGTGAGTGAGACCTCCCTCTTGCATCCAGTCTGCTAAGTTACTTGCCATCCGCAGTGGATGTAGCCTTGAGCCCACTGGGGGTTTCCGCCAATCCACCCCCTGGAGGTCCTACAGGCCCCCAAGTCCCTCAGGGTCCCCGTCGTCGGTCGTCCTGGGGGCGACTGCCGAAACTAAACTTGCATAATGCTGAGTGTGTGGAATACAGCCGAATCCGGACTGTGCTTCCGTCGCTCTGAAGTGGGGGAGAGAGAGAGAGAGAGAGAGAGAGAGAGGCGGAGGCGGGTGCGCCGCCGATGCTCCTTTCGCGGTTCCAGTAAATATTGGGGAAAGGCCAGCAGAAACAAACGGAGGGGGAGGATGCAAATCACGCCAATTTTTGCTCCCCGCAGTGGAGCGGCAGCGCGGCCGGGGCTCAAAGGAGCGGCCGCCCTCCCCAGCCTCTGCAATACGTCTCACCGGAAGTAGTTTCGCTGCGTCCGTTTCGATTTTATTTTTTGAAGTGGCGGGTAGACGAGTGCATCTTGGAACGCGTCCATTGTGCTCCGGAAAGGGGTGGTTCCCTGCGCGCGGCCCGGAACACCGTCTGAGGCTGGCGGCGGGGCCGGCGGGGCCGCTAAAGTATTCCGGGACCTGCATATTCGAACAGGGCCGCGCGCACGCCGGCGACGGCGAGGCCCCGCAACTGCTTTAAACTGCCAGCTCGGCGGGAATTTGGAAAATTTCTCATCGGGTCGCTTTGTCGTCTGCCGTGAATGGCTCCGTCCGTGGTGGCGCGGCGCTGCGTGGTCAGCAGACGGAGCCCCCCCCCCCCCCCCCCGGCTGGCAGCGAGTTGTTCCTGAAATTGAATTCGGAGCCGAGGCTGCCGAGACGCCCCGTAATGACCTTGTCCCTAAAATTCACTTCCTCTCGATGAGCGCGCTCGACCTGTCCTGTCCCTGTTTGTTTCCTTTTCATTGTGTTCTCTCTCTCTCTCTCCTTCTTCGCGCCGCTTGTTCAGCTTACTGCCGCGGGGAGCCCGATATCTCATTCGTAAAGAGATAGAGAAGGATAGAGAGAGGCATAGAGGGAGGAGAGAGGCCGTGGCGCAGCCACTCCCGATCTATTTATACTGTTTCTCGTGGAGAGCAGATGCCGTAAGTATTGCGCATTTTAAATGAAGCCCCCGCCCGCCTTCCGCCCCTCCCCCTCCCCCACTTGTCCTGCTCATCTAGGCCGGCCGGGAGAAGGGGTACAGTCCGAAACAAAAGCAGCCCGCTTATTTTGGCAATTTGTTTTACAATTTGCACCGCCTTGTGATTGAATCGCGTGGGCCAGACTTTTGATCGGCGCGTCGAGGCTCTTAAAAGGGGCGATATTATGTCTGCCTTGGCCGTCAAAGGAGCCGAGGAGGGGCTGCGGAGAGAGAGAGAGGGAGAGAGAGAGAGAGAGAGAGAGAGAGAGAGAGAGAGAGAGAGAGCGCTTCTCAAAGAGAACAGCCCCCGCTGAAGCTTAGTGCTGCGTTAGCAGGTCCCGGCGTGCGGTTGCTTGTAAACATTTGAGATAAATGAAGCCTTTTAGCAAGTTCCGCGCGGCGCGCCAATTTCGAGGCGATGGGCGGACCAGGCTAACAGAAGGCTGATTCTGAATGGCGCTTTCGTCGCGCTCTCTCCCTCTCTCTTTCTCTCTCGCACCCCTACGGGACGCTCCACTAGTGCGAGAGAGAATGACGATGCCAGTTTGGAGCCAGCCTGCACTGAAAATGTCTTACGAAGAAAATTGACTCCCATTTCTTCATAGCGTAAGGACTATTGTGCAAACATTTTACGGTATATAATCAGTTTTTCTTCATAAATTTTGAAGGCCGTTGTACCCCACTATGAAAGCCAGAAAAAGATTTTTAATACAAACCTATCTAGTCCGTGTTATGTCCACTGTGCGCGTCGCCTTTCCCCCGCTTGTTTGCCCCGCATGGGGCGTTTGATTGCGACCTGCTGTCCTGCAGCATGTGGAATCGCGGCACTCCAGCCCCGGCATATGAAATAGAGATTGCGGACTGCTTCGGAAAGCAGCGTCGCGAGTTCGATTCCTCGTCGTGAGTTATTTAGGGAAGCCGCGCATAGCGGCGCATAGTCACTGCACGCGGCATCGGCCGATGCAGAGCGCGAAGACGCGGCGGCCAGCGCGTGCTATTAGCAATGAGCTAACCGCCAACGTCCACAATTTTACAGTGGAACCTCGATGCACTTTGTGAAAAGTTGATGAATGTGGCGGCTAACGCCCGGAGGCCCCTGGAGGCCCCTGGAGGCCGCCACGCCACGCCGTCGTGTCAATGGCCCCCCGCTATCGCGCCTCATATCGGAGCGCAAAGTTTGCACCTGCAAAATGCAGCGCACCTGCCGGCCTCGTGTGCGCTACTTGTTGCCGTCGATCTCTGGATAAGGCGCCCGCCCCGCCCCGCCCCGCCACGCCCGGCCGCCCAGCAGCAGCAGCCAAACCAAGGCAAGGCAAGGCGGGGTGCACGGCCCCAAATTACTGACTGAGTGAATCAAAGTCGGGCCCAACTCTTTTGTCTGCAGCCAATTTGAGCCGCGATGCCGCACAACAGCGTCCCATCGCTCCGTCTCTCTCCCGCCCTTCCGGGACGCCCCGTGAGTGCGAGAGAGACGGGGCGACGCGACCGCAGTCTCGGAACCAGCCCCGCTGCCGCGAGAAGAACTAAGGGCGGCTGGAATTACTTTTGCAAAAGGGAGCACTGAGAATGAAAAAGTCATGATCAATACCCAATTTTGGGCGAGGTTTACTTTCTCACCCAAATTTGGGCGAGGAACGTTTCCTCGCCCAATTTGGGCGAGGAAAGCTTCCTCGCCCAATTTTGGGTGAGGAAGGGTGTATCAGCTTCCTATCTAGCTCCATAGTATTATGACCCAAATTTGGGTGAGAAAACTTTTCTCACCCAAATTTGGGCGAGGAAAATTTCCTCACCCACATTTGGGTAATAAAGAATTCCTCACCCAAAATTTTAGTCATGATCATGACTCTTTCATTCTCAGTGAGTCGGCCATGCCCGGCCATGCAGCCCCACCCTCCAGGACTCCAGGCCCTCCAGGGCTCCGGGACTCCAGGGCTCCAGGACCCCAGGGCTCCAGCAGGGATTTGGCTTTGGCGTCGTAAACGCAACGCCAAGTCCAGAGCAGCGCAGAGCAGGGCCGCGCCGGCCCGGCTCGACCCATCCCAACTTTGCTCACTTTGTAAACGGTTTCGCGGGGCGTGTGCCGATAGCCTCCCCTCCCCTGTCGATCCCGTGTTCCCATTACGTCCAAGAGTTCCATGATTCGTCCTTGTCGGGGAAGACAGCGCGGGAAAGGAAAGCAGGGCAGTGCGGCGGGGCGGGGCAGGGCAGGGCGCGGCGCGGAGCGTTTAGGAGGAATCCACCCCGGAGGACTAAAAGTCGAGCGCAATTACTTATTTGTCTTCTTTCGGCTTGCCGCTGCGCGCGTTGCGCGTGTGGTGGCCGTCAAGCGACGGCCACTTCGCTGCAATGACTGTTGGACAGTGCTCGCCACCGACTCGCTGGAAATACAAGCGGAAACCAACTCTTGCAAACGGCACCCCCGCCTGCCTGCCTGCCTGCCTGCCTGCCTGCCTGCCTGCCTGCCTGCCCGCCCGGCGCACTTGAAAAGTTGAGCCGCGCTTCAAAAGACTAGCGGTCGGTTCGGCGGGCGCTTAACGCACAGCGCGAGCGTCCCTGGTTTCGAGAGTCCCGACCGAGAGAAAGAGAGAGAGAGAGAGAGACGAGCCGGGTCGGGCCGGATTTCCGCGTAGGTTTCGCCAACCCTCCGAGTTTTCGAATGGCGCGCTTGTCGCTGGCGCCCTCATCGCTGGTCAGGACAAAGGCAGGCGAGTGCGGCGATGACGAGGCGACGAGGCCCGGGCTGCTGTTTAGGCAGTATCGGAGGTTGCTTGATGCGCGGGCCGGCGGGGCGGGTCCTTGTCGATGAGGGGCCGCTGCTGGGCGAGGAGGGGCGTGCACAGTGTGGGCGCGGCCGTCGTCGTCGCGGTCATGCAGCGCGCGAGGCTGGCGACTCTCAGCCGTCTGGACTTGATGACGTGCGGCGTGTCCTCGCTTGAGGTCCGCGACTCCGCGGCGCGGCGCTCCGCAGGCCGGCTGCGCGCCCGGCATGGCGGGCCGGCCCGCGCGGCAGCCCCGTGCCGCGGGCGGGCCTACGCGGCAGGCGCTATGGATGCCCATTACCATTACAGGCTCGGCCGCCTCGAACCGAACGTGTGACCTCACCAATGGACTCCTCGTTCGGGGAGCAATCCATTGGTGGGGTCACACGTTCGATTCGAGTCCCATTTAGTGACTCTGGAGCTCAAAACGCGTCTAGAGTTTTGTTCGTCTCCACCGGTCTTCTGGCCCACTGTGCATCGTCTGGCCCAGCAAGTGCGGCGCTGCGTCGCTGCGTCGCCTGGACTCCGCTCGATGCCGGCTCCTCTTCCTCCCGTTCCAAATCTGCGCGCGCGAAATGCGCCTTCGCTTGCATTCCTCCGGGACGTCCTCCGGGGACCTCCTCCGGGAACGCGTTTCCCGGACTTCTTAACGCCCCCTCCCGGAAATCGCTCAATTACCTTTGTACGCAGGGAAGGGCGCCCAGGCGTCTCGGCTGGCGGGGCGGGGCGGGGCGGGGTGGGGCGACGCAGCACCCTGATTTTATTGCACGCCCCAGCATTCCCTAATGACTAAAACAGTGACGGCTGTGCAGCCCTCCGTCCTAGGCTTAGTCCAGGCGCGCTGCTGCCCGACAAGGTCCTAACTGCCGCCGCCGGCCGCCGCACTTGAGTCGTCCTGCCCGGCGGGGGCCTCGGCCGGGCCGGGGGTCCCGGGCCTCTGGGCACTCCGGGCATTAACTAATGGAATCAAGGCCTGCTCAAGACGACGTTGTGTCCGCGGGGGAGCGGCCGATGTGTGGTGGCGGCGGGGTGGGGCGGGGCGGGGTGGGGTGGGGCCCCCGGGGCGGGGTGGCGGACGCGCTGCATTGTGGCTGCGTGATGCGGTTTGCGGAGATAGGCCCCTGGACGCTGTCGCTGCTGTCGCTGCGTCGGACTCGGGGTGGCCGATGCCAGGCAATGGTAGGCAATGCCCGCCAGGCGTGCTGTGGCCCTGTGGCTGTGGGGCCCGGGGTCGTGGGGTGACTGTCGGCGGAGCACAGCCGAGGGAAGTGGTTCCATCCCCCCTCCCCTCACCCACACAGAGGATGCATACGCACAAGTCCTGTTTAGTGCGGAAGTGGTTTGCGACATCGGTCCGTTCCCAGGAGGGTGCTCGCGGTGGCCGAGGCGCGGGGAGGCGAGCGCCGTTCTGTCGAAGGCACTTTTCGCAGTGTCACCGCAGCGTCCCACAGTGGGCCAGAAGACCGCCCCCACCGCGGTGCCACCTTTCCACCAGAGTAAGTGCGTACAGAGGGAGCGCGACGGGGATTGCCGATCATCATCCCGCTAAACAGATTGGCAAGTGTAATTGAATTTCACCTCGCCGAGTGCAAAGTGGGGAGGGGGCGCGGCCTTGGCGAAGGTCACGGCGCGGAGCGGGCCGGCGACCGGGGACCTTGCAAAGCCTTGAGCGCCGCCCCGCCTCCGCCCCGCCTCCGGCGCACCTGCGGGTGAAATCTCACTGGTGGCAAACGCTGCGGGCTCGCCACCTCGCACGCAGCCTCGGCCCCGGGGACGGGGACTCAGTGGCGGCAGGCCGCCCCCGCCCCCGAGTCCTCGGCAGCCCGGCCGGCCGGCGGCTTTCCCCAGGCGCCCCGCTACACTGGGCAAAAATTTATCCAACTTTATGACAGAATAGTGTTTGACAACGATGACAATTTCACATCGCGATTGATGATATTTTTATCAAAGCCCCCTTTCTTATTGCATGAACTTGACAAACTATGTCATCACCCGGTCTGATGACGACATCCTTGTAAGGAAAAATTAGCATTGAAATTTTCATCAAAAACAACAAAAATCTTCTGCATTGCTGGCGCCGACTAAAATCAAAATCTTATCGACTTTGACCGAGACCTCCTACAGTGCACGCGTCCCCCCTGTGCGTCGCTCCCCGGCCGAGTGACAGGGAGATGGAGGCCGTCGTTGACCGAGGCGGGACGGTGGCGCGTGGGAGTGCCGTGGCAGTAGCGTGCCATGGCACTCCACGGCCAGCTGACCGCGGCCCGCACAACATCTTGACGCCCGGAGAGCGATGGCCCGAGACGAGCAGTCGGACGAGTCGGGGCGTGGCGTTGCCGGCGCCGCACGATGCTTGCATAAATCATCAACATCCAGCCCTTCCAGCGCGCTCCAGCCCTTTCCAGCCCTCGCGGCCCCGGCGGCGCGACCCCCACAGCCGCAGAGAGATTTTTTCTTGTCCGCCTCCACGGAAAATACGGCGCGATATGAATAATATGATAATCGGAGCCGTTCGTAATTACACTTTGAAACGGCGAGGCAGCGCCGCCGCGCGCCGTCCTCCTGCATAAAATATTATATTTATTTCGCGATCCGGGTTCAAATGGCTGCCGACGTTCGTTACTGTGGCCGGAGTCAACAACAACAACAACAACAACAAGAAAGACAACAACAACAAGAAGAAAAACAACTCGGGTAGGTATCAATAATGGTGTTGGTCGTCGCGCCCGTCTTCTTGAAGCTCCTTATCAGACGCGCGGACACGATCCACGACGACACTTTGCATGGGGTCCCTCCACGTGGTCTGGCTGGGGGTGGCGGTGCACTGTAAAAATTTGAGTTTGTCACTTGATGACAATTTCAAGGCTGATTTTCCTACAACAATGTCATCGCAAAACAATTGATGACATTATTGTCACGCCCATGCAATAAGTATAGGAACTTTGATGAAAATGTCATCAATTTGTGACGAGATTGCCATCATCATTTGAGAGTGATGAAAATATCATCCACGATTTTGTCATAAAGTGACAACAAATTTTGTCAGTGTGGCGGCGGGGGAAAAAGTGTCGTGTCTTCGTCCCGACCTGGGCAATCGATACTGCAGCCAGCCACTGCTTACAAAACAATGCCTCTGACGTCACCGCCGCTGAAGTGGGTCAGTGTTTTAGAATGCACCGCATTTATGCTTTTCTATCGCACCCGCCGCCTCGTGCTGTCCCCATACGTCCGTCCCCTCGACACGCATGCGCTTCGAAATGAAGCGGCGGGAATGGTGGAACAAAGTATTTTGACATTGTTCACAGTAAGATGCTTCTTTTCTTTCAAAATGCTCTGGAGAAAGAGAGAGTCTGAGTGATTTTTTTTGTGTGTCTCGCATCCCAAAGTGACGCAAATGATTTGTCACTCGTTGCACGCTCGTGACGGAGTGCCGCGGAGTGTCACAGAGTGTGACGGAGTGTGACGGGGTGCGTAGTGCAACTCGTTATCACGTCTCCGGGCGTGATCTGTCACGCGGGGTCGCACCAGTCTCTGTGTGTGTTTGTGTGTGTGTGTGCGCAGTAGGTGTGTGTGCGAGCGCGAGAAAAAATCGGATGGCAGGTAAGAGGGGGAAAGGAAGAGGCAGAGGACAAAGAGGCAGGCCAAGGGGGCAAAACACACACACGCACACACACACACACACACACACACACACACCCCTCACAAGGGGTGGCACGCAAGATGCTGCTGGCGTTAACAAATGCGATCTTCCTGATACCCGCGGCGAGTGCGGCAGACATACAATACAACAAATATCCCCATTATTGTGCATGTGTGTGTGTGTGTGTGTGTGTGTGTGTGTGTGTGTGTTCGAGAGAGAGAGCGAAAGAGACAGTACGGTGTAGGTGTGGTAGGAGTAGAAGCGAGAGAGGAAACGGAGCGATGCATTACTTCTTTTCCATTTCGCGGTGCGTCTTCTTCTTCGGGGCGATATAGTGATGTTCGAACGCGGGAATGTTTTTGCCGCGATGTTGGTGCCGAGCGCCCCGTGCTTTCCCTGCCAGTGCAGCAGCCGACGTCGTGATGCTCCGGGACGCAGTCGACGCAATCGGCATTTGAAATGCCCGCGTCCGCTGCTGGATTTGGCCTTCTCTTTCTGCAGCACGACGAAAAAAAAAGGAATTGCTGGCCCAGCGAGCTCATTAACCGCCGGCCAATAATAATCTTTTTCTATATTTCTTTTTTCATTCGGAACGCCCCCGTGCAGCTCTGGAAACAAAACCGATATTTTCCGCTGGCAAAAAGTGGCGCGAGTTTTGAATGGCACTGCGCTGGCCGCCACGCTACACTACTGCGGGCGAATTGACTTCCAATCGCCGCCTCCCCTGCCGGGCCGCGCCCTGTGCGAATTGTTCTGCCATGAAAGTTAAGCAACACGAAATCGGGCAGCTGGTATCGTTCAAAAGTTTCACCCTCAGCCGGGGCACCGCACCGCCCAGCAGAGCGAAAAATGCGGCCCTGATTTCGCCCTGGGGAGCCCCGGAGGCGGAGGGTGGATTGGGGTGGGGCGGGGTGCGGGGCGGGGCAGGTAACGCGACGCGCATCGGTCGCAATTTCCCTTTTTTTCTTTCGCTTTCCAAAAACTGAGGTTGTAGTAGTAACTTTTTGCAAAGGCCACCACTTTTTCAACCCCTCCAAAAACCGAAGGTTTCGTAGAAGCGCATGGAACGCCACCCCTCCCTGTCCTAATACAACCTCGAGCTCCATCTCGCACGCGCTCACACACACACACACACACACACACAGACACACACACACACAGGGCGCTCGGCTGCAGGCCGCGCACGGACACCTCGTTTTCTAAACCATTGGTGCGAGGCGCCCTCATTCCTGGCTTGCCTGGCCTCCAAATTGGCAGGGAGGCTCAGCACGTCGCCGCGTCGCCGCCCCCCGCGAGCTCTCCGGGCCCCTCATTGGGCCGAGGACGATTCGTCAGCTAGTAGGCGAGACACGGCCGGGGACACTTACACCGATTTGCTTACGACGAATCTCTGCCCGAACAAATTAGATCGTGCAGGTTTGAGACTTGGCGGCAGAGGTCGTCGAACGACGATGACAGTGCTCTTCGGTCCTTTCGGCAGGTCGGCGGGGTTGAGGCCAACCAGCTGGTCGTGGCCCTCTCATATATTCGTTTTGATCGCCAGGATGGTGATGAAAAATGTGCTGCTCGATCATTGAAAGTTGTTTACCTAAAAATCGGGCCGTGGCCTGAAAAGCCAGGAGCTCACGATACCGATAAATATCCATTTCCGCGAACACCCACACACGAACAGACCACACACACACACACTCGCACACTCTATCTCTTTCCCTTACAGACACAGTAACCGAAAGCACGGCTGGGCCAGGGGAGACTCTGTTGTGGGGCGAACTCCGGCCGAAATCCGCCCCGGGGACTCTTCGGTATGAAAGAAATAAATACAGAATTATGGAAGTGGAAGTGAACAGAGAACACGCGAAAGAGGTAACGGCAAGGGAGGGAGAGAGACGGAGAGAGAAAAAGCGCCCCATGGAGGCGTTTCTCCATTCGCCCAACGACCGAATGACTCACAAAGAATTATCACCCTGCGTCCACTCGGCACGCCCTGGACTCCAGGCCCTGGAGAGGCGCTGCTGGAATTCCAGTCCAGGCCGCTCGGAAGGGAAGACCAGGAATCCCCCGCGAGTTCATATTCTCGCTCAAAAAAATAAATAATCAAGGAACGGATGAATGCATGCAGGTCCAAAGTAGGAAAATTTTTAAGTGTTTCCCAATTTTTTTCTGCTTGTTGAAGGTATAGACATTGAGTTTTTTTTTCGATCGCGAAATGGTGGTGGTTTTGTCCAAGCGTTGACCCCCGCCCCTGTGCCCTTATCGCGACCAGACTTCAATTCGAGTGTCAGCCGCACACAATGAGCGTATATGTCGATTTATATCTCGCAGTATCTCCGCGATGCTTTTCGGTGGGCAGCAGACGCTCTGGAAAAATGACAGCAATAACTCCAGATAAAAAAAAAGCAGAAAATGAAACAAGCAGGGGGAAAAGAAGCAGCACTCCGATTGGACAGCAGCCACTGCAGGCAGGAAAGCACTTGAAGTGTAAAGTGGACGACAACAAGCAGGAAGCTGTTTTTTTTTTTTTTTTTTTTTTTTGTTTGTTGTCCAAGGTCACTTATTGGATCTGCGGAAATCTCGTGAGTTGCACCTCTCCGAGGCCGCAACAAGGGGAACCCATTTCGACGGACGAGAGCGTCATCGGCCGATACGGGCAGGGCCAGGCAGGGCACGCGGGGTGCGGGCCGAGAGTACTTAGCACAGACTGGACACTGGGGCCGGCACTGGGCCGGCACCGAGGTCCAATCCGATTTCCACCCCTCCCTCTCGGACCTCTCGACGGACAGGACGAATTACGACCGATCTCTCGCGGCGTGACCCCTGAGGGAGGGTCTTTGCAGCGTAGTTCTGTCCGGAGGATGCACTAAATGCACCAAATTCATGCACTCTCCGCCTTTTACTGACTATTTCTCATTAGCAGACGCATTTCTGTACGCAACCATGATACTTAGTATTTTTTGTCAGTATTACTTAGCAATTGCTAATTACTGCACTGATATTGCTTTTTTCCAAGCAAATTACAAAGAAATTCTTAAGTTCTTAAGAACTAAATACTAAGTATTATGGTTGCTTACAGAAATACGTCTGCTTATGAGAAATAGTCAGTAAACGGCTTAGAGTGTGATTACAAAATTTTACAACTTTTACAACTTACTTCTACATTTACTCTAAACGATCCTCCACATTTTTTCTGACTCTTTGGAACTTTAACACTGCGTCATGTTCGCCTCTCTAACGCGGCGCAGCCCGGCCTTGCGGTGCCGCCGTCACTGGCGTCTTGCCGCGTCTCGTGCCGCCCGAAACTCATTCCGCCGTGCGTCGCTGGCTTCGCTGGCGTCGCTTGCGCCCGCTTCATATTGGGATTAGCGGCGTGTTTTTGGGACACGGCTAGCCCGCTGCAGGGTGCTGTTGCGTGTGCACACGCCGCGCCTCGGTGATTGATTACGATTTAAGCACTGCCTAACGGCCTCGCTCACTCCTTGATTTTTTTTTTTTGGCCGCCCCTTCGCAGAGGCGCCGCGGCGCAAAACGGAGTGTGAAGCGAGAGAGCCGTCGCCTGCCGTGCTCACAGTGTGCTCGCAGCCCAAAAACTATCGGAAAGCTCTCCGGGAAGAGACAAATTATTGGCTGCACTGCAGACTGGCTGGCTGGCTGGCCGGGTCGCCAGCCGGGCGGAGCGGCAGAAGGGCAGGCGGGGCCGCGCGCCCCAGGGTGGCGGCGCCCGCCGTGGTACACTTTTTGACAAGGATTATTTAAAAGGCAGTGGAGCCGCGCGCTCTGCGGCACCAGTAGTGCGTGGTGCGCGCTTTACATTTCGCAAACGCCAGCAGCGCGCGGCGCGCTCTGTCGGCCCTTTCTCGCACTTGTCGCGGCTCACGCACGCGCGCCACCCATTCGGCTGCGCGTGACGACTGCTCTCGTGTGTGTGTGTGTGTGTGTGTGTGTGTGCGCGCGTGTACGCGCGCCCGCGAGTCCCGCCGTGCTCCGCTCGCTTGTACGAGGTGCTGAGCGAGTCGGACGCCCTAATGTAACTTTATTGTAATTAGCACGTAATTGTTCAGAATTGGATTGCTCGCAGCGGAATTGTGCGCTCGACGCGACGCCGCGCTCCCCCCCCCCTCTCCATTTCCACTTCACCTCCTCATTCAAGCTCTGAGCGTTCTGCTTTTACAATCGATGTCTCGATGCAGAGCGAGAGGGAAAAGGGGGAAGGGGGTATGAAAAGAGAGAGGCAATATGCACAGGGGGCGCGGTTTGACGCATTTTCTTCTCTTTTTTTTTGGCTTGTCGTGACTTTCCACGCGTAAACACACTTTTTCCGCTGTAGGGCTCAATGTTCCTGTCGTTACTTCCTCGTCGAGTTTTTTCCCCCGCCTTCGGCCCTTTTGGTTGAAATCCTGCAGAAATAATCACGGCTGCGCCCCGCACCATCCCGCCCCGGAGGAAAAGTTTGGGGCGGTGCAATTTGGCGCCGGCCGTGTGTCCACTGGCGGGGACGGCTGGACGGCCGGACACGGCGGCCGGCGTTTAATTTGGTGCTTGGCACTGTGGGACACACCTGCTGTTTGCAGACTACACAGTAAGGGTTGCGTGCGCGCCGTGCGCCGTGCGCGCCACACCCACTGCTTCAGCTGCACCCGCTGCCTCTGGCCGCCAAAACTCGCGTCTCCTCGGCCCTTAATTTGACCTCGTTTTCGGCCGCCCTCATGGTGACCTCGTTTTTGACCTCGTGCTGCGCCTCGCCATGATGAGGCGTCACGCTTTGAAGCAGCACCTGGAGTGCTTGGACCAGGACGCCGTCAAACGCCGCACTGCCTGCGGATTCCGCGGCGATGTGTCCAAGCAGCCCTCGTTATGTTCGTGGTTTTCGGACGAAACGTCGCGGAAGTTCAAGTTGGGCTTTGACCTTTACTCCTATTCTGGAACCCGGTTGGGCCTCGGCCCGTTTGCATACCACGGCCCGCCCCCACGCCCTTGTGCTAAACGTGGAATCTGCGGCCCAGTGGCGCGGCGAGCCGGCCCTCCTCCACCCGCATCCCCAAAAGGCCTCCTGCAGGACGTCACGCCGCGCCCCGCCCTTCATCCCTCTAGCGGAAAACTTGGGCGGCCGGACAGTCGGACCGCCGGCCGGCCGGCCGACCCGCAGCCAGCGCCGACCGGCCACCGCGCAGCATCCCTGCAGCGACTTTTCCATCGACGGGGCGGCGGACCTCCGCGGCGTGTGCGCACACTGTGCAGCCGTGTTGATGGAGGCGGCTGGGCTGCCTCGGCCCCAGGCACGTCACGCAAGTTGCTTTCGCCAAGTTGGTAGGCACAGCCGCGCGCCCCGCCCCGCCCCTCTACCCGCAGTCGCGTTGTGGTTTCAGGGGCTGGGGCCCTTCGGTCCTTCGGTCCTCCGGTCTTGGCCAAGTCCGGCTCCGACTTTGGATCGGTCAAAGACGTGACGCCGCACCTAGCGCTGCCAGCGCTCCCAGCGCCGCTCGGCGGCCGAAATCGGAAGCAGAGGGGTCCGCCGGATCCCCAGCACTTTCACCGCCCTCCTCACGTACAGCTAAGTAGTGTCAACCTGAATAGCCTCAGCCGCCTCCACCGCCGGGCCTCTACCGCCGGGCCTCCACTGCCAGGCCTCCACCGCCGCGCCGGGCCTCGGCCGCTGGAACTTACGTAACAACTGTCGAGGGGTGTACACAGCCTCTGCATACCAAGCTCCGTTTGAAATTGCCGCCAAAGCGTGAGGCCGAGTTTGCCGCCAGCCCCGCCAGCCAGACACGGCGTCGAGGGTCACTTCCGACGCGGTCCTCCCGGCCTCGACTCGACGGCGGCCTCGACGACGGGGGCCTCGGCGACGGCCTCGGCCGCCTTGGCCTGTCGCTTACCCCCGCCGCGCCGCCGCGCGCTGCCGGCAGACCGTCGACAAGTTGCACAAGTCGAACAGGCGGTCCACAATTACCTCGCAAAATAGGCTGGCCTGGCGTGCCTGGCGGCGGGCCGGTAGTGGATGAATTGGATTATCCCCCGTCCGATGGGATTCCAGCGGAATTCATCAGCAAAGCGGGCAAAGCGCTGCGCGGTCAGCACCACGCTGGCCCCGCCCCGCCCCCGCCGAGAGGGGTGAATACTAATTATTTCTTGCAGCGTTTGACGGAAAAGACGGCAAATAGTGCGGCGCCCGTAAATCCGGCGCTGCGCCAATCTGGCGGGATTAACTGCCGGGGAGGCGCAGTCGCTCTGTCTCTCTCGCACGCCGACGGCACGCCCCGTGAGTGCGAGTGAGACAACCTGTGTGGCCGCGCGGCGGGTGCAGCGCGCAAAGCTCACGTGCTGGTGACGGCAATCAGCGCACCCCCTTCTCCGGACAGGGCCTTCGTCGCTCTCTCTCTCTCTCTCTCTCTCTCTCTCTCTCTCTCTCTCTCTCTCTCTCTAACGAGGCGTCGCACAGGGGTGCGCGAGAGACGGAGCGGCAAGAAGCCCTGTTCGGAATGCCTCCGGCATTGGCCGGCGTCTTCGGCACGCCAATAACTGTGCTGGAGGGAGGAAGGGTGGCCGATGGCCCCGCCGCCGAACAGCTTGGGCAGGACTTGGCGCTGTAGCTCAGGTAGCAAGGACGTTGCATAAGCCCAGACGGAAAGACCCGGGTTCTATTCCTCGGTCCACTTCCAAATTCGGAGGGTCGAAAGCCGCGGCAAGAGTGTAGTGCAGCTCGTGCCGCCCTGCCACCGCGCGGCGGCGGGAGTAGAGCGAACCGAAGGGGGCCGCCCCCGCCCCCTTTGCGACGCCCAGGCGACGCCCCCGGCCAGTGTCCAAACTCCCTCCCCCGGATGCGGCTGCGGCCGGTCACAATGCTGCCGACACTCTGCAGGAAGGCCGAAGAACTGTTGACAGATCGCCAGCCCGATTCACACCCGCCGCGTCGAAGTCGGAGGCACTGCCAATGAATTTTATCTATTCCCGCCGCAAGCCGACGACGGCCAGGTAAACTCGTGTGCTGAAGACATCACCTTCCGTTGCGAGACGCGTCAGATCCGGTGCCCGGCCACACAGCTGGCTCTTCTTTAAAAAAAAAAGAGGAGTTTTTAGTTTTTACGTTGGTGCGCCTGAGATCGTTAACTGCGGGGCCGTCGTGGGTGTTGGTTGGGCCCGCCCGCCGTCGCGTGGTGGTGGTGAGGGAGACAGGTGGAGAGGGTGCTGTGGGGCGCTTCCGTTCACACACACACACACACACACTTTCACGGAAGGGCCGACACCAGGCAGGAGAGCGGATGACTAATTGTGTTCCTTGGCCTTTGATGTCCCGGTATGGAGGCGGGGCGGGCGGGGCGGGGCGTGGCGGGTCGGCCTGCCTTTGCACCTGGGCGCGTGCAAAAAGGAGCGCGCTGCCACCGGGCGCCGCAGGGCAGTTGGCGCCCTCCTGTGCCGTGTGTTCCGGACGGGCCGTGCGGGGCGCCCCGCCCGGCCGCAACTTGTGCTATTGACAGCGTGCTTCTCGACGGGCTCCGTTTCCTCCTGACGCGCTGACGCGTTCGGCAGCGTTTCGTGCAGCTTCGCGAAAGGTAATGACAGAGCCGAGCCTCCGTGCCGAGCAGACGCGACGCACCGCGGCACGGGCGTCGGTTGGGGCACTCACTGTGAGTCCTCGAATGGGCAGCCGATTTGACGGACTTACGTGCGAGCGCCTCCAGAACGCGCATGTCTGGCCTGACACTTGACAGGTGACACTTTCGCAGTTTAAAAGTGCTCTCCGCGTATTTGTGAAAACCTGAAAGTCGAAAGTGATGTCCCGGACACGCGGGTCCCCATGCACACGGAGGCGACGGTCACATTGAAACCCTAGGACGGAGTTTGTCGCGTCGACGGGCGGGGTGGGCAGGGCGGGGCGGGGGTTGCAGGCCACACCAGCTGCTGACTTGCGACCGCTCGCGACCGCTTCCGCGCCTTGCCGCCGGCTCGGCTCCGCGTGGCCCGGCTGGACCCGGCTGGACCCGGCTGCGCTCGGCTCGGCGGGGATGCGCGGGGCCGGCGGTCGGGGTCTGAGACTCGCCCATGGCTGAGGACAAAGTTTTGGGCGTCATCACCGCCAGCCCGCAGGCAGCGGCAGGCAGGGGCCGAGCAGGGTATTGGAGGGGGCGGGCCCGGGGGGCCCGGGGCCGCCTGGGGGCGGCTTGGGGGGTAGGCCACGCCGGCCACGCTCGACTACCCCTCCTCCTTTCACCGGTCAGCCCGCGGTTGCGGGCGCGGGGTTCGCCGCCGCGGGGTACGCCGCCACGGCAGGCGAGGCCAGCGTGGCGGTTCGTGCGGCTGCTTTTTCCGACACCTTTGCAGCCCCGCCGCGCCCCGCCCCGCCAGCCCCTTGAACTTGCCGCGGTGGGTGTGCGCCGCTCGCTCGTGCAGCTTTGGCACGAGTTTGGAAACTATGCCCGTTTGCGCGGGCCGGGGCCTGGCGGGGCCCTGGCGGGGCGGACGCGCGGACGCCTCGTTAGAGAGGCGGCTGATGAGGACGGGGCGAACGCAGCGCGCGGGGGCCTCGCTGCCTCGCTGATCAATCGGAAAAGCTCTCCGGCGGGCCGCGCCTAGCTCCGCCCAGCCGCGCCCGCCTCTCCACGCGGGCAGGAAGGCGCGAGTGGCAACGGCAAGCGCGTTTCCGTTTACACGGCTCGCGATTCAATTCATGGCAACGACTGGCAAGGACTCGGAACGACCCTTTCTCGCGCTCGTGTGTGTGAGTGTGGGTGTGTGAGTGTTCGCGCAGGACCGCTGCTGCAGTTATTGCTGGCGGCGATGCCTCCGGCCCGATAGGGAAGTCGTCGACGTCAGCGTCGGCCAAGGAAATATCCGGCCGGGATCGATTTGCGCGCCAGCTTGGGGGATGAAATCGTTGGCACCTTTTTTCCGCGTTCTTCGCACGGGCACGGCGACGACGGCGACGATATCCATGGCGGCGACGACGACGATGGCGAGGAGGGTGACGACCGGCGATGGCGACGACGGTGGGAGGATGGCGACGACGACGAATGCTGGCGACGGCGATCCCCTCCACTTTCGCCCACTCATTCCTCTAAAAGCCGAGCCGCTTTGATTTGGCACTATCAGGGTCGCCCCAATGACAGGCCGGCCGCACAAAAGGGTTGGCCTCGGTCACCTAGGCAGTCACCTCCACGAAGCGCCAAGCGGCACTCCACTGCTATGTACCGAGTTGTTTGTGCCGCCATTGGGAATTGGGCGACGGGAGGCTGTCGCGAGGCTGACGCTCTTCTTTGAGAACCCGACGAATACATTCACAATGAGTCGAGAGAGTGCTTTCGGCGACCGGTAGTCGCGTTGCGTAAAACAAGGAGCGGAATCGCTGTTTTTCTTTTTTTTCGATCTTCTTTTTCCGCGGGCGAACAATAAGGACTGCGGGCGTGTGGCGGGTCGGGCCAGGTGGGATGCGGGCCGCGCCGCGCCGCGCCGTGCCGGGCGGTTCGGCTCCGTTGCGCGGAACAACAAAAAAGGCGAAATATCGACGAGCCGCCGGAGAGAAGTGCCAAAACGTTGTTTGACGTATTCATTGAAATAAATTCACTCCCGCCTCTCGCTCGGCGGCTTCGGGCTTCGGGGGTTGTGGGGTAGGTCCGTGCGGTGGGTGGGTGGGTCTCATGTCCCCAATACGTGTGTACTGTCAACACCAGTGTCCAACAGCATTTTGCCGGTTAAGATAAATACTACCGAGCACGCCGAAGGAAGTACTATGTAGCAGGATTCAGAGAACCCAAATGACGAAATTTACAGACCCGAGCAAGAAACGAGGTGGCGCATTGCGACCCCAACTGCCGCTCCACCACTGCATTCCACCAAGGCAGCTGCGTGGTGCTGCCGTCCGGTGCAGCTACCCCCGTGTGCGTTTGTGTATGTGTGTGTGTGTGAGGGTAAATATTAGTGCGTAAATAACAGGCCTGGCTGAGCCCAAGGGTATGTCGGGAAACACAGGACCGGTGACGCGACAAGATGACAGGAAAAAGTGCTCGTGTGTGTGTGAGCGACAGCCGGCACCCCTTACATCAGCTGGTCGACGGCTTATCCTGGCGCGTGAATGAATGAGGCAGGCCATTGAGACAGCTGCAGATCGAGGCCTCGCCCGGCGCGTGCCACGTGGTGTAAAATAAACTGCAAGTTTTGTGAAAAATTTAATACATTTTTAGGGAGTGCAATACTGCATTCCGTAACAAAGGTGTTCTAAAGGAAGGCCCAAAGAGTACCCACCCGTTGAGGGAGAACGATTATCCGCCTTAGATTAGACGCAGTTTTGCCGATTCCAGCAAACGGACGTCGAAAGCGTCTTGAGTTTCGCTCCCACACGGACGCAGCGGCCCCTCACTCCTGAATGGAGGCATGCACGGGAAAGGAAAGATACTTGAGGATTCGATTTGAATGGCGCACCGCCGTTTGGTTTTACAGTGGCGAACCGAGATCGTTATGACGGCGGTCCCGGCTCGATATAAAAAGGTCTGTGCGCACACACACCCACACTCACACACACACGCACGCACGCCCATGCGTTGCGTCGGATTGACACTCCTTGCAATGGGAGGAACCGGAGCCAGCGGTAACACTTGTGTATGTATATGCAAAGGGCTGTAACGTGAGTATCCAAACAATGTCCGAATGTATTAATCGATGGGGCTGGCGTCGAGTTGCGCGCAGCTCGCGCAGCTGTGCTCCGCAATTTCTCAATCCACTCGTCAGCGCTGGCGGAGGCCGTGGAGGCCGTGGTCGCGGAGGCCTCAGGCAGCATCCCGCTGGCTTCTGAGCGTGCACACACGACATCCGGTCGGGTGGCTTTCCCCCTCCCCCGCCCCTTTTGCCCGTCAGGCCTCTGCTCCGCAAACACAAAGACTCCCCCACCCCGCCGCCGAGGGAGACAGCTGAGACGGGCCTCCTGGCGCGACCGTCCGGACACCAAACATGGGGCGGCCAATTTCAAAGTTTGTGCGGCCTATGGCATTCAGCGCGGCGCGCGGACAGTGTTCAATCTCGCAGTGCAGCGCCTCGGAAGGCTGGGAAGGCTGCACACTGTCCTTGCTGGTGGCTCCGAACATCGTCTCTCTGTCCTTGTCGCACGCCCGGGCCCTCCGCCAGGGAGCGGCAGAGACAGCGACTGGTGGCGCCGCGTGACATGCCGGCCTAACGACTGCCGGACAAAAGTGGGCCCGAGTCACGTACCAATAAGCCGCCATTAATTGGTCGGTTGGTCGCCCTCGGCTTGCCTGCTGGCTCGCTCTGTCTCACTCTCTCTCATGGCGCCCCCCGTCGCGGTGCGAGAGAGACAGAGCACCATCAGCCCTCTGGCTCGGCCCATCCAATCATACCGGCCCTCCAATGAAAATGTGTCGCCGAGAGGGGGCAGGGGCAAAAAGAGTGCTGTCCGCGTGAGTGTGCCCGGGCTGCCTTATTTGATGAAATGGCACTTTTTCGCGAAAGTGCGCCCCCCGGCCGCTCCGCGCGCTCGTTTTGCCCAAAGTGGTGCACTTGGCTGAATAATGTTATTGTTCGAAGTATTGTGGAGTGCGCCCGTTGCATAAAGGTGTTTTTCCGCGTTTGTGCCGCGCTGTGTGCCGTTTCCGCCCGGTCGGCAAGTGGCCGGGACTCCGCACAGTGGGCCAGAAGACGCGGAGGGGAAGCGCAGAATGGGCGCGGACCGGGAGGAAGAGGGATGAGGGGGCTGCACGTCGCTGTGCGTCGCTGCGCGTATTGCGGCCGCGGCCCCGCCATTGTGAAGCACAAGAAAGAGGCCCGGGTTATCGAGCCGATCTCGCTCTCGTTCTGCAGGACGACGCGGTAAATGTTTTTGCTATTTAGCGAAAATCGACGACCGGACGGCCGACGCATCGAGTGCCGCGCCGCGACCCGAGGACCGCGTCGTGGACCCTCTCGGTGCCACAATGGGAGCGGAGTGCCTTCGCCCCTCCGCGCGGCGTCACGCCGAGTGGAGCCTCGCGGGCCGCATTTTATTCCCACTCGTCGGAATCAAAGGGGGACGGTCGGGAACCGATGATTATGAGAGGAAATTTGCATAATCGACGAACGCGGCTCTTTACCTGTACACGCGCCGAGCCGTGCGGTGCCGGAGACTCCGCCTCGCCTGCCCCACCCTGCCGCCAGGCCGCGCGCCTTACTTCCCCTGAGATTACACGAAATTTACCGTGGGATTGAGATTAGTTTGTCGACGGCAGGAAGAGGAGGCGCCGTGTGTGTGTGTGTGTGTGTGTGTGTGTGTGTGTGTGTGCGTGCTCGCATGTGTGTGTGTGTGTGTGTGTGTATTGACGTTGTGTGCGCGCTCCAGACCTACGCGTGTGGCAACTTGTGAATACAAGAGGGAGTTCCAGCGCTATCGGTACTGGCGCGCGTCAAACCTTGCCAATAACACCGCTGTTCTGTATACACCCACAGCGACGGCGTCGTGTACACTTCTTGTCCGTCGTCATCGTCGTCGCCGTCCTCGTGTGCCTCGCGGTGAGTGAGTGCGTTTCAGCCCCAGGTGTCGTCGGCAAGGCCCCGCGGCGGACGGCCTCCTCGTTGGTGGTGTGGGTGTGTGCGGAGGACACGAAGACGACGCCCGCGGCCCGCGAGCCTGCCCGCCAGCCGTGCCAGCCTGCCTGCCCACGCGCGCTCATTTAGGCGAGACGACACGAAAAACACGAGGTTCCTTTCTTTCTGGCGCACAGTTTTTGGGGCCGTGGCGCCTGGCTGCGCGCTGCGTCGTGGTGGTGGCTGTGCCGTCGTGCGGGGTCGTCGACTCGCATCTATTTGCTCACTGTTTGCGCACATGAGTCTCCGGAGGGTCAAATCCCGACCGCCCCTTGACACAGGCGCCTCCCTACGCGCGCCTGTGCATGTGTATGTGTGTGTCGTGTGCATGTGTCGTGTGTGTGTGTGTGCACACGTCGCAAATTGCACGGCGCACCGCACAAGGTCGGCCCCCCTAAGCCCCACGGGGACGGCCCGGGGCCATGCAGCGCGCTGCGGCGGCCCTGGCGGTCCTGGCACTGGCGGGGCGCGGCGGGGCGGGCCTCCCTTCTCCGACACTCCAACAGAGACATCAGTGCGAGATCATCCCTTGCTCGGCGGGGCGGGGCGCCCTTAGTATGTTAATGAGCTGCAGGCTGCAGCGACGAGCACGGCCGTGCGTGTTTCGTCTTGTCGCCACGCGGCGGGGCGGAAGCGGAAAGTTCAGCACACACACACACACACACTTACACACACACACACACACACACACACACACACACACACACAGAGGGGGACGAAAAAGGTTATGGCAGGAGGCGGCGGCGTTTGGGGCCCTGACTGCGCACGCGCTGCGGCCGCACACGGAAGGTGGAGGCCCGTAGGACGCGGCTGGCCCCGGGGCCCAGCGCGCCGTGCGCGATGCAGCTGGCCGTCCAGGACACGTGGGCCCCACGTGGGGGCCCGGCCCGGCCCGCGGCGGCACCGGGGCTTCCCTGAAGCCAAAGTTTTTCTCCTTCTCTTTGTTGTAGCGCCTTCACCTGCGGTCCCGCTCCTTCCTGTGGGGTGCCTGCCGGCGGCGCGCCGGCCCGGGGGCGCCCGTAAGCGAGGCCCCTTTGTTTGCCGTGTGGGGTCCAGGGGGGCCCAGGGGGGCCCAGGGGGGCCCAGGCTGCAGGGCCGGGCCGGCCGAGCAGGTGAGAAGTTTTCTCTAATTACCCCGCCAATCTGCAGGTGGCCTGCGGGTTCCTTTTAATTTGGGTAAACAACACAGTAGGCCTCTCTTTCCTCGTTCTTTTTGTTTTTGCGCGTCCGGCGCATTTCTCGGCGAAAATTATTCAAAGGTGTTGAAGCCCGGCCTCACGCTCGTAAAGTTTGAGTGTGTGTGTTTTGAATCAAAGTCCAAGCGGCCCTTTGAGGTGGCCCACAAAGTTGGTGGGTTTCCCGGAAATTAATAAAAATGAAGGAAAAGGCGCGGTAATTTCATTCTGTGGTCGTTAGGTCGGTACTTCTTTACTTGCTTTCTTTGAGGAGGCGAGGCGGCCGGGCGGGCTCTTTATGGGAATATAACCACCTCGATCCTAATATCTGCCGCGGGCCCGGTGTGCCGCTTGGCCGGCCGTCGCCCCCCGCCGCCCAGCGCCGCCCAGCGCCGCCCAGCATCGACGCGTTGCGCCCATCAGCCCGTCTCGGCCACGCAGTTGCACGCACTCCGTTTTGCGTTGTTGGGGCCCCGCCTGGCAGCCAGCCTGGCGGCCCCGCCCTGCCTCCTGTCGGTACGCGCCTCACGTCGCGGAGGATATCCGGTGGCGTCGGTGACTTTAATTTTTCGGCTTGTATAAACCTCACCCGGGCTGTAATCATTTTCGTGCGGTGCACCTGGAGGGGCCCGGAGGTCCTGGAGGGGGCCTGGGGGGAAGCGGCCGCGCCGTGACGAGCCGCCAGCCCCGCCAGGCATTGTCGGCCGGCTCGGCTCCGTCCTCCACGGAGCGGCTGCGCTCGCCCGCCAGGTCCTGCTCCGCTCGGGCCGCCAGGACCCGGCCAGGACACGCCAGCCATTTCCTGTCTCTAAACGAACCACGGCAGCGATTGTTCGTCGTGTGTCTCCCCTCCCATTCCGTCAAGACGGCCAGCTGGAGATTAAATTTAGGAAAATGAGTGGCTGGCCGGGATTTGAACCCAGCCGACGACGTTTTCGACGAAAGTTATGTCGTTGACCGTTGACAGATGCTCCGATTTCCTCATGATCAGGCCCGCATGCTTCAAAATCCTGGAGTAGATGACGCAAGTAGTGAAACTGCGCTGCAGTATATGAGCTTTGTGTGTGTGTGCGTTTATGGGGACAGATCTCTCTCACACGCACACACTCTCTCTCTCTCACACACACACACGAGGGGTGTGTCATCAATTTATCCATCGCTGTAGCAAATTGAGTGTTTGTGGTGGTGGGGGGAGTCCTCGTCGTCGCGCGTTATCGGAGACTATCTTCATTTGAGGGTAGAGAGAGAGAGAGAAAGAGAGATGGGGACGCGCGGAGAGCGGAGAGAAAAAATGGTAATAATAAGAGAAGGGGAAGTGGATTGGCGCTTTGATTTATCTACTTTGGCGTTGCTGTTGGCACACATTGTGCGTGGCTGCGTCCGGGACGGCGCGGGACCACCCATTGCCAACTAGACGCCTTTGATGATGGTGGCGACGACTGCTGTGTCGAACGCTTTCCAGCGAAATGCGTTCATCAAAGTACGAGTTGTGAAACGTTTTTCGCAGAATGACGAAAGAGATGTCTTTCATCAAGCTTGGCTGGCTCGTTTATTCGTCTATCATCATCGACGTTTTTTCCGCTGTTATTTTTGGAGCCTGCTTCTTTAAGCCTTTGTGCTTTCTCGCTTTGATATAAGTAATGAGTTATTACAGAAAGGGGTGCGATGAGAGGGGTTTGGGGGGTGTCGAGAGAGCGAGTGAGAGAACAAAAAAAATGGAACAGAAAGGCATGAATATAAATGATATAAACGAGAGTGGCGCAAACGATACTCAACGTGGAATAATCCGCGGTGGTGGTGCGAACGAAAGAAAGGTCAAGTGGGATATTCATAGAGACAATAGCGTGGAAACAGAGCGAGGAGAGAGGCGTGGGGGGGGACGGATGGAACAGCCAGTATCACACACGGCGAAAATGTCGCCGTGAGGGAGACAGTCTGCCAAAGGGAGGAGGCGAACCAATGAAAGGGGCATGTTTGTATGTAAATTCGGGCGGGCCATGGTGGGACCCAGCGTGGCTGAGCGTGGCGGGGTGGAGGGCACAAGCGCCTGTCTGGCTGGCTGCAAAGTTTCCTGTGCAGCTGGTGGGAAGGAAGAGCAGCGCCATCAATAGGCAGACAGGACTGTTGCCATTGTCCCGCGGACCAACAGAATCGATCCAGGAGGTAAACGTTTGTCCAACCTCATCTCGACTTGGCAGAAGTTTCCAAATTTTGCCAGTGGCTTGACCTGACTACAACCTGGCGTGACCAGAGAGCCTGGAACGTTTTCCTGTATCGAGGGTTTGAATAATCCGGGACCGGAAATCACTTAATCTCCAGTAATCCCCGCGTCTCGGCTCACAGTGTCACCTGACATTTCAGCTCGGATGCCCTGTGGCACTCCGGCCCGGGCGGGAGTGGCCCAAAGCCCCAAGCCCCCCAAAGGCCTATTGTCAGGGAAATTGGAATCAGACTGAGCTAGGCCTCGATCCCGCGGCCTTGAGCGGACGGGGCCGCCGCTGCTACTGTAGTACACCGGTTCATAAATTTGGTTTTTGTCCGCGCGGGCCTTAATCGCACGTTTCCGCCCCTTTGGGCCTCCCCCCGGGACTGCACGCCGATGCACCTGAGGCCGCGTAATCCCCCTCCAACTACACCACTGCCGTGTGTGCCGCCCCGAAGGGGTTACAGAGCGACGTAGCTGCGGCAAAGCGAAGCCCGGGCCGCGGCAGTTACGCCCCGCGCGCTGCGTGCCCGATCCATCACCGCGCCAACAAAGCCCCGGCCGGTACTCGAACCCACGACGTCAGGCCGCGAGCACTGCGTCCGGTGCGGCAGCGAGTGTCACAGTCACAGACAGACAGTCACAGATGGACCCAGCTCGCGACAAAAGGCGCAGCACGGCCGGGGCGGGGCCCTGGCGGGGCAGGAGGCGGCAGGATGTCCTCGCTGGCTGCGCTCATCCCCCGGCCGGATCGAATAAAAACGCATCCGAGAATCCGAGAATAGAGGCGGAAATGGCCGAAAAAGCGCATCCCGTGATTCATGCCACTGTGGGCCGGGCAGGCTAATGCTGCAGGGGGCGTGCCCTGGGCCTGGGCCTGGCCCTGCTGGGACGGGGCGACGCTTTGGGAGCCTCCAGCCTCACGCTGCGTGTTTCCGCTGCGGCCGAGGCAACCGCTGCCGCCGCCTTGACCGCCGTGCTGCCTGGGCGGCGCTGGGCGGCGTGGAGTGGAGTGTGTCCCAAATTGAATTGGGGTTCAAACTCCGTCACCCCTTTTTGTGCAACGTCGGCGTGCTTGTTTCGTGTTCCGGGACACACCTCAGCCCCCCACCCCCACACCCGTCACCTCACGCGCAAGCGCAGCGCGGCAGCGCGCCCCGGACTTCATTCCGATTTTAATCGAAAAACTTTGATAGCCTTTGATCAGCAGCCGCCGCGCTTGTCGCACTTTGAGTCACAGTGTAGTTAGGACCGGTGCGACGCGCCGACACCGTGCCGTGGCTTCGAGGTTCGAACAACCGCGTGGATTTTTTTTTTGCGTTCGTCCACGTCGTCCACCCCTCGCGGACTGGGCTCGGCCCGGCACCGCGTGTAAGCCGGCCTGTAACGAGTCTGCTAATACCGAGCAGCGAGCGCCTAATGCTGTGTAACGAGGCTAAGTCTGCTTTGCCGGATCGCCCCGTGGCAGCCCACCTGCTGGACGGCCTGCTTCGAGGCGGCGCCGATCGCGCGGCTGGCGAAGAGTGTCACGGCCTCCGCCGGCAGCGGGACACAAAGCACCGTCCGTGCGGCAGCGGACGGCGCCGCGGAGGCAGGTGTCTCGCGCGGCGTGGTGTCCGTTGGGTTGCCTACCCTGGCGGCGGACGCCCACCCTCCTGGAACCTGGCCACAGATGATCGCGTGCCACTGCAGGGCCGGCGCTGCCCCGCTTGCCCCGCACAGCGTGACAGACCACCCGCACAGCTTCTCGTGGGAGCGGGGCTCCAGCGCTCAAACCTCTTTGACACCTAATCAGGGCGCAGGGCTTGGGACGCGGCGCCGTCCATCGCCTCCATCGGCCGCGGCGAGGCGCCCGAGGCACGGCGAGCGCGAAGCCTCGACGGACTGAATCCGAGAGTCGATTTCGTCGCTCTGTCCCTCTCGCACCTACACGGGACGCCCCTGAAGTGCAAAAGAGACAGCGACGGACTCGGAATCAGTCTGCCGGAGGCGGGTAGAGGGCGAAGCCGGGCGGTGCAGGGCTTTAAATAAGCCGCGGGATGAAAAGCCCGCCCGATATCCCGGATCCGTTTTCCCGCCGCTTCCTCACGTTGAGTAAACATGGGCGCGGCGGGGCGCGGCGGGCTCCCCGCGACCCAGACTTTAATACCATTATCAAAGGTTTAGTAGCGGCAGCCCCCCGGCGAGGCCGCGTCTGGAGCCTTGCATTGCACCTTTGAGGACGCGGCCCGCGTCGACTACCGACCGAACGCCCCACGCGTCTTGACGGAGCACCAAGCCTGCCGCCGCCCCACAGTGGGCCAGAAGACCGGCGGAGGCGGAAAAAATTATTCTCGACGCGTTTTGAGCTCCAGAGTCACTAACCAGGACTCGAATCGAACGTGTGACCCCACCAATGGATTCCTCGCGCGGAGAGCAATCCACTGGTGGGGTCACACGTTCGGTGGGGTCACACGTTCGGTTCGAGTCCAACTTTGCGACCCTGGAGCTCAGAACGCGTTTGGAATTTTTGCCGCCTCCACCGGGCCTTAGGCTTACCTGGCGTGCCGAATGGGTGGCCTACCCTCCCCGGCGGCCGGCAAGCGGCGACGCGGCGACGCGGCAGTTGTGGAGACAAGCACGGCGCTTTCCGAGCGCACGCTTCGCGCTTCGCCGCCGTCGCGGTCCTTTGATGATGCGCTGCCAGCGCGGTGTCTGCAGGAAACTTGAGGCCCTCCTTGGCGGCGCCGCTCACGCCGCCCACGCCACGCCCGCTTCGGTCGGTGGCCACATTGAAGAAATTGTTCAACTACTAACTAGTGCTCGGCGCGCCTTGTCCTTGGGGCCGGCTGGGCTGGGCTGCTGGCCCGTCGGGATGGCGACGAGGATGGTGACGAGGACGACGACGACGGGGCTCGGGGACAGCCATGCGTGGGGGCGTGACGAAAACTTTGGCCAAACAAGAAAATAACGGGTGGCGTGTGCTCCATGCCAACGCTCGCCTTTCGCCTATTACGCCGAGTAAATTTAATCCTTGCCGCGCAGCGCCCTGCCTGCCTGCCTGCCTGCCCCGGCTGCCAGCGTCGCTCAAAGGGACGGCCGCCACTTGAGTCTTGGACGCGTTCCAAAAAGCCGAAAGCCCGTTGCAGACATAATGGGAGGGCAGACACTGACCCGGCGGCCGACACCGACAGGGTCGTCGCCATGGCCGTCGCCATGGCCGTCGCCGCGGCGCTCGTACCAGATCAAACAAGGACCGCAAAGGCTGCCGTGTTGTGCCTGCTTCGCGGGGCTGCCGGTAATCAGCCTACCCCCACCCCTTCTTTTTCGTCGCCACTGCGGGAGCCAATGAGCTCTCTTGCTTCGTCGAGCGGGGTCCCCGTCGGGCCGATCAGCACTGTTGCCAACTCATTCAGTCGAAACTTCAAAGTGCCTATTACGAATTTGCTATTCAAACTCATGACGACAGTAAAAGTTGGCAACAATCGACTCGGCTGGGCCGTGGGCCGGCCAGCCGGGTTGGGGACGGTCGGGCGGGACCCCGCGACCCGCGACTCTCCGCCGGGGACTCGGGGAGGCCGAGGAGACAAAGCCGACGTCGAAAAGAGGAGAGCTTTCGGAGAGACGCGTCGGTGCTCCTCACCTTGACGGAGGCGAGACTCGCACTGACGCCGCGGCGCCGCCCTGCCGCGCCCTGCCGTGACAACGTGTTTTTACGGTGGAGGGCCCCGCTACTTTACGCGTGCTTCCCCTTCATCGCGAAAAAATGACGAATAAAAACGAAATCGCTTTCCCCGCGCGACCTCTGTGTCCTCTGCTCCTCGTCGTCGCCGCCCTGGCCAATAATGCTCGACCGCGGCTCGGGGAACCTCACAGGTGAGCGGTGCCTCGACGGCGAGGGTACCGCACCGCCGCCCTTGGGACCCTCTCCATGTGGCCGGGCCGCCGGGTGGGAGGGCTGCTGGAGTCCCCGTCGCCACGCCTCGCTGCGCCCGTTGGGTTGCCTACCTCGACGGCGCGTCCTCCGCCAGACTCGGCGCCGCACCTGGCGGCAGTGCCCTTCTTACCGACCTAATGTGCTTATGCAGTGCGGCTGGTACACTGATAAGTGGCCCCTTTGCCGGATTCGGGTTTCCACCTCGCAGCGCTTCTCGGACGGGCAGCCGTATCGCCGACAACACGTAAGGATTCCCTGTGATTTACGCCTTGCTGCGTCTAGCCGATCAAACATTCTCTCTCTCTCCCTCTCTCCCTCTCTCAGAGGAGTGGGAGTGGGGGAACCTTTTGTGATGAGAATGAAAATTACTGGCCGCAAAGCGTCGCATCCGGGATAATTTAAAATGGGTCTGTTCCCGACACGGCGCGTGGGGTCCGCGTTTGGAAATTGTGCTCATGGCACTGTCATCATTGTCTCTAGGCCTCTCTCTCTCTCTCTCTCTCTCTCTCTCTCTCTCTCTCTCTCTCGCTCGCAGCTATTCATCACCCGGGCTCATCAAACGTCAGGGCAGACTCCGAACCCCACCCACCACCACCCTGGTCATCTTTTATTTTGTTACCTTACACGACCGAGGGGCGGAAAACGCGAAGATAAAAAATAGGGGCGGGCAAAAAAACTATGACAGGGGCGGTAAGGAAACTATAAATCAATGCGAAAAGGACAGGACATGGTGCGGCGTCCGCATTCCAAACAGGGCGGAGAGGAGAAGGGGTGGTAACTGACTCCGTGCGCTGGCCGGGTCCACCATGGCGACGGTCCACCGACTTGCATTCATGGACGGTTCATGTTCGTGCCAGTGCAGACCTCGGAGAAACATTTTTGGAATTTTGGCTGGAGATATTCGGGAGACTTGTCCTGGGTCAGCGAAAGGGACACACAACCCGCCCCGCCCGGCCAGTTGCTTTCCCCGGGCGGACTGCGGCGTTTACTCCTCCGGGGCCCATACCGCCCGGAGACCGTACCGGAGCCCGATATGCGGGGTGGGACGGCGACGCCATGAGCAGAAGGGACGAGCAGAGCCCGACTGGCTGGCGAGCCGATCCGTCAAGCCGCACCACGCGAACACAGCGCCGCGCCGATCGGCGACCCTCTCGGAGGAAGGGGAGGGGTGCCTCTGCAGCCCTGCGGTGCCCTGCGGTGCCCTGCGGCGGGCCAGCAGTCCGGCCCGGCAGCCCGCGCACGCCTCGGTGGAAGGGCCTTTCGCTGAGCCCTTCAGTGGCCGCGCGCCGCAGCGCCGCCGACAAAAGAACCCCCTCACCTCCACGGCCGGCTTCACGGCCTCCCGGCGCGGCGCGGGGCACGCGCTGCCTTGGCCGCCCCGAAATACGAGGCGGGCCGCTCTCTCTTCGGGGCCGGGCCGAAAGCGATTAAGTCGCTCAATCCGGTGCGAGGCGCGGGCCTCGGCCTCCCCGGTGGCGCTCTGAGCCCGAAGTGCGATTCTTTTTATCTCGGCTCTGCCAGCGGCCGCCTCGCCTTCCAAGGGGTTCAATACCTGCGCCCCGCCGGCCCCGCGGGCCCCGCCCCCTCCAGCGAGCGCCTCACCCACCACCCAGCCGAAGGCATTTTTACAGAAGCAAGATTTACGCACGCCTCGCTGTTGACTTGCCAATCTGCCACATCCAGGTGATCGCGCGGGGAGGGGGGGGAGGCCGTGGGGCGCCGCGTCGCGCCGCGTTCGGCCTCGCATTCCTCGCCACTTCCGACGGGGCCCGGCCGGGTCACCTTCTCCGGGAGCAAGGCCGCGGCCAAGGCCCCGCTGGGGGCGCTGGAGCCCCGCAAACAGATTAACGGGATGAGTGTCCGAGACAGAAGTGGCGAGGCCGAGGCGTCGGAGTCACGGCCGAGTCGTTGGCCGTGATAGAGTAGGGCAAAGACTTCTGTTGCGGTGGCGCGGCGGCCCATCGGGCCTGGCCGAGGGCCTTACCGAGGGCCGAGGCGTCGCGACGCTCCGCCGAGGCCCCGGCCGACCCCGCTTGGCCCTCGCCGCCCCTGCCGGGCCCCGCGTGACAAGGGTCGGGCTGACAAGGGCGAAAGGGCACTCAGTTGGGCGAAACCGCGGCGGGGATGGGACGCTAAGAGCTGGCCGAGCCGTCTTCTCAAAAAGAGAGCACGCGCCGCCGAGTTTGGCATTTTCGCACTGAACGCGGTGCGGGTGTCCCAGCACTCGTGTGCTTGCACCTCCGCGATGACCGCCGTGGCCGTCATCATCCGTCCTTGATTTTCCGGCCCCGTGCACGCCGGAGGCGGGACTGGGTGCCGTGCCTGGATTTGGAAGTAAAGCCATAGTCGCGCCTTGCGTCACGCCGGCCTCTTTTTTCTCATTCCCCCCTTCCATCCATCATTCGCCATCATACCCATTGGTGCCGTTGGCGGTGCTCGAGACGCGCGTGGGCGTCGCTCGCCGTCGACGTGGTGGTCGTGTCGCAGCCCGCCTCGTGCCAGCGCCGCCAGCAGTCATCAGGCGCAGCCCTGGCTGGCGGCTGCAGCGGAACCCCGCCGCCTTTGGCGCCGCCTTGTCCGTCCTGCCTGCAGACGCTCCGAGTTGCACGCTGAGTGACGCTCACATGTAAGACTAATGACAGCAGCCTCCACAGCGGGCGGCACCGCCGTCGCAGCCGCCGTCCGTCCCGCACTTGCCACTGGCTGATTTCCGCCTACCGGATCATCAAGGAGTAATCCACCGGGACGGCGTGGTGGCCAGACTTCCCGTTCGCTCTCACGTCGAGGCTGTCCGTCCCGGCCGGACCGACGTTTGAAGTGGTGGTGCGATTCGCTTGGAAGTGCGCTCGGTGTGCTCCAACCGAACCTGTGACCCCACCAATGGATTCCTCGTTCGGAGAGCAATCCATTTGGTGAGGTCAAACGTTCGGTTCGAGTCCCATTCAGTGACTCTGGAACTCAAAGCGCGTCCTGAATTTCGGCCGCCTCCTCCGGTCTTCTGGCCCACTGTGACTCGGCCACGACGCGAAGGGAAAAACGGCGGGCAAAAACGACGGCGTGGTGCAACGCCCTGCCGCGAAGCGTGCCGCCGTCGCCTCGTAGTTTGTGTGTCACAATAAATCAGAACAGTAATTAAAAGGAGACGCGGTCTGCATAATTTAATTAAATCGGGACGACACTGGCGAATTGCCGGCGCGCGCCGCCCGTCCGCGCCTTCCTTTCGATTATTCAAAAACTGTGGCGCAAGCAGTGTCGCCAACGCAGGCAAAAAGGGTTGCCAACCTCAGCCTGGCAATGTCTGGGCTGCGCTCTCGAGAAGTTGTCAAGGAGGGAGGTTGGCAACCCTATAAGCGCTGGTGCATCCTGGGCAACTTCATCCCACTACTCTACAAACTGAAGTGTGTACCCAGTATGCATCTGTGGACGCATACTGACACACGTCAGTTTGTAGTGTAGTGTGGCAACACTGGGTGGGATTCCCCGCCACAACGACGACGACGACGACGACTGTCGCTGTAAACGCGCCTCGACCAGCCGTTGCTGCTCGCAGCGATAAACCGCACGGTGCTGGACTAGGCCGTGGCGCAGGAGAGGGCGGCGCTCCTCGGGGACAGCCTCTGCCGGCGAGGCCCGTTCGTTACTCCTGACAACATTTAACGACAAACTCCCTTTGAGCTCCCAAACACAAAACCGATGATTGGCAAGGATTGAAAAGGGACGGCGCGGCGCGCTGTATGCCGAAGGCGGCCCGAAGGCCGGGGCGGCCAACAAGACGACGGGCGTCTCGAAGGCGCCAGAAAGAGGGAAAAGAATAGGCGGTGTCTCGTCGGGCCGTGGCAGCGCGGCGGCGGGGCGGCGGGGCGCAGCGTCGCTGTGGCTGACACTGTCCTGATCGATGGCTGGACGGACTGTCCCGCAGATTGGCGCGCGGCTGGACTTGCCCTGCTGCCGGCTGGACTGCGGCGTGCGGCCCCGGATGCTCGTCCGTGCCTCACGGCCCCAGAGCCCCAGCGACGCACAGTGGGCCAGAAGACCGGTGGAGGCGGCCAAAACTCCAGACGCGTTTTGAGCTCCAGAGGCGCTGAATGGGACTCGGACCGAACGTGTGACCCCACCTATGGATTCCTCGTTCGGAGAGCAATCCATTGGTGGGGTCACACGTTCGGTTCGAGTCCTATTTAGCGACTCTGGAGCTCAAAACGCGTCTGGCGTTTTGGCCGCCTCCACCGGTCTTCTGGCCCACTGTGCGACGGTCCGCCCCGGCCGCTGGCTGCCACTGGCCCGCGGGCCGGGGCGTCGAGCGTCGAGCCGAGGAAGCAATTTGTATTGGTCGCGCACGCAGAGAGAAAGAGAGAGGGACGAGGAAAAAGGAGCGAGCCGTGCCTGGAAAAGCCCTTTGACCGACAAAAAGAAAGCGCGGCAAATGTGCTAGATGGGGAAGAAATGAGAGGAACACACTGGAAAAAAGGAGGGAAAGGGAGGTGGGGGCGGAAAAAAACACGTCCTTTACATCACAGGGCGCTTACACTGTTACACCCCGCAGCGAGCAGCCCGCCAACTTGTTCGGCAATTTTTCACGGCGCGGCGCGGCTTGGCGGGGCACTATTGACGCGTTGTTGGAGTCGCGTTTCTCTCGCGGCTCGGCGCGGCTCGGCTCGGCACGGCCCGGCGTGCTAAATATCCCGTTTGACGTACGGCACCCAGTCCGTTAGCGCCGCGGCGCTCGAACTTGCAACCCGCCGATGCACAGTGGGGCCCACTGTGCGACGGGGAGGGTGACTGCACTGGAATGTGGCACTCCTCTCATCCGCTGAAATGATTTCCCCACCTCGCAGTGCCCCCGCGCCACCGCCGGCCAGATGACGCAGGTGAGGCGCGTGGCGTGTCTCGCCGGAGTGCCTCATCCACGCGGCCCCGCCGGCCCCGCGCCCCCTCCGGGGCTGCGGCGGTGAGATAGTGGCGCTTACAGCCGCGCGGGCAGCGGCTATCGAAAGTAATGCGAGCAACACTGTCGGGCCACTGCCAACTTTCTTTTATCGTGATGCCTAATCACCGCAGGCGCTGTCAAAAGGCCGATAAGGCATGCGGTATCGACGAGCCGTCCGCCTGGAGCCCTTGCAGGAGCCCTTCCAGGAGGCCCGCCTGGAAGGCGCCAGGCCCTAAACAGGAACAAATCCAGTAATGCCTCGGAGAGCTGACAGCGGCGCTTATCTTGGCCGCGCGGTGCCTCGCCACAATCAGGCCATTTTCTTCTTCTTCTGCCGGAATCAAGGAGCCCTTCTTCTGCTGCTCGGGGAGGGCCGGGCTGCCCCAACCCTTCCCCGGAGAGGCGGCCACCCTCGCTGGCTAAAAACGGAGCGGCACGCACTGACGCACACACACACACACACACACACACACACACAGACGCACGAAAAATTGGAATGGAAGAAACACAGCCCCTCCCGTTCCCAGTGCATTCGTCACACTGGGGGGATTTTATTGAAGAAACGATAATAAGTTTGCGGGGGATGGGATGGGGTCATTTGGATGATGGCTGCCGATGTTGTTGCTGCGATGCGCGACTGTTGTTGTTGTTTTCTTTGATTTACGGTAGGCGGCAATCAGGAAGACTTTTTTTTTCAATGTTGGGGGTGCTGCAGTCTTTGTGACGACACGTTCGCGTCTTGAGAAAGCAAAAGCAGGGGAGACGAAACGCGGTGCGATCCGCCCTCGCCTCGCAGAAAGTCACAATAATTTTTTATTTTATATCGTGAGGGACGTTTTGGTGTTTTTGTTTTTCTTTTCGGGGGGCGTGCGCGTCTCATAACTGTGGTGGCCTCAGGTGCAGGAGAGGGAGGACGACGGTGCAGGTGCTTCTGCTTCGCGATAAAAATCAGCCGTATAGCTCGGCGTGGCGTGGCGCGGCGTGGCACCCCTCCCCATTCAAAGCAGGCTGATGGCGCGACGGACGCGCGCTGCATCGGGAAGGCCGGCCAGGCCCTCGCCGAGGCCAGACAAGTTGTTAGACCGGCTCTATGCCCTCCCGAAAGCGCATCCCTCATTGATACTATTTCGTTTTTCGAGTTTTATTTTTTTTTCCTTTTCCTTTTTTGTACCCCAAGGGTGAGGTGAGATATATGCTGCATACGTGCACAGCATGATCTGAATGGCTGAGTATCTGTACCACTTCGGGGATAAAAATTTCAATATTTTCGCTCGCTACTCTTTTTTTTATTTCTAAACGTCCATGACGGATCCACTAAGACTTACAGGAGATCCAGTAAGATTTGTCAAACCGTTCCTCACACGAGCGTCATCGGCGTCGCAGTCCGTATAGAAGGTACATCCGCGTCACCCATCACGCTGCTCTGCGGTCCTTTTTGGAGAGTTCGAAGCTCAGCAGTAAAAGTTCTTTGTCCGGAAGTTTTAATCCGCACGCGCGTCATGATTTGGGGCGTACCTTATTGCAAGCGCCACCACGACCACCACCGCAACGACTGAGGTGCAGTGGGAGGCTATGCGTTAACACACACACACACACACACACACACACACACACACACACACACTCGCAGCCTGCAAGGCGCCGCATGTGTTCTGGTTGGAATGCGGTCCCACGCGAACCGCTGATGGCTTTTCCCAGACAGCCGTAGTGGCGCACACTCGGCTGGAGATTTAGTGCAGCTCGCCTCCCTCCTGTAAAATCGCTTAAGCTTGAATCGCGCACGCGAAGGAGTCGCGCTGCGCCTTCAGGTTTGGCGTGGCGTGGCGTGGCGGGGCGTGGCGTGGCGGGGCGTGCGTGCGGTGGGGCGTGGACTGACCCTCTGGAGACCCTGGAGTCCCTCCCTGAGGGGTGCGTTACTGCGGTCCGGGGCCGTGCCTGGCCGTGCCTGGCCGCGTACGTTCAAGAGAGAGATCTTCTCCAATCACCCCCATCTCTCTATCCCCGTGCCTCTCCTCTCTCTCCTTCCCTCTCCCTCTGTCTCTCTCGGTCTCCCGCTCTCGCCGCCGCTGCCACCCCCAGACTGTCCAGTCAAGTAATCGGTCCACTCGACCCGAGCGGCGACGTGCCCGGACGTGCCTGCTGCAAGGACACGCCATTGTAGTTATCCACCAAACGGCCCCACTGTCCTATTCGAGGGTTGGAAGGACGGGCGGACGAACGGGCGGACACTTTGTATGCGATCCCACACACCTTTCTGATTCCTTTTTAGGCGGGAAAAAAAAGCTTTTGTTGACGGAGAAATGGGTCAGTCGCGTGAAAGCACAGCTTTTCGCAATTTCAGCTTCCCCAGCCGGCCACGCAGTGTGCACACACGTACACGTCCATACAGTGCGCACACACACACAAACACACTCAGAGCCGCGGCGAGTTTAATAATAATTTGATTGCGACCACTCAATCGTGCTAATACGCGCAGTGGAACTGGCGTGGCGTGTTGAGGCTGGCTGGGTGCGCTCGGTGGCACTGCAGGCCGCCGCCAGCGCGCCGCCAGCACGCCGAGACAGCGCAAAAAGCAGAAACGGAAGGCTCGCCGTGCGGAGACACACACACTGATTGCTTTGTGCCGTCAAAAGAGCAGGAAAGGCACACGCGTGCGCTTCCGAAATGGATTTCGCATTATTCTCTGGTTTTTCTTCTTTTTCCCTTTTCGGTTTCAGTTCTGTTTTTGTTTCTATGGCGGCTCACGCGTGCTTTGGCGTCACTTTTGTTGATGAGAACCAACCGTCGGACTTTTCGAGGCCCGGCATATTGTGTAAGTTGGCCGCTCTGAAGTGCGCCTTTTTCCTCCTTGTTCCAGGCGCTCCGGCGGAGAAGGGTCGGCGCTGCGGTCCGACAAACGTGAGGCAATGAGGTTCCACATCGGGAACAGCTCGTGTCAGCGCTTATACCTGGCGAGCCGCGGGACCGCCCCGCTGGAAGACGCTGGAAGGCGCTGGAAGGCGCTGCAGGGCGCTGGAGGCTGCTGGAGGGCGCGGCCCGCCTCTGCGCCGGAAAGTTGGCCGTTTGGGTAGGTAGTTATTGACTGAATGCTTGCTCATCTCTTCCACGGCTGTGAGGAAAATGGCAGACGAAGATCTGAAGGAGCCTCGCTGCTCCACTCCGCTCGCGTGCAGCCGCCCCGCGCTCCGCCCAACCCTTTCGCCCCCCAGCAAAGCCATCCGTATCGGAATTGAGTGGATATGAGTATTTGCGAGGTAAAGAGATGCTTCGGATTTATAGTTTGTCGGAGTCATCTCTCTCTCTCTCTCTCTCTCTCTCTCTCTCTCTCTCTCTCTCTCTCTCTCTCTCTCTCTCTCTCTCTCTGGATTGGATTGGATTTCATCGAGCGGCAAGAAGAGGCGGTCGGCCCCGATTTCCTTGCTGTCTGCCCGCCGCCGGATTGAAACGTTTTGGGGCTGGATCGGGCCGTGTCGGGGCTCCAGCAACCAGCCTCGCAGCCAGGACTCGCTCCAGCCAGGTAGGACCTGCAAACAGTGAATCGGCATAATTATATGTAGGATTCACACAACTTTAATGCGGTAAGTTATGAGTTACATTCTGTAGTCACTGATCAAACCAGCTGGCAGGTGAGTGGACAAATCTCTTAAGTTAACGCTGCAGCACCCTGGAGGTGAGTAGAGAGTGACACAGAGTTCTCCATTACATCGCTCAGTAGGACTCGTACCACTATAAAACGATAAGTGTATTGGTCCATCATCAATGCAAACGGCTGGTGAGTAGACGTGTCTTATGGTTCATCACTGAAGCACCCCGCACGCGAGCACAAGTGTATTGAGGGTTGAATAACTCAACTGCGAAACGTCGCAACAACTTTAAAAAAGAGCGCGTATGGTGCACTCATCAACATTTTTGTAAGTGAAGATCGTCTTTTGTGTTCTGGAAGCACTGAGAAACACTCGAACCTCTTGAAAACGCCCCCGTCTCAAGTTTTGGCCATATCATAGAAGACTCCGGCGCGGCTTGTGCTCAAAGACAGCCCCTCGCTGGGCTTGTACGGCGCCAACCTTGGACTTGGTCGGTGGCGCGGCGGCAGATAAACTTAGTTTCCCTTCTTGCCGTCACACTCGTCGGAAGAGAGCGCTGCTTATCACCAACTCGCGCGCCTTGGCGGAATGACAGTGTGTCGCGCTGCCGTGCCGCCGCGCCACGTGGACAGGGTTGTCGGGCTGGCTGCGACGCCGCGCTGCTCAGTGGGCCAGAAGACCGACGCCGGCGGCCAAAACTCTGCACGCGTTTTGAGCTCTTGAGTCCGCCAAACAGACCTCGAACCTCGTGTGACCCCACCAATAGATTCCTAGTTTGGAGAGCAATCCATTGGTGGGGTCACACGTCTGCTTCGTGTGCCAGTTAGCGACTCTGCAGCTCAAACCGCGTCCGTGATTTTGACCGCCTGCACTGGTCTTCTGGCCCACTGTGCCGGACTGTGTGCCGTTCATCAGCGCGGGCTCTACTGGGATCACGTGGCGCGCTGTCCCACCCCGCCCGTTTCATTTCGGCGTTTACACACACTGTAGCGAAATAATGCACGCGGCAAAGAGAACGGCCTCTGGCTGCGGAGCGCCTTTGGTCTAGCCCTTAGTGGTAATGGTAATGGCGGGTAGGCAACGCGCTGGCTGCAGCGCAGCCCTGCGCTCGGGTTGCCTACCGCCGCTTCGCAGGGGCTCGCCGCTCGGCCGGAGGCGTATAAAAAGTTGTTGTTGGGAGGACACGTTCGCACAACTCATGAGCCACGCTGCGGCCACGCTCGGGATGCCCACCACACACTCACGTTTTATGATGGCGGCGAACGTGACGTTCCTGTTAAACCGAATCCACGAGGCGGGGCGGCGTCGGCGGCCACCGCGCTGACCGAAGTCGGCTCCGGATCGCCCCCAAGTTGGCCAAACACCGGCACGACCCGGCTCGGCTCCGCCCTGACGCAGTGGGCCTGGCCGCGGCGCGGCTGCGCGGGGCTGCCACCGCGCTCCACTCGTCAAGGCCTGCAGCCCCTGCCTCGGCCACTGCCAAACGAATCCCAGCGTCAAAGTTTTGTTCCGCTGATCCGGATCACGCACCGCGGCACCGCCGGCCACCGCGCACGGGATGGGGATTTGTTGGCCGCCGCCCTGCACGTCCCGGACGTCGAGCTGACTTGGGGGCGGCCGCCTTCTCGTGAGCAATGTCATTCTTGCTAATATTCGTCCACTCGGTATTCAGAGTGGACACACTGGCGCAGCAATGCTGCGTGCATCGCTGCGCGCACCTCGACAGGTGCCCCTCCCGCGTCCTCGCTGACGCGATCCATGGCGTCCGCCGTGTCCGCCGCGTCCATCGACACGTATGCCCAGCATTTCCGATCGGCCGATTTTCTCCGAAACGCGATTAGAGTCGGATCACGGCTCAGCCGCGGCCCGAATGCAAATTGGGCAGCGGGGGTGGTAATGAGTTCTGACGGGGGTTGAAGGCTCGTCCTTCCCACCCCCTCCCCTGTGGTCCGGGCACGCGCCAATCGCTACTAAATCGGCCAGCCATGCAAAACGGCCCGGAACGGTTCGGAACGGCCCTGGGTGTCCAACGGACCGTACCCAATATAGAGAGGACGGAGGGTGGCTTTCAAGACCCGCCCCCTCCCACTTGGAATTTTTTTTCGTCTCCCTCGTGGCACGCCGCACTGTCCCCCTCGCACCTTTGGCCGTCGTCGCCACCCTCTCTCTGTCCCACCCCAAAGTCCTCTTATTTCAAAATCCAACCCTCCGTCGTCTGCGGTGTTTCGGTCCACCACGCGGGGGGCGTGCGATCCGAATGGAACGCCATGCCTTCTGCTCCGATAGAAAAAAGTTTATTCTGAAAAAAGAAAAACAACTGCGCTTGCACTGCGCAGTGCGCATTCGTACCGAAGTACATTATTTCTTCGATTTCTCCTTTTTCGTCCGGAATGGCCGCTTGGCTGGGTCCCTTCCGGCGCGCCGCGTGGCACCGCCATATTCAACACGCATTTCTGTCAATTTAACATCGCCTTCCGTCCGGTTGGCCTTAATGCCGGGGTGGGCGCAGCGCGCCGCGGCGGGGCTGCGCAGCGATTAGTCTATTGTGCGCCGCGCCGCCACTGGTTCTTCGGAAACGGCAAACTAGCGAACGGCGGGGGTGAAGAACCCGGCCAGCGCGGAGGACGGGGCGGACTGCGGGGATGCAGTCTGCTGTGCATTCAAGGATGACTTCTCCCTGTCTGCTCCAATAATCTCACGGCCCGGGCTGTCTGTCTGGCTGTCTGCCGGGCTGTCTGCCGGGCTGTCTGTCTGGCTGTCTGCCTGGCTGTCTGCCTGGCTGTCTGCCGGGCTGTCTGCCGGGCTGTCTGCCGGGCTGTCTGCCGGGCTGTCTGCCGGGCTGTCTGCCGGGCTGTCTGCCGGGCTGTCTGCCGGGCTGTCTGCCGGGCTGTCTGCCGGGCTGTCTGCCGGGCTGTCTGCCGGGCTGTCTGTCTGGCTGTCTGCCGGGCTGTCTGCCGGGCTGTCCGCCGGGCTTTCAGACTGTCCGCCAACCCATCCCGCGCCCCATCTGCATTGAACGTGTTGTTGCAGCCGTAATCCGCAAGACTGCGCCGCGCGCTCGGCGTGCGCCACGCGGCCCGGCGTGCGGTCGCGTGCCGCCCGCGACTCAATAAACTCGCGCCCATTTAAAGCGCCCTAATCCACTGGCCGATATTTTTTTGAGCCTCCGGCCGCGCCGCCGCGCTCACGGGGACGTGGATGTGCTTCTGGCGAGGACGCAGTGGAGGGGAACTAAGCCGGCGTGTGTGTCGAGTCGACTGGAGGCAGGCTGAGGCGGGCTGAGGCGGGCTTGGGAGCTCGAGGACTCGGTCCTCCGCGAGTCGCTGGTCGGGGCCAGCCGCGCGGCAGTAATGCAGTGGCGGCCCCGACGGCTTCCACGACGCCGTCCTCGTCGATTCGAAAGGAAATCATGCCGCCGCCGAAGGAAGGAAGGTGCGCCGTTCCGATTGGGCCGAGCTCCGCCGCGCCGCGCGGTGTCCGGTGTCAAAGGCGGCCGCGGAGCTACGTCGCTGCCAGTGGCGCTGCCATCGCGTGGCGAGGCACGGCGCGCTTCTAGGAAAAGAGCGACGCCGTCGTCTGCTCGCCGCCTTGTTGTTTTACCATTACGCTGCTCTCTTGCGCCGTGCGCGGCGTGCGCCATCGGCTGATCGTCGTGCACTTGAGGGAGGAGAGGCGAGTGCGACCCTCTTGCCGCATGGGCTGGCACGAGCACTACGCCGCCCAGTCACCGAGCGGGAAGGGAAAGCAATTGCTGTCGTCTTTCGCTACTCGCGCGCTGCGGCAGCGGCGGCGCCACGGTAGAGAGAGTACCGTCTCCCCTCGAGTCGCCCCTTTGGGTCCCCATCGACGGAGACACGCGTCTCCATGATGCAACAATTACAGACCAGCCGGCCGTCCGCCACGCGCACCACGCCCCGCCACGCCCCGCCCCGCCCCGCCACGCCCCGCCACGCCCCGCCACGCCACGCCACGCCACGCCCCGCACGCGTGCTGCGTGACCGCGGCGTGGATGCGAGGGGAGCCTGGCCGCGGCGGGGCGGCCGGATCCATTATATTTCTGCGCCGTCCTTCGCTCCGAGCGAGGGAACGAATTCCATTGATTCCAGTCGATTGATTTTTTTTCCTCGGTCCAGAAAATATATATTATTATTGTGCGCCGCTGTCCCTCGTTTTGCCGATCTGAAAGGATCACCAGCGCGGCGACCACCATTTCATTTTAGGATGTGGAATTTGATTGAGAAGTGGTGGCGGCCTGGCTGGGACGCGCGGCTGATGCGAGGGAGATGTCAGTTTGACCGCGACGGATCTGGACGAGGACTGCCTGCCGCGTCGCCGCGCTGCGCCCCGCGGCCCGTCCCGTTATTCACTCGCATTTGGGCGCTTCCTCGCGGCGCCCTAGATCACGGCGCGGCAGCACGCGGAAGCGGCCGGTCAAACGCCCGGAAGGAGAATTTACGCGCCGCACTTTCCCTCTCATTGTGAGTCGGGGGGCGCGGCGAGGTGCCAATTCGCGGCCCGGCATAAAGTATGGCGCACACACACGGGCCGCGCAAATTGTAACGGCCAGTGTGGTAGGCTCCTCACGTTGGCCGTAAAGGGCGGCCCGGCCTGGCCGTGGTGGCGGCCCGGGCGGCCCGGGCGACGCGGGGTGCTGATGAGAAGAACGCCATCACAGATGGGTATGGAGAGCGGTCCCTACGGTTGTTAGGGAGAATCAGTTAGCGATGTGGGATATTGCCCGGGCCGGAAACGGGCCTCGGGGGAGCCGCGGCGAGCCTGGCCCTGGGAAGGGGGATGGGAGGGGGGAGTGTCGCTGGAATGTCCCGGCGTCCTTGTGGCGGCTGCCTTCGATTGTCCTTCAGGACCTTCTTTTCCTCCACAAAGCCTAGCTGGGCGCCGGGGGTTGGAGGTGGGCTCGCACGCCGCCCGCGGTGCCGCGTCGAGAGCGTGGATGGAGCGAGCGTGGAGGGAGCACCTCCCGGCTGTCCTACTTTATTACTTAAGCAAAGAGACCGCCCCGCCTAATGGAAGGGCATCGGCTCAAAGGGTGTGTGTGGGGAGGACAAGGTTGGGGGGTGGTGCCTACCACCCCTCGTTGCGGCTTTTAACAAGTGCAGGCTAACTCTTGCGTGTTGCAGTTCTAATCCGTCTTCACCGCGACCAGCGAGCTGAGCTACCCCAACCCCTTCGCTCCGCCACGCCCCGCCACGCCGCTCAAACTGGCTGGGTGCTCTATATATCTCCGTCAGACAGCACGTACCCCTTACTCCCACCCACCGCGCGTTTGACGCCCTGCCACCATGTTCCGCGCCGCTGTGTGTATGTGTGTGTGTGTGTGTGTGTGTGTTTGCCGCTCTTGCAGCATTACAGCAGCTTGGCGCAAATACTCGCAGGCATCACAATAAATCCGTGACCCAAGCCCCCGCCCGTGTGTGTGCGTAGTCGATGTTTGTTTGTGTCGTCAGTGTGTGTGTCCAGGCCGTCCAGGCTGGGCGGGCGGGCGCGTCGCTCTCTGCGAACGCTTTTTCTGCTGCGCGAGTGACATGGTGATTAAGCACATCGGGGAGCGCGGCGCGCCGCTCGCCCGAACGATGCACAACACTCGGCGGCACAGTTCCAGCGCGGCGGCGCCCAGCGTAAGGAGACACGTGGGTGGGCGGCTTCCACGACAGCGCGCACGACAGTCGGCGACAGTCGGCGACGCGGTGGTCTGAATTGGTGCCGACAGGTGGCGCGGCCGACGGCAGGCCGCCACACGCGGCGTTGCGTTTTGGAGCGCGAAAATTTAATGGCGACGTGCGCGCCGCCAAAGTGGGACTGCGGTTTTATTAGGGGACACCTGACTGCCAGGGTGGCGAGGCGACGGCGAGGCGCGCGGCGCGGCGCGGCGCAGCCGGGGTGGGGAGAATAATTATTTTACGGCCACGAGCCTATTTTTAAAGCGAATAAAAAAGTAGTTTTTGTTGCACGACCTGTCCACTCCGGCGCCATGTCGGAGGGAAATCGTAATGAAATGGCCTGCCTCCCCCCCCTCTCTCTCTCTCTGTCTCCCTCGCGCCTCCCTTTCCGCCACCAGCACGGCCAGCGTTATGGCGAGTCGAGGTGTATTAACTACGGGGCGAGATGACGCTGTGCCCACGATCATCCAACACACACACACAGACACGGACCTCACGTACGCATACGCACTCCCGTTGCGGCGGCCCTTGCCCGCGGGATTACTCCGCCGGTCGGCCGAGCAGGCAGAGTGCGCACGTGCGGACCCCCCGCAGGTAAGGCACGGTGCAGTGTAAGCCCCACGCCACGCCCCACCCCTCGGGGTGTGGGATTACACCGCGGGTGGGGGTAACGGACGCCTTTCATGAGGGATTACCTCTTGCAGACGGCATGCGTCTTGGTGCACGCGCGCCTCCGTGTGTGTGTGTGTGTGTGTGTGTGTGGGGGGGCCAGCCATTGGCGGAACGTCCAGCCTCAGAGGCCTAATGAGCCCGGCCTGCACTGCTCGCCTCGGGTTGTCCGCCACGCCGACCACACCGAGGATGACTAACTCTCATACGAAAAGAACTCACAAACCCCAGGATTAATCTGATGATGAGAAATTGAGGCCAAGTTGAAACAATTTACGGGCGTGTGGGACACGGTGGCGGTGCGGCGGAGGGTCGCAGTAAGGGCCCCGTTGATGAGTACGGTGGGGGTGGGGCGCTAGCAGGCGCTAGCGGGCGCTAGTTCCTGGCGTGTGTTGCCGGGGCTGGCGGGGCCGCCGGGGCCTAGCGTGCAGAGGAAGCCACCAGACATCCGACAACCCCGCGGTACACGCCGGTGGGTGCAGCACTTGGCTGCAGAACGGGGCCCTCGGTGGAGGGGGCCCCGCTGGGGGCTCGACACGGCCTGGGGGCTGATTCCGAATAGCGCTCTGTCGCTCTGTCTCCCTCACACAAGGCGTTGCATGCGTGCGAGAGAAACAGAGCGAGAAAACCGTCTCTGAGAATCAGCCTGCGAGGCCTCGCACGGCGCCGCCGCAAACCCGATGAGAGTGATTTCCCGCGCGGAGGGCCGCCGAGGCGCGCCGAGGCGCGGGGCCCCGCGAGGGGATGCTCACTTCGTGCACTTTTCCGGGAGTTGGAGGGGAAGAAATGCAAGCTGTACGTATCGCGGGGAGGGGCTGGCTGCTGCGTTCGACAGGAGGCCCCAGTTTACGTCAGGTGGGGAGACCTCTGCAGCTGATTTTTTTCCGGTATTGGGGATGGGGTGGACGGAGTCCACGCTGGACGCCGCCGCCGCGGTTCGTATCCGATCGCTTCAAACGGGGGACACGCGCGGCCGCCCACCCCCGCCAGTGTGTGTGTCTGTGTTGTGGCGCGGTTGGCACGCGCGCGCGTCACCGCAGTGCGTCTGTGTGTGTTCGCGTGTGTGGCTGTGTCTGCGTGGAGTGGGCTGTCAGTAGCAGTGCCTATACCGTGCCAGATCCAAGTGGCCCCGTATCTGTGTGCGTGTGTGTACGTGTGCCTGTGTGAGTGCTTGCGTCACAACAGTCTTAGTCACGCGGTCCGCATTACGTGCTGGTTCGTGTCAGGGCCAGTCAGCTTAGGGGTGGCGCGCGGCCTCGCCCGGCCTGGCCCAGCCTCGCCCAGCCTCGCCCAGCCTCGTCCGGTGCTGCCGGCAGGTTGTTTGCCTTCCTGTCTACGATCCTCCGCGAGCACATCGTGGGCCTGCTTGTATCCTGCAGCACGCCCAGCACGCCCGCGGCGTAGACAGCGCGGTGAAGCCTTCCTCCCCGGCGCGCGCCCCAAAAAAGGGACTCTCGAATGGAAAGCGAATTATTAACGCTGTTTACACTCCGGTCGAAGCAACCCGCCCCGCCCCGCCCCGCCTCCCGCGAGACGTGACATTAAAGAGAGAAGAAACAGGACTCGATTGAATCTTTGCGGCGATCGCTGTTTCAATCTGGGAGGGTTCTCTGTCGAATAAGTATCATCACGGCGTCGACGCGGTGCCGTCTCGGGACGCTCCCCGCGGGCCGAAACGTCGACGAGCTTGAGGGAGACGAGGATGGGCCTCGGCGGCGTCCCTCAGCGGCCTCCCTTGGCACCAGCTGGGAGGCGGCTGACAGACAGCGCCTCTGTGTCACTACCGTTTCCCCCATCAGCCACACACACACACACACACACACACACACACGGGCGACACTCTCCACTGGGGGTGGGTGTGAAATTATATCACCATGGGAGGGAATTATTAATCAGAAGCCAGTCTGGCAACTTGGGCAATCGCGTCTGATGGGCCCCACCACGGCGCCGCGTCACGGCTCTGCGCCACACCCTCAAGTGCCGAGTCCTGCTAGGCGGGCCGAGGGCGGGCCGAGGGCGGGCGGCGCTCCCCGGGGACGCAGTGGACTCCGCGGTCGCACCGCACTGGGGACCGCGCCGGGGACGCGGGCCGGGGACGCGCGCGACGCCCCCAGGGGACGAGGGCGAGTGGCTGCCTGCCTGCCGGGCGTCGGCGTAACGTGGCCGTCGTGGAGGCTGCGCCTCGCCGCGCCCGCCCGTGTGAACATTCTGGCCGCAGCGCTAATCCGACCCTTTTGCGTTTCAACCTCCTCCTCTCCTCCCACCACGCTGTGAAGTGCGGCGGCAGAAAAAAAAAACGGGAATGGTGGGTGTTTTTGGCGGGCGTCCTCGGCCGAGGCCTGGACGACGGGAAGCGGCTATGGCGTGTAGGACACCACGACGACGTTAGCCGTCCCCTTTATTACATCTCGTGGTCATGCGGAGTCGGGGGGAGGGGGAGGCGTTTGCATCCCTGCAGTAATGAACACCCCATGCAGTTACTGCCCGGGGCGAGCCGCGCCGAGATCGCACTCCCGCCAACGTGTGCGTGTGTGCGTGCGTGTGTGGGTGTGAGTATGCGCGTCCCATGCAGGCAGCAGGTGTTCTTTATTATTCCGCCTCTAGGTGGCGCTGGCACGGCTAGCGCTGGAATCCACACTGGTGGCCCTGGCGGGGCTGGCGGCGCGTGCAGGGTAACGGATGTCTTGATTATGCGCGGCCATACCAGCCCCTGCTGGAAGAATAAGTCAGCATGCTGGTCTTAATGAAGCGGAGTGCAGACTGATGAGTCGTCTGGAGGCGTTCCGGCGCGGTGCGGCGCGGTGCGGCGCGGTGCGGGCCTGATTGATACCGTATTCGTACAGTTTGCATTAATCCTGGCGGTCCGGGAGGCTGCCTGCCGCTGCCCACAGATGGATGGGAATTATCCATCAGAATGATGACGAGCGGAGCGGGACCGCGGCCCGAGCCGAGCCGTGCCGCGCGGTGAGCCGGTGCCAGGTGCCGGGCCGATAGTTTGGCAGTGTAGTAGTGCCTTGTAGATTCTACGCAATTTCCCGGCCCTTTTTGTTCTCTTGGCAGTCTTTGCACAACTCTCCCCAAAGTGGTCGTCGCCGTGGCCCGCCCCGTTTGCGGTCACGGGGAGGGGGCACAGAGATTTATGCTGGATGCTAAATTAAACTGAGCCGCGGCGGCGCTCTCAAGGAGAGAGCCGAAGCACGACAATGAAATCAAGTGGGCTGCAGCAGCCCCTTCGCCATTTGCGTGCCGGAAACGAAAAGTAACGCTGGCCGCAACGCGCTCGGCCGCACCACAGTGGGCCAGAAGACCGGAGGAGGCGGTCAAAGTCCCGGACGCGTTTTGGGCTCCAGAGTCGCTAAGTGGTACTTGAACGAGGAATCCAATGGTTGGGTCACACTTTTGTTTCGAGTCCTGTTTGGTGACTCTGGAGCCCAAAACGCGTCTTTGCCCGCCCGGTGGTCTGCAGGCCCACTGTGCGCGAGTGCCACAAGACGGACGGACTCTTTTTCCCCGCCCGGCCGTCTGCGCATTAGACTTTATTTCGGACCGAAAGCGGAAACTGGAATGAACACGATAAGTGTGATCATCCCCGGGCTAACCGAGACCCCCTTAACCCGCAGCCCCCCCGCCTGTTGCCCTGCCGGGGTGGCTTAGCCCGGCCTGGGCCCCTCCGGAGGAAGCTATTCCAAATAATTGTCTGTCTCCCGAAAAGTGGTCGGTCTTGGCGAAATTAGTCTGTGTCATTATCGGCGAGCGTAATTAGTCCGCTCGGCCGTCAGAGGGGAGAGTATGAAAAACTCAGAGCCGCCTCGACGGGAATCGATCCCGCGACCGCGAGGCATGCACAAGTAATCGCGGCCTCGTTCAGGCTCGCTGCTGCGCGCGGCCCGCACGGTCTGGCAGTTTGAAAATGCAAAACTTGGCGCGTCACCGGCTGGCAGCCCGACGGGTAGTGGGCAGCCATGCGCAGGAGCCGCCAGTAATTTATGAGTCGCCTGTCGCGGCGCATCGCGTCGCGTGTCCGCGTCGCGGACTTTCGCAAGAGCGAACCCGACGAGGCGCGCTGCGGAGAGCCGAGCGGAGAGCGCTTCGGAAAGAAACCAACCCGCAGTGGGCCAGAAGACCGGCGGAAGCGGACGAAATTCGAGACGCGTTTTGATCTCCAGAGTCGCTAAATGGCACTTGAAACGAGAGTTTGACCCCTCCGAACGAGGAATCCATTGGTGGGGTCACGCGGCCGGTTCCAGTCTGGAGCTCAAAATGCGTCGAGAGTTCCGTCCGCTTGCACTGGTCCTAGGCCACTGTGCGCGGTTGTTGCGTGGTTGTTGGACCGCGCGGCTCGCGAACGACGACGCGCTGCCCCGAGTACATCCCCGCCTTAAACGAGGGCGCAGATCGGCGTGAGGGAGGCGCGCTGGGCGAGGCGGCAGCCCCTCTGCGAACCAGAGGCCTGCAGGGCGAGCCCCCGGCGGGACGGCCTGGGTGGGGCCGGTGCGGTGGTGGTGGGCTGCTCCGAGGCGAGCCAAGTGTGAAAGAGAAAAAATAAAGGGAAAGAAAACAAGAAGAATACGAGAAAAGGGGGTGGGGCGGAGGACGGTGCAGACCTGAAGAGGGTAAAACTTGGGCCCCAACACCAGACTCGTCGCTCCGGCCTATCCGCGCTCTCACACACACTCACACACACACACACACACACAGGGCTGGTGGCAGTGGCTACAGTGAAACGGACAATCGTGCATCTGGGAGCGTTAGTCGGGCTGACTGCGCGCCGCATTGGAAGTGGCCGGTCTGGTCCTGACTAGCTGCGGCCGATAAGAAGCACTCTGGCGCGATCAACCCGTCGCACACACGCTGCAGTGGACTAACAGCCAGAGGAGCTCATTTTTGGTCCAACCCACTTTTTCGCCCCGGACACGCGATAGAGCCGACGGGGAAAAGGCCTGTCAAAGTATTAACGCCCTGTTAAATTTTTGAGCAACTTTAACGGAACCTGATGGACGAGCCTTGTCATTTCACGGCCTGCTGGTCTCTGTTTTGGACACACGCGGCCGCAGCGCGTGTGTTCCCGTTGCCGGCAGTCTGCGGGACACACGTGGCGGCCCTCAGACACAAACTCATCACGGCGCTGGCGGGCCTTTATTGCCGGACACAACAAGGCCGGCCCAATCTCGCGCTGCTCTCGCCTCGCGCCGCCGTTGCCGCTCCAAAATTGATTTTACCCGGCGGCCGGACGGGCGACAAAGATTACTCGCAGCCTGACCTGAGCCACCGCTCACTCTCACACGCTCACACAGTGTGCTGCAAAGAAAAGCAATGTGCAATTTTCATGAGCAGGCGCCGTAACACTGCTGCAGGCTGCGAAGTGAAATTTGAGCCTCATAGATCCGGCCGCGCGCGCCCCGGCCTGCGATGCTTGGCGAAGCTTGGCGCGTGCAAAGCGTGCTTTGGCCACAAACACGGCCTCCCGGTACAGCGCGCTGCTGCTCAAGTGTGTGGCCTGGATGATTGAGGACATGGCGGAGGGCGGCGAGTTGATGGAGAGGAGAGCAGTGTGCGCTGACACACACGGGCACACACACGCACGGACAATACGTTGGGGCGTAGCCGGCGTAGCGCCGACGAGAGGAGAGTATCTTGGCGGATACATTTATCTTGGCGTAACGGCGCTAGTACTTAACCCATTTCCCACTGAACATTCAGTAATTGTCCTCGCGTTTAATGGACCGTAGGTGGCGAGGCGGGGTGGGCGGGGAGAGGATATAAGGCGCGAGCGTCCCCTCTCGGCCGGAGGAAGGACTCCCTTCATCGTGGCCTTCATTAGTTCCCCCGGGATGGCGTCATCCCTGCTCGCCCGGCCCCGCTCCAACAAGACCCTCGAGCCGAATGGAAATGTCCGCTTGCTGGTTTGGTTAAAGCCACTAAAACTCGGCAAAGGATTCCGCCGCCTCTTTATGTAACCAGGCTCGGCCTTGGCAGTGCAGTGCTGGTCTCGGCCCCGATAGAATCATGGACGCCCCTTCGCCTGATCCATTATCTCCTCTCTCCCTCCGCCATCAAGGACCCTTGCCCCACCGCGCCCTGCCCGCCCTGCCCTGCCCGCCCGGCCTCGACACCCAGGCCGCAGCCCGAGAGGACTTGCAGCCCCGTTGGCACGTCTCAAGTGCTTCGGAAGCTCAGTGATCACCAAGAAAGACACTGCAGCAGGGCGACGGGGGCGCGCACACGCCGCCATTGCGTGCACAAAGTCGCCCTTGGCTCGGCCTCGCTTGTTCCGACACCAAAGCGGTTGTCGTAAGGTAGGGACTTGACTGGCGATAGGTTCCCGCACCTTACTGCGCCGCCTACCATAAACGTTGAGTCGCATTTTGTCGCGGTGCCCTTTCAAGCTTCACCGCGCGCTCTCACTCACACAGCCTTGAACGCACGGCACACACTCACATAGCACTCACTGAAAATGTTGCCTCACTCTCTGGGCCTTTTCCGGGACTTGGAGCAAAAGTGGTTTCTAGTGCAGTTACAATGCAGGTTTGCGAGGCAGCCGTTTAGGGCCGCTGTAAGCGTGGAGAGGGTCGCCGGAACTGCGGCGCAAAATGGAACCGATGCCAAGTTTTTCTATTCCTGTGCGGCTTTCTAGCGCGCCAGGCGACACAACACCGCCCTCTCCGCGCGCTCGCTTTCCTCCGCCTGCGCCCCTCCAGCAGGTCCTTTGAGGGAAAAGGGAGGGCAAGAAACAATATACTCCTTCTCTTCGTTGCTCTTCTGCGACGGACATTGAGGGCTGGAGGAAGAGGATATTGCTGAGATTTGTGTGCCGTTAGGAGTGGCGGCGAGGCTTTCGTGTGTGCGCGTATGTGTTGGTGTGTGTGTGTGTTTGTGTGCGGGAAGGGAAGGGGACTGCGGACTGAGTTGCAGACGTCTTGCTCCATAATTGCAGGGGCTACTCCAGCTCAATGCAGATCAGTGGCCGGGTTTCGCCCGGTTCGACCACGACAGGATTACCTCCGGATCACATCAGCTCGCAAGTCCTGGTCTTAGCTCTCTAGGGTCCCGGAGTCTAGAAGAGCTGCCAGTAGCGCTCCGGGAGACAACCCGAAGGACACGCAGATTCGGGCAAGCTGGAAAAGCAGATCCACCGAATGCCCCAAGAGCGTTACTGCGACCCCTTTTAAAAGAAGGAACAAACACAGAAACGTTTCATAGAGGTGGCTTATGTGGCGGGCTGGCTCTGATCTGGTGATACCTCCGTGCCTGACCGACACTTAATAATGCTGGCCTTCTGGTGGCAGCCCTCTGCGAATGGGTTATTGTCACTTCCTTTCGATCGTGCTCGATGGTCGTAATGATGGGTCACAGTGCGCCAGGCAAGGGCGAAGCAAGAGCCAACGAAGGACTGGGCGCCGCGGGGCGTGGCGCGGGGCATTCAGACAGACCGGGCTGGGGCTGTCCTGTCCGGCCCGTCCCACACTGCTGCCCTGCAGACTGATTCCGAGGGTCCTTTTCGTCGCTCTGTCCCTCTCGCACTCACGGGGCATCCCGTACGGGCGCAACAAAGACGGAGCGACGACAGTGACTTTGAGAATCAGTCCACTGCCGCGGCAATATCCCGGCGGACAATATCCGGCGGCTTGGCAACCGAGGAAACACGTAGCGTGGCTAGGCCCGGCCGTCCGGTCGGCAGCCCGCGCCGCCACACAGTGGCACTCGGGGCGCCAAAAAGGAGGAAGAAGGCTGCTTTATGTTGTGTTTCCCCGGCCGTGGGTTCAACTCCCGGCAACGTAACTCCCCGTTGCCGAGTGACTTGGCCTCCAATTGGATTCCCCCCAAAAAATCTTAAAAATGAGTATTGCGTACCAAGGAAAAAGTTTGTAAGTCTAAATGTCCTGTGTTTTTAAACATAAAAATTGAAATAACGCATCAATTCTGAATACCGGCAGGCCTCATACCGCGGTGCGCCCTGTCGCCACACCATCCATTTGGCGCGGTGTCGTGCGGCGGGGCGGTCATCTTGCGGCGCACCGCAGTGCTCGGCAGCACGGCGTGGCAGCCCGCCTGGCGGTTAGGCCGCCCACACGCACGCGTGTCACGCGGCCGAGCTAGGGGGCTAATGGTGCGGGGTACGAGGGGCTGGCCCGCCTGCAGCCCGACCGGCTCTGGCTCGCCGCCATCGACTCCGGCCCATTTATTTTTTCCGGACAGGTGAATTTTCCCCCACTTGGGCGTCGTGGTGGTGCTAATTGCGCGACGGTCCCTGGACGCTGAGTAATGGCCACACGCCGAGGATCCCGAAGGATTATTATGTTTTGAGACGCACGCTGCGCTAATGGGAAGGCTGCTAACAGCGCCGCGCGCCGCTTAGTGACATTCGAGCCGAGTTTTGAGCCGAGGCGAGCCGGGGCGGGCGGGCCTGTCGGCAGCTGCGCCTTGTACGCGATTATTATCAAAGTTCCGACAGACACCCCGAACGTCCCCCGTTCAATAATTTGGCGGAATAATATTGAAGCGAGACTGTATCAGAGTTAGCAGCACCTGCGACTCATGAACGCGGCGCGCGGCCAGCGGCGCAACTTTTTAATGAAATATTATGAATTACTGTAAAGTTTGGTGCGTGTCGGCGCCCGGGATTAATTGTATGACCCTTAGCGCGGATGGGGAGGCTTAGCGCCCTGACATCCATTCACGAGGTAAGGCCCGGGCCCCTTTAATTGGTTCCTTCATCATAACAATTAAGCATAATGTTCGGCGGATCCGATGCTGCTCCGAGGCTTTGGGTCCGCGCGGGCGGGGCCGGGCCGTTGCCGGGGCCCGCTGGCTCCACCGGCCTACGGGGCCCTTCTGCTGGGCTCTGGCGGCCCCGCCCCATTCTTATTGGAGGATCTTCGGCAGACTTAGGGAGCAGTGTTGGTGGCCACTCCATTCCCAGCAAAGCACGCTCGCCAGAGAATCAATTCCAGTCGATTCTAGTTAGTTTTTCATCTGGATGGTATCCCTTTCAAAATCCACTCCGTATTTTCAATCAAATTTTGACACATTCCAATTTGCATTCCAATTGCTCCCGCCGTGGTGGCATGGCGTTTGTTTTCTCCGAAGCACATTCTCGCTCGGCCACAACGTGCCTCACTTTCAAAGCGGCGGCTCTTGCCCGCCAATTAAATCCAAGCACCCCTTTTCTTTTTAAACCCACGGTTCTGGACGTGCAGCCACACGAAAGGACCCCTGGCAGATTCAAAACTCAGCCGCCACCGCCCCGCGGCAGGCGGCAGCAGGCAGCGGCGGACCCTTGTCGGGAACGCCAAGCCGGCCATCCCTTTGAGGACGACGCGCCGAGCAAAGCAGCTTACACACGCAGCCTTCCAATCGCCTTACCGCGTCATGCAAAGCGAGTGTACACCTCGCGTCCCTCACTGCGTCTCGCACCGTCCGGCAGCGCGCAAACAGGAATTAAAGCGTCTCTCGGCACTATTAATGCAACGCACCAGGGGCGCTGCACATCGCCTGGCAGCGGGCTTTGCTACCGACGCGCCCCGCCACCACCACGCGGTTGCCAGACGGGGCGCTCAGAAATGCACCCCTTAAGCCAACCCCAAGCACTGCTGACATCCGCATCAATCCCGCAGGCCCAGGCCTGGGCGGGGCCCTCTTCCCTGGCAGGCGGCCACTTTTTCGCCGCCAATGCCGCGCAACCTGGCGGCTTTTTCGTTTCCCATAGGGATTATTACGACCCGGGCCGCCAGCGCGCGCCGCCCAACCGACGACAAGTTGCTGGGCGGGGAGGGAGGGCAGGCCGGGACGGCGAATCGCCTTATCAGATCTTGTTTCGACAACGTGTGTAAGCAGGCTGGATTGGGTAATTCATTTTGGCACGGATTTTTTTTTTTTTTTTTAAAGTTTAGAAGAAGGCTTTAGCTTTACAGTCAGCAAACACGTTGAGCAGCAGTGTAACGGCACTGAAAGGGAATAGTTAAAAAAGGATGGTTTCGGCGGGAAAGGGAATTTATTCCTTGCCTTCTTTTTTCTTTCTCGGTGCCCAGAATATTGCAGATGATACTAAACCACTTTCCGGCACAATGAATGGCGTTCCCGGTTTTGTGTAGGGGCGACGCAGCACGAGCCCATCAAGCTTGTGCCCTTCCTGATGTGCGGTGCCACGGCGGGACACGTCACGACTCGGCACGGCTCGGCATCCAATCCCCTTTTCCCTGGGACCCTCGTTCGCGTCTCGAGACATATGAGGCGCGGAGATAGGAACGCGGCGCCAGTGCCCCCTGCAGGACAAGAAGAGGATGAAGCTGCCTGCCCCGACTTCACATCAAATAATCGGATACATTCGTTTCCCGGAACGACATTGCCTGGCTGGCTCGGCAGCGGCGCGAGCGATATACCTTCACAAAGGGAGGCCCGCCTTGGCCGCCTGCAACGGGATTATGCCCGGACGGGGCGATATTTCGTACGGCACTGTAAGCGGCTCATCAAGGCGCCGCGCAACGCGACGACGCCCTGCACGCGCAGCCCGCCGTCCCCGCGGTGTCGTGTTGGCTCTGGAGGGACCCGGACGTCCCCCTAGTGCGGGACACTTGAAACTCGACATTAAAAAAGAAAAGCGCGCCGACGACGCCGAGCGACGCCAACAGCCCCGCCGAGGAGGCGGCAGGTGCGCGGGGCGGCGCGGGGCGGACATGGCGGAGATACGGGGCGCGGGCTTGGCGCCGCATTGGCTGCACCCGGGGGGCCACTGGGCACTGCGCCGCGCCACGTGGACCATGATGCGGTTTAACTTTTTACGGGGCTCTTCACAATGGGAAGGCGGCGACAACACAGGCGGAAAACGTAAAAAGAAAGGGCAGAGCAATTCAGGTGTGAATTTGAAAAGGACTGGATTATAATTATTGGGCCGTTTTCGAGGCCAGTGCCCTGCTAATTATCTCGAGCGGTTAATTCGTTGCTACAAAGTGGCGCCGGCTGCAGCCCTTGCAAGCGGCCGCTCTTTATGGCCTTTTTGTGGCCATTTTGTGCGCGAACGTCCCCTTCACTGCAGCTGTCTCTGCAGTCGTCTGCGACGCCGCGGCGGTGGGCCGACCAAAGATTCATGCACCGAGACAAACAAAGTTGAAAATTTTACGCCGAAACTCGTAAAAACACTTGAACTAAAGCCGTGAGTTAAGATCTAAGCAAGCCACTTAAACAAAACTACGTAGTTCATCAAGCATTTTTTTGAAGGACCGAAAAAAAATCGCACTTACGAACATTTTTAAACGAATTTCAACAAATTTCTTCCCTACTATTCCATGCGTCCCTTCCCCTTGGTATTCCGCGCGGAGGGTAGCCACTTTGACGTATGTAAAAGGGCAGGTCCTGAAAGCTCCCCTGGGCCGCCCGTACTCGGTCCGCACGGCCACGGATGCGTTTGTGGCGGGACGCAAGTGCAGCAGAAAGGGGAGGAGTGGCGTCACAAAGTAGAATGAATGTGGAAGCAAAGAAAACACGCAAAAAAAACGGGGCAGTGACGAGGAAATGTGTATCCGGGAACAGAAACGCTCGCCTGCCCTCCTCTCTCCCCTCTTTCTCTCTCGCACCCAAGCTCACATCCAGAGGACACGTGTAGACAGAGTCGGCGGCGCAGGAGCATGCTGCACAAAGAAGAAACACAAATCAGAAGTGATGGCTGAAAACGCGGACCTGCCCGTCCGGGGACGCCGCCGCGCCGCCCCGAGCCACTCTGTGCAGGCGACTTGTGCGACGCGTGCGGGGCGGTGGTGCGAAGCCGGCTGGGGAGGGGAGGCAGTATATGAATACATGGCGACAAGATGGCGCTTGATTTAAGGTGCGGAGTTTGTTGTTCCATCTCGGCGACGACGACAAACAACTCAAGTCGCGACTGTATTTAATTAAAGCGAGCCCTCATTGCATCTGCAAACCGCCGCCGGGCGCCGGAATAATAGAGCAGTTTAACAAAAAAAGCAGTCCTACTTTTGATTGCGATCAATATATTGAAAACGGGGTTTGCCCCTCGCCACGTTGCCAGGCTTTGCAGCGGAGGGCCACCCCACGGCGCGCGCTGGGGTCATGGCGCTGCACGCGCAAAGACAATTTAAAAGCGAAGAGTGGAATAGGATGTGATGGAAGGGAAACAAGGCGGCGAGGGGAGCGGCGCGGCCACTGCCAGCCCGGCCGTCGGGCCGTCGGGCCGTCACCTCGAGTCGCTACCCCCAATTATTATCAAACGCGAATTTCGGGGCTGAGGGGTGGCGACGGAGAATTTGGCGGGCATGAAACCAAACGCCTTGGATGGGCACCCGGACGGAGCTACTTTGTCACGGGCCGGGCAGGGATAGGCGGGGGGTGGAAAGTCTGGGAGTTGGCGACCCCTTTGAGCATTGAACTTTACACAAGACTTGAGAATGGGGTGGGGGAATGAAAAAAATGGAGTGCATTCCAAAGCTTCGCCGACAAGCAGCTCATCGAAGTTATTCAATGGGAGGGATTCCGGCTCGCCGTCCCCGGCCGCGCAAACCGTGGCGAACAACAAGAAAGTCGTTTCCTTTAACCTTCCCCGCCCCACCTATAGAACGACGAGCATTTAAAAAAATGTCGAAGAAGTTTCGCCCCACTCCCGCTCTGCTCTCGCCCTCCAGCAAAAGTATCACTTTGGCCCTATCGCAGAATGAGACATAATAAAGAGCACACTGTTTAACGACAAATTCCTTTCTTCTTTTATTCGCGGGCCTATGGCCGTCCGACGTAAAGTTACGCTTGGATGGAGCCAAACAGCTCGGAGCGGGGAGAGAGGAAGACTTCGACGTCAATGTTGCAGCAAAAGTCGGGCGCGCCCTGTCGCCAATAAACTCCTGGGGACGGGCGGGCGGCCCGAAATCGCGTGGGGGTGGCGAGGGCCGGCCAGGTGAGGACGAGCAGCAGACTCACGCCGAAGAGACGTTTCGTCGAACTGTCTCTGTCGCACGCACGGACAGGGAGCGAGAGAGACAGAGCGATGTGGGCTGAAAGAGGCGCTGGAGGGCCGCGACGGCGAGGCACCCCTTTGCATGCAACACTTTAACGGCGCGCCTATCGCTGCGATGGCGCGGTCGATCGGCGTGGAGGACGGCGGGGGCGGCGACGACGTCCGCAGTGCTTACCCTGGCCGAGAAGACCGGCCAGCCCTAACCTCCGGAACGGGCTGTCCAGAAACAGGGAGTTAAAGTCGTGCAGCGGCGCTTCCATCCTCATTCCGCGCGACCAAACTCGGGTACCCGGTACTTGGGTACCCGGTGTTTTTTGCGCCGCTGACAGCGCGCTGCGCGATGAGCGTGGCGAGGCCGGGCTACACCATCCGCAGCGCGTTGTGTCCGGGCCGCCCCGCCGCGGCGCACGAGTTCTGCGCACGGCGTGGCGGGGGTACCAGCGGGTAGCTGGGCAGCGCCGAAGCAGCGCAGAGATCGCGTCGCCTGGCGGGAGGAGCAGGCGGATTCGAACGGGGCGGCGCAGCGCGCCGGCTTCAGCCCGAGGCCGTCTTACTAGGGGCGTATTCGGCCGTGCTTTTATCGGGATGGCAGGACGCGACAGGAGGTGGCTCGGAGCTCTGTGTCCGCTTGGAGGGTTGGACGGGGCGGTGGGCCGGCGGTGGGGTGGATTGGAGTCCAGGGGGTGGGCGAATGCGACGCGGGGCGAGGAGCGGCGGCAAGCGGCTGCAAGCGGCGGAGTGGGAGAGGAACTGATTGCGAAGGCCCAGTGCATTGTTAGCGCGACGCAGACGCCGGTTTGTTTGCGCTGCTAGGTAGCGTGACCGGCCCGTGACCGCCGCGTGACAAGCCGTCACGAAGTCACGAAGCTAGCGTGACTTGTCGACCGCACCGATGAAGGCGATCGGGCCGCTGGATTCGTTGCAACGTGGCGAAAGCGGTAGGGGACTGTAAACGCTAGCAGCTGCTGCCTACACTGCTTGGCGTCGTTTCGTCCTTCCCCAGTGTTGTGCCGCGCGCGGCGACAATACTTTCGTGCCGGCGCCGTGTTTGCCGGCGTTGTCAATTTCGGCGCGCAAGAAAGCGGTCTGGCTCGTCGGGCGCGGTCCTGAATGATGCAGGCCTGCTTTGTGCGCTAGCGCGCCATGTCGGTGCACGCGCTCCAACTTGTGACATGTTTCAAATTCACCGCGTGAAGCCAGGCCGAATTGGCTCAGCCTCGGAAATTATTTAGCCCCCCGATGAAATGCAGCCCGATGAATCTTCGATTCGCCCCCGCGTCGCATGAGGCATTCGCTTTCACTTGAGCCCCATCAGTTTTGGCTGGTAAATACTTCACTTGACGTGTGGCCCGATGTGGACTCGATGGTTGAGAAACGTCCTGGCTTCTATGCCACCACCCCCTGGATGACCGATCCAGCCGCTTCGAGCTCCCACCCACCAAGGTCGCCTCGATAGAACTCCGATCCACCTCCTGTCGCGTCCTGCGATCCGTCGGCTCGCGACTGGGCTTACGCCCCGAGTAACAGGGCCTTCGGGGCCTGAGCCAGGTGCTCCGCTTGGGGCCTCGCGGACTGGGCCACGCTACACCGCCCCCACCACGTCGCCGGCGCTGGTTACGCGAGGGAACGCGGCGGTGCCGATGAGGCCGCCTCACCACGGCGTAACACGGCCTCGGCCAACTTGGCCAACTAGCGGAGGCCGGACAGTTTGTCATCTGGACGTCCAAGCGGCGGCTAGCCGCCTCGGCACTCCCCGACAGGCACTGGCAATCCGCGCGAACTGGGTTCCAGGGTGTGGCAGAAAAACGCCTCTCTCGCTCTTTGGCCTGTCCCTTCGTTATTAATGTAGGACAGTTGGCCGGATGTGGAAACTCCGTGTTTGATTCTTCGTAAACTGTTCCCTTGCGAGGTTTCGCTGGACGCCGCGTTCGCTTCTGGGTACCACTCACTTCGAGCGTGGTGCTGGCGCTTACGTAACAGGATGGATTCTGCGAAATCGATCGGCAATGTGGTGTAGCCTGTAGCTGGTGCATTTCAGCGAAACAAGTGGTGGGGGGTGGCTGTTTCGGCTCAAGCAGCGTGACAGAATGACAACGGTTGCCCGCAACTTGTACCGGTTGCTGCTCTGCGCCGTCAAAAGCAGCCGCCACGCTGCGGAGCCTGCGGAGCGCGGCTCGGGCCGACGAGACCGCAGCCCTAAACAAACTCGCCGCAACGGAGGCCGCGCCGCCGAGACGGCCGAGACCACCAAGACGAGCCCAGTCGGACCAATATGCGTGCGCACGGTCGGCGGGGCCGCGGAGCCGCGGTCGCAGCCGCGTTGCTGCCACTCCAGAAAGTAGCACCGCCTCCATGCTTCATCTTGATTTATGGCGCGGCCCGCCTCGGGGTCTTGCGCCAAGCGCTTCCGCGCGTGTGTGTATGTGTGTGTGTGTGTGTGTGTGAGAGAGAGAGAGAGAGAGACACGTGCATTAGTTTGCAACTCATGTGCAGCGGTGACCTGGTAACGATCGAAAACCGGAAGGAAATGTCACGTTAAGCGGTGGTAACAAGGGCTGTACACTGCGAGCGGGGTGTGGGGGAAGTAAGCGCGGGGAAGCTTTTCCGTTGTTCTCTCTCTTGCTTTTGCGCAGGGAAAAGAATGAAGAGATTTGGGGTAGGAGGATGAAAGGGGGGAGGGGGAATAAGTCGATTTTCACGTGCGCGACTTGACGTCGTCCAAGTGGAAAGCCCCGAGACGACGGCGGCCGCGGTCTCGGTCTGACGGGCAGCTCCGGGCACGTCCTGGAGGCCCCGGCGTCCCGGAGGCCAAGCCGGAGGCCCCGCCACGGGTCATTAGGTCCACGAGGAGGACCCAGCAGGCCAATCAGGCCCAGATGCAATCAACCTGCTCAAATATGGTAATGAGTGATTAGCATTTCGTTAGCTTTCTTCTGACGGCGCCCCTTTCGCACTTTTTGGCGCGCCAAAAAAAAGGTCAATTAATGTCCTTCAAGGATGGCGCCGTTTTTGTGCGGCCGTCGTGTCCGTGTGCCTTTTTGAGCCCTTGATCAGAGACTCTTCCATTTTTTTTCTCTTCGAAAAAAGTTGATGTCTATTACGCTTTTTTACCATTCGCTACACCTATTTTGCATTTCAGTGTCGGTCAAATGACGCGCTCCTCGCTCGTCGCGGCCCCTCTTTTTTTGTCTCGTCCCCATCACTCATCTGATGCCTCTCTAAAAGTCAAAACACGACAGCAGGCCAGTTTTTGCCAAACCCCCTCCCCATCTTGTTGTTAAACCCTCTGTTTGGCCACGGCTCAATTGTTTGGGATATTTTCCCGGCACGGCCTGTTCCGAGCTATTTCAAGTTGTAGCCTGCAGTAACTAAGTACTAGTTGTCTCTCACGTTTAACCTACACACACTCACACACACTCACACGCAAACCATGTGCGCAAACTACTGACGCCAAGTTGCTTTTTTTTTTCACTCCTCTCGTTCCAGCTTAGTGGCGCGGCCAACAACGCCTTATGACTCTCAAGGCGCTCTGTTTTCGCTATTTATTTCTCGGGGTGACATAATTCAATTCGACACCGCCTGCCCACAGCCTGCTGCCGCCTCACCGCCTCGGCGCCTTGCTGGCGCTGACAGAGACAAACACTCCAAGGATTCCCATATTGTGGTATTTGTCTTTCCTATGTGCCCCTTGTAATGGCCGAGCCAGTGCGAGGCCAGGGCGAGGCCTCGCGGGGCCGCCGGCCTCGAAGGGCCACTGCGGGGCAGATAGACGACGCGCCACCGCCACCGGGGTCCTGTCGACGAGGCCCCGCTGGCTCGCCTCGCTTCGAAAGTTGGCCATTTTTGACGCACAGACATCGTGAGTTCTTTGAGGTGATGCACTGCCCGCATGGGCTGGGAGTAAAAACGACCTGTGCTGCTGTGTTGCACCGCAGCCCGTATTATGTCGGCATGGCGCCTGTCACCCACGCTGTACCGCAGCGCACGTGTGTGTGCGGGTTGCCTACTCTCGACTTCGCAGGGGTTTCCGTTAGCCTCCGCGTCCCCGAGTGCCCACTGCCTAGCCTCGCTCGCCTCTTTGCCAGCACTTTGCATCCGACTCTTCGCAATTCCGACTGCGTTTGGGGCCGACGACGCCTCAAGGGCGCTTTCAGCGGAGCCCCGTTTCCCTCGGGTTCCTTCTCGGCAGTCCGTGGCGGTCGGGACTGGCCCCGGTAGCGACACGAACAGTATCAAGGCATCCGATCTGTAACTGGCCCATCGTGCAGAACGCCGCCCCGGGGAGTCATCAGGGAATATGGTGGGAGTATATTTAAGATTTCAATGGAGCGCCCCTGTGAGGGGGTCCTTGGCCGGGCCGGGGCGTATCTCGTGCGGTTCCCCGACGAATAACTGTCCCCAGTTACGATCTAGTTAGCATTCAGATTTCCTCCCTGATGGAAGCGGAGCCGCGTGGAGCCCCACCGGGGCATTGCGTCGCCCCTCTATCCGACCATCTACGACCATCGGCCCGCGCTTTCTTCGCACGACCGTGGAGCCGCCGCGATAAGAACAACGCCGCCATCTTGATGGTGCCGCGGACCGCACACCTGTTGCACCTGCATCTAGAATCGACGACGAGGAGAGTATTCCACGCGCGAGCCCCGTTTGGCCGCACCCGCCAAAGTCCCTACCTGCTCGCGGGAAACGCGCCCAGCTACCCTTCGACTCTGCAGAGATTTTTCCCTTTTTCAATTTTTTTCTGGCGCACTCTTCTATTTATTGGCAACTGCTGAGAAGCTTCTCGTCTCGCGGCTGCGCTAATTTGGGAGCCTCCCGAAAATGATTCCCCACGTCTTAGCGACACGCGCGGTGACGCGGCACTTCCTGTTGGTGATGAATGGCGATAGGCAAGTCGAAGCCTCGAGCATCCGCGCATCCCCTGCGGCCCGCGCCGTGCACAGTCGGAGCGGCCCAGCCTCGGCTGCTAATCCGGGCACGTCGCCGTCGAGATTGTTTCTTTTCAGGCGGGAGTTACCCCGCCGCGACTGTAGCCGGCGCCGGCTGGGCCAGAGACATGGCATCGAGCGTTTATACACCGCGGAGAATGAGCTAATCTAAAATGCAAATTGGGGCTCGGAAAACGTATGCTCTTTAAGGAGGAAGGAGCGCGCTTCAGCTTCTCTCCCCCGCCGGAATCCAGATCCCTTTCCCGAGACGGCTGGGATAGAGTTGGTGGATCCGGCGGCTTGTTGTTGTTGCGGGTAAAAGCAATGTCGGCCTCAGAAAAAAAAAAGTTTGTGCGGCGTGGACTACAGTCCTCTCTGGATCTAAAAGAAAAAAGAACGTACACCAAAAAAGCAGAGACTAATTAGTTTTCGGCCGGCAGGACTTATTCTAACCACGGTATACTGTTTTCGCGATTGTTTTTTATCTTTTTGAGGCTTGCTCGCCCCGCCGCGTCGTTACGATAACTTCCGTGAGATGGCGCCGGCAGCGCTGGCTGCCATATCACGGGGTATCATGTCATATCGGGCCGCGCTGGCCTCGCTGCCAGGAAATAAGCGCATTAATTGGGTTCAGCCCCCTAGCCTCGCCACCGCGCTCGCCGTCGGCCCCACCCCTCGGTGTAACCATTTCGATTCTACCCTGAACAAAATGGTCGTGACGGAGACGTTACTTATAATGGAGCTGTCTCCTCGGGAATAATGACACTCATGCCTGCAGTAAGCTGGTTATAAATGGCGCTTCAGGTGTCGTTCGGCCCTCCGATGGCGCGCGTCAACCACGCCCTACTTTCCTTGCCAAGTCATTACTTGAGATAGTTCATCTGGAGGGCGCGGTGAGACAGGCCGGCGGCGGCCCTTGTCAAACTTTGGCCTGCAAAAGTCGCCCCTCCTTGTCGGGGCCCTGGGCGGGGAGGACGCAGACTGACGCAGAGACAACAAAGCGACGGCGTGACGCGTCGGCCTAATGACGCCCCCAATCAGGCCGACCACAGCTCAGGTGCAGCGGCCGGTGCTAATGCCGTGTGAGTGCAGCGCCGGCCGCTCAGGCCGCGCAGGGGTGGTGCAGCGCAGCGATCTGTAATCACAAATCCCGCTCCACTCCGACCGCTGCGCCCTCTGGCGGCCCTATGCAGCAGGACCGAGGGCCCGTTACCTCGCGCTGCGGTCCGACCCGACGGAGCGGCTGCTGACAAACCACTCGGCGGGCCGCTTCATCAGGCCGCGTTTGAATCAACATGGAACTGCAGCGAGCGCGGCGCCACAGCCCCAGGCCACTCCCGGCGTGTTCCTTGCCTCGTAATGACATTCATTTGTTTCAAGTCACCCGCCCCCTCGGATTGGTTCGGATTCTTTTCGCGATAAAACGAACAAACGACGCGCGCCGGAGGCCCGTTCATCACGCGCCCCAAATTGGCAAGAAATGGCGCGGCGGCGGTGCGGTGCTGCGCGCACTCGCTTGCAAATGCGTATCCATCACGGCCCCATTTTCCTTTCTATTTCGTCTGGGAGTCCGCAATGATGTTGCTCGGCCGCACCTCGACGCCTGTGGTGTCGCAAGCAAGCAGCGGGGGAGCAACTTGCAAATTGTTTTGTGCGACAGTTTTCTTAAAACGTATTCTCCTGTTTTTGGAAGTTTTCTTCGAAACTTGTTATCTCCTCCTAGTTGTGAACCTGCTTCCTCACTCTGCACTGTGTAAAGACTACAACGGTGAACGCCACCCAACTTCGGACACAACTAGTCGACTAATTGTATCGGACGCGGTTTGCAAAATGTAGGCTGCTTTCCGGGGCTGGGCTGCTGCCGACCACGGCGGCCACGCTGGCCACGGCGCGCGGTGGGGCTGCGTGATTAATTGATTCATCACGTTCTTTCGCGCAAAGTGGGCGGGAATATTTTTCGCCGGAAACTTTACCGCGGCCGCAATTTGTTCGCTACTAATGATACCTCCCGTTGGAGCGGGCTGTGCCGAGGAGGGACGGGTGGGGGGCGGTCTTTGAGTCCGCGCTGCCTGACGCCGAGTCGGAGCGGGCACACCCGGCAAGGGAAACAGCGTACCATCCAGATTGGAGAACTCATTCCTTTGCGAGGAAGGCGAATCGGTCTCGCACATGTCCTGGCGCGAGACTGTCCCTCTGTTGGGCGAAACCTATCACGTAGCGCCACCACTCACTTATTGATAAGGCCGACCAATCAGAGAACACTGATAGATTGCAGGAGCGGTGGCCTTTCATTGGAATGAGCTCACACGCCCTTCGTGATGTCGTTCGATGCCTGCACGGCCCCGTGTGGCCGAGGGATGATGAAACTTGGATGGGTCCTTGATTAGCCGTGACGAAATAAATGCGGCCCGTCCGTCACGTTGGTTGGTTCCAGTCCGAGAATCGTCCCCGGCAGGACAGGGCCCAAGTTCTGCGGCCATGTTCCGCCGCGGCCCGGCCATGGCCCAGCAACAACGCCCAGCAAGTTGGCGTGCTGTTGTTGGCGGCCAAGTTTCGCTTCGGCAGCGAGGGGTTTGCATGTACCGAAAGGGGACGACGCCGCGCCGTCATCGGCCGCGCTGGCAGGGCTGGCAGCCTGCCGCGGCCCTGGCGGGGCTGGCCAGGCTGGCAACCGCTGGCAGCCGCTGGCGATGGCAGGCTTCGGTGGCGTCTTTGGCACCAGGGAGCGCCGGCGAGTGCAGCATAGGGACGTCAGAATTAGTTTATAATTTCGGGCTGACGGGAAGTGAGAGGTTCGCGCCCCGCCCGCGCCTCCCTCGCCCCCTGGCCGCGCCCGGCCGCACCGCGCTCGCACCTTGGGGCGATTTGGGCGTGCAATTTCCTGCCCTTGATGGCCCTGCGCGTCGTCCCGGCTCGCCGCGGCCCTTTTTTCTCGCCTCCGCGACGCCGCGACGCCCCACTCTGCGTGTCGCATTATTTTTGTCGAAAGCAAACTTTGAGCAGCGGCGCAGGGACTTTGTTCGAAAGTTGTTCGTCGCGGAAGTGTAACGTTAATGGTTCTAACGTGATCACGCAAGTTTGAGAAGGCGCTGGGCCGCGCCGCCGCCCTGCACAGGCCCTGCACGCCGCCGGGGCGCCGGCCGGGAGGATCATGAGGTGCGACGTGGTTACGGCAAACTCGATTCCGAAACAATGAGCGGTGGCTTTTAAAAAGACAGAGTGTTTTCGTGCCAACGCGGACAAGCCACTCGGCTTTGAGGCGGTGTCGTTGGTTCCGTCGGTGGAGGCACCCTTCTCCGTCTCTTAGCCTCCTTGCTTGTTTGCAGGCGACTGGCTGGCCTTTGAATCCTGGGCAGGCCGCGTCCAGGGCTGGAAACAGAACCCTGAGAAATTACCTCGCGAAATCAGTCGGGAAAAGAAAGAAAGCGGCTCAGAGTAGCGCGTCAAGGAAAGAAGAAGAAGAAGAAGAAGAAGAAGAAGAAGAAGAAGAAGAAGAAGGATAGTAGTAGGAACGAGGCCAGTGAGACGCGGGAAATGGGGGAGTTTGAAGGAGACTCTGCGACGTCGAGGCTGCGCGCTACTTGCAGTGGGTACGAATGGGGTAGGGTGGTCGCGGTCGCGTCGCGGGGGTGGCCTGGAGGGTGGCTGCGGGGCGGCGTCGCTGCGGCCGCCGCTGACACGGCTTTAATTGATGGATAGAGATTGAACACTGTGCGTGCGCCCCACTCCACCGCCAAGACATCTTTACAGTGTCATTTCAAGGGGGTGCGCGAGGGTGGTGGTGAGATAGACGAGAAGGGGTTTTGGTCAGCACTCCTTAAAAAAAAGTCAAAGGCAGTCGTCCAAGCGGATGGGTCTCCGTTTGGGACACTTGATGAAGAAATCTACACCCAGCGGCGCGGAGTTCTGCGCGACTTCTGCTCCTTTCTTGCGCTTCTCTCTTTTTTCCGCTTTGATTCGGTCGACTCATAAAGGGAGGAGATGTTTCCATTATTCATGACGCACTCAATCAGGGCCACCCGGACCGCATCAGTGAAGGCGCGGCCAAAGACAGAGCCGAGCGGAGCCAAGCGTCCGACGCGATATCCGCTTTATCTGTGGCACGCCAAGGCACGCCAAGGCACGCCAAGCAAGACCACAACGGCATTGCTCGCGTGCATTTTTCAGCTTTTCTCTCTATTTCTTCGTGGGTTTTTTTCTGCGGCGGGATTGAAACATCCAACGACCCTCGACCCCTTTTCCTTCCGGTGCCATAATTCAAAAGACACCGCCTGAAAGACACGACGCCTTTATCTCGGCCGTCACTACGTCACGCGCGACACGTCACGTGACACGCGTCATACCGTGACTGATGACTCGTCAGCCTCACGCTGGCGTTGCACACAAACACACGCACGCCTGTGTGCGTCGCTCGGCGTCGCTGCTCTCTATGCCCCGCCGGCACAGACTGTCTGCCGTCCTGGCTGAGATCCAAGATGTCAATATGCGCCAGAAAGGGCCACCTTGAAATGAACCGTGGTGCCGCGTGCCGCCAAACAGCCTCGGTGTAATCTGATGGGACAGCCTTCGCATTTGAACAGACTCCAGCAGTTTAGACAGCCTCCAAACAGCCTCGAGGCAAACTTCCAGCAGCCTTAGGCCAGCCTTTGGATTCGGGCGCAGCCTCAGCCCGAGGGCTCTCTCCGTGTGGCCCTATGGCCTCTGCGTTGCCTCAGGCGGCCCTAGCCCTGCGGTCCTCATGACAGCCACTAAAGGCGTGCTATGGCCGTCCTCCGGGAGCCCCTGCACTATCATATGGTCGCGCGCACTCCGCGGCCCAGATTCCAAAGTGCTGTTGGGAAGACGACCCATATCCCACTGGAAGCCTCTCCCCCCCCCCTCCCCTGCGTCGCGGCGCCGCCGTCATCCCCTCAAATCCCTCCATCCCTCCCGTGTGATCCCGGCGCCAAGTGGCAGCAGAGCGGAGCGGTGGCGCTTATATGCGCACCGCGTTTGTCATGAGCCTTGTGGAAATGCTGATCACCCCAGTGTGTTCTCCCCCGGGTGGCCAACTTGACGGAAGGGGCTCCGTCGTCCTTGAACTTCCCGTGGCTACACTGCAGTGCACCTGGTGGCTGTGACGCCGCGGTCGGCTCGACACTGTAAATCCAAAGGCCATACTTTTAGTACCTTTTTCTGCGATACAATTGAGGCGGAGACGCGACGCGCCGACTCTTCCCCTGCCACTACTTCTAAATGGATGTCGTTGTAACGAACCGGTCGATTCGGTGGCAGCGAGGTCGCCTGAATTATTGCGGCCCGTTCTGGCGCGCTGCATCGCGGCGCCGCGGCCGGGCAGGCGGGCCAGCCAGGCCACGGCGCTGCATGTCGGAGATGCTGCGGCTGATATGAATTTTTTAAGTACAATTACTGCGAGGAGTGGCGCGGTGAAGGTGAGAGGGCTCTCCTTGGCGGAGATGGGCTTCCTTGTGAAGGGGGCTGGCAATCCGGACACCGCCGGCCTCCGCGCAGAGTGTGTGCACGGCCCGGTTTTGTCGCCTCACAGCCTGCACACGCCTTCGACCCACAAACCCGCGGCTCCAAATTGCCCACCGTGTTTTTTCAGGGACATTTTTCTGCTCCCCGGCGTGCTTTCGCGGGGCGCACCGTGTTCGCGGACGAGGGCCGCTGTTGTTGCCAAGTTATCGGCCGTGTTGTGACAGGTGTTGCTACCTGTGGCGTGTAGTCATCCTGGGACGGGTTGCCTAGGTCCCGGGGATCTTGTTGTGGTTTAAAGCCTAGCTGCGTCTGCTGCTTGACTCCAGGATGCCCTCGAGGCCTCCAGGCGGGGCCTCCACGTTGGGGGCCTGCAGGGGGGAGGGGGCCGCGCGCTCCCCACGGGGTTCAAGAGACTCGAGAGCTCTTCCGGCCACTCCTGGCTAAATGAGGTTCACAACGTGAAAGCATCCCTTATTCAGTCTCAAGTACCCAGATGCAAACGGCAGATACTATGTATGCATGGGCCTCCAGAGCCCGTGGCGCCGTAGCGCGTCGGGGCGAAGCTGCCCGAACACCTCACCCTGACACAAGCGTGGGTGTGTGAGTAGGTGTGTGTGTGTGTGTGTGTGTGAGGGTGTGTGCGTGAGTGTGAGCGCACGCGCGCCGCTTGCTTCGAAATCACTTTTCGCTCCGGTGCTCCCCGGGGTCCAGTGGTGTACAAGCAGCAGGAAAGAAAGGCGCACTCGTTGACCTCGAGGGGGGCGTCGTCTTGAAGAGTGCGCGCGGCATCAGGTACTGCAAGCAAGACAACAACAACGTCCTCCTTTTTTCCTTTTTTGCCCCCTCGCCATGCACTTGAGACTATGGTGTGGTGGAGTTTGAACGCACGCTATTTCCACAAAAAAGCAATTCAGCGCAGCACTGCTCGGGGCAGCAGCAGCGCGATCGCGTGGCGCACCGTGACAATCACGCGCGTGCGCACACACACACACTCACAGGGCCGGGTGGCTCTCATTTATTAAAAAGGCCGGCAGACGTCCGGGCGTGTGGCGTGGCCAAGGCGTGGCGGGCGGCGTGGCCAAGGCGTGGCGGTCCCGGTCGGGCCGTCCCCCTGGACGCCATCCACCACCCTTTCCTGGTGGCGGTGTCGCGCTCTTGTCGCATCCGTCTTGATTCCCTCTATAAGTGAGACGCATCGCCCCTTCCTCATTGGTCACTATTAACGGCGGCGCGGCCGGCATCGGCTGCGGTGGGCTGCCGGGCAAGCCGCCGGCCGAACCTCCGGACGAACTGCCGACGCGCTGGCCAGGATCCTGGTCGAAAAAGGAGGCCATCTTACGAGGCGTCAACCGTGGCCTACCACAAAGACCTACCCCAAAAATGCACTCTCCGCCTCCGGTTGGTTTCTGTGACGCGTTTCCACTTCAGGCAGAGCCTGGTGCACTGAAAATGCCCGAAAAGTGTGTGGCCCACAGACTCACAGCGTAGGGAACGCGGCGAGCGCGCTGCGTTCCACTGCGTTCCCACCAAGCCAACGCCAGCCTCAATTAGTGCCGCAATTTGCGATTGCAGTGTCCGGCTCCGCTCTGCTTCTCTCTGCTTCGCTCTGCGCAGAGCCCCGCCGCCAGCCAGGCTGGACAACCTCTCCGGGGAGACCGCCAACGGCGGCGGCCAGTGGCTGCGTCCGATCGGTCTGACTCTCTCGCGCCCTTGCGGAAGGCCCCGTGGAGTGCGAGAGAGACAGCCGGCCAACAGGCCGCGCGTGGTGTGTGATTTATGCCAGCGACATGCCGGGAATGGAATCGCAGATGTTACATCTAGTTTACAACTTTGTGATCAATGAGGCCCTTCGATTTTTCTGGCCGTTTCTGGCCGTGCCGCCGTGCCGCCACTTCCGTGTAGCGATCGCCCGACTTTTCCCTTGGTGCTGCGGAGCGCTGCGGAGCGCTGCGAGGCCGGAGCTCCACTTTGCCAATGTTTCGCCGCCTGTTTCAGCGCGGACGTTCGGCCCCTCTGTCTGTCTGTCTGTCCGTCTGTCCGTGCGCCCGCCCTCCGGCTGGCCTGTCATGCTCGCCGCTTGACCCCTCGAATGCTTCGGCCCACGCCACGCCGTGCCGCCCACCCGGGCCAAGTCGGTGAAAAATGTGCAGCGCCTCGCCCCAGTGCGCGCCGCGCTCCGCCTACATTCACGTATCTGGGGCAATTTTTCATGTTTACTCTGCCGGCTGGCAGCATTAGGCCTTTAGACGGAACGGCGGGGATCAACTCTCGGCCCCTCGCCGCGCCGCCCTCGCCGCCCTCGCCCTCGCGGCCCGCCAGAGAGGGGCGCGTGGGGACGGGCCCCGCAGTTTTGCATGATATGATACGACTTTCCGAGGGGAAAAAACGGACGCGGAAATAAATCCAATGAAAGTGTTTGTGGCGATGAAAGGTGGGGGCGCGCGCCGTGCGAGGGTCCCACCGTGCTGTTTACACATTTGTGCTACCCTCAGGAAAATTTCCGAATATGTTCGGAAAAATCATGTAACACACGAGCAGTGAATTTAGTTCATCAGGGTCATCGTTTTCGACACCGCTGCTACTCTGAACTGAAAACTTTTCCGAGACATGTTGAAACGGCAACCACTTTGCGTGTATTTTGAATAGCATTTGTTGTTTAAGAATACGCTGCAAATGTTTGGACAGCTGTCACTACCCCGGACACGAGCGCGCAAGCCACCAGCCACCACCCCTCGACTCCACCGTCACTACCCCGTGTCTCGTTGGGGATGGAGTCTTGACGGAAGGCGCGGGGTATTGCCGCGGCGTCGGAGTGGCGTCGCGACGCTTCTGGAGCAAGGCGTCGCTGCAACCCCGACGCCACACCCTGCCGGCGTCGCTACCCCGCGCCGCGGCAGGCGCGGTGTATCGGCGCGTCGCGACGGCGAGTAGAGCGGAGCGCGAGCAGCAGTCCAGCAGACTGATTCCTAAGAGTCGTCTGTCTGTGTCGCTTTCCTACGGACCGCCCCATCATTGCCACAAAGACAGGGACGAATCGGCCCTTCAGAATCGTCCAGCCGGGGCTCTCAGCGAAGGCAGCCTCGCGGTGGTTGGGTACGCATGGCGGGCACCTGCTGGCTTCCGGCGCCACCGCCGCGGTATTAAATTTCAGGACGGAAACTCTGCCGAGGTGAGGGCAAAGAATGGCGAACTCTCGCGCGGCTGGGCACGAAGTTTGCTGCAAGTGCTGCATCGCGGGGCCTGGGCGGGCAGGCAGAGAGGCCGACGCCACTCGCCGCCCCCGCGCCGCCCCCGCGCCGCCCCCGCGCCGCCCCCACCACGCCCTGTCGGTCGGGGCAAGCCCAGCAAGCCCGGCAAGCCAGGCAGGCTCTGCACTGCAAACCACATCAATCATGGCGCTGCCCAGCCAGCCGGCGGGGGTCGCTCGGGGTCGCTGAGGGTACGGACTGGCAAAGCCCGGCTGCGAGGCGCGTGGTGGCCAGGCAGCCAGGGGCGGCCTGCGAAGCCGACCCAGCAACGCCACTGAATTAGAGGAGCAGCGCGCCCGGCTGAGCGCGGCGGAACGCAGCGACACGAGAGGAACAGGCGGGAAGAACGGCGGCCAAGTGGAGGCAGCCGCCAATTTCGGCGATATCGACGCGCCCCGCGACGCCCCGCGACGCCCCGCGACGCCGAGGAGCAGGTTACGCCCTGATGGTGCTGATGGATTGCCGCTGTGATGAGCAGCCCCGGGCAGCGCGGTGGAGCGTGGCGGTCGGGGCGTCATCCATGTAGCGGTGGCGCCGCGCGATCCCCGGTCACCATGGCGCTGCCGCCGCCACCACCACCACGCCCTTCAGCCCCGCCATCCGTCTCAATCTCTCGGCACCAGGGCGTGGCCGTGGAGCGCCGCGCCACCTGCTGCAGCACCGCGTACCCGCCGCGCCGCCACCCCCGCCCACGCGTCTTCCTGCTCGTATTTTTTCCCTTCGGTTTTACGACGTTACCAGAAGTGCCGCCGCCGCCGGGGGGATCGCAAGCGGAGAGGGTTGCCGTCGTCGTCCGAATTTCTCCGTGTCGCGTAACGGGCCGCGCGGCCCGGCACGCCGAGCAGGTCAGGTCGACGGACGGGGCCGAGTATCGGTAGGTCGGCACGGAGGCGAAGCACGGCTTGTTGTTGTTGTCCTGGGAGCCGCGCAGCCACGCTCCAGCTAATGCGGCATTAATTGGCTCACGTTGGTCATCGTGTTGCTGCATGGATGGTTCCTGGCCGCGCCCCGCCCGCCCATTTCCAAGTCAATGCCGGAGCGACGGCGGCCGAGAGCTCGGGCGAGAGGGACGCCCTGGCAACCCGCACGGCCCGCACGCCTGAGAGCATCCACACTGCCTACCTCGCAGGGGCGCCCAGCCCCGACCCCGGCCGGGCGGGCTGCCCGGTCGTTGCTCTTGTTGTTTGCTATTCTGCTTTCCAAGTTGTTGTTGTTGTTCGCTGGGGCGGTGCCGGCGGTACGCTGGTGTTGAGGGCGCGCCCGTCCTCGCTTTGGCGGAATATAGAGCGCACCTGGTGCAAATTTTTGTTTCGAAAGCCACCCAGCCCGCTGTCGGCATGTTTTTTTTTTATTGCCGCACACGCGTGCATGTATGTGTTTGTCTGTGTGGGGGCGTTGGAGGGGGCGACTGCCGTGTGCCTCCCGCCTCCGCAGCGCTTCAGTCGCGCACCACCGCCAGTATGCCTCCAGACAGGTTTGGCCAGTCTTCGTCATGTCGAACCCACGTCCTAGTTTTTTTCAGATTCAGAGATGCGCCCCAGTGCGGTCAAAGGAGGAAACGGTCTTTTTCTTTCCTTTCGTTCCTTGCGTCGGCCGGCATATACGCCAACCGGGATTCCAAACAAGCATTCCTCTTGATTCGGCATCCACACACGCGCACACACACACACACACACACACGTGCGCGCGCACAGAGGCACGAGGGAGACGTGGCAGCCAGCTGGGGCCCGGGTCGCTCTTATCCCCACGTGACATCACGTTTCCACATCAACGGCAGGACGGCCGGCAAGACTCCGGCCCGCTCCGCTCCAGCCCCTCCCGGGCCGCCCCAGCCGTCCGTTGCCGTCCCCGGCCTGGCTGCCCTGGCCCCTCCCTTCGCCTTGCCTCCGCACAAACTCGTCCGGGAGGCTGGTTCTCGTTGACGAACCGTCGTCCTGCTCCTCGACTTGGTCCTCGCGGCGTGCGGTGCGGTGCCGCATGACCCGGGTGCGACGTGCCGCGCTGGCGGGTTTTCCATAGTTATGCCGCCGTTTCGCCCTCGGGGCCTGCCTGGCGGCCCGGCGGGAACTGTGCAGACAGTTCCAGATGACGCCGACCCGACCCGACCCGCCCTGTCGCCGGGACTCGCCACGCCAGCCTGCCTAACTAGGGTTTCCCTGCAAATTGAAACAAAAGGGATGAGCCTCGGATTTGTCTCCGTTCCTCACGGACCCAGTGCCCACGGCGCGCCACGGCGCCAGGCCCCGGCTGCGTCCCCGGGACACTGTCCTCAAGGCCGTCGTGCTGGAAGGGCTGGAAGGCTGCAGGAAGGGCGGCGGCACGGACGCAGACGGCCGGGCAGTCATTACGGGCTGTTAAGAATGCCGCCCCACTGGGGGCCCCAACGGCACAGCACGGCACAGCACGGCCTCAGCACGGCCCACGGACTCTGCGCGGCCCCGCCTCGCCCCGCTTCGGGTCGGCTGGGGTCGGGACGGGCCTGCGCGGCCTGCGGGGAGCGCCGCCGGGCGCAAGCAGGACCGCGCTGTCTGGTCCGAGCTCGGGGCTGGGGCAGGCTGGGGCAGGCTGGGCTGGGTCCCGAGGGCCCCCAAGGACCCGAGTCAGCCCCTTGCGGGCCGGGCCAAGCGGGGCCCCGCGGGGGGCCGCCTGTACAGCACCGACCCTTGGGGCGAGGCAGGGCGCGGCACGGCGCGGCGCGGCACGGCGCGGCACGGCGAGCAGGCGGGACGGGACGGCAGGGGTTGATCCACAAGGGACGGCGAGGGGCGTGTTCTGGTGAGGCGGGGAGGGGGGGGGGAGCGGCGTTGTTAGGAGGGCTGCCAGCGCACGGGGAGGGAAGCCACCCTCGGTCCCGTCTGCCGCGCCACGCCCCGCCACGCCCCATCTCACTTGCCGCTCTGCCAAGTCCCTTTCACCCCCCGCACCCCCACCCCCCCGCCATTCTCCATGACGACCGCCAGGGCTGCACTGCGGGTAGGCCGTGGAGGGCTTTGCCGTGGTGTGCGGCGCCGGCCTGCCTGCCAGCCTGCCAGGCCGCCGCACAACGGGGCGAAAAAAGGCGGCTTCGGAATTCACCGTGGTTTCCCGTTTGGCCGCGAAGGAGGCCGGTGAGCAGCAGGCGCTCGTCGTCGCCGTGGTGGTGGTGGTGGAGGTGGCCGGCGGGACAGGCCGGCGAGCCTTTGAGAACCGCTAACGTTTTAATTAAACGCCGGAACGGCAGAGGGTGCGAATCAACACGCAGCCAGCGTTGCGGGCCAGGGTGCGGAGGCGGAGGGGTGCGGCGGGGCGGTGTCGGGCGGTACTGTACGCCGCCCGAAGCCGGGACCGCCGGGACCACGCGGGGACCGCCCCGACAGGCCAGGACACGGAGCAACAGAGAGAGAGCAAGTGGGCTGGCGGGGAGAAGAACAGCGAGCGAGAGAGAAGGGTGGAGATAGCGGGTGGGTGGGCCACGGCACGGCCACGGCGCCAGCCGACAGCCACCCCAGGTCCCGGCCCTATTCACAATCTAATCTGTTCTGGCTGCCGCCGCCACCACGGACGGGACTCTGTGGGGCTGGGGTTCGGCTGGGCGGGGCTGGGCTGGGTTGGTCCCCCGCAGCCCCACAGCCCGCCGTCACGGAGACAGCCCCACCTCAATTGCCAGCGCCGCCGAGCGCCGCCGGGAAGGCCAGGGAGGCTGGGCCCCGTAGAACTCTGCCGCCTTTGTGACTTGGGCCTGGCTGCCTGGCCGCCTGCCTGGCGGCGGCTCTCCGCCGAGAAGAATGCAATCTAGCCGCGCGGCGAGGCCGAGGAGCGAGGCCGGGAATGCCAGGCCGGTAATGAAGACCTCGCTGGCCGCGGAGCACGGAACGCGGAGCGAGAGGCGCCGTCGCAGTGGCCAGGCCACGTGGCGGGGCTCAGCGATCTGCCCTTATCGGCAGCGGTGCGCACCGGGCGGCCGCCAGCAGCCTGCATCTCCCTCGCACGCGCACGGGACGCCTCGCGAGAGAGACGGAGCGACGCCGTGGCTCGGAAGCAGCCTGCACGCCGGCGGCGCACGGCGCGCTATCAGGTCCGATATAAATATCCACCGGGGACGACCGGGGATGAGCGCTTCGCTTCGGCGGAGCGAGGCGCGCGGGGCGGCCCGGCCAGCCCGTCTGCTGCTAATGATGGCGCCGCAAATTGCTCCAGCGGCTCCAGCCGTGGCGGTATTGTCCAGCGGGCCGAGGGGCGGGCGGGGCGGCGGACGTCCAGGCGGGGAAGTTATGGGCCACCGATTGCTCCGGTCGGGCAGACCTGCACCGCGCGCCCGACTTGACTCATATCGGCATGCGGCACCCCTGCAACGCCCCGCCCCGCCCCGCCCGGCTCGATACGGCCCGGGCTTTGTGCGGGCTGCGGGCTATTCATCAAAGAGCCCTTGCAGTCAAGTTCGGGCCGCGCGGGCAGAGGCGCGGACAAGCTTTCGTGGACTTCCTCGGGCTGCCGAAATTCGATAGAGGCGGACGGACGGGCGGACAGACTATGACGGGGCGGCGGACCGGCGGCAGACGGACGGGCGGGGGAGGGGCGGCTGAATGATATTAAGAGGCTGTGAAAGTCAGAAAGTGGCACAGGGAGGCGCCGCCAGAGAGCGCTGCGCAGCGCTGCGAGGCAGGCTGGGGCGGGGCGGGGCGGGGTGATTGGGGCGGCCTCTCGGGGCGAGGCGGCGCGCCATTTAGCGCAAGGTTAAACCGGCGGCCCGGATATACGGGCGGAGAGGCAGCGCGGCGAGGCGGGGTGGGGAGTCGAGAGGCGAGGCCGCGGAGAGAAAGAAGAAGGCTTAACGTGGTTTACGGGCCGCGTGGCCGCCGTGCCGCGTATTAGAGAATTAGAGGGCCGCGGCGCCACTCCAGCGCACTGGCAGCCCTGGAGCCGCGCTGGAGGAAGCCAGGCGCAGTCAGGCGGGCCGGGCGAAGAAAAGGACACGAACACGGCGAGGCGGCGCCGTGGCGGCGCTGCTGCTATCGGCACTCTGTGTACTCCGAGGGGCTGGGAGGCCGAAGGCAGGCCCCAAGGTGTGCTGCTTTGAGGGAAGGGAAGGGCTGGGCTCGGCTGGGATGGTGAATTATCCCGCCTCGGCGAGTCTGGCGGTGGTGGCGGCAGCGCCGGCAGCGCAACCCGTATCGCGGCCGTGGAGTCACAGCGCCGAAAGGGTTTCGGGGCGGAGCCAGGCGGAGCGCGGAGTTGGCGAGGTGGTAGATTTGGGGGCCAAAAGTAGGACTGGGGAGGCAGCGGGCCGGGCCGGGCCGGGCGGGCCGACACAGCCACCTGCCGCGCTGTGCTGATGTGCTGCTCCTGCCTCTCTCTGCCTGCTCTCTCCGCCGCCGCCGCGCTTCATAAAAGGAATTTCGGCCCCTGCTGAGTTTTCAATTGGAGGCAGGGAAATTTCATCGAAGTTTGTTGTGCTGCGCCGTGCTGCCATTCGGTAGTCGAGCGCGCAGCGTAGCGTACCCTGCATTGGAATCCGAAAATTTTCCTCTGGAAATGCTCCAGAGTTGGCCTGATCGCGGAGTGTCCGCAGTCCGGGAGCGGGGCCTGGTTGGTGGCGCCCCGGCGGGCGCCGCGCGGCTAGAGCCAGAGCGCCTGTCACGGCTAGCTTATGCAACCCGCGCGACCCAGGTGCTCGGCGGCACAGCACGGCGCGGAGGCCGGGCGGCGGGCGGGCGGGGCGGGGCTGCACTGGAGGCTGGAGAGGCTTAGCGCCGTCGGCCCTGTCCCTCGGCGACGGGGCGACGGGGAAAGGGTGGTAGGCGGCTCGGAATATAGGAGTTGGTTCTGACTGTGAAATCCCTCCCGGCTCAGCCGACGCCGTCGCCGTCCCCGCCATCCCCACGGTCGGAACCGAGGTCGGAACGAGCGGAGAGGAAGCCGAGGATGAGCGGGGAAATGGCAAACACTGAGAGCTGGCAAGTCGCTGCCCCGCGTGGGGCCCCCGCCCGCCCCGCCGGAATGGCGCGGCCCACACGCGGCGGCCGGGGTTGGGCGGGCGTAGTTCGGGATATCGCCGCGCGCACGGCCCAAGCACGGCGCTGCTGCTGGCGAAGCGCTGAGTTCGCCTGCAAGTTTCCAGCGCCGCAGTGCTGCGCTGAAGAAAGGAAGCCGTGCTCCTCCGACTCGTGGCGGGGAAGCCGGTCCGGTTTTCTCCTCTTTCGACAGTTTTGAATTTCCTCAGCGCTGACTTTGTGTGCGTGTTTGTGAGTGTACGCGCGCGCGTTTGTGTGTGTGTGTGAGTGTGGGCGCGCGCCTGCCCCTTTCCGGACAAAGTTGGCCGCAGCACCGCCGCCGCGTTCGCAGCCCGTCAGCCGGGCCCAACCCTGTCGGCATCCTTCATGCATTGCGGTGAGGCGGGGCGGGGCGGGGCGGGGCGTGGGACCCGAGTCTGGCTGGATATTGCGGTCATCAACAGCAGGGGCGCAGCTGAAGAGCGCGGAGAGAGCCGCTGGCCCGAGCGAGGGAGACGGGGATGGGCAGGGTTATGGCGTCCCCCCCCCTCTCCCCCGCGGGCCGTGCCGCGCCCTGGCCGCCGTGCCGTGCCGTCACGGCCCGCTTGGCAGCCGCCGCCGCAATCCCCCAAGTCCCCCGCCACAGTCCCTCGCCGCCCCGCCGCGGGCCCCGCGGAGCCCTCGAACCCCCGGAGCTTACAGCGTCACCCCCGCCACGCCGCGCCACGCCGCGCCACGCCCGGCCTCTCTCCTTTATCCGCCTCCGCCAAACAGCGCGCGGCGCCCCGCCCCGCCTCACCCCGCACCACCCCGGCCGCCAGACCACCGCGCCAACACCGGCCCCACGGCCTCGCTCGGTGCCGAGGGCCGAGGGCCGCAGGGCGGGAGGGGCGCGGGGAGTCTGTTGCGGTGGAACGCCCGGGGCGGGGCGCGCGGGGGATGCAAGGGGATGGCTCCGGGGAGGGCGGCGAGCAGGCCCCGGCCTCGGCCGCCCCGGCATGGCATGGGTTGCCGCCCTGCCGGACGGGAGGTGGCGGCGCGTGGTGGGCAGAGGGTCCCGTACGGGGCCCTGATGCTGCCGACCCGGCCGTGCTCGCAAAACCACAGGAGCGGAGCGTAGATGGCGCTGCTGCCGCTGCGGACGCGGCGGTGGTGTGGTGGTGGCGGTGGCGGTCCGCAGCCCGCACGGCCTGGCGTTGAAGTATGCAAAAGTCCAGTCCCAACTTGTGCCGTGCTTGTCGGCCAGTGGCACTGCCAAGCTGCCCCCACGGCCACCACTTTCCAACTGCCGACGTCCCGAGCATGACTTGCACCGGGCGGCCTACGCCAAGGCCTACGCCAAGGCCTGCGCCAAGGCCTGCGCACAGCCGTCGACGTCGTTAAAATATTCCGCCGCTTTCTTCTTCTCTGCGATAGTCTCTCTAATTTCCCTCCTGAAGAAACATGCAAAGTGGGCCGGCCGAGCGGGACGGACAGTGTGGGAATGCATGCAGCGTCCCGCGCGGTCCAGCCGTCCAGTACGCGGGGGTCATGAGGTCGCGGGGGAGCTCGCAAGGCGCGCGGACAGCATCCCGCGTGGACCAGCACGGCCAGCACCTCGTCGGACCGGATCCACTTGCACGTTGTCTTGTCCGGCGCGGTCCGGCAGCATCGCTCGTTTCAATCCCAGCGTGAAGACGAAGCAAAATAGTGAAAGTCGTGAAGATGATCGAGGACTTCTTGGAGATGGTGAAGGTGGGCATGGTGATGTCGGTGAAAGAGATAAGTACAGCAAGTCAAATACCGCCTCGGCGTCGGAGAAGACGGAGTCGGAAAGAGCGTCGAGATAGCAAAGTGGTGGCACCGAAATGAAAGACGCAGCGGCCTCATCCCCCGAGTGCAGCCTCGGCGTCGCCTCGCCGCCGTGGAGTGCATTATGTGCGGAATACTCCGCGCGCCGCCCTTCAGCCTCGTGGCTTTCAGCGCTTTCGGGGCGACCCGGCTGCGTCAGCCCGGGCGTCAGCGTCTGCACTGCCAAGCAGGGCAAGCAGGGCCAGCAGGGCCAGCCCTTGCTGTTTGACCACAATGTTTGTTTGGCGTCGGAGGCCCCGCGGTGAAGGGGCTAAACGGGGTGGCGGGGGCTGGGGGCGGCGCGAAGGCGGCGGGGGCGGCGCCCGACATCGTCCAGGCAACTCCACTCTGGCCGGCGAGGCCGGGCGGGCAGGGCCCCGACCCCGGGCATAACTCTGGGCTGTGCCGCACAGTGGGCCAGAAGACCGGAGGAGGCGGACAAAACTCTAGACGCGTTTTGAGCTCCAGAGTCGCTAAACAGGCCTCGAACCGAACGTGTGACCCCACCAATGGATTCCTCGCTTGAAGAGCAATCCATTGGTGGGGTCACACGTTGGGTTCGAGTCCCGTTTAACGACTCTGGAGCTCAAAACGCGTCTAGAGTTTTGTTCGCCTCCACCGGTCTTCTGGCCCACTGTGTGCCGGCGCCGTGCGCTTTGCTGTGCGGAGCCGAGGGCCGGGGCCGAGCCCACCTGGCCGAAACAACAGCATGCTACAGCAGCACGGGCGCGGCGAGGCGAGCTGTGCCGCGCGGGCGGCAGCTTTTATTGCAGCGCACACAAACCAGTCCGGTAATGCCAGCAGCGCGCAGCAGCGCCGCCAGGGAGCCGCCGGGCAGGGCCAGGCAGGGCAGCAGCCGCAAGGTGCAGGGGGTGTAAAGTTGTTGCCGCGACACCGATCGGAACGGGTTTTCTCCGCCGGGACCGCGGCGCGCCGGAGATCGGCCGGGAGTCATTGGGGATGCGATGCGTGGACGGTCGAGGAACGTGGGGTGTTTGCAGAACTTGTAAAATTTGAGGCGTGCACGTTACCCCGAATAGGATCACACGTGACGTGTCTCCTTGTATGCTTGCTGTGCCCCTCGTCCTGGAGTTTCCCTCTGGAGCCCTGCAGTTGCCGCTGGAGCCGAGGCTGGTCGTGAGAACGTCGCCGAGTGACCCCGGCGCCCTGACCCGGTCGACCCGGTCCAGGCCCGGTCCAGCCCGGTCCAGGCGCGCAGCGTCCGGCCAGCGATGCTGCTGCACTGACCAGCGTCCGGTTCGGTCCAGCGACGCGGCATCCACCGTGACCACCACCTTGTTGTCCAGCGGGCCAGCCGCCGTGGGCCGTGGGAAGGCCGAGTTTCGTAACTTTGTAAATGCCTTAAGTGCGTCGGATGTGAATTTTAATTACCATCTTTGGAATGAGCCCTCATACTGCCCCGTATAAGAAAACCAAACGAGTATTAACTGAGAAATTTGAAAGGGAAAAGAAAAAAATTTGAACTCTACACCCCCTCCCCAGTCTTAATGGGGAGGCCTCCTGCTTTACTTCGGTGTTCGGGATGGGAACCGGTGCTATCAGGTACCTGGGGTTAATCCCGTCAGCGACCCAAGCGTTCGCCGGGGGACCCAGTAGGACCCCAAAGCTCAGGCAGTAGGGTGAGAGCACCCAGTACGAAGCTCTTTGAGGGGCGGGACGTAGAGTGAGACGACAGAGAGACAGAGAGAGACTCAGACAGAGAAGAGGTTTGGTGGGAGCTTCTTGTTTTCGTAGGGTTGGTTGTGTACCCCATGGTACCCCCACTGTCCGGCGCTCCCGTACCGAACATACAGCGTTTTAGGCCAGCTTCAAAGGACTTATCATCGCCTCCCCGACGGATCAAGGAGGCACCACCCGCAACCACACACCGGGTGGTCTGGATTGATGGATCAAATACGCCATCGCTCCAGTGCCGAGGCCAACCCGCCGAAGCGGATTGCTTTTTAGACACCCACAGCGGAGTGGCCAGGTGAATGTGACTCTGACCACTACGCTATCACGCTTGTACGTCTGGCAGCGTGTTGGACGACGGGTTTGAGTTGCACTGGGAGGAAGGCGGTCGAAAAATGTAATGAAATGATGGGATTCGATCCCCGGACCCCGCCATCGGGATCACACGACTTTACGCTCTCGGCCACCACGGCCCATGGTGAGGGGACCGGCGTGAGGTGGGTTCTTGACGCAACAGGACTCGACCGACCCGGTCAAAATTTCGCAAGAAGTTGGGGGAGTCGAACCGCCGACCCTAGCACTGGGAACCGACGCCTCTACTCCCTGGACCACCACGTCCCATGCTCGGGCTGGGCTCAAGTTCACGGGTTTTAACCGCACTGGGTGAGGCAGTAAAATTAAATGGAAATATTTGTTAGGAGTCGAACCTCCGGCATGTGGGCCTGTTGCACACGGCTCCGCTCTGATGGCCTCGAACCACCACCCGTAGGATAGCAGGTCGAAAAAACTTTTGTGACGCTGGTATTCGAACGCCGGCCTGCGGTAACTCGATCCCACGTCTCTAACCTCTCGGCTATCACAGCAGTTGTGAAACGCGACGGATCATCTGCTTTCATTGACGTTCGTTGAATGAGATTTTTTTGTCTATATTTGAAAGAGTTCACAACATCCATAGGGAACATGATTGACTTTCGCGCGAACTATTGCATGAAATGAACAACTCCGGCATTTCTCTCTCTCTCTCTCCCTCCCTCTCCCTCTTCGTCTCTCTCTCCGTGCCCTGGACCGAGGCCCAGGCCGGTGGCCTGCTCCACCTCGGCGAGGAGGGGACGCGCGGAGGGTCACGGGATCTGCCGCTGTTGCTTGCGGCCGAAGTTGAATTAATCAGCTCTGAGTCATTGAGTGGTGAAGAGGCGACGCGTGCCTGGGACAAAGGGCTCCTTTTTTTCGTGGGCCGACGGCGAGGGGAGGGGAGGAAAGCGTTGGTGGGTAGTGGAGGTGCGCGACGATCCTAGGAAGGGTGATGCAAATAAAACTTTGCACCGGCGGCGCCGCTAGCGAGGGAAGTTTGGTGTGTGATTTGGTGATGAGGCACCGCTGTCGTACGGAAACACACACACAGACACACGCGCACACGCTCTGGCGCACACACACAGACACACTTACGTGCGGCGCAACCCTCATCAGAGCACAGCCTGAGGCGAGCCGCGCCAGGACACCCAGGCCCCTCGAAACCTGTTGCGGAGCGAACAAACCGTGGAGGGGCTCGGCGGCCAGGGCCAGGGCGGCCAGGGCGGCGGCGCACGGTGGCGCGGAGACCAACGGCATTCCCGTGTCAGCCGCCGCGCCGCCGCGCGCCGAGCACTCCGAGAACCCCGAGAGGGCGAGGGTGGTGGAGCAGGGCGAACAGGGCGACCCCGCCCGCGGCGGAGCACGAGGGGGCCGAGCCGGGCCGCACTGGGTAGCACGGCAAGCACCCCGGCAAGTACCACGCCAAGTACTCGCAGTAATGAGGCAGGCCCTTTCATGGCGGGCAGACGACGAAAAAGAAGGATCTGAAGGCAGAAACGTGAAAAAGTTAGACAAAAATAATGAGTCGCGGCCGCCGCGATGAGCGCGAGCACGTCACCCGTGAATCAACCCCATGAACCCGTCAGCCTTGCCGTCCGTCATCCCGCTGGGCCGCGCCGCCGCGCCTGCTGCTGGCCGGTCCCGGACCGCGCCGCGGTCTCTCTCGCACCCCCAACGCGTCCGGTGGGTGCGAGAGAGACGGAGCGACGAGAGCACTGTTCGCCATGCGCTGCTGGCCGCGCCTGGCCGCGCCGCCTTCACCCCACACCAGCACGGCTCGCATCGCGCCTCCCCTCCCCCGTGCCTCCCCCTGGCCCTCCCCGCCACCTCATACAAATTTGCATGTTTCGCCGGACGGCTGCGGCGGGCGGTCCGAGAGCGGAGCGGAGCCGAGCCATGTTCGGTGCACTGTACTGCAGCGGGGCCGAGCGGGGAAAGGGAGCGCGCGGACACACACACACACACACACACACACACACACACACACACGCCCTCCCGCAGTGTGTTGTGCCATTCCTCTCCGGGCCGCGTCGAAGCAGGCCGCGTCGGTGCGGCGAGGCTCTTTTCAGTTGCAAGATGCAGAGCCGAGCCGCCGCAGTCCGCGATAGACGAGGCCAGACGAGGCGAGGCGGCGGATGAAAGAGAGCGGCGCTCGGGGTTTTCTTTTCACACGGCGTCCCGCGCCGCAGCCAGGCAGGCAGCCAGGCAGCCAGGCAGCCAGGCAGGCAGCCCAGCGCGCGCGGACTCAAAGAGGGGCGGCAACCTGATATGCGGGCTCTGGCTGGGCAGGTCCAGCGCTGCGTGGTCCGCGTGGTCCGCGTGGTCCGCGACCCAGGGCCGGGCCCGGGGGATGAGAGGCCGCTGGAACCGGTCGGATTGGCCGAGCAGAGGGCGAGGCTTGCTGGACCACAGCGGCGGCACAGTGGACGCGCTGGACTCTCCGCTGACCGGGCAGCAGACCGGGCAAGGCTTGTCCACCGCTGCGAACCGGCGGCAGAATAATGGCATCGGTTGAACAGTGTCGCGCTAATAGAGCCGCGTCGCGGCGTGTCGCCGTGCGGCGCTCAGATTGGCTTCTGTTTTGTTTCCACGTGACAGCAATTATTTCGCGGTGGAAATTGTCGAGGCGAGTCGCGCTGGAAAATGGGGCCGCAAAAAGTCAACACGGCTTGGCGGGCGGGCGGCGCCTGTGCGGCGCAGACAGAGGGACGTGGCCGTACACGGGGCAGAAGGAGGAGGCGGGGTGCAGGCGGAGATAAATTCCCGTAGAGAGGTCGGAAAGGGGAGGGTCGAGGAGGGCAGGGCGGTAGGGCGGCAGGGCATCCGCCCCGGTTGCTTCTCGCCTCGGCCGCGCCCTGCTGAGTCCTGCCGAGTCCTGCGCAGCCCTGCCGAGCCCTGCGCAGCCCTGCCGAGCCCTGCGGGGGCGCACGGACGGGGCGGGCCGGCCGCCCATCCAGGCAGCCAGCCAGCCAACATCTCGTGGTGGGACACTTCCCCGCGCCGCTCCGCCCGCCCCCTCGCCCCCCGGGGCAGACGCGGCCCGGGTGTCTGGTTGGCTGGATGGTGGTGGTGGAAGGTGCCCACACTCCTCCCCCTCCTGCACCACCCCTCGCCTCTCGCCCCTCGCCGCGCGCCCGCCGCTGCCGAGCCGAGCCGCCTGGCCGCACCGCACGGCTCCACACTCAGTGCTGCGCTGAGCGTGACAGCAGCAGCAACTTGCCAAGCCTCCCGCGGAAGGCTGAGCCCGCCGAGCCTGGCCAAGCCTGCCCGTGGCGTGTTCTGCCCGCGACGCTCCGCACCACACCGCCCGCCCCGCACGCCGTGCCCTGCCAGCGTGCCCTGCCCTGCCCGCCTGGCGGCGCCGCGCCCACCCCGCCCCGAGTGACAGCGCCGCACCGTCTCGACGCCGGCCGCCTCGCCCCGCTGCTGGCCGTGCTGGCCGTGCTCCTGGAGTCGGCGACGCCTGTCAGCGGTCAGTCGCGCCGCCACTCACCGCACTGCACTTAGCGCGCACTCGCTGACGTACTTGTTGCATTAGTGCGCGGCTCTAGCGCTACACTTGTGTACACTATTGTACAATTTGTCACCTATTAATTTTAGCTTTTTATAGCTTTTGATCTCGTTGTGTGATTAACGTACTAACCATTTTGTTTTTCGTTTTTGTACTAACTTCTTTCTTTTTTGCGCATGAGTTTTTAGCGTTTTCTCCCATTGCAGTATTGCTTTATTAGGCCGCCGATTCCCCATCTCGTTTCCATCCGATGCAGACTCCTTTTTTCTCAGTTTTGCTTTTATCTTACCGTTTTTGTTATTTTATTTTTCAATTTTTTGTTGCCGTTTTTTGTTGTTTTTTTTGTGCTTTTGGTTTGCCTTTGTTTTGTTTTAGCTTCGTTCTAGCTTTTGCCACTAACCCCGCGGCCATGTCATCCGACCGGACGACGGTTTTGTTTGGATGGACGATCGCCGGCCTGAGTAAGTAGACTTTGCGGGCCTCGCTGTATCGCCCTAATCGCCGGACGGGACGCGTTGCCGCGCGTTGCATCTGTTGATCCCGCGGCGCGACCCGCCCGCTCCTTTTTTTGTCCTCCCAAATCGCTGTATATCATTTTCCGCTCTCCCCGCGCTGGATTTGTCTCGTTCCGGGCGACTGCTCCAAATCGCACCCGCCGCCAGCCCCGCCGCCAGCCCGCCCGAGCGAGGCCCCCCGCCTGCCCTGGCTCGGCGTGGCCCGGCGCTCCCTCGGGACGTGTCTCGTCTCCCTCCACAAGGCGCCGCAGCGCCGCGGCGGCGACGGATTCCCGCTCATTTTTGAAACTGTAGGGCGGACGAGCGGGACGAGCGCCCCGCTGCCTCCCTGGTCTACTTAGCATATTCAGTCGAGGGGCGCCCCGGCTGCCCCCCTCCCCGCCGCGCCCCTCCCGCCCCTGGCCGTCGTCGACGACTGCACTCGACGGCGGGGCCGCTGTGCTCCCCTCCTCTCCCCGCACGTCCTCGTCCTGGCCGTCGTCGTGACCAAGTTTTTCGGTCCCTTAATTACTGGCGGTGGCCTCGGCCTGCCCGGCCGGCGGTGAGGCGGGCTTGGCCGGCCCTGGGCCGGGCCTCGGCAGCAGCGCCGGGCACATCATCCCACTCATTAGTTCGTTCCGTCGGTAATTCTTCTCCCCGCCCCGCCCCGCCGCAGCACGGCTCGGTACGCCCCGCCGCGCCCTATAGCAGAACACCCCCGGCTTGGCTGCCGCTGCCTGCCGCCGACTCGCGCTGCGGAGTGGAACATTGGCCGGTTGCTAGGCAACAGAAAGACCCCCGTCCTGCCCTTCCCTGCCCCGCCGATGCATGCAGTGCAGCGACGCGCGAGGGGGCCGGGGCAGGTGGGGGCGGCGGGGGCTCGGGGGAGATTGCGGTGTGAGCCGCGTTGCACAGCACCGCTGGCAGTGGCGGCGGCAATTCAACTGCATCGGCCCGTGTTCCCGCGCGGCGCCGCGCCGGGGGAGGGGAGGGGAGGGGAGGGGGTATTCACCAATATGAATTGGGCGGCGGCCGCACTTGACTCTAATCCCGGCTGGACGGCATGGCGCAGCGCGGCGCAGCACTGCGGAAAGAGGATTGGTTCCGTTCATTGGGACGAGTGGATTTGTTTGGGGCGGCCACGGCCATGGTGGTGGAGCGGCCCCTTGCTGGATGACGGCCAGCTCGACCTTCAAGGTGGCGTGGTCGCCGCGGCGACGGCCGCAATCAGTCATGCCCGAAGGCCAGGGCGGCGGGATGGAGAGGCGAGAGAGAGAGAGAGAGAGAGAGAGAGAGAGAGAGAGAGAGAGGAGAGGAGAGGGCGCCCCGATAGGGCCTGAAAGGCAGGGCGGGCCGAGGGCGGGCCCTGGGAGGGCAGCGTGGCCGCGGTCCAGGATTGATAGCAGCGACGCGCTCCTAAATCAGCGCTCCGTTCTCGGCGGGAGGGGGAGAGACCGAGAAGCGAAGGGGATGCCGCCAGACGGACGGACCCTCCTCGCCTGCCTGGGCTGGCGCAGGCTGGCGCAGGCTGGCGCGGACAACGCCCTGCCGCGGCCTCTGCCCCCGCCCGCCTCGCCGAGACGGCTCGAGCGTCGCAAAAAGCAGTAAAAGCTGATGAATCTTTGACGAAGCACTAATTCCGCCGTTGCCGCCAGGGCGTCGTCTGTCTGGCCGGAGACCCTGCTTCACGATCGGAGGACGGCGGCGACTTCGCTGATGGAGCCTGCGAGGTAGGCAACCCGCGTGCGCGGCTGCGGCCGGGTTGCCTACCCGGGCTCCAGCGGGCGGCGTGCCCGGGGCGGGGGTCTCGAGCCGTCCCGTCGGGCGGTGCGAAGCGGCCTCGCCGCCACGCCGCCACGCCCTCGCGGGATGACAGATGCCACCCCTCGTCGCCTCGCTGCCGCCCTGCCGCCCTGCCGCGCGTCCCCGTTATAAATTCGTTGCCTGGTGACGGATTCGCCGCGCCGCGTCTCGCCGCGCCGCCCGAGCCACGCAGAAGTGCCCCGCTGGCTTTGCCGCCGGCTTTGCGTCGCAGCGCTGGGACGGGACGGGGCGCCTTCACAACGAGCACGGCCTCGAGGGCGGCGGGCAGGGCCGCGGCGGAACCCCGGTATAGAAAACCCGGGTAGAATGCGCCGGGTAGAACCCTGGTAGAGCGACGCTGGAATCAATAGCCGGAGGCAAGGCGTTGGACAGGGCGCGCTGCTCGGCGCCGCTCGGCGCTGCTTGCTGCTTCAAGGAAATTGAAATTGGATCGTGTCACTGAAAGGAAAGGGAATCGGCCCGCTGCTGGCTGGCACTGGCTGGCAGGCAGTGTAGGAGCGGGGAAGGGGTGACTCCTCGAGAACACACCTGGTACACGAAGCCGTGCCCCGGCGTCGCCCGCCAGCCCGCGGGGGACTCCTTTCGGTTTTTGCTTCCCCTTCTCCGTCGCGTGTTCCTTGTTCGCAATCCGTCGCCTCCCCTGGCCCAGCCCCTGGCCCAGCCCCTGGCATTCCCGAACGGGGAACGGCCGGCCCGCGGCCCGCCCTGGTTGGGGTGCCCAGCGTGGTCGTGCTCGGGGCCAGTGGGGCCAGTTGGCAGGGCGCCGCCGCGGCCCCGCGGCCCCCCACGGGCCAACGGGCACCAACAGGGCCACCAGCAGCGCGGCCGAGGCGGCAGCAGGCGGCGGCAGCCTCTGACAATGGATGTTTGAGGAAAGCGTAGCGCGGCGGCAGTCTCCTGGCTGTTTGCCGTGGCGGGGTGGGGCGGGGGGGGGGGGGGGGCGGGGCGGGCGGGGCGGGGCGGGGCGGGGCGGGGCGCGCCTGGCGTGGCGTGGAGTGGCGGCGCTGCGGCAACTGTCAGAGGCGACGCGAGAGCCGCGCTGCCGCGCCGCGCCCTGCTCTGCGCTTCGCTCGCCTCGCTCCTCCCCCGCCTCCCTCGCCGTCCCGTCCGCCCCCCTTTCCCCACCATAGCTCTCGTGCGGCGCAGCGCGCGGTCGGGTCGCGTCGGGTCGGGCGCCGCCTGGCGTCGGTAGCGGCGTCTGTGCCGACGGCTGGGGTGGGGGTGGGGTGGGGGGGGAGTAGCGCGCTCCCTCGCTCGGCCCGTTAGAGAATTCCGCTGCGGGACGTGGCGGCGGCTCGCCCCTCGCCTCTCGCCGCCCGCCTCGCCTCGCCGCCGCGGGCCCCTCCACCCCCTCCTCCCCCGCCACCCCTTCCGCCCTCGCGGCCCGCCAGAGGGAAGGGCCCAATCTCCCCGATCACCGCGCTACGCCCCGCCACGGCCGCCGCGCCACGCCCGCCACGCCCCAGCGAGGGGGCCTCTAGGACTGTGGTGGTGCTTGTCTGCCAGGGCCACGCTCGCCCCGCGCCCCGCCCGTCTCCACGCCCTGCCCGTCGTGCAACTCCAGCGCGCTCTCTTTCTCGTGACGAAAAAGAAAACGAAAAGGCCCGGTACGGCGGCATGGAATCTCGTCTCGGCGTCGCCGTGGCGTCGCGTGGTGAGCGGGGCCGCCAGGTGGGGCCGAATCACGTCATGCAGTGATTGCCTCGCTGTCATGTATTTCTGCAGGGCGGCGTCGAGCTTCGATGCGAGTGCGCGGATCTTGTGACGGGGTCCCAGTGACAGGGTCCTAGTGACGGGGTTCCAGTGACTGCGTCCCAGTGAGAAGGCCCCAGTGACAAGGAGCCGGTGACGGAATCCTAATGATGGGGTCTTAGTAACGAGGTTCCGTTGACGGGGTCCTGACGGGTCTCCGTCCTGGTGACGGGGTCCTGGTGACACAGCTGTGCGACGGGACAGCGGCGCAACTTCGCCGACGCGACACCTCCCCCACGACGCTCTTTTCCACGCGCCGCACTCTGCCCCTCCAGAACTCGACGCGCTGCGCGCTCGTGACGCCGCGAAACAGTTCGCCCGGCCGTCTCTGGCGTCCGCCCGCCCGCCCGGCCCGGGCCGCCATTCCCTGCGCGCTGTGCCTTCCCTTTCCCCCGGCGTCGTGTAACGGCTTCTTCGCATTCTTTTTGTTTGCGGCTGGAGACCATCTGTCTGCCAGCTCGGGCTGGCTGGCGCTGGCTGGGGCTCCCCGCTTTGGCCCCGTGTCCCATGTCAACCAGCCCTTCCCCGGCCCTGCGCGCCCTTCCCGGCACTTCTCTGGCCTCGCCGGCCGGGCCCCGCGGCCCCGCGCACTGGGACATGCGGAGCGCTCCTCACGTACTGCTCCCTGCGGCTATTTCCATCGCGCAGCGCTGGGCCGGGGCGAGGCGGGGCGGGGTGGCTGGGCGCTGCACGCGCGATATGATTTCGGCAGTTTGTTGCTTTTGTTTTGACCGCCCGCCGCGCCACCCCGCTCGCCGACGTGCGGCCACGCCACCGTAAACCCCGCGCCGTGAATTCGACTGCTGTTTCCGCCGCGCGTAAAAGTCGTCGTCGTCATCGTCCCCCGCGCTGATAAGCACGCGGAACGACACGTACTTGGCGGGGTGCTTCGCGCCGCGCCCGCTCCGACCGTTCCGCCGCGCCGAGGCCAACGCCCCGGTGGGGCCGTGGGGCTTCCACTTCCTGATCGCCGAGGGCGTCCTCGAGGCCGAAGTGGCGCGCCGCGGCGCCGCCGAGGGCGATGAAGGACGCGCCGGAGTCGTCCACATCCGCGACCCGGAAGTCGGCGAGCAGCGCGAGCACTGCGAGCAGCCGGAAGGGGAACTATTGGGGCGGCGCGCGCGGGGCAAGTGCCGGGGCGGGCGGGGCGGCCTGCGGCGTGGCCGTCCACCCCGAGACGCTGGCAGAGGGGAGCCGAGGCGGGGCGGGGCGGGGCGGGCGCCTCTCGGATTCTGAAACGGGCCGTTTCCGCAGCGGCGGGCAGTTGGCGGTCTGCGGGAATATCGAGCGGGTAGGGACGGGACGGTCTGCAGGGAGGGGAGGGGGAGGCGGGGCGAGGCGTGAGGCAGAGGGGTGCCGCGCCGCACCGCCGCACCGCGCCCGAGGGACTGACGAAGTTAGCGTGACCGTGGGTTACGCGCCCCTTGGCCGTAGGGAGTGCCAACAGACGTGACTGTCGTGGCTGGCCGTGCAGGCCGTGCCCGCGGCCGCGCCATGCCAAACTTTGACCGCGCTGCCGCGGCGAGGCGAGGCGATGCGCGGCGGCCCCCGCGGCCCCCGCGGCCCCCGCGGCCCCACTCCACCGGCCGTTCCGCCGCCCGGCCGCCCGGCCGGTCGGCAATACGGCCCGTGCTCGCCTGACTTACGATCGTCTGCGCTCCGCCTCGGCCCGCCTCGGCCCGCCCCGCCTCGTGACGGCATGAGTTAGTGACGTTCCCGCCGCCGCGCCCTGCTGCCCTGCTCGAGTAGCTTTACCGCCGCGCCGTGCGCCACAAACGAAAATGGGCTTCCGATGTTTTTTTCATGGCGAGGGCGGCAAGGCGGCTGGCCCGGCAAGGCGTGCGCAGGACACAAATAGGCCGCGCCGCCGGCGCCCAAATGGAGTGCCTTTCCTTTGCCTGACGTACTGACGTACCGCTGTGTTTGCAGGATGATGTGATGCAGAGCACGCACGCCACCGTCAACATGAGCGCCGCGACCGCCACCCCTGGTCGCCTCCCGACCCCGGTTCCGGCCGCAGCCAGCCTGGCCCCAGGACAGCTCGGCCCCACGCCCGCCATCCCCACCCTGAAGCAGCTGCAGGACCACCACATCAAGGCCAAGCAGATCGGCGGCGTGGCCTCCAACAACAACAGCACCACGGCCACCAACAACAACAACTACAAGTCGGGGATGCAGCCTCCGCGTACGGTGCCGCCCGTGGTGCTCAAGTTGGACGCGGTGGAGCCATCCACCAAGCGGACTTACTCCGTGTCCACCGCGCAGGCCGAGCCAGCCACGCCCGTGGCGGCTCCCTGCGACGGCCCGGCCGAGCCAGCGCCCAAGAAGGCACGCAAGCACTCGGAGAGCTCCGAGGCCCCCGGCTTCTCGCTCAAGGTCCCCGCCGGGCTGGCGGCCTCGGCCATGACAGACGTGGGGCTCGGCGTCTCACCAGTCTTGCACACCCCCGGTGTGATTTTGGCCGTGGAGCGGCCGCCACTGCCGGGGCTGCTGCCGTACCCGCCTCCTAACCCGTTCCTGGTAGGCTTGCCGCCGCCGCCGACCTCGCCGATGGCGCTGCTGCCACCGTCCAGCTCCCCGATGGTGCACCTACCGCCGCCGCCGAGGTCCCCGATCTCGGCCCTGCCGCTGTCAGCGACGACGCCGTTGGGGTTGTTGCCGCCGCCGCGACCGCCGTCAGGTTCAACAGCGTCCATGCCGCCCGTCAGCGCGCCGTCGCGTCCGCCATCCCGCCCGTCGTCCAACGGCTCGACGGCGTCCTCGTCGTCGCGCAGCTCGGCGGCGGCGCGCACCAACCCTTCACAGTCCCCGCGGGGCAAGCGGAAGACGGGCAGCCGCCAGCCGGGCCCGGAGGAGAACCGGGAGGGGCTCCTAGACTGCGTCAAGCACGTGCCGGAGAACTTCCAGGTAGGGCAGCCCAGCCGCTCGTAATCTAGTTAACGTTACTTGCAAAGACTTGCAAAACTGATGACTTTTTTTCCGTGCGATAGTCCGTGCTGCGCCAGCACATCATGGTCCAGCTCATGCTGAGCCAGGCGCACTCGGCCTCGAGCGCGGCCGTGACGGCCTCGCTCCACAAGGCAGAGATGATCTCCAGCTACCAGCCGTGGGTCATCCTCACGTACGGCGACGCCGCCAAGACCAAGACCATCACGCTGGCCAAGTACGCGCGCATCGTGCGCACGCTGCGCGGCGAGGAGGTCAACTCCGCCGAGAACTCCAAGTTCCGGTTCTGGGTGCGGTCCAAGGGCTTCCGCCTGGGCGCCCCCGAGCCGGACGGCCACGCGCGCAAGCCCGCCGACGACATCCTGGGCAGCTACGGCATCGACACGCGCTCCGGACACCTGTACGTGTGCGCCGACGAGGCGGGCCGCACCGTCCTGCCAGTGGACGCGCCGCCGCTCTACGTCCCCACCGGCACCAACAAGGTGAGTGCGGCGAGCTTGCCGCCTGCAGCGGAGCGCAGCGCGGCGCAGCGCGGCGCAGCACGTCGCCGGCGAAGGCCGCAAAGGCCGCCGTCGACGACAATCCAGATATCGACCGCGGCGCATGAAAAGAGGGGCCGGGGAGCGGCGGGCCGCGCGGGCCGGGCCGGGCCGGGCCGGGTTTGATGAAGGGGGCAGGGCGCCGCCAGGCTTCGCCGCCAGGCTGGCTAGGCAGATGCCGACCATGCCGACGGATCAAAAAGCAAAGAGAACAGGCGCCCTCGGCTGCCTCGGCGCGGCGAATGGGGAGGGGGAGGGGGCGGGGGGAGTCCGCCGCACTGCTTTGGCGCCCGCCTGCGCGCTGCGCCATGGCTGCGGCGAGGTGGCGAGGAGGCGACAGCCCCTGGGAGGTGCGCACCCCCTTTGGCGCCGTGCACGGTCGTGTCATGACGCGCGTCACGGGGCGCCGCCGAGCCTCTCTGTCTTTCTCTCTGTCTCTGTCTCTCTGCCAGGCCGTCTGTCTCTGTCTCTCCGGCAGGCCTGGTGAGCGGCGCGGAACTTCCGGGATGATCCTTTTAGTGGCGCAAACGCGGCGTGCACCATGCGGGGCGGGATTGTGATGTGGTTTGCGCGGTCGACGTTCATCAGGGCGTCGCTTCGCCGCCTTTCCCAGCCGCGTCTCTCTTTGGCGGCACCCGCTCTGTCTCTCTCGCACTCGCGGGTCGTGGCGTAGGGGAGCGAGAGAAAGCGCTGTTCGGAACCAACCCGCCAGCGCCCGGCCCGCGGACGCGGACACGGGGGTGACACCAACCCGAGCGGCCGCTTCGCCATTTGCATGTCGTGTTGACCCGGCCGTGGGCAAACTGGCCCGTGGCGATTTGGCGATGCTCGCATCACCGCGTCCCGACCGCCTGCCTGCCCGCCCGTCAGGCTGCCAGCCCTGCCCGTCCCGCCAGGCGCTGCAGCGGTGCATTAATCCCCTCGCGGATATCCAATTATTTGCGGAGCCCTGCGCCGCGCTCGCGCTTGTGTGTGTGTGTGTATGTGTGTGTATGTGTGTGTTTTCCGTGCCGCCGCCCTCTCCTCTCCCTAGCCCGAGTTCTTTCTCGTCTCTATCCCTCGCTGATCCCGCGGCGCGCGCTCTTTCTAGCCCCCTCCATCTCTCTCTCTCTCCTCTCTCTCTCTCTCTCTCTCTCTCTCTCTCTCTCTCGCACCCTGATGCTCCGGCACCAAGTTCGGCTCCGCATCGATCACGCTACCGCGGCTGCAGTGTCATCCGGGGAGCGAGAGAGTTGGCGGCCGCCGAGCAACATGCACAACTTTTCAGCAGCAGCAGCAACAACAAGGACACGCCGCGCCGTCCTCCGCCCGTCCCGGCAGTCCCGGTGGCAGGAATGGTAATTTTAATCGCGTTGGTGTGGATGTCGCCGCGTGCGTCTGGCGCCTGACAGCTTCAACCGCGCCGGGCCCTGGCAGCGTGGCCCTCCCCGCCCCGCCCCGCGCGGCGGGGACGTGTTGATCCCTTGGGGTGTGACTGTGTGAGGGAGGCCGGGCCCGCGGCACGGCACGGCGCGGCGCGGCGCGGCGCCACGGCGAGGAGGCGAGCAGAGCGAGGGGCGCTAAGTGTCCCGCCGGAGCGCTGCGCCGCGCCGCTGCCGCCGAGCCGAGGCTTCACGGCTTCACTCCACAGGAGCCGCGGTGGAGGGCGCGGCGGGCTGGGGCCCGCCGGAGCGCTGCGCCGCGCCGCTGCCGCCGAGCCGAGGCTTCACGGCTTCACTCCACAGGAGCCGCGGTGGAGGGCGCGGCGGGCTGGGGCAGAGAGAGAGAGAGAGAAAGGAAGACAGACGGACGGACAGACAGACAGACGGAGAGGGAAGGACGGCCCCGGCCTCGGCCCGGCGAGAGAGGAAACACCCGTTCATTAACTCGGCCTGTGCCGAGGCCCGTGCCTCGCCGACGAGGAGGGAGGGGAGGGGAGGGGAGGGGAGGGGCGTGTCACGGGGAAGAATAGGGAGCAAAGCAGGGGAGACGAGGAGGCGGGGTTGGTAGGGGCTTTTTGCGCTGGGAAATGTTTGCCTGCAGCGGGAGGGGGAATGAGAGTACTCGTCACGGCGTCGCGCGGAGCGACGGCGGTACGGCGTGGGCACGGCGGCGGCAGAGCGGCAGCGCGGCCCGAGGGGTGCAGGACTCGCTCCTCGCTCCGCTCCAACTAACTTGGAGTGATTTGTCAAGTGTAATCTCGCGTTTTGGCGGCGAGGCGCGGCACGGCGCGGCACCACGTCCGTCGTAACAGGAACGGGACATGGGCCGGCGGGCGGCGTGGGCGGCGAGGCCGAAATGGCCTTCGGCACGCTCGGCTCGGCCTGCCGCTCGGCCTGCATTTGCCGCGCTTTGCCGCGCGGGCGTGTCGACTTTCCACCCTTATCGAGCCACGAGCACCATCAAACCTCGCCGCCTCGCCGCGCCACAGATTCTCGCGCGCTCGGCCGCCACGCGTGACAGCCACGCGCACGCTGCGCACGCGGCCACGTGCGTGACGCGGCGGCGTGACAGGGTCCGCCCGTCCGTCCGCCTGATCGCCCGGCTGTCCGTCAGTCCGCACGACACGCGGCGCCGGCGGGCAGGCGGCCGGCCGGACTCATTGAAACCGTGACACCCTCGCGCTGGCGGTGCTGGCGGCGCTGGCGGCCGCTCCCCCTGTTTGCTCTGCGCGGCCCCGCGCCGCCCCGGCCGAGACATCAGCGCCGCCAGCCTGCCTGCGAGCCTCGTCCGCCCCGCTACATATTGCCAGAGAAAACACGCCGCTCATTGCTGCTGCTGAATAATTCGGCGGGTCGGATGGCCGGGCGCGCCGGGCGGCCGGGCTTACAGGGGACAGCGCCACACCCGCCGCCCCGGCCGGCGCCAGCCCGCTCCCCTCCGTCCCTGCGTCCCTCCGTCCCGTCCCGAGTGGCTGCAGAGAGCACCGCGCAGCGCCACAGCGGCACAGCGCCACCAGGCCGCGCTCGCTGAATAAATCAACTCTGTCCTTTTTGCTCATTTATTTTTCACACGGCCCCGCCGCCCCTGGGCACCGGGTCCTTTTGGTCCGTTGCGATTGCCGGTCGGTAAGCCAGCGCGCCGCCGCTAGAATTACACCAGGTGGTGGTTGTGGTGTGGTGGTGGAAGTGATGGTGGTGGTGATGGTGGCGGTGCACGCCTCGTCCGCTAACGGGCCGCCGCGCCGCCGCACCGCGAGATGGCGGTCGAGACTGTACGTCTGGCCGACCCCACCCCACCCGCCGCCGTCCCGTCCCGTCCCGCGAAGAGCTGCCGCTGCCGCTCCCTCCCCGCGGCGCATCCGAGACTCCGAGACCGCCCGGCGGCACCCCCGCGCCCCGCCCCGCCTCGCCGACTTAGCGTCGCCTCTGCTTTTCCTTCCCCCGGGGCCCGCTCCGCCTCGCGCTGCCTCGCCTCCTATCTGCGCCGTCACGGCCCGGAAGAGCGCGAGGGCTGCGAGGGCGGACGACGGCGAGGGCGAGGCCGGGCGAGGGGAAGGGGGATGTGCGCTGTTGCGGCCGTGTGGTCTCGACGGTGGCAAGCAGCGCGGCGCGGCGGCAGGCGGCGGTGGTAGGGTGCATTGAGGGCAGGCAGGGCGGGCAGGGGTGGCGGAGGGCAATAAGAGCTCCACTTGTGGTCGCCGCGCCCCGCACCGCCCCGCACCGCCCGCGCGCAGAGCTTGTCCGCCGTGATGAAGCTCGGTGTGGCCGCGGCGCTGCCCTCGCCGACCTGGATCACCACACGCGTTGCTGTCCGACGTGAAGCATGCCAGCACGGCGCTGCACCGCCTCCACTCCGTTCCACTCCACTCGCAGCGCGCCGTAAATTACTTGTATCCGCAACATGGTGGCGGCGCGGCGGGGCGCGGTGGCAGAGCGGCCTAGCTGCGGCGATGCGGAGGTCGTGTGGCGGGGCGCGGTGGGGCGTGGCGGGGCGGGGCGGGGCGGGGTGTGGCGGGGCTTTACAGCACCGGCGGGGTCACGGGAGCGAGCGAGCGAGCAGCAGGGAGTACAGGGGCTCTGGGACCGGGCAGGGAGGCGGCGCGGAGGCGGGGAGGGAGGGCTAGTTCCGGCCCTGGCGGGGCTGGCGGGCCCTGGCCTGTTGGCGCAGGCGGGGCACGTACAGCGTACAGCCGGGCCGGGCGCGGCCGGGGCGAGGCGGACGAAGCCGAGGCAGGGGCAGGCAGGGGCGGGGGTGAAATGGTTACCCCGCCGCCACCCCCGCCGCCCCGCCTCACGGACGCCGGCGCCTCGTCCGCCTGCGGGCCGCTGTAGTGGCGGCAGAGGACGTGGCCGGTGGCGGGGTGGGGCGGGCCGGGGCAGGGCCGGGGCAGGGCCGGGGCAGGGCCAGGGCAGGGCCGCGCTAATCCAGCCGGGAAGGGGTTGCGGACGGCGTGGGCCGCGGGGGTGAGGCGGGGCGTTGACTGATAGCAGCCCGGGTAGCTAATGAGGAGGTGGGCGGCCGGCAGCAGGATGCGGCGCGCCACTGATACAGCGATACGGCGATACAGCGATACAGCGCGGAGGCCACACTTGCTTGCTTCGACGCAGTAGCCGCCCGTAGCAACCTGGTAGCGCCGTGGTTAGAGTGCTGCGTTCCTGACTGGCAGGTCTCGGGTTCGAGACGAGTACCACGAGTATATTTTTCGGCAGAGGCAACCGACTTCTTGACGAGGTCTATCCGGAGAGGATTGAGTACCAGCGCTGGCAGTGCGGGCACCATGATCCACCGGTAGCTCAGTGGTTAAGAGCACGTTGTGGGAAGCGGCAGGTCCCGGGTTCGGGACCGGTAGTTTATATAATTTTTTCGGCCACCAATTGCTTGGGGAGGTATATCCAGAGAAGATTGGGTACCGGCGCTGGCAAGGCGGGTGCCATGGCGTCCCGGTGGCTCAGTGGTTAAGAGCATGATGTGGGAAGCGGCAGGTCCCGGGTTCGGGACCGGTAGTATACACAATTTTTTCGGCCACCAATTGCTTGGGGAGGTATATCCAGAGAAGATTGGTACCAGCGCAGGCAAAGGCGGGTGCCATGGCGTCCCGGTGGCTCAGTGGTTAAGAGCATGATGTGGGAAGCGGCAGGTCCCGGGTTCGGGACCGGTAATATACACAATTTTTTCGGCGACCAATTGCTTGGGGAGGCATATCTAGAGAAGATTGAGTACCAGCGCAGGCAGGGCGGGTGCCATGGCGTCCCGGTGGCTCAGTGGTTAAGAGCATGATGTGGGAAGCAGCAGGTCCCTGGTTCGAGACCGCTCAAAGTACCATTTTTTCGGGACCAGATTTCTCGAACAGCAGCTCAAGAGGAGTTGCGACATCGCCGCCGACAAGCTGGTTCGGTGGCTGAGCGGTCAGGGTAGAGGAGTTGACTAGAGTCGGCACTCGGGGTCGCGGGTTCAAATACCCAATGTGACCCCTCTGAGGTAAGGCCTCTGAATCTGGACTCTCACTGTACCACAGAAACCGCGCGCACTTCGGGTGGGCCAGCCTAATACGAACCCACTAATCTGTCGAATTGCGCGGCAGGGAGCGTCGGATGAAGGCCCGGTTCCATAAGAAACCGAAGCTGATCGGCGGGTCTCCTTTAGACCGTAGTACTTTTTGGCCGTTTTTGTTTTTTGGGTTTAATATTTATTATTTTTTATTAGGTAGGCGAACTATAGGTAGGCGAAAAATGGCATATTTTATGAATATTTTTATTCAATATTTATTAGGTAGGCGAAATATAGGTAGGCGAAATAGACAGGTAGGCGAACATTTAGGTAGGAGAAATGATATAGACTCAATAGTTCTTAACGGTTCTTAATAATCAACGTAATCAATGTATTCTCTATAGTTTCAATAATTCAGTAATCAGTGGACGTGAAAATCTTGGGTTGGTTGCCCCTCGATTCAGCGTGCTGCGGCACTGTACAGCGAAGCAGCGTGGCGCTGGAAAAAAGAAAAGAGCGGCTCGTCAAACATCGCTTGACGTGCGACGGCAAATAACAAATATACCGCGCCGCGGGTCGCGAATCGGCCGCGTCGCAAAAAGACGACCTCTCTCCCCCTCCCCCTCCCCGCCGCGGTGGCGCTCCCGCAAACTCTCGCACCCCTGGCTGCTCCTGCCGGGTCCTGGGCGGCGGGGCGGCGGGGCGGCAGGCTGGGCCCGCGCCAGCAGTCGTTATGAACGCTAATTATCACTATAGCGGCGAACGGCCCCGCTGGGAGGGCTGGCCAGGCTGGCGGCGGGGCGGGGCGGCGGGCGGGGCTGGCAGGGCTGGCAGGGCTGGCGGCACGGGGAGGGTCGGGCGGCGCCGCGGCGCCCCGAGCCGCCCGCACGGTCTCTGCGGGGAATCTGAAGGGCTCCCCGAAGGGCGTAGCAAAGGGCTCCCCCAGTCCCCAAAGGGCGCCGCCAAAGAGGGACGGCACGGCACGGGACGGCCGTGGTGACGCCTGGCCTGACACAGCGTCTTGCGTTCCGGTCGCGGCCCTGTTTTTTCCGTCCCGCGCACGTGCTGCCCATATACAAGGCGGTGGCTTTCATCCCACCCGGGGGAAGCGGGCGAGGCGGCCGAGGCGGGCCCACTGCGAGGAGAGAGAGGCAAAAGGAGGCAGAGAGTGAAACGGCCTCGGCGGGCCGGGCCGTGCCGTGGTGGCCGAGGCCGGGCATGGGCATGGCCGAGATTAAAGGGATTCGGGATGAGGGCTGACCATTGTGTTCCCGGTCCCGCTGACGCGGGCTGCCCTGCGGCTGTGCTGCGGCGCTGCGGCGCTGCGGCCGGGCGGCCCGGACGCCGGGGTGGACGGGGACGTCGAGGCGGAGGGCGAGGGTGAGGGTCTCGGCGAGGGCGGCGGCGCCGTAAGCGGCCCGAGGGCCGAGTGCAGTCACAATAGCGAGGGTGGGGCGGGGGTGAGGCGCGGCGGGGTGCGGCGGCCTGGCTTGCTGGTGGTCGCCACCCTAATTGGCGCCACGACCTCGCCGGGAACTCACGCCTCGCTGCTTCCCTCGCCGATCCGATTATTCCGAGGCAGGCTGTCGCAGGGCTGTCCCGGGACTGTCCCGGGACTGTCCCAGAGCTGTCCCAGAGCTGTCCCAGGATTTTTCCATGGCTCTCCCAGGGCTGTCCTTGGTCTGTCCCAGGCCTGTCCCAGGGCTTTCCCATGGCTGTCCAGCCAGCCAGGCCGACGGACGGCAGCCCAACTGCCCAGTGGAGTGACCGTTTCCCCGCGCGGACACTCGGCCGGGCTGTGCGACCGGAACGAGAGAGGTGAAAAGACCCCGCGCCATGATGGATCCGAATGCGAGATGCGTGCACCGGATGCCCATTGGCGACCGGTGCCTCCCCTTACCTGGCGGAGCCTGGCGGCCTGGCGGCACGGCGAGGCCAATGCCGCAACCAGACGTCCCCCCTCCTTGGCGTCCGCCAATCGCCGACCAGGATCGCGCGCACACACACACGCACACACATGCTCGAACTCAATGAGCGAGCCCGGCAAATCCTTTCAAACGTCGCTGACGAAATTCTTTGAAAAGAGAAGGGAAGGGGTGGCCGGCCGGCCCTTACAGTGTGCGCACCGAGGGGTGGAAAGACGTTGGAGTGACCAGACCGGACCTCGGTGCTTGTGAAAGGGCATGCACAAAGCACGGTCCACCATGTGCATGAAAAATCCCCGCCAACATTTCCCGTCTCATTTCTCCGCCGATACTTTATTTTCTGTTTCGGCTCGCTTGAATGGAGGCGGCAGGGGCGTCGTCGGATAGTAAACACAACTAGCGATTGGCGGCGGCGCGGCGACGGTCGCGGTGGCGTCGACGACAAGTCGAATAAATTTACCCCGCCGCCAAAAGTTGGCCGCGTCAAAATACGGCGCTAAACGGCGAGCGGGAAGCGGGAACTAACCCACAACACAAACACGGCATGTAACCGTGTGTCCCCGCCGCCACCAGGCCGCCGCCCCTCTCACAGCCCGCGGGCCGAGCGGGCCGGGCCACCCTCGCGAGTCGCGAGACGGGCCGCCGCGGGCCGCGGACGCAACAGGCTGGCTCTCGCGGCCGCGAAGCGAAGCGGCGAAGCGGCGAAGCGCCAAGGAGCCGCTGTCCGCCGATGAGGCGTCTGTCGCCGCGGGCCGCGGCACGCCGCCGTGCACGCCGCGCACGCCGCGCCACCCCACAGTGGCTTTGCCAGAAGACCGGTGGAGGCGGCAAAAACTCCAGACGCGTTTCGAGCTCCACAGTGGCTGAAAAGGACTGAAACCGAACGTGGTACCCGACCAATGGATTTCTCTCCGAACGAGGAATCTATTGGTGGGGTCATACGTTTGGTTTGAGTCCTGTTTAGCGACTCTGAAGCTCAAAAGGCGTGTGAGTAGCAAAAAGTGCTACACTCAGAAAAGCCCTTGCGAACTTGCAGAGATGTCTTGCGCGGAGAGACCCCGCCTCTGGATCTCTGGTCTGCTGCCGCAGACGACACCCCGCGCCCGCGTCGCGGCGTCGTCTGCGGCGATACTCCACGCGGGACGCAACAGCGAGGCAAGGGGTAACCGCGTGAGCACGCACGCTACTCCGCGCGCTCGGTGGCGGCGTCGGGAATACCCCGCGCCGCGGCGTCGCAGCACGACGGCGTCGCTACTCCGCGCGCTGCCCGTGGGCGCACCCGCAGCGTCGCCGCGTCTCCGCCACCCCCCGCTAGGTGGCGCCACCGTCGCGGCCAGAGTTCCCGGCGCGTCGGCTCCGCGCCCCGCCAGCCCCGCGCGCTCCACCGAGGCAACAGGCATTTGCAACCTGCTTGCACGACTTGGCGCTGTATTAGCCTCCACGTCGCCGCCAGCCACGGCAGCCACGCAAGCCGCCCGGCGGTGGGAGGCGCGGCGATGGCCTCCGAAATTTGCTCGGCAAACAAAATCTCAATTTGCTCCCGGTTCACGTTCGTGTTTGCGCGGCGCCGCAAGTTGGTTCTCCAAGTGAGCAGCGGCGGGGCCTGCTTGGCCTGCTTGTTGTCGCACGGCGCGGAATGGGCGGGACGACAGGAGGGCCGCCGTCTCTCTCGCACTCAGAGGGGGAGAGAGAGTTTAGTTTTTGAGAGGAGAGAGAGAGAGAGAGAGAGAGAGAGAGAGAGAGAGAGAGAGAGAGAGAGAGAGAGAGAGCAACGAAAGCGCTGCTCGAATCGGCCTGCAGGGCGAGGACACCGCGTGGACACCGCATCCATCAAAAGCCTCTCCACCTCTTTTTCTCGGCGTTCCACCCCCTGTGCCGTACCCCCGTGCCACCGCGGTCTCCGTGCATGTCGCGCTGCCGGATTGTGTGTGCGTCTTGCCACTGCTGTCTCCAGGCCACCCTCGGTGCTTGAGGCTCGCAACACAATGCCGGCGCGGGGCGCGCGAGGCAGGGAGCAGCCCTTGGAGCAGCCCGACAGCGCCAAGCTGACCCCACCCAGCCAGCCACCCAGCCAGCCATCCAGCCAGCGAGCGGGGCACGACCGCCCTGCCACTCTGCCTGCGCTGCTCTGCTCTGCGCCGCTCTGCGCCCGTTCCGTTTTGTGCAGCGCTTCGCGCGCGTTTGTCAATTCGACTACCAGATATACTGCCCCCACCCCCTTCACCAGCCGTGTTGCTGGCCGTGTCCGGTGCTGTTTCTGTCTCTGTCGCTCGTACTAAAGCCAAGCCCCGCCCGCAGGGTCCGCGGGGCCCTCGACGGGGCCGCCCGCCCTGCCCCGCCCGGCACAGAGGGCTCTACAAAGGCTATTCGGGTGCTGGGGCGGGGCGAAGTGGGGCGGGGCGGGCTGGGCCCCACTGGGGGCGGCAGCTCGAGCTCATCCACTTCATATGCCGAGCCCCCGCGTGCGGAGCAGTGCGGAGCAGGTGTAGAGGCCACACAAATTGGGTGGGCGAGGCCGGTGGGGCGAGAGGCCCGAGGGGCGGGCCGTGTGGTGGGGCTGTACAAGGGTTGCGTCGACGTTCGGGGCGTGGGTATTCAGCAGCGCGCGCGCGCGTGTGCGTGTGTGAGTGTGCGCGCGTGCGCGTGGCTGGCACCCCACGCGTTCTACTCATGACTACACAATTGGCAATGCCGCCATTGTTTGGCCCGCCTGATTTCCGCCCGGAATGAAAACTCCGCCGCCGGGCTTGCCCGGGCTGCCTGGGCCAGACGGAGCACGAGGCTGCCAGCAACTTTTGCCGCCAGCTCCGCCGCTCCGGGAGAGGGTGCAAGAAGGTCATGCCGAGGAGGTAGTAAACTCGAGCTGTTTATGACCTTTTAACCCCGCGTAAGAGCGAAGGCAGCGGAGGAAGGAAGAGAGGGGTTGATGATAAAAAGGGTTCGCTGGATGTTGCCATTTGGTGGCGGCGGGGCGGGGCGGGGCGCACGGCGGGGTGCGGGGGATTACCCGCCGAGTCATTAATTCCCGTCCAAGGCGGTGCGGGCCATGTGAGGGCCGAGGCCGTGTCTGTGAGCACGAGGCCGGGGCCATAAGCATAACGGACACCGCGAGCCTCAGCTAATCCCCGCGGCCCGCACCTCTGTTCTGGCCGTGGAGGGTGGGGGGAAGGGCAACTCGGGGCTGGCGAGGCCGCCGCCGTGTCGGCTTCCGCATCGCAGCATCCTCGACCTCGCTCCCGTCCCGGGCGGCGTAGCAGCAGCGCCCCCACCGAGCCCACAGCGCCGAACGGCGCCGAACCCCGAGGCAGAAACACAGACAGGGATAAATGCAGAACACGAAAGAAGAGGAGAAGACCGTTACCGAATTGATGGTCATCATAACCAGAGTGTGCCGCGCTTGCACCGCCCCTGCCGCCCCCGTCCTGGATGCCGTCCCATTTCGGCCGGGGTGGGGGGCGCAGCAATTGCATTACTCCCTGCACTGTACCGCACCCCGCCCCACCCCGCCGCGCCCTGCTGGGGGTGGCGGTGCTATCCTCCGGGCGGTGACTGGCAGATGGGGAGGGATAAGCCTCCGGTGTTGGAGGACGGAGCCGAAAAGGGATGGCAAAGGGAGGCGCCTCTCTCGCGCTCTCTCTCCCACCTGCCGCCCGGCGCAAGCCCGGCGCCTCCAAAGTGCTCGCTTCCTCCCAGCCATCAACCCCCTCCGGCTCGTCCTCGCGCTCCGCCTCTTCCTTTCCCTTCTTATAGTGGTGCGATTTGGATCAAGAATGATGTGCTCGGATTTTTCTACGTGCGTGAAGGAGGAAGAAAGGAAACATCAGCCGGAGCAAGGGGCGGGGTGGCGTGGATCCGAGTGCGAGAGAGAGGGAGGGAGAAGGAGAGGTGGAAGAAGAGGGGAGAAAAAGTGAGCGTGGCAGCGGAGGATCGAGCGCACACCCCGCCGCGTCGTCGTCGGCGTCGTCGGCCCAACAACCCTTAACTCCATCCGTAACCCCGGCCTGGGCCCGGCCTGGCCTGACCCCGGAGAGGGGGCCGAAGGCAAGGCGAGTGGCGGCAGCAGTTTGCTCGTGTCACTCCGCAAAGCCCTGCCCGGCCCTGCCCCCTGGCCGGCCGACCTGCCGCCAAACCCAATCCAGTGTCCGGAGTGTCAGTCCTAGCAGCGCCGCCAGACAGGTGTCGCCCTGACGGACAGGAGCCTCGCGTCGCCCTGCATTGCCCTGTGCCCCGCATGCGCCCTGCCGTCCGACGCGGCGTGGGTTCGAATCCCGCTCGGCCAATCCATTTTCGGCGTCCCCTTTCTTTCGCCAGCAGCAGGTGGCGAGGTAATGAATTGAATGAGTTCGCAGCGGGCGAAGCGGGCGAGTTGCCCGGCCGGCCATGATGGCCGCTGCTTGCCGCTGCGTGCCGCCGCTGCCCCCGTTTATAGCTCGTTTACGATTCCTCTGCTTGCCGGGCCGCGCCGTGCCGAGCCGCGCTGTTCGCCGAACGCGCTGTACAGTATATGCCAGCCCTTGAGGGCGGTGTAAACCATGGCGCGGTGTATTCCAACGTAAAAGCACCGGATCGGCGCGGCCAGGCCCCGCTAGGGCCCCGCCCGTGACAGTAACGGTTACGATCTTTGGAGATCCACGGGGCGCCGCGCACTGCCTGCCAGCACTAGCAGCGCGAGCAGCGTGGCCATGTCGCTCCAAAAGTTCTCCTCCCCTTGTTTTATCCCTCCGCGCTCCGTCCCCGCGGACCGGGCTGGAGGGGCCGGCCTGCCTCTCCGCGTTCTAGAAGGGCCCCAGCGCACGGCAGCAGGCAGGCTGACTGAACGGATGCTGCGCATATCTCGACTTCTTTTTGCAACCCTCCTGCCTGCCGTGCTGGCAAGCGCGCTGTGCGGTCGGTCCCGAGGTCGGTCCCGCGCGGTTCTCCCCGGCAGTTCGCCCACTCCAGGCTGAGCTGCTGTCTGGGCCCGGATATGTGGACAACTTATCAGCCAGTCATTCATACCAGCATCGTGCCTCACCCTCTCGCACACACGCACACACTCGCAGTCATTCGCTGTCCTTCGCACCACACACACACACGCTCACACCGTCAACCCTTCACACAATTCCATCTCCGGTCCACGAGGCCGGGGCTTCAGCATGTGCTGCTCCTCCCCCCCCCTTCCCCTCTCGCCCGGAGGCGGGTTGGCGTCTGCAAACTAACGCCGTGCGCTGGTAGTACCCTCCGCAGGCATAACACCTAGTGGCTCGACGCCTAGTGGCACACACTCCCCCCGCAGCCGCAAGAGTACCTACAGGGCCTGCTCTCTCTCTCTTCTCTCTCTCCCTCTGCTTCGCCCGGTCATTCCGGGCGCTGTAACCACTTCTTACTCCCCCTCAAGACCCCCAAGGCCTTGCCTTCTCCCCGCCTTGCCTTTCAATCCATTCCGAAACTTTCCTTGTTTGCCACTTCCCATCTTCTTCTTCCAGAGGGGTGAATGATATTACTGTGCCGCCCTTTCATGTTTCCCCGCTCCCCGCCTGTCCATGTTGCCGGGCCGGGCCGGGCCGGGCTGCACCCCGAGTGTATTGTTGCCATTCGTTTTCTCGGTAGATGTGTATCGTGCGTGTTGCGGATGCGTGCGGGCGGGCGTGTGTTTGTGTGTGCCTGTCTGTGTGTGTGTGCCCGTCCACGCCAAACCTGCCCAGCGAGGCCCTCCCGTATTTCAGCGGCGTTATTTCAGACGGCCTTGCTGTGCCTGCCGCGAACGGCGACAGTGCATTCCGGAATTCGATTCGCCATTTTTGCGATCCCGGCGCCCGGAGTCGTGTGCGTAACTCCGCCCGCTTACGAGCCTCCCGCCCGGAGCCCCCCGCCCGGAGCCGAGCGCCCGGAGTGGAGTCGCCTGGGTCCGGAATTTGGCCGCGTTGGTCGCTGTTGCTGCGGCGCAGTTTGCTGGTGTGGTGGCCCTGCCGGTCGCTCGCCCTCCCCGCCTCTTTCACGCCGTAACCTCAAATCCAGGTCCGGCCCATCCTCCCCGCCCCGCCCCGCCCCGACTCGTTCCCCTCATTTCCCCCTGAGGGATTTTCCTGTAGGTGCGGGGTGTAGATGTGTGTGTAAGAGGGCGCCGAGCGGCGAGGCGGCGCGGCGCTGGCCCGGGGATTTGGCCACAACGGCTCCAATGCGCGCCCCGGACAGCCCCGGCCAGCCCGGGCGCCCCACCCCGCAGCCTGCCTCGCAGAGATTAGTTTGGGCAGCCGCCACGCCCCGCCACGCCCCGCCCCGCCCCGCCACGCCCCGCACCCGGGACATCCTGTCGGAGCTCAGGTCGGAGAGCTCTGCGGGGGCGGCGCGAGGGCGTTGCGGGGGCGGCGGACCCTCGGCAGGAGGGGAGGAAGTGGGTCTGCGACGACCAGCGGAGCAGCGCCGCTCGGGGTATTTTTCATCCGGCCGAACTTTGTGAAGGTACTTGGGCGGGGTGGTTCGGGAGGCCCTGGAAGGGTCCTTGTGGCGGCCCGGCGCACGGTCTGTCTGCGTGTCCGTCCGTCTGGTCGTCCGTCTTTGCGGGATAAGAGAGATTCCAACTTTTTGAGACTCGGCGAGAAAGATCGACGAATGATAGCACGCGTTGCGGGGTGGGGCCTGGCGGTCTGGCGGCGTGGCGGGTGGTTGGATGGGGCGGATGGTCAAACCGAGAGGATGCCGCCCGCCTGGCCGAGGGCCTCCAAGGGCAGCAGAGGGCCCGGGGCCTGGGGCTTGGGGCCCGGAGGGTGGGCAGGACCAACTGGACGGCAGGGACGGTGGGGACGGTGGGGATGGCAACTCTCCTCGCCCTGCCGTCCTCCCTCGCCCCGCAGGACCCCGCTGCCCGTCCGGTTGGGTCTGCGGCACGGCACGGCACGCCACGGCGCCGCACCCCCAAAACCCCAGCCCCTGACCCTCTCAGCTTCTGTTGTACCCATCGGGCCAGCGCCGCCCTCGCCCGGCCCGCCCCCGCCGCCCCCACCGCACCCCAGGCCCTCTGCTCAGCACCAGGGCCAGAGGACCAGTCTGTGGTGGTCCTCATCTTTCAAGGGAAACCCTTGTGTACTTGTAGCCGGAGTTGAAATAGAGGGCCCCGGAGTCCGGGCCAGGCTGCCGGGGCCCCGTCGGACCCAACTACCCTCCTCTTGCATATTGCGTGAGGGGATGAGAGGGTCGCCCGATACACCCACGCTGCACGTGTTGAAGAGGGGCGAGATGACTGTCCGTGTGTCTGTCTGTCCGTCTTTCTGTCTGTCCGCCGGGAGACGGTCGCCGCAAATGATTCAAGACGCTGGCCTCGCTGGATGCTTTCCTTGCTGGATTATTTCCAGTCAAACAAAGACCGCGCTGTGGGCGGCTGGTTGGGCTGCTGGCTGGTCCCGCGCGGGCCCCTGGCAGCCGCTGTCTCACTCCTGTCGACCCTCGCCCCGCCTCGCCCCGCCTCGCCCCGCGCAAAGTCGGCCAGCCAGCCAGCGCAGAAAGGAGAGAGATATTGAAGTCGAGACAGGAGGGAAAAAGCGACAAGACGAATCTCCCCCTTTTTGTGCGCGGCCAGAATTTGTCTCCGGCTGCGCCGCTTCGCCGCTGCGCCACGACTCGGCTCGTCCCGGCCTGTTAGACGCGGGTCCGGCCGCCGTTCTGGCGAGGACGGCGAGGACACTGTGTTAGCGACAATATTGTCCGCGGCATGGTGAGGAATGGCCCCTGCAGTGTAGGCACACCGCACGCCGGGCATGGGGCCGGGTGCGGACAGCAGCACATGGGCCGGGCCCTCGGCGGGGCCCGCGTCCCTCCACACGTATACAGCCTGCCACTTACCCCCTCCACTCCCCCCTCCCGGAGCCTCATTCCCTCTAATGCCTCGCCATCACTCCGCCTTTCAGAAGCAAGCCACCCAGCTTCCTTCACCCTTCACCCCCACCGCCATCTCCATGACCCCCTCCCCCCGGGCCTTTTCCCTGCCGCGCTGCTCTCCACCTTCCATCCGACCCAAAAACCGCACAGAAAAACAGCGCTTCCCACCCATCCACGGCATCCTTTCCAAGTCCCATTTTCTCCTAGCCGCCCCAACCCCCACGCGCCGCCGCCCTGCCGCCCCCGCCCCGCCCCCGCCATCCCCGTTCACTCGGAACCAACCACGACGGGCTTTGGAGGCGCCCTTCCCCTCGCCTCCCCTCCCCGCCCCCGTCAGACCCTCTTGCTCGCCTCCCATTTACTCCTACCGCCGACTCCCTTTCATGCGAAATTCTGTCGTATCTTTCCTGCGTCGCCTCCCCTCCCCTTCCCCCGGCACCGTGCCTCGGCTCCGTGCCTCGCTTCGGCTTGATACCGGATTCCCATCCCGTGGCTCCCCGCGGCAGCAGCGGCAGCAGCGGCAGCATGGCCCGGTAACGACTTCCCCCACCGCCGCCATACACGCCCCATCACTACTTCTGCTGATGCACCAGCCCCCAGCGAGCCCCGCGCCCCACGCCCGAGCCCCACGCGAGCCCCCGCTGCTGTTTTACTCGCAACGACGCCACCTCGCGGCGCGGCCCGCAGGCTGCCGGGCTGCTCCGCTCATTCCGAGAGTCGCTTTCATCGCTCTGCCTCTCTCGCTCTCGAGCGGCGGCCCGTATTGGTGCGAGACAGGGCGACGGAAACGACTCCCGGAATCAGTCCGCCACCTGCCCTGGCCCGACAGGGCGCGGCTCGACACGGCGCGGCGCCCATTACTGCCGCGACGCTCGCGTCATTTTGCCGTCGTTGGGCTGCATTAGGCCCAGCGGCTGCAACGCGAATAAGGCAAGCGTGCCGAAGGGAGCCCTGTGGGCCCTTTGGTGCGAAAGGACGATGACGCGGCGGGGCGCGGCAATCGTCATCCCTTCGTTACAAGTCCTTTTGCCACCCCGCCTCGCCGCGCCTCGCCGCGCCACCGCGCTGCTGGCATGCGGCTCCCCTTAGCAGTGCGACAGAAAACGAGGGTAAGCTGGCGGGAAGCGGAAATGGGAACAGCACCGGTCTGTCTGTCTGCCCGTCCGTCTGTCCGTCTGTCCGCCCCCATTCGGGCGCCGCTGCTGCGCCCAGAGGTAGCCATAAATGAAGTAAAAGGGATCGCGGAGCCGCGGAGCAAGAAGAAGATGAATAATTTTGGATTTCGCTCTGGCCCGCTCGCTCTCGGCCTCTCCCTGCCTCCCCGTGCTTCGCGTTGCTTCGCGTTCCGCCAAACACCGCGCCGCGCGCACAAAGCTACCCGGCTGTCAGCGCCGGCCGCCACGCCTCTCCGAGCACGCACACCCACACACGCGCACACACACGCACACACACGCACACACACGGCCGGCAAGCCGATGCTTTCTACGCCAAGCACGTGGGGTGTGTGCTCCTCCCATACCTGCGGCCGCCCCGCCCCGCCCCGCCCTCAAATCACGGTTCACCATAACGTCCTTGATTTACCACCCCACCTACTCGGCGCCCCTTCAGTGCCTGACCGGAAGCACACGGGGCTTACCCTCCTCCCTGCCCCGCGGGCTGGCCTGGGCCCGGCCTGGGCCCGGCCTGGGGCCCCTTCCCCCAGCCCTATTTCTCTTTCATACAGCACACACTATCTGTTTCTCCAGACCGAACTGGTTCCGGCAGCCAAGGCAGGGCCGGGCGGGGCCTCGCGCGCCTCGGCCCCGGCAGTGGCGCGGCAGGGCCCCCACCGGGCCGCGCGGCGCCGCGCCCCCTCCCTTCACTTCATCTTATGTGCCGCCATTTTGCTGGAGCCCATCTCTATATGACCCTTCCCTCCCCTCCCCTCGGCAGTGCTACTTCCTCTCGCTACTTCGCCCTCTCCATCTCTCCGCCCCTCCCGCCTCCCTTCTCCCCCCCCCCTGCTTGCCCCGCTCTACCGGGGCTCCTTCCGAAACCATCTGTCACCTCCTTTGCTCCTTCCAAGCCTTCTGGAAGCACCCCTAGGCAAGTTCCCAACCCCTCGTCCTCCCCCTCCCCCTTCTCTCTCTCTCTCTCTCTCTCTCTCTCTCTCTCTCTCTCTCTTTCCTTCATTTCCCCGCTCTGCTTTCCCAGCCCATAACCCCCGCCCTCCCCGCCGTCCTGCTGGTCTTTGTCTCCCCCTCCCCTTCCCCTCGGGTTGTTACGCCCTGTCGGCTGTGTTTTGTCTAAAGCAAGACGCCTTTGTCCGCCCCTTGGTGTGGCGCGGCGCGGCGGCCGATCCTTCAGGGCGGCGTGGTTTTCGCCAAGATGATTATCTTAACGAGACGCGAATCTGATAGCGTCGAGTCGCGGCCTGGGCGCACCGCGGCGCACCGCGCACCCGCAAAACAGCGTGTTTCTGTCTGTTTCCGCTTTGTTACTTACTCTGCGCTTCTTTTCCGGACAGGAGGACGACGGCCGCAGCGTGCCCGTGTACAAGCGCGTCGCCGTGGTGGAGAACTTCTTCGACATCATCTACTCCGTGCACGTGGACATCGAGGGGCGCGGCGTCAAGCACGCCGGCCAGAAAAGGACGTACCGAACGGTAAGCGCGAGGTTGTTTTTGTTGTCTTTGTTGGATTGTTGTTCGACGCGAAGCAGGCCGTGACACTCGTAGCCGCCGCGCCGCCGCCTGTCCGCGGCAGCAACAAGTGGAGACGGTACGTGCTTCGGAGCGCACACAGGCACGGCGCCGCCACGCCAGCACACTGATTCCGACAATCGTTTTCGTCGCTCTGTCTCTCTCGCACGCAAGCGGGGCGCCCCACGAGTGCGAGAGGGACAGAGCGACGAGAAGGCCTCTCGGAATCAGTGTGCTGGCATGCCACGTTCGTCACGCGATCAGGCCGTCGGCGTCGAGTCGGCTCAGCGCAGCGCGCCCGCCAACCAGAGGCTAGGCAACCCGGTCGGCGGCGGTGCGCGCGCGCAGCCTGCCGGCACGGCGGCCGGCCCCCTCAGGATCGGTCCATCGCTGTCTCTCTCGCAAAAGCATTGCACGAATTGGTGCAATGAAAACGTCTGCAAATGCATAGCACCATTTGGCGCTAGCGTTTGGATTCTCAGTGTAGTCACCAGTCTCCAAGCCGGGAACGCCGAAAGCGATAGCGGACGGCTACCTGGCAGAGGCAGAGCGACCGACGGCCTGGCCGTCCCGACAGCGCGGGGCAATGGGAACCAATTTCGTCGACCGCACCGCCCCGGAAAAGCAAAAGGCAAACAGCGCTCCGCCAGTCCGTTTTCTTGTTCGCCTCGTGGGTGCGGGGGAAGCGTGAGAAGTGCAGAGAAAGCTGATCCAAATGTTGGGTCCGGGCGAAAAAAGGGATACGCCAAAAAATGAGCACTGGGGACGTATTTTCGTCTTTCGTTTTGTACTTGTCGGCGATCCGGCCACGAGACGCGGGAAATACGGCAACGGGTAGCGCCGTAGCGGCCCTCGGCAGCCCTCGGCACGAAGGCACCAAGCGGGGCGCTGCGACGCGGGTCGGACGCGGGAGAAGCGGGTAGAAGGGTCACGAGGAAAAAGGGAAGCCGCCAAAGAGATGAAAAAGTTTACTGCGTCGGAAGAAAGGGGCGAAAGGTACCGGGTCGGGTCTCGGGCAGAAAGGAGCGGGAGGGCTTGGCTTGGGTGCGCCCAAACGTTGTTCTGGTTTCGCTCGCGACCGCTGAGGTGGAGTTATGCCCGTGCGAGAGAGAGAAAGGGAGCTGGGGACCGAGAAAAGAGAGAGAGAAAGGGAGCTCGGAACCGAATAGAGAGAGAGAGCGAGCGCGCGGGGCCTGACCTGTTGCCAACGCCAACCAGGCTGACGGTAACGCGAACGCGGTGCTACTCGAATCAATACGTAGTGTCTCACGGTGTTCGCACAACAAGCAGGGCGTGTCCGACGTGCCACTTTTATTCCTTCCTCTGCAAACAACCCACGGCCGAGAGCTGCCCCCGCGCCGCCCCCGCGCCGCCCCCACCCCCAGCCGCTTTCACAAACTTCCTTTTCACCAAACACGCCGTCGTCGTCGTCGTGCTGGTGCTGCCCGGGCCCCCGCCAACGCACCCCGCCCCGCCCCGCCTGACCCAGTTCGTTGCTGCGGTGGTCGATGTCGCCCTGCATGGGGTGCACGACGGTCCGCAAGGGTTGCGCCCTGGCCGGCGTGGCCGCCGAGCGAGAATCGCTGTCACTGGAGACAAAGAGCGGCCCCTCCCCCTCCTCTTTTACACCTGGAGCCGGCAGGGGCAGTGGTTAGGGCGGAAGGGGGGAGGGGAAGGGAAGGGCGGCCAGCGTGACCACGCCACGCCACGCAGCGCTGCCGGAGTTGTTAACAATTAACCCCCTGGGGTTCGAACGTCCGAACACGCAGTCCGCAGCCCACCCCACTGTGCACCCCCAGCCCGCCTGCGTCGTTGTCCACCGCCCGCCACTGCCATGCGGATTGCTGAAAGATTCAGTGGCGTGAAAACATTGGCGGCGACATGATCGAAATGTGGCGCGATGGCGTGGCGGTGGCGTGCGTCTGGGTGCAGTCGTTACATCGTGACGGCGCGGCGCAACAGACACAATCAGTGGCCGGCCGCCCCCGCCGCCCCCCGCCGCCCCCGCCGCCCCCGCGCAGGCCCCTCGCGGCGCCCCCACGCAACAGGGTCGTTATACGCGTCGGATGCCACGAGGGTCGCCCCCGCGGGACGCCCACAGTGCTGGCTGGCCTCATTCCGATTAGCCATTTCCCCCACTGTTTTTTGTCGGAGCCTCTGACGGAGCGCGGCCTCTCTCTGTTGCAGATCACGGACTCGTACGCCTTCCTGCCGCGCGAGGCCGTCACCCGCTTCCTGCTGGGCTGCACGGAGTGCAACCGCCACCCTCGCTCGCCCGGGTCGCCGACGCCGTCCGTGACCGCCATCACCAAGGACGACGACTCGGTGTCCGCGGACAGCCTGGCGGCCTCGTCCGGGTCCGCGGGCCCCAGCCACCGCGGCAGCCCGCCGCCGTCGTCGCCGTCGCCTGCGGCCTCGCCCTCGCCGTCCACGCCACTGCTGAGCCCCGGAGTGACGGCTGCGGCCAGCGTGTCCCGCCTGCACCCGCTGCCGCTGGCGCCAGACCACACCGAGCTGTACAAGCGGTTCGCCGACCTGCCGCGCGAGAGCGGGGGCGTCACCAACGGCCTGCTGCCCTACACGTTCCCCGCGGACACGTCTCGGTCGCGGTACCTGGCCTCCTCGCCGTCCTCCCCTGTGTCGCCGGACTTGGCGGCGGCGTCGCGCTTCGCCTTCTCGCCACCCGCGCCGTCCGTCTCGCCGTGCTTGTCGCCGTCGCCGCTCAGCAGGCCGGCGGGGTCGGTGGGGATCCTGTCGCGGAACGGCCCCAGCGCGTTCCACAGCCCCGCGGACCACGGCAAGCAGAACGGGCAGCCCGTCACCAACGGCCACGCCAACGGCCACGCCGACGGCCAGCATGCCGACGACATCCGGACGCGGAGCCCCGCCCTGGCGGAGGCTCTGCTGCTGCCGCTGCGAGAGGACGCCGCCAAAGGCGAGAGCCTGTTCAAGCAGCCGCTGCCCTCGGTCAGCCCCGTGTTCCTGCACACGCCGGCGGGCCGCAAGACCGACGTGTCGCTCACCCCGCTCACCCCCAGCGAGAAGCTGGCCAGCTCGCCGTTCTCCATCGAGAACATCAGCAAGAGCAGCCGCAGCTCCCCCACGCCGCCGGAGCACTTCGCCGTGCCCGAGCCGCCGCGGCCGCGCAGCCCCAAGTCGACCGGCAAGGCGACGCCGGGCCCGAGCCGCGCGGACGACACCTTCCTGGTGCCGCGGCCCCCCAAGCCGCGGCCCCCGCACGCCCTGCTGCGCCACCCGCCGCGCACCCCGTCCCCCGCAGGCCCGTCCGCGTACCTGCAGCCGCTCGAGACCGTGGCGCCGAGACTCCCCGTCGCCGAGCCCTCCTCGTCCACGACGGGGTCCTCGTCCGTGTGCGTGCCGGTGCCCGTGCGCGCCGTGCCGTCCGCGACTCCGTCGTCCTCCATCATGGCGGGCTTCGAGCCGGCCGCGGGCAGCGGGCTGCTCAACCTGCTGCTCAAGAGCGGCGTCCTGAGGAACCGCGGGCCGCGCACCGTCATCCCCGAGGCCGGCGAGATCGACCTCAACCTGCCCATCACCACCACGTACCTCAAGTACATGCGCAGCCTGGGCTACGCCGACGAGGACGCGCTGCAGATCGACGTGGAGATGAGCCTCTACCAGCACGTCCTGGGCGTGCCCCTCAAGGTGGTGGACGACTACCTGTAGCGCCGCGCGCTCGAACGCCGTTCATGTGCTGTGAGATTACGTGAAATGTGTCGAGCTATTTTATTGTTGTTGAATTTTTTCATAGTTTTTTTTTTTTTTTTTCAAACGAACTGTTGGTTTGTTTGTTTTTTTACTCGGTGGGCCATTGATTGGGCTGTTTGCCTGACCTATAGTAGCTGTACCACGTGCAATTTCAATGATTTGGGAGATATTGTTTATTATAAATATATTCATATATGATTGTGATGCTTATTTGTGATCGAAATAGCCTTTGTTTAGTCGTCAGAGGACATTAATTACTATGATTGTGATTTAGAAGCCAAATATTTAAGTAATGAAATTATTGCTAGTCCTTTAAGTGTCCTTATGACCGTTTTCTGTTTAATTTGAAGCTGATCTCGGGGTGATTATTGTTTTAAATCAAAGAATATTTACACGTCTTTGTTAGCACTAAATAAAATGGTAATATTGAATCACATCAAGTTACCACTCATACTGTTAGAGTTGAGAAGTAGTGTGGTGTGTTGCTTGTACCATTTTTTGCTTCATTGCAATGTCTTTGTGTTAATGTAATAGTCATATCAAGATATGTCTAATCAATTATCCTCGTGCATTTTAACTGTAAGTCTGTACTCGCCAAAGATCGTCAAGCAACTAACGGAAAACAAAAGCTGTTGTGGCGCTACCATAATTACATTTTTTTAAACATTGGACTTTGTCTAATAAATGTTATTCGTCACATACCAAGAATACCAAATATTTCTATTTTTACTCGTTCTTTTTCTTTTTTCAAATAAAAACCACATTACATAGAAAAGCCTAGTCTGATTTTCACCCTTCCTTAGTCTCACTAAACAAAGGGACACACAGACACATGCACACACACGCACACTCGCACGCCTTGAGTTGAAGTTGCGGCGAGGGCGCGAGCAGGAGGGGCCCGGGCTGCACGGCCTGTCTGTACGGGGTGCTGTAGATTGGCCCGCGCCACGACACCCCCGACACGTAAGCCAGGCATCTGGCAACCCTGGCAGTCTGGCTGTCTGGCAGGCGGAGCGCGGAGCAAGCCGGTGTCAAATTGCGACGCATACAGCCCCACAGCAGCAGAGCGCCGCAGCAGCGCAGTGGCAGGGGCGGCGGCGGTGTTGCGAATCTACAAGGCAGTGCCGTGCCAGGCCGTGGGCCTGTGGGCTGTCCATCCACCCGGCCGGCCAGGCCAAGCTAGCCAGGCCTCCAGTCGCCCACGCCCCCACCCTCGGCCATTGCTGTTAATTGGACAGGGCGTGTGTGCCGGTCATCCGTGGGCTGCCCTTCTGTGACCCTAGGTAGTCCGTAGGTAGCCCGTAGGCACCGCTACACTGTGTGGCGGCCCACGGCCCCTGCCGGCTAGGCAACCCATCGCGCGAGGCACCACGAGCAAGGCCGAGCGCCTGCTGCGTCGGCAGCCCATCCGGCACGGGTGCGGGGTATATCTGCCATTACCATTACCATTCGCGTTCCCGATTCGGGTGTCTGGTGCAAGACGCCAAGGCTTCGTTGACCTCGTATTGGTCCCCCGCAGTCGAGAGAAAATTGACAAGCTGGTATTCGAACACCAAACCCTACTGATGGGATTACACGTCGTTAACACCTCGGCTAACGCGGCAGACATGAAGCAAGACAGAGAAAATGCTCCGATGTCCGCCATGGTTTCCCGGCGCCGTTCTTTCCACGGTTGCCTTTGCGGCCCCGCCAACGCCAACGCCAGCGCGGCTACGCGGCCCCCGCCGGGCGGCCTGCCCTTTTCGCCCGCTAACAATAATTAATTAATTAATGCAGGGTTAAATGTGTTTGCCCCCGCCGCTCCCTGAACTAACTGAGGTTCCTCCTCGCGGCTACGACGTCGTCGGCAAAGAGATTGGAGTGGGGTGGGGCAGAGCCGCCGGGGCCGAAGGCAGACGGTGGCGGACTTTGGCGGTTGCTGGACCCGGCAAACCATCCCTCGGGCGGGCCGCGCCGCGGTGCGCCGTGGCCGCGGCGAGGCGAGGGTGGCGGCGGAGGGTCTGACAGTCCGCTTGTTACTCGGCTGCCAGTCGTTTCCAGAGTTAGTTTGATCGTATTTCCGTCAGTTTGCTTTGCAGGTGCTTTGTTGGACGGGGGAAGGCCTGGCTCGCCCGAATCGCGCTCCCCGCCCCTCCCCGCCGCGCTGGGGTGCCGGGCTGGCTGGCTGCCTGCCTGCCGGGCTGGCGGGGCTGGCAGTAGTTGAGTATTTCCCGGCCATCTAGGCTCCTCGGGGAGTCCCTCGCGAATCCCTTACTGCCCATAAAGTAACTTCCCCGCCCTTCGGCTGCCTTCCCTTCCAATTCCTTCTGCCTCGAAGGGTTCTCAGCGCGCAGCAGGGCGTCCAGGGCGTCCTGCAGGACAGACCTCACACCTCCGGGCCCTTCGCCCAGCGCCCGGCCCGGCCGGCGCCCTGCAGCCCTTCACGCCGGCAATATCGGCGCCATTAAAAAGTGGCAACGCACGGCCAGGGCAAGTGCCAACCGCAGCCGAGTTGCCAGGGCTGCTCCAAGGGTCACGGGGCGCCTAAGGAAGTCTGCTCCGGACCAAAGTGGAGACAGTGCAAGAAGGCCTCGAACAGGGTGACCCTTGCGACCCCAGCGAGCCGACCAGTCCATCATGCCGCATCGTCCTGGACGCGTCCTGGACCGGGGGTGGCCGTCACCGCCCTCTCCCCAGTGCGCCCGCTCCCTCCCTGCGCCGTCCACCCCGTCTCCAAGCTCGACACATCCGGTATCGAGGGCCGTCGCCATCCCGTTGGTTGTCAACTTCCTCCGCAGCGCGCGGCGTAGCACGGCCTGGCACGGCGTCCTTCTACCCTAACCGCCCTATTGTTTCCGCCGTCCAGCGCCCGCCCCGCCCCCGCAGACTCCTGTCCGGCGCGCTTCAAGAAGACGGACTGCTTCGCGTGGCTTGCGTGGAGGGTGGCACTGAGGGCGTCGATCAAACACCTCCTACACGAGTATTTTCAATTTCACTTCAGCTGCCGCACAAACACCAGATTCATCATTGCGTGCCGCTGCACAAACCCGCTATTGGATGGCATTGTCCCGGGACGGGGGAGGGGGGGGAGTCTTTCGATCGTACTCCCACACTGCCCGGCAGGGCATCGGGCCGGGACCAGGATCAGATCGTGTCTCTGCCCAGAAAAGCAGGCCGGGGTGCGCGCTGCTCCGCGCTGCCAGCTAATCCACCTCGCCCAAGCCTCGCCCACGCCAGGGACCGACGTCTAGATGTCTCGCTTGCTCTCCGCCGCTCCAGCGGCCAGGTCAGAGAGAAAGAGAGAGAGAAAGACAGAACAGAGAGAATCCGGCAGGAGAAGAACGAATTGCCCCGGGGTTTGTAGCACAGGAGCAGACAGTGATTCGCATTTTCACCAAACATTTTCATGACCATCAGTCCGGCGCCCGCCCGCACAGTCGAACTAGTTAATAAACCGGAGAAACTTTATTCCGGGAATCCGGTCCGGCGAAGCGGTGCGTCGGCGGGGCCAACGGAGATAGCTTGAAAATACCGAAAGCAAAAACCTCGGGCCAATAAAGCGTCTGCTCGGCAAGCTCCCGCGTTTGAGCGCGGCGGGGCGGGGCGGGGCGGGGTGGCTTGATATGACATTCCAGGAAATATTCCTCGGGCTCTTGATAAGGTCAGCAGGCCCGTGGCTCTGTGACTGCGCCGCGAGCGTGGCCGCGTGGCCGCGTCGTGACTCATCTCGGGGCGGACGCGAAGACAAAATGCACGACGGGGACGACGGGGAGGTGGACTCCACGGCGGCCTCCATGGTAGACTCCACGACGTACTCCATGACGTACTCCTTGGCGCAGTCATCGCGGGGCCGGCCAGCGCCGCGCTGTTGCTGCTGTAGCTGCCGGGAGCTTGTTTGTCCAGAAGACGCACCCCTTCCACGCAGCGGCGGGGTGCGGGCGGCACGGCCGGTCGGCGCGGCGTAGAGGGTCGCGGAGACCGGCGGAGACGCGGGGGTGGGGAATCATTTTGGCGGGAAATGTGTGCAGACAATATCGGGGAGGGCTGCTAGAGGGAGCCGCGCCGAGGCGAAGTGGCGAGACGACAAGAAGCACGTCCGTTTGGTACACACACTCACGCGCGCGCAGTCTCTCTCGCACACGTTATTTCCATCGGGATCCGGCCAGCAGCCGGCAATTAATTGAGCTGGAAAGTCGAACCCTTCCTGTGTTTTCGCAGTGCCGTGCCGTCCTTCGCCCCGCCCGCCCCGCCCGGCCACGAGGACAAGGACACTGCTGCTGGCTGGGCCGGGCTGGGCAGCCGGGCAGCACCACCGCAGCTCTGGCGACCCTTTTCCGAGTATTTCTGCCCTCCCGATATCCCCCTCGGACCTCCAAGGCGGCGTCTCTCTCTCTCCTCCCCGCGTCCTGGCGGTCCAGGCGGTTCGGTCCTGCCTCGATTCAGCCCCCACATCACTCTTATCCCGGACCCAAAGAGCAGCCCCGCCACGTCGTGCCTCGCCGTGCCTCGCCGTGCTGCTGTGCTTGGGGTGTAACGCCCTCGCCTCGCCTCGCCTCGCCCTTCTCCCTTTGTGTCCTGTGTCTTCCCTCCCCGCACCGCGGCCCTCGGGCTCGGCCCTCGGCCTCGGCCCTCGGCCCACCCCTGCCCGCCTCGGCCAGCAACCGGAGCACCGCGGGGCACCCCACCCCCTTCCCCTCGGGGCGCACCTTTCTTTCAAAACTCAATCTTCCGTCGGACATTGCACCTCCCTCTCTCTCTCCATCCCTCGCCCGCTTCCCTCCTCCTCCCCGTTGCAAGGCGAAGGGCTGTACCAGCCAAGGCGAGCGGGCCGTTTTAATTACGGCTCGGCGCATCTTGGCGCATCTCAGCGCACCGCGGCGCATCTCGGCGCATCTCGGCACATCTCAATGCATCTCAGCGGATCTCAGGGCATCCACTCCGCCCTGCCGTGTCATTTCGTCATTTTATCGGCCAAAGTTTGGGAAGGCTGGCGAGCCGGTGATTGCGGCGAGGCGATGGCGGATGGCGAGTCACCGCGAGGGCCGCCCCACCCCACCCCACCCCACCCAGCCCCGCCCGGGAGCAGAAAAAGCGAATTTCCTTCCTTGTTGCTGCTCGCGCTGCTCTCATAGGACGTGCGAGACAGAGATGAAAGGGGCAGAGTGAAAAAGAAAGAGGGAGCGTGGCCGGCGTGGCGGTAAGCGCGCCCTCCCCAGTATTTCTTCCCTGTCTATACCAGCCCCAGCCCTCCCCCGCCCAATTCCACCGCCTTATCCTCGCACCCCTTCGCAGCACCCCTCCCCCTCCCCCTCCCCCTCCCCCGCCCCCCCCGCCCCGCCCCGCCCCGCCCCGCCCCGCCCCGCTCCGCCTCGGCCGACCCTTCCAAAGTCCTTCAGAAGCCCTCAAACACCCCGCGCCACCCCACCTTATATCCAATTCCAAAAGCCCCTTCCCGTTCCCTTCTGGGTGCACAGCCCTGCCGCCCCGCAGCCCTGCCGGCGCGGCCCTCGCCTCCTCGGCCCTCCGGACGCCGCCACGCCGCCACGCCGCCACAACCCTCGCGGCCCTCCCTTGCAGCGCCGCCTTGCCCGGCCTTACCTCCACATGCCGCCTAATCTGCTGACACTTAATTATGCGCTGAATTTGCGATTTATTCGCGACATCGGGGAGGTCGTGGGGTGGGGTACGGCCCGGCCGAGCCAGTCGGCCTCAAGATAACGAAGCGGGCCGCGCGTGCGAACATCCAGAGCCGGCCGCCACCCCCGCCGCGTCCACCGCGCGCACCGGCCGCCCCCCGTTATTTGTATTGGAGAGTTGACTCGGCCCACCGTGCCGGGCCAGGCCAGGCCGGGCCGGGCCGGCCGTGCCCAGCACGCGGCTTGTCGGTGCCGAGGGCCCGCGGGGACGGCGGTCCCCAACGGCCGAGTGCGGTCATGTCGCGCCGGCCCGAGCTAGTCGCTGGGACTTGGATCAAGGACTGCAGAGCGGCACGGCGGCGGGGCAGGGCGGCCAGGCCCCAGGGGCGTATGACCCGCGCCGTGGGGCGAGGACCGCGGCGGACGCGCCAAAGGGCCGCCAGAACCGCCAGCGCCAGGGACGCCGAGGCGAGGCGAGCCGATGCGGGGGAGGGGATATTGTTGGAGGGGACTGGCGTCGTCATCGGAACTCGGATCAAGAGGGAAGACCTGAAGGTCTCCAGGGGGAGGGAGGCAGGGGTGGAAGCAGCAGGCCATCAGAGAGGGGAGCTGCTACATCCAGGCAAGGAGTGCGGCAAGGAGTTTGGACTGGAACGCGCCGCGCCGCCCCGCGCCGCACCGCCGGGCCAAAGGAAAGTCAAGATGATGGAGAAAGCGGCTTGGCTCGGGCTTGCCGGGAGCACGGCTTGCCTTTGCGAGTCGACCAGCCCGCCGGGCCGAGTGGCGTGGCGGCGTGGCACTGCGGGGTAGTGGTCCCGGCCCTGGCGCCCTGCCCTGGCCGCCTCCAACTCGAAGCCTCAAACAGCAGCCACATCCCGCAACGCAAGGCGGGCAGGGTGGGCAAGGCCCGAGTGGCAGATCGCGGCCGCAAGCGCGCCGAGAGCCTGGAGTCGAGTTCGGCGTTCGGCGGTGCGGCCGGCCTGCCCTTCCAGTGGAGGGCTGAACGAACCGCCCCGCCCCGCCCCGCCAGGCAAGGCCTCTGCTTCGCTGGTCCGCTCCACTGCTGCTTCCCACCCGCTTTTGTTTCATGACGCATGAGAGGCAAACTGATTTTGTGGAGTAGTGGGTGAAAAGTTTTCCAGCAGGCAGGGAGCCTCGGGCCTGGATGATGAGGGGAGCCGAGCCGGGCGGGGCAGGGCGGGGCGGGGCGGGGCGGGGCGGCCAGGGTAGGGGGTGGCGTCCATTCCGCGCTCAGCACCTCGCCGGCAACCCTTTCCATCCCAAGATTGGGGGATGGTTGGTTGGAGGGTTCGGAGCCCCGTTCCTGCCCGTTCCGGAGGTCGGTGCGGTGCGGGCGCGAGGCGTGTCTCTCTCTCTGTCTCCCTCAGTGCGCGCCACCGCGCGCCTCGGGATTCTTTCTGAAGGTAGTTAGCCCCCTCTCTCTCTCTTGACTCGTCCTCCTTGGGTGCTCTACGCCGCCACGCCCGCCACCCGCCTCACCTCGCGGCTTTACTGGATCCGCCCTGCGTGCGCCCCGCACTCCACCTCCCCCCTGGCCGCCCTGCTGTCACGCCCCGCGCCGCCCTGCTCCGCTCTGCGCGCACGGAAGCCCAGGCCATCCACCGCGAGGGTCCTTTCTGACAAGCACCCTTAGTTGTCCACCCTTCCCTAGCTCTAGCCGGGCTCTACGCCACCCTCCGCACCCCGCGGCCGCATCCCCTGCGCGCCGTGCAGGCCGTGCCGGCCGTGCAGGCCGCGCTCCCCTCCAGCTGCGCGGCAGCGCCTGCTTGCCAATTCTTTCCTTACTCCTTTTGGGAATGGATATCTGCGCCGCCAGTCCGTTACGGAGGGCCGATTCCGAGAGTTGTTTGGCTTTGTTTTTACAGCGAGTGCCAGTATACAGTGTACGCCCTAGCAGCGGCTTCGTGTTCGGCCTCCGCGTTCGCATTCCGCGGCCCCGGAAACGGCGGGGCGCCCCACCGATCCTGGCGGTGATTCGATGGGCTCGCCGCGCTGGTCACGTGGTCGGCCGGGCCGCCTTGCTCGCCTTGCCCGCCTTGCCCACCGTGCCCGCCGCCCGGAGTGCCGGAGCCGGATCCGGTTCCGGCTCCCCAGCTTGCGGCCCGCCACCGGAAGGAGGTCTGCCGGAAGTTGCAAGCATAGGCTGCTCTCTCTGGGATCAGACGCCGCGAAGGGGAGGGGAGGGGGAGGGGGAAGGTTTGCTGGCTCGCAGTGGCGGGGGGCGCTGGTGCGTGAGTGGTGGTTGGCAGTGGTGTGCCTGTTGCGGCAGCTTCCAACGCCCGAGTACCGAACCGCGGGACGCTGGCCTGGGTTAGGCTGGAAGAACCAGGCTCGCCGACCGGGCGCACCTGCTGACACACAAGCGTCGTCCGAAAACGGACAAACAACAACACACGTAGAAAATGAAGAAAAGACACGTGAATGTGGGTCGTGCACGCCAACGCCACGCCGCATTTGCCAGGGTGGTTGACAGGGGCCTCCCCCTCCCCCCGCCCCCCGCGGGGCACCGCGGGCCACGCCCTCCTGGGGCGCAATTAGGGGCGTAAAGGGGAGGGGAGGGGAGCCGCCCCGGCCGCCCCATGCTGGCTCTGTAACTGTCCCCACTGCGTTCTTGTGTACACCCCATGCAACGGCCTCTTTCCCCAAGTGTGTGCGGGCCGCTGTGTGTGTGGGTGTGTGTAAGGTGTGTGTGTGAGGGTGTGTGTGTGTGGGTGTGTGTGTGCGTGCGTGGGTGAATCGGGCAGCGCGGAGTGGGGGAGGGCTTAGGAGACCCACAGGGGGATGACCACCAAAGTGAGGAGGGTGTGGGAGGGGACGGGAATGGACTGGCCGGCGGCGCAGGGGGATGCGAGACGGAACGTGGAGGAGGACGGCACGACAAAGGACAGCGAAGGGGAGAGAGAAAGAGAAGAGAGAAAGGGGGAGGGAGGGGCAGCTGACAAAAGTGGCGGTCGTTTCCAAGAGAAAAAGTTGCGAGACAACGGAAAGGGCTGCTTGCAGTGCAGCGGTGCGCAGTGGCCGGGAATGGCCAGCCAAAGGACAGCCCGAAGGAAGGACAGCCCTAAGGACAGAGCCGAGCAGGGCAGGGCGGTCCCACGACGCGGTGTCACGCGCGCCAGATCGAAAGCAGCCAGCGTGTGTGTGTGTGTGGTGTGTGTGTGTGTGTGTGTGTGTGTGTGTGTGTGTGTCGCCCTGAACCTGGAGAAGGCCTGTGTGGCGGTGTGGCGGGCAGGGGGCGGTTACGCCCCTAATGTACTAATGTGCCATCGCCGTGCTGTGCTGTTCCCGTGTTGTGTGGTGCGGCCCCCCTCTCGCATGCCAGTAAGCGCGTTTGTGAGAAATGTAATTCATGGAAGTGGTCGTCAGGGCCTTGCTGCGCGCCGCCCCCGCCGCCCCCACCGCCCCCGCGCCGCCCCCGCCGCTCGGCGCAGCGAGCGAGCGGCGAGCGCGGCGAGCGTGGCCATCGTGGGGTTGTGTGTCAGGGATGCCGACATTCCAACAGCATTCTATTTTCCCTGATATAGCCACGCACACATCCACATGCCCACACACACGGCGGCTGCGGGGCAGCCGAGACGTGACATGGAGGCGGCCATGCTTCCAATTCCCCCGCTCCGATGTTACGTCACTTACCCCAAAGGGGCAACGGAACGGGCACACATGTCGTATATTCTACCTGTCCTCTGGTGGGGCCCGGGCGGCCCTGGGCGGGGCGGCCGCGCGGGGGTGCGGACTGGCGGGACTGGCGGGACTGGCGCGGGCGGTCGGTTGGGCCCTTGGGGCCCTTGGGGCCGCACAGTGGCGCTACCACACAGCCCTCCACACTCGATGCTTCCCACCCCACCCGCTACCCCAAAGTCGCCCTGTCCAGTGAGTACACCCCCGACCCGCCCAGCGGGCCCAGCCCGCTCGCCGGGGTCATAACACTTAGGGGTCGGGCCGTCAGGGTGTGGGCCAGCAGCGCCGGCGGCCACCGGCCAAGCCAGCGCAGCCTTAGCGCAGCCCACGAGGCCAGCAGTGACGGATAAAGGCTGCAGATAGAGGCAATGGGTGTAGATTAGGGCAACGAGCGGCCACGCGGCGACGCGGCGACGAGCGCGGACTCCGCGGAGAACGCCAGACTTCTACGACTCCGCGGAGAAGTGGTCGCCAGATTCGCCCCCGTTTTCTCGATTTGGCAGTCGTCCTCTGCAGACCGCGTTCACCGCGACGCCCAAGCTCCAGTGTGCCACCAGAGCGGGACGCTGCCGTCGGCGTCGTGGCTTCGCGTGGCGGCAACAAGGCAGCGAGGCAGCGAACCCTCCTGTTGAATCAGCCGATCGCGAGGACCCCGCCACCACACCGGGCCGCCCCGGGCCGCCCCGCGCCATCAAGACCCCCCAGGCGCCGCGCCCGGCCGCCTGGCTGCCTCCACTGGGTGCCACTGAGGCGAGCCGGCGAGCCACTCCACTGGCACTACTACGCACTACCACCACGACGCCAAAGTCCACGCCGGCCGGGTGTCGCTGGTGTCGCCGTCGCACAGCGGCCGAGCCCTTTCGCCGGGCGCCCTGGCCGCCCGGTCCTTTGGCCGGGTAATTCCAAGAAAACGGGGTCGCCCTAACCCTAACCCCTGCGGCGTGGCGTGGCGGGCCGTCCTGCCGGCCGGGGGTAGCCATGGTACAGCCCTGGTATTACGCCCGCCAGTGTATGTCCTGCCCTTCCAGCAGCACCACTAGCGCCGCGCAGAGGGCGCCGCTCACCCCTTTCCACGAAGAGTCCCCACCGAGTCCCCTCACTTCGCATCAACCCGCCGCCCTCGCTATATTCGGTCTTTTATACCTCCTCGGCCTGTGAGGCCTGCGCTGCGAGGCCTGCCTACCCTGCCTCGGGCCTGCCCTGCCTCCCCTCCCCTCCCCGCGCCCTTCGACCCTTTCACAGCGCCTCTTTTGCCGTCCACCCCCACGCTCTACTTGGCGAATGCAATGAGTCCGTAGTGCTGCCGAAAAGCGCGGCGACTGCACCGCCTCCGCATTGCAGTTGCATTGCAGCGCCCTTAGCGGGCTGCGAGGCTGGCGGGGCGCGGCGCGGGGGTGGAGGCTGGATACCGGTACAGCGGGCTGGCTGGCTGCGCTGCAGCGCGCGGACCGGCTCGGCAGCACTACCTCCACCCCGTCATCCCGTCGCACACCCCTCTCGGCTGCCCTGGCCGCCCTGGCCGCCCTGGCCGCCCTGGCCGCCCCCGCAAGGGGTGCCTCCCTCTCTCAACCTGCGTCCCTTCCCCCTCCACCCGCGCCGCTCCCGCCGCTCCCGCCGCGCACGGCAGGTCCCTCCTCCCCCACCCCCCACCTCGCCTCCCCCGACGTGAGGGTGGGGAGGGCCGCCTGGCCCGGCGGGCGGGCTAGGCAGGGCGGCCAGAGCACGCCAGGCAAGCCATAGCTGCCCGTCCCGTCCCGCTCCCGTTCCCGTCCCGCAGCGCAGCACACACAGTGCAGACTTGCCGAGCCGCGGAGGAGGACGAGGAGTGCGAGGACGCACACAGATCCCCGCCCTGCCGGCCCTGCCCTGCCGTGCTGCTGCCCTTCCCTGAGCCCTGCGCCGCACCGCCGCGCCGCGCCCGCCGTGTCGCGTCCCGCCTTGAGCCAGTCCCAGTCCTGCGGCCACCGGCCACCTCGCTCGCGCCAAGCTCGCGGCAAGCTCGCGCCAGTCCCAAGGCCCACAGGCCCCCGGACAGGCCACTGCTCGTACCGGCCGGCGACGACCTGCACAGCCCGGCGCCTCCGCGACGCGCGCCCCGCGAAGCGACGACCAGTGCCACCGAGTGTGTGATTGTGTATGTGTGTGCGTCGGGTGAGGGTGGAGTGACACGACGAGACGACCGCCCCGCCGCCGCGCGTGACACCCACTGCGTGACACCCACTGCGTGACAACCTCGCGACAGCGACCAGCAGGATTTTATTGGCCGCGCTCTTCGACAAGGTACGTGTCTACTACTCCCTCGCGGTGTGTGCGCGCATATATGTGTGTGTGTTCGATTCCGGCCTGCACGGAGGCAAGTGTTGTCATGAATAACTGCTGCGGGGTTACTGAACTGAACTTGCCGTGTCGGGCCATACGTTGACGTTGCCAAGGACCTCCCTCACTTTTGGACGTCCGGCATATCCTTGCCGGTGGCGCCCGAGGGTCAGATGCTTGGCCTCAGTGATTTTTCCACTTCATTCAGTTCAGGATGCAGGGCCATAAGGACGCCACTGGCGGTCTGCCCTGAGGACGGGCCCCGCCGCCCTGCAGCTCGCCGTCGTGCATGATTAACGCGGAGGGGCTCCCATATTGATCTAATCCGCTTCTTTGCAGGGCGACCCTTTCGCGGCCCGTTGCACGTCCCCGTCGTCGCGCCGATAGCCGCAGCCGCCATGTCGGCCAAGAGGAAGGCCAGCATACCCAAGGTGAGTGCCGGCGTTGTTGTGGTCGTTGAAGGCGGCGGTGGCGGCCGAGGGAAGTCCCACCCAGCGCCAGTCTCGGCCTGTTGGGCCTGTGGCCGCCCGGCCCGGGTCGCCGCACCGCACCGCCACTTGACACAACAATCGCGCATTTTCTGGCGATCGAACGCAACGCCCCCTCTTCCACCCCCCTTCTCCCTCGGACTCTATACCGGCTGGGACCGGAGCCCCCCTCCCCGGCAGGCCCGAACTATACCATCATGGTGCATCATGGCAACATGGCTAGGAGATGCCTGTTTTTCATGCCTTCGCGGAACGGAGCGGCAGAGAACCACGCCTCGAAAGGGAAGGATGATGTGCGAGAGGTGGCGTGGCTGTGTGGATGTGTCTGCCCTTTGAAGGGTTTTGTACCTGACCTGTGCGGGGCCCGCAGCCACTGGGGATCCCCCCGCCCCCTCACCTCGGCACAAAGCGATCCGAGCGAGAGAGAGAGAAAGGCAGATAGAGAGAGAAGCCCGGTGCGGTCAGAAAGGCATCGAGGGAGGGGTGGGCCGACGGCGCACTTTCTGCGTATTGGCCCTCAAACACCACACAGGCACTACACCACTACACCCACGCAACCTGGAAACTTCTTGCGCCCGAGTCATGAAATACTTTACTCGTCCAAAGCCCGAGGGGAGGGGGGAGGCTGGGGCGCTACACATGCATGGGGGAAGCGGAGGGCGAGCGGCAAAGGGTCTTTGCGAAGGGACGGGGCGAGATAGGAGTGACTCACTGGGAGGGGAGGGACTAGTACGGTTTGTGCGCCCTTATTGTGTGAGCGTGTGTGTGAGTCAGTGTGTGTGTGTGTGTGTGTGTGTGTGAGTGAGTGAGTGTGTTGGCTTGCGTTAGGAGCTGGCCATCCCTCGCTGCTGTACTCAGGTCGTCGTTAGTTTTTCATGTGATGCTGGGTCCCTGTTTCTGCCCTTGCCTTGTCCCGTTTTTTATCTAATTTATATTTCACCATCATGTGCGTGTGTGTGTTTGTGTGTGTTTTGGAAAGGTAGCGTCCGACTTTGTGTGCCGGAGCATAATGGTGACTGGCAGTTGGCTGAAAGTTGTTTCAAAAAGACAAGCGCACGGCGAGTCAAGCGGCGGAGTCAGATGGATATGGAGTGGGGTTCCCGCGTCTCCGGCGTTCGGTGTCCGCAAGGCGCAAGGTGTCCGCAAGGTGTCCGCAAGGTGTCCGCAAGGTGTCCGCAAGGTGTCCGCAAGGTGTCCGCAAGGTGTCCGCAAGGTGTCCGCAAAGTGTCCGCCGGCAGCCTTCATCCTTGAGGCGTCGCGACGCCGCCGGGCCCTTGAGGCACCCGACTGGAGGCGCCTTTGTCGCGGCCTCAATGGCTGGGCCTCAATGGCTGGGCCTGAATGCCTCGACTGACCTTCCCGGCGGCCGCCACCGGGCAAATCGCTCTCCGTGAACTGAGACACCAACAGGCATTGCCCTCAGCCCAGCCAACAGGTTGCCCCCCAGCGACCCGAAAAAGACATGAGTTCGGAAACCGATAATTTGTTCGGGAAAACTCGCGTAAAATGCGCGTGGCGCGCGGTGAGGATTCCCCTTTAGATGCTGCAGCTTGCTGGCCGCGCGCGGGGCCGCTGCCCCCCCCCCCCCTGGCCCGTCTGGTCCGGCAACGCTGCGGGCCAGCCTGCGTACGGCCCTGTCCTAACCTACCCGGTCCGACCCGATCTGCAAGCCGCGGTGCATGGGCCAACCACAACAACAACAACGCGCAGGTCCCCGTCGTCACTGCCGCGGACTGCTCCTCTGGTTTTGCTTGTTCTTGTTGTTTCCCGCCATCGATCCACGCGTGCAGCTTCATTCCGCGTTTTTGTTTCTCGCTCGGCCCCACCGCTCCACCCGGCGAAAAGCAGCGGCACGACCCACTTCGGGGCCTTATTGTTTCGCATTTCGCTACGTTCGCGTTTGTGTGTGTGTGTGTGTGCCACACAGCATCGCGAATGCCACTCTCCGGTTTTTGTTTCGTTCTCTTTCATTATTTTTTTGGGAGGCTGGGCCCGTCCCACCGTGGCAGCCGGTGCGAAACACTGACCCTTCCCGTTCCATCCGCGGTGCCAGTGCCGCCGCGTGTGTTGAGAACTGGAAAGCTGCTTCCTATTTCAAACAAACAAGTCTCAAAAATCGAATTTTTGCAATTTTGATTTTCGTGAGGGAAGAAGTCTCAGCAGTGTGCTAACTGCGTCTGCTGTGCTGAAAACGAGAGGGCCAAGACCGCGCGGAGAGGGAGAGGGAGAGGGGAGGGGGAGGGGAGGGGGAGGCCGCCTTGTCGCGGGCCGAGGACCGCGAGCGAAGCGCGGCTTGGCTTGCGGCAGGTCAGTGAGGTGGCGGCGCGGCACGGCGCGGCTCGGCTCGGCACGGCGCGGCAGGCACGGCGCGGCTGGCTGGTCTTGCCGGCCGAACTGGCCGCTGCGAAGCGAAAGGGAATGGGCGGCTATCCGACGCAGAAGCTCCGCCGGGGACACTGGGCTTCGAATATCCGCACCTCCGCTCCTTTTTCTTTCGTTTCTTCCTCTGTTTGTTTTGGTCAAGGTCTCGCCCCGCGCGCACTAGCGAGTGCGGGTCGACCTCTAGCCTCTCGGCCCCTTCTCCGCGTAGAATATCTGCGCCAGTCGAAAAAGAGAGGGGGGGGGAGAGGTTGGTTTATCGAACTCGGAAGCTGCCGGTTGGAGTAATGGAGTGGCTGGCCCGCGCGGACATCATTGATAAGCAATAGTGAAACTCGCAGTGCAGCTATCTGGCCCGCCGTCCGCGTGTCCGGGTGCCCCGCCGTGTGCCCGCTCAGGGTCGGTTCAGCCCAGTTCAGCCGGTACTACACTTTATGGCCGAGTGCTTCCCCCGAAACGCGGCGCCCCGCGTTGCACCGTTGTATACGAACCTGTCCCACCTGTCTTTGTAATTATTGCCCTGCGATAAGCGGGTGATATAAAGGCCCTGCCCGCAACTTTACAAGCGGCGCCCTGCACGTCAGTTTTTTTTTTGTTTTTGTTTTTCTGTGTGCTGTCAGGTTTTACTTACACACTGTACTATATAGCACAGTGGCAATTCAGCAATGCCGGCCTTGGCTTTCCCGTGGTGACAGCTCTCCAGTTGTAATAAGAGAAAAATATCTCGGTGATCCTACTGCCCCCCCCCCCCCCCCACACACACACACAGACGCTCCTCTCCCTCGGCAGAGACATGCACCCCTGCTTATTGCAAGGAGCGGGACTAGTTCCCCCACCTGCGTGTCACCTTGGGCCTGTGCCTCCCCCCCCCCCTTTTCCCCTTTTCCCGTCCGGTGTAGGGTACACAAATTATTGATGGTAATGCATCCAGCTGTGGTTGAAGGGGGGGGGGGGACCGGCCGGCCGGACGCTTTTAGGCACCGCGACGCGTCCGTGACCGTTTTCATAGTGGACTGGCGCCACCGGAGCTTCAGGCTTCAGTGGGCCACCGCGCCATCCCGCCACCCTTGACAAATCAAAGGTTCGTTTCCACCTGTTACACAAGCACGGTTGACTTTGCACTTGGAGCTTTTTTTTTCGGAGCGACGCCTGGAAGTGGAGCTAGCCGATTGCCAAGCGTCTCGTCTCGTCCTCGCTCGCTGGCCTTGCCTGGCCAGTCCGGTGTGACAACGGCGAGGCGGTGTCCGAGAAGGCCGAGGCCTCCAGGACGTGTCGCCGGCAGGCCGCTGGGGTTTTCGGCGGTTCCAGCAGTTCCAGCGGACGGCATGCAGGCCGTCTCTGCGCCTCCGTCATTCGCAGAAGCAGGGACGGGCAGGAAAAAACGGAAAAGGGGACGTGTAAGTAAAAGCAATAGTGAACCTGCTTGTCCCTTTCTTTGGGGGTGGCAGGCACGGCACGGCACGGCAGGGCGCGGCGGGGCGCGGCAGGGTCTTCCGAGGGGTGGAGGGTCGTCCAAGGATGCGGTGGACAAAGGCAGCGAACGCATTTCTTGCTTGTTTTCTGGCGCGGGGGCGGTGCGGGGGCGGCGCGGGGGCGGCGCGGGGAAGGGGTGCAGGCATGGACGACGAGGGGATCCTTGCCGTGTGAAAGAGCGCGCCGCCGTGGCGTGCCGTGGCGTGCCGTGGCCAACCGGCCGAATGAAAGGAATCCTCAACCCTCGTTCTCTGGAATGGCAGCCGGGGAGTGGCGTAGGACGCAGGGCGGCGTCGACGCGGCGTCGCAGGACGACGCGATGGTCACCGCCACGTCGAGGACGCCGCAGGATGCCGCAGGACGCCGCCGTCGCCACGGATTCGGGGGCCTTTTTACTCTGGAATGCGTGGGGGCGTGGGGGTGGAGCGGCCGGCCCCTGCGAGGCCCCAGCGGGGCCCCGGCGGCGGCGCCAGACTGGTGGAGGCCACGCCGCCACGCCACTGCCGAGGGCGCCGAGGATGTCCGGGAGGGGGAGGGGGAGGGGGTTGATAAGAGAATTCGCGGGGCGACGTGCGAGCATCGCGCAGAGTGACTGTTTCATTCCGCGTGTCCGACGGCCTGGGGGTGGGGGAGTCCTGGAGACACAACGATGACAAAAAGAAAGCGGATGGGCCGCTCCCCCGCCCCTTATTCCTCTTCTTCTTCTTCTTTGGCCGTTGGCGGCGTTGGCGGCTCACCTGAGTGAGTGAGGCAGGTCGGACCTGACTCACATAAAAGCAGTGTGTGTGTGTGTGTGTGTGTGTGTGAGTGAGTGCGGGTCGAGGGGTGACCCACTGAAACATTTGGTGTACAATGATTGTGTGAATGTGCAAGAATGTGCAAGATTTCTAGCGTTTTTGCCACACATGTTGCCTACTTACAGGCGTTTTTGCCACCTGAATGTGGAATGTGGTCAAATTTTGTACAATGAATGTGGGAAGCTGTTCCCCCCTCGGTGCGGGTGTGGGGGAAGGTAAGCTGCGGATTGCAAGCGAGCGATGATACGGCGAGTGGCGGGGACGGCACGGCGTGGCACGACGGCACCGGCAAGGCCAGGTAGGCGTCGGACTCGTCGGACAGAGGCGAAGGAAAGGTGGAAGGTGGGAGGCGGAGGGGGTGGAGGTAATCCCTTCCAATTCGAGGAATCGACAAAAGTGTGGCGGCGTTGTGCAAGGCGGCTCGGCGTCCTGGGGACTCCTGGACCGCGTGGACGTCGTGGAGGCCATGGGCACCGTGGCTTGGCCGCCGCTGACAGAGTGCTTGCAGCATGCTTGCAGGCGCGCCGGGCCGAGCGGGTTGGCGGTGAAAAGGGCGAGAGGGGGGAGGGGGGAGATGCCAGAAGTAGTTTTTTCTGGTCGTCGTTTTTCTCGGAATTGTAGAAATGCTCTCTTCTCCTCCGCCCCAGTGCAGGCGGTTCGCCCTTTATGCGTGTCCGGGAATTCCTTTAGCTGCGCGCTGCGCGCAAGGGTCGCAAGGGTGGGTGTAGTGCCACGTGTTTTCTCTGGCACACTCGTCGAATCGTCATGCATTCGTCTTCCACGAATTCCCATGCTGGCCGTGCGGACGCGCGGACGCACCGCTGTGCCTGCGCTTCCAAAGGGGCGGCAAAAAGCGAAAGCTTTTGTTGCGGAGAGGTGTGTGACACTGTGAGTCACCCTGCCGGCCTGCCGGCGCACCTGAGCGCTGCAAGCTGCACACCACACTGCGAGTGTAGGGTGTGCGAGCACCGGGCGAAGCGGGGCCGTCGATCGGGGGAGTGGATGGAGGGGGCGGCAGATTCCTCATTTCATCTTTCTCCCTCCCCATTGTTTTTCTCGCGGTCCTTTTCCCCCGCTTTCTCTGCGCCGCTTGTCGGCGAGCGAAAAATCACGGGCCTTTGCTGCCCCCTCCGCCCGCCGGCCCCTGGCAGCTCAAGCAGCACCTGCTCCCCGAAAGGGTGCGAGGAGGGGGGCTGGGCTGCCGGCGGATGGAGGGACGCCCGGGGGAGGGAAGGGAACGGCCCGAGGGGCGCCTCTTTCTGGATGACGGGTCGGGGTTCGGGTCGACGAGACGAGTGCTAATTCCAGCCTTCCAGCCCGCCGGCCCCTCTCAAGGCTCGGGCTGCCTCCAAAGGTGGGTAAAGGGCGGCGCTGGAATCCTGGAATCTGGTGCATCGACCGCACCGTGGACCGCACCTACCTTTTGTCAAAAGGATCCCGCAAGTCTGTCCTTCTGTCTGTCGGCCAGCCTCCGCTCCGCCTCCTTCCCTGCCGGCCGAGAGCCGCGGACAAATCTGTCTGCCGGGACGGGCGGACGGACGGACGGGCCCAATCAGTGCGGGGCAATCTGAATCGGCGACGCGCGGCCTCGGCTCGTCTCGCCGCCCCGCCGCCCGGCCGCCCCGCCGGCGCGGAGTGTACAGAGCGTCAGAAAGTCGGAATAACGAGCATCGCGATGACTCACCTTGAGACTTTTGCAAAGCGAAGCCAAAGCGAGGCGAAGCCGCCCCCGGGGAGAGAGAAGTATGAAGGAGACGAGGCCAAGTGGGACGGCGTCGACGGCCCGATCGCGAGAAGGTTTCGGCGGGTTTCGGATTCCAGCATCGAAAGGCGAGGACGCGCGGGGTGTCCGGCGGCCACCGCGGTCCGCCTGGCATGCGCGGGAAGGGACACGCCAACCCTTTGGTTTGGCCTCCCACGCTCGCGAGCTCGCCGCGCCAGGGCTGCGCGGGGCTGCGGAGGGTGCGCGGCCGGCGACATTGTTGTGTCGACCCAACTTTAGGACTCATTCCGCACAAGGCTCCCCCAAGGCCGCGGCGGTGGAGGGGGACACGGCGGCAGGGCGGCGGGGCGGCAGCGGGCCGGCGAAGGGAAGACGGGTGTCCACCACCTCCGCTCCTCCACACCCCCGCCGTAACGGTCACCGCGTCCGCGGCGGAGCGGCGGCACCGCGGCAGTAAGGCGTTTCGTGGGAAGAAGTTATCCCGGAGGACAAGACGCGGAGGGCGAGCCGCACCGCCAGGAGCAGGATGTTCGGGACGAGATGAAGAAAGAAGATGCTGCGACCCATTGTCCTCCCATCCCCATCCGCGTGAGTGGTCCCGTGTGAGTGTGTGTGTGTGTGGAGAGAGAGAGAGAGAGAGAGAGAGAGAGAGAGAGAGAGAGAGAGAGAGAGAGAGAGAGATAGCAGGTGGGGGTTAGGGGGCTTCTCTCCCCGAACTGCAGCTCGCCAAAAGTCTTTCTCTTTGCTTCCCAGAGAATGGCCCCTGATTGGCGTCCGCGTCCGCAGTGCAGCCATAGCAGCCCGGTGCAGCACTAATGCGATTCCCCGGCCGGGTTGGGGAGTGGCGCGGAGTGGCGCTGGGGCGCCGGAATGGCCCGCCAGCCCCACCGGGGCGGCTTTCCAGGTGAAAGGTCCCGCGCCGCGGGGGAGGAAAGGGGGGGGAGGGGAGGGGGGGGGGAGAGCCCCGGCGTCGATCGGAGACCGCACCACCTGCTGGATGCCGTACAAGCCATTAAACGGATTTGGGCAACGCGGGGCTGTAATGTGCAGAAGCGCACCCCCTTCACTTTCCCCTTCCCCCGCGCCACGGCGCGCCTCGGCTCGGAGAAGTCAGTAAACCATTATTCAAATCCCTGGCTGGGGGGCTGGGTGGGGTCCGCCCGGCTCGCCACGCCGAGGGCTGGGATGGCGGCAAGTGATGCTGAGCAAGACACTCCAATGTGATGGATTAAAGTTTGCCGCTGGGTTGTCCCTCTCTCTCGCTCTCGCCCCCGGCCCCTAACAGTGTGTCTTGTCTCTCTTGCACTGCGTGGAGAGGTCCGCGGAAGAGAGAGAGAGACGCCTGGTCCCCGGCCGGGTGGCGCCACTAGGGGTGCAGCGCCGTGTCCTGTAGCGCTATGGAAATAGGCGTGGGCATGTCTATCGGTGAGAGGGGGAGAGAGAGAGAGGGCGAGACGAATGGAGGTGAAAGGAAAGTGAAAGGAAGAGTGAGAGGCCCGAAGGGGGAGATTGATTGATTGCTCGCTTGCCAAAGCGACCCTCAACCCCAAGTTGTTGCGGCCTGCGGGGCCTGCGGGGCCTGCGGGGCTGAGTGCGGACCGCACGACGCTGTGCGCTGCTGCTTGAGCCTTGTCGGCCGGAAGCAAGGAAGCGCCACCTGTCGAGAGAGAGAGAGAGAGAGAGGGGGGGGAAACGGATCTTGTCAGTGAGTGAGTGGGTGCACACACACACGCACCCGCGCACGCACCTCAGCAGCAAGGGAATCACTTTGCGAATTCGGCCGTGCCGACCTGGCCGCCCTGAAGGCCCTGAAGGCCCTAAACGCGTGTGGAAAATCAATACAACAGTGCTGGCTACACTCATTCTTATTCCTATGGGCTGCGGGGCGGGGCGGGGCGGGGCGGGGCGGCGCCTGGCCTGTCCATATTTATTCGCACAGCCCGACCCCTCCCGTTGTTTTTGGTGTTGTTGTTCGCTGTGCTTCGCTTGTCACCGGCTGTATGCATGTATGCGGCGGAGGGGAAAACAAGGAAAACAGCCCAGCGGCGGGGCGGGGTGGTGGGGGGAAGGGGGAGGGGGGGGGTGTTGCATGGCGCGCAGCGAGAGGCGCGCGGCAGAATGGGATGATGGGATTGGAGCTGCTGGGGATGCTGGGGCTGGGCTGGCTGGAGAAAGGTGGTGACTGGTGCCCCGGAAAGACTCCGACTGTTTGGGCTGTGATGAATGTGGCTCACGCGAAAGAGTGAGAGAGAGAGAGAGAGAGAGAGAGAGAGAGAGAGAGAGCACGTCCTTCACAGTTTCATACCTCAACTCACTTATGAAGGTACGACGAGTTTATCAAATGGAATGCTTCGAAAAATTAACGTGTTGTAACTTTATAAGAGTAAAAACTCTATACACCAAGTTAAAAGTTGTCTCTACGATTCTCACCGCGTTTAAAACCACAGAGTAAATCCGGGCGATGGAAGCAGGATCGAAGGGAAGGGGGCGTCCTTTCTCGCCCCCTCGCTGCGTGGGGTAGGCTTCGTACGCATTCAGGGCAGGCGCAGCACAGCGGCGGCGCGGCAGGCGTTCCAAGACCGCCGCGACTAGGCACGGCAGGGCACGGCAGGGCAAGGCAGGCAGACTGGCCGGTGGGATCAACAGGTAGCCCAGAGACGCGGCTACGACGTGCCACGACGCCACGCCGCCAAGGGGCATGGTGGCACGGCGCGGCACCTCCGCGTCGAAAAAAAAAACCAAGCCACAAAATAGGGCGGGAAAAATACGAAATTTTCATATGTCAATGATGCAAACAAGAGGAATCTGAAGCTTTGCAAACGCCAACTGAGCAAATGGACTCAAATTAAAGGGGAACATGAGAAACTGCGAAACTCCAATTATGTTATCGGAGCCGGCGACCCCTGTCGGCACGCCCACGAGGTGTCCCCCCCCCCCTCCCCCCACCGCCGTGGCGCCGCGCCGCAGTGGTGCTGTCGCAGGCCAAGCCCGCCGAGTTTCAAAGATGATGTCGCCCGGTCGTCGGGCCTGGTCGTGCCTGGTCGGGCCGCCCGCCTCTCCAACTCGGCGCAAAGCTTTCGCTGCTTTCGCGAGCTTCCCGAGCTTCCCCTTCTCGGACTCGGCTCCCGGCTCCCGGTTCGCACCGGGCCGAAAGTCGGTTCCGGCACAACGGAGCGGAACGAGATTCACCCCGCCTCCCCGCCCCGCAGTGCGCCTTGCCTTCGCCAAGGAGATTATGGAGTCATCCTGACACTTTGCAGGGGTGGGGCGCCCCTCCCGGCCGGGGGGTGGGGGAGGGGAGGGGAGCGGTGCGCTCATTACGTGGGTGTGGTTACGGAGCAAGGAGAGGAGAGGTGTGTCCTGCGGGACGGGCCGACGGGGCCGCCGAAGCAGCCTCTCTTCTTCCGGACTCAGAAGCTGGCTTAGCGGCGGCAGCAGCAGCAGCCACCCTCTCATTAAACTTAAAGCCCTTCACCAGGGAGCCACGGCCTGGTAGTCGGGGGTGGAGCAGAGAGAAAGCTGCAGAAATAAGTCGCCCGCCAGGACCACGACGGCCGTGGTGATGCACGGAGCGCCTTTGCCGGCCCGCTGCCCCGCCCCCGCGACATCGCGATACTGATGCCGTTTTTGTCTGTCTGTCCGCAGCCCGCCAACGGACCCGTCGCCTTCGTCACCCACCAGGAGAAGTTCTCCCCCACCGAGGCCGACGCCCCCGACGACGACCACTTTGCAGGTGCGTGGGCCAGCCGGGCAGCCAGTCGGCCAGCCAGCCAGCCAGTCCCCGGGCCAAGTCGGGGCACAAAACTTGGTTAGAAGCGACGAGACGACGAGGCGCCTTCTCCTGCGTGGGCGTGCCTCTCTGGGCGTGCCTCTCTGGGCGTGCCGCGCGGCGGGGGCGCAGTGAACCGCGTGCCTGTCTGTCTGCCTGTCTGTCTGCCTGTCTGTCTGCGTGGTTTGAACTGCTGGGGTTTCCTCGGCGCGGCTCGACAAGAAGGAGCAGCCGCTCGGTTGCGTCATGGCCGCCACTCCTGCCGCCGCCTGTTGCCCTGCCTCGGCGCCTCGCCGCGGGGATGATCCCTCCCCGAAGGTCCTAGAGGCCCCGCAGGCCGCAGCCCTGATGGTCGTCCTGACCGAGGTCCCGACCGCCCTCGCTAAGACCAAAGGGCGCTAGGCGGCGCAAGGGCCGGCCGGGTTCAAGCCAGCCTCCACAGGATTCTCTTTTAGCCAGCCCGGAGCTCCTTTGCCGTTACTTGCCATTTAGCTTCCAGCCCCGCCCCTTTGGCCTGCTTAATTATTTGGCGCCCTCGTGGCAGCGGGGTGGGGCGGGCAGGGCGCCGGGCCGCGTCCGGGGCGTACCTGTAGTGGCGCCGGCGCCCCGGACGCAGCCCCGCCACTGCGTGCGGACCCTCTCCCGCCCCTGTTTCTCGTTTTCTTGCTTTTTTGTTTAATTATTCCGCCCCTCCCCCTCCAGGCCGCCCTCTAGGCCCTCGGAGCCTTTCACCCTCCGCTGTTGGGAATAATTCTAGGCTGGCTTTCGCCTTCCCCTCCCTCCACGAAGCCCTCCCGGCCTTGCCGTGCTTGCCGCCCGCCGTCCGCCCCAACCCGTTGCGCTGCCGCCCCCGTTTTTGCGACGCTGCTGGTTGACGGCAGCCGTCACTGTCAGTTCAGCCAAGTCCCCGGCGCCGCCTTGCTGGAGGCCGTGCTGGAGGCCGCGCTGGAGGCCGAGCTGGAGGCAGTGCTGGAGGTCGAGCTGGAGGCCGAGCTGGAGGCCATGCTGGAGGCCGTGCTAATCCAGGTGGATTAACCCCCACGCGATGCCGCGATGCCTAAAGGCGCCCAAGCCACACGCGACGCGCCCAATTTTCGAACAACTTTTTCCTTCCTTGTCCGCGGTCATCAGCAGGGGGTCTGCTTGGAAACCAATCGCATAATGGCTCCGGGAGGGGGGGGGGAGCGCTCCTCGCAAACTCGCACCCTCCGGCCTGCGGCCTGCTGCTCGGCCTGCGTCCTAGAGCCTTCCAGACGACAACAACTTGCTTCCCCTTTCTCTCGGTCCGAGACAGTGCAAGCACTGGAGCGCCACGCGCGCGCGTTCGAGGGTTAGAAACTCGGCCGGAGGACGGCGGAGAAGTACGACGGGGACCTCGTCTCTGACCCTTGTGGCGACCGACGCGTCGTCTGCTTTAGGCCCGGACCGGTGCTCAGGTGCACTCGATGCCAACACTGTCGAGCTGCGGCTGTGGTGCACGGCGCCGGGTGGAAACTTGTCACTTCGGGGAGGGGCGCGGTGGCGGCGGGACCCGGCCTGACTTTGACGCGGTTCGGTGGTTGGTTTACAACAAGTTGGCCCGCCTCGGCTCGCCTCGGCGTGCTTCAGCATCTCGCTGGTTATTATATGGGTCAAGCCTCATTCCCTCGCAGGGAGGACAGGCAGGTGAGCGGGCAGGGAGCTCCTACCGCACCCCATCACTCCCGGCAACTTCCACCCTCGAACCGCCGCCCCGCCGCCCGACCGCCCGGCCCTCCAACGCCCAGAAAACAGACCGCAACCCTTCCCACCCCGTCCGTCCCTCCGTCCGTCCGTTGGGGAGGTGCCCCCCCCCCTTCCCCCTCCTTGCCTCCGAGTAATTAATTTTTATTCCCGCGAGCGCTGGCCGAAGTTTTGTTTGCAAAGGTCGCTACGCTGCTGCGCCGCCGTGAGTCGGCGCTTCGGCGCGGGTTCGAGTCCCGCCCGTCCGCCCCCGTTGTGCGGAGTACGCGCAAAAAGGGGCGCCGTGTTTCGACTGCGCGCTGGCAGCGGCTGCCAGCCCTGCCAGGGCCGCCGGGGCCGGCAGTCGTGCGCACCCCCGCACCCGTATCCTCAGACACAATTATAACAAAGCCCGATCTCTGGGCGGGACTCTGGGGTCCGGATGAGTGGCACCAGGGGGTTGCTCGCTGTGTGTGCGCGCTGCGCAGCGCTGCGCGTCCACACGCGTGCGGCTGTGTGCGTGCGTGGGTCGGCGTGGGTGTGAGGGGAGGCGGCGTGCAGGGCCGTAAAGGGGACGTTGCCGTTGTCATGGAAACGCATCAAATGTAGGAAAGGGGTTGCAAAGCCATATGCCCCTGCCAGCCTGCCTGCCCCGGGCACTCTGTTGGTCCGTCCGTCCGTCCGCGGCGTGGCAGGGGTGGGCAAGATGGCGATCATTAGGCAGCGGGGCATTATTTAGCAGCTCGACGAGTAGTTCTCGCTGCCGCCTCGGCGCCTCGCCGCGACGCCGGTATTACTTATTTCGCGACACGCCCCGCCCGTGGGGCGTGCTGCTTGCCGCCCGCTGCGGCCGTTCGAGGCGTCGTCGTCGCCGTCCTCGTCGCGCGGTGGCGTGGAGGGCGGCAAGAAGCGCCGCGGACGGCGGGGCCACGGGGCCCACGGGGGCGGCGCGCGGTTCGCTCTGCGAATGTTGGCAATTAATTAAGCCCTGGCTGGCCGTGGCTGGAATTGGGGACGTCGTCGTGCCTCTGCCACTACAAGGCGTCCCCTCGGTGGCGGCGGTGTTGCGGCCGTGCGGGTGATGGGCCTGCCGCCGCCCCCGCCCCCGCCCACCGCGCGGTCGAAAGAAAAGGCCTTAGATGGATGGAAGGGTTGTGTGGCTAGCCAGGCTGGCAAGGCTGGGGGTGGCAGCAGGCTAGGGGTGCGATGCGCTCCGCCACTGCCCGGCCGGCCGGCGGAATGCTCGCCTCGCCCATCCCATCCACCCTCCACTGTAACGCCGCAGCCGCCACCGGCGTGGCAGTGTAGCGGCAGCAGCGCTAGCAAACCTCGATTGTCGCCAGATTCACGACCTGCCCTCCCCCGCACCCACACCACTCTCTTTCCGCCCGCACCCACACACGGCCACACGGACGCGCACCCACACCCTCGCACAAGGCTCCCTCATCTCGCTCCCCTCCGCCCTCCCTTCCAATTCTCCGCGCCTCTCCGGCCAAACTGCGCCGCCCTAAACCTTGGCTTGATGGTCTTGCAGGTCGCAAACCCAGCTCCCCGGTCCCCGGGTCCAGAGGCGGGTGTTGGGGTTGGGGTTGGCGGGGCCGGCGGGGGCGGCGAGGCGGGGGCGGCGAGGCGGGGGCGGCACTCCATTCAATACAAGTCGGCCGAATAACATCCCTTCACTTGCTTAGCCCCTCCAGGCCCCGGAGCGCCGCCCCCGCCGCCCCCGACGCACCCCACTCCGTCTTTTCGAGGCTTATCTTTCGTCTGCTGTTGCGAGTCGAGCGCCCCGAGGCACCGTAGACAGCAGCGCCACTCAGTTCTCGCTCCAGCACGGCTCCAGCGCGGCTCCAGCGCGGCCAGCACGGATCTGGCACACCCTCCAGGGATGATATGGAGAGGGCGGAGGCGAGCAGAGTTAGTTTGGGATGGAGTTTATTCTGTCGTGATAGACTGCGGGCGTAACACACACACACGCAGGGTGTGTGCGGATCAGCGAGCCGTATTGAGTTTGCAAGGCTGCTGATGTAATGACCCGACCTACTGACGAAGTGGACGGAGTGCTGCGGTTACCATCCCCTCGGCCCCCCTCGGCCCCCCGGCCCGTCCGCGGGCTAACCCCGTCCCGACTGGAGAGGGGGCCGGCGGGGGTGGGGAGATTGAGTTTCCCACGGAAAAATAAAATGAGGTGACAAAGCGCGCCCCGCCCGCCAGCCGCCCCCACCCCTTTGGTGGCGCCAATCACCCCCATCTTCCAGCCCTCCAGCAGCAGGCAGCCCTGCCAGCCCTGCCAGCCCTGCCAGCCCTGCGCCAGCCCTGCCGTTCCTTTTTATTCCCCAGTGTTCTTTCCCCGCTCCAGCCGCCTTATATAACTTTACTTGCCTTTAATTTGCGCCCCACCACGGGCCCCTGCGAGCCCCTGCGAGGGCCCCGGCCCCACCCACGCGCCCCGGCCCGCCCCGCCCACGCCGCTCTTCGGCTTTCTATATTCCGCAGGAAGGGTGCGGGTCGAGTCCGCACCCTCCTCCCTCTGCGTCGTCCGCCGTCCACCACCGCATGACGAGGCGACACGGCGAGTCGCCCGAGGCTCAAAAGTTGGCCGAGACGGCATCCAGCGCCGCGCCGCCACGCCGGACCACGCGTCACGCCGCCATCATTTATGCACGCCCCCCGCGGAGCCCCCGCGACGCCACCAGGCGGAGACAGGCGGGCGCGGGGAGGCCAGAGAGCACCTGCCTGCTTTTTGCCAGCAAAACAAACCGGCGGCCTTGTTGCAAAACGAGGGGAACGAGGAAAGAGGAGCGAGGGTTGGAAGAGGCAGGGGAGATATCCGCAGAGTAATGTGGCCATACGCCGCTAGTCCGCTACGCCGCGCGGCTGGGGCCGGGGGAAGGGAGAAGGGAGGACCCTTTGCTGATGTATATCCCTAACCGCCCTCGCCCGCCCTCGCCTTTCCATAATGCTCACCAACGAGGTACGCCCCGAGGAAAGGGGTGGGGTGGGGTGGGGTGGGGTGGGGCGCCATGACGCCGGAGCGGAACCCCATTACTGTAGCTCCTCGCTTTTTCTCGCCGCTTTTCACTCGCCCCGTCTCCTTGCCGTGCCTGCCTGCCGTGCGGACTGATTCCGAGAGTTGTTTTCGTCGCTCTGTCTCTCTCGCACCTACAGGCGACGCCCCACGAGTGCGAGAGAGACAGAGCGACGAAAACGACTCTCGGAATCAGTCTCCTGCCTGCCTGGCCTGCCATCCCCATTCCCAGCAGCAGTGCGCGCCGGTGCTTCCCTGCCGCCCGCGCCTTTGCGCCGCCCCCGCGCGCCCCCACGCCCCCACGCCGCCCCCGCGGCCCCACGCAGCGTGCGCCACCAGCCCAGCCCGCCCGCTTGGCCGAGTGTCCTCCAACAACCGCCCCGACGCGCCGAGAACGCCGAGAGCCACTCACGGGCAGAATGCCGGATGCCGGCCTGCTTGGCGCTGCCGAGGTGCTGCCTGTGCCCCCCGTCGAGGCGTCGAGGCACAAAGGACGTGGCGTGGCTGGCGCCGTGCGCCGTGTTGGCGTGTTGGCGGCCGGGCTCGCTGGCTCCTCGCAAGAATTTAGGCACTTGTTGATCTGGCATCGGGCTTGGTCAGGCCGGGCCAGGGCAGGGCCAGGGCAGGGCCCTCCCTCTGCTCCGCTTGGCCAAAGGCTTGGCGGTTGGCCCACAGACTTGGCCGTGGTGCTGCGGGGGCGGCGGGAACCAAACACCTGTGTGTCTCTGGACGTTTCCTCGAGCACAGAGTAACAATGTTGCTTTTCTTGTTGCAGCGCGTAACGGCGACCTCCGCCTGTCGCTGTCGTCCGTGTCGTCCGCTGACCACTCCCCCGGCAGCGCCGCCGTGGCCGAGGACCCCGCCGTGGCCGCCACGGCCGCGCTGTGGAACTACCACGCCGCGCTCACCAACGCCAAGAAGACCCCGCCCGGCGTGCGCGACCAGATGGTGAGTACCGTGGGACAAACCCTCTGAAAGCCACCGACTTTGAACCTCATTTGATGTGCTTGCCCCTGTCTTTGTTTCGCAGAGCCCCGTGACGGTGGACCGCGCCTCCATCGGACACGACTCGTCCTCCGTGCACGACGAGACGTCCTCCAGCGGCAACAAGGACGACGACGATGACGACGACGAGGAGGCCGACGAACGCCTGGACGCGCACAAGTACGACCCAGAACGACTCAAGGCCTTTAATGTGAGTAAATAAATTTTCTTTGAAATTACTTTACATAATTTCTGAAATATGTAAGAAAAGTAATTTCAGGAAAGGTTTTCAAAAATTCTGTATTAATGAGGTAGGGTGAGGAGTCCTTATGTAGATGTTTTATGTTCACAGATGTTTGTGCGCCTTTTTGTGGATGAGAATTTAGATCGCATTGTGCCAATATCAAAGCAGCCAAAAGAAAAAATCCAAGCCATTATAGATTCCTGCACCAGGCAATTCCCTGAATTTGCAGAGCGGGCCCGGAAAAGAATACGAACTTATCTCAAGTCTTGTCGTAGAAATAAGAGAACAAGAGATAGCAATGGCACATGGGACACTGTAAGTGTGCTTTTAATTTTAATAATTATTGATTTATTATGAGTGTAGGAATTGTATTTTTAGAAACACTATTGTTTTATAATGATTCCAGGCACGCCCCACACCTGCTCATCTTACTTCAGTTCAAGCAGAGCAAATTCTGGCATCTGCGTGTGAAAATGAAAGTCACAATGCGAAGAGAATGCGTCTTGGTCTAGAACCTGTTAGTCAGCCTATGCCTGTGTTAGCAGGTGCTGTTCCTGTAAGTTTTTATTTCTTTCCTCATTTTATCAATGGTCAATTTAACTGTTTATAGCCAAGGATATATTTTTTTTAACTGAATTTTTTTGTATTGTGTTTAGGTTGACACCATAGCAAGAACAACGATGCATGAGCATTTCACAACAACACAAGCAACATCTACAACTCCTGTAGCTGTTACAACTGGTGGTGCATCAGCAGGCCTTCCAGTTTCTCACAACCAAGGAGTCAACATGACTACCTCACCTGCCTTCAACATTACTCCAAGTTCAGAGCGGGAAAGCAAGATTCAGCACAGTATTAATAGTATCACAAATAACAACAATCACATGGTAAACAACAATAATACTACAGCCTTTCCTTACAACAACTCCATTAAAAAGGAACCAAGCCTTGAGATAATACCCACACAAATGAAATCCTGTCCTACTGTGAATAACACCTCCACTGTACACTCAACCCACACAAATAACAGGTGAGAATTCTTTTAAATTTAGACTACCAGTATGCTAAATACAAATATGATCAGCAATTTACCTCTAACTTGCTTTTCTGTTAAATTTTTTAGCTCAACAACTATTACCCCTGTCAATGGAACATCTCCACAGACAACAACTTCATCAACTCCTCCTACCTTATATCGACCCAACTTTTCACAGGCTTTTCAACGAACAAATGATACAGTCTCTCCAGTTTCATCTGGTAAGTTTCTGAGGTCTTTATTTATTTTTTATTTTTCAGACCTGTTTTGAATTTAATTTGGTCTTAATTTTGTGTGTCTGCAGGGCCTACAGATCTCAGCATGAAGACCACCACAACCAAACCGCTATTGAGTCATAAACTGAGTAGCACAGAAATGATAGCAGTCCGACAACTTATAACGGGCTACAGAGAGTCTGCAGCATTTCTTTTGCGTTCAGCAGATGAGCTCGAGCAGCTGCTTATCAACCAGCCGTAGAAGTGGATCAATGTTCCTCGGGGATTTAAATTTTGAAGAAGGATAGAGGCAGCATAGCATGTATGCACAAAAGACCCTGACCAGCTTTAAAACTGTGTTAGAGTTAAATGGGATTCATGCCATTGCCCCTTGTTAGTCACTTGTGAGACTGATTAAAGTACAATTATTTTCTAATTTCTGTGCTTAGAGTAAATTGAAAAGGCTACAATGTGTGTATAGGGTTTGGTCGTTTGCAAGAATTTTTCAGAATGCCATTTTCTCAACAATTTGCTTTTTGGCAAGATGTTTCTGTGTTGGTAATTTCAAACAAATAATAATTACATTCCAGTTTCATACAAATAGGGTTTTTCAATTTTCAATGTCATCTCATTTTTATGTTAGTATTATAGCTGTTCTCAAGTTCATATTGGTGTATTTAGGAATTTTCAGTATCTAGAAATGTTTTTCTCTGACAAGCTTCATTGCTCTGCATGTTCTGAATAAATTCTTCTACTTAAGTCTATTACCATGTGAGAATGTGGAATGCTGCTGTTGTATTGTTAAATTAACAACAAGAACGATTTGAATAAATACTAGTAGTGCTGAATCATTATTGTTAAAACTGTACATGTGTGTATAAATTAAATGTAACTTTAAAGTTTTGTACCTGCTGTGAAGCAAGTCAATTTTATAAGTTTTAAGGCAGGAAGTTTTAAATCTAATTTTTCTGCAAAGGGAATTCAAGTACCACCTTGTTGTTTGTTTTCTTTATTAATTTTCTTTCTTTTCCAGCTACAGCTACAATTTATGATCATTAACTTGTCCATTTCCCTAAGTGTTTTGCCCTCAATTATATTTCTAATGTCTTAGCTGTGATTTATATGTGTCCATACAATTTATTTTCAGTGTACATCACTCATTGTCGTCTTGTAGAAGATTTAAGCTGTTGAATGATTGTTGATCAATGTTCACTGTTTGCAGTAGTCATGTGTGTGTTAATTAATGTTGATGTTCCTTTATGTCTCAGAAAATTGTTTTTCAATTCATTATTGAAGGAGAGTATCCAATAAAAACTGTATTTAAACTTTATCCCTGTATCTTTTCAATGCATGTATCACCACCTTTGGCTTTTGATGTGACATTGTGCTCCTTTTATAATAATTCAACTGATAACATGTGAATTCTTTGCATATACTTGGTACTAAGATCATTTTTCTTTCGGCCTATTGGATTAAAAACTCGACAATTCCTTTTTAACTTCACTGCTTATTCACTGCATTTAGCTCCAAACGAGTGCCTGTTCATGGTCTTGCCAGTGTAATTACTCACTGACCAAAACATATTATTAGTCTACAGAAGTTACATTCCATTTCCAATTGTTACACCATTTATTTCAAGGGCCTAGAGAAGAAAGATCTTTGTCTAGCTAGTAAGGGCAAGTTTACTGGTAAACTAAAACTGGTAAAATTTTCTTTCTGTGGAGCAAGTATGTATTTAAGAATTTTGTCTTGCACTGACTTATGGAAGCAACGGACCACATTTAAGGTGGAGTTTACTGATGTGATCGTCCCAAGATTGTATGATGGACCACATGTATGATCTCCTTCAACATGTTGCTGTAGAAGTTAAGAATACATTATTTATGTGTTTTTCTTTGAACTAGATGATTGATGTAAGACCATTAAGATTTAGCAAGTTATTCACTTGCTACAATCTGTTCCTAAAACATAAACTAACCTGAAAAACTCATGTGATTAACAACTCAAATTGCAGAAGCCAGCACATTTTATTTGACATACTTAAAACAATAATTTAAAGAAAAATTACTTCTTTGCACAAAAATGAACTGCACCATAAAGGAAACTCACAACACATGAGTTGTAAGCTAACAATACTACCCTTACTATCTTCTAACGCATGATGAAAATTCATTCACTGAAACCATGCACTCTCAGCAGCAATGCATCATTACTACAAAAAACTTAAAGTGCTTTGGATTTCAAAATAATCTTGTAAGTAGCATAATATTAATTACAACAATTATATAACTAGTAGGAAGACATCAGCTAGAAAAACATGCCTGTCTTATCATACTCAATTACAAATACAATCTGATCCAGTAATAATAATAACACACATACAATCTCAGTCGCTTAATCCATTTGATGTTGCACAATAAGTAAAACAACCATCAATCGCAAATAAACATTCATTTAAAGTGCAGTCATTTCTCTCAAAAGTTTCTCGTATTAGTTCATCATGGCAGATTTCACAGCATACGAAGTAAGCTTGATCTGCGGCTGGGAGTGCATGCCATCTTCTTCATACTGAAGGAAGAAAGCCCTAAGCCAAATCCTGCTAGAATAAGAGCTGTGGGCACGACCATGCGTTCACCCGCATTAGATGCGGTTTGAACACCGGTCTGAAAATAGGAAGAAACTATTTTAGGAGCCTGCCATTGTTGTATGAATATTAATGATTAATGAAGATTGACTTACCTGCATAAATGAGAGCTTTACAGCATACTTGGTGAGGGCAGATAGATGCATTCCGGAAGGCAGGCTGATGGAATCGCCTGCGCAATGGAAAGCCAATTACAGACTGACAGAGACAAAGGCGGCGTACACACATGGACTTGGCCCAAAACTATAAATGTGGGATATTACATAAGCGTCACAGTCAAAGAAAAGAGACCAAATAGTGACCTAAATACGCCTCTTATCTCACTGATAACACAGATGCGTAGGATGCACCAATAAACTTAAACTGTTTGAAAGTGGTCACCAGCTCTAAGTTTCTGTATCCAGTAACAGTAAAACAGTGAATATAGCGTCAAAACTATGACTTAAGTAAATTCTAGAGAGAAAATGCATTGTAAAAATTATGTAAGGGCTTATGTAAGAATTTAAGCAGTCTCAAATAAAGCAAGATTCCTTGAAAGAAATTAACCGGGCTTAACTAGATACCAGAACAGAGTCTAACTGCGTTTTAGGGCCTCAAAAAAAGCTCAAACCCGGAAGCAACCTGCTCCTGACCTCAAGGACATAGGTTAGAAACTAGCGGCAGAGTAAATCAAAACGAAACACTAGATGTACACCCGAAATTCGGGTTTCGATGAAACTAAAATGGACAGGTACATAAATGAACTAGTGAAAAGGTACACTAGGGACCGATTTGGTCTCGATAGAGAAGAAAAATGAAGATTTGCACGAGATAGCAGAAAACCCTGACCTTCACGGACCGATTCTTTATCTCCCTTCTCTTTCTTTACGTTAGCCGTAACGACTTAAAAATATGACTCCAATGAATGAAACTGTACTCAAAGAATGATTTTCGCATAAATTTAAGACCGTATATGTCGCGAGAAAGTCAAAATAAACAAAACTAGACGGAGAGCGCACATTACCTAGCAGCCGTTCCTAGATGCAAATCCTTAAGGAATTGAAGCTTTCGAGGGCGGAGCGTAGCTGCAAGCAGAAAGCAGAGAGGGCGCTGCGATCGGCCTCTCCCGAAGCGTCTCGAATCGATGAGAACAGAGACGGATGGGGGCTATACGCCCGTATCGGTGACAAAAGAAGTGCAACAGATGTAGACCGTAGGGTATTTATGAGAGAGTTTTAAAGTTTCTTGTGATTTTGGCAGCTACAAATGCCATTGTGTTCTCACCTCATTCAATTTTGGCGCGCCGCGAATGCACACTCTCTCGCGTTGCAACATGGGAGCTGTCGCAGCCAATCAGCGCCGAGCTGAGTTCCACGTTCGAAGCTGAACTTGACCCTTTCGGGAAGGCGCTTGTCGATCGTGCGTGACGACAGACAGACGGACCCCTGCAAGTCGTGGTGATTGCAGAAGTGGTGTTCGAAACTTTTGGGCTAGATTCTGTCCTTGAGGGGAACTGTTGAATATTTGCATCGTGCGAGAGAATTGTAAGCCAGATTTATCATGTCGAATACCGACAACACCTGCGTCGTGTGCTTCAAGAACGTGGACATATTCTCCATAGGGATATGTGACCATCCCGTTTGCTATGAATGCTCCACTCGAATGCGGGTTCTTTGCCGTCAGAATGAATGTCCCATCTGCAGGCAAGACATGCCAAAAGTATGTTGATTTGTTAAGTTTTAATGAATTTTTAATCACGTTCTTTCCCTTCGACAATCTTGGTGTCAATTTCAGGCAGCTAACCTAACATATGTTTACATTGGTTGCTCAGCTACAGTCTATGTGGTTGAGGTTAAATATATCAATTTATCAAATTCCCAACCTCGAAGTCTATTTTACATCTTGTGGTTCTTGTGTTGTTCCATTTTCCTTTTTCCTTTAAAAAAGGAAAGAAAAAAAAATGAGAGGTCACAAGTGGTTTGTTGGGTGCAGGGAAAACCCAACTAGTAGTTCACTAGGTTCGCTCTTCATGTTCAAATTAATGATGATTACCACATGATAACTTGATTATTAATGAACCATGGTTTCATGCAACGTGTTTTTTGTTGTTTTGTTTTCACAACTTAGAGCCATTTGAACAGATTTGTCTGTTTTGAGGACTGCAACGTCAATTTTGTTTAGTTAATGTTGCTTTCAGATTTTCAATTTCATCTGTCTGAAATTGTTGTGTTTTTTCTAGGTCATATTCACTCGGTCTATACGTCCGTATAGAGAAATAGCGGGCAAGTCATATCCAAGTGACAAGGAATTCAAAATTCTATTTGATGGAGGTCCCACACAAAATTTATACGAAAAGTTACTCCAGCATGAATGTCACATTTGCAGTGGCTCTAAATCACATTCGTCATTTCAACTCCTTAAAGACCATATGCGAAAAAAGCATGAGTTATTCTATTGTGATCTTTGTGTTGACAACCTTAAGGTAAAATACTTTTCACTCGTTTTAATATCATGGTTTTTGGTTTTGATGTACTTACCATTAGATATTTTCTCCTCCTTTTACAGATATTTTCTCATGAAAGGAGGTCATATAATCGTCAAGAGCTTGCACACCACAGGAGAAAAGGAGATCTTGATGACAAATCTCACAAAGGGCATCCCCTATGCGAATTCTGTGATCAACGGTATATGGACAATGATGAATTGTTTCGGCACCTGCGCAAAGACCATTTATTTTGCCACTTTTGTGATGCTGATGGATTACATCAATATTACAGGTTTGATCAGAGGAGCATTGTTTGTCTGTCCCAATTTATCTTTTGTCAAAAGGATTCAGGAATGAAGTGACTTCCTTTTTTTTCAGCTCTTACGATGTTTTAAGAGAACATTTTAAGAAAGAACATTATCTTTGTGAGGAAGGTACCTGTTATGAAGAAAAATTTACCTCTGCGTTTCGTTCTGAAATTGATCTTAAAGGTGGGAAACAATCCTTCATCATTGTCTTAAGTGTATGTTACAAATTATGCTGAATTTTTCTTTCTCAATTTGTAACAGCTCACAGAGCATCAAGTCACACTCGATCTATGGGAAAACAAGCTGCAAAGCAGGCACGTACCTTGGAATTAGAATTTACATTAGCTCCACGCCGTGAGAGACCTGACAGAAATTTTAGAGGAGGTGAAAGACCTGCACGTCGTCCTGCTTCTCCTATGAATTCAACATCTGCATGGTATAAGAAACATGCTTTGCCCTCATGTTTTCATTGTGGAATGTTCAAATCCTGCTTTTGTTTCTTACATGAGTTGTTCCTTCCAGTAACCACGCAGGAGCTTGCAATTGTAATAGAGAGGATAACAGAATGGAAGCCCCTCCAAGGCCTGCCGAAGTTCGCCCTGTTGAGGAGCCTCGCCTCAACCCCAATGACTTTCCGTCTCTGGGTGGTGGTGCCTCAGTTCCGATCGCCCCGTCTAGAGGCCGTGGTGGAGGTGGTGGTGTCATGATTCGAGCTGTAGGACGCCCTGCTATGACAAAGGAAAACTTTCCTGCCCTGTCAAACTCATCACCAGCCCCAAGTCACAAGGTTACACCCTATTTTTATAACTGTCTTCCTATGGCGGTGCCACACAGTGCACTTTTCTTATCTTATTGTGTCTGGCATTTCTTAATTGTGGATTTTTCCCCTGCTTTTTAGGTATGGTTGAGTGTTAACAGCAGGGGTGGACAGGAACGACCCACTAGCGCACCAAACTTTTCTATTCAAGTCAACAGAAGGCCACCTGCATCGAACCCACCTCCAGCTATGCAAACTTTGACTGGTCGCAACACAAAGTTGAGGGGTCCCATGCCATCTGCTAATGCTCCTGCTGAAATGGAAGAGAACTTCCCAGCGTTAAAACCGTTGGATTCATACAGGGGCACATCTGCTGAACAGTGGCTTTCTACTCAAGCTTCTGATATTCCAAACCAGGTAAATTTTTATTTCTCATTTTATCTTAACCAGGAGAAAGATTGTAATCTTTTTAACTGTGGAATGTAATGTTTCAGGCCCGCAGCAAAGTCAAAATGCTCAGTGCTGCAGAAGCTGCCCAGCTGATGGACAGTAAAAACGCTACCCCTCAGGTTCCAAAAAAGACCCAGTTCACTATTGAAGAAGATTTCCCTTCTTTGGCTCCCACAACATCCAGTCTTCAGGCACCTCCAAAGAAGGTCAACACTAAGAAGGCCTCCTCTGTAACTATACCAATGTCAAACTCATGGTCAAAACAAGCAAGAGACAACTCTCCTGCCAAATCTAGTGATAGTGAAATTCATTCTAGTTCTGCTAGCAATACCAAATCAAAGAAGAAAAAGAAAAAGAATAAAAATCAAAATTTAGCTGAGGGAGAGAGGTCCCAACCTGAAAGCAAAAAGGTGCTCTCTGAGCAGGTCTCTTCGAATGCCACTGCTGACTCAGGGAAGAAAAAGAAGAAGCAGAAACAGCAGCAACCTCAGGAACAGGAAGCAAACAATGAACGACCCAAGTGCCAAAATGGTAAAGTAGAAAACAATGAAAGTAATCAAAGTAAACCAAATGTAGCCAACAGAGAGAACCAGGACCCCACACCAGATGTCAGTGCTAATGGCAGAAAACGTTCAGAGCTACAAATTGAAAGTCTTCAGATTTCAGAAAACAATGGTAGTATTGAGGATACAACCAGCAGACTACTTTCTATCCTTCGTGGTGACAATCAAGTGCCAAAGTCTTCAACTTCAGCTGTAAATCCGCCTCCTGGTTTTGAATTTCCTGTGGAACCTGTGCCAAATAAAAAGCCTGTGCCACCACCAGGTTTCTCAGTGAAAGTAAATTCAGTTGCTCGGCCTCCTTCAAATCAGCTCACCTTTACCAGTAGCAGTGGTGAAAGCTATCCCATCTTGCCGGGTGCCAGTGGGAACCAGTTTGTGCAGCCCCTGGACTTCCAACGGCGCAACGCTGCCCTCATGGGGCGCGTGGTGGACATTCTACGTGATGCCAGTCGCCAGGAAGAATTTAGACAAATGTCTATTCTTTTCCGCCAAGGACAACTTTCATCTGCAAGTTACTACAAACATTGTGTTGACCTTATGGGAGAGAAGGCTTTCAATGAATGTTTTCCTGAAATGGTAGTGCTTCTTCCTGAAATCGAGAGACAGCAGGTAAGTCTCTTTTGTATGTAATTCCATAATATACTTGCACGCTTTTTGTTTTCTTAAATTTTTACATTAATTATGTGTTGTTTTTCCCTTTGTTCTAGGAATTTTTGAGTGTGTTTAAGCAATGCAATGAAGGAAAGGGGACTTTGCCCAAATTTGAGATATGTGCCACATGTCGTCAAGTACTAGCTCCATCAGACCTTCGAGTCCATATTTCAACACACACTTTGGAAAATCACTTTCCGACTTTGTCATCTACTGACCCTGTATCATCTTCGGCATGGAAAAGAAAATAAATAAAAGTAGTTTTGTGTCTAATTTTAAGAAAGCTGATCAATTGTTATTTATTTTGTTTATGAAGATGAGCAGGTCTCTGTCCAAATTCTGTGTTCTTTTTTAACAAAAAAAGAAAAGGTAATGCTTGTTTGTATGTCTTTGCTGAGCCAAACTTATTTCTAATCTTTAGCCTTGGTTTGACATTGAACTTGTGGATATACTAACTTTTCTTTTGATGTAAATGCAACCCAAGAAGAAAGTTGGTATTTCTGCCTCTGAACCAAATCAATGTGTTGACAGTAGCACATTATGATTGAAGTTCCCCCTTTCTATCTTGTCTTTTTGATTTTTAATTTTTTGCATTCATTGGTTCTGATGACATGATTTATTATGGTACGTGGAATTTTCTCAGCATCTTTCCTCCACCAACTTGTAAGATATTTAGTTTGGTTTTGGTGGTCCATTGATTGATTAGGTTCCCCCCATATTGATTTGTACCTACATTGCCATGAACAATCGCTATGGCTATGGGCACTTAACATTGACTTTGGACTACTGGTTTATGTGCTGTCTATGTGACAGTGGGGTTCAGTGTTCTGGAATGAAATGACTATTGTGTTTTCTGAACAATTTGCTAATTTTTATGAGACTCAGATAATGAAAATTTATCATCCATCTCATATTTACTGTAATTAATTTTTAGGGGGGAAGCATGTACAGGGGTTCAGTATTTCAAAAAACATTCATTACTGTAATGTTAAGGTCTTACTGTGTTTCATGTGATTTAGTTTTAACATAAATATACTTAGTGCCTGTGTAGTTGGGTCTTTTCAAACCTATGCATGCAGTTTTCAGCCTGTAAAATAATACAGGATGGCCTCAAATACAGGTACTTGTAACTTCTTTTGCTGTATGTTTCTTACTAAAAGTGTAATTATGTAGTATTTCTAAGCAAGTTGTTTAGATGCTTGTTAAAGAATCCATGTTCATAATGAAATTCATTAAGTAATGCTTTCTGTGTATCACTCTTTACAGCACTGCCGTTCTGAAGCAGCTATTCAAGATAATGTTTCTTTACAGTTTTATAAATTGTAATATATGTAGTATTGTGTTTGTGAATGCAATAACAATTACTTCTGGCCTGTTATTATTGGAAGTACATGTTAAGATCAGTTTTGTTCTCAATCCTTCTTGTTAGCAATAAGGCTTTATTTTAGACATCTTGAGAGGACCAATATGGCCCTTTCAATTTAATCTATTTGTCAGCTGTATGGAAACTACAGGGTGTTTTAGATTAGAACATTGTTTACATTAAAAGATTTATTTTTGACATATCCTCTGAACTACACAGGGGAATCTTTTGAAAAAAAAAAAAATCCCGTTCTGTAAGTGGTCAATTAATAAAAAAAAAAGGTGTTCTCTTACCGTTTTCTTCTTTTTCCCCTTAATGAAAAGTTATCACTCAAGCATGAGTTCGTCATGTAACTGAAGGTGCTTGAGATGTGGTGTTAAGTCACAGGGAGAGTGTGAGTTCGGCATTGGTTCGGCCATGGAAATCAAATAAGACGTTAGTCTTGGCATTGATTGTAATTTAACATTTTAATCCATTTATTTTGGTCCTAGTTCCCCTCTTCAGCTATCCAAACTAATTTCAATGTAAATGAATGAATCAAGATCTGATTAAGGTCTTTCACAATATGTTCAAAAATGCCTAGACTGTTTCTGAAATTAACAATGACAGTTAACTCAGGCTGAAGAGGGGTAAATAATACAATCAGAAACTGTCAGTAGGCCAAGCACACTACTGAGCTGGTACATAAAAACGAGAAATTTTACTCAAAGTTTTGAGCTTACAGTATTACGATTCCAATATGTTAACAATAAATTTGACCCAGGTTTCATATTCCAAGATCCCGAATGAAACCGATTTCCCCATTGTAACCCCATGTTCACCTACACTGGAACATTCATTTTTTGGACATTCAACATTTATCTTTTGTTATAATTGAAAGTTACCTTACTCAAACAGCATTTCATCCCATTTCACAGTATAACCATACTTTTAAAGGTCTAAAAGAAAACCTAAGAAACAATTTCATTTATTTTTAATTCCATGTCTCACCTTCCCTAAGAATAACACTAGGTAGTACAGAGATAAACTGACGGTGTGTCTTCATGTGGTGGCTTTCTAAAAGAAAAACACAAATGTATGGAGCTAACTTTCCCTATTTCTCAGTATGATAAATTAAATAGCCATGATCTCATTTAACGCCATGAAATAAGCTAGAAACCAGATAGAAAAATATGTCCTTGAACATGGTTCCCGACTAGGTCTCCACACACATATTAATTAAATGATTTTACAACACACATGAAAAGATAATTTTTATACTCTAAAGTATGCCCTGATTGAAAAGAATACAACCAATGACACGTAGATAAGTACTGAATAAAGTTTTCCTGCCTAAAAGTGCACTACAGTTTCTAAAATAAAGATGTGTGGCAACATTGCTAGTTCAAGAAACGGCCATAAGAGAATGAAAGAAAAAAAAAAAAACAGGAAGAAAATGGCACTTTGGAACATTTTTCAAGCAGAGAGGGAATAAACATCAAACATGTGACACTGGAAAAATTAATGGAGGACAGAGGACAGTAAGTTCCTTTAAAAACAGAACTGAGTATAACAATACAACAAAGACACATTTGTTTCTATACATCTCCAATATATCTTGAACCAAATGCCAGACAGTGCAATTACGTATTTTGAACAAAACCAATATAACCATTAACAGTACCTAAAATATAAATGTAGTTTGCATTGACTGACAGTACAATAAGATGATAACATAGTGTTATTAGCAGAAATCAGGTGCCAAAATGAATATCTATCCTTTTACAACATTGAACAGTATGAAGACAACTCTTCAGATTTTATCTTTCAGTGAAATGAAATGAGCCAAAAGGGAAAGTCATATTTTAAAATTTTAAAGAAAATGTTACAAATGAAATGGCACTTGTGTACTCACACATTGTGATATGTCTGTCAAAAAATACAGTAGAAAATAATTTTTAACCGGGCTGAAATGATTGTAAACAAAGTCCCTAAAACAAAACTTAAACATCTGAATAGTTCATAATTTCTCATGACTGAGACAATTGCATTAAAAAAATCATACCTTAGAAAGGTTAAACATATAACCCTGCAGAAAAAACAACATTGACTTTCTGCACACACAACTTATACATTTGAATATTTCATAGTGTCTTATAATGGAGAAACTGCATAAAAAATATCAGACCTTGCAAAGGTTAACATGTAAAACTGTAGAGAAAATGAAATGGAAGAGGCAGAAACATACTTTCTAAGACCCAAAATTAAGGGAAAACTTGCAAATTACATGCATCTACAAGACTCTTTAAGGAGATTACATAAAAATTCACATGTTTTTACAGGTACTTAGGTAGTCTGAAGCAATATCCAAATGGGTCACACAAAACATGTTACTACTACAACAAAGAAGTAGTAATGTGCGTTTCTGTCCTTCTCATCTGGAAAGTTAACCAATTACTAAGCAAATTTTTTTATATTTTTTTGGTGTTTTACTTCCTGGCACCTTCTCTCCTCCCTTCCCCCTCTTTTTTCTAGGCAGTAAAAAGATTCAAGGTTGCAGTAATATTTACTCCGTCTTCTGCGTAACAGGTGGGAACTCACTGTCATCATCAAACCGGAAACCTCCTTTGGGAGGGGATTCTGTTGCTGCTGCCATCTCGTGGAATTTCTCCGAATCTGTTAGGAAAGTAAAATTGTGGCATAAAAATCAACTGAGTGTCCTAACTCTATCATTAAAACACTGTTGGGCTCTTAGGCCACTTGAAAATTTAAACAAATAGGACAAGGGCCCAACGCTAACAAAATGAAGCGCTTAGATTTTAGCAAGATGTGTAAGAAGACAACAAAGTGAGCAACCAAATGATACGATTATCCTTAGAGGACAACTACATCAAATTTTATTACTGTAAGGGACATGGAATGCTTGTTTTCCACTGAGAACATTAGGAGAAGAAAACCAAACAGAAACATGCCATAATTAACTTTATAAGTGTTGCATTGGCAACAAAGATGAATAAAAACAATAGTAATAATAATAATAATAACGTTTATGTTAGACACACAACAAAAAAAAAACAATGGGGTTATCAAATTGTCACAGATTTTACAATACAACAGCAAACAAAGGACTTATGTTAACCTTATTCCTTGCCTTATACCTATTCACTGAGTTCTTTGTTTATAAATTTTGATTACGTTTTGCTTAAATCATGCTTTATTTTTTGAAGCAAGTGCACGTTGCCTAAGCATAATATGCAGTATTTTGAAAGGAAAAAAAGCAACTTTATTTTTTATGCATTTTATGCACTGTTTATTATTGAATAGATGTCTAGTGATGTCTAAGATGTCGAAGTTTTAAATCAAGCCATACATTATGAAAGCTTAGTGCGCAATCACCAATCAATGTTGCATCTTTGGGGGCTGTTTCTTGAAATTAAGTTACTCACATCGGGAAATGAGAAAAGGGCAGAAAGAAATAAACGAATTTGAAGAAGGGGGAGGGGACAAGAAATTGCCCAACGTACCAGTACCTGACATGGAGTCGGGAGAGTGACCTTTCAAAATGCCGGCGTAGCTACTTATGGACCCTGCTCGATCGGGGCCGGGAAATCACAGAAACAAAAACAAACAATACTGATAGTAGCAGTCTTGAGGCTGAAAATCTGTTAAGTACCATACCATAAAGAATTTAGAGGTACATAGACAAGCCGCTGTTCAAAATTGTAAACGAAAATATTTTTTCTTTATAACGTTCAAAATATATTGTGTTAGCACTGGTCTGCAGAAATGTTGTGTTTTGTTTCTTTGTGACGTTTTAGAAACACTAAAAACAAAGGGGGAGCTTGCAATAAAAAAGAACTCGTACACTTTACAGAAGTTATGTATGGTGATAAAGATGCAGAATGAGCAAATGGCCCAAATGCTTTTACTTCAATCACCATGAAATAATTTGTAGGCAAGGAATTTTCTTGTAGCTCAGCAAGGAGTTACAAGGCAAAACACATCAGTAACACCAAGACATCAAAACTTCAAACAGGAGTACAAGTTAAGAACTACATTCATGCACATTAACTTCACAAACACTGTTTTCTTTAAAAAAATGGATTAGTAAACAAGTTTTGACTCTAACTCACCGCATGGTTGAGCTGGTGCTGGAGATGCAGGCACTCTGGCATTTGAATCTGGCAGAAGATCAGGCTCACCATCCAACCTAAGTTAGGGAGTCAAAATATTAATTAAGAGAGCAACTTTTTCAGAGAGAAATTATTTTTGAATGCAAATTAAGTACCTATGTTGCTTTAAAAGAGTGCAGTCACCACCTTCATTCATGTCAAGACTGTAAACATACAGGTATCCGTCCTCAGAAGCAACAAGAAGCCTCATTTGCTTCTGAATCCTAAAAGATTAACAAAAAATTAAAACTTCCAATACAATTGAGGGTATGAGGCATCTTCACAAAAAAAAAAGCCAAAAAAAAACTGAACTCTTACATGGTTACGGCACAGACGTTGCGACGATTCTGAAATGGCAGTCGTACAGATGCAAAGGCACGCCCCTGATTGAAAACATCAGTGACCTGAGTAGGCAGGTAATTGGCAGAGGCACTAACAGCCTTTGAGAAGTAACCCATCCAACCACCTTGAGTATCGTCAGCTGCTTGTTTGGGCCTGGAACAAAGCATAAAAAGGGTCAGGATACCTGATATTTCAGATCAAAGAAAGCAACCAAAACTATATCCACATAACATTACTAAAAGACAAATTGAGGGGAGAAAAGACAATGCAACTATGTAGTAACAAAAATAAAAAAATAAATATCTAGCAACAAGATCTAACGAAAATCATTTACTACTATTAATAGCTTTAAAGCAGAAATTGGTTAGTACATACATGCTATGGACTTGTGGTTTGGTTCCAACATTAGATACTTGGTCCTTCCTGTAAATAGATTACGATTTAAAAGAGAAAAAAAAAGAAGACGGGAAACGCAGGAACATTGTTTTTTATGTCGGTGGCGAGAAGCATCAAGATAATAAAAACAATCATTTCTGAACAGAAAGCTGTGTAAAGAATCAAACAAACAGGACAATGTCATGCAAAGAAGGTTAACAAGAGCAAGAATAAAGTGCACCACAAACAAGTATCATCTACATCAACTACTGAATTAAAACAAATTCTAACAGCCACCAATGACATCAAGCGTTAAACATTTATACTCACAGCTCTTTTGGCTCTTCAAGTTTGAAAACATGAACTGTTTCTGTGTTGGATGAACAACATAAGAATGTTGCATCATGGCTGAAGGCTAAACTGCAAATAGATACACAGCGCTTCACGCCTCTTCTGAACTCATGAAGCCGGGTACCATCAGCAACATTGAACACTCGAATGACTGTGCCCTTTTGTGAAGCAGTAGCTATTCTTCCTCCTGTCTGGCTAAAACTTAATGCAGCCAGAGGACTGTCATGGGCAGCAATCATAGTCTTCGCATGCTGAGACAAACAGTATAAATTACAAACTTAGTCTTGGTTAGGGAAACCAATTATAACTATTAGATGCTTTAAATAACTTACCAGGTTACCTGCATCAAAAATCTGTACTTCACCCATAGTGTTTGAACCAGGATATGCTAAAAAGCAGTTTTCTGCATCAACAGAGAGAGTACATAATCCCAAAGGATTGGGGGGTGTGTCCCTTATTGTATGTAACACTCCCATATCACGGATATTGTGAATATATAATGATTCTTCCAGACATACCACTAAACGCTGAAAGAAATAAGACAAAAAAATAGTATAATAAACATGTAAAAGCTCAGAAAAATTTCAAGAGGGGGTGACTTTAAGAAATGGACGTACAGCCCTGTTCAATTTCACAGCAAGGATTGTATTTGAGTATGAGTAATTGCATATTTCCGTTCCCTTTTTAAAATGGCAAACTTTCAGCTTGCGGGGAGAAGAGAGGCTGACCACTGCCACAAGAGAACTGCTAAATAATCGCTCCACAATACAGATGTCTTCGGAGTCTGGAAAAATAAATGATAGAAACATTTGTCAGTGAAACATTAAAAACAGCAACATAATTTAATAAACATGTCAAAATTTGGAATTTACCATTTTCATATATTTGTTCGATTTGATCAACAGCATTGAGGGAGAAGAGCCGATATCCATTTCGAGCACCAACTGCTAATGACCTTTAATGCAAACCAACAAGAGAAATGAGAGACGGAAGAACCACAGGCAAACTGGATAAAATGTTTTCTTTTTCCTTCAACACATGATGCAAAATGCCGAGACACAAATGGGACAGATCTCCTGCAAACGTTTAATAATAAATAATAACAGATTTGCATAGCTGAAGGAGAGAAGCCAAATGTGTGAGTGGAAAATGTTATATGTAAACAAAAGAAAATATGGGCCAATACTAAATGTTAAAAATGCCTTTCTTTCACAACAAAGAATTTTCTCCTTCCCCTATTGTTTTTTTACTCTGCTCCTTTTCTCAGAACATCTAAGAACGTAAAAAGTTTCAACATGAGAATCACACAATAACAAACTAATTATCTTTGAAACCTACCTCACACTTCATATTATGAAGGGAGAAATGTAACATATCGTTTAAAGCACTGCTAGAAAAAGGAAATCGTTCGGAGAAATCCCCAGGAAACACGTATCGCAAGAGAAACTAAATCAAAATAACAAGAAGATGTTCCATTTTGACAGAACAAAAGAGACAACAACAGATGACACTAGTGCAATTCAGTGAAAATTCATCTAGACCACAGTTTCTGACATCCTTCCATCGCGTTACGGGCGCCTCAACAACAATGGAAAAGCTAAAAACCCACCAATATACGCAATTTTGCAAGGGAAACTTTCAATATTCGCCTCATCAGAGAACAAAGGATTGATACTGCGAAAGCGAGTGTAGCTAGCCTCTTGTCAAAACGTATACTTACGTGCAATCTTGGTTAAAATTGACAAAATTTACACCACTAGCAGATTCCGTTGCTTGACTTGTGAGGTTCATGAGTCCAGATATTCCACTTTTTAATCCTTGCGTTAAGACATCTACGTGCTTTACGAGATTTTGCATAAATGTTGCGTAAACTTTTGCGACCTTGGCATAATCACTTCATTTCCACTGAGAAACAGCTGACAAATGTTGCGCGTGTTGTGAGTTCACGTTTGTTTTCTCCCGACCCACTCGATACCGCAACCTCGGCCAGTTGGACTCCTTTGCGCCCCCTTTGAGGCCACAAGGCGTTTCCAGGTAAGGGACCGCGCTGCAGAGCGTAGCGTTTGGTCGCCTCCGCCACGCTCCAGCCTCCTTGTGGAGGGCGAGCGCTTGCGCAAGGACGGCCGCCACGCTCTGCAATGCTCGGCACACCTTCTGAACGGCGTTTCGTTTTTTATGAGCAATCGCAGACGGGCCAGCGGAGGGTATGACTGTGATCGTAACTTCGCTGTCCCTTTGCTGCTTGTCAGTTAGATCGTGTTTTTGTTGTGTGTGCGTTGTGCAAAGAAAGTAATTGAGTGAGAAATCTCTTTGTAATGTCAGTTTTTCGAGGATCCAGCTTATGTCTGCTTGGCCCCGACATCTCCGAGAAGGCAAGTCGCCTGCTGACATTTTTGTCCCAGGTTAATTGATTGTGGGTTAAAGGTTTCTTTGTTCATATGGTTTGCTTCTCGGGCTTACTTCCCCCGAATTTGTATTGCCTTTAATCCCTTAAGAACGACGAGATTGAGTCCCTACTGTTGTGGGCGCTCTAGTTTACGCCCCTAGTTGTGATAAGCCTTTCTCTGCCATCATCTCGGCCCTTAAGGCCTAGCCCAGGATGGGGTCAGGGCTTCCAATGAATCTTAAACGAGTCGTATTTCTGTGGATTCGAAGTTTTGAGCTCTTCTTCATAGTATTCAGAAATCCTGGAGTTGAGCTAGTTATGTTTGTGGTTGACTACTGTCTAACTTTATTGTGTATTCTATGCACTGTTGACAGGCGTAAAGGAGGTGTCGAATTCATTTTACTATAATGCGTGGTGTCCTCAAGCTGTCTTCTCCCAAACCCTTGGCTCTGCTTGCTAAGTTGGGCATGCCCAATTGTGCAGAGAATTGCTCTGGTCATGGAGAATGCCATAATGGGACATGTGTTTGTGAGGTATTAGTGGTGACAATAAATCATTTTACACCTTTTTTTTCTGTGCCTTAATTTTAATCTGAATTTCTTTTTTTAGATCCAGTTTGATGGTGATGAGTGCCATGCCTTGAACTTTTCATACTTTGCTGCGTTTGCCTCAGCATTCTTTTTCCTTGCGTTGGTATGCCTCGTTCAGCTTGTCACTTGCATTGTGGCAGAATGGCAGCGCATGAAAGCTCCATCCTTATTGAGAGCATGCCGTATCACCACGCAAAAAGTGCTGTACTTTGTTGTTTTCCTGGCAGCTATGATCAGGGGGGCCTACTTCACTGCTCCAGTAAGTCTTCTCATTTGTCTATCCTCCCCTCTTTCTAATGTAGCTAAAATGGTAACAGACATAAAATGGATTTTCAATCTCTTGCAGACTGCTATGGTTCAAGGGTGGTCCAGCAGTCTCCTGAGTGCTTACTACCCACTCTTGTTAACTGGAGCATCTCTGATTGTTTGTTTCTGGGCAGAGGTATGTTTCTTTCCCTGAATTTTAGTTAAGGATGTGAATAAACGATCCAATCCAATGCAAGCATGATTTTTAACTTAAATACTGTAATTGTATTGATTTTTTCAATTAGGTGTTCCACCTGCGTGACATCCGTTGGGAAAAGCCACAGTTTTTGTCAAAATCTTATTTGGCTTTTGTGACTTTTAACATCATAACCTACTCTCTCCTGTTGGCGGAATTCATTACTACTCAGTTGTCCGACTCCAACATTGCCCAGCGTAGTTTCTACTCTCATATATTCAATGGTTGCTACGCAGTTCTGTTGTTTATTGTGGTGATCTTCTTCCTAATATATGGTGTTGAGGTCTTCTTCAAGGTAACCACTCCTTTTTTGCCGTTTTTGGTTGTTGTTGTTTTTTTAAATTATTTTCTATGTGTTTTATGATTTTATTGTTTTGTTTATGTGTCAAAGGTTCGAGGTGGGTTCTTATACGAACATCAAACAAGAGTGACAAGTATTGCAACCAGCAGCCGAACACCTGTTGGAGATAAAAGTCAAGATCAGTCCCAAATTGGGGAGGGTGAGGAGGACCCAGCCCTGCCGTCCAATGGACAGGTTTGTTTTCATTCCACAGTAAAGTAAATACAGTATGATGATTTTGTAGAAAATTTTGCTCTGATACATTTGACGTTACTTTGATAAACCATTACTGCCATTTTTATGCTATGCTGTGTGGAGGAAATTGAATCAAACTTAAATGTTGCAGAGCTCGAAATGGAGGTCACGATCTGAAACAGTTGATACTTCACAGCTTCACCAGTCCAGGTTTGGGCTTATATCCCAAGCTTTTATGCTTATCACCATAGTGGGATTCCTCTTCAGTGAGACTCTAAGCGAATTTTGGAAATGGAAGTAGGTATCTTTCCAAAAAGCACTTCAGATAAGTAATTTTCATGGATGAAAATTTATGTTTGCTTTGATTTTAGGGTGCCTCTGAATTCTCGTAACTGGCATGATTTAGTTTTTCGTGTGGTTGAAATTGGTGTTGGACTGTGGTTCCCATGTGTACTATGGAACTGCATGAGGTAAACACTATTTCATAATAATTAAAATAATCTTTTAAATATTCTCTTAAACATTGTTGGCTTAACTCTGCATTTCTTGTCTCTAGTCCCGAACAACTGTGGATTTTAAATCCAAAACGAATTTTGAAGAAATATGAAGTTGATGTGAAGCACAGAGCAATTCCTAAAGATGATACAGCTGAAAGAGATTTTGTGGACTCAGGTTGGTATGATGAAAGACACAGCAGCTTATAATAAACTTAATTAAGGTCACTTTGCTTATGTTCTGTTGTTTACCTCTGTTCTTTCTTAGATGAAACTACATCATTGTCAAAAGATTGCTGGATTTGCTACGATAGTGACCGCAATGATGCTGGGCCTTTAATTCAGCCTTGTCAGTGTAGAGGGGATGTCAGTTGTGTACACCATGACTGCTTGAGGCGATGGTTGGTAGAAAGTTCTATCAATCCTGACAACATGCGTTGTAAGGTTTGCGGCATTCCATATCAAGTAGAGAGGGGTGCCAGACTTGATTGGCAGCAAGGCTTCACATCACAACAAATTATTACCACAACATCTCTCGTTACAATTATGTGCCTGTCTGCTGCTGGTGCCTGGGTTGCGATTCAGTTGTATGAAGATGCTTATATTCGAATGTTGGCTGTTGGTGTGGCTCTTTTGGTAGAGTACTTATGTGTGCGGTGAGTATTTCTCATTGTTCTTGCTCCTGTATTTTTAATGTGTCCGCACCAATTTTTATGATGGTATTTATTTGATGTTACAGGTTCTTAAGTATGCATACTGTGGTGGCATATCAAAGAGCAAAAGTTTCTGCTTTCAATATCATGGGCTCTGGACAACTCAGTACAATCAGCCAAACCATCGTTGCTGTTGAGAAACCTCCCAGCACAGCCATTTAAGTCACGAAATCCTGTAATGATTCAAAAACTGTATGCAGATACTTGTGTGCTTATCAGCGCGACTTTTTTTTAACTTTGCATTTTATAAAGTTTCTTTTTTTTGTTGATGTTTTTTTATTATTTTTTTTCATGAAAAGAGATGGGATTTTTTTATTAGAGGACATTTTGAACATTTGTTTTTGTTACTTACTTTTTGAATACCCAAATTTTGTTGAATTAGGTTAATTAAGCTTTGTTTGCAATAGTTGTGTGAAACACTTGCTCAAGCAAGTTGCAGAAACATGTGTGGTTCAGAATTCATTGATTTTAAATACTGGTGCCACAATAGTTTTTATATACAATTGTATGTGCAAAGCAATTGCCACTGCTTTCAAATAATTTTATTTTCAGTTTATTGCTCCAATTGTTCCCAGGTGTGAGATATTGTTTTAATTGCTTTTAAAATTTAATTTCTAGTCATTGTAAAGTATGCGATGGTCACTGCTGATCTTTGCTAAGTGCCTTAAGTTTTAAGAACTGAATTATTGAGTAGGGCTTCATTGAATTTACCTTAATTCGCTCCTTGTTCCCTTCAGTGATGAATCTTCTTGCCTGTTCTTTGGCTCTTTTCCAAATGTATTTATTACTGTGCCCATTAATGGTTCTCTTCAACTGTTTTCAACTTCATTATTAATAATTGATAGCAATCATCAAATCTATGATTGTGTGAAAGCTAACTCAAATGAGATGTTCTTTTTGTTTATACCAGTAGTTTCTTATAGATATTATGTTATCAATGCATATTATCATCGGTTGTGGCAATATATTGTAAAGTTATTCCTCAAAATGTAAAAGATATTACTTTCAGACCCACCTGTTTCTGTACTAGCAGTTTAGGTCTAGTTCCAGTTTAAATAATTAGAACGGAACTAAAAAGCTAGATCTTAGATTTCATTGTAATGTGTATGGTAATTTCTCCTTGTATTCATTTTGTTGTACATTTTTCACTCTTTGCTGAATTTCTGTTTCCTGTGATGGAAACCCTTAAATGACCATCACAGATTAGTGAATGAATGGCTAACTTGTTCTCCCTCTTATGAATTTTGGTGAGGTGACAGATGGTGTGAGTGGTTTGGATTAGAGGAAGTTTTAAAGTAATTCACATGTATGCATATATTTTAACATTGTAGCCATTTAAGATATGGTACACTTAAAGATCTATAGACATCCTGTTTTCCTCCTGTTCATTTTACTAACCTAGAGTAGTATGTATATGAAAGAGGTAATTTGCATTGTAGAATCTGTGAAAACCATTTGAATATTTCATGGGGATTTACTTCTTTTTAGGGTGAAATAGCTCATTTACTGATGTAAGGACTGGTTTCATTTTATCTTTTCATTATTTGGACTAAAGAACATAAATCATGTCTTCATTGTTCTTAAGAATGGCCTTCCCCATTAATGTCTGAAGTTGAAATATTCGATCATTTTCATGGCACACTTACTCTTCTCATTATTGCATCCCTTAGGCCTAGGCTAAATTGCCAAATTGTTAATTTTCTCTTTGAAGATTACAAAATTACTTAGAAATAATTATCTTAGGCATACCTGGAAGTTGTCGAGAGTGATGCCTTCTGAGGACTCAAGTATGCCAGTTTTGATGAATCTTTTTTCATTTGATCGTATCATAAGAAGCATCAATATCTAGATTTTAGTGATAGTCTTATTTCTCATACTTCAGCTGTAGGAAATCTGTGATAAGTACAATTTGTGTTACTCTCAGTATAAATATTTGCTCTGTTCGTGATGTTCTTTGACTGTTAGCTTCAGCTTTGTTTCAAGTCCAGGGGTCTTGTCCTAAATTGTGGACTTTGAATTTTCTGTCTCCATTTGGCATCACCATTGAATTAAACAAATAGTGTATTTGGTGGGGCCTTTGTGCAAATGTTTGTCCTTAGTGGAAATTCATACATACTTGGTTTTTTTTCCCTGTCTTGTCAGTGTTCGTCAATGTATTGTCTATTGTAAGAGGACAATTAATGTTTGTGTGTTATTGTACTGTTAGTCAAGTGCTTGTAGAACAAGTAGATGTTGCATATGGGGAATAGGAATTTCAAGAAAATATATGTATGGATACATAATTGTACAATAAATATTAATTGACTTCATTCAATTAAAACATTCTGCACCGTGTGTCTCCCGAATATCTTAACAGTATACATAAGGTGCATACTGCATCAATTCAGAAACAAACAAAATGCCAAATCCAGGTAAAGCAGTGATTGTAATTCCTAACACCTAGGACACTTACAGACAAATCCCCAAAAGGGCATTCACACAAAAGCATTTTGAAATAAAACAAAGAAGTTAAATATAACCGATGAGGTAAATTATAACAGTGAAGGACCAACTTAGTATAGGAATACTAAACCTTCAAAAAGTAAAAAGAAGAAAATATCAAAATACAGGAATAAAAGCAAGAAACCTACACAGGGAAACAGGATGACTAAATGCTGTGTCTTTGATTCAAAGCTCTTATTGCTCTAGTAGGCATAATGCCTATCAATTTAAGGGGATTTAATTTAACACCTTCCATACAGTACATGCATTACCCTTATTGGGTAATTGGGTAATAAGGTAATACTGTAAGAAAATTGATAAATGATTTCAACAGGATCACAGACCTCAGACTCATTTGTCCCTTGAATAGAATAGCCCATAGTCTAATAAGCATTGATTCTTAAGAAGAGAGGCAAACTACATTTATTGAAAGCAACAGTTCAAATATTTTTGGAAAAAGACAGTTATCCCAATCAAACTTATGGAGGTAGCCCAATCATCACAGTTCATTTGTAAAGAAAACATTATTTGTACAGTGCCTGCTTTGATTTGCATTTCCACATAATTAACAAGGATTCAAAGATCAACAACATCACCATAAAACTGTGTTAGCTTTGGACTGTCTTGGACTGGTGGTGAAGAATTTAGAAATGTAACATCATCTCCACTATCTTGGTCCTTTCCTGAAAAGATATAGATGTCAGCAAAACATAATCTCAAAGACTAGATCATCATTGGCATCTCTCCATACCTGTGGCTACCTCCGTTCGTTGTCCACTTGAGTAGCTCAATCCACTGACACCGCTCGTGCTTGCCCCACTGGATGCACAAGACTGAGAAGGGTTACTCCCCAGACTGGAACTGCTGCCCATTTGTCCAGAGGAAACAAGAGTGGCCATCTAGCAAACAAAAATATGGTTTTAAAAAAATGATTAATTAGGTCACATTAGGAATTTGAAAACAGTGTAAGTTAGACAACTAACCTTTTGTGTAAGATTTTCTAGGCTAGAATGTGCACTTTCTGGAAATGGAGACTGGCTGTTTTTTGTAGTTATATCACATATTAAATTTTCAGTACCTCGAGATCTACAAAAACAAGTTACATTTTCAGTTAGATTTTAAATATTTCAATCAAATTTACAGGGGAAAGGAAACAAGACTAACCCAGAGCGAATTCCTGGTGCATTTGAATTCCTCGCCATTGTGGGTCTGAGCACAAGTTCAGGACCTCCACCATAGGTACCATGGAAAAATTCCCACATCTCTTTGGAAAGTTGAGCATAATCAGAACCTAAACACAAAGATAAAAATTCAGCAATGTGCATAAAAACACATGGGCAATAAACAGGCCAAGTTTAGACAAACCTTGTTTCAGAAGTATCTGCCCGGTCTTGGAATTAGTGTAAATAATAGGAGTGTTGTCAATTTGACCAGGTGGTTCACTGTCCTTCTCACGAACGAAATTATACCATTGCCTAAACCACTGCATTGAGATGAGGTAAATATTTGATGTTGAATCATCTTCCTGCATCATGCCACCAAATGGAAAATATAACTTGTAGTAAATATCATAAAGGGAAATTCCTTACATATGCAGTGAAATCCATTGATATCAAATTCAAGGGGGTTTAAAACAAAGCTCGACATACTCCCGGGAATTTGCTATGCGCGGATATGCAAGCATGTCGTCCAAGGGACTGACTTAAAAAAAAAATAGAAGTGAAAATTTGCTATACACGGGTTCGATATAAACGGGTTTCACTGTAGTTGAAAATATGATGCTTTGTTTACCAAAAATTGCTTGTTTAGTTGCATAAATGCAGCAAGTTCACTTCGCACTCTTGATTGCAAGTCAGCTTGCTCTTGCTCACAAGTAGCACAAGTGAAAAGTCGGTTGCATGCTGGTCCTCCACCATACCTTAAAAAGACATTAAATGTGATAAATGAAGGAAAGTTTAAATAATTCTCTAAGTTTTGTTTAGTTATAACTTACATGTTGTACAAGCATTCCCATACTGCATGGCTGACAGTAGTATACATAAGTTGCAGAACATTTATTCTATCAGGCCGCACACCTCCATGGTGACAGAGAAAATCTGTGTTATCAATAGGCCCTGGCTCCGCAAAAGTGTTCAGTTTATTAAGCCATTGCTTGGATATATAGAATGTCATTAAAGAAGGTTCATTATTTGATTGTTCCAGTAGTTCTACAGCTTGTGACCTAAACCGCTTCACCTGATCACAGGACTTTCTGCAATGACAAAAAGGAAATAAATAAATATATTGATGAAGACAAAGGCGCTAAAGCACAATATAACATCACATTGTAATACAAACAAAAAACCGCCTGGCTCACCTGTAGAAAAGGACATATGCCTCACAGTTCTGTACTGTCTCTGGAGATACCTGAGTCACATACTGATCATCGAATTCAAACCACTGTTGGCTTTGGCAATTGAGTGAATAGCAAGTATAGTGTCCACCTCCAGCTGTGCCATGGTGACAGATGACAGAGACCAGATCGTAAGATGATACTGATGAGGTGCAATCTAACATTTAAAAAAGACAGATCCATAAAAAAATTTGAACAAAATGGTCCTAATGTAGAGGCTTACCATTTTTACCAGATTCTTTTCTTCTGGGCCTAAGAGAAGGTGCTTACAACGACACTTACCTTTGTGTAAGTAGGGCCTCATGTCTAGTTGTGTGAGAGGGAAAGATACATAGTTGCTTATTTTTGAAGAAGACATGAGTTCATGACGAAAACGTTTCAAATGAATGCACAAAATTTCAGGGAGTTCCATGACTTTTGAATATTTGACTCCATTTCTTAGTTTATTGCACTTCTCACAACTGAAAAAGAGTTCAATTGGTTAGGTGGACAGTTGAGTGCAAAATTTAAGACTGTAGTTGCAGCAATTCTCACAAACATACCTGTACATGTTGTCGCCCTTTAATTCATCTGCACTGAAAAATGCTCCTAGACAATCATGTAAGGAGACTGTTGGACCCCAAAACCATGAGCGCAGCCAATCCACAAACCAGTGCAGCCAGTTCTGATCAGCAGCATACACATCAGAGCAGGCTGAGAGAGCACCACTGCCCTTGTGTAACATGTGAATGTGGTCTCGAGATGGAATTGGCAAAGACAAGTCTTGGAATGTTTCAATACGATTTGATATCTGAAAAATGGAGATAGAAATTTACACCAATCTCAAAATTATTACAATTCTTAATGATAGGAGCCACTGTGGCAGATGGTACCCACTCGATCACATGTGAGACACTGGACAGAACTAAGGAGTTTCCCATCAAAGACATCAGATATGATGCTTCGATGTTTAGTAATGTGTTTCTTGCGGTTACTATGTGCTGAAGATAGTTTTGATCTCATTCTGTCCACTGGTGGAGAAGGAGAACGAGACACTCTGAAAATAAATTTTCTTTATTGAAATGAAATCGCTCATTTGGCTCTATTTCATTCATTCATATAGCGATTTACTGACTGAGATATAGTACCTGGGCATTTTACTTCCACTATTACGTCGTTCTAAGCATTCATCACTGAGGGAGCTCCGCTCGCTTACTCCCGAATCACAGGTTTCATACTCTCCTTCTGACTGACTGGATGCTCCGCCACAACTTCCTTCATGCTGGCCAAAGTCTTTTTTTTCTGAGTCTTCATCATCTGATAGATCTTCAAATGATGCAGCTCTTCCACTTTCTGAAATCATTCAAAGAAACACATATTGCACACGAAAACAAATAAACGAACAACATACTTTATGGGTAGTTAGTACATCAGAACAAAACAATATCCATCCATAAACTTTAGTCTGCATATCAGTGCTAATAAAGATGTATGTCAACATTCAGATACCTTGGAGCAAAGCTGCAGGAGTTGGAGGCCGACTCACAGGTTCTTTTAACTCTTCATGCAATTGATCCATGAAGCAACGCAAAAACTCTTGAGTGTCATGCTGCTGATAGCCACGGAACATAGGATGCACCTTTGAAACAGTCAGGGGGTTAAGTTTATAAATCAATGAAATGTGCAATGAGAATTGATTACTTGTATCTTAGACATGACCTACATTTCGAATTCCATATAAAATAGCAGTTGGTACAACATATCCAGGTCGTTTTTTATGCCACATTTCTTGAATGAGGCGGTGGTAGCTGCGAGACAAGCCAGGTTTGCGATCTCCACTTCGGAGTGAAATTAGGGAAGTACCACATTCCAGGAAAAACTGAGTGAGTGGTGGTGAATTTGATAAAGCTTGTAAAGCTGAATTCATGTAGCATGTATTTCCAATGTTTTGAAGTCCGGTAAGGCCTGAAAATTTTTGTTTTTATTTTGAATTTACAAAATGAGTAAAATTTGCAAGAAAAATTTAAAGACCTGAAAGTGACAGCCGCCTACCTCGAGGTTTAGATTCATCTTCACGCCAGTTTTCATCTTCTCGCCAGTTCTCCTCTGTATCACTTGAATCACTTGGTTCCACAGCTTGTTCCATAAATACTTCTGCTTCACAAAGATAGCACCAGGCGCGCAGAGTAGATAGATTAAGATGAACACAGTGCCTTGGCAGGAACTGAAAAGAAAGAAGCCACTCAGTGAAATGACACAAAGGCATTTTTGCCCTCATCTTGTTCCTTCAGTTAAACAGTTCAACAAAAATCAAGCAAAGTTGCTTACTCTGTTATGAAGTGTGCTATGATCTCCATGTGCCTCCCCACAGCCCACTTTGAAACAATCCTTATAGAGACAAATCCACAAATTTGGGCCTTGGGATCCACATTCCTTGCATGTTGAGACTTCTTTTGCCCTTTCTATTTCAGCTTGGGCGCCACGCGGAATATTGGATACATGAGGGCATTTGCTAGGTCTGGCAGACATTTCTTAGGCTAGAGGAGGGAAGACAAAAATGATAATTGGACAATGACTAAAACTCCTAAATAAAACAGAATTTCTGGAAAAAAAATTGAAGTAACATTTTGGGATTTTTAAAAGAATAATGCGCAAGCATAGAGACCCCTTAATATTATACATGATCAGATAATTTTTATTTTAGTTATTTAAGAGTCCCTCCAGCAGGATTTAGTTCCATAAGGGGCTGCAGTGGCTGCAGTAAACAAAGGACATTGAGAACACTATTCAGTCTGTCACAGGATTGAGGATGATTATAGGAATGTATTTCTTTTTTTCCTGCAACGTTTCATTAAAGCGAAAGACAAAGCTCAGTAACATGGTTTGGCTAAATGGACCAAACAAATGCTAATGTCATTCATGGATTGTTCAGTCTCTTATCCAGCAGTTGTCAGCAAATACTAGCGTCTTCAAGTACTAATGTAATACGAGAGGACACGAAAGAAAATGCCAACAGAAGCTCTGACACCTGTAAACATCCAATACTTGTCATAACGAAATAAAGGAGTGACTACAAGGTAACTTAACCTCATGCAACATCATAGAAAGGGCCTTATCTTAATCTTTTAACAAATGTAACAATAACTAGCTTTGATGATTTACCTTCACTTGTTACCATTTAAAGTGATAGAATGCAACACATTAGATAAACTTTAAATGATTCACATCTTGAAAGGGAATTGTGCCCATTGTCGAAAATAATCACGATGATAGCAGACCAACAAACTAACAAAATCCTGCGCAATATCGATTGTTTCGATTATTCGGAACGCAAGTCACCGTGCCTCGAAGTTTTGGTTCGATATACCGCTACCTTCGATTGGCGGTAGATTTAAATTGGGGCCCAAAACGTGCCAACATTTAATCCTGGACCTCGCGCCTCTTTAGAATGGAACTCAAAGGACAATGGAGCTACACTATTCCTATTTCTGATTACTGGATGCCCATTCCAGAGGTAATTGCTTCAGATTAATTGGAGTAACTCACCGCAGTCAATGAGGGTAATTTTTTCTGGTGCGTAAGGCACGTGACTACATACAATGCTAAAGTAAGTCGGATAGCTGCTCCGAAGGTTGTCCCTCTCATTACTCACCTCGCTTATTTATTGTCATCCATACGATTGCACATTTGACGTTATCACATGGGGGAAGCCAGAGGGACCCCCTCCCCCTTTTCGCTAATGGGAAACAATGTCGAGGTCCGAGATATCCTGTTTATGGGAATCAGATGAAAGATAATGATGGTGAAGAATGTGATGATTTTTCTCTATTTTCTTAGCATTTCGCGGCCGGTGCCTCGGTCCTCGGTCGCGAGCCCCATCGTGTTCTGCCTTCCCCGCCCCCGCCCCTCAACAGCCCCACCCATCCGACCGACCCGTCCGTCCGATTCCTCGCGACGCGATCTCGTGAATCCCTGTGACGCCGGACGCTTGACATGCGTTTCGGGGATAAAAAGCGAATTCAGCCAAACAAGTTTCACCCTTTTCCACCCCTCCTTGCCACTGAGACATCTGCAAAAACTGGCAAAACCCTGCAAAACGGCCGAAAAACGAGCCCATCTAGAGCGACTAGAAGGCGGTAGGCTACCCATAGTGCACCTGTGCACACCCTTGGCAGTGAAATGCAAGGCGTAAGCCTGGCGTAAGCGTAAGGCGTTCTCGCTGAGGGTGAGGGGGATATATCGATAAACTAACAAGTTTCTATGATTTGGCGATGGCAAGGAAACTCGGGATCCGCTCCGCGTTAACTAGATAGGAGTGTCGTGCATTGTTAGTGATAAAATCGCCTACAAAATAGGGACTTCGGCCGCGGGCGACGGGCAGCGCGATCCTTATCAGTGCTGCTTGGCCACCATATTTCTCGAGATCGGGCCCGATGTCATGGGTTGTTTTGGAAGTGCGAGCTCAAAGGCGGACCAAGAAGAAAGTAAACGACGGAAGGAAGCCAACAAAAGGATAAACCAACAAATACAGAGGGACAAACAGGTGTACAGAGCCACACATAGGCTCTTGTTGCTCGGTAAGGCTAAGGCACTACATCAGCCATATTTGGTTTATATTCAAATACAAATATCTATCATTTTCGTTGTTGCTTGGCTCTCAACATTTTTAAAATGCTTGAAATTTCCTGAATTAGAATTTCTACTTTTTATGGCCGCTCTGTCTCCCATTTGTTCTCTGGAAATCAAATCTTTCTGCCTGTACGAGTCTAGTTGTTATGGGCGGGGAGAGGCTGCTGCTAAACATGGATGGCAGCTTTATTTTGTCTCATTCAGTCGCTTTCCCGTTGTTTGTGTTGGATTTTCTGCTCGATCTTGCTTGCATGGCTGCGTCGGGTGACCTCACAATGGACCCTTTGAGCATTTCCCTCTCTCTCTAAAAGTTGGTTCGTATTTCTGCTCACTGCTGAGGTTATGGTAGCGCAGGCAGGTCCTTCATGTCGGCTGCCTCTTCTCTTCCTATTTTCTGCTCGCTGTAATATTTTATATCATCCCCATGCTTTATGCATTACTTTTTATGAGCCAGTTTTAATTTTGCGTACATTTTCACAATTTTTTCAAGCCAATCCATGTGAGGTGTCTCATGTTCTAAGGGTTGGAGATGTTTTTTAGGCAAAAGCTAATTATTTGGTTGTTCTCAAAACTCAAAGCAGACGGTCAGTGATTGTTGTCTTTATCACCTCCCCTATCAATTAAATAATTTTTTTACTACCTATTGCTTTTCCCAGTTCGCATACTTTTTGGATCTGAATATTTAATTTCTAAGGTTTTGATACAATTAATGCAATACTTTCCAACACTTTGTGAAGCTAACTACTAGCCAATGATCTTATGTTCCCCAAAACTAATGTGTGAAGTTAAGCAAGAAATTTCTGTGTGTTTAAAACTTTTTTTCTCAAATGCAAATTTTCTTCCTCTTTCCAACAATTAAATATGGATATTTCTCACTTAATTGTGATGTAATTGCAGGTGCTGGAGAGTCTGGTAAAAGTACTATTGTAAAGCAGATGCGGATACTTCATGTCAATGGCTTCAGTCCAGAGTGAGTGTGACTTTCTGCACCTTTCTATTCTCATATTGTGCCCCTTATATTAATTTTTTCAAACACAATTTCCTGCGTTATCTTACAGAGAAAAAATGCTTAAAATAGAAGATATAAAAAAGAATATACGAGATGCAATATTAGTGAGTATGATGGCTTAATCATGAGGTGTCAAAAGAACTATCGTGTAACACCAATTATAATTCTATTTCTGTTTTTCCAGACGATTACGGGTGCTATGAGCACACTGACTCCACCCATTTCTTTGGAGAAACCTGAGAATCAGAGCAGGGTTGACTACATTCAAGACGTCGCATCACAGCATGACTTCGATTACCCACCAGTGAGTACTTATGAAACAACAATCCTACTTTAGAAAATAAATTTTTGCATATGCCCTTTTTTATGTGGGTTACAAGCACAAATTTTCAGAAAATTACCAGTTTGTACTCACAACTCCCTTTCCTTTTCTTTTTAGGAATTTTATGAACACACTGAGATTTTATGGAAGGACAGAGGTGTCCAAGCATGCTTTGAGAGATCTAATGAGTATCAGCTCATTGACTGTGCAAAATAGTAAGCCTCCAAGTTGTTTTCGCTACCTCTTTCTAATTGTGGTTGATTATTTATTGTGCACCTATTAATAAAACGTATCAACTTTCCTTTTCTAGCTTCCTAGACCAAGTGCATATAATCAAACAACCTAACTATACTCCCTCAGAGCAGGTAATCCTTCAGTCAATTTATTTTATATTTCTGAAATTTATTTCCCAATATTGTACTACAATATCGGATGTGGCTTTTTTCATAGGATATTTTAAGGTGTCGTGTCCTCACTTCTGGTATCTTTGAGACCAGGTTTCAGGTGGACAAAGTAAATTTTCAGTAAGTTCTCCTGTCTATCTACTGCTGTGTAACAAATTCTTTCATATTTTCTGGATCCTTTCCCTTACGTTGTAATTTTGTGTTTCAGTATGTTTGATGTTGGAGGTCAGCGTGATGAACGTCGTAAATGGATCCAGTGCTTTAATGACGTCACCGCTATCATCTTTGTTACTGCATGCAGCTCCTACAACATGGTTCTAAGAGAAGACCCAACACAAAATCGATTGAGGGAGTCTCTAGACCTCTTTAAGAGTATCTGGAACAACAGGTACAGTGCTATATTGTGATAACATAATTTGGAAAGAGAAAACCAATTCGAGTACAAATAACTGAAAAACAACCAGATTATGTGCATGTCTTTAATTGTTCAAACACTTATTTTAGGTGGCTGCGAACAATCTCTGTGATTTTGTTCCTAAATAAACAAGATCTGTTGGCAGAGAAAATCAAGGCAGGAAAATCTCGCTTGGAGGAATATTTTGCAGATTTTTCACGCTATCAGACTCCTGGGGATGCAACGTCAGAGCCCTCAGACCACCCAGAAGTGGTTAGGGCTAAGTACTTCATCAGGGACGAATTTTTGGTGAGACTTCTTTTTGAACTGCATTTATTACAGACTTGGTATCTTTACATGCAATTGTGTATATTAACAATTCTATTTGATTTTTCAGCGCATTAGCACAGCAAGTGGGGATGGTAAACATTATTGTTATCCACACTTCACCTGTGCTGTGGATACAGAGAACATCCGCCGAGTGTTCAATGACTGCCGCGACATCATACAACGTATGCACCTACGACAGTACGAGCTATTGTGATGGCCCGCAACCTCAGTGCTGCCTGTGAATGCTAGTGAACTGAATGTACGTACGTATGCATGTGTCTTGATGGTTTTTCTTTGTTGTCCTAATTTCTCTCAAAATTTAGGTTACCGTGATCAAATGTGATGTCATCAATTCAAAATTAATACCTGATCAAAGTTGTTTTTTTTTTCTTTTTCATTTTCTCTAGTCACAGTGTTTATAGTACTGTTTTATGTTTTCTGGGGAAGGGGTATGAATGAATCAATCAATAAATGTTGTATCTATTCATATGTATACATGTACGTGTACTACTATACCTGAAGCTTTGGTATGGGTGTACATGTATATGTATATGTAAATATGTGTGTAAGTAAAATGGTATTTTGTGTGTCTGCTTGTGTGCCACACTGAAGTGTGAATGTGACATATAAGAACAAATTGTATTGAGTTTGAGAATGTGTGATGTATGTGATGAATTAACCATCGATGGAGAGTGAAATGATTTTAAACAGGCAGAGAAAGAGATGGGCTGGCCTGATGTTTTGGCAGGCAGCGATAGGAAGAACCAAAGTGTATATAAGTCTTACCTCTTGTAATGTGAATGTGTGCACATTGGCTGGACTGTTCTCTTGTTATCTGTATTTGTATGTTTAATTTTCATGTCTATTTATTTTATCTTGCACAAAAATTGAAACATCACAAATATTTAATGAAGTAGTGTTCCTTGATATACCTAGCCAGGGTTCAACATAGCAAGCATTTGCGTGGTCAAAGCATGATTGGCATGAACACAAGCTGTTCTCTAACCTTTAATCTGTGCCAGAAACATGCTTGCGCATTTTCCCCCCTGTAATTATTTTAAAGTGACTTTGCTGATGAACAACATTTTTTTAAACTATAAGTTTTTTGTAGGTCTGCCCTGGTAGAACAAAAAGTCAAGGTTCTTTTGCCAATTAAACCTGCATTTGTATTCGCACCTCGAATTCAGCAGAACTCAGCCAAGCACAAAATTTGGAATCATCTGTTCTTTCTTGATCTTCGTTTATTGTTTTTTGACATTTGAATATTGTTAGATTGTGATGTGTCAAGAACTGTGTTTGCCTTTAATGTTGTCAGGGATTTAGTCACAACTAATGCTTCAAGGAGTGATGTTTGAACAAAGATTTGCAATAATTGAAGATTTGTTATTCTAACATCTGTTTTTTACATGGAGCAGATCTTTTTTTTTTTTAATTGAAAGACTTTTGACCTTTTGAGGGTCAGTTTCATGGTTGTCATTCAGACAAAGCATTGTTATCTGTTGAAGGTGTGCGTCAGTTTCATCTTTTCCCTTTGATTTTAAATTACTCCTTTTAAAAATTAATCAGCACTGTATCACAAATTTATCAAAATTGTTTTCATTTGAAACTTGCCAGCTCTTATTGTGCCATCCCTCATCAACTGATGTGAGATTTATAGTGAGCAAGTTTCAATGCCAGGTCTATGTAAGGATGTAACACGCAACCAGTAAACACGACAGAGAAGCAAGGCTGGACCAAACTTCATTAAATAACTTGTCCTAAGGTAACATCTGTATTATTAGTCACCCTGCTTTATTGTATTGGTAATTGCAGCAATCCAAATTCCACTTTTGGATGCTGTCATTATTCAGTTTGTTCCTGTGTGTTAATCAGTGCTAATTCAACTTCCATTTAGTATATAAAAGCTCAATATAACAAGGCAGTACTAACTTTTTGGTTTTCTGCATTGCACAGTAGCTCAATCAGTGCCAAACTGGGGGTTCTTATCCTTACCTTTTGAGCTTTCAGTTTTAAATATCTGCATTCTCAGTTTGACTTTGATTTTTTAAGAATCATAATTTTTCTTGTTTGATTTCTGTTCTGAGTGGACCACAATGCACACCTCATTGTCCAGGCTTTCACCACAATAGTTCAGTCATTGTAAAATTTTCTTTTCTTCTAGTTCTGAAGTCATTGAAGTCACTTTTTTAAAAATCTTATTTTAACTGACTTATTCTTGAAAATTTTTGTTTGTCATTAACCATTCATCTAAAAACAATCTGAGGAAATTTTCAATTTGAGTTATAGAAACGATTTTCTTGTTGCCTGAACTCTCTCCGTCCTTAAGTCGTCTGTGTGTGTGTGAGATTTAAGCCATCATTCATTCTGATGCATTAATTTTATCTTCCTGTGTAACAATGAATATTTATTGCAATGTGGGAGGGAAGGAACATGAGGAGACATTTTCATTGGCATATTTTCAACATGGTACTGTTGAAAATGCTGTTTTTAATTTTTCTTTTTTCTTTTTGAAAAAAATTTGTTTTAAAATGTTTATACTTTTTTTTGAAGGATTGTATCTTCTGATATGTGCTAGAATATGAGTACTCAGGTCTAAATGAGAGTAATGCTCTTCGGTGCAACTACTAGCAATAATTATAAATCCAAATTGTAAATTTGTAATTGTAGCCCTTCTGAGTACTGATGCATTTGTCATTGCATCTTGTAGTTGAAGTGATCGTACCTTGATGTTTATCCTAATTGCTCCTCTTCAATTTGCTCTTACAGACTTCCAATTCATGTTGTGAGTATTTGGTCTGCTTTTCTTTCTAAAAGTTACCTAAAATCACTGTGCTTGTAATGTTGATTGTGATTATGAACTTAAAAAGTAGGCGTTACCCTGTTTTGTTTATCCCTATCCTGAGGGTTTATGTATTAAGAGTACATACATCATGGAATACATCCTTTTAAAAAATGTATACTTTTTATAGAACAGATACCTTCTGTTTTTGTGGCGGTATTGAAATAATAGGCAATGATGATAAATGATGATTCTCTGCATTGAATTGGCAATTTTAATATTATTAAGGTGAAGCCACAACACATTCCAGTTCAACAGAAAGGCTTGTGCTTGAACGTGAAACTTGTGGCATTTGTACAACATAACATACTCATAATGCAAACCATGTACCTTCTGTTAGAGTTCATGTTTCTAAAATGATTCATCCCATTCTCTTGCATGTTGTGAATCTGTACAGTACTTAGTATTACTTATACTATCTTGATGTGAATTGTCTTCAGTCTAGGTCCCGTATGTGAGGTCAGCCCTGGTATTCATGAGCTTTTTTGGGGGCTATACTTGCGACTCGCCAAGCTTTCCTATATTTCATGGATGTTTGTATTAGTGAAATTGGGGCAAAATTTCTGAAATCATTTGTTCTTCACATTAGCATGTGCCTGGAAAACTTCATTTTTCCTTCATTGTAATGAATTTCAGTCGTTTCTAAAAGTGAAGTTTCATGTGATAGAATGTATATTGTCTCATAAGATTCTTTATGTGGTTTTTATCACACTAAATTTATTTATTGTCTATCATAAAGTTGAAATGAATTTTTATCAGCCCTGTGGAATAGTTTCTCTTTTGTCAGATTCATGCCAAAGGTCAATATTTATAGCACAAACATTATAGGTCTGCGTTTAAGTTTGTATTGTTATTTTTATCATCTTCATTATCATTCTCATCTTTGTTATTATTAGTATTATATCTTTTATTTTTTATCATTGTTATTTGTCATCACGTTCACATCAGTCATTCATCTTTCTAAGAGACGTCCTCGATTCACCAAGGTTCGACAAGTTAATAAATGCTATAAAACCTCTGTAGGAGCCCTGTGACAAAACAGAAGACTTAATTGAGACTCTGGTACTACTTCCAGGTGTTTAATGAACTTCCTTCATTTGAATGGTGATTGTATAATTTCTTTCCTTTTTAAATTTTTTACTGTCACCATTGAATTTTACAGACTTTTGTTAGGAAAAGATATTACACTAAGCTGCTAATTTGGAGGATTTAAAAAAAAAAAGGGTTTTCTGTTACAGTAGGAAAAAAATGTCATTGGGGTAGGGGTTTCTGCAATGAATTCATTGCATGACATTAAAGATTTCAACCCATGGACCTGCATGCCCTTTGTGTTTCTAAGGTCTGTGGTGTATTGCTTCTTTTGTTACTATTTTGCTCTTGTTTTCTTTAGTTGTCATGACTTAATTGTTGTGAATCTCTGGTCGTGTGAAGACATGTTACCAGGAAGGACAAAAAGTTGAGGACTCTTGAGAGCCCCAAGTGTTAAATTCGTGAGAAAGAGCATAGAGTTCCTTGAAATTATTTAACATTTGGTCCCTATTGTACTTTGATGTGATGAAGGACTTCTCTGAACAAAATGTCACTATCTGACGTAATTATTATTTCTATACTGTTGCAGTATGTGTTGTCATTTTACATTACTAAAGTTGTCTCATAAGATACATGTGAAAGCATTGTGTCAAAGATATCCTGCCGGATGCATTTATTGCATAAGGCTTTTTCAAAAAAAAATATTATTTTACGTTATTGCATTGTGAGAGTTTTCTTAACCGTTGCTTGGTGTGCCATGGTTCATGCGTTGCAAACAGAGTGAATAAAGAGCATTGTGTGCATAATTAATTACTTCTTCATTTTATTTGTTTCCTTCCCCTTTACTGTCTTTATGTGGAGAGCATGTGTACAAACATGCACTCACCATTTTAAAGAACAGTCTTTACATGATAGCCACAGTGAATTAAATTGAGCAAGACAAACATTGATTTCGAGATTCCAGCATTGAAGCATAATCAAGCATTATTGAAGCTGCAAAGATTATTTTTTTTTTTAAACATTGGAAAACAAAAGGAGGAAAAAACTTCACCTCTGACAACACAAACATAAAAAATCACCATTCAAGGAATGTTTATGGAAGCAGATGATACTGTCTTATCTCTGGGATTGTATAAAAAATTGCAAATAAACTGAGTCCTTTTTGCCCTGGCCTGCAACGCCGCGCCGCGCCCGTGGGATTGTAAGAGGGGGGAATTGTCGCTGTTGAGTCCGCGGATAGAAACCGGGTATGCGGGTAGACGATGTCATCCCTGCGAGAAGGTTGGGGAGAGAAGAGAGAAGCCGCGTGCCCGAGCCTCATGCTTCGCCAGCGCCCCCACGGCCCCACGGCTCCACGGCCCCACGGCCCCACGCCAGGTCTGGAGGTCTGTAGGGCCTGAGCTTGTCGCTCCAGGCGGCAGGGGGCGCGGCCGCCGTCCCGTGGCTGCCCGTGGCCCTGTGGCAGCCCTGAGCCCTGCGCCCCCCGCTGCTGCTGCTGCTGCTGCTGCTGCTGCTGCTGCTGCTGCTGCTGCTGCTGCTGCTGCTGCTGCTGCTGCTGCTGGGGGCCAGGCGGCCAGAGAGGCGGCGTGGGCCCTGGCTCTGCCCTGGCTCGGGCTTTCAGTGTGCGAGCGGCACTCCCCCAGAAACGCGAAACGCGCGTCCCTCCGCGGCCCGGCAGCCCGCCACGCGCCGACCCCCTCGCCGAGTCGAGTCGAGTCGAGCCACCCCTCGCCTCGCCGCGCCGTCCCAGGGCTGCGTCTGGACCCGCGACTCGGCGACCGGGCCGTGGTCTCGAAGCAGCGAGGAGGCGCGGCACCGGCACGCCGACGGCTCGCCGACGGCACGCCGACGAGGAGACGAGACGGGGTGCGAGTCGAGTCGAGACGACCGTCGACTGCGCGCCACTCTGAAAGTGAGTACCATTCCCCCGCAGCGTCGCGGCTCGCGTCGTCGCCGTCCTCTTGGCGACGCGTCGCAACAGCCGCCTGGCCTGTAGGCTTTCGACGGCACCCTCCGCACGGCTGTCCGGCGTGCGGCCTGCCCCGATGTTCGCAGGCGCTTGGAGGCGCGCGATGACGACGGCTTGACTTGACGGCATGCTGCGGCAGGCTCCACTCCAGCTGCAGACATGTTACATTCTTTGCAAGGAAGCAACAAAAAAGTGGCGAGTTGTTGCATTGAGCGAAATAAACGGTGCAGGACTCTCGCCGCCACTCGGCGGGCCTTGCGACGGCCGTGCAGTGCAGTGCAGCCGAGTGCAGACCACTGGAGCACGCGGCGGGAGCGCGCCACGGGCTGCTTTCGGACAGTGCCTTCGTCGCTCGGTCTCTGTCCCACAGCGAGCCACGGGCCGAGCCACGGGCCGCCCCTCGAGAGCGAGAGAGACGGAGCGACGAAGGCACTGTTCGGGAGCAGCCCTCTGGAGAGGTTGGAGAGGGCCCGGTGGCCGGCTTGCCCAAGGGCTGGCCCTCGCTAGGGCGGCCCTCGGCGGCCCTCGGCCTGGCCAGCGTCCACAAAGGGCAGCAAGAGCAAGGGCTGCAAGGGCTGCCTTTCGCTGAGTGTGTGTTATGCACTGGACTGCTTTGTGTTGCATGCCAGTCAGCGGAATGCTGCGGGGCCCGGTGGGCCGGAGGAGCCGGAGGATGGCGCCATGGTCTAGACCTCTCCAGTGGAGTGGCCCCAGAGCCTCAGACCAGCGGCCTGGCATGGCACGTCACGCGGCGCCGCGCGGCACGGGCCGCTTGTGTTTCTCTAGCATCGATTTCGTGCCGAAAACGGCGTGACGGCTTGTCGGTGGTAGTGCCAGCAGTATGATTCGGAACCGGGCTTCGCTGCGCTGTCTCTCTCGCACCCCTGCGCGGAACGCTCCATGAGAGACAGGGACAGAGCGGCGAAAGCGCTGTTGGGAAGGCCGCGTTCGGAGTGGATGGGCCGGGATAATTATTAATCCATAAGTGAGGCGGCCGTTTTGCTTTACGTTCCACTCTGGTTCCACTTTCGGCCACTCCCCTCCCCCCTGCCCCGCTTGCACCGCCTCGCCGGGCTGTCCCTGCCGTTGAAATCAATTTGTCGAATGGTGGGGCCGGGCCAGGGCCAGGCCGGGCCAGGCCGGCTCGCCGTTTTCGGCTTCGCACCTGGCCGTGTTCGTGCACTGTACGTGTTTGTCGTTGTGTTTTGCAGGTGATGGAAGCCACGGGCCGGCACGCGTGTGGCACGCGCGGCGCTGGCTGGCAGCGGGCCGACTGCACCTAGGCCCTGGGGCGCCCTGGGGCTAGGGCCGCGCGACAGCGCCGAGGACGCTCTCCGAGGACCAAGTCTCCGAGGACGAGGCCAGCTAGGGCAGGTCGGGCGTGGTCCACGAGGCCCTCGCCCCAGCCATGTCCGACCCCGACGCCAACTTCGACGATGAGGTGAGTGCATGAGGGGTGGCCACGCTGCGCGAGCGAGACAGGTGCATGCTGCACGCGGGTGCGCCCCCGCGGGCCCAAGCCGCCCGAGCCCAAGATGCAGGGTCGACGCGAGAACGCCCCGCGCGACCCTCGCATCATTCTTCACGCTACTAGGGTGTCGATACTTAGACGTATCGGGCGCGGCGCGGCGCTGGGGCAGGACAGTGGGAGTGGGAGAAGGCAGGGGCTACGCGTCTCGGCTCCGACATGATGAACCGGCCTCCCCTCCCCGCCCCCTCCTCCCCCTCCCCCTGTCTCCGTCACGGCCATTGAAGCAGCGCCACTGGTCGCACAAAAGCAGGGTCTGGATCATCAAGTTTCGCGAATCGATCCCCGGTGACGTCAAGGAAAACAAACAATCAGGTGCGATGGCGAGGTTCCTCAAAGTCAGCTCCTTGTTTTTATCGCCCCTTTTCTGCCCATTTTTTTGCGCCTGCCGATAATCCTTGCAGGGGTTCTCGGTGGCGGTGCGGGGTGGGGGGCGGGGGGTTGGGGGTGCGAGACAGCCGTTTTATTACTGAGACCCAAGGTGGCGGCACGGGCCTGGATTGGAGAAAAGGGGAAAAAGTAAGAAAGGGGGGGGGGGGGAGCCGCGCGGATGCCCGATGGCGTGGCGGTGCAGATGAGTCTCCGCCAAGACCCAATTTCCGGGCGGGGCGGGGCGGGGTGGGGTGGGCTGCTTACCCGGCCGAGGATGGTAAGCCTCGTCAGGGGCCCGGCGAGGCGAGGCTTGTTAGGCCAAATAGGATCCCGGCGAGACATGTCGACGCAAGGTAGCGCCGACGACGCTGTGAAACGAAAACAGAAGCTCAAGCAGAAGCTATGGCGGGGAGAAGCGTTTGGAAGCCCCGCGACAGCGAGTAAACGGCGCCGCCGGTGCTGGCGGCCTGCAGACTGATTCCCAGAGTCGTCGCTCTGTCTCACTCGCACCCACACAGGACGACCCATGAGTGCGAGAGAGACAGAGCGACGGAAACGACTTTTGGAATGAGTCTGCGGACGGTGACGGTCCAGAGGCGGTCCCACCGCGGGTCCCCCGGTCTGACCAAGAGTCTGACGGCCTGCTTGTGGTCCCCCAGGAGCTGGTGTCGTCCTCCCCGACGCAGCGCAACTGGCGCGGCATCCTCATCGCGCTGCTGGTCATCATGGCCGTGCTGGCCCTCATCGTGACGTCCGTGGTGCTACTCACGCCGCCCGACGAGGGGCCCCGGGTGCGCGGCGCCAGGTTCAAGCTGTCGCAGGTGCTCGGCCAGGACTTCACCCCGCTGCGGTTCAACGGCACGTGGATCTCTGGTGAGTGCGAGGTCGCTGGTTCAAATCCCAGTTCGGAACACGCTTTTTGTTAACTTTGCCCGTAACACGTGCCGCGGCCCATCTAGATTGGCTCCGCCGCGCTCCGCCGAAAGGGACGCTTTTGTTGCTTCGTCATTTTCGCATGACGGCGAGTAAAAAAACGTATAGAGGAATAAACAAAAAAAAATCGCGCAGGAAAACCATCAACTTTTTTATCCCTCGACTCAAACTCGAGAGCGGTGGGGGGCATTCATTTATTTGGCGCGGTGGTGGCGGCGCGGCGACGGGTGGTGCAGACACCGACAGCGCCGCCAGCACCGGGCAGCACCGACACAGCGCGCCAGCCGAGCGCCAGCCCAGGCACAGCGGTGTTCTGTCAGCTCCATGCCCCCGTCGATGTGCTCACCCTCGCGTCCATGTGTGTGAGTGTGTCTATTTATGTTAGTGTGTGTGTGTGTGTCCCATTGATCGCGTCGTCGCCGTAGTTGCGGCCATTTTTCACGTGAGAGATGGCCGCGCATCACCGCAGATGGGACAACAATGACCTCTCTCCCTCTCCCTCTCTCTGTCTCTCTCTCTCCCTCCCTCTCAATCGCCGCGTGTGGCACCGCCGAAATGGCCGCAATTTGTTTGGCCACGCAAAAGGGAGAGGGGGGGAGGGGGCCGCGGCGAAACGCGAAACAAGAAAAGCGACGGAATCAAGTGGGGGGCGGTTAATATCTCAAACAAGAAAAAGCGAAGCGAAGAAAAAATATCCATTTCAGTTGTTCCATAGCGACCGGCGCGAGTTAGTGTTGGGGTCGCGTCATATTGATCGGGGCCTAGCTCGGATACCGTCTGCCGACTGCCACACCGAAGCGCTGAATCTTTTAAACGTGGACCGGGCCGCGCGGCCTCGCCCGCCTCCGCCTCGCCTACCTGCGAGGAAGCTGCGGGCCAGGGCCGCCAGGGCCGCCAGGGCCGCCAGGACGTGACGACGTTCCTGTGGATACGGCTCGGGACTAGGCAGACTCGGCCAGCGCAGCTCGGCGCAGAGGGTGGGAATTCCATGCTGGCCGTGCTGGCCATGCTGGCCGTGTGCACAGAGAGGTTTTCTCGGACCATAGACGGGCTGGACCGCCTCACCCCACCCCCGCCTCACCCCGCCCCCCACCCCCCCCCACCCCGCCCCACCCCCCCACCCCCCCCCCACCCCGCCCCACCCCGCCCCACCCCGCCCCACCCCGCCCCACCTCACCCCGCCCCGCCACCGGCCGCAGCGTCGCGCCAAGGCGAGCCGCGAGCGCCCGCCAACTGCGGGGTAGGCAACCCGCACACGCCGCGGAGCGACGGGACTGCATACCGCTGGAGCGGCAGGGGCCCCGCCGGCAGCGCGGTCTGTCTGTCTGTCTGACTGTCTGTCTGTCTGTCTGTCTGTCTGACTGTCTGTCCGGCACCGAGACGGGGCGGAACAGACGGACGGACGACCAGCCGAACGTCCGAAAGAAAGAAAGAAAGACAGGCAGTCAGTCAGGTGACCAGCCGGACGGAAGGGCCTTAGAAAGGAGGGGGAGGGGGAAAGCTGCGAAGTATTGCGACGCGCGGCAAGCTGCTAATGGAGGGTGGCAAGCCCGAGCGGCCCTAGCGGCCCGTGACGTCACGGCGAAAGTGTTTCGGCGGCGCAGCAGGCTCGCAGCTCGTTCGCCTTCACCCCCCTCCCCTCGCGTGACGCGGCGCAGTCTGCGGTGTGCATACTGTGCACGGCGCTGTGTGCTCCGCGCTCAGCTGGGACCGCACATCCCTCCCGCACATCCAGACGCGAAAAGAAAAGAAAGATGGAATAAAAAGGGTTAAAAAAAATGGAATCGCTTCTCTCTCTAGCTCAGTGTCAAACTAAATTTCCTCTCTCTTTCGTAGCAAAAAAAAGAAACAAAATGAAAATGGCTTAATGCGTTGGGTGGGAAGCTTCGCCCCCTTTCCACCTGACGCCGCGCGCCGCACCGCGCCGCAGCGGACAACCGCCGGGCAGGAGGCCTCCCTGGGGAAGGACTCTCGGGAAGAAGTACAGTGTGGGGCGGAGCGGGGCGCGGCCCAAAGAGGAGAAACACGCCGAAAAACATAAAGACAGGGCGTCGGGTCGCGGCGGCGCCCAAAATTCTAGACGCGATTTGAGTTCTAGAGTCACTGAACAGGATTGTGACCCCACCAATGGATTCCTCGTCCGGAGAGCAATCCATTGGTGGGGTCACACGTTCGGTTCGAGTCCCGTTTAGAGGCTTGAGCACAAAACGCGTCTAGAATTTTGGCCGCCTCCACCGGTCTTCTGGCCCACTGTGCTCCCCCTCCCCGAACAGCGGGCGGCAGCGGCAGGCGTCAGGCGGCAGCGACTCAAAAATAATTCATAAAGCAGGCGCGCCTTTATCCTTTCCCGCGTTTTCTCGGCCTGCCTTTCCCCCTCCCCCTCCTTGCCACCGCCTTGCTGCTCTACGCCGCCCGCCCGGCCCACCGCGGCGTGTATCGCAATCCGCGAGGCCCTGGGCTCCTTGGCCGCCTCGGCCGCCTCGGCTGCTTTCGGCTTGGCGAGATCCCCGCATAACGTATTCCATTCCGCGACCCGGTGGCGGCGGCCTTGTAAACCGCCGAGCGTTTTGCTCTTCGTGTTTCGCGTTTTTCGGGCCGCGTTTGCTTTTGCGTCGCCGCGTTGTTAAGTCGTCCGGAGAGGTCAAGGAGCAGGACTTCGAGTTTGAATGACTCCGGCGCGAGGCCGTTGACGACGACGTCGAGGACGACGAGGACGGCGCTGTAGGCCTGCAGGGCCACGGCCGCCGCGGCCCGCCTCGCTCGGGGAATGGCCGTCTTTCTTTTTAGTGTCGGACTTTGCATTCTCGTGCCGGCGAGGCGCAGCGGCTCGGCGTGGCTTTCGGACGGCTTTGCCAACCTTTGCGCGCTTGCGCGACTCGCGCCTCACTCGGGCCGCCAGGCCGCCTCGCTGAGCCCCGTTCGGTGTGTGTCACTCTCTCTCTCTGTGTGTGTGTGTGTGTGTGTGTGTGTGTGTGTGTGTGTGTCCGTCTGTCTGTCAGGGCAGCCTAAGCGCGGTCCGATGATGTACGCCCCTGCATTATCACCGCGGCCCAGCAGGCGTGCGCGCTGCGCGGCCAAAGATATGCAGGCAGCCCGCGATCGGACTGCGCGGGGCGGGGCGGGGCGGAAGGATGGCTGGCGAGGCCAAATATTCCACTTTTGTACAGACAGCAGGGCGGAGCTGGCGGTGCTGCGGTTGGGGTGGGGGTGAGGTAGGTTGAGGTTTCGGGACCGGAACACAGCCTCGCCTCCCCCAGCCGCCCCCGGGCCACCACGCCCCCGGCCCACCTCGCGCCCCCGGCCCGCCCCGCCCCGCCTCCAGCACGCCCCGAAGGACGACCTTGCTGCGGTGCGACCTCGCCGGAGCGTCCCGGGCGTCGCGGCCGTCCCGGCAGGGCAGGCGGCAGGCAGGGGGTCTGGCCGGGCGTTGCGGCGCGTTGTGGCGCGTTGGCACGGCCAGCGACGCTCCGAGGTTGGCGGGCAGCGGACTGATTCCCGGAGGCATTTTCGTCGCTGTCTCTCTCGCACCTATACGGGACGCCTCACGAGTGCGAGAGAGACAGAGCGACGAAAAGGACTCTCGGAATCGGTCTGCAGCGTGGCGGGCTGCGTGGAGGGCCTCGCTGCTGTAAGGTCGACGAGAAATTACGAAATTACACTCCGAGTCAGGCTGGAGGGGCGCAGGGGGCTTAGGGCGACTGATGAGGCCAGGGGGCCCGGCGCCGCGGCGCAGTCCCGGGCAGCGGCTACTTTGGGGTACTTTGCGGAGCTTTGCCGGTACTTTATGCAGAGTCCGTGGCTGCAGTGCGCGCTGGGGGCTGGTGGGGGTGGTGGTGGTAGTAGTGGTGGAAGTTGTGTTGGTGGTGGTGGTGATCGTCGTGGTGATGGTGATCGTCGTGGTGATGGTGGTGGTGGTGGTGTCGTCTCCATTGCCCCCTTATTGGAATAGAAAGGCCCCGCAGTTTGTCAGCGCGCTGATGGGCTCTGGGGCGGCCGGGCGGCCGGGTCCGGGCGGCCGGGGTGCGCGAGGGTCACATCCCGGAACATCCTCCCTCGGAGCTGCTTTTATCAGCCGGGAAGGGAGAGGGCATCATTCATCATGGGTGTCAGCGACATGCTTTCACGGCCCCCCACTGTCATCGGCCCCTCGGCCGGGCCGCCTGTGGGACACGAACACCCAGCCGAGGCCCACTGAGGCTGAGGCAGTTAGGGCGGCATCCCGGCCGAACGTGCGTCTCTGCGTCTCGGCTTCGAATCGGCCGCATTTGCAAGGGAACAGGGGGTGATCAGTCTCCCCCTCCCCCTCCGACGGCCCCTCTCTGGCAACACGTGGGTCAGTGGAGCTGTCACACGAGACGTTCTGGCTGGAGGAGGGGGAGGAGGGTGAGGGCTGCACGCGCGCCGTCCTGGCCGTCCTGGAGCAGGGGAGGGGAGGGGGCGGGAGGGGGCGCCCACGCGACGAGGCGGCATTAGTCCTGGAACTAGAAAGGTCACTCCCTCCCCTTTCCCCGGGCCGCCTCCACCTGTGCATGAAGGCAGGTTTGTCCCCGTCGGCCCCTACACCGTACACACGGCTGTAGTACACATGACAAATCAGACGGCCTGGAGGGGAAGCCTCACAAGGCAGGAGTCGATTCCGAACAGTGGGCCTTCCGTCTCTCTCGCACCCCTGCGGGACGCCCCTCGAGTGCGAGAGAGACGGCGCGACGGAAGCTCCTTCCGGAGTTCCGGAAGGAACACCAGCTGAGGGACGGGGACGGGGACTCGCCGCGCGTGGATGGCCTCGACTAGCCTCGACGGCCCTGCGTCGGCGGCCCTGCCTTGGGTGCGGGGACGCCACCCCGAGCGCCACCCTCGGCCGCGCCAATCGAAACCTGATTCGCTGCGCAAATGTTTATTCCCTGATTTATTGTACTGTTGGTTCTGACCGCTTGCGTTGCGTGCCTACTGCCTCGGCTTTGAACCACGAACCTTCCCGTTGGCGATTGACCGCTTTGCCCGCGCAGCCATGCGAGGAATGCCAGCCGAGACCGATTCGCCGTGCTTTGTTCTTCGTTCACACGGTCCGTCCCGCCCGATCAACAGTTGGAGTGCGGGGGAGGGCAGGGCCGCCAGGGCGGAACGAGGACTTCACATCCCTCCGGCCGCAGGGCGTATAGCAGTGGGCCAGAAGACCGGTGGAGGCGGCCGAAATTCTAGACGCGTTTTGAGCTCCAGAGTCGCTGAACAGGACTCGAACCGAACGTTTCACCCCACCAATCGTTCGGAGAGCAATCCATTGGTGGGGTCATACATTCGGTTCGAGTCCCATTCAGCGAATATTGAGCTCAAAACGCGTCACGAATTTCGGCCGCCTTACCGGTTTTGGCCCACTGTGCGCGGGGCCCCCTGTCTTAGCGTCCCGGGCCCACTCTCAGAGACTCGGGACTCGGTCGAGGACTCGGTAGTGGCGCTGGAGCCTGGGGCGGCCTGGGGCGCGGGCAACCCGGGACAGCCCAACCCACTCTCAGGTATTGCATGCGGCGTCTGCATGGCGCTGCATTGTGACTCAAACTGGGGCTCCACTCCACAGTGAGGCGTTTCACAGAAACCCCGTTCCATTTTTCGAAGGTGTGCAGTGCAGTAGTGCGCCACACACTAGACAAACAAACAAACAACGCCCCCACCTCCTCTCCAGTCTGCGCGGAGCGAGGCAAGCAACGTTTAGCGCGCGACCTGCACGCTCACAACAACGACAGAGAATACGGCTTCCCCCGAAGCACCGCCGCCCGCTGTATAGCACGCCACACTCGCCCTCCCCACGGCGCGCTTGTGCTCTTTTAGTGCAAGCCGTTGTGCGCCAGTGGATCCATCGCGCTGTGTGCCGTGTTCGTCTCCCCGAAATGGCCGTCGCCCGAAAAGCCGCTCGGGGACCGTGGTGGCCTCGGTGGCGGTGGTGGCCGCCATGCCCCGCCCTGCCTCGCCCTGCCTCGCCATGCCTCGCCCTGCCTCGCCCTGCCGTGCTGATCCGTATCTGGACCACTCTAGGAGAGCGGGCCTGTCAGCCTATCGACTCGCCGCCGGGCGGTGTACCCGAACGTCGCCCCCCCCCCCTTTTCCCCTGAGACGGGCCGTGGGACCGATGCATGGGGCGTCGGGACGGAGAACAACAAGTCCCACCTCAACGAGTCCCCACTCAAACCCCTTCAGCCTTCGGCCGGGACCTGTCCGCCTGCAGGCACACTGATTCCGAGTCTTTTTCGTCGCGCTGTCTCTCTCGCACTCGTGGGGAGCTCCGTCTAGACCGCACCAACTGGTGTGGTCAAATGGGTGCCATTTTGACCGCATCAGTTGGTGTGGTCTAGACCACGTTTGGTTTTTCAGTGTAGCGGCCCACGGTGCGCACGGTGCCACCGCCGGCCCGGCCCCCTTGCACCACCCTGCAGTGCCCTGCACTCGCCAGCGTCTCCGCGGCACCGCAGCAGCACTCGTCCCGGAGTCGCTCTCACGGAGCCACCCTGGGCGGCCCGGCCCACCCAGGGCGACCCCGGGGGGAAGGAGAAGGGGGCGGAATGAATTATTAGTGGAATAGCAGACACACCGGGGCACTGCGATAAGGGCGGAATGGCCGCACCGAGCTTCCGGTGTTTGTCTGTCTGTCCGTCCGTGTGCACACTGCAAAAGACAACAGTATCAGTGGGCTCCAGTCCGCGGGGGCGGCGCGGCAGCGGCACGGCGCGGAGGCTCAAAGACCGGCTGGCCCACCAGACCGGCCCGCCGCCACGGTGCGCGGCCCTCAACGAAAGGCGGCGTCGCCCCCCCCCCCACCCCGTCGCGTACAGAACGGATTACTCGGGTGGACATTGGTGCGTGTTTGCTTTCATCGGCAGGGCGTCCCACAGAGCAAACACGCCTCATTGCACGGCCGCCTTCCGCCTCGCCTCGCCAGGACGACGACGACGACCAGCCCGCCCTCCGCGCACGAGGACGCCGACGACGAGGCGGACACGTGTTCGGCCGCTCGCGTGCGCCGCTACCTCGGCGAGAGATTCCAGGCCGAGCGGGACCGCTCTGTCTCTCTCGCACTCGCGGGGGCGGCCCGGAGGGGTGCGAGAGAGAGGGGGCGAGGAGGCACCGCGTGGAATGAGCCTGCCGGCGCGCGCGGCGGGGCGGCGGGGCGGGGGGCGTGCCGTGCCGCACGCAAGGCGTGTTTGCGTCTCCAGGGCCGCGACACGACACGTCGCGCGCGATCCGCGATCCGCGTTTGGCGTTCCATTGAACAATTAGAAGACCGCGAGCGCGCCCTTCGCGGCCCCCCGCGGCCCCGCGGGGAGGGGAGGGGGGGCGTGGGGGTGGGGGACGCAGGCGGCGGGGCGGGGCAAGGCGGGGCGGGGCGGAGGGATCGATACACACTAGCCCACTTTCAGTCGCAGCCTCCTTCCAGCAGCTCCTCCCGCTGTGCCCCGGCCCTCCCTACCCTAGTCCTCCCAACCCCCGCGCCCCCGCCGCGCACCGCCGCTTCTTGCTTCAGCGTCACCCGCAGTAATATTATTTTTCAATTTTTTTTATGTTTATTTCGCGTGGCGTTTGCTGAGATAAAAAAAAATAATTGAGCTTGTAGATTACATGACGACATTGTGCAAACAGGCCGCGCTGCGGTGCGCGGCTCCACTGCGGCTGCCGGCGAGGCGGGCCATTCGATTACGCTGCACTTTTATTTGCCTCTGCCCTCTGTGCGCTCTGAGCGCTCTGTTCACGGCGGAGGCCATGAAGGTCGTGGCGGAGGCCTTGGTGGTGGCCGCCATGAAGGGCCCAAGGACGGGATGAACGCTCCGCCGGGCGGTGCACTGAAAAAGTCGTGTAGTGAAGATTCTATACATTTTGGTGAAAATTCTCTAGGGTGGTGCAGCTGACTTTATAACATACCCTTGAAAATTCATTGTACCTTATGGATATTTTGACGTATTTCGTTTAAGGAGAAAATCTTCACGAAATATGGCGGTGCGGTGCAGCCTGTCACCGTGAGACGTTTAGAGTGTGCTGCGCGGTGCTGCTAAGCGCCGAGCTGCCGAGCTAAAAACAGCCGCCCCATATCGAGTTTCTGAAAAGCCGATCCACGCCGCTGCAACCCTGCCTGCCCTCCCTAGCCCTCCCTAGCCCTCCCTAGCCCGCGTGGATCGAGATACTGAGAACTCGTCGTAAATCTGTGCTCGTAAAATTTGTCGCTAAAGGTCGCGGCAATCTCAAAGTAGCTCAATAAAAATAAAAAGGTATGACAAAGCAGGACGGTTGAAAAGTTAACCCGTAATCGGCGAGGCTCGAACCCCACTCGCCGTCGCTGACACGCAGAGTCTGAACGCCATGTAGTGCGTCGTATCGCTTCGTGCCGCTGCAGCCATTCGGTGCACGCTTGCCCTGTCTGTTTAATGAGTTAGCGCAAGCGGCGCGTGACTCTGAACGGATTACGCAAATTGAGACAGTTGGCATTGGCAACACTGTGCGAGTTCCACAGCAGGGGTTGGATTCTCGCTACGCTGCCGGCACCTGACACTTTTTTTTTCTTTTTTTTGGGTGGGGGGTGGGGTGGTGCTGTTGTTGTATTTTTTGCAACTTAATCTTTTTTCCCTTTTAAATTGCGCCGACAACTAATGGTGGGGGGCGGGGGCTGCTGGGGGCGCCGAGAGTCACGAGAGTCTAGTGCGCCCTCCACGTCCACGACGGTCCGGCAGCGGCGGCAGCGGAGTGATTCCCAGCATCGCGCTGTCTCTCTCGCGCCCACACGGCCACACGGAACGCGCCACGGAGTGCGAGAGAGACGGGGCGACGCTCGCTGGGCAGGCAGTGCGGGCCGGCCGACGCGATAATTCAAAGGGACGGAAATGCGTGTCCGATGTGAGGGGAAAATCATGGGAAAAAGCAGCGAGGGCGCATGTGGGTTGACAGCGTGCCAACTAGCGCCCCAGGCAAGGCAAGCAAGGCCCCAGGCCCAGGCTCGTGAGGACGACGGCGACGGAAACGGAGAGAGAAAAAAAAAAGGAAAGACAACCTCTTTGCCCGCCGCCGTCATCGCCGTCCTCGCCACTTGAGCCCGACCGAGACTTCATTTCCATGGCATTAATACATTTTTGTATTTTCGCTGGTTTGCATGAGGAGGTCGACAAAGGGCGACAGAGCGCGCGCTGCGGTCCCGAGGGGCGCCGCGGCGCCGCGGAGTCAGAACTCAGAACGCGACGCGAGCATTTCACCGAAAGCCGAGAGCCGAAAAGGTCAGGGGTCAAGCCCGATTCGCCGCCTGTCAGCTCGAGCCGAGCGCGGCCGAGGGCGTAAATGCGCTGACTTCGAGCCCAAAGAACCGGTGTTCGATTCCCGCTATTACTCCGCTTCTTTTTGACGCGCTCGCAATCCAATTTGCCGATGGCGGCGCACCGTGCAACGCGGCTTCGGCTCGCGATGGCTGGCGACGCGATGTCGGCCCTGGTCGGCCTCATTATGTATGCAACCAAAAGGCGGGAAGCCTGTTGAGCTCGCCGCATGGCTGTGTCATGTCTTGCCGCGCGGCGCCAAGCCGTGCGCCGCGCCGCACCGCGTCGCGAGGATGCTGATAAGACACACCCTCTGGCGCCTGCTGCAGCGCCCCGCCGTGCCGCGCCGTGCCGTGTTAACAGTATGTACTGCTGGCGGCGTCGCGACGCCGAGTTGGGGTGGCCCTGGGCCCGGCCCTGGGCCAGCGCGGCGCCGACTGGAGTCGGGAGTCACCCCCAAAGTCGCGGTGCGGCGGGGCGGCGTGGCGGGATCCACCCGCAAGGACGAGGGACGAGGGCGGGGAGAGCCCTGCTGGGCTCTGCTGTTCCCAAATGCACCGCCACCGCCAGGCCACTGCCAGGGTCGCTGGCGGACGGCGACACGCTCGGAATACGACTCGCTGGCTCACGCTGATTCCCCACAGCGCTGCCGTCGCTCTCTCTCTCTCGCACTCGTGGCGAGGGACTAGTGTTCGAAAATTCCCGGGAACAATCATTCGGGGGAATATTCCCGAGACTTCCCGGGAATTCCCGGGAATATTCCCACTTGGCCGGGAACATTGCTTCATGTAAAACCCATCACAGTTGATGAAAGTTAAACTTTTTAATACGAGTTTTTTTCTAATTTTTATTACGAAAAGTTTTATTTTGTTCTCTTCTGAAAGAAAAATGCAAATACACTCAAGTGATTCATAATTATTCCTTGATATCTTGCACTTTCTACATTTTTCGTGCAAAAACTAGCTATTTTTAACCATGTTTTAAAAATTCCCGGGAATTTCCCATTTTTTGGGTCTGATTGTGCCCGGGAACGTTCCCGGGAATTCCCTAAATTCCCGGGAATATTCCTACCCTTTAAAACACTACGAGGGACGCTCCGCAGGGGTGCGCGAGGGAGACGGAGCGACGCGTGCCGGGCCGGGCCGGGCCGCGGCGGCCTCGGTGAATGCGGCCTAACGACGTCTGCTCTTTTGCCGCTTGAATCTGCCTGACCCGCCGTCCGTCAGTGCCACAGCTTCCCCCCCCCCCCGGCCCCGCGCGTTAATTGATTCCACGTGGGTAATTTCTCCCGTTCGCCGCGTGGACCCCCGCAGTCCCAGTGATGATGATGAAGTGCGCGTCAGGCGCCACACTCCGTACTCCGTACGTGGCTGGAAAAAGTTTCATCCAGTGCCCCGCTCCGTTCTGCGTTCTCACACTGTAACTCCAGGGCGGGGGAGGGGGGCGCAAAGGGGGCCATTCTAGGCTTTTTGTGTGCGGGCCGTGCAGACTACAACACCCCGTATCGCGAACATTTCTGCAAGCGACCGCTGGCACTGCTGGCAACGCTGACTCGTCTTGTTTGCTGTTTGCAGACGAGGAGTTGGTGCTGCTGGACCAGTACGGCGGCCTGAGCGTCCTGAACGCGCGCAACCTGAGCACCACGGTCCTTATCAGCAACCAGACCTTGGTGAGTAGCGTCTAGCGTCTCTAGCGGCGTTGTCCTTGGATGGCGCTCGCGACGAGAGAGTTCTCCTGACCGTCGGCGATGTCTGTTCACAGAAACGACTCAACCCCTCCAAGATCCTCGTGTCGCCGGACCACAAGTACGTGCTGCTGGGGTACAATGTCCAGAAGGTGAGTGCCGGTCGTCGTCGTCGTCGTCCTGGCCGTGGCTGCCGCCTGACTGCGCGCCTTGACCGCCGTTCTCTGCGCAGCTCTTCCGCTACTCGTTCCTGGCGCAGTACACCATCTACAACATCGCGACGGGCGACCTGGTGCCGCTGTCGCCCTCCGAGAAGCCGTCCGCGCCGCCGCCCCCGCACGCCGCCACGGGCCCGCTGGGCAGCGCGGGCAGCGCCCACGGCCCGCCGTTCCTGCTGGACGCGGCCTGGGCGGGCCGCGGCAGCGCGCTGCTCATGGTGTACGACTACGACATCTACTACAAGCCGAGCGCCAACGCCAGCCGCGCGTACCGCATCACCAACACGGCCGTGCCCGGCGTCATCTGCAACGGCGTCCCGGACTGGCTGTACGAGGGTAAGCAGTGAGCGCCTGCCGTGGCGAGGCTAGGCCATCCCGCCGCGCGCCGAGGCCCACCGGGTGGCGTGCTTCTAGGCGCCCCGGCCGGCCGCTTCTCACGCTGTGTTTCGCCTTTCGCAGAGGAGATCCTGCGCGGCCGGACGGCGATGTGGATGTCGGAGGGCGGCCACTCGGTGCTGTTCGCCACGTTCAACGACACCCTGGTGGAGGAGATGAAGATCCCCTGGTACGGCACGCTGGACGAGGAGAGGCAGTACCCCGACATCCGCAGCCTGCGCTACCCCAAGGTGAGCCCCAGCCCGGCCCTGCACTGCCTTTCGGAACTACCGCGCCCTTCCTCGGCGCGCCTCGGAAAATTTAATGCGAGTGCAGCCTGCAGCCGGCGAGGCGCGCAATGGAAGCTCGCAAACTTAACTTGTTAGAGGCGCCGGGCTCGCGAGTCGCCCCGCCCCTCCCCGCCCCGCCCGGCTGGCTGCAGGCTGGCCAGACGCCCAGACTCGACTTTCGCCGACGGTGCTCGGCGCGCTTGCTGCGCTTGCTGCGCTTGCTCCCATGTGCCGCCGCGAAATGATGGTCATTTGTTGCAGCCCGGAACACCGAACCCGATCGTTACTCTCAGGGTCGCCAACTTGACGGTGCCTTCTGACATCCGCACCCGGGACCTGGAGCCGCCCCTCGCCTTCGGCTTCAATAGGTAAGCGTGCCGCAGCTACACGAGATTCCAGGGGTTCCGGCCCACTGTGGGGCGGTAGCTGGGGCGGTAGCTGGGCCGGCCCGGACGGCTCAAGCGGTTCGGGAAATGCACGCATGATGCTCCCTCGCGCCCGGGGCTGGTCCGAACCCGAAGCAAAGTCGGGGAAGTCGGTTGGGAAATACGGCAGCGTGATGCGGCCGCTACTTTGTCGATTGCGTTGTAAGTGAATTAGGGCAGGGCGCCGCCAACGGGCCGCGAGCACCGCTCTCGTCGCGCTGTCTCTCTCGCACGCATGGGGCTTCCCGTAAGGGTGCGAGAGAGACAGCAACACGAGCAGTGCTCGGAATCAGCCTGGCACTGGCTGGCCCGGCAGAACCCTGGACGGAAAGTTGCTGGGGAATCGGAGGCGCGCCAAGACGCCGGGACAGCCAGCGTTCGACAGGGCGGGCACGGCGTGCTGCTTGAAGGCGTGCTTGAAGGCGGGCCGGCACGGGGCCAAGAGAGTGTCGCCGCGCCCGCGACGCTGACGCCGAGGGCTGTGCTCCGTGTTCCAGGGACTACTACCTGTCCGCCGCCACCTGGCTCAGCTCCACCGAGGTGTCCGTCGTCTGGATGAACCGGCCGCAGAACCTCACCATCATCTCGATCTGCAAGAGCCCCACCTGGGCGTGCGTCGAGGTCGGTGTCGCCTCCCCCCTCCCCCCTCGCTCTGGGGTAATCACATCGGCTAATGAGTTCTCGTCCCGCAGACGCAGCGCGTCTCCAACGAGGGCCGCGGCTGGGTGGACGCGCAGCCGCCGCCGCTGTTCGCGCCCGACGGCAACAACTACGTCACCATGGCCCCGGTGCGCGACGGCATGGCGGGCTTCTACCGCCACATCGTGCACGTCAACATCACCCGGAAGCGTGTCGTGCCGCTCACGCACGGCAAGTTCGAGGTGGCGCGCATCCTCGCCTGGGACCACCAGCACCAACTGGCAAGTACCAAAAAAGGTTTCCATATGAAAAAGGAAAATTTGATGGTTTTCGAGCCCAAGACTTGACCTTTTCTTTCGCCGTCCACAGGTTTACTACCTCGGCGTCCCGGAGGGCAGGCCCGGCCAGATGCACCTGTACTACGTGCGGTCCGCCGCGCTGGCGCAGGGCGAGGCCGCCCCCGCCCCCAAGTGCCTGACCTGCTCGCCGGAGACGCCGCGCAGCGAGACGGGCCTGAGCAGCTACTACAGCCAGGCGGCCACGGACACGGCGCGCACCGAGGACACCGGCCAGGACGACTGGGACGACGTGGACCACTCCACCGAGCCGCCTGTCACCACGCAGCAGCCCACCAGGAAGGAGAAGAAGTCCGGTAAGCTCACGGTTGGACTTGCCCTCCGTTTTCCACTTCCCCTGACGCGCTGCTTTGGTAGAGCGGCCGCCCCGGCGCGGATCAAAGGCACAGGCCGTGACCCCCGCACGCCACCGCGCACCCACAGGGCCGCCAGCGCGCGGGGTAGCGCTGCCAGCCCCCTCCCCCGCCACGCATGGAGTAATCTCGCTGTCTCTCTCACTCTCTCTCACGCTCCCTGTGGCGCCCGCAGCACCCACGCCGCCCATCGAGGAGATGCTGATGCGGCCGTGCCTGTACCACAACGCCGTGTTCAGCCCGCGCCTGTCCTTCTTCGTGCTGGAGTGCAAGGGGCCGGGCATCCCCAACGCGCGCCTCTTCTCCACGCGCAGCGTCAAGGGCGCGCACAACCACACGGACGACGAGGCCACGCCGCTCTACCTGTCCACGCTGCAGAACAACACGCGGCTGCAGGAGCAGGCCTGGCGCATGGCGCTGCCGCAGGTCAAGACGTTCCCCGTGCAGATCTCGGGCGGCTACTACGCGCAGGTGCGCCTGCACCTGCCGCCGGGGCTGCGCGAGGAGGAGATCACCCGCTACCCGCTCGTCGTGCAGGTGTAAGTACCAGCGGCCTGGTGGACAGCGCGGCAGCGCGGCTGGGTGACGAACGGACTGGTTGACGGCCTTGACGGCGGTTGCAGGTACGGCGGCCCGGGCACGCAGCTGGTGACGGAGAAGTGGCGCGTGGACTGGAGCACGTACCTGGCCTCCAACAGGGACTTCATCGTGGCGCAGATCGACGGCAGGGGCTCCGGCGGCCAGGGCTACAAGTTCATGCACGAGGTCTACCAACAGCTGGGCACGGTGGAAGTCAACGATCAGCTGGAGGTCACCGAGTGAGTAAACTCGTCGGCAGTGTTGGCGACGGCGGACGCGTGCCTCGCGGTGGGTTATGCTTTGACGGCGCCCTGTTCGGTGTGCAGGTACCTCCGCGACACACTGCACTTCGTGGACAAGCGGCGCGTGGGCGTGTGGGGGTGGAGCTACGGCGGCTTCGTCTCCGCCATGCTGCTGGCCAAGGAGCAGGACGTGTTCCGCTGCGGCATCAGCGTGGCGCCCGTCGCCTCGTGGAAGCTGTACGGTGAGTACCTGGCCGTCGTGGCAGTGGACTGCCCGGCTGACCGTGCGTCGTTGGGCACCCCGCCGCCGGGGTCGGCCGGCCACGCGCTGCGGGCGTGCGGGCCGCGGGCCACGATGGGAGTGACGACAGCCGTCCAGGGCAGGGTCCAGGTGCCACTGGGTGCCACGCGGCCGCACGCGGCCCTTCGTCGGACGTGCCGCGCCGTCGGCGGGGCGGCCTTGAGGCCTTGAGGGCGGCGGAGCGGCGCTGACCACGTCGACCGGACTTTGGCCCCCACACCGCAGCGGCGGCGTGGCGGCAAGCGCGTCGCGGCCACGGCGAACAGGAACAGACCGTTTCCCCTTACGTGGCGATGCGCAGGACCTGGCGGCCCTCGTGGCAGTGAACGGCGTGGCGGCGGCCCGAGAGAGACCCGCGAGAAAGTGATTAAAGGCAGCGGCTTGCCCGCCAATCCGCCAACCACACTGTACACGTGCGCGCAGTGGCGCACGGCGTATGCACTGGGGCCGCCCACGGCGACGGGGGAAGGGGGAGGGGCTGACGCAGATGGATTTGACAAAGTGACCCTTCGGCATAATTCGCGGCGTCCGTTGCATTTGCATCGACGCTATGTGGGTCAGTAGTGGTTCCGCACAGTGCGCCGTCACTCTGTCTCTCTCGCACGCGTGGGGCGTGCCGCAGGCGTGCGAGAGAGACAGGGAGAGCGGCGAAAGCGCTGTTCGGATACGGCCCACAGGTTGGCGGGGTCTGACCCGAATACACCGGTAAAACTGAAGCGTAGTTGTATGCTTGATTCAAGCATACAACTACGCTTGAAGACTTTACGCTTGACGTCAAGCGTAGAGAAGAAGTTCTCCCATGCATTTAGATAGGCGGGAGAGGAGCAAAATGGAGAACTATGCTTGAAGCCGAGCGTAGTTCTACTACGCTTGAAAAAAGGCGTAAAACTACGCTTGAGTTCTACCAGTGTAAGCTCAGGGGGTAACGACTTTGGTAATCCGTCTGACAGCAAATTGGTAATCCGTAGGCCGGATCTTTAAAACTGTGCAGTTAGCCTTTCCAGGGCAATCGCCCGGGCGTCGCCAAGAATGCCCAGAGTCCAACAGCCTCGACATTCCGAGAATGCTCAGTCACCTGCGCGCGCAGCGCGCGCACGGACGCATTGATGTTGTTTTCGAGTCCGTCGTTGACGTCACACTGCGTCACACTTCACGGGAAACGCAAGCGGATCCAAATGCGAACGAGAGAACGCGCTTCCCCAATTTGCATCGCGTTGCGTTTGTTGCAGACTCGGCGTACGCGGAGCGCTACATGGGCGTGCCCAACGTCACCGGCAACTACAAGGGCTACAACGACGCGGACCTGACGCGCCGCGCCGACGGCTTCCGCGGCAGCGACAAGATGTTCTACCTGGTGCACGGCTCGGCCGACGACAACGTGCACTTCCAGCACTCGATGATGCTGGCGCGCGCGCTCACGGGGTCGGGCGTGCTCTTTCGGCAGCAGGTCTGTGTCGGCTTTTAGAAATGGCGTATTTGAAACAGGCACAGCCGGTCTGACTGTTCCCTGTGCTGTCCCTGCAGGTCTACCCGGACGAGAACCACAGCCTGTTCGGCGTGAAGCGCCACCTGTACCGGTCCATGGCCAACTTCATGGACGACTGCTTCCGGAAGCTGGTGCCTCCGGAGCGCAAGGCTGGCCTCCGGAACGGCGGCGCCCCCGGCGAGCAGTGAGGACAGCGTCGTCTTCCTCTTCCCCCCTTCGTAGGACTACCGTAGCTCCACTCTCTCTTCTCACACGTAGCCGTCTTCCTGAGCGAGGACACACTTTTCCTCCCTTCACCGCGCGGCTGGACGGGCGCGCCCTCCGCGAGCTCGTTCGACAAGGGATCGTTTCAGTCTCAATACCCCCTCCTCCTCATCCTCATCCTCCTCGTCGTAGTTTATATTTTAAAAGAGTTAGGCTCGTTTATTATAAGACTTGCATGAAGGATTCTTAAACTAATAATTATGGCTCGCTTAGTCTTAAAAAAAAAAGACATGGATGGTGACTTTGTTCCTCAATGGAGTTCCACGCAGTATTTAAGTGGTACGTGCCTTTCCTTGTAAAGCTACGTTACTTTTTTAGAATAACATTTTAAACATGCGTGCTACATACCTGCACACGACTATTGACGCTCTGTGAAAATAGCATTATAAAAATAGGGTTTGCTCTGAAAGAAAAGGCGATGACCTGAGTGTATTTGATTGCAGTGCCAAACTTGTGATATTTTGGGCATTGTGCGGGAAGTTTTGCTCGGTAAGGAAAGAATTTGCTCAGGCTGTGTTTTCAATTTCCTGTGAAATAAACTAAATTTAAAAAAAGTGTAATATTGTAAAGGTGATGATGATAATAATTTTAATTTAATAATGATTTTTAAAATTATACTATCAACAACCACGTCATGTAAAGTTTTGACATTTGGCTTTAGAAATTTAAAAAAAAAATTGATTGACCTCCCCAATTTTGTTTTTGAAATCAACGATGAGGTTTGCGTTGTTGAGAAGCGACTTATTTTAAAATCGCTTTTTGCAGTGACAATAAACTGAAAAGATGTAAGCAGAAGTAGGCGAAGTAAAGCCAGCACGCCTTTTCTCTGCCTTTCCTCTGATAAAAACAAAATCAACACTTTTAACTGCTTTCTGATACCATCAATAGTTGCGCAAATATTTCCCTTGTACACTGCGCAAATTTTCTTTTACGCTGCCAAATTGGAGCAACTATTATCTGTTTTAGAGGTACGGCTGTGGTTTGATGACGTGTTCCAACATTTTGTAGTTTAAATTGAGAGCCTCACAATTTTGTTACGCCTTGAACGGAAACAACTTTGGGTCCCAACAGAATGCTTTTGAAGAGGCCTTCCCTGGAAAGCTCTGAATGGCGGTTGTAGTAGATCGGAGTCCACTTTGTGTACAACCGTTCGGAGCGTTTGTGATGCAACGTAACTTAGATGTATCGGGGCCAAAAACATATTGTGTAGGCTAGGGATGTGTGAGTCAGTTACCCTTGTGTTCGGCAGATTGGAGTGGGGTGCAACCCCTGAGAGACTAGAGCCAGCCGAAGTTAGTTCGGCAACGTAACCTGTGATCGAACATTTTGCCCACCCTGTCCTGTATCACAGTGCAGTGCCTGGCATCAGTTCCGAGTGGACTCGCACATCCCTAGTGTAGGCTAAGAGGAGCAACAGATCGCTATAGCAATAAGAATGTTTTTCTCTTTGATTGTATCTTTGGTATTTTGTTGTAGGTGAACCAAATTTTATATGAATAATTCAACCAGTCAATGAACACAATAATGAAGCCTTAGGTATGGGTGGGAGGTGGTCTCGTGAAACTTTGTGAAAGCTTTACCGAACACTTTTCCTGATGAAGTCTTAACTTCGAAACAAATTGTTATGAACGCGTGTTTCTGACTTCATAAAAATGTCATAAACCCGCTTTCATTTCGCGCGGATCAAAATGAGATATAAAACACTCCTTTGAGAAATGCTTGCTTTGTGGACTCTCTCAACAATTCAAGCTTCCTGCATGCTTCCTTATAAAAAGTATCGATTCAACTCTGCAAAAATTCAGAACATATCACACGCTTATGGTTATGAATGATTCACATTTTCCTACGAACCAATTGGTGTTTACTATTAATAATACGTTTAAGAATTTATTTCTTCCTAATAGAATATATAGTAATTATTATACGAATATAACCGAAAATCGCGTATACAAACTCTACGTGTGCTGTGCGCATGTTCTTCTTTAAATGTAGTGTGGGAATTATTCTCTGATTCTAGTAGTCCAGAGAGGACCGTCACTATTTTGTATCATTTCTAAGCGCCATATCACGTTGACTTACCATGTAAGATCTACTCATTGTTCTACATCTACATAACGCTGTATTGTAAATATATTTTTTAGAAAATAGACTTATGTAACTTGCAGTTTGATTGCCACTTTTAGACTTTGAATCGATTGTTACGCGTCGGGAGAGGCACGCGAGGGGGCAACGGATCGGGTAATCCAGCTGACAGCTGATTTGTTGCCCGGTATCCGGATTACCAGAAATCCGAAGGTAATCTCTGGAGGTGCGTCCGGCTTAATCGGAGGGTGATCCTTGTAAAGAAAAAATGATTTAATCCGTAGGTAATCTGCGGGTATTTCACGTCGTCCGCAAACCGGCTGACACGAAATTACCAGTCGTTTCCCCCTCGGAGGCACGTGTCTTCGCGCGTGTTCCGTTGCGCTGCCAAGGGGCTGCAAAAGGCCGATGCACAAGTAGGGAATCGGACCTAGTGGCGCAACACGTGGTGCCATGTGTGACGGCGACAGCCCGCGAAAGCGTGCAGTCGACGCCTCGCCTCGCCCAGGTGCCTGCACTCACCTTAAATGCACCGCAAGAGAATTCTGTTCTTGAAAGAAAAAGAAAACACTTTGCTTTGGAGTTGTTCTTGGCAGTAAAAAGTTAGTTTATATATGATGGGCCGTACTTTGCCCTCTGTGATGCAGACAAAAGTGAAAAACTAAGTAGAGGACTAGTATTTAGATAGATACTTTTCCCAAAATATATTCCATATTTCCCTTGCATGGCATAATTCGTTCTGTTGGCCAACGCGAGGAACGTAAGCACAATATGTTTAGATATCGTACCTATGCCATGCAGTGTACCTCGTATTTACGGTGATAGATCAAGAGTCTTTGGCTGATTGTTAATGCGTGCAAGTCCCTCTGTACGTGAATGCATACCCTATCGTTCCCAAAACAGCGTCCCCGCGTAGGTCCTGTCCACGTGGCTCAGTCAGCCCGTGGCGTGTAGACATCGCAAGGGATCGCACCGGCTAGCTAAATCAAAGGTCAAAGACCGTCAAATGGGGACGCCATGCAAAAATATGAAGAGCCACGGCGGCTTGACCCCATGGGCCGGAGGGCAGTGCTGATCAGTGAACATAATCCTTGAAAAGCCGCCTCTCAATTACGGGTATTGCCAAAGTCGGAGAGAGAGGTTCCCAGGCATTACCATTGCCAACTTGGGAACGCCGATTGGCCGTGTCACCTCTCTTGTGGCGTTGATCAAGCGGCTCTTTTCGAGGTCTGTGGAATTAATTAGTTGAGATTACTTAAACTATTGACGCATTATACTGACTTAGATACATTTCTATAGCTATTCTCGATTCTCATAAGAAAACGTATTTCTACTTTGTTTTTTTAATTAATGTAAAATTGAGAATTGAATTCGCCAAATAATAACGACCACCTCCAATGCACTATGTGGTGCCATTGTTTTTTACCAAGCACACTGGCTGCATTGTTGTATCTCATTAGTTTATATTTTGTAGCATAGAGAGTTTCTGGTTATTGTTGCGTGGTAAACTTTGTGTCAAGCGGTGCTCAATGCCTTCTATCTTTGTGTTTACCTGAGTGAGCAATTCAGATTTTGTTGAATCCTGTTTCTTCCATGTCAATTTGTAAGAACTTAATGTAATCGGCATAGTTACTTGTTAATATGAGATTATGTATATGATTTCCCTATGTATTATATCGCCTACCTCTCTATTTTTTGTACTCTAACGCGGGAATTGCCTTTCTACCGTTCTGTTGATTATTGCTATGGTCCCCTCACATCTTGGGATTATTCTTGCTGCAGTCGGCATAGTGTAAACTTCCTGTGGGGAAAGAGTTAGGCTGACCTGGTCGGATGGCTCCAACTTGTAAAAACTTGTCTGGTATGCTGTTTTTACGCAAACGTGAGAACTGGCAGCCAACTGGCGTGAGGATCCATCTAACTTCTTCCCTAATGTCCAGGAAACGACTTGAAAGTTTGACACAAATGATTACCTTCCCAATGTTCTATTGTGATCCTTAGAGATTTGATCAATTACATTATATGCGACACTAATCTTTCGTAGGAATACATTGTCGTTTCTCTTTAATTAAAAAAATCATAATTACGTTTTATTATTGTAACTATTGTCATTCCCATGAAAACTAAACTATGTCTTTTAGGTTCATCTTTTATTGCTAACCTTGTTACGTTTTTGAGAAAATTTGAAAGTCTACACATTCTTAGAAAAATATAGCGTATTCACTTATGCCAGCCTGTTGTTTTATTTCCCCTTCCGTTACGCCACATCGGCCATCTAATCCTAGTCCCCGAGGAATCCCACCGGCGTGTCAACAGGCGTGGTGCCCTTCAGAGGGCACCGTGTCCCGACGAGCAGCCGGCAAGGCCCCCACCACATGCACCCCGCCCTGACGGGGACGCTCCACGCCCCACCCGCCAGCCCGGCCGGCCCGGCCCGGCCAACCCGGCACTTTGCTTTATTCGGGACTCATCCAAGGAAATTTGTGGTCGGTGTTCGTCGCAGTGTTAGTCGAGGCGTGGCGAAGTCACCGGGTGCTTCCCGCGCTCTCTTGTTCTGTCTCTCTCGCTCTCCCGGCCTTACCGCGCACCGTGAACGGTTCTGCAGGCGAAAGAAGTGAGTTCTGTGAGGTCCGGTGGAGCTGGACCACCGTTTCGCAACGAGTAAAACGGGAAACGGGAAATCCATTTCACGCCTAGAGCCTGCCCTGGGTTCCACCACCCCATTCAAGTGAACAGGTTAGTGGTGCTCGTTTCCGGGCCACCAATTGGCTGGGCGTTTGGACGCCCAATGCGCGCCGCGCGCAGGCAGGCCGGCCCATTGTATGGTAACCAGGAAGGCACTAGGCGCGCCCGGAAGTGTGTCTCAGCTACGCCGAAACCAAGAACACACTGAAAGCAGCGGCATGATAGTGCAAATTTGGTTTTTCAGACGCGCCGCCATCATCCATCATGGCGACGATCATCAAATCCATGGTCAAGGGTTACAACTTTTTGTTTTACGACATCGGAAGTAAGTCCCCCCATCGACCATAAAAATTGTTGAGTCAAAGCGGCAATGTCCAACGAAAAAAGTTGCACACTTTGTCGGGTGTGAAGGCTAAGAAAATTGACAGAATCAAGTCGATTTGATTAGGCAGTGACGCATTAAGTTATACGTCGCGTTCCAGACCCAGAAACGAGAGACTGGCTGCTGATGTCCTCACCCTTCCCCACCTTGGCTATCATGGGAATCTACTTATGGTTTGTCAACGACTACGGCCGCAAGATGATGGAATACAGAAAGCCCTTCAAGCTGGATAGAATCATTCAAGTTTACAACGCTATACAGATATTCTTATCTTCCTACACGTGCTACAAGGTGAGGCCGGCTGGCTGTTATATTTGTTTTTCGGAAGCGGGCGAGAAGAAGCCGCGCTAACAACAATTTCTTTCGGCCCTCAGTTATTAAAGCACGGATGGTACTCAAGATACAGCTGGCAATGCGCGCCCGTGATATTTGAGCTGGAAGACCCCGACGACTACGCGGTAAGTGATACCTAGTCGTTACTTACTTGTTTAATTCTTTTTCTTTCCACATGCATATGCGTTACATTAAAACCTGCTCATGATTACAGATGGCTTCCATGATGCACTTGTACTTTATCACCAAAATCGTTGACTTATTAGACACGGTAAGTTGAGGAATGTTTACGCAGTCGTGGAAATGGGAAGAATTGTTTTGCCCTCACCTCTAAAACGGACATGGGCCGGCATAGCGGGATAGGACGTCCAAAAAGAAGAGCTTTTTCACCGCGAAAGTACACTTTTAGACGTATGGGAGGAAGGGGCTCTGCTTCGGGTTCAAAATAGTTGGCGTACTCTATAGATGAACCTTCCTCTACAGTGTACCCATAGAGTACCCATCAAAATGCGACGGTTTGAAAGTTATGGCTGAGCCGAGACACCTTGTACCTTCAAGCCGTCCTCGCCGCAGTGCTACTGCCCCAGTGCCCCTAGCTGAAAGCCACAAGCTCCCCTCCCCCCCTCTTTTCCCTCAGAGTCTCTCACGCCCGGAGTAGCGACGGTAGGGCGGTGATAGCACACGCCTAGACTACAGAGACTCTAGACGACCCAGCTGGGTGGCGGGCCCTACCGCTGGGGAGGTGGGCAGCCGCACCTGCCCCCGGTCTGTGAGAGGCTCCCTCTTTGCTCGACTAACGATGTGTGCTGTGTGCCCCACCAGGTCTTCTTCACTCTGCGCAAGAAGTACAACCAGATCTCCTTCCTGCACCTGTACCACCACACGGGCATGGTGGCGCTGGGATGGGGCGCCGTCAACTGGTTCACAAGTACGCGCAAAGGGTAGCATGCTGCCTACAAGCACTGCAAATTGCCTACCCGCCACGAGTTCTACTGAAGAGACATTGATTGAAAGTAATCTGAAGTAATTGTTCTTGCACTCAGCTGGCCACGGCACGATGCTCATGACCGTCAACTCCGCTGTACACACCATTCTCTACAGTTACTACCTGCTGACTTCTATCTCCCCGCAGTACGGCAACACGTGGTGGAAGAAGTACATCACCAAGATCCAGCTGGTAAGCACCGCATCTCCAGAAACGCCCCACGGCCTTAGGCACGGCCTTGGGTATGGCCTTGGGTATGGCCTTGGGTATGACCTTGGGTATGGCCTTGGGTATGGCCTTGGGTATGGCCTTGGGTATGGCGTAGGGTATGGCCTCAGGTATGGCCTTGGGTATCGCCATATGTACGTCCTTAGGTACGACCTTGGGCACGGCCTTGGGCACGGCCTTGGGCCTTTAGCATGACTTTCACGACATGCTCTCTGTTGCAGTTGCAGTTCCTGTTCCTCAGCATCCACTTCGGCAAGCTCGTGTTCAACAACCCCTGCAACTTCGCTCCCTTCGGTCTCATGATCATCATCCCACAGAACATGTTTATGTTCATTCTTTTCTCCGACTTCTATTACAAGGCGTACATGAGGCCAAAGCCCGTCAAGGCCTCGTAGCTTTGGGGATGTGTCCGTGTGTGAGTGTGTGAGCGACTGGGCGTGCGTGCGAGAGGGCGCGTGTTTTGTATAATGTGAGAGGGAGAGAGATATTCAATATTCATCTAGGTTATATCACTTATAATGAATGACTTTTAGACTAGCGTTTGTATGAGCGAAAGCGTACAGAGAAGGTGGGTGGCCACAATGGACACGACTGAGCATCGATGCGGCAAGCCAGCCATCCAGGAAGCCAGCCAGCCTGGCCCTGTCCAGTGGGGATCACCTTACTGTGTGAGCGTGAGTGAGTGTATGGGTATGTACAGGATATTTTTAAAAACAAACTGTGTGTGCATGTGTGTATCTATTGTGTGTGGAAGTGCGCGTGAGCGTGTGAGTGACTTTCCACGACAATCCTGTCTCGAGAGCGACTCTCAAGATCTCTAATTTAAAAATACGTTAATTTATTTATTTTCTTGTAAGATGGAAACTGTGGCGGACTCCTGCTAGACCAAATAAATGGAGGCCAGCAACCAATACCGCTACCCGGCTTGCGTCTTTATTTCCACTCACCCAGGGGCCTGAAGGCCCGAAGGCCTGGACCAGAGCGCGACCATGGGGCGTGGGGCGAGCACGGCGGCACTGTCTTTCTTTCGCATGCTTAACTAGGGTCACCGCCACTAGATTCCTGTCGAAATGTCGAAATCGCGGGGTTGCGCCACCGCACCGAATAGAGAGTGCGCGGCGCACCGGCCGCGGATCAGTCCAAGGCGGCACTCGGACCAGCCCGGTGGTCTAGTCCAGCAGTCCAAGGCGGCACCAGTCCGGCACCAGTCCGGCACCGCGACAGCCTGGTGGTCTGGTCCGGCACCGCGACAGCCAGGTGGTCTAGTCCGGCACCGCGGCAGCCTGGTGGTCAAGTCCAGCACTGCGACAGCCCTGTTGTCTAGTTCCGCACCGCGCCACACACAATCATGGCCAACGTGTCCAGCAACGTGATGCAGAGGCTCTGGGAGTGGCAGCACTACCACTTCGTGGAGAAAGTAGGTTAGTGTGTCACCCTGGCCATCCTGGCGATGTCTTTGCTTTCTCGGGGCGTCTCCTGAAGGGAGAGTCTTGTGTCGGCAGACCCCCGCATCTCCAGCTACCCGCTGTTCGGGCCGTCACTGGGACTCGGGCCGCCATGGGGACTGTTCGGCATCGTGGCCGCCTACATCTACTTCGTCAAGTTCCTGGGGCCGCGCCTCATGGAGAACCGCAAGCCTGTGGAGCTGCGGAGGATTATGATCGCCTACAACGCCATGCAGGTCCTCTTCTCGGGGTACACGTTCTACGAGGTAGGAGCAAGTTCGTGGCGTCCTTTCAAGTCCTTGTTTCTTAATTTCTTTCTCCTAATTTTGAGCCGATTGTGTGTCTAGTCGTTCGTGGCGGGATGGGGCGGTAGGTACAGTTGGTTCTGCCAGTACCTCGGCCCCGACGACTACACCCCAATGGACATACGGGTAAGCGAAACACATTGTATCGTATAAATTTCACATTTTCGGCATATTTCACGATCGTTTTGACTTTGACAGGCGGCGCGCTGTTCCTGGCTCTACTTTTTCAGCAAAATCGTGGACCTCGCAGACACGGTGAGTGAATAAGATTCATATCAAATGAAAAAAAAGAAAACTGTTTTATTTTGTTTGCATTCAATTTTTCTTTTGCAGGTTTTCATTGTTCTGCGGAAAAACTATAAACAGCTGTCGTTCCTGCACGTGTACCACCACGCCGTCATGGTGCTCGGGGTGTGGTACGGCATCGCGTACTCGCCTGGTTAGTGACCCTCAAAAGCTTTTTGCTTTGTTTACTTTCTGCATCCTGGGATCCAGATCTTGTCTAAGAGCGCGTGGTTGTTTCAGGTGGTCACGTGACATTCGTGGGCTTCCTCAACACGTTTGTCCACACCATCATGTACAGCTACTACTTGGCCACACTGCTGTTCGGCACTAAAAGCTTTAACTTTTTGAAGAAGTGGATTACGAGAATGCAGCTGGTGAGGAAGTGTACTCTGCTAAAAACAAACGCCAGCGTTCCCGGGCCTGAGTCCATCGACTCTGCCCTCATAGTTATGCATGAGACTGCTTGCCCAAGGGGACACTCACACACGCGCGCGCGCACACACACACTCACACCCACCCACTTCAAGCACCACGACTGCAAACAGAAACCCGCGCACGACGTGGTGAAATGTCGCATTTCAAATTCGCCTCTGCTTTCAGCTGCAGTTCCTGGGAGTGTTCGTGCACTCGGCGCAGGTCCTGTTCCAGCCGTCGTGCCGCGTGGACCGCAGCAACATGGTGTTCCTCATGATCCAGAGCGTCATCATGACCGCCCTGTTCTCCAACTACTATTACCACGCGTACGTCAAGAAGAAGCACCAGGCGTAGACTGCTTCGTAGTGCAGCGCAGAACCTTCACCTCATCCCACCACTATCCCGGCCAGACTTTACTCAGCAGGACGACTGAACTGATCTCAGGTGCCTACATATCAACTCATTATGTCTCAAACAAGGCGAAGAAAAAGAATTAAAAATATAACATCTGTATTTCTAAAAACAAAAGTGTCAATTTATTTATTTATACCTTTAAATCGTACATGTGCGTAACTTAAGGAAACTAACTTACTCTAAATTCCTGCCGATACTGAAATAATCGTTTTATCACTGCCTCGTTAGGTCAGGGCGACGACGGTAGTGATTTCCCCTACCAGACAGTAGGTGCGATGTGTGAGTGGGGCATCGCTCCCAGGCCCGGCCCCGGCCCGAGACCCGAGGCCCCAGGCCGGAGGCGCGTGGCTCGCTGCTCGCGGTTTGCGTGGTTCGTGGGCATAGCCACATTGGAGGGACAGGCTGGGAAACCCGGGTTAGCCAATAAGGCACTGCCGATTCACGATTCCTTGGCGACCGCCGCGGTTTTCCTCGCTATCGCCTTGTCGGAGTAGTTCTTGAGGTAGAAGTCGGTGAAGAGCACGAACATGAACAAGTTCTGGATGACCAGGGCGCCGCTGATGACCTTGTTGACCTCACAGTTGGGCATGAGCAGGGGCAGGCTCTCGTGGGCCACGTTCATGGCGAACTGGACCTGGAGGGGGAATCAGAGGTCAGAAAGTGCCGACACAGGTAGCCGCGGCAACCAGGGACTCGGAGGACTCACAATCTGCACCACGGTGATGTACTTCTTCCACCAGGCCACCTTGATCTTGGGGTTGTACAGGCTGAGGAAGTAGTAGCCGTACAGCAGGCAGTGCACGAAGCAGTTGATGAACCCGAGGAACGTGTGGTGGCCGCCTGGAAGCACAGACCGAGGCGTCAAGGGGGCGCACTTTCTCACGGGGGCCCTTCCGTCAACAACCAAACCGACAAAAACACAACTTTGCCTTGTGGGAAACTCTGAGGGAAACTCACCCGGGAACGCCTTGGTGCCCATCCATATGCAAAACACCATGCCCGAGTGGTGGTACACGTGCAGGAACGAGATTTGGCGGTGGTTCTTGCGCAAAACCATGAACACCTGAGCAAAGGTACATGGTGGTGAGAAAACGGCAGGACGTAGTCGACGGGGAGGATCAATGTCAATCGTTGCCTACCGTATCCAACAGATCCACGATTTTGAGAATGAAATACAGCCACACAGTGCGGGCCACCTGTGAATCAGTTAGAAGCAGGTGATGACTGAAGTCAATATCATGTAACACGGTCTCCTGTGGGAAAGACGCCTCACCTCAAAGTCGTACGGCTCCATTTCCATACTCAGTGGCTCGCAAATGTAGCTGTACTTCCACCCCCAGGCCAACCGTATACACTGAAACAAACGCAAACATGACGTTGCCTCAGGTGGCCCTCGCACAATACAAGAATCTACATATTTCACGCGTCGTCTTACCTCGTAGAAAAGGTAACCACACCAAACCACTTGCACACCGTTGTACACCAGCATGATCGTCCTGAGTTCAAAGGGTGGCCTGTTCTTCATCAGCCTGGGGCCCAGCGAGAGCACGAAGTACAAGTAGACCCCCAAGATGGCGGCGAGGTGTAGCGGGTTCGTTGCGAGGGGTAGGTTGCATGATCGTGGATCTGCAGGCGGCACAAAATTAACAGGACCATTTCCGTTTTGGCCGCCTTTTGTTGTTGTTGTTAGCGATTTGGCAGTTTCCGACTCACCGCAGTAGTTCCAGAGGTCGTCCGCCATCTTGGCTGCCACTTCGTAGGCCGCTCTCGTGACGGCCGCCATGGCGCCGAGGATGCCTTGCCTGTCTAGCGCGTCTGGCGATCCAACTACCCGCGAGTGCCGTGCCGCGATGCCACACGGTGCGGCCCCTTCCCGACCGTCTCGCACTATATGGTCGCCGTGGCTCGGCCCGTCCTCGGCTCGGCTTCGGCCCCTTCGGCCGCGCTCGGCTCGTCCCTCGGCTCGTCCCCTCCCACGTTATCGTAGGTCACGACGAGGTCGTGCCCGAATCACCGTTTACCGACTCCGAGTCCGGCAATTAGTTCGACGACTAATGGCTGTGGTCAGCGCGGCGGCCTGCAGCCTTGCCTGGAACGCTGCAGCGCCGTGTTCGGGAAGGAAGCGTGCAGATGCCGGCCTTGTGCGCCTTGCGTGCCTTGCCAGTGTGGGTCCCGAGACCGGTACCGGTAAAATGCCAAAATTTACACGGTTTTTGTGCACCGGGTATTAAACGAGTGTTAGTGTTTACCCCCTCGTTCAAGTCTATATGATTCGAGCCTTATTTGAGGACCGGTGGTGCGCGAAATGAGGAACCGCCGCGCTAGTCTCCCATCTCTGTTTATTAGCAACCTTAAAAGCGAGCGGCAATAAATACTACAACGAGTGCGATGACGGCGGCGGTGGCGGAGGGCGGCGCGGCGGCGGCGCTGCCGGCGAGCGGCCGGGCCCAGCGCGCGAACAGCGCCGTGTCCTGGTTGGTGGTGGTCCAGCCCACCACGCCGCGCTCCCGGTTCTGCACGCGCAGCCACAGCGCCAGCGGCTGGAAGAACTCCAGCAGCGGCCGCGCGTCCAGGCGGTCCGTGGCGCCCTGCGTGGCCACGCGCAGCACGTCCCGCCACGGCCGCGACGCGCCCAGCGACAGCACCTGCAGCACCGCGACACTGTCAGCACCCTCTACGCTCGCCCCTCTCTCCCTCTCTCCCCCTCCCTTACCTCCGCCAGCAGGCGGCCCGCCTCCCTGGACCGGTAGATGTCGCAGGTGTGCATGGGGCCGGGGTGGCCGGCGGCGCGGCACAGCGCCTCGTGGATCTGGAACTGCAGCACGAGGCTGACGAAGTAGCGCAGGTACGGCGTGTCGGCGGGCACGTGGTACTTGGCGCCCGGGTCGAAGTCGCGCTCGGACCGCGGCACGGGCGGGATGACGCCCTGGTGCCGCATGCGCAGCTCCCACCAGCGGCCGTTCATGTTCTCCACGCCCTCCGAGAACACGCGCCACCGCCACTGCAAGAACGTGGACGTGTCAGGCTGGACCAGGAATGAGGGCGGAGGAGGCCGAGGAGGCCGTGAGGCAGGACAGTGCACGCAGCGAGCACGTACCTGGTCGACCACGTAGGCGAAAGGCAGGTACACCACCTTGTCCAACGCCACCGTCAGCAAGTAGTTTATGTTGGTCTCTGCGAGGGGGAGAAGGACGGAGAAATGAGAATGATACAAACTCGCTGTCAAGTTGATTTGCAGAAATTCAAGCCGGTCGCTCCGCTCTGCGCCTCGGCATACAGGCCGTGTCCGAAATCGGTACTTTTCCACAAATTCCCCTACAAAGGTGCGTGCCATCGGTGGCGAGGCGCGCGTCTCCAATCATACTTTGAAATGAGTTCCCTCCCCTTCCCCCTCTCCGCGGCCGTCGAAAGCCCCGGTGGCACGCCACTGCGTGCCACTGCGTGCCACGCACCGTAGTCGTCCGTGATGTTGTTGAGCAGGCCGATCCGCTGCAGATGTCTGGGCGTGGTCACCGACAGCCCGATGGCGTCCCCGACGGCCTCGTGGAACGCTGCAACGCGAGGGGAGTCTTCCGTGAGGGCAGTGCGCCGGCAGCGCCAAGGGCAGCGCTCGTTATACTGGTGTGGCACGCAGACTCACCCGGGTTGGCACCCCGCCTGAAGATGTAGGGCTGCTCGGCGTAGTGCAGGTAGTACTGGATGTGCGCCATCTCGTGGTGGATGGTCAGCAGGTCGTCCATGGTCACCTCCGTGCACTGTTTTATCCTGCGAACGACAAAGCTTTAGCAGTGTGTGCTGCTGTCCGGACCGGACACAAGTGACTCGAGTTGTGGGCCTGTCGGCCTCCTACCTGTAGTCCTTCCGGTTGCAGAAGTCCCAGGCGGAGGCGCGGCACACTGCCTCGCGGTCCACGGGCCGCTCCAGCACGGAGTGCCGCCAGAACTCGACGGGCATGGGCTTCAGCCCCAGCGACGTGAAGAACTCCTCCGCGGTCTGGAACATCCTGCCAGGCCGGGCGCTTAGGATGAGAGGCAAGGCCGGGCCGCGCGGAGAGCGCCCGCGGATGCTGCGACGGCAACCCGCCGCACGCGGCTGCACCGCGACGCGCCGCCTTGCCTACCCGCCGGGCGCTCTCCGAGGCAGCCAACGGCAGCCTCAGCGCTGGGTCTACATTGCTTGCCGGCTTGCCTAGGACGCGGCGTCGTCTCCGCGACCGGAAGCCGGTGATTCCACGTCGGCTGGCTGCGGGAGGGGAGGGGAGGGGGGGTCCTGCAGGAGCTCCACCAGGGCGTGGCGGCGAGCGCGGCACGGCGCCGTGGACGCCAGGACACTTGGAATGGCATTGCGGGGGCCTCGGTGCTGCGGTGCTACCAACCCTCTCCGGTGAATCGTGCAGTGCGTGCGTCGGCGGCCCGGGCTCGTCCGAGGGCTCGTCCGGGGGCTTGTCCGAACCTCAGCGGGGTGTATCCCTGGCGCAGCATCTCGGGCGTCACGTCGGCGGCCTGCTTGTCCGGGAACGGCACCACCAGGTCGGCGATGTTCTTCCAGCTCTGCGCCCACATGTTGCCTGCCGCACATAAGGGCATTAGTGGAGGTCAGGCGCACAGTGGGCCAGAAGACCGGTGTAGGCGGACAAAACTCTAGATGCGTTTTGAGCTACAGAGTCGCTCAATGGGACTCACCCAGCAGGTGGGCGGGCAGCGGCCCATCCTCGCGCACCAGGTCGCCGTAGTGGCGGTGCAGCTGGCGGCGCACGTAGGAGTGCAGCTGGCGGTACAGCGGCGACACCTGCGCCCACAGCGTCGTCACCTCGGACTCCAGCTCGGGGTCGTCGTACGGGGAGCGCATGTGCTCGCCGGCGTCGCGGAACCCTGGACATAGCGAAGCACGTGACGGTTATGGTGAGGCCGCCGCCGCGCAGTGGGCCACAAGACCAGCACCGGCGGTCAAAACACTAGACGCGTTTTGAGCTCCAAAGAAGCTGAACAGATCTTGAACCGAGCGTGTGACCCCACCAATGGATTCCTCGTTCGGAGAGCAATCCGTTGATGGGGTCACACGTTCGGTTCGAGTACCATTAGCGAGTGAATCTGGAGCTCAAAACGCGTCCGGGATTTTGGCCGCCTCCACCGGTCTTCTCGCCCACTGTGCGCCGCCGAAGGACGCGGCCGACGTACCGTTGAGCCTGGCGGCCTCGTTGGCGAGCTGCACGTAGCGGACGAACTTGGGGCGCAGGGGCGGGCCCACGGCGTCGTGCCAGGCCGTCCAGGCGCGCTGCAGCTCGCCGGGGTCCCTGGAGCGCGCCAGCACGCGGCTCAGCTCGGGCTCCAGCCGCCAGTCGCAGGCCTGGCCCTGCACGCCGGACACGGGGCACACGCGGGCGCGCGCGTACACGTCCTTCATGTCCCCGATGAGCTGCATCAGCTGCAAGCAGAAGGCGTTGGCGACGCGGCCGGACGCTGCTCCACCACTGTAGGCAGGACGCGCGGGGCTCCACGCGTGGCTGGGCAAGGTGGAGCGCCGCGACGCCTCAGCCGTCGACCCCGGCGTCGCGGCCCGTGGCGCGGCCGCGATTCGAGTCCAGGACCTAGGACCCCGGACGGACTCACCTCCGCGAAGCGGTCGTCGGCCAGGGCGTTGCGGCCCTCCTGCGAGAGGATCTGCAGCTGGCGGCGCGAAGTCGCGTCGGGGATGCGCGCCCAGGACAGCGACGTCGCCTTGCGCCAGGACACGCGCCCGAACTTCCAGTTGAGCGCCTGCTCCTCCAGCTGCAACACGACGGGTCACGGCGGTGAGCAGAGCGGAGCCATAACGGCCCCGCCGCCATTCCGCGTCAAAGTCTCGCTCATCACCTCCAAGCCTCGCTTCCGCAATTTTTCATACTTTTACAGTCGAATCCTGTTTAGGGATCTAGCGCTCAAAACGCGTCGAGAATTTTGGCCGCCTCCACCGGTCTTCTGGCCCACTGTGCAAGGGCGGGCCGAGGCAGGGAGGAAGCGTTATTCTCGGCTCGGTGTTGATGGCTGAGCATAATCTGTCCGCGGGCCGGAAGGCGTATTTCAGCTGACGCAGGGCGGGGCGGGGCGCGGCGCGGCGGGAAGGACACCGTCGGGAGCGCCGTTTTCAAATTTCCAAAAGACCTTTCGCGCCCGTCCTGCCGACCCTTGCCCCCGCCTCAGCCTAGGTGAGCCATGCGCCGACGCCGAGGTCCTGCGGCCGATTACCGATGCAACGAACCGGACTCAATGAGTAGGCCACCCAACATAAGGGCCTCCAAGCTCCCGAAACGGAACCCCAAGGCCAAAGTCCAACGCGGTCGAGATTTGAAACAAAACAAAAAAAGGTTGGCGGGGTTTGCGGCGACATTGTCGATGCTGTCGGTAGGCGGAAGCGCGTCGGAGGAAAAAGAGTTGGTTGGCGGCAACGGAACACAACGCCCCTTCCCTTCCCCCTCCGCGGCGTGTGACTGCTGGGGTGCAGCGAGGTGGTGCGAGAGCGGCGGCCTGCCCCTCGCTCTGCCCCTCGGCGTCGAGCACAAGGAGGGCGTCACTGTGACGCGGCCGACGCGGGCTAACGGGAGCCGCGACCTGTCTCTCTCCTTCTCTCTCTCTCTCTCTCTCTCTCTCTCTCTCTCTCTCTCTCTCTCTCTCTCTCTCTCTCTCTCTCTCTCTCTCTCTCTCTCTCTCTCTCTCTCTCTAGCCCATCAGATAGCCTGCCGAAGCTGCAGGCCGATGCCGAAGTGTCGTTAGTTTGGTCGCTGTCTCTGTCGCACGCACGGGGCGTTCCTCAGGAGTGCGAGAGAGACAGGGCGACGTTGCTATGTCGGCCTGCGGCGGCACCCGGTGGCACTGGCCGCGGACCGAGGAGAAGGAGGACAAGAAGTGCCGCGCGGCGGACGACGCGACGGGACAGGACGGGGCGGAAGACACTCACCATTCGGCGGCGGTTGCTCTCCGTCACGTTGGTGCTGAAGCCCCACGTCGCCGAGGTGACGCGGAAGCACATGGCGGCGGCCTCGCGGTCATACTCGCGCAGGAACTGGCTCGCCTGGGGGCACAACAAAGAGGTGGTGGTCATTGGCCGGCGGAGCACTGAGGAAGATCAAGTTTACGGGAACCTCCAGGAAGGCCAAATGAATCCCGATCAATTCCAGAGGCGACAGGATTGCCCATCCCAAACACTTCCGGGTAGCGGAAGCGGCACCGCCCGGGTCACCCTTGCTTTATCCATTTTCGAAAAGCCGAGTCTTCTCCAACACACACTCACTCATACCCTCACACCCACGCACACAGAGACCCATCACTCCTCCGTATGCGGGTCAGTGGGCGTTGTGCGTCCCGTTCCGCCCCGTGCCTCGCTGGGCTGGGCCTCCAAGCCGGGCCGCTGGTCCTCGCAGCCCAATCCCTGATGCATTTCGGCATCTGCAGAGCCTCCGCCCACCCGCGGAAAAAAAAGGGCGGCGGAAAGAAGCGATCCCGTTGCGTAAGTGCGCAGCGCGCGCACGCACAGGGAGTGAGACGATTATTCAACGCGGACTCGCGAGGAGGGGAGCGGCAGCATGTGGCGAGCAGACCGATTCCGAGAGTCGTTTTCGTCGCTCTGTCTCTCTCGCACCTCTACGGCACACCCCGGCACACCCCACGAGTGCGAGAGAGACAAAGCGACGGAAAAGACGCTCGCAATCAGACTACAGTGCTGCACTGCCCCGCGACGGCAGCGGGGGAGGTTCTGCCGAAGAGGTCCCCGTTTGTCCGTCCATCGCGGAGGCCTGCGCTTTTGTCCGCCAAGTCGGGGGCATCTCCTCGGTCCCCAGTCCAGCAGGTCGCGGGCAGGGCAGGGCAGGCCTGGCAGCGCGCGTGGCGCCTGGTCTTGTTTTTACGGTCTGTGTACCACCAGGCGCGGGGCGCGGGGGCGGGGCGGCGCAGCGGACGTACGCCACGGCGCCCCGGCCTGGCGGTGGGGCTGGCGGTGGGGCAAGCGGCAAGCGCGCACTCATCGCGAACTGCGAACGCTTCGGCGAATGCCGCCGGCCGATGGAAACGAGAACAAAATCAGCGTTCCGGGGAATCTCGACTTCCCTTCGCCGCTTTTGTCGGCAGCGGCAGAACAAGGGACTCGAACAAAACGCGCCAAGACGTCGAAGACGTCGAAGACCGAACGGCGAACAGAGAATAGAGCCCCTTTCCGGTCTTTTCGGCGACGGCGCGGCGGAGGAAGCGCCGGCCGAGGTGCCTGGCCGGCCTGGCTCGGCTGCACTTTGCGCACCAAAGCACTTCCTGCACCGCGCACCGCGACGTCGGCCTTCTTCGAGCGGAGCACGGCGACGACGCCATTAACGGCGTCCTCGCGGTCCCGGAGCCCCGGACCGCCAACGCCACTACACACACGAGTTCAGTAATGGCCTGGGAGTTGACACACTGGGCGACGCACCTCGATGTCCTGCTGCAGCTGGGCCCGCGGCGCCGGCACCAAGGCCAGCAGCGCCAACAAGCACAAGGCCCCCATGGCGCTGAACACGGCGTTGAACGCGGGGTCGAACACGGCGTTGAGCACGGCGGGGGGCGCGGCGGCGGCGTTGCGCGGCGTTCAGCACACCGTCGACGGCGAGGCTATGGCGGCGCATCGCGCATCACGGAGCAGACCAGCGACGCATCTGCCGCACACGAAGGAAGGCGCCGACTGGGACGTACTGGAAGGAGCGGGCACCAGGCACGGGCCCAACGCAGGAAGGAGAGGGGGGAGAGAGAAAGACAGAGTAAGAAGCTCTCCAGGGCGAAGAGGCCTCATCCGTGACGGACTCCGCGAGCCCAAGGAAGCTGAACGGACTCTAGCGGACTCTGTGCATACAGCACGTGAAGGAGGGGGGAGAGGGGGGGGATGACATGATCATACAGGTAAGGTGTAGAGAGATGCTCTGGCGGAATAAAATCAAGGTCAAGCCGATGCTGGCGCGGGTTCGAGTCCCGCCAGGGGCAGACGTTTCCGTTTTCCGTTCTTCGTCTTCCGCGCGTTTCCGCGAGTGCGATACGCGACGACGGCGTGCCCTGGGCCGTGGGCCCTGGGCCTGCCTCCTCCCTTGCCGCTGGCCGCGCGACACGGCGGCACGGCGGACGCGGAGCTCGGCTCGGGACGCCGCGCGCTCGCGTGTCACACGCGCGTGACCTGTGCCGGCCGAAGCGTGGCGGCGGCGCGTGGCGTCGTGCGAAAACGTGCTCTGCGTCACGCGAAGCACGCCGGCACGCCGCGTCACCGGGGGGACCGCGACAGCCACCAGGATGCTGTCCGGGGGCGGCGGACGAGGGCCAAGGGCGGCGCAGAGGACGCCGTCACTGCCAAGGGCGCGCCGGCGGAGTGGTGCGAGTGGCCGAGGCCGGGGACAGCATGTGGTCGGCCAGGTGCGGGGCGCGGGCCGCGGTGCCGCGGGGGCGGCGCGTTGTTGGCAGCCTTGGGGTGGCGGGGTGCCAGCGGCCCACAGTGGAGTGGAGCCGAATGCCTTTGTGCCGGGCCCGAGGCCGGGCCGCACAGTCCCACCTCGTTGACGGCGAGCCATCGGCGTCCCGGGCCGCCGCCGCCGTGGTTACCGCCGCGCCCCACGCAGGCCAAGGTGCCGCCGACCGGCGCGGTTCATTGCGCCGCGGTGTCGTGGACGACGCCGTCAGCGTGTTCATTACGGAGCAGGAGAGAGAGACCCGGGGAAAAAGGGGGGGGGACAAAAAGTCGGCCTCGTGCCTGCGACCCAATACTGTACCCAATCAGCCGGGGCTGGGCTGGGCTTGGGTGGTACCCCTCCCACCCCGCACCGCTCCCGCGCCCTGCCGGTCGCCGAGTCCAAAGTTATCACGGCGGCACCCGCGCTGTATGAGCTTTGGCTGTAATGGGGGAGTTGTAAAAGAGATTAGGGTATCACCCAATCACCTCGCGCGCTGTGGCACCGCGGCACCGCGACACCGCGGGAAGGGCCCGTCCCGTCGCGCGGCTAGGGTACGCAGGCCGCGTGGCTTTATCCGGCTTTATCGCTGCGGGTGCACCCAGCAGACTGATTCCCAGATCCCTCTCTCGCACTCATGGGGCGTCCGTAAGAGAGACAGGTTAGCAGTGTTCGGAATCACTCTGCAGGGCAAACCAGGGCCAGTCGCGGCCCGAGGGGTCATGTCATCGTAGGGCCCAAACTGCCGCGAAACTGCCCTCCCCCCCTTTTCCCCGGCCCCCCGACCCGGGCCTCCTCTAGCATCTCTAGCGCATCCGCCCCGCGTCTTCAGAATGACGGGCCGGCCTTTGAATTGTTGTTGTTTGTTTTTCGTATGAGTCTTATACCAACAAAGACACCGGCAATTTGGCGCGACCTTGAATCAGGGCGGAACCCTCATCCCGCCTTCCGGGCCTTCCGGGCCGCCGCCAACGCCAACGACGACGACGGGGACCTGGCCCGGCCTAGGGCTAAATGCGACTCACACACTCACACACACACACACACACACACACACCGCAACAACGCGACATCGCGACATCTGCACGCACTTGGGACATCAGTCTCGGTCCAGGGAAGCCCAGGGACGCGGCAAAGCCAAGCAAAGCCGTGGCGACGCCGTCGGCGACGACACCGTCGTCAACCGCCACCCTGGCCGCCAGCTTGCAGCCCCGCGCCACACGGCACACTCATGCACACCGAGCGAGAGATAGCGCCCTTGGGGGGAACGCCGATGTCGACCAGAAGTTGATCCTTGCCCCCGTCCTGCCATCTGCGGGCTGGACAGGCTGGAAAGGCTGGGCCTTGGGCTGGGCTGGGCTGGCCAGTTTGCAGGGACCGTGGGGCGTGGTGGGGCACGCCGGCAAATTCGCAGCCGCGAACCCCGCGGACAGGCCTCAGTGCCTTCGTCGCTCTGTCTCTCTCACTTCCCTGCGGGACGCCCCGTGAGTGCGAGTCAGACAGAGCGACGAAAGAAAGCACACTGTTCGGAATCGGCCTGCCGAGCACAGCGGCACAGCCAAACGCGTCTCGCCTGGCTCTGGCCTTGCCAGTTTCCCGGCACTGTGTGAGTGCCAGTTAGTGTGTATCCACTGCGAAACACTCTACCCTGTCTCTGTCTCGTTTGTCTCGTTGCGGCTTGCGGCAGCTCGCGGTGGCTTTCCCCGTGCTGCCCGAGAAGCAGCGAGTATGAGAAACTCGAGTGCGGCGCACCGGCTGCGGCTGGCGAGGGTTGCTCTCGACCGGCACGCTGTATTTCTCAGCCCCGGGGGGAAGGTACCTACTGCCGGAAAGAGCCTCACGTGAACTTTGAACAAACACGATCCCCGAGTGCTCTCAGTCCTGCTCCCAGATCACTACTATGGTGATCCGTGTGGGGGCATTGTTCACACGTTCTGGACTTGGAAGAGAATCTGCATTTCGGAGCCCAGCCTGGTGCGGAGCTGAATGAAGATGTGGCCCGAAATGGTTTAACTTAACAATGTCATCGTTCGGTCACTGTCAAATAACCTTGAGTGTTCAAAACAAAACATTGTACATGAGTGCTGCCGCGAACAGCTGATTGATTGAGAGACGCCGACTGTCTTGCATCTGCACAACTTTACTCAAGTCTCAAGCGTTGCCTAAGTTGTTGAGTGAAATGGTGCACTCGTCTACACCGGTTCCTTCCACCAAGCACTATGCGGACTCGTTCTGGTGCACCTACGTCGTCTCGGTGGTTGCTGCAAGCATAGCAGAAGTCTGTAAGTGTCTCAGTGTGTCCCACATTTGTACGGTGCTCATCTGCCTCTGTCATCACTTTTGTTTATTTTGGAGCTAGGGTTATGTTAAACTCTTCTGTCAACCCAATTTTAATTTGCCGTCAATTGGGCGGTCTGCGCTTTAATGCATGCTATGATTATGATACATTTTGTTCCTCACAGAACGTTATCCTTTTGGGTCATTTAATATTAGTGCTTTTGTTACAGTGACTTATCCACTTGATCTCACTAAAACGCGACTTCAAATTCAAGGGGAGAAGGCTGCAGCACAACATGGAATCTCAAATGTAAGCTGTTCTCTGTAATTCCATCTTAGAAATTGTACTTATTATCTATGACATACTTCAAACCAGTGCTACTACCCATTGTACTCCTAATGAGTTATTTAAATTTCATTTTAGGCTGGACCATACAGGGGTATGTACAAGACTGCATTAGGTATTGCTCAAGAAGAAGGTGCACTAGAGCTTTGGCGAGGAATAACACCAGCAATATACAGGCATGTTGTATACTCTGGTATTCGCATTGTGACTTACGAACGACTCCGAGACGATGTTGCTGGAAAAAACCCCGATGGCTATTTTCCAGTTTGGTGAGCTAACTAAGTACCTATTTTTAAATCTTTTGTGACTCTTGAATGGGAGCTACAAAAATCCAACTAAAAATCCCACACTCTTATCGTTATCCAATAATTATTTGTTTCTTTTTTTTAAATTTAGGAAATCAGCAATTTGTGGTGCAACAGCTGGTGCTATTGCCCAGTTTGCCGCTAGCCCTACTGATCTTATCAAAGTTCAAATCCAAATGGAAGGGAAACGTAGACTTCTTGGTAAACCCCCAAGGTATGTGTTAATTTTAATTTTAACTTGCATCATGTACTGATTCTTAAATTATTCTACAGTTCATATCGTAAAAAAAATTTCTAAAGATTATGTCTTTATTATTTTTTTCAGAGTGCTCAGTTTTGGTCACGCATTTCAACAGATTTTGGCCAGTGGAGGTGTAAAAGCTTTGTGGAAGGGTTCAATACCCAATGTCCAACGAGCAGCTCTTGTAAATCTGGGAGACTTGACTACTTATGACACTGCAAAGCACTTCATTCTGACACACACCACTTTAACAGACAATCATTTCACTCACATACTTGCAAGGTTTGATTCTGAGAAAGATTTCTTTCTTTTATGGATTTTTCAACTAAACTGATTGAAACTGACCATACTTAATTTCTCTTCCAGTGCATGTGCTGGATTAGTAGCAGCCACCATGGGTACCCCTGCCGATGTTGTGAAAACAAGAGTCATGAATCAGCCAACGGACGCATCTGGCAAGTAAGTATATTCTTTTACCTTTATTATTTCAAAAGATATCAATGAATAACCATCCAATTTTCTTCCATTGTTCCTAGGGGCCTTGTTTACAAATCATCAATTGACTGCCTTATTAAGACAGTGGAGAATGAAGGAGTGTTAGGATTATACAAAGGGTTCCTTCCAGTATGGATCCGAATGGCCCCTTGGTCCCTTACGTTTTGGCTGTCCTTCGAGCAAATACGTCATGCATTAGGGGCTAGTGGGTTCTAGTGAGCAGCAACTTTCGATCTTTGGTCATTTTAGATGCTTTACCAAACCCTATTGGTGTTCAGAGCAAACATTATTTTGTCTAAAAGTTTTACCATGAAGACTTTCTAAGCATATGCTTCTATTTTGTAGCTTTGTGTGTGACCAAGTTACTACAGAATTGATCTTATTACTTATGACTTCCAAGAAGTGTTTGCGTGTTTGCGTTGATTAGATCAGTCTCCTTTTAATGTTAGATCTATAATGTTTATTATGTTTAACTTGTGCTTGGTGCGTGCAGGTCATGAGAATGATATGCACTGTGATATGTTCATATAGCAAGGTATGATTTTCGACCACCATTCTTTCCAAATTTCTAAATATTCTTTTTGGATATTTCTTGAATTAACTCATTTGCTATCACATGATGTAGTATTGAATTACAGTATGAGTTGAACATTTTATTTATGGCTGTGAGGCATAATTAGCAGTTCTATGTCTAATGATTACCATTCCACAGTTGCAATGAATTTAGATCCTTATTGTGATATGTATCATACCTGTTTTTAAGTACTGTAATTCCAGCATGAGAAATATAATCAATTTTACACATCACGCACATATGTGTTCATTTGACAAACAACAATAAGAGTGATGGTATGCCTGTAAAAGTGATTGCAACCTTTTTATTTTTTTTGTTGCTGTATTTTTATTTTCTCATTGTTTTTTTCCCTCTTTTACGTCTTATTTCTCATTGAAAATGTGACAGTTTTACCTATATTTCAATTATGTTTTCAATGATTAGCTTTAAGGTTGTTTTTGTTACAAACCCTCTATCACATGTATAAATTCTGTTATTGTCTGCTTAGGCAAGAATGACACTTAATTGTTGTTCAGGAATATGCTGAGAGTTATTTGTGAAAGGAATGATTTTAGACACATTTTACTGGTATCAACTTTTTAAAAAGATTTTTGTTTGTTCTTTTTGTGTATGTGCCATTGAGAGCTAGTCCTGTCTTTTTACCTGTTGACACATTTTTAATGTAGGACTTTCTGAAGTGCTGTTAAAATTCACATAATTAATTTGGCACTGACATGGCCATTGCAGTCAATATTCTTATTTACACCTGTGAGTTATTTTTGTTGTAATATTTCTTTTAAGTTCTAGTCGTCTTCACTCTTTTGAATTGGCATAATTGGCATGAATCTGTTTGAAGTGTTGGCAGCTGTAGGAATATGAATTAGATACGTTGAAGCATTACCATCAATGTTCAGTCATAAGTTGTAGTTTCCTGTTAGTACGTACTGATAATGCACACAATCGAAGTAAAGAAAATAGAATAGAACCTTCCACTAAGTGTTTTGCTGTATCGGTAATCTGGTTCAAGTAAGTCTTGCTCTTTACAATAAAGGGGTATTGGCAAAATATCGGTTGTTGTCGTTCGCCCCCATTACCACTTCAATTTGTCCATGAAGCGCCGAAGCGCCTAGCGAGGCAACCCACTTTACATCTTGTCCTGGCAGCGCGCCGTGGTGGTAGGCCACCCAATCGACTCTCCGGTCTGCTAGGCTGCCTGCCACAACGGCGCTCGCCGTCGTCGTCGACGGTTGCGAGCGTGATTCGGGTTAGACGCGCGACGCGCCCCGCCCGCCATTCATTTCCCATGGCATCATTCATTCATTCATTCGTTGATTCGTTCATTCATTCATTCTTTGGGAAAGGGCTGGTGCGTCCATCCCGCCCAAGCTGCCTTGTCTGCCCTCACCGTTCCCCATTGGTCCGCGACACACGCGTTTGCCCGTTTCAATCGCGGGAGCGGCCTCTCGCCTTTTCTCGCTCTCATGGGGCGCGGCGCGGGGGGTGCGAAAGGGGCAGAGCGACGAACGAATCGCGACTCGCGGTGGACTTTGCAATAATTATCGCCACCGGGGCGAGGAGGGCGGGGCGGCGAATCTGAGCCATCGGCAGCGCGAAGCAAGGCGAAGCGCATCGCCGGCCAGGCCAGGCAGGCCAGGTCGCCGGTCGAGTGGCGACGCTAATTCTAATACCATCAACACGCCCGGCCCCCGGGTTATCTCGCTCATCTCCCGGCCACCAGTCTGCGGACTGATTCCGACAGGCGTTTTTGTGGCTCCGTCTCTCTCGCACTCCAGGGGCGTCCCGTGTTGGTGCTAGAGAGACAGAGCGACCAAACGACTCTCGGAATCGGGCTGCTGCACATTCAGAGACGGGTCGCGGCGCGCGGTCCATTGGCGCCCGACGTATAGAGTCGTGCTCCTATTCGGAAAGCGGCCAATTCCATCCGGCGGTGTCGAAGGAAACGAGAAAAAACCAAAGGCGTTGCACTTTTTGCCTGGGAGTGCGTCATTCAACTCCAGGGACCTTCGAATGCCCTAGGGTCCCGTAGGGCCAGCGGGAACACACGGCGCTAGCGGGCACTGTGCCGGCCGTCTTTATTGGGGTCTATCTCTCTCGCATTTATGGGACAACCCGCACCGGTGCGAGAGGGATAGAAAGAGGCCCGCACTGCTCGGAGTTGGAGTCACCCTGCAGGCGGGACTGTGGACTCTGTGGACGGGTCCCGAGGGTTCGGCCGGACGAGCGGGCGCCGCGCGGACGAGTCCCTGATGGGGCCCGGGTCGGCCCGGGTCCAGGGACGGCGACGGGCCTTGATCTCTGAACGCTGCCTCGCTGCCTCGCCGTAGCGATCCGGAACGGGCTCCAGGTTGTGCTTGGAAGAAGGCGACCCGGAACTTGGTTCGGTGCGCTCTGCGGGCCACTGCAGTACTGGCCAGGCCGCCGGGCCGGGCTACACAGTGCGAGGGCGAAGGGCACACCGACCAGCATAGAAGGGCCTTCTTCACCGTTACGCGGCGGGGCGGGGCGACGGGAGCCTCATGCAGCATGAGCGCGGTGCCTTCGGGTTTCGGGCGTTTCGGGTCGCGGCATGCAGGACCCAGGGCAGCAGAGCCTGCATCAGCATGGAGGGCCGGCGTACAGTAAGACCGGCGGAGGCGGCCAAAATTCTAGACGCGTTTTGAGCTCCAGAGTCGCTAAATGGGACTCGAACCGGGCGTGTGAACCTACGAATGGATTGCTCGTACGGAGAGCAATCCATTGGTGGGGTCACACGTTCGGTTCGAGTCCTTTTCAGCGACTCTGCAGCTCAAAACGCGTTTAGAATTTTGACCGCCTCCAATACCCTTCTGGCCCACTGTGCGCCGGTCGGCTGGGCCGGGTCGGCGCCGCGGACGTCCGGCGCCGTCGCTGAATCGGTGCAGGGACTCGAATGACTCCGCGACGGCCACCCGACGAGGCGCGAGGCGTTTCGCGGAACGGCGAGGTAGACCATGCGCACGCACGCCGGGGCCGTGCACGCCGCCTAGCCGCCCGGCGGGCCATTTCATTCTTGTAACCGTTGTGAGAAAAGCGCGCGCCTTTATCAAGCCGGTGAGATCGTCCTGCCTGCACACGGTCGGCACGGCCGGCACGGAGACAAGGTCCTTGTCGTGCTGCTGGCACCGCAGCCAGGAAGGGGCTGCACGGCCCGGCCCGGCCCGGCCCGGCCTGCTGGACGTGGCGCCAGTCGCCGGAGCCTGGAGTCTTCGCCGTCTTCGCCGTCTTCGCGCGCCCTGAGCGGCGGCTTCAAGCTTCAAGCTCGCCGGTCATCACTCGCAGGGATCACTTGGAATAAAACAAACACAAGCGAGTCTGGAAGCTCGTAAAAGGCCGACCACTTTGTCTGGCCGCTGCTCTTTTTATATCACTTTTTCAGGCGTCTTACATATTCACACACGCGCGAGGCGATGACCTTGCCGGCGACGTAAATACTCTGGAAGAAAAGATTACCCTCTAATCGCTCCGCGAGCCGGGTGGAAACCGGTCCCCTTCGTTAATGGAGACACTGGTTGAAAAGCCGAGGAGGTATGAGAGGTAAGCAGCGGTAAGCGCGCAAGGCGGAAGCCTGCACCGCGGGCCCCGCATGGCCCCGCACCGCGTGCACCGGCAGGCTCCCCGCGGCCGGCTCTCTGTCTCTGTCTCGTCGCGGACGAGTCGCGGACGAGGAACGAGGGCAAGCTGTAACGTCGCGATGAGACTTTGCGTCAGCGACGCACACTTCTTCGGCCTTCACCTCGGACAAAAAAACAAAAAACTAAACGCCTCTGACAACAAAATAATGAGCCGGCCGTTCTAGACGTTCGAGACGTTCGAGACGGGTCGACAAGCCCGCCGCCAGCCGCCACTGTCTCCGGGGTCGCCGTCGACGCCCGCGTCGGCCGCGTCCCGGTGGAGTGCCCGAAGCCCAAGCCAGGCCTCGCCGCCGCGCGCACCGCGCCGAGGATCCAAAGTCTCGCCTCGTTCGCGGTACTACCTGTTTATATCGCCGTCACTGTCGCTCTCCAAAGGCGGCTCCAAAGTGATGCTCGACGTCAAGACACTCATTTCGAGGTCGAGAGTCAATTGGCCTTCGCATGTCTTCTCGAAAACAGATAGATAATCTCTAAGAACGAAAAAGGGAGCGAGAGAGAGAGAGGAAAGTATGGATTCTGAAGCGCCATCATTGGACGTACCGCAGCACGAAGCGTGCCTCCACCTGTCACAAATCCGCATAGAGCGTACGGCGGCCTGCAGAGCGACTAGTGACCCCCTCCTCCCCCTCCCCCCGGGGTACCCCTGGGGTGCTTCTGGATTCGCGAACCTTAGAGGCCCTCTTTCCGGACATGTGAGATGCTGATGTTTGTCTGCGCTGAGCCGCAAAGGCCTAGACACGCAGAGCACGCAGGTCAAGATGCCACGTTTGTGTGTGTGTGAGTGTGTGAGTCAGTGTCTGTGTGTGCGCGCGCCGTACGAGTGTTTGTGTCCGCTACGCGACGACCTACTACAAGAGCTGCCCTAAATCAACTTGACAGATCGTGGTCTCGTTTTATTTTTTGGTAACCAGAAAAAGCGCTGGGCGACGCCCAGTGCAGTGGCACAGAGCGTGCGAGTCGAAAGCTTGAAGCGACCATCCCTTTCCCTTTGGATTCTGACCGGAAAGAGCGCATGCCGCTGCAACTGGAATTCAACTCCTTCGAGGCCGAGGAGCGAGTCGAAATTCGGGAAGCAAGTACCACACTTGAAAAGCAGTTAGACGGCGAAGCGTTCCGAACACATAATTGCACACGAAAACTGTGCCAGGTGTACATCGCGTGCTGCAGGTCCGCGTCGCTCCGCGTGCAGTGCGACGGCCGCAGCCGCACGGAGCGCACGGAGCCGCCCCTCCCCGCCCCTCGGCTTGCGTGACGCATCCTGCTGGTTATTTCGGGTCAAATTGGTGCATCGCGCAGTCCGGCCGGGGCAGAGGCTGGCAACCCGCCGAGTGCAGCCGGCACGGCCTGCAGGAGTGCAGGAGGGCCTCTACGGCCTGCAGGGCCTCCACGGCCTCCACGGCCTCCACGGCCTCCACGGCCTCCACGGCCTCCACGGCCTCCACGGCCTCCACGGCCTCCACGGCCTCCACGGCCTCCACGGCCTCCACGGCCTCCACGGCCCCTCCACGGCCCGCCCCCGACCTGGCTGCTATCCGCGTGGGCGGGCTAATCTCAGGCATCGCTGCTGATACGCCGGACCGGCGAGCCCGTCAACCTGTCCTGTCCACGCGCCGGCTATCTTTGGTGGCCCCAAAGGGAAAACCCTGGCCGGGCTGTCTAGGCCCGGCCGGCGCGCCGCTCCCAGGGCTTCCCTTGCGACACGAGCTCAGAGTCGGGAGCAGCCGCGGGAAGGACAGAGACAAGAGGCACAAATTACGAACAGTTATCGCCGCTCCGCTCCCACCCCACGGCGTTGCACAAGCAGCGTGGTCCTGCCGAGCGATTCGGAAAAGCGGTGTGTCATTCTGTCTCTCTCGCACCCTTGGGGAGAGCCCCGTGAGCGCGACAGAGACAGAGCGACGAGACGACTCTTCGGCGGTCGCCATGCCGGTCGCCATGCCGGTGCCGCGCGGTCCGGCCGCGGCCTGCGGATGACGTGACGTGGCGGCGCGGCACTGATACACTGACTGATCATGATCGCAGGCTGCGGGGCACCGCGGCGCTGTCACGTCGCTGTAGTGTTGTGTTCGAAACCGAGCAAAAACAGGGGATGCATGGCTTCCTCCGCGACGCGGCGCACAGTGGGCCAGAGGACCAGTTGAGCAGCCAAAATCATAGACGCGTTTTGAGCTCCAGAGTCGCTGAGCAGGACTTGAACCGAACGTGTGGCCCCACCAACGGATTCGTCGTTCGGGGAGCAATTTATGGGTGGGGTCACACGTTCGGTTCCAGTCCCATTCGGCGACTCGGGAGATCAAATCGCGTCTATAATTTTGGTCGCCTCGCGCGCACGCGGCACGCGGGACTGCGACGTCATCGCACTCGACCAACTTGAACCGGCGACCCGCCTTGCCGCCTTGCCTCCTAGCCGGCAATGCCGGCACTCTGGTCACAACGACAGCGTTTACCCGTCCGTCCCTCCGTCAGCAGCACTTTCGGCCGATTTGCGCCGTTTTGTCTTGTTTACTTGCGCGGCCCATTATTGACGCCCGCCCCCTCTTTGAGGAAGGGGGAGGGGAATTCCCCCCACCTCCTCCGTCATCCACGCCACGCCGCCGCCGCGCGGACCGGCGATATGGCCAAGGCCGCGGGGTCATTGGGTCATGGGTGGAGGGCCTCTAGGCACGGGTCGAACCATTCCGTCATTTTCGGGACTACGACCACGCACCCACCGCCGCCGCCCCGTTGGTCTGCTCGGCCTGGGGCTTGGCCTGCTGGGCCGGCGACGCGGTGTCACCGCAGCGCGCCCCGCCCGGGGCACGTCAAGTGGGGCTCCACGCAGCGCCCGCCGCCGCCCGGCCCGCCCCGGCCCGCCCCGGCCCGCCGCCCGCCCCGCCCGCCCCGCCCGCCCCCCCGCGCCCGCGCCCGCCGCGACCTGAGCTTCTGTGTGAAGCTGTGCGTGAGCCGCGATGCGGCGATCGCGGCCGATAAAAACAGCGCGCCCAGGCGTGGCGGGCGGGGCGGGGGTCGCATGGCCGCATGGACTTCGCCGTCAACCATTCTGAAACCAGAGTCGTCCTTATCAATGGCACACGTGCGCAGTGCGCGCTCGGTGTCCGCCTAGCCGGCCTAGCGCAGTCTAGCGTAGCCTGGCCGACAGGGAGACCTTTGCCCCGAGGAAGTGTCAGGAGCGGCTGCCCTCCCGCAGGGCCTAGTTTTGTTTCAGACAGACAGCGCCTATGGTACTCATTGTCACCCTTCGTCTGTAACAAGCAGAGTGGCGCAGTGAAAGTGTGCTGGGCCCATAACTCAGAGGTCCGAGGATCGAATCCTTGCTCTGCTGGTCTCTTTTTGTTGTTGTTGTCGCGTTGTGGGCAGAGTGGGACAGGGCGAGCGTGTGCCGCTTTCGAGTGGGCACTGTGGCTTTGCTTCAATCTGCTTTGCACGCGGCGCACAGCGCGCGCCTTCCCCGGATTTCCCCAGCAAACAGCAAAGCACGGCAAAGCCGCGAGTGTTTTGAATGCGGCGCCACCGCCTCAGCGGCCTCTGGCGGCGGAAAGGGGACTAATGCGGAGGGAGGGAGAAGGGGAGGGGAAGGGGGCGGGGCGGGGTGCCGAGTCGCCGCCGAGGCGCTTGGCGCTTGGGGCCTAGGTCCGGCGGTCAGAGTTGCAACGTCAGTGCCTGGGAGAGTGTCTGTGTCAGTGTCCGTCCGTAGTCCGTGGTGAATCAAAGCCGCTGGCACGTGCCCTGCACTACACCGTTTGTGTAGCCATTCCAGTGCCGCTGCAGGATTGTGTGCGAACCCTCGGCCATCGGCATCGGCCCCTCCTCTGGCGACCGTGCGGCCCCCTCGGCCCCTCGCCCCCTCGCCCCTTGTCACAACACTGCCGCTTCATCCCCATCCAAACATGTTCACCAGGGACGTCACCATCAAGTGGGCATTCCTCTTAGCCCTTGTTTATGGTGAGTTCGACCTTCACGGCCTCTGCGACCCAACTGTCTGCCCCCCCTGCAGCTTTGCTTGAAACATTTTATCGAAGGTGGATTTTGGTCTCTCACCAGGTGCAACGTTGGTGCTGTCAGATGACGACTTAGATTTGGATTTGCCTGATGTTGAAGGACCTAAATTGTCTGACATCCCTGGTTTTGAGAATTTGCCCATCAACAAATCAGCTTTACCGGACCCTGCTGAAATTGAGAGAGTCCTCAGGGAAAAGTGTGTAAGGATTGGTGGAGAAGAAGCTTTCAATGCGGCAAAGGTATGCATGCTGTTCATGATTTTAAAAATTGTATTGCCTTTGGATGAATGTTCTACAATGTGGTTTGGTTTTTCAGAATGCGAAGAGCGAGGCTGAACAGTGTCTGCGAGGCCTTATTGATTTTAAGCAGTTAACCGAGGAAATGGAAAAGGCTAAACCAACCGGTGACTTGGATGAAGTTTTCCGAAAATATTGCAAGTAAATGGTTCATGGCCCTATTCCAAGATTGACAAGACAGAACTTCTTACTTTTGAGCTTTGCGTAATGTCATTTCATTCATACTTGCAGAAAATCTCCAATTTTGGAAGGGTGCATTATGGACTTTGTTAATGCATCAAACCAGTGTTTAACTGAGGCTGAGCGTGGCTCAAAACAGCTTATTCACAATGTCACTAAGCAGCTCTTGGGTTTTGTGTGCTACAAGGAAGGAGATCGTATTGCACGTGAGTGTTATTATATTCACGCCTCCTCTGGTAAATGCCATTTTTTAAAGTAATTTATTCCCAATATATTCCTTGTAGTGTTTATTGCTGAAAGTGGTCCTGAGTGCTTGTCTGATAAGAAGGAGGCTGTAATGCATTGTGTCAATACTACATTTGGCAAGCACCTCCCAAGTGGCACCCCTAACGTCTTCGATTTGCCTCAACTGATTATGGGAACAGAAGAGTGCAAGTAAGTTTCATTGATGTAATTTATTACTGTTAATGACCCTTAACTTTTAATCTAATCTTAATGAATTTCTGAAACATTTTCAGGGATGTGTGCAGTGTGCGTCGTTGTGTCGTGAAGGAATTAGAACAGTGCAAAGAGCCAACTCCTGCCAACATTGTGCAAGCAATGTTTGATTATGTCCTCAAGGTAACTCCTTGTGACTGCAAAGCTGCCCCACTTCGTGCCAATCTTAGTAGCAGTTCAAATGTGTTTAGATCAGACTTTATTAGTCTAGCACTTAGCTCATTAATTTTGTTCCTCACTTTACATTAACTTTTACTGTAAATTTCATTGGATATGAAATAATTTTACCAATTTATTCCTTCTCTCTTAAAAAAAAAAATTCTTTTAAATGTTAATTTAGGGGTCTTTATATAGACTAAGCACTATGATCAAAATTGTTATAATTTTATCTGCAATGGTGAAAACATAATCAGGGTACTCAGCACCTAAGTGCCTATATGTTGTGAAATGCATAACCTTTCATAGCTTGTGATGAATGCAATAATTGTAACTAAGCCAAATAGAAGCTGTGCAGTTCCAAGTAAACAGTGCTTTGCTGCTCTTGGGTTACTGTTTGATTTTGTTTTACTTCATTATACACTGACTGATGTAGACCAGGGCTGTTGTGAAAATGGCTCTTTTATTTCCAATCATAAATCTTATTAGTTGTTTTTAATTTATATAAGGAGTGTTTCTGCTGTAGGATTATTGTTTTGAAGAGTAATTTCTCTTTTAACTGTATTGCCAATGAAGGAGGCAAAATGAATTAAACTGTACTTTTTTAAATATATTTATTCCACAAATCCTAGAAAGCTCAATGCTGGAAACCATTAGTGAAGTCTTGTCGTTCCGATTTTTGTAGCTTTTGGACCATACTGTTCTTTTCATCTCTTTTGACTGCATCATGTTGTCTCCGTCCTTAATTTTAGATTGCACATTTGCAGTGGTGTACATAGTATGCGCAAAAGAGAATGCTTACAAGGCTAAACCACAACACAAATGGACTACGCCATTGCATATATTTCTATTATATTCTGTTCATAAAGAGTTGGTCTTGCGAATTTGTATGGTCAAATGTCTTTGGCAATGTTTACATATAGATGAACCAATCAAGTCAATGAGTATCTTCTTATAGACTCTACCTACATTCTTGTTTCCATTTTAATTTTTATGTTAAGTTTACAACTATTGTGGGCTGATGTAGCCCAGGCTGTGATGGGCTTCTGGATTTGGCAATTTACTTGTAAGTCAAGTAGTTCATAATTCACAAAAATTTTTGAAATTAAACTTTTATAAAAACACATTTGTCTTTTGTCTTTGAGAAAAGGTGAACTGTAGATTAAGACCACTCCCAATTTGTTGCTGTTTTTCACACGAACTAGCATTGAACTGGCTCAAACCGAGGTCCTGGTGGAGCCTGTAGTGAGATGTGGGTTTAAGTGGCTCAATACGCAAAGACAGCAGAATTTTTTTGCCAGTGGAGCCTACGATCTGGCATGTGTTCCAACAAAGAATGGGCATGAATCTCACAATATGGAAAACTTTTTCTATTTGCCATTGAGTCTCAAGGTGGTATCTTTTTGTTGGTGTACTGAGGGAAGAACCAGAAGGGTAAGTGATTTACCAGTAAGTCAAAGTTTAATAATAAATTTTAATCATGGTATTCTTAAAGTGAAACAAAACATAAAGACGCTTAACATTGCAAAAGGGCTTGTACATTATTTTAAAAAGCAGTCTCTGTTTGAGGCAAAAAAAGGCAGTACATTAATGTTGAATCAAACAATTTATTATACAGAAGTTTATGTATGAAGAGATTCTTTTGTTTCCAAATTTGGTTTCTATCTCATTCTCATGCATGATTCTATTACATGGATTCTAATAATTCATAACAGAAAAATAAACTAGACTATGGAATAATGAACGCTACAATTCATGCAGTTGCCTGGCATTCTACTTTTACAAGGAAACGAATTTACAAATTTCTTAAAGCCATTGTACAAAGTTCAAGAAGCTTCACTGTACACTACTGTACACTAAGGTAATGAGGTTTCAGAGTTAAAAGTGCTTTCGGACATGAAGAGAATTTGCCAAGTCAAACAAAATAAAAATCTAAAATAAAATAAAATAAAAAGGAAAAACAGACATATAAGACAGGACAGTCACAACAAAATCATAATTCAAGATTCCAAATACTGATAAGTTACTCATGTGCCGCATCCAAATCACAACCAGGTTGTCAACTGCCTTTAAAGAAAACAAAACCAAAAGGCCAAACATTTTTTAAAGAATTAAAAGAAAACAGAGGAAATCATTTAAATAAAACAACAGATCTAAAATATGAGACACTATTAGCAAAATTATAAATAATACTATCTATTGGACCAACTGCATTACACTATTCAAATACTGAAGCACAGAAATTAAATGATTGCTGTGCCATAGATGCAGGTACAAGTTATGAATAGATCATTCCTCAAAAGTTCAATCAATATTGAAAGGTAAAAATTATAAAGAAATTTCAATTTTACTAGGAAGAAAGAAAGTGGCTTATCCTTGAAGACAGGATTGCTTAAGTACACAGTTTAGCAATAAAAGTCAAATTTAAAATTAACTTCTTAACAGTATTATGCAAACCTGATTTGTGGTCAGCTAAATTTACGTTTGTACTGTCATTTTCAGCAATGTGATGTAAAATTTATGCTTTTGAACATTTTGTATAAACCTTCAGTTCAGTCAGTTATGTTATGAAGACAGCATAGGCCATCAAATGTTACTCATGGTAGCTCTTTAAAATACTAACATTAGAGAGACTTGGAGGCCGAGCCTTACCAGTTAACATACATACATCGGTTCAGTTCCAAACATTACAATTACTTTTTAAGTTAGCTATAAGACATTTTTTCTTTAAGTCCAACAATGACTTGAATTTTACCTCAGCTAAGAGTAACTCACGACATTCCAGTAAGATATGGTAACCATGAATGCTTTCACCATTCATACTATTTACTTTTACCAGGTAACCCTGAAAGATAGATCTAGCTCTACTGCTAACTTTTTTTTTTTTTGATGAGTAAGAAAAATGGCAAGAGGAAGTTTAGCAAGATGAAAGGAAGCAGGTTTCTGATGCACTTTGGAGTGCAAATAAATAATTGGCAAGGAAAATCTGGCCAAATATTGTAGCAAATGCTGGATGCATACAGTTTGTGCCATTAGCTATTTGAGAGATGAGTGTAGGACTTGTTTATAATGTTGCTTACAATGCAAGCAATGAGTGTAATTATGTAAGTTCAAGCACAATTTCATGCGTAGTTGCAAAAAAATAAAAGATTACAAGCTGCAATGAAACCATCCCTTACACAAATAAGGAAGCATAACACTAATATGCTCCACAGTCAGATCACAGACTCTTCCAACCTATAATGTCTAAGTGCAAAATTTAATTTACTGTTTCAAAACTCTTGTGTTAACAAAAGTGCTCAAAAGTTCTTCAATCATGCTGTAAAATTGAGGTATGTGATACTGATTTCCTTTTAGTTTTGAGAAAAAAAAAAAAAAAAAAAGGATCAGTCATGCACAAATAAGCAATAGGAAAACTGACACACATGACTAAATGCTAAACACAACCAACACGTCACAGCATGTCACTACACACTGATGAAGAATCCTCTTCATCCAAAGAAAGTTTTGAGTCATATGGTGTCATATTATAGTATATACTAGCGAAGGACGACCGTAATGAAGGGGTTATCTCTTCGCCACATGCCAATGGAGCTATACTAGGACCAGAGCCAACTGATGGGGGTCTTCTGAAGTTGGTCATCGAAATCTTACGTTGTCGTCGGAAGTTTCGGTATCCAGAAGCCTTTCCCACGCTGCTGCATCGTCCCAATACGCTGGAATCAAAGAACAAAAATCATGAGTTATTGAAGGATAATGCAAGCATTTAATTCAGGCACTTTAAAAACACCGAACAATTTTAATGTCAAATCAAAAGAATCAAGGCAAAAACATTTGTTTTAAAATGTTGTAGGGTGTTAGGTGAACCAAAAATCATACCTCTTTCGTCTTGCTAGGCTTCTTCAACTTTGCTGAGGGGACGGAGGACAATCCTTGGGTCAGGCTCCAGCATGCGCTCGCTCTCTTCGTTGCTGTGAGCGACAAACACATGCACACAACATACATCTAAGTTAGTTTGTTAAATTAAAGGAAACAACACATCTACAATAGTGTTATTAAGCATGGATAACCACACAAAACTTTAAGGAAATTAATCTGACAACTTCAAACATTCATTTGCGGTCAAACACAACCCTATGAAAGCTAGCTGAACTTTTAACTCACCAGTCTTTATTATCACTGCCCATTAACTTGCGTCGTTCCTCTTCATCAGCAACCAGGTTGGGAGGTTGATACGCGACCTCCGACACTGGGGCATACTGCGCAGTGACCAGCAGGTCGGTAGACGGGTTCAGCGTCAAAATCTGCAATGGCATACTTTGTTCAGAGTGGCCATTTGTTGCACAACATTGTTTTTAAAAAAATTAACCAAAAATCAATGCTTTACAAATTAAATTTTAACGGCTACACTTATTTTCCTCAAGGCTTCTATAAATGCTACTAAAAATCAAGTTCAAAAGACACCAACCAAAATTTAATATGAATAAAATTACATAAAAGCTGATGTGGCAAAGCTAGCAAATGGGCTACATGACAGAAATGGGTAAGAAATAATATATTAACTGTTGCCTACACCAGCCTGACCAAACAACTACATCTAAAAAAGACAAACGAATACCACGGATAATAAACAAAGATGTGCAACAAATGTACCAAACAAATTTCATCAGTCCTGCAGAAACACAAGTCTCCAAAGTAACATTAAAATAACTTCATGTAGGTTAGTTTCAATTAGAACTAGTAGCTTGAACAATTAAGTTTTCTTCAATTCTTTCCTTTTCATAAAATTGATAAAATTGTCTACAATATACAAGTATATGTAACATGCATGGTGCCGTTCATGGTGCCGATGTCCACAGGATGTCCCTTTAGTACGAGGCCCCACCTGTCCATTGCCCGCTTGATTTTCTCGGAGTTGGCGTGCCATGCGCTGTTCCTTAGATGGGAAGCAAGGACAATTCTTGCGACGTCTCTCGGCTCGTACATAATATGATAACATCAGGAGTCCAATCAACATTAGGATGGCACCAATGATCAAAATCACCAAATCTGAAAAACACACAATTACATAATTAATAACATGAGATTGTCAAAATAAAGTCTCAACATAATGAATGTGTGCCCTTACCTGTAGATTCACCTTCCGGTAAATTACTGTTACTTGAGTCTATTTCATGTTGATGTTTGTTCCCTATGTCCACAGCACCCTCAATTACCATAATCAGACCAGCTGCTAATGAAAATAAACCCAAAATAAGGAGGAGCCATTGTGTACACCTAGCCCCCCTGAAATAGAAAATAAAGCAAACATAATGTTAGTATTTGGTTCAATATTCAAAATACATATAGATCAGCATTATTTTGCATGGGCTCACCGTAGACCCTGGCTAACAGTTTGGCTAAGGTAACCAGACGGCCCATGCTGTTCGTAACTGACAGTTGTTGGCTGATACACTGGTCCGCTACCTGGCATCTGTAAAAAAAGTGCACAGAACCTTGTTGTTTAAATATAATCAAAATGAAAACAACCATAAAATCAACTAAAGAGTTGGAATAAATGGGTAAATAAATAAACTGATTTAGGAACAAGTGGATACTTAAATCAACATTTACGCCTGTATTACAAAAACGATTCAAATAAAAGTATGCCACCAAGGAAAGCGGAAGCAAAAATTGAATGGAACATGAGAATGAATGGCATCTGGTTTCTACACAAGGACAAACAACCTAACCTATCTTCGATCGTTATTGTTTACCCGAATGAATATTTAGGAAGCGAGAAGTCATAAAACATAAGTATGCAAAATAATAACAACAGTGAAGACGCGTCCGAGGAATTTTCAGGAGTATCTATTGGTACAATTATGTTCTCAAAGTCACATCAGAAATGGTCCAGTTTTTGACATTTCTGTTTATAAAGCGGAACTGTACGTAAGGTGTCCAAAAGAGAAATTAATCCAATACCTTGAGACAGGTGCACAATCTTCAGTTCACAACTGTTGATACCTATCAAACTTCAGTCTGAAAATGTAAACAGACGGGATTTACTGATGTTTCATCACAAAACTATGCATCTGTAGTGTGTCATGACAGAGAAAAGACGTCTGCTAGGCAGACACTCGCGCCACGGGAAGACACAAGGCAGTCACCGGCAGAGATCCGGATCGATGAGTTTGTGGCGCGAAGTTTGAACGGATTTAATTTCTGGGTTTCAGCAGATAGGCACAGGTAACTGTGAAGCAGTATTTGTAGTGAAGTCCCGCCTTGCAAGCATCAGGAGACTAGTCTTCTGTCAACGCAGTCTTCTACAGGCATGCATGATTATGCACCAAGACGAAAGGAGTCGGTAGGTTCAGGCAGAATTTTATCTGAGTACTGCAAATGAATTTATTGATGGAAGTGCAACGCAGTGATTATAAAATTTTTATTCGCCAATAAATCATAAGCAACAGCACAATGTTTTTTAAAAAAATAAATAAAAACTACTTGAAAGAAGAAAAAAATACAAAATTGGGAAATATTAATTGATTGATTAGCATGACTTGCAATATAAGTACATTTTTAGAAAATAACACAGGTTTGTCTACTGATTAGGAAGCTAATGGACTCGGAGTTGTGTTGCTTCTCTTGAAGCCCTAGCTGCGTTGTCAAGGTATTCATTGTAGGAGTTCCACACCTCATCATAAAGCTGAAATCAGACAATCAAATTTGAAGAGTTTTGTTGGTTTGATAAGACTTAAAAGATTAAACTGAACAAAAAGGGAATCTAAATTACACTAGCAGCACATACCTTTTTATACTCTTCATCATTATCAGTAACTTGTTGTAACTCAAGACATAAAATTTCAATAGTCCTAATTGGCAAACAGGTAGGGCTAACAATGAGCCCCCTCAGGCTAAGTTTATCTTTCCCCGCTTGGAGGCACTCCAGTGCTAAGAATCCTGCCTCAATCAAACGGCCGCTTCCTAAAAGAAGCCTCAAAAGCTCTGGGAGATTCCTCTCCTGAAAGCCATACCAGAGAATTATCAGACACAGTGAGCTTATGAGAACGCTGACTCCACAGCTCTGGTAATCATCATATGTGAATTGAAGACTTACCTTGTACGATGTGACCAACCAATTCGGGAGGAAAACACCTAAAGCTAATAATCTGCTGGATACTGCCTTGTGAAGAGCAGTTTGCATTTCTTCTTCACAGTTCATCAATATTACTTGTAACAAACGCCAGGCTAGTTTTACTGGATTGCCCTCATCAATGCCCAAACCTAAAAACAAGCATGATTTACAGAAAATCTTAACATTTGATGCTTGGTCTGCAAACCTAATTGAAATGGATTGAGGATATAAGGCACTCACCTCGTAAATCATTTTCAGAAAGCCATTCCCACGCGACAGTAGGATCTCTATTCGCACTTTCTATGTTTGTCAACCTTACACAGGCAGATGCAAGACATTCAAGAACAGGCTGGAATTTTAATTTGTGAGCTTTGCATAATTTTATTGCAGCTTGATACATGCCAACTTGAGACAAAACTGCAACTAACTCACTTGGAGCAAGGCGACATCCTAAGACAAAGAAAAGTACCATATTTCAAATCACAGTTTACAAACATAAAGTGAAAGCAATTGAATTTGTGTTTTGGTCTTATTCTATTTACTACCTGTGCGTTTGTACTTGTCAGGAGAATGTCTTAGAAGCCTTAATCGACACTGAACTACTTCATATTCATTTCGGATGTGACAAATTTCCATGACATCAACCTCTCTTCTCCATTCAGGCTTATTTAACTGTAAAGACAAATTGTGCAGAATGAAATGGAATGCCTGTTTCAAACTACTGGTTCAAGACAAAAATATGACCTTTGAATGTAAGTGCTTCCTTACCTCTTCTCCATCATTCCCTCGCTTTGGACTCATCCCAGTAATGTCCTCATCAGCCTCACTGGACACCACTGGCTTCACAATCCATGCATAATTTGGCTCCACTAACTGAAGAGCATTCAAACATGCTAAGTAACATTTGGCCTGTCGTTCAGTCAACTCAGCAGAATGTGTTCCCTCACACCCTAGGCGCATGCCTTGCTCATACATGACAGTGGCGGCTGGAATGGAAACATAACACATGTTTAAAAGTCCTCAGCCATCTATGATGCTAAGTCAAGTATTCAATTATTGTGGTTCTAGCTACCTTTTCTGAAGTTAAGTTTCTTGATATGGAATGCATACAGGAAATTATAAAATGAAGGATTAGTAATGTCTAAAGACCGAGCCCTTGATTCTACAATTCTTTCAAGATCCTGCACAAGATTTTCGTAGGGAAACTCAAGCAGAAGATCAAGCCTGCGCAGCTCAAACAGATTAACAACCAGTTGCCTCAGACAGTCTACTCGACGTGCACTGTCTGGATTTGAGTTGAGGGATTGATAGGCCTCCTGGTGATGCTCTAATCTTAAATGATTCACAAAAGCAATTGAATGAAGAGTAGGCTGAAATCACAGAAAATAAAAACAATGAAGTAATTCACAAAGATGAAATTGGTTCCATGTAAATAATACGGACATACCAAATCTGGGTCATCTCTCTCTGCCTCCCGAATAGCAATTTCAGCGAGTTGAATGACACAGTCAGGGCAATTTTGTTGTTCAAACATTTGAATAACCTGAAACAAGACGACAGATGTACACACAAATCAGTTGCGTTGATAACAGTGACAATCACAAAAGTACTCTATTTGTTCTTAAAAAGCAAACCTTTAACAAGTAAGTAACCAACAGACGACTTTCTGAATATTCTTCTGAGGTTCCCACGATTGCCTCCAGGAAGGGTTCTCTTCTGCCACGCTGTTCTGTTCGTAAACCAACTGATGCATCAACAAGGAGGTCAACGGCTTTGTGAGCTTCGCCCATATCAAGAAGAGCTGAGCCAAGCAGAAACTTTCCTAGGAGAAAACAAAAGAAAACCATATAAATGATCTGGCTAAGACCAAACCACATAGGTATGTTTTATTAGCCCCGTGAACATGCACTTACTGGAGCAGATGTTTGATTCACACCACTTGCTCAGAAGACGAACATACTCCTGCACGAGTAGATGTTGACAAGATGATAAAAGAAATTCTGGGAAGATGAAATGATTTGTGATTGGCCATCTAGATAGTTATTAAGAAAACAACATTGTTCATACTGTCAAAATGGAATATATATATACAGTTTGAGGGAAACCCTCCAGAAAGGATACATCAGCTTTGATAGCAGAGCCACAAATGAGAGCATTGAGTGGTCAGCATCAAGGCTGGAGGCTGCCATATATCTATGGACCTGATGAACACCAGTTGCCTGAAGAAACAGTTCAAGCAGGGAGTAAGACTTCTGCATTCCTCGAACTGAACCAAGCACTGCGGCAGCGGCAGCAGCTGTATCACTGACGTCAGTGAGTTGGAGAATGGACATTCTCTGAATACTATTTTCCCTGAAACAATGCACAATTATTACAATAACAAAAAAATAAACAGACTAAGTTTGTTAAATTTTATGTTTGTTGCATAGTACTTACAACACATTTGGTTTAACAATTGGTGATGCAGGTGTTTGACAAATCCAAACCATTACTAAGTAAGCCTGAATGAGAGTAACTGTCTGTGGCATCAGACGATTTTTTAGTTCGTGGTTTATACTAACAGAGCTATGTTCCTCACTTAATTGAAGAATAATATGTTGCAGCAGTAACAAATTCCGACAGAGGGAGAACCTAAAAAAAAGGTTTAAATATTTGATTGAGTACAATAAGAGAAAAATTTCCATACATTACAAGTGAAGATGAAATGCTAATGTATGAACCTACCTCATTACGGCCACTTGACGAGTCGTTTCAGCTATAGTGCTAATGCCAATGTGACTGCTGAAGAGTTGTCCAACTGACAACAGTTGCCGAGCCATATCAAAAGCTGTAATGAGAAGTTCAGTGAATTAAGGTTCCACTGTTCATGAATGGAAACAGTTTAAAGAATCAATTAATTGACTCACATGGCAATTCATAAGAATTTTGGTCCATATCCATGATAGGGGACAAAAACAAGCGCTGGAGAAGGTAATCAATTGCAGCAGGTATGTTTACAATGTTTCTCAAATACTGCTCAAGGTCCATGAGATCAAAGCCAAACTCCTGTAAAATTTAAACATTCAAAGAAAAAAAAGGGCGGAAAAAAGATAAGTATCTGATATTGAGTGTAAGGACATGAATCAACTTCTCACAAACTACAATATACCTCAGACATAGAGTCACTTTGAAGAAGCTCCTGCGCAAGTTTCCCAATGACCACTTCTGGGCTGAGTAAGCGATACAAGTCTCGTTCAACACTTGATTTTATGTCTTCACTAAGACGCAGTTCCAACATATTTATGACCTGAACTAGGTTGGATGCATCAGCATCTGAAATAACAAGATAAATTATACAAGAAAGTCAAGAAATAGTCCTGCAGGACTCAAGTATTTTAATCTTCAATACTGGATCTCATTATTACTGTAACTCTTTTTACTGAATGAAACTTACTCAGACCCATGAATTCAGAATTAGCTTCTTGTCCGAGGCCAGCTGTGAACAACATCTCCAGTGGATCCATTGGCCTCAGAAGAGACACATAAGACTTGTTGACAAGAGCTACTCCAGATGTTGGTTGAGAATTATTTTGACTTGTACCACTTGGAGATAAAAGCACCAATCCTATCGGGCGACTACCAGATAAGTGGTATTGTATACAACAAGAGTAAAACTTTCCCCAACATCTGTTGGCAACCTCTAGATATTCTTCATCAGAAACATCATTCTGTAGTTCAAGATATTCTTCATCAGAAAACTCATTTTGAATTTCATTCTCTACAGCCTGACAGACACGCTCTTTTAGATTGAAGGTATTTAAGGTAATCATTTCATTCATAAACAATTCAGGACAGCGACGGAATATCTGCAAATACAAATGGATTGAAAGAGACTGAACTACATGAGGAAAGCAAAAGAATGAAATTACCAAAAGATTCAAATAGATTGACTTACACTCAGGGCTTTGACGATAACATGAAGTGAAAATCTACCCGGGTGAAATACATAAGATACATAAGCTTGTCTAGGATCTGTCATTGTATCATTAACAACAAACTCCCGATCAGGGCCTGGCTCCAGCACAGCAGGCCGCCAATATGTATCCACACCTGCTGGAGAAGGCCGAATATTGACAGTAGACACTGCGGTGTCTCCTTGGGTGTTTCGCCAAACTGCCCAGAGCTGTGATTGGCACAATGCAAAGTCCACAAGGTCCTGACCCTGAAAATAAATATTAGGTTACGATCATTTTCTGGAACGGATACAGTGTAAGCAAATGCAAGTGTGTGTCTTGGACTTACAGAGGGTGCTCGGATGCTAAAAAGACGACTTGGCCGGAAACTGCCTGATAAATAGGTCACTTGTAGTACTACAAATTGACACTCAGAGGCAAAGCACAGAAACACACCCAAGAGCAAGTCATTGTCATTTCCTCCTGCAACGACAGCCTTCTTGAGGACATGGCTCTGCGCACCCTGAGTCATATTTCTACCCTGTTCTGCAGCGTCATCAAGGACATCAGATACTGAAATGCACTGTCCTCTGCCACATGACCAAATTCGAAGTTGCCCACTGCGACCCAGACAAAATAAATATGTATCGGACCCAAAGGAATGTAGAGTCATGCTAGCCACAACATTTTCTTCGTTGGAGCGTCCACGCAGAGCACCAGGCAAAAAGAAGAGACGAGACGTCAAAGACTCCTGCTTCAGCTCCTGAGTAGCAACTGTTCCATTGAAGTCATTATGTCGAGCCAAAAGAATAGTTCCATTGGTGTAAGCCAATGCAAAAAGTGCATCATTATTAGAGCACAACCAGGATGCTGAACAATAAGGCATCAATGTGTCTGAAACAATTAAGACATTGAGATAAAAAAATCTTCCTTATTTTGAAAACTAAAATGTACACTCTAATAAATTGAGGTTCATACTTGTAGCATTATTGCTAATGACATAAAAAGTAGCAGGATCTCGGGCATCAGGAGCATTGGCAAAGACAGACTGTACACTTGAATCAGATTGCTGATTCCATACAAAACCCTAAAAATAAACAAAGTGATAAGAAATTGATGATTCTTTGGAGCAAGTGCAGGGTGGCTCATGCATATCCGATAACATACCTGTCTGTTACCCCGATCATGGTATGTAAATTTAAGTCTATGTATGCTGGATACTGTGCACACAAGAACCACTATGCCTTGTTGTGTCTCATGAATAGTTAGCCCTTCAAGTACAGGTGAATCTTGAAATTTGTACCGCACTTGGTTGCCCACCAGATTCACATCTAAACTGTGCTCAACCAACTCAAGGATGTCATCGTACAAACGCCTGCAAGAGGAAATGGGATAAAATGAATCACAAGAGAAATACATTGAGCAGGTCATTACTTCAGTAGCCTACCAATAGATGTAGCGATTCCTAGCATATGCCTTGGAAGGGTCCTTATAGCTGTAGCCACCCGCTCTTTGAGGAACCTTGATGTCCTGAAGAGTACTTTGAGTGCCTCCTGCATCAGGCAACAAACAAACTTAGATAAAGTTACACACAACAATATACCTAAAAGATAGAAATCATAACAAAAGAATGGGGAGGGAACGTTGATTGTTTTTATTTGTAAGCAGACAGGAAATGTTTCAATGGAGAGAATGGAGTAAAATGTGCCATAGTAGGGTTAGGAACGAATGAAAAGTGTTTAACTCTTGAAAAATACGAATTGACCACCAGCAAACAAATAAGCATTATCAAAATTAAGAATTGCCCAATAGCTCCTCGCTTAATAATATGTCTAGGAGACTCAATTTAAATATCAAAGCACTTAAAACAAGTTAACGAGTGATTGTGAGTACCTGTATTCAAAGTGAAATCCTTCCATTTCTCTGGCACAGTCTGGTCGGGGATAACTTCCCGATAACATGGGCGCACTTGCTCCATATCCGTGACAAACTAACCGCTAACAACAATGTAAAATGACAATATTGTCGGATGTTTGTGTAAACATGAGGTTAGGCCGGCGCTGCGCCGGGTCCGTCCTTGATGTGGAAACGGAACTCGCAATGAAACTCGGGTCAGCAACGCAACAAATGTCACGCCTGAATGTTCAGACAGCTATTTAGACTCGTTGCACTTGACAACTTTTTGGAGTTTTAAGTCAAAACGCTCTTCTGGCAACACGCAGGAAAGTCAAATCCAAAAAGCAGCACTCTCGCGGCTTTTCGTCCCCTCTCGTTATTGGCCGGTTCGTGCAGTGGGGGGTGGCGCGAGGCTACTTCGATGACAAATTTGTCGTAAGCAAAACTGTTTAGGGAGGGCTCTAGGGAAGGCCGGGGAAGGATTACTTGTTATATTTAATTTTGTTATTCGTTTATTGCTTAGGGTTGTAGAGTTGCAAATAAATAAAAGAATTCATGCTCATGTTTAAATTTTGAGAAAGTCACATTTATTGGAACATACAACAAAGTAACAATGGATTCCCTCCATATGTAATCATTTCCACAGCAAGTCTTAGTTTATTGCTCGAGATAATTGTTCTTAAAATGTACCCTTTCTAAGCAGCTATATAAATATACTTTTATTACTGCTGTATGTCATCAGTGACAGCATTTTTCTTTTTTTGCAGTTTTGATCAGCATAATATGTGCACTTTCATTACTTGTGTAACTACATTTTAGAAAAAGAGAGCTACAAGACTTTGTCCAGTAAAAATAATATTAGAAAAGGAAACTAAGAAAACTTGTGCTTTTGTTCGCAAAGTAAATAACATATAACTTCATAATAAAAGATCAACTAATGATTAGTTCATTACAAACAGCACTTGCCTATCCTCCCCACAGGGAATTTCAACAGCACCAGATAACATTTTGTCTCTAAACAATTTCATTCATTTTGATCGTTTGCTGTTGTAGCAAAACCATAACACTATACAATACAATGAGCTATATACAATAACTAACATAGTGAATGCAGTCAATCACACCAACAGACCCATATGCACACCCATATTCTATCAGAATTCCATTGCTCACACATTTGTTTCCAGTATTCACATGCATCCCCCACCCATGCACACACATAACTTCTTTCACTCTTCACTCACACTAGAAGCACATTTTATCATGAAAATGATTGTGTTTCACAGTGACATTACTACTTTTCTTAAAACTGAAACAAACCAGTTCATTTCATAAATGAGAAAACTCTTGTGGTGTAGATAAAATGTAAACTCAAAAGGAATTTTTTCAATAGTATGTATTTGTGATAAAAAGCCAGCTTGGTTCATTGCATTGAAGTATTCATTCCTAACATAATCACCAGTACAAATATTTCTCAAGTATGACACCAGGTACGTAGAACAATCAAACCACCCTTCCTACTCAGTATTTCAGCCTGTCTCCAAATTGGTCAATTTGCACCCTCAATCATGCTCACACCTCTTAACACATTTTGATTCCATCTCTTAACAAAGAATGATTTCATCGCAATGGATGACCTACTTTTTCTTCATAGCAACAAAGATCAAGCTTGTAACATAAAGATCCAAACTTAATTTAAAAAATAAAAAAAAGTTGGAAGAACAAAAACAATAGGCACAAACATTTCACTATTAAACCTCTTCAAGAAGATACAAATTATCTTACAAAGAAATCTGAAAATAAATGATTCATGCCAATTAATTTTAACTAAATCAGAGAAATTTCACTCCCTGAAAGATATCAATGCATGGATACAAAGCAAGGGTAACTTGAAATTATGTATGACATAAATAACTTATTGCTTAGTTTTCAGGGTTTTGAAGTAATTGAAAAGTACCTACCTCCAAAAGTTACAATACCATAGTACAAAAGTGCACTATATTCATAATAATAGAATGCTATGAATATTGATAACACTGTTATTTATAAATTTCTATCGAAAAATGTCTTAAAATAAACTGATCTCACAGACTGTTGCTTTTAGTCATTTCAAACATACGTTCATATTTTAACAGTGTTAACAGAATAGTCTTCTCACAATTTAAGTGAACTTAATTAAAATTCATGTGCGCTCAGTGAAATTCTTTGCTTCCTGAGTGAGTGGTAAACATAAGAGTGCGGAAAACAAAAGTACTTATTTGCTCTTATATTCTTCTAAATGAAACTTTTACTCATTAAGACAGGACATGAGCATGCCACACAGTCCTACTTTGTGATCAACTTCTCCACCTGTTTATCCTATTATTGCCACGAGAAAGTGCTGTACCTGTTTCCCAGATAGTCTGACTCTACAACCAAATCACAAACAACGGTTCCAAAAAGCTAATTGTAACTTAACCACTCCAAAGTGATCAGACAATTTTTCTAGCACCATAAGACTTCTATTGCAGATACTCACATTCTTATAATATTCAGCCATAGTTGACAACCTCTTCTCTCTTAAGATCAGGAAAATTTCCCTACAGAAATTTTCTTACAAAGTTTGAACCTATCTCAAAATTAATATCACAATTTTAATAACTTTGCTGGCTGGTTAGAGTCTCCTCAGTATGAATGAAACTATACTCAAATGACTCAATGATATTGCCTGCAAAGCAGCGTTTTACAGTGGCACTTAATAATAGTAAACATTTACTCCAAAATGATCTGTTATTTACACACCATGACTATTATCCTTTTAATTTGTTTTCACCCGTAAAAACTTTCTTATTCATTCATACAATGTTAATCTATGATATTGGTAATAAATGCTTTATCTACATCCAACCCACTCCCAAAAGGAACAGACTAAAAACACAAAACAAATGTGATAAATATGTAGAAGTTCTAAATAGATTTACAAATTCATTCCTTTACAAGATTCAGAATAAACTGTCCTGACTCCTCCTCAGCAAAGAAGTGTCAATATCACATGATCGCATCATTGTATAAACCCTTTTCTGAAGTTAAAGTTAAGAAGAACATACAAAACATTACATAATTTCTCAGGTAGTCATGTACACTAACTAGAAGACATACTGCCAGACTGCCCTAAAATGAGCACTGGCAAATCAAAGCATCAAATGAAAAGATTAAAATACGAAACAAAAGACGAGAGATAGAGAGAGAGGTGCTCATAATGTCATACACATCACACTGCAAGATAGAAACTAAACAAACTGACATTCGTTTACCTACTCTAGAAACATTTGTGCTTCCCTCAGAGTAACTGGCTAAGGGAAGGGCGACCATCACCTCAGGGTAGCCATTAATATCACAAGGGCGGCGACGCACGACGACAGCAATCTGCTCGCAGACACGGTGGGTGTGCCTCGACTGGTGTCCGAGCACTCGCCTGCCGAACAAGAAGAACGTCAGTCACACGGTCAGTCAGGTCGAATCGACGTCAACGAAACAAAGGAAAGTCGTACGAAAACGAAGGAGAGGGAGCCGCGTTCTCTCCTACCTGAGCTGGTGACGTTGAAGGTGAAGGGCGCGGGCGCCGAGGCGTGCGACATGGCCATGCCCATGCTCAGGCCCATGCCCGCGGCGTTGGCGTTGCCCCTGGACCCGCCGTAGCCCGGCGCCACTCGCGGGCAGGACTCGCCGCTCGAGGAGAAGTGCAGCACGCCCTGGTGCTCGCGGTACGCGAAGCAGAGCCGGCGCGCGCCCCGCGAGGACCGCGGCAGCGGGCTGGTGATGAGGAAGTGAGTGCCGTTCTGCTCCCAGCGGCCGTGGCACGTGTAGGCTGCGGGCAGGAGAGGCCACACCGTCAGACAAGCTCGTCGGCCAAAGCCAGGCTCAAGGCATCGCGACGCGACGCGAGACGTACCTGACACGACGTCCGGCTCGGGCGCGCCGCAGTCCCTCCTGAACTCCATCGTGTCCTGCGTGGAGCAGCCCATGAAGAGGTGCAGGGCGCCGGTGGCGGTGGCGGCGCCGGGCCCCGTGCCGGCGTGCTCGCGCTCGCAGGGGTCCACGCCGCCCAGCCCCAGTGCCAGGGCGCCCTCGTAGCCGAAGCCCCGGCGGACGCGGCGGCCCTGGCCCTGGCCGTGACTGTGCTCCGCGTGGTCGTCCCCGGCGTGCGCGCCGTGGCTGTGCCTCGCCAGCCCACGCACGCGCCGCCCGCGGCCCGACTTGGAGTTGGCCATCGACGAGCTCTTGCTGTCCAGCTCCAGCAGCCTGCGGGAAGGTCGGCGTCAGCACCACCAAGGACAACGCATCACAGTAACAGTCTCCGCGGCAGAGGGAGCGCCTGCGAGGTAGGCAGCACGGGCATGGCGGAGCGCAACGGGACTGCCTACCCTCCAGGCGCTCCCAGAGATATCGAAGCGAAGCCTAGACGGAGCGCTCACCTCTCGTCGCTCGGGTAGGTGCCCCAGTGGGTGCTGGACTTGCTGGGCTCCAGCAGGTCGTCGATGTTGCCGTACTCCGGCGTGTGCGGCCGGAAGCGGCCGCCCTGGCTGTGCGGGCGGCTCGGAGCGCCCGGAGCGCCCTGGCTCGGGACGTCGACGCTCGCCTTGTTCGAGGAGCCGGCCCCCGGGCTGGCGTTGCTCTTGACGATGGCGGGCCGGTGCATGGCGGGCATCTTGTCGACGTGGAGGTCACTCGGGTCCGGGATGGCACCGTCCATGTCCTCGTCGTCGATGTCATCCTCGTCGTCCTCGTCCTCGTCTTCATCCTCGTCCTCGTCGTCGTCGTCGTCGCCCGCGGCAGCGGCCACCTGCGCAAGAGCACCGCGTTGAGACGCCACGCCGCCACTGACCCTCCCCCTCCCCCTCCCCCGCACTCAGGACTCACCTCGATGACGGCCTTGTGGCCGCTGCTGCGCTTGGAGTGGCTCCTGAGGTGGCTGCGGCGGTGGCTGGAGCCGCCGAGCGCGGAGTCCCCGACGGGCAGCTTCTTGCCCTCCTGCTGCTGCTGCTGCTGCTGGTTCTGCAGCCACTCCTGCCGCATGGCCAGGTCGGCCTTGATGCGGGCGTCCCGCTCGTCCTGCTGCTTCTTCTTCTTGTTGAAGAGCCGCGCCTCCTCTGCGGACCCAAACCAAGCCGTGCAGTGAAGCGGACCGCGGCGACATGACATTCCCCTCCCCGCGATCCAGCTGGGACCCAGGACCCGCGACACGTACCTTGCTGCTCGTCGATGCCGGCCGGGCGCCGCCTCACGTCCCGGGGCGCGCCGTACGCGCCGTCGGGGCCCTCGTCCTCCTCCTCGTCCTCCTCGCCGAAGCCGCCGTCGTCGTCCTCCGGGTTGTACTCCTGCAGCGCGCGGCGGTACCAGCGGCCCGAGGTGGCCGCCGAGGAGCGGCCGTGGGACGGGCCGGCCGACCGGGCGCGCCGCTCCTCGCGCAGCAGCCCGGACACGCTGAACTTGCCGAGGTAGGGGCACTGCTTGGGCTCGGGCATGGACGCTGCGGGCAGAGAGAGACAGAGCGTGTCAAGGCAAAGCCGCCACGAAAGGGACGCCAATTACGCGGCACGCCGATACGCGATGAATTGGTGGCAGGCAGGCCGCCGCGGCGGGGCGGGCCGAGCAGCGCGCTAAACGGCCAACGGCCGAGGCAACGGCCCCACAGCCTGCATCATGATTCGGGCACCGCGCATGCAACGCCGTGCATTATGCATTCATGGCCGATAACGCGCCGCGACACTGATTGCCTCGATATTCCGGCCGCCGTATCGATCTATCGATCTATCGAGTCGTGTCGCCGCAGGAGAAGGACGGCGGCGCGAGAACGGGAAGGGACTCGTTTGGCCGGCCGATGAGGAATTCGGCAGTCGCCGGTCGCGCGCACAGTGCGCCAGCAGAAACCAACTCCAACGCTCGAACTCCACACACCTCCCGCGCGACCGCGTCGCTAATTAAAGTCACGGAGTGGAGTAGCACTCTTTATTTTTGTTTTTTATTTGTTTTCCTCTTTTTTTCTGTCGGTCCGCGCTGGCCGAGGGCCGCGGCCGCCATCGAGATACGGAAACATATTGGGCGATCGGCCGAACCCTCCGCCATCCGTCAGGCAGTGCGTCCGTGGCGAGGAACCGGAGCAGAGGGCGCCGCCCTGGCAGGGCTGGCAGGGCTGGCAGGGCTGGCAGCCAGCACCGAGGGCGCAGTGGAAAGCCCTCCGTCTCTCTCGCACCCGTGCGAAACGCCGCGCGGGAGCGAGAGAGACAGCGACGTAAGCGCGCGGCCGCCTGGCCTGGCTTGACTGCCGGTTGATAATTCTTTTCCATTATTTACCCGCGGCTCGGCGGCGAGGCGAGCGTAATTTCCAACTGGTATTTTAATTAGCCGCAGCGTTGACGAGGCGAGGCGGCGGGTCCTCGCCTGGCCTCGCCTTCGGCAGCGCGTCGCAGCAGACTGAGAGCCGTTTCCGTCGCTCTGTCTCTCTCGCACTCATGGGGCGTCCCGTTAACGCGCAAGAGAGACAGCGACGTAAAGGACTCTCGGAATCAGTCCGCAGAGCGTCCACATTTTTTGCGCGCCGCCTTGCCCTGGCCGGGGCGTGGCGGGCTCGCTGGGAAAGCACTTGCTGGAGATGAAACTTCCAGGCCATGAAAAATGAAGCAGCAGCGAGCGAAGGCTTTCTTAACCCCGTGAATGTAATTCTGTTTTGATTTTCTTGCGAAAAGTCGAGAAGCGCGCGCGTGCCCGGGCCGCATTCAACATGGGGCTATTATTCGACGAGCAGCCCGCGCTGCCGGACGCGTCCGGACGCGCCCTGCCCCTTTTTGGATCCTCATTCCGCTGGCCTCGCCGGGCCTCGCTGGGCCGGGCCGCGCCGGCCTGGCTGGCCGGGCGGTAAGTGACTGATGTCTCTCTCGCTCTCGAGGGACCGCCAGGCCCCGCGCCGCCCAGCGCCGCCGCCGCCAGGTGAGGCGCCGCTACATCATAATGCCGTTTGTTTCCGAAACGATTCGTCATGTCGATGGAATGGAATGGCGATTTTTCACCCCGCGTGGCAGCGGCCGTGGCAGCGGCCGTGGCAGCGAAGGCAAGGCGGGCCTGGGGGCCGTGCCAAACACAAAACAGCCCCCGCTGACGGCGAGGACGGGGCCCGGCCGCCGCGAACCTCGAGGGAGCTGCACCGACCCCGTTTCCCCCGAAAATGAATAGCAAAATCCGAATTCCGTGAAAATAATAAATCCGCGACCGGAAGACGGGGAGCGGCGCGCCATGAGGCGCAGCGCGGCCGAGAAGCGACGCGACACCCTGCGAACAAGAAGCAGGGCACGGCGCGGCACGGCGCGGCACGGCGGGTGTTTCGCGAGAGTCCTACACGCGAACCGACGGGGGGCGGCCGGGGGCGGCATAGCTGTACTGGACGCATTTGCTTTGCAAATCGGCAGCGGCGGGGGTGGCCCAAGGGGAAAAGAGGGGGGGGGGAGTCCTTGTCTTACAGCCCCCCACCCCCCCGGCCCCGCCCGGCCCCGCCCCCAGTCTCGACTGCAGCTCCTGCCGCATCCATTAACCCCAAAGTCTTCTCTTCTCTTCCCGGGGACCGTGAGGGACCGTACATAATTCACCAGCCTAATGAATTACATCGCCTCCGCTTCTGCTCGGCTGCTGCAGCCGCCAGGGCGGCAGGCCGGCGGGGCGGCGGTGGCGTTCTGGCTTTCGGCGCCGAGGGCCAAGCGAGGCGGCCGGGGACGCCGGGCGGGGCGGGGCGGGGCACGGAGCGCGCTAATTTCAAAGGTGGCTTCCAGCTTCCAGCTTTCAGCGTCGCCGTCGCCGCCGAATCACAAACTTTGCCCCCTCTTTTTCACCCGACCGACCCGTCCGCTCCAAGTCGCCGCAAACCAAGTCGGCCGCTGCTGTCAGGCAGCCGTCGTCGTCGTCGTCGTCCCTCTGGAGCTCTCGAGTCAACCGTGCGGACGAGCCTCACACGAACGGCCAGGACGCCGCCGGGTGGGCGGCGTGACGGTGCGCCTAATGGAGGCGGCAATGGATTAGCGGAGAACCTCCCCGCCGCCCCTTTTACCGCCGAGTCTTTTCATTTCGCGCGTTTTCTGCCCAGAAATAAGCAAAGTTTTAATACTAATCAGCCGCGAGAGCGGCGCCACCGCCGCCGCCGTTCGGCGACACGGAACCGCACTCGGGGGCGCCGTCGGCCGCGGGGACCCGCGGGGACCAGCGGGGACGCGAGAGGAGATGACGATGAGGGCGTTACAGTGAATCCTCGCCAAGATGGTGGCGCGGCCACGGCGGCTTACAAGGCGCGCCAAACACACAGGTCCTCGCTTTATGTGCTGCCAGTGCTTCCAGTGCCTCCGTCCGGCCGTTCCAGATAAGACTCGTATAACGCATGTTGATATCGCCCGCCGATTTATGGCCGCCCCCCGGGGCCAGGCCGGGCGTGGCGTGGCGGGGCGTGGCGGCCTCCTTAAGTACTTCGTACTTGCTCCGCGGCAGTGGCGGTGTCAAACGAGTCGTGAAATACTCGGCGGCGGCACGCGAAGGCAGGCGGAGCAGCCCGTCCACGAACTGATCACATCGACAGCCGCGCCATTCCGAACGACGCCCCGTCTCTCTCGCACCCCTGCGGCCCTACGCCGCGGCCCGCGAGTGCGAGAGAGACGGGGCACTGTTCGGAATCAGCCCCCCGCGCCGCGGCCCCGTAATAAAGGTTTTCCCGACCAAAGTAAGTGCCAGTCATATTTAGTTGTGCGCCCCGCCGCGCCCCGCCGCCGCCGCGCCACAATCGCCTCATCGCCGGCATGCGTGCCTTGGCATGGCCTGCAGCCCGCCCCGCCCCGCCGCCTTTTTGATTTATTTTCGATCACAGTAATGCCCGGCCGCATGCGACAAAAGGGCAAAAGACGTCGCCGCCCCAACGGCCCGGCCACCGCGCCGCCGCCACCTCGGCCGCAATTTTAATCTGAGAGTTCTTTGGCGGAGCCACAATGGGGAACGGGACGGGGCGAGGAGAAGAGTCGCTGCCGAAGCGGCCGAAGCCCACTGCTGCTGCCTGGCCGGGCCACCCGGCGACCTCCCGCCCCGCCTCTCGCGCGGGCAGTCATGCAGAAGAGAAAAATTGCCAACTTTACAGAAGAGGAGCGGCCCTGGTGGAGGCCCTGGTGGAGGCCTTGGTGGAGGCCCTGGTGGAGGCGGAGGAGACCCCGGCCGAGGACGCGACGACGAGCACCACTTGCTGGGCGCGGTGCCTTGCTTGAGCCGCCGTCAAGTTTCGCTAGTCCCACGGCTTACCGTGGTCAACGACCAGGCCGAGCCCCGGCCGGATTAACGCACTGCTTGGAGTAGTTGCGAACCCGGACGGACGGAACGCCGAGCGGCCGAGCGCGCAGTCAGTCAGAGCGGCGGTGAATTCGGCGACGTGGTGAGTGGAGGCGGTGCGGGAAGGGCGCCCTGGGGGCCGCGGGGCCGCGCGCGTCAACAACTGTCGCACTTCGCCATCACCCTCCCCCCCCCCCTTCCCGCTCCGCGTCGGAAAGAGGTGCACAAAGTGAGTGTGCCGTGCGCCAATCACAGTGAGAGCTCCGGCGCAAAAATAGTGAGCGGCGCGCGCACTCACACCAACGACGGCGTAAACGCGCCGAAAAAAAATAAATCCAGCTATTTCAAAAAGTGCGTGCGACTTTACGACTCACAATGACACCCCCCCCTTTTTTACCATGTTGACAGGAACTTGTCGGTGTGTGTGTGTGTGTACGTGCGTGTGTGCTTGTGTGTGTGTCCTAATTAAGCCTGTCCCCGGCTCGCCGCGAAACAAGCCTCTCCTCAAGGACGCACGAAGAAAGGGCCTTCTCGTCCAGAGGCAGCAACACCACCCCACTCACACACAGCACGCTATCAGGGCCAGGCAGCACGCTCATTCCGACAGGGAGGCCCCTCTCTCCTCTGACTTATGGGGCGTCCCGTGTCGGCGCGAGAGAGACAGAGCGACAACCCGCTTGCGGTGAGCCTGGCCTGCAGCCGTCGGGGGGATGAGCGAGTGCTGCCAGCCAGCCCACAGTGGATTTGCCAGAAGACCGGCGCAGGCGGTCAAAATCTCCAGACGCGTTTTGGGCCCCGAGTCGCTAAACGGTACTCGGTCCGAACGTGTGACCCCACCAATGGATTGCTCTCCGAACGAGGAATCCATTGGTGGGGTCTCACGCTTGGTTCGTGTCCTGTGTAGTGACTCCTTGGCTCAAAACACGTCTCGAGTTTCGGCCGCCTGGCCAGTGCGCCTGCAGCCAGCAGTGTAGGCCAGCCCGGCGCGCGCCGGAGCGCGGAGCGGCCGCGCGTTGCCTACCCCGCACGGCGCTCGCGGCCTGGAGAGGCTGGGCCACTGGCCGAACGTGGAGGTCGGGACAGACCAAGGAGGGCACCGGTTTTATTTTCACCCCGCGGCAAAGAATCAAAGCGCTAATTCATTTAAAAGCCCCGAGGTTTGCAGTGCCCCTGCCCCGCGTTTGGCCGGGGCGGTGACGTCATCGCCACGTTAATTAGCGAGAAAGCCGCGCTAATCTGCCGCGGCGTTTGGGGCGGACGTGGCGCGCCGCGGTCAAACACGCCGGCCGGCCGGACGGAGGGAAAAGAAGGCCAAAAGGGCGGCAGGGAGAAGCACTGTGACATGTCGAGTTCGGTCGGACGAAGCACTGCGAAGCACCGGCACGACGAACGCACAGAGTGCAGCGTGAACGGTGGGCCGGCTGCTGTTTGGTGGCGGGAAAAGGCCGCAAACAAGACACAGCAAAAGTGTGTGTGTGTGTGTGTGTGTGTGGCGGGGCGCCGGCCGGAACGCCATGCGGCTTTGGCTTTTGTCGTCGATTGGTGCGTCAGTCACTCGACGGCGGAGCGGGGCGGAGCGGGGCGGAGCGCACGCCACCACCATTAAGGCCTTGCTTTCACACACAGCGTAGCAGCGCCTTGGCGCGCGTCGCACAATTTCCCTTCGCGCTAAATTCGCGCGGCGCGGCCCCGAAAGAAGAAAACACAGCAGCGACAACAACAACAGCCGCGCAATCCATCAGGGCGCGGCGGGGCGGGGCGGGGCGGGGCGGGGCGGGGCGCGGAGGAAGTCGCCTGATGGACTTCCTCCAGAGACTGCGGGACGGGGATGGGCGGGGCGCGGCGCGGCCGGCCCACCAGCCGGTCGGTCGCAAATGAATTGATCAGCCGAGCCAGGCAGGCCAGGCCTTGGGCCAGGCCTTGGGCCAGGCGGGGCGGCCCGGCCGCCGGGACGGAGACTGATGGACACCGCGACAGGCCACGCCCGGCCACGCCCCCAGGACTGTCTCTCGCTCGCTCGCTCTCACGGGGCGCCCCGAGAGTGCGAGAGAGACGGAGCACTGCCCTGGCGGGGCCCTGGCGGGGCCGCGGCTTCATTTTTAGGCAAAAAGCCGTCGCCTTTTATCCGTAACGATGACGGATGCCCGCGGATGGCTGCGGATGCGGATGGCCGGCGTACTTACTGACGAGGGTGACGAAGGGCAGCGTGTTGCGGTCGAAGTTGGCGGGCAGGCAGGCGTCCTCCTGGCGCCGGGTCTGCGCGCCTGCAACAACAACGGGAGCAGCTCAGACAACAGCAGCAACAACAACAACAAGAGCAAGGGGTGGCGGCGCCGCGTCGACAACATGCTTTTGCTTATAATAAGATTGCGGGCGTGACGGGGGACAAACGACCATCTCCATTCAGCCCGCTTAATTCTTGGCTCGGGCCCTGCTGGTTGCGGGGCGGGGTGCGGGGCGGGGTGCCTGCTCCGCCGGCCGGCTTTTATGACGGCGTGCGCGACAGGCTGGCCTAGGCTGGCGCAGGCTGGCCGGCGAAGCGGGCCGCGAATTTCGCGCAGTTACAGTGGAATCCCGAGCGAATCGCCGCATCTCATTGCCCCCCCTCTCCCTCCGCCCGGCAAAGGGACACCTTGCAAAGTGTCGAAATGGGCGGCGTTGCAAAGGCCAAAGTCTTGAATATATAACGGGGGAATCCCAGCCGGTTCGGCCAGGTTGTATAGCGGTTACGGCCGCCATTCGCCACGGTACGGGCATCCCCCCCGCAAGCAGCGCCGCCGCCAGGCCCTCTCCATCCGCCCCGAATTTTCAAGGGCCTCTGTGCCAGCCCTGCTGCGGCGGCGGCGGCCGGGCCGCCTTGAGATATATATCGGCGGGATAGTCCCAGGCCGCGCGGTCCAGGCCGTCAGCTTGTACAAATGCGCGTTCAGCGCCCCGCCGCCCCTTCCCGCCCCACGCCAAACATCCTCGCCGCCGCCAAGCAGCGCCGCAGCGCCGAGGAGTCTCTCGTCCAATCCGGCCGCCGAATTTTTCATACGCGGCCTCTCGCCGTGCCCACGCCCTGCTTGTCGGCGGCTTGTCGCTCTCCAGCAGTGCCGGCGGTGCCAGCAGCGCCAGCGGCCGAGTGACGCCGCCGGGGCGTGTTTTTGTAACACTCGCCGCGCGCTTTGTTCGTCTCCGTGTCGCCCGAGAGTGCGGGGCGGGGTGGGGCGGGCTCTCAGCTTGACGCGCAACTCGAAACCCCCAACCCCCGGACGGCCCCCACGGCCCCGACGTCCCCGTCGAGCAGAGCCGAGGCGTGGGAACACGAACAACATTCCAGCTGGCCGAGCCTGGCCGAGCCGAGCTGCCCCGGGCCAGGCCTCGGCCTCGGAGTGGGCGAGCTTTGCTAAGCGTCACTGACATGACGGCAGTCGGCACCGCGAGAAAAAAAAGAAAAAGCAAGGACGCCTCCCTTCCATTCACTCCCCTGCTTCCCTCCCACTCACTCACACGCTAACACACACGCTCGCGCTCTCTCTCCAACCGCGAAACTAGAACTACGCGCCGCCACCGCAACAGCAAGCAGCCCTTGTATCGTTGCGTGGATGAAAAATAACTGTCTGTACGCGCGGACGTTTGCTCGCTACTAGCGCTCTCTCTCTCTCTCTCTCTCTCTCTCTCTCTCTCTCTCTCTCTCTCTAGGAACTTCTCGTCTCACTCTATGAGAGCTAGGAGATGAGAGAGAGAGAGAGAGAGAGAGAGAGAGAGAGGAGGAGAGAGAGAGAGAGAGAGAAGTACAGCGAGGCGCACATGGGGGTTAACGAGCCAGTGATTTATAGTGCGAGTGGGGCAACTTATTTTGTATGTGTGCCAAAAATGAGCGGCCCAGCCCCACCCCCCCAAAGCAGCAGCGTGGCACTGTAAGTTCCCTCCCCGCGGCGCCTCGCTGCCTCGCTGCGTGCGAGTGGCAGCCCTGGCGGCCCCGCGCGGACTGGGACTCGCCGGACTGCCCTCCACGGCGTGCTGCAGCGCACGCACCGCCACCGCGGCGAGAAGAGAGAGAGAGAGAGAGAGAGAGAGAGAGAGAGAGAGAGAGAGAGAGAGAGAGAGAGAGAGAGAGAGAGAGAGAGAGAGAGAGAGAGCGATGCAGCGGGGCGCCAAGACGAGGCGCGAAAGAATGGCGGGAATCGGGGCGAGCCTCGCTCCATTAAATTACGCGGGGAATTTGGCGCGAATGCGGCTTTGGAATGGCGCGCTGTGCGCGCAAAACGGTGGAGGGGCGCGGACCTCGTTCGGCGGTTTCTTGTCCTTCGGCCGACAACTTTTCAGATTGCTGAGCGCCGCCTTGAGAGAGCGCCGCGCGCACAATCGGCCTCTGGTTTGTTTTCATGGATAACTAACTCCGGCCTGGCGAAGACTGCATACAGCCATGGGCCGTTGTAGGCGCGCGGGGGTTGGAAACAGCAACGCCATTTTTGCAACTGACATTATAGTAAGCCAGAATGTAATTGCATTTGCGAGAAGAAAAGGTTCCGGCCAACGACGGCGAGCGCAAATGACCTCCCGGGCGCCGCCTGCCGCCGCCAGCGCGGCGCGCACCACGGCCAGGGCCTGCTCGGCCTCCACGAGGAGGGCTTCGCCTGGCCTGGCTTGGCGTTGCCGGGCGTCGCCAGCGCCATGCCAGCTTCATTAAAACATCCGGCCTTCAATTACGACCTCGCCGGCCTCGCCGTACCTACACTCGCTCCACTTCGCAGCACTTCATCAACAAGTGCGAGCACGGCCAGCCCATCTCACTCTTTCCCCCGAACATTGCTATTATGATGATGACCTTCTTTCCTTCCCCTCGAAGAGGCGAGGCGAGGCGACCGCGTCGCGGAGACGCCACGTCAAAAACGTCCTTCCTTTTCTCCGCGGGCTGCAGCGGGCCTTCCGGACCGCGCCGCACAGTGGGCCAGAAGAGCGGCGGAAGCGGGTGAAATTCTAGACGCGTTTCGAGCTCTACATAGTCGCTGAACAGGACTCGAAGCGACCGTATGACCCCATCAATGGATTGCTCGCTGGAAGAGCAATCCAATGGTGGGGTCACACGTTCGATTCGAGTCCCATTAAGCGACTCTGGAGCTCGAAACGCGTCTAGAATTTTGGACGCCTGCACCGGTCTTCTGGCCCACTGTGCGCCCAGAAAGCCACAAAAAAAAGGGGCAACCAGAACGGCGGGTAACGACCGCCGCATAATCAAATAACGCAAAAACGGCAACGGAACGGAGCGGGGTCGAAAGCGAGACCGGCGTCCGGCCCAAACTTGCGGCCATTCCCGTCGGCGTCGGCCCGGTTAGTTCATACGCGGGCCGCGGGCGGTGCCGGCGGCGCCAGCACACCTTGCCGCCCGAAGTTCCCAAACTGAAATCAAGCGATTCCCCGCACGCCCTGCAGGCCCTGCACGCGTTGGCCGAACAGGCCGGCCAGCCATAAATCCAGCCAGCCCGGCCGAGCAGCCAGGCAGGCAGCCAGGCAGGCAGCCAGCCGCACTACAGCGGCACGCCGAGCGGCCAGCACTGAGTGGCACAACAAGTGTCCAGAGTGGACCGGCAGGCTGATTCCGAACGGCGCTTCGTCTCTCTGTCTCTCTCGCACTTACGACGAGGTGTCCCGTAGGGATGCGAGGGGAGAGAGAGAGAGAGTGACGGGGCACTGGCCGCCGCCAGTGAATCAGAATCAAGCGCAGCCAACGCCGCGGCATTCGAGCGCTGCCGGCACTGCCCTGCCGAAGAGAACCAGCGAATCCGGAAACCGCGGACGTCCCTGCTTTACCTTTCCAACAACAACAACAAATGAAAACCAGGGAGGGGAAAAAGTGCGGTCCACTGGAGGCAAATCAGTCCCGGCGGCCGTCAGTGTGTCGTCGAGATTTGATTGGCTCGCTAAGTTGATTTTGGCGGCGCGAAATCACTTTGCGCCTACACCCTTCGCAGCGCGCCTCGCACCGCCATGCCGACTCATTTGCATGCCCACTCCCTCCCCTCGCCCGCAGTGCTCGCGGCGGCCGTGTATCGTCCAATTTCCAATTTTTATTTCGGTATTTTTTTCCTGTCGCTGTTTATTTTAAATCGCTCCGCCATCGAGACGGCGGTGCCTGTCCCGGTCACGTGTTCGGCGGAGGGACGGACGGCAGGAAGGAAAGGACATCCAGCGCGCCATGAAGACGAGGACTGCAAATCTGCAATCTGCAGCCCCCATAGGCGATTCCAGTGGCGAAGCGCGTCACTTCCGGTCGCGACGGCGCCGGGAAGCAGCTTCGAAAACTCGGCCCCAAAACAACAAAAAAAAGCAATTTTTGTTTTTTATGGTCTTTGTGCCAGATTCAATCATCAGCTTGTTGCATCTGTGACAGCCAGCATGGACTACTGTGATATCGCTCTATTTTGAGTACCTAGCACGGCGGTTGCGGCGGCGCCTCCCCCCCCCCTCTCTCTCTCTCTCTCACACACACACAGAGCTGCATCGCGGGCAGGCCAGGGCAGGAGCCTCGCCTGGGGCGCGACGCGCGGAGCCCCGACAACAAACAGCCCAACACCAGCGGGGAGGCAGCGCGGCAGCGCGCTCGGCAAGCCGAGGAAGCGATTACTGCAAGCAAATACTCCCCGGGCCGGGCCGCCTGCCGCCTACACTCTGCACGCCACCGAGCCGCGACAACTTTCGTCTCTGCGACGTTATGGATCCGCGTGCTGATGCCGAGAGTCGCTGTCGTCGCTCTGTCTCTCTCGCACCCGTACGGGACGCCCCGCGAGCGCGAGAGAGACAGGGCGACGATGACGACCCTCGGAGTCAGTCTGCAGGCTCCGCTTGCTCCGCGTCCCCGGCGTCGTGTTGATGGAACGCGCGGCCCGCGGCGGTGTTCGACAAGTGTAGCGGCGCGTCGGCGTGCTCCAATCAGACTGGATCAACGAGGCAGTCATGTGGGCGGGCCGAGCACCGCGTCGAGCACCGCGTCGAGCACCGCCACGCCGAGCACGCCGCCGCCGTCGGCGAGTCGTTTTGCCTGTGTCATTCCATTTCCGGCGTCGCTTCGCCACGCTTGGCGATGCCTCGCGATGCCTCGCCCCGAGTCACTTTGCCGCGTTCGTCTGTCACTTTCAAGTCCATCTTCGCCTCCGCCGTGCCTCGCCGTGCCGCGCGCCGGAACGGCGACCACGTTTCCGCCCCGCCAGTCATTTTTATCTCCTCCTCTTCCTTCTTCTCCTTCTCCGCCATACTTTTTGGCCGCGCTGGGCAGGGCGCCGGCAGGTGGAGAGTCACCATGAAGGGAAAGAACAAGAGATAGGACGGGCGGCAGGGGGCAAGGGGGGGGGGAGGGAAAAAAGGCTGGCATCATTTTCACGCGAGACGCGCGCGCCAAACGGAAATAAATATTTATAGGACGAAAGCCGCGCGGCGATGAAACGAGAAGTCAATGTTGCTCCTTTCGTCTCTGGAGAATCGCGTCGCGTCGGAGCGGCCGCGGTGGGGGGCGGTGGGGGCCACGCCGGATAACGAAACAAACAGAAAGAAAGCCGATATGCAAAAATTGCAAAAATGGCCGACGGGGCTGGCAGTTGGCTTGGCCGTGCGCCCCGCCCCGCAGGTGTGTCGTGCACGTGCATACCGCACGGCCCCCGCAGCGCGGCGTGACCCAACAGATGGGATTGGATATCACTTGACGGCAAACATTGGGGGCTGTTACCCCGCAGGTGCCCCGCCCCGCCTCTCCAATCTCCGCGTGTCTCGGGAAAGGCGCGCGTGAGAGCAGCAGCGCGGTCGTAGCTCTTTTCCCCGGTCGGTCCGCGCGGCTGGCAAAGATAGAACCAGCGGCCCAGGCGGGCAGGCAGGCAGGCAGGCAGCCCAGGCCGAAAGGGCGACTTTCAACTTTCGTCTGATTCGCGAGTTATTGCCCATAAACGCGACTTATCGCCGGCCCGGCCGAGAGACACGGCGAGGCGAGGCGGGGCGGGGTGATGCCGGAGCCATTCGGGAGAAAGAAGACCAACGCCATGTATCGCCGGCCGGCATCGGGGCCTTCACGACGAGGACGACGAGCGGCGCCAAAACGAGGCATTCCCGCAGCCAGCCGCGACGCGACGAGCGTCGAGCGGAGGTGGGCGGTGTCTCTCTCGCCCCCTGTGCGTGCGTACGGTGTGTGTGTGTGTGTGTGTGTGAAGGGGGCTCCGCTCAGTTTAACGCCATCGGAACGAAGCCGCGCTGAGATACGCCAGGTGTGCTGCGCTGTGCTGCGCGGGTCGCGGTTCACAAGCAACCGACAGGCTGACTCCGAACAACGAGGCTGCGGCGCTGTCGGCGGCGCCGCGCCCTTCTCTCACTCCCTCGCACCCCCTGCGAGATGCGCCGTGGGTGTGCGAGAGAGACAGGGCTCGACGAAACCACTGTGAGCGGCGCCTGCCTGCCTGCAGAGCGGCCCCTAGAGCGTCACCCCCGGTAAATCAAGCCAAGCCTCATCCCCATTGCAGGTGTCGGGAACATCTGCCTGCCGCGCCGTGCCGCTGTGCCCAGGCTGTGCCATTGCGCCGGGCCGCTCCGGGTACCCATGGCGGACCCCCGTTAAGGGCCGTGCGTGGCCGTTCTTTGCCAGAGGGCCGTAGAGATGTGCGGCTGGGAGATCCTCGAGAAATAAGGGCGGCTCCCTTCGCCTCCTCGCAGGGCCGGACCGACTGGACCGCTACTCGAAGACTGGCCGGCCGGCCGCGCGCCCCGAGAGTGGCCTCATGAATCGGCCGATCGTGCTGCGGGCTGCGGCAAAGGCTGCGGCCGAGGCTGCGGGTGCAGTGGAAGTCGCAGTCCGATCCATCGAGTGGCAGCTGGGCTCGCGGTCCGGGCTGGCTCTCCCTCTCTCTCTCACATGGGGCGCTCCGTATCGGTGCGAGAGAGACAGACTGTGCGGAATCCCCCGCCCCGCCCCCACGCGACACGGGGCCATAAACACGCGCAGCACGCGCGTAAAAATGCCGCGCGTCCCGGAATCGGGTCGGCCGATTTGGCATAGGGCGGCGGCCGTGTCGGGGCGGTGCTGCCCCCCCCCCCCTCCCCCTCCCCCTCCCCGATTCCAGGGCCGGCGACTGAAGCCAAGTGGCCTGGAACGCCGGAACGGGCCGCGGAAGACTGTTAATTTGCGGAACAAAGGGTGAGGCGGGGCGGCGGCGCCCGTTTCGAACACCGACGTGCAAATAACCGTTTTTTTCTTTCCGCTCTTTCCGCGCCACTATATGCCGCGCGCTATTCGCAGGGGCCGAAATAAACTCGCCGGTCGGCCAAGCGGCGGCCGAATTTACGGTGGGCAGCACCGCGAGGAGGAGGGGAAAAGGGGGGGGGGTGAATATCGAGAGGGCAGCATTCCAAATTCAAGCCAGGTGGGTGCCAGGCCGACGGGGCAGTCCCACGCACGAGGAAATAGGCCGTGCCGTGCCGCCGCCCGTGCATTCCGGGGAGCGAAAGTCAAGCTCAAGTAAGCTGAGTCAGCATCGCCGCGCTTCGCCGCGGCACCGTCCTACGCACTCCCAGCAAAAAAAAAGGGAAAAAGTTTTTTTTTAATTTTTTCGCAGTGCACCGTCGCCGAGCGACACGGCGCCGCGCCGTACTCACCAGTCTGCACCTCGACGACGTGGCTGTCGCGCCGGTAGAACTGCATGCACAGGAAGCCGCTCTGGCTGCAATCAGAGGAAGCGGGGAGTCAGTGGGGCTGCACACACACACACACACACATTCTCGCACCTATTCAACCTGTACAGCATCCCCCCCAAATAACCCGCTCTTGTCGTGGGCGCCTCAGAGCGATTCCACTACAGTGCTTTCGTCACTCTGTCTTTCCCGCTCTCGCCTACATGGAGCCCACGGAACACTCCGAGGGTGCGAGAGAGACAGAGCGACGAGAGCGTGGAGCGGCACTTTTCGCTCGTCATTTTCCTCTTCTTCTCCAAAGCGCGATCGCGGCCCGCTTCCCGCTGTCGGCCGGTCGCGGTGCTACACTGGTATCGCAAGCCGCGCCCTGATTGGCTGCCGCCCAACACGAGTGCGCAGCTCACGCCCCACAATGGATACACGGCCCCCAATACTAGTCGCGAGCGAACAAAATCCGAAACGACCTCCGAAACAAAAGTATGGAGGCGCGGTAAGCTTATAGTGTACACCCACGAAGTTGTTTGAAAAATATATTTATATTCAAAGTTGTTGTTGCCGTCGGATACAAGATGGCGATAGGCAGTGGACCGCACGGCCGGCCCGCATGGCTTTGCTTTTCAGATACGCGCCGCCCGCCGCCGGGATATCACGACTACGACTACTATTTTTATTATTTTTATTATTGTTGTTGTTCTTGTTGTTGTGATTACCCCTTTTTTACGTCCGCGGTGAATAAGATATGCAAAAGCGTGGCGGCACGCGATCGGTCGGGGCCTAAGTCGGTCCGCCGTGTCGCGGCGCCGGAACGGCCGGAATGCTGCACCGTGTGCTGGCGACCATCGATTTGGAGCACGGCCGCATTGCAAACAAACAAAAACAAACAACAACACCAAGACGAACCAGCGGCGGCCAATTTTCTTCCCGTTTCACCTGCACGGCGTGCCACGCACGGCCCCATCCGTCTTTATCTCCCGGCAGTGGCGCCTCGCTCTGTCTCTCTCGCACCCACGCGGGTCGGCCCCGAGAGTGCGAGAGAGACAGAGCGACGAGAAGGACCCCCGGAATCCGTCCGCTGGCGGCGCATCGCGGCGCATTCCTCCACCGCCCCCTCCACCGCGATGGCCGCGTTCGCCGCCCTGGCCGCGTTTTTGCAGTGACGGCGCCCCGGCACGCGAGCAGCGTGCTGTGCACAGTGGAGGCGACCAAGACCGCCACCGCGCCGCACGGCTGCGCGCCGCCTCATTCCGCGCATCCACTATTTCGTGTCTCTTGTCATACCGGTACAACCGATCAAAGAGGCAAATCAGTGTCATCAGAGAGCAATTTGGAGGAAGGCTCGGATTGCACTGATGTATTTTGGACAGTTTTCTGGCCGTGGGCTGGCCGCCCAATTTGCATCAAGTCGTCCCGTTTCCGTTCCAGTCGCTCGGCTCCGCGCCGCCGTGCCGGTTCGCGACCATAGCGGCTCGCAGAGGGAAAAAGGGCGCCGTCCCGGGCCTGGCGGCCTGGCCTAATTACAGAGCCGCTCCAGCGGACCGACTCCGGGAGTCGCCTTCGCCACTGTGTCCCTCTCGCACTCACGGGGCGTCCCGCATTGGTGCGACGGAGCGACGCAAACGACTCTCGGAATGAGTCTGCCGACGCGGAGCCAAAGCCAACGGCAAGCCGCGGGGCTACTCAAGCAGCCCTCGGCGGGGCCCTCGGCGGGGCCCTTCCCTTTGCCTTGGCCGTCTCTGGCGGCGCGGCGAGGCCAGGCCAGGCGAGGCGCCCTGACAGGCCGATTGATCTCCAATAGAAGGACCCAACGACGTCTTTCGAAACGTCTCGGCCGGCCAAACGGCGCAGTTTGCGGTGAGGGACCCCCTCCCCTCCCCCTCCCCCCACCTCCCGCACGCCGCCATTCACCCGGCACGGCCCGGCACGGTGCGGCCACTTCTTCGAGTTTCATTCCCTTTCCCGCGCAACTTCTCAAGTATTTTTTTGCCCCCCCTCCTCCGGTCCCCTTTTCAATGTGGCCAAAAGTTGAATTGGGCGGGGAAAGAAAAAGGGCCGCGTTTGCTTCTCGCGGATCAGAGCCGCGGCGATATCGCGGGCCGGTCCGTCGCCCTGCAGCCTGGCTGCCTGCAGCCTGTCGTCGCTCCGTCTCTCTCGCACTCGCAGCCTCGCGGGGCGTGCCGGATGGTGCCGGAAGGGTGCGAGGCGGGCAGCGCGACGAGGCACTGCTCAGACTACTGACCCGCAAAGCCCGCCCCTTGGATTGACCGGAGCCGAGCCGGGCCGCTCTGGCCGTCCGCTAAGGGTGCCCCAAGCCTCCCCCCGACACTCACCAGCCCATGGTAAAGTGCGCCACGATGTGGGCGGTGCGGTCGTTCTCCGTCTTGGCCTCGGTGCACGTCACCCTCATCTCGTCGTGCTGGTTGTCCTGGGGGTCCATGCCGGTGGCGGCCGCCACCACGGGGTCCAGCATGTCGACGCCGGGGCCGCGCGAGCCACCGCGGCCGCCGTCCCTGCCGTCCAGGTCCACGTCATCCATATCGGAACCTGCGACAAAAAAAAAAAAAAACATGAACCCACATCGGTGAAAAAGATGCCCGCCGTCTTTCAAACAGAGCGGAAAATAATGAGAGGATGAAAGGGCTATTTGGCAAGCGCGGTGCGACAGAGACAAACGCAGAAAGGGTTCCGGGAAGCCAAGGCGATGCCTGCAGCCCGTGCCACGCGTCTCCACGTGTGCTGTTTTATTTGCCCGCGCTGCGTCCCTGCCTTCGTCCACCTTTCCGCGCGTGTTTTCTCGTGTTTTCTTTCCCCCGGCCCGTGTGCCGCGTGTTCGCGAGCCAGCAGGCCCACGTGATATGCGGCCAAAGAGTCGGCCCTGTCAAAGTAATTGAAGTGTGAGGCCAAAGGCCGCCAAAGGCACACGAGAGGCGGCAGGCTGGCGGGCCGCTGCGCCGAGCACGCCCAAGAGACCGTGCGCGTGGTAGGCAGGCGGTACCGACACAGGCACGCACGCCAAACGTTTTAAACGAAACCGACTGCGCTGCCGCGCTCAAAGGCAGGCCAATCCGAGTGGCCGGCCACCGCCAGCCCCGGCCGGCCCGCTTCAAATTGATTTCTGTTCGCGGGGCGCCGCCGTCGTGGCCACCGAGACGACGACCATGATGATGATTTTGCAGGGCGGCCGACGGCGGCCCTACCCGGGACAGGCCGGGGGGTCTGGCCGCTGGCCAGGGGCTCCTTTATATTAAACCTTCCAGCGCGCTGCCCGGCCCATTATCGAAATATGAGCCCCACAGCCCCCTCCCCCCTCGCACGCACAGAGAAAGAGAGAGAGAGAGAGAGAGAGAGAGAGAGAGAGAGAGAGAGAGAGAGAGAGAGAGAGAGAGAGAGAGAGAGAGAGAGAGAGAGAGAGAGAGAGAGAGAGAGAGAGAGAGAGAGAGAAGCAGAGCGCGTGGCCCCCGAGTGCCCAATATATATATCGGCGGGAAATTGCTTATACCAAGCGGCCGGCGGTGACGGCCAGGCGGCCGGTGTGACGCGGTGGTGCTGGCGGCCCCGGTGGCGGCCCCGGTGGCGGCGGGTCGGGCCGGGCGGGCGCGCCGGAAGGAGATGGATTTTCATTAGCCCGATATTTCAAGTGATGTATCGGGCCGCCGATTCACCCCAGAGGCAGGCCAGAGGCGCGCCGTCCCGGCCCATCCGCCGCGGCGGTCGGTTTGACTGATGGCCTTCGGAGGAGCCAAATAAATTCCCTCTCGCGGGGCCAACGGGAAAAAGCAAGCAATTACCAACGCCGCCCTTCCCCTCCCCCTCCCCCTTGCCGACTTCGCGTCCGGCGAACCATGCGCACTTAGACCTTTGATCCGCCGGGTCGGACTTTCTGGGCGGCGTCCAAATAGTGGAGGCGCACTGCACGCCGGCGCCCTCTATCGGCTGGAAGAGCAGCCGGGGAACCCGAGGGGAACCCGGCCACCGGGACTCGGCCAAGTGCGTCAAATTAATTTCGAGCTCGCTTCTTCATGCAGTGATTAGGTGGGCCCGAGCCGATCGGAGGCGGTGGAGCGCTCGGCGGAGCGCGTCGTCGCTGTCTCTCTCGCACCCCTGCGGGCCCTGCGGGACGCCCCGGCCACGGGTGCGAGAGAGACAGGGCGACAGGCTGGTCAAGGGCGGCGTGGGAGCGCGGGCCGGGCGCGCGGCTGGAGCCTCCATGGTGGAGGGCCCTACTTTGGCTTCGGGGATTCTTGGGCACGCCCTTCACTGTAAGCCGGGGGCGTTGGAGGAATCCCGGCGCCGGGAAGAAAGAAAAAAGGCAAGAGAAGCAGCCGCCTCAAGGTCAAGAGTGCACTCACTCACGCTCGCTGGAGGAGAGAGAGAGACGGCACTACTCTGTCAAACCGCACTCGACGTTGACGATCCGCGCACAGTGGACAAGACCGGTGGAGGCGAACAAAGCTCTAGACGCGTTTTGAGCTCTAGAGTCGCTAAATAGGACTAGAATCGAACGTGTGACCCCACCAATGGATTCCTCGTTCGGAGAGCAGTCCATTGGTGGGGTCACACGTTTCGTTCGAGTCCCATTTAGCCACTCTGGAGCTCAAAACGCGTCTAGAGCTTTGTTCGCCTCCACCGGTCTTCTGGCCCCCTACTGTGCGGCGGCCGACTGCCAGTGCAGTTGCAGTCCGCGGTTCGGACTCCAGGTCGCGTTTCGGCTTTCAAAGAGAGCGTCTTCAAAGTCGCCCGGCCGAGGTCTGCGGGTGGCGGCGCGGCTTTCTAGAGAGCGGCGATGGAAACGAAAACGAAGATGAAAATGGCCGTGGGATGCTGGATCCGGCGTCCGGGCCGACCTCCCGACCTTTGAGCAAATGAAGCAACTGTAGTGCTTCTATTCATCGGGACGTCCTCGGCCAATTACCGACTCGGGCGGGGCGGGGCGACCTTAAGGGGCGCTCGGACTCCACAAGGCGCCGCGCCACAGAGGAAAACGACAAACAAAAAAAAAACTTCGCCAGACGCTGGCTTTGCTTCCCACCGCACCGCGAGGTCCTCCTTCGTTTTGTTTCCCAAATCTTCATTAAAAAAAAGAAAGACACAAAAAAAACCTTGTGGTTCTCAAAGTTGCGCACTGATAAGCCAATGCTCTCGGCGCCTCGACTCGAGGACCCTTGGCCCCCGCGGCCCCCGCGCCCCCTCGGCCAGCTCATCGCTTCGTCGAGTGGCCCTCCGAATGTCCGCCTTGATTCGCCCGTTAAGCAGAAGACCGATTCCGAGAGTCGTTTCCGTCGCTCCGTCTCGCTCGCACTCGCGGGGCGCCCCGCAGAGGTGCGCGACAAAAACGACTCTCGGCATCGGGCGGAGCGGAAAAAAGCGAGGAATGAAGACCGTCGGTTCCCCGCCACTACTCACCGGCAGTCAAGTTGGAGATCTTGAGGCTGGTGTTCTTCTGGTGCAGCGAGTAGGAGCGGCGGTAGTCCAGCGTGAGCCAGTGCGAGTGCGCAGAGAGCCAGCCGGGGAACTTGCACCGGGGCGGGGCCGTGGCTGAAACAGGCAGAGTCAGGCACACTGGAGGTTCTTTGGGTGAATCCAAGAATATTCAACGTTAATTTACGAAGATTCTTCTTAAATTAACAGAGATGCCTCGCAAATTTACGACGAAGTTCCGTAAATTGACAAAAGTACCTTCGCCAACGATTTTTTTTTCCAGAGACATCTTTGCAAATTCTCAATGTATGTTTCTCGATATGTATTTCTTTACAGTGCAGCCGACCACTCACCTTCCGCCTTGTACAGCGTCATGGTCCTGGAGCCCTCCATGTCCGAGGACAGCCCGTTGCAGGTGGCGTCGCCGCTCTGCGCCACTCGGAACACGACGCCCGCGTCGTGGCCGCGACCCATGCCGCCCATGCCGGCCAGCCCGCCCAGCCCGGCCTCGTCGTCCAGGCCCAGCCCCACGGCCAGCCCGTTGCCGGCCAGCGAGTTGCCCGAGTTGACCTGCTCGTACACGAAGCAGCGGAAGCGGTCCTCGTTGGAGGTGGCGTGCGAGTGGTGCACCTTGCCCACCAGGTAGCGCGCCGAGCCCTCCTTCCACGTCGCCAGGCACTGCAGCTCCTCCGCTGCAACAGGGCAAAGCAAACACCGCCACGTCAGTCTCAACAAGAAGCAAACACAGCTGAAAAAAAAAAAACCGAAAGAAAAAACGGGTACACAGCCGCCGGCGCCGGTGGCCTGCTGACCGGCACTCGTCGAAACGCGCCAGAAATTGGTTTGCAAAACACGCGTCCCCGCCCCGCCCCGCCCCGCCCCGCCCCGCCCCGCCCCGCCCCGCGCGGCACAGTGGCCGCGCTGATTGCAGGACAGCCCCGCAACCCGCAGCCCACTCGGACCGGCAATTTACATTTTCAATGGTTATTTCCTGATTGGGGCTGCGGGGGCCTGGGGACGGGGTGCTTCCTGAGGCGGGCCGAGATGGCGGTCAGCGAGGCGAGCGGACAGGCAGGCAGGCAGACAGACAGAGGGGCGGAGCGCGGGGTCGAGTTGCGTCACAGTCACAGTGGGCCAGGCGGCCTGCCCGATAGGCGAACATGACTCAAGACGCTGTGAGCTGCGCTTGGCCTGGCAGGCAGGCGGAGCGCCGTGCGGGTAGGCACCGCGAGCGCAGGGCTGCGCGCCGGGATGGCCTACCTCGCAGGCGCGCTCCACACACTGTGAGGGCTAGAAGCAGTTCCTCAAACGGGACTGAAAGCAGATAGACACACGGCGGCACCAATGGATTCCTCATTGGCACGGCAATCCGTTGGATGCATATAGCGCTGGATTCCAGTCCAATTGGAGGACGTTACGGCGCCACGCGGGGCAGAGTGGCGCCCGCCAACTGCAGCCGACCAGGCCCCCTCCCCGGCCTCCCCGCACGCGTCCCCTCATTACCACACTGTGATGGCACAAACGCAGTTACGGACTGCAGCGCAGTGCAACGCGCGCCCCGCAATCTCGCACCACGCAAACAGAACGCGCGAAAAAAAAAGAAAGAAAAAAAAAACAGCGCGGGGGCTGGTAGTCGAACCCGGGACCGGAATCAAGGATCACGCAATGTGGGCCGAGGAGCAACGTGCCCGACAGTGCTGCCCTCTGGTGTGGCCAGCGTTAATTAAGTTGGCCTGAGAGGACAAGGAGGAACGAGACGAAAAAAAAAATCCGCGCGCTCGCATGCTGTCTCTCTCTCCGTCACACACTACGCAGCGCGCCGGAGTGAGTGCGTGAGTGAGAGAGAGAGAGAGCGAAATAGAGAGAGAGGGCACGCACGCACCGAAAGGGGCAGCAGCCTCACGGGGCAGTGCGCACGCCAGCACATGTTTCTTTCTCTTTTACGGCCGCGCGTGCGCGCGTGCGTGAGCGCCGTAGCGTGTCCCGCTGTTTGCGAGCGTGCGGGAAAGCGCGCCAGTGTGTGTGTGTGTGTGTGTGTAGGTGAGCGCGTGGGCAGGCGCACTCCCTGACCTGCCGTACACTGCCATAACAGCCGTAAGCCGCACAAGCACGAGGAAGTATGGCTCGGACTGGCCAGCGCCGTTATGCCCTACAAACAAACACACACACACACACACACACAAACACACACGACGTGAAGAAGAGAACACGATTTTCGAGGCCCTGATTGCCACATCACACGCACTAGCGGCGCTAATTAATTAATAGAGCACCCGCTCCCCCCCCCTCCTCCTTTTCTCCTACTTCTTCCTCTTTTTCTGGGTTCCATTACGGAAAATGATCCCACGCGCTGTTGCAACTTCTTATATATGATGAGGTTCTATGGGACGTCGTGCAGCGTTGTCGGAACGCGGCCACACCTTGCTTAACACACACACACACACACAGAGAGAGAGATAGATAGATAGATAGAGAGAGAGAGACAGAGAGAGAGAGAGAGAGAGAGAGAGAGAGAGTCGGTGCCCCCTTTCCCGGGCAACAATTGGCGCTGCGCCCCGCGGTGCCGTGCGTGCCGTGGCGTACACCTGCCCCGCCGTGCCCCGCCGTGCCCCGCCCACCCCGCCACCAATCAGGAGGCCGTGCTGCTACACGCGACACGCGGCACCGCGCGCCACGCCGTGCACGCGGACGGAGACAGATCGGGCGCGGCAACAAAGGCGTTCCCCGCCGCCGGCGTCAGGCCCGGCCGGCACGGCCAGCACGGCCAGTAGACCGACTCCGAGAGTCGCTCTCGTCGCTCCGTCTCCCTCGCACCTAGGCGAGGCACCCCGTGAGTGCGAGAGAGACGGAGCGACGGAGTGCTGCGGGCGAGGCACTCGAGGCGGGGGAGGGATGGACGCATCGCGTGGATCGGCCGATAAATACCGCGCGGCCCGGAAGCCGCCGCCGCCAAAGCCGCCCCGCCCGCCTGGTACCCCACGTACCCCGCAATCATCGTGCTGCCCGGCCCGGCCGTTCGCCGTGGCGGGGCGTGGCGGGGTGTGGCGGGGCGCAGCGAGGAGGCAAAAGCTCAAAATAAAACGAATGCCGGCCAGCGTCGCCGGTCGGCCGGCAGGACCGGAGTGGCCGGAGGTGGAGTACGCCGCCGCTGCCGCCGCCACTGCCGCCCACGCCCCAAAATAATACACTTTGTGGTCGTCCGCCGGGCCGCCCCTTGGGGCTGCACCCCGCCGTGGGGCTGCCAGCGCGGCCAGGGCACAGCGACGCCGACGGCGACCTCGTCAGCCGAACCGAATCCCCGAGCACGCCGTCGTCCTTACCACCGTCGTCGAGGCGCCCCGCAGAGATCACCGCCATTTTAATTAGCGGGGAGCTGCAGGCCGAACAGCGCTCTGTCTCTCTCGCGCCAAGCGGCACGCCCCGTGAGTGCGAGCGAGACGGAGCGAGGCGGACCCCGTTCGGAATCGGCCCGCTGCGCGCGGAGGCGCCTGATAAAAACGGAAGCGATGCTGGCGTGGCCGTGCCAGGCCGTGCCGTCGGGGTGGTGGCGGAGGTGGCAGTCTTCGTGGTGGCGCCGTCAGGGTAAGCCGCTTAACGAGCTGCCCGCCCCTTTCGGCCGGACGTGCCTCAACCCGCCCGCCTGCAGGACCGCCTCCAGGACCATCTACAGGACCACCTCCAGGGCCACCTCCAGGACCACCTCAAAGACCATCTCCAGAACCACCTCCAGGACCACGTCCCGGACCACGTACAGGACCACCACCAGGACCACCTCCAGGACCACCTCGGGCACGGAGCGGGTACCGCCAGAAGCTCAGTACAGGAGGACGCAAGGACGTAGTCTGGACACGTCTCGAAGAATAACTCCGCACAAGGCAGCGGGATCGTCATTATTTTTTATGAAACATGGAATCGAGTCAAACGCAGGACAGGACGTCACCGGTGGATTGTCCTTCGAACGGGGAATCTGTAGATACCGTCATGCGATTGATTCCAGTCCCATTGGAGGGCATTAGAGCTCCGGAAACGTGACCAGAGTGACAAGCTCCGCGATGCGATGCGACGCGGCAGCGAGGAATCTCAGCTTCGCCCGACGCGCCTCGGCCTGAGCTCACGAGGACCGGGTGCGCACACCTCGCCTCGCGGGCGACGGTAAGCGGGAAGGTAATTTCAAAATTAAGCAGCACTCTGCGCCGGTACCCACGTAGCCTGCGTGTACCGCGTAGCACTACGGCCCTGAAACTCGACTAGATCCGCGAGATTTTCGTCGCAAACATGAACTTTACCTCGCTCCCCGCGGCGGCAAACGCGGCAGAGGTAAGTGAGCGAGGCAGGGAGGGTAGGGCTGGCGGTGCGGCCCAGCAGGCTCATTCCGAGAGAAGAGGTCTCGCTCTCACCCTCGCGGGACGCCCCATGAGTGCGACAGAGAGAGACAGAGAGAGAGAGAGAGAGAGACCATTCGGAAGCGGCCTGCCGGCGGTACCGCCGCCGCGCAGGTGCCACGGCCAGACGCAAACTACGCGCGCCACAACAAGTGCCTCATCCTTGAAAACCCCGCGCGGCCGGCACGGCCACTGCGCGCCTTTCAGGCAGAGCTAGTTTAACAAGCACATGTTATCACTCTGTGTGTGTGTGTGTGTGTGTGCGTGTGTGTGTCACAACACGAGAGCTCCGCAGGCGGAGAGGAGGAGGCCCGCTATGGGAAATAAACAATGAGGGGGCCGACCATTTGCCACGAGGGAGGAAAGGGAGAGAGAGAGAAAAAGAGGGATGGAAAACAAAGAAGGCGATACGATAGGGCTTAACTGGCACTGTCAATACGGGCCGCACGGAGCCCCGAGATTTCATTAAAGGATAGAAAACTGGTCCAGTTCATTTCTCCGCCTTGGCCTATGTGGGGGTAGTGCAGGGGGATGGGGGTGGCACTTCCTTTTACACACACACACACACACACACACACACACACACACACGCACACAGCGCCAAGCCGGCCCTGATTTCCACTGTCTCGCCGGTCGACTGACAGAATGACAGTAAAGCGGGGGAGGACGTGCCAGGCCAGCCGCCAGCCAGCCGGGCAGGCAGGCAGGCAGGCAGCCCGGGCTGCGAACTTACTTACGGCCAGCGGGGGCAGCACCAGAGTGGAGGGGATCTTGGGGGCCAGCAGCCACCAGCAGAAGGATTCCGGGAGTCGTTTTCGTCGCTCTGACTGTCACTCTCTCGCACTCATGGTGGGTCCCGTATAGGTGCGAGAGAGACAGAGCGACGAAAGCGACCCTCGGAATCAGGCTGCAGCGGCGGCACCGCACCGGGATGAGAGAAAAGACGGACTGCGTGGCCATTTAGGCCTCGCCACGGGACGTTAAGCAAGAAATGTCCCTTGCAATACCGCGGCGACGGCAGCGCGGCCAGCGCAGCCAAACAACGAAAACGTCCGCACCGCGTCCCGAAACGCCGAGCCGCCGAGCCGATCCCCCTTTTTTCCGGGCTATTTTTCCACGGGCACGAACGACGCCCGATCATGGTGGATCTATTAAAATTTATGCAGCCCGCCGTGTCATATACTCGCGGGGCGTGTGTGTGTGTGTGTGGCGGCCCGGGCCCCGGCCCGACCACCCCGATCTAAAATTAAATGCTGCCTCGGACACGCCTGGCTGGAGACAACCCCCCTCCCCCCTCTCTCTCCACCTGGTCGCCGCACCCCTCGCATTCGTGTGTGTGTGTGGAGGGGGAAGTCCTGTGTGTATTTCTCGCGGACACTTTTCCTATTCTTTATTTTCTGGTTCCGAAATAGATAATGGCCTTTACGGAATAAACTGAATCCAAGGCCCGCTGGGGGGGCCGTGGCCGAGGCCTGGCCATCGCGGCGGTCATGGCGTCATGGCCCGCCCCCGCCGCCCCCGGGGGAAATCATACGCGTCCGAGGGGTGCTGGGGGCGGCGGGAGCGGCAGGGCGGAGGGGGCGCGGCGCGCGGCAAGGCGGCCGCGACGTCCGGCAATGTAATAAACGCTGCAATAATCCGCCGGCCGGCAGGTAGTACACTGGTACAGTACGCGCGGGCGATACACTGGTAGTACAGTGCGGCGGCGTGTTCAAACGCGCGGCCGAAGCCCGCCGGGAAGCTGAACTGCGTCGCCGCGGCCTCGGCCTCCGTGCTCTTCGAGCGGGGGTTGTTCTTGTTCTTGGTGCAGGGCAGTGAGAGGCAGCTGGCCTCTGCGGGCCACCAGGCAGGCAGGCAGGCAGGCAGCCGGCCCGGCAAGGCGGCCAAGGCCCCTCTTCGCCGAGGGCCCGCCCCAACCCCGACGCCGCATTGGAAGGGGAGTTCTCCGAACCCATACACACTGTGACGTCTCATTTTTCAGCCGAGCCACGCCGGCAGCGGCGGCAGTGGCAGCCCTGTGCTCGCTCTGCTCTGCCCCTACACCGCATCCAATACCCGGCCCGGCCCAGCCCGGCCCAGCCGCACAGCACACGCCTTTGACGGCCACCTCACACCCCGGTCCGCACCAGGCCCTGCTCGCTCGCCCTGCTCCTCGCGCCATGAGAGGCCAGGCCCCAGGGCCAGCGGGCGTGCTTTCGTCGCGCGGTCTCTCTCGCACTCTGTGCGGGACGCACCGTGGGTGCGAGAGAGACGGAGCGACGAAGCCTGCAGGCCCTTCGCGCAACAAGAAAGAGAAATAAACTTGCGCGGCGTAACGAACGCGCCAAACTCGCGCCAATCCCATCATTCCGCGAGCGGCACAAGGCGAATCCCGGCCACGGAGCGAGAGAGAGAGAGAGAGAGAGAGAGAGAGAGAGAGAGAGAGAGAGAGAGAGAGAGAGAGAGAGAGAGAGAGAGAGAGAGAGAGAGGCGGTGGGCGGGAGGCCTGGCGCGACACATTTGAATTGTGGCGGTGGGAGCACGGGGCCGGGGGGCCAGGTCTCCGAGATTAGGGAGCAGCGAGGGCTGGGTGCGTGGCGCCTGGAGCCTGGAGCCTCCAGCTTGGGGGAGGGGGAGGCCGCAGTGCCGTGCCAAGCCGTGCCAAGCCGTGCCCTCCCGAGGGGAGACGACGCCAGAGGAAAAGGAACCCAAAAGTGCGCGCGTGGTTCCTATTTATACGCGGCAATATTTATGGCGCATTGTCGTGTCTTGTTGTTGTTGTTGTTGTTGTTGTTGTTCCGCTGCAGCGACGCCGTTCCAGCCCGGGGTGCCCGCCGCGCTCGCGAGACGTGGCGGCGCTAACCGGATCCGCTCATGAGCGCGCCGCGTCCCCCCTTGCTCAGGTCGGCGACGGGGCGCCCTTCCAGGATGATGGCCTCGAGCACCACGACGACGGCGGTCCGCGATCACGACGCCGTCGTCGACGTCGAGGTCGTCGGTTGGGGAGGCAGTGGGGAAGGGGTCAAATTTGGCGCGTCCGGTCGGCCGCTGCTGGCACTCACTCCATCCAAGTGCTTGTCGGGGCGGGGCGGGGCGGCCGTCCACAGGGTGGCGATGTACATCGTTATAGGGCCATAAATTGGGCTTAATGTGTGGCACTCGCAATAAATAGGGCGGCTGATAAAGTGGCGGCCGATATCGTTTAATTCGACACCGCGCTGATAAATAACGCCGTCCCTAGGTGCCAACAGGTCTCCTTCGTGTCCTCGGTGTCCTCCTCGTCCGGCGGCCTGCACGCGGCCTGCACGGCGCGTCCCCCGCCTGGACAATGCAAGCGGGACGTGATGCCGCAGAGTCATTCCGAGAGTCGTTTCCGTTGCTCCGTCTCCCTCGCACATCTCCGGGCCGCCCCATGAGCGCACGAGAGAGAGGACTCCCGGAATCAGTGTGCTGGCCAGCGCGGGCTCCACCGGGATGCGCCTCGCTTTCCGCGGCCCCCGGACCCCACACTGTACGCGGCCAGGCGGGGCCGGGATTGGCCAGGGGGTGTTTAGCGGGCCGAGTGTGCGGGGCAGCCTGATCCACACTAAGCCCCTCCCGCCGGGGCGGGGCAGGCGGGGTCCCCTCGGCCAACCGCACACAGCCCGGTACCACACTGGACTCGCCCTAGGCCCTGCCGCTGCTGGACCAACAGGCGGCCCGCGAAGAAAAGCGAGGAATCAGTGGAGAGGTAACCGGAACAGTGTGTGATTCCGCGTCCCTCTGTGTGTGAGTGAGAGCGTGTCTGTGTGTGCGAACGAGGAGGCTAGCACAGTGGTTCTCAACCTTAGGGTCGCGACCCCAAGCGGGGTCGCGAAATTTTTTTAAGGGGTCGCGGCGATGCTGGGGTCGTGTTTTAGGCCGATTTTAAGCAGCCACTGCGTCTGATCCGAGGCGGGCATTTTGCTCCCTCAACGGGCAATCGGTCTTTGGACCTTCCTTTAGCATGCCTTTGTTACGGAGTGCAATTATCAGTCTTAGTTTGGGAGCAGTATTGTCTCAAAGTTGGCCGAAACGCTCAGAAATGTCTATGAAAAATCGTGTTTTGGGCCGATTTTAAGCAGCCACTGCGTCTGATCCGAGGCGGGCATTTTGCTCCCTCAACGGGCAATTGGTCTTTGGACCTTCCTTTAGCATGCCTTTGTTACGGAGTGCAATTATCAGTCTTAGTTTGGGAGCAGTATTGTCTCAAAGTTGGCCGAAACGCTCAGAAATGTCTATGAAAAATCGTGTTTTGGGCCGATTTTAAGCAGCCACTGCGTCTGATCCGAGGCGGGCATTTTGCTCCCTCAACGGGCAGTTGGTCTTTGGACCTTCCTTTAGCATGCCTTTGTTACGGAGTGCGATTGTCAGTCTTAGTTTGGGAGCAGTATTGTCTCAAAGTCGATCAAAACGGTCGCAAGTGTCTTTGAAAAATCGTTGTGACCATTTTGGTCAACTTTGAGACAATACTGCTCCCAAACTAAGACTGATAATCGCACTCCGTAACAAAGGCATGCTAAAGGAAGGTCCAAAGACCAATTGCCCGTTGAGGGAGCAAAATGCCCGCCTCGGATCAGACGTAGTGGCTGCTTAAAATCGGCCCAAAGCACGATTTTTCATAGACATTTCTGAGCGTTTCGGCCAACTTTGAGACAATACTGCTCTCAAACTAAGACTGATAATTGCACTCCGTAACAAAGGCATGCTAAAGGAAGGTCCAAAGACCAACTGCCCGTTGAGGGAGCAAAATGCCCGCCTCGGATCAGACGCAGTGGCTGCTTAAAATCGGCCCAAAACACGATTTTTCAAAGACACTGCTGACCGTTTCGGCCAACTTTGAGACAATACTGCTCCCAAACTAAGACTGATAATCGCACTCCGTAACAAAGGCATGCTAAAGGAAGGTCCAAAGACCAACTGCCCGTTGAGGGAGCAAAATGCCCGCCTCGGATCAGACGCTGTGGCTGCTTAAAATCAGCCCAAAACACGATTTTTCATAGACATTTCTGAGCGTTTTGGCCAACTTTGAGACAATACTGCTCCCAAACTAAGACTGATAATTGCACTCCGTAACAAAGGCATGCTAAAGGAAGGTCCAAAGACCAGTTGCCCGTTGAGGGAGCAAAATGCCCGCCTCGGATCAGACGCCGTGGCATGTTAAAGGAGGGGTCCCGTGGGGTCGCGAAATTTTTCCTGGGGGTCGCGGAAATTTTTGGCTTCAAATTTGGGGTCGCGAGCCGAGAAAGGTTGAGAACCGCTGGGCTAGCAGGTGGGTACTCTCAACGCCTCTCTCCTTCCTCGTCCTTCTCGCTCCTACTCCCTTCGCTAAGCCTGAGGGTACCACCGAGGTCTAGTGTGAGCGTGAGTATTTGAGTGTAGGTGTGTGCGAGTATGTGTGGTTGTGTGTGTGTGTGGCTTGTGTTCTGGGGGAAGTCATTGTAATCCGTGTTTCTTTCCAGAGGGATCAGGGCCGCGCGTTTCCCGTTAGAGCAGTAGGGGAGAGGGGGGGGAAGAGAGAGAGAGAGAGGGAGAGAGAGAGAGAGAGAGAGAGAGAGAGAGAGAGAGAGAGAGAGAGAGAGAGACGCCAGTAGTTTCCGCGGGCCAAGCGCGCCAAAACACTATTCAGCGCGGCTCCCCCGTTGGCCGCCCTTTGGCGATCGCACAACGACCACCCCAATGTACCAAACGACCGCCGCACGCGCGCACGCCCGTGCATCAGCGGCGCTCTGTCTCTCTCGCACCGACGCGGCCCGCTCTGTGGGTGCGAGAGAGACGGAGCGACGCGTCCCCGTCCTGAATGAGCGTGCAGCGGTGCGCTACACCGTCGGCCCGTGCGATTGCCGTTACGACGGCCGTCCCCAGGAGTGGCCGGGGAAAAGGAGGGGGGGGGGGAGGTTCGCGGCGGTCGGGGTTACGAGGTGGGCGACGTCCAACTTGGGCGGGCCGCAGCGCCGCCGACCAAAGCCATGTGCGAGAGGAGCGGAGTGACGCCCCTTTCGAAGCGAGATCCGGCCGTCTGCTCGCAGCTTGTGTTTCAAACTTGGCGACGGCAAGGCGGAGGCCGGCGGAGAGCTCGGGAGGAGAAAAAGAGAGCCGCGGGAAAGCAGCTGATGGCGCCGTCTAGATTATCGCGGCCACTCGCACACAAGCGCCTCGCACGCACAAACTTTTGTTCCCCGGACAAAGATCCCTCCCTCGGTTCGGCCGCCAGACTGGAGGCTGTCCGTCGGCGACGCCCCGAAGGGGGCGGTCGGGGCTGCGGGGCTGCGGGGCTCGCTGCGATGTCGCCCCCGGTGCCCCCAGACGGCAGAGCCAAGTTTCCTCAGGATCAATTGGACCCTGGGGCCGCCTCGGGCCCACGGGGGACCAAGGGAAGAGGGCCGGGCCGAGCGAGCGGGGGCGGAAATATCAACAATTATTCCAATCTCTCTTCCAGCAGCAGCAGCAGCAGCCTGGGTCCGAATTTTTCCTCGCGACGCGCTTTCGGGTGGGGGTTGGTTAGAACTCGCCAGCTGCGCCGGGCCGCTAGGCTGATTCCGAACAGCGCTGTCTCTGTCGCTCCACTGCGCGCCTGACGCCTCATGAGTCATGAGTGAGAGAGACAGGGCACTGTTTCGGAATGAGCGTGGGCTGCGCCGGGCTGGCGATGACCTCAGTCCCCTGTCCGTCCAGTCAGCAGCGACCCGACCGCAACACGCGGACGCCCGGCCTGGCCAGCCCGGCGGCACTCGGCCAAGATAAGGGCCTGCGCGACCCTCTTCAGGCCCTTCAGGCCCTTCAGGCCGCCCTGTCCCGCGTCGCGTGAACCCCGCCGCCATGCCGCCCGCGCGCTGCAATCCGTCAGATTATGCGGCGCGTCGCTCCGTCTCTGTCGCACGCATCGAGGCGGCACAGGAGTGCGACAGAGACGGGGAGAGACTCCTCGGAGACCGCCAGCAGAGCGCCTACGCGCCTGTGAGGTAGGCCACCGCAGCCGGCGCGCGCGGCCCTGCGCGGCGGGACTGCCGCCAGCAGGCCGCCGGGCAGAGGCGGGCAGGCAGGCAGGCAGCCCGGGCAGACGGCCGAGCCGATACGATGCGGCCGAGGTGAATACGTTATGAAGGCTCCCTCAAAAGCGCACGAGTACCCGACCGGGGGAAGGGGGCAGGGGGAGTGGAAGGGGGCCATAAATAGTCTATCGCCCCGCTAGACGTGTGCGCCGACCCCAGTTTGGTCGGCGGCGGCGCTTGGCCAATTTAAGGCCGGCGGCGGCGGCGTGATCGGCGTAATCGGCGTGAAAGAAATTTTGATTTTACTGACTATAGGGTCTCAAAATTTTGTCAAACACATGTTAAAAATGATACAAGTGCGCAAATAGAGCAAGTTATTAGCAAATATATACGTTAAATGCGTAAAAGACCATTTACTTTCTGAGTGTTTGATTTTTGGCATCTCAATGAACTACGTCCTTAAGGCGGAGAGAGGGGTGGGGAAGGTAAGCCAAAGTTGGAATGGCAAATTTTTGCCAGAAAAACGCGTTTGGCTCAAGGAAACTTCAGTTTTTCGAGGTATTTTGTGGTCTGAGGCCTTCAGAAGCAAATGTTTCATTCACGCCGATTACGCCGACCGATTCGACCGGCGGCGGCGGCGCGGCTGCCTTCGACGGCGGCGGCGTCGTGACCGGTCAGCGCACATCTCTACGCCCCGCTAGCTGCCGCCCTGCTGCCGTGCAAGACACGCCGTGGAGGCGGTGCAAGCCGGAGGCAGCGCGCTGGGTTTCGCTTTTTATGAGGCGGCCGCCGCCCCCTGCACTGCAAGACAAGAAGCGCGCAACCGCCTGCCTGGCAGTGCCTGCCCAACACACTCACACGCCCACGGACTTTGCAAACACGCCACGCCTGACCTATTGACCCACTTCTCTCCCCCGCGTGACACACACGACACGCAGGGAAAGGGATGTACAGGTGCGTGCGCCTATCCACATCCCCACGACGAAAAAGGAAAGTTAGAGGGAGAGACCGACAGAGAGAGGGCGTGTTTGATTACTGGTGTGTCAGTCGGTCGGCCCATCCATCCCGTGTTCCGCGGCCGTGTCGCCGTGTCACCGAGCCGCCCCCACACTGTGGGCCCACAGACCGCGCGGCGGGGGCGGCAAGCAGGTCACAACGACGCCGTGCCGCCGCCCACGGGACGCGAGCGGCGGCTACACAGTGGGCCAGAAGACCGGTGGAGGCGGTCAAAATCGCAGCTCGCCCACTACTCTTTGTGCGGCACAGGAAAAAGCGGTTCAAGAGGGTTGCGGCCGTGCGGGCGCCGCTGCGCTGCTGGCTTGGAGGAAAAGGGGGACATCCCGGCCGGGGGACGCGGTTTATGGCGGCACGGCGCGCTATGGCGGGGAGCACCACCAGGGTGCCGTCCTGGGGGCGGACTGGGGGTGGCCGCCTGCAACCCAATCAGCCGCCGCAGCCGCAACGGAAACCCCTTGTATGACATTTTGGGGCGGGCGGGGGGCGGGCACGCAGGCCCACGCACGCACTACCACACACACGCGCACACGCACACACACAATCACACTATCACACTCACGCCCCCAAGCACACAGAACCCAGTCCGATAAAGTCCGTGCACACCGAGTGGCCCCCACACAAACACACACACATACACACACACACACACCTGCCCTACCACACCGCGCGCCGTCGTGTCGCGCCGAGCAAAACGCAGCCAGACGTCACGTTTTATGAAGCAAACTTTGCTAAAGTGCGCGTGGCGGGGCGCGGCGGGGCGACGCGCGACTACAAAACGCGGCGCGGGCAGGACGCGCCGCCCCGCGCTGCTCAAGCCCATTCCGACGGCCAGAACAAACGAAAACAAATGACACAAAAGAGTGCCGCCGCCGCGCCTGCGCGGGGAAAAAATATAAAACTCGCGAATGTGAAAGTTAAAGTGAATTCATATTTCTGTCACATTGCAGTCGGCGGGGGCGGGGCGGGGGGCGCGTCGAACGCGAGCACGCCCTGCTGCAGGCCGCGCGCCGCGCCAGCGCAGCCAGGCCGGCGGCCCGGGCCCCCCAGGGCGCCCCAAAACAGTTAGTGGAAGAAGTTGTGGCGGCGGGGAGGAGGCGGGGAGGGGGGAAGGGCGGCCGCGCGAGGTATCAGCCGAGGCCATCGCGACCGATGCGACCCGGAAATTTGGTCAATAAGCTCACCGGAAGCGCGACGAGCGGCGCGGCCCGATGGGGATGCGTGCCAGCGCGGCCGGGGCCGCCAGCCAACTGTGTTGTTGTTGTTGTTTTTCCCCGATTTCGTTCCAGCAAATTAACGGAAGGACGCGCCGATAGGCTCGGCCTCCTCGGCGCGGCGACCGATGGCCGATAGGCCGGCCGGCCGTCCGTGATTAAGGAGGCAGAAGCAAGGCAAAGGTGGAGTCGGGGATTCGGTCCATGGGTTGACTCAGACGAACTTTCGGTCGGAGTTCGCCCGCGTAGTACGCATCTCGTTCGGAGGGCAATCCATTGGTGGGGTGACACGTTCGGTTCGAGTCCCATTTAGCGACTCTGGAGCTCAAAACGCGTCTCGAATTTTGGCCGCCCCCACCGGCCTTCCGGGCCGCGGTGCGACGCCCCGGTGCACGCGCATCGAGTGAGCAGGCCGGAACGCAAACTAGGCGCCGTCAGCGTGCACGGGCAGGGCAGGCAGGGCACGCGGGGCCCACAATGTGGCTTACGTTGCGATCAATGCGAAGGGCGAGACAATGGACTACGGCCCTACGGCCCTGCGGCCGCACACACAGCGCGTCAAATTACCATTGTTGCCGCCGAACACGTCATTGGCGGACGGACGCTGCACTGCCACAAAGGCGCCACAGCCCGCAGGGCGCCGCAGGGCGGACCGCGCGTTTTTAAAGCGACGAACAGGCCGGGCCTACGCTTTTTAATGGGACTCGACAACGCCAAACGCCCGACGCGTCCGTTTCTGTTTCACGGCGGCGCTGTCCGCCGGCAGCCCGCAACAATAACACACACACGCACACACACAACACACACACACACACACACACACACACACACACACACACACACACCTAAAGCCGCATCGAGGCGACGCGTAAAAAAGGAAAAAGAAAGAGAAGCGCGACGACGGGTGATCGAACCGCCGCCTCAGTGACAACAATGTTTTATACGGTGTCGCCGCTGTAAAAGGGGCACTTGAGCCGCTAATAAAAACGACTCTGTGTGTGTGTGTCTGCACTCTGTCTTTTCCCTTGCAGAGAGTCATCCCCCCTGTTCCAGCAGCGGGGCGTCGCAATGCGCGCCACACACACACACACACACACACACACACGACGCTGCTGCGACCGACTCCGACACACTGCTATATACGAGCCCAGGGCGGCACTACTATTCGCAGCTGCGAGCCACTATTTGCAGCCCTGTTTGCAGTTCGCACGCAGAGCACAGAGGGAGCGCTGCGCGGCCTGGCTGGCACCGTCGTCGTCGTGCAAATAAGCCCTCATTTCCGGTCGGCGAGGCAGAGCGGTGTTCCCGAGGCGCCTGCTCGCTCGGAAAGGACTGTACAACGGCCGAGACAAAAGCCCAAATGCATTCCCAATCTCGAGTCGGCACCGCCGACGAAACCTCCTTCCACCGCGAGCCGCGAACGAAAGAACACTTTTTCGGGTACAGAGACGAGGCGACTAGGCGTTGTTCAGAATCACGAGTCCGCTACTTGTAGCAGTGCTGGTACTGACCGGTGCTCTCGGTGCCGTAGACGTCCGGGCAGGCCTGGTAGCGCAGCAGCAGCCGCGACTCCTGGGTGCAGGCCTCCACGGAGGACATGGGCGAGCGGCAGTCCCCGTGGCCGCGGTTGTAGGTGAAGGCGAGCGGGCCGCGGAACGGGCAGGCCACCGGGGAGCCGCCCAGGCGGAACATGGAGAAGAGCAGCGCGTCGCCGGTGATGAGCTTGCAGAGCTGGTCCAGGCTGGTGTGGCCCTGGCAGAAGGCTGCAACAGCAACACGCAAGGAGTCAGTATCATGAAATAGCAGGACTATATCGCGAGGCTGCCGCTGCTGAAATGGGTGTGGCCAACGCGAGGCAGGGCATACCATGACAACTACTTTGACGTTGAGGAAAGTCTTTGATCAGAGCTAGTGGACGCAGTGGTGGGCCAAAGGCATATAAGTAATATTCCATCGTATGTTCGGTCGAAGTATATTCTTGGAAGCAAATTTTCTGAGCCGGTCGTTCCACGGTCCGGACCTGGTTTCGACTCCCCGCGACGGCAAACCATTTCCCCCGTGATATTTCCAGTACGTCCACCACTGCCCGGCGGTCGGCAGCGCAAAGTGACACGATTTTTCAGCCGGCGACGAGCCATCGCTCAGCCGGCCACCCTGCTGGCAGTGCTGGCCGCCCCGCGGAGGGAGGACGTCGTGATCGGTACGCCGATACGGCACTCGTTTGCGCGGCATTAGGTGTTTGTCACGGCCCCGCGCAGCGTCGCCATCAAATATTGCCAGCGCTGCACTGTGCAGACACTGGACTGACTAAATTTAAGATGGGTTTCTTGTCGGCTAATGACCGAGGACATGCACGATAATCAGTCGATACGACCTGACTAATGTTTCTGTCGATATTCGGAATCTTGAATGCCCTCGCGTGCGACGTCAGGATGTTTTCTGCATTATTCATGATTCCGGAAATGAAAGTCCCCATTCGGATACCAACAATCCACAAATTTTTGATAGGACCGACGCAGGAGGATGGTTTGGGGTCTGACTATGAAAGGGCTTTTGCAGTCAGCGGGTTGTGGGTGACACGAGGCTCCGAACGGTAGGTCCCGATTCGACCAGCGCGGTAAAATATCCGGCGCATTTTTACATCGCGGCAACTGAGAAGCGAAAGACAAACGACGGGGCTGACGCACGTCAACGCGAGGGAGGGGTGGGGTGGGGGTCGTCTGGGGAGACACTGTGATTCGGGTGGCAGGCGGGACGGGCGGCCACTTTATACCCAGAGCAAGCGAAGCTCGGCGAAGCTCATGGAGATTCATCACGGCGCTATTACACTATTACACCTCGACGCAGCGAGACGCCGCGAGACGCCGCGCCATTCCAACTCGGGAATGAAAACAATATTTCGAGCCTCCGCGACACACGGCCCCAGACCTTGCGCATGTTGATGCGCGGTCCTTCATCAAGCCCTGGCCGCTTAGAGGCGCCGCGACGCACTTTTTTGGGGGGCAGACTGCAAACAGACCGCGGTAAACAAAAGGCCTCTTTCCTATCAAAATCACAATAAAATAGAACAAAAAAAAAGTGTATCCGGCGAATACCATTAGGACGCTCCACACAATCCCTCTGCCATGCAGATTTCCCTTTCATCTCCCCACCCCCTCCCCACCCCGTCCGTCCATCGGAGTCTAACCAACCGCCGCGGCAGTGGCGTAGCCTGGGCAGTGGCCGAGCAAGTTTCGAGTCATTTTCGTTCTCTCCCCCCCCCCCCTCTCTCTCTCTGATGCGTGCTGGCCGCACTGCTTTGGTGGCCGTGACCACGCGCACTTCGCGCACACTGCGAGTACGAAGCGGGGAGGGAATCGCACGGGAATTTCGGTTTCACGTGACACGGCGCGCTGAAACACAAGGGGCGTGTTTGCGAGGCGGGGCGCGGCGTGGCACGGCGTCTCCCGAGAGCAGCCTCCTCCGCTCCTTCTTTCCACACGTCAAGTTACCCGCCCCTCTGTACAGCAACCCGCTCACACACTGCCAGAAGATAGGGACGCTACGAATCAACGTCTATTTTGCTGACGTGCACCAAAACAAGAAGTGGAGAAGAGATCATTTTAAAATGTTTTAAATACCAACTGGCGTGGCAAAAAACATCACAGAGCATCACTTTCATAGAAGGGTTTCTCCCGTGACGTAATACGTGGATGAACCCTTACACGCACGCCGTTCTGGGACGACGGGTTGCTGGCCTCCGCGGGGGGCTGCAGTGGATTGAGGGCCTCTGCCCCCACCCCCCTCGGCCGCCTGCTCGCACTGACCACCTGTCTACTTGGAGAGATAGAGGCTCCGCCGGCCACCGGGCCGCCACTCCATTACCTAGATCAACTCGATACTAACGCGCCGGGCCTTCGCACAAATCGCTCTCTTTTATCCATTTTCGCGGAGGGAGGGAGGCAAAAAAAGGGCCAGCCTGTTTCAGTGATTTTCCCCCGCTTCTGCTGTGTTTTGGCCAAGGCCTTGGCAGTGTAGGCGCGTATATGGTTGCGCCGATGTGGCGCAGCTCGGCGCAGCGCGAGGCAACGTGGCCCCCCAAGATCCCGTTGTTTTATGAGCCCGGAATTTGCAAGCAACAGTGAGCCCCTATAAACTGGGCGCCAGGAATGTGGCCTCGTCCTGGGCCTCGGCCCGGTCTGGCTCGTTGGGCACCGCGCTGCCGCGGCCTCAGGCCACGCAGGCCCTCTCTAACATATGTACCCGCTCTCTCTCTCTCTCTCTCTCTCTCTCTCTCTCTCTCCCACGGCCATAATATTCCCAGGCAGGGGAAAGGAACAGGTGGTCGAAAGCGTCCCCGAAGTCGCGGTCCGCGCCACGTTCCGCTCACGCTCGGCTTGCGGCACAAAACGCGTTCCACACAGATGGACATAATCCTTTGATCGCGCGACCAGCCCTCTCTCTCTCTCTCCCAGGTGGCGCTGCAGCGGCGGTCGATCGAGGGACGGCCCTTCGCCTCCCCGCCGTTTCCGGGACGGCCCGTCCGAACAGCGGTCTAACTCTGTTACATACCTCTGCCAGGCCCGGCAGCCCGGCCAGCGGGGCGGGGCCTCGGCATGGGCAACGAGGCAGCAAAGGGCATCCTCCACGTCATCGGCGCCTCCTGGAGACTCCGGCCGCCTTCGGGAGGCTCCAGACCCACCGCCTACAAGACCCACCGCCGCCGCGTCACGGCACCGCGGCACTGGCCGAGCGGCTTAATGAATTTACGGTCGTCCTTAAAGTTTGGGCCGCGCTGCTGCGCGCTGCTGCGGGCGGCATGCTCATTCCGAACGGCAGTGGCGTCGCTCTGCACTCTGTCGCACTCGTGTGCCGCCGGCCAGGCCGGCAGAGGTGCGACAGAGACAGACCGACGGCACTCCGGAGCCGCTTGGCAAAAGGGGGGGGGCAACGCGCCTGGAAGGCCTGCTGGAGTCCCAGGCGCGCGAGAATCGCACATGTGAAGCCGCGAGTGCTCCGCACCGCGACCGCGCCTTCTTCCTCGGCTCTTGTGATTATGCACCGCCCGACCTAACCTGGACCGCCACGGGCAACACAACACAGCCCCCCGCCCGCCCGCCCGCGGGGGCACGGAGCACGGCGAAGCACGGCCCCGCCGCGCCCACATTACCGTATGCCGCAAACTAAAGCTCCAAATCCACCGGGGGCGTGCGAAACTTGCGACTCGCAGCAGCAGGTTGCGTGGGGGGCGGTGGGGGGGACACACGGGAACAACGGGAGGGGGGGGGGGAAGAGAACTGACGCACGGGCCCCGCAGAGACTTGGCCCGCAAAAACCAGCCCCCCACTCCACTCCACCCACCCCGCTACCTCGAACACCGCCAGCCTGTAGTTGTACTGCGTTGCTTTCTAATCCAGGGCCCGGCGAACACCTCGCCGTCCATGAGCCGCCGTGATCCTGGCAGCATGGCCCGGGATTCTCCCCCCCCCTCCCAACCACCACCACCAACCTCTCTTACCCCCCCTCCCCCGCCACACGACACGAGTCGTTTCGCACGCCTCTAATTTACAACTCAAAGAAAGCGCGACCAACGCGTGCCGCTACAGCCCCCGTCCCCCTCTCTTTCTCTCTCAATCTCTCTCCCTCACACACACGAGAGGCCGCGCGAGTGTGGGTGCGTACGCGACACAAACGGAAAACAACAGATGAAGAATTATTACGACTCGCCGCGCACGCCACGGCGTTGCTTGAAAAACAAAGAGACAAAAAAGAAGAAGGAGAAAAAACGAGGGAAAAACGAGTGTGTGACAGAGAAAGAGAGGCAGCAGAAGGCAACAAAGAATCTGGCGCACGCGTGGTCGCCCTCGGCAGCGGCTGAGTGTGTCGGAGAGAGAGAGACCTCACCCGCGTCGCAGTGACGCGCCAAAGAAGGGCGGGCGCACTGTCAACACTTCTTTGCTGTCACTAATCACGGACAACGGAAAAAAATCTTTACTACCCCCTCATCAACTGCGTGCATGGGATCCATTGCAAACCAGCTAACTCCCCCCCCTCTCTCTCGCTCTACCGCTGGCTTTGACGTGATTGGCCGCTGAATGAGCGCGAAACGCGCAGGGGCTGCGGCCTGTCAGCCAAAAAGGAGGAACGGTGTGTGGTTTGTCGTGCAATATGTTTCAGCGCGCCATCCAGCATCCGAGTGGACGGCGAATAAATTATGATTCATGCACGAGTAGTGTACGTCCCCCCCCCCACACACACACTGCGAGTACGTGTTGCGACGGCCCCGTTGGCACGCAGAGTGTGCTTTTTGTGATTGGGCCGCCACGCCCTGGCCCCTGGCCGCGAATATTGGCAACGCGCCGCGACACGCCGGGAGTGAGTACGCTACACTCGTAAAGCCAGGTCGGTGCACCGCTCGCTCGGAGAGGAATGCATGCGATGCAGCGTGCACGCAGCGGGTCCGCGTTTTCGGTGATCGGTATTACGCAAATAATTGGACTGAAGCGACACACACATGAAATGGGAAATCGTACGGGGAATTGCTCGGGAATCAAACAACAAATCAAACGAGGAATCGAACGAGGAATCAGTTTGATTCGAGGAGTGGGTTGGAGGCTTATTTGTGGACGATGGGGAGTCTGTCGTCGCGCAGTGTGTCGTGCGTTAGTCTCGCTGCACCCGTCGGCCTCACATCACTCTTTCAAGCTACACAAACAAACCGGCCGGCACACACGCGCGCCAACGCCATGCCCTCCGAAATCATAACTCTCGGCTGCAGCGCGCCGCGTGGCCGTGTGTGGCTGCGCCCGCCCGCCGCGTGCCCCCCAAACAATGCAACGAGGGCGCTTCGGGTTGATTTACGATTGCATATTGCATGCAACATGACCTGCTGCACTCCAGACGCCCCGGCGTCACTCTGACGCTTCGAGCCACAGAGAGAGAGAGAGAGAGAGAGAGAGAGAGAGAGAGAGAGAGAGAGAGAGAGAGAGAGAGAGAGAGAGAGAGAGAGAGAGAGAGAGAGAGAGGAAGATGACAAAAAGAGAAGACTGACACATCATCATGAGCTTATTAAAATACAACCCTACCTGAGGGTGCCCCCTAGTCCCCCCACACGACCGAGGGTACAAAGAACAGCAGAAGAACAAGAAGAAGGGGGAGGAGGAGCGGCGGCGAGCAATTCGTGATGTGGCATTGTTGCCCCGGCATGCCTTTACATGGTTTGCACAGCAAACACGGCGTTCGGACGAAAAGCATCATTATCTCCCCCGATGGAGCGTGCTTGCCTCCCCCCCCCCGCCTGCTGTCTCGCAGCGCAGCGCCAGCAGGGAAGGCAGGTCGTCTAGTCAGTCAGACAAGCGGCGTCACGAAGATTCTACAAAATTGTCAAAACTGGTAGAAACAGTTAAAGGGAAACTTTGCCGTAGCGCTTCAGCAGTCATCATAGTCTTTTGTCAGGGAAGCTAGCCAGAGAAAGAGTGTGTGTTTTAGAGAAAGAGAGAGAGAGGGGGGAGGGATGGAGAGAGACAGATAGTGACAGACAGAGTGCGTGTTGCTGACGTGTCCTTCCCTCAGCCACACGTCCCATTAGGACGAGCCCCACCCAAACACGCGAACCTCACCACTCGGCACAGCAACGCAAACTTCCTCGCCCCCCCTCTCTCTTTCTCTCTTATTAGGCATGTCGATAACGCCGACGCAGCACAGTAACGAACAGAGAAATATAAAATGTGGAAAAAATGGGAAGGCGAAGCGAGCAGCAAGCAGCAGCGTGTAGAGCGGCGCGGATTCAGCGATTTCACGAGAGAAGGGTCGGGATGGACAGCAACGCAAACAAAGGTTGCAAACAATACGGCACCGTACCGTATAAACCCTTGGAGCTCTCTGTTCTCCCCCCCTCCCCTCCCCTCTGGGACCGCTGGCCGGGCCCGCCGGCACCCTTTGAGCCAAACAACAACACGAGCGATCGCCAACGATTGGGCGAAACAAGCCAATACTCACTCTCTTTGTACTGCAGGACGTTGATGTGCTTCTCGTGGATCACGACGCAGCGGAAGCAGGAGCCCTTCCTGCAACAACAAGAGGCACGTCACGTCTCATGCTGGGCCGCAGCCACGACGCAACGCGGTCATCGCTCAGCCGGCAGGCCAGGCCTTTCCATGTTCGGCCGACCGGCAGCCGACCGGCACTTTCGTCGCTCCGTCTCCCTCGCACTCCCGGGGCGTTCGGAGTGGGTGCGAGAGAGACAGAGCGAGGAAGCCGCCGCCGGGCTGATCCGTGCGATGCAAGGCGCCAATGGCGGCCGTGGCGTCTGTTCCACGTCAGATTACTCGCCGGGATGCGATTTCGTTAAGAGCCGCCGCGCGATATTTTTCTCTTCCTTTCGTTTTTAGCGGTGGCGCCGCGGAGCCGAGGCGCAAAGCCGAGCCGACATCGAACACTGGCGGCAAGGGGAAGGCCGCCGCGAAGAACGCCGAGCTGACCGCCGAGGCCGTCAGCCAGCAGAGTTTTCAACTGTGTTTGGCTCAAAGCGAATACAAAGTGGAACCGATGGCTTCCGCTTAGAACGAGGGATGGCACCGCGATGCAGACACATTTGACGGCCCGAATGAGAAACTCGGCCGGAGTAAAGCGAGTTTGTGGCCCACTCTGCGCCGCCGCCATGTTGGACCAAGCACTGCATGCAAGCAAACTGGCACTTACTCGTCCACGACGAGGTACTTCTCGCCGTCCGACGCGACGCAGCGGCCCTTGTTGCTCAGCCGGTTGTGCAGGATGGTGATGCCCTGCCGCACGCCGCTCTGGAACCACTGGCCCTCCCAGCGGCTGGGGAACCGGCACGACCCTGCAAAGCAACAAACAGAACAATGTCAATGGGTCAACGGTCAGCGAGCGCGCCGTACGTTGCAATCAGGCAGCCAGGCAGGCAGCCAGGCAGGCAGCCAGGCGGGGCTGGCAGCCCAGTAATGACCGTCCGTGGGCCGTCCAAACGGGCCGAGAAACCGTCGCGAGAAAATCCCGAAATCCCCCCGGAAGAAGCGCCCTGGACGGCGCGGGGGCCGCGGGGGCCGCGCGGGGCACGGGGGCACGAAGGGCTGCGTGGGCGGCGGGGGCCTCGGGGGGAGTTAGCAGGGCTTTGGACTGCGGTGACCCGAGAGGAACTAGGGTCGCCAGGCTGCCAGGCCACCAGGCCGACACCGCGCCGAGCTGATCAGTATCTTGTTCGGGTTCACGCCGGAGATCGCCCCGCCCTGCCCCAGCAGATCTCGACACCAAAAAACGCGCGCCTCCGTCGCCAGGTCGTACCTCTCGCTGGAGTGGCCGCTGGAGTCCGGGCCAAACTACTCGAGAAATACACGCGTGGCGCACGTGTCCACCAGGTCAGCCTAGGGTTGCCACGTGCCCGCCGCGGCCTAGGGTTGCCACGGGGCGACCGCAATGGCCGGCCAGCTGCGAGGTGAGCCCGCAGACATTAAGTCCGCCCAAAGCCCTACCTGGCCCTGCCCGCCCTGCGAGGGCCTGCGAGGGTGCGGGCCGGGGGGTCTTTGGGCGCCCTGCCCCCGCCCCGCCCCCACCCTGCCGCCCCCGCGCCGCCCCCCGGTCGAGGGATCCCCAGAAAGAAGGGATTGGCCGGGGGCCTCGGCCAGGCCAGCCTCCTTGGATTCTAAACCATCAGCTTTGGCGGAGCTACCCGCCGAAAAACAGCAACAGGGCGTAACACGTGCGGCCCAGCAGGCGGCGGGCTCGTTTCGAGAGGGAGGCATCTGTCTCTCTCGCACTCAGGGGCACGTCGAACGCGTGCGAGAGAGGCAGAGACAGGCGGCTGAAGCAGCCTGCAGCAGCCTGGCCGCCTTGCTGCCACCGGCGAGTTATTTAGTTCCCGAATTGATGGACCCGGCCCGGCCGGCTCGCTGCCTCCAGCAGCAGATCGACTCGTCGCTCCGTCTCTCTCGCACCCTTACGGAGCGCCCCGCGAGTGCGAGAGAGACAGAGGGACTGGCCAGGGCCGGCTCGAGGTCGTCCGGGTCGTACAGCCTTGCTGCCCATTTTTCTTGGGTCTGCGCGCGATAGGGTGAAATCAGCTGTGAACTAGATCGGGCCGGACCGGTCCGGGCAGCTCCACTCGGGGCAGCCCGGATTAAATCCAAGACAAATTTTTACCCGTCCGGCGGAGCGAGAGAGACGGAGAGTGGCTTGCCTTGCCCGGCCTTGCCGCGGACGGGGAACCTCTCAGGGGCGGCCAGTCACACGGCCGCCCGCCTGCGCCCAATTGCGGCCCAAGAAAAATAAGATTGGGAAAATAGGGCGTGGCGGCGTGGCGGCGTGGGCGGAGCGACAAGGACAAAGCGCCGGCATGGCGGCGCGCTGGGCCGCGGCGAGGCGACGGAGGGAGAAGGACGCCTGCGAGGTAGGCCTGCCCGCCGCGCGCCGCTGCCGAGCGGGCGGCCTATGCTGCCGATGGCAGGCGCTGAGGCCGAGGCTGAGGCCCGGCGGAGCCATTCCGAGCGGCGCTCTCTGTCTCTCTCGCACTCGCGGCGCGCTCCACGCGCGCGAGAGAGACAGATAGAAGTGAGCCCGCAGCGTCGCGGCCGCGAGCCAAGCCGAGCGGAGCGACAAACGAGCGTGTCCATACGCGGCGCGGGGGGCATTGCTTTGGCGGGGCAGCCCAACGGGGCAGCCATCCGTCTCCCTCGCACTCGCAGTGCCCTCGACGAGGAGGAGAGCGAGGAATCGATTTGACGCGCGAGGCATCGATTTGACGCGCAAGCCTCGCAAGCCGCGTAAGCACCCCCTGGAAATTCATTCACCGAGCCTCTGAGCCGCGGCGCCGCGGCGCGTCGAGCCAGGCTGGTTCCGAAAAGTACCTCCCTCGCGCTCCGTCTCTCTCGCACTCACGGGCCGCTCCGAGAGGGTGCGAGAGAGACAGAGCGACGCAAACACTGCGAGGCCGCTGGCCGCGCGCCAGGCACCCCGACGGCCGCGGTCAACACATCCATTACACTGTGAAGCAGTCCGAGGGCCCCAGAGGGGGCCTCCAGGCCGCGGGGGCGGGGAGCCACCTGCGGACTTGTTCCGAGTCTTCCTCGTCGCTCTGTCTCCCTCGCACTCATGCGGCGTTCCGTGGAGGTGCGAGAGAGACAGAGCGACGAAAGGGACTCTGCCGAGGGGACGCCGCGTCGCTCGCCGCGAGGCCGGGCCGCGTAATACGCCGCTGAAAAGGTAAGGAGCGGGCGGCTAAAGGTCGTTAAGGGGCGCACTATGACAGTTTGGGGTTGCAAAGGGGGCGGGGGCGGCGCTTCAAGACGAGGCGGGAGAGAGAGGGAGAGAGAGAGAGAGAGAGAGAGAGAGAGAGAGAGAGAGAGAGAGAGAGAGAGAGAGAGAGAGAGGTGCACAGAAAGGAGGGAAAGCCAAGTCTCCTCAACGCCGTGGTGCCCTGTTCGGCGGCGACCTCGACGGGCTCACCCTACGATTCCTTCCGCACGCCGCCGACGTCACTCTGTCTCTCTCGCACTCTCTGGTCGGGGCGCTGCGTCCCGCAGGTGCGAGTGCGAGGAGAGAGAGAGTGCCGCTGCGTAATGTATGTCATCCGGGACTGCACTTTAAAGTTATTCGGCGCGAACGGCGAGGCGGTCTGCGAGGCGGTCTACGAGGCGGGCGGTCCGGACGCCGGGACGCCCAGAGGCTAGCGCCAGGCAGCGCGCTGCGGCGGCGGAGCAGTGGAAGGTCAAGGAGCGCCAACTGCGAGCAGCGTGATGAATATGAAAATTTCATTCGCAAGGAAGGGACTTCCAAGGGCTCATAACCGGAGGGCCCTGCTCTGCCCGCTCCGCCCGGCCAGAGGGAAGGGGGTCGAAAAAGCACCAGGTTTCGGGAGGGGCGGGGCGGGGCGCGCCACGCCCAAAGGGATCCCGAGGAGACTGCGGCCCACAGACTCGCAATGCTGGCAATGCGGGGAGCCGAAATCACAGAGGGAAAGAACACAGCGGCGGAGGCCAGGGCCAGGCCGGCGAGCAGCCAGGCAGCAGCCAGGCAGCAGCCGGCCCCCGGTGACGGATAGCCTCGACAGAGACGAGCGCCGAGCCGCGCCGAGCCGGGCCGCGCGCACTCTTGGCACCGCCGTCGCATTGGGTCCCTCCGGATTTCACTTCTTTTTGCCCATTCTTTTCATTTTTTTGGTAACTTGGTTAAGAAGTTGGCGATCCTGTTATGCCGCGGAGTCGTCGTCGCTCGCGATGAATGGACGCGACGCACCGGCCGGCACACTGAGAGTCGTTTTCGCCGCTCCGTCTCTCTCGCGCCTGAACGGGACGCCCCACGAGTGCGAGAGAGACTCTGCCGGCCCGAGGCCGGGCCCGGGCTGCACTGGCCGTCCCTTTGTGGAGGACCAAAGTTGGAGCGGGCCGCTCGGGACAGCTGGCGCGGCTGGAGGGGCCGCCCTGCACCGCCGCGACCACGCCAGCACGCCACTCAAAAAGGAGAGGGGCCGCCAAGTTCAATCCGCGGGTATAAATGCCGCGAGCACCTAATTTATGAACGACCCCCACCCCCGCCCCTCGCGGCCTAACAAATTAACGGCACGCCATTTGGGGCGCACGGCGCGCGGCGCACGGGGGGGAGCGGGCCGGGGTTACAGTGGCGCGGCGGAGCGGGGGAAAGCTCAGCCTCTTCCAAGTTTCGAGGTGCCTCTCTCTCTCTCTAAGCCGCGGTTCGCGGTGCAGTAATCAGGTGTCGAGGCGTCCCCGCGCACTCGATACGAGAGGGCCGTCGTCCTGTCTCTCTCGCACCCACCCGGAGCGCACCGGGAGTGCGAGAGTGAGAGAGAGACCTCAGAGAGCCCACTGGTGCATCTCATGTGGTTCGACAGCGGCTCATTCCTGGAGAGAGCGCGTCTCTCTCGCACTCATGTGGCGTCCCACACGGGTGTGAGAGAGAGGGCTGGCGCACGCACTGCTCGCCGTGGCATCGGCCGCCATAAACTTCCCTCTTTGTGGCTGGGCGGGGGATGGCGGGGGACCGATGGGACGCATGGGGGAGAGAGAGAGAGAGAGATAGGGGGGTGGATTGGCCGCACGAAAAATTCTAAATAGAAAAGGAAGAAGGGCGAAATTAGAGGCGCGGCGCCGCCGAGGCGTTCTTCGGGGAGAACAAAAAGAAACACACGGACAAACTTGTTCCGACATTTTTCTTTCCTATTCAAGGGGCCCCGCCCCGCCCCGCCCCGCCCCGGCCGGCCTGGCGCCTCCTCCCGATGTTGTACTTTTGTTTGACACTTTTTATTCACTTTGCCGCCGCTATTTTATTGCGGGCTGCGAGTTTCATTTCGCTTAGTTGCGCAGTGGGCAACTTTGGTGTCGTCCCATTTGGCGGACTGAGGCACTGTGGGACTGCGGGGCCGCGAGGAGGAGCGGCATCCGGCGCGGTGTAGTGGCCTCTCCGTCTCTCTCGCACCTGTGCGGCACGCCTAATGAGTGCGAGAGAGACAGAGCGACCGCTGGGCGGAGTCGCTCGGCCTGGCGGGCTGGAGGACTGGAGGAGCGCTCTTAATGTTGTACAGTGAAGATTCTCCACATTATGGTGAAAATGTTCCATATCATGGTGGAGCGCAGCTGACTTCGTAACCTACCATTGAGAATTCACTGAACCTTCTAGATATTTTGACGAATTTTGTTGGTATTATGGAGAGATTCCGAGAGTCGCTTTCGTCGCTCTGTCTCTCTCGCACTCGTGGGGCGTCCCGTATAGGTGCGAGAGAGAGAGACAGAGCGACGAAAACGACTCTCGGCCGCAGCGAGGCCACGCCACGCACCGAGCAGCGCCGCGCTAGATTATCCACCAGAGGCACACTCACTGCAGCGGCCGGAACGCGGACAAATTTCGTTCCGCTTTTTGGCTCATTTTCCGCAAACATAAACTAGATTAGATCGCCGGGAGAGAAGAGAGGAGGAAGGAGGGGGAGGGGGCAGCGCGAAGAGGTCGCCGCGCGCCACGACACAGCGCCACACCGCCACACTGCGGTCGCCCTGCTCGCCCTGCTACCCGCCGGGGTCCCGGTGGGCAAAGAGTCGTCGTGGTGGTCCTGCTCCTGAGAGAGAGGGGGGGGAGGGGGGATTCCAGATTCAGCTCGCGGATTGGTGCAGAGGCTCGGGGCGCGAGGGGGGCGACAGATAACTTGCCCCCACAAATTTACCGCACCCGGCTGGCAAAATGAGTCCGAGAGAGGCCGTGGTGGCGTAGTACTGTGGCGTCCTCGCGAGCAGCCGGGCCGTCGCTGGGATGAGCCCGAGACCACGAGGGCGGCGGGGGCCCCGCGGGGGCGTGGCGGCGCAGGGGACATTGTACCCACTGGCGGTACACTGCTGCGACACGCCACGCGGTGGGTAGCGGCAGGCACGGCCGGGCGAGGCGCATCAGGGCAAGGGTTGCAGCGCGACTTTATATTCCTCGTTGTAACGCGCGGCGCTCTGCGGTGCAAGATGGCTTCCGTTCCGCGGAATATACTGCTGCTGCTGCCGCGCGCCACGCCCGCCGCGGGCTGTGGGGCGGGGGAGGGAGGGGGCGGCTGCGAACAGCACCCCAGAGCGTGCCCCACACCGCCCCGCACCGCGCCGCGCGTGCCTGGTGCCTGGTCCCGGCAGCAGCAGTGCTCTGCTGACTACACTCTCACGCACGTCCGCACACACCCGGCTGCCCGGAAGGGGGAGGGGGACCGAAAAGAAACGGCGATGGAAAGGGAGGGAAAAAATACGAGAGGATGGAGGGGGCAGAGGAAATTACCCGACTCCCTCGCAGACTTGGGACCGCTTGCATAAATTCAATTTTCAGCCGATTAAACACGCGCTTGCTTCGGCGGCTTCGGCCTCGGCCTCGGTCGGCTGCAGCGCGCAGAGCCGTGCGAACCGAAGCCGAAGCCGAAGCCACGGCCAAGTTATGAGCTAGCCCGAGTCGGGTCGGGCGAGTTTGAGGGAATCAATTGGACCGTGTGTCCGTGCCGTCACTGTGGGTCGCGTTGCGGACCGCTGCGGACTGTGTGGCCGTGACACCACGTCGCCCTGGCCGTGGCAGCCGTGGCAGGCAGGCCTGCCTCGCACATCGGGCACGTCGGCAGTCCGTGCGCGAAGCGAGGCGGAGCGGCGGAGGCTGCCTGCCCGAGTGGGGCCGTGCTGGCGCTGCAGTCCGCATGCAATGGCCTGTCAAAGCCGGCGACAGGGCCTCGCCGCCACGCCACTGCAGGCTGGGTAGGCTCCACGAGGGCTGACGGCGGCCTCGGCCCGCGGCCAACGGCCCCGCACTCGCTGCGCTCTGCGCCCCGACTTCGCAGGCAGCATCCCTCTCTCGCACTGCTGGGGCGTTTCGCGCGGGTGCGAGAGAGACAGAGCGACGCAGGCACACGGCTCCGTTGTTCGGGATCGGCCTGCCGGCGGATCATCTCGGACTGGGGCACCGTGAGGGGGCTCGCTGGAGCGTGTAAAGCAATCAAGCACTCGCCTCGGGCTAGCACCTGCCTGCCTGCCCCCGACGGGGCCCTCTGCCGGGGAATGGCGACGTCACGCGGTGAAAAACTGCAGCCCCGGCGCGAGTGACTGCCGGGCCGGTCGGCTCATTCCGCGCAGTGCTTCGTCGCGCTGTCTCTCTCGCACCGCTGGGGCGCGCCGTGGCGGTGCGAGAGAGACAGCGCGCGTCCGGAATGGCTCTGCAGCATGCCCATCCAACACACTCGCCTGCAGGTGCCCACAGCCCGGCGGCGAGGCGAGGCGAGGCGGCCCCCCGGGGGCCAGCAGAGGCGTTTCCGGGGGCCATTTCGGCCGCCGGGTGATAGATTCCTCGACGACTCCTGGAGGGGTAGACTCCCGCGGCCGTCCGAGGCGGTCCGAGACCCTCCGCGACGTGAGCATTGAGCAACACTCCTGGAACCGCCGCCAAAAGCACTGCCGGATCATGTTGATGAATCTCTTTACTAAGGATAGTCCCTCGCAGAAGGCGCCGCCGGCTTAGCGGGGCGGTGCGGCCCGCAGGGATTCCCGCCAAAGCGCGCCAGTGGACCAGAAGACGAGGGGGACGCTCAGCACAGGCAGCCCAGTCGATGCTGGTGTTGGTCGTGGACACAAGGGCTAGGGCCTCCGGGGCCTCGAGCCGGAGGGGCCGGCAGGACACAGAGGTGACCGCTCTGCCCGTAATCCGGGGCCCTTCGCAGCGATTAAGACCGCCGGCCGCCTCGGCCAGACCAACCCGACAGACCGACAGGGACGCCGATCACCTGCAGTGGCCAAGCACGACGCCGAGGGCAAGAACAGGAACAAGGACAAGCAAAAAGCGGGGAGCTCACAGTGGGCAAGAAGAACGGCCAAGGCGGCCGAAACACAAAGGGACACGCGACGCACTGACGCACGCAGCACGTCCGGGCCATGGTTCAAAAGCGGGCGGCCGCGCGCCAATCTGTCCTCAGGGAAATCGGTCCCGGTGTAAAATGCCGCCGGAATTTTACGACATTTTATTATTGTATTTATGGCGTTTGCTGGCGAGAGGAAGGGAAGGGCGGGGACCGTAATCATGGGCTTGATCGACCAGCGGGGGGGAGGGGGGAGGGAGGCAGTGGAGTTGACGGCCCGCCGCCCCGCCGGGGCTGGCAGGTGAAGTAGTTGCATACATTTTGAGGTTAAGTGGCGCGCCGGCGGAATACCAAATACCGAAATACCGGCCCGCCGCGCTGGCTGAGCCGGGCCGTGGGCCGCGCTGGCTGAGCCGGGCCGTGGGCCGCCAGGCCGCCCCGACGAGGCTGGCAGGCAAGCGACGCAAATAAATTCCAGGCCCGAAACAGCCGCGGCCCGCAGCACGCGGGGCGACGCGGAAGTATCCTTCTTTATCGCACGCGAGGCAGTCGCCTGCGTTCTCGACGGCGTCCTCGACGGCGTCCTGGCGTTCTCCGCGACGCCCCCCTACGCACAACCCCACCTCTGATGCGGCACGAGGCGCGAGGCGGGATACAGATGAAGCCTTAGGATGTGATGCGAGGTTAATTGCCCCTATTTGCACAAAGTCCGCGGCGCGGCGAACTTGGAATCAACTCGCGCGCGACCTCGTCGTCATCATCATCATCGCTGTGCTCGAGACACTGCCGCCGCACCTCGCCGACGACGACGAATTATTGTTGGTCAGCTCGGCGGCGGTTCGACGACTCTCCCCGAGGAGCCTGGCGGCTTCTGCAGCCGCGGGCCATCGCTCTGCCCCCGGCTCTGCCCCCGGCTCTGCCCCCGGCTCCGCCCCCGGCTCTGCCCAAAGCCCGCTGTCCCATTGGCGCCGGCGCGCGCTCGCTCCCCGTCACGGCCGTGGCGCCGCAGTACCCGTACCCACAATTTAGCCGGCAGCGCCGCCAGCGCGCTAAATCCGGGAGGGCCAAGATTATCCACGCGGCAGACCGTGAAGACCAAGAAAGATGCTCCGCAGCGCCAAGATGGCGGCGGTGGAGGCGGCGGCGCCTCTTGGGGGCATCGCCAGCACCACCAGCACCGCCAGCCAGCGGGCCAGGCGCCCGGGTACGGCCAGCACGGCCAGCACACGCGTGGCCGGAGCTGCACTGGGCCATTAAACTAACATAACACTTACACCAACAACAGAATAAAACTCTGCTGACCCACTTGGCGTCGTCGCCCGGCGACCCAGCAGCGGGGCTAGCGCAGCGCTGCGGAGAGCGCGTCCACGGTCGCCTGGGGGGCCGTCGTCGTCGTCAGAGTCGACCGGGCCCGAGCGACGCAGGGAGTTAACTGCACGGCCAAGGGCAGCCGATGCAGCGCCAGTGCAGTGACGCTCTCTCTCTCTCCAGAGCCGCGAGTGTGTGTAATGTAGAGTAATCGTTGGGGTGCCGTTCAGGACCCTCCCACAGGGCCGCGCCGAGGGCTGCGCCGGGCTCGGCACAGTGTCCTGCTCCCCTCCCGCTGGCACTACTTCTTCCGGGCGCCGTTTTAAGCCCGAAAAATGGACGGCCGGGCCGGCAAGACGCCGCAGCCGCGCGGGCTGGCCGAGGAAACGGCGGACGAACGTACGGACGGACAGGCAGACGGACGGACGGACGCAGAGGGCCTATCATCGTCACGAATCGGCGCTGGACAATGGGTGAGCCGCAAGGCCGCGGGGGAGGAAGGGGGGCATCCTTGAGGTAAGAAAGAAAAATACGGAACCAAGAGGGGACAGAAATGTGCAGAGGATCCACTGCGTCTCCCAGCGGGGAGGGGCAGCGCGCAGGGCAGCGCGAAGCAGAGTTGTACGCGAAAAGGCGGGAAAGACCACCGTGAAAAAAGAACGACGCAAAAGCAGGGCACAAAAAACAACAAACAAAATATGGTGTTTTCAACGATTTCTGCCCGGAAGCCGGAGTGGGTTCGTAGCCTCGTGAATCGGAATTCGCACCGTAGAGTTGAGGCTTGGTTATGATCGGGTGCGATCGCAGCAAGCGGCGGGTACCCGGCGGCGCCCGGCGGTTCGCTGGCCCATAACCCATGACCCACCATGACACGGCAAAGTGTTTGCTTTTGTTCCTGCTCCTTTTTACTGTTCACCAATCTTTTTTCCTTCTGTTGAATTTTTCATTAACCGAACAGGGGGACGGGGGGCGGGCGAGCGAGTGAGCGGGGCCTCTACTCAAAATTAAAGGTTATCTTGATTCATCCTGAGCGAACTCATTCCACGCCAAGAGGCTAAAAGGTTCTTACCTGCCGCCTCTGTGCGCACCGAGAGACTCCCAGAGAGAAGGGGATGCGATGCGTGTGCGAGAGAGAGAGAGAGACCCAACACAATCCACATTGACTGCGAATGGGCCCCGTGTAGTGCGGGGTATCGCAAGCCCCCCTCCCCCTTTCCCCGGCACACAATCTCCCTTATTGCGGCGCCGGGTATTTACATGCATACTCTGTTACTCTGTTGCTGCACTGCAACGCGTTGTCTCAATGGAAACATACTGTTGCAAGCGCTGCTGCTGCTGCTGGCTGAGTGGTCCTCCCTGGTCCTCCCTCGCTGCGGCCATGCCGACTTTCGCGCTCACTGCGCCACGGAGAGACATCGTTTCGTCCAACCTCTTAATCTGTCTCCAGTCCGACCAAAGTAATGCACTTTTTAAAAAATTAAAAAATAAAATGGCTAAAAAAATTTTGACAAAGTACTGTACTTTTCAAAAACTTTGAAAAAATTGCTAAAATAATGTAATTTTTAAAAACTTTGAAAAAAATAATGTAAAAACTACATTTTATGAAATTAAAAGTTTGAAAGGTGGAAAATGTAAGAAACTTGTGGCGGTGTTGAACCCAAAGTTGTCTCCGCCCTGGCCTCGCCGACCGACCGTCCGCACAATCAAGTGAGGAAGGTTTCCCCGAAAAGAAACGCGGGGCGCACAAAACAGAAGCGGAAATGGAGGGCGCGTGTGTCTGGGGCCTCGGCGGCGCGGCGCGGCACGGCACCACCGCGGCTGCGGCACCGCCTTCTTTGTCAGAGACTCCATTTTCAGACAAGACAATGTCAAGTCAAGTGAAGGAGAAGGGCAGGGGGAGGGGGAGGGGGTGCGAAGTCAGTCAAGCCGAAGCACTCCGGCAGATTCCATCTCCCTACGCGCTGGCCGTGCCTTGCCGTGCCATGCCGGGCCCGGCAGGCTTGCCAGGCTCGCCGGGCAGGCGTCGGCCCGTAGCTCGGGGCGTCGAAAAGGCGTCGGAACACGAACAGGGCGGCGGCCGGCCCGCTGCTGCTGCTTCCCCTTTATAAACTGCGCCGGCCATTTTCCAAATTCGCTGGAAGACTCGGCGCGCACGGACTGGCCTCTGGAGCTGGAGGAGCCTTGGGCCATTCGCCGAGGCTCCGCCCGTCTTCGCTCGGCTCCGCCGCCGGCGTTCGGCGAGGCGGCGCCTGGTCACGTAACAAAACACCGGAAGCGAGTCTACCTCCTCGCTCGCGACTGGCAAGGCTTGCCTGGCGAGAACGTGACGCAGAGCAACCTCGTCATCTCTGCTCCTACCCGCCGGGACAAGCAGAGTCAAGCGCTGCCGTTCGCCTGCTAAAATCGGCGAGGGAAATCGCGCGGGGATCCGGCGGCAGCGGCGCCTATTGTCTCGACACCTCGCCGGAGAGAGAGAGAGAGAGAGAGAGAGAGAGAGAGAGAGAGAGAGAGAGAGAGAGAGAGAGAGAGAGAGAGAGGCGAACTTGGCGCAGGCGCACCCCAATCTCGTTGAAGATCATCAATCCAGCCGGGGAGCGTCCTGCACGGCACGCCACGCCGCGCCACGCCGCCCGTCCGAAGGCCACCTGTCCGGATTGTATGAAAGTGAAGAGGGAGGCAATTACTTTGGGCTTAAAACGCAAACAAAAAACAGGGAGCCAGTCCGTAAAACACCGCCAGGGATTCATTACACGTAAACACGCGGGAACGGGGACAAAGGCGTCAACCCCGCGAGTGTGTGTGTGAGTATGTGAGTTGATGTGGACGTGTGTCTGTGCGCGTCCTCGCGACCGTCCTCTAAAGCAACTGGTCGCGCAGAAGCCGCGGCGTGCATCCATGGCGGCGGAAGCTCGCTAGGAGGAAGAGTGGAGAGCGCCGACACATTTCACTCCGGGCGGACGCGCCATCGCCGTCCTCGCCGTCCATTAGCTGCCCTGCTCTCGTTCCGGTTGCCTTTCTCCTCCTCCGCGGCCCACTTGCATCGCCGGAAGGTCATCCACGGCACGGCGCACGCGGCCGTGTGGGTTGACAGCCCATCTCGAGTTTCCTTTAATTTCCCAGCGGGCTGGCCGAGGGCTCTCCAAAGCCAGGTGGCCAAACATGCCCAGCGGCCCACGCTGGTTCGATCCACTCCGCCTCTCGTTCGCTCCATTTCCAAAGTCCCTTTGCTTCATTTGAACCTTTACACGCGGGCCACTTGAGCGAGGTCCACTCCCAGTGTAACGGAACGGAAACGACAAGTGCCGCCAAAAAGAGGCACTGCGCTCAAAACGCGTCCGGGATTTCGACCGCCTCCGCCGGTCTTCTGGCCCACTGTGCGTCCTCGCCAAGTTGGCACCGCAATCGATTCCGCTCGGGCCGACAAACCGGCCGCAATTAAAAGTTAGCAGCAACAATGACCGGGCCGGACCGCGCGTGCAGTCGGCGGACTTGCCTTTCATTCCCTTCATTCATTCATTGGATCATTCTCTCATTCATTCATTCGTTCGTTCGGCCATTCCCGATTCACTGCTCGTCCCCACAACACGCCTCCGCTCGGGCGGCCGCGCCGCGCCGGGTCGCTACCACTCCAACTTGAGCAGTTCACCGCGCCAGCAATGCATTTAAATTTCCATGAAAGAACCTGGCGCGGCGCGGCACTAGGACTGCTATTACCCCTTCCAGAGGCGCCTTCCTTCCAGTGTCGCTGCAGGCGCCGTTACACCGCGCGACGCGTCGTCGTCAAGGCGAACACCAGCCAGCAGCACCACGCCGCCGTCTTGGCCCAAACTTGCCCCGCGGAGGCTCAACCCGAATTTCTCCGAAATCACGTTTTCTTCAAACTTGCCGCGGCGCGGCCATGGCGCCTCACGTGCCAGCGTCCAACTTGTGCACGCCGTGCCCCGCGTCCCGCCCCGGGCTGGGCCGGCACCACCCCACTGTAAAATAACGCTTATTGTGTCGCGCTGTCGCGTTCCAGCGCCACTGCGGACTCATCCCGAGAGTCGTCTCTGTCTCCCTCGCACTCGCGGCGCGTCCCGTATAGGCGCGAGAGAGACAGAGCGACGGAAACGACTCTCGGAATCAGTCTGCTGGAGCGGCGCTGCTGGAGCCTCCAGGACCCGCACGTCATTAGACCCGCAGCGCCGCGACGCGGAGTTGTTTGGGGAATCTTCTTGAGTTGGATGGAGGTTCCCTACACGTTCGCTTTCACATCTTCAACATCTTTTTCAGTTTTGCAGCTCATAAACCTTCCCACAACTTCATTTTTAGAAAAATCCAAAACTTAGAATTTTTAATTGTGATAAAACTGGTAAGTTTTTAAAACTTGTAACTTTCAACGACTCGTAAATTTTAGAATGTAAAAACACTGTAGAAAACATTTTAAAAATTTCTGAAAAAGGCTCTTAAACCACAAAATAACTTTCGACAAACTTTGACCTTTTTTTGATAAAGCAAATCCTCCCCAGTGGATGTGTGTTGCACCCAGGCGGGGAGGGCGAGTCGTGCAGAGCGGACTTCCCAAATTACCTTCCCCGCGCTAATTGCATTCTTCTATTTTTCTCCTCGCCGCCTCGACGACGCCGGTCGTTACCGCCACCGCTTCCCGCGGCGAGGCTAGGCGCGGCTAGGCGAGCCTAGGTGAGGCGGCGCGAGGCTAGGCGGCGCGTGCGCTTTGTGCAAACTTTGCGGCGAGGGTGGGTGGCTCGCGGTGCCCGTGGTGCGGCCGGCCCGCCGCGGTTGTTTTCGAACCGGCGCCCCGCTGCACCGTAAACAGAGAGAGAGAGGAGGAGGCTGGAGCGCCCCGTGCCCCGCCCGGTCCGTCCACCCCGGTCCATCCGCGCGGCACCGAGTTCGTCGTCCCGCCGGCCCACTCACTCCACGACGGCGCGCGCGAGCACGGCAGCACGGCGCACACAAAGACCGTAGTAAAACAAAAGGAAGGGGCTCGCAACATTTTACAGCTTTCAAATGAAAAGAATGACAGATGACGCTTCTCTCCCTCCCTCTCTCTCTCCCTCTCTTCCCCGGCCCCTCCCCCCACACACGCATCTTGATTGGACGATACCTGAGCCGCACCGCCCCACCGTAAAAGCGACAGCCGGCTGAAATTGAGGCGCATTGCCGGCCAATTTTTGTCGGCCAATCGCCCTTCTTTCCCCCTCCCTCCCTCCCTGCGCGGCGTGCGGGGCACTCGCCCGGTTGACAGGCCGCGGCCCGCGCGACGACGGGGAGCACACCGGGACGTGGCCGTCGACGCCGGCGAGACTTGCTGCAGCCGCCGGGAGGCGCCGCGACAAACAAGAAAGCAACGGAACGCGGAACGCGCGGCGGCGGCTTTTTACGAGATTTCGCCGCACCGTTCGTCCGACGCGGCACGCGGCTCGCCCTCCCCGACGCCTCAGCCCGGAGCGCGCGCTGCACCGCCTCCACCGCGCCGTGCCGCGCCTCGCCGCGCCCCGGCCGCGTTCTGAATTTTCATGGCGCCGCGCCCCCGCGCACGGCCGTGCCGCACGCCTCCATGCATCTCCATACGCTCCTTGCGGACGCGTAAACCTGCAGGCCGCCGAGAGAGCGCACCGGAATTTATGCCTCAAGTTTTATTGTGTGTTCGCCGGTGGCGGCGGCGCGGCGGCACGGCGTTGGCGGGAAGCACCACCGCGGCCGAGCGGTCAGCGGGCCCGCCCCGCACGCCTCCAAACTGCCGGGTCGACGGTTCAAAAACTTAAACTGGCGCACCGACCCCCAGCCGCGCGCCGCGAGAGTAGCTCGCGAGGACGGCGGCGGCGGCGGTCGTAACTCACGGCCAGCACGTAGCCGACAAGGATCAGCATCCTGGACGCGGCGCGACGCGGCCAGACGAGCCGCGGCGCCTTCAAGATCGCCCCGCCCCGACCGCCCCGCCCGTTGTAAAGCCGCCATCACCCGGCATTACCGCCGACGACGCCACGACGCCGCGCTGGAGAACAAGGAGCAGTGCCTCGCCGTCGTCGTCGTCCACCGGCTGGGGAACATCGCGGGGAGCAGCGCCCCGAGCCCAACCTGCAGGCCGACTTCGAGCTGTGCTTTGTCTCTCTCGCACTCCCGGGGGCGTCCCGTTCGCTCCGTGGGGGTGCGAGAGAGACAGAGCGGCGAAAGCAACCGCTGTGGGAAAGCAGGCTGCCCGGCCCGAGGCCCGGGCGCCCTGTCGCCCGCAGGCGGCCCCGCCTCGGCCCCGCCTCGGCCCCGCCTCGCACGGACTGGCCCGGCCCGGGTCGCTACTGCTGCTGCATACGTCTGCAGACCTAATATATCACGACCACAAAACAAAACGCTGGCTGCTCCTGATATTCCTTGTTGGTGCGCCGGAAACCAATAAGGCTGGCGGCCAGCGGGGAGGGGGCAGGCGGGGCAGGCTACGCGAGCAGCGTGCCGCCTGGGCCAAAGTATGCGGGGAGGGGAGGGGGAGGGTGCGGACAGGGCAAAGGGTTGCGCCAAATTCGGCGGCAAACACAGCGGGTTGCCTACCCCCCGGGGCCGGTAAATCAGCCCCATTGGCAGCCTTGTCTAGTCCGCGGCGTCCGCGGCGTCCCCGGGGACCTTCACGGCTTTCGTGGGGGCCTGGCCGGCCTCGGCGGCCCCGCGTGGCGGCCGGGCCGGGTGCAGAGTACGCAAATCGCTGCACGCTGCGACCGCTCATGGCGGCAATCGCGGGGAAGACGGCCAGGCAGGCAGGCAGGCAGGCAGGCGGGACGGACCGCGCTGGCGGCAGGTGCGCTGCCCCGGCCCCCCACTGGAATTGATCCCCTTGCTCGCTACGCCGCTACGCTACGTCCAGATACCGAGTCGCGTATTTCATTCATAACGCGCTCACAATCAGCAGCGGCAAGCCGGGCGGGGCGGGGCGGGGCGGGGCCAAGCCGATTACACGCAAACTGCAGCGTCACTGCTTTCCTCGCGAGGCCTGGCCGGGCCGGGCAGGGGCAGGTGGCCTCCACTGCAGGCATTAGTCAATCTAATCACGGGACCCCCACGGACGCACCGCCGCGACAAACCCCTCCGCGTCCAAGTAAGCCGATCAAGGTGGCTTGATGATAAAACACCCCGCCACGCATTAGTATGCGCGAAAAGACGCGGCGAGGTGGGAACGAGGCCGCCCTCGCCGCGTGGCTCTGTCTCCCTCGCACACCGCCGCGCACCGCGAGAGGGAGGGAGATAGAGGCCGGCCGGCAGCCACCCGCCACTCCGACGCGCCTATTTAGCGAGATTGCATTCCAGAATATCACCATTTGCCACTCAACACGGGCAGTGCCCCACGTGCCCCGCAAGCCCCGCGCCGCGGCAGTGTAGTGTTTGCGCGCGGCAATTAGTGTACTGGCGGCTCGGCGCGGCCGCGCGGCCCCGCGCTCCTCACACTCAGCATTCCGCCCTCCTTGGCGGCGCGGGGGAGCGGCGGAGCGGCGGAGCGGCGAGGCGCAGAGAGAGAGAGAGAGAGAGAGAGAGAGAGAGAGAGAGAGAGAGAGAGAGAGAGAGAGAGAGAGAGAGAGAGAGAGAGAGAGAGAGAGAGAGAGAGAGAGAGAGAAGAGGGGAAATCGCGTCGACGAGCGAGGAGTAGAAATGCTGAAATGGAGTTTCATTGTTCGTCCCGCCAACTCGGCGGCTAATCGCAGCGGAGGGCGAGGGGCGAGGGGGAGGGGAGGGGGAGGCTGCCATTGGGACGGATACAGTGACGGGGGCGCCCGCCTCGCCGTCGCTCGCTCGCTCCGCACCTCTGGGGCCATCGGCACACCAGAACCAGTCCGCCATCCATTTTACGTGACGGGAATTTTGGCAACAATTTGCTCTTTCTCTTCCTCTTGCTGCCGGGACGGCTGCCTAATTGCAACACGGGGAGGCGCGGCACGGCCGGCATGCACGGCGCCCTGGACTCACGCGAGGCCGCGGGTACGCCGAGTACGCCGCCAGGCCGGCAGGGGGCGTTGCGATGGTGTGGCGGCCGAGGCGTGGCTGACCGGCTGTTACCCCTGAGTAACGGTGAGCCCCGCCTGGCCCCGCCCCGCCCCGCCTCGCCTAGCCTCGCGGCGGCCAGCTCCGCGCGGCGCAGCGCCACTGGAGAGGGTCACGCCCCGACCGCTCGTATCGCGGGGCCCCATCAGGGCTCGTAAAGAGAGCCTAGCCACACACACACACACACACTCACACAGTTTGCAAGGATTTGACCCACTCGGTTGAAAAGAAAAAGAAAGATGGACGACAGTCTCTCTCTCTCCCTCTCTCTCGCGGGGCGTGCGGTGATGGTCATTTTGGCGCGACGTAAGTCCGAGGAACACTTGGAATGTGCTTCGCTGCTACGGCCTCCAGCGCCTCCAGGGCGGCAGTGGTCGGTTTTGGCTCGGGCCAGCCTCGGGCAGGGCACGCACTAGGCGCGCCCAGCGGGGCCAGTGGGGCCAGCGGGGCCAGTGGGCCGCCAGTGGCCTCCGCGATGTGAGAGAAACGCTGAACCCGCTGAATTGGTGATTTTTGCCCCAGCGCCCCCCAGAGGGCCCACAGAGCCCAGTGGCGCCAGGCTCCGTCTGCCCCCCCCCCACCTTCTAAACCATCGCCAATTACGCCCTCCTTGACGCCCCGACGCACCGCGCGGCCGCGCCGTCCAGGCGACTACTAGTTTTGTCGTCGCTTGCGATCCCTCCTCGGTCCGGGACGCGGGGGCACAGCAGCCAGAGGGCGGAAAACATAAAAAGATGATGATCATCAAACAGTAATGCGGGCAAAGAGCAACCTGCCAGTGCTCGCGCTGACGCTGCGCAAAAGGGGGCGGACAGATATACGTGCAGGGCCAAATAAGATTCCCCGCCATCCCATTTTTACGGAACCTTTGTGAATCGGGGCCGACTGCCTGCCTCCAGTGCCGTGGCAGCAGAGTGGGTTACGAGCGGGGAACTGCCGTCCTAGAGGTCCAGATTTCGAGACCGGCCGCCCCACAGTGGGCGCGGCCAAAAAACTCGAGACGCGTTTTGAGCTCCGGAGTCACTGAACAGGACTCGAACCGAACGTGGTGACCCCACCGATGGATTCCTCGTTTGAAGAGCAATCCATTGGTGGGGTCACGCGTTCGGTTCGAGTCCCGTTTAGCCGGTTTTCTGGCCCACTGTGCACCGGCAGTCAAGACAAACAACCTTCTCTTTTTAATATTTTAAATTTTTTACTTCCGACCTCCGCATTATTTGCAGTGCGGAGGGCACACGAGCGTCTTAAATCGCAAATCCGCGCAATTAGCGGCGTGACTGCCGACGGGATGAAAAGCACACACGCACACACACACACAAACACACTGCACAAATATGCTCCGTGTGCGCCGCGCTCGCAGTGTGGTTCGCAGCCCCTTTTCCCATTCCCCTTTTGTAGTAGTGCTGAAACATCCCCGGCAAGCTAACACACGCACACACACACACGCACGCACGGAGCGCGTGCCGCCCATCTATCCGCACCAACTCGCCCGCACTGCCACTACTACTATTTACTAGGAGGGCAAACCCGGCAGGACTATACACGGAGAGGCCGGCGGAGGCGTGGGGGGGGGGGGGGGGATGAGCAGGAGCAGTGGCGTAGCAGTGGCCTGCCCTTCCTCGACGAGGTTGTTACGCAGCGGGGCGCAACCTCACCTGCCCACCTGCCCACCATGTGTGTGTGTGTGTGTGTGTTTTGTGTGTGTGCGTGGCGCGCCGAACCGTGAAAGAGAAGCTGAGAGGCCCCAAAACTCCATCCATCCCGCGAGTCTGCATTTTTCAAGAGCGCCATGCCGCTATGCGGGCGGCTCAGGCAGCGAGGCAACGCGCGATATGCAATATACTCGTCTCTGTCAGTTACCATCTCGCCGCCCCCCTCCCCCTCCCTCTCTCCACCCGCCGCGCATCGCAGCGACCTTTCCACTCCAAAGCCAACAATATGTCAGGGTGAATTTACCCGCGCCTCCAGCCGCCCCCCCCCCCCCCCCCCCAGCCGTCAAGAGGAACACCCTCACCGGGGTGCCAAGGCCTCCTCCAGCGACGCCGACGCGAAAACGCCACAATTTGGGCGTCGGCAGCCGCGCGCATGAATAACGCACCGGGCGCTCTGTCTCTCTCGCACCACGCCAAATGAGTGCGAGAGAGGCATTCTCGAACAGCGGTCTCTCGCACTCCTACAAGGCTCACCCCGCGAGTGCGAGAGAGACAGAGGCCGGGCAGCGGCCCTTCGAGATGGATGCGAGGCCCGAGTGGCCCGGACGCCCGAACGTCAAAAAGCGCGCGAAAACGAGCCGAGACACGGCCGGGCCGCGTTGAGCCGCCGTGTTCGATGGCTCGATAGCAGCGATGTTCGATAGTCAGCCGGCTAGCGGGGCAAGCGGAGCCCGCAGAGCGCTTCAAACGGAGGCCGGCGCTTTGAGCGCTCAGTCTCTCAGTGCGCCGCTGCCGAAAAAGCCCGGGCGCTCGCCCCTCATCACTCCGCGAAGCGCAAGCAGCGCCACGGCTCAAAAACAAACGCCAAAAAGCAATAACAAAAACAAGTTGCGAGAAAAAGATTAGCCCGCCACGCTTTTCGCGTTCCGGAAAAGACAGAGGGAAGCCTGCCGCATCCTGCAGGACGCCTTGCCCTCTCAGTTTGACTTTATCCATTCCGCCCGGCCGCGGCCTCTCGCGATGACCCCGGCAAGACTAATGGCGCTCGACATTGATTTGCTCCGAAACATGATTAACGACTAGCCGCGTTGTTGTTGTTGATGTTGTTTCCGGGCTGCGGTGACAGTGTCGACGGCGAGGCCGCGCCGTGCACCTGCTGCCTCGCGCCATCTCATCAGGTGTTCGCGCACAGCAAAAAAAAAAAAACGACGAAAACACGTGGCCTTTTTACGTCACTTTCTTTTTGTTTCTACATTTTTGATGACTAAACTGCACGTACTTGCAAGAGAGTGCACCATTTTACCAACATGGACTTTCTTCTGTCTGTGACGCATTCGCCAAAATGATAAACCTTTTTTCAGCAGGTCAGCGCAGCGAAAAACCGTCTTTTTACTTTTTAAATATGAAAATTCCTGAGAGAAAACGCGCAGCATTCTGGCCGGGGTTTTATTTCAGTATGAAAAATTGCTGAGCCGCAAACAGGGCGTGAGGCGACAGCAGTGCCTTTGTGGGTCCGGGCGGTCCGGGCCCCGCGCGGCCAGGCGCGGCCAGGCACGGCCAGCGCCTTCCCCCTCCACTGTTTAAAATGGCGCCAGTGTACCTTCTTTCTCACATGATTTAGCTGGCCGTAACGTTTAATACCCGGCCAGAGAGTACCCCTTCATCAAGGCTCGGGAGGGAGGTTGCCCGAGGCCAGGCCGGGAAAAAGAGAGGTGGGGGGGGGGGGGGACGCTCCCTCCATCACAGCCAGCGAGGGTAGCCGGCCGAGCCTCCAGGCCCATCAAAAACCCCTCCACGTCCTCCACCTTGCTCCCCAAATCTTTTTCCCACCTGGAATTTCCGGCCCTGGACATGGACGCCCGGCGATTCACTTCAAAACCGGAGGGCGGAAAAGCAGGCACGACTTCCGCGTCGGCCAGGTACACTGGCTTGCCACGTCGCACAGTGGGCCAAAATGGTAGACGCGTTTTGAGCTCAAGAGTCGCTTAGTGGGACTCGAACCGAACGTGTGACCCCACCAATGGATTGCTCTACGAACGAGGAGTCCATTGGTGGGGTCACACGTTCGGTTCGAGTCCTGTTTAGCGACTCTTGAGCTCAAAACGCGCCTAGAGTTTTCGGCCGCCGGCGCCAGTCGTCTGGCCCACTGCGCGTCGGACTAGTGCAATGCCGCCCTCGCAGTCCCTTCCCTAGCGCCGCCAAGTAGTGCCATATTTTCAGGTGTAATTAAAATACCTGAGTACAGCGGTTACTCACGCGGCGGCGCGTCGCCAGCGCCAGGTGAGTCTGCGTGCAAAGTGCGGTCCGACGCCCACTTACCTGCAGAGAAAAAAAAGAGAAAAAAACGACAAAGATTAGCCAACATTTTAAACGTTTTTTTTTGTTTTCACACCGAAGGCTTCCGTGGGCGAACCTCGTCAACATTCCTGCTGCGGCGCGCAAACCGCGACGCCGCGAACACTCTGCAGTTAATTAGAGCGGGGCAACCTGCTGCAGCGAGTGGACCGCCCGGTCACGGACGCACAGTCAATCCCTCTCCCTCGCACTCACTCACTCTCTCACTCACGCACGCTGGGGTGCAACGAGGGCAGAGCGTTCCCAGGTCGGACGTGCGGGACGCTGTGCCTGGCTGTGCCCTCCATAAACTTGGTTTTAGAACCAGCAGATAGTCTCGCGCGCTGCCCCCCCCCCCCCCTCTCCCGTCCTTGCCTTGCCTCGGCGAGGACGGTGTCACCACTCCGAGGCCCTAAACCTTGGTGTGACGACCGGCCTGCAGGTGCAGCCCTTGCAGTGTGTCTCCGCGATGCACCTTTCACTTATTGATTGGCCAGGTGTGGCCGCGTCGGCCCTTTTTAACCCCCCTCCCCCACCCCTCTGCCCCGAACAGTGGGGTGATCCTGAGCAGCAGACCTCAGCACTGCTCAGCACTGCTCAGCACTGCTCAGCACTCCCGCCTGAGTTACGACGTCAAACAAGCCCTCCTCCGCCGGCTCGGTGGCGCAGCACCGCGCTCCACCGGAATTGGGGCCAGGGCGATGAGCAATGGGAGCGGCGCGGTCCGGCACCGCACGGGCACCGCCAGCAGTACTGCGCCGTGCTCCGCACGCTCGCAGAGCGGGGCGGCGAAGCGCTGTGTTATGTAAATTGTGGACCCGCTGCAACCTGAGTGTCTGCGGTTTAAAACTTGGCGCTGTTGCTCCCGGCCGGCGGCAGCCTGGCGGCAGCGGCACCAGCAGTCCAGGATTACTCCGGAAACGGATCCGGGCTTGGCGGCCGCCCCCTGGCGCCCCCTGCCGGCGGAGGTGTGAACTTGGGGGCTTGGCGGCAGACACTTAAACTCACGACGCCGCTGGGCTTACCAAGTTTCCGTGTTCCAGACGCAATTATTGTTAAGCGCGGCGAGGCCGGCCCAGGCAGGTCCCCCGGGCCGCGCCAGCCTGTGCCTCGCGGTGGCGCGCCCCGCGGATTCGGATGCTATTGGATCGGCCATCGGGCCGCCGCAGCCAGCAGTGGGCCAGAAGACCGGCACAGGCGGTCAAAACTCTAGACGCGCTTTGAGCTCCAGAGTCGCCAAACAGGACTCGAGCCGAACGTGTGACCCCACCGATGGATTCCTCGTAGGGAGAGCAAATCGATTAGTGGAATCACACGTTCGGTTCCGGTCCCATTTAGCGACTCAGGAGCTCAAAACGCGCCTACAATTTCGGCCGCCCCCACCGGTCTTCTGGCCCACTGTGCGAAGCCCGCGCAATCCGACAGCAGCGCCGCCGTGCCGCCTGGCGGCGATTCCGGCAAACAGGCGCCCCGCCGCCACACCGCGAGAGGCACAGGCGCACAGGCACCTGGGATGCGCTTCTTTCGCTCCCCCCCTTCCAGTCCCGCCCCTGGCTCCACTCATGCATACGCAAACGCACGCCGCCCCGCAATACCCGGGCCGCCCAATACAGCAGACAAAGGGAGAACGAAATTCGGGGGCGGTGGCGTCGCGCCCTGCGAGGTAGGCAATAGGCAACGAGGCGGCCTCGTCCACAGCCTCCCCCGAGGCCGCCGAGGCCGCCGACGAGGCCGCCGCCAAAGTGGGCGACGCGGCGACCTTATGAGCCCTATGGGCCCCGGGGGACGCGGCGCCGACGGGGGAGGAAACGGATGGAGTCCATTTCTGTGTACACGGACCTCGGACCTCGGCCACCGGCCGCCCTAAGGACTTCGGGGACCCGTCGAGGACGGCGGAGCGGTGCAAGGCGCCAAGGACCGGACCCGACCCGCCTGCAGAGCGCGAACAAGTCCCGGTCCCGGGTTCGAATCCCCGCCGCAGCCCCCCGGCGAGCTTCAGAGACTGACTGACCCCGTGACACTCCGCCAGTCCCCGCCGCACTGCAACTTCATCCCCGCGAGTGTGGCGTAATCCGAGAAGGATGCAGCGGCCTCTGCTGAGCACCCGGCCTAACTCCCCGTACGACCCCGGACAAACTTGGGGCGGCGCGGCACCGCCTTGGAGCACGGCGCCACTCACGGCCTCACAATGCCGAGGACATGACTCGCAGCAGGCAGTGCCTGGCAGTGCCTGGCACGCCGCCTGATGAGGTCCTTCACACACACGCTCCCGTTCTCCCCTTCCGCCCCCTTTGTTCCATGAAAATAGGCAACACCCGAAAAAGGAAAAGCGGGAAAAAAAAGAAGCGGAAAAAAATGACAAAGTGGCGGAGTGGCACAGCAGCAGCTTTACAAGAGCGGCCGGGCCATCACGCCTCACGGCTGCTGCACAACTTTGGCCGCCATTTGCTGCATTTGCAATGCAGAGGCGGAGCGCGGAGCAGGCGAAGTAGAGGCTGATGGATGCCCGCGACTCGCAGCAGGCCGAGCAAGCCGAGCAAACCGAGCGCCGTCTTCATCGTGCCAATATCCCCGCCCGGCCTCGCCAGGCCTCGCCGGGCCTCGCCACCGCACTCTGTCTCGGCCTCGGCCCTCATATAGGCGGAGCGCGTAAGCCGGCCAGGGTTAAGGACGCCGCCAAGGGGTTGCGGGGGCGGCCTGGGGCGGCCGGGGGCGGCCGGGGGCGGCCGGGGGCGGCCCGACAAAGCACGAGGATTAGGCTTCGGCGTGCCGCCCCCTCGGCCGCCCCCGGTTCATCCGGGGCCCACCAGGCCACCGGGCCAGCCCCGCCGGGGCCACCGGGCCGCCCCCGACGGGGCGCAAGGCAGCCCAAGCCCGCCCCGTCCCAGCCGGCGGGATGCTCAGCACCCGGAATTGTCTCGCCGCGTGTTTTATACGGCGAGCCATCACTCACGGGTCGGGTTGGTCGGGTTGGGTTAGGCCCCGGGGTGGCGCGCCGGCCGTGCGAGTGAGACAAATAGGCACAGCGGCGGCGTGCAGCGCGCCGCCAGCGCCTGTGTGTGAGAGAGACAAATAGACGCGGGCCGCGCGTGCGGCGGCGCGCCAGCGGGGAGTATACGCGGAATATTAGCCCTACGACCGCAATCTCACGCGGCCGGGACGCGAGGCAGCCCGGCGAGCTGGCAGGCCCGGGTCGGCCCTGATCCAGTGTCCGTACCTACATCTTGCAGCGAATGCTCTAGAAATGAGATACGTACTCTGCTCAAGACTCTGCTCGAAGCACGCTTACGACTCGCAGTTTGAGATTGCGTCACACAGCAAGATTATTTTTAATCTAAAGATTATATAGTTTTGGTGTTGTCCGATAGGAAACTTGTGTCGCCCTTTGGAGACAGACAGTAGGCTGTCAAGAGCATCTGCTTGGGGACCCCAAACTACAAACTATCTGGAAGCTCTGTTGCCAAAATGCCCCCTCCACCTCCCTCATCTCCCAGGGGGTCCGCGCGACCAAACAACGGCAACGGCATGCTCTTTCTCTCTCACTCCCCAAACGGAACGCCTCCGCCGCTGTTCTCTTTCAAGGCGATAAAATTTTATCGCAATTTGAAATTTTGGCGCGCGCCATAAGCTTGCGGCTCGTTTTGGGGGACTTCCGCGAAGCCGGCATCCCGACGGGGCTCACCGCGACTTCCACTGTAGGCCAGCCCGAGGCCAGGCCATCCCCTTCCTGCAGCTGTCACCGCGCCGACCGCAACAAGGCCCTGTCCCTGTCCGCTGTCAAACGGCGGGGGCCACGGCCCCGGCCACTGCGCGCCGTCAGCGAGGACCCCGGTGGGGCCAGCGGGCCGCACAGTGGACTTGCAGACCGGTGGAGGCGGCCAAAATTCTCAACCCGTTGGCCCTTTTGGATGGAAATAAACCATCTCCCCATCAGAATTACCAGCAACGATGAATGGCTCTCACTCGCTCACGCACACTAGCGCTCACACCACACACACAGGGCCGTAAAAACGACGTTCGGGAATGGACTTTCGCGCGAGCGCAGTCTCGGACCGCAGCCAAGTTGGTGAGTTTTGAACCCGGGCGGGGCGAGGCGGGGCGAGGCGCGGAGAGCAGAGTCCCTTACTTCCAAGACAATGGCCCCGTGCCCGCGGCGCGCCCGCGGCGTGCCCCGCGATCTTTAATGCAGGCGGGGCTCAAACGGGTCGGAAAATGGGGAAAGCTCCCGGGGGAGGGAGAGGTGAAACGTCGTCGGCCAAGTTCTGACTGGACGTCGCGGAGGCCGTGTCGTCCTAATGAAGAGAGACGCGCTGCCACCGCCTCTCTCTCTCTCTGTCTCTCTCTCTCTCTCTCTCTCTCTCTCTCTCTCTCTCTCTCTCTCTCTCTCTCTCCCCCCCCCACTCCCTGGTCCGAAATCCCATCAATGGAAATCTGATTGTGCTCCCTGTCGCGTGCTGCCTGCTAATGGGATAGCCTATTTATACATTGTTTCGATGTGTCGCTCAGGCCCGTGGGAAAACGCCCCGCACGCCCGGCACCGCCGCGGCACCGCCCAAATCGCCTTATTTTTAAGTAAATTGCTCATCGCGCGATCAAGTTAAACTAACTGTGATCGAATCATCAGTCGGTGCAGTCGGCGGAAACGCAAACAAACTACGTTAAGTAATTAATAAGGGAGGGCCAAAACAAATTTGCTCGCGCAAAATAATAATCAGGGATCTAAAGACGTCGTCGTCGTCTGGAGACGCGGGACCTCGGGACGGGCCCCGCGGCGGTGGCATCATCGCCATGGCGATGAGGAGGGACACGCTTAAGTGAGTGACGGTTACACGCACACGCACACAAACACGGACACACCACGCGGACCTCTCAGTCGCGCCTCGCCCGCGGGCGACCTTCCGTCCGCTCCCCTCCGCGGATCTCTTCTGACGCGCTATCCAGGGCGCGGCGCCTTTCGGGTTGCCTTCGGGTTGCCTTCGGGTTGCCTTCGGGTTGCCTTTCGGGTTGCCTTCGGGTTGCCTTCGGGCTGCCTTCGGGTTGCCTTCGGGTTGCCTTCGGGTTGCCTTCGGGTTGCCTTCGGGTTGCCTTCGGGTTGCCTTCGGGTTGCCTTCGGGTTGCCTTCGGGTTGCCTTCGGGTTGCCTTCGGGTTGCCTTCGGGTTGCCTTTCGGGTTGCCTTCGGGTTGCCTTCGGGTTGCCTTCGGGTTGCCTTCGGGTTGCCTTCGGGTTGCCTTCGGGTTGCCTTCGGGTTGCCTTCGGGTTGCCTTCGGGTTGCCTTCGGGTTGCCTTCGGGTTGCCTTCGGGTTGCCTTCGGCGGATCGGAAAAGAAAAGCGTCGATGCAGGCGAAGTTCGCTCAGCAGCCCATCTAATTAGGAAGGGCAGTGGGGAGGAGGGAAGGGAAGGCAAGGGGGCGTCGAACAAGTCTTCAAACTACTGGGAACACCACCGACCGACCGACGCACGGGCCGCGAAGGAGGTCTGGGGGAGGGGGAGGGGGAGGGGAAGCCAGCGCGCGGTTGGCGGCAAATCGGATCCAGCAGACTCATTCCGAGAGTCGTTTTCGTCGCTCTGTCTCTCTCGCGCCTGTACGCGACGCCCCCTGCGTGCGACAGAGACAGAGCGACGAAAACGACTCTGTGCTGGAGGCCTCGCCCCACTCGTCCGGCTCTTCACCTGGAAATAATAACCGCAATCCGCGCCGGAAGCCATTCTAATACCCGCCTTACGACCCGCGGCCAGGCGTCCGCGTCGGCCTCGAGCAGGGCGTCGGGCAGGGCGTCGGGCGCACTATTAAACTGGCGAAGCAGGCCTTCCTTTTACTGTCGGCAGTCCGGGCCCACGTAGACGAGCTTCGGCCGGCAGAGAACAAGACTGCAACATTTGTAGCGACGCCTCGGGGCCCTCGGCCTGGCCGCCCGGCCCTCGGCTGCAGACTGATTCCGGGAGTCGTTTTCGTCGCTCTGTCTCTCTCGCACCGATACGGCACGCCCCATGAGTGCGAGAGAGACAGAGCGACGAAAACGACTCTCGGAATCAGTCTTGTGGCCGGATGCCGGATGAGGCGCTCGGCACCGACGGGCCGAGGGGCTGCAACTTGGCAAACGACGTTATGTTCGATCCGCCCGTCCACCAGGCCGGCCTGTCCATCCAGGGCAGCGGCAGCGCGGCAGGCGGCACCATCGCCTGGACGGCGTGCACCACGCTGAGGGTTCATTCACGAAACGCTTTCTGTCTCTATGCGCACTCGCTGGCAGTCCACGATCAACAAGGACGGAGTGAATGTCTACGTAATACGCGGACGGCCCCTAACGGGCTGCCGCCGGCGAGGAGCCGCCGGGCCGCAGGGTTGTTTGGCCGCCGCGCCGCCGCGTGGTCTGCCCGGTTTATGACGTCACCTACACTGCTCCACGTCGATGAGGCCAGAGAGCTGGCATGCAATAGTCACGCAGGGCGAAATAATTGAAAACGCGTCGTCGGCAACGTCGTCCTGTCGGGTCTTTCTCCGCCAGCCTGCCACGGCCCGCCGGGCAGGGCGTCAAGGATTTCCGCGGCGTCCTCTCGCGGTGTGGCGACGACCCTGTCCCCGGCGACGTCGCCGCTGTCCAACTTGCAAACTTCAACGAGGAGACGTCGCAAAAACGGCTACCCGCCGCACCACCAGCCGCCCTGGGCCCTGGGCAAGGATCCAGCCACTTGGTATCGAGACGGGTTGCGGCGGGGCGGGGCGGGGCCACCAGCTGCCTGCCCAACCCTTTTTACATCGCCCTCCCTCCGCGAGGCACTCCGGCCCGCAACCCGACGGGCGCGCCGCTGCGCTGCTGGCTGCACGAAATAAGCAAGGAGAACAAACGCAGCCCCTCCAATACGGCGGCACACAAGTACACAAGTACCGGCCCGATTGGATGGTGCTTGCAGCCTTGTCCGCTAGATGGCGCCGCAGCCCCACAGTGCCCCGCGCCGCTCTGCAGCGGAGAGCTCTCCGAGAGCTGTTCTTTCGGTTGGCACGCTGTGTACACGAGGCCGCTGCAGCGCTGTGCTGCGCCGTACTGCTGCCTTCGAGGACGACTCGCTGCACCGCAGCGCTTCGAGCTGCCGCTGCGCCCCCAATGCGCCTCTCCTTTCAATCTCAATCTCCAACGAGGCCCGCCCCGCCGCCCGCAGGAATTCATTTATTCGCCTTCACTTGCCGTGCCGTGCCTTGCCGTGCCGCTCAAAGTGCTGAGGCAATTTCTCGGGGAATTTGGAATGCCCTTTGTCCGCGCATGCGCCACCAGCCAGCACCCCGACCCCCGACCTCGGCGCCGAGGCCGTCGGGCCGACCGACCCCGGCCGTCATAGTGGATCACGGCCTCCTCCTCGACCAGCGCGCATCTTCATCCCCGTGGACACCGCCGGCGTGGCGGCGCAGCGCGGCGCGGCGAAGAAAAACAAAAACAAAGTACAGAAAAGGGGGGAAAGCGAAAACCGGTCACGCGACCGGCTTAGTGGACTCACCGACCCCGCCGGCGCGCGCGTGTTGTGCGAAATACATCGGATAAAGAAAAACAAACTAAATGGGGCTAACCTGACTAAAGTGACCTCACGCGAGTGCGGCCGGCGGCGCGAGGAACGCCGGCCGAAAAAAAACCAAGGGAAAGGTGAAAAAAGAAGCAGCGACGGGGGAGATAAGCGCGAGAAAATGCTCGCAAAAAAAGGAAAGAATTAAAAAAGCAAACTGGGATCATGTTTACCTGCGTGCGGCTCTGCGGCGCTTCGGAGAGGGAGGGATGGGGAGGGAGGGAGGGAGAGAGGGAGTCGGGGGGGGGGGGGGGGGCGTGAATATTAGTGAAAGCTTGGGGCGAGCTTACCGACGCCCACGGTCCAAGGCCAGCCTGTCGGCCTGTCGGCCCGTGGGCACCATGGCCGCCTTCAGGCCGGCGATGTACAGGCTCGATGCGCCCCGCTCGCGCCCGTCCGCTCTGCGGTCAGCTGATCCCGGCGAGGCCGGGCGAGGCCGGGTGGCTATCGGAGCGCGCCCGCGGCGGCGCCCGGGGCGGCCCGTAACTAGCCAGACGCTTCATCAAAGGCATTACGGCCAAAGAGGCTCCCCGCCGAAGGCCGAAGGGCCGAGGCCGAGCCCTTCGCCGCGATGAGAGAAGAGCTAAGCTTGACCAAGGCCGCAGGGCCGCAGGGCCGCCTCCACGGCAGCGATCCGTTCGGCTGCAGTCAAAGGGCCCGCCGCCCACAGCGACCGGCCTCGGCCAGCCCCACGGCCAGGGCCAGGCCGGGCCCCAAAGGCCGAGGGGCCGGGCCGGACAGCGCGCGACATGCACCGGGATTTCGTGTCACCCGCCCCGCCCCGCCAAGGCGCCGAGGCACTGAATAATGCAGGCGTTCCACGGCCTGGCCAGCACGGCCTCCGCCGCGCTCATCAGCACGGCGTGCCTGGCCTGGCGTTCGGACGCAGCGGCGGCCCAGTTCAGCCCAAGACACAATTTTCACATTGTGGCCATTTTAGCGGGCCCCAATTGCAAGTCGCATGTCCGAGGCAGGGCGTCAAAGACTAAGGTCTTGAGAACTTCCACGCGCGAGGGCCTGCGCTCTGCGATAGGCTTTTGGATTTTTGGAAGCCAGGCGTGGAAGCCATGGGGTCTAGCCCGTAGTGGTAATGGCAATGGAGCGCCGTGCGGGTAGGCAACGCGAGCGCAGGGCTGCTCGCCGGCCGCCGAGCTGGCCTATCTCGCAGGCGCGCGGCGCTGCGTGCAAGTCTGGCCAAACTCCTATGAAGGAATCGAATCCACCTCGTGGTGCTACCGAACTGTGAACGGGGTATGACGGTCTGACTATGTCGAGTCCTTCCAGTGGACCGAAGAGCTGAAAACTTGTCCACCCGAACCGAGCTCCAGGGGGCCATCAGAATGGTCCGTGGCGGGGAAGTCCTCCGTGCGGTCGTCGGCGTGGGGCCGTGGGGCCCTACCCTACGCCTTGCTGCGTAGATCGATTCCCGGGTACCGGCACGAGTTACCCGAGAGGGGCGAGTGGTGCGTCCTGCGTCCCCAGGACCATTCCAGGACCCTCCCTACCCACTCCAAACAGCCCCCAGGCCTTTCCGGGCGGCGCCGTTACATTCCCTACCCCTCCCAAGACCCCTCCGCCGTTGCACAGACGGACAGACAGACGGACGGACAGACAGACAGACAGACAGACACACAGACACACAGACAGTCGGGCGGGCCGCGCTCCAGAACTGAAAGATACCCATCTCGGCATTTGCATAGCCCGGCTTGGCTAGGCTCGGCGCGCCCAGACGCGACAACCTGCCGAGTCGTGATTAGCAGCCTCATTAGCACCGGGCAGTGGCTCTGTCTCTCTCGTACCCGTGGGCGGGCCGCGGTACCGGCGAGGGAGCGAGAGAGACAGAGCGCGCCGACTTAAATCTCACTAATGGCCCGCGGCCGAAAACGGCCGACCTACTATCCGATACGTGTCGCACCGCGACGCGCTCGCCGCCAACTTCGAGAGAGAGAGGGAGAGGGAGAGAGGGAGAGAGAGAGAGAGAGAGAGAGAGAGAGAGAGAGAGAGAGAGAGAGAGAGAGAGAGAGAGAGAGAGAGAGAGAGAGAGAGAGAGAGAGAGAGAGAGAGCATCAAACAAGCTGCAGGAGGCGGCCGCGGACTACGCCTCCCAATCGCCTCGAGGACCTCCCGGGCCGCGCCGCCCCGTCTCCTGCCTTCCGAGTGGTTGGGCTCGCGCAGACGATTCTCTATCCGGTCCCCTTTCCGGTAGACTTCTTTTTTTTATGCCTGCCTGCCTGCCAGCCTGGCTGGCTGCCGGAGAAGAAAGGGAGAGGCATATGAATGCAGTATGCAGCGGCACAAGCTCTGGGCGGGAAGCAGAAAAAAGAAAGGAGAGGGAGACAGAAAAAAGAAAAGGAGGGCGAATGTCGACGCCGCCGCGTTCGCAGAACCTACTGCCCCGCCGCATAGATCTGCTATCCTCTTCGCATGTGAACTATATGGACGCCACGTGTGCGGCGTCTGTCTGTCTGTCTGTCTGCCTGTCTGTCTGTCTGTCCCTTCTGTGTGTGTGGCTGCAGCCTTCCACCGCGGTAACTCAGCTCTGCGCCACTCCTCACCCCGAGGCGAAATGCTACAAGTAAAACCGGCAACGCCTATCTGACGAGCGACAAATACAAATTTGCCTTCAGATTAAAAAGCTCCCTCGCTCCCTTTTTCTTCTGGAAACGCAACGCCGCGCGCCACACACGATATTTCCACGTATTTCACGGCGCCGTAATCTAAGGGAGCTGTCCGAGCTACAAGCTAGCGGCACCCGCGGAACAACCTCATTCTCGTATCAAAAAAGGACTCCCATAGTTTTCGCCAGCGTTCTCCAGGACGGCGACTATTTTTACAACCTTCAAGCCCGACATTTTCAAGTTTCCACATCCTTATTCAAGAAAATAAAACAGGACCAACTACGAGGTCGAATTCTACGAGGCCCAGGCAGGAATCAAACGGGCCCCGTATTTCTCTTTCATTTTCTTTCCAGGTTCCCCAGCCTGACGGGAGTGTTTCGCTTTCGGTTCCGGAGCCCTCCAGGTCGCAGCCAAAAAATGGCGAGTGCGGTTGATTGCGGTGCCGGGGCCGCCGGGGCCGCCGCGGCTTTGGCGCCTTTGACGCTGCAGATCCCCGCCGATCCACTGCAATACGCCTCACGGGCCCGCGGCCTGGAGCCTCCAGGGCTTGCCGCCGTCCTCCAGGCCGGGAAGGCGAGGCCGCCCCGCCCCGCCGACTGCCGCGAAAGCTCGATTGTTTCGTCCTAATGCCGAGCTGATGGAAAATAAACAAAATTCGCAATATAACCCAATATCGGGGGCCCAGCGGCCCGGCCGCGCCTTTGTAGCCCGCCGGAAAAACCCACCGGCCTCGGCCGATCCGCACCAATCACCTTGTGCCCCTGCAGGGCCTCGCCGGGGCCTCGGCGCTCATCCGCTGTATCCCTTCTTTTGTTCCGGCTGCTCTTTGAACCGCCCGGGCCGAGGCCGCGGCAGCCCGGGCCAGGGGGCTCTTTAAAAGCCTTGACCAATCACCCCGCCCCCTCGGCGTCGACCTCGCTGGACTCACCTTCTTGCCGCGCGGACAGCGCCGGCCCCGCCAGCACCGCCACGAGCACCGCGACGACGGGCAGCAGCAGCGGCGGCAGCGGTGGCAGCGGTGGCAGCGGTGGCATCAGGCCGCCGCGGGGGCCGTGGCGCCCCATCACGGACTGGCGAGGGGCGGCGGCGGCACGGCCTGCATCGGGCTGCAAGCAGAAGGACACGCCGTCAACGCACAGACAGGTGGCAGACACACACACACACAGACACGTAAAGAGGGCGATCGGAATAAGTAGGCCATTCCCGGCGGGGAGGCACACCTCCGGCAAAAACCACGGCAGCAAAGCCCAGCCCCGAGCGAGCGACCCCCTGGAAGGCCGGCAAAAACACGAGCGGTCCGTGCGCCGCGAGCGCCACACAGTGGGGGAGGTGGACAAAACTCCAGACGCACTTTGGGCTCCAGAGTCGCTAAACAGGCCTCGAACGGAACGTGTGACCCCACCAATGGATTCCTCTCTCGGAGGTGGCGTCATACGTTCGGTTCGAATCCCATTCAGCGACTCTGCAGCTCGAAACGCGTCTAGAATTTTGACCGCACCCACCGGTCGTCTGGCCCACTGTGCGCCGCCTCCGTCCGGGTCGCCGCGCCGCACGCACACATTCCTCGGTCGCATGACGCGTGACGTATCGCGCCGCCGGAGGAAATCTCTCTCCGCTCCGCGCGCCATCTGGCAATCTTAAGGCGTAATTGTGCCCCCGAGAGGCGAAGGCCCGGCCGCCAGCCAGGCAGCCAGCCAGCCAGCCAGGCAGGCAGCCAGGCAGCCCGCGGGCAGCAAGGAAGGGGTGGGCGCCGTGAGCTACAAGGCACTGCCGCCGTTTCTCAATGATTATAATCCTCGAGGCCCCCGCACAGCGATCGCCGTCTCTTTTCCTCGCGCTCCTTGGCCTGCCCGCCTGGTGCCCGCCTGGCTGGCCGCCTGGCTGCCGGACTGCCTCGAGGCGGCGAGAGGTAGAACGAGGCGTTTTGCCTTCAGTTACACGCAGCGCACATAACCGTTATACCTGAGGTACACGCACAATATTACGCCCCCGATATCGAGGTCGGACCGGCCGCCCCGCCGCGAGGGGGCCACCGACGCCTTCCGGGGAGCGAGGGGCACCTTGGCGCCGCGCCCCCCGCGGCCCTCCAAGACTCTCCCCGTTAGCACGTCCTGCACCCCTTCGGCCCCCTCCGTTTACATGCTATCCGCGAGGCCCGGCCCCGCCCCGCCCCGGTGCACAGTGGGCCAGAGGACCGGTGGAGGCGGACAAAACTCTAGACGCGTTTTAAGCTCCAGAGTCCCTAAATGGGACTCGAACCGAACGTGTGACCCCACCAATGGATTCCTAGTTCGGAGAGCAATCCTTGGTGGGGTCACACGTTCCGTTCGAGTCACATTTAGCGACTCTGGAGCTCAAAACGCGTCGGGAGTTTTGGCCGCCTCCCCCGGTCTTCTGACCCACTGTGCGGTGGCCGCGCCACACCTTGGGCCGCAGTTTGGCGGGCGGGGCGGCGAAAAAAGGCGCTGCACCCCAGCGGCCCCGCAGCCCCAGCGAGCCGAGGGGCGCTTTGCGCTTTAAAAGTAGGCGGCGTGCACTCGCTGCTAAACGACGCACTTTTCATTTCGGCGGGGCGAATGCGGGCGAATGCCTCTCCTGCCACCGAGAGGGGCCGCCGTGCCCACGGCGAGGCGCGCTGTGTCTCTTCCATGACCACTCATTTACTTGGAGATTAAAACGCGCCAGTAGACGGGGCGGGAAGAGCGACAGAGAGAAAAGAACGAAACGAGTCGCAGAATAAAAAGCGAATGCAACGGTTTACTCTCCGGCTGAAAACTAGGAGCGCTGCGCTCGGGCCAGGAGTGCTGGCAACACTCGCCCGAGCCACCAGCCGCCCCTCAAAACAGCCAGAGCGGTGCACAGCAGCGCGCAGCAGCGCACAGCCAGCGCCTCGCTGAAAACATAACCTGAGCCGGGTCAGGTTAAGTGTAACGAGCCTGAGATAAGATAACGGGCATTGCGGGGCGGCGCGGGTCGCCAGGTGGACCCTCCTCAATGCCACGCTAGCGAGGCTCCTGGCCGAGTCGGGTAATTACCCCCCACCCCCTCCCCCACCCCCGCGCGCGCAGTTTACGGGAATCTTTCAAAGTAATAAGCGCGCGCTCCCCCCCCCTTCCCCGACCCGTCGTCCTCCTTGCCAACCTCATTGCAGTCGTGACGGCGACCCGGACGGCTTCGAAAACACGCGGCCCGGCCGCGTCCCCGTCACAGCGGACGCAGCGGACGCAGCCCCGTGCCTCCAGTGGCTCCGCTCCGGCACACTGATTCCGAGAGTCGCTGCCGTCGCCGCGTGTCTCTCTTGCACCTATAAGGGACGCCACGTGAGCGCGAGAGAGACGGAGGCACACTGCGGGACGCGAGCCGAGCGCTCCGCTTCGCCGTGTCGCAGCGCCGTTAAACAAATTGCAGAGCACGGCGCGCGATCTGCGCCGCTGCGCCACGCCTCGGCACGCCTTGGCGACGATTAAGGATGTTCTAGCCTCGCGTCAGGCTACAATTAAGGCGGGTTAGGCAATACTCTCGCGCGGGGGGCCGCCCCGCCCCACCCCTCCCCGCCTCGGCGTACCAATTAAAGTCGGGGCGTGGGAGGTAATTCCGCAAGGGCTGCTGCGGAGCCAGGCAGGCCCCTTGAAATAATTCAGTCAAAATGAAAAAAAGGGAAAAGAAAGTAGGAAAAAAACGACGTAAACCGACGACGGACTGCCTGTCGGAATGGGAAGAGGCCTCTTGTTGTGGAATGAGGGGTATGAAAAAGTATTTTCGGTTGCGGCTCTGTGTGTGTGTAAGTGTGTGTGTGTGTGCCACGTCAGTCTGACCATGGCAGCCTCGATTGCGTAATCCAACTGCACACCTTGGACACACTCGACCCTCCCTTCGAATGAGCGACGGTTCAGTCGGGCAGTCAGGCAGAAGCCGGCGAGAGTCTCGCGAGCGAGGCCTCAGCCCGAGGGACGAGAAGAAGCAAGGTCCGAGCCGGGCGCCGCGCCCATTGGTCGGTCCACTGTTTGCCGTGTCCCTGATTAAAAGCGTCCCGGGATGAAGGCGGCCGCTACGCCGCTCCGCCTTCGCTATTTGCCATTCGGCGCGCTGTATCTAGATGTCAGCGCCTTGTGCCTTTCTTTTCATCAGCCCGACTCTCTCTCTCTCCCTATCTCGTGTCTCATCTTTATTCCCGCGTTTATCTGGACCTCGGCTGCCACGGTCAGAGCCGCCAGGGCCGCCAGGGCCGCCTGCCTCCCAGGTCCGAGGTAACGCCGACGGCAAGGCGGCGGGGCGTATTTCATTGGCAAGCCCATTGCTGGCAGGCCGTCGTGCAAACACCCGAAGACAGGCAGAGAGAGAGAGAGAGAGAGAGAGAGAGAGAGAGAGAGAGAGAGAGAGAGAGAGAGAGAGAGAGAGAGAGAGAGAGAGAGAGAGAGAGAACGTGCAGAAAAGTCAGCACCAAGAATTTCGAAAAAAAGGAGCTTGAGAGAAATGATCCCGGCTCATCCGGCAGATCAACCTGCCCTGCCGCCGCGTCCTCTTCCCCCTCCGAGGCCACCGAGGCCGTCAGCTGCCTCCTCTCATGACTGCATTAGCGCCTCGTCGGGGTCCTCGGCCTCCACGCTGGCTCGCTGCCCCGCGGCCACGGCCCTGCGGCGGCAGCACAACTTCCACGGCCGGGGTAGCACCACTAGCAGCAACACCAGCAGCATCAACACTAGCAGCAACACTAGCAGCAACAACACTAGCAGCAACAACACTAGCAGCAGCAACACTAGCAGCAGCAACACTAGCAGCAGCAACACTAACAGCAGCAACACTAACAGCAGCAACACTAACAACAGCAACACTAACAGCAGCAACACTAACAGCAGCAACACTAACAGCAGCAACACTAACAGCAGCAACACTAACAGCAGCAACACTAACAGCAGCAACACTAACAGCAGCAACACTAACAGCAGCAACACTAACAGCAGCAACACTAACAGCAGCAACACTAACAGCAGCAACACTAACAGCAGCAACACTAACAGCAGCAACACTAGCGGCGATCCCGATGTATTGTGTCCTCGGCGACACCCTGCAGGCCCTGCAGGGCGAGGCAGCCCCGCCGCGAAGAATGCCTCGTTCCGCAAACACGGCCGACACACAATGACAAAGTTTTAGTGACCCGACCCTTTGGCGCCGAGCAGCCTCGGCAGCTTCGCTAGCTCCGCTTCCCCCGGCCCGGCTGGGCCCCGCAGCCCCGCAGCCCCGCACTCAGGCAACATTGTATATCCGCCGTAGTCGGCCTAATTCGCGTTTCATTGTGTGCGTGCGCCCCTGTGCAAGTGTGTGCGTGTGTGTGTGTGGGTTTATGTTTGCGTTCCTTCGTCTGTGTGAATGTGTGTGCGGCGGCGGCGTCGACGAGTTCCTTCAAACTGGCGCGCAGGCCCGGCTTCTTTTTATATTCCATACACAACAGGCAGACGGAACGGAGTGTCGGTCGAACAAAAGCGCGCCGGAATTGGACCGCACCAAAGTACTGCGAGTGCAACTCTTCCAAATGAAAAGAAAAGAGAGGGGAAAAGTGCTGCCCTCGCGGTGTTCATAATTCCCGTTCGAAAAGTAGATCGCGCGCCGCTAACTGACAGCCGGAGCGACAAGGAATAAGCGAGGCGTTTCCATAAAAAACAAAATAAAAGGATGGCGGTCCGCCACCGTCAACCTGTCCAGAAGGCACTCCGCTAGAATAAACCCCCTCCGCAGATATCAGTGTTATTGTTCCATCATGGCCGCGCTGGCAGTGCTGGCGGGGCTAGCCTTCGAGACGTCACGGCGTCACCGTCTACTGTTATTTCAGGCATTTCAAACCAAGTTAGTGCACAGCATGCAGAGCGCGGCGTCATCCCCGCACAGTGGGCCGGAAGGCCGGTGGAGGCGGTCGAAACAACGGATGCATTTTGAGTTCCAGAGTCGCGAAATGACACTCGAATAAAACAAGTGACCCCACCAATGGATTGCTCTCCGAACGAGGAATCCATTGGTGGGGTCACACGATCGGTTTGAGGCCCATTTAGTGACCCTGGGGCTCAATTACGTCTCTAGAGTTTTGATCGCCTGAGCCAGTCTTCTGGCCCACTGTGTGTCGGCTGGCGAGGTGACTCTGCTCGACACCCTCCCCCCGCCTTGCCGTGTTGTGGTTTCCACCGGGTGGAATCACGACGAGGCAAGCCAAAGAAATATTGACGAAATCTTCGGGCGGCGCCGATTTTAATTTGCAGGGCCGCCACCCTGCTCCCTGCCTCCCCTCCTCGCCCCAACAGTCATCGTCATCATCATTATCATCAACCTCGACGTCGTCGTCGTCGCGCTGCTGGTGATTTGACGAATCCGGGACTCCGGGGCGCGCTGGCGGCGCTGGCTCGGCGGCACCAGCGCGCACCAGTTCGTTACACCGCGCAATCTGGAAACTAGGGAACACCATATTTCTCCGGCCTCACTTCTTAAATTTTTCTTCTCTTTTTTGCTGCGCTTCTGCCATTCTTCTTCCGCTGCCGCTCCCTCGCGTCGAGACGAGCAGGACGAAAAAACAGGCTGCCGTTTTGGGACGGGCAGGGCGGCCCTGTCTAGACCGAGGTCTCGACGCCACCAATTACCACACGCCGTGGTCGCGGAAGGTTGGCAGCGAGCCTCTCACCGAGCCGTTGGCAGCACTGTCGGACCACTTTCTCAAATTCAACGTCCTCGTTTTGCGCTCAAACCGGTACCAATAGATAACCCAAAACTATGACATCTACGGTCAAATACATTAACTCTTGTTTTGGTTTTTCTTTGCAATTTTTTAAGCAACTAGTTTTGATCCCAACCTTCTTTTTCTTGAATGTTAAATTTTCTTAGAAGCAAGATTTTTTGAGATGAAAGCAAGAAAATGAAAAAGAATTAAGAAACTCTTTTCCTGGGTCCGTTCGGATGGCAGTCCATTGGTACTGTGTTTGGTTTGAGTCCTGTTTGAGGACTAAAGAGCTCCGTGTCCGCCAAACAGGTCTGGCTCTCTGCGGCCGGACAAAGGGGAATGTGTCCACACTGCTGGCGGCCTCGCTGGGGCCTCGCAAGGGGGCCTTGCTGGCGGCGCAGACTGGAGGTGGCAGCCCGTGCACTGCTTCGCCCTGAGCCGCGCGCTCCGCTCGACAACAAGAAGAGCCGGCGGTTTGAAAGACGGAGGTCGAAAAAAAAGGCACCGACTGCCGGCAAAATCGAGTCTGTTCCTCGCTAAGCGTTAAGGAGGAAGCCATGTAAAGCCTCGGCAGGCCAAGCCCGGCCCAGGCCCGGGCCGCCACAGCCTGGCAGCAAGCTGGCAGCAGGTGAGCGAGGGCCTCGTCACAAAGGGAGGGACCCTCGTTGCAGCAAAGTCACTGCCTTTTGCACTCTTTTTTATATTTTCTTCCGCAAATCGCATTTTACCCCGGCAGTTCCGCGGCAGAGGCACGCGCGAAGCCCGTCGCAAAACGCAAGCCAAATTTAATTTTGGTTTTTGTTTGGCATGAAGAAGAACACGAGTCTTTCGCAGGGCTGAGCCGGTCAGTCAGCCGGCTGGCTGGCTGGCCGCTTAGCACAATCGCATTACTCGCTTTGATTGGAGCTCGTCTGCCAGCGGCTGCCAGCCCTGTCGGGGCGGCTCGGCCGGCGTGGGGCGGCCGCACCACGCTCCGCCACTCTCAAAGAAAAACATGACGCGAGGCAGCGGGGGAAGGCGCGGAGGGGAAAACATAGATCTAGAGGAAAAGAGTGTTATTCAGATCCGTGCCAGGATGTCGGCAGAAAATTAAATTTTTTCCTGCCACAAAAAAAATAATAAAAAGGGAGAAAAAAATGCAAAAGGCCGCAGGCGAGCTGTCAATCACCGAACGCTTCCGATCCGCGGCGCAGCGGCATCGCAAGTGGCGCTGCCAACTTACGCGCCAAAAAATGTTGACAATCGGCAAATTTAGTGCCAAATAAAGCACTGTCTAACCTGAGGGGTGCAACGTCTCGGCACGCGCGTTAAGCAAAACTACCCCGTAAAACCCTGAAGAACCCAGGGCACAAGGATCGGGGGAGGAGGAGCGAAAACGAAAAACAAAACACGACGACGAAGCGAGCTGAGGGCGAGGCACTGCCCCTCCCTGTTTGCCATTCGGCGCGTTTACGCGAAAATCGCGGCGTCGGCGTCACGTAACCTTGTAACGGCCAATCCAAAATGGCGGCCGCGTTTCGGCCGTCTCGCCGACCCACGTCAACAGGCGCGGCCGGAATGGGAAAGGTGTTGGGGTGCTCCAAACTGTCACTCACACACCGACACGCACGCACACACACACACACACACACACACGTGGACAGGTGAGGGGAAGTCGTTCGGCTGGCGGACTCGAGAGGGCGTCCGCGCGAGGCATTGAAATTGCGGGGACGAGGGAAAGAGGGCGGGAAGGCGAGAATAAATAGGAAGACACAAGGAGGAGGAACTAGGAGTGGAGGGCATGCATGGGAGAGAGAGAGAGAGAGAGAGAGAGAGAGAGAGAGAGAGAGAGAGAGAGAGAGAGAGAGAGAGAGAGAGAGAGAGAGAGAGAGAGAGAGAGAGAGAGAGAGAGAGAGCGGCATTGTCAGGAAGGGAGCAAGGCGCGGGGCTTGAAGGAATACGACCAGATTGCGAGCACGTTTCCGCTGTTTCGCCACCGGCACTGATTTTATCGACTTTGTAAAATAAAAGGTAAAGCGGCGCGGGCAATGAAAGAAAGAGAGAATATGTACCGCACCTGACGCTGTTCAAAGGGGCCCGGGCGAGACTACAAAAAAGGGGGTGGGAGAGGGGGAAGGAGGGAATGGAACAACGGGCAAGGAGGCGGCAAGAGGGTCTTTAATGTTACTCGCCTTTCGACCCCTCGCCTCGGACACTGCTAAACACCTGTTTTCCCCCGGCTTTCCCCCGGAGCAAGAGGCTTCCAGAGAGTGGGATTGAGAAACGAAGAGCGGCCGACGGAATTACCGAGGCGTCGATTGTTCTCCCCGCAGACTGTTTTGTTTTATTGTTGTACATTTTCTTTTCCGGCCGCTCGCGCCGACACACCAATAGTCCGTTTCGAAATCATCAACGGCCGACTAATCGGCGTGCCTGCAGAGAAGTGGGCCGGGCACTTCGCGTGGCCGCGCGCCTGGCGCCATCTAGGGGCCGCCTCGGGAAGCCTGCGCCAGTGAGGGGGGTGCACAGGGGGCGACAAACTGCCGAACGGAACGCTGCCCCCTGCCGCCCCCTTAAAGCGGATGTCTCGACGCGGCGGGGGCGGCGGCGGGGCGGCGCTGGGCTCCGCACGGGCTGCAGCAGCGCGGCCAGGGAGGCGGCGGAGGCCCGTACCTGCGAGAGCTTCCCGCGCCGGGAGGCCCGGGACGCACCGCCACGCACCGCGGCGCGCTCGGCTCGAAGGGCAGCGCCCCTTTAAGGAGGCCGGCCGGCCCCGCCGCCGCGCTGCTCAGCTGCTCCGGGACCAGACGCGGGGCGCAACGACGGCCAGCTCAGCGGGCAGCGCCTCCACGCCACGGCCACGCCGCACAGTGGGCCAGAGGACCGGGGAGGCGGACAAAGCTCCAGACGCGTTTTGAGCTCTAGAGTCGCTAAATGGGTGCTCTCAATGTTTCGCCCTGCAACTCCCCGCCTCGCAGTGCCACCCCCACCGACGTGCGTGAGAGACGAGCCGCCGGGTCAATGGCTGCCACTCGACACGAACAGCCAAGCAGCTACAGCCGGTTTCGTGTCTCCGTCCTGTCGCACTCGTGGGGCGCCGCGCCCCGAACACAGGGTGCGAGAGAGACGGCTCGTGGCATCGGGAGGCAGTCGTCGCGGCTCGGCTCGTCCCAATTCGCAGCCCACTTCACCCACTTCCACGGCGACCCCCACTCGACCCAGCGCCGCCACGCTGTGCGACGCCAAACCCCAGCCGGCGGGGTCGTTTTCGTCGCTCTGTCTCTCTCGCACTCGTGGGGCGTCCCGTATCGGTGCGAGAGAGACAGAGCGACGAAAACGACCCTCGGAATCAGTCTGGCTGGGCCCGGCCCCAGCGCGTCGCGTCACCTCCAGGGCCGTTTGCATTTCCACTTCAAAGTTCCAGTTTAATATCGGCGGGGCGGCGGTTGCTGGCGGCAAGGCGAAGGCGCCCCGCAGCGCGCAGCGCGCAGCGACGTGGAGCCAACGGAGCAGGCGGAGAAGGCCCAGACCATCGAACTGTGTCTCTGCCGCTCCGCCCCGCCCCGCCACGCACGCGCGCCCCGCCGCACCCCGCCGCGCCCCGCCCTACGAGATGAAAGGCATTCCGCAGCAACACGCGAGCAGCGACGCCGTGGCCTCTGCTCCCCAAACTTTCCAGCGGGGAGTTAGTCAACTCGAGATCGGCGCACTGCGAGAGCACTGCGAAGCCGCGAAGCACTGCGAGCGCCACCGGGGCGAGGCCACCTGCCGGCTGCCTCCCTCGCCCGTCTCCGTCGCACTCGAGGGGCGCCCCGTTGGGGTGCGACAGAGAGAGAGTGGCGCGTTCGGAAGCGAGCTACCGGCGGCATTAGCACCAACCTCGGTGATCTCATTGCCTTGCCGCCAACGACCGGCACACCGCGAGGACCATTCAAGGCCCCGCGCGCCTAGCCGCCCCCGCACCGCGCCGCCCCGCCGGCCTGCCGGGGCGAAGGAGAAGAAGAAGGAGAAGAAGGAGAAGAAGAAGAAGAAGGAGAAGAAGAAGAAGAAGGAGAAAAAACACGGCACGGCCAACGTTAATGACTGAGATAACAACGGGAAAAGGAACGGCGCATTTAAAAGCCATTAATCTTCCGGCAGACCGCCAAAGGAGAAAGGAGGGCCGCCGAGGCCGAGCGAGCACTACGCGGAGCGCGGAGCGATGCGGAGCATAACCCTTGGAAATCACGGCGCCGGCCGCACACGCACACACACACACGCACGAACACTGGTACAAAAAGTCAGTGCCCCGCTGCTGCGGAAACCGGCGCAGGAGAATGGGGTGGAGGGAGGAGGAAAAAAAAAGAAGTTTGCCAGGCGGCCTAGCGGTCGCCACGCCACGGTCATGGGAAACACACAAAAGCAGCGAGCGACTCTTGTCTCCACGGCGCCCCGTTGTGGCGTCCGCGTGCGGTGTGACACTCGGCGTGACACTCGGCGTGACACTGGGCGTGACACTCGGTGTGACACTCGGCGTGACACTCGACGTGACACTCGGCGTGACACTCGGCGTGACACTGGGCGTGACACTGGGCGTGACACTCGGCGTGACCCTCGGCGTGACACTCGGCGTGACACTCGGCGTGACACTCGACGTGACACTCGACGTGACACTCGGCGTGACACTCGGCGTGACACTCGGCGTGACGACGGCGTGACAACGACGTGACACCGCCACAGCGCGATGCGCCTCACTTGCGCAAGGAGGACCCGGGAAGGCGGCCCGCTTTGAATATGCGCTGTTTGCCAGAGATTTTCCGCTTATCTTCCCCGGGGTCCTCCCTCCCCGCCCTCCCCTTCGTTTTCATATCCGAGAGAGAGAGAGGGGGGGGGGGTGAGAAAGAGAGAGGTGGGACAGACGGGTTGCCACCCAACTTTTTGCGGTGGTCCGTCTAAATGAGAGTGCTGTGTGTATTTTCAGGGATGTTGCGTGCAGCGGCGGAAAGGTCCCCCACCTCAGCGGCCTCGGGGCCAGGGAGGCCGAGCCCCGGGCCAAGCTCGGGGCAGCCGGGCCTCCAAATCTCACAAATGGTGAGAGCGGACGCAAGCCGCCGAGGCCGAGGCTGCGTCCGGACTGCGCCAGCGGCCTTGTTCTGGGGTTCGCGGTGACGACGGCGACACTTCGGACGCCTCCACCGGGATAGAATGCACCGTCACTAATCCCGTCTAGGCGGCGGGCAGGGCGGGGCGGCGGGGTGTGAACCGTCCGCACGGACGCCACCACTTCCACCACTCAGCCCCGATATTTTCCGACGAGCCCTCCCCTCCTACTTCGCCTCCGCCGCGTCCGAAAATCGGCTTATGGTAACAAGACATTAGCGCGTGTACGGGCGTGGGTGGCCGGGCATGGCGGGCAGCGCGCCACGGCCGCGGCAGCAAAAGTGCGTCAGGAACAACAAGCAGCGCCACTCGCAGCCCGGCCGCCGCGCCGCGTGTCCAAACAGGCAGCCGGCCACTCGACTTCGTTAGTCGGCCCGAAAATGATCTAATCATTGGCGGGCTAATTGGCGCACTCAGCCGGCCGGCCCGGCGGCCCTTGGAGGCCCTTGGCACACACTGCCAGACGGGCAGACGGCCGCCGAGGCCGAGGGAAGGGCCGAAGGGAAGGGCGCAGCACGGCGGCCGTCCGCCCCGACCGCCACACCGGCAAAAAGCGGCAAAGAACGGCGCGGGAAAAAGTGGGTGGCGGTGAGCGGCGCGCGAAATTAGGGAATCATATTCCGGGCGAGTAGCCGGCGAGTAAATGAAGGGCACGTGCAGCCAAGGGCCCCAGGGCCCCAAGGGCGGCGATAAGGGCGGGAATGGCCCTGCAAGTACATATGGACTGCCGCCCCTCGCAGCCCGCCCGCACCCTCGCAGCCTCATTCCGGGAGTCGTTTTCGCCGCGCTGCCTCTCTCGCGCCAGCACGGAGCACCCATGAGTGCGAGAGAGACAGAGCGACGACTCTCGGAGGCAGTGCGCCTGCAGCGCGGCAGTGGCTCCCGGGCGGCTTGTTCGGCCCATCCCGATTGCCGTCGACGCCCTCGCCCTGCTCCGCCTCCCCGCGGTGCCGCGGTGCAGCACTCGGCGCGGCGCGCGGCAATCCCGCGCATCTCTTAATTCGGCGCCGCCGCCAAGGAGGCCCTCCGCGTCCCCTTCATCATCTTTTACCTCCGCTGTCATCCCCGCCCGCGCCGCCAGCGCCGCGGCCCGACGGCAGCCCTCTGCGGCACCTGCGCGCCGCCAAGGTGAGGTGGCAGGGCCGCGCCAGGCCGGCCCAGGGGGCTCATATGGCCCGGCACTTAGAATGCATCACCGGCAGCCCCGGGCACCCCTTCCCCTCCAGGTCTACACACGCACCTTCCATTTTTACCGCATCGCACCGCCCTCTTCGCTACAGCCGAGGCAGCGAATCTGTCGCTGGCAATTTATACGGCGTTCGGCGCTTCGCTCGGCTTCGCCCCGCCCGGGCCGGGCCGCGCTATTCCGCACGCGCGCTCATTCCAGCACGCATTCCAGCAGCGGCGGCCCCGCCCCGCCCGGCCCGGCCGCCAACTTACGCAACCCCCTCGGCCCCCGTATTTGTTTGCAAGTTCGTGTAATAAACACAGAATTGCATCTGGTATCCTCTTACGCCGACCGCAGGCGGGAGGCGGTGCCGGCCGAAGGGGGTGGGGGGTCGTTTCTTTTCCATAGTGGCGGAGCGGGCCGAGTGGAGGGGGCAGCGGCCCGGGCGAGAGTAGCTAAATCCAATGTAATTTACGTACCGTACTAAAGCACTACTTGCGCGCGCCCGGCCGGGCCAGCCGGGGAAAGGAAAATAGACGGGAAAAATGTTGAGGAAGGCGAACGAGCGCTCAGCGTCGCGATGCGGACCCCGCAGAGGAGAGGGAGGGGGGACCAGCGCCACGGCTGCAGTGCACACGACGCCGGCCTGCGGTCCGCGCCACTTTTATAAATTCGTTTCTTCATTTCAAAGTTTACGGCGCGCAATAAGCCCAACGTGACGCCACGGTGTCATCCCCCCACCCCGCCGTTGGGAACCGGAAGTAGCGGGCGGACCAACGGCGCGGCGTGTTCAAACAGAGTGTTTTTTTTACCGGTTTTCTTTTTTCGCGATCCTTGTTTCTCGCTCATTATAAATTGAGGCAAAAGAAACAAGTGACGGGTGAGCAGGCGAGCGAGCGGCCCGGCAGCGCCGCCGCTTGCAGTGGCCCTGCCCTGGGCCGAGCTAACAACCCGCCAACTCCCGCCCGGAACATTAAGACACATATTTTATTTGATTACGGCGTGGCCTCCTTGGCAAGTTTTTGTTCCGGGACCGCCGGAGGAGGGGAGGGGAGCGAGGGCGTCAGCGCCAGGGAATCAGAAATACTTTATGGGCCGCCAGCAAATCATTTTCGCCGAACACTTTCTTCGCGGCCGTCGACCTCACAGTGCCGTGCCGTGCCGTGCAGTGCCACGCCGCGCCGTGCCAAGCCCGACCCACTTCACGCGTGCACATCTATCACGCGGCACGCCGCGCCTCGACCACTTCATTCCGCTGAATTATTTACGTGCATTTCAGTTTTGGACCGACCCTTCGCGGGCACTCGCCCGGCGCACGCGGAAACCTCGCTTCTTTGTTTGTTTGTTCCAGCGACTCTGGAGATCAAGGAGGCCCTCTAAAGCCGCCTCCGGGCCGGGTCTGCGAGGCCAACTGTAGCGCGTGGGGCGAAGTGACAGGACTTGAAGAACGTGGACGTGCTTCCGGTTCCTCCGAGGCGAGGCAATCATTAATGGGGACACCGGTTCCCTTTGGGTCTGGGTAAAAGGCTAGATTTCCGGCCCGCCGGTTTTTCATTCAATAAGTACGGGGCCCGAATCAAGCCCGGCCGTGTTCCAGGGTCCGGCCTTGGACGGCCCCAGGGGCCCCCGGGGCACCGGGTGCCTTTTTATCAATGATTGCTTGAGGCCCCCGGCCCAAAAAAGTATCGGCCCCAAACAACCCCCTCCCCCCCCCCCCGGGGACCTCCCCGCGGGGTCGCCAAAAAGGGGAAAAACTACGGCAAAGGGGTGCCGGGGGGGAAAATTTTAAAACACGCCAACGTGATTTGCATGAGCTGGTGGCTCCGCGCAGCAGCGGGCCGGAAGGCCGGCTTAGGTGGCGGGCACACTGCAAGTCATCGGCAAGCTTCGAACGCGGCGCGTCACGGCGCCCGGCAAACTCCAAGGGAAACCACAGGAACCGCGACTGGTCTGGTTCAAGTCAATTTCGTCTGAGAGCTGCCGGCCGGCGGAGCGCGCCTGCGAGGTAGGCCAGCGGTGCGCGGCGCGCGCAGCCCAGTCGTCGCGTTGCCTACCGCCACGGCGCTCGGGCCGGCCGGCCGCAGCCAGGCAGCGGAGGGTGCACGACAACGACACTGCAGAGGGCGGGCGGCCATCAAAGATGCAGCACACTGACCCACCCACCGCGGCGCCGCGCTGCGGCCGCTGCGGCCTGCGGGGCTGGAATTTAGCCTGATGGGTCGGCGGCGCCTTAAAGATGCAGACGACGGCGAGGGACGCAGCACACACAGTGGGCCAGAAGACCGGTGTGTGCGGACACAACCCTAGACGCGTTTTGAGCTCCAGGGTTGCTAAACAGGACTCGAACCGAACGTGTGACCCCACCAATGGATGGCTCTCCGAACGAGGAATGCATTGGTGGGGTCATACGTTCGGCTCAAGTCCTATTAAGCGACTTTGCAGGTCAAAACGGGTTCAGAGTTTTGTCCGCCTCAACCGGTCTTCTGGCCCACTGTGGCACGCCGTCGTCGGCCGCGTCAATAAGGGGTCGGGGAGTGATCCGGGCGGGTACTGGTCCGCCGCGGCGACGCCCGTTACCGCATTTGAATAATCGTGTCAGCGTTAATGCTCCTCAGAGCGGCCAGGGCGGAGAGAGCGCCTGCCACGCCAAGGCTCGGAGCTCGGACGGCAACTTGAATTGCATGGCCTAAGGCAACCCAAGGCGAGGTCCGCGGCGAGGTACCACCGGGGGGAAGCCCCGGGCCGGCGAAGCGAAACTCGCGGCAAAGCCAAGGCGACCGCAACGAGTGAGAGAGAGAGAGGGGGATTCCGACAGAACGCGCAATGCGACGACGACGACGATCCCGAAAAAAATATAAAAAGTGTGGTTGGTTGGCGCCGGCACGTCGTGTCACACTCACACCCCGCGCAGGACAAGACCCTCCCCTGCCACTAGGCGAGGCCCGTGGGGCAAGCCGGGCCCTGCGTGACCTCATCTGCAAGGCCATCCTGGACGCCCCTCGGATCGGCGCAGCACATCGCCCCTTGGCCCGGACCCGCCCGCCCCGGCCTGGGGACCAGCCTACCAACAAATTGCCCAGACAGTCCGGCTCGGACCGCGGGGAGGGGAAGGGGGAGGGGAGGGGGCAGGGCAGGTCGTCGGGGGACCAGCGGGCCGGCCGAGCAGCGGGCATGAAGATGAGGCGGTCCACACCCTCCAGCTCTCGGGGCCGCTGGAGGCGCTGGAGGCCTGCATCCTGGTGGGGCGACGCACTCGCACGCGCGCACGTGGTGGACCAGCGAATGTCCGCCACCACGACGCCGGCCCTCGGCGGGTCCAGGAAGCGAGCCAAAGGGGCCGCCGGCATCGTCATTCGGAAGCAAGCCGAGTCGCCGCCGCAGTGCAGTTGGCGAAGGTGGTAACGCGCCGTCGCTGCTTAACGCGCCGAGCGGCTGACATTTCCGCGCTGACATTTGCACCCCTCGACGCGTACGTACACACCTCGGCGCTGGCGCGAGACCCGACGTGGCGCGGAGCAGCGCGGAGCCGGAACGCCGCCCGGCGGCCCCAAAGCGGCACGTTTTACCCCGCATTTTCGAGCCCCGGCCAGAAGCAAGTGTAAAACTCGCCCAATTCTGCCGAGCTATTTTCGAGGGCGTGCAAACAACGGCACAGGCTCGGCTCGGGCCGCCACGCTCGCCGCTCCGACATCGACCGCCCCGCCCCGCTGCCCCGCGCGCTCCGCAAACAGCTTTGAGGGACACTGACTAAGCCCCCCGAAGTCCAAAATTAAGAAGACAGACCTGTCTCGCCGCCGCGCTCGGCCGCGCGCCCCACGCCACAGGGGATAATGGAAATTAAGATGATGCTTGCGGGTCGGGTTACTTGGACCGAGTCGGCACTGCGGGGGAGGGAGGGGGATCACGCAAATATTGACGCAGGGTTTAAGGCCGCCCCCCTCCAGCGCCGCTGGTAGGCTCATTCCGAACTCGCCACTCCGTCTCTCTCGCACCTCAACGAGAGACCCCGCGCGTGTGAGCGAGACAAGCGACAAGAGCTCCGCTCGGCATCAGCCCCCGAGCGCGAGGCAGTGGTTCGGACAAGACGAGCAGCCGCGCCCGTTTCTACGCTTGTAATGCCGAAGCGTGGCGTGGCGTGGCGTGGCGTGCCCTGCCGCGCCCCGCTATGGCATTGGCGGCGGCTGCCGTTACCCTTTACGCGCCGCACCGGCCGTAAAACTAATGGCCTGCAACAGCCAATGCACCTGCGCGGCAACGCGTGCACACACGCGCGGGAGAGAGACAGAGAGACAGAGAGAGAGAGAGAGAGAGAGAGAGAGAGAGAGAGAGAGAGAGAGAGAGAGAGAAAGAGAGAGAGAGAGGGGGGGCTTCCGGCCCCAGCAGGCCTCATCACAAATCTATCCCCTGCTGTCTTTTTCATCGTCGGCGCGGTGCGGGCGGCGCTGCCGCGGCGAGGGCCTTCCTGGCGTGCTGGGCGCGGCCGGGCGCGGCGGCCAGTGCATCGGGCAGCCCGTCGACTCGACTCCGTCCCGGGCGACTCCATTATTCACGCGCGCCACGAAGGAGGTCTTGACGGAGCAAGAAGGCCGGCGAAGGCAGAGCGCTGCCAGCGCTGCCATAGCGAGCGGCCCGCCCGCCTGAAATAAAAATAGTTAAGTCCGAAAAAGGGGGAGGGGGCCGCGAAAAAGCAGCAGCTGCGGAGCAAATAGAGACCGGAGCGGGAAGCAAAAGGACGCCGAAGGAGTAGGTGTACAGTGCAGCAGTGCAAGGCGGGAGCGTCAGCGACTGAGGCGGCGGACGGGTCTGAGTTGTCTTGCGCTGAGTCTGATTCCAAGAAGAGTCCTTTTCGTCTCTCTGTCTCTCACGCACGATGGGTCGTCCCCTATGGGTGCGAGAGAGAGACAGAGCGACGAAAGGAACTCTCGGAATCAGGCTGCTGGATCGGGCGAAGGAGGCGGGCACGAAGTGACACGCAAGATGAATCCGCGACACGGCGCCGCACGGCGCGCTGTCCTGCTGGGACACTCTCTCCTCCTCCGAGACCCTCTTCCTCCCTCCCGCTCCTCCTCCTCCTCCTCCTCGACGACCACAACGACCCCCGGCGCCGCCTTCCTCAAAACCGCGCGCACCACCACACACGCCCGCTGGCACGGCGCTGGCGGCACAGCCCGAGCGGAGCCCCGGCAAGCCCAGGCAGCCCGAGCACACCAGCACCAGCCCAATATCGCGAGGTCCCCGCCTCAATTCCCGGCCGGCGCCTGCAGGACTTGCGGTGGCGGGGCGGGGCGGGGCGGGGCGGGGCGGGGCCTCCACCAAGGCGGCGAGCAACGCGGCGCGGAGCAGCGCCCTCCCCTCCCCGGGGGGCCGTCCCGATCTGTTCCCGAAAAGAGACCGGCACGACGCAGGGGGTGGGGGAGGCGAGGGGGGCGAGGCGACAGCAAGACAGGTGGACCGCACACACCTGAGCGGCCAGGCCCGGCCAGGCCAGCAGACTGATTCCGAGAGTCGGAACCGGCCGGGCAGCGGCAGCCGGTGGGCCGGCGTCCCGGAGCCAGAGAGGCCCCCAGCGCCGCCTCCGCCGCCACGCACTGCATTGACGAGCGTGGGCGCGGAAAAAGAGGGGACGCGGAGTACACGCGATAAGACGCACGGGGCGTGAAATTTATCGGCTGGCGTTGCCGTCTCTCCTGCTTTGACACCAAGTGCGGCTCGGCGCGGCACGGCGCCATCAGGGGCCCCGCGGCCTCCCAGGGGGCCAGGCCGGCCGGGCCTTGGCCGGGCCCCAGCTGGGGATGCAGACAAGCGAGGGATGTATCGGCAAGGGCCCCGCAGCGGTGGTGCGACGCCAGTGCGGGGAGCGCGGCGACCCAAACAAGCATGCCTCGACTCGCCACACAGCGGATTTGCCAGAAGACCGGCGCAGGCGGCCGAAACTCTAGACGCGATTTGAGCTCCAGAGTCGCTGCACAGAACTCGAGAAACGAACGCGTGTGACCCCACCGATGGATTGCTCTCCGAACGAGGAATCCGTTGATGCGGTCACACGTACGGTTCGAGTCCCGTTTAGCGACTCTGGAGCTCAAAACGCGTCCGAGATTTTGACCGCCTCCGCTCCGCCGGTCGTCTGGCCCACTCTGTGCCGTTGCCCCCAACATCCCCCGCGAGTCGCACCGCACTGGGAGCGGCACGCGGTGCAAAAGCAAAGTCGGGGAGGAAATGAGGAAAAGGGTCTCGGGAAAAAGAAAGGGGAACTTGTTCGGGGCCAGGCTGGGCGCGGGGCGGGGGCGGCGTGAGGGGGGGGCTTCCGCGTGCCTTAATTGTTGCGGGTCGCGGCATCGGCTGCTCGCAGGGCCAGACAGGGCTGCAGGCAGGCGGGGTTGGGGCTACATAAACTTGCTTTCCGCTGGGACTGTACTGCTTGCTGCTCGGCCCGATCGCAGTGCAGCCGGGGCCTTCGAGGAGACCCTGGCGCGACACATCTGCGACCGTCTCACCCAGCGGGGCGGGGCGGGGCGGGGCGGGGCGGGGCGGGACTCCTTAGCTCGAATTAAGCTTCCTCGCTGGGGGGAAATTAAAAACAGTGCAAATAATTGAGAAAGATTGTGGAAGTTTGCGACATGGGGCGCGAGGCGCGGCGAGGCGGGGTGGGGTGGGGCGGGGAGGGGCGTCCCCTGCAAACAGGGAACAGGGGTCGCGTTTGTACCCCCAACTTGCGGACCCAACTTTGCCAGCGTCATTGGGCGAGTCCAACCAAACGTTGGTTTATAACGTTAGACGCTGCGTCCGCCAACCCATGGCGGACATTTTCGAAATTTTTGAGATAAAACGTACAAATGGCCACAAATGGCCAGAAGAAAGGTCTTTCTGAGGCGGGCCGAGGCCACAAAGAGGCAGGACTTGAGGCTGGACGCACACGCGGCGGGACCCGGCGCGGGTGGTTAAGATAAAATTACAAAGAAGCGAGAGAAAAAAAGGGGGTAAAAAAGGACACGAAAAAAAAAAAGTTTAGCGCGGTCACTGCGATGAAAATTAGTCGTCCTTCCGACGGACTCACTTAGCCAACTCCTCCCTTCCCTCCGCCTCGCCCTAGCCTCGCGCGGGCCGACGAGGCCGCGCGGTTTACATTCGCGGAAACTTGGGAATTAGGACTCGCCGGGCGGGGCGGGGCGGGAAAGGGGTGGAAGGGAGACCGCCACAAAAGATGCCGGAAAATTAGTTCGATTGTGGCCACAAAGGACAAGTAACAGCCTCCTGCCGCGCTGGGCGGGCCGGGCCGGGCCGAGGGTCGAGGGTCGAGGCGGCCGGCCCATCCAGTCAACCCTACCTAACGCCACCCCCTCCCCCATTTTTCCGAGGCCGGGTCCACTGCGATGCAGACGGCCGGCGGTCGGGGCCGAACGCGTCATTTCGCCGCACCCCAACTGAGTGACCATCTGACAGAACAACGTGTCTTCGTGGGGAATCCCGCGCTAGATACGCCGGTATGTGCGCACGCCACCCGACTTCCCTCGGCCGCGGTCTTCCAGGCGATGGCAATTACCTGCAGCCGTCGGCGGGGAAAGTTCCTCCGACGCACAGCGGGGCGCCCCGCCGGAACGACCGCGCTCTGTCTCTCTCGCACCCGAGGGGCGTCCCGCAGGTCCCGCAGGGGTGCGAGAGAGACAGAGCGACCATGTTCGGGAGCAGCAGTGCACGCTCGGCCAGCTTGCATGGCACTCTATCTTTCACCTCGCCGGCCTGGGCCCACACTGCAACAGGCGGCGCGGCCTCGACGCCCTTCTTTCGCGACATTACAATTAGTCCCGCAGCGCAACGGCGCGGCAAAGAGCGACGAGGGCGAGGCGGCGAGGCGCCGGCCTTCTAATTTGGAGGGCCCCGAAAAGGGTCGGCCGGAGGACGAAGGACGCAGGCAGGACGCAGCCAGGACGCCGTCGCACTCCCCGCCGGGGACCTAAATGAGCGGAAGGAGGCGGCAGCAGCCGTAGGCCGCCGGTGCACCGGCACGACACAGACGGACGGACAGACAGACAGACAGGCAGAGGGACAGACGGACGGACCAAGCAGGCCGCTGGGGCGCTGGCGCCATATTCCGGGCCATGCCCGGCATCCCATCAGAGTTGCCAATCTGCGCGCAAACATCCAAATTGGCAGCGTCCATCGCCGGAGTTAATCAACCTCAAATAACGAAGCCGAGTCGGGGGCCGCTCCCCTTCCACGTCCGCGGGGCTGGCGATGTTTGCGGGGGCCGCCCAACACGGTCTGCACGCAGAGCGAGAGAGCGACGCACAGCCGCTCGCTCGCGCGCTTTGACGGCGCGTGCATTCCGAAGGGAGCAGCAAGGCGGTGGGAAGCCGAAAAAACGCAAAACCCCAACAAAGATCAGAAGACTTGGAACCACTTGGCGTCTCTGGCATCACTGCATCTCTAAGTCGCTAGAGGGCCGGCCGTGCGCCCCACTCAGCGCCGAGCCGCCGTCCCTGAATAAGGCCTTCTGTTACTGCCAGATGATGATGGCGATGATTTCCACTAATACTGCCGGCAACGGGTTCAGCAATAAACCCCGACGAGCAATAAGCCCTCCGAGGCCGGGGCTGCCGGGGCGGGGCCTCGGCCGAACTTGAAATCGGAGCGGAGGCCTCGCGGAGGCACCCCCAGCCCCGCCAGCACTTGCAAGTTTGGGAATCCATATCAACGGACGCGTCGCGCTCGCCCCGGGCGGCCTGCCCTGCCCTGCCCTTCCCTGCCCTGCCCTGCCCTGCCCTGCCCTGCCCTGCCCTGCCCTGCCCTGCCCTGCCCTGCCCTGCCCTGCCCTGCCCTGCCCGCCCCAGGCAGGCTGCAATCGCACGGCATTGGCGACGAGGCGCAGCGAAGCGTGCGTCGCGAACTACGCGGGGCCGCCGGCAGACACCCCCAGTCCCATCCCATCGCCAGCGGGATAAAAAATGCAAACTTTCGAAAATCTTCAAAATAAGACCCCTCGAAAAAAAAATAAAAACACAGAAACAAAGGCGTCAAAGGTAAGTCCCTCCGGAGCGAAGAGGACTCGGGAAGCCGGCGCTGTCTACGAAAATTGGCACGTAATAACATCGGGCGAACGCCGAGGAGCTGGGGCACTGGAAGTAGGGCCCTGGCGAGCCCGAGCCCTGAGCGGCGGAGGCACGGCACAGGCACGGCAGGGGCCGCGGGATGCCCGGCAGACACTTCTAAATCATGTTTCAAGCAAGAGAGATAAGCCGCCGCGTCACTGCGAGGCGCGGCGAGGCCTGCTGCCCCGCCAAGGCAAAACAAACAGAGTCCTTATCGCGCCAAATCCCTCATTGTGCCTCGCTGCCAGTTATCATTTTCGGAACTCGGCGAGGAATTGAAATAAACACATTTGGACGGCGAGGGCGGAGTGGGGCGTAATCCTGGTCGTGCGCTTGTTAACATGGAGGCTGAACTTGGCAAACTTTGTTATCGCAGAGCGCGTCGCAGAGAGCGGCGCGGAGCCGAGGATCTTGCGAAGCTCCGCTGCACCACTGAGTTTCATCGGGCGGGGCGGGGCGGGGCGGGGCGGGGCGCCCTGCACGTCAAGGCCCTCCGCGACGCAGTCCCGTGCACCAATAAAACTGCCGACAGCAGCAAGGACTCGCCGCCAGGGCCCTTGAGAGGGTGGCCGGCCCGGCCAGCCCGAGCCCAGCCAGCGATACACCATTTCCTTTGGCCAAAAGTTCTCTCAAAGACGCTGTTCGCGGGGCTGGCGGCCCTGGGACCTCGACGGCGACCTCGACGGGGGCGCACAGTGGGCCAGAAGACCGGCCCACTGTGAGGCGGTGGGGTCGCGCGGCGACGCTCCCAGCCAGACCTAGCGGTCCCAGTGCAGGTACCGCGGGCCGCGGCCTTCAATTGCGATAAAGCCGGAATTAGCATTTTTATTGCTATTGGGCATATTCGCGTGGCGGGGCATGCATGCGCTGCAGCGCATAGAATGCAGATGACCCTTTTTTTTCGGCCGCGATGACACAGAAAAGGGGGCGGGGGAGAACGACATGCGTTGCGCGTCTATGTTTTCCACATTGCGCGCGCTAGTCGCGCCAGAGATGGGCCGTATCGTAAAGCGCGGCGCGCGAATCTTGCCCGCCGCCGCCTCGCCTGGTTACGACGCGGGGGGCGCCCCGCACGGGGCAACACTGCGCTGCCGGCGGGTGCCTTATTCTGGGCGCGGTCATCCAACGTCAGTTTTCAAACACCAAAGAACATGGAACCACAAAAACTAGACTAGACGCTTTTTTCCGCGTCTTCTTTCCTAGGGCTGAAGTTTTTACTTCCTCCTGGCTGGTCACACACACACACACACACACACACACACACACACACACACACACACACACACACACACACACACACACGCGCCAAGACGTCGAGCTAGTCGTGCATAAATACCCAATAACGACGCCACCGCCCCAAAGGTGGCTCTTCTGAATACGATTTGGCATCAAAGGCGCCCCACTGCGGCCGGGCGCGGCCAGACGCGCAGCCAGACGGGCGGGCAGACGGGCGGGCAGACGGGCGGGCAGGCAAGCAGACCGCTGCCTGCACCCTTCCGCTTACAAGGTAAAAACGGTCCGGTCGGGGACTATGGCCGCCGCCGTCAGCACTTTGCGAGCGGGGCGCACCGGACCGCCGTCACTCGAGCCGACTAACTGGAGGCTGAGCTGGGCTTCTAGGCGGGCTCCTACGCCGGGCTCGGCTCGGCAGCGCTGAGCGGCGCTGAGCCCTCTGTCGGACCGCCTGGACCGAGCGGGGCTGCTGGGGCTGCTGCTGGGGCTGCACGCGTACCAGCCACACACAATGGACAGGCCGGCCGTTAGACGCCTCGCTGTGGCTGGGCTCCACTCCGAGCGGAGACTCTCTCTGTCTCTGTCTGTCTGTCTGTCTGTCTGTCTCTCTCTCTCTTTCCCTCGCACTCATGCGGCGTCCCGTGTGGGGGGAAGCGAGACGGCCTGCAGGTGGCAGCTCTGGCCAGATATAGAACAAAGCTGGAGGCGAGGACGGTTTAAACATTGACGAATAGCCGGCCGGCGAGTGGCCGCCGCGCGCCGTCAGGCCGTCAGCGTCCTCTCTGGCGGCGTGCCAGCAGGTCATCAATGAGGCGGCGATATTGAGCAGCCGCAACAACAACAACAACAACAACACGACAGGCGGCCGGCTGCAGCAGCAGCCAACACCAGCCGACACCGTGCCGAGCTTCATTCGTCTTCGTCCCTGCTGATTGTTGTTCGGCTCGGTTCGGCCGGCAGCACGGCGTCCAGATGGCCGAAGGGCCGAAGCCGCAGGCAGGGCCGCGTCCGAAGTGGCGCCCGAAAGGCCGAAGCGAGGCGACGACGACGCGGCGCTCGGGAGGAATGAGAATGGATCGGCGGCATTACGTCTTATTTGCGCCGACAAAAAGGAGGACCAACTTTTCTCACCTGGTTTGCGCCTCTGTGTGTGCGCGCGCGCGCGTGTGTGTGTGTGTCTGAGAGAGCGGGGGGGAAGGGGCCCAACCATGGGTGTGAGTTTGCGGGAAAGCAGGAAAGAAAGAGAGAGAGACGTGATCATGCCCCGACCCGACAAGGCCGTCGTTTAGAGAGGGAAAAAGTTGGGGGTGCCACAAACAAGGGGAGAGTGAGAGGGAGAGAGAAGGAGAGCTGGGGGTGAAGAAAAATAAAGGATACCCGCCGCGGCTGCCTGACATTGGAACTTTTCCTTTGCGTGTAGGTCCCGCACGGCACGCATGTGACCACGTGACCGGCCCTCGGCCCCAAGGAGACTCCAGACAGTTGCACATCGGCAAACAGCCACCAGCAGCGCCCCCGCGTCCCGTTCCAGTTTTCCCCTTTTCTGGCACGCTCCACCTCAATCCCGGGCCGCTCAGGCTGCAACGTCGCCGCCTGCATCCGCCCGGCGCTCTCATCCGGCTCAAGCAGGCCGAGCAGGCCGTCGGCGTGTCGAGCAGGGCTCATCCTGGGCATGCACGTCATATCTCGGGGGCCGACTGGGGGCCGACTGGGGGCCGACCCGATGACCCACATCGCCGGGGCGAAATACGGGCAAGCAGGTGCGCCCGGCGGGCGGGCCAATCTCTGTGGACACATCGCGGCGCGGCGCGCATCACCGGGGCCGCCATGTAGGTCAGCACCCACTTGAGCGAGAGCGGGGCGCGCCGCGCTGCTTCAAGGCGACCCCAAAACCATTCTTTTTTTTGCGTTTTTTTTTTTTTGTGAGTCGCGGGTCGCTTCCAGCGGCGCTTAGCGCCATCTTGCTGCCTTTGCGGCGCCTTGGCGGCTTTGGCCCCGCACAGTGGGCCAGAAGACCGGTGGAGGCGGACAAAAATCTAGACGCGTTTTGAGCTCCAGAGCCACTAAATGGGACTCGAACCGAACGAGTGACGCCACCAATAGATTGCTCTCCGAACGAGGAATCCTTTGGTGGGGTCACACGTTCGTTTCGAGGCCCTGTTTACCGACCCTGGAGCTCAAAACGCAGCTAGAGTTTTGTCCGCCTCCACGGCCCACTGTGCGCTCTGCCCCGCTCTGCCAGGCCCGGCCGGGGCGCCGCGGGAGTGATTTGACGGCGCCGAAGCACCTCGCCAGCTGAGCAAAGTTTGGCCGCGTGAGTAATGGCCGCTTGTCCCGGCCGTCCCGGCTGCACTGCCCTGCACTGCCGCGTCTCGCTGACACCAACTAATGTTGGCCAGGGGGAGGGGGAGGGGGGGGGGGGCGTCACAGAGGGAGGGGGCGGGGCAGCGCGCGGCAGCGAGTGCCGCGGCGGACCCCCGCGACGAGAACAATACGCCCGCTGAAAGCAAATGCTAAATTACTCGCATCTTTCTTTCGCCGGCCTTTTGTTTCGGTTTCGAGATGGTTGCTTCCACCGCGGTCTCCGCTCCAGCCTGTCCGTCCGCACTGCTGCGGCAGTGAGCGCGCGCGTGTGTGTGCGTGTTCGTGTCCTGTGGCGGCCAGCGTGCTTTTTGTTGCACCCTGTCCCGCTTCTCCATTATTTAGGTCCATCCGCAGGGCGGCCAGGTCGGGCCAGGCCGGGCCGGGCGGCCACCACCGCCAGCTCGGCGCGCTTGACGTGCCCAGATTGGTGGCGACAAACGACCCGGCGCCTCGCCGAGGCCACGACGCCGTGGTCCCCGGCCATCTGGCCCACTGTGCGACGGGGCCGGCCGCTCGGATTCAGCCTCCAGGGGCGCGCGCGAGGCGGCGAAGAAAAAGCGGGGCGTGGGCGTCGTGCCGGTCACCTGTCCTAAGCCAGTGCCTCCGCCGCGGCCCTGGCTGGCCCTGGGGACGCGGCACGCCAGCCCGGCCGCCCCAAAGCAGGATGGACGAGGGTCCGGCCCGTCCGGCCGGCGAGGACCGCGGGGCGGGAAGGGACAAGGGGAGGGGGGCGCCATTGTCTACCCGATGCCTTTTATTTGGCAAGCCATACAGTCGCCACGCCCGATGCACCGCCGCCAGCGACAGCAGCGACAGCAGCCTCAGAGTCGTTTTCGTCGCTCTCTCCCTCTCGCACCTATGCGGCGCGCCCCATGAGTGCGAGAGAGACAGAGCGACGAGAACGAGTCCGCAGCCCGGACGGCCTTTCGGTCAATGAAACGGCAGCGCGCGGCGGAAAATAACGCCCTCCGAAAAAAAAGAGGATACAGACGGACGGGGAGGACAAAAACGAGGGGGCGGGGCCGGGCGGGGCAGCTGCGCGCTGAAAAGGATTCGACTCATTTTTCACTTCCGCCGAGTAGCCTCGCGCGCGTTCCTTTCTATGAATCCAGACGGCAACGGCATTGGCGGCGCACCTTACTCAACAGGCGCACGGCCCGCAGTGATTGAGCGGAGGAGGGGGGGGGGGGGGGGGAGGTACTGACACCAACGAGGACGCGTGGCTTTCTCGGCACTGCCTAACATGGCAAAAAAAATCCAATCTTTTTTCTTTGTTTAGTCCGACTTAATACTAGTCGACTCGACATTCCCCGTCGAGGTTCCCTCATCGCGGGAAGTCACTGCGAGTCCACGACGGCCACGGCAAGGCAGTGTGGCAGCCAGGTGGCTCGGCACAGCAGCCCTGCTGCTGCCATCCATATTCGGGCCGAACCGAAAACCGAAGATTGGCCTGCAGGGTGGGCCGCCCCGCCCCGCCCCGCCCCGCCCCGCCCCGCCCTGCCAACGCCCCTCGCCTTAAGGTCACTGTCGGGTCGGCCCGCCTCGCCCCGCCACGCCCCGCCCCAGGCAGTTCATTTGGATGTAACAGCTCCCCGAGCGAGGCCCCGAGGGGGGCTGCATGGCGGGCCGGCCTTGGGGCGGCCCCGGCCCGGCCTCGGGGCCAGATGGGGTACTCGGGCACAAACTTGGCGATGGGGCCCACGGCGGCCCTGGGCGGCCCCGGGCGGCCCTCGGTGGCGGACTCGGACTCGCGTTTGTCGTGGCCCATTACGGTCCTTGTACAGACCCCCTATATATGGGTCGCAGCGGGGTCGCTGACTAACTTGTATGCCCCCACCCCCTTCCCCCCTGCCGCCCGGCCCGGGGCCCGGCCCGCTATAAAGACGTTAGCGTGCTCGAGACGCATTCAGGCCGCGCGGCCTCAGCCCGCACCGCCAGGCCGCACCGCCAGGCCGCCAGGCCTCGGCCACGACGCGCACACGGCGCCGCGCACGCCACACGGCCGGGCCGGGCCCAAGTCACCGGACCAACCGACCGAGCTAAGCAAATTGCTACGAGGCCTCCCCGGGCTCCAACGGCGAGCCCCCCTCCGGCCCGCCGGCCGGTGTCGGCGGACAAGTGTACCCCCCGGCCCAGGGAACCCTCGGGTACATCTCGCCTAGGACCAAGGTACCCGGGGGTACACAACGCCTAGGCTCAATGTACCCCGGGTACCTCAGGTCTGGGGGGTACACTGAGCCTAGGCGAGTTGTACCCCGGGTACAAAAAGCCTAGGCGAGTTGTACCCGGGGTACAAAAAGCCTAGGTGAATTGTATCCTCCCTCATCCGAGGGGAGGATACAACTAGCCTAGGCGAATTGTACCCCGGGGTACAAAAAGCCTAGGCAAATTGTATCCTCCTTCATCCAAGGGGAGCCCGTTAGGTTTGGTTAGGAAAGGTTGTACGATTTCTTTTGAGAATCAGATCTGTCGCGAGTAGAGTAAGATCTGTCACGAGCCCGTTAGGTTTGGTTAGGATTGGTAGGACAATTCAGTTTTAGAAGTCTTCCGTCGGTTCAATTAAAAACCAACCATTGACGACGCATCACAATCCTGCCGGGGAAGAATATAAATCCCCTCGTCTTGTTGCATCCTCCCTCGGCGAGAGAGGATACAATTCGCCTAGGCTTTTTGTACCCCGGGGTACAATTCGCCTAGGCTAGTTGTATCCTCCCCTCGGATGAGGGAGGATACAATTCACCTAGGCTTTTTGTACCCCGGGTACAACTCGCCTAGGCTTTTTGTACCCGGGGTACAACTCGCCTAGGCTCAGTGTACCCCCCAGGCCTGAGGTACCCGGGGTACATTGAGCCTAGGCGTTGTGTACCCCCGGGTACCTTAGTCCTAGGCGAGTTGTACCCGAGGGTTCCCTGGGCCGGGGGGTACACTTCGCCGCTTACACCGGCACGGCAGCGTGGGTGTGACAGAGACGGACGAGCTTGTGTGCGCAGGTGTGGGCGTGCTCGTGTGAGAGACAGAGAGGGCGAGCGAGCGAGTGCGGACTGCGAGATTGTCTGTGTGTGCAGTGCGCCCGCAGAGTCGGGCATAGGCAACCCGCCGCACCGGCACGATCGCACCGTGCCTACACCGCGCGCTGCAGGCGGCGGCGCGGCCGACTGGGCCGCAAACATTTGAAGAGCCGGCCAGCCGAAAGTGAGGTGGAGAGGGGGGAGGGGGAGAGAGAGAGAGAGAGAGAGAGAGAGAGAGAGAGAGAGAGAGAGAGAGAGATGGGGCGTGCCGGTCTGATGGGCGGGACGGCCGTCTCGTGCAGCACCAGGACCAGGGCGTCCTCGTCGTCCTCGTCGTCCTCGTCGCGCGACGGTCCCCGCCAGTGCGGGCTGCAGCAGGGCGTGCAGGGCGTGCAGGGCGAGTCGCTGGCGCAGCGGCCGCACGGTTAGTTAGCCGCTTTGTGTTCGAACACCGCACGTGTGTGCATTTGCCAGATTGGCTGCAATGTAAATTCGGGCAAGTGCTGTCGCTGCTGTCGGTGCTGCGCCGCTGTGCCGTCGCATGCACAACCACCGTGTGCTCCCCTTTGAGCGCCTGCCACACAGGCCGGGCCGTGTCGTCTCTCTCGCGCGCACGGAGCTCTCCGCGGGGGCGAGAGAGAGAGAGACAGAGGGCTGCCCGTTCCAATCTGCGCGCACGCGGCGTGCCGGCCACTGAATAGTTTCGCTGCCGCCGCAGTGCAGTTTCCCGCCGAAGCGCGCCGAAGCGATGTCGGTGGCGTTTGTCGCTGACGGTGCGCCGAGTTGGCCAGCCGCGAGAGAGAGAGAGAGAGAGAGAGAGAGAGAGAGAGAGAGAGAGAGAGAGAGAGAGAGAGAGAGAGAGAGAGAGAGAGAGAGAGAGAGCGCGCAGAAAGGAGTGCTTTCACCTGTTCCGGCTCAAACGGCTCGGCGCCACCCACGCCGCGCACCGCACACAGATTTATCCCTCCAGAATGGCTTCTACCTCACCCTCCTTTTCCCGACGTTGCCCCTACAAGCAGCAAAAAAAAAATAATAATAAAAGAATAAAAAATATATATGGCTTATGGATACAGGGGAGGCAAGGCAGCCGCGACGGCTTGAGGTCACGTCCCGATTACCTTCCCTTGTGCGTGTGTGCGTGTGTGTTGGTGTGTGTCGGGGGGAAAAGAGGGGGGGGGGTAGTGCGTGCGCAGGACGCAGAGTGTGCGATCACAACGTATAGAGGGGAGGTACCGCTCCGATACAAGGTGACCCACTATTCATGCGAGGGCCGTACAAATCACTAGGTATTAATAATACGCACGACGCCCACTTTCGCGCACAGAGGGCGAGAGGGGATGGAGGGGAGGGGAGGGGAGGGGAAAGGGTGCGCGCCCTCCACTAAGCGTCGCCTCCACTCGGGCCATAAGCAACCGAACCCTCCTCCATCATGGCGCGGTTCCCTGCTGCAGAAGAGCGATTCCGCACCGACCGTGTTTCGTCGCTCCGTCTCTCTCGCACGCCGCCCCTGCGGCCACCCCGACGTGAGTGCGAGAGAGACGGAGCGACGAAAAGCCCCGTTCGGAGTGAGCGCGCCGAGAGGGTCGGGCTGGCGAGCCGCCGGCGCGCTGGTCTCGCCGTGCGTGTGTGTGTGTGCGCGCGCGTCCGTGTGACCCTGGCAGTGTACCAGTGCACCTGTAGCGGCGCGGGCGGGCGGGCGGATTAGGCGAGGCGGGCTGAGGGCGGCGGGGCGGAGGGCACGCCGCGCTGGCAGTGTGGCGGCAGTGTGGCAGCAGCGTAGCGAGCCCCCGACAGGAAATTGTGTTCGCGGCGCCTAAAACCCTGACAACGAGCAGACAACCGGCGGAGGCACCTCCACTTTCGCCTCCACCTGGGCCGGGCCGGGCCGGGCTGGGCTGGGCTGGGGGCGATGGGCTCAGCGCTCTAGCGAGGCGCGTCCGGCCGTCCGGCCGCCCCGGATGCACGCATGGGGAAAATGACGAGGTGGCCAGCCCGAGCAGCCAGGCACACCGCGGGCAGTGGGCCGGAAGGCCGCGGCGCCGGCGGCCGAAACGCTGGACGCGTTTTGAGCTCCAGAGTCGCTTGACAGGACTCGAACCGAACGTGTGACCTCACCAATGGGTTCCTCGTTCGGAGAGCTATCCATTGGTGGGGTCACACGTTCGGTTCGAGTCCTGGTTAGCGACTCTGGAGCTCAAAACGCGTCCGGGCTCGACTGCCGGCACACTGTGGGCCGGCGTGACGGCGCGGCAAGAAAGGCGACAAGTTGCGCCATTTCTCCTGCCGGCACACTGTGGGCCGCCGGCTGCCCCGCCAGACTGTCGGCCGGCCATTTCAATCCAAACTTGGGGCGATTGGCACCCCGCACTGCTCCGCACCCCACCGGCTTCGCTGCTTTCGCCGCTCGCTGGACGACGGCCGGCCTGATGCAGGCGGGTCGCGCTGTCTCTCTCGCACCCCTAGGGCCTCCCCACGGGTGCGAGAGAGACAGCGCGACGGAAAGCACTGCTCAGCCTGCTGGCCCTCGGGGGTCAGCGCCGCAAAAACTGGAAATGTAGCTAATTATGGCCGTGGGCCTGCGGGGCGGGGCGGGGCGGGGCGGAAGCGAGGGGGACGCGATCTGTAACCCGCACGCCGGAACAGCCACAAATCACTGGCAAGCCTCATCGCGCCTCAAGCAAAGGGGGAGAGAGAGAGAAAGCGAAAAGAAAGAGAAAACACGAACGGACCGAAGTACGAAGTACGCGGGAGCCATTTTGCTATCCGGCCACGCGATAAATATCGCTCTCATGAGACGCAACATTAGGACCGACCGGGACCGACGTTCGGCTGCCGCAACCAACCACCCCAAAAAGGCTTTCTTTCCCTTTTTTTTCAAAAAGTTGGCGGGGCGCGCGCCAGGCCAGCCGGGCCCCGCAACACATTGATTCACGCGCGCCTCGGCAGCCGCAGAGCAACGCAACGCAACGCCGCAACCCTTCCGGCAGCCACACTGGAAAGAAAAAGGCGGCGAGGAATGTTCCAATCAAATCAGGAGCGAAGCGCGAGGCGCGCCTGTGGGCCTCTCGGTTCGTCGCATCGGTGCAGGACCAGCTGTCTGGGCGCGGCCAGCGCGCGGGGCGGGGCGGGGCGGGGCGGGGGGGGGGGGCGGGGCGGGGCGGGGCGGGGCGGGCGGACAGAGAAATACGAGGCAAGGCACGCGGAATGCGACTTATCTACGCACACATCCGCACACAATTCCAGGCCATATATTTTGCCAGTCGTCCTGCCGCCGGCCCCGCCGGCCCCGCCCACGCCGGTGACTCCAAATCTATTTTTATTTCCCATATATCGGTCGGCATTCTTTACATCAATGCCTCTCTCCCTACGCGGCCAGCCGCACGCACCTCTGTGTCCCTCCTTTGAGATCGATCACCGCGGCCACCAACCAGAGCGTTTCCGCGCCTCGCCCCGCGCTCGCACTCCAACCGCCGAAGCTTTAAATAATAAAAGTTGGAAACCCAATCCGATACGCGGGGGGCGACGGACCGCGGACGTCCAGTAAATGTACCACTAGGTCAGGGGAGCGCATTACGGCCTCCCATCATATTTTTCGCCAGCCCCAATTTTCCTGTTTTCTCCAACTTTTTTCTTTGTTTTTATTTTTATTTTTATTCATCTGCTCTGCCGGCCGGGCCCGAGCCGCCCCGCTGCGTGCAACGACCCAGGCAGGCAGGCCCACCTCACGCCCCCCCCCCCCTTTCCCCCTCCCCTCCCCAATCCAGATTATCGAGAAGGCGTCGTCGGCTGTTGACTCGACGGAGTGTTCCGCCCACAAATTGCTTTCTCGATACGCATTAAATTTCCCTCCAGACCTGGCGACAGCGGCGGAACACGAACCCCAACCCCCAAAAGCCAAAACGGACCAAATTCCAAAAATGAAACCACCGGTCACTCGTTCGGCTCGAGTTCCTGTTCAGCGACTCTGGAGCTCAAAACGCGTGTCGAGTTTCAGCCGGCGGCGCCGGTCCGCTGCCCCACTGTGCGACGCGCTGCGACGGCGACGGGATGGGTGCGCCACCTTGCAGCCGAAACTTCGGCCGCCAATGACGAACCGGCGCCGCCCAATCCACGGGCCCGACTGGCCCGGCTGGCCCGGACCCCCAACCCACCCCACTGCCAAGCCCCTTTGGGTGGGGCGACCCCTTTGAAAATGAAGAAGTTTGCCTCAAACTTTGCAGTCGAAAGTTGAGAGTGAGAGGGATATTTGTTCTAGAAGAAGAAACAGGCAAGAAGGAGCCGGGGGGAGGGGGATGGGTGGGGGGCGGGCAGCACCGGATTGAAGGCAGGCCGATGATACAAATCCTAAGAGGAAAATGTCGCTGGGGGGCCGTCCCGGCAGCCAGGCAGCCAGCCAGCCAGGCTGTCACTGTCGCACTAATGGCAGCCTCGCAAATGAGGCAGCTTGCTCCAATTCCCTCGTCAATGGCGTCGATACGAAAAATGGAATAAAGCGAGGTGCCGCCGCATCCAGCGAAGGTACACACGCTTCCCCGCCACCCAACCTTTCCTCCTTTTCTCTCCGGAGAGTTTTCGATTACGCGGTCGGCTACGTGATCGCAGGGAGACGCGTCTTTGAGGCGCGCCGCGACTCGATGCACCGCCGCCAACCGCGCCATCGCTCCGTCTCTCTCGCACTCGACGGGTGCCCCGTGGGAGCGAGAGAGACAGAGCTACCGCAGCGAGCAGCCGACTGGCTGGCTGGAGCGCCGTGCGGGTAGGCAACGCGAACACAGCGGTGCCTGCCGGTGCAGAGCTGGCCTATCTCGCAGGCGCGCAGCGGGCAGCTAACGTAAGACATTTACAGTGTAGTTTGTGGCACGTCTCAGGACGCGTTGCCCAGGGGCCTCGACTTAATGTCTAAACCTTCGTTGACAAGCAGGCGAACGCCACGCCGGGCCGGAGTCCATTGCCGCCGAGCGAGATGGAGAGCGGACGGTCTGTCTCTCTCGCACCCAGACGGGCCGCCGCGTGAGTGCGAGAGAGACAGTAGCGCCCTTCGGAATGGGGCGCCGCGAGCTGCACGCCGACTTGCAATTAAAAGCGGGGCCGGCCCTAAATCATTGGCGACGCCATTGAATATACATAAAGGCAATGGAAGGAGCGCGCCTCGCGGAATAAAGTCAAGGCTATCTCGCGATACGGCCAGGTGAGCCGCCCTGATTTACGACCAAAGTGGAAGGTCGTGGGTTCGAATCCCCGCTTTGGCGCACAGTGAGCCAAAGGACCGGCCGAAACTCCCAGACGCGTTTTGAGCTCTAGAGTCGCTAAACAGGACACGAACCGAGCGTGTGACCCCAGCAATGAATTCCTCGTTCGGAGAGCAATCCATTGGTGGGGTCACACTTTCGGCTCGAGTCCTGTTCAGCGACTCTGGAGCTCAAAACGCGTCCGGGCGGTTTTCTGGCCAAATTAAAAAGAGCACCCGATCGCGGGTGGGGCGCGAGCAAAGACAATCCGGGAGTCGCAAGCTGCATCCACGGGGAGAGGAAAAAGCAATCAGGCGGCAGGACAATGGCCTGGAGCCTCCAGCGAGGGCAGGGCCGGCAAGGGCACGCACCCCGTCGAGGGCCTCAAAATAAAGACGCCTTCCTGGATCGGGGCGGGGCGGGGCCGGGCGGGGCGGCACGCAAGGGCTGCTGAAGGGCCTCCATTGTCTCGTCCAATTGCATTCATCACCACCAAGAAGAGCACAAAGCAGCCCAGTGTCGCAGTTTGTTGCGATTAGAGAGCGCGCCGCCACTGCCTGCCAGCCCGGGCTTCCCGCCTGGCCGCCCCGCCCCGCCTGGCCGCGTCACAATGCTTCGTTAACGCATCGGAAGCGGGCAGCCCGAGCTGGCAGGCGGGCGGGCCGAAGGAATTAACGTCGAGGCCGACCCGGGTTTGCAACGCGCTTCCGGCCGCTTCGAGGTTCGGGCTTCGAGGGGCACAAAAGGACCGGAAGGGCAGCCAGCCAGCCACACTGCTAATCCAAGGGCAGGACAAGGACACGCAGGCGTAGACCATAATGTCCTACACTCGCAAGAGTCGGCCATCCGCGTGCCACTGAAATCCAAACGTGGTCTAGACCGCACCAACTGGTGTGGTCAAATGGGTGCTATCTTGACCACACCAGTGGTGAGGTCTAGAACACGTTCTGTTTTTCAGTGTGCCCTCCGCCTGCAAGTGTGTACCTGTCCCACGCCCGGATTGGCAGTGAGGCAGCCACGAGGCCGGGCCCGGACCGCCGCCAAAAGCACACGAGCAGCCGCAGCCTGTTTGCCGAAAGGGGCGTACAACTTTCCAGAGGAAAACTGTTTACGCGCCATCGCACACACACACGCACACACACACACACGCCCGATGATGCGGGCGCACGCGTCTCATCGCACTGCAGCAACCCTTTTCTGTTCGCCCTCCGCTTCGCCGGGGCCGACTCTCGTTTCGAGCCGAAAAATAAACAGCCGCCCGCCAATCAAATAGAGCGAAATTACTGCCAACGAACCGCGCTGAGCGCCCTTCAGCGAATCCCAGCAGTGTGTCGCCCGCACCGCCGACCGCATTACCAGCGTGCAGTGTGTAAAGCACAGACACCACAAGCAGACTCGAATTATGGCCGAGATGGCACGCTCAAAGAAGAGGCTGGCCCGTATGGATAGCGCAGGGGTCTCAAAGAGATTGCGACTACACTCCAAGGGCCTACCAATGACGCGCGCAACACACACACACACACACACACACACAAGGCCACACGTACATCCAGGGGCCCCACAGGGTGGTGTGCGCCATTGTTGGCCGCCACAACAATACACAATGCAGAGCAACACACCGCCCGGCCGCGCCACGCCACGCCGCACCAGATCAATGCGTTACACGATTATAATCGGCGCGCCCGGCCACACACAGAGAGAGTAGACAACAAAACGCGGCCACGCTGCATTCACTCCCTTGGGCAAGCTGCGCTGGAAGGCGCGGCTGCAAAATTCGGATCAAAACTTCAACTCCCCCCCCCCCCGTGGCTTAATGAATCGACAAGATATCCCCATCGTGTGGAGGGAGGGCGCGCGCGGCGTCGCGGCACGCACACACACAAACACACACACACACCTTCACCTACATACACAAGCTGCAGCGCGGCATCTACCGGCGGAAATAAGCAATTTCCCTCGGCCGACGCGCCTTACGTCCCGCTCATTAGCGGCCGCTTTCTCTCCCTCTCTCTCTTTCTCTCTCTCTCGCACCTGGCGGCGGGGGGCGGCTCGCCCTGCGAGTGCGACAAGGACGCGAGACACGCTTACGGGAAATGGGACGGCGAGGTGGAAGGGGGGCCACTAGTGTTGCCTGCTGCCATGCTGAATTGTCTGTTCCTGCTGCAGTAAGCCATTTGTTTCACAATCAGGAGGTTATCGCTACACCCGTCGCTGCCCCCCCCCTCCTCCAATCAATACCCCCACCAATCACCGCGCCCCCTCCCCCGCCCCCCGCGCAAACCGCAAGCTGCCCCGCAACGCCACAACCCCCGAGCCCTAAAACGCGGCGCTGCTGCACGCACTGAAAAAATGCATAAAACATGTAACTGCAGCGCGTAAAGGCGCGGCCGGCCAGGCAGCCGGCCAGGCGGCCAGCCGAGCAGGCAGCCAACCGAGTGTCCACACTGGAATGAGGCCCGGGCGGAACGGGGCTCCGAGGCAGCGGCGGCGTTAATAATGAAATTCTGCACATACTCCTCATTGCGCGCATCGGTTGAGACCGGGGGAAAAGGAGAGGGGGGGAGGGTCTTCAAGTCATGAGGTCGCGTGGGGCGGCACCACTATGTATGTACATATGTAGTGGTGTCTTCACACCTCGGGGGCGGGGGGGGGGGGGGTCTTGCTCAGCCAGACTGGAACGGGGTCGGGCTGGCTGCAGTTTGCCTTTTCTCGCCGCGACTCTCCAAATCGTCTGGACACAAACAGCACGCGTGGAGACCGTCCGGTTTCTAGACGCACACTGCCACGCCCCCTCACACACACACACACACACTCACACATTCACCTTGGGACGAAATAAAAAAGAGAGACCGAAACGACAAACGATACAGCGAGGCAAAAGTTCGGCTTTCAATACGGACAGCAAGCAGCAGCGCGAGAGGCGCGCTGCGCGCTCGCGAACTGTATCGCGTCGCCGGGGAAACAGATATTTAAAACGCTCCCCGGCGACTCAAGTACACGATTTCGCTTTTCGCTGTAACGGAAAAAAGGGGGCGCGGCGGCGGGATCGGATGGGACGGGCCGAAGGGGCTCGGAAACTTTTGGCCGCATCAGTTGAGAGCCCCCGCCCTTCCGGTCGGTCGGAGACGGAGTTCGGGGAAGGGGGCGGGGGAGGGGGCTGTCTGACTGCTGCCGGGGGCGCACGTCTGACTCGGCCTCCGCCGAGCCGAGGGTAACCGTCCGTCGCCGTGCCGCCGCGCCGTCTTGGCGGCAAAAAAGGGGAAGGCCCACGCCGCACCGTGTGAAGTGGCCACGACTGGCCCTGCCGCCGCTGCCGCACAGTGGGCCAGAAAATCAGCGCCGGCGGTCAAAACTCTAGACCCGTTTCGAGCTCCAGAGTCGCTAAAAAGGACTCGAACTGAGCGTGTGACCCCACCGATGGATTCCTCGTTCGGAGAGCAATCCATTAGTGGGGTCACACGTTCGGTTCGAGTCCCATTTAGCGACTCTGCAGCTCAATACGCGTCCGGGATTTTGACCGCCTTCACCGGTCTTCTGGCCCACTGTGTTTGCCGCCCCGCGCGGCGACCCCGGACCCCGACACCGCCATGGCGGTGCACTCATGCACGCCGCCGAACGCGTGCTGCCGTGCGGTGAGGGCGTCGCGGCGGGGCGTGGCGGGGTGACGGTGGCCGCGCACGGCGCGCACGCGCTGCAGGCCATGCCGGCGGAGCGTGATTCATGGCCCTGATGGATGGGGGGCCAGGGCGGTCGCCACGGCCACGGGGCGGCGGCGCACGGCCGCGCCACGCCCAGCGCCACGCCGATGAATAGACAGCGCGATTGAATAAATCTCCGCCCTGCACATGACGAGAGGCATGACGCCCTGGCGGGCCGTGCGGAGCGGACCGCACGCACGACACGCAGGGCCCGGAGCACAGTGGGCCAGAAGACCGCTGGAGGCGGCCGAAACTCTAGACGCGTTTCGAGCTCCAGAGTCGCTATACAGGACCCGAACTGAACGTGTGACCCCACCAGTGGATTCCTCGTTCGGAGAGGAAATCATTGGTGGGGTCACACTTTCTGTTCGAGTGCCATTTATCGACTCTGGGGAGCTCAAAACGCGTCTGACACCTCCACCGGTCTTCTGGCCCACTGTGTGGAAGGGGTGTGCGCGACGCGCTCGGACACATCTTGGCGTGCGGACGACCGCGCTGCCCGCGTGGGAATAGTCGTCAAACATTTAGTGGCGCCCGCCGGCCCGCCGGCCCGCCGCACCCCAAACCCGAGCGGCGCAGCGGCGCACCACAAACCAAACACGCGCGTCCGCGCCCCGTCTCGCTCCCACCGCCGCGCCGGCTGCGAGCAGAGCGAGACAGAGCGCCGGACCGCGCGGCGGGCAGAAAGAGAGCGCGTGGCGCCGCCACTGTGAAATGCCAGCGGCCGCAGCGTCCAGCTTGGTCCAGCCCAGGCCGCCACAAGCACGGCCAGCTTCATCATCAGCTCTCTCGCTTCCTCTCCCCGGCCCGCTGCGCACAGTGGGCCAGAAGACCGCTGGAGGCGGCCAAAACTCTAGACGCGTTTTGAGCTCCAGAGTCGCTAAACAGGCCTCGAACTGAACGTGTGACCCCACCAATGGATTCCTCGTTCGGAGAGCAATCCATTGGTGGGGTCACACGTTCGGTTCGAGTCCTATTTAGTGACTCTGGAGCTCAAAACGCGTCTATAACTTTGGCCGCCTCCACCGGTCTTCTGACCCACTGTGCTGCGGACGTCCGGGGTCGACGCGCACCGCAGGGTTCCCCCGCCTCGCCTCGGGAGCCCCCGCGCCACCACAGCGCTGCAGCGTCGCGTCGCCGCGGAGTGGGATTGGCGCGGGATCGGTCACGGCGGGGCGCGGTGCGTTCGGCGTGCACATGCGCCCCGAGGTGCCCCGAGGTGGGCGTCATGCGCCGAGGGCCGCGTGGCGCCGCGGGGCGTGAGGCGGGGAGAGGGGGGGGGGGCTCGATCGGCGGGAAGAGGCTATGAATAAAACACGAGTGTAAACAAGCGGTGTGGGCGCCACCTTCCTCCCCCACCCCCTCCTTGTTTCGGCGACCTTAAGCCCGCCGCCCTCCGCGAGTACGTCGGTGCGTCCGGGCCGCGCCGCGCCGCGAGTGACACACAAGTTGGGGCGCCGAATTGAAGAGCGCGTCGCCGCTTATCTGACACGTGACTGCCTCCCTTCACAACTTTCTTCTTCGATCAGCTCCGCCCGCTGCGCCCCTCGCTGGATTTCGCGCCGCGCACTCAAAGGGGAGCGCCGCAGAAACAACAAGACGACCGCCTTCGCCGCGGAGCCGCGGACATCAAACGCATGTGCATCGCCTGCCGGGGTGCAATTTCTGCCGCCGTGTAGACTTTTTTCCTCTTCCCCTTGCTCGTCTTTTGCGGCGGCAACCACGCCACCGCGGGCGGGGCAGACAGCCAGCCAGCAGCCCATAGGAGGGCCATAGATGCACAGCGATTCCCATCACAGACGTGCTCGCCGGGACATTCCTATGGTCTTTGGGCTGGAAGCAAGGGCGAAGGGGGCGGGGGCCGAGTAAATTTTTATGTGGTGACTATACGCCGGGGTGTGGCGGGGTGGGGCGGGGTGGGGCGGGGTGGGGCGGGGCGGGGCGGGGCGGGCTGAGCTGGAGGGATGCGATTGGCGAGATATGGCGGCGCGGCGCCGGCAAAACGGCAGAATGCGTTTCACTTTGCTTTTTGGTGTGCGAGCCGCGGGAAGCCACCCCACGCAAGCAGTGGTCGTAACGCAACGGCTCGCCGCAATTCTTCTTTTTTTTTTTTCAAAACTAGAACGACAGTATCAAACCCCCTGTTTCCACCAGAGTCAAACCATCCCCTTCTCTTTTTTTTCGTCCATCGCACAGTCCCCAATGCACTCCCGTTAGACTCCGGCACATTACCGTTGCGCGGCACTCACCAAAAAGCCCGGTCAAAAAAACGGCGGCACACTGCCCACGAGGGGACACACGCCGAACGCACCTGCAACAGACGACAAGGACGTCACTACACCGCAAAAGCAACACGACGAACACTTTATCGCTTCGTACACACACACACACACACACACACACACACACACACACACAGGGTGCCGTTAACACTCGACATTTTTAATCGACGCCGCGGAATGGGCCTAAACGCGAGTAAAACGAACAGGGCGATAAGGACGCGTTGAGGCGGGGCGTGGCGTGGCGGGGCGGGGCGGGGTGGGGTTGGGTTGGGCCCCGCAAGGAGCCGTAAAACCCACGGCGGCGCCGCCTACGCCACCCACACGGCACGCCCTGAGCCATTCCGTGTAATTTTCGCGCCGTCACACTATGCAACCCGCATCGACACACACACACAGTGGAGAAAACCATGAAGCAGCGGCCTAAATGATTCACCACTACAGCTGCGGCAGCTGCCGGGCTAGGCTGCCCGCGCGACGCACGGCCTGGAGGCCCGGCCACAAGGCCCGGCGGGGCCCGCATGGAGCAGCAGCGTGTGTACACAGCACACAGCGTCGAGCTACTTGGAGGAGGGCGGAGTCTGGCAGACGAAGCGCGCGGCGCGGCGAGGCGCGGCGAGGCAGGCCAAGCAGGCCAAGCAGGCCCCAGCGAGAAGAAGACACGCTACATTCTTCAGCACAAAAGAATATGCCCACTCCGGCTCGGCGCTGCGCGCTCCTCTTGCCGAGTCGTGCTCTCCTCTCCTCCATCTCCATGCGGCGTGCGGCTCCCCTCCAGGTGTTTTATGCGCCTCATCGCGGCGGCGGCGGCGGCGGCGGCTCGCGAGCACGGCGAAGAGACCATCCATCCACAACGTGCTGCAGCAAGCCGTCACGAGGGGGCGGCAAAGCGAGTGTCAGGAGCAGAAGGCAGCGGCAGGCAGCAGCCCCGGCCCTGCAGCCTCATCCCGAGAGTCGTTTGCGTCGCTCCGTCTCTCTCGCACCCTCGCACCGCCACGAGACGCGCCGCGAGCGCGAGAGAGACAGAGCGACGACTCTCGGAATCAGTCTGCTGCCAGCCTTCTCCGTGCGCGAAGCGACGCTGCTACCCTGCCTCCTCGACAGACAAGACAGAACGGCGTCCGGGTCCGAGGCGACGCGCCGCCACGCCGAGCGACGCCGAGGCCGCGCTGAGGACACGCCTCACCTTGTTCTGCTCGCCGTGGCGTCCCACTTCGAGCGTTCTTTTGTCTTCGCATGACTGGCGGTAAATGTACGATCGGCGGCCGCCCCACCCCCTGCAGACCGACTCCGAGAGGCGTCGCTCTGTCTCTCTCGCACTCATGGGGAGTGGCAGGAAGGTGCGAGAGAGACAGAGAAACGCCTCGGCTGGCGGTGCCGGTCAGCCAGGTGGCGGCGGTGCCCGCGGGACACGGGACACGGGGCCCCCGGCGGCCTTGAATGATGCAAGGGCCGAGGAGAACCCCCTCCCCTCCCCCCCCCTCCGGGGCGAGGCCACGCCGCCGAAAGCCGACACCGAGGACACTTTTTAAAGCACCCCCCTCTAAGGAGGGGCTGGGACGCGGGGCGCCCCGGCCGTGGCACACACCTGGCCACCCAGATTGTTAGTTATGGGCGGCGTGTCGCCCTCCCAGCCCCCTCCCCCACCCCCAGCCCTTCGTCCTTCCGGGGGAATTCAAAGGGCCAGTAATTGGGCATGCAGGGAAAGTGTCGGCAGTGTGTCGGCAAGAAAGAGCGGGCGCCAATTAGGCCCGGAACAAAGTCGCTCTCTGTAAATACTCCGGGCGGGGGGCACAAGACGACGCCGAGCCCATTCCGCGCGCCCCGTCGTTGCCGCACATCGCTGTCGTCGCTCCGTCTCTCTCGCGCGCGTGGGCCGTCCCCTGGGTGTGCGAGAGAGACGGAGCGTCGAGGGGTGGCGGGGCGTCGTCGGCTCGCGTGGCAGGCAGGCAGTTCGGGGGGGCGCCGCGGCGCCGAGTCACCGCGCCGACCGCAGGAATCTCATCGATTACCTTTCCGAACACAAACGATTTGATCGCCGGCCGCGCCGAGGCACGCGGACGCTGTTCACGCACTCCACGTCGGCCACGTCGGAGCTCAAAACGCGTCCGGGATTTTGGCCGCCTCCACCGGTCTTCTGGCCCACTGTGGACCGTGCACTGATTTGGCAGCCCGGTTCGCGGCCCACGGCCCGGCCAGCCCCGCCAAAGGGCCGAGGGGCATCAAACATGCAGGCCCGTTGCATATTCCAGCCCCACCCTCGGCCGCCGCGACCGGGAAACGAATCCGGCACCGCTCGCTCCCGGCCGCGGACAAGCAGGGCCCGAACTTGAACCCTCGGCGTCCGGGCCGCGCGGCAGCGACGCGGCCTTGACCTTCCCGGGCGGCCGACGCTAATGAATGAAAGTTTCCGCCGCGGGATCAAGGGTAAGGGCCAGCAGGGCGGCCGCCGGCCTGGCGTGTCGCTGCGCGCCGAGCTAGGCGGGTATCGCGAACACAAACAAGCAACGAGGAAGAGCGGGCCTGACTTCGTCACGGGGAAGGCAGCCCGCCCGTCCCGGAGGGCGAAGCGGCGAAGCGGCGAAGCGGCGAAGCCAGGCGGAAGTCTTGCCCGGCCAAGGCCGCCAAGGCCGCGCGGAGCACCTCGCGGCACAGCACCTGTCTCTCTCGCACGAAGCCGAGCGAACAACCTCGGCACAATTCGTTGCTAAAAGGAAAGGCGTTTCTTTCTTGCTGCTGTCATTTAATGGCGATTCAGCGCCTCGGGGGAAGAGGGGGGGGGGCATGATACTACCGATTACGCCCCAAAGCGCGGCACTGATGAGCCAGCGCGGTTCAACGACACACACACACACACACACACACACACACACACACACACACACACACACACACACGCGCGCGCGCGCGCGAGGACACGTCCGCCCACGGGCGGAGTACGGCATGCACATATCTCATTACTGCGCTGACAAAGCGGGCATCCCTCGGCCGACCGCCCCGCCCCTGGTGAAAGTATTGCGGGGAAAGGAGGCCGGCCGGACGCGGATTGGAGCGCAGATGACGGAATGCGGCAGGACCCGTCGCTCTGTCTCTGTCGCACTCACGGAGCTCTCCGTGAGGGTGCGAGAGAGAGAGAGAGAGAGAGAGAGAGAGAGAGAGAGAGAGAGAGAGAGACACACCTCCCTTCCGAATCGCTCGGCAGGACGACGATCGCTCATTCGGGCGGCGGCGCTACATCCGCGAGGACGCAGAGCGACGCAGGCCGTCCCGTCGGTCCCGTCCCCCGCGCTCCGAGTTGGGACTTCCCGCTTCCCGGAAACAGCTCGGCTCGGCTCGGCTCGGCTCGGCTCGGCTCGGCTGGTACCCATTCATCACTTGGACCTCCGTCCGTGCCAGGCAGGCAGTGAGGCAGGCAGGGGATGCGATGGACGAGCAGGCGGGCGACGGCCCGCACCGCCCGGCCGACCGACCGAGACCAAACCAAGAGCCTACCCCTCCGGAGGACCTGCAGGCCGAACAGAGCTACCGTCACTCTGTCCCTCTCCACTCACAGGGCAGAGAGAGGCTGAGACAGAGACAGCAGCGACGACGAGGGCACACCGTTCGGAGTCGGAAGCGCCGTCGCTCGGCGTCGTGGGCATTTACACGGAACGTCACTTTTCCCCTCATTCCGCCGCGCCGCCACACTGGCAGGCCGGCAGGCCGCTAAAACAGGAGAAAACGAAAAACGAGCGGCACGACGACACCGCAGTGTGTGTGTGTGTGTGTGTGTGTGTGTGTGTGTGTCGACCGCCAACGCCCTACAATACCGATGCCGACGCGTGGCCACACCGAGATGTAGCAGCAGGCTCATTCCGCACGGCAGTAGTCGCTCCGTCTCTCTCGCTCTCGTAGGGGTCGTGCGAGAGCGAGAGAGAGACAGAGAGACAGAGCGAGCGAACCACTCTGCGCGGCGGCACGTGGAGATTGCGGTGGCCAGCGCGCTCATTATAATGCAGGGCCATTAGTCAGAGTGTTATAACCGACCCCCCCCCCCCTCCGGCGTTGGAATCGGTCTGACGCGGCGCTAAATGACTGATAGGTGTACAAAGGGATCGCCGCGCCGCGCCCCAGGCTGCCGCTGGCGGCGTGGCCGGGCGTAGGTGGACAGGGGGGAGGGGCTTTTGCGGCCTGGAGAGGGAGGGGGGGGGGAGGCCGTCACCGCAGACCGTGCGGCGGCACACCGAGGGCAAAATTCTTGTGAGGAACCGTTTCGCCTTTCGACCACGGCCGCCGACGCAGGGTGGGGGCCCTTGGGCGAGCTCACCACCCCCTCCGGCACGGCCGCGCCGCCCCCCGGCCGCCCCCGGCCGCCCCCGGCCTTCCGTGACAAATTATTGGTCGTCAGCCGCCCTGTGCAGTGACCGAGCCGTCACGGCCGGCGTCACGTCTCGTCACGTGACAGCGGCAAGCTGACGCCAAGGTGCACAAGGGGAGCGCGCGCCATATGGGCGGAGGGGTGCACGACACGAATCGGAATTTTCTTTCCCGACGTCGTCGTCGTCGTCGTGCTTGTCCGCCGAGGAGCCGCGCGGCCCTGCGGCCCTGCACGCGTGCGAGCGCGGCCACGTGTGCGTCACGCGCACTAATTGCGTCATCGACCAGGCGGGCGGGGCGGGGCGGGGCGGGGCGGCCCACCTCTATTACCGCCGAGGAGCAGCGCAGCGCAGCGCCAGGGCATTTTGGGGGAAACGATAAAACAAACCTTTCTGGGCGAGCGGTCCCCAACCCCGGCCCCAGCCCCAACCCCCTTCCCTGCAGCCGGTGCGTCCCTGCGTGCTTGCGAGCGGGGCGGGGCGGGGCGGGGCGTGGCGGGGCGGCCTGGTGCGCACAATGGGACACCGCACGGCCAGTGTGTGCGGCCTGCGTCGCCTGCGGTGGACGGACAACGGACTCGGCCGGACTCATCGCCTTTTCATGGAGTGAGTGGGGCGACGGCCGTATCAAGTTGAGCCGCCCCGCCACGCCCCACCACGCCCCGCCCCGCCACGCCCCGCCGGCGGTGGACACGCTGCACAACGACCCTCCCTGGCTGGCTGGCTAGTCGGGCCGCCGGGAACAAAGTCATGTCAGGCGTCATCAAGCCGCGCGTCGCCGCGCTGCGTCGCTGCGTGCTGGCCGGGCCGGGCAGACGGGGCCCAATGCCGACACCTTGACAGATGCCGCTGCGGCGCCGCACCGTGAAATGCCTACTAATTGTCGTCGGGGAACAATGACCCCGCCGGGGGCCCTGGGGCTCGAGCCCTGGGGCGGGGCGCGGCGGCGCGGCGCAAGGGGACGGACCAAAATACCGCACCGACCGCCCCGCCGCCCTCGCCGCGCTGCTCCCTTCACACTTTCGCTTCACTCAAACTCGGCTGGCCTTCCGGGTGGCCCGGTGGGGCCGAGGGCCCTGGTGGGGCCCTGGTCCCTAGCCCAGGGACGCGGAGCCAAACCCGACCGATTCAGAACGGTTGCTTCGTTTCTCCACTCTGTCCGACCGTGTCTTAAGATCAACCTGAGGGTGTATCCCCTCCCTCCGCCGCGGCGGAGAGCGAGAGGGCGACTGGCTGGCTGGGCAGCCGGGCGGCTCGGCTAGCTCAGGCTAGCTCCGCTGCAGCGACGCCGTGATGATGATGGATCGCACAAAGGCGTGGCGTGGCGCGGCGGCACAGCGCGCTGCGTGGCACTGTACTTCTCACATAATGCCGCACACACATGGGCCGCACCCCCCCCCCCCCCCTTTCCTACCGCCGTGCCCTTCCGGACATCCTGTTTATGACGCCGCTCTTAGACACAACCGTAAGCCGCACACACACACACGCAGACAGAGTGTCCGTCTTAAACTGGACGCGGACGGGGCCTTTTACGAGTTTTGGCGCGTCATTCCCACCACACAGACACACTCACAGACCAGACACACACAGACACACGACAGCGATTAAAACAGAAACGCCCCGTTTCATTAAAGACGAATCATTCTTCGTTACGCGGCGTGTCCGTTTTACTGCGAGCGAAGCGCCAGGACCGCCAGGACGCTACAAACAAATTCCGCGCGCTGCTGAAACGGAACGGGCATCCGTGCGTGGCTCGCGGCCGCAGCGACGCACAGACAGCCAGCACAGGCAAGCTCTCTCTCTCTCTCTCTCTCTCACACACACACACACACACACACACACAGATCCTCCGAGCCGATCCTCGCAAGCACTGCGAACGTGCTTAGCAAACGACCTGGCCCCGGGCTGCAACAAACACACCCTCACACACACTCACACACAGTCTCAAACACACACGCACACAGAGGTCGGGAAGGTCGCCGCCAACAACAAGGCCCCCCAGCCCCTGGCCACCCAGTGTACCTTAATGAGAGCGGGGTCCATTCGCATGCGATACAACATAACGAAGCGCGGGGTGTGGCGGGGCGGCAAGCGCGGCGTGCCGTTGCTGGCGCTCGGGGTGGCGGCAGCAAGAACTACCCCCCCCCCCGAGGCCCTTGGGGCCCTTCGAGCAGCCCTCCACGCCCCCGCTCCCCCCGCCGACCCTCCAATCTCCACCGCGGCGCGCTGGCGCGCTCGAGTACTGGGCCAAGCAGCACGGCCGACTCGACTCAGCTCATCGGGCTGGGCAAACCCCGGGCAGCCCTGCAAAGCCCGGCCAGGCCGGTCCGGTACCCGCCTCGCCTCTGGTTTGCTTATCAGCTAAAGATCCAAGCGACGCCACTTAATTGTGGCAATCAAGTGGGGATGCCTCCCCCCCCCCTTTTCCCCCTCCACTGCCTTTCATCTCCATTTTTTTCTTCCCTCGCCATTTTAATTATTGTTTTTAATAAATCTTGAATGAGTAATTTTCAGACGCCGCTGCCTCATTAAAGCGCCCCTTTCTTGGCTGCGCTCCGCGCTCCGCGCCGCCGCCCCAGCCGACGCCTCCCCCTCCGCCGCCGCCACTCGGAGACACAACATCGGGAATATAAAGTGAATCAGGACGAGGCCGGCGTCGCTGCGACCAGACAGTGGACGCGGCGTGGCCGTCCCCACCTGGAGCGAGAGCGCCCTGGGGCTGCAAGGGGTCCAAGGGCCGGCCCTCACTCGATTATCGCTCAAACAACGCCGTGCGGGGCAGCGCGGAGCAGCCAGACAGGCAGCCAGGCAGCCAGCCAGCCAGGCAGCCAGCCAGCCAGGCAGCCAGCCGCCCCCGAGGGCCGAGTGGGCGCCATGCCACCGGCCCGGCGGTGCGGATGCTGCGAGCGGGGAGCCCGGCTGGAAGGGCCGGGCGGCGGGCGCCGTGGAGGTAGGCAAACCCGCGCCGCCCACCAGTGTGCGGGTTGCATACTCCAGCGGGGCCCTCGCGCGGCTCGGCACGGCTCCACAACTAACAGGGGTCGAGCAACGTGGGTTGCATGGCCAGCAGGCCGCGCCCAGGGTGGCGGTGGCGGGACGCTCCCCGTTGGCACGGCCGGCGGCGACGTCGGCGGCGACCTCGGCGTCATCACGGCGTGTGTGTCCGGGACCCGGACCCGGGCCGCGAGCCACTTCTGAGTCATTCTTCTTGAGTCCGTGGGGACGCATGCGGGATGGCGCCCCCTCCACCCCAACCCCCCGGCCGGGCCGCGACAGGGCCGATGCCATGCCCGCCCCCCTGGGCCTTCTCCTTGCCGTCGCTCCCCCGGGCCCCGGTCGGTCCGCTGGCGAGCAGCCCGGCCGCCCCGCCACGCCCCGCCACTGGGACTGGGGGTGTCAGCCTCCAAGGGCCTAACAAGAGAGACGCGGGGGCGGACCCGCCGGGCGGGCCGGCAGCCGGACCCAGCCAAGAAGTCGCTCTACCTTGGCATCCTGCTGTCGAACTGCGGAAAAGGCGGCCAAGACAAAAGGCAGCACGGAAACTGTGGCGCTGGAGTGCGCGTGGGTGGGGCGCCGGGCGCGGGCGGCCGCCGGTGGTGGTGGGCGGGTCCCAGTTTGTTTTCAATTCTTCACAACGGGAAACAAAGAGCAGCCAGAAACGTTTTTGCATTTCTGACTCTGGCAGACGTTGCCAGTTTTCCCGTTTGGCCGTTTCGCGCCAAGTCTGCCGCAGTCGGCACCCGGGCCGCCCGGGTCTGATAACCGGGGCAAACAGAACAACACGCTTGCCTTAATGAGCGATCCGTGCTCTCTCTCTCTCTCTCTCTCTCTCTCTCTCTCTCTCTCTCTCTCTCTCTCTCTCTCTTACTCGCGCTCTCTCCCGCTCTCCCATTGGCCCCGCGCGCGCACCGGTGGTGCGTTTGACCCCCTCCCCCAACCTCACCGCCGGCAAACTTTCCGTCGGACATCATTACCTAATTGGACACCAATTCGTTCATTTGCTGATGGATCGCGGCGAGTCGGGGACCCCGTCGTCGGTTCTCCTGGTGCTCCTGGCGCGGGTCGACGCGCCCGTCCGCCGGACACCTCCCTCTCCCCCTGCTTGGGCTCCTCCAGGAGCGGCTTCCTGCAGCGGCGCGCCACTCCGCCTCCGTGAGAGCCTTTCGGTGTTCTGTTCGCCTGCATGGTAATTCGCCCTGCCCCCGGCAGCTGGCGGGATCCCTGCACACATCCCCTGGCTGGCTGGCCTTGCCTCGCCCAACGCTCCGGCAAGCACACACCTGCATCTCTCCTCCGCTCTGCCTCCGTCGGCGTGCTCTGGCGCTGACGGCGTCCTCCGAGACCGGTGCGCTGCCACGCGATGCTGCGCGCTGCACGGGTCCCCGTGCGGGCCGCCGACCCCAAATCCCTTCCCCAAACAGGCAGGCAATCATTTCGCAAACAGCCACTTATAACCAGCCCCCCCCCCCTTTCCGCCTGCTCCGCCCCTTTTTTCCCGGTGCTCCTTCGGTCCACATTGTTTCCCTTCCCCAACAGCCTATCAAACTTTTTCTCCCCCGAATCGACGGAATCAAAGACTAACTTTGGCCGGCGCGCCACCCCCGCCGGGCCCCGCGGCGTCGCATGTGTTTGCAAGGTTGAGTGGGTGGCGGGGCGGCCCCCGGGACTGCGAAGTCGCGGCGACGGCGGCCGAAGAAAATCTGCAGACCGAGAGTCGTCTTCGTAGCGCTGTCTCTCTCGCACTTACACCGGACGCCCCATGAGTGCGAGAGAGACAGAGCGACCCTCGGAATCAGTCGACCGGGTGACCCGGCTTCCGCTCCGCTTCGTCGCCGACGGCGCGGCGCCGCGGCCACGACGGCGGTCGCGGCGGTCACGGGGGCACCGGGGCACGTCCTCATCTCGACGGCCATTCTCGGCCTCTGCCTACGGCAGCAGCGGTACGCAGCCAGCAGCAAGCGCACTGCACCAACCAGCGTGTCCGACTGCATCCAGCTCGCGGCTGCTCAAATATTGACGAGCCTAAGTGGCTCGGCCAGGATATTACGAGTGTCGCGGGCGCCGTGCCCCGACGGCTTACCCATAGCCGGACTCGGACTTCTCGACGGCGCACAGTGGGCCAGAAACCCGGTGGAAGCTGCCAAAACGCTAGACGCGTTCTGACCTCCAGAGTCGCTGAACAGTTGGTGAGCCGAACGTTTTGACCCCACCAATGGATTCCTCGTTCGGAGAGCAATCCGTTGGTGGGGTCACACGTTCGGTTCGAGTTCCACTTAGCGACTCTGGAGCTCAAAACGCGTCCGGGATTTTGACCGCCTCCACCGGTCTTCCGGCCCAGTGTGGTGGTGCGGCTGCCCGTCTGCCTCAAATGAGCGGCTTCGGTTCTAACGACCGCCAGTCCCAGTGACCCTCGCCTGCAGCCGCCGTGCTGCCGGCAGCCCGGCGGGAGGGCTTAATGCACTTTTGATCGTTTCCACGGCTCGGGAATCGGATATACGCTCGTGGCGGGGCGCGTTGAAAAAAAAGGGGGAAAAAATAAAATAAATAAAAACTAGGGGAACGGGCGCCGCCCGATGCGCGTGCATGGGATGGTTTCGTGTTCGGTTTTGTCCATTTTCGTTCGTTTCTGACCGCAAAAACACCGCGAGGGATTATTTGCCCGCGCCTCTTCCTGCGGCATGCCATCGACCGCACCATGCTGCACCATGCTGCACCATCTATGCTGCTGAGACCGCGCGGCCACGCGAGGCAACACACTGCATTTAGCGCGGCGAGTCGCGACGCCCGTCAACGGCGGCCTCGGCCTGCATTATGAACGAAAGCTGCACTGACGACGATCCTCGTGCGCTCAAGACGCGGAGGCTGTCTCTCTCGCACTTGTACGGCGTTCCGCAGGGGTGCGAGAGAGACAGAGCGACGCGGCCTGCGAGGGCGCGCTGCACTTGGGCTGCACTGCGCCACTGCGCGATGCGGGGCGGTGCGGCGGGGCCCCCTCGTCCCCGCGGCCCTCACAAAAACGCTGGCCGAGGGCTGCGCGCGGCATCTGCCGGCCACACACTGGTAATGAGTGGCCGTGACGCGCACGGCGTGCCACGGCGTGCCACGGCGTGCCACGCACACAGGCGCAGCGCCGCACACTCACACAGCTGACCGCACAAGAAAATCACGACCGCGCGATCTGATATCGATTAAATGCCGGGCTGCTGTTAGGCCCGTGGAGGGGGCGGGGTGGGGCGGCGGCATGTGATTTGAGTCGGGGGCCGGCCGGCCGAGCCTCGTAATGTGGGAGTTCCCTCCGGACGGCCGGACGGCCGGGCCGCATCTGGCGTGCGTGGGCATCCCGCCGCTAAATACTATTGCAGCCCAGAGAGGGGGGAGGGGAGGGGAGGGAGGGGAGGGAAGGCCGGACTGCTGGACCGTGGCCGCCACACCACTACACATACACAAACACACACACGACTACCGCCACACGGCAGCGACTGCACTGCGTTGCAGCACGGCGACGACGACGAGGCGCCCCCCGCCTCCCCGCCGCCCTGCTCCGCCTTCTCCAGGCCGCGCGTCAACCGCGTCGACGCTCGCGGTGTAATCTCGCGGTGGAGGCAGCGGAGGCCCTCCTCAAGGCCCTGGCGCGGATGCGTCGGCAATTGCCTGCCAATTACCAGCGGGATTGGCGGGGCGGGGCGGGTAACTCGAGCAGCACCGCGACGCAGAGGTCGAGGGGGTTGCCGACGTTGCCGACGTACGCGCCCTTCGCCTCGTCTCGGAGCGGGCCGCGGTTTCCATGAGCCCGACCACACGGCGCACGGGACGGCACGGCACGGCGGGCGGAACGCGCGGAAGGGGGCGGGGCCGCACCACGCCGACATCCCCGCGGTCCCGGCGGGCCCGGCGGGGCGCATGGCCTTCTTCTTTAAGACACTGACCGAGTCCAAGCGGCAGTGCCATAGCCCTGCTGCGCTGGCTGCGTCCCGACCCCTCTCCCTCCGCCGCCGCCACCGCCCGCCATGTTTTATGGATGCTCAGGGAGTCAGTGCCTTCTGCAGAACCGCCTCCCCCCGGCATCTCGTGGCGTGGCGTGCCCAGCAGCAGCAAGGGGAAGGGGGAGGGGGAGGGACGCGTCCCACACACCGCCGCGTGGCGCTTCACCGCGCGATTAAGCAACCCAATTTTCGGTAAGCAATCTGCGGCAAAGAAACGGGGTTAACGTGAATTTCATTTTGTGCACACATAACGCAATTAGTGGAACGCCCCGCCCCGCCCCGCCCCGCCCCGCCCCGCCCCGTTGGCGCGGTCCATCGTCGTCGTTCGCCTGCAGCGCGCAGCGCACTCACCTGCCCTGCTGCTGCCGGGCGCGCCTCGGCTCGGCTAAATGAAGCATACCTGCGAGACAAAAGAAAATGACGACCAAATTAATAAAGTTTCGTCGTCGGTGCGCTCGATTAACGAGAAGATTCTTTCGGCGGGGCAAAGACACCGGCCGGGCGAGAGAGACGGCGAGGGGGCGCGTCGGGTCGCCGAGCCTGATGAGGGAGACAAGGCACGCACGCGGCGCGGCGGCCAACTTGGAAACGCACCGCGCCTCGCTCGGTTCGAGTATTACCCGCAGCAGTGACTACGCGGGAGAGAGAGAGAGAAAGAGAGGGAGAGAGACAGATGCTGAAGAAGGAAACTCTCACTCCGGCGAACCAACTTGCGCCGTCGGGGGGATTGCATCCCATGCTTCATCGAAGGCCTCCCACCCCCACCCCTACCCCCACCCCCACCCCGCCGGACCTTTCCCGCCTCCAAGGCTCGGCGCGAGGCTACTTTCGTCCTGTTAGTAGCCAAGTTTTGATTAACTCCAACGCCCCCAAAAGACCGTTCAAAATTAAAAATTTAAAAAAAAAGAGGGAGAAAGAGAGAACAGGCTGTATTAATAAACTTATGATTCAGGGCAGGTGAGTAATTATAGTTCCGCGTGCAGCCACGCAACGCGGGGTGAAAAGTACAAAAAACAAAGAATTTGATCAAAGTTGATTTGTTGTTTAAGTCGAAAAAAAAACAGGAACACACCAGCTGGGTGGGCAATTACTCGAGTATTTTTCGTAGATTATTTTCTCTGTACACAAAAATTAGTCACTGATTATTATCCCAGGAGTCCACATACACCCGCGTTCAACATCAAACGACCCACGCCGCGAACGCACACAGCGACCGCCATGTTGGACGATCTGGCAGAGAGAGAGAGAGAGAGAGAGAGAGAGAGAGAGAGAGAGAGAGAGAGAGACAGGAGTGCGCCGCCGGCCGATGAGCCGGAACGAGAGAACGATTCCCCCTCCCCCTGCCCCTTGCCGTCTCCGGGGGTCAGCCATGGTGGCCCCGCGAGTAGGTCCATCAGCACCCGATTGGACAAATCAATCTTTGGGCCGCCACGGCTTCCCTTCAGTTCGACCTCTATCTATTTCTTCCCGCCCCCTCCCTCCCCTCCTCGCAGTTCCGACGGACCGGACCGGACCGCCGCCGACCCACTCGGACTTTCATGACCGCGATCAAAGTTCTCCTTAAAAGCCGCCAGTGGGCAGACGGATGCCGCTGGATCCGGAAGAGAGTCTCGATGGCCCCAACTGCACCGTTACACCGTCGGAGACCGAACGAGTTCCAAGTCGCTTGCCACTCGCCCCTGAGAGCCGTCGCTGTTGCATTAGGACCCTGCTGCACAGTGGGCCAGAAGACCGCGTTGACGGCCGAGTCCCATTTAGCGACTCTGGAGCTCAAAACGCGTGCGGGATTTTGACCGCCCCCACCGGTCTTCTGGCCCACTGCATGCTGCCCTCAGCCAGCTCCAGGGCCTTGACGGAGTGCTGCCGCGCGGCGCAAGGCTGTCGCCGGCCGCAGATTTGGGCCGAGCATCCATGCAGCCCCAGCTGGAGCCCAGCCCGCCGCCCCGCCGCAGCCACCGAGCCGACGACCCGAGGGGCTGGCGGGGCTGGCGGGGCTGGCGGGGCAGGCGGGGCAGGCGGAGCCGAGGGGGCTGGTCCGGGCTCGGTCCGGCTATAAATATTTGAGCAGGCTGCCGGCAGAGGGCGGACCCGGACTCCGCAACGGCCTTCTCACACGAACTGAACTGACCGAGCGGCAGGGCAGTGCGCGCGGCGCGAAGCGCGAAGCGCCGAGCCTGCAGCGACCGGAACAGCGACGCGCAGCGCCGTGCGTTTAATTCAATTGACCGCGCGGCCGGCCGATCTCGACCTCGGCCTCCACGGCCTCGACCGCCTCGGCCAGGCGGCAGCAGGCGGATCAGGCCGTCCTGCACTGCGCTGCGCTGCCCGCCGCGGGCAGGCGGTGCCGAGGCGGTGTCGGGGCGGCCGGGGATTAACGGCCAGGATTATTGGGGATCAGTGTCGGACAGCGAGTCAGGCGGCAAGTGGGTCACACCACGCCAGGCACACTAGGAAGCAAGCAGCGGCAAGCGACACCCAAGGCGGCCATGATGGCAGCAGCCAGGCAGCCAGACAGGCAGCCAGCCAGGCAGCCAGCCAGGACAGCCGGGCAGATATTTTGGTATTCAACAGATGTACCGGGCGTTGTAATTAAGACAAGTGCTTTCCCTTTCCCACCTTCCCTCTTTTCATTATCCCGCCGTAACCCGCGCGTCCCCACCGCCAACGCGCGGCAACGCAGGGCAACGCGGGGCAACTCGCAGGGGGGTCCTAAAGCGAGCCAAAGGGCCGGCGGCCTAAGGGCCTAACGGCCTGTCCCAACTATTACGAATCGCTGCTGAATTACCGAGTGTAGCGTTCGGCCGCGCGCGCCCCGCCGCGTGGCCCCCACGCCCCTCCGGCCGCCGTCCGTCAGCCCCCCCCCCCCCTCCGCACTGCCCGTGCTGCCTTTTGTAGCGACCGGCCTGGCGCGAGGCTGCGAGGCTGCGAGGCGCGTTCTCTAAACTTGGCAGTGAGAAACGGGCCGAACAATCGTCGGTACCGCCTGCCTGCCTACCCCGCGGGGGTGGCGGAGCGCGGCGGCACAGCCAGCGGCACAGCCAGCGGCAGCGTGGCGCCTTCCCAAACGCCCCATTCCTGATAACGACTCCCGACAGGGTAGGCAACATGCACGCCCTCCCTGCGCGGCCCTCAACCCCCACCCCTATCCTAAACCTCGCCGTCGTCCTCCGCTCTCGCCTCCTCCGTCTATCTGTGCGCTCGCCACCCCCACACGCACGCGCGCACACACACACACACACACACACACACACAGCGGATGGAGGGCGCGAACGAACAAAAGAAACGCGGCCAACTCCCGGAGAAATAAAACGTGCTGGCTCCCACTTTGTTATATTAGGGGCAGCAGAAGGCCGATGAGCTCCCCACCCCCTCTCCCTCCTGTTCTCTCTCTCCCACCCCCTCCAAGCCGTCTCGAGAGTCAGCTCATCGCTGGTGTAACGGCCACGTCAGCTACCTCAAAAATTGGGCGCGCGATAACCTCGCCCCCCTCCCCTTACCCCACCTACTCGGCCGCGGAGTCCCCGCAGCGACGCCCTTTCTCAACTTTCCCTCTTTCGCGTCAAAAAATGAAAAGAAAAACAACAGCTTGGAAAGAGGACCCCCTCCTCCTCCACCTCGTCCGGACCGGCCCGCCGACGGGAGATCCCTGGCACTGGCATGTCACGCGCGTCCCCATTGCATTTCACTTATCGGCCTGCACACTGATTCCGAGAGTCGTTTCCGTCGCTCCGTCCCTCTTGCACTGCATGGGGCGTCGCCTGTAAGAGCGAGAGAGACGCAGCGACGAAAGCGACGCTCGGAATCAGTCTGCTGCGAGCTGCTGCCAGTGCACCGCCATGGTACGGTAGGCATCCGCGGCGACAGCACCGTAAAAAGGCACGACAAAACACGCCGTCAGCCTGGCTGGGCTTTGGGGGCAACGGGAATCGAACCGCCGCCGCGCCGCGCGCCCGTGACACGCCGTGACACCAGTCCACAGGCAGACAAAGACCGCGGCGACGCGGCGACGGCGCGACAGCAGAGAGGCATCCATGTCGTTGCACGCGTGGACGGCACGACTGCACCCGCGGGCACGCGGAATCCGGGGCGAGGGGAGGGGGAGAGAAAGGAGGGAGGGGGGGGAGGGAGGGGATCAGCGAGCGCAGCTCATCCGCGGGAATTTGTCAAGGAGTGGCTGTGCAAACGGCGCGTGCGGGCCACGTGGCGGCACGGCACGGCGCGGCACGGCGCGGAACATCGCAGCCAGCCACCCTCTCGTCGACCCGATGTCCGGCGCGTCTACCAAACCAAACCCAACCGAACCAAACCCAACCCAACCAAAGCAGCGCAGAGCAAAGCAAAGCAAAGCCCGCGCGCGCGCGAGCATTTCCAAAAGACGAGGCATCCCATTAAAACAGCGCCGTGCCAATTCCACGGGCTTTCATCCGAAGGCAGCGAGGCGGGGCGGGGCGGGGCGGGGATGGCTGGAGAAGAAGCAGCAGTGTCTGAAAAGGAATCCGGCAAAGGACGCAGTCAGCATCGGCAGGCCGTGGGCGCAGGCCCAGCAGACTGATTCCGAGAGTCGTTTTCGCCGCGCTGTCCCTCTCGCACTCGTGGGGGCGTTCCTCACAGGTGCGAGAGAGACAGAGCGACGAAAACGACTCTCGGAACGAGTCTGCAGACGGGCTGCGGCCGTGCCGCCAGCTGCTTCACACTGCTCCACGCAGCCTCACGCTGCTTCGGACCACGGCCGGGTACTTCTCGGCCTGGGCTGGCGTAATGAGTCGGGCCAGCAAAAGGTCCGCCCGCCCCGCCCCGCCCCGCCCCGCCGCTGACTCAGCCCTGCGCTGCGGGGTGCACTGCGTCGGCACGGCGGAGGGAGGGAGAGAGAGGGAGAGAGGGAGCACGCCCCAGCCGGCCCAGCCAGCGAGGGGTGTTTGGCGGTTCCTTTCCGAGGGCGTCATATTGATTTTGGGGGGCAGCCGGGCCGCCTTCATCTCACACTGGTAGTGGTTGCTGCTCTTGAGGGGCGCGCTGCGGATCATCGCCGGTGCAAACGGGCAGCGCGCGGCCTGCAAACCTAATCCAGTCCGCGGGGAGGCCAATGGACTCGAATTAAACACATGCTAGATTCAATGGATCCCTCACGCTTAAAGTGTTACGAAGTATTTTGAGCATACGTAGCACAAACTAATTTACTTTTGTTATTCGAAGAATAAGCCTCCCGCATAACGTTGTGTCCGTCTCAACCGCGTACCGTGCAGTGTGCACCGCCCGGACTAAGTTAGAGTGCAGTGCAGTGCGATGCAGTGCAGTGCAGTGCACAGCCGCCGCGGCAAAGTGTCACGCGGCCGTCAGTTCCGATAGTTGCAAACACGGCTCGGCTCGGCTCGGCTCGGCTCCCCACCCCACTCGGCCCGCGTGATGGATGCGAGCGTGTCAGGGCGTCACGAACCACGTCACAGGTGTAGCTTCTGGCGAGGGACACGGGTCCGAAGGGGGGGACAGTTGGGCACAGTGACTTGACGCAGTCGGCCGGGGGGGGGGGGGGGGGGCGCAGGCGGCGATTGCGGTGGTAGGGGCGCGAGAGCCGAGAGCGTCGGATTTGCGCGCCGACAAATTGTTTCCACCATATTCCATTAGGGGATCAAGTCGAGGCTACTACAATCACCACAAGCGTCCTCGACGAGCTCCTCGAGGCCATTTTTATCCCCGCGCGCTTCTGCTTATGCACACAAGGCGCAAGGGCAGCCGAGTCAGGGCCCAGCGAGGGTGGAGGACCGAGGACGCCGAGGGTGGCGCTGGGGCGGCGTGGGGCGGCGTGGGGCGGCGTGGGGCGGCGTGGGGCGGCGTGGGGCGGCGTGGGGCGACGCGAGGCCCCGCGAGGCTGATGACGCACTGACGCGGTGTCGCCAAGCCGCAAACAACGGCCAATCTCAAGAGGGTGGGGCATGGAGTGAGGGCCGGGTACATTAAGGCTCCCCCACTCCAGCACAGCAAGGCCCAGCCAGGCCGAGGGATGCGAATAGCAATCATCTTGCCTTGTCGATTGAGACCCTCGTAAGTACTGTTGCTGTACGCGCTGTAGTGAACGCGCCGCCCCCGCGACACACGGCGCCAATGGGTCCCGAACGCGTAATAGCGGCACGGCAGGCTGAGCAGTGCCTCGACGCCCCGTCTCCCTCGCACCCACGCGGGACGCCGCCGGAGTGCGAGAGAGACGGAGCGGGACACGCAGCCCCGCCAAGGCGCGGCCCTCCTCGAGCAGAGCGAGCAGAGCGAGCAGGGCCAACTTCTCCCCAAATGCGAAAGCCATGTGAGGCCGTGAACTAGGACGGGCGTGACGCTGCCAGCCCTGGCGGGGCGGCAGGCTGGCTGGCTGGCTGGCTGCTCGCACTACCCGGCCCGGCGAGGGAGGCAACTCGGCGGAGGGGCATAATGCAGCCAGACGCTCCGCCGCTCCGCCGCTCCGCCGACTCGCATTCAATCGGCAAGCGGCGCTGCGGAGCTCCGAGGCGTCTCGGGCGACAAAAGCCAAATGTGCACGGCGGCGACAGCGCGACCCCAGCGCCGAACCGACGGCGAAGGCCGCCGCCGCCACGCCTCCACTCGGCGCCGGGTACTCCGGGAGTGAGACCCAACCTCGCCCCCGAAAGTCCAGCCAGCGGCGCGGGCCAAAAAGAACGTGGCGTCGATTTTACGGCCGAGCCGGCCCAGCGCGGCCGCCCGGAACGCCAACGTCGCGACTACAACCAAAGCGGCGGCCAAAGCGAGAAAAAGAGGAGACGGTTGCACGGAAAGAAAAGCAACAGAAAAACGAGGAAAAGTAATGAAAGCTGAGAAAGCAACGCGCGCAGAGCCGCGCCGCGGAATGAAAAGCAAAGGGCGAAAAAAAAAAGGGAAAGGGTTTGGGAGTACAGTGCGGAGACACCAGCAGCTGCAGAGGTAGCGGAACACCCAAAGGCCGCCCTGCCGCGCCCCGCCCTCAGCCATCAACACCAATCAGATTACGGCCTCCTCCGACTAATTTGTCCCCCTTCCCTCACGCGCAATCCCGTCAATGCCGGTCTGAGCGGACAGGCGGGGTGGGGCGGGGTGGGGTGTGCGGGGAGGGCAGGGTGGGGTGCCGGGCACCGAGGACTTTACGAGCACCACGGAGAGACCACATTACCTATGGCGGGTACGTCCGCCCCGCCCCGCCCCGCCCCACCCCACCCCGCCCCGAGTACCGGATGCTCCGCGGATGAGCTGAGGTCGACCCGACCGGGCCGAGGCCAGCCGAGGCCAGCCGAGGCCAGGCCGACAGCTCAAATCCCCCGCCGCCCTTGCTGCTGACCCCGGCCGCCCCGCCGCCCGGTCGGCGCACATGTCTACTCTGGATATATGAGCCCACACGCAACTCGAGCAGTACGTACTGCATACCCTGCCTTCATCCTTTCGCCGCTATATTTCCAGCGTGCCGGCGGCGTGGCGTGGCCACGGCCGGATCCGCATGCACCGGCAAATCGCAGTGGCGCAGCGAGCGCCGTGACCATGCAGGCCCGCCAGGCAGCGCTGCGTCCGGGACGGCCTACCCGCCGGGCGGCGGCCCGCCACACAGTGGGATGACTATGGACCTCAAAACGCGTCCGGGATTTTGAAAGGCCGCACCGGTCCTCTGGCCCACTGTGCGGCGTCCCTCGGCCGAGTCCGCGGGCAGACAAGCAATCATGGCGCCGCCACCAGCACCCCAAGGGCGGCCAAGGGCGCGCCGTCCGGGTGGCCGTCGACGACAAGCCGCTGGCCGATGCTGGCGCGGTCGCATCGAGGCCACCGCCGCGGTTCGAGTCCCGGCGGCGGCGGGCCTAACGAGGCCGCCAGATGCTTCTCGATTTTCACTCGATACCTCCCCCTCCCCCTTCCCCTCCCCTCGGACCCGTCTTTCCTCTGGGTCTTTTCGCCCCCAGCCGCGCCGAGCCGGGCGCCTCAATTCGACGGGAAATTAGCTTTTTCTCTCTCGCCTCAATCATCCGCCTCGGTCAACGGCCGAACGCCTGAATATTTATGTTGGCAACTTCTGCAATTGAGTCTCGAGGAGGCGATGTGTCCGCCCCGTTCGTCCCGCAAGGACAAACGGGGCGGCTTTACTTGACGGCCTCCTGGCCGCGAACCGCGACAGTGGCGCCGCCGCTCTTCCGCGTCCCTCCAATTTGTATTTGCTTTTTCGAAAGGAGAAATAATGCGACGTGTTATGAATTCATTCCCCGAAAGTTTGGCCGCCGCCGAAAGGAAGGCAACATCTCCAGGCCGCCCGTCCGTCCCTCAGGGAGGCCGTCATCTTTTCTTTTCATTATTCTAAATGGATTAAATAACACTCGGGGTCGCCGACTCGGCCTCATCTCCACTTTCCCCTTCCGATGATGCAGTGCTCCCCCGCCACAGGCATTCTCGGCAGGGGCGAAAATGCGGTCGCCAGCCGCACAGTGGGCCGGAAGGCCGGTGGAGGCGGTCAAAGTCCCGGACGCGTTTCGAGCTCCATAGTCGTCAAATAGGACTCGGCCGCCTCCACCGGTCTTCTGGCCCACTGTGCCTCGCTCAAGGACGGTCCCCGATTCCCCGCTGCTCCGATCAAAGGCCGCTTTAGCTGCACTTAGAGGCTACGTGCCAATTCTGTATGTGTCTGACCTCTGCCTGCCTGCCTGCCTGTCTGTCTGTCCGGGAGCTGCCTCTGCGTCTGTCCGCCCGGCACGCGACGCGGGGCGACGGACGGCGGAGAGGCACGGAGATTGGCAAAGCGTTCCGTTCCGTTTGGATTCGCTCTGCCTCCGCCTCCCCCTCCCTCCGCCGGTCCCGCCAAGTCGGTGAAATATTTAGTGTTTTCTTGTCTGATGACGGCGTTATCTGGAGAGGGGAGCGTCACCATTCACAGCGGCCATTCACATCGATTGGGTCGGGCGGGGGCGGTCCGTACACTCAAACACACCCTCACACACTCACTCACACACACACACAAACTCACACAAACACACACATACACACACACAGCGCATATTGGGCCGGTCCATTCCCAAAATCATGACGAATGCAAGGCACGGCCCTTTCGGTACACTGATCAAACGGCCGGGCGCGAAAGGAGTTTCCTTTTCTGTTTCCGAGAAACCCGCGCCGCGCGCGCTGCAAGTACACTGGAAAAAAAAATTGGCGGGTGTGGGAAAAGCTGCGGGAAAACGGAAAAGGAGTCGCGAGCACTGGTGAAAAAAAAATACGAGAGGGAGAGAGAAAAAAGTTGTCGTAAGACGACGCGCGGTGTGGGCAGCAGGGATGAGGAGGGAGGGTGGCCGAACTGCAAGCGAGGGGGGGGGGGGGGGGAGGCTGGCGGGTCGCGTCCGCGCGGACCGCGTGTGTGAGGACCAACGAAAGCAATTATGTCGAACAATGCGTGCAATTTAAGCCACAATTTTGGCGTTTGCGGGGAGGGCGGCGAGCCTCTGCGCGCGCGTTTGTGTGTGTTCCTGTGTGTGTGTGTGTGTGTGTGAGTGAGTGTGTGTGTGTGTCGCTAAGAGCCTCCGAGCCGACACCGGCCGAGAGCGGATTCTTTTGCTGTAAAGGCACTTCGAGAGGGCGGAGGGGCGGGGCGACAACAGTGGGCCTGCCACCCCGGAAGGCGCACCTGCCGTCGCCCGGCAGACTGATTCCGAGAGTCGTTTCCGTCTCTCTGCCTCTCGCGCGCCTAGCTCACGCCCTATGAGGGCGAGAGAGGCAGAGCGACGAACGTGACTCTCGGAATAGGCCTGCTAGGCGTCCATCGGGTAGCCAGTGGCGTGGGCCTTCCTTGCTGCTCGCCACGCCGCCAATATTAGCGACCGCGCCAGCTCCAATTGTGGCACTCCACTGCCCCCAGGCAGGCACGCCGAGCCGATACCGCCAGCCGATAAGACGTGACAGCGTGTCACGCCGCGACGTGGCATGACGTGACGAGGTCGTGACGGGGGCAGACACGCAGACAGACAGACAGGCGGACAGACAGGCGAACAGACAGACAGGCAGGCAGACAGACACACCTCCCGGCAGGACCGCCACTCCATGTCGTCGCCAATAGATTTGCTGTCGATGCGGGGGAAAGTGATACTGCACAAGTGGCGTCCATTATGGTCGTCGGCAAAGACAGCTGGCATTAAATGTGGGTTCCCGAGGGCGCGGGGGCGGAGCGAGGCGGAGCGGAGGCGGGGGGAGGGGAGCGCCCCTGGGACGCGGGGAGCGAGGGGAGGGAGCGGCAGTAGCGAGGAGAGAGGAAGAGAGGATTAGCAGGCCTAGAGGGACCGCGCGGCGCGGCGGCGGCACAACATGTCAGATGGTATGCAATGTCCTCGCCTCGGGCCCCGAGCGTCAAGAAGCGCCACGGGCACACGGCGCAGGCAGACGGACAGACAGACAGACAGACAGGCCGAGTTTACACACCCTAAGCAGTATCTCTCTGCCAAACTGTTCCTTTCCCAACTCTGTTAGCTGTCAGGGTTTGTTATGAATGTTCCCCTGCGTAATTCGCGGCCCAGTGTGTGTGTTACGTCATCTCGCGAGACGGCGACGCCCCGCCACGCACTCGCGAATTTACTTTATGGCCCTTATTTAAACTTATTACGTTTATTTGACGGTCCCTCGCGCCGCCTCCAATAACACACACACACTCACGCATTCCCCAAATCATATATCGGGGGAAGTTTAACACGATGATGATGCAGATGGGAGTGGGCGGACTCGGCCCGCCCCGCCCCGCCCCGCCCCGCCGGGGTGCCCGGATTGGCGACAAGTGAGTGACGTGACAGCGTTGTCTGAGGTCGCCCTCGCCTCCCCGCGGCGCCGTCGGGACGTCGGGAGGCTGTGGGGGAGAGGGTGGCCGTCGTACGTGTGCGAGGGCGCCGACGAGGGCGGCGCGGAGCCGGGCCAGGGCCGCGGCGGGGCGGGGCGGGGCGGGGAGGGCGAATATCTCCAAAGTGGAATCTCTCTGCGGAGCTATTCTATTCCGATTCGCCGACTGCACGGCGCACGGCGCACGGCCGGCGGGGCGCGGCGCGCGGCAGCCCCTCACCACTCACGTCCTGATGGGCCGACTTGGCCGCCACGACTTCTTCAAAGTTGGCGAGGTAATCGAGAGGATAACTCAACTCTGTCGGGGCCAACGTTCGAATCCGGCAGCCTCCCCCGCCTGCCTGCCAGCCCGCCTGCCAGCCCGCCTGCTCGCAGCTCGCGGACCCCAACTTTTGATTAACTCTTTCCCCGCCCCCCTGTAGCACACCTGTGTCCCGGACGCGGCTATGGGAACGGCGTCGACGGCGTCCTGGCCGGTAACGACGGCGTCCTGGCGACGGCGGCGTGCACCAGGACGACGACGAGGCCTCGGCGCCAGCCTCCCCCCTCGTCCACCACGCCCTCCCCACCCCTCCCCCCACAGTCGTAATGACTCGGTAATTATTGACCAGGCCTTTTATCAGTCCGGCCGAGAGCGCGTTGCGCGCGCAGCGGTAACGCGTACGGCGGGCGCGTTTTAAGCTGACCGCTCGGGGCGGCTCGGCTCAGCTCGGGACCACCCTCCCGCGTTTAACGTGTTTACGATCCGAGCGGTGCGGGCCGGTGCGGGGCGGGGCGGGGCGCGTGCGGGCGAACACCACGCGCCGAGCACATCACGAGGCCCTGCAGGGCCCTGGGGCTGGAAATCGTTGCCGTCACGGTCGGCGTGGCGCGCGCCGCGCCGGGCCGGCTTAAAAATTCGGCCCGGATGGCTTCATTCCGCTGCGGTACCTGCTCTCGGGGTGCTGCGGGGGTTGGGCAGGGGGCGGCGCGGCGGCAGTGCAGGACGATTAGTGCTCGTATCAGCGACAATTACGGAGCTCATGCACCGCCGGGCTGTGGGCGGGGGAGGGGGAGGCGCAGGCTGGCGGGGGAGGGGGAAGCACTCAGTACGGCGCGGCCCCCGCCAGCGCCACTAAGTAAGCGTCACAGAGTGCAATGCACGCCGCGCCGCACCTCGCCCGCCGAGGTGCTGAGTGTCAAAGTGGTGGCGGGGCGGGGCGGGCGGGGCGGGGGGGGGGGCGGGGCGGGGCGGGGCGGGGCGGGGCGGGGCGCTCTCTGTACGCGACAACGCCCCCTGCCGCCTCCCCCGCCGCCCCCGCCGCCCCCGAGGCCCCTGGATGTGGACGGCGCCGAATGATAGAACCGGCCGCTGCGAGAGCGCCCGCGGTGCGCGGTGCGAGGCGCGGTGCTGATGATCATTACGGAGCGCGGCGGTAGCCACTTTTACATAAATTGGGGCGGCCAGTGTGCCAGGGATTCATCACCGATTATGCACTCAGTCCATTTTCATACATTTACCAGCGGGCGCGCACACAGGCACACACCCTATCACACACACGCCCACAGACACACACACACAGACACACAAACACACGCACTCACGCACACACACTCCCTCTGGATTAATGAGAAGTGACTCCGGTGCACACGAGCGGGCCTGCCCTGCTACCCACTCACTCACTCACTCACTCGCGCGCTCTCTCGCTCGCTGCGATGTCGGGAAGCAGATAGCGCGGTGTTATTAAAAGCGAGCCACCCCAAGTGGAGGCCATAATGAATAAGAAGCACCGTCGCCGGCGCGCACCCCGCCTCCGTCACCGAGGCCGCCGCAGGCCACCGCAAGGCCCGCCAGGACGCCGTCAAGGGCACGGCCGTGGCACGGCGGCCGCCGTGGGACCTCCACGACGAGAGCTCGCTCACAGATTGGGTGACGTCCTCACGCTCGCTTCCCGTGACGAAGCCGCAAGGCGGGGGGCGGCGCCCGGGCCACCTCACCGCACCGCCCCGCACCACCACGCCACGCACTGGCAGCGCCGCGCCCCGTGGGGGGGCCCCGTGGGGGGTCCCTGCAGTGGCGTAGCTCGGGGAGGGACGGGGAGGCACGGGACGCCCTGCCGTAACGGCGCGTCGTTGCGGGGCTTAAAACGACATCAAAATTATTAAATCGTTCCGCATTCGGAATGGGCCATGACGCGGGCGTGACGGCCTGGGGGAGCGCGTGAACACGCCTCTAAAATCAGCCCTCTCTCTTTTCCCTCCCCCTTCCCCTTCTCTCTTCCTCTCTTTCCGGCGCGGCGAAGAATTCGCGGGCAAGAAAGTGCGTCAGAAACAAAGCATGAACAAAGCCTCAAGGGGGTTCAAGCTGAGCCAACGGCAGCGTCGCAGTGCACTCGGCGAGGGGGAGGGGGAGGGGAAGGGGAAGGGGGAGGAAAGGGGAGGGGGACGACCCGCAAACCCCACACGACCCCCGCTGCGGGTAGTACCGACCGAGCATGGCGGCGTGGCAGGGCGACGTGCGGTCCGGGCCGCTACCCAACGGGCGGCTCCCACACTCACACACACAAAGAGGTTACCTCACACACACACACACACACACAACACACACACACACACACACACACACACACACACGAAGGGTTGACAAATAAACACACAGGCGGGGAAAAAAGGCACTTTAATTGCGACACGCGAGCAGCCGTTTGGCCAGTCAGTCACGATAACTTGGAGGGCAGGGCAGCATTTCCAAACACACACACACACACACACACACATACACACACGCCGATACGCCCCCAAACCAATTACGTACATTATCGTATCAAAACGGGACGAAAGAAAAAGTAAAAATAGGGATAAAATAAAAATAGGGATATTCCGAAGACAACAGTCTGTGGAAAATGGATGCGTGCACACCGAAATGACGCTCGCTGCACTGCAAGCACGCCACGACGGGACGGAGGCCTGCTCGGGACGGACGGAGGGTACAGTGTGTTTGTTCGGCCGACTGCTCCACGTTGCAATGTTGGCGCCGCACAGAAGCGCACGCGACTCACGCCCACGCACACACACACAGACACACACACACACACACACACACACACACACACACACGACACCCCCTTGCGAGCTCGCACGCGAATCTCCGTCCGCTCCGTTCGGCGTCCAAACGACCCCGGCATTGTCCCAGAAAGGTCCCCGACGTACCCGCCGCGCCACTGCCGTGACGTCTGACTAAACGCGCCGGTTATCCGTCACGAGTCCAAGTCGGCCGCGAGCTAGCTAGCTCCCGCTCTCTGCGAGTCTCTCTGTCTCTCTCTCTCCCTCCCTCGTCATAGTGTGTAATTAATACACGTCGCAGATAACGTCCTTACTGGCCGCACTCGCCGCGGACCCGCACCACCCCCTTATCTAGTCGCGGTGGAGCCGAGCGGAGCCGAGCGGAGCAACCCCTTCGTCACCGGCCGAAACGGGGACTGACCGGCCAGCGCGCGCACTCACACACACACACTCACGCACACACACACACACACGCACAACCCTTTCGGCCGGCGCTACATAGCGGAACAACGCACAAGAACACAGCGGCTCCCCCTCCGGAGCGACAGATCTGTCCTTCCCTCTCCGACTTGGGCCTGGGCCTGGGCCTGGGCCTGGGCCTGGGCCCTCCTGCCACCCCCGCCAGCCGGCCTGATTGCATTCAGACTCGTCATAACAAATCGCGTTTTCGCTTCCCCCCCCCCTCTCTCTTACAACGCCCAGCTCGCTCTAGAGTCCTTGCAGCCAACCCTCCGCGTCCGCGCACGCGGCGGCGTCGACGACTTCATGATTTCCATACAAACAACAACAACAACAACAACAACAACAAAACGCGGCGAGAAAAATGACAAATTACCTTCAGCGCCAAATAGGCCCCCTCGGCCGTTCAAGTCGTCGCGTGCGTTCTAGTGTAGTGTGCACAGACGGGCCTTAATGAGGAGGCAAAGTCGACGTAGATTACCAAAAAAGAAACAATTTTTCCGCGCGCGCGCTCCAGCGCCCAATTAAAATATTGAATGAAAAGGAGACCCCCCTCCCTTTTTTCCTTCTCCCTGTCTCTCTCTCTCTCTCCCCCAGCCACCGAATGCGCCACGAAAATGAGGCCAGAAAATCTCGGTCCCCGCTGCTGGCTTGCTACTGCTGTGTGCGAGGCGGGGCGGGGCGGGGCGGGGCGGGGCGGGGTGAAGCAGGGTGAGGCGGGGTGGGGTGGCTGGCAGCGCAGCGGGGTCACGCCGAGGATTACAAGCGAGAGAAAAAGTCGGGGGTTGGTGTTGGTGTGGCTCACGGCCTGCACGGTGGCGGCAGTCCGATTGGCATCAAAATACAACACTCGATGCACCGCCGCGCACACCGCACACCGCCCCGGCAGGGCTGGCAGGCAGGCAGGCAGGCGGGCAGGCAGACGGGCAGGCAGGCAGGCGTCCGCGTCGACGCCCAGGTCCTGCGGTAAGCCGCGGGGGAGGTCCTAGAGGGGGGCACGGCACAGCCCGGACAGATTATGGGCGGGGGGCGGGGGGGGGGGGGGCAAAGGGGTGAGCCGCCACGCCGATCCAAATCGAGTTCAAATCGAACCGAAGCACAGCGAGCCAAGCGCAAGCCCCCCAAATAGAGCACGGGGATGGAACCGGCCAGCCAAACTAAACCAAATCCAAAGCCAGGGCGCACCTACCGCACCGCCTGCATCACACACTCGACTTGCGCGCGGGAGGGTGGACGAGCGGGCAGACAGACCGACAGACAGACGGACAGATAGGCAGACAGACGCACAGGCAAGCAGACAGGCAGGCAGGATGCGGGAGACTTTCCCAATGAGATGTTTTCTTTCCTCGTGATGCATTGCGCATTGCATCTGGAGGGGAGCGCGGCAGGGCGAGGCAGGCGCTGCAGTCATGTTGTTGCATCGCCTGCACTGCCAGCACGCGCCGCGAGCCGCGCGCTGCGGTGGCGAGGGGGAGGGGAGGGGGAGGGGAGGGGGATCGAACCACCAACCTCCTCCTCCTCGGCAGCCAGGCAGTGAGGCAGCGAGGGTCTCGGCAAATCGCTCTTCGATTCGCTGCCAGATTCGCAGCGCCCTCTGCGGTTTCAATCAAACGAGGGCCGCGTGTGGTACGCCCCGCCCCGCCCCGCCCCGCCCCGCCCCGCCTAGCGTGCAGCGCACGGGGCGCGCGTGCGGCCGCCATCACTAATTAGGGCACACAGTTATCCGCCTGGATCACGGCGCGGGGGCGGGGCGAGGCGGGGCGGGGCGGTAGGGGCGCTGGCACGGCGTCCTGGCCAGGTGAGGGTGCGGACAAAAAAGTACGGGCTTGGTCGTGAGCCACGGCCACACCCACCCACGGCAACTCGCCAATTAATAACACAGCCACACGTACACACACAGGCGCAGACGGACGCACAGACAGCGCCGCGGGGGGCGTAGCCGGGCCGCGCTTGCCAACCGTACCCAAAGTTTCCACCAGCCGTTCCTATCGGGCGGGGCGGGGCGGGGCGGGCGACCACCGCGAGCGAGCGCGGCGAGACACCACGTCCAGGTCGGCGCCGAGGCCACCGAGATACCACCGTTTTTACATCGCCCCGGCCGGGTCGCCTCGCCGCCGCGGTCCGCCGGGACGCCGCCACCTCCCCGTGACTCACCCCTGGCCTCCCCCCGCCCCGCCCCGCCCCGCCCCGGCGTGCTGGAACGCTGCCGCGGCCTTGTTCCCCCGATCCCGGGAGGACGGCACCGCACCGCGTGCCGAATATCACAAGTGCTGCTCCGCTGTGCTCCGCTGCGCTGCCCTCCGCTGTGCTCCACGGTCTGTGCCGCGTTCGCCGCGCTGGGGCCGTCCACCGCGTCCCGCCCCGCGGCCCCGCCGTGCCGCGCCGTGCCGTGGCGTCCCCTGGAGCCACAAATCAGCCTCGAGTCGGCGGGGCCGGCGAAGCGAGGCCGGCGCAGTCCGCACTCCTCGACGCCGGGCGGCCATGGCCAAGGCTGGCCAAGGCTAAGCAGGGTGTCCGCCCTGCCGTCCTGCCGTCCGCTCCACTGCTGCAGACACTTATTGATTTCAGGCCGGCCGAGGACGGTGCCGACGGGGCCGACGGGGACGGCCCAAAACGCGGCCAATCTTCGCCGCTTGTTTACGGCTTCCTCGGGCCAGCAGACGCATTCCCAGAGTAGTTTTCGTCGCTGCGTCTACGTCGCACCGGTACGGGACGCCCTACGAGTGCGAGAGAGACCGAATCGAGAGATCGACACGACTCTATGGGAATGAGCGTGCTGCGTGCCGAGAGGCACCGAAGGTGTTCCTAGAACGCGTCGCGAGTCAGACCCACCACGGCAGACCCTTGACGGCGGCCTAGATCGGTCTCCTGGTCCCACCGAGCCACGCTGTAACCAGACCCTCTCAATTTCAAGTGGAGGGGGAGGGGGGCGTGTCCGCAGCACCGCAACCACCCTCCTCCGCCGGGGGGTTCGATTCGGCACCCATTACACCGCACCGCGGGGCACCCCTAGGGGGTACGGCCTGCACGGCCTGCACCGCCACGGCGCCGTCGGCGTGCTGCACCACGGACCTCGCGGCCTCCAACACCCCGCCGCCGACCACGCCGACCACGCCCACGCGGCTGCAGACTGGCTCCGAGAGTCCTTTTCGTCGCTATCTCTCTCGCGCTCATGGGCCGCCCCATTTAGGAGCGAGAGAGATAGCGACGGAAACGACTCTCGGAATCAGTCTTATGCTGGGCGCGGTCCGGTCCGGCCGGTTCAGCGGCTCGGAGCCCCGTGTTTATACAGTGATTAAGGCGGGGACAAGACCTCCCCCTTTCTCGCAAGGGGGGCGGCCCCCCGCCCCCATTGTCCACACTGCGCGAGATTATTCCCAGAGTAACACGATACCGCCTCGCAAAGGGAGGGGAGGGGGAAGGGGGAGGGGGATTCGAGACCCCGGAAGAGTGGTTCCTGGTTCCAGCAACTCGCATGGCTGCTGCTTTCAAACTGACCCAGCCGCAGCGTTGTTGTGTGTTCGCCTCTCCACGCCGAACGCCAGCCAAACCACACACACACACACGCACACAAGCACGCGTACAGAACACACATACGCAAACGAGCAATCCACACACACACAGCGATACGCGGACACACGCCCCCGCACAAACGCGAAATAAGAGTACGTATATAAAAATTGACGGAGGGCCTTTGGCTGCAACAACGGTCGGCGAGCACGCGAGCAGCCAGCGCGCTGCTGCTACACTGTAGGGGCTGGGAAAGGCCGCAGCCCGCAGCTAGTTATTGGGGTTTTTGTTAAAAACCCCGGGCCAATTTGGCGGGGGGCAAACCCCCAAACCAAATTGGGGCCAAACGGCCGAAAGCTGCCCCCTACGGCACCGGGTTGGCCCCGGGCCCGCCAAGGCAACGCCGCGCACACACACAGAACCGCAGCACGCACACCACGTAGCAAAATAGGGCGGGCGGTCCCTCCCCGTCCCTGCCGCCGCACCCCGGCGAGTTTCCCGGGAAACTTTAAACCGAACAAGGTTGCCTCCGCACTCCGTTCCGCCAACGCTCCACCACCTCACCCCTCGCCGGCTCGACAAGGCCCATCTAGTGGCAAAGCAGCGGCGCAGGGTAAGGGAAACGAAATCAAATCTCGGCCGCGCCGCCGCCCCGACGCCAGTTTGGGCGGGCTTTGGGCGGCGCCGGCCCCGCGCGCGCGCCATGTGCCGGGAGATCCGCCAATCGCAGCATCCACCGTCACAGGACCGCCCTAACTCGATCCCTGCGGACGCCAAGACGTCCCGGGCGCCACCAGGGACTGGCAGGCACTGGCACTGGCGGGGAGGCCGCCCCTCCCCTCCCCTCCCCGCGCCGCGTCGTGAGGTAGCCAGCTAGCAGCGCGCCCTCCTGAACGCCGCCATGCCCGCCCCGGCACGGCCACGGTGGCAAGGCCCCTGCCCAACCAGGTCCACCTGGTGTTTGGCTTGCAAATTATTTCCATTCCAGAACGGCTCCTGGCTGCCGGCAGGGCCGGGGGCGCTGCCGGTCCACGTCTCGTGAGGGACACGCTCACACACACACACACACACACACACACACACACACACACACACTGCTCCTCAAACACGAGTCGCGCACGGTAGGCCACGCATGTCGTGCACGACAAGCCAAACACAAACCTCCTCATTTTACGGAATGGCCTGGACCTACCACAGCAAGTGTAGGACCGCGTTTCCCGAAGGAGAGCCGACGCCGACCTTTGTCACACAGTTTCTCCCTCTCTCTCTCACACAGACAGACAGACAGACAGACAGACAGACAGACAGACAGACAGACAGATAGACAGACACAGAGAGAGAGAGAGAGCTGGGGGCACGCGACTGGAAATGTCGCGGAGCACCGACTACGTCGTTGTCTGGAGTGGACACTCGCCCGCAACGCAAATACAAACGGGCGCCCTCGCACACACAGACAGACACACACACACAGATTCGGACAGAGCTCACTCACACACGCGCGGGAAGAATCCCGCCACGCTGCAGCAGGCCCGCGCACGGCTCGCCCTCTCAGCACTGCTCCGCACCTGCAACAAGAAGAGGGCCCTGGTTAACGTCTTTCCCGCCAGTCGATGACGATGACCCCCTTCACGACGCCGGCGCGTCGATGGAGTGCAGCACACTGTACACCCGCGGACGGCGGCGTCCGGCGTCGCCAGCCTGCAGACTGATTCCGAGAGTCGTTTTGGTCGCTCTGCCTCTCTCGCAACCTACACGAAAACGACTCTCGGAATCGGTCGCCCGGCGTCCTGCCTGCAGGGGGCAGCGGCGGGGAAGGCCCATTCATTATGACTTAGTGCACAACTCGGCGAGGACGCGGGCGAGGCAGGGGGCGGGGCGGGGCGGTAACAAGATGCCCCAGGCAGTCCGTTCGCCGCGATGATTGCTTTTTAATTAATCCGTGTGCTCGCCGCGCGCGCGATCGGCAGCTCGGCGACGGCCGGCCTGCCCCTGCCTGCCCCTGCCGGCTGCCTCCGAGGACGACGACAAACTATGGCCTATTCATGCGGTGTGGCGACGGCGACGGCGACGATGACGGCCACGAGGACGGCGACGACGGCGCGGCTGGGTACGCCCGAGATCAATAACCAGGCCAATCACTGCGGCGGCAGACTGATTCCGACAAAAGTGTCGCCTGTCTCTCTCGCACCCCGGCGGCAAGCTCCAGTGAGTGAGAGAGACGGGGCTCCGTTCGCAGTGGGCCTGCGGGCGCGCCGAGGCACGCCAAGCCTCGCGCCAAGCGCGGCCGCGGCTCGCGTGTCCACCCGCAGGATGTGCCCCGGCCCGGCCCGGCCCGGCCCAGCACGGCGAAAGCGAGTGGCTTCCGAATGTCTGCGGTTTGCTGCCCCCCTGTCCCCCACCCCGTCAAGCATTTCAGGCATCACGCACTGACGGGCCGCCACTCCGCCCCGCCTCGCCGCGCCCCGCCGCGCCCGGAACGCACTGACCCGCCCCACACAGCCCATTACTTCCAGAGGCAGCAGTGAAAGTTGTCTCAAACGTTTTGGGGAAGGAGGCGGCAAGGGGTACCCAACTCAAGATAATCATTGCACGTCTAGTTGGTAATCAGTGAAATAATCAACATCATCCAATGAAATTGACAATCATACTTTCGGGAAATCAATCACTTTTGACCGTTTTTGCGAGACCACTGCTCCCAAACTATCAGCGGTCAAAGCCTTTCCGAGGCGGGGCATGAAAGAGTAGGGTCTTCAGAATAGTAAGGCGTCGAGGAAGGTCTTTGACCGCAACTAAATTGGATGCAGTGACCGCTCAAAGTCAGCAAAAACGGTGATTTTCTGAAATTCATTCACTTTTTGACCATTTTTGCGAGACTACTGCTCTCAAACTATCAGCGGTCAAAGCCTTCCCGAGGCGGGGCATGAAAGAGTAGGGTCTTCAGAATAGTAAGGCGTTGAGGAAGGCCTGTGACCGCAAATAAATTTGACGCAGTGGCTGCCCAAAGTCACCAATATTGAATTTCCGACACTTTGAGTTGGAGAACGCGGTGCAGCGGCTTCTTCCTTTTCACGTTCCCAATTTTCTGCGCACATCCCGCATGAAAGTGGGGATCTTTTTCTGCAGTGTGTGCTGCACTGCAAAACGCGAAGGGAAAGGGGAAAGAGGAAGGGAGCGAAGAAATCAGCCCCGTGCCGTTGACCGGGGGCGGCAAGGGGGAGGGGGGGGAGGGGTGATGTATGAGCGGGGCCTGCCACCCGCAGTGTGGGCCCCGCGCACTGTCCACACCCCCGCGGCCCGCGGCGCACACCTCCAGCGGCAGCACGCACACTGACAGACAGACAGACAGACAGACAGACAGACAGACAGACAGACAGACAGACAGACAGACAGACAGACAGACAGACAGACAGACAGACAGACAGACAGACGAAGAAGGCGCTTCCTATTTTGGTCCGTGTGGCTTTACGGCCGCCACTCCACTGGCGGTGCGCACACTGCAGCACACTGTGTACGCCGTACTACGCCACGAAGTGCACCACCGTCTTCATCTCGGACCGCGCCGCCGCGCCGCCCCGCCGCAAGCCGCGGCATCGACACACGCGTCCGCCTCGCATACCAATTCCCAGTGCCGTCACTCTGAAAATACAGCGCGATGTGTGTGTGTGTGTGTGTGTGTGTGTGTGCGCACGGGGACGGCGGGAACGGGGGGCGGCGAGGGCGGGTAAGAAACACCCTATCAACACGGCTGACAGCTTTAGTGCGCGTGCACGGAGCGGCGCGTCGTGGCGCGTCGTGGCGCGGGGCAAGCAGACGAGAGATGGCTCGGGGTTGGCTCGGGGCTTCGGCTCGGGGCGCCCGACGCGGTGCAGCGCAAACCAAAGCAAAAAGGGGCAGGCTATAGAAACAATAAGAAACCGTGGAGGGTGGAGAGGGGCGTAGCGACACGACACGACGCTCGCAACAAGACGGTTGTGTACCGAAACAAGTCCCTCATTAAGGACCTCGGGGGCCGCCAGGGCCGCCAGGGCCGCGGATGGGTCTTGGGGGGACCGGGCGCCACGGCGCGGCGCGGGGGCGGGCAGGGCCAGGCGGGGCGCGGGGGCGCGGGACTCCCTCGGGACGCGGCACCACCGTGATAAAAGCGATAATCACGCACACACTAACGCACTTACACACCGGCGGCCCCGTCAGTCAAAAAGCGCGCGGCTGAGGGCGGCCGAATCAAAACTGTTATTCTGACGACGCTGTTATTAATTTTCCAGGCGGCGGGACGCGGGGCGGGGCGGGGCGGGGCGGGGCGGGGCGGGGCGGGGCGGCCGCGCTGCTGAATTAAAAGGGGCCGAAAAGAACGAGGCGGGGCCAAGGCGGCCAAGGCCTGCGTGGCCAACGACGCGATGAATGGAAAATCTACTTCCACATTACGGCACTGGACCGTAAACCGTGGCGTCGCCTCTCATTCAATCAGCGCAGCCAGCCAGGCAGCCAGCCAGGCCGATCCGGCCTGCCCCAACGCCGGGCCGGTGCGGCGCCTCGCCGTCTGACGGCGTCCCTGGAAGACGCCCCCCCCCCTCCCCCTCCCCCTCCACGTGACACCGCCCCGTCGTTTCATTACCGGCCGTGTCACCGTTTATTTCCGCGCGCGTCGCGTCCCCGTCGGCGACATGGCCGCCGACATGCTCGTCGCGCTCCGCCCCGCCGCCCCGGCGTCCCGGTGCCCCGCACGGCGGCATGATGGCAGTGCGGTCCGGGCCGCCGAGCGCCAAGCACCCCCCGGTGGCACGGTGACCCAAAAAGCGCGCCGTGTCCGCGCGCGTCGCGCCCGCCCCCGCGGCCCCGCCCGCCGTAACAACAAAATAATCCAATTCCGGAGCACCGTTTTCAATTCATCGGGGCGCTAAAGCGATGCGCTAAAGCGACGCGCCGTCCGCGCGGCGGCCGGTGTGCTACTACACTGTGCATGCAGGCCGATGACCGTCATGGCGATCACGCCGACGCCTGCAGCCGGTCATCGCCGTCAATTCAAATTTGCCGCCCGGGGCCTGGCTGCCTGCCTGCCTGCCTTGCCGCCTGCCTGGCCGGTTTTCACGAGCGCTTTATGAGGTGTAAACTTTTGATTGCTTTTCATCTCCGCCTCTCATCGCCGCACTCGATGGCTAATAAAATTGATAAATAAAAATACGGCGGCGCCGTGCCGTGCCGTGCCGTGCCGCGGCAACACGTGTCGCCTCGCCCACGCGCCATTACCCGCCAAGCCGCCAATCTGCATACTACCGCCTAACGACGACGTCGCGGCTCGGCTCGGCTCGGCTCGGCTCGGCTCGGCTCGGTGCGCACTCCCCGCCGCGCAGACAGGGCATCGGGCAACACAAGCGGGCAGAGAGAGCTGGAGCACTACACGACGACGGGGACGACGAGGAGAATGAATAAATCCAGGTCCAGAAGGAGTGCTTCCTGAGTGCGCCACCAGCGGGCCAGCCCGCCGAGCCGACAAATGAAGCTCCATCTGCCGGCGCGTCAGAGAAAAAGTGCATGCATAACTTGCAGACTTGGCGCGGCGGGGCGTGGCGTGCACTCGCCGCGAGCCTCGAGCCCCGCCAAGCCCCGCGCTCGACGTGTCAGTTTCGGACTTTTCTCCCCTCAAAAACTCCGCCGCTTGCTTTCCCTTGCTCTCTTGAATGACGAGCGTATGCGCGCCGCGGGCCGCCACCCCGCCCCGCCCCGACGAGTGTGCCACCCCATCCATCCCAGACACGACGCATAAATCAGGCGCCGCGGTACATCCCGGATGGCCTGCCTGGCCTGCCTGGCCTGCCCAGGACGGATCCAGGCGAGGGGGGCGGGGGCGTGTTGCGACAGCACAAAGGGTAAGGTGCAGGGTCAGTGCGGGTGATTAAAGCGCACACGCACGCACGCTCACGCACACACAAACACGGACACGCACACACAAAAACACACACCGGCACACTCGCGGGGTGTTGACGGAGCGCCCGGAAAGGGGCGTAGGGGCGTGCCGGGACACGGAGCCGCCAATCCAACAGTTCCAATTGACACATTGTGCTCTTTGTGGGCGAGCGGGCCAGGCACCCGGCACGCCGTTTCTCCGGACTCTCGGGGCACTCGGCAAGCACGCCGACGACGGTCGGGACGGGCAATCCCTTGGTGGGGTCACACACGTTCGGTTCGAGCCCTGTTTAGCGACTCTGGAGCTCAAAACGCGTCCAGAGTTTTGGCCGCCTCCACCGGTCTTCTGGCCCACTGTGCTGCCGCGCTGCTGCAGTTCGGCGGCGCGGCAGTGTGGTGGTCGCAGCCCCGCAGTCATTAGTTACGGGGCGTCGCGGGCCGCGGCCTGATCCTTGGCGGGGCTCGCCTCGGCCGCCTCGCCTCGCCTCGCCAGGACGCCCCCCTCCACTCGACTCCGCCGGCCCGTAAATCTGGGCTCATCATAGAGCCATTAGGTCGGGCTCAGGACACGATAAATCCGGAGCGAGCGAGCGGCGAGGGCGAGGAGATGCAGACGAGGTACCCGACGGTGTAGCACCCGCCGCTGCACTTCGCCGCCCAAAGTATTCCTCCAGCGGACTGATCCCGAGACTGGTCTTCGTCGCGCTGTCTCTCTCGCACTCATGGGGCGTACCGTGGAGGTGCGTTCGCCCTCATCGCGAGTGGCGCGCGTGCCGCGTCTGGACAGTAACGTTCTCGCTCATAAAGCCGCGTCCAAACACGGTCCGGCACACTGCCGCCACTTCCTTCCAACCGACCGACCGTCCCCGACCGTCCGCGAACAACACCCCGAGGCTAACGATCATCTCGACGAGCATCATTGCGAACGGGACGTCTCTGTGCGGCTAAGGAGGGGGGCGGGACCACACGCACACTCGCGCACACCGACGCGCACACACACGTGCTCCCAAACGACGCCCATCAACATGACAACGGGGACGATGGACGGGACATGACGGCGCAGTGTAGCTTTCGGGGAAAGGGGCAGGGCGCCGGGGCAGGGCGTCGTCGTCGGGGGCGTCGTCGTCTTCGGGGCGTCGGGCGGGGCGGGGCGGGGAGGGGCGTCGCGGGGCCGAGCCGCCAGGACGACACGACGTTAACGGCGGCGAGCAAAGCGTCGGGGAGGAGCAGGCCGAGTCAGAGGGGAGACAGGCCGCCACCGCCGCCACGCACCTGCCGACCCCACCGCCACACACGTCATCGGGGAGGCCTGGGCCTGGGCCTGGGAGGCCGCCGCCGTCACCGCACCGTCGCACAGTGGGCCAGAGGACCGGTGGAGGCGGCCAAAACTCTAGACGCGTTTTGAGCTCCAGAGTCGCTAAACAGGACTCGAACCGGGCGTGTGACCCCACCAATGGATTCCTCGTTCCGAGAGCCATCCATTGGTGGGGTCACACGTTGATGGGGCCCATATAGCGACTCTGGGGCTCAAAACGCGTTTGGGATTTTGGCCGCCTCCACCGGTCTTCTGGCCCACTGTGCAACACCAATCGACTGACGGCGCCGCCAACGACCGCGAATGCAACTCGTGTAATGGGAAGGCGAGGACAAAAATACGGGCGGGTCGTCGTCGCCGAGCTGCTCGACGCAGCAACGCCACGCCACGCAACGCCACGCCCCGCCCCGGGCCGAGACGACGCCGTCGTCCGCCGTGAGTCAGTGCATGAGCGCGGCCAGCGCCGCCAGCACACTATAACTCTCGTCCGCGGGCTTGTTTCTGCGGCCCGGACAATGGTCACACACACAGACGCACACACGCACACACACACACACACACAGGCACGCGAATGCCCCGCGGCGTCGAGACTTGCAGCCGACCGCCACCTGCCGCGTGTCCATCACACGCCCCCACCCCTCTTTTTCGAACGTAAATCCGCCCCGCCAACACATGGAGCCGCCGCTCCGTCTCTCTCGCGCCCCTCGGGGACGCCCCAGAAGTGCGAGGGAGAGAGGGGTGAGCAGGAGGCCCGGCCGCGGGCGCGACACGCATCCGACAAACGACTCTCGGAATCCGCATGGCGGGGACGCCGCCGCGGGGACTCTGACGCTGCCGCCGAGCAGGCCGAGCACAAGAAGTGCGTCCGCGTCGCGGCCCTTTGCCGGACAAACGAAACACGACGAGCGGGGAGGCGCGGCGCTCTAAATTATATACGCGGGGCTCATTTGGCCCGGCCGGCCCGGCCCGGCGGTCCCGCCTCGCGTCGAGAGGGGTCAGTTTCAAAGTACAGAGTTTACATTATTCTCTGCCCGTCCGCCCTCCCCGTCTGTCCGCCTGCCTGCATGTCTGTCTGCCTGCCCGTCCGTCCGTCTGTCCGCCTTCCAATTCTCCCCGAGGCCCCTCCAGCCGTCATGCTAACCACCCCCACACCCTTCCGCCTTGCCGCCTCGCCGCCCTCCAATTCTTTGGCTTGGCGCCCGCTTGTCTATCGCCGCGACGTCCCCCCCCTTCCCCTCCCCCTCCCCCTCCTTTCCCTGCCGGCACTCTCATTCAGGCGTGCAGGGGCCGCTGGGGGGCCGCCCGTCTTCCACTAACTCGTACGTCATGTTCCTCTCCCAATCTCTCCGTATCCACCGTGACACCTCTCTCTCTCTCACACACACACACTCACACACTCACAAACACACACACCCACACGCGCGCCCACTTTCTCACTCATGTCTCGACGTATGTCTCTGTCTGTAAAGTCCATCAGCGCTGCCGGTCCACGACGCACCTCGAAACCAACGCCCCCGATTTACATTATTTTTCCCGCGTCGGTACGTGTGCGCCCGCCTGTCTGTCTGTCTGTCTGTCCGTCCGTCCGTCCCGCCAGGTCCGACTGCGACTGTGTGGATGAAGTCATTTTCAAAACGCGGCGTCCTTCGCCCCGCTCTTTTCCCAGAACGCGTGAGGCGCGTGAGACTCGCGCGTCGCGGGGCGCGGGGTCTTCTTCCCCAGTATTTCATTATTTATTGCGACACGCTTTATCGCTGCAGTATATATAGTGTGTATATTGGTCCTCGCCCGCACGCCCCGCACGCCCGGCGCGGGGAAGGCCGCGGGGACGGGGGCGGCGCGGTGGGAGGGGGGGAGGGGGCGGATTTTTAACGTGACGCTGATGGGATTCGAACCGACGCACCTCTACTCCGCGCCGTCCCCGATTTATGAGCGCGCTTTTTAATCTTGAATGAGACGCCGCCGTCGCGGGGAAAGGGGCGGGGCGAGCGCGGCGGACAGAGAGAGAGAGAGAGAGAGAGGGGGGGAAACAGAGTCCTCGATCCCGCGAATATGTATTATGGAAGAATATGGGCCAATGTCAGCCTCGCCTCTCTGGCTGGCCTCGATGCTGGCAAGGACACGGCCGTGGAGGGCATGCAACTATTACACAACAAAAAGTCACACACACACATAGACGCACACAAAAATGCCCCTCTTTCTCCCTCCCACACACTCCCACTTTTACACACTCACACACTCCGAATCGCGAAAACTTCCCATCCTTCCCACACCCCTTGAAATCGCCCCCATACCTATAAGAGCCGATCAATCATACCAATCTCTCTCCTTGTCTTTTCTTCCCCGCGAGTTCTCGCAAACCCCGCCTGTCTGCCTCTCTCTCTCTCACCCTCACCTTCGCTCCCCATGGCTGCGTCCCGCACCCCGACGCAGTACCGGCGGGAACGCGTTTCCTCGCCCCGTCCATACCGCTTCGTCTGGCTCGGCGAGTTCCCACCGGGGGGAAAAAAGGGAGGAAATAAGTAAGTAAATAAATAAAACGCATAACGAGGAGGAAGAGACGAAGAAGAAGGAGGAGAAGAAGAGTGCGGCAGGGATGAAATACTGGCGCGCCTTTCATTAGACGTGCTAATCGCGGCGCAGTCATCTCGCGCAAGACGCGCACTTGCACGTACCGATAGGCAATCGCACGCCTCCATCGCACCGGAAGCACGTCCTCGCAGTCCCCCCCCTCTCTCTCTCTCTCTCTCTCTCTCTCTCTCTCTCACTCACTCACTCACTCACTCACTCACTCACTCACTCACTCACTCACTCACACACACACACACACACACACTCACTCACTCTGATCAACCTTTCCCCTTATGACGGGCAGGTGACCTGGCCGGGACCAAGACGGAGGGGGGCTTAGCCTCCTTGTCCTCGAGTGGCCCTCGTCCTCAGAACAGGCCAATCCCCCCCACACCACCAAAGTCCCCTCCCGGTCAGATAAACTGTCGTCACAGCCCAGTGGGCCTCCTAGGCGCTGCTCTGTCTCTCTCGCACCCCTCGCGGGTCGCCGCCCGCGAGTGCAAGAGAGAGAGAGAGACAGAGAAGGCACAGGCGGGAGGGGCCGAGCTGCCGCCCGTTCTGTTCCATATTAAACGTATTCACCCAGACACTAAAGCGCCCATCCGCCCACAAATTAAATTTCAAGTAGTTATTGCGGCGTCGCGGCCTGCGCGGCCTGCGCCCTGCCCGAGTACACGTAAATAAAGCGTCGCATCACTTTTCCCCCGAAGCCGTTATAAAATTACCCTAATCACCGACAAGAGGCATATTTTTTAAAATAAAAGATGCGTCAGGCTAGGCGTTTGAGAAGGTGCGCTGTTGAGGTGCATCAGACCAGACCAGCTGTCGTATGGGATCTCTTGAACCCTAGCCCAGACGATTCACCGGCGGGGACCCTGTCAAAGGCAAGCTCGCTTTTCAGTGACTTTCGGGAAAATTCTTGCCGCAGTAGGATCTGTAGTTAAGACCAAACTAGAAAAATATGGCTCTTTTTTGCAATAATAACTTGATTTTTAGACTTTTTCTTCACTTTAATTGATTTAAATACATTACATAATTGCAGTTAAAGTGAATAAAACTACAGGTTAAGGATAAAATCTCGCCCCCACAATCGCCAACTTCATCCGGCCCACGGCGACCAATTTGTAATTTATTTTTTTTACCTGTTGCAAAGCGCGCGCGGTCGACAGTGTACACCTGCACCCACCGCGCGCCCTGCCGCGCCGGTCCTAACCCCCTCCCCCCTCCCCTTCCCTCCCGAATTCTCTCATTGTTCCCTTCATCCTCGAGCGATCAAGGGCGTTCACGATGTGCAAATTGGAGCTCGCCATCTCCGCGGGGAACAAAACAGCGAGGCCAGTCATATTGCGCGCCAAATTACCGCCCCCCCCCTCCAAACCCTTTCCCCCTCCCCTTCGCTTTCGGTTCCCTGCGTTCCCCGGGCCCAGGGCCGAGGGGTAGGCAGAGTGTACAATATTAACACGTCCATCTCGGTGCGGCAATATTCCGAGCGTTGTTCCCGGCAGAGTCACGGGAGGGGAGGGGGGGGGAGAGGAATCGACGCCGTCCGTGAAAGGGCCGGGCCCGGATTTCAGATAATTCATCATCGCATCACTCGGGGGCTCCAGACTCGGCTGGCGGGAGAGGGGCGGGTCCATCGACTCCGACCACCATGCCGCTGCCTCCAGGCTGCCTCCAGGCTGCCGCCCGCGCCTCCAGTGCTGCGGAGGGCATTTGCACAGCGCGGCTAGCGCGGCCACAAAACCTTCCCTCCCCCAAATGGTCCCCATCCCGAGGAGGGACTCCGAGATGGCGCATAAACTTCGGGCCGGGCCGAACGGCCGAACGCAAAGGCGAGGCGGGACGAAGGCAGCCGCGCGCTGCAAAAATCCGGCGGGATCCCCGACCGGCAGCCGGATTAGGGGACGTCGCGTATTTATGTCAAACCTGCAGTCATTCCGGGGCTTGCCGCTCGCCGGCTAGCTGGCTGGCTGGCTGGCTGGCTGGCTGGCTGGCTGGCTGGCCCGTATAACGTATGCGGGATTAGACCTCAAGGGTCCCGCGGCCCCGCCACGCTATGCCACGCCAGTCGGCCGCGCCCGTTACCCAGAGTTACGCCCCCCGCTTGTTTACGACGTGTGCCGGCCGGCGGGCCAGTCCGCGGGTTCGAACACCCGCGCACGGCGCTTTTGCTTTTCCGGTCGGCCGGCGGATCAAAGCACGCATGACGGGACTGGATTCGCTCGGAGCGGCGAATCGCGGAGCTCAAAACACGTAGGGTGTCCATCTGGCCCGGAGTTCTAGAGTGTCCAACTGGCCCGGCGGTCTAGGGTGTCCACCTGGCGCACGCATTTCCCGCTCTTCCGGCCGGCCTCGGTGCGGGCCTCGGTGCGGGCCTGGACGGGCCTCGCGGCGCGAACGGACGCGGGCCAATATAACTCGAGCAGACAAGTCAAGTCAATTGATTATTCATCGCCCCGGGAATATTAAAAGGCCCCCCTCGCTTTCGGGGGGAAAAGCGTTCCCGCAGGAAGAATAAAATAAAGGCGGACCCGGCGCGGCCTGCCTGGCTGGCTGCCTGCCTGCCTGCCTGGCTGCTCGGGCGGGCCGCGTGTCGGGGAACCGATTTATAAATATACAGGATGACTTACCGGCCCCGTAATGGGCGATGCGTCCCCACAGCGCGGCGTGGCGCGGCCACATACCTGCAGCACGCGCAACACAAATAAAATATAAATAAAAACAAACGATTACACCGGCCGTCCATCATGAGGCGGCGCGTCGGGGCGTCGCGGCCGGCGCCTTGTTAGCCGTGCACTAAACACGTAACACGTCAGCCCAGTCAATCGCTGCTGGAGAGAGAGAGAGAGAGAGAGAGAGAGAGAGAGAGAGAGAGAGAGAGAGAGAGAGAGAGAGAGAGAGAGAGAGAGAGAGAGAGAGAGAGTCCACTTCCGGCGGCCGCCATCCGGTCCGCAGCCACCCTCGCGCTCTAATCTGGCCGCAAGACGCCAGTGCCGCCAGCCCCGCCGGCCGCCACCCCACCACCAAGGCGGCTGCCCCTCCTTTCTGCAGGACCACGCAGCAGCGGTCCAACCCACAGCAACGCGAGATGACAAAACTAGAGGAGATGAAACAAAACAGCGACCTGCTTTTGGTCCCGCAGTGGGTTTCTTCCATATTAGTCCACCGTCAAATATGTTAAAGTCGTGTTGCATCGCCCAAATTAAGTCCACCCTTCCGGACCCTGTGAAAAAGCGGAAGAGATGGGATTCGAACCTGCGACAGGGAGCAAGAATAGGGGAGACGGCTGTCGCGTCACGCGGCCTCATGACCAACTTCTGCCAACAAAAAGCGAAAAGACAAAAAGCCAGCCACTGGGCCGTGCCTCCAGTGGCAGCAGCAATCACCGACCAAGAAAAGGAACAAATAAACTAGAAAGAGAGAGGGGGGGGAGGGCACGCGGCCACAGGATATTTGGCAGAGGCACGTTCGGGGGACGCTGCGACGCTGCACTCGACGGCGTGGGAACACACGTACCATGCAGGGCCTTATCGGACACACACACACACACATGAACACATGGACGGACACTCACACACACACACACACACCACGTGTTCTCCAGACCTCCACGGGACGAGACGAGACGGTCCCAAGTCAATAGACCAGAGCTGCCAAGGGGCCATCAAGCATTATAAGGCCCAGGGCGACTTATCACACTCACACTCACACACACACACACACACACACACACCAAAGGGTCACTCACTCACTCACACGCGGCCGTTACAAGTCGCTGGCCACGTCAGTCAGCTGCACCACAGTGACACTCGCCAAAGAGATGCCGCGGTTCATTGACTCGGCCACACCTCCCATTGCACGGCCCTCCAAAGGGCTCCAAAGGGCCCGGCCTAATCCGCCCTTCGGCCTCCGGTCCTTCGGTCCGGCGTCCTTTAGGCGGCCGGGCCCCCCGTTCCCACAATACGGTCCACGATAAATTGGAGCCCTCGGCGGGCAGCGCTTCGCGGGCCAGTCAAAACGCTCGGCCGCGGCGACAGAGAGACAGAGAGTGGAGTGGTGCGCGGTTCGGCTTTGAGGAGCCCATTCGCCAGTGAGAACGGTGCGCGCTCAGAGCGGTACGCGCAGGACGAGGCGGAAATCCAATTTCGAAACCAACTTTTTGTTCTATGCACCGCGCTTGTGGCGTCGCCGTTTAAGAGATCGTACAGATTCCTCCTCAAGTCGGCATTTCCGCCGAGATAGCGTTTCCCTGCGGCAAGGGGGATTCGAACCCGCGACCGCCGCCCCGATGCCTTTCTGCAGCGAGCGACGCCGGGTCGCGCGGCGGATTGCGAAACTCGTTGCCAAGTCATTTCAATCCACTCAGGACGCGGGGTGGGGCGGGGTGGGGCGAGGTGGGGCGAGGCGGGGCGGGGCGGGGCGGGGCGGGGCGGGGCGGGTTCGCGGGGTCGGTCGCCGTGTCGCAAGTCGAGCCGCCGAAACTACATAAACACCTCGGCCATAATGACGGAGTGGCGGAGGGGGAGCAGCATAAACACATGACCGTGTCGCAAAGCAGGGCAGGGGTGCAGCCGAGGCGCGAGGCGCGAGGCCGTGGTCGCGCGCCGAGCCGGCAGACCCGACAGGGATACAGCGCGGCGTAATCGCGGCGCGCGGCGACCGCGGCTTGGAGCAAAAGGGTGCAGCGCGCCACCCCACCACACCCCGCGCCGCCCCGCCCCAACCCGCCCCGCCCCACCCCGCCCCGCCCCGCCCCGCCCGAGGGGTCGACGAGCAACTGGAGCACCGCCATCCGTACATCTGTCCGCCGGCGGGCAAGGCGATGCAGAGCCTGCAGAGCGAGAGGCGTCCACTCTCAAACTACAGTGGCGCGCGCAAGCAACCAGCACGACGGTGAATCACACCCAAACTTGCAGGCTGTCGTCGCCACACTGTTCTCAAACTAACGATGAAATGACGCATCGTTTTTCCGCATGCCGATTGTGTCGAGCGTCGCATACGGTTATGGTTCACAATGAGACATTTTTCAGTGTCATTACCGCCATCTCATTTTCAATAACAAAAGAAGGAAATTCGAAAGTGGCCTGGCGGCGTCGTGGCAGCCAGTCCTCCAGCATGCAGGGCGGAGGCCAGGCCGTCGTTTCGAATCCATCGTCTGGGATTCTCGGATCCACTCTGCTCGGCGGGGGGCCGGGCGGGGCCGGGCTCTCGGCCGGGCTGGGCTCATGGGCGTGGCGACTTAAGCCCGCTTCACGATGCATTAAAAGTCCCGCGGCAGTCTCCACCAGGGCACTGATCTCAGCACTAATACTATAAAACTGCAGCCGTGGCCCGTGCGTGCGCGTGTGTGTGCGTGTGTGAGAGTGTGCCCGTGTGTGAGTGAGTCGTCGCGTATACTCTTTACGGCTCGGCCACTGCATGGGACTACTACTAATGCTACTACATCGCGGGGCTTTGAACTCATATCGCCCATTTACGATTCCTCATCCTCTTTTTCTTTGCCTCACCTTTTCTCTCTCTCTCTCTCTCTTTTTCTCTATCACCCCTGCCTGCGATTTATGCTTTGACGCGCGCACGCCAGCACACTCTAGTCACCTCGCTGGGCGGGGCGGGGCGCGGCGGGGCCGGCGGACTCGGTGTAGCACTACGTACGGTATCGACGCGCGCCCCGCGCCCTGCAGAGCCCTTGGTGGTGGCGACAGCGCGACAAATGTCGCTGTCATTTCTCAGCCGCGCTGTCAGTCAGCCAGCCAGCCAGCCAGCCAGCCAGCAGCCAGTCAGTCAGTCAGTCCGCAACGAGCCGCACGCCGCATTCCCGCGCGCCCAAAATCAAACACTCCCCTCTCTCTCTCTTTCCTCCCTCGTGTCACGCGGCGGCAGTCACGCCTCGGCCGGCCTAATGAGAACACGAGCCGGCGGGGGGCGCCGCGCAGCGCTCCGTCTCTCTCGCACCCCCGCGGCCGCCTACGGCCCTAGCCCCGCGAGTGCGAGAGAGACGGCGCATCACGCGCGCCGCGCCGTTTGTCACGCCCAGGGATATTCCCCATCTCGCGAACGAGCCGGACAGAAAGGTTAATGGAGCCGAAACATGGGAATGGAAATAAAAATAGTGGGAGGCGAAGGCGGAGGCGAGTGCAACGCGAGGGGAGGCTTGGCCGGGCCGGACCGTCCGGGCGTCCCGGACCACGACCGCACATAAAACAGCAGGTGGAATAGGAGAGGGCCCCCAGGGCCCCCGCGGGGCCACCGCCGCGCCCCGCCGCGCCCCGGCGGCGTGTTGCGAGCCGATGCATCATTCCAGCGGGGACGGGTTAGTTACATTCGGAAAGTAATTTTTCAAACCGCATCAGCGAGGAGCGCTTTCCGCGCGGCGGGGCGGTCCGCTGTCCGTCCCGTGGCTGTCTCTCTCGCACTCGCAGGGCGCCCCGTAGAGGTGCGAGAGGGACAGAGCGACGTAAACGACTCTCGGAATGAGTCTGCTGGGCGCGCGCGGTGCAGCTGGTCCCGTCGCCCTGCCCTGTCCCGCGTCCGCCGGCCGCCAGCAGCGGACTGACTCCGAGACTCGTTTTCGTCGCTCCGTCCTTCTTGCACTCATGGAGCGTCCTGTATCGGTGCGAGAGAGACAGAGCGACGAAAACGACTCTCGGAATCGGTCTGCAGCGGGCCCGATCCAGCCATGCAGCCATCCATAAATCAGCAGGGAATGCACCGATGCAGCGCGGCGGCGCGGCGACCGTCCGCGGAGCGCGGCGTGCCGGCCATGCCGGCGGCTGCGTCCGAACGCCGTCTCCCTCGCACCCCCCCCCCCCCACGCCTCGCGAGTGCGAGAGAGACGGAGCGCCGTTCAGAATGAGCCCGCAGAGGGGATAACCAAATTTAGCGAGCGACGGATTTCGGCCGTTCGGGTTCCCGTAAACAGCGGCGCGGCGCAGCGCCGGTGTACGGCAATAGATCCACCCCCCCGGTAAAAGAACCGGGGGTGACTTAACCGCGGGATAAAACCACCGCCCTTGGCTGACTCCTGAGAAGGGGTGGTTTTATACCGAGGTAAAGTCACCCCCCTGCTGGTCCTGGGGAGTGGTTCTATCCCGTGGTAGAACCACCCCCTAGCTGGCTCAGGGGGGTGCATCTATCACGGGATAAAACCACCCCCCAAAGACGGGGAGTTACTTTATCACGGGATGAAACCACCCCCAAATTTGCATATTTGACGGGTTTTAACAGCACTTCTCACCACACGGTAAAACGAAAGCCTCACACTTAATTACTATGTAGTTTTTTCTGCGCGCCAATGCACGAAATTAAACATGCACTTCGTAACGCACGTATTTGTGCGCGACAAGAAACGATTTCGTGCGTGAGTATGCAGAAAATCGTGCATTGTCGCGCACAAATTCGTGCGTTACGAAGTGCATGTTTAATTTCTTGCATCGGCGCGCAGAAAAACCTTCATAGTAGTAATTTGGTGTGTAGAATGCAAACAAAAAAATCGCGAAGGTGTTTGCAATACAAAGCTGGTGAATATTACGTTTCCAAAGCACTTTCGTTTGCAAGCTTTCAAGTATGCGCCCCGATTTGGGTGTACTCTTCTGGGACGGAAAAAAAGCGTAAACGACCCGGGACGCTCTCCCGGGGCAGCTGGTGCGCATCCTGGGGGGCCGCCAGCACGGGGATGAGACTGTTCCCACCATTTTCAGGGAGGTCCTGTAAACTGCGGGAGAAACCAAAAACCCCTCGGTGGTTCAGCCCGTGATACCATGCACCCCTTCCGGGAGCCAGCAGGGGGGCGGGCGACCTCCGGGAAAACGCCCCTACCGGATCCGGCGGGGTGCGTCCAACGGTCTTGCACCCCCCCCCCTCTCAATCAGCCTGGGGGGGGAGGAGCCCGTTAAAGACCCCCGGGGGAACTTTTGCCAGGTTTGGGTGGGATTCCCCAAAACCGGCCACCCCGGGAACTCGGTGCGGTTCTCCGTCACAAAATTAAATGTCCGCCAAGTTGGCGCTGCCATGCGTTGCCGCGGTCACGGCCAAGCGTTTCCCACCCAAAAAGTGAGAAAAACAAAAATAAGAGTAGGAAAGGAATGGGAAACGCTCTTTTGTTCGCCGCGTCGCGCCAGCTCGTCACACGTCGCGGGCCGCGGCAGCCAGCAGCAGAGTGATTCCGAGAGCCGTTTTCGTCGCTCTCTCGCACTGACGGGGCGCCCCGTGGAGGTGCGAGAGAGGCGGAGCGACGAAAACGACGCTCGGAATCACTCTGCTGGGCAGCCAGCGCAGCACCGGCACGTCGCGCGCGTCGCGCCGGGAACACTCCGGAACACTCGCCCCTTTCTTTGCGCGCCGCTGAACGTCCTCGAGTATTTCGGAGCAGCGCGGTCCAGGAAGGCGACGACGGAGCGGAGGGAGAGAGGAGATGGGGAAGGGGGGAGGGGGAGGGGGGAGAGAGGGGAGGGGTCACCGCACACCCATTGTCCGCCTTTACGGGCCGGAGTGCTGAGCTACTCAATTCTGGACGTGAGGAAGGACTCTCGGGGGCGTGGCGCGGTGTGGCGCGGTGTGGCGCGACCGCCGCCGAGAGTCGAAAGGTGCCCGTCGGATGATCCGGGCCGTGTCAGACTGGAAGCGCGGGGCTGGCAGCCCCGCCCATATCTCATTATCAATTTTCTGGTGGCACGCCGCTTCGCCGCTGCTCCCGCATGGAAAACTTGCCAGATAGTGGCGGAGCAGGGCCGAGCAGCTCACATAAAAGAGGGGGAAAACAGACTCCCCGGCCAGAGCGAGATAAAAAGCTACGAAACGATAAGCCGTGCTCGAGATAGCCGCTCTGCGTTGCGCCCCTCCGGCCGGCCAGGGCGACCACGGCCAGGCCGACCAGGGTCATGTGGCGGCCGGGGAGCGCAGCTGAGGGATTACGGCGTCCCAGGACGACGACGACGACGCGGTGTCCCGCCGGCAGCGCAAATGTTTACTCGCCGATGAATAAATTGAGCCTCTTTTCCGCCTCTTTCTGTTATCCCCGCTAATCCGTTATCGCTTCCTCAGCCGCGCCTGCGCCACCGCATGCACCGAGCGCACCGCGCGCCCCGCCCAGGACTCCCAGGAGGGCTTTGCCGTTTGGGCGTTGGTCGCTGAGGCACGGACTGGGGCGTCTCCGGGCACCCCGCCCAGCCTAGCCCGCCTAGAGCCCGCCCAGGTGCACTCGTGGGCCCCCAGCAGCAGGCTGAAAGTTGTTTCCGTCGCTCTGTCTCTCTCGCACCTGTACGTCACACTCGTGGGGAGTGCGAGAGAGACAGCGGCGACAGCCTGCTGAGGCGAGGCTAGCGCGAGACGTCCAGTCCGCTTAGCTCGTGAATGGGCAGCAGCGTGGTGACTGCGACGAAGAGCACGACATCCGTCTCTTGTTTTTGTTTTGAATTTCCCGCCGGGACAGAGCATAGCCGGCCGGCGTGCAGCGGGCCAGAAGACCTGTTTAGGAGGCAGATAGGACTCGACGCGCCCACCGCCGGACGCGTTTTGATCCCAGATCTCCAATCAAACATATGAGGGTCCCCAATGGATGGCCCTTCAAACGAGGAATCGACTGATACCATCATGAGCGTTGGACTAGAGTCCCGCGAGGGCTTATTACACGCCCAGAAGTCTGGGCCACTGGACACCGGCGAGAGTAGAGTCTCACCGGAACCGTCAGCACAATCCAGGGTTGTTGCATTCGCACTATGCGACGAGTAGGCCGCTCGCGGGAGACCCCTGCACCGCCCCCGCGGCCCACCCGGCAGGGCCCCAAGCCCCAGGCCGCCGTCTGTGAATCCATTAACTCATCATGCAGCCGCCGCGCTGCGCCACGCCATATGTTGCACACAATTGGCTCGTTGCACGAGTCGCGAGTCGCGCCGCAATCATCTCGTTGCGCCTCGCCCGCCAGGACGCCGCCAGGACGCCGCCAGGACGCCGCCAGGACGCCGGGAATGACCAGGAGTCGTCACGTCACTCTAGAGGCTGTCTAGTTTGTTTCGGGGCGAAGCCGCCGGCTTGGCTGGCTGTCCCGAGCTGTCCCCACACGCCCCTCTCGCATCTTTTATGAATTAGCAGCTGCGACAAGACTGAACAAGTCCGACGAACGCGGCGCCGCAACGTCCGACCCCGTCCGACCGACCAAGACTCTTGGCGCCAATCCCTGTCAACAATGCTCAGCGCGCGGAAGACGCGGGAAAGATGGGGCTGCCGCACCGCCCCCACCGAGAATGCGAGAGAATGTCCGAAGCACAGCCAGACACAGACAACCAGAGAGTCCTCACTTCGAATTTTCGTGTAGCACACGGCTTGTTTGGTCTGGCAGATTGAGTTGGACTGGGCCACGTTTATACCTTTTCACAGCAGGTTTAAGGCTACAATAGTGATTTGGGCTGGATTGATTCTCCCGTATGAACATGGATTGTTTGAGAGACGGGCCCCCTTACAAAGCGCACAGAGACAACGTTCACGTACACCGGCAGAGAGCACAGAGAGAGACAACGTTCAGACACCGGCACAGACACGTCTTAAGCGGCGTGCCGGCCGCCGGGCGACGCGGCGCGGTTGTTGTTGCTGCTGACGCTGTGATGGTTTTTGTTGTTGATGATGATGATGTTGTTGTCGTGACCGGTGTCTTATTAGTCACCTTTAAAATCTCGGCGAGCGACGGTTCCTCCTTCACTGCCACTGCGGCGTCTTCATAGTATCCGAAATCACTGGCAACCGAAGTATCCACACACACACGCACACACAAACACTCGCGGCGCACTGTCAGCACGGTGTAGTCACAGGCCGGCACTCGTGGCACGCGCGTGACGTGCTCGTCACGGCGACGCAGTGCGTGTCACGGCAGCTGGTCACGGGCGTGGCGGCAGAGTGAAGCTGCGCGGCGCGGTCACGCTCGTCGTCGCTGGGTCGCAGGGTGGCGGCGCTCGGACTGCGCTCTCGGCTCCGCGCGGCACGGTGTCTGGAGCACCACTGACATGGGCGGGTGGCGGCGGCGCGGGCCGGGCGCGGCGGAGCAGCCCTTCCCTTCGCTCCCCACCCCTCCCTCGGCCCGGCTCGGCTCGGCGCGGCCGCGCTGCGACTCGGCTAGGCTACGCTAGGCGGCGGCACGGCATGGCTGGGCCGTGCGCCGTGCCGTGCCGCGCGAAGCAACGCGAAGCAAGCCGAGCCGATTCGAGTAGAGTCGGCGGGGGGAGGCGAGAGGCTAGGAGGGAGGCGAGGGGTGGGGCTGCCGGGGGCGGGCCGGGGGCAGGGGGTGGGTTGGCGAGTTCGACCGGTACGGCCCTGGGCTGCCCTGGGCTGCCCTGGGCCCGGGTCCGCTGCAGCCCGAGTAGGGTTGCTTTGGGCCGGGGCGTTAGCGGCAAGGGATGGAGAGAGGAGAGCGCATTGTTTTGGTGGACGCACCCTTACCCTAACGCGTCACGGGAAGGACGAGAAATACTTTTGACGCGGTCAGGAACGCGCTGTCGTCATCGGCCGGACCAGTGTGCCGACCGCCAGGCGAGGGTGCCCGGCCCGCGCCGCGGCGGCGCCCGGACCGCACTCGCCGGCTCCACCTCCGCGACGGACACGGACACGACGAGGACCTCGACGAGGTCGTCATTGAGGAGGTCATCCGGCGCGCCGCAGTCGACCTCTAGAAAGGTTGCCGCCATTAATCCGCGGTGCAATCGGCGGTGAGGGAACGTACAGTGGCGTAGTAGGGCCCGCCGCCCGCGCGCTCACAGTGGGCCAGAAGACCGGCGCGGTCGGCCAAAACTCCAGACGCGTTTAGAGCTCCGGAGTCGCTAAATGGGACTCGAACCGAACGTGTGACCCCACCAATGGATTCCTCGTTCGTAGAGCAATCCATTGGTGGGGTCACACGTTAGATTCGAGTTCCATTTAGCGACTCTGGAGCTCGTAACACGTCCGGGATGTTGACCGCTTCGCCCACCGCGGCGCTCGTAAGCCTGGCCGCCCGCGCCCTGCCGCCCCTGCCTGGCCCCTGGCGGCGAGACGGGAAAAGTGCTCGCGCCGTGGCCTCCGAACCTACTTTGGGCATCGAGCCATCGGGCTGTGCTGCCCACCTCCGCGGCCGGTTCCGTGAGCGGCCCCTGTGCGTCCGGAATCCTCCAATTGCGCTCGCCTGCCCGCCTCTGCGCTTGCGCGTGCCGAATGGCCCGTGGCTGGCGGGTTCATGCACGTTCGAGCCATGCGTTAGTTAATTTAACGATTAACTGGAGCTCGTAACCGTCCGTGATTTACCGATTCGCCCACCGTAAGGCGCCTCGTACAGCCCTCTGGCCCCTGCCCGGCCCCTGCCTGGCCCCTGGCGGCGATGACGTGGAAAAAGTTGCTCTGCGCCGTGGCCTCCGAACCTACTTGGGCTCATATAACGAGCCCCATCTAGGGGGCCCTGTGCCCTGCCCACCGTGCCGCGGCCGCGTCCCTCGCCGCGATGCAGCGGGAGGCCCGCCGTGTGTCTGCGCTCTCCGCTCGAATGCCGTCCAAATTGACGGGGGGCTTCGCCTGCTCCGCGCTCTGCCTGCTTCGGCGGCGTGCCGAGTGAGTGGCGGCCCGGCGGCCTGGCGGCGTTATGCGCGTGTCGACGCGACCTCGCCGGCGACGCTCCAGTGACGCCCTAACTTGTGTACCGAGGCGCTCTACTCGTGGCGCTCCCTGACGGCAGAATTAATTACTGCCTCAGCCACCTCCTCTGCTTGCCGTGCCGCCTGTGCCGCCTCAAAGGGAATGCCTGGCCCTCCCCGCGCCGCACCGCCCCGCGCCGTTGAAAGGTTGACCAAGTCGATTGGCGCCGGCTGAGTGGGTACTCGCAGACACGGTGCGTGCGTATAGCGCGTGGCGCGTACTGCGTATACGCAGTAACAAGTTGCACGGCAGAGCGGCGCTAGCGGCGCGCCCGAGACGAGTCGCCGGAACTGCCGCCAAGTGCTGCAGACTGATTCCGAGAGTCGCCCGTCTCTCTTGCACTCATGGGGCGTCCCGTCTAGGTGCGAGAGAGACAGAGCGACGAAAACGACTCTCGGAACCAGTCTGCTGGAGCTGGAGCGGGCTGGAGCGGGGAGGCTGCGCCGGAATTCTTGAGGCGTCACGTCGCAGAGGCGGCGGGGAGGAGAGCAAGTTTGGCTGGAGTCTCTCTGTCAAACCTATCTCGCCTCAGTCGGAATTATTAACAGTGGGACTCAAAGAGGCCTGGCCTGCACTGCCAAAGCCAGACGCGCGCCACGCCACGCCACTGCAAACCAAAACACGCCGCGGCCCACCGAATCGCCGTCGGGATCCCAATGGCCGTTTTGAATAGCGCAGTAGTAGAGCTGCACAGGGTGTGGTCTCGGATAGGCAGCCCTGCGACTCTACGCGCAGAGGCGCCCAGTTACCAGGCCCGAAACGGCATAAGATCATTCGTGGTCTGCAGTGGCGTCGGAAGCACCGGGTCAGCTGACCCCCCCAGTTTTTGAGCTGCCCCGGTGTGAGGTAGGCAACCTGCAATACCTTGGCCCCCCACTTTTTTGACGTTCCGACGCGCCTGGTGGTCTGGCCTCTTAAGGCAAGTCTAGCGCCTGCAGCGGGCCGGGCAGGCAGCACGCGCAGCACACGTGGCCGACGCGTGGCCTAGCACCGCGGCGCCGGCCCGCCATGCAGCCACGCACAGCAGAACGATTCCGAGAGTCGTTTTTGTCGCGCTGTCCTTCTCAGGCAGAGCGACGAAAACGACTCTCGGAATCAGTCTGCATAATCCAGGATTCGAGCGCCGCTCAACTCATTTGTGCCCTTCACGCCTGCCGTCTCGCTCTGGCCCTCACCACTCCCGACGGCGGGGCAGCAGAGCGGTCGCCATGGAAACGTGCCCCATTGTCGTCCTTATTACATAAACGCGGCCCTGCGGTGCCCTGCGGTCAGTTGACGTCCAGGCCCGACTCGCCCGACTCCCCACCGCCACCGCAAGCGGCAAGCCCCACGTTACTTCGGACCGCCGGGGTCCTCTGTTACGTAAGGGAATGGCGGCGAACCGCGGCGACGCCACGCCACTGTCAATAGCTGCACAGTGGGCCAGAAGACCGGTGGGGGCGGCCAAAAGACTAGACGCGTTTCGAGCTCCAGAGTCGCTGAGCAGGACTCGAATCGAACGAGTGACCCCACCAATGGATTGCTCCCCGAACGAGGAGTCCATTGGTAGGGTCACACGATTTCGGACGCCTCCGCCGGTCTTCTGGCCCACTGAGCGGCGGCACTCCAACGACGCCCCTTTCTGCAGCGCAGCGGTCGCCATGGCCTGCAACCCCTGCACGTGCATCCTGTGGTTCCTCGTGTTCGTCTTCATCTCGTGGCCCGTGTCCTGCTTCTGCTTCTTCGTCTACTGCTTCGTGGGGCCGCTGGCGGGCTGCTGCAAGGGCCTGGAGCCCCTGGCCGACATGCTCATCGAGGGCGTCAAGTACCCGCAGACCTGCGTCAAGAACATGTGTGGCTAGTGCAGTTGGTGGCGATGACCTCTGCGCCGGGGAAGTCCCCGACGGTCCGCCAACGAAATGGCGAGGACGACAGGTGCGACAAGAAGAATCGACCAGCAGCTTAATTTAGGCACTATTTTATTTATTATTTACAAATGTATTAATTAAAAACGGTCTCCACTTCACAAAATACAGTCCATGTCTCACTTGGTATGTCAAGACAGAGGCAAAGAATGGGAACACAATGAACGAAACTGATAGTACAGAAAATAGAAAGGGGAGGTTTTGTTTTGTAAATGCACAAACTATACAGGAAAACAAAAGCCGGCGCCGGGCGGCCGGTTACGCTGAAACATCACATTTAGTTTGACTTGACTCGCTCGTATAGGTAAAGGTAGCCCAGCTCCTTGGGCGGGTTCTCGGACACGGCCACCTTGTTGTCGTTGTAGATGACCCACTGGCCGTCACGGCGGATGTGGCACACATAGTGGCCCACCATGGTGGAGGTCCCCATGTGCGAGATGAGGGCGGCCAGGCGGTACTCTGCAAAACATCGGCGCGTCCGGTCAAAATCACGGCCAAGGAGGCCCTCGCCCAGTGCACTGTACAGTACGAGGGCCTCGGTGGCCTGGGACGGATACTTACGCGAGCTGCCGTCCCGGAACTCGGGCTCTGCCGACTGGCCGCTGCCGGAGGCCATGTCGTCGTCGAGCTCCTCAGGGTGGCTGAAGACCCAGTCGGCGGCGCGGTCCAGGGCGTTGTCCGTCGCCTTGAGGGCCTTGACGGCGTGCGCCTGGGAGAAGCCCAGGTTCATGAGCTGCGCCACGCTCTCCTCGTTGGCCACGAAGCCGTCCTTGCCTGCAACCAGAGGGAGGTCCACCGTAAGCGCGCTTAGTTCCGCCGCGAGAGTCGCGTGCTGCCGCCGCCGGGCTTGAGGTCGCACCTGCAGCGGGGGCGTGGCCGGGCGGGACGAACGGGTCGCTCAGGTCGGGGTCGCCGATGTGCTCCATGATCCAGTTGGTGGCCGCCTCCATGCTCGTGTTGTTGGTGAAGTACAGCGCCTTCTCGCAGGCGGGCCGGGGGAAGCCCATCTCCAGGAGCTGGGACACGAGGGACTCGTCGTACACGGGCGCTGGCGGGGGCGCGCTGTGCTCGGGCAGCGCCTCCTCGCCGGCCTGCATGCCCAGCCCGCGGAGCGCGCTCAGGTCCAGCTCGTCAGGCACCTCCACGGCCACGTCCAGCTTCTTGGGGGTCCAGTCCTCCTGGATGGTGAACTTCTTGAGGTGGATCAGGAGGTAGTCGGGAAAGGTGGCGAGCCGCGTTGTCCTGCGGGCAAAAGATATTGGTTGGAGGTTGTCGGGAGGGAGCACACTGACAGCACGGAAGGGAAATAATGCAACTTACTTGTTGGCTGTGACTTTGGCCTGACAGGCTGTGCTGAAAAATCCATTGATGCTCTCGCTCTGGGTGAAGGAATCAAGGCAGGAAGATAACTTGATCCGCGGGCGCACAATGGGGACATTGTCTCTGCAATAACGGACAAGCATCATTCAATTTCCTATCAAGGTGCGAGAAAGGTTGAAAAGGTGTGGAGGCATGTACTTACAATTTCACACCCTTCTCCTCAGCATCTTTCTTGCTCTTTTCATATGCTGCCACTTCCTCCTTGTTGGTGGCTGCTTCCAGAGGAATAGGCAAAGGCAAACTGTATTCTGCTCGATGCTGGTACTGAACTTTCTTGGACTCTGAGCATTCATACCGTTCCTCCACACGAAATTTGAAACAGTCTGCAGGATTCCTGGAATTCCTACAGTTTCGCTAATATTTTAACAAAAGAAAAAGTGAAAATGTACACATTAGTTACAATCGCACAAAAGCCACAGTATAGAAATGGATGATGTTAATTTGTATTACCTCTAGAGTGTTGACCAAATGAAGGAAAAATTCCTGAGCATCCTGTTGCCTCTTTGTTGCAAAATCAGAGTTTCTCCCAATGAGGTTTTTGAACATGACAGGAGATATGCCTTCCTGCTCAGTATCCTTGGAATCTTCTGGGGGAGCCTTGGAATATTTACCAGATAGTATTCCAGTTCCCAATTTGGCCCTAATTTTTGGGGGGATGGAGGGGAAACAGGATGATTAGTGAACATGATCTGCACCAATAATATCAACTTCCAAAATATCAGCTTACATCTGAAGATTGAAATCGGAAGACGGATCTGCAGGGATGTTATGAAAGATAATGGGTGCTTCATCCACAAACCTGAAATTTAAAGGGAAACTTAAAATATGCAAACAAGCTAACCAAAATGATTGAAACAATATAAATAGTGCAACCACACAGAACCACACACCTCTCCACAAAATCAGGAATGGCGAACATGACTTGCATGACACTATTAAGATAACAAGAGTTACCCAAGTTAGCCAAACCAGTATAGCCAGGTCCATAGAGAGGCCTTAATTGGCTGCCTGACTCCTGAAGCGTAAACCATTCTCCCATTTTCTGATTAAGAGAGAGCTCCAACTCCAACATGGATTTCTCAGTCTGTAATACAAGGCAGAAAATTGTTAAAGATGTGTCAGGAAAATTAAAAATACTATGCCCACCACATGCATTTTTTACCTTTTCCATGTTAGCAATATTGATACCCCAGTGAGCCAAGTGCTCTTTCAAGTGGGGATCTTCAACCATATCATCTTCATCATAGCTGAAAACATCAGCTTTCCCATCCTTGGTTATAGTGCCCAATTTCACAGCAAGTGGATATCCTGAAGAAGATACATGTTGATGTACTCAGCAGAGCTTGTTCCACAATGTTGATCATAGTAGGATAAGCTATAGATGAGCAACTCACCCGAAGTCCGGTAATGTTCCACAGCATGATCATTGCCACCAGAACCATCAAAGAATTTACGGCCACACAATATTGACCCATCAGTAAGATTAAGCCACAAGTTTGTGTCAAGATCACATTTTTCACATTTCCAACCACTAGGAGGAATTTTTCGGCCATTATCCAACTGGACCAAATTTGAAGCATGCCTGAAGAAAAATTTGATGGTGAAATTATAGTATATATGTTTAAAAATGCAAGGCATTACAAAAGAAAACCAAACTTAATATTATTGAACTCACTTTGAAGGGACTCTCACTTCTCCATCCCATGTGCCTGTCAATGATTCAAGTTCAGCAGCTTCTGTAACTGACTGGGCTTCAAGAATGCCATTCACTGATGCCTTGATCTGGAGAACAAATTTGATTTGCAGTCTTTCTCAAAATATCATCGGGAAACATTTGACACTTCATTGATGTGAAGTCATACCTTATCAGGGAGATCATCATTAGGCCAAGGAATAGTCACAAATTCAGGTAATATGACTATTTGCTGATGGTCTTTAATGTCAAACTTCTTACGACCAGAATCTGGATCAAAGCCACCATCAACGCCAATAGCAAGGCGGGTGATCTTTTTCTCGGGGCCATCACCTTGTTGATCCACAGGTATCTAAAAATTGAAAACAGAAATTAAGCAGGCTGTTTGAATTTAATAAGGAAAGTCTTTAAATCAGACCAAAACTCACAGGTATTTTTTCCCGTTGTAAATGAAGAAAAAGATGCCGACCAGTCTGCTGGCTGTAAGGTAGTACAAAGTCCTTGCCAAAACCAAGAAAACTCTGAAGACAGACGTACAAGCCAGTGGGAGTAACCTGTTAAAAAACAACATGAAATTACACACTGTGTCTACGATAGACAATGAAGTTGTTTTTGTCATGAGGAGAAGAAATAAAAGATTTCAAGCCATCAGGTCTGTATGTCATTTCAATGGAATTATGAAATATGATTCATTCAAAAGTACATGACATAGCAAAATAAGTGCTTCCTCTAATTAATGTACATATGAATTAGACGTATATGGTGAAAAATCTAGGTGACTGATAGCCGTTCAAATCGATACCAAGTGCTGTTTAGATCGCGAAAAGGCTAATTAAGTGACAATTATTTCGTCATAACCTAACAAGGCCTCACCGGGCGGTCTGACTTACTGGCGAATCGAAGGAGAAAATACATTCTTCTTTGTAGACTTTGTCTGACCTCGATGGAACTCGAGCACTGTCCATATGGACAGCAAGCAGCGAGAGTGGATCCATACTTTCACAGTGATTGACAAAACCGCAGTTTTATGAAGAGTGCGATCGATTCAGAAGACAGAAGTAAACACGCTCGTCCTCCGCGCCTCTCTCCCCTCCCCTCCTTCCCCTCAGTTCCCCTCCCCTCCCCTCCCCTCCTCCTCTCCACAAAAAAACTACATGAAAAATATTTGATTCATGTGATACGAAAATTATGATTGAGTAAATTCATGATGTTTACTTTCCCTTTTAAATTTTTAGTTGAGGTTCTTGTTGCTGTGATGAATAAAATACTGTAGTGAAATTTAGGTTGGCAGAACGATTGGGCGCGTGTTTACAAGTGTCACGTTTCCTGTGCTGTTTGGTTGTTCTGCTTGTTTGTCTGCTGGACTAGGAAGCAATTTGAAGTCCTCCCAATTTGTCTGTTTCAAGTAATGTGACACATCTGCCGCACTCTGTGTCTACAAGTGCGGATTAAAACTGCTTTCGAATTGTGTGATTAAAAAAAAAACTTGTGTCGAGCGAGCCCGACCAGAAAATACATTGCCCAATGGCTGTAGGTTATGTTTGGAGCAGGTCTGCTTGTACCTGGAGAAGTGCTCTCTGTTTTCCACTTCTTCCTGTGATGAAATTGAATGGCAATCCGCTCCAAGGTAACCGAACTATGCTGTTAGTACAAGCACGACAACTGTCAAAAGTCAACAAGCAGCAAGTTCCTCCAAAACAAACTGTCAAACTGATGAATGACAAGCTGTCCCCTTATCCGTATATCATTCCCGAGCAAATGGAAAACTTCATCACTGGAGGAGACCCTCAGGCCAAAATGAAATTACAGGCAGTGCTTCTGCTCATGGCTTTCATGAGAGAACGAGGTGAAAAGCTCCCAGAAATATTGGATTCACAAAACTTTCTTGAAATGATTGAATGCAGTGAACACGAAGTTTACAAGCTCATTGAAATGTATAATTTTCACAGTAATAAAAACACCTTATCAGTGAAAATTAAAAACGATAAAAAGCTAAAAAGGAACAGCGTTAATCATAAAGAGAGTTCTCTGGCCAATGCAATGAACAATAGTTTGCTTTTTCCTATTTCAAAAATAGACCAATCACACTATTACAACACAAATTTAATACAGGTATACGACTTTTCAAAATAGTCTTGTTTTTTGAAAAAGAAAAACTGAACTGTAAGAGTGCTTTGTGTGTTTTAGGGACTTCTGTTTGGTCAACAAATCGTATTCGACTGTGCATTTGATGACTACATGACTTTAATAGAAATAAAAACTACAGCAAAACATCTTAATGATTGTATACGACATAATAGAAGAAGTCTCAGGCCATTTGGACTAAATTTCTGTAATGTGGAAAGCAACGGAAAGTTGCTCCGCCATCTGAAATTACATAATCCTTCAATCGAAAATGACCTGCCAGTGAATTTGTACACCTCTTCTTACCTTGATGTGTTCCGAAAGTATGTTACCAAAACATGTCTTGTTCGTCCCTATGTTTGAATATTAGCCTAATGAACGGTTTGTTTTATTTTAGGGAGGATATAGTTTATTTGTCACCTTTTGTACACCGAGAATTTGAATATCATCCCCACGACGTGTATGTGCTGAGTGCTCTGAGTAATAACAACCCTCTCTGTGTGAAGAAAGCTAGAAAAGAAGGTGTCAGGTGTTTTAAACTGCCATTAGGCTTTTATGAGATGAAGAGAAGATCACGTCTTAGCATCAATGAGGTATGCAGTATGTTTTTTCTTATGCCATATAATTGTACATTATGCAAAAAAGTTAACTTCGGATGACCGGATTATTTTATTTCAGGCGTTCAAGAAGCTGCTACTCAAAAAGGATACAGGTGAATTCATGAAAAAAAAAACAACAATAAAACATGATTTTTGTTGAATAAAAAATTAGAAATTTTAATCTTGGTAACAAATTGAAACCCCTCCCCCTATAAAATAACAAGACACATAGCACTGATTTCCCTCTTCGACCCCGAAATGGAGGAGGGGGCGTAACTATGCGACCGGCCCAAACATCGCTCTCTCACCACTCACCGACTTCCTCTTTTCCTCTTCCTTCTCATTCTCATCTTTCTCTCTCTTCTCTTTCTCTCTTTCTCTCTCGCTCCGCGCCGCATCCCCCGTGTCCGTGTCGTCGTCTCCGGTCGTCGTTTTGCTGTCAAACAAGATGGCGGTCCTAGCTGCGGCTGCGTTGCTCGATGAGCTTATGGGAAGAAATAGAAATGCTCTTGGAGATAAACAGAAAGATCTCAATTGGGAGGATCCAGAGGTGAGTCTAATTTTCGTTTGAATGGCTGGTTATTTTTTGACTTTCACGGAGTTTGGACATCGGGGTGGGGTGTCGTGCAGCCTCTGTGGACGCCTCCATTATTGTCGAAATTGCATATAAGTGGCACCATTTCAGTGAATTTTCTTTGATTTCCTTTATTTTATATTGTTCAATAAATCTAATTTTGAACTCCCTTCATGCCACTGTAATCAAGTAATTAGAACTGCAAAGTTTAGAGCAGTTCATAACCTCAACAGTTTTCCCTTTGGCTCTGTTTTCTATCAACATTTCTGAAGTTATTTTAAATGTATTGCTCGGTCTGAGGTCAGCCATAAACTTTTTGTGTTATTCACCCATATTTTTGGTAGCTTCTTGCACAAGCTGAGATATTTTCATGGGCATTGGGAGCTGTTGTCTTGGATTTGTTTACACTTTGGACTGAAAGTGAGAAGCAACTGGAAAAGGGATGTTTAAACCAATCTTTCTTTATAAAATGAGACTTTTCATTTTTTAATTCTTTTTTTCAGTTTTGTAAGATGCACATGGTGAAATTTTGTCCTCATGATCTGTTCGTCAATACACGTGCTGATCTCGGAGCATGTTCTCGTCTACACGACGATGAAGCCAAGAACCAGTACGAAAAGTCTACTAGTTATAAGAAGCAGCAATATGAAGATGACTTTGTCCGATTTTGTCAGGGCATGGTCAGTGAGGTCGAACGCAAAATAGCCAAAGGAAAATCCCGCTTGGCTTTGATTACGAAAGCTGACACAGTATGTATTTTCAACCTTGATTCATTTAGCGTCAATCGTATCATGTTGATTTTGATTGTTACATATTTTTGCAGGCATCACTCACACCAGCCCAAACACAACAAAATACTGATCAAATTAATCTGCTTTCTGAAAAAATTAATAACCTAGTTAGCGAAGCAGAGCAAATGGGTACTCAAGGTAACGTAGAAAAAGCCCAAGGATTGATGAAACTGTGTGACCAGCTGAAAGAAGAACGGGAACAGCTGCGTAAACAGAATGATAACAGCCACTGGCAACAGGTATGTTATAGAAATGCTGTGCATGACAACCATTTTTTTCTGGTTTTTTAAATCAGTTTCGATTTTTATTAATTTTTTCTTTTTTGGTTTCAGACTGCTGACTTGGCTGCAGCTCAGGAAAAACAGATGGAAGTTTGCGATGTATGTGGTGCTTTTCTAATTGTTGGGGATGCTCAATCCAGAATTGATGATCATCTCATGGGGAAACAACACATGGGTTATGCACGGCTCCGGTCTGCCATTGAAGAAATACAGGTATTTTAAAATAAATCCTATTTTAATATTGTACTATCTATTCATAAGTAAAAGTGTTATTAACTTTCCATGTTTATTTTTTGTTACCCGTCACTTTTAGTCCAATAGGACAAAAGCGAGAGAAGAAAAAGAAAAGCGCAGAGAAGAAGAACGAAGGGAAAGGTACAAAGCCAGGGATGAAGAAGAGAAGAAGAAAGAGCGTGAAAGAGAAGAAAGAAGGAAGAGGCGCGAAGAGGAAGAAGCATCCCTAAGGAGGAGAAACAGGGAGAGGTTGGATTATAACAATTTTCTCGTCCACTGAGTTATGTTTTTGTCACTTCATGATGATTATATCTTATTTTATTGAATCTCTAGAAGTCCGGGAAGACATCGCAGGAGAAGTCGGAGTAGAGATCGTGAAAGGCCTGCACGCCACGATGATCGCCATGGAAGAGAGCCAAGAGATCGTGACAAAGAAAAACACAGGTAATCGTCCAAAATTTATCAACCTCCACAGTTTTAGAAAAACTGCGTGTTACACAACATAATTTGTTTTCAGGGGTTCATCTATGCAAGGTGGTCGTGACTGGAAGAATTCCTATAGGGGTGATCGAGGTGATGAACAATATGAGTACCGGCGTGAAGATGACCGGGACCGACACAGAAGAGAGAAAGGTAAGTACCTATTACTTCTTGATTGTCACTTTCAAAAAGGAAAAAATGTTGTGAACCCCTTCAATTTTTTAAAATTATTTCCAGGCATGAATGGTGAGGCTTCTAGACACAGCAGCAAGAGCCATCACCACCACAGTAACAGATCTCATCATCGGGAGGAGTATGAGGAGGAAAACTCAAGGAGCCGTCGCATTCAAGATGCTTATGATGAAGACCACATCAACAGTCACTGATCTCTGAGGTACAGGCTTTCTCTGAAAGGTAAGTGGATTATTTGTGCTCACTTCACTTCAGTTTTCTTGCTTTCACTTCACACAATTCGATCCTAAATTGTAACAGATTTAAAAAAAAAATAACAACTATCCTGAAACTTAAAAAAGAAAATCACAAATTTTTGAATGCTTGTCCATAGTGAAACATTTTTACCTTTGCCTTATGCTTGTTGCTCTTAAGGGTTGTGTGAGGTGAATATATTAGAGTGGTTAATTGCTGAAGATATTCCCACATCTGATTGAAGCACTGTACAGTCTCCAGAAGGTAGCGAGATTGTTTTTGAAGTGAACTGTTGAGGTTTATTTTTCTCTGAAGTAGTGTCAGTGGAAGCATGTGACTTGGTTCAACTTTAATGGGCCATAATTCTTATCTGCAAGACACACGCCTTCTTCTCCTTAGGGTTGTTATCCTTTCTGTACCATTTCTGTTCTTCTCTTTAGTCTCCAATGGATATTTCCATTGAGTATAATACCTTTGGTGAAAAGCTTTAATTATTCGTTTAAAAATCTTTAGTTGTATCTCTCTACCTACAGTTTTCTTTCACTACACATTAGCTTTTCCTCTCTGTTCTTTTATACATACACTTACTATCTGTGTAGCTTGACGCAAGTTAACTGTGGCTTTCTTCTGTGTTGTTGCAACAGTACAAGTACTTGCAAAAATTTGCTTTGTTTTTTTAGTATGTTGTCATCGGCATCTCCAAGCCATCGCGGTTCATATTGGAATCGGAGGTTAGTGTATAAATTCATATGAGGGCTTCAAGTTATTTTTTTAATTTTTTAATTATTTTTTTAAAAGAAATATTTTTTTGCATTCGTTTATGGTTTGGTTTAGTGAAGTAAATGTCCTTTTCAATTATGGATAGGCAATTTCCTTGTCCATAACATGTTAACTCTGAAATCATTTCTGGTTTCTCATCAGAGCATTTCATTGAGGTGCATGTGTCATATTTCTCCAACAGTGTGATAGCTCTATCTTTCCTATTTTGAGGACTTCTTTGCTGGTTTACCAAATACAGTGTGCGACTTCAGCTTGTTTCTACCTATTTGTGATACATTTAAGACTGCTTTTGTAAAGTTAAAAGTTTGCTATATACAAAAATATGATTAAATTATTAGTTTTAAAAAGTGGCTTTTTTGTGATTTGTGCCTATATTTTAAAATTGGCTTGATTTGCTTTCCTGGCTTTCTAAGAAAGAAAAGTCTGACTACATATACAGAAGATTTTCTGTGTTCCTACTGCAACCCCTGTTTGAGGTTCTTTCTTTCTCTTTTCCTTGTTTTCTAACTTTATTTAAAATTATTATTAAATCTTTCAAGTCAACACAACAGTTAGTGTCACACCAAATTTAAAGAAAAAAAAAGTCGTGTAGCAAAGCTGGTACTGATGCACTATACATGCAAACACACATGTGCATCTGCCAGAAAAACCATGTTTTCAGTTGGTTTTAAACCCTCCTCTTATTTTTGGTTGTGTGTGTGTGTGCGTGTGTGTGTGGATGTTGAGTTGTGTTCTTTCCAGTGATTGGCTAGAAAGATCTGCCACAGGTGGAGCAATTCTTCTGTCAGCAACCTGACAAGCATTGGGCCCCGCCCCCGCACCTTGCTGGTTTAGTTGTTGTTATGGTTGGATCACATTGAGGTATTTATACAACCAGGTGACCCTCATCACTCATCCAATTTCGAGGGTGTGCGAATCCTTGCGTTACCACATCAGAATCTGACTTGATTGCTGTCTTTCTGTCCCTGCTCTACATCCTCACCTGTTCCCCTGTGTCCCAGAGGCCTTTCAAACATCAGCTCTTATCATTTTTTTAATTTTATTTTAAAAGAGTATCTCTATGTGTTCAAGCAAGAAGATGACTTTTCAGTGATGGAGCAAAGAAGATTCCTACTTTCTGCAATGGAATACTGCCAGCAGCTTCTCTAGGTCTTTTCTTTTTGCACTCTTTTGAAGGGTCTTTTTTCCTACTGTTTTTTTTTTTTTTTTTAAAGTAGTTTTGTAATGAATTTTGAATATGTCTCCCTAACCTTTCCCTCTGAAGATTTACCTCAACTTTAACAACTCCTCCCACCACCTCACAGCTTATTAGATTCTGATTGGTTATTGCCGAACTTCGCACACCCTTGTTGATTTCGTATGTTTTGAAGTATGCATTGTTAGTGGCAGCTCCAATTCGCAATTCTGGTTTGGATAATGTGTCCTTCATTTGATTGAAAAGTACTTAAGTCACTGGTTTATTTTCATTGGGCATTGTTTCTTAGCTTATGGGGGAGCTTCCAGTGAATTCATATGGATCACATAACAGTTCGAAGAGTGAGCATATTTATGTTTTTTTAGTTTGCTGGAATTTTTTTGTTTACTCGTTGTATTTGCCTTGATATCTACTTTTCGCCCAGCAAGTGAGCTCTAGACACCTTTGTATGCTTTTATCTCCTGCCAGATTGATTTCTGCCCTGAAAACGCATCATGTCCCTTGCCTGTTAGCTCCTCCTATGACAGGCCAGGAAGCAATGGCAAAGACTTGGGCTTGCTGGTGCTGACACATTTCTTTTGTTGCACTTTTGTTTACTTGTTTTGTTTCCTTTCCAGCAATTGGTCACAGGGTGCTGATATCGCGGATTCCATCAAGATATCCTCCCATCATGGATGCCCTGATGCCATGTTGCACATCACAACATACCGTCTGTCAAGGTGATTTATATTATAAGAGTAGTTCAAGTTAAGAAATGTTTTAATTAGAATGTCTTGACAGAGTTTGGGGTATCATTCCATGCATAGCAGGAAAAGGCAGAGAAATCAGAGAATTTTATAATTATAGTTGTTTGCTTGACCTTTTCTTGAACTCTTTGATGAATCAATTTGGTAGATTGCCTGAAATAATAACAACAAAGTGCTGAAGCCTTTCAGCTTGCTAAGCATTTTTCTTCTAACTTTAGGTTAAACCAAGCAACTTTTCTGCCTATAGTGCACAAAATGAAATGATAACATTTTCCTCTTCATTTTGTAAGCTCAAAGCACTTCCTTTGTTAAAAAAAAAATGCAAGTTGCGTTTCCTGTCAGGCCCTGAATGCTGTTCATTTAAGGAGTCTTTTTGTATGGATAGTAGTTATGAGTTAATCAATTTGGGCTGTGATCTTCTCTGGAGAAATTTTGATCATACCTGTTTGTGTGCCTTCTGATGCACTTTATTGTATTGTGATTAGGAACTTGGCGTGTCTACATTCGTCCTATGTTTAATATTGGATTTTATCCCAATAAATTTCAAGTGGTATCCATAAACTACTTTAAAGCTTTTGTTATTTCTACACCCTGCACCCTGCACCCTAGTATATGGATATTGAGAGGGCAAATGACTCAAACAGTACTGTTTTACTATTTTATTCTCATAGGCAAGGTCATTTTTAATCATTACATCACACATTTGTGCCTAGTCACATACATCTTAAATGTTACTCAGTTGTAGAAAGATATATCTAGTAACATTAACTAAATTTTCTAGATTGCCCTAAAGAGAACATCTAGAGAGAATCTTATTGATGAGAGGAACAATTAGTGAATCTTACATCATGGAAATGAGTTGAGTTATTAAAGATCAGTTCTTAAAAATTTATCAACTAACAAAAGAGCACCTGCAAAATCCGCTCCGTATTGCTTTGCAGAGTTCTGAGCTCAACCCTTCACATCACTCTTGATATGCTTCTTCATAATAAAATGTCCTTTATCAATAACTAGTTCTGTCAATTTACACTTAAACCCAATCTTCATTAAAGTTGCCTCTTATCAATATTTAGAATTAGTTTGGACATGGCACAGTATGGAATGAGTATATGGAAACGTCTTGGAGGTTGAATACCTCTTTAAATGCAATGTGTCCACAAGCTTCAGAAACTGTCTGAAATTAATTCTTTATTTTTATCTAATCTTACTCAGCACTGTCAGACACTCGTTGAAAAGGAAAGTAGAAGAATAATGAACAATTAGAGAAGCCTTTTGCTTGCCAGACTTGACTTCGTGTTTTTCATTCAAACGAGCTTGCATAAATTATGAACTAGCCAAGCCATTTTAAATCTCACCCAGAGATTATTAATTTTGAAATTCTCATCTTTTATTCTGAAAAATGATCTTGAGCTGCATCCAACTTTCCAGATTATAATTGATACGTCATGAGGCTCAGGACCTATTGCTGATGAGATCATTTCTCAGAGAGATGCTTTAATTCGGGCTAGAGTTTTGCAGAAACACTGCTAACCAGTGCCTGAAGGGTGCGAATAGGCTTGTAAGGCATTTGTCCATGTTCTCTGTGACCAGCTTTAGTTCACATGGTTCATCAAAACTAAGAACAAGATGAATCACAATCAGATAAGCTTGTATGCCCCACATATTCACAAGCAGTGTTGGTCATAGCATAGATCACGCAAACTCATAACACAAAGTTACACTAACTGATCTCCAATTGGTTCGAAAGAGAGAGAAGAAAAATTTATCACAGATATACAGGCTTGCTAGAAGTGGTAGTAACTAAGAAGGTTACTATCTCGCAAAATTACACAATTCAAAGTCACAGACAGGGACAGGTCTACAATCGATCTACAGAGTCCACATGCACAACTCTCACTAACAGACCTTTTTTTTTCCTTTTGAAAAGTCTCCTTACAATTTATCACTTATTTTTATGAGGCTTCTGTTTCACCTCAGGCTTCAAAAAAATCATAAGATTAATTATTTCACTCTGAAGATACAAGAGTTTGAGAAGCAAAAGTTTGTCCTAATAATTTGAATGTTAAAAAAAAAGGTTTTCATTAATCGAGCTAAATTGTTTAATTGCCTGTTGAAATCAGTATTGTGTTGCCTTGGACAACTCATACGACCCTCATGCATTCATTAAATTTTGCTTCATTACTTTTGATGATTGTCATTGTACTTTGGGCAATCCTTAAGCACGCTGATAATTTATTGCACTCTATTAGCAGAGGTGCGCCTTTTATACTCATATGCTTTTCGATTACTTTGGTTACTCCAACATTGACCAAGTATTTCCTCTCTGAGATATATTATAAAAATATGTTTATTGTTTGTATTTTTTAAACTTCATTTTGATGCATATAAATTATTTATTGCTCATTAGGTGCAATATTCCTGACTCATGCTTACCTTGCCTCAAATATAAAAATTATTATTTGTTTACCCTGCTTTTACAGAAGTAATATGAGTGTCTACCAAACAATTATTTTTAAGACAGTGCCTCTCAATTGAAGGCGATGGAAATACTTGGTCCTTAGACATATACCACCTTACACAACAGCAAACCTTTAATAAGGTGATGTTTCAATTCCACATGCAATTTACAAAACGCTGTTGGAATGAATAGCAAAGCAGGAGCATTTTGATTGAGTTGACACTGAGTTGACTTTATGAATTGAAGACACTAATAGTCAGTAACAAATCAAAACCACATAGTTTTAGCTAAATGTGGTGAAGTTTTATGGTGCTTGGATCACACATTTCTGTTATAGGCACCAGATCCATGAGCAAATGCATAAGCATAAACATTAGTAACTTAAAAGCGAGAAATATCTCTTTCCCTCATGAAGTTGATATCACTGGCGCTCATAAAAAGAACCCTCATAGGCATGTAATATCAAAACCATGAGGTACAGAAAAACAATTTTTCACCAAGTCTTTGAAACATAACTAAGGCACATGTCTAGAAGGAGCATAGTACCCAAATGCCTGCAAATTCACAGCACTTTTTGACCGATTCACCAAAGACTTAGTCTTTCACTGTCTTTAAACAAAAATTCTGAATTTTAAATCATAGGCCAAAATGGATTAGACACAAGACGTGCTTTCTTAACAATATGAAGGTCACTGCACTCACATGCAAATGAAAACCATACAACAACAATGAAAATAATTTAAGGAACGACACACTCTTATAATTCTTTAACACTGTCACAGACTCTCACAGAGAGTTAATTGTCTCTTTGACGAAATACCTAAAACACACTGGCCAGAGTGTGCATGACAAAAATAACAACACCAAATTTTACACTGTATATAGTCTTCCACAAAACTATTTGAAAATAGGATTTTAACATTTTTTTTCAACTTTGATCAATCTCTCTTCACTAATTTTACAACAAACAACAATGAAATCTAAGTGGGGCCGGAGGGGTCTGGGGCAGGGGAGTTGGGACGGGGCAAGGTTGGGGCGGGCGGGGGCACGAGGCCCCCTGAGGGGTAAGGGAAAGGGGCGGGGGGGTGTGGGGGGTGGTGCGAGGGGGGCCGACTGCCGGGGCCGCCTTGGCTCTGGTGGCTGTAGCTGTCGGACGTGGTAGTATCACAGAAGTCGTCAGTGCGGTCAGGCCCCGTCCCCGTCCTGCTCGCGGACATGGACATGGTCCTGGAGGTGGGTGCCACGAGGGACGTCTCGTCGTCGCAGTCGGCGTCCTCGTCCGCCGCCGCGATGTCCTCGCTGCTCACGTGCAGCGTGCGCAGCAGCGCGCGGTGCCTCTGTGCCGCCGTCGAGGAGGCCGTGATGAGCATCATCTCCTCGCCGTCGCCGCCGGCACCCCCGCACGGCGTGGCCGAGTCCTCGTCGTCCGTGGACAGGGCGCGCACCGCGGCGATGCAGTCCACCTGTCGCGAGGAAGATCGTCAGACCGGCAGCACGCCATCGAGGAGCTCGCCGCCACCAACCACGCCATCACTCACCTTCTCCGGGACGGGCGGCGGTTTGCTGCGGCCGAGGTTGAGGCTCCCGCGGCCGTAGCTGAAGCCCTGGCGGCCCTGGGGGGCCGAAGGCGGCGCGGCGGCGCTCTGGTTGGGCGGCGCCGACGCGGGGACGGAGACGGCTGCCGTGGCGGGCACGGCGGACAGCACGGCGGCGACGGCGGACGGGGTGAGCCCGCCCGCCCCGCGGGGCGCGTGAGCGTGCACGGTCTGCCGCCGCTTGCTGGGGCCCTGGTCCGGGCCCTTGCCTTTGACGGAGGCCTTCCTGCCCGCCATGGACGGCCGGCGCCACTTGCCGAACATCGAGGTGGGCGCGTTGGCGGGCGGCGTGGAGGGTTCTTTCTCGTTGACGGAGATCGACGTGAAGGTGAAGTTGGCGGGTAGGGAGTACACCTTCGCCAGCGGACGGTGGCCCTGCGCCTGCGCGGCGGCGGCGGCCTGCAGCATGCGCTCCTGCACCTCCTCCAGGAGCTCCTCCTGCTCCGCGGCCAGCTCGCGCTCCAGCTCTCGCTCCAGCTCCACCTCCATGTCCATCTCGTCCTCCATCTGCAGCGAAGAGGGCGTCAGGGTCGGCGTCAAGGGCCGCGTCAAGGCCAGCACCCGGCCCGGCCACCACTCAGTGGCCCAGAAGACCGGTGGAGGTGGCAAAAATTCTAGACGCGTTTTGAGCTTCAGAGTCTTTTAAGAGGACCAATGGATTCCTCATTCGAAAAGCAATCCATCGTAGGGTCACACGCTTGGTTCGAGTCCTGTTTAGCGACTCTGGGACTCAAAACGCGTCTAGAGTTTTGACCGCCTCCGCCGGTCTTCTGGCCCACTGTGCACCAGACTGGCTCGGCTTCACCAAGGCTCACCTGCTTGTGGGACTCCTCGAGGTGCTTCATGAGCACGGCCACCACCACGTTGACCAGCACGAACTGCGCCATGAGCACGAAGATGACGAAGAAGATGGGGGCGATGATGGGGGACGCGCAGCAGTTGCGCACGCAGTCCACGTGGCTGTCGCACGTGTCGTCGCGAAGCGTGTCCTTCATGATGCCGTTCCAGTTGTCGCCCGTCGCGACGCGGAACAGCGTCAGGAAGGCCATGCCGAAGTTGGCGAAGTGCGCGTGCTCGCCCAGGCCCTGGCAGGGGAACTCATCGCTGCACTCTGCGGGCGGAGCAGGGCGGAGCGGGTAAATTACTTACTGACGTGCGAGGAAACACTGTAAAAACTTGAACACGAAACGAGAAAAAAGGATCTACCCAGGCGGCCGAACAGCTCGACGCCCAGCGCGGCGAATATGAAGAAGAGCAGGAAGAAGAGCAGGCCCAGGTTGCCGACCTGCGGCAGGGCCTGCATCACGGTGTCCAGCAGCGCGCGGATGCCCTTGGCCATCTTCAGGAGCTTCAGCACTGCGGAGGGAAAAAAACAACGGGGAAACATTAGCCTCGCAAAGAGAACCGCAATGTCTCTGAATGTTACGGCCTGCGCCTTACCGCGCGCGATCCGGAGCACCCGCATGACCCGGATGATGGTGGGGTTGATGGGGATGATCTTGGACTCCAGCTCCTCCAGCACGATGCCGATGACCGACAGGATGACAATGCCCACGTCCAGCTGGTTCCACTTGTCCTTGAGGTAGATCCGCAGCCCCAGCGCCACCAGCTTCATGGTCAGCTCCAGGATGAACACGGCGGTGAAGAAGTAGTTGAAGATCTTGAGCGCGTAGGACAGGGGCTGGCGAAAGGCGAATCAGTTTAGTGAAAGCAGTTTAAGGTGGCGCGTGCGTCAGGTGGGGGTTGAGGGCCACGCACCTTGGGCATCATGTAGAACTCCAGGGCCATGGTGACGACGTTGAGGCCGATGACGGCGGCGATGGCCAGGTCGAAGTACTTGGACGTGACCACGTTGTGCACCAGCATGCGGCCCTTGCCGTAGCCGCTGTAGTAGGGCGGCTCGTGCATTCCTGAAACAGCAAAAATTTGTAAACAGGGGTAAAAACTCGAGCGACTCGGTATTCGATCCCGGGAGCGGCACTCACTCCGCCGCTTCTTCTCCATCTGCTTGGCGCGCTTGGCGAGGCGCCGCACGCGCTCCTCCTTCTCCTGCTCCTCGCGGCACCGGTGGAAGTTCTCGACGACCACGCCGACGAACATGTTGAGCACGAAGAAACCCACGAGCAGGATGAAGGAGATGAAGTAGAGCAGCCGCCACTCGTTGTAGTTCTCGATGGGCTGCTGGTCCACGCCCACCGCGTCCAGCCCGGTGTACATGATGTTGACCCAGCCGTCGCGCGACGACAGCACGAACAGCGACATGAGGGCCTTGGGCAGGTCGTCGAAGTTGTACTTGCGGTTGGTCCACTTGTTGCCGCGAGCCTCGCACTCGGTGCGGTTGCGCACGTTCTTGATGTTGGTGCCGTCGCAGTAGTAGAAGGCGCCCTTGAACAGCTGCACGCCCAGGATGCCGAAGATGATGAAGAAGGTGCAGCAGATGAGCACGATGTTGCCGATGGGCCGCAGCGAGGACAGCAGCGTCTGCACCACCAGCTTGAGGCCGGGCGCGCGGTTGATGACGCGCAGCGGGCGCAGCGACCGCAGAAGCCGGAACACGCGCAGGATGCCGAAGATGCGCGGGCTGCTGGACGAGATGAGCGACATGAGCAGGTCCACGATGGAGATGATGACGAGCGCGCCGTCCATGATGTTCCAGCCCGACGTGAAGTACGCCTCGCGGCCGTACAGCATCGAGCTGTCGATCACCTTCACCATCATCTCGACGGCGAACACGGCCGTGAAGATGTAGTTGGCCGTGGCCAGGAACATGCGCTCCTTGGAGTCGGGCGGGATGTTGGGCCGCTCCATGGCGAGCGTGATGCAGTTGAGGCCGATGAAGAACAGCACCAGGTTGTCGAACCAGCTCTTCTGCACCAGCTCCTGGCACCACAGTCGAACCCTGCGGCCAAACAGGTAGCCTTCCAGTATCCACTCACGATCAATCAAAAACAAAACAAAAACGTTTGGTAGTTGGTGTTGACCTACCTGTTGTTCGGCGGGAAGATCCAGAGGGAGTACTCCTCGCGGTGCCTCAAGAACTCCGGGGGCTCGATGATGTAGAGGAGCTTCGGCGGCAGGATGGGCGGCGGCGGGGTGGCCGCCACGGCGTCCTCGGCCTCCTCGCTCAGCTCCATGGCCTGCGCCTGCATGTGCTGCAGCTCCTGTGCGCGACGGCCAGGCAACGCCGCCGGCGTCAAAACAAAGCACTCCGAAAAGCGAAAAAATGATCCTGGTATGCGGAGACTCACCTTGAGCTGCTGCTGCAGGATGGAGGAGCCCAGCGAGAGGGAGCGCGTGCTGAGCGGGGCCAGCGGGTCGAGCATGAGGTCGCCGTGCGAGTCGTAGCCCTCGGCCAGCAGCAGCTGGTTCACGGCCTGCGTGTGGAGGTGCGCGTTGGCGCTCAGCTCGTCGCACTGCAGCGAGTTGGACCGGCGGCTGGTGCTTCTGGGGGAGGAACCAGATCGTCAGAAAGGCCTCGTCTGTCAGTTTCAACAAAAACCTGGCGGTGACGACGCACATGTACGACCGCGGCGGGCTGACGTTGACGGTGGCGGGGAGGTCCGGCTCGCTGGGGATGTGCACCGACAGCGGTCCGAACGGAAGCGGTGACGGTGGCGTGGACACTGGGGTGGGGCTGGGGGCGGATCCGGGGGGCAGCGAGGGGGTGGCGGAGCGGCCAGACCACGAGACCCGCCCCCGCAGCGAGTTCTGGGGGCTGAGGCTGGGCCGCCTGGACCCGCCACCGGGACCGCCACCGGGACCGCCGCCAGGACCGCCCCCGGGCGGAGGAAGACTCAGCGCGCCGCTCAGCGCCCCGATGCTGCTTCCGTTGTTATTGTTGTTGCTATTGTTATTGTTGTTGTTGGCGTGCACGTTGTTGTTATTGTTGAGACCCTGGAAAGGCAGAGGCGTTGGTTAGAGCGATTAGACCCCGGAGTCCGTCGGGGAAGGGCGGCGAGGCTGACCTGGGTGTCGTTGCGGATGGAGGCCAGCAGGCGGCCGTTGCAGGTTGAGTGGTCGGCGCCCAGGCTGCTGTTGTTGAGCGGGACGTCGTCGGCGTCCTCGGCCTCGGACCCCGAGTGGCGCCGCGACTTGCGCCGCAGCGACGGCCTGGCCAGCTTCCAGGAGCAGACTCGGCGCAGGCAGGGCGACACGCTGCGGGCAGGGAACACTTAGAAGGCACGCGTAGTGTCCGGCAGTGCAGCGGTCCGATGACCAGTGCACAGTGGGCCAGGAGACCGTGGAGGCGGTCGAAATAAAGGACGGGTTTGAGATCCAGAGTCGGTTGGTGATGTTCCGATCGACCGTCCGACCGAGGGACACCTCCGCACACACGCGTACCTGCCGGTGCTGTCACGCCGCGCCGTGCTGGAGGACGCCAGGCTGAGGCGGCGGGGCGGCGCCGGCGGCGGCGCTTGGGGCTGCGGGGGCTGCGGCGGCTGCGCGATGGACTGCTGCAGCGGCGTCTGCTGGGCGGCCGGGGGCGCCGGGGGCGGCGTGGGCGCGGGGCTGGGGGCCGCGGGCGTCGGCGGCGTCCACTGGCTGTGGCTGTGCACGTTGAACTTGTTGTCGGGCGGCTTGAGCAGCGACATGCTAGTCTGCGAGGACTGCAACGAACGTGGCGCCGGTTAGCAGGGGGTTCACAGCAGCGGGGCGATGACGTCAGACTCGCGTCACTCACCACCGAGCGGTCGATGGAGTCGATGGACAGCGTGGAGCCGGCCAGCAGCGTGATGGTGGGCAGCGCGTGGCGGCCGCTGTCCGTGGCGCCGGGGGAGTCCTGCGGCGTGGCTGCAGTGTGCGTGATGACGGGTGCGTCCCGGCCGAACAGCATCTTGCTCTCTGCGCAGCCAAAGCAACCGACGACTCAGTCCCGGGTTCGATCCCCACCAAGGCCATCACTCCGACCGCGCTTCGAGCGCCGCCACGCCTTACCTTTCTGGATGTTGCACTTGGGGTCGGAGCCGGTCTGCAGTCGCTGCCAGTTCTCCTTGTCGCGGTGCCCGTTGTCCCGCGCCTTGCGCCGCAGCTCCTCGGCGCTGCGCCACCGGTCGCGCAGCGAGTCGCCCTGCGCGTGGCGCGGCAGGCCCTCGTGCAGGCAGCTGCTGGTGTCCGAGCCCGAGCAGGACCGCGACGACCCCGTGCCGTTGCCCATGGCGTCCAGCTGCTCCGACAGCTCCGAAAGCTTGGCAGCGTGCTTGGCCGCGTGCTTGGCCATCTCGCGCTGCTCGCGCTCGCGCCGCTCGTTGCGCTGCGGGAAGGCAGTGTCTCTGTCTCTCACGCACTCACGGGGCGTCCCGTTCAGGTGCGAGAGAGACTGGTAATGGCCGAGCGCCCGCAAGACGGCGCATAGGCCACGCGCCGCGCTGCCGTGTCGCGGTGGTGCCTACCCGCCGATCCGCAGGCGCTCGACGCGACACCCAGACTCACCTCTGACGAGAAGCCCTCGACCAGGATGGCCACCAGCAGGTTGAACAACACGTAGTTGCCGAAGGTCATGAGGGCGACGAAGTACAACGCCGCCCAGTGGCTGGTCTTCTCCATGCCGTTAAACAGCACCACGTTCCAGTCCTCCTGCGTCAGGATCTGCCACAGGGAAGGTTAGGGCACGGCCACGGGGCACAGTGTGGCGGCACTGGACTCGGAAGTGACGACATTTGTGCATTTCAAGCGCCTCTGCGGCTTTTTATTGTTATTTTAAATTCAAGTTTTATGCTTGAAAATAGGACAATAAGCAGTTACTATAAATCCGCGTTAGTTCGTTCATTAGTTACAACGGCAAAGTGCAAATCAATAATATGGGCAAAAACAAAGGCACAATCAAAACTTAGCACACATGGACGGTAGCATGCCGGTAAGACAATAATGCATGCTTCTTCACGAACACAATTTTTTCCACAAGTCATGCAAAAATTCGGTCCGTGCATGCCATGCTCAATTTGATGCTCAAACATTTATCTCCCAGAAAACGCGGCACTTCAAAAGGTTTTTTTTTTTGCTATTTTAAACCGAAAATGCACAAGTGAATCACGATAAAAAGGCGCAAAACATTCTAATTTTCAAAAAAGTAGCAAACAAATAATAAGTCTGAAGCAAAAGAGCAAGGTGGTGTACGCACAAAAATATGTGATCGAGGAATAAAAAAGTGTTTGAAAAAATCTGCTGCATGCAGGCACAGCACACACCCAGTGCGAAATGGACTAGAGGGGAAAGTGCATTGAAGAACTCAGACAAGCTGAGAAGTGCGACGCCACCTAGCGGGAGAGGGCAAAACCACAGGCACGACCACAAAAGACTAAAGAGTCACTAGTCATCCTCGAAAAATGCATTCCCGATCTACACCGAACCGAACTGCTCATTCCAACGCATGTCACTAACTATCACAAAGAAATACCAACGACTAGAAAAAGAAAACGACAGTCATATTGTGTCCGAGGCGAGTCACTAGACGCGCGTTCCCGCGCTTTCGTTGGCTCCAGGGCTTACCTGGAAGACGGTCACCGTGGCCCAGAGGATATTATTAAAGTGCTTGCGATCGCAGACGCATTTGGGGTCTCTCTCGATGATTTCGGCACACGTGCACCGCCGCGAACCGTCCGCAAGCATGCAAAACTTACCGCCAAACAGGTACATCCCGAGGATGCTGGCGGACAGAAAACAGAGAGTCGTAGCCAACACGGTACCGCACGCCCCGTGTTTGTCTGTGTGGTGGAGGCCTGGGTGGAGGCCTGGGCACTCCTTGTCTACCTCACGGCCGCCCACCCTCTCGGCCTCCTTCACCTCCACGGCCTTTGGGCGCCACGGCCCCTCACAGCCCTCTTGACCACGCTCGAGGAGGGCGGGGCGGGCAAGCGAGGCCGAGGGAGGGGCGGAGGCTGGAGGCCGAATGCTAGAAGCCTACAGTGCAGGAACCGGCTCTAGGTCTGGCAGGGCGGGCGCGAGCGACGAGGGTTGCAACGCTCCGAGAGCCCGTCCAATCGGCCCGCCGCCGGAGCGAGGCAGGTATTCAAACAGTGCTACTCTACGAAAGAAATGAACTCGAAAGAATAAATATAAATAATTTGGTGAACGGAGCGACGCTAATGCGCCCTCGTGGAAGTGGCAGGCTTTCACTCTAAGCTAGCGGCATCTATTGGACGGGCTCGAGAGAATGTTTCTTTCTTTTTAAATTTATTTTATAGAGTGGAATCAAAGTTGTATTTGCGGCGTCGATTGGAGACCCTGTTGAATTGAGAACATTTATAGGGTGATGGAAATGTGTCGCGGCTGAAGACAAAGCTGGTTTAGAAAACATGTTTGGATTTGAGTTCGCTGTTTGTGTGGCAGCACTGCAGCTCGGCCAGGTGTGGTTTGCAGATGTTGGCAGCCCTGCGTATGTTTTGAGCCTGGCCTGTAAGTTGCAACATGAGATGATGTGTCAGTTAAATCAGTGTTTGCTCGCTACGTGACTCATTTCGGGCCAACCTAGTCCAGTCACCTTATGGTCCATTCGAAGGGAAAAAAAAACCTTTTAGAGGGTAAGAGGTCAAAGGGAGAAAATGACGGAAAAAAGGGGTTCCATATAGCGAAGTATAGAGACAGAAAAAGGTGTGAAAGTGAAAATAAGAGACAGAATAAGAAGAAGTAATGGAGTCAAGCCTCCACAAACATTCACTCAGCGATCTGAACACGGTTGTTAACTACTCTACTGTATGAGCGTCATCTCTGTGTCGAGTATGAAATACAGCAATAAAGTTGTGTTTCAGATGTTTTCACTTTTGATTTAATCCCGGAGGAAACGCATGCTTAGCTGAGAAGTCTCCGCCTCTCCTAGTTGATTTCTCGGTTCATCTCGTGTCTGTGGAAAGTATCGTGGTCATCTTCAGATTTTGGGACATCGTTTATTTAGCTCTCGGTTCGGATTAGTTTTGTCTTTTCGTGTTGAACGTGTATTATCATTATTATTATCCATTTAAGACGTTTATTTATCGTTGATGATTAACCCGTGTAAGCTGTTAAAACTTTTAAACTTTATTGTCTAGTGATTATTAAATGATCATTAACTGTTCTGAGTACGTAGCGTCTACCATTGCTACGTCTACCCTGTGTGCTTTTTTTACGTACCTGAACCTGAACCCGGACGCGACCCGACTACGCAACAGATGCAGTAGTGCGGTTCGGTTGTAACTTTCTAAACAAGATACTCTATCCAATATTGTTGTGGCGTCGGCCAACGGCTGACATAAAAAATACCATACAAATATAATAATACCAACAACAATAGTATAAAGTAATATAGTAGTAAATAGTAATAATAACAATAATACACACTACGTGGTGCAGAACGGTACGAAAAAATGATCGGCAGGTGGAGGCGAATGCCACCGTTAAAAAAGGACAATCTTAATCGAGTCAACCATCGCTTTTGTGATTGTGTCGACCATTGTCGCATACCAGTGCGTAAACACAATACAACTGAGGAAGACCAGTCAAATTTTCAGTGGATTCGATCGTCCCTTTTTAACGGTGGAGGTTCTACGCGACGAGGTGGTCGTGTCTCTATTTTCTAGCGACGAGAGCGGAGCCGAGTGGGGACGTCTGATGAATGGGACGGATGGGACCTTGGACGGGACGGCGCGCGGCGCATTCAGATTCCAATGCGTGCCGTTCGGGGCGTTCGGGCCGTTCGGGACGACTGGGGGCTGAAGGCTGAAGCCTGAAAGGCGAGGCGGCTGCAGAGAGGCGCCCGGCCCGGCGCGCGGAGTCTCAGAGGCGGGCGTCGACGCGCTGGCGCAGCTCGGCGCAGCGCGTCACGGAACGTGTCTATTCTACCTTCTACCGCACGCATCGCTCGACGCACGCGGTCGGCCTCGCGGCCCCGGTGACCTCGTGGCCCGCAGAGCCGTGACCTCGGCCGCGGCCTTGTGACTGGCGGTCTGTCACCACTGCACTATTGGTTCACCGTCAGTGCTCCCGTTGCTCTACGGCGGCAGCGCGGCAGCTCGCGTCTACGGCCAAGCGGGGAAAGACCAAAAGGCTCCCGGTATGCGCGGGGCGCCGCCCTGCACCCCCTGCAGCGGTGTCCTCGTCCCAGGCAAGGCGGTGTATGCTCTACGTCAACAACTTCTACGCAGTGTCTACGGAATCGGAAAGAGAGTGGATGTGGAGAAAACGGCCCGCGGCTTGTTGCAAGCTGGCAGGGCTTTACTTCAAGTGCAGGCGCCAAAGTAGCCTCGCGTGAAAGGGACGGTCTTGGTTTAGCCCTCTTCCTCGCTGCCAAAGCGAGCTCACCAACACTACGGTGCGTGCGGCAGACCAAAAGTACTAGATACGCAAAGCGCGCGGCCTACAAAATGCGCGCCAAATCTAACCAACCGCACTGCGCCTCAGGCGGCCGAGGGCTGGTCGGAACTGTCAACTCTACCAAGGCCGAACGGGCAACCTTCTCTCCCCGCGGTGGGCGGCGGTGGGGACAAGCGCGAGAACACTGATAACCAAGCGAAACGCGCTGTGCTGCGAGCCATCTACGCGTTTGCTGGCATGCCACGGCCATGCCACGGCCATGCCACGGCCATGCCACGGCCATGCCACGGCCATGCCGGACAGGCAGAGCTGGCAGCCTCACGTCCGACTTAGCGCAGACACAAGCTGGCAGCCGAAAGGGCCTTCGGCGAGGCCCGAGGCGAGGCCGAGGCCGTAGGGGTGCGGTTGGACGTGCGCAACGGCTAAAACGAGTGCCAAGCGGAACTTACGATGCGGGAAACAGAAATAATAATGAAAAACAAGAAGGCAAGATAAAAGGAAGCAAAACAAAAAAACAAAAACAAAACACAAAAAAATAAAAGTGAAAAAAAAAAACAACAAACAGGAGCAGAGAAAAGTGAACTCAAGTACCTGGAAGACAGTGACTAGGGCCCATAGCAAAGAGTCAAAGTTCTTGCGATCACACTGTTCACTGTCGGACTTGTCACCCGTTTCTTTTCTGCAGAACTTGCAACCGAACAAGTTCATCCCAAGTATACTACAAGAGGGACAAAATCGCCATCAGATCAAGTTGAAACATGAACGGAGCGGGGGAGGCGGGAGTCGGGCGGCCGTGGGGGGCGCGGCGGACCCGCCGGAAGAATGCGGATCGGATTTAGAGAGAAAGAAAGGAAACTGTATACACGCCTCACAGTGCTGTGGCTTTTGTCTTCGTTTTTACCGCACTTTTGGAAACAATACCGGGCATTCTTCCCTCCCTGGCGCCGACTCCCACCACTCCCTGAAACACAGCACGCCACGGGCCGCAGGCGGGCGGGCCGGCCGCCGGGCAGCCGGCCAGCCAGCCAGGCGCAATCTGCAGCGCACACTGCGATTGCCCACCACCACACCCGGGCCAACAATTAGAGCAGGACAGAGCGAGGCGTCGTGATCGCCGTCTTCTTGGCCGCACGACGGTCACTGCCTGCAAGGACACTGCCTGCAAGGACACTGCCTGTAAGGACACTGCCTGTTAGGACACTGCCTGCGAGGACACTGCCTGCAAGGACCGCGGCGAGGCGAGGCGCGGACGACGCCAGATTATTGCTTCAAAAGAAATTTCAAACTCGGCGCGCCCCTTTCTATTAGGCCGGCCATTTCCCTTCGGCCCTCCGGAGAAGATTAACGCGGCCTCGGCCGCCTCGGCGGGGATCACCGCCACGCCACCGCAAAACTCGACCGGAGAAATCCACATTTTACGCTGAAAGTTGCGGAGAGGTTGCGGCCGAATGACCGCCGCAGCCGCGCGGCGCCGCGCCAGCCGCACGGTGGACGCGCCTCGACACTGGTTAATAAAAAAGGTAGCAAACTCCCCCCCTCCCCACCAACACACTCGAACGGGCCACACACCCACACACAACAACAGGCCCTCATGTCGAAAACAAAAGGCACAAAGTTACACTTTATCAAACGGAAAAGAAAGCCCCTCCTGTCAGGAAACGTAAACAAACACGTGGCTTCCTCTCGGGCGACCGGACGCTGCTCCAGGGAGGGAAAAGAGGGCATGGTTAGACGCGGCCGGCAGAGACGGCGGCGGCCTGGCGGAACTCACCTAAATATAAAAATAAAAAGAATGAGCAGCGAGAAGAAGATGGCGACGTTGTCCATGGTGCGCAGCATGACGAACAGCTGGCGGCGCAGGTTGGGCAGGAAGCGCACCAGCTTGAGGATGCGGAGCAGGCGGAACGTGCGCAGCACGCTCAGCCCCGACGAGCCGCCGCGCTCCGAGCCGTCCAGGCTCTGCTGGCACAGCTCCACCGCACTGCAACAACCGGGAGGCTCACAGTGGATAAGGCCGGACACGTTTTCAGCTCCAGAGGCGCTGAATGGGACTCGAATCGAGCGTGTGACCCCACCAATGGATTGCTCTCCGAACGAGGAGTCCATTGGTGGGGTCACACGTTCGGTTCGAGTCCTGTTTAGCGACACTGGAGCTAAAAAACGCGTCTAGAGTTTCGGCCGCCTGGTCTTGCCGCGAAACGAAATGCCGAGACACTTTGAATCTGCTTGCCTTAGAATAACGATGACGCCGTCGAACACGTTGAAGCCGTTGCTGATGTAGCCGAACGGGCCCTCGGCCGTCACCTTGAGCAGCATCTCCACGGCGAAGATGGCCGAGAAGACGATGTTGCTCGTCTCGACGGCCACGGTCATGTACTCGGGCTGCGGCAGGCAATCGGGCGGTCTTATTTTGATTCGGTGCGACGGGGAAAGAGGTTGTCTCGCGCAGACATGCGCGGCTTTCAGCCAGAGATAAAGAGGCAGACTGCGAGGATATTGTGCGCCCCCCTCCCACTCGCCTCGGGCCCTTTTGTCGGGCATTCCCAGACATTCTATTCATAGAGGGGCCGGCCGGGCCGCCACAGTCACTGACCTGCTCGTGGTACTCGATGCCCATGCTGAGCGTGTTGAAAAGGATGGCGAGCAGGATGCCCTGCTGGAACCACTTGTGCTCCACGAGGCGCTTGACGAAGCGCCGCGCGTTGCGCAGGCAGCTCACGGTGCACGTCTTGGCGCGCACCAGGCAGCGTCGGCGGCGACGCAGCGCCGTGTCCCCGCCGTCCAGCATCACGGCCCACTCGCCGCCCTCGGCCTGCCGGAAGCGTAACGTAGTGCTCAGCGTGCTCGCGTGCGGGGTCGCGGTCGCGGGATCGAGTCCCAGTGGCGGCGGTTCGTTTTTTACCTGCATGGCGCACGTCTGACACGCGCACGACGCGCACGTGCAGCAGTCGGCGGCGTTGCTGCGCGCGCTGCGGGGGCTGCACGTGGAGCAGCAGCAGCAGGACGCCGCGGTGGCGGACAGCTCCTGCTGCTGGCGCTGCAGGGCCAGCGTGTCGCCGATGACGACGCCCTTGCCGAGCGTCGAGAAGAGCGAGTTGAGCGACAGCGCCGTCTGGCCGGTGGGCAGGGCGGCGCTCAGCGCGCCGGACAGGGCGAGCAGCTCCTGGCACGTGAGAGGCTGCGGGGCCACGGCCGGCACGGCGCCCGCCGCGCTCGCCGCCTCGCTGTCCGCCGTCTGCGTCGTCTTGTCGCCCTGGCCGGGGCCCTGGCCGGGGCCCTGCACCAGCACCACCTCGTTGAACATGACGGAGCTCCGGCGTCGGGGACCGCTCTGCGAACCGCCCTGCGGCACGGTAGAATCAACAGAAGGGAAGGCAGAGCGCTGCATCAGTGCGGCGAGGAAGCCCAAGCGAGAAGTAAGTGTGAAGCACACGGGAGTGGTTAGACGAAGGAGAAGGAGTGAAACCGTTAGTGCGCACTGCCGCCGCTAGGGCCGTGCAGCGCGCTGGCGGGGCAGCGCAGGGCCTTGGGCCAGCCTTTAGTCCGGCCCTTGGGCCTCTACAGAGTGGCTGCAAGTACAGTCGGCGATACGTGAGAGGGTGACGTGTCCACAAGAAACGAAATGGCAAAGTTCCAACCAACAGATACCAACAATGGCCGCCCAAAAAGCTGCACAAGAAGCGAGAGTGTTAGTCGGCATGCTGCGCAGTGCCTGCCCCTTGGCTCGGGGCCTCGCCTCGCCTGCACGCAGCCTCGTTGCCTCCACGCAGTGCCACGCAGGGCCACGCACCTCGCTGCCGGGGACGTCGAGGCACGTGCTGGGCACCCTGAGGAGGGACGGCCTGGGGGCGGGGACGCCGAGCGACCCATCAGTCTCGGACACCTCGGCCGACGGCGGGCCTGTCCCCACCCCCACCCCCACCCCCGCGGCCCGGGGCTCGGGGCCTGCTGTTGGTTCCTGCGCGCCAAGACAGGGATCGTGAGGGCCGGGTCATGGTTCGGGGGTGCATGAGCTGGGCCAGGGCCTTGGCCGCCTTGGCCAGGGCTGCGGGCCGCGGCCGTGCCTTGTCGCCGGGACTGCAGCAGCGGGACTTTCGGTGGTGTCCGCGGCCCACCGCGCGCCGCCGCGTCCACGCACATTGCCGCAGTGTCGCGCCTCGCGCAGTCTCACCTGTGAGGCCTCCTCGCCGGACTCCCCCGCGGGGGGGCTGCCGGACCCGGAGCCCGAGCCGGAGCCCTTCGGGGAGCCGCCCGGGGCCGCCTTGGGGCCGCCGGCGATGTAGGGGCCCAGCGCCCCCACGGCCGACGCGGCGGGCTGGTGGTTCACTTGCTGCTGCTGCTGCTGCACTTGTTGCTGCGTCTGCTGCTGGATCTGTTGCTGCTGCTGCTGGGCCTGCTGCTGCTGCAGCGGCGCCATGTGGCAGTTCCGCACTGCGTAGTTGTTGTGGTGGTGGTGATGGTGGTGGTGGTGGTGGGCTGGAAGCAAAAGTTAGTCCGTTTAGATCACGCGCCGCGCGTCAGGAGAGGTTCACAGTCGAAAGCCAAATTCAAGGCGCATCACCACAGGGGAAACTGTGCCTCGTTGAGAGTTTTGACTGGAGAGACTTGAGAAAGGTTATATCCTCTCTACTGCTATTTTAATTAACATTTATCACGGTACAACGTGTATATTTTTCTCCGAGGCACCGACCCGTGAGATGGACAGGGGATTCCTAATCCCCCGGCCGCAATGGCCAGCAAGCGCTCACTGTTCACCCACCTAGATTTTTCGACGTGTGGTGGTGGTGGTGATGATGGTGGTGGTGATGGTGATGGGGCTTTCGCACCCAGTCTGAAACGGAGCGCGCCGCAGTGATTAGAGGATGCACACGCAGGTCCAGCACACAAAGTGCACACGCACACACACACAGACACACAGACGCGCGCAGCCTGCGCAGCCTGCGCCACGCAACAAGTCCGGTCGATAGGGCGAGGTGCCCCCGCGGCCCTCGCCGCCCTCGCGCTGCCCTTGTAGGTCGTCCGGGGTCACGGTGGCCGCCCTGCAGTGCCCTACTAGTGCCCTACCTGCCCTGCGGACTCGTTTCGAACAGCGCCTCACCGGTCTTCTGGCCCACTGTACGGAGGGAGACGCACGTCGACGACTCAGACTCACCCGAGCAGGAGCCCTTGTGCGGCTGGTAGGGCCGCTGCGCCGCCTTGCGCTGCTGCCACTGGTACCTCAGGACGCGGTACTTCTTGACGAGTCGCCGCTTGCCGCGCCGCCAGAGGTGCGCCACGTACCTGCGGACACACAGCCACAACCACGCCGTCAACCAACGCTCCGACAAGCCGGCACCGACGTCGCGAAGCGTGGCGCACTCACTTGACGATCTCCGCGTAGCACGACGTGGGCTCCGAGTTGTTGGTGGACGAGGTGAGCGTGGACGTGGACTGGAAGCGCGCGCGCTCCAGCCGCATGCGCTCCATCTCGCGCTTCTTGGTCTCGGAGAACTGCGTGGCGATGACGACCAGGCACAGGTTGATCATGAAGAAGGAGCCGATCTGCGGACAAGGCGGAGCCGCGGAGCGGGGCGCGCGTCAGGACCGTCAGGACCATCTGGGCGCCGAGGGGAGAGACCACCTCCACGCTGGTCTTCTGGCGCACTGTGCGGGTGGGGTACTCACCACGATAAGCAGCACGAAGTAGATCCAGTCCCAGAAGGAGTGCGCGTCTTGCACGTAGTACATGATGTCCGACCAGCCCTCCAAGCTGATGACCTGTGGCACCACCAAACACACATTGTTTGACTAAAACGCGCAAAAAATAGGATTTTCTTGAATATTTGTTTGCTTACGTCAATACTTCAAGAATATAAATAGGGGTACGCCGACTGAAATGCAATCCATTACTGATCCACTCCACCCAGGAATACATCACATGTTTGATTCGGGTCCTGCATCTTATGCCTAGAGTAGTTAGCAGTTAACTGGCCCCCTCCCCACCCCGGCCAGCCAGCCGCTCGGGGGCGGTGTGATCTTGAGTGGCGGTGTGGGGCGAGGCGAGGCGAGGCGGCCACGTTTGATCCACCGGCCCCGCCTGCCAGCCCCGCCAGCCAGCCCCGCCTTGCTTCCCTAATGAAGCTGTCGGCCCCACATTAAGGCCGGCCAGGATGACGAGCGCACAATTACACGCGGACACGCAGACAGCACACTGATTCCGAGAGTCGTTTTCGTCGCTCTGTCTCTCTCGCACCTTTAAGGGGCGCCCGCGAGTGCGAGAGAGACAGAGCGACGAAAGGGGCTCGCTACGCTTGTTACGGCCGCGGCCAAACAGCGAGCCCTTTAAAAGCTTTCGAATCAGCTTAGGGCGGCGCGGCGTGCGGCTGAGGCTGGAGCGGGCTGGAGGGAGGCTGGAGCGAGGTGACTGACGGCGGCCGTGGTGGGCGCTGGCGGCCCTGGTGGGCCGGCTTGTCTTGGCGGGCCGTCCCTACAAGGCCCACATTTGCATAATCTGCCCCGACCACCGCGACCCACCCCACCCCGCCCCGCCCCGCCGTCTCCGCGACCATTACTCAGCACCTCTTTATGTGACCCGTAAACGGAGCCGCGCTTGGCGCCGCCAGTCGAGGAGCCACTCACCAGGAAGATGGCGACCCAGGCCAGGCCGATGTTGTCGAACGAGATGGTGCCCTGGAAGGGGTTGTTGCCGTTGGCCTGGCAGTCCGTGTAGTACAGGTTCCAGTTGACGCACGTCTCGTTGGCGGACACCTCGTCCTTGAGCAGGCTGTACACGGCGCGCTGCGGCGCGGGCGCGGTGCACGTCACGTTGCCGATCTTGTAGGGCGGGATGTCGGAGCACAGGTGCATGCCGTGGTCCTCGGGCTTGCTGCAGATGTAGTCCTTCTCCTGGTCCATGAGCTGGTAGTACTGCACGAGCGGCCTGCGGGGAAGGACGCGTGTGAGTCCCGCCTCCTGGGACGCTCTGTCTGATTTGATTTCGGGTCCAGAGAGTAACCATGTGTTCCGTCTCATGCAAACGGCCTCGCTGCACTTTGAGTTTCTCAAAACCGTTTCTTTTGGCCAATCTTTTTGGTTCAGAGCACGAGTACACACAAGCAACGTGAAATTTACGAGCTGGGACCCATACGTTTCTAGTCTTGCCGTGTACTTATAGTTTTGTGTAGAAAATGTTCTAATATTTACAGAAGCGATCATCTAGGCACACCAGAAATATCAAAAAGTATCCTCCATGCACTCTCCGGAACATTCTTCATTACGCAATCAACAGTGCTGAATTTTCCTTCAACGCAGCTAGTATAGAGTAATACTGAAAGATAAAGTCTCAGTGAAGTGTTGACAAGGGTGCTTTGTGGTGTACTGGCTCCATGCACCGACAAAATGATTTGCTACATGCTCGAAAGCTCAGCAAAATATTACTTCAAAAACACTGACCACGTCTCAAAAATAGCAGTGGACGCAAAAAAAAAGGTTACAAAAATTTTAAAGTCAGAGAAATGACAGGATTTGTCAACCAGATTCGACTTTTCCGTACGAAAGGGCAAGGAGAAAAAGTTAAACTATTTAAACGATCGAAACCGTCTCACAAGACGGAACACAAGTACTTGACAGGTCTTAACAGTGTGAAATGAAACGCATATAAACTGCTCATTCACTCTGACAAAAAAAAATATTATTGAAAAAAAGAGGTTTTTAAAAAGACAGCGGTCCACCACAATGAGCTCTATGGAAACGAAACACGAGGCGAGCCAGCGGCTCTAGAGGCACTGCTACACTAAACACTCTTAGCAAACACAGAAGAAATCACAACCCGATGAGCCAGAGTACACTGTTAATAGTAACGTCGTCCACGAAACAAGGACTCAAGCCATAAAGTTTGTCCCTGTCCGACTTGGCACCCGCCCCGGCGCTCTGCGCTCGCTCCGCGCTAGGGTCCAGACGGCCCGGACGCAATGAAAGAAATTGGAGGCTATCTCTGATGCCGTTGGGTCGGAATGACGGCGGGAACTATGAAAACCGCACTAGAGATTTGTAAACCCGAGGCAATATCCACGACAAAAAAAAGAGACATGACGAAAATTAAGTAATACTCTTGCGACAAAACAGCTTGCTTTAGTATTGATTCGTGATGAGACATCGGGGGTGTACCAAGTCAAACGGGACGAGAGCGAAAAAAAAGGGGTTGAAAAAAAGGAACAAACAAACGAACAAACAAACCAGAACGTATGTACAGTACAATACAATAATAATTCAAACACAGGCATCGACGAGAGACCACCGCACAGTAAGAAGGGAAACTAGTTGAAGATGAGTCTAGTTGTCACAGGCTGCAGGCAAGGAACCTGGAATGGTGAGCAGAGCAGACCAAGCGCCCATCACGGCCAAGAGAGGCCATAGTAAGAAGCCCCGCGCCCCGCGCCCCCGTGCCCCGCGCCCCCGTGCCAAGGGCCAGGGGCTCTACCCCGAGCCAGGAGGCCTCAACGGTCAGTTCAAAAAGAGTGCGACGCGGTGAGCAGCGTTCGTGTGTGTGAGTGTGTGTGTATGTGGCGAGTTCTTTGAGTGTGTGTACGTGTGGGTGTGGCGGGAGCGCGGAGCGAAAAGAAACTGATACGAGCATCAAGCATTCCAGTGGTATGGCTCCAACCCAAGCTTACAAGGTCACTCTCGATCGAATCGTGAACTCTTCCTCTAGATCCCTGAAACAGACAGTGGCGTGAGCAGACACACGACAGTGCATGCAGCATTGCAGCGGCGGGACGTTTAGGCCGACAGTCCCGACAAGGTGGCAAAGGGGAACGCCGTTTTGCACGGTTCCGTTTTATTTACAAAAGATTAGGGAGCCGTCGGGAAATTCAGGTGCGGATCCAGGGGAGGGGAAATGGGGGTAATGACCCCTTATTGGGGTGCTAGACAGGCTGCCTGGAAGGTAGGCAACAAGCACTGCCTTGCCCCTGTGCGTCGGTAAACAGGCAATAGTTTCCTCCCTCGTCACAGAAAATCCGCGTCATGCCATCGCGCACCGTAGGCGCTACACTGCAGGGAGCTGGGACTCGCGCCGGGTGGGCGTGAGTGCGTGACACACACACACACAACGAAGCGACGGCGGCGACCTCTTGGGGAAGAAAGCGGGAAGGCGGCAGAAGCGTCCGCGAGAGAGGAATCTGAGTCAAGAGCAGCAGCGGCTGGGCGGACGCAGAGCGGACGCAGAGGGACGCGCGCGGCCGCGGCCGTCAACGAGGACGAGTGCCTCGTCGATCTGCAAACGGCCGAGCGGCGCGGCGGCGGCGCGCTCTTGCCATGCTTCTGCTAGAGCGGCGCGGCGCAACAGTGTAGGGGCAGGCGACTTACTCGAAGCGGATGTCCGTGTCGGTGCGCAGGTAGCAGCGCTGCCGCAGGATGCCCTGCCACAGCTGCACGCCCACGATGCCGAAGATGAAGAAGACGAAGAAGCAGAGCAGCAGCACGTTGCCCAGCATGGGCAGCGTGTCCAGCAGCAGCATCACCAGGATGCGCATGCCTGCCAAACAGAGAGGGGGCGAAGATGAGGAGTCGGCCGTGTATCTGCCGGGGCACCGTAAGAACAGCCCCGGGCGGGGCGACGCGGGGCGTGCGCGCGCATCTTGAATGCGAATGCAGACGCGCGGGCAGGAAGGCGGGCAGACGGCGAGGGGTGGGATGGGAGGGCAGTTATGCGCTGCAGTTGGCTGCACTGCCAGCCCATCTTGCATGCCATGCCTCTCGTTATGACTCACAACAAGCGGGGGGATGATGGCGACCGGGATCGCTCGGGGACGCCACGCCACGCCACGCCGCGCCACGCCACGCCCGTCCCACAATCGGCTGCTGGCTGCAGTCCCAGTGAGAGCCTGGTTGGCAACACTGCGAGGCTGGCGCCACTTCGCACCGCCAGGCCCGCCAACCGCCAGGCTGGCTTTCCTGCTTCCTCACTCTAGTCCGCGTATAAGACAGAGCTCACTTACTTGGTATTCTGTTGATGGCGCGGAGAGGTCGCAGCACCCGTATCGTTCTGATTGCTGTAAGATTCAGATTCTCCACCTGCAGGCAGTACTCCAGCGCCCTGGGACGGAGAGAAAGAGGATGATTTAGTCATAGTCGACCAGAAGACCGGACAGAGACAGCGACGACAAAGCCTCACCCAGCCAACACGATGAAAAGGTCCAGCCTGTTCCACGAGTCAGCCAGGTACGCGCCCTTGCCGTACGCCCCCATGGCCACGATCTTGATGGTCATCTCGACGGAGAAGAAGGCGAAGATGAGGTCGTCAAACAACTGCAAAGAGAAAGCAAAACGGCTCCGTCGTCGCGTTCGCAAGAATGTGTCAAAGGAAAGATGAGTGGGGTAGCTACCTGCAGGATCTTGCAGCGGTTGCCCTGGCACTCCTCGTCCACGCACGGCTGGTACATCCCCAGGGTGATGCAGTTCAGCAGGATGACCAGCATGGACACGCGCTCGAACCACGTGATGCAGGAGTTAAGGAAGTTTTCGACAAGCATTGCAACACTGAACCAAATCACTGCGCATCCCTGCCCCGCCTCCCCCACCCCAAGCAACCCACCGCAGTGGCGGTGAGTCCACCCCTAACGCAGTTCGCCGGAACACCCGCCCCACCCCACCCCGGCCCGCCCCGCCCCGCCCGGCCTAGACCCACATTGTGCGTATGTGTGTCGGCAGTGCTGCGTCGGTGTGCGTGAGGCAAAGAAGGGCCGGAGGGTGGGAAAGGAAGGTTGGGAAATCTGTTGCAGTAATTTACGGCGCGAGCTGGCGCTCTTTACCCCTCGAGGGGGAGGGAGAGGGGAAGGGGGGGAGGGAGAGGGCAGCTCGTTAGAGTAAGCTATGGCTGCTTGTGACGTGACGAGAACTCTCCGTGGCCCTGCGCGTCCCGACGCCGCGCCGACGGACGGACGGGCAGACAGACGGACAGACAGACAGACAGGCAGACAGGACACACGGACGGGGAGGGTGGCGGTGGCGCCTAATCGCAGGGCGGAGTGACACGGTCTCTTTTTTTTCGAGTGGTGGAGCGCGGCCTCACCGTCACGCTTTTCAACCCCTGGAAAAGTCCAGGCAGAACGTCCAGGCGTCCAGGGCCGACTCCAGGACTGGTCACGGGACTGGCTTCTAGGATTGGGTCTGGGACTGGTTAGGTCAGGACAGTGACTAAGCCTGCTCCAGAAAAGGCTATGACAGTGTGTCCAGGACTACTTCTAAGCAGGACTGACTCCAGGCAGGATGTCTCCAGGCCGGCTCGGCCGTCCCGCACTCCGGGCGTTACGCGATCGAAAGGCGCGACCACACCTGGCGGCATGAATAATCAATGGGGCATGCAAATGGGCCGATGACTCTCATTAAAAGCTCGCCGGCTAATTAAAAGCCGGAAGCGCGGCGGAGCGGCGGAGCGCGGCGAGTGGAAGAGGGAGGCCGACGCGCCGCCGGACACTTCGACGCCTCTCGGGCCGTCTCTCTCGCACTCGTGGGGTGTCCCGTGGGGGTGCGACAGAGAAGGAGACGGAGTGAAATCACTCTGCTGGCTGATCGGGACCACGTCTAGCCGCCAGACGGCGCCGGCAGTCGCCGTCGAGGCCCGCGCGGGTCGGCCCACAGTGGGTCAGAGGACCGGTGGAGGCCGTCGAATTTCCGAACGCGTTTTGAGCTCCAGAGTCGCTAAATGGGACTCGAACCGAACGTGTGACCCCACCAATGGATTGCTCTCCGGACAACGAATCCATTGGTGGGGTCACACGCTCGATTCGAGTCCTGCTTAGCGACTCTGGAGCTCAAAACGCGACTAGAATTTTGTCCGCAGGCGCCCGTCGGCCCACTGCGGCCGGCCGTTCCGAGGTACTCGTTGCGGTTGCGGTTTCGGGTTTCGGCGGGGCCGCCTGCCGCAGGGCGCAGCAGGGCGCGGCCAGGCGCAGTGAGCGAATATATCAGCCGGCTCACGGCCTCACGGCCCCCAAGACTCGGCCCGGCCGGCCCGGCCCGGCCACTTGGACGAGCCAAGGCCCCCTGGAGACTGTCGGGTCGGGCCTGTCCGGGGTCAGCAAATCGCCTGTTAGGCAGCAGGGCAGTCCACACTCGGGGTGAAGGGGGCCGCAGGGAGCTGGATGCAAATAGGAATTGGCCTTGTAAGTGTGTGTGTGTGTGTGTGTGTGTGCTGGGCGCGCGCCGCCACCACCACCGCGTCAGGCGGGAACAACGGGGCCCTACAGTACAAAGTGTAAGTGTCGTGGCGGACGCACTTCCACGACTGACTACTCCCTCCTCCCCACCACCCAGAAAACTTTTCAACTTTTCCTCCTTCCAACTAACTTTCCCTCACTCGGCGGCTCCATATCGAACCGTGGCACTGCCACAGGACCACGGCCTTGCAAGGGGGCGGAACAAGGAGGGGGGGGGAGGGGACGACCAGGGGGTGACCACGACAACGAGGCCCCCGAACTCGGGCCGTGCCAAGGGAGGCACGCCGAGTATTGCTTCCCCCCCCCCTCCCCCCGCATTGTCTAGTGGACTTTCCCTTTTCCCAACATGCATTCATGCCGATCAAATAAATTATGAGGCCTGGTCGAGCAGGGCGGTTCAAGAGTCCGCTGATTGGTGTAAGAACGGAAAGGGGGAGGGGGAGGGTGGGCTGAAGGTCATGGAGGTGGTTGGGGGTAGGGGGACCCTGGGGAACTATGCGGAGAGAGAGAAGAGAGAGAGAGAGAGAGAGAGAGAGAGAGAGAGAGAGAGAGAGCCAGCGCCGAGGCGCAGCGCACCGCATGTATAAAATAAATTAGAGGCTTCGTGCTTCTTCTGCTGCCAGTATAAAGCCAAGTAGAAAAGCCGGTTTGTTATCAGAGAAAACTGGAAAGGTGCGCCGGCTGACTCTTTTATCCGCGTTTCCCATTTTTCAGACGCGAAGAAACGGGGCTCTATATGCTGCTGCAAGAGGGAGGGTGCGTCGAGAATGACACACTTTCCGCGAGAGAACCAGAGGCCCTTTAAAACAATGGTGAAAACGAAACGCAGCAGGTGCCGTGGGGAGTTGAACCCGGGACGCGCAGGCGAAAGTAAAATACAGTGTCAGGCGCCTGAGCCGCGGCGACGAACCGCGCACCCAATGCCGAACCAATACATCACCTGTCGACCTGCTCGCTGTTCGGCCGGCGCCGCCGTCATCCAAATCCACAGCCCTGGCGGCCCCGCAGGCCCTGCAAAAGAAGGAGACATCGACACCGTTAGAAAAGCCCTTGCTCCTCCGTGCTCTGCGAGGCGGGCTCCCCTGGTTCCCCTGGTTCCCCGCACGCGCCGCGCCGCCGTCTATTCCGTGCCCAGGAAATGGGGTCCTCGCCGAGTCACTGCGGCGCCGTGCGGCGGCCCCAAAACGTCCCGGCGTCCCGGCGGGAGGCGCGCCGTTTACCTGAATGGGGCGAAGGCGCCGCGCAGCGCGCGTCGTGTCCCCTTGTCTGTTTCCGCCGCCGAGCCAGCCGAGCCAGCGGAGCCAGTAGTGTAAGTGGTCAAAGCCCGGGCGGGGCGGGGAGGGGGCCCCCAGCCACCTTGTCTCCTGGGGCCGGCGGCGGCTGCGGTGGCAGAGGGAAGGATTGAGAAAGTGGTTCCGGTTGCCGGATGCGGGCCCAGCCAGCCCCACCAGGCCCCACCAGGCCCGGAAAGGTGCGAGTGGCTGTGCGCTGCGCCTCCCGGACGCATCACAGCCAAGCGCACCAAGTGCCGCACAGTGGGCGAGAAGGCCAGTGGAGGCGGCCAAAGCTCTAGACGCGTTTTGAGCTCCAGAGTCGCTTAATGGGACTGGAACCAAACGTGTGACCCCACCAATGGATTCCTCGTTCGGAGAGCTATCCATCGGTGGGGTCACACGGTCGGTTCGAGTCCCATTTAGCGACTCTGGAGCTCAAAACGCATCCAGAGTTCTGGCCGCCTCCACCGGCCTTCTGGCCCACTGTGCCGCACCAAGGCCGCCGCCGAAAAAGAGTTCTCCGCTTCCGGTGTGGGGATCAGCGCCTCGACGGCGTCCTCGTGGTGGGGAGGATGAGCCTCTCGTTACCCAGCTCCATGGCGCGGAGGCCGCGGGGTGGAGGCCACGGCCTTGGCCACGGCCTCAACGAAGCGGCGCAGGCACGGCCTTCTCCACGGGCGACTCCAGGTGCACGGCCCAGGAGCCATCCTGCAGCCTCCGAACACGACGCTCTCTCTCTCTCTCTCTCTCTCTCTCTCTCTCTCTCTCTCTCTGTCCCGCACCCCACCGGGACGCCGACGAAGCCTCACCAGCGAGAGAGAGACAGCGCGACGGCTCGGAATCAGCCAGCCGGGGCGGCCGTGACCACATTCCTGACTAAAGAGGCCCACGGGAGCGACGGAGGGAGTGGCGCTGCGGTGGCGGCGGGTGGCGGTGTCACCGCGAGGCCCCCGTCGTCCTCCCCGCGCCGAGCAAAGTGCCCTCCACCCCCTTTTCCAGTGTGCCCCCACGGCCCGGGGGCAGCGAGCCGCGGGCGAGGCATTGGTTTTCAATTGGAGCTCGCCGCGCTGCGCTGCGCGCCGCCGGAACTCCGTTCAAGTATCGCCGGGGAAGCGCGCGGAAAAAAACCGGCCTGGCCCGGCGGAGCAATGCAATGCAGGCACGCCGAAGCACGCCGTCGACGCGCACCACCTGCAGCAAGCCAGCCACCCCGGTGAACCTCGTGCACCGCGTGGTGGAGCAAGGGCGGCACTTTGGGGCGACCCGCCTAGCCCTCGCCATATTTCAACATCAATTACTGGCACCGCCATGCACACTGGGGCCCTCGCCCCACCCCTGGGGCCGCCCCGCCCCCCCCGCCCCGCCCCGCCCCGCCCCGCCCCGCCCGTGTCCATGGCCGAGAGGCCGAACAATATCGCAGACGAACACAAAGCCGCCGGGAAGGTATGCAGCCCGCGCGGCGCGTAGCGTGGCGTACCTGCCGTGCCGGCGGCGGCGGTTATTTACTGTGGCCAGCCCGTCAGCTCCTCCTGGAGGCCCTGCAGGCCCTGCAGGCCGTGGAGGGCGGGAATTGGATTGAGGGCAACTCAACTGCCAGCCCGCGGGGCGGGGCGGGGCGGGGCGGGGGGGGGGATCCGCGGCGAGCCCCTCCTTGACCCGGCCGGGCAGCAGACGCCAGGCAGGCGGGCGGACTGGAAATACTTTCCACCAGCTCCCCCCGAAAAGAGAGACAAAAAAGCCTGACTTGGTCCTTGTTGGCCACTGGGCTCGCCACCGGGCCGAGAGGGAGAGCGATAATTCGGATCGGAACGTTTCCCCGATCCGGGAGGCAGCCTGTCCGCCAGGTGAGCGGCAGCGCGGCGGCGGCGCGGCGGCAGCAGGTTGTCTGCGGCTTAAGAGCGGGGGCGGGGATCAGGGAGCCTTTCTCGAGACAAGGCCAGCAGGCGAGTTTGAGGGGCCGAGGCGAGCCGAGGCCGAGGACCACCAGCCGCCCCGCCCGATCACTCGGGGCAGTTCCTCTTCCTCTCCCCGGCTCCACCGCCAGCACTCCCTCGCTCCATCAACAAGACACTGGGGAGAAACAAAAGGCCGTCCGTCCGGCTGCCCAGCAATCAATAGGGAATGGAGGCCGACGGCAACCACAGGTGGTGGCGCACCTCCCCGACGAGGCGCAGTGGGCCAGAAGACCGGCGCCTGCGGCCACAATACTCTAGCCGGGTTTCGAGCTTCAGAGTCGCTAAATGGGACTCGAACCGAACGTGTGACCCCACCAGGCAGAGAGCAAACTCTGGACGCGATTCGAGTTCCACATCCTTCAAAACACGCGAGGGTGCCGAAGAACCGAAGTACCGAAGAACTCCTCGGAGGGCAATCCATTATCGGTACCCTCACGAGTTCCGTTCGAGTTTCGAGTCCTGCGCGAGGACTGTGGACCTCGAAACGTGTCCGGAGTTTCCAACTCGCGTGGCGGCGCCGCTCACCTCCTCGTCGTGGCCGTGGCGCCCCGCCCCGCCCCGCCCCGCCGCCACGCTCGCGCCCTCGTTGTCGTCCGCCAAGACGCCAAGGCCGCGGCGAGGCACCGCTCGTCATTGGCTCATCAATCTCCCATAAAAGAGGCGCCATTTTCACCACCCCTTTTTTCGCCTACCGCGCCACGCAATATAGTAGCTCGCGAGGTGTAGCTCAGTTTTTGCACCCTGCGCGTCTTGGTGGATCCATAAAGCGACCGCGGCAGCCACCGCCCCGCCCCACCCCCCACCCCACCCCGCGCCGCGCGCACTATTCACCGCCGCGACACCAGAAGAAGGGGACAGGGAAATTGGATCGGGTTTTCGGTTTGGCCGAACAACGCGCGATTTGGAACAAGTGAGACAAATTCGGTTGGCGGCGCAAGGAGGAGAGCAGGCCCCGCCCCGTCCCGCCCGCGTCCTGCTTGTGCGGCAAAAGACGGCGAATTTCCCCTCAGAGTGGAAGGGTAAGTGAATTGGGGTCATACCTATTTGTCAAGCACGGTGCGCCTGTTGCTGAGCCCGAGCGCGGCGGGCGTGTGTGTGTGTGAGAGTGTGTGTGCAGTGAGCGGGAGGTGTGAGAGTGTGTGTGTGCGTGAGGGAAATCCGAACAAGTTATGCAATGCACATAACCACAACCACCTCGCGACACACTTCCTCATCAGTTTATTCCTAAATTTATATTCTTCCTTCCTGTCCAGTCCCAGGCACCAGGCATGCAAACAAAAAATCTCCCGTCGCGTTTCACAACTGCTGTGATAGCCGAGAGGTTAGAGACGTGGGATCGAGTCACCGCAGGCCGGCGTTCGAATACCAGCGTCACGAAAGTTTTTTCGACTTGCTATCCTAAGGGTGGTGGTTCGAGGCCATGAGAGCGGAGCCTTGTGCAACAGGCCCACATGCCGGAGGTTCGACTCCTAACAAATATTTCCATTTAATTTTACTGCCTCACCCAGTGCGGTTCAAACCCGTAAACGTGAGCCCACCTCGAGCATGGGACGTGGTGGTCCAGGGAGTAGAGGCGTCGGTTCTCAGTGCTAGGGTCGGCGGTTCGACTCCCCCAACTTCTTGCGAAATTTTGACCGGGTCGGTCGAGTCCTGTTGCGTCAAGAACCCACCTCACGCCGCTCCCGTCATCATGGGCCGTGGTGGCCGAGAGCGTAAAGTCGTGTGTTCCCGATGGCGGGGTCCGGGGATCGAATCCCATCATATCATTACATTTTTCGATCGCCTTCCTCCCAGTGCAACTCAAACCCGTCGTCCAACACGCTGCCAAACGTACAAGCGTGATAGCGTAGTGGTCAGAGTCACATTCACCTGGCCACTCCGCTGTGGGTGTCTAAAAAGCAATCCGCTTCGGCGGGTTGGCCTCGGCACTGGAGCGATGGCGTATTTGATCCATCAATCCAGACCACCCGGTGTGTGGTTGCGGGTGGTGCCTCCTTGATCCGTCGGGGAGGCGATGATAAGTCCTTTGAAGCTGGCCTAAAACGCTGTATGTTCGGTACGGGAGCGCCGGACAGTGGGGGTACCATGGGGTACACAACCAACCCTACGAAAACAAGAAGCTCCCACCAAACCTCTTCTCTGTCTGAGTCTCTCTCTGTCTCTCTGTCGTCTCACTCTACGTCCCGCCCCTCAAAGAGCTTCGTACTGGGTGCTCTCACCCAGCTGCCTGAGCTTTGGGGTCCTACTGGGTCCCCCGGCGAACGCTTAGAGTCGCTGACGGGATTAACCCCAGGTACCTGATAGCACCGGTTCCCATCCCGAACACCGAAGTAAAGCAGGAGGCCTCCCCATTAAGACTGGGGAGGGGGTGTAGAGTTCAAATTTTTTTCTTTTCCCTTTCAAATTTCTCAGTCAATACTCGTTCGGTTTCCGTTCGGTTGAACTTGCTCTTGTTCGGTGCAGAATCAAAACTTCTAGTTCCTCCCCAGTGACAATGGCCTTCGGACCGCGCTACCGCGATGCGGACCCCGGACCTTAACCTTGACGAGCATTCGGGCCATTCGGACGCAGATCTCTATTGTTGGAAGTTGACTGTTCAGCCCCGCCGCCGGACAATCTGATCCATTAACGTTCATCAATATAATGAACTCTCCGGTTTCCGCTGCTCGATCATTGTCCGAACAAATCGGCAAGAAATTTAATTTCCCGACAGAGAGGAGCCGCGATGGCGGAGCGCCACTGGCCACGGAGCGTGCCTCTGCCGCGCGGCGGCCAAAACTTGGTCTGTTTCTCTGCAGACTGATTCCGAGGGTCGCTTTCGTCGCTCCGTCTCTCTCGCACCTATACGGGACGCTCCATGAGTGCGAGAGAGACAGAGTCAGTCTGCTGCTTCTCGGTCGGCGGCCTGGCAGTGTAGTGGAGCCAAGGGCAGCAAGGCGGCGAGGGCGCCGCCACTTTGTCGAGGGCGCTGTGGCGCTGCGAGCGGCAACTTTCGAGTTTAGCCGAGCGGCCGTTGCCTCGTGATTTGTTTTGCGGGTCACGATCTTTCCCTTTTCCTCCCTACTTCCGCCCCGTCAGGCCGTGGGGCCGGCAGGCCGTCACCCTCCCATCCCCGTCCGTCCTGCTCCCCCTCATGCCGGTCCTCGCCCTGGCCGCCCTGGCCGCCCTGCAGACTCATTCCGAGAGGCTCTGTCGCGCTCGCACCCATACGGGACGCCCCGTGAGTGCGAGAGAGGCAGAGCGACGACTCTCGGAGTCAGTCTGCTGGCCCAACACCGGGCGGGCAAAATCACGATGGCAACGGCAGGGCCTGCAGGGCCGGCAGGGCAGACTGATGACCGCCGCAAACCGCCTTATATCATTTGCCGCTGCTGCGCTGGCCCTCTCGGTCACGCGTCTATGCCCCTGCCTGCGTCCGTGTGTGTGTGCGTGTGTGTGTGTGTGTTTACGCTGGAAATTTTGGCCATCGCCCTTTGCGGCTTTGGCGCCGCTCATCCCGGCGGCAAAAAGGCGAGTCACATGAGCCGAGGCGAACGCACCCGCTTAATGTGTTTGCCAAGTCGGTGTGTGTGTGTGTGTGTGTGTGTGTGTGTGTGTGTGTGTGTTAGCGTGTCTGCGAACCCAAAGAACAGCAGCAAACGGGCGCAGCTGGTTGCGGTTGTAAGGTGACCCCGCCCCGCCCTTTCTCTAGAGTCCTGAGCATGACGCGGTGCTCGGCTCCAGCGCCTCCAGGCCTGCAGGTCCACTGAAAGGGACGCCGCCTTGGAGGGCCGAGGCGGCCGAGGCGGCCCGGCCGGCGGGGCCCTTAGGGCTGCCCTCGGGTCGCGAGGCCAAGGGCCGCCAAGGGCCGCCGAGGGCCGAAGGGTCGACTGGCCGGATGCGAGGAGGGGCATCCAGGCGTCGCCCCCGAGCCCTCGGGGGGAGTCGAACCCGGGCCCGGCCCGTCATCGGCAGAGTGGCCACATGTCAAGGGCCCCACGCGAGGTCGCCCTTGAAAAAGGGAGGTAAGGGCCAAGGGCGTAACGGCCCTCCGAGGCGCCCTTTAAAATCCACCCTTTGTCATCGGCAACCTCGGGGCAAAAGTGCACTCCGAGAGCGCCGAACTTTTCCCTATGGCGTGGGCAGGCCTGCCAGTGTGGTGGTGCCGGGTCCCCGAGCGAGGCCATCGACAGGGAAGCGACATTCCCCGAGGAGCGGGGCAGGCACACGACCACGGCACGCCGTCGGCACGGCGACTCACGACACTTTTCGGCAACCGCTGGACGTGTCGCTGGAGACGCCCCGTCACGCTGTCCACAGAGAGAGCGAGAGAGAAAGGCGGTGACACGCGTGGTGACGTGTGGCCCTGCGACTGAGGCAATCCTCTTTGGGTGACTCCGTCAGCACGCCTCCACGGCCGAGGCCACGGCGCACCGCGCTGCGATCGGATCGCCGGCGCCCTCAACGCCGCCGTCTCCGTCGCCGTCTCCGTCGACGCCCCGGCCTCGCCGCCACCACCGCGGCTTGCACCTGAACCAGCCCCATCTTTCCCACAGACGCATTTGCCCGACCTGAGCCGAGCCAGCGGGGCCAGCAGGGCGTCCCCGAAGAAGCGAAAAAAAAACCTTGTTCCTTTTCTCCGCAACGCCCCGTCGCCCCTCCCGCCCCCCCTTTCCCTGTTGCCTCTCCAATAAAACGCACTTCTCATGATGCTGCCTTTCCTCTCCATGGAGCAGCCAGATAGAAAGGCAGAGACTGGCTCCGCAGCGCGGCAGCGCGGTCTAAATCCAGGCCCAGCGCCCCGACCAGGCCGCCCCAGCCGCCAAGGCCCGCGTCAAAGCATCACCTCCATTACCGTAATTTATTCATGCGGCCGTAAAGCCTCGCGAGGATGCCACCACCATGTCGAGCACCGCGACGGCGAGCACCGCGACGGCGAGCACCACGACGGAGAGCACCGCGACGGCGAGCACCGCGAGCAAAGATCGCCCGTTTTGCCGCCCGGTGGATTAGAACCCGCGACCCGGACCCCGATTTTCCGTTATTCAGAATCCCGTCCGCACTGTCCGCCGCGGCCGAGGACGCTGCAAAAGCGGCATCGAGTCCGCGGCCTGCTCGTCTTCCTGGAACGCTGGAGCGCGGCCGGAAAGCACTGGCCCGAAAGTGATGGCTGGGGCGCTGCAAACAGAGGCCGGGCCAGCGGCTGTATTATTGAGTAGACTTTTCGCTGTCGTTGTCTGGGGCCTCCCAGAATGACTCCATCACGTCACCGGGCCGGCGGCCCCTCCGCCCGGCCTCTTCATATCTTCTCCAATACCCTCCTCCTCCCCTCCTTCAACAAAGCCGTGCTTCCGTTCCCGATGGCGTCGCGACGGCCCCCTCCCCCGTCCTTCTTTTTTCCGTGCCTTTCCCGCGGCGGCGCCATGGCTGCGCGATTTCTCATTCGGGGAGGCGGGCTGCATGGCTAATCAACTGGGCAGCGCGTCAGCGGGTCGTGTTGACAAAACTCGCATCGGCGAAATGCGCTTCCCGCCGCGCGTCGCTTCGCGCCCTACTCGCATTTTGCGCGGATTAAAACGGCGGGCCGAACACGGCAGGCGTGGCGCTCCCCCCCCCCGTTTTTTTACCGCGTTGTATGTAATTCCAGAGTGATACTTTTTGCTCGCTCTGTCCGTCCGCGCGTCCCGCTCGGCTCCAACCCGTCGGCGGGTGTGTCGTCGGCCAGCTTTGGCGGACGGCACTACAGGTTACTGATGTACGCAGGTGTGCAGTGTACATACGCCCCAGGAGTGAGGGTACCATTGGATTCCTCGTTCGAAGAGCGATGCATTGGTACCCTCGAGAGTTCGATTCGAGTTCCGTTCGACAGCTCGAAACGCGTTCCGCGTTTTCGACACCACACCGCCACAGCCTCGCTGTCGAGTTACGGGCGCTGGAGGCAAACACGCGCCAGTCACGCGGCCGACGTGCCGAGCGTGCCTGGAGCGTGCGAGCCACCGTGAGATACACGTACGACTATTCCGTTAAAAGCATGTTATGCAAATGTCATAACATTACGGCGCACAGCCGTGCCGAGGCAGAGGCGCAGGGCGCCCCACGCCGCACCCTCCCGCCCCGCCCCGCCCCGCCCCGCCATTCTGAATACAACCACCGCCAGGCCTCTCGCAAGGCCGCGTGCCCTAATTATGCGATGCATTGGCCTAATTGACTTGAACAAACTGAAAGCTGTCAACGTCATTCCAGCGCGCGAGATGAAACTCACATTTACTTTCCGCCCGAAATTGCCTCGCCCGCCCAGACGGGCCGTGTGTGCGTGTGCGTGTGTGTGTGTGTGTGTGCGTGTGTGCGTGTGGCTGTGCGCTCAATGTATGCCGGGCTCCGCCGCTCCGGCCGCCTGTTCCATTCCAGGACGCCAGTCGAGGTAAGCCCCGGAGTCCGAGGCTGCCGAGGCTGCCGAGACTCGTTTCCGGAGCGCCGATTCTTTCTCCGGCAACACAGACTTCGCCGCGTGGCTCCGGTCGTAGTCGGTCGTTGGCTCCGTCGTTGGCTGCGGCTTTCTTCCTTTGTCCCCCCAAGTGCGGGTGGCAGGACACCCAGGCCCTCTCACGCAGGGCCAGGCTCGGGAAATTAATCGATTAATCGAAAATAATCGCGATTATTTTGATGTGTAGTCGGGGCGCCCCTTCCCGTCTTGCCGCCGGTCCTTTTCAGGCTGCAGCGCGCTACCTTCATAGAGGACAGCCCGCCTCGGGATTGCGCCACCCTGCCTCCAAAGGCTGACGGCGTCAAATATTTTGCTGCTTACTTTTTCCGTGGAGCAGGGGCGGCGCGTGGAGGGTGGCGGGGGCGCGCGGTGAAACCGTGTTTTTTTCACCCCCTTTTTTCCCTTTTCCTGTTCTTTTTCAGGCGGCCCGCCCTGCGGTGTCGTTGCGTAGCCGTTAACTTACTGTAGAGCGGGCGGATCCCTGCCGCTCCGCTCAGACCGGCCCCCGCTTCACATTCTTTTGCCCCCCCCCCTCCCCCGCACTCCGCTCTACATAGCAGTAGCCGGCGTGCCGCCGCCCCGGGCGATCCGATTTAAATAAATTATAATTTACAAGCAGGTACCGGCGCGCGCTGCTCCGTGGTTCGCACAGGGATGAGCCGTCTGGGCGCGACTCGGGGCGCGACTCGTCACGGTCAGGTCGCCGCCTCTCGTCCGAGTGAAACGCGCAAAGACGAGTTTATTGTCAAAGTTACCTCAGACGTACCACGACCGGCGCCTCCCCTCGGCCTTGGGCCGCGTCCCCACTGTAACTGCCTACACCCCCCCCCCCCACGCCCCTCGCGTGCATAGCAAACTTCTCAGCTGTTCTGGGCCACATCGCCCCGCGTCTCTCGCCCCCTACACGAGCCGTGACGAGGAACGCACTGCCGACTGACTCCGAGTGAGCGGCTCCTCTCTCTCTCTCTCTCTCTCTCTCTCTCTCTCTCTCTCTCTCTCTCTCTCTCTCTCTCTCTCACGGGGCATCCCGCGAACGGGTGCGAGAGAGACAGCGGTCGACGAGAGCGCAGTTCGAAATCAGTCCACGCTAAACAAGACACGAACCGAACGTGTGATCCCACCAACGGATTGCTCTCCGAACGAGAAATCCATTGGTGGGGTCACACGCTCGGTTCGAGTCCCGTTTAGCGACTCTGGAGCTCAAAACGCGTCTGCAATTTTTGCCGCCTCCACCGGTCTTCTGGCCCACTGTGCGCCGTGCTGCAAGCTGCAGTGAGACCGCTGTTTCAAAACGTCGCCGCTCGCGCCTTGTCCCGCCCGGGCCTCCATATTCATGGCCAGCGGAGTGCCGCCTTGCCGCCTTGCCGCCTCGCCGCGGCGGAGCGGAGCGGAGCAGCCAGATCAAAGAAGTCGCCAGAGCAGTTCGCCGTAGTCCCCCTCAAGTATAAGGAAGGCCTCCCGACGCGAGGGGGCGGCGCAGGAGCAAAACGACTCAGCCCACGCATGCACACACACACACACACACACACCGAGTGCGGCTGGCGTGGCTAATCTGCATACTGAAGCACATGCCTGAGTATCCTCTCGCCAGAGTGAAAATTGAGACGGTGAGAGGGAATTCCTTTCCACTTGTTGTGTTTCCGCACCCCCCCCCCTCCCCCCCCCCCGCTTCCCCGACTCCCCTGGCTCCCCGGGCCCACCGGGCCCACCGGCCCCCACCGGTGCGGCGGTAAAGAATTCTATGGACGCGCCAGGGTAGAAGTAACAAACTACACAAAGCCGAAACAAAGCAGACCGCCAAAGTACGCGAGAGGCGCGTTGCCGCGTTATCGACGCGTGGGGCCGCGGAAACAGAAACAAGCTCCACAAACAAAAACCGCGCGTAATTCGCGCCAGAGTCGCGCCCTGGATTCACCGGGCTGGCTTCACACAGTGGGCCTGAAGACCGGCGGAGGCGGCCAAAACTCTGGACGCGTTTTGAGCTCCAGAGTCGCTAAATGGAACTGGAACCGAACGTGTGACCCCACTAATGGATTGCTTTCCGAACGAGGAATCCATTGGTGGGGTCACACGTTCGGTTCGAGTCCCATTTAGCGACTCTGGAGCTCAAAACGCGTCTAGAGTTTTGGCCGCCTCCACCGGTCTTCTGGCCCACTGTGCTTCACTGTACTGGCTTCACCGCGGGACGCAGCAGGGCTCGCGGCGACTGCGGCGACACGTCGCGTTGTTGACGAGCTCGCGATAATTGCCCCAACTTTGGCGGCGCGGTGAAACTCGGGCCGCGAAATGTGTCAAAGAGCGAGTCAAAGACCGTCAAAGACCGTCAAAGGCGCCCAAAGAGGGGAAGCGGCTCGTTTGCCTGGGGCTTTGCTTCTCCCAGATGTCTGGCGGGCCAAAGACGCCCCCCACTCCTCCTTCACGTGACTCTTGACATGTGAGTCCCCTCCAGGACACCCCTCCACAACACCGCTCCAGGACACCCCCGCGGACCGCCCGCCCGAGTCCTCCAGGAGGCCCCGTATAGCACGGCCATGTCTAGACGACCGCACTCCACACGCGCGACGTGAAGACGCCGCCGGCGCGACCCTTCGTCACGGAGCCCCAGTGGCGCAATCGGTTAGCGCACGGTACTTATAGGACAGCGTCCGTGAGCAATGCCGGGGTTGCGAGTTCGAGCCTCGCCTGGGACACATTTTTTTGGCAAAAAAAAAAATCAAAGGGATTGGAGTTACTGAACCATGTAGAAGTAACAGCCTGACAGTCGGCCCCAGTGGCGCAATCGGTTGGCGCACGGTACTTATAGGGCAGTGTCCGTGAGCAATGCCGGGGTTGCGAGTTCGAGCCTCGCCTGGGGCACATTTTTTTTCCTGTCAGAGGACATGACTTTCTGACCGTGTTCGAGTCCCGGCGGCGGCGGCGTACATTTTCTTTTCTCGTGCTGTTTTTATCCGCTAAGGACTTGGTGTTTCGGGCCGTCCGTCCGTCCGTCCCAACAAAGCTGGGGGCCCCGGGTGACCCTATCAAGGACCCTATTTCTCGGCACCGGCTCAGTGAGGACCGTCCCGGCCTGCCCATCCAGGTGGGCCCGGCCTGGTGGGCCCGTCCGGGAGGGCCTCACGCCGTCTAGTCCCCAGGGCCCTATAGTCGGTCATAGGCCGGGCGGGGCGGCCCAGGGGAGTGGGACTGGCCGGCCAGTGAGTCCAGAGCCCGCACCACGACAAGCAGGCTCCTATGATTGATGCTCTCCGCGCCAATCCCCCACCACCGTCTGCTGGCTTGCACCACCTCGGAAGTCTCTCTCCACGCAAAAAAAAACCACAAAACAACAACAAACTTTTTCCTCTGCGCTATTGTCATCGCCGGGGCCCCGACTTGGCAGCCGAAACGAAAACAATGCGTTCGCCCCTCGTTAGCCTCGAGTCGGAATGAACACGCCGGGGACGATCGGCGGAGTGGATCCGCCTGCAGCTGTCCCTTTGCGATTAAAATTCAAGGGGAGTACGGCGGCCGCTGGGGGCGGGCAGGGCAGCCCTCGCGGCCTCTGGGGGTCCTTCCTTGTTCTGCCTCGCCCCCCCCACCCCGCCCCACCCCCCCCGCCCCACCCCGCCTCGCCCTGCAGGTGCGAGATCTCGGAGACGGCGGCGGTAATGCCGCTTTGATCTCCTCGCCTTGATGTATGTTGATGCGGCCCGTCCAGCCCGACAAGCGACACGCTGGCTACAGACGGCATGCCGAAAAAAGGCGAAAAAAAGCGAAAAAAGAAGGCGGCGCGGCCGGGACTCGAACCCACGACGGTGGGAAGGCCGGCGGCTGTCGTAATGACAGTGCCGCTCCGAGCGATGCCGTTTGCATGCAAGCGGGGCGGAGCTCGGAGCGGCAAAGTATCGGCGACGCAAAGCCAAGCAGAAACGGTTTTTTTTATCTTCGTTTCTCTTTCCCTTCTGCTGAGCTGGTCCGAGTAAATTGGATTGCCCGATAAGGGAAACGTATGGAGGAAGGGCTGCCGGGACGGGATAGCGGCAATGGGACTCTTACATGCATTCCAAACGCAAACCGAGAGATAAGCGCCGGCCGCGCGCTTTTTAGCAGGTGGGGGAGTGGCTTCGAGGAAGTAATGGAAATTCGCACCACAGGCACGCAACAAGTTCGCGGCAGCGGGCCGCCTCGGCCCACCGAAGACCCAAATAAAAGAAATCACTTTTTACGGCAATTTATTTCCTTGGCGCGCGACGCCGGCCAGCAAGACCACCACGTCGTCCACGCGTGGGCGGCGCAGCACAGCGCCGTAGTCCCGGCGAACAAATTCTTCCTTCGTATTTTTTTTTCGTTTCTCTTTTCTGGCGCTCATAAAACGAAGCGCCACCAGTCTGGGCGCCTCTTCCGCCTTCCATGTCGACGTCTTATATCCATTATCTCCGAGACACCCCTCGCTGCGCCGCCTGGCCCGCCCGCCCCGCCCCCATGGAGCCCAGTGGCGTGGCTCAACCACGAGTTCACCCCGGCCGCCCCGCCCCGCAGACTGACACCTAGCGACATCCCCTCGCCATATAACGGGCACACTGACACGCACAAGCTCTCGCCCACCAAAACGACTCAGTCTACTGGCTGGGCTGGCGGGGCCGTGCTGCGACATCCGGCCCGGAGCGCCCGCGGAGTCGAGAGTAGGCAGGCCCGCAGGACACGGCTGTGCGCGCGCGGCCTACCTCGCAGGCGCTAACTCCCAGGAAGGCGTTGCACAGTGGGCCAGAAGACCGGCGCGGGCCTCCCTCGACATCCTAGTATTCTTAAGACCCTACTCTTTCATGCCCTGTATCGGGAAGACGTTGACCACAACGATTTTGGCTTTGACCGCAACGATTTTCCGACCAAGTTGGTCAAAAAGTGGTCGAATTTCGGAAATTTGCTGATTTTGCTGACTTTGGGCAGCCACTGTGTCCAATCTAGTTGCCGTAAAAGGCTTCCCTCGACGTCCTAGTATTCTTAAGACCCTACTCTTTCATGCCCTGTATCGGGAAGACGTTGACCACAACGATTTTGGCTTTGACCGCAACGATTTTCCGACCAAGTTGGTCAAAAAGTGGTCGAATTTCGGAAATTTGCTGATTTTGCTGACTTTGGGCGGCCACTGGTCCAACTAGTTGCCATAAAAGGCTTCCTCGACGTCCTAGTATTCTAAGACCCTACTCGTTCATGCCCTGTATGGGAAGCGTTGACCACAACGATTTTGGCTTTGACCGCAACGATTTTCGACCAAGTTGGTCAAAAAGTGGTCGAATCTCGGAAATTTGCTGATTTTGCTGACTTTGGGCGGCCACTGTGTCCAATCTAGTTGCCTAAAAGGCTTCCCTCGACGGGCGTATTCTTAAGACCCTACTCTTTATGCCTGAAATGGGAAGACGTTGACCCAACGATTTTGGCTTGACCGCAACGATTTTCCGACCAAGTTGGTCAAAAAGTGGTCGAATCTCGGAAATTTGCTGATTTTGCTGACTTTGGGCGGCCACTGTGTCCAATCTAGTTGCCGTAAAAGGCTTCCCTCGACGTCCTAGTATTCTTAAGACCCTACTCTTTCATGCCCTGTATCGGGAAGACGTTGACCACAACGATTTTGGCTTTGACCGCAACGATTTTCCGACCAAGTTGGTCAAAAAATGGCCGAATTTCGGAAATTTGCTGATTTTGCTGACTTTGGGCGGCCTCCACTGCCGCACTGCCACTGCCGCCGCCCCGAACCGGTTCAGTGCAGCCGGGGCGGCCGCGCCTCCCGTTTTGGCTGCATCACCTCACGCGGCGGGGTGGCCATGCCCGCCGCGTCGGCGAGGCGCGTCTTTCGGATGTCATTAGGATTCCCCGCGGGGGGGGGGAGGTCGTTGCGCGGCACTGTTCTACGCAGCGAAATAGGTGGCCGTACGGCCGCACTGCCTCGCGGCGTGGCAACAGATTGGAGCGGCCCCGCGCGGGGGAGGGGGGGGGGAGGCAGTCCGGATGAAGTCGGCTCACTCAGACACCCTCCTCAGCCCCCGGCCGCCGTCCTCCTCGCACCCGCGGCGCGGACCCACGCCTCTCTCACATCCTCCACGCTCAATCCATACGCCCAGGCAGGCCAGGGGATTTGTAGGCCAGACTTGTCCGACCCCGACCTCGCGCACGGCTCGGCATCCCTCACATGTGTGTGTGAGAGAGAGAGAGAGAGAGAGAGAGAGAGAGAGAGAGAGAGAGAGAGAGAGAGAGAGAGAGCGCTGTGTGCGTGCGCATACGTGCGGTGCGCATTACCCGCATTCATCTCATCGACTGCATTATTTAAAAGCAATTTTAATTTGGTTTTCAGCCCGCCACCGAGCAGGCGGCGGAGCAGCGCCGGAAATTGCAGTTTCGCCGCTGAAATATATAGAGGGCTAACGTCGAATAAAGCAGCAGAAAAAAAAACAGAACAAAATACAAACAATGCCAAAAATCATTATGCAAGAAATTCTTCTTGACAATCAAAGTCCGGTTGAAAAAGCCAGTGAAATTCGTGGCATTTTCCTGAATTCTGATTGAGATCAGAAAGAAAAGGACGTCTTTTCGAACATTTTGGCGCGCTTTTGTTCATCTGGGATGCAGGGCTGCTTGGTATGTCAGTCGCGGCGCGTGGCTTTCACCGTCCCCGGAGCGGACAGGCAGAGACAGACAGACCAACAGACAGACAGACACAGCGGATTGGCAGTCCACCGGAAAGTAGTTATTTCCCGTGCTGCCCGGCCAGACCAGTGCGTCCGAAAGAGGGCGCTAGTGGTGGTGGTGGGGGTGGGGCAAAAGGGGGGGGGAGTGAAGGTGCTGCAAAGTGCCAAGTGTAATGGGCCTGCACATGCAAGCACGGCGCATTGTTCTCGCCATGTGTGACATTCCAACCCAGCCGCACCCAGGCCGCCAGCAGCCTGGTCCAGAGAGGGGTCAAGCGGCTCAGGCTCGGAAGGGTATGTGTGTGGGCGGCTTCAACGGTTCAGGGTCGGGAGCTTGGCAAGGTCTGCGGTTCAGGGTCGGGAGCTTGGCAAGGTCTGCAGTTCAGGGTCGGGAGTGCTGGGTCGAGCGGTTCAGGATAGTAGGCGGATATCGGGTACGAAGGTCCTGCGGCTCTATGGGTCGGGCGGTGCACTGGGAGGGGTCGGGGATCGCCTCGGACGACCGCAATATGACGGATGAGGTGCAATGGCTGAAATTCCAAACGGGGTTAAAACTGGCGGAGGGGGGGGGGGAAGGTGCTGAAGAGGCGCCGCGTGGCAAGCCGTGGCAAGCCGTGGCAAGCCACCGGCTGGGCTGCTTGGCCGGGTCCTCCAGCGCCGTGAAGAGCGAGTGCTCGAGGGTTCAGAAAGGGGCGGGCGGCACACAGCCGGAATGAGCGAAAGAGAAAGAGAGAGGGAAAGAGAGGGAAAACGTGAAGAATGGGCGTTTGACTGGTGAGGACAGAGAATTGCAGAGTGCAGAGGAGCGGCTCGCTGCAGACAATCTCTGTCACGTACTCCCGCCCCCGTCCGCCCCCACCCCCGCGGTGGGCTTAAACGTCGTGGAGGTCGTAGAGATATATTTGTATGGCATGAAAAGCCGAGGGGCTCACGGCAGTGGAGGGGGAGGGGCCGGAGGGGCTGGGTGCCATCAGGGCGGGAGGCACGTTCACGGCGAATCCGACACCCTCCACATGATCGCCCTCAGAATAATCGCCCCCTGTTCCTGGAGGCGTCCTGCCCGGCCCTATTGTGGGGCTGGAAGCACGTCGTGTCGCAGTGTGCCAGCGTTGGGCCGACAGATTGGAGCTCTGCGCCACTCGAATTCGCCCCGGATGAAACGCACGGTGGTACCGATGGATCCCTCGCTCGGCGGGCAATCCATTGGCGCCATCATGTTTTGGATCCGCGTCCTGTTTGGGAACTCTGCCCGAACAGGTCTCCTCTCGGTGGCAAAAGTTGACGCAGTGGCTTGTTTTCCAAAGGCCGTATTGGCATTTAGCCTTTGTGCGCTGCTGCTGAGCGGCCCCACGATAACAGCCTAACACGCCTATCGAGTGTTGGTGCAGCGGCGCGAAATGACCGAGATAGTGCGCAAAAACACGGCGCGAAAACACTGTCACGCCCGCGCCGCCCGCGCCCCGGCCTGACCCAGTGCCCCTCAAGCACCCCGTCACGGCGGGGCCCTGACAGCGCCGCCCAGGGACGCCGCCGGGCCCGTCCCGGGAATCTCCTCGCAAAATCAACCAATATTGCGTCCCCTGTCCGCGGGAGGGGACAACTTCTGCCGCCACTTCTGGCCCCAGTGCCCGCTGGTGCCCGCTGGTGCCCGGCGGCGGGGAGGAGGGGACGAAAGAAAAAGTCTGACCCTTCGAGCGTCAGTCCTCCCGCCTTTCCCAACTCGTCCGTTGCCTGAATGGGATCAGTTGGGTACTCGAGCACGGCCTCCACCTCCACCGCCGCCGCCGCCACCACCACGCCGGCCTGCAACATGGACTCTGCCAACGGCATCCGTAAACTGTGCAGCGAACGGGCGCGGAAAGAAAGCGACGTGTATTCAGGCCGCGGCCTCGCAGATACTTTATCCCGATTCAATTTGGCCCTGTAGGCCCAGCAAGCCTCACAGCAAGCCTCACAGCAAGCAGCCAACTGCTGCCCCGGGGCGCATCTGATTCCACCCCCTCCACGGCGAAGCCCAGGCGAAGCCACAGGCAGGCCTCGGCGTGCCGTATCTCCCCCGAGATCAAACTGACTGGGCCACGTTCGAGGACGCCGCGTCGGCCTCGGCGTCAGCGGCTGTCCTTGCCACCGCCTTCCTGCCGCGCAACGCGGCGAAACGCGGCGCGCTACCTCCAGCTAGAGGCAGAAGAACCGCGGTTCGAAACCCCAGACATTATTCATCGCCGTACGTTTGCATTCCACGCGCTGTAAACGGCGCAAACATTCAAATCTAGGCGCGGCGCGAAAACGGTTCTCCTCCTCCGCGCCACTGGCCTCTATCGGTACCTACGCGCTCGCCCTCACCTGCTTACTAACGCGTGCTAACTTCAGCCAAGCACACACCCACACACACGCTGCCATGTTTTATTTATCTTTCCATTTTATCATTTCAAGCCGTACGCGCGCGATGGCGCCAGTGGCGCGCTCTTGTGTGTGGTCAACGAACCGCGGCCGTGGAAAGGGGAAGGGGAGGGGGGGAGGGGTCTCGCAATTCGCGCTTGCCGATCCATAATTCGATTGCGGGACGGCGGGGCTGGGCGGGGCTGGGCAGGGTTGAACCGCGGGACGCAGGCAGGTGCATCAAGCCGGCTAGTTTCCGCGAGGCGCTATGGGGCGCAGTGGGCCCTTTATGGTGACTGACGGAAGGGACGCTTGGCCTTGGGGCACCTTTCCCGGACGGACTGATGTAAATTTGTCGTGCCATCAGTGGAGAGGGAAGGCTTCAGCCGGCAGGTCGATTCCGACCCGGTTAACGTCGCTCTGTCTCTGTCGCACTCGTGGGGCGTCCCGTAGGCCTGTAGAGGTGCGAGGGAGACAGAGCGACAGATCGCTCTGCAGGGCTGGGATGAATACTAAGCCACGGCGACCTAGCGGCAGGGGATGGGTGACAGCTCACAACGACCGCCCCCTCGCCGACTCAACAACACGCCTCCAGCCAATGAGCGTTCTGCGCATTGTGCGCGCCGAGGGCAACGCACCGACAAACTACTGCGAATAACGGCGCCATCGCTCCCAATAACCGCCGCGGTCGTCGCCCTGGGCGGGGCCGGCTCCTTCGGCCCGGCACCGCCACCGCGCTCAACAAGACCGACATGTAGATGAGCGCCCTGCGTGTCCGCCGCGCCGCGCCTGGCCGCGTCGGGACGGCCACCCCCACTTGAGTTTTACGGCGTGCTAAATGCGGCAGGCACGCCAAGGAGGGCGCGCCGGCGGAAAGGGGGAGGCGTCGTCGTCGGCGCGGTCTTTTATGGCGGGCTAACGACGCTGTATACAGCCAGGCTCGCCGGCCGGGCCGAGGGCCGGGCCGTCCCCCGCACGGTCAAGCCCGACACCTTCCATTCCAGTCACTCCGTGGATTGCGTCCCCGGCCCCGTCCGCGCCCACACTGTCTCCGCCGACGACGCCACGGGCTCTTTGCAGGATTGCGCGGCCGGGCGTCGCGTTTTCCGCCCGGCCGACGCGCCAGTCGCGGGGCGCCAGTGTCGCAGCTGGTGCGGCAAGGTATGGATGGCCCAATAATTCCGCCGCCTGTCCACCCTCGCGCCCTCCGTCGGTCTGTCCGCCTGTCTAGCCGTCCGCTCGCCGGATGGGCGCCGCGACAGCCGCGACGCGGTGGCGCCAGTGGAGGGCGCCCGGGCCCTTCTGCATGCAGAGTGGTCGGGGACGGTTCATCAGCCCTGCAGACCGTGGCGGGGCGTGGCGGGCGCTGGAGGACCTGCCAGTGACGATGCAAATGTGGAAGACAGTGTCGTCCACCGCGGCTGATTCCGGAGGACCGTCTCTGTCACACAGAGTCTCACTCGTGGGGCGTCCTGTGGTGTGCGAGAGAGACAGAGACATGAACGGTCCTTTGGCATCAGGCGGAGCGCGGCTCAGCGGTCCCAGCCAGCCGCACTGCGAGACCGCGAGCCGCAAACGAGCCGACGCACGCGGGTCAGGGTTCGAGCCCCGCCAGCGCCGCCCCCGCCGCAGGGGCTCTGAATACGCCACGCGCAATTAGCTCGCGGCCCTGGTTCGAGTTTCGAGGCCCCGTCCACTCCGCTCGGGGTGGGGCGGGTCGGGATGGCGCCCCGCGCGGGGCGAGCTGCGACACGGGTATCGACTTTCGCGCAGGCAGCAGCCGGCAACGTGAAAAAAACAATAATAAAAACTACAATTCCAAAAATTATAAAAAATTGAACGGGTACTCGAACACTTGACCTGACCACACACGGCACGCTTAGCGAAGTGGTCGGTCAGTGCATCAGGAGGCTAAGCCAGCAGCGGCCGCCAGCGCTGTGAAGGGCTGCGGTAATCCCCCCCATGCTATGCGCGGACGGCGCGGGGCCCTCCCGCCGACCGGTCTAGTTCTGGCCGTTCTGGCCGTCCTGGCCGTTCTGGCCGGCCTAGTGGCGTGCTGGAGGCTGGAGCCTCGCCGGAGCCAGATTAGAGGCGTAAGCTGATTGCGGGGACATGGTAAGCAGGCAAAGCCCGTCAGGACCTCTTCCTGGGGCCCGGAGGCCAGCCCAGAGGCCAGCCCAGAGGCCAGCCCAGAGGCCAGCCCAGAGGCCAGCCCAGAGGCCAGCCCAGAGGCCAGCCCAGAGGCCAGCCCAGAGGCCAGCCCAGAGGCCAGCCCAGAGGCCAGCCCAGAGGCCAGCCAGAGGCAGAGGCCAGCCCAGAGGCCAGCCCAGAGGCCAGCCCAGAGGCCAGCCCAGAGGCCAGCCCAGAGGCCAGCCCAGAGGCCAGCCCAGAGGCCAGCCCAGAGGCCAGCCCAGAGGCCAGCCCAGAGGCCAGCCCAGAGGCCAGCCCAGAGGCCAGCCCAGAGCCAGCCCAGAGGCCAGCCCAGAGGCCAGCCCAGAGGCCAGCCCAGAGGCCAGCCCAGAGGCCAGCCCAGAGGCCAGCCCAGAGGCCAGCCCAGAGGCCAGCCAGAGGCCAGCCCAGAGGCCAGCCCAGAGGCCAGCCCAGAGGCCAGCCCAGAGGCCAGCCCAGAGGCCCCAGAGGCCCGCCAGAGGCCAGCCCAGAGGCCAGCCCAGAGGCCAGCCCAGAGGCCAGCCCAGAGGCCAGCCCAGAGGCCAGCCCAGAGGCCAGCCCAGAGGCCAGCCCAGAGGCCGGCCCAGAGGCCAGCCCAGAGGCCAGCCCAGGCCACACGGTCTGGGCGCAGCCATTAAGGCCCGGACGGCCTGCCACCTGGAGGCAGGGAGCACTGCAGCGGCGGGGGCGGGGCTGGGCGTGTTTGCCCGGCACCAACAGGCAAATAGCGTGCAGGCAAATAGGAAAGAACAGCGGCCGCGAGGCGCGGCCAGAGGGCGGAAACCGATAAAGTATATGCGATTTAGCGCGGCGGCTGCTTCCGGGGGGCGTGCGCGGGGAGGGGAGGCTTGAGCGAGTCCGCCGCGGATTCGCAAGAGGTTGAAAATAAGAGAGCGCAAAGAGCGAACAGCCCACCCCCCCGGTGGAGCGCCCCGTGCAGGCAGCCCCGTGCCGTGGCGCGGCCGCACGCTGCAACTTGGTCGCCAGTCCCCCGGCGCGGCGGCACGGCGCGGACCCAACTTTAATCATATTTCCGGGTCACATAACAGCGACTTTGGCCGCGCTAATTCGCCCTTCCTTCTGTTCCGACCGCCTACGGCCCCGCGGCCCCACGGCCCTACGGGGCACGGCCGGGCGAGGCTGCGCGCTGCGCGATCCTGATTGGTTGCCACCGCGGGCAGCCCCGCCGCGCTCCGGTCGCCCCAACGAGACGGCATTGTAACTTTGTTGAGACGAGTCTATCAATTTAACGCGCGCGCCAAACAAATCTAATAAGACCCTCCTTCGCTGCGCGGCAGCGCGGCAGCGCGGCTCGCTTCCCAGCCGTGAAACAATCGACGAGGAAGAGGCTGGCGGCAATTTTGAATTTCAAACTCGGCCAAACTTTATTACGCTTCTCCTCCGCCCGGTTTTGATCTCAGAGGAAAAGTTTTTTTATTTCTTTTCAACCAAGATGTTTGACCCTGGTCACTTCTTGGCAAGGTAGCCCTGAGTCAAAATTGAAAACACGTTGGGGGGAGGGGGACACCACCTGGAATGTCGTGAAGTTGGCGCTTCTGGAAATCCGACGCGTTTCCCAACAGGTTCCAAAGGGTTCAACTCGAGCCAGTCAATGGGGCCGATAGAGCGTCCCCAGCATCCCGAGTCGCCTGGTCGCCACACTGTCCCGACTCAGCCAGGGCCACCATGGTTGCCACGGCGCGGGGACACATGCAGCCAACAGCATGCTTAAAAACAATAGAGCGGCTGTGGCACCAATTAGCCGCAGCTGGGCCGGCCGCAGCGCCACGGCGCGCCACCGCAGGGGGGGGGGAGCGCCCCCAGCGAGCGAAGCCCGGGCCAGCCGGGCCAGCCAGCGACCGCCTTAATGACTTTAGGCCGGGGTCACACACACCGCGGCACTTCATCGGCCAATTCAATGACGATGCGAGCCGCCCGGCCTCAGGGAGAGGGGAGAGAGAGAGGAGAGAGAGAGAGAGAGAGAGAGAGAGAGAGAGAGAGAGAGAGAGAGAGAGAGAGAGAGAGAGAGGCCACTGTCCGGCACTTCATTGTGCTCCCGGCTTTTTGCGCAGGCTGGGGAAGGGCGGCGGGGCGGAGCGAGGCAGAGCGAGGAGACCCACCTCCTGGACAAACACTGGGGCCGGCAATATGACAAAGACGTTTGCCGGCGCCCCGTCTGGGGAGGCCGTCGAAAGGCCCCGGGCGGGCAGGGCGGGCAGGGCAGGGCGGTGCGGCGGCCGGCCCGGCACAGGGGTCTCGAATTAGCATTCAAACCGCGGACCATCACCGCATAATTGCTTTACTTGGTTCGTCACCCCAGCCGGGGGAGGGGGAAAAGGAGGGGGGGGGGCTTGTTTCATTCCCAGTGCCGCAGTGACACACGCCGGTCTCCGAGGAGCCCTTCATGACGGCGGCGCTCGGGGGAAATTCCGCGGCGGCGCGATGAATTTCAATGCATTCCGGCGGCAAAGGTTAACGTGAAATAACAAATGACGACGGTGGGGCCGAAACGAGAGAGACGCGGCGGGGACCCTCACCACCGGCACCACCATCACCAGCAGCAGCAGCGCGCCGGGTGGCGGTGACCGACGGCCTGGGATTTGCAAGTCAGTCGCGCCTAACCGTCCGAGCCGGGGCGCCTTTAAACCAGCGCGGTGGTGCGGGTCTCCTTGACCTTGGCGCCAGACACGTGGAGGATGGATGGGGGCCACGTGGGGGGGCATAGGGGCGGGGCCCGGCGGGGCACAAAGACGCTACATAATACAAAGATAACATTTCCATTTGCCGAGGCCGCTTCTCGTTTTCCTCCTTTTCAATTTTTCCTGTCCACCGCCAGCGCGGAATGGAGTTGTAAGGAGTCAAGTGCGCACGCCCCAAAGGGGCGGCTGTGTGTGTGTGTGTGTGTGTGTGTGTGTGTAGGTGTGTGTGTGTGTGCGTGTGCGTGTTTGTGTGAGAGCTGAGAAAGCTGTGAGATATTCAAAGGCGGAGTGTGTGTATGTGGGAGTGAGCGGGTCGTGTGTGTTTGTGTGTGTGTGTGCGAGATGGTGCCTAGACGGGGTGTAACCTCATATGCCTACACTACGAAAGCAAGGGAAGGCGACTGCGGGACTTGGAGAGGGCGGAGGCGGCATTCACAAAGCTCCACCCCTTCCTCTTCTCTCTCTCTCTCTCTCTCCGTCCCCATCCCTTCGGCATATTCCATCTTCTCACTACTTTTGATGTAGAAACCAACGCGCGCAGTCGTCATACACATGCAGCCCTTTCGCAGCCTTCCGGGAAAGAAAGAGAGAAAGAGCGGAATGAGACAAGCGAGACAGTCCGACGGACGGACAGACATACGGGTCCACATCTGCCTGGCTTGTTACAGAAAGAGGAGATAAAAGCGAAAATGCAGCGTCTCTGGGGTGCGTGTGTGCCACGCCAGCGGCGTGCCAAAGGGTGTGGGTTCAAACACTCGCGTGCCGCTTCGTCCACTTTCGTTGACTCGCCTTCCGTTTGAGCGAAAAAAAAAAAAAACTTTGTCGAGGTAATCCACTCTGTTCGATTGGCAGGATTCGATAGCTGCGGTTGAAAACCCGGAACGGACGATCAGAAACTCTGGTAGCCAGGACCAAACATTTGTTAGATGACAACTAAGCTGGGATTTGTTTTGGTCACACACGTGTTCGGTCGTAGGAAAGGATTTTCAATTCCAGCCGATCAGAACGATCAACAAAGTTTTCTTTTTTCGTGTGTGCAGGTCGGCCGCCCTGGGCCGCCCTGGGCCCAGCGCGCACGGCCTGTCCGACGCCCAACTACTTTTCAAGAATGTGCAACGTCCTCGGAGCACGCGCGGCGCGCGCGGCACGCCTGGTGCTCGTCTCCAAGGCCCTGCCGGCCCTGCCTCACGGAGGCCTGCAAGCCTGGCTCGGTCGAACTAGCCGCCTCAGGCTGGCCAAGGCCTGCCCGAGGCCAGCCAGAGGCCTGCCCGAGGCCTGCCCGAGGCCTGCCCGAGGCCTGCCAGAGGCCTGCCCGAGGCCTGCCCGAGGCCACGCCGCGCGCTCTTCGATATCGGCCTCGTAGTTTGTCATTCCTCCTCCTTCCTCTTCTTTTTGTCGGTGTATTGAATCTGCCACGCCTTAGGCCGCGAAGGAGGCCAGGATGTTCAATATGGCGGGGGTCAGGGCTGCACGGCGGCGGCCAGCGCGGCGTCCCAGGCGGCCACATCCCACGGCGGCCCGGCCGAGGCCCGAGGACCGGCCCGCACAAAGAGACACTCTTATCCGAGGGCTTAAACCCTTCAGCGTTTACCCTCTACGTCGACGACAAGCCCTCCTGGGCCACTGAGGCTGCAGCTGTCTCGGGAGGATGAAAAGAAGGGAAAAAAGTAGTGCCCAAAAAAAGGAGAAAGAAATACGAAGCAGAGAAACGCATTCAATCTGCGTGAGGGACAGGCTCATTAAAATTTAAATGTGTCTCGGCTACCGCTGTGTACATTCCACGAGGCAGGGCGGGCTCAGCCCCGCCGCCCCGCCGACGCGCGTTTTCAATTCGTCATTCTGCGGCCAAGGTCGGCCACGAAAGACTCCCGTCCCTCCGCAAAAAGGGGCGTGCGGATTGTAAGTAGAGGTATGGAGAAGGCAGCAGCGGGGTTTGGCATCAGCCGGAAGCTCGCTTTGAGCTGTGACTCCTTCTTGATAAGCCATTGGACTCGCGACATGTTTGATGCGAGGGTCATCCAAAGACTCTGAAACCTCTGCCGCGTCCAGGGTCGCGTTCCGCCTAACCAGGCCGGCTGAGGCGCAAGGCACTGCTGACTTGGAACCACTGCAGGCGGACGAGTTGGCGGGGCAGCGCGGCAGCGAGCTTGCCAAAAGTCGAGTACAAAGAGAGAGCACCCTGTCTGCCCCTAACGAGCGGAGCGGCCCGGGCTGCCGGGATCCTTCCCTTCATTGTGGCACGCGGATCGGCCGCGCCTACGTCTGCCGCATGACTCTCCAGCGTCTCTTCTCCAGAGTCTCTCCAGCAACTCTCTAGCAGCTCCGTGACTCTCTAGCAACTCAATGACTGCAGCAACTCCATGAACCTCCAGCAGCTCCAAGGCACTCAGTGACTCTGTAGCGACTAGCAACTCCATGAACCATCGCTTCACACCGCGGCCTAATCGCCGATGACGCAACCTCCGCACGGAAAAAAAGGATTAGTTGTGACAACTAACATGTTAGTTGAAAAGCGTCCAAAGAAGATTTTAGTTTTCACGACTAAAAGTTTGCTGCTCGAACGAATTTTATAAGTTGAAACGACTAAAAAACTACAGTTGGCTCAAAGGATAAAGTTGATTATGCCTACACTATGTTAGTTGTGAGGATTAACACGAGCGTCACGGAAGAAAATAAACCACGCACAGAAAAACATCTGCAACGGGAATCGAACTCAGGACCTGTCGCTTATCAATCAGAGACGCTGCCCACTGCGCTGCGGATATTCTTAGGAGACCCGACTTTCGGGGGATGATTTAATCGTCTCTTGTCCTAGCATCGGTCAGTTTGCTGTATCAGCGTCACTGGGCATTCTCCCGCTATCAGCTCCCCACAGCGCAGTGGATAGCCTCAGCAGCTCTCAGACCACAGATTCCGCGATCGATACCCGCTGAAGATTTTTCTTACACGAAGCTTCTTTTCTCTCGTGACGCTCATGTTAGTCATCACAACTAACATATTGTAGGCACAATCAACTTAATGCTTGTACCAACTTTTATTTGTTAGTTGGTCAAACTAATATTATTGCTCCCGCAGCAAACTTTTAGTCGCAGCAACTAAAATCTTCCTTGGACGCATTCCAACTAACGTGTTAGTTGTTACAACTAATCCTTTTTTTCCGTGCGGAACCGTTTGGCGCGGTGGTGTAATTCAACTGCAATGAACCGCGTTGGGAGCTCGTCTCACCTCCGTTCACTGTGGTTTTATTTTCTCTTCTATTACTATTTTTTTTTTCGAATGGACCGGGAAGGTGGTGCGGGCGCTTTCGAGCGTTCGTTAAGTCCAAAGCCCCGCTGGGACCGAGGCAAGCCGAGGCAGGCCGAAGGCACGAACGACGCGCGGAAAAGGGGCCGTAAGCTGCTTGACGGGCTTCCAAGCCAATACAGCCGAGGTGGCGGCGGCGCTGGGAGAGTGAGAGGGAGAGAGAGAGAAAGAGAAAGAGAGAACGCATCGCACCGCTCGGGCAAGCCGGCAAAAACCGGCATCTCGAAACTTCATCATCCCGCGCCTTTTTCGAATTCCTCTGTCGCGGCATATGATACATGGTGAAGAATCGTCCCGTTCGAAAACCCAATAATTCAAATTCGGCGCGCCCCGAGCAGGTCCACCGGAAGTGCCCTGGAGGCCCCATTTGGGGTGTCGCGGGCAGGGGCCCTTCCCAGCATATTTCATGCAACCCGGCCGCCACGCTGTATTCTAGTCGTGGGTCGGCGGGGCTCACTGTGAACGGGGGCGTTGCAATGGCCTACTTCGCGCGGCGCGGGCATCGCGCTGCAGCCAGAAAGAGTATCTCGCACAATGTACGTCCTTGTTTGTCTTTGTGTCTGTGTGCGGGGCACGGCGCGCCCTCCCTGCCCTTGACCCTGGCCTTGCAGATAAATCCGGGCGAGTACTCCCCTGACCCTGGAGCCGCCAGCCTGGAGCAGGCCGGGCCGGGCTGGGGTGCAATTAGAGTCCCGCTGGAGCAACACACACTGGAGAACATCTGTCCTGCTGGAGGTCAGACGGCCATGTTGATGGCGTCGTTGTCGGGGACGGCGCCGCCATCTCGAACCGCACGCGTCCAATTTACGGCTCGGCCAGATGCTCGTCCTGGGCGTCATGGCGGAGCGGGCTCCGCTGCAGGCCAAGCCGGGCACCGCCAGGCCCTGCAGGGACGACACCGGGGCTTTGAGCGCTAACGGCCACCGCCACGGCCACCGCCACGGCCACCGCAGCGACGCGATCACAAAAAAAGCTTGGCGAGCTCGTGTGGCACAAAGGGGGTGGCGCCGTGGCACTGTAGGCACCCGGCCCAGGCTAATGAAGTCCCAGACCCCATTGGGAGCAGGTGCTCGGCTACACCATCCGCCCCCCCCCCCCACCCTCCCGCCGCCGCCATCATAACTCTTGTTTTTCTTTGATGGACCGCAGTGGCTGGCGAGGGCCGGGCCTCAGGCCGGGCCCCAGGTCGGGGGCGGGTACCGCTTGTTTCAACAGGCTCGCCGCTGTCCGAGCTGACCCAGCGCTCCGCTGCGTAATGCAGCCGCCCTTATGAGGGCAAGTCGGCGGCCAGCTTGTCGGCGCCAGGGAGTGCAGGGGGCGGCCGATGCGGCGCCCGGTGCGGGGGAGGGGGACCCGGGACGCCTCGCGGAAGGTTTCATCCTTTGTCATGCAGCCGGCGCTTTTGTCGCGCGGAAGGGTTTCATGCGGTTCGCCCCCGCCACCCCTCCGCCAGCACCTCCAGTAGGGCCTCCTCCAGGACGCGCTGGATCGCGGCCAGGCCGTGGGCCAACCCGTGGGCCAGCCCCACCCCGCGCACATGTTGAATGGAAGGCTAGGCTTTCCGAGAAAACGACTCCATCCGCTGATTCCAGGAAGGCGACCGAATGCGCGATGCGGCGTCCGCACAGTGGGCCGGAAGACGGATGGAGGCGGCCAAAACTCTCGACGCGTTTTGAGCTGCAGAGTCGCTAAATGGGACTCGAACTGAACGTGTGACCCCACCAATGGATTCCTCGATCAGAGAGCAACCCATTGGTAGGGTCACACGTTCGGTTCTCTGGCCTCGGTCCTGTGGCCCACCGTGAACCACCACGGCGGGGTCCAAGTTGGCGACCTCCACGAGCAGTAAGTGGTGCGGGAGGACCGCGTCGACGCGTCTCGCGCTGACGTCCGCCAGTCCTGCGGCTGACGCCGAGGCGCTGACGCCGTCGCCAGTGTGGGTGCCGGGGAGGGGGTGGGAGGGGGTGGGAGGGGGTGGAGGGGTGGGAGGGGGTCGGCAGGACAGCGTTGAGCGATGTCGCTACTCCGCCTCCCGCGCGTCAACCCTTCGCCAGGCAGGCAGCCGGCCATCTATCATACAGGACACTGCTCCCCCTCCGCGCGCCTCTCAGTGTGTGTGTGAGTGTGCGAGCGAGTGAAAGTGTGCGTGAGCAATACGCGGCGGGCGGCGGACTGGCGCCAAGCTGCGTTTCACTTTTTGGCCGCGGCGGCGGTCGTCTTCGTCGTCGTTTCCACGTGTCCCCACACTGGAATTCCAATATCAGTGTGCGGTCTGGGCCAGGCAGCAGCGGTACGGCGGCAGCAGCGTGGCGGCGGCGGCGGCCCTCGCGCGCGCAGCTCATAAAGAATGTAACCAAAATGTTGCAGGGAAGGAGGAGAGCCGGCGTGTCAGCGCGGCCCCCGAGGACGCCGCCACGCTCACGACGACGACGACGACGACGACGACGACATGCACGTGTCGAGCCTCCGGAAAGGAAGAGCGTTACGAACAGGCCGTTTTGGCGGCTCTCGGCGTGCCGGCGTGCCTCTGGGCGCGGGTGGGGATGGGGGTGGGGATGGGGTGGGGGTGGTGGGGTGGGGGTGGGGGTGGGGTGGGGGTGGGGTCCGTGGTGGATGAGCGGGCTGGCGACTCCGGAGGTGCCGCCGAGATGAAGATTTGTGGCGCGGCGAGGCCGCGGCGAGGTGGCGTCCCCGAGGCTGCGGCTGCCCGGGCGGCGGGTCACGGAGCGCCCCCCGCCCCCGCCCCCCACTCGAACCGCCCCCACCGGATGAGCGACTTTTCACGCCCGTCACCGCCTCTTGTCTCAACCCGGCTTGGCTCAGTCCCCACAAAAAAAAAGACTAATGGAGTGCGGTCTCGACCCCGCGACCCGCGGCCCCGCACACCGCCACGCTAGCCGCTCGGCCACGCGGCAGCTGGTTGGCGGTTGGCGGTGCCGCCTCAATATCCATGCTTGAGCTCCGTGCCGCGTGCAGGCTGCCGTTCGGACGGGCAGCCAGACTCCGGGCTTGCCGGCCGTGCCGGCCCGACTCGGTCCAGACGTGATCCGACTGTGGTCCCTGCGGTCGCACTCGCCTGGATTTTATCACCAGTTGCTTCCGGAGGACGGCCGGACCCACGACTGGCTGTCTGTCTGTCTGTCTGTCTGACTGCGCGTCGCGGCCGATTGCTCCACCCTGCACGACTGCCTTCGTACGTCGGCGATGCAGCGAGGCCGCAGCCCGGCGTAGCCACTCGCGAGGCGGGGCGGGGCGGGGCGGCCACCTGTTCCCCGGCGTGTGAGCTCCCACGGAGCTCGGCGCCACCGCGGCCCCGGCCGCCAAAAGTGAGGGAAGCAGCCCGCGAGTTGACGCGAGGACACGCAGTGGAGGCGCTGCGCCTGCCGCGGGTCGCGGCGTGGCGGGCGGAGTGAGGGCGCGCCGAACCGGGGCGGGGTGGGGTGGGGTGGGGTGGGGTGGGGTGGGGTGCGTGGCGCAGCTGGAGCGGCTCGCTGGGGAGCCCCAGGCCCGCTCCACCTCACTTATCCCCCGCTCCATTCTCTTTAAAACAGAGGGCCAGGGACTGGAGGTGCGGCCGGGGCCCGGGCTCCCCAGGGCCCCACGCGGCCTCCACGCAGCGCGGGAAGCCGTAGCGTTCTGCCCAATCGCCGGCAAGGGCCACAATTTATGTACTGCCACGAGGATATTTTTCCCCTCATGCAGCGGCCCGCCCGGCCCGCCTGGATTCACATCCGGCTCTGCCCGGCGCCTCGGCCTTGGCGGCGCCGCACCGTGCCGCGCGGCGCGGCAAGCAAACGAGGAATGCAAGTCTGTTTTGAAGACGCGGCCTTTGTGGTTGTCGTTCCGCAACCCATTTCGCGCGATCCACAAACCACGGACAAACAACAACAACAACGACAGCCACAACCACCGCCACGAGATGGAGCTAACGTAACATTAAAGGGAAACGGATTATCGCTTTGAAACATTCCCGCATGCATTTATTCGGGCCTTTTAGCGTCACTCAGTCCGTCCTCCTCCCTCGCGGGGGATGCGAGAGATGAAATGCCTCTAAAAAAAAAAAAAACAACAACAAGAACAAGCGGTCGGCGCGCGCGCACGTCAACATGCATGACAGGTTGCGACGTGGCGTGCCGTGGCGTGGCGTGCCGTGTCGCGCACGTCAAAGCGGGGAGCGACTTTGCGTATTCGGCTCATTCGTCCTGAAAGCACACCGGGAAAAAGACGGGAAACAGCGGACAACGATCGAAGGACACACACACACACACACACACTCGCGAGTGTACGTTTCTGTTATTTCCCTTTGACAGGCTCGACGGCCATTTTTCGGCGTTAAGAATACACGGCCGGTTTAATCCGATTTTTTTTTTCATGTTTTATGGAGACGTGATTCATGGCTGCCGGGTGGGGCGCGGACGTGCGAACAGCGAGCCAGCCAGAAGACCGGCGCCGGCGGCCGAAACTCCAGACGCGTTTTGAGCTCCAGTGTCCGCTGAACAGGACTCACCCCTTCAATGGATTGCTCTCAGAACGAGGAATCCAATGGTGGGGTCACACGTTCGCTTCGAGTCCCATTTAGCGACTCTGGAGCTCAAAACGCGTCCGGGATTTTGACGGCCTCCACCGGTCTTCTGGCCCACTGTGGGGCGGACGGACGGGCGGCCCTCGCGGCGTGGCGGATGAGCGCTCCGCTCCGCTACTTGCTGCGCTACTTGCTCCGCTACTTGTCCCTCATCTCCCTGCTCCTCGACGGAATCCTCCCCAAACAGCAGCGAGTCGGCGGCGGCAGCAGCAGCAGCCCTGCCAGGGCCCGTAATTGGCTTCAGAGCCATTGTGCGCTAAACGCCGTGGCTGAGCCCCGCTTCCTCACAACAAGACAACGGACACACACACACACACACACACACACACACATGCCTAGGCAGCAGGCCACGCTGCGCGCTGTGCATCAACGACTGCACTTTCTCGCACCCGTAGGGGACGCCCCATGACAGCGAGAGAGACAGGGCGACGCAAACGACTCTCGGAGTCGGTCTGCTGCGACATGCGAGTGGTCCGCTAAGCTCCTCCGTCCCGTTGGGGCGGCATGGACCAAGGCATGGACCGTGCCGGCCTGGCCGTGGCCGTGCGGACTGTTAGTCGGAAGGGCGGAAATAGAAAACGGCGTGGTGTGCACATTCAGCACAGGGACGACGGCCCGCCCGAACCCACCCCGACCCTCACGTCGCTCTGTCTCTGTCGCGCCCCCGACGGACGGCCCGCGAGTGCGAGAGAGACAGAGCGGCACGTTGAGCGTTGCCAGCCCACGCAGGCCCGCCTCCCCGCGTCGGCAGCGGCCTGGCGGCAAACATGCGCAATTACTTAAACACGCCTCAATTCGGTCCACTTCTCGTTCGAAAAACGCTGGAGTACCTCCTCGACGCGGCGCTGCGTCCGGCGCGCTCTCCAGCTCCGCCCTTCCTTCCAGCCGATGAGCATCAGTTTGTGAATGTTTCCCGAGGGGCGGGGGCGCCGAGGCGCCGGGGGCGAGGGAAAGGGACGTCGGCCGACTTGGTGGCGGACGGCGGATCGGACCGGGACGGACGGTGATTAGAAAACCCCTGACGGGAAAGCAATCTAATTAGACGAAGTCTGAGGGCTCCGCTGCCCTCCACGCTGCCTCCAGGCCAGCCTCCCCTCCAGCCTCCAGCCGCCTCCAGCCTTCCAGAGGCCCGCAGAGGAAATACATACAGAAGTAAACCCGGCGGGGCGGGGCGGGGCGTAAGAACGGCGTCAAAGAAACATCGCCTTGAATGGGATCAAAGGCGGGCTTCTCGATAATTAGCGGAAGAATTCCGGCCAGTAGTGCGATAATGGAGCCTCTCCGTCCCCTCGGCGACTCGCTCGGTGGGGGGGTCAGTACCGCGCCGCGCCCCGCCCTGAGGGCCCATGCCCAGTGGAGAAACACCGAGATTCTCTCACGCCCAACGAGAGAGAGAGAGAGAGAGAGAGAGAGACAGAGACAGAGACAGAGACACGACACAGAGAGACAGGCAGACAGAGAGAAGCGCCTCCCCATTCCAATTCAGTATGCAGCCGTGCCGTGTAGTGGGTACCGGGTACCCTGAGTCCTGAGTGGCAGGGCGTGGCAACACTGATAAACGTCTCGCATTGTGGCCGCCGCGGGACGGAAGCCGGGGAAATGAGGACGGTGTCATTTTCCCATTCACAAAACCGCCACAAAAACGAAAACTTGATGAATATGCATGAAAAAAAAGAAAGAATACCCTTCTGCATAAAAGAATCGGTCAAAATGAGAAATAGTCTCAGAGACTTTTTGGGTTGGAAAATAATCAGGGGGACGATCAGAAATCAGAGACCAGGCTCGAACGTTCACAGCGAGCAGGCACAATCTTCGAAGACACGGGCCCTATAATCATTGAAATGCTGCCGCACACATCGCACAGTGTGGTGCGCACTCGCTCGCTCTCGCTGCCATGATGGCGCCAAGGACGGAAACTGTTTTTGCCCGCCTTCAGTGCCCCGTAAACCGAGCGGGACGATAGGGCGAGGGGAGGGAGCGAGGCGACCTGCTCGCTTACTCACTCCCACAGCCTGAGAGGGACAATCGATGCGAAAGAGGGAGAGAGAGAGAGAGAGAGAGAGAGAGAGAGGCAACCGACCGAATCAGGACAGTTGACTTAAAATTTAGCGAGCGTGGGATGATAAGTCGGGGCTGTTCATTAGACCTACCTCACAGTTGACCTACCAATATATTTATTAATAAAAATATTAATATAAATATTTGAATAAAAATATAGGACTATAAATAATAGTGTTATAAATATTAACAAAAAAGGTTGACCTACCCCACAGTTGACCTACCCTATATTTTTATTATAAATTTTTTTGAAGTATCGTCTACTGTCACTGGGACACTGTCACGCTTCCCCTGCCGCGACACTGTCGCGCTTCCCCTGCCGCGAGGCCGTCGCGCTTCCCCTGCCGCGACACTGTCGCGCTTCCCCTGCCGCGAGGCCGCCGCGCTTCCCCTGCCGCGACACTGTCGCGCTTCCCCTGCCGCGACACTGTCGCGCTTCCCCTGCCGCGAGGCCGTCGCGCTTCCCCTGCCGCGAGGCCGCCGCGCTTCCCCTGCCGCGACACTGTCGCGCTTCCCCTGCCGCGAGGCCGTCGCGCTTCCCCTGCCGCGACACTGTCGCGCTTCCCCTGCCGCGACACTGTCGCGCTTCCCCTGCCGCGAGGCCGCCGCGCTTCCCCTGCCGCGACACTGTCGCGCTTCCCCTGCCGCGACACTGTCGCGCTTCCCCTGCCGCGAGGCCGTCGCGCTTCCCCTGCCGCGAGGCCGCCGAGCTTCCCCTGCCGCGACACTGTCGCGCTTCCCCTGCCGCGAGGCCGTCGCGCTTCCCCTGCCGCGACACTGTCGCGCTTCCCCTGCCGCGAGGCCGCCGCGCTTCCCCTGCCGCGACACTGTCGCGCTTCCCCTGCCGCGACACTGTCGCGCTTCCCCTGCCGCGAGGCCGTCGCGCTTCCCCTGTCGCGAGGCCGTTGCGCTTCCCCTGCCGCGACACTGTCGCGCTTCCCCTGCCGCGACACTGTCGCGCTTCCTTTGCCGCGGCACTGTCGCGCTTCCCCTGCCGTGACACTGTCGCGCTTCCCCTGCCGCGACACTGTCGCGCTTCCCCGGCCGCGACACTGTCGCGCTTCCCCTGCCGCGAGGCCGCCGCGCTTCCTCTGCCGCGACACTGTCGCGCTTCCCCTGCCGCGACACTGTCGCGCTTCCCCTGCCGCGACACTGTCGCGCTTCCTTTGCCGCGACACTGTCGCGCTTCCCCTGCCGCGACACTGTCGCGCTTCTCCTGCCGCGAGGCCGTCGCGCTTCGTCGGTCAAGTCAAAAACATAGGGTAGGTCAACTGTGGGGTGGGTCAACTTTTTTTGGTAATATTTATATTACTCCTATTTATATTCCCATATTTATATTCTAATATTTATATTAATATTTTTATTAATTAATATATAGGTAGGTCAACTTTGAGGTGGGTCAAGCTACATAGACTCTGATAAGTTGCGAGCAAGCAGGAAGTCGGGACAGCAGGAGGCGGGGGACATCAAAGACGCGGCGTGCTCTGTCCTCTGCGCTGCCCTGCGCAAAAATGAATGCCAAAAAAATACAGCGAACCAAAATCCAAGGGAAAAGGCACGAACGAAAACGCGTCTGCAGTCGTCCGTATTCGAACCCGCGCGGCGATAAACAGGGCGGTGCAGTGTATCGGGACGGCGGACTGGGAGCGCGTCGCCCGCTTGCTGCAATTTGCAGTTATTGGCGGACACGGCGATGTGCCCGGGACGTGCCCTCCTCCCCCTGGCCGGCGACCGAGTCCTCCGGACAGTGTGCCGCCACGGCGGGGCCGCCGGGCCGCCGAGGGGCTCGCGGCGTGGTTTAAGGCGCCCCGCTCCGCACATACAATTATTTCCCGAAAAACGGTTTCCTCTTTACGAGGAAAAAAGCACAACAACAAGAAGCGCGCCGCGATGAAACGAACGAGGGGCACGAGGACGGTGCTACAGTCTCTGGGTACTCGCAGCAGCTCTCGCTCGTCCGTCCGTCTGTCTGTCTGTCCGTGTCATGCCGAAGCCATCAGTACGAAATGGACACGCGCGGCACGCACGCAGTGATTTGGGTCACGGCCGGCGCCAGGCCGCTGTCATCGTCGCGGTCCATCGCGACCTCACCGTGCCAATGACGGCAGCATCAACTCTCTCACACACACACACACACGTACGCACGCGATTTTTCTGCTGGAATATTGCGTGCGTGCGTGCGTGTGTGTGTGTGCGTAACCCCGAGGCGTGTAGTTGAACGCGCATAATTGGCTGAGCTGTTGTCGCATTCCACACACGCGCACGTGAATTGAGGCCCAGGGCGCGGCTCGGCACGGCGCGGCAGTGATTTCCTTTCCGTCACCCCGCCCCCCTCCCCCTTTACATCACCAGGCCGTTCGTCGCTCCCCGCCACTCGACGCAAACGGGCTGTCTGCTGTTTGGGACCTTGATAGTGTGGGCACCCACCCGCCGCGCCGGGCCTGCTAAGAACGCCCCCCCCCCCTGCCCCGTTAATTTTTCGTGGAGTGTAATTTTGCGCAGAAACAAACTAAGCCCCGCCCCCTTTACTCCTTCGCAGTCACGACAGCGCCTGCCAACGCCAAGCCGGGCAAGTTTTACACAGTCGTGACAAGGTGCGTCGCGCCGCTGGCCAGCTGTTTGAACGCGGCCGGGGGTCGGCCTCCGCTCCGCGGTTCGAATACCGACGGTTCGGGTTTTCCTTTTCGCGCTGTTCCCTGCGCGCCCTCCCCCACGAGGAGGGCTGCCCGGTGCACACCTCTCCACGGCCACGAGGACGCCGAGCGCGCCGAGCACGCGCGCCGCGGTGAAGTACGTCAAGTACGAGAAGTACGTGAAGTACCCGGGGCTGCACGGCCACGGCGGTGACACAGCCACCAACGGGTAATAAACTGTGCCCTTCTTCCGCGGGGGCCCCGACTTCTCCACCTGCAGTTCGCCCTCGACTCTCTTATTTTCTTCCCGGAGGCGACATCGCGCCGTCTCAAATATTTAACGCCGAAAGCCAAAAAGTTGTCTCTGTCGGCACGGCACTGGAGGGGCACGGAGAGGTCGTTGTGAGATGTGCTCGCGAAAAAAAAGAACGAGGCATGTCGCAAAATAACCAGTCAGGAAAAATGTACTCCGTCTTGGTACAGTACACTGGTTTAAACAGGAGCGCGCTCCGACAGTGGCTTTCATCAGCGGTGTTGGCCGACATCTTAGAAGCGACATAATTGCCTGGATAAAACTCGTCCGCCGACTTTGATACTCGTCCCGCGACGGTGACTGACGGCGGCCGCGGCGCGCGCGGTCGGGAGCCCCTCCGGGACTTGACTCGCCGTGTGCCAAAAAAAAAAAGTGGAGTGGGGGAAACGACAAAAAGAAATCGTCATTAGCCTCTTAATCAACGGGTGGCGGCGGCCAGTCGTTTCATTCCGCTGGAACTTGCCAGTCCGGATCCAGAATAAATACCCCCCCCCTCCCCCACTTTGCGGCAGTGGAAAAGCAGTTCAAACAAATCGCGGCGCGCGGCCCGCCATGCAAAGAGGCCAGCCCGAAGAAAAACAGAAAGAAGGAGCCGGAATGAATTAGCCCGGCAAGTAGTACCCAGGAAAGTACTTCTCGCCCGCCGCCACGCTGCCGCCGCCATGGGGGGCTTTCGAGTCTTTGCCGCGCGTGGCCGGCCTCTGGAGCGCCCGCGAAGTGGCGGGTAGGCAAGCCCGCAGCGCAGCCCTGCACGCCGGGCAGGCCCACGCTGCAGGCTCTCTCTCCTCTCTCTCTCTCTCTCTCTCTCTCTCTCTCTCTCTCTCTCTCTCTCTCTCTCTCTCTCTGTGCGTGCGCGGTACATGGCTGCGGCTCGCAGCCCGGCCTCGCCGCCAGAATGAGACTCTTGGAAAAGGGAAAGTTTTGGAGATGAGGAGGATCGTGTTGTATATATGGCGGGGCGGGTTGGGGGAGGGGAGCGCCCCGGGACCACCGTGTACTCCCGCCCCTCCTTCCGCTAGGGTGGCCACCCCGTGACTTGAGCAGGCGCTGTGTGTGTGTGTGTGTGTGTATGCGCACGCTATTCAGCCGACACCTCCTGTGTTTTGCTTCCGGCGGCTGGTGGCTGGTGGCGTGGCGCGGTGGAGCGTGGCGTGGCGCGGTGAGGCGGGGTGGGGGGGGGGGGGGGGGGTAAGACGGCACGTCTTACATATTAATCCGGGCCAGGTCAACTTGCACTCCGAGCGCCTCCCCGCCGCAACACATGCAAAACGTGTAATAATGTGCCACGGCCGGTTGATTGAAAAAGCGACGGCACGGCCGTTGTTCGCGTTATTACACTGCATGATTGCAATACTAATTCATCACGTTCTCCGTTCGGAAGGCCGACGACGAAGCCACTGCTCCGGGAATAGACCGGCGGCTGTGTGGTCTGCCTAAGCACCGGCGGCGGAGTCTCACTGGCGGACCGGGCCGAGCAGGCGAAGCAGGCCGTCTTGGTGGTCTTGGTCGCCGTCCATGCGAAACGGCGCGGCTTTCGGTCCTCTTTGATGCCGCTCGGGCGTGACGGAGTCGTGATGACCCCCACCCCGCCCCGCCCCGCCCCTCACGGTCACTGCCGAGGAGTGCCTTCATTTGCAGGCTGAGCCCCTTAGTCTGTGGCGCACTTTTAATTGGCGAGAGGATGGGGAGGGGAGGGGAGGGGGAGGGGAGGGAGGGGAGGGCCGCAGGGGTTCCTCGAAAACTAGCGTCCTTGATTGGCAGCAGCACGGACCAAAAGCAAATTTTAAAAAAATAAAAATTGCTTTAAAAAAATAACAGCGATGGTTCACTGGACTGGATCACTGGTTCAGCTTGGTGCGACTTCAAGGTCTGTTCAAGCGATGACGGTGGTCTCAGGAAGGATCTCAGGAAGTCCCGTTTAGTGTGATAAAGAAAATAAATCAGTGAAATATTTACTCAATGTTTTAACGAAGCCTTGATCATCTTTATCAGATTAATCGTCAAAAGTCTTCCGAGACCATGGAAGGTAACCACGATTTTTAATGGTACCCCAACCACTCCCCGAGCTGCCGAGGCTGCCGAGCGGCACAGGCACTGAAAGTGAGTTGTCGAGTGCTGTGCGCCGCATTGACTCACCCCGTCGCTCGTCCATCAGTCCATCCGCGAATGAAGCACTGACCTGGAAATGGAAAAGAGGATATCAGTGTAAATATTCACCTTGCATCTGCATAAAAATCGGATCCGCGCGTCGCCCGGCCCGGGCAGAGCACATTACCAGTCTCATTACGAAGTGAGCGCGCCGGCCGAGGTGTGTGTGCGGAGAGGGAGAGGGGGGTCCGTACAGGGCTCGTTCAAAAAGCAGACCGGCCCAGAGCGACGGGGCTTGTGTGAGATACATGCAGGCGACAAGGAACCACGTTGCGACGCAAACCCCAAAACCCGTGCCAAAGCTTTCCCACGAGGTTTTTCACCCCATCTCTACACGCTCCCGCCCCTTTTTGTCATTTCCCCCCAACCCCTCCGCCCCATGCCTTACCTTGCGAGAGTCCCTAAAAGGCCAAATTCGCTTAAATTCGCCCCCGAGCCGGCGAGACGGGCCGGGCTGGGGCGAGCCGGGCTCGCCGTGGGCAGAGAATATGGGTCAGGCTTTCGCTTAGTTTGCCGACCCTGGCCAGCAGCAGCCGGTGTGCGGGGACTGTGCGGGCACGGCGCGGGCACGGCCCAGACCGGCCCGGAGGCGGTCAGTTTTGTGTGGATGCGCTCGGGTCGTCCTCCCCCCCACCCCCCACTCCCCTGGCAGGCCGGCGGCAGTATAAAGCCTGTACGTAGTAACAAGGCCCGGACACGCCCCAGCGGTTTGTGTGCGCTTGGCTCCACCGTGGTGGTCGCCACGCTCGGCTCGCCTTGCCTCTCTTTGTCGTGCGGCTTGTCCTTAGCCTCTCTTTCTGTCTCTCTCTCTCCCTCTCTCTCTGTCTCTCTGCCCGCGCCTGGTCGCCGCCACTCAGTGTCTGTCTACGAGCCGCGCGCTGCCCGCCGCGCTCGGACCGGCCTCGGCCGCCTTGCCTGGCTGCCTGCCTGGCTGCTCGGCCTGGCCGCCTCGAATTGAATCGACAGTTAGGTTTGTCTCGTCGAATTGAATTCGGGCGCGCCGTTTCGCCGTGTTCCGTGCGGCTCCCCGCGCCAATTCGATAAACGAACAGCTTTTGGTGTCGTGAAACGCAACGCCGGGACAGAAAGAGGAAAAAACGCGCGCAAAAAGCACGACAAAACACAGGTAGAAAGAGGGGGCGGTGCGAAACAAGTGGGCCGTTTGACGCCAAGTCCAATTAGCGAGGCAGTCCGTTCCGCCGCGGAATGCAATAGAAAAGGTGACTTGTTACGGCCCTTGCTCCAGTCGGCCCGCTCTGCCTCTCTCGCACCCCTGCGGAACGCCCCACGAGTGCGAGAGAGACAGAAACAGCACGGTCCGGACCAGCCAGCACATGGCGCAAAAATCAGAACGCCTTTAATCGTTATCGCCAAGGACACCGCGATCGCAACGACGCGCCGCCATGTCGGTGCGCGAAAACAACAAAAACAAACAAAACAACAAGAAAAACAACAAGTGAGAGAATAATGAGCAATATCGGCGAGGCGGTGCGCGTCCATTGCCGCTGTCACCGCAACAATGTTTCCAGCGAATCGTAAAGAGCGGCCCGGGCAGGGCTGGACCGTTAAGTTTCTCTCTCTCTCTCTCTCTCTCTCTCTCTCTCTCTCTCTCTCTCTCTCTCTCTTTCCACCACCGTGTAAAAGTTCCGGCCAACAACAGCGACGAAAACAACAGGAGAACAGGAAAAAAGGCACGAGTACGCAAACCGCCGTGCACTTCCCGGAATGCAACGCCTCACACCGCCGGAGCGCCGCGGTGGCCGGAAGTCCATTTCCACGACTAATGACTGCACTGCCGATGGCCGAGACCCGCCGCGGCGTGGCTGCCCCACTCACGGCCCTCGCGGCTCATTTCTGGTGATTTACACTGCAGACTGATTCCGAGAGTCGTTCGCGTCGCTCCGTCTCTCTCGCACCTATACAGGGCGCCCCGCGAGTGCGAGAGAGACAGAGCGACGAAAACGACTCTCAGCGTGCCGGCGGCCTCTCTAATCGGCCATTACACAGGCGGCCGACTTCGGACGGTACTTGGCTGGGACTGCGGTTTTGCTGTGGGACCCCTTTACCCCGCCTCACCCACTTCGGGGGACGATTTCATGGCTACGCAAAGCTAGTTCGGTTTCGGGCGGCATATGGCTCGCATGGATATCATCCACCGGCACCTCAAACATTCGGGTAGCTCTGTGAATAACGGCGCCTGTCTCGGCGAGGTCTTGGCAGACAAACACTCCCTCGCCAAATTAGCATACTACTCCTCATCCCTCGTGCTAATGGCGTGAGCGGGGCGAGGCGAGGCGAGCGAAGCGAGCGAAGCGAGCGAAGCTCCATTGAGCGGCTCAGCGCGGCCCGACGAGCACGCCTCGCCACGCCACGCCGTGCCACGCCTCGCCACGCCTCGCCACGCCACGCCACGCAGCGCGCACGGCCGTGTGTGAGGGATGGCGGACCGGAAGCGGAAACTAGTTCGTCCGGAAAAGTCGTTAGCTGGAACGCGGTACTGTACGGCGCGGAAGTATGAAGCAGTCCGGGCGCGTTGTGGCGTGTGCTCTCCTGCCGCCGTGTTTCGTCGCTCTGTCTCTCTCTCTCTCCCACGCACTCTTGGGGCGTCCCGTAAGGGAACGACGCGACACAGTTCGAAATCACCAGCGCGCTGCCAACAGCCCCGCCCCCAGCCCCGCAGAGCGCTCTCGGATTAGGTCCGCGTCCAAATATCGTCTGGAAATAAGTCGCCGCTTTTGGCGGGATTTCGGGCGGACTTCTAATTGAGCCGGCGAGTGACAAGGAGACTCCCCGCCGCCCCCAAGGGGCCCCGAGGGCCCCCCAAGGGCGGCCAAGGGCGGCGGGCTGCCTCAGTAATCTCCCTCGGAACATCCACCGCCTTCGCAAAGTATGCATGGCCAGCAGAAAACTTAAATTGAAGGCCGCACTTAGTTAATGACTATTATTCTTATCTTCCGATGAACTGTGAAGAAAACTTCCGGGCCGCACGGCCGGCGAGGCCGGGCTCTCCCAGCAATAACAAGCGGCGTATCATCGCCTGCCCCACAGTGCGCCCGCCCCACAGTGTGCCCGCCCGCCCGGGCGGCGACGAGAACCCCCGCCAAAAACCCGCCCTCTCTGCCGCGGACAATGTGCCTCACTCGTCGCGGAGCGAGACGACGCCGCGGACGGCACGGCATTCTTTTCTCTCCGGCGTCACCTCTGTATAGACGCTGCTGTCACAAACACGGCCCAGCGGGAGGCGGCCGCCCCGCCCCGCCCCGCCCCGCCCCGCCCCGCCACGCCACAACGGCAGGGAATTTAAAGGACCGGAGCGGTGAAAGGTGAAAGAAAGGTGGATCTCTGCGGGGGGCGGGCGGGGCGGGGCGGAGGCCTCGCAGTGGAGGCTGCGCGACGCGGGGAGAGATACCGGCCTACGGGTTTGCCTGCGGCGGTGTAAACGCCTCAGCCTGTGAGAGTGTGGCTTCTTGACTTGAAGAAAGAGTCATCCTGCGCGAGTAAATGCTTTTCTCGCTCGGAAAAATCCTCTCTCCGGCTTAATAATGCTGTCCCGCTGTGGAAATGCCCTCGGCCGCCCCCGGGAGAACTGAGGACGGCGGCCACGGCCTGCATCGCCACAATGCACCGCCAATCCCAAATTCCAATTTCCATCGCCGCGACGGCGACGCGAAAGAGAAGCGCGGTAAATAATAAATAACCAACAGCGCGGCCTATTAGCATAACAGAGGCAGGCCCGTCAAATCGAAGCGGGGAACACGCGGACCGAAATATAATCAAATCGTAACCGCGACAGTATAAACGAACGGGCGAGGCCGAGGCTGGAGAGAGGGGGGGGGGGGGCTCAATACGTGTTCCGCTTCGGGGAGCAGCGTGCTGCTGGATTGGGCAAGCTAGGCGCTAGCTTGGTCGCGCACTGCAGGTCTGTTTACTTTAGGTAGACGCGGCTCGGGCGAGTTCCAAGATCTACCTGTCACACGCATCAAGCTACTCATTGCCTTTCAGAAGGCGGTCCCTTTTTTCGTCACGTGTAGAAACGGGCTCCCTTCCGAGGAGTCCCGAGCAGCTCAAGCCCTGTCCACAGTGAGACGGCCTCCACCGGCGTCAGCTGACGCAAGCACTCGCGTGCCCCGGGCGTTGCCTACCGGCCGCGAGGTGCCAGTGAATCCACAAGTGGGGCGGTTAAGCCCTCGTGCGTCCCTTGGGGCCCACCACGCCCGGCCTCGCCCCGCCCCGCTCGCTCCAATCGGTCGCCACTGTCCCTTTCGGCAGTGCCCTTCGTGACTGGCCGACCTGCCGCCGCCCCGTCCTACGGGCCGGACCGGCCACGCCTCGGCAAATCCACGCCCGCGAACCCGCCACCCTTCACGGTGTAGAGGCGTCAGCTTCGTCACAGTGGGCCAGAAGACCGGTGGAGGCGGTCAAAATCCCAGGCGCGTTTTGGAGCTCCAGAGTTGCTAAAGGGGACTCGAACTGAACGTGTGACCCCACCAATGGATTGCTCTCCGAACGAGGAATCCATTGGTGGGGTCACAGGTTCGGTTCGAGTCCTGTTTGGCGACTCTGGGGCTCAAAACGCGTCCGCGGTTTCGGCCCCCTCCTCCGGTCTTCTGGCCCACTGTGGGGCAGGAGCTCCAGCTGCGGTGCGGCCAAGTGCCAGGCTGCCGGGCGGCCAGGCTGCCACAGTGGCGCCATCTGTCTGCGACACTAAAACAACACTTGCGAGATTGGGACCTGCGACGCGCACTAATTGCCGTGTCTGCGCCCCGAGCACAGTGGGCCAGAGGACCGGTGGAGGCGGCCGAAACTCTAGAGGCGTCCACAGCCAGCACCTGTCAGTGCAAGGGCGGTGGTGGGACAGTGGTGCCAACTTGACAAACAGGCCCTTCAGGATGTCGATACCTCGGGAACGGCGCGCCCCACGAGGAAGAGTGTGCGGCGCGAGGTAACTTGAGTTTTCAATTCGGTTTACACTGGCGCCGCCAAGGCTTTGCTGCCCTGCAGCTCCGAATGCTTGTCGTTGACAGGCATTCAGGGCGAGAATAATTTCATTTCAAGTTGGCACTCCCTGCGCTAAACCGATTCAGCGTCACGGAATCGTCCCGAACTACGGCAACCGCTTTCCGTCCGCCTGCATGAACGCGGCCCGGGGATTGTTATTTGGAGAGCGGGCCTGGCGGGCCAAACGGGCCGAGGGGCCCCGCCACTCCGAGCAGCGCGCCGCTCCCCGCCATTCGGCGCCAAGGACGCCTTGTATCGTGATGAAAATCTATTATTGGGGCGCCGCGCGCCGCGCCGGCGTCATCGCTTGCGCGGTGAACGAGCCCACAGTGGGCCAGAAGACCGGCGCAGGCGGCCAATCCTCTAGACGCGTCTTGAGCTACAGAGTCGCTTAACAGGACTCGAACCGAGCGTGTGACCCCACCAATGGATTCCTCGTTCGGAGAGCAATCCATTGGTGGGGCCACACGTTCAGTTCGAGTCCCGTTTAGCGACCCTGGAGCTGAAAACGTGTTCGGGATTTTTACCGCCCCCACCGGGTCTTCTGACCCACTGTGGCGGGGCGGCGAGCGGGTCGGAGCGTGAGTGTAACAGTTTCTAGAGCCAACGCGCAGCCACGGCAGCCACCCTCCGGGCCGCAGCGCCACGCAGCGCCACGCAGCCACCCACCTGCACTCTTAGCCCTGCTCCCCCTCCCCATGCCTCCGCGGTGAACCCATGGCGCAGTGCGCACCGGGCCGCCGCGCCGCGCCACGCTCCCATGACGCTCGATGCCTGATTGGCCCGGAGGCAACTTCCATTAATTATCATCAAGAGGAAGTTTGGGCGCCCGGTCAGGCACAGTCACACGGCCGGACGGGCAACTCTGGAGCTCAAAACGCGTCCGGGATTTTGGCCGCCTCCACCGGTCTTCTGGCCCACTGTGCACCGCCGCCCCCTGGACCCGCGACTGCCGTTTTGGCAGTGCACTACTTGTCCCGGTCCCTCTCCACTCCACCGCACGCCACGCTCCGCCGCCCTCACCGCAGTCCTGACAACACGCGACCGCGCGACTCCCACCTGGCATGGCCTGGCAGGCAGGCAGGCAGGCAGGCAGGCAGGCAGGCAGGCAGGCAGGCAGGCAGGCGGGCAGGCAGGCAGGCAGGCAGGCAGGCAGGCGGGCAGGCAGGCAGGCAGGCAGGCAGGCAGGCAGGCAGGCAGGCAGGCAGGCAGGCAGGCAGGCGTCGCGACAGTGTGGCGCACACGGCCCGTGCACACGCACGGCTGTCACCAGCGACTACACCGTTGTCTCACCGCGTCACGTGCGCCCCGACGGACAGACGGACAGACAGACAGACAGACGGAAAGACAAACACAGATACAGACGGACAGGCAGACTAACCGAACAGGCAGGCTATCCGACGGTAAGCAAAGCAGACAGAATGGCGCTGGAAATGGCTCCTGGAAACAACCCCCGCTGCGACTGACCCGGCGACCGGCCGTGCTGCTGCTTTTCTTCTCTAGTTTCTCCCGTTGGTCTCCAGCGGACTGATCCCGAGAGTCGTTTTCGTCGGTCTGTCTCCTTCGCACTCAAGGAGCGTTCCTCAGGTGCGACAGCGACAGAGCGTCGAAAACGCCTCTCGGACGGAATCAGTCTGCTGGTAATGATGCGGTGAGGAGTGGATGGCCCGCTGGAGTGCCGGACGAGGTGCAGGACCTGCACACTGCCCTGGAGCTGCCCTGGAGCCCTGCGACGGGCGCTGCACCGTTTTTCCAGCCCTCCAGCCATTCCTCATTTTCTCCGGGCGAAATTCGAGCATAAAATGCAAGCAGAACAACGTATTACGCCGACAGCGCGCGGGCTCAGGCATTGGGCTCAGCCGTGGGCTCGACAGCCCTGCCCTTTCCTCGCGGACTCCCTTCGGCTGGTGAATCATTTTTTTTTCCGTCCACGCTTTCTCGATGAGATGGCGTCATTCTTTGCTCTGGCCGTAAACGGCGCTGCGGGGCGTCGCTTTGTGCGACCGGCCTGCCCGGCGAGGAGTCCTTTCGTCGCGCTGTCTCTGTCGCACTCGTGCAGCCCTCCGCAAGGGTGCGAGAGAGACAGAGCTGCAAACCGCGCTTCTGATTCGCTGAGCGTCCGTCCGTCCGTCCGTCCAGTGAGAAGGGCGGGCGGCCGTCCCGAAAAGGGCTCGCTGTTTTCTCTTCATATTATTCCCCCTCTCTCGGTAACGGGGTAAGGGAGCGATTTCCTTTCCCGCGGGGATATCTTTCTTTCTCTCTCTTTCTCCGGTCCGGCGGCGGCCAGCCGGGGTGGGCCTCCATTGATTGGGCTGGCGGGGCACCCTCGGTCCCGGGACCTCTCTCTCTCTCTCTCTCTCTCTCTCTCTCTCTCTCTCTCTCTCTCTCTCTCTCTCTCTCTCCGGAATCCATCCCAACAAAATCAAGCGACAAAAGATTAAAACTCGTTCCGGGCCGATGGAAGTAACGTGAGACTTCTCGAGAGAGTGCTGCCGGTCCCCAGGGCCCGGGGCTGGCTCCTTCGTGGGGGCGGGGCCGCCTGGGAGTGGGCAGGGCAGGCAAGGCAAAGCAGGCAAGGCGAGCACAGCCGAGTGCCTCCAGTGTGAATTGCCTACCCTGCAGGCGCTCGGCTGTGTGTCACGCTTTCCGCACGTTCCTGGTTAATTTTTCGCCCACTCTGCTCGTGGCAGGGCGCAGCGGGCTTCGTCAAGCACCCTCCAGCGCTCTCTCTCTCTCTCTCTCTCTCTCTCTCTCTCTCTCTCTCTCTCTCTCTCTCCCGGGTGGGGCGACGAGGTGGACTTTTCGTGAGCTGGCCGCTGCCAGACCGCGCACCTCCAACGGCGCGGTCTGCATGTTGCTGGCTGGCGTGCTGGCATCGCCACCACACTGCCTTCCTGTAAATGTGACCGATACGGGAAACCGATAATGTGCCTGCATGCTTGCTGGCTGGCTGCCTGGCTGGCTGCCTGGCTGGCTGCCTGGCACACACCGATGCCTCCCCCACTCGACTCCCATCCGGCCGTCAAACCACACCACCGAACGAGTGGACATGAAGCGAATTGGTTCCAGCAGTTTGTTTGCCCGACCGGAACGAACTTCCAGCGTTGTTGCTGTGGGCGTGCAGGGCGTGCCGGGCGCTCGGCCAGGACACAGACACAGGTGGAGCGACGTCACCAAATTAAACTTTATACAATCATTTCCACGCGTCCCGTGTTTCTGCTTTGCTCCACGGGGGATATTTATACCTTTTAAATCAAAGCCTTTTTATCTCTGTGAGTGCTGGCGGTGTGTGTGCGTGTTTGAGCGTCTGTGTTGTCGTGCGACATATTTTCGAATTAGTCCCACGCGCGTGTACGTACGCCGCACGCGTGTCTTTGGGACCACTTCGCTTCGCCCGATCGGCATGTGCTGTGTTGCTACGGCCTCTGTGTGTGCGTGTGTGTGTGTGCGTGTGCGTGTCTCGCACGAGTGTGCCTTGTCGGTGTGTGGGTGAGGTAGACGGCGCGTGCACGCCGCGGACGCTAACGCCGCTGTGTCGGAAAGGATTTCCATGTTGGTTCAATAATGGAACTTCCTTTCCAAGTGCTTTGCTCGCTACGCCCCGTGTCGTGTTGCGCTGAAGCTGCCATAGCCCTCTCGGGGGCGGGGAGTAATTCGCATCAGTCGCCATCACTCTCTCTCTCTCTCTCTCTCTCTCTCTCTCAAACATACACACACACACATACACACACACTCACGCATGTGCAAGTGGCAGGCGGGCCATAGGCACGGCGAAGGAAAATGATCCTCATTTTCCAGCCGAGGGGACGATTTCTCACCGGCAGAGTTGTGGCTAACGGAGCGGCAGGGGGTGGGGCGGGGCGAAGGTGACGGCGGGCGGTGGGTGGGCGCACAAAAAGTGGTTTTGTTCCTCCCCCTCCCCGGTGCCCACAACCCCCAACGCGCAGAGAGACTGGTTCGCGTCTCGGTTCCCGCGTTCGAGTGCCGCATAGGAGGCCGTGGCGGCGCAGGGCCTCCCAGGACCTTTCACATGCCACACGTCGGAACGAACAAATCGCAGCGAGCAGCGCGCAGCAAGCCGGGCGGTAACACGGCACACACGGAGGCCAGCAGGGGGGGGGGGGGGAGGAGGAGAAGAAGAAGGCCTTGTCAAAGTGTGTCCTGCACGAACGGACCGCCACACCGCCACAGCACCACGATCACGACACGCTTGAGGGAGGCCGCGCGACCTTCTCTCCGCCTGCAGACTGATTCCGAGAGTCCTTCGCGTCGCCCTGTCCCTCTCGCACTCCTGCGGTGTTGTTCCGTCGGCGTGCGAGAGGAACAGAGCGACGAAAACGTCTCTCGGAATCAGTCGGGTGTTCCGCCCTGGCCGGTGGGGCGCGTTCGCCCCCCCCCCCCCCCCCCCCCCGAATCTACCCCCTTGCCGTCCGGCCCTGCTCCAGCTCCGCCACAGCGCTAAATACTAAGCAAACGTCCCGCTCCTCCTTGTTTGTGCTTCACGGGCTGGGTTGTCGTGTCGGCAGGCGATCTGGGGGGGAGGGCCCTGGTACACCCCCCCCCCCCCCCCGTAGTGTGATTCCCGCCTCGGTCCCCGGCGGCTCGACGGACTGCTCAGCGCGACATCAAAGCGAGAGGCTTGGAGCACCACCTGCCCGTCGTCCTCGACCTCGACGTCCTCGCCGTGCTCCTCGTCGCGGCGGTGCACTCCGCGGCGTGATGGCTGCAGGATGGCGCGAGGGGCGCCGCCGCCAGCACGCCGCCGTCCCCGTCGTCGTCCCTCGACCAGGACGATAAGGAACTTTACGAGATGTTGTGATGTGACGGAGGACGACAATGCCCCGTGGGCTTGTTGACGCGTCCCTCACACACACACACACACACACACACACACACACACACACACACACACAGTGATGGCTCCATCACGAGGGCTATTGGACTGTGTGCACCCCTAGCTGCGTCTTGCTTACACTGCTACACAGTGCGGCATAGCAGTGTCGGTTTGTTGTGTAACACGAGCGGATCGTCGATTTTAGCAGACGATGAGACTTAAAGAGAAATGAAATCAGAGTTCAGCTAACGATGTAACAACAACAAAAATAGAACTTCTTTTTTGTGATACGTCGTCCTGCCAACCCACTGCCGCTCCTCGCGGTCCTTGGGGAGCGGGCGCCGCGGTTTTGCGCGGCCAAAGCTCGGAATAAAATGACACGACAAGGACGAGAGAGAGAGAGAGAGAGAGAGAGAGAGAGAGAGAGAGAGAGAGAGAGAGAGAGAGAGAGAGAGAGAGAGAGAGTGCTGTGTGTACACAGAGCGCCGTCGTTAGAAAATCCGCGGGGATGGACCACTCACGCTCAGCTCACGCTTTACATCGCTTTGCATGCGGCGCGGCGGCGGTCAGTCACGTTGGCGGCCAGCGCGCCGAAAGCGCACAGAGGCAACGCCAGCCGCCCTCAACAAGTACGCGCGGCAGAGTGGCCGCCACCGCCGACGACGACGCCCCACTGACCCCAGCGAGGCCGCGCTCTGTTTCGCCCTCACCTGCTGCGTTTTCTCGTCCTCCGCGACCTTGCTGCGTGTGAGCTATCCACCCCCCTTACCTCCCCACTCTCCGTGATCTTGAGGGACACATTCTTTCTTTCTCTCTCTCTCTCTCTCTCTCTCTCTCTGCGAAGGGGGCGAGCCGTCTGATGAAATACAACCCCCCGAGCTCACCTGCTTTCTCTTCTCTTCCCCTTTTTGTAGCACGCACACACACACGCAACCCCCCCCCCCCACACACACACACACATACAATTCAGAGTTCGAATATTCATTTCGGGGACACCATCCATGCGAATTGTATGGAGGGAGGATTGTGCCAATATTTTGCCAATATATTTACCGGGAACTCCATATGGATTTTGTTTACATGAGCGGGATTTTCCGCGAAAGCGCGGCGTTGTTTCCAGCGGGCAAATTCGCGGAGTTGCCCGCCGCCGTGTGAAGCGGAGCCGGGATTCGGAAACTCTCTTTCACACACGCGCGGCGGCGAGGTTTGCGTAGGGTTGCGAGAGACAGCCCGTCCTCGTCGTTCGGAGTCGCGCTACCCACCCAGTGGTGCAACGGAACCACTCTTTCCCGCGCTGGCGACGAGGTGCCCACCGCCATTACCCCCTCCCCCTTGATTAACGCCTGCCGCTGTCTGAGGGCGTTTTCAAACACGGCGTGGCGCGGCGGTGCAGCGGCGACAACTTTGGCCATTCGTCTTCCCGCAGGCACGCCGAGGCCGCCGACGGGAACCCCGGCCGTCGTGTGTCGCCTCGCCGTGACTCTTCGCGTCGACGACAACGAGGTCCCCGCGATACAACAAAATGATGCGAGTATCGGCATCCGGCTGGGATCGAACCACCCATGGTGTTCCGAAAGTTGAGCTAGAGGTGCGCAGTGAGCAAGAAGACCGAGGGTGGTGGCTTAAAGTTCGATTCGAGTCCTGTTTAGCGACTCTGGAGCTCAGAACGCGTCTAGACTTTTGTCCGCCCCCACCGGTCTTCTAGCCCACTGTGACGCACGACAAGTTGTAATGCAAGCGGCACGTCGGTGGATCACGTTCGGGGCGCACAATGAGGCACGATTCTCTCACCTCAGGACGCCCCTCAGCCCCCCCCCCTTCCCCCTCCTGACCGCAAGCCGCACCCGCTCCGCTCCGTTACTTTGTTTGAGTACATGAACTACTTGCTAGTCTCTCCCCCGCGCCACGGCACGGCCACGGCACGGCCCGGGGGCACAGCAGGCGGGGCAGAGTGCCCCGTGTGAGGTCGCGCCCCTTATCATGGGGCACGGCCGGCACGGCGGGAGGAGAGGGAGGGGGGCGCGGTGCAAGGACAGCCCCCCTCCTCGAAACAGAAATACAAATAATAACTTTTGTTGTGTTCGTTCGCCTAGACTCGCCTTTGACATTTCGGTAATGGCCGCGCTTCGCGTCGTGCGCGACACGTGATGGCGGGACGAACCCTGACCTTCCGGGCGCCCCGCTGTATCGGAGCGGACGGTGCTGCCGTGCTGCGCCGTGCTGCAGGCCGAGGATCCGGGCCATATGCCGGGCGAACGGCCGAAGGGCGACCCCACCGGAACACGGGTCCAGCAGGGGCAGCAGGGCCAGCAGGGGCCAGCTGCCAAGATGAAAGGTTCCGCTAACCTCCTCCTCCTCCCCCCCCCTCCATACACGATGCCCGCACCGAACCGTCCCCGGCCTGCTGGCCGACTCGTGCTTACTTATGCATGTACGCCTGGAACAATGGCTGGAGAAAGAGAAAGGGCTGGGAAAGGCGGAAGGGTACGGGGGCAACTTCAAAGACCGCCCGGGTTCTCTTTTTCATGCACTCTGCAATGTTCCTCGGACGCACCCGAAGGGGAGTCACCGGGTGCCCCTGGAAGTTGTTTTCTTGGACCAAGCAAACTGATGATCGCCTAGGACTGCCGCGCGCCCTCTACATTGTAGCCGCCCAAAGAGGGCTGTAAAGACGAATCGATTTGCGTTATTGATTGGCAGACGACAGTTTCGCCTCCCCGCTGGGACAAAAGGGCTGCAGGCGGGGCGGCCGGGGCCTTGGCCGGGGCTTATGGCAGTCATAATTCAACCGCTACAAAACCGGGCCATAACCTGCTGCTCCCAGCGCGCCCACCTCAAGGACCTGCAGGTTAGCGTCATCTCCGGTGCAGCGACGCCGAGCGAAGCAGACTTCTTGCTGCGGGGCCAGGCCAGGGCCGCGAGGGCCAAGAGTGCAGCAGAGATTGTTCTTCGCGCAGCAGGCGGGCCACCAAGGCGGGCCACCAAGGCGGGCCACCAAGGCGGGCCACCAAGGCGGGCCACCAAGGCGGGCCACCAAGGCGGGCCACCAAGGCGGGCCACCAAGGCGGGCCACGTCGGCACACTCCCCAGAAGCGTGTCTGGCCGCGGGCGTAGCTTGCTCCTCGGCCAGCCTCCTCGCTCGGCCACTCTCCCAAGTATCTCGCGCGACAGATAAAAGGGTTTCGCCCGTATGGCTTTTCCGCCGCGATAAACTCCCATCCCAGTTTATGGCGGACTACGCATCGCAAAGCCCAAGCCCCCTGCGCCGCGTGTGTGAGTGTGTCTGAGTGTGAGTGCAGCGCTACAAAAAGCTCCCGCGGCTTTGGGCTCTGACAGGAACAACGACGCCCGGCGAATTGGAGCAGCGGGGTCTAAAGAGGGGAGGGGAGGGGGTGCATGCCGCAGCGGATGACGCCGGAAACACATTTCCGCGCAGCGCTCTCAACGCAACGCCGCGTATGATGATGTGACTCCGCGTCCAAGTCTGCTGCGGGTTCCAATCCCCCCGCGGTCAGATTAAATTTCGTTTTCAGAATTTTATCGCCGTTTTTTTTGTTGCGTTTTTACCGTCGGTGCGTGCTGCGGACACCAACGGCGCAGCAGGGTAGTGAGGCCGCTTGAAAAAAATCGATTCGTGACAGCAAACTGTTGAACGCCATCCGACCGCAGCCAGACAACCAGACAACAACAAAGCGGCCAGGGGCCCTAGCGCGGGGCCGCCTGCGTCACGGAAACTGTTTGAATGTTTACAAAACGTCACGACAGCAACCCGCAGCAACAAAAGCCGCGGCAAGTAGCAGCCCCCGGGGCGCCGGAAGTGGTCGCGGAGTGCGAGTGAGAGGATGTGTGTGTGTGAGAGAGAGAGAGATAGAGAGTGTGTGTGTGTGCGTTTTCGTTTTCGCGTTTTTGTTTTCGCGTTTTCGTTTTTGTTTTCGCGTTTTCGTTTTCGTTTTCGCGTTTTTGTTTTCGTTTTCACGTTTTCGTTTCTGCGTTTTCGCGTTTTTGTTTCTGTTTTCGCGTTTTCGTTTTTGTTTTCGCGTTTTCGTTTTCACGTTTTCGTTTTCGCGTTTTCCTTTTCCTTTTCTCTTTATCAAAACGAATTAAGAGTGGGGCCGCCGCGGTGAGGCGACTCGCGACGGCTCCACGTGTACTCGGACACGTGTCCAGACAAGGCTACGTGACCCACTTACGCCACGACCCAGTGCGCCGATCGGGGCCGCACACCCGGACAGTCGTTGTGGTTCCCTGCACGCACGCCGGCCGTGGTATGTGTGCACTATAAGGCGGTGGGGAGCAGCAAGGGGGGGAAGGCGATACTGGTCCAGGAAATCGCAGTGTATCGCATGTGGTTAGGAAGCACGATTCCTGATTCAATTTTCGTCTTTCATATTCCGCACCACGGCCACCGCCACCAACATCACCACGGCTGCCCGGTGCTGCTTGCTGCTTGCGGAGGGGCCAGGGGGGCTAATTTAATTGCAACCAACCCACCAACCCCCCGGCCACACCCTGGAGGACGAGGACAACGAGGACAAGGGTCCAGGGAGCACTGATATGAGTCACACACCGTGCGCGCACACGCGCGCACACACACACACTCACACCGCAGGGGCGGGGGCTCTGCTCTCTGCGGAATCTCTCGGCGAGCACACACAAGAAGGCACTGCCGCCTCGCTACTACACTGGCACGCCGGCACGGCTCGGCGCGGCGGCGGCAGCGGCCCTACGTCACATTTCTGGACCAACTCTGCGGCAAGCTAATGGTTTATTGAGACGCGCGCACTGCGGCCGCGCACTCTCTCCGAGGGGGGCGGCGAGGGGGTGGGGGTGGCGAGGAGAGAATTCGCGGCAGAAGTGGAAGAGCACGCGTAAACCAGCGTCGGTGAATCATTCACCGACTAATCGGCGCGGGCGGTGTTGCCGAGGGGAGGCCTCGCTGGCGGCCTTGACCAGGCGACGACGCGTCGGCACGCCGAAGCCGAGGAAACGGACTCGGCCACGCCGGCGAGGACGCCGACGGCGAGGACGCCGACGACGATCCGGCGGAGTAATCCCCGGAACAAGGCTGCCAGTGGGGCGGCAGGCCGAGTCCGCACGGCGATGTCGTCGCTGTCTCTCTCGCACCCGCGCGGGCCTCGCGGGCCTCGCGGGCCGGCCCACGACGGCGAGAGAGACAGAGCGCGCGGCGCGGAATCCGGCCGCCGGCGCCGAGGTCCGTGCCGCGAATAAACACGAGGCCGTCTCTCCAATTGCCGAAGTGGTGCGCGGGGCCGCCGGGCCGCCAGGCGCCAGGCCGCTAGGGCCGGCCTGGGGCTAGTGGCCTCATCAAGGGGCCGCCCCGCCCCGCCACGCCACGCCCCGTTGTTTACCTCCGGCTAGGCGAGTGGTTGGCACACAAGTAGCACTGCTTGATTAGCTAAGCGAAGGACGATCGCTGCCGGCGTCCTCAAACGTGTCCTCGACGACGAGGTGCTCACCGCCGCGTCCAGGGCCAGGCCCATGGCCAGGGCTGCCGCGCACCCCGACACAAGCAGGCCAGCCAAAGCTACGAGTTGCTTCCGTATTTGCCTGGGTCCGAACACACACACACACACACACACACACACACACACACACACACACAGAGTGTCCCTCACGGCGCCACGGCGTGGTTCTGCCCGACTCAATACAGCTTTGGCCCCGCACAATTGAATTTGCGGCGCCGGGACGGTCCGGCAGGACGCTCGGCAGGGGCGGCAATCCTCTCCTCCCAGGACGGCTTGCCCGGTCCAGGTCGCAGGCAGTCGCAGGTCGGCCCCCGTCGTCCTGGGACGCCCGACACCGACGCGGCGCCGTGGACTCGAACAATTCAATTTGAGAGACATTTAAGTCGTCGTGTGTCCGATAAAGCCCCCGGATAGAGTCGGCCTGCGCGCCCGCGTTTCCACGCAGCTGTGGACGAGGAGGACGAGGAAGACGGGGCGCGTGGCGGAGCGGAGCGGAACGGCGGTTGTTTGCACCGTCGCCAAAGTACTTTGCGGGGCTGATTAGCGAGTTGGTGTATCAGCAGCGGGGCAGGCAGTGCCGACGCAGAGGCGGGGAGGCCCGCCCCGGAGGAGGGTCGCCGATAACACCGAGCTCAGCGCCGCCACGGCTCCGCGCCCCGCGCCCCGCCCGGCGAAGAGTGCACGCTCAGTAGTTATGGCGGGCAGACCGACAAGGAGCGCCCGTCCGCGGCCGCCGCACCCATCTCGGATGCGGCGTGATTAGATCAGCAGTATTCCGCTCGGGTAGTGGAGGGGGGAGGGGGAGAGGTCAGTGCTAGCGTGGAATAATAACCGTCTGTCATCCCTTGCCTGTGTCCTCTCTCGTCCTCTCTGGCAACGCCGTCCCATGAGTCGTCTTCTTCCTCTTCTTCTTCTTCTCCCACAGTCAGTCCCTCGCCATGCCGTCTCCCACGACCGCGATGACGATGCGCGTCTACCTTCGCCTGTTCAAATGCGACCCCCAACCCCCTCCCCGCTCCCACACTGCAATGGCCGTCGTTTCATCTAGAAAAGTCTCGGCCGATGGGGTGGATATGGCGGTGTGTGCATACATGTCCGTGTGTGTGAGTGTGTATGTGTGTGTGTGTGGCGCATTGATTTCACGTCAAATCGAGGCCATAATACGAGCAGGACGTTATCCCGCCTTTCATCGGCCGGGGAAGTCTTTGCTGCGGGCTGCGGGTCGTAACGGCAGCAGCGCGCACCCCGTGGACCCCGAGGACCCCCGCAGGCAGGCAGGCCACGCCACGCCGCCCCCTTATATGACGGCAAGAACGACGCAGCGGCATTTCGGAGGGGGTGGCCACCGCGCAGCAGCGCAGCCAAAGTGTGTCACCCACCGGGCTGAAAGCCCACTGCTCCACCGCCCGCTCGTCGTGGTCTTGGCTGAGGCTGGCTTCACCGGCACACCAGGTGCACGGTATAACTTCCTATTCTTGTATTACTGATTTGAGGTATCTCACAGCAGGCGGTTCGGCATCCCGAGCAGGACTCGCCGTGCCGAGCAAGGCCAGTGGGTCACCCCCACTCCTCCCTCCAGGTACTGCGGACCCTTCCGGAGCAGCAGCAGAAGGTCACCCGGAGGTCCGGGGCGGCGGAGCGCGCGGAGCGTCGGAGCGGCCCCGGGGCGCCTCGGCGTAAAGGGCCGCTCCAGGGGCGTGCTCTCCTTGGCTCTCCTCTGCGGCGGCCAGGTGCGACAGCCGTGCCGCAGTGCACGCCCGCCCTCGGGGACTTCGGCGAGATCGTTGGCCCGGCCGGCAGACTGGTTCCGAGCGCCGTGTCCCGTCTCTCTCGCACTCACGGGGCGTCCCCTACAGGTGCGAGAGAGACCAGAGCGACGAAGCCGACTCTCAGTCTGCAGCCTCGAAATGACGAGTGATTTCCCGGGGCCGCTGGGCCAGCAGTGCTGGCAGCAACAAGCTTGGCACCGACACAGGCCGTGCCGAGCCCGCCGAGCCCCACAGCAGCCAGAGCACTCCCTGGAGGCGGTCGATGGCTGCCGCCCATCAATCACACACGCCGGCCGGACCCCTGGCCTCCAGCAGCAGCGCACAGTGGGCCAGAAGGCCAGAACGACGAAAACGACCCTCAGGTTTAGTCCGCTGGCCTCCAGCGCCACCAGATCAACCACCTGGCCGCGTCCGCGACGGCGTCCCGCTGGAGGGCGGCAGTCCCCGTCGAGGACACGACCGGCGGGGCTTTTAAGGCGACCGGAAAAGCCACCGAATGACTCGTTCTGCCCGCCAGGGCCGACGACCTCCACGACCCTGTGCAGTAGAAACTCCAGAACCAAAGAATAAGAGTACGTCGTTGGAAAAATGGAACGACTAAGGAGTCAAAATGTCCCATGAAATCACAACCACATAGAACAGGCATGTTTCACGAAACAAATGCCAAAGCAAACGAATGAACGAAAACCGAATGATAGAACGAAGATCAGGCAAGAAATCATTTCTCCTCCCAGCTGCCGCCGCTGCTGCCTGCCTAAACCAATAAAACGCCACGGAGCAGCGGCGTTCTGATTTCTAGCCTCGCACTGAAAGGGAGGCACATATCACTCTGCTTGACGTCTCTCCAAGTTGCCGCATCATGTCTGTACGCCCCTCCCCCTTCCGGGGCCCCTGCCGGGCGGCCTGCCGGGCCTTATGGCGACCTAACCGAATTTACGAGCGTTTTCATCGTTTTCTGATGCGAGGGGCGAGAGGCTCGGCAGTGACGACATGCCGGCCCGGGGGGCTGGGCCAGGCTGGGCCAGGCTGGGCCAGGCTGGGCTGGGTCGGAAGGGACGCCCGTGATAGTCGCAGTTCCATACTTGCTCGGCGAAAAAAGCGCAAGTTTTTCGGGCCGGACATGGGTCCGCGGTGAAGGACGGCGGCGGCCTGGCCCGGCCCAGCCTCCAGAGGGAGGGGGCTGCGGACCAAGCAGGCCGCGGAGACCCTGTTGGAGGACACAAGCTTAGTGCTGGTTAATGCCAGCGAGTGGGGCGATCGCAGTCCGGCTCAGTGGCTGGAATGACGTCTAATCCGAAGAGGCCGGTCCAGGGAAGGCCCAGGACTGCCCAGAACCGCCCGGGACGGTCAAACGGCCTTGCCGAGTGTCGGTCCGATTGGGAGCACAGCGAATGGCACTACGGCGCCCCGCCCCGCCCTGGCCGTTGTTGTGGGGGAGGAAAAAAGGGTGGCGTCGGGGCGACGGGCAGTCTGTGTGATGGCCTGCCCGGCCTGCCAGCGTGAGGGATCGAAAGTGCCCGGCCTGTCGGACGGCGCCATTGCCAGCCACTCTAGAGACCGACATTGTGTCAGAAATAAGTGGCAAATCAGTCGCGCAGTTACCGTGTCCAAATTCCTCAAAGCTTTCCAAACTTGCAATGTGGCCCCTCGACTTTTCGTAAAGTCACTTTCAATTTTGTAGGAGGGTTAAGTAAATATACACTCTGGTCGGAATAGTGTACAGGAGTACACCCTGTCCTGAGGCCTGTTGAAGCGACGACGATGATGATGATGTACTACGACTTGTTGTCGAAACTTTGATCCGTTCCGCGATGTTGTTGCGAGCGAAAGCGCCAAGCACGCCCCGCGCACGCCGCGCGCACGCCCCGCGCACGCGAGCAGTCAAAGCGGACTGAGTGCTGAGACGGCGCTGGCAGCCGCATAAAACTCTTTATCACTGCCCGGCACCGAGTTGCAAGTCGGTTTACAGCGGCGGTGCAGGAAAGCGAAGCGGTTTGCGACTCGGGCGTGGCGTGGCGGGGCGGGGCGGGGTGAGGTGGGGCGTGGCGGGGTGAGGCTGGGCGCGGCTCACTTTGGATGAGCTCCAAACTACTTGCAGTGGGGCGACGCGCGCGACGTGCAACTTGAAGGCGGCCAAGTATCGACAAGAAGATGAGAACGCCTGGGGGCCCCCGACGCCCCCGAGGTCCCGGAAAGGCGGTGACAAGTGGGACAATGAGCCACGACGAGACGTGAAGCGACGCGACGCCTCGGCATAACTTATTCAAGAGTTTTCAAGGCCGACGCGGGGCGGGGGCGGGGCCGGGTTCAAATCCGGCCCGACACTCCCACTAACTTTGTCGCCTCTGCCTTTTCCCGTCATTTTGTGGTGTCGAACCCGCGTGGACGGCGAGGTCCGCGCTCCTGGCCTGGCGGTTTTATCGCCGGCCGGAAGCCATCAGGGCGAGCTTGTCCTGGACGTGCCCTGGACGCACAGTGGGCCAGAAGACCGGTGCGTTTCGAGCCCACCCCCATTACGAGGCCCAGTGCGATTACGGTATTGCTATATCGGCACCAGGCAGTCCGTGTGTTTGGGCTCTCTTGAGGTATCGATCCCCCTTCCCCCTCGGACCTTCCAGCCAGTCCCACTTTCAATTAGCCACCCACCATCAGTCCGCTCATCGCGCGCCGCTGCCACGGCTTAGGTTATTTATCCTCTTGTCACAACAAAATAACAACAATAAAGCGCACACGGTCGTCTTTTGATGTCCTTGTTTTTCGCTTTTCACTCCGCTGCCGAAATCCAACAGGAGGCGAGGCGGGCGGGCGTGCACCGCCTGAAACAACTGATTGTGTTGAGCGCCTGACTGGCTCGATGTACATCACGGCCAATCAGCCGATGGGGAAAGAGAAAAAGAGGAAGTGGAAAAAAGCAGGGAAACAGGGGTAGAAGCAAAACACAAAAAACGAACCCTGAGTGATAACGTGGCAGCCCCAGCGATCCTTTCCGGAATCATATTCTTTCTTTCTATGTGTGTGTGTGAGAGAGAGAGACAGAGAGGAAGAGAGGACAGAGAGAGGGGCGGGGGCTGTGGGGAGGATAGTGTTTGAATCTGTGAAGAAGTGGCACTTCCCTCCTGGTTAAAAATAGAGAAAGCACGATAGATGAACGCGACTGCAAGCACACACGCACGCGGTGCCTGGCACACGTCACCATGTCACACTCCCGGCGCGTGCGAGCTGCGAATCACCAGATTCGATAAAATGGGCCCCTAAAATATGCACGAGGCAGTGTAGGGGCTGTACAGGCCGCGCGACGCGGAATACAAAGCAAGGAGGTTCGTTTTCCATCGACCAGTCTGATAGATAAGTGGTTTTGAATTATTGATGAAGTGCCACCGGCCGGGGGCGGAGGGGGCGGAGGGTGCGGAGGGGGCGGCCCAGCCGGGCCAGCGGGGCCCAAGCGGCCGTGTGCGTTTACGTAAGTGACTCCGGGCGCCATTTGTTGCACACGCCACTGTAGTCAGGCGGGCGGGCCGCAGCGATTCAGCAGGACGCGGTGGACACTGGCCCGGTGATTAAGGGATTAACCGGCGCCCGATCCGTCGCTGTAATTGCGTGAGACGACGGCCTTCTCTCTCTCTCTCTCTCTCTCTCTCTCTCTCTCGGACCAATGGGGTGTGAGGGAGACAGAGCGATGAGGCACTGTTTGGAACTAGCTTTCCGCTTTTAAAGGCAGCACTGTGTCACAGTAGAGACCGGTTTCAGTGGACTGAAACAGAGCTCTGGGCCCGTTTCAATGCTCTCCGTCTCTCTAACGGGAGTAGACTCACACCGTGAACGATGTGATCATGGGGTATGCCCCGCAACTGAAACTCGATTACACAGCCGCGCTTGCTTCAGGTGCTGCAGGGACGGCACGGACCCAGGTTTGCGCAGCCAGCACCGCTGCAGACTGATTCCGCGAGTCATTTTCGTCGCTCCCTCTCTCTCGCACCTGTGTGGGACGTCCCACGAGTGCGAGAGAGACAGACTCTCGTCTGCCTGGCCGCGATCCGCGTCACCATCAAGGACGCCACGGTAACGAGGGGCGGGGCGGCAGCAGCATCGCGCTGTGTTGTTTGCGAGCGAAGAATGAAGCGGAACACACACACGGGAGGCACGCGTGCGGGTGCTTGCTACCCCGCGCCGTGAGAGCGACAGAGACAGAGATAATTCGGGGTCGAGTGCGTTGCGTGTGCGCGGCCGCCGCGAGAGAGAGAGAGGGGGGGGGGGGGGAGAGACGTGAAAATAAACAGGACGCGGTAATGAACGAGAGCGTGGTGTGGATGTTAATGGTGATCTGATACGGTTGGGGAAAGGGAGGGGGAAGGGAGGGGGTGGCGAGGCGAGGGAGGCTGGATGAGCTAAGGCGGTGGAGAGTGCCACACAAATGAGGCCGAGGGGAGAGGGGGTTAGTTTGGGGTGGCTGCCCGCATGGAGAGTAATTAGCGCACCGTTACAACGCGTCACAATCCGCGACGACGTCTCCTTGCTAGGCGACGTTCGCTGGCTTTGTGAAAAGACCATAACCTTGGGTTGAGTGGAGGGCGGGGGCTGGGAGCGTGACGTGGCTTGTGGACGGCTTGGCCCGGCTTGGCCACGTGGAGGATCGTCACGCTGGCGACCCCCCGTGGGGCCTGCGGGGCCTGCGGCTGCTGAAGGAGGCAGCGGAGCTCGGCTTGGAGGACAGCCCAGCAGCTAGGCCGCGAGTCGAGAGCGGAGCAGTGTGAAGCAGTGTGGAGCAAGGGGAGGAAGGTGAGTCTGACTGGAGTGGTGTGAAGAATGGGAGATGAGAGTCTCCTCTGGCTTCCCTGATGAGGGAGCCGCAGTCCGCTCCCCCCCCCCTTCCCCTTGCGGCATTCACACGGACGGCGTGGCGGATGGCTTTTGGTTTTCATCTCGTCGTCGTCGTGGCGAAAGGAGTAACCAGTCGGCCCGGTCGGACTGTGGCTGGGACTGCGGGCTCTCCTCGCTCTGTTTCTCTCCCACTTGAGGGGCGTATTGCGTCGGGGTGCGAGAGAGACCAAGCGACGGAACGCTAGTGTTTGGAATCAGCGGCCGCGACTGGCTCGGACACACCGAGGGCCGGGGTTGCCAGGAGCCGGCCCAGGGCCTCGGGCACGCCGGGCTTATGTTCGGCCATTGTGGGATTAAAATGACCATCCACTTGGCCCGAGTCTTAGCCGCGCTTCGGCCCTTCGGGCTTGAAAGGCAGGGAGGGGGCTCTGTGCGCCGCGCCGAGAGAGCGCCCCCTTCAAAGCGACGACAGGACACCGAGGAAACGGCCGGGGAAACGGCTAGGCGCGCAGGCCGGCGGAGAAGCGGGGCGGATCGCGCAAGTTCCCTGAATGAGGAAAGAAGATTCAAAGGACAGTTGTAAATCTCCGTGGAGTAGTACCCGTGTAGATTTTAATCTTGATCATCAAGAGAATTACTTTAAGGTGAAAAGACGAGCACATGAGAAATAAATGGAACCGATACACTGCGCGCCCGAAGACGCGTCCGGGATTCTGTCCGTCTCCTCCGGTCCTCTGGCCCACTGTAAGATAACCTAGATACGCATGTACGGCCAGACACGACGCCAGACACGACGAGAGTGGCGGCGCTCTGCTATGACCACCTCGAAACATGACGGCCGAATTAGAAATGAAACATTCATCGGACAGGCGGGGCAGGCGGGGCAGGCACCAGACAAAAGGCTGGCTTGTGGGTGGCGCCGCTGCTTTCGAGCGCCGCAGAGTACCCCGGCCTGGTCTCCTGTTGCGCCGCGCTGCCGCGCTGCCGCGCTGCCGCGTACCCGCACTGGGCCAGGGCCCGGCCGCCCGCCCGAGCCGCCAGCCAGCCCGCGACCCCGGCGACCCACAAGCCCCTATCTGCGCACAGCGAGGCGCACGGCCCCCTCGCCCCCACTGCGATTATGAAACTCTTTTGTCCGCCTCCACCGACGAGGCCTGCTTCTGCTTGAGCGGGGGTGCGCGGCGAGGGGCGGTCGCAGGAGACTAGCGAGCCGAGTGATCCGGAAAGCCTTGGGCAAGCCTCGGCGAAGCCGCGGGACAAACAGGACGCCCTGCACGGCCTGCATGCGCACCAGTTCAACACCGCGCGGGGAAGGGGCATTGCAGGACTGACTAGGGTAAGGTTACCAAACATGGATCACTTTTTAAATAATCTTCTCTAGATCGAAATTAAGTATGGGTTGACTACTATTTTTGAATCTAATATAGATGTTTACCTTACTGGTCATATTGCTACCAAAAATGGTACCTCTAACTCGAATACTTTGGAAGTTGTGAGGACAAGAAAATATGGCTATTTTTGCTAAGGTTAGGTTAGGGTGGTCCAATCATGGATCACCCCACCAGCGTACGGACACAAAGCAAGGTATGCATTCAGTAGTCCCAGAATATCAAACTAGTCTGTCCAAAGTGCACGATGAAAAATTTTGAAGTGACTGCGGTGATTGCTTGGCCCAGAATCAGGGGTGCAAAAATCACCTTTTTGAACGTCATTTTTCCATCGATTTTCGGGGGCCTGTTTTAGGTGTCTTTCTAAACGCAACCCTGCAGAGTAGAGAGACGCAGTTACAAACTTGTCAGCTTCACATCGAACAGTCAAAGGGTCAGTCTAAGCAAGGAAAGACAGAAATTTAGAATCTGGTCACCTGGTCTTTAGTTATAGACCCCCAAACAGAAATGATCCATGTTTGGTACCCCGATCCATGTTCGGCACTTTACCCTAGTCCCCCCACCCTTCGCTGCCGCGTTCCGCGGGCCTGCTGCGCTGTGTGTGTGTGTGTGAGTGTGTGTGTGTGTGTGTGTGTGTGTGTGTGTGTGTGTGTGGTTCCCTCTTCATTTCAGCGTGGAGCGCGCCATGGAGCCGAGCCGGCCCCCGTTCCGCTAACCGAAACAGGGAACACACTCGCAGGCACGCACTGGGGCAGCGTTACACACACACACACACATGGATACACGTGTACGCTGCGTGCGCACACACTTGTACACACACGTCGGTACACACTCACACACAGGCGCGGGGCAGCCATTAAATGAAAAGCAAATCAAGCCTGCGGCTGATGCCGTCCGCAGCCGTTCAGGGGCGGCGGAACGCGGAATTCGCGAAACACGCCGTGAATTCGACGCGCCGAATGAGCAGCCAGCATGCCTCTGTGTGTTTGTGTGTGTGTGTGTGTGTGTGTGAGGAGGGGGAGGGGTTAAGGCCGCTGCGCGTGCTTGCATGTAGGAATGGCTGCGTGCGTGTAGTGTGGTGGACACAACTATGCAGGGCGCTGGGCGAGTGGAAGGATGCAGCGCCACTATCCCAGTGCAGCGCACAGTGGGCCAGAAGACCGGTGGTGGCGGCCAAAAGTCTAGACACGTTTTGAGCCACAGAGTCGCTGAATGGGACGCGAACCGAACGTGTGACCCCACCAATGGATTGCTCTCCGAACGAGGAATCCATTGGTGGGGTCACACGTTCGGTTCGAGTCCTGTTTAGACCGAGGCCGGGTGAGGCCGCGTCCAGCCAACAACATCCGTCAGGGCGATGGCGGGTTCGAGGCCCAGTCCGAGGCGCTGGCCCAGTCCGCGCTTGCTGCCCGGTGCGATACTTTTGCCCGCCGCCGTGCGCAAACTGAGCAAACCTCCCACCCCACTTCACCTTCAGCCTTCGGCCAGCCGCAGGAGGGCGCCCCGCCGCGACCGCCCCCCTCCGCTCCGTACCCAGATGAAAAATTCCTCGACGGGCTGCCGCTAGCTGGCTGGCTGGCGGCCCCACCAGTCTTACCTTGTATTTTTCCTTCTTTTCTCCTTTTTTTCCCCCGGCTGCGTGGCGCGCAATTTGAATAATGCACTCCACCGGGGCTGCCAAAATACGGACGCAAAATTTCCCTCGGCGAACGGCAATTTACGACGCGCTGGGAAGAAAGTGTTTGACTCGCACCGCGTAACGCGTGGGAGGGGAACCTCGGCGCATACCCGCCGCCGGAACTCGACCCGCAATTATTATTTTTTCCTGTGGCGAGTTTATTTTGTTTGTATTTGTTGGGTGTGTGTGTTGTGCGGGCTTCCGAGCGGATCGCGTGGAAGGCGGTCCAGTTTAGGAACCAGGGCAGAAGGGCGGCGATGGGGAGGGGGAGGGGGAGAGCCAGGTTCCGGCCCACTGTGTTCCTCTCTGCACTTGAGATTGATGTGCGAGGGAGCGAACACACTCACACCCACGCATACACACGGACAGGCACAGGATGAAAAGTGAAGGTGGGGCCAGGTCAGCGAGCAACCCGTCCCTGCAGCATAAAAAACACCTTCACACCGACACAGACATGCGCGCGCACACCCTAACACCCTGCACCAAGTAAGTAGTCCGCGACTCTGCAAGCCCTGCGAGCCCCGCGCGGCCCAGCAACAGGTCTGCCCTTCGTCACCAGCAGCGCGCACTGCCTGGGCACTGCCTGGGCACGGTGCCAAGACGGGCCGACGGCCATGCGGGCCCGGGTTCGACTCCCGGCAGTGGCGGTGCGGCGGTCCGATGCGCCGCTTTTCAAAAGGGCGCCCGTAAGTGCGCGGCCCCCACGACAAGGCCGTCCCCTTCCCCCTCCACTTCGGCCGCGCCACTTAGCCTAACGCAGTTTGCACCGAGGCCCGTCCGAGCGGAGGGACGGCGGGACGACGCCCCAGGGCCCCGGGGGCAGCGCAGGCAATGGCCGCCAAATCTCTTTTCAGATGATTCAGGCTGGCGCCGCGAGCGTTTTAGCGCTACGTCTGTTTCCGGGGACGCTGCGCCCGGAAACGGCGCAAAACACATTTGCCGGAGTGCCTTGCTTGCGGGTCCCCCGGAAGCAGACGACTCGCGTCGCGCGTTGGGGGAGGGGGGAGGGGGGGGGATTCGCAAGTCCGGAACAACAGCAGTGCCGCCAACGCGAATCTAGATTCGCCGCTCGGAAAATAATTACGCCGACGCGGTCCACTGGGGCACGGCGACGATTAAACGCCCTGAACGGCCGACCGTCATCGCGTTAATCTCGGTGGATTTCGTTCGGCGACTCACCTTGCCGATGCGAGGGCTGCGAGGTGGATGTCCGGCGGCGCGGCGAGCAGCACGCTGGAGTCGACGGGCAGGTGGAGTCTGCTGGCGACCCGCCAGGACGACGACGACGGCGGCGGCGAAGTTCGGGAACAACGCCGCGTTGCAAGAATGATCCCCCCGGCGTGGCATCCCTTGTTATTAACCCGCTTTGGTAAACACCGGGGCAAGTTGACAGCGGCGGCCCGGTAAGTGTCTGGCCCGACAAACTTATTATACCCCGAGCAGAGCCCTCTCTCTCGCACCCCCTCGCGCGCCGCGCACTCCAGACGCAACAAATGAAACGGGCAATTAAGGCCACGAGGAACCCCTTTGAGCGACTCCCTCGCTCTTTTCGTGGCCACTCCTTTGGCTACCCCCCCCTCTCCCCCTTTTCCGTTCCTCGACCAGCAAACTTTGCCGCGGGCGCTGGCAACTCCCCCCGCGCGACCACGGCGCCGCGACGCGCCGCGACGCCACGACGCCACCACGGCAGCGAAAAGGATATGGGTTGGTGATCATGGCCAGGCACCAGGACCGGGGCCGCGTCCGCTGGTCCATGTACTTGAGGGCGATGGGGAGGAAGCCGGGGTACGGCAGGGCGTCGCCGCCGAGGACGCCGGCGCCGTCGCTGAGGCCATCGTTGGCCCCGTCGTCGTCGTCGTCATCGTCGTCTTCATCCTCGTCCTCGTCCTCCTCCTCCTCCAGGTCTTCATCGTCCTCCTCGGCATCGTCTTCGAAGTCGGACAGCGCGGCGAAGTCGGCCTCCGAGCAGCCCTCGTGCAGGGCGGCCGGGGGCGGCGCGGGTTCTAGCGGCCGGGGGCAGTCCTGCGAGCCCCCCGCCGCCGTGGTGGGCCCCGCGGGGGGCGGCCCGGGGGGCGGCGCGGCCGGCGAGGGCGACGACGCCATCGGCCCATGGACCCCCATTGGGCCCCCTGTCGGCCCGAGGGGCCCTGAGGGGCTTAGGTGCCCCTCGGCATGGCATGGGGGTGGGGCCCACTCCGGCACACCATCGTCCTGCAACAAGAGAAACGCAGCGGCCAATCAGAGGCGGCGACAAGAATAGTGGCCAATCAGCGGCCGGCATGCCATGGGCAATGCCACGGGCAATGCCATCGGCAGACCGGCAGACACAGAAAGGAGCCAATCAGAGTGGCGCCAGGTCCGCGGTCGGTGACGTGTCCGGTGCCCCAGTTATTCCTTGTGGATCCATCGGTGGCTCAATTTTCTTCCCCCATTCACTATTTTTGGTGGGAGTTGTTTTTGCGTCAATATAAAAATGTCCCCCCCCCCTTCACCTCTCCCTGCCCCCAGTGACACGCTAGGTACCCTCCGGCCCGGTGGACTAAAGTGCGGCGCAAATGGAACCTGAGTGGTGCTACCAATCGAACGCGAGACAATTGCCGTATGCACGGACGACACCAGTGTACATGCCGACAGTGCACCAGCCCGCCCACGACGATGTACTGCTCGGGATGGGCGTGCTGGCGCCGTGGGCCGCGCGGACCTACGTGGACGCCTTGTAAGCCCGCGATGATCTTTCAGCCCCGGTGCTCCGGCTTCTCCCCCCCCTCTCTCTCTCTCTCTCTCTCCCACTACACTACACCCCCGCCTCGGAGGGCTTTGCTTTGTGCGGTGCGCGGGCCCGGCGGGCAGGAGAGCAGCCAAGCAGCTGGAGGAACGGATCGGCGAGGGGGAGGGGAGGGGTGGGGGGATTACACAGAGTCTTTCTTTAAGGAATCACGAATAATCCCGCGCGCAGGAAAGCAAGGAATAGAGAGGGCCGCCTCAACTCGGCCAGGCAGCAGCAGCAACAGCAGCCGGGAGGAAGCACAGTGGGCCAGAAGACCGGCGGAGGCAGTAAAAATTCAAGACGCGTTTCGAGCTGCAGAGTCGCTAAATGCGGGTCGAACCAAACGTGTGACTCCACCAATAGATTGGGCGAATCCTTCCTCACCCCAAAGTCTTGATCAGGACTTTTTCATTCTCAGTGTACCAGGATGAATAAATTTTTCAATTTGATTATTATCATTTTTGGCGTAGCTCGAGTAACACTTGGCTACGAGGAGTAAAAACGACACAAAGTTGAAGTTTCGCTCAAGTTGGCACTTGATGGTGGCCTGTCCAGCGAGGCCGCGCGCGCTTGCAGTGCTCTGGCATGAGTATGGCATGCTCGCCGACGCTCGCCGCAGCACGGCACGGGACGCGGCACGCAACACCACACCGCGTCGCTCTGTCTCCCTCCCACTCACGGCGTGCCCCATAGGGGTGCATAGGGGTGCGAGAGAGACAGAACGACGAGGCGCTGTTGAGTCCACTGCACGACGCTGGACACCGCCGACAACGCCGATCCCGAAACACGGCAGCGGCCTTGCGGTGCACGCGACACTGCCCGCGATGCACACAGCGGACCTCTCCGAGGGCCGTGTCCGCCGCTCTGTCTCTCTCGCACTCATGGTCCGTCCCGCGTGGGCGCGAGAGAGACAGAGCCGCGAAAACGACTCTCGGAATCAGCTTGCATGGGAAACGGACCGAAATAGACCGGGCTATCTCGCTCATCTTTCCGAGGAACGTGGAAAAAGGGAGCTCGATAATGCATGCGTGCGTGCGCGTGTTTTCGGAAGGTCTGTTTGGCGAGGCAAAAACAAGCAGTGCGGTGGGGCGGCGGGGCGGGGTGGGGCGTGCTGCCCGTGGCGCGACCGCAAAGTGGCAGTGGCAGTGTAGGCACTGTATGTCCTCGAGAGCAGTGCGATGCAACTGACTGCTCGGTGGACGACGGACGCCTGTCACCCGGAGCGTAGGCAACACCAGCGCATGGCAGCGTGGCGGGCCTGCCGCGGTGAACCTCGCAGGCGGCCTGCCCGGAGAGAGAGCGAGAGGGAGAGAGAGGGGGGGGTGAGACAGAGAGGCAGAGAGCACAGTGTGCCAATCGGGCGGCGCCGCGATGATACGACAGACAGAGGCCCGATGAGTTGTGGACAGGTCGCCCTGTTGCCGTGCAGCTGCCGGGCTGCTGCCACACTGCAGGAGATTGGCCACGGTCTAATGAGCAGGAACTGGGCGCCCCGGCCGTCCCGGAGCGATGGGCTGCGGGCTCCCCTCCGACCAGACACCAGACGCCGGGCAACGCGCCGGGCAACGCGGGCAATCCGAAACCGCAGCGATACTCCCCGCCTCTAATAGCTCCCCCTCCCCCGGCGCGGTGAGGCGGCAGATAGCCCGGCGGAGGTTCGCGGTGCAAATTGATTGGTGCGTTGCTGGCGCTCGTTGGCGCGGCGGGCCGTGGGGCTGGGCGCCGTAACGTCAGGTTAGCGCTGATAATTAGACGGCTGTTTACCATCCACGTCCTGTTATAGCCCCGCAGTGGGCCGAGACCCGTGCCGCTGGACAGGACCGCGTCTTCCGGCGCCACGCGCACAGTGGGCCAGAAGACCAGCGACACGTTTTGAGCTCCAGAGTCGCTACGCGGAACTCGAACAGAGCGTGTGACCCCACCAATGGATTCCTCGTTCGGAGAGCAATCCATTGGTGGGGTCACACGCTTTGTTCGAGTTCCATTCAGCGACTCTGGAGCTCAAAACGCGTGTAGACTTCCGGCCGCCTGCGCCGGTCTTCTGGCCCACTGCGACACGGTCCGAGCTTGCACTCAATCCGCGCATCGGACTGGAATGGACCGCGTGGCAGTACCGCCAGAGGATTGTCTATCAAACGAGGAATCCGACGGTACGGTACGTACCCTCCCCCGTGAATGCTGGAGCTCAAACCGAGTCCAGAGCGGTGCAGAGTGGGCTCTGCTTCGGCTTCGCTTCGGCTGGTCGCTTTTCACATCGCAAAGCCCTTTCCGGCTCTGCGCACCACCCCCGCCCCGCCTCACCGCGCCACGCTCGGCCGGTCCCGAGCGTACTCCGTACACGTCGGTATACGTATACGCAGCCATCAATAATTCGCTGTCGGTTCGTCATCAGACGGGAGGGTCGGCCGGGACATCATCACCGAAGCGCGAGCGGTCTTGTGTATTTTGCGGAAGGCCTGGGGCGTCTGGCCGCCCTTCCCCCTCCCCCTCCTCCGTCACCAGACCCCCTCCTGTCCCTTTTCGCGCTCGCCATGCATAATTCAGGTCTATGATCGCCGCGTATCGCGTAAACACCGCTGGCCGGCAGCCTGGCTGTGCCGCCTGCGCCGCCTGCGCCTGAGACGCCGCCAAAAAGGACTACCTTCCGGTCGCGGCGCGGTGCGGCTGCGCGCCTCCGCACCTTTTATTTTATTATTTTTAATATTTTTTTTCTGCGCACCGCGCGCACCGCTGCTGCTGCTACTTGTTTGCCCTGCGCCGCTTATTTATTTTGTCCTTTCCGGTGTTTTTGTTTTGCGGCCCGGATGAACGCATTTGCAGTGTGCCGCGGCGCGGCGAGCTCGACCCGTGTCCGGCTTCGTGCTTTGGCGATGAAAGTGGCCGAGTCCGCCTTGGAGGGCCTTGGCCTTGCCCTGCCCGACTTAGCGCTGGCTTCCCATTTCCATCGGGCCGCAGAGTTACGTCGACTTTGCGGCCAGCTTTACCGCGCGGACCGCGGCCCGGAGGTTCGGGGTTCGAATCCAATCATTCCTCTTTCATGTCCCGTTTTCTTTTCTTTGCCCCCCTCGCAGTTTTGCAAGTTGTTGCTCGGATTTGTTACGCACCTCAGGAAAACTCTTCCCCCTCGTCCTCTCCTCCGAAAAAAACAAATTAAAAATAATGAATTAAATTGAGCGTCGTGTCAGAGAGACGCGCGGCCGCGGCACGCGAGCAGAAGTTGGAGTCGAAGTTGTTGGGACGAGCCAGCGCCAAGTTGGAGCCTGCGCTGCCTCCTTTAACGTAATGTGGGCAAAAAAGGCGCCGACACAGACGGACGGATGGACGGACAGACAGACAGACAGACAGACAGACAGACGGACGGACAGACAGGACGATGTCCGTGGTCTTCCCGCTGCGTAATGCCGCATTAACGCAACGGCATAGGTAGGCCGAGCACGCCGACCTCGAAGCGACTACGCTGTGGGGAAAAAAAACAACAACAAAGGAAACAAACAAACGCGACGTGGCTTCGGGGCCGCTGTTACATAATATATGAACATGAAAAAAAGAAAGGGCGGCTAACTGCGGAACAAATAGAAGTACCAGAGGGGAGGGAGAGAGGGGAGGAGAGGGGGAAAGGGGGGAAGGAAAGAGGGGAAATCACTGTAGCAGGGCGAGCCAGGCGAGCCCAGGCATCGCATCCCCTGCTCCAGGACAAGAGGGGCGAGTAGTGAAAAGGGATAGAGCACCACGCTCTGCAAGGAGAAGCTCAGCGGGGCCGCATATTATTCCGGGCTCAATTTCGCGGAGAGGGGACGCCGGTTGTGTGTGTGTGTGTGTGTTAGCTTGTGTGTGTGTGTGTGTGTGTGTGTGTTAGCTAGTGTGTGTTAGCTAGTGTGTGTGTGTGTGGCGCACGAAACAGCGCAGCTTTTCATTCCAGCTAAAAGTTTAAAGCGCGAGTGCACCTGCCGCCCGGGCAGCTGCGGCCGCAGGGGGCTGCTGGGCGGTGCGGTGCGGTGCGGTCGGCCCCCAAGGAAAAGAGGGGAGGGGGAGGAGGGGGAGAGTCCAGCACACCGCGACACTACTATAACGCGCTCGCCACGGAACGGCTAGGCGGGTACACCGTCCGAGCGTGTGCGTGTGCCTCCGTGTCTGTGTGGTGTGTGTGCACACGAGAGAGAGAGAGAGAGAGAGAGAGAGAGAGAGAGAGAGAGAGAGAGAGAGAGAGAGAGAAAGAGAAAGAGACTTTTTTTTTATTATTATTCATTTTATTTATTTCCCCAATTTGGCCGCGTGGCCCACCAGTGGCGCGCCACCCCGCAGCCACGCCAGGCCGCCACCGCCGAGGCCGCCACCTCCATACAGAAGCGCCGCTGTTGGCTGAAGTTGATGAGTGTCACATTCTTCGCCGCTACGCTCGGCGCTACGCCCAGCGGCCCCCGCGACCCCGCGCCCCGCCTGGCCCTTCTGCTGGCCCCGCTGCTGCAGCGCGGTCCGCCCCCCGGTCCTCGGTTTACAGGGAGGAGCTCCTAAAATTTGTACTCTCGCTGTATCTCACACTGCGACAACGGCACGCCCGGTACGGCATCAGCGGAAGAGGGGAGGGGGGCTCGTAAAGTGGAGACACGTGCTCGGTATTACGGGATGCCTGCAGGACATTACCCGACATTGCCCCTCGGCTGCACTTCGACGCGTCTGCCAGCCCGGGCCGGCAGGCTGATTCCGAGAGCCGAGCTTGCGACCCCACCAACGGATTCCTCGTTTGGAGAGCATTCCATTGATGGGGTCACACGTTCGGTTCGAGTCCTGTTTGGCGACTCTGGAGCTCAAAGCGCGTCTAGAGTTTTGGTCGCCTGCGCCGGTGTTCTGGCCCACTGTGCGCCCCGCCCCGCCATTGCAGCGCGCCCACCTCGCCGAGTATTGAGTTCCCCGCGCGTTTAATAAAAGGAGAATGCGCGAAACACAGAAATGAACGCGCGGCCCGGCCGTCCCGCTCAGTCTCGCTCCACTCGGCCGACTCGTTGTTGCGCGGCATTCCCTGCGTGCCGCCCCCACCCTCACCCCTTCCCTTCCTGTCCACAAAAGCTCAAAACGCTTTTCAAAACCGACGGCGGCGCGTGAAAAGAATTCGGCGCGTTTGTTAGTTTGTTTGTTTCTGCTTTTTTTTTGTTTTGCAAGTGCGGCACGGAAAGCGCGCGCGGTGCGGGGCATGGAGCACGGCAGTGTTCGCCGTCGATGGGCCTGCCGGGCCCTGCCTTCAGGGGCGTGAATTTCCCTCACGCCGGAAGATTGATTCCTCCCGTCTCTCTCGCACTCGCAGGGCGTCCCGCTGCGTCCCGCCCGAGTGGGAGAGAGACAGACTGTGAGTCTGCGCGGCCTTCTGGTTAGTAGTTGGCTCGCGCGACCTTTGCCGCGCCGCGCGACGCGGCATCTCGAACGCGAGGGCGTCAGCGATAGGTTAGGCCGAGGCCGTGGCCCAGGAGACCATTCCGAGAGTCGTTCTCACCGCTCTGTCTCTCTCGCACTCACGGGGCGTCCCCAGTAGGCGCGACAGGGACAGGGCGATGAGACCGGCTCTCGGCGCCGGGACCCCGTCCTCCTGACGGCAAAGGCCGCCCTGATCCCCATCGCCCCAAAGGCCGCGATGCCGCGCGCACGCTGCGGTCGGCGGGGGTGGCCCGGCCACGCTGGGCTACTCTTTCGCTCTTTCTGTTTTCGCTCTTTCTGTTTTCGCTCTTTCTGTTTTCGCTCTTTCCGTTTTCGCTCTTTCTGTTTTCGCTCTTTCTGTTTTCGCTCTTTTTGTTTTCGCTCTTTCCGTTTTCGCTCTTTCCGTTTTCGCTCTTTCTGTTTTCGCTCTTTCCGTTTTCGCTCTTTCTGTTTTCGCTCTTTCTGTTTTCGCTCTTTCTGTTTTCGCTCTTTCTGTTTTGCTCTTTCCGTTTTCGCTCTTTCTGTTTTCACTCTTTCTCTTTTCACTCTTTTTCTTTTCGCTCTTTCTGTTTTCGCTTTTTCTCTTCTCGCCGTGAAGGTGCGAGTGAGACGGGAGCAGCGGACGCGCCGACGCCACTCGCTCCGCTCCGTTCGTTTTAATCGCGCCGGCCTGGCTTTCCATTCGGCTCGCCCAGGGCTGCCCGGCGTCCACGTCCTCGTCCACGTCCACGCCATCCGGCAGGAAATAATCACCCCGCCTGTTGTCCGATCGTCCCGTTTTGTCCTCCTTTTCCGCGTGTTGTTGTCTGTCTGTGTGTGTGCGTGTGTGTGTGTCTCTGCTTGTGTGTGCCGGCACGGTGAGGACTCGTGCCGCCAGCTGTCTTCCTCCCACGCTAACTTGGCCAATTACCAGCCCCTGCCACTCCGGGCCCCGTTCGTGTCAACACGTTCGACGCCAGGCCAGCCTGCCCGGCCCAGCCCGGGCGAGCCCCGCCCAGCCCCGCCCAGCCCCGCAGACGGTGTCTCTCACCGGCGATCCTAGCCATGCGACCGGCAGACAGACAGACAGACTCACACACACCACATGCACTCACAGGGTGTGTCACTCGTGTCGTTGGTCCCGATCACTCGCCTCCTTGCCCCGCCGCGCCGCCGCGCCGCCCCCAAGGCCATCAGCATGCCGTCCTTTGGTCGTCCGCTTATCACCCGTACGCCCGGCCGACGGGCTGGCTGCCTGTCGGGCTGGCCGCCTGTCGAGCTGGCTGACGGGGTACCACCACCGCGATCGGCGAACCTCAGATCAAGGGCTGTCTGCGGGCCCATCTGTTATCATCAGACCAGGCCGGCGGGTGCACCTCCTTGACGGCGGCGGGGCCGAGGCCGGCGCGCTGGCAGCTCGGCGGTGCTGCGACTAATGGCAAACCCGGGCCGTGGCCGGGGCCGTGGTGGAGGCCGTGGCGCTGATCCCCTGGGAAGGGCGGCGGTGCGGGCGGGCCGGGCCGAGCCGAGGCCGGGGGGGCGTCAGACCCCAGCAGCGCCCGGACTGCGTCGCCGCGCCTTTTCAAGAGAATTTCCTCGGCGTCGTCGGCGGGGCTCCGCACCGCACCTCTCCGCACCGCACGGTGGCGCAGCGTAGATCCAATATCCATAATCCGTCGGCATCCCCGGCGAAGGTACGGCGGTTTCGTTCTGCGGCACGCCGACCCGGGACCGGGAATGCCTGCCTCCTGATTCTTCCTGTCTCCGTCGTCGTCGTGGTCGTGTCGCCGTTTCCCGCCCGCCTTCCGCTCGGCTCTTTGTTTTCCAACCTCACCTCTGTCAAACCTGTTGAGTGCGACCGGTGCGCCTGCCTCGCGAGCAAGCAAGGCCTGCGCCAAGGCGTGAGCGAGGCACCAGCCCTTGCCGCGCCACGCGCCACACAGTGGGCCAGAAGACCGGTGGAGGCGGTCAAAATCCCTGACGCGTTTTGAGCTTCAGAATCGCTAAATGGGACTCGAACAGAACGTGTGACCCCACCAATGGATTGCTCTCGGAGCGAGGAATCCATTGGTGGGGTCACTCGTTCGGTTCGAGTCGTATTTAGCGACTCTGGAGCTCGAAACGCGTCTGGAGTTTAGGCCGCCTGCGCCGGTCTTCTGGCCCACTGTGCGTCCACGCGGTGCTCAGAGACTCTCCTCTATCTCGGCCAGGCGGAATCGGCCTCGGCTAACGAAGGCGCGGCGGAGGAAACGGCGCGCGGCAGAAGTCGTACACAAGTTTGCGGGCTCGCGGCCGGGGGATGAATTTAGCGGCGTTTCGCCTTAAATGGCATATCAAATTACGGCGGACCGAATCAAGTTTGCCAAGTTTCGGCGGAAAGGGGGCGGCGCCGCGCTCCGGCGCCTCGGCCTCCGCGGCCCGAAAAACCGATGCCGACACGTCGACGGCCGAGTCGAGTCGCCCTCCTCCGCCCAGGACCGCGTAGGACCTGCTGCTGCTGCGGTTCACTCCGAGCAGAGAGAGAGAGAGAGAGAGGAGAGAGAGAGAGAGAGAGAGAGAGAGAGAGAGAGAGAGAGAGAGCCGCGGCCCGGATTGCCCCCCTCGAGGTGCGGCCCCGCCGAGGGCCCCGCCCCGAACTGGAGCGAATTCCAAATGGAAATGCGGCAACGCGGCCAAGTTTTACGGCAACTATACACCCAGAAAAGAAAGGTTCCTTGATTTTTCTTCTTTCTTCTCTTGGTTTCATCTTCAAAAAATTTTTATAAATAATTTTTGGAGCTCCGGAAAAGAAATTTGTGTGCAAACTACTCTTTTCATTTTTTCTTTTTTAAATCCGAGGAAAGTTGTCTTTTTTTTTTGATCCAAGAAGTCCTACTTTTTGGGTATGGGAGAAGAGGAGCACCGCGGGGCGGCGTAGTCACACTGTAGTGGCTGGGGGGGGGGAATTCTAGCAAGCCGCAGAGGGGGAGAGGGAAGGAGGACTTCTGCCGGTGGCGTGGGAGGGTGGGGGGAGGAGCATTAGCGACCGGCCCGCTTGTGACAACTTGAGCGGACTGGGGGGCGACTTGACGAGTGTGCGCGGAGTGGGGGTCGAAAAAAGGGGCGGGGTGTTCTCAAGCAGCTGACCGCAAGAAGCAACCCCCTCCCCTTCCCCCTGTCACCCATTCAAACGCAGCCCCACGAATGCTCATGACTTCTCGACTAAGGGAGGCGACGGGTTTAAAGTATGGTCCGCCGCTGCTCGATGTTAAGGAGGGCGCCGGGCTGGCTGCGTCTGTCTCTCTCTACGGTGTGGCTGCGCGGCGCAGGCCGGGGCATCTCTCTTGGCCTACATACACCGATATGCACCCCTCCCCTAACTGGCGGTTCTAGTGAGCGGCCCTGCCCTGCCCTGCCCTGCCCTGCCCTGCCCGCCCCGAGTGGAGGGAGGCCTAGACAATGGGGCGCTCCGGGCGAGGGCCCTCTGCAGTCCTGCAGGCTGGAACCGAACACTGCCGTGTCGCTCTCTCTCTCTCTCTCTCTCTCTCTCTCTCTCTCTCTGACGGCACGTACCACGAGAGCGAGAGAGACAGAGAGCTGAGAGCGACGAGGCTCTCGGCAGCCCCCGACGAGGACGGCGATAGGGCTGCTGCTCGCGCGTCGCCACGCCGCGCTCCACGGCACGGCACGGCACGGCGCCTCTTGGCAGGATCACACTGGAGGGCCCTCCGCTCGTATCAGGCCGAAGCCGATGGCAAACATAACCAACACCGCCGACGCGACGCGAGGCCTGACGCGAGGCCTGACGCGAGGCCTGACGCGAGGCCTGACGCGCGGATTGCTGCTGCTGGGCGGGCTCCACCTCGGCCAGGCCTCGCCTCGCGTCGCGACACTGGGACAAGGCCAAACAAGGCCGCCGTGACGAAGTCTTTATTCCCCGAAATCAACATGTGGAAGGCGGACAAGGCGGACGGCGCGGAGGCAGCGCTTCGCCTCCCTTTCTTACCGCCAACTTTTGTTGGTCCTAACTGTTGTTCTGCAGAGCCAGGGCGCAGCCAGGGCGCAGCCACGGCACAGCCAGACCCGACTGACACAAAGTTTGAAGCGGAGCGGAGCAGAGGGCCAGCAGAGGGCGCTGCCAAACACCTGCGGGGCTGGAGAGAGAGGAGGGGGGGGGGAAGCAATTAATACTTTTTGGCAGCGATCGGGCTGCTGCTGGCACGGAGACAAAGGCCTTGCGTTGCCTGGCCTGGCCTAGCCTGGCGTCGCCTTGCGTGGTGGCGGGCAAGACCCGCAACAAGTGCCACCGCACCTACCGGCCAGAGAGAGTCCGCCCTGGAAGAGTTTCGCAGTGGCGTGGCGACTCACTGGCCGCGGTTCCCCGGTTCCCTGCCCCGACTGTAAAAGAAAACCTCCGGCGGTCCAGCGCTGCCGCGGCGGCCGCTCACGGCGTCGGTTTACGGCGCCGGCCTCGAGGACCTCGCCGTGCCTCCCCGTCATCGATCCTCATCCCGACTCGCGCGTCGATTGATCGAAGCTGGGGCCTCGGTGGGGGCGCTGCGCAGCGGCAGCGGGAACGGCGCGGGCCAAGCGAGCCAGGACCGCGGGCAATTCGCGCAAGCAGGACACGTAGTCCATCCTCATCGCCAAGGACCGTCAAGGACGCCCGGCGGCTCGGCGCCACGCCCGCCTCCACCGGTCTTCTGGCCCGCTGTGGACTGAGTGAACCACCGAGCCAGCACGCTGCGAGCTCGAAGCCGATTATCGGTCCCGAGCCAAACTCGCGGTGTGCCAGTGGATTCCTCGGCCAATGGGCAATCCAGTGGCGCCGCCAAGTGTTTGATTCCAGTTTAGACTGAGAGCGCTCCAAGCTCGACACGTCCGGCTAAACTGGTCCTCTTCTCTGCGGCACTGGAAGGGGCCGAAGGGGGTGGCCAGCCACTGGCAACCACTGGCAGCCGCGGCCCGGCGTGCGGTCTGCGTCGCGGCTCGCCACGGCCAGGCACTGCCACGCCATCAATCGGATCTCTCTCCCTCTCTCTCTCTCTCTCTCTCTCTCTCTCTGCGAAACTGCCCATATCTGAGAGCGAGAGAGACAGCCTGCTGACCATTAGTCCTCCGCGGTGCAGAAAGTAGCGGGATAGTGGCATTAGCGAGTCGCGTCCACGCCGACCAGCGAGACCGATTCCGAGAGTCGCGCTTACGTCGCTCTGTCTCTCTCGCACTCACGGGGCCTCCCGTACAGGTGCGAGAGAGACAGAGCGACGCAGGGTCGGAAACCAGGAGGGAGCGGGCAGAGAGCGGGGACGTCTATTAATTTGAAGCAGCATCATCAATCACAAGTGACTTTCGCCCCTTCCACGCAGGGCCGTGCCAGGGCGTGCCACGGCGTGCCACGCAGGGCGACTGACTGTCGGCCGCCGGACAGAAACACACTCCGAGGGGGTGGGGGCGAGCCGGGGCGTACAGCGTACAAAAGCGGTGGCGGCGGCAGCTAGACGCCGGCCTGGCTGGCTCGGCCTGGCTGGCCAGCCCCAAGCTGCCCCGGCCCGGAGTCACACATCGCTCCTTTTGTGTTTGCTTCGCAATGCTTCGCAATGCTTCGCCCCGTTTCCGCACGGTCGGCCGGCAGTCCCTTGTTCGGCGCACAGTCTGGCGATGCAAGCAGGGCGGCCAGGCGATTGCGGCTGCTGCTGCCGCCGCGGTTCGGGCTGCCCGAGTATCGGAGCAACTCGGTGATCTTTCCAGTGACCCAGCAGCGCAGCGCTCGCTCAACACAGAGCCAGCCCGCAGTGGGTTCGGCTCGGTTCGGCTGCTGACTGAGGTTAGTTAGTTCGGCCGGGCCGCCTCCCCTCCCCCCACCCTTCCATTGCGGTGCCAGGGCACAATAGCCCACCGCTACAAACGCTTCCATTGAAACTACAGCGCTGCGGGGCGGGCAGGCCGGCGGGCCGGCAGGGGGCCGAACCAACCGGCCAACGGCGCCAGCGGGCCGCCCGCGCAGCCCGGCGCAGCCTCGCGCAGCCAGCCCTTCCCTGACACGGCACGCCACGCCACAAGCCGCGTTTATTCGCCACGAGCACGCCATTGCTGCGTGCAGAGAACAGGAATATCTGCGAATAAGACGAGAATCGCGCCGGAAAATAGTAAATACTTTGTCTTTGTGTTGCGGCGTGAGGATCCGTGAGGACCAAGGACGCACCACTGTGGCCACCGTGGCCAGTGAGGACGAGAGACGCGCCACCGCGGCGACGTGCAGCGAGTAGCGCGGGGCCCGGGATCGATCCCAGGTGGGGTCGCCGCGAGTAAAAGCAGCGCGCGCGGCCCGCTGGGAAATCGGAGCCAGCGGACCGGGCGGAGAGGTACCGAGACCGAGAGCACCGAGAGTACCGCGGGTACCGAGAGTACCGAGAGTACCCAGAGTACCGAGAGTGCCGAGAGTACCGAGATGGATACGGCCGATGACCGGGACGTCAGTAAAACAACGGGTGCCTTCCGGGTCTGCGGGTACGCGCCGTGTTGCCGCTTCGGCGCCCCACCCCGCCACGCCCCGCCACGCCCCGCCACGCCCCGCCCGCAAGGTAGCCAACCAGGCCCTGCTGGCCACTGCGCTGGCCTCCCTGGCCTGCATGCCGGTTAGTCCCCTCACGCACACCACACACCCTCACACACACACGCAGACACTTAAACACGGCCACACATTCCTCGGGCGGGCCGCGAAGCAGACGTGAAACAAGACGGCCAGAGATCAGCCTGCCCCCCCCCCCCCGCCTCTGACGCACCACGACTCTATTTTTCACACCATCCCCTCCCCCTCCCCCTCCATGATCCTCTCCGTTCTCGCCCAGCCCCTCACCCTGTCACTCGCCCTGCCTCTCCCCCACTCTCTCCCTCCCATCGTCCCTCTCCGTCTCGCTTTCTCTCTCGCTCTCCCGCGGGCGTCTGTCAGACTGTTGCAGTCTTTTTGCCCGGCCCGAGCGAGCAGCCCGGGGCCGCTAAGGATCCTGCGCGTTGTTTGGAAGGGATGAGGGCCTAGAGGGGCGCGGGGGGCGCGAGGGTGGCGGGGACGGGGGAGCGCTCCGACGCCATGTAAATTATTAGCAACAAACGTATCGCGGCCTGTGAGTTATAGCGCCGGAGCGGGGCGGCTAGGCGGGGCGGCTAGGCGGGGCGGCTAGGCGGGACCGGAGGCAAGCTTCTGCGCGGCACAGTTATGACCCGAGGCAACTGCTCCCCGGCCGCTGCTCGGCTCGGCTCGCTTCGGCTCGGCTCGGCCCGCTTCGGCCCGGCTCGGCTCGGCTCGGCCCGCTTCGGCCCGGCTCGGCTCGGCTCGGCCCGCTTCGGCCCGGCTCGGCTCGGCCCGCTTCGGCCCAGCTCGGCTCGGCCCGCTTCGGCTCGGCTCGTCAGCCCGCTGGCCGTGTCCCATGCAGTGTAGGCAACCGCGGCATGCGACGGCCTGGCGGTCCAGCCACCCCGTCGCGCCTCGTGTGCCCCCCCCCCCCTTTTCCCGCTGCCCCGCAGGCCGCAGGGCTGCCAACAGACGAAAGCACAGCCCCGCGGTCCCTCCCTCGCCTTGCCAGGAGCGCCATCACACAAAAGGAAGGAAAATAAAAATAAGAAAAAAAGAAGGAAAATGAGTGTTTGTCTGAAAGCAGCGGTGCCGGGCGAGCCGGGCGCCGGCGACTGCGGTACTGCGGCGGTTCGTCGCCCGTCGTCAAAGGGAGCGACGCTATCCTCGCGCATCTCCGGCAATTTCTCCGCCGGCAGTGAGTAAAGTCCGCCAACGCCGCTGCCAACCTGACCAATTGTTTTGACGTGCAGTGCTGCCAACTGCCAGCGGCCCTCCGCTGGGCTGCCAATGCCACGCGCCGCCACTCCGCCTCGCTCCTTTTAGGGTGCACAGTAAATTGAAATGGCAGAATCCGTAACGGTTGGGCACAGAAACCGCCAGTAAATGATTCTGAATTTGGTAGTCACAGAAACTGGCATGGGCTAACAGAAACTGACAAAGGCTCCACAGAAACTGAGATGGGCTCACAGAAACTGCTAAGGGGTTGCGGTCTCGCTGGCCAACCTAACCTCACTGTGTCTCTGAATGTTTTGTTGTTTTGGACATTATTTACATATATTGATGAGTGTGCATACTTTTTCTTGCTTTGACAAGTCTATAAATTAATATATTCCTTACGCGGTACATCTACACTCTTTATTTCCAATAATATAACATCTCAAAGTCGCGAGGTGGAGGGAATCGCAATTGACGATTACGGTGCAGTGTTGTCCGGATTCCGTGGCGAGTGCACGGATTCCGTCGCCTGTGTGCAGAATGGGTTTGCCGTTGGCGGTTTTGGTGCAAAACCGCCCCGGATCTATTTACTGTCAGTTTCTGCGATTTGGGGCTCTCAGACCACTACAGATTCTGCCATTTCAATTTACTGTGTGCCTTTAACGCTTTAACGGCGCCACTGCCAACCGCCGGCCGCCTCGCTCCGCGGGTTAAAATACGGCCCGCTTAACTAATAACCGAGAGCCATCTCTCTCTTTTTTCCCTTTTCCAGCCCCGGGAATTGCCGAGATAAGAATCACAACTTTTTTTTTCTTCTCCTACCCCTCCTCCTCCTTCTTCTTGTTTCGCTCTGCCCCGTCTTGTTGCGCGGAAAAACCTGAGCGGACGAGAAGGGAGCGCGTCGTGTGGTGCGACGGAGACGGGAAGCGGGAACCTTCGGGAACCGTCCGCCACAGACAAGGAGAAACAAGACTGAAAGTGGGGCAGCCGCGCGGCGCGAGGGGCGGGGCGGGGCGCGGCGCGGCCATTGCGCACAGAACAGGTCGAGTTAGACGGCTCGGTGAAGCGTACGAACTGTTTTATCGGATGGGTCGAGCCCGCTCGGCCGGCTATCACGTGACATCTCCGCGCTGCTCCGCGCACCGCATCGACGCACGTGAAGTCACTTCCCCTTCCTGCCTGGAGCTTTTAATTAAATTGTGCTCCGGGGGCGCAGAGCGCGCAGAGCTCTGCAGAGCGAGTACAGCGAACGCAGAGCGTGCCGCACGGCTTCCTTTATTGAAATAGCAGCGTCCGCCACTCGCCAAATGAGATTTCTAACCTTTTCCGAAGTTTTTTTTGTTCAGTTTGTTGCCGTTTTTCAGCCGGCGGACCCCGGATTAGCGGCGGACACTCGTTGCGACTCGAATCCAACGCGTGATTGTATGGACACATTCCTGGAATTGCCAGCAACTCGTCTTCCAGCGGCAGTGCCAGCGTAAAACGAAAACAGCAGCTCGCGTGGGAAATGTTTGAAACTCGGCGAAACCATTAGAGGGTCGGCTCGATAGAGACGAGCTTCCTGTTTCCGGTGCGGCGGCCGGATAGAATGCGGCGGATAGAATGGATAGAGCGCTCTCGGATCGGAATTTCATCCGCAGCCGCCTCGCCGCAGCCAGCAGTGGCCCTTCTATCCTGGCGGCGGTAAGCCCGGCTGCAGGCTCGTTCCGAGAGTCTTTTCGTCTCTGTCTCTCTCTCACTCACGGGGCGTCCTCTACAGGAGCGAGAGAGACAGAGCGACAAAAACGACTCTCGGAATCAGTCTGATGGTCGGCCCGGCGGCCGGCCGCAGTCCATGAGTCCAGTCCTCTGGCGCCAATAAGAATGAACCTCTGGCTCTGACCGCCTCGCCCCGCCTCGCCCCGCCTCGCCTTGCCGGCTTCCCTCTGCAGGCTGACTCCGAGCGTGGCAGCTCTCTCTTTCTCTCTCGCACTCGCGGGGCGCTCCGTGAGGGTGCGAGAGACAGACCCCGAAAGCACTGTTCGGATTCACTCTGCTGGCTGGCGTAATGCGGAGGCCGGGCTAATGGCTGCGAGGCAGACGGAGGCAGGTGCACCGTAAGGCGAGGAGGTGGACCGGCCCTGGCAGCCCTGCGCCTGGTTGGCTGACCTCCTCGCCACCAATGTGCCAAATCGAGGGGCCCGGCGGCCCAGCGCGGCCCAGCCTCCCTCGCCACCCCCTTTGACCTGGCCGCCCCGCCGCCCCGCCGCCCCGGCCGGCCGGTTGATGCCGCGTGCGGATTAATAATGCACACGGCGTCCCGCGCGGCTCCCCCCCCCCTCCCTCCCTCCTTCCCCCACCGAGCATCACCGCCCTCCCTCTCCTCCCCGCGTGTACGTCATCCTGGCGATGCGCGGCCGACAGAGGCATCGGGATAAAAACATAACAACCGCTGAGCCGTGCCATGCTGATAATGCACTGCTCGTTTTGTCGCCGCATCCACGCGGGGCGGGGCGGCGCGGGGCGGGGCGGGCCTAGCGGGCGGGGAGAGTTGTGGTTTTTCGATAGTTGGCAAGAGTTACGAGCCGGCAGATGGCGGTGGGTGCGGTGGCCGCGGGGGCGGGCCGGGGGATGGAAACTAACCCGCGCACTCCGCAGACGTTGTCATGCCGGAGGGGCCTGGAGGGGCCTGGAGGGGCCGCCCCGCCAACAACATGTTTCGTTACTTCTTTGTCTCCAAAACAACGGCGCAACGCCCCCCCTCCCCCCGCGACCCATTTAGCGCTGTCTCTTCGCTGGCGGTCGCCCACGGGCCTTCCGCAGTGTCCAGCCGCACCGCGAGGGCAGGTACCTTCGGAAATGGCGTACAGTCGGAAACGTTAGGTCAGGCTGCACAGCTAGTAGGCCTGCCCCATGCGGAAAGGGTAGTTATACCTTTCAGGAGCCAGCCCCACCGATCAAGGTAATATTGATCTCAGGTCCTATAAGTTAATATTACCATTATCGGCATCAGGGCAACAACACTGCGCTACACTGTGTAAATCGTATGTTCTGGACATGCACACAGGACGAGGGGGTCACGGCGTGGCGTCTCTCTTTCTCTCTCTCTCTTTCTCTCTCTCTCTCTCACCCCCTCCCCTTCCGCCCGAATATCCCCGATACGACTGACACTATGTACTGCTGCCACACGCGCAAAATGCAAAGCAAACACGATTCCGTCGGCAGCACAGCCGGCTTTGTGTTTGCTGTTTGCCGGCCGGGCTGTTGGCCACACTGCCGTGTCGCCCGCCGCACCCCCGCGGCCCCGCGCAGGAACAAACCCTATCGCAGTTACATCACGGCGGAGACGTCGCCGCGCGTCTCAGGAGCGGAGCCTGTTGCGGTGACGACGGGGAGGCCCTCCCGCCCCCCTCCCCCACCCCTTCGCGACCCGCCTCGCCCGCCCGCCGAGGCCGTAGACGCGTAGACCCAAACTTTTGGTCGATTTCGCGCGGCCGCGGCGAGGAAAACACCTTTGGAGTCGCAAAGTCAAATATTTGGCCACGGCGGGAGCCAATCACGCGGCTGGCCCCCTTTCTCTCTCTCTCTCTCCGCGCAGAGCCTGGCGGCGGGTGACGGTCCCCGTCGGTCCCCGTACTCCCGGCCGCCTGCGGAGAAGAGGGTAGGCCACTTCCGCGACGCGTGACGTCAGTGTGCGCCGGGACTGCCTACCCTCGACTTCACAGGCGGTCGGACCGCGACCCCGACCCCACCGAACTGTTGTTCGGTGACGGCGACAGGGGCAGAAGGAACCGGTTTTGAGTCCATGTTGTGCGTGGCGTGCGTGCGCGGGGCGACGGGCGCAGGCCGGCCTGTCTGGGTGGCCATGGAGTGATCTACCGCGGGTCGGCCGCCCCCTGCGAGCCTCACAGCCCGGCCCGGCCCGTCCCACCGGATCGGCCAGGGCCAGGCCAACACGCGGGGCCGCGCGGGGCTGCGACACATTCCAGTGGGCGCACAAAGCACGCGGCGGACGCACAAAAAACGGCCAGATGTCCGTTTGGATTAATCAATTGGACATCGGACAACGCAGGGCGACGCAGGGCGACAGGCCGGGCCGCCACCACTGGACTCGATGATGGCGTTCTTGTACACGTGGCGGAGCGGGGCGCTGGCCGTCGGGGTGGCCGTCGGGGTGGCCGATGAACCCCCAGCTAATCTTGGCACTTTACTGCCTGCCGCCAGCTGACGGCCAGCTGACGCTGTCAGCTTATTGGTCGACGCCAGCCAATCGCCCCGCCCGCCCCGCCCCACCTGCGCGGCCGCCGTCGTGCGAAATGAGCCGCCGCCGCCGAGGCGACTCGCCGCGCTGGGGGGCCGTGCCATTTTTTCTTGCCGCCCCTCGCGGGGCCCCTCGGTGGGCGGCAGCGTAAAGTTTTTAAATATTTCACACCGAGAGGTAATAACTTATTTCTCCGGGCCGTCGTGTGGATTTGTGAGCCGGGCACGTTTCGGGATGATGGCCCGCCACGGCCCGGCCGGCCCGGCGCGCGACGCCCAGCGACGCCCAGCGACGCCCAGCGACGCCAGCGACGCCCAGCAGGCAAAGCGGCAGGCAAGGCGAAGCAACGAGGAAACAAGGGCAGATAAAGCAGGCGGGCACCGAGGTGAGGTAGAGGGGCAGCAGCAAGCAAACAGGGGACGACCACCGCCAGGATGGCGGGGCGGGGCGGGGCGGGGCGGGGCGGGGCGGGCGACCGCATCACCTTGACGGGGCTCTCTCGCGGTGGGGCGCCTCTCTAAACACATCAGCTCGCATATTTTACCCTCGTCAACTTTTGGCGGTCTCGTCAGCCATCGCGGTGGAGGGGGAAGAGGGAGGGGGAGGGGGGCGTTGACGATTCTGCTCGGCTGGTTGGCGACAAGGCGCCACGCTATCGCTCAAGTACGTCATCAGTGGCGCTCGCGCTCGCGCGCCAAAGCGCCAGAACGCGCCCCTTTTCAGTTCTTTGTTTCGTTCCGTCCCCGTTGTGCGCCGCGTCGCGCCGCGTCGCGCTGCACGCCGGCCGCGCTTTTTATCGGCACCATCACGGCGCGGCACGGCGGCACGGCGCTGCAGGAAGCGAGCATCTCCAGGACTCCGGGGGAACTTTGGCGGAACTTACTGACTGCTGCGGAGACGGCGCCGGGGCGGGGCGGGCAGGGGGGGGGGACACGTGCAGAGGACTGCGACGAGCCGGGACTGGAAACAGTCCGGCGGGGCCGCTTCAGCAGTGCCGTTCCAAACAGTGCCCTCTGTCTCTCTCGCACCCCTACGGCACGCCCGCGGTGCGAGAGAGACAGAGCGACGGTGCAGCTCCGTCTCGATATTCAATGGAGCACCCCGTCGCCGCGACTCGCACATTCGCGGCCGATCTCGTTTCAATCAGATATTCGGCCGCGCGGCCGCCACTGTGCGTTCGTCGCCGTGTCTCCCTCGCACGCGTGGCGCGTCCCTGGGTGTGCGAGAGAGACAGAGCGCACTGTTCGCGGCCGGACTGACGGCGCGCACGTCGGCCGACGTGGCCCCCGTGATGGAGGCCGAGATGGAGGCGGCCGTTCGGTCGTCCATTTTTATCGCGGCGAGCGGGAACGGAGGCCGCGTGCCTCTGTCCCTCTCTCTCCCGCACTCATGGGGCGCCGGAGCGGGTGTGAGAGAGACAGAGCGACGGGCCCCGCATGCCGGGTCGGCCGCTGCAATCGGCGCGCCCGGCCGCGGACTGCGCGGACTGCGGACACAGCGGCGCGCGAAAAGAGGAAAATGATGTAGCAAGGGACGACCTGTTGAGTGCGGCGGGGCTGGCGGGGCTGGCAGGCCGGCGGGCCCAGCCGAGCGGTGAGGGCTGCAGCGCGCCATTACCCCGTGCACGCCGAGGCGGCCGACGAGAGCGAGCAGAGCGAGGCCCTCCTTGGCGTCCTTCCTGACAGTGCAGCGCGCGGCCGGCACCGCCAGCACCGCACGTACGGCGACGCGCCGCCGGAATGCGTCCCGGCCGAATGCAAATGCGGGGCGTTATCACAACACTGCACCACCGCACCGCCGAGACGCCGCAGCGGCGCCACCTGCTGGCGAGGACGGCAGGCGGCGGAACTGGGAACGAGTTGTCGCGCAAGTGGCGCAGCAGACTGATGCCGAGAGTCGCATTCGTCGCTCTGTCTCGCTCGCACCTATGTACTGCGCCTTGTGAGAGGGGCGGCGACGAAAACGACTCTCGGAAACAGTCTGCAGGGAGGCGGACCGGCGGCGCGGCCTTCGGGGGCCTTCGGGGAGCCGCCGGTGCCGGTGCGGGGCCGAGAACGACGGCAACGACGCCGACGGCAATAAAACCAGTCACTATGGGACGACCACGGACGGTGGCTGGGGCGGCAGGGCGGCGCGGCCTGGCCGGCCGGCCGGAGAGAGACGGACAGGATAGTGGTGATTTTGAAAGAGGGTTTGACGGCGGCGCGGCCAGGCGAGGCGGGGCGGGGCGGGGCGGGGCCAGGCGTGGCCCGGGGCAATGAATTGGAAATGAATGACGCTGCGGTCCAGCACGCCAGCACGCCTCGCCAAGAAGTGTCCATTGCGGCAGGCAGTGCGGCAACGCGGCAGGGGAGGGGGCAGCATCTTTAAAGCGACACTCTGTGAAAAGGTGTGCATCATTTGCAACATACTTATCAGCTACGCATCATTTGCAGCATACTTACCTACGCTCCAATTTCTACGACACTTTACTACAACTTACGCAGAGATTAATCAATATACATTTTGACTCCATGAGTGAAGAGGTCAACATTGGTACACTATAATGTACACAGGGATTACTGAATACATCTCCACACAGAAGGCTTAGGTAGAGGGTCGCACTTCAATCAAGAAATCTACTAAAGGCCTACACCCACACCTCAGTCTGGAAGTTTACGACTTTTCCGCTCCAAAATCCAGCAGGTTCTAAATTTCAAAAGGTTTCAGACCCTGAACTTTTACAGTTTGCATGTTGTTGGATGTAAAATAGGAATTATGAGTCAAATGTTCTCAAGGAATTAAAAGCCACTACCTTAGTTTCTTCTCGTTTCCAATAATGAAATAGGCAAAGATGCTCCTGTGCCGGCCGAACGGTGAGATGGCAGTTCATTGAACCAACGTGGTAAACGCGCACGATTTTCACAGTTTTACTTGTCACACAATGCCTCGCTAGTTCACAAGTGGCGACAACGAATCGGCGCCGACGTACAACACAATAGAAAGCAGTCCTCGCCGTACAAGACAAACGGTAACACATTTTTCTCGAGACGCACGACACAAACAACAACGCAGTGTCCATTTTGACCGGCTTCAAATCGGTTAGGTTTGTTTTGGTTGCGCACGACTGCGAATAACGCGACAGCAGAAGTGGACTGCGAATAGCATCGTAGAAGTGCGGATTAGCCTCTGTTCGCAGTCGTCCAGAGCGCGCCACCGTCGCCAACACTCGAAACGAGGTCGCGCGTTGGATGTTCTTTTCTTTTCTGGTTGATTCGGAATGCACATTGAAAAAGTTTTCACTTTAGTTTTTGTACATCACGTGATAGAAGAAAGTTATGAACGGGTAGAAAAGGTTAGGGTTGGCCGACGACGCAAAAAAAAACAAGTGAAGCTTGTTCACGCTGCTGCAGGATTTTTCCGGGTGCAGTCTCCATGGCCGTGACCGAAACCGCGAGTGATTTCCCGTCGCAGGAAGCGCATTAGGGGTGCGGATATAGAGCCGGGCCTAATCTGGCACTGCACAGCGTAGCCGTGGCCTGGCGTAGCACAGCGCGTACTGTGTGGTCGCGGCGCGATGGCTGCCCTGTCGGGAATCGGCACTGGGCCACACACACACACTCTCACGGCGGGCCCAACAATGCGCATAAATCGCGGCCAATGATCGCGCCGCATAAAACTGTCATTAGCTCGCCACTCTCGTCAGCCGCGACATGCCGGGCGCTGCCGGGGGCCGGATGGGGGCGGCGGGCCGACACATTCAGCGAATGCTTGCATGCCCCGCGGTTTGTTCCGTGGCCAGCGATGTAAATTCGCGGCGGCCGTCCACAAACAAGGCCGCAAATGGCACAGCGGCAGCGCCGGCAGCGCCCTCCGGCACAGACTGATTCCGAGAGTCGTTTTCGTCGCTCTGTCCCTCTCGCGACTTTGCCCCACGAGTGCGAGAGAGAAAGAGCGAACGCAAAGGACTCTCGGAGTCAGTCTGCTGTCCGCAGTTTTCCCGCGCAAAGCGGCTCCTTTCTGTCCCCCCGTTTGTTGTTCTCGGAGATTCCTCATCGCAGAGCAGCGGGCCGCCCGCCCCGCCCGCATTCTCTCAATTTAATCATCGAGCAACGAGCGAATTAAGGCCGTCTGAGGTCGCGGGGCCGCGGGGGCTCGCCATTTCGCCCCCCCCCTCCCTCCGGGGCACTGGGCCACGTACGGGCGGGGGGCTCGCTGCCGTGCACCGCCGTGTTTACGTTACGGCCCGGGCGAGTCCATCTGCTTCCTTTCATCTGGCGATGGTTGAGTTCTCCCCCTCCCCCTCCCCTCCCGCTGTTTCTCTCTCTCCCCCCCCCCTCTCTCTCTCTCTCTCTCTCTCTCTCTCGGCTGGACGGCAAGACAGTGCGTGGGCCTCGGCGTGGGCTCGGCAGGCATGCCTGCCTCGCAGCGAGCAGACCAGAGCGAGGCGCGCGGCTGTCAAATTAAAAACGCATGCCAAAAAATATATCTCCGCCCGCCTTTGCCTTGGCCTTCGTCTTTCCGGTTCGATCCTCCGGCCCTTAGATTTGCTTGTCCTCTCTGCTGATATTTATTGACGTACTGCCCGGCCAAGCGGTCAAGCGGACAAGCCGGCGCCGTAAAACCGAGTCCACTCACTCCGCGCGGCGCGGCCTCCAGACTGATTCCGAGAGTCGTCTTCGTCGCTCTGTCTCTCTCGCACCGACACGGCACGCCCCATGAGTGCGAGAGAGACAGAGCGACGAAGACGACTCTCGGAATCAGTCTGCAGCCCGTGCATGCGGCTTCCGTCCGCCGAGCTTTTATCTGCCGAATTCCCTCCCCGCCGTTTCCTCCTGTTTTCCCGTTTTGCCGCTTTCCCGCAGAATGGCCCGGAGTTTCCTCATTCCTGGCGGCGGCGCCGTGTCCCCCAAGAATAAGTCGCTGATCCGGGCGGGGCGGGGCGGGGCGGGGCGGGGCGTCCCCTCGGCCTATCTCTGGAACGACCTGTGAAGGGATATCACAGGGAACGACAGGGCGGCTACCCTCGCCACACCAAATGGATTCTTTTTTTTTGTCCCTACTTTCACCTTTTTTTGTTCATTCAGAGCCGGAGCCTCAGCAGCAGGAGACACAGGAGAGAAGAAAAAAGACGAAGGCGAGCCGGATAAGGATCTGGGTCCTCATGTTTCACGGGGGCTTAAGTAAAAAAAGAGAGAGAGATAGAGGGCGAGTGGCCGGCTGGCACCTTGGGGTGGCACGGGGACCACCCCGTCGCCGCGCCGTCGCCGTCCTCGGGCTTTCACGCCATTCCGCCGCGGCGTCGCGGGGCGTCTCGGAGGACGGCGTCCCCGGGGGCAGCCCGTCGTCGATTCGAGGACGCCGAAGTGCATTCAGCTGCTGCTCTCAATGCGGCCTCCGGGGCGTGGCGGGGCGGGGCGCTGCGCTGCGCTGGGTTTAAAATAAAACTCGTTCAAGTGCAGCGCGGCGGGGCGGGCGGGGCCGAGGCGGGGCGGGCGATGCTGGCGGCAGCAGGGCCCGAGAGAGGGCGTTCCGTTCCGTTCCGTTCCGGCCGGAGGCGAGGTCGGGGAGGTCGGGGTGAGAGGGCGCGGGAAAGGGCAGAGAGGCGGCAGGGCGGCTCAGGCCCGCCGAACCGGCTGGACCCGCTGCGGCCCGTCTTGGAGTCCCCGAGTCCCCGGGCCCCGGGCCTGAGAGGGGATTCCGACGAACACGGCGCGGGGCAGTGGCGACGCCGGCGACGGCCAGTGGGGGCGTTGGCGTCCAGCCAGCGATGTTATCATCAGGACGGGGCGGCGCGGCGCCGGCGAGCAGCATCGGACCGAGCCGTAGTACGCGCGCCGCAGAGGGCGCCAGCATTTTAAACACTGCCAAAATAAAAAAGAAACACGCACGACGGCCCGGGGGGAGTGGTGGAAAAAACTCTAGTTCAGCGTGTGTGGCTACAAGGAACACGATTTACGACAGTGGGGCGGCCCGAGCAGACCAGTCGATGGGGCGCTCCTTTCCGACTGCGCATTCTGACCGACAGTGGACCAGAAGACTGGTGGAGGCGGTTCTGAGCTCCAGAGTTAGCGACTCGAACCGAACGAGTGACCCCACCAATGGATTGCTCTCCGAACGAGGAATCCGTCGGTGGGGTCACACGCTCGATTCGACTCTGGAGCTCAAAACGCGTCTGGAGTTTTGGCCGCCGGGGCCCGTCTTCTGCTGGCCCACTGTGGCGACCCACCACGCAGCGCGCCGCGGCAGCGCCACTTTGGGGCCGCCCCGCCCCGCCAGGGCCCCGCGGCACACCGACTGCGCTTCGTCTGTCGTCCCCTCCTTTGCGCGGGGTGCCCCGGGGCTGTGGGCCATGCCGCCATGCTAATAGGCCGACCGCGACAGCCCCGTCTCGTCGTGCGGAGGGAGGTTGCCTCGCTGCTTTGCGAATGTCGCCACGCAGGCCGCGGGCACCGCAGCCGGCAGCAGCGGCGGCCAAATTGTGTTTCGTGTTGTTTTTCCTTGCGATCGTCCTTGCTGGCCGCGCCTGGCCGCACCCCGCGTCCTTCCCCCTCCCTCCCCCTTCGCGGAATCTTTGGTGTGCGCGCACTGGCGGCACTGCGCACGGCCGCATGGTGTGTGCCGAATAAATTCAAACGGAATAATTGATGAGGCTGGCCGGCAAACAACGCGCCGCGCGACGCAACTCAAACGGCCGGCCAAGCGCCGCCAACGCAGCGAGCGAAAAAGACAAAAACAAAATCGACGCCGAGGAAAATTCGGTTGCCGCCACGCAATCATCATCATGTTGCGAGAGTTGCCGCCCGGCGACGTACGTTGGCAGCACTCACTGCAGAGCGGCGTTATTCGTCGCGAGCTAGGGTTGCCACCCGGCGGCGGAGGTTGGCAGCACTGCAAGGCGCCACTGCACTCGGTGCACCGGCTAGAGTTGCCGCCCGACTGATGGAGCCCGTAAACCAGGGTTCATGACTAGCGCCCGGGCACTAGGCCGCCGGGTGGCAACTCTACACCGGTCCACATCCCCGATCAATAAGCCGTGCGCTTGGCGGATGAAAGTTGGGTAACTAACCCTCAAGTTTGGCGGGGCGGCGCGGCGGCGCGACGGAGGGAAGGACCTGGAGGACCGCGCCGAGCTGGCGTCGCGGGGGCGGCACCGCCAGGGGGTGGGGGAGGGGGGAGGCATATTTCCCCAAACAACATCAACAAGTTTGCAGCTAAATCAGCGGCGCCCGTCAAGCAGCCCATCCGGGCCAATGCCGCTGGAGGAGGATCCGGGAGAGGGAGGGAGAGAGAGAGAGAGGGAGAGAGAGAGGAGTAGTGGCCCGGCCCGTGGTGGACCCAAGACAAACACAGCGGTCCGGCCGGCGGGGCCGCTTGACACCTGACACCCATCATGCACCGGCCGACCCGGATCAAGACGTTTCGGACTTCCGGGAGACAAGAGTGCGAGGGTCGGACGGGCAGACAGTGGCGTGGTTACCCCTCGTCTTCAGGGCCAGAGGCGGGTCACGCGTTTTTGACAACGACCCGCCACCGTTGTTTAATCCAAGGCAGCAAGTGACCGCGCACAGTAATTCACCGAGTCCGTTTTGCAGGCCGAGTGGCGGGCAGGCAGACAGGCTGGCAGGCAGGCTGGCCACTGGGGCCGCCGCCTACCCTCGCCGGGCTGCTCAGTACGCCCATCCTGCCCGGGCCGATCCACAGGACCCGTGTCGCCCCGGGAAATAGCCTCCTTAAAAGCACCACTCCCCAAATCTCGTTCCGCGCGATCCGACCCCACCCCGCCCCGCCCCGCGCGCCGATTCGCCCCGACTGCGCCAAATCGGCGCGATTATGGCCCTTCATTTGGCCATGTTTGGCGCGGGCTGCATGAATGCCGTGGCGCGACTTCCGCTGCGAAATCGCTCCTTGTTGTTGTTGTTTTCATAAGCTTGACCGAGGAACGTGGCGAGGCGAGGCCACCCGAATGAAAAAGCGTCAAATTCAAGGGTGTCAAACAGAATCGATCTCACGTAAAACGTAAACGAAAAATAACAAAAAAAAAGTGCAGTAGAAAAAGCCACTGCAGTTTTCTCGGTGAGACCATTTTTTTCTCCAACTTTATCATAGTGACGTCAGATTGCGCTCGTTTTGACACTCGAGATTTTGGTGCACTGGTTCGAAAAATGCATGCAGCGCGTGACGCTCGATACCCTTGTTCCTTCCAGCTCTAGCAGTGGAGCGGCCTCCATTGAGGCACGGTCCCTTCCAGAACCCTCCAGGCTCCAGGGCTGCAGGGTCAGGGATCCAGGGCCCTGCAGGTGTGACTGCTAACGAAGCCCTGCGCGCCAGCCACGCCATCCCTGCAGACTGAGAGTCGTTTTCATCGCCCTGTCTCCCTCCCGCCTCTACGAGACGCCCCGTGAGTGCGAGAGGGACAGGGCGACGAAAACGACTCTCGGAATCAGTCTGCTGCCCCCGCCGGAGTGCGAGGTGCACCACGGCGCCCTGGACCGCCCTGGACACCTGGAGTCTGGAGGGTCCAATCAGTCGTCACCCTGGACCGCAATTAGGCCACGAGGCGCCCCGGCCTTGCAGGTCGCTCTGTCTCTCTCGCACTCACGCCACGGTTGCGACGAGGCCACTGTTCGGAGCGAGTCTGCTGGCCGACGGCGGCCTCGCTCTGTTTTCTCTTCGGACCGCCATGAACACGGTTTCGACGTGCTTCGCAGTTTCCCGCAGCTTTGGTGGCTAGCTTGTGCTAGTAGAGATTTTTCTCATTTTCTTATTTTTTAAATTTAACTGAGGTAAGTTTTTTCTCAAAAGACGTAGACCCTGTGTGTGGGATCGGGGCACCATGACGCATTGTGAATCTTTCGACCGAACGCACCTTCAACTTGGCATTCCGTTGCTATTTATTCATTCACAGTGTGGTCCCGGGGAGGGGGGGGGGTTCCGACTGCTGTCCGACCGTCTGAATTTTGGCGGTATCGGGTTGCCTCATCTAGCCCAAAATGGGTGCGTCAAGCAGCGCGCGTAAGTAATGCAGGTAGCTGCGTTTCAATTTTGCAGCAGCCAGCGGCAAGCGGCAAGCCGGAGGAAGGCAGCTTTGCTGGGAAACTTCCAAGTCGCTCGGGTCCACGGAGGGAGGGAGGGGAGGGGCGCTGCTAGCCCCGCTCACAGCACTCACCTGTACGAATGTCGGGAGGTTGGCCGCCGGCACGCTACCCGGCAATGCGGAACATCCCAAGCGCGGCGTCACAAGCACTAGCACTTTTCACTGCGCGCTCACCAGAGGGCGCTCACCAGCGCACCCCCGCACCGGCGCTCACCACACACACAAACACACACACGCACACTGGTCACTGCGGTATTCGCTCCTCCGTCCGGCGCACACACTGAGACGAGACGACGGCCTGTCCTGCTCACCAGCGCTCACCAGCGCTCACCGCCCGCCGCGCGTCACTGCTCACCACGTCGTAGCGGCAGACCCGCACACTGTGTCCGCTCCGAACACGTCTGCCTTCCTCGACGCACCCCTCTCGACTGCGGGCTGCTCCCTCCGGCCCCAACCCCCGCCCGGCCCGCCCGGCCTGTGGCTCCGGAGCGTAGCGCAGCGCGGCGGGGGCGGGGCGGGGCGGGGCGGGGCGCAGGGAAGCCCAAGGGGGGAGGGAGGGGGGCAGACTCCTGGCGCCTGGTTGGAGGCGCCGAGCCACGCGTGGACCCCACTGGCTGTACCTGCAGGCGCCCCGCCCCTCGCCCCCCGCGGGGCCCCAGGGCCCAGGCAGGGCCCAGGCGGGGCCCAGGCCCCCCAGAGGGGGCTCCACGGCCAAGGCGCGGCCAGCCCGAGGCAGAAGGCAGCCGAAGGGCGGCGTGCTGGCCGCGTGCACCACACCGCCAGACACGCCGCCCCGCCCGCCTCGCCCGCCTCGCCCGCCTCGCCGTCGACGAGTGGAAACCCGAGAGAACTCGAACGCGGGCCGAGGAGGCTGAGGGTGGAACCCGCGCGCGACCCCGCTGTCGCGGCCCCGCGGGGGCGACAGCTGCCACCACACCGCAAGACGCGTTGATCCCCATCATCGCCGTCACGACGACCAAATCTCATTTTGGGCGATGTGACTGCGCCGTCGGGCCGTCGCTCGGCGGCGCCCCGGTCGGGCTGTGTATCCAGCGTCTAGACGGTTCTTACGCGGGCCCAGGCCAGGCCGCCGGGCGGGACGAGTTACTTAGGCGCCGTTTAATGAGGTTTAATGAGATGCAATTAGGGCCGTATCGTTTGCATATCGTTACGGTAATTATTGTCCCCGCGGTGTAATGGCCGGTGTAAGACCGCGCCAGTTTGCCCTCGTGACAGATGGACAGACAGTCTGTCTGTCTGTCTGTCGTCTGTCTGTCTGTCTGTCCGTCCGTCCGTCTGTCTGCCAGTCCGACCGACCGGCCCGTCCGTCGGCGAGACTGTCATCATTTACGCACTCCGACCGGCCTAATGCCCCCGTCGGAGACTCGGCCTGCTCTGCTCCGCCTGCCCAGAGTCCCTGGCTGCCCCGCTTGGACCGGAACGGCACGGCAACTCCTTGAATAATTCGGCCCACTGTTCGATCGAGGCCCTGCTGCCGCTGCCGCCGCTGCCGCCGCGGCGAGGACCCGGGGAGGACCATCAAGCGGTCCAACCGAAGCCCTCCGGTCCCCTCCGGTCCCCTCGGCGGGCGCAGCGAGGCAGTCGGGGGACTATTACTATTGAGGAGGTGAGGCCGTCTACAAAGGCGAGAGGGCGTATTTGTGTGGCGTGCAGGGAGGGGGAGGGGGAGGGGGTGTGGCAGCAGGTAGGTGTCACAGGCAGGGGGCCGCATCGTCACGCAGCGGTGCGCGGCGCCGCAACGCGTCCTCGGCACGCGTGTTTTCGAACGCCTGCGGAGGTGCGGGTAGGCAAGCCCGCCACGCAGCCGTGTTCGACGGGACTGCCTACCTCACAGGCGGTCCCCTTAACGCCTGCGAAGATCCGGGTAGGCGAGCCCGCCACACAGTCGTGTTCGACGGGACTGCCTACCCCACAGGCGGTGTGTTGGCGGCAAAAAAAAACTGCAGCGCGCCGCTGTTCTCCGCGGCGAGGAGTCTTGTTAGCGGCGCGGCCGGAGATGCAGCGTCAGCAAAAAGCATAAAAGTGGGTGGGGGGAGGGGAGGGTGTCTGTCGTGTGGGTGTAACGAGTCGGCCGCCGGGCACATCATTTTCGTGTCCATGCACCGCCTCCCTCCGCCACCGCCAGGGGGTGGCAGGGGGCGGGCTCGCCGCGACGCCGTGACGCCTGTCGCGCCGCGTGGCACCCACCGAGTGTCGCGGCTGAGCACATGCTGCAGGGCCTAATCATCTTAGCGCAATGTGCTCCGACCGCCGTCACGCACGCCAGCCCGCGCCAGCCCCTACAAGCAATCCGTCGTCCTCGACAGACTCGACAACAACTTAGTTGCACTGCCTGCTGCCTTAAGCTTATCATTTTCGACGGCGTGGCTGAAAACGTTACCTTGTCTCCATCCGACGTCGAGAACTGAAACAGTGCGTGTCTATATAGAGGCACTTTTGACTATTTTCATTTTAAACAGGCACGTTCGTGCGTATTCAAATTTGTGACACAGCCGAGATGTCTCTGCGGGATTGGCCTCTATTCTCCATGGGCCCCAGTGCGCCGCGCTGCGCAGTGTGCGCACTCCGCCCCGGTGGCTCCGGCTCCCTCCAGCTTGTCCACGCGTCGCCCCGCGCCGCGCCCCGGGCGTCTTCCTCCCCCCCCCCTTCCTTCTTTTTGTCCTCCACCCGCCGTAATAAATAACACAATTGAAACTCTGGCCCGGACGCTCCAATGCAGGCCGCACCAGCTCAGGCGGCAGGCAGGCAGGCGGGCTAGCGCTCCGTCTCTTTGTACACTGCATTAGTCATAGCCTTTCCTTCGCGGACACCGCGGCAGTTGGGGGAGGGGGGGGGCAGCACCCCGCACCGTCTAGGTCAAGGCGGCAGCGCGGGGGCGGCGTGCGGGCGGGAGGTGGGCCGGGCCGCCTGCTGGTTTTTGCGACTTGCGAACTTGAAACTCCCACACAGACACACACAGGGCGCACGCACCGACACAGACAGACGCACGCACGCGCAGCCCCCCCGGCCTCTCCCCCACACACTCACACATGATTTGTAAATGTGAAGGGCACCTCCTGCAAAAGTTAAAGTGAAGAGGATCATCATGGTGTTGCTCGTCTCTTCGGTGGAATTCGGCGTGGCCGAGGCTGAGTGAAATGCAAAACGGGCAGGCATGGCTCTCTGTCTCTCTCGCACTCGTAGAGCGTCCCCTATCGGTGCGAGAGAGACAAACGACGGAACGCTGTTCGAACGGAATCAGCCTGCAGGTGCCACCTGCGGCGCTCCACCAGCCGCAAGGACTGCATGGGGGCGCCGCTGGGGTCGGCGGGGCATCTTCGGCGCGTCGCGTTGTTGTCCTGGCGCCTAATCCCTCGTCTGTCTCCGTCTCTGTCGCACTCGCGGCGCGCCCCGTCGGGGTGCGAGAGAGAGGCCCGCCTTATTACCGGCGCCATTCCTTTGAGCGGGACACGAATTATACGTGGCGCTCCGCCGCTCCGCTCCACCCTTTCAGCGGCGAGGCTGCGGGGGCCACGCAACCCGCACGCCACCAGACGCGCCGCGGAACGCCCCGCCCCGCCCCGCCCCGCCCTATTCAACGGCGCAAAATTGGCACGGCCCGCCAATGGGCGTGTTGTACCCCGTCGGTGCGGTGCGCGGTGCGGCGAGGCACGCTCCGTTGGCCACGACCATCCGACCCAGTTTGGTGTCGGAAGCAATATTCGCGCCCCTCGCCCTGCTGCCGCTGCTGCTTCTCGCCGTGATTCAGTCAGTTTCTTTCCGTCTCTCGCTGCGGCTTGGCGGTCGGTGCTAATTCGCCCGATTTGGCCGTGACGGGCCGGGGCGGGGGGGGGGGGGGGTGCTCTCCGGCCCGACGCCCCCACCTGCCAGCCCGACTCTGACGACGCCCCGCCCCGCCCCGCCTCGCGCTATGTTCTGGATAAATTATGGAGCCCGCTGATGAGTTCACAGCCCACACTGCGAGCGGGCGGAAGGGTGGGGGCATATTGTTGGCGCGGGGCGGGGGGCGGTGGTGTGGTGTGGGCGGTGTGGGTCGCGGGATGAGCATTGTTAAACCAACTTTAAACTCGCCGCCGCGGTGGTGCGGTGCTCTGCGGCGCTGCGGTGCGGGGGTGGAGTTAGACTGCTCGAGCCAAAGAAGGCGAAAAGTCGAGGCGTTTCAAATGCTGCCCGCCCCGCCGAGTGCTAGTACTGCGCTCTGCAGCTCGGCGCTAAGCGGTGCTTCCGCCGCCGTCTCCAGGGGCTGGCGGGGCTGGCGGCCCGTACCGATGTTTCATTGTCGGGGTGCTCCGCGATGTGGTGCCGCGCGGCCGCACAGTGGGCCAGAAGACCGGTGGAGGCGGCCGAAACTCTAGACGCGTTTTGAGCTCCAGAGTCGCTAAATGGGACTCGAACCGAACGTGTGACCCCACCAATGGATTACATGTTCGGTTCGAGTCCCACTTAGCGACTCTGGTGCTCAAAACGCGTCTAGAGTTTTGGCCGCCTCCACCGGTCTTCTGGCCCACTGTGCCACGCCCCGCCGCGTGAAAGGAAAGGCGAGGACGAAAGACGGCCGAACAAGGCGCGGCGAAGTCCCCCAGCCACGCCACGCCGCACCACACCGCACTAACCACTTTAGCGACACTTGTCCGGATTCCTCGCAGGCCAAGCAAGGCGGGGTTGTCTGGTTAACAGACTTTGGGAATCTCACACACTGCCACACTCAATGCTCTCGACTCCCCCGTCGGGCCGCCCCACTGCCCTACCGCAAGCAGCGCCAGCAGCGGCCGCCCTCAAACCCAACAACAGGCTGGCTGGCTGGCTTCACGCGTGGCCAGCGCGCAGTGCGTCAAAACAGAGGCAGTGCATCAAAGGCGGGGCGAGCCCGCCGACCACTTCACACCGGGCAGTGCAGTGGGGAGGCTGGCTACAGTGTGCTGCCCAGCAGTCCGATCCCGCTGCGCGCACGCGTCGCTCCGTCTCTCTCGCTCCCCTACGGCACGCTCCTCGAGTGCGAGAGAGACAGAGCGAAGGAGAAAATGAAGGACAACAAAAAAGAGGCAAGAGAAAATTCATGCCTGAATGAGAAACATTTGACTGCAGTTTGATCCCAGTTTGGAACAGGCAGCATGTTCTGCGGCGGAAGGAACTCGGACAAAGCGTCCGCGTTGCACGGCTGCACGGCGCCCACTCCACTGTTGTTGTTTACTCTTTTCCGGAAGGAGGGGCCCCTTAAGGCCCCCCGCCGGAATAGGCACCCCTGGAGAGGGAGAAGAGAGAGTGCGGGCGAAACAGAAACAGATCGGTGATCACCGTAATGGCGCAATAAAAGTGTCTCCACTTATTTATGGACCAACAACTCCAGCCCCTCTCTCCTCCCCTTCCCACCCCCTTCCCCCTCCACCGCTCTCGTCAAGTGTTTTCGGCTTCGCCGGGCGAGTCCCGGTGGTCCCGGTGCGCCGTGCCCGGCCCTGGCCTGGCCATGCCTCATTCGTGCCGACCAAGAGTCACGGCGACCGCCGCGCAGCCCCCCCCCCCCCCCCCCCAGTGCAGTAGCAGTGTAGTGGCAGTGAAGAAGCAGTGTAGTAGCAGTGAGGTAGCAGTGTCGAACGCGCATTCCCGCGCGGGCCCGGGGGCGGCCGGGGTTTGAGGACTGTGTCGACGGCCGGATCTGGAACTCGGCAACACGGCCGAGAGGGGTGGCGCTGTGCTGGCCTGCTGGCGGGGACAGATTCCTCAGCCGCTGCTCCAGTCCACGCGGAGTGCCGACGTCTGTGCACAGACGTTGTCGAGTTGTAATTAGCTTGCTGTGCGCGGTACGTCCGCCACGCACATGCACGCACGCACACACACACACACACACACACACTCACACACAGAGAGGCGGCGGCGGGGCCCGTCCCACTCACAGGGGTGTTGGTCTAGGCCCGGCCGTGTTATTGCAGTCCGCCGGGACCGAGGCGGACAAGGCCGTGCCCGTGCCTACGGCCGTGCTACTTCCGGAGGCAGACACCGGAACACGCTTCCCCCGCTTGGGGTAGCTTTGGGGCGTCTGGCTAGTGCTTTTCAAACAGAAACAGAGAGTCTACACTGGAAGTGAAAATCAAGGCGACACAGGGCACATCAGACATTTTGAAAAGGTTCAAGTTACACCATGGTTTATTCCTTTTTTAGTGTTGTTATACAAAGCAGGGGCTATTCATCTAGCTCGGTGAGAACACTGCGATGCAAATATCATTAAAGGCACGACGTCTACATTAATTTTACTATCACATCAAAGTCACGACAACAATTACAGTAAATACATTTCATTATTCTTTGTTCGGCTGGAAAAGAGAGCTACCCGCATGGTTCCAACGTGCATAACGAAATTCAATTTTACTTTCCGTGCCGGTTTGGCACTTGACATAAACTAGCTAACAGCGCAATTCGCTTAAGCGGAAAATAAGGTATGTAAACCTTAAAATACACACAACATTAAAAATTGACGAACCCCCGCAGTGTGGTAGAGCACAGCCATTGAACCCCATTCGATGAGTAAATCTCTCAAAGTAAAAAAATACCAACTGCGGCGATCCACCCCAGCACATACGACCATCACATTCCACACAAGCCACACACGCGAAAACGTCTGCGCTAAAGCGTCAAAAATGAAGTTCAAAACAACAACGTCATCGTATACAAACGAAAAGAATCGCGAACAAAGCAGCGCCTCATTTCGCCTCATGAAATCTATAATGGCGGCGCTACCTACAGAGCCGTCGCAAAATGCTTTGAGCTTCGACACAGCGGCCGTGAGGCACAAAAAAATGAAAAATTGTAAAAACAACGTCGACGGCGCGACGCGGTGAGAATGATTTTATTTTGTTTGTGTGTTGGGACTGCCGAGTGCTGTCTACTTGGGCTGCAGCAGCTTGTCCAGGTCCTCGGGGCTGGTGACGGGCAGCGAGCAGGCGTGGTGCTTGCACACGTAGGCGGCGGCGCGCCCGCCCTGGGGCCTTAGCCGCCGGAACACCTCGGACTTGCGGTACAGCACGGACTCCAGGTTGCCGTCGGCCAGCGCCAGCACCCGGCCGGGCAGCAGCCGCCTGCGCGCCGTGGCCACCAGGGCCTCCGTGTCGGGGTCCGACTTCTGCCCGGTCACGAACACCTGCAAGGGGAGGGAGGGGACTGTCAAGGAACGAAAGCGGGTCAAAACAACACCAATTTGACGGCTGTGCGTCGGTGACTTACCTGCGTGTGCGAGTCGTGGTACAGCATGAGCGCGGCGGCCAGCCCCGGCAGGGCGTGCGGCAGGCTGGTCAGCCTGGAGGTGAAGATGGCCAGCAGGCGCTCGGCGCGCTCGCGGTGTGCCGGCTGCTCCAGCAGCGCGGACAGCCGCAGCAAGTTCCAGGTGGACACCGTGTTGCCGCTGGGCTCGGCGCCGTCCTGGTCTGCAGAGCAAGGAAGTGCGGTAAGTCATCTGCTCTTGTCGACGGGGCGGGGTGGGGAATTTCAGGGCGCAGCAGGCGCCGGCGGCGGTTCAAGTTCGGACCCTGCTTCGCCGCGCCCGGGGCCAGCACCGCCAGCACCGAGTCCTCCACGATGGACTCGCCTCCCACCGCGCCGACCGATTACCAACAGCCCCGTCGTCGCCTCCCTCGCGAACCCTCATGCTGTTTTTGTTGTTGTTTTTGCCTCTCCAGCCGCGGGCAGCCCGACCCGGCCGCGGCCCCGGGCGGAGGCTGGCGAAGGCTGGCGAAGGGTAGGAGGGCCTGGAATCGGATCAATCGTCCGGGCGGGGCAACGGAGCAGCGGAGCAGCGGGCCGGGGCAGCGCGACGGGAACACGTCCCAAACAACAAGTGGCTGTTGAACTGGCTGCGCTGCGGCCAGTTGAACCCCGGGGGGCCCAAGCCTGGCCCAAGGCTTGCCCAAGGCTGGCCCAAGGGCGCATGCTGCTGGCGCTGGCAGTGGCGTGACGCGGCGAGTGACTGGGGACCGCTTGGGGCAAGGGGAGGGGGGGGGAGGTACGTGCGCGCCGCACAAGAGGCACACGAGCAGCGAGTCCACGCTCAAAGCACCGCTCGCCGCCGCGTGCCGCGTGGACGGCGAATCAGGTGACCGAGTGGAGACGACGGCGAGGACGGCCAGGAGGAAACAAGTCGAGGGCCACTCCAGTCCACTGCTTCCGAGAGTCGTTTTCTTCGCTCTGTCTCTCTCGTACTCGCGGGGCGTCCCGTACAGGAGCGAGAGAGGCAGAGCGTTGAAGAGGACTCTGGGGATCGACCTGCAGTGCAGGTCCGGGTCCAGCGCGGGCCGGGCGGAGCTTCGTTACCGTGTAGGGCCTTCCAGCCTTCCAGTGTGCCGCTAGTTTCCAACAGCGCTCCGCCTCCCTTGCACCCATTGGCCGTCCCGAGAGAGACACCGACAAAAGCACTCTGTCCCGATTCAAACTGCCAGAGCGGCCTGCAGGGTGAGGACTACTCGAAACCCGCGCGCGCAGTTCTCGCGGATTTTTGCCACGAACACGAGCGCGGTGGGGGTTTGGCGTCGTCGCAGAAGCAGAACCTCTCCCCGTCGCCCAAGGTTTGACTCCGTTTCGCGCGCAGTGTGTCCCGGAGCGAAAAACAATTTGTCCCGAGCTGAGACAGGCATGAGAAATTCAGTCATCTTCACCTTATTCGCGCTGCGCGGGCGTGGCGGGGTGGGGCGGGGTGGGGTGGGGCGGGGTGGGACGTAGAGGGGAGGTCGACCTTGGCTCGATCCCGCCCCATTCGGACGAGGATTTTCGGTGCGGATCGCGCCGAGGTGGCAGGCTTCAGTTTGAAGAGGGTCCGCCCCTTGTCTGCCAGTCCGTCTACCTGGTGCATGGCGCGTTTATAAATTACGGATCGGGGCGGGGCGGGGCGGAATTCATCCAATCGCCTTTTGCTCCGGGGCTCCGGGTAACGGAGCGGCACAACGCGCAACCTGGGCCGCGAGAGCCTCGCTTTCGGGGTCAAGCGCTCCTCGCTGAAAATTCCTACGACGCGAACGTTAGTCGAGATAACCAGCGCCACGTCTCTCTTCCGATTTTCGACTCGCCTTTTCCGTTGGGGCCGCGCAGTGCACGACAGCCTCCTAGTTAGCGAAGGCCGAGGCGAGATCCCCGCAGCGAGGCTAGGCGCGGCGAGCAGACTCGAGGGCCAGACAAGGCCTTGTTCGCTGCCCTTCTCCCGTGTGACCTCAACCTCGGCCTCGGCGGAGAAGGAGGGAGGGATCGAATCGGTTCGGTGCAAAAGACAGGCAGACAAGACTCCTGCTTCCATCCCGGTTCCCTGGTTCCCGGGTTCCTGGTTTAGAAGTCGAGTTATCCGCTGGGAGAGGCAGGTGGGGCCCCGCCCCGCCCCGCCCCGCCCCGCCCCGCCCCGCCCCGCCCCGGACCACCACCGCGAGGCGAGAAAGCCTTCAATCCGTCGCGCTTCTTCCCGCCCCTCCCCTCTTCCTCTTTTCTATGCCGGCTGCAGGGAAGGCGGCCGAGGCCTGGCGAGGCCTGCACCGGCAATCAGGCTCTATTGTGTCAGCGTAAATAACGAGTATGCCTCCGCCTTCCAGTGGGACTGGAGGGGGCGGGGGCGCGGGGGCACACTGCCGGCAAAACAGGGCCAAACCGGAACAGCGACGACATCTCCGCGACGCTCTCGGCCGCTCTTGGCACAGCATTAGGGCGCGCGGCCGGCCGCACCGCAGCAGCGACAGCAGCGGGGCCTGTCTCTGTCGCGCAGCCCTGGGGGACGCCCCGCGAGCGCGAGAGAGACAGGGCGACTCTCCGGAGTCGGCCTCCAGAGTCAGAGCAGCGACTGTGCCGCCATCATTCGACTCAGCGTGCCGCGAAATAATGTCGCCATGTTTATCGACTTGCAGCCCTGGACCTGCCATGCCAGCTAGACGCCCTGCTTCTCCGCCTCCGGCCAGCCCCGCGGGGAGCCCGCCCCGCCCCGCCTCGCCACGCCCCGCAAATTCTATATTCGCTCTGTGTGCAATACGGCCCTGTTCCTCGTTCCTCCTTCCTCGGCCGGCTATCTTGATTTTACGGCGCAGAGCGGCGCCAGCAGCAAAAGGCCGGTTCGGTCGAAAGGCCCGGCCGCCCAAAGGTCCCAGCGGCACCAGCGGCCCAGCCCCAAGCAGCCCCCAAGCAGCCCCCAAGCAGGCGAACGGCCAGACTGTAACAAGGCTTTTAAGAACAGAGCTTCTGAGGGACTCGTAAAAAATCCGAGCGGGACAAACACGCACTACTTTGAGTTGAGGCCGCTTCGGCGCGGGCCGGGCCGGGCCGGGCCGTCCACGGCGGCATGGCGGCGGTGTTGACAGTGTCGAGGCGGCGGCGGGGCAGAGCGAGGGCCGCGCTCCCTCCAGGACTTTGTAATTAACAATATCAAACTCGGGCCGGGTGCACTTTTGATAATGACGGCACTCCACCTGTCCCGGCGTGGCCCCACCCGCGGCGCCTTCTTCTCGTTCGATAACGGACGACCAACTCTATCAAAACTTGTTAACGAGCACCGAGCAGGCCGAGCAGGCCGAGCTGGGCCAGTCGGCCAGGTAGCGCCGAGCGGCTCGGCACAAAGCCACCGCGTGTACCGGCTGTGCCGCCCCATCCCCTCGCTCGCGAAAAAGGCCATCCAACGACCGGCCAGCCGCTCCAAAGCTTTAGCCTGTTCATCGTCGTTCTTTTTTGCTCCCCCTTTTTGCCACGCATCCGCAGCGCGTGGCTAGGCGTGGCGCTGCAGTGCTGCGCTGCAGTGTGGTGCAGTGCAGTGCACCGACCCGTGGTGCGGTCCAGTCCAGCCCCGAGTCTATTTCAGGAGGCGAGTGCTTTGCTGCGTGCGCGCTGCACGCGTTGCCCCCCGCCACCCAGCCCAGACAGCCCGGCCAGCCAGGACCGAAGGGCGAGGCGAAGTCCAGCCCGTGACCCACATCACAGTGGACGCGAGACGCCACACAGTGGGCCAGAAGACCGGTGGACGCGGTAAAAATGCAAGACGCGTTTTGATCTCCAGAGTCGCTTAATGGGGCTAGAACCGAACGTGTGATCCCACCAATGGATTGCTCTCCGAACGAGGAATCCATTGGTGGGGTCACACGTTCGGATCGAGTCCCATTTAGCGACTCTGAAGCTCAAAACGCGTCTCGAATCTTGGCCGCCTCCACCGGTCTTCTGGCCCACTGTGCGCCGGCGCGCGCCAGTACGCGCCGAGCGGCGGTGGCGGGAAAATACACAACGCACGCACCGCCGCCGCGTGTTGACTTTGGCAGTGCAGTCCAGTCCGCGCGGTCGGATGGACTTCGCCGACGGCCGTCGACGGCCACCTCGAGGACGCCACCCTGGCCGCCAACGCCAGGGAAGAAAACGCGGAGGAGAAACGCGCCGAACGCCGAGGCTGCGAGACTCGGACACATTTTCCCCACGCTGTTAACAGCTTGTCGATTCGCCGTCCGCCTGCAGGCGTGTCGCTTGGCGTGTCGCGCGCCGAAAGAATGGACTCGAATGTAACATCGACGAGGAATTTATGGTGGTGGCGCAGCGAGGCGTGGCGGAGCGTGGCGGAGCGTGGCGGAGCGTGGCACGCCGTTCCCGGCGACGCGGTGGGTGCCGCACTGCCGCGTCAAACCCCGCCCGCCGGCTGGGTCAAACAATCCCTCCCGCCACGCGGCTCGCCTCGCCTCGCCTCGCCTCCACTCGCCTCGCGCCTCCGAACGCACGACACATGCCGAGGGAACGCGCAGCTGCTGTTCGCTGATTGCAATTTCCCTTGGTGATTTAGCGTCGATGACGGCGCGGCACGGCGCGGGGCGGCGCGGGCGGGCTGGCGTGTTTCGTCGCTCGCACGCCGAAAACCCCATTTCGTGCGGCCGCCACTCCGTCAGGGAGCGCCCACGCGGCAGACTCATTCCGAGAGTCGCCGTCGTCGCTCTGTCTCTCTCGCACCTACAGGCGACGCCCCGTGAGGAGGTACCTCGGAGTCAGTCTGCCGTCCGAATGGAAACAAACGCGTGAGGCGGATCGGGACGACGGCGGCCTCGTTGGCCCCCAGACGCCTCCAACAAGGGCGTGCTCGAGGACCCCGTCGGGGCGTAGGTCACGGGGGGTCAGGTCCATGTGTTGCCTGCCGCCACTGCCGCTGCCCGGCCCGGCCTCGTAGTTAATTCATAGGCGGTGGCGCCGAGAGGAGGCAGTAGAGTGGCGCCCCCTCCCCCCTCCCGCCACGCCGAGCTCACTCTGCATAACCTCCAGCCAGGTAAATTAAAGGTGCCCCCGCCACGCCCCGACCGGCTGCCTGCCTGGCGGGCTGGCTGGCGGACTGCGTGGCAGAACGGCGGAGCCCTGCAGGCAGACGCGCCAGAGTAAAGTTGGAGCGGGCTTTACGACGGCAATGCGTCGCCATGGCGTCGCGACGCCCAAGGTGCGCCATTCGCGCCAAATGAGTGCCGGGCGCGCCGCCACTGTGCGCCGGCCGAGTCGCGCGATGGCCTTAATGAGGGAAGTCCGCGCCCCGGGCCGCCGACCAGGCCGAGCAGCCAGGCCGAGCAGCCAGGCCACAGTGGGCCAGAAGACCGGTGGAGGCTTCGAGAAGGCACGAGACCAGTCTCATGGAGATGACGCGGGCACGCACAACTTGGTTAGCGAGTCGCCGCGCCGCTCGCTGCGGATGTTAGTCGCGCCTCCTTGGCATTGCCTTCGCCTTTAGCTTTCCGTGTCGCAGTCGCCCCTTTGACGGCCCCCTGCAGACTCATTCCGAGAGTCGTTTTCGTCGCCCTGTCTCTCTCGCACCTTCAGGGAGACGCCTCATGAGTGCGAGAAAGACAGAGCGACTCTCGGAATCAGTCTGCTGGTCTACCTGGCCCGGCGAGCGCCTGTTGGGTAGGCTCCCCGCCCCACAGGCGCGCGCGCCACCGGGGCGGCTGCCTGCCTGCCGGGCTGACTGTCGCCGCTGTCGCTGTCGCCGTGCTCACTGCTTCCACCAATTCCACCCGGCCGAGCGCGGCACGGCGCGCGCCTTCTCGGCCGAGAGCTCAAATCTGCGTAGTGGAAAGGGGTGTGGGGCGCGGGGGCACATCGGTGGAGGGCAGAACCGGCAGAACGAGCCCCGAGACGACTTCCTTCGACACGGATCAATCATCGTGAGAGCCGTGAAACTTTCTTTCGGCGCCTTAAAGGGCGCGGCACGCGAGGGGGGAGAGGGGGAGAGGCGAGGGCCCCGCAGCACCGAGCCGCGTAGGTGAGTCAGCGGGCGCGGTCAGTCAAGACTCGGAAAGGAAGGCTATTTCTATTTCTGGGCCGGCCGGTGCGCTGCCCACTGGCCGCTGCCCCCTGCCGACTCAATCCGAGAGTCGTTTTCGTCGCTCTGTCTCTCTCGCACCTACACGGGACGCCCCATGAGTGCGAGAGAGACAGAGGTCAGCTGGCAGCCGCCGACAGGCCGGGAGGAGACTACACCAGGAGACTACAGCACACCACACGCACCTTCCTTCATGCGCATGATGACGGTCTGGTCAGTGTTGGGGCTGGTGAAGTACGCCGCGCTGCCCTCGTCCCAGAACAGCTCGTCCTGCACCTCCTGCAGCTGCACGGCCCACTCCAGCCAGTTGGTGTCGAAGGTGGCCTCGTACAGGTCGAGCAGCGCCTGGACCAGGAAGGCGTAGTCGTCCAGGAAGCCCGGGATGGGGCTGGTGGTCTGGATGACGCCGCCGTTGTCGCCGCGGTAGCAGCTCCGCAGCAGCCGGTTGCTCACCGCGTCGTACAGGTGCTTCTTGACGAAGCACGCCGCCTTCACGGCCCTCTCGGCGTACTTGTCGTCGCCCAGGGCCTGGGCCGCCTTGGCGAAGCCGCTGATCATCAGAGCTGCAGAGGCAGGCGGATTAGCAGTGGAGCGGTTGGCGGTTTCGAAGCGCGCTGAAGCTCAAAGTGAAAAGTACTTGCCGTTCCACGACGTCAGCATCTTGTCGTCCAGGTGAGGCCGCGGCCGCCGGCCCCTCACCTCGAACAGCTTCTCGCGGCTCTCCTGCAGGATTTCCTGGATCTTCTCTTTGGGTAGCAAGAAGTGCTGAGCCGATTGCTCCTCACTGCCGAACATGATGAGCACGTTTTGATTCACCAGCTCGCCGTGAGGGTCCGAACTCGGATTCACGTTGCCTCCCGGTTTGACATTGTAGTGGAAGCAGAAGATGTCCCCGTTTGTGATCTCCTTGCCGCCGCTGCCGGCTGGGCAACCTTCAATCGGTGTGTTCAGAATGTCATGCACCTCGTCGTAGGTCCACACGTAGAAGGCACCCTCCTTCTTCTCTGTCGAGCTGTGTGTGGGCAGCGAGTCAGCGTCTTCCGCACTGTAGAACCCTCCAGACTGAAACACACCACATATTTTACATTTTAATACAGTGGGTTGAGATAGTTTCAACAAAGAAATATTTTACTGAGCCCTTCCATGAGGAGTTTGAACAAAGGGGAAATCTTACCTCATCACTTAAATCTCGTTCAACATAACTAAGAATACCACGAACAACATCTGCATAAATATTATTGTTTGTAGCCAAAAAGGCATCACAGTAGGCTACAGCCAACTGTCCTTGATCATAGAGCATTTTTTCAAAATGGGGCACATGCCATTTGGTGTCGGTAGAATACCTGGCAAAGCCCTGGAAATCAAAATAAATTTTGGTGTCAAACAACTACAGTACATATCAGCCTCAATAATAGTTTCATTTTGGAAAAAAAAACACCCATACCTGTCCAATATGATCATGTATTCCACCACGAGCCATCATTCTCAATGAGTACAGACACATATCAAGAGCTTTCTTTCCTTTCACAGATGAGGGATCCCGAGAGTAAAAATAAAATAGGAATGTGAATATTGAGGGCTGTGGAAATTTGGGCGCATGACCAAATCCTCCAAATCGAGACTCAAAAATTTGGACCAATTTCTCATAGCATTGTGGTGCACACTCTTCCAGTGGTGGAACCCCGGTAATTAGTTGAGCAGCAATCGGTATTTCTAGCACAGTTGTTTGCCTAAGAATTTCCATAATCCTATTTCCTGTGTTGTTACACTTCTGTCTGTTGTCTTTCCACTGTAAGACAAAGGAAAAAGAAATTACATCTCTTTTGACATTTTAAACTTTTTTCAACTTTTGTATTATTTTACAAAGGTACTTACAGATTTGGCAACACTCAAAAGCACTGATTTGAATCCTGGGCGCCCATGCATGTCCTCTGGAGGATAGTAAGTACCACCAAGAACTGGTGTGAGATCAGGAGTCAAGAACACACTCATGGGCCATCCTCCACCTCCACAAGATGCCTGTTGGTTAACAAACCAGTTTCAAAAGACGTTGAACATAGAAATAAGAGAGTTGTAATTTAAATACAATGTAAACCTACCTGCACAAATGCCATGTACACTTTATCTATATCAGGACGCTCTTCCCGGTCAACCTTTATGTTAATATAGTGTTCATTCATTACTTTTGCAATATTTTCATTTTCGAAACTTTCTCGTTCCATTACATGGCACCAATGACAAGTAGAATAGCCAACCGACAAGAATATTAGTTTTCCCTCTCTCCGCGCCAGCTCAATAGCTTCATCACCCCAAGGAAACCTGGGCAAAAATTAAATCATTGCCACAATCAAGAACTACACACAAATTATAAATCAGCAATTGGAGTATAAATTTTCTTACCACTGGACTGGATTGTTTGCATGCTGTCGAAGGTAAGGTGACCGTTCTAATGACAATCGATTTGAATGTTTCGGAGCTTCAGAAGATTTACCCGCCATGATGCTTCGCAGACCGCTCCCTCTATTGCTGCAGTTAGAACCCAGGTTTGGATGGAGGTCCCAGTGCCTAGTGAGATTAGATAAGGAATATTGTTTATTGCGTGATTTGAATCAATCACAAAACAGCTTTCACCTTCACTTTCTCTAGAGAAGTTTTAAGGAAGCAGTGTATAAAGCAGTTTCCCATCGACTATTAAACCCAAGGATGTATTAAAACAATTGTAAAGTGACTGACATTTATTTTTATTTCGAGATATTTTGATTCAATGATTTTAAACAAGACTACTTAACCTCTTTAATAACAGCTGTTTGTCCCCTAAAGAAAGACAGCAAAGCGGTGAATGTCGATGGTGACCCCGAAAAGATATTCTCCTGATTAAAATCGGAAGTAAAAGGGGATGAATTGCTCTTCCTGAAATCATAACATGGGCTTGAAATGCTACTTAATTCAAAATTTTCTCGGCTGCTAGCCAGGACCTAAAAACACAACAACGGGACGGTGCAGACAACCTACCAGAATAAAACCCAACGACATGCTGCAAATATTAAACACTGCTTTCAACCCAGTGGACTGAGTAGGGATAAAAATTGAAGGAAGACTCCACTTGTAGCATGTGATCACTGATCTTTACACTCAAGGCATTCGAAGTTCAGTCAAACATGGATTAAGTTGTCAGTTGTCATACTGGAAGAGAAAAGGAGGAAAGTTCAATCATGGTTCAATGATGTTCGTCATGTTCATGGGTGGGTAAGTCATTTCCATTTCGTCATTTTGATTTATTCTTCCTCTTGATTGTGTTTTTGATTTTGTTTCAAAAAGGTTTGCATTTCTTTCATAAGAGAGAAATAAAACAATTTTTTATTGTCAATGTTACTTTATTTGGTTCAAGACAATTGCTCTGCTGCAGACATACCAATATGTACAAATCAGACTCTCAGCTTGCAAAAGTACTTAATTAGATGACTGAACAATTGAGCTGTGCCCATTCCTTTCAAAAAAACAGAGCATTAAAAATTTCAAATTCAACAATATACCATTTCACAGAAATTGATAAAGCACTGCCAAATCGGGCTGTGGCTTATAAGTGTGGCAAGGGGTATACCACAATCAGTCTTAAGCCCCACAATATAATTCGGGCACACTTCAGCTGGAGTCAGGAATTGTACATTACACTCAGCACATTTCATACCGTTTATTTATATCATAGCCTTGATTTACAGGGGCAGCCTCTGAATAGCATGCATCCTTCTCATCAGCTCTCCAAATTTTGGCAACATTACAGGACCACTACATTAATAATGGTTCTCAGACCTTTGAAATCATGGTGTCCAAGTGACCGATAAAATTTGAACTCTGACATAATTGTAAGAACTATATCACATTAATACACTATTCTAATAGCCAATTCATTAGCATAGTTCAAAGTAAAATTACATAATACAACCTCATCAAGGTCTTAAAAGACACAAGACTTAAAATACTGTGACATGTGAAAAACTTCCCATACCTTACTCTCAAAATCAATGAATCGTCTTTACACTATTATGGAGAAGAAAAAAAATTACACACTGCCACAGAAAACTCCAGATATAAAATTTCAAATTAAAAACAAAAATTTGAAACTGATGTTAAAGTAAAAGAAAACAATCACTTGCACCTTCAAATTGCATGATAAATATTAAATCATACTATAGCACTACAATGCGCCAAATAAAGAGCCTGACTAGAGACATAGGATGTGAGAACAAATGGATGAATTCATCTAAATTTACTTTGACACCTCCTTCATTCTGTTGAGTGCGCTACCAGCACGGAACCATGTGATCTGCAGATCGTTCATTGTGTGGTTCAGGGAGATGGTTTCTGTCTTGCCATCAGGGTGCTTAAGTTCACACTTGAGAGGCTGTAAAATAAAATTGGATGGTTAAATAAATGTCAATTTTTACATGTATAAATTGACTTCAACAGAATTAAACCCAACCTTGCCAGGGGCCAAGTCCTTCAGGCCAAGTATTGACACTTTGTCGAATGGAGTGATCTTGTCGTAGTCGGCGGGGTTAGCGAAGGTCAGAGGCAGCATGCCCTGCTTTTTCAAGTTTGTTTCGTGGATACGAGCAAAGGACTTTACAATGATAGCTACACCACCAAGATGACGGGGCTCAAGAGCGGCATGCTCCCGAGAGCTGCCCTCACCTGATCAAACAAGATGAAGAAAATTAGTGATAACAAGCAGCCAACAGCTAATCATGCTAATATCAATCTTCATCAAAGTTTCTTACCGTAGTTGTCATCACCGATGGCAACCCACCTCACACCCTTGGCCTTGTAAGCACGGGCAACTTCAGCAATACCACCATAGTTACCAGTGATTTGGTTCTTGATTTTGTTGAGCTCGCCATTTTCAGCATTTGTTGCTCTAAAATCAAACAAACGCATTAATAGCGCATGGAAAATAAGGCTATGTATTTACAATTGCATGTGTCAAGTAACAAACGACACTTACGTGAGGAACAAATTGTTTGAAATGTTGTCCAAGTGGCCACGGTACTTCAGCCAAGGGCCAGCAGCAGAGATGTGATCTGTTGTGCACTTTCCTTTCACCTAGAAATGAACTGTCGTAAATAAAGGTTGCTAAATGCGGAAAAGGGGGAGGAGGAAAGTCTAAGATACCTTAATGAGAATAGTGAGGTCTTTGTAGTCCTGGCCATCCCACTTGGTGAATGGGTCGAGAAGCTGCAGACGCTGACTCTTGGGGTCGACAACAACCTTCAGGCCGGATCCATCCTTAGGGGGTTCCTGGTAGGTGTCCTGGCCAGGGTCGAAACCTTTAGGGGGCAGCTCCTTTCCGAACGGATCAGACAGCTTGAACTCTTTGCCTGAATTTCAAAGAACAAAAGAAAGCCAATAATTTGCTGTTTCTACTGTTGAGGACCTGGAAATTGTAAAGTACACAGAATAGTCACATACCGTCAGCTCCCTTCAGTGTGTCAGTAAGTGGGTTGAAGCTCAAGGAGCCGGCGATGGACAGGGCGGTAACGAGCTCAGGTGAGGTGACGAATCCGTGAGTGGCGGGGTTGGCGTCGTTGCGGCCGGTGAAGTTACGGTTGTATGAGGTGACAATGGTGTTCTTCTCTCCCTTCTTGACGTCCCTGCGGTCCCACTGACCGATGCAAGGTCCACAAGCGTTGGCCAGGACGGTGCCACCGAACTTGCGGAAAGTCTCAGACTGGAAAAAAAAAATTGAACAGTCAGCAATGCATTTTAGGGACGATGAAAGGATTGACTCACTTGATGAGTACTTACCACACCATCACGTTCAATAGTTGCGCGAACTTGTTCAGAGCCGGGGGTCACATTGAAGGGAATCTTGGACTTGAGCCCGTGCTTGAGGGCTTCCTCAGCAATGCTGGCACAACGAGTCATGTCCTCGTAAGATGAGTTTGTGCAGCTTCCAATCAGACCTGCACAGAGTTTCCTTTAGTGGCTATAGCCAAAAATTTTCAATCAAGAGAAACTAATACTCACCAACTTTGATTTCATCGGGCCAGCCAGCCTTCTTGGCGTTAGATCCCAGTTTGCTGATGGGGTGAGCAAGATCGGGAGTGAAGGGACCGTTGACATGGGGTTCCAGAGTGCTCAGGTCAATTTCAATCACCTAAAAATAGTTTTATTAGTCATGCTACAAGCTTAAACAAGAAAAGAAAACAAAAACTGATGCTAATTTACCTGATCATATTTGCATCCAGCATCAGCAGAAAGCAGAACATCCTTCACACGAGCAGCCTCATCGGCAATATTCTTGCGACCAGTTGATTCCAAGTAGGCAGCCATTCTGCTGTTGAAGGGGAAAACTGAGGTAGTAGCACCAATCTCAGCTCCCATGTTGCAAATAGTTCCCATACCTAAAATGCAAGCAACCAAGAAGAAAAGAAAAAGAGATTGAACAAAGTTTAAAAATAGATCTCACTTCAAACAAAAAAGACACTGCTGCTGCAGAGATAACTACCTGTGCATGAGATGGAATCAACACCAGGGCCAAAGTACTCCACAATGGCACCAGTACCACCCTTGACAGTCAAGATACCAGCCACCTTCAGGATCACATCCTTGGGTGAAGTCCATCCCTTCAGAGTTCCAGTCAGTTTTACACCAATAACCTGAACCAGAAACAAAGAAAATTAAATATCAAACATAGTTACAAATAAAATTTCTTGACTTGTGGAGGGAACACAAACCTTGGGGCACTTCAACTCCCATGGGATGTCAGCCATGACGTCCACAGCATCAGCACCACCAACACCGATGCACAGGCCACCCAAACCACCGCCATTAGGGGTGTGAGAGTCAGTACCAATCAACAGAAGACCAGGGAAGGCATAGTTTTCCAAAACAATCTAGGAAAAAGTTTCACATTTCTCACAATCAGTGGCACTTTTAGGTCAACTTAATCTTTAAAAAAATATGAAATTCTCAATACCTGGTGAATGATTCCAGAGCCAGGGTGCCAGAAACCAACTCCATACTTGGCACCAGCACTGCGAAGGAAGTCATAAACCTCCTTGTTTAAGTCCTTAGCTCGGCTAAGATCCTCTGCACCACCAATCTGAAAACAAAATGACAAATCAAATTTTCTGAAGGCACCAAGAATGATAAGAGTTGTTCTCTTTCCATATTGGCCTTTGATCAGAAGCAATTAAATGGAACATCCCCCTTATCAGGGAGATAAGAAATAAGCTGCAAGAGCATGAGCCCTGAGTGGGGCTTTGGACCAAACGTGCGCCCAATTGTATTCCCATCTATCTTTGACACATTAGTCCAGATGCCTTACTTGAGCTTCAATGAGATGGTCACAGTGAATGGTGGATGGGACAGCCACTTTGGGGAGGCCAGATGAAATGAATTGAAGCATAGCCATCTGTGCAGTCGCATCCTGCATAGCCACACGGTCAGGGCGAAGGCGAAGATAGGAGACACCTCGCTCAACATCTTGGCCTTTGGGGTCATCCAGATGAGAGTACAAGATCTTCTCTGACAGTGTCAAAGGTCTTGCCAGCCTAGACAGAAGGGGGCAATGTTGAGTATGGTAGACTCATCAACACAATGGAATGAAAACAGAACAGTTGTTACCTCTTCTTGACAACTGCGATATTGCTAGCCAGCTTGTCATAGGGCAGGGGAGCCGTGTCAAGGCGGCTCATGGCTACCTTGGTGGCCATGGCGGCCAGTGGAGATACAGAGAAGCATCTCTGCTGTACGTCAAGGGCCACCACCTGTGGACCCTGCAAAATAAAATGAAACAAAAAATTGTTAGAATACATGCATGTCGAGAGAGAAGCAAATCACATTAGTCACATCAAACGCGACCAGAGTAAAACATAGCGGCAATGCCAGTTATGTAACATTCCTCATTCAATGGGTCAACGGCACCCAGACAAAACAAAACCTCAGAATGAGTTGGCTTATCAAGAATGCGGACCACTTATCAAGAGGGCCATAGATGCATGTGAATCTTGCCCACTAACATAACTCCAGGTTTCGGAAGCTCTACATCACTGACAATAGGTCTCACAGCTGCTCAAAAGGCTGAAACATGTCGGGTGGTACTCAACGAGCCGACAGGTGCCGCTCCAGGAACAACGGCCCGCATAACCCTTTCCCATTCATACCCAAAACAGGCAAGGTTAGAGTAACCTCAATCACGACCAAAATATCGATTTGTCGGACCGCTGAAGATGACAACAGGAGTTGAATTGCGTCGCGGCCACTGTGGCCGGTCGTCTTTTGACTCGACAGCGGACAAGTGGGGAAAAGGAGCGAAAAAGGGCATCCATGGGACATACTTGCGGTAGAGGAAAACCGAGCTTTGCCGTTCCATCGGCAGACCGACACGGCAAGCCGCGGCCAGGACCGTCAGGACACAACAAATCGCGCTACGGACCAAACACGGTCAAGCGGCATGCCCAGGCAATGGATATGACCTCTGCAACCTCTAGCAAAAAAATTTTCGGGAAGACATGGTCCTTCTAAAAATAGGAGGCCGTTTAGCACCCCCTCGAGAGGACATCATTGTCAAAATGTCAAAACGGCTCAACGGGGCCACCGCTCGTGCATTTCGTTAGCATGGTAAGCGCGACGTGGAATACATTACCTTGCGGTACAAAACTCGCATGCAGTACGCCATGACGAAACGACAGTCGGGCGGAGCGGAGTAGGACCAGGACCAGGCGCTTCTTGCGACCGTGGTACTGTGCCGAGCCGAGCCAGGCCGAGCAGGTCACGGGTTCGAGTTTTCTGGCGTAATCTTGTTCTTCAATGCGCCGCTATTCGCACGACAACCACTGCGCACAGCCACTGCGCCGTCTATTCGCAGGTCGGCCGGCCTCCGCCTCCCCCGCCCCCGCCGCCCCGCTGCTCGACCCGCCTCGCGACCCCCGCTCCTCTCTCGCCGACCGGCGAGAAAAACAGCCTGGAAAAAGCCCAAGGAGACGTGGGGCGCCGAGGACAGGACATGAAGGAGTCTACTGATAGCAGTACTGACTGACGCAAAACCCCGCCTCGGCTGTCATCAGCCGGTACGCCGCGCCATGCCGCCCCGCGCCTCACCTTCGCGGAATCCGCCACGCTAGGCTCCGCTACGCTAGGCGGAAAGGCGGGACGGGGCCAATGACATTTTCCTCTTTTATTTTCCTGGGCTACTACGGATTACTACGCCGCGTGCCGGCCGTGCCGCGTACTGTACTACGCGTCTTCCCGCGATAGTAGGGCGCTTGGGCCGGACCATGGCGCCGGCGGCCTTGAACTTGCCGTGCTACTCGATGATTGACACCCGCGAACGTGACCGGGCTTATCACGTCCGCGTAGCGCGGCAACGCGTAGGACGAACCGGTGACCGGTACCGCTTTTGGTTTCGGGGGTGTGGGAGGGGGCGTGTGGGAGGGGGCGTGCGCCGCGCGGTGAGCCGCTGCTGACGTGCCCACGTCTTCACGTCCTCCTCACGTCCCCGCGCGCCCGAGCCGCAGGGATTATGCCCGCCCCGATGCACAGTGTCACAGTGTACTGTACAGTACGCGAGGACTAGCGGCTGGCGGCTGCCACCGGCCGAAGGTGTCGGATAGGTTGCCGCACCTATCCGACACCTTCGGCCGGTGGCACACAGGATATGGTTTTCGGTAACAGATAGGAACCTCTGTGCCTGGTTGGCGTCAGCGCTTCGGGGAAGACAACAGGCACCTGCAGCAGACACTCGTGCACACACAGCCCCCATATCTACGGCTCCCTCTGCGTAAACCATGGCGCCACGCAGTAAACAAGTCATTGCATTTTCTGACGTAATCCACCAATTAAATGAAATGAGCTCCCGGCCTTTGCGCGGGCCATTTTATTCACCACCACTGCAAGCTGGCCTGACCCGAAAAGCGGACGCAACGTTAAATTCCGCCCCAAAACGCGCCACTTTCTGGTATGAAAATCTTTGGCTTCTGTCCTGTCCGTATGAGAAATTTTCAGACTCCTTTGGCAGGTTTGGCAGTAGAGTTCTCTATTTTACACCTGACAGCTGACTTGTGCTGTCTGCTCTTCTGTTATTGTTGTTGTGTTTTAAGCTTGTTTGGGAGATTCACTACGAAATTAGGCAAGTAAGGCATTTTCAGTCAGATTTTAACTAATTTAAACACAGCTCCTTGATCTAACAGTATAAATGTCTCCTCTATTTTCATTTTATTTCATGTCTTTATTGTTTGCCTATTTTGACAGTTGCATTCTATCGAAAGGAATCACTCATTATCCTTTGCAGAGTTGGTCTCAATTTGATGTCTGTAATTTCTTTGAACCCCTCTTGTTTCTTAGCTGTCCTCCTCACCCCTTGAAGTTAGTGTTGTCCTCAATTTTGAGGTTACTGTTACTGGAGACTAACTTGTCAATGGATTCTCTCTTTTCAGAAAAGCTGTCATCCTGTTACAATGGCGCCAGACCCACCTGTTTATCCAGTGGATGAAAATTTGTCAGATAAATATAGTAAGCTATTCTAGACAAAACCTGAACACCCATAAACTTAATTTCTATGTTGTTTCAAATTTTGATCTTGATTGATCGGTTTGACTGTTCTCTTAGATGCTGGTATCCCCCCTCAAAACAGCGATGACAGTGACAATGAAGGGGAAGAACAGCCAGCCTATGACGGGTACACTCTTCTTGGCCAGCACGAACATCAAGGAGGAAATCTCGACAATGAAGACGATTATGTAATGAATTGATTCTGTTTATCATTTTAAATATTTATTCAATTTAGCACAATAAGTACAGAACACAACAGTTTGCATTTCTAAGGCCTGTGGTTTGAAGTATCCTTTTTCATTTTCACAGGAGACTGAAAATGATGAAATAAATGCAGGCATGAACAATGACAATCAGCAAGCACAGGTACAAATTGCCATTTAAGAAATAAAAAGTCCTGATTCTTGATTGTTCAATAAATAATGTACTAATTTCCCTCTTTAATATTTAGGATATTATAGCAGCACCTCCTTCAGCAGGCAGAGCCGAGTTAGCAGCACTCTGGAATAGTGCACCTAATGAAGCTACGTCCAACAGCATTGCTATGGATGACGAGCGATCTGCTCAGATCAGAGCAGCTATGGCTGGTTTCTCTTTACCAGCATCAGCGGTCCCAGCATGGGCCTCAGATATTCCCGAAGAGTTGTGGAAGGAGAGATTTTTGGGCAGACTACAGCAACAGAAGAGCATTCCAGAAGCAAATAAGCCACGGTGAAACCAGAAAAGACATTTGCTCCATGTGATACAATTTTGGTGAAGGCTTGCACATTAGTTGCTGAATGACCGTTTACCAATGCCTTCCAATAATGGTTAACAGAAACAAATTGTAACAATAATTTAGAACCAACTTTTAGCAGCTTACAATTTAAATGAGCTACTGATTATTGTCTCAATAATTAACGCTCAGCCAATACATAGGAAATAACACATCAATAAGTGGTAAGGATTTGTGCTTAATGTGGTTTATGTAATCATATATCTACTATTTATTGCAAGTACTGTTTAAATTTGCTAATAAAAAAGCGGCAGGAATAAATATGATTACCAGAGTTACTAAGTGAACTGTGAACAAACAATTTTTCTGGACTACTCAAAATTCCCACTGTTGAAACTAAACTGACTTCACACGGTTAAGCATGAGAAAGAAACTCTGAATAAATTGAGTTAGTCACACAGGCTATTTTAAAACACTTAAGGTCTATTTAAATTAATGGAGTAATCATGAACATTTTTTGGTAATAGTTCGGTTTTGTTAAAATACTTCATCAAATAAAACATAATCTGAAACATTTATAATAATAATATAATTTATCACAAACAACCAGGGGATAAAGGATTTCTCCCCTGCAACAAAAGGCATCAACAGAATCCAGCATATTACACATAATTAGGCTACAGGACATCTCATCTCACAGAATAAAATAAACACCTCTTCAGTTAAGATAAAAGCATCTAACGACTGAATATACTTTTAAAAATGTCTTTGCAACAAGCACTATGCTATCCCTCCTTATCTTTCTAAATGGAATGGGTATGGCCTAAATTCTGCATTGGCAAAATTTAGCTTTAGATTAAAAAGAGTGAACCTCTCTATAACCACTTAATAACTACTATATCATTATGACCGTGTAGTATTCATTATGTCCACTTAACAAATCCATATTTACAACAAAGATGAAACAAGGCGAGGAATGAATAATAACAGATAATGGAACCAAAATACACCACTTTCAGGATCTATGAAAAACATGGAGTGGTTAAATACTCTTTCAATGAAGCACTCCTGAGAAGGTTAGTCTTTTGATAATAAATACTGAAAAGCAAGATGGGCAACCAGTGCATGACCTGTTTTAGCCTACAGAATATAATCAATAACAACATTGTTTTATAAATAATTAATAGCCAACACTTTCAATTCCATCCATTACATTGTGATAGTTGATGACTAAACATGACTAGACATTGAAAGGAGTCTCTGAGTTATCAGCCAGCTTCAGTGATACAGTACGATTATTTGTCCAAGATAGTTTGGCAAGACGCATTGGGTTCAGACGAGTGATATCTGCCAGAGGAGAGGTGCTGTATGATTTGATGCATCGAGTTTGGGAATTTCCAAGACCAAACATTCCAGTAGATGTTTGCTGCAAAATTATAATAGATGTGTAAAATAAGAATGCAAAGGAGAATATAAAACCAGTACAATAGTAAACTAAAGTACCAACCTGCCAGAAACACAACCGGTTTTCCCCACAACTGTAAGAAGCTAAATATTTGCCATCAGGTGAAAAGGCGCAGGCCGTTATGGGGGCATTATGACCAGAAATCATCTGCAAGAGACAATATTATTGAACCACTTAAAAACAAAATCATTTCAAATTATTGAGAACAATGTTAAAATACTAACTGGACATTTGGACGAACGCAGTTCATAAAGAGCTATCTGGCCACTTTTGGCTCCCACAGCAATGCGTCTTGTGTGCGAGCAATGCGACACCTGATTGAAGCGCCGAATGGCTGGGAACACGTCCTGCAAGCTGCGAGTCTTGAGGTGTCCTGGGTCCAGACAGTGCAGGACAATGTCCATCACCTGAAAGCAGAGGTAGGCAGGGTTCCAACATCGTACTCACAATTTCAAGTCATCATTCAGGTAAACTTGTGGTTGAGACACTTACCTCAACGAGGAAATCAGACATCTCATAGGGCATCTTATCAATTAAATGCTCAACAGCATGCAAAATCTCAGGTTTGGCGCGGTGCAGGACAGAGTTGCTGAGGTTGACGTTGAGGGTCTGGGCGTTCTGCTGCAGCGTGTTGTACCTCGCGACCTCCTTGGCCATGGTGGTGATGAAGGCGGCGGGCCGCGCCGTGGCGATCAGGGTGAGGGCGTGCCTGGCGGTGCGGCTGGAGTCCGCGGCCGGAGTGAGCGGCAGCCCGTAGGTCATGCTGCAACAACCACCACGTCGGGCTCGTCAAGCGGCCGTTCTTCTGCCCCAAAGCGTCCCGCCCTGCCTCGCCAGCACACTCACCTCGGCACGAGGCGGTCCGAGTCGCAGCACAGCTCCAGCAGCCCGAGCAGCACCTTGCTCACGTCCAGGTAGGGCTCCCACACCGTGAAGCCGCGCCCGATCAGGTCCACGGCGGCCCTGCGCAGCGCCGTGTGCGCCGGCAGCCGCGGCGAGGGCGGCGCCAGCAGCAGGTGGGTGAGCGCCAGGCCTGGAACACGAGACGAGCGCGCGCCGTCAGAGACGCAGGACGCAGACGAGGGTGGCGGGGCCGCCAGCCAGCAGCCAGCGCTACTCACTCGTGAGCCGCGCCAGGTTGTTGTTGCCCAGGGCGAAGGCCTCCACGACGGAGCTCTTGCGCCGCACGTCCTGGCTGGAGCGCCGCTTGGTGTTGTTGGCCGGGGCCGGCACCAGGGTGGCGCCGCTGCCCGTGGGGGTGGGCGCGGCGCTGGTGGTGCTGGCGGGCGGGGCGGCCTCCTGCCCCATGTCCTGGCCGAACTCGGCACCGATCACGCCCAGCAGCACCACGGCCGTCGTCTGCTTGCGCTTCAGCTCGGCCGCGCTCGACGGCTTGCGCACGCACAGCTCTGGAAAAGAAGCAGCCTCCGTTAGCGGCGACCTGGACCCAGACCTGGACGCACCACGTGGAGCCAGTCCTCGAGGGAGAGAGCTGAGTGGCTGGGTTTTACTGGTTAATTTCAGGTTTGGTTTACGGCGCTGGCCGTTGACGTCCCCGGACTCACCCTCGGCGCCCTCCTCCTCCTCCTCGGCGTAGTCGGGCGTGTCGGGGTGCATGGGCGGGCTGTGGCCCTGGCCGGTGGGGCTGTCCACGCCGGCGCCCGCGCCCGCCGCGGCCTGGCCCGGCTGCTGCTCGGCCGCGTTGTAGAGCGGCAGGAAGGGCGCCCAGCTGTCCACCAGCGCCTTGCGGCCCTTCTGGCCGAGGCGCTCCAGCTCGGCCAGCAGCAGCGCCTGCGCCGCCTGCCGCACCTCGAGGCAGTGGTGCTGCCAGCGCCGCGCCATCATCTCCACCTGCGGCCGCTTGAAGACGCGGCTGCCCGCCGCCGCCACCTTGTCGGGCAGCTGCACGCAGTGCAGCGTGGCGAGCCGCGACCAGCCCTGCTTGATGTGCGCCTGCTGCGCCGTGAACTGCTCCTCCGTCTCCTCCTCGGCGCGGCTCCACGGCGTCATGGCCGTGCGCGTGCTCTGCCTGCAACATCACCCGATGAGCGACCCATGACAGCACACCGCGCTAAGAGAGAGAAGAGTCGCGTACCGGTGGAGGATGCGGCTGCGCTCCTGCTCCGTGACGAAGGTGGCGTTGTTCATGGACATGAGCGTGTAGGACAGCGAGATCGTGGCCAGCAGGTGGTTGGTGGTGAGCGTGGTCGACAGCTCCCAGTGTGTGCGCGCCGTGAAGAGGCGCGTCAGCCGCTCCAGCTGCACCATCTCCCTCGGCAGCTCCGACTCGATGGACTTGCGCGCGACGGGCGCGGCGGCGGGCGGGGCGGCCGGCTGTGGCGGCTGGTGACCCGAGAGCGACACTCCGGTCGGCGGCGGCGGCCGCGGTGGAGGCGTCGGCGACGAGGTCGCCGCCATCGTGACCGCGTCCACGCCGTCGGGGATCTTGGGCTTCCACGTGGGGAGCAGCAGGCTCATGTAGCCGCCCTTGGAGATGACGCCGAAGGACACGGGCACCATGGGCCGCAGCAGCCCCAGCTTGGTCTCGCACACGCGGTCCAGCTCGGGCTCCATGCCCCACGCGTGCAGCAGCGACAGCAGCAGCTGCGCGATCTCCATGGTGATGTTGGTCTCCAGGAAGGCCACGTTGCGCGGCTTGTTGGCCTGCTCCTCCGCGCCACCTGGCAATCACAGAACAGAAAAGGAGAAATTTAGAGGCGGGAACGCCCGACGAACGACGGGTAGGCAGACCCGCAACACGCGAAACGCCCGACGAACGCCGGGTAGGCAGTCCCGCAACACACGGATGTTCGACGGGCCGCCTGTACATTACAATTACCATTACGGGCTCAAGACCACTACTGATCGTATGCCATTTCGGGCACGACACATGCTCGCCTGCACTGCAAAACGAGACATGGCCGTTACTATGGTGACAATTTGGCGAGCATGTGTGGGGCCCGAAAACGGCATACGATCAATTGTGGTCAAGCCCGTAATGGTAATGGTACATCGGGTAGGCAATCCCACTGCGCACGCACGCCCGGCGGCAGGGCGGCGTGGCGGGCTCCATTGGGTCCCTCCGGGTCCGTCGTCCCTCGGCTCGGCCGCTCCACTGTCCACTTAGCGTGATCGGTAATGAGGGCCTGGACGGCCTGGAGGAGCGAAGCGAGAACGAGAGCCCCGCAGTCATTACGCACAAAAGGCCGAGGCGGGCCGGTCCGGGATGGTCCGGGCGGTGCTCCCCCCGGCCGGCCGGCGAGGTGGCGAATGGCGAAGACGGCTGCACTCGCTCTATCGGCAGCCTCGTCACGACCCGCGCGATTTAAGACCGCAGTCCGCGTCTGCAGAGGCGAGAGTGCAGGGAGCGCGAACACGCACTCAGCTCCAAATTCGCAGACATTGTCGCACCGCTGTTATCGAGCGAGTTCGTTTCTGCCGGTGTGCACGCAAGGCGGCAGGATCGGGAATACATTGTCCGTGGTCCCTCGGCCCGCCGCGTCGGTCGAATCGCAAATTCGGCGCCGCGCCAAGGCGATGGAGTCGGTTTCGGGTGTCGGGACGCGCTGCTCGCCACACTGCATTATTGGCGCGGAGGCACGGCGCTCGCCTCACGCACATGCACGGCACGCATCGCGCGCCACGCGCCCCGGGGCTGGGCTGGGCCGGCCCGGCTGGGCGTGGCCGGTCGGCGGAGGTGGCCCGCCCGTCCCGTGCCCGTCCCGTGCCCGTCCCGGGAGTCGAATACAGATCACACACCTCAAGAATGAAAATAAAACGAGCCGCGGCGAGGCAGGTCTCGTTTCGTCTCGGCCGTTCCTCGTTCCACGGCGTTGTGGATCAAAAGCGCGCTAGTTGTAGTCAGTGAGTTGTGGCGGCCGCGCCCTTCGCTCTCATCGGGGCGTCGCGGCGCCAGCCGAATTGAGAGACAAAAATAAAATTAATGGCCATTCCCAGTTCGCGGCATTGCGGCTCCGCCCGTCCGATACACTATTAAACGCCGCGACTTCCTCAGCGCGTTTCGCCTTCGGCGCGCTCCCACGGGCCAGGCGGGCCGCCAGGCAGGCCGCCAGGCCCAACACTGATTGGCTGCGAAATTCCTATCCTTCGGCGCTTCGCCGAGTCCTTTCCTCCGTCATCACAGGTGGCGCCGTCACCTGCAGCCGCGCCCGGCCCGCCCGGCCCGGACAGGCACGCCGCCCCCACTCGGCCCGCACTTCCTCCAGGACGCGGTCCGGGGCGTTGTCCAGGACGCGCGTGTGGCCGCCCCAGTATCATGGAGTGATCAAGGTCGTGGGCGTATCGCAAGGCCGCCCAAACGAACCGCATGCGCAGGGGGGGACCAACCACGCCCGTGTTGGGCCCCACCGCACCACGCCCGTGTTGGGCCCCACCGCGCCCCGCCCCGCCCCGCCGCGCCACGCCCCGCCAGACTCGGCCGGCGTTAGGGCCCCAGCAGCACGCGGAGTCCGGATACAATAACGAACTCCGCCAAGTGGAAGGCGTCTGCTGCTGCCAGCGCAGGGCGTCGCGTCGCGCTGTCGCACGCAGCCTACTTTATGCGGACGAGAGCGCTGCCGCCCATTTGGCGCCGCGACGTCGTGGAGCTGGACCTCCCCCTCCCTCCTCGTGCGATATGCAGCGCTGGGCTGGGCTGCAGGCCGATTCCCAACACCGCGTTCGTCGCTCTGTCTCTCTCGCACTCATGGGTCGCGCCGTACGGGTGCGAGAGAGACAGAGCGACGAAAGCGGTGTTCGGAATCGGGCGGCTGGGCGGCCAGGACAACGACCTGCACTGTGTGCCGCACGCCGCACGACCCCGGGCGCTTGGCAGGGCTTCGCGCCGCGCGGCCTGCGCGGCGGACTTCTCGTTCACCGCTGCATTCGGCGCGCGTGGGCGGAGGGAGGGGAGGGGACAAGTAACTTGGAGGCGGAGGCGCTGGAGGGGCCCGTCGATATCGGCCCGGACAACTGAAACAACTCGTCCTGTTTGTATGCGGTGCGGAGGGTAACGCGATCCCAGCAGCCCTTCGGCGGTACTCAAACCGCCGCGCTGGACTTTGCGGTCGTCGTCGCGGACGTTGTCGCGGACGTCGCGGACGAAGAAAAACGACCCGTCCGCCTTGGCGGCCTTGCCAGTCGTCGCGTTGCCGTCAGTATAGATTTCCGACCCATCCTCCTTTTTCAGCGGGAACCTCGGCCGTCCGAGCGCAGTTTAGTGCAGCAGCGCAGTCGAGCCGCCGAACGCGGTGCGCGGCGCAACCCGTCCTGGCCCGGTGGGGACCGTGGGGACCTTGGCCGTCATCAGGATCAAGTTCAAGAGCCGGCACACCCGGCCCGCCGGGCTGGGGGCGGCCGGGCGCCGCGCCGGCACACCGGCCGGCTGACGCGGGGCGTGGTGACGGTGGGCAACGCGGGGCAAGGACACTTCCAGAGCGCCGCCGGCGGGACCACTACAGCCTGGGGCAGGCAGCCGCCGGGCAACAAGCCATTACTCTTACAGGGAGCACTCCAGGGCTCGCAACGGCGCGGCCAGTGGCGCGGGCGGCAGACATCCGGGTGCCTGGAGCGCGGACCGCGCCGCCGACAGCTTCGTTAGGCCGGGTCGGCCGGCCGGGCCGTGTGCCGCCTATTAGTGTTCGGGAACAACGGGCGGCACGACAAGCAGGCTCCTCTCCGCGTCTTGCTCGACGCGCTGCTCCAGGAGGCCGCCGTCAACGCATTTCTTTTGCTCCGCGCGCGTTTGCGCGTCACCGCCACAACGGCGCGCGCCTTGATTGAATTCTAATTCGGCCGCTACACCGCGGGCGGGGCGGGGCGCGGCGGTCGCCTACGACGGACCTTTGATGAGGTACAAACACCACGCGATGCCGCCCGCCCGCGCGCTCGCTTGCTCGCTCGCTCCCCGCGCCGCCGCCGTCCCCTTCCTCCAGTGTCCGCACTCTGCGCACTCACCGACGCCGCTGCCTTCTTTCTCTTTCCCGCCTTTCTTTTGGCTCTCTTTATCGAACCGCGATGCACGCCTCGCCGACAACAACAACAACAACAACGGCCTGTCAATGCCCCCCCCCCCTTTTTCCCCCAACTTGTCAACGCGTCCCGCAGCGCAGTGCCGAGCGCAGCGCGAAGCCGCGGACCACCGCGAAGCACGAAGCACGCGACACGTGAGATACAAAAGGCTCGCGCAGTGCAAGCGAGACACGACGAAAAGAAAAGCCGAAACAGACTCCGAGAAAAAGGATAAATCCGCCGGCCGACGGAATGATGCACTTTCCGTGTCTGGGCCGCCCCGAGGTCACCTTACCGCCAATCGGATCGGACCGACCCGCCCAAAGACCCACCCCGTCGGCGGCCAAATTTCAGCACATCCTGGTCACCGCCCCGGCCGGTCTGACGTCACGCCACTGGGGCCGGGCAATAATCACGCATGCAGGGCGGACTAATAAAAATAATGAAAACAGGGCAATCGGCGGCCGTGTCACATTAGAGGGGACAGGCATCTCCTTTATTGCCCCACATGCTGCTCGTTTTGCATTCTTTTCCGAGTCGTCCCCATAGCGCCCGTCCTGTGCCAACGTCCTGCCGCGGCCGCGGCCACGCCCAGGGGAACTGCCCCGCCCCGCCCCGCCCCGCCGTACTCCGAGTCCTAAGCGTCCCGGAACAATGCTGCGCTCGTCGTATTCCCGGAGGAGTTGGCGAGGGCCTCCAGGAACCGCGGCGCCCTAAAACCTGCGCGCGGTTTCTTGCCCCGACTTTGGCCCTGCCCGCCCTGCCGCGGCGAATGGCCGTCCTTTACGACGCCCCGTCCACGGCGGGTTCATTCCGTCCCTCGCACTCGTGGGGCGACCCGCAGAGAGGGACAGAGCGACTGGGGCCGTGATCTTGCCCTCTGATCCCTGCACCAACAAGATGCCCATCATTTGCTCGGCAGGCTGGTAACACTGGCCGAGGCCGCGCGACGCCTCCGGCCGGCCGGCATCGCCGTAACGACATTGGCGCGGCGAATCGGCGGCAACAACGAGGAGGTGGCCGTCGAACGCCCTGCGGCGCCGCGTGCACTTGCCTGGCGCGGCACTCCGAGCAGCGCCTCTCCATTGAGACATCGGGAGCCGCGCCTGGCCGGCCCTAGACCCAGGCCGCCCGGGCGACAAGAAGACAAAGCCCGGCCTTGGCCACGGCGCAGCCGCCAAACCAACGCAGATTAATTTGCCGGGATCGCGCGGGATCGGCAATCCAAACCATCCCAGAGCCGAGCGGGGCCGAGCGGCGTGGAGCGGGATAGTGGTCTTGTTAGACGCCCACTGCACGCGGCGGGGCGCGGCAGAACGCCGGGAACGCCGCAGCGGGCGACGCGGAGGGCAAAGGCCCCCGCTCCGCGATAACTAATTTTTGCATAGTGTCCAGCGGCGCGCGTCGTCCATCGCCAGCGAAAAACATCTTAACACCGGCGCTTAAAACACGACAACGACGCTTACCGCCACCCAGTGTGGGTGCCGAAGAAAGAAGACAGGCTCTGCGACACCCGAAAAACAGACGAGCCGGATGTGCCCCCAATAGGCCAATAAAATGTCAAGTTCGCGCGGCGCCAGCGAGAGAATGCTAATCGGAAATAAAACAAAGTCGGCGGAGACATCCGCGGCGCGGCGCCAGAGCGCCAGCAAGATTGGCAACTTTCTTCCCGCTCCGTCGGCCTCATTTATATACCGCATCTGCCACACTTGACACGCCGGCGACATGGGTTCCCAATTTTACGGGGCCGACTCTGCCTTTATCGACTAGCCGGCTAGCCGGCTGGCCGGTACCCACGCCGGTACGGCGCGGCCCCAGGCCTGGCCGCGGCGCCGGACCGCCGGCACGCTTCTTCTGTTCAACGGGACCGGCCGCCGCTTTTCGCCAACATTTTATAGTGGGCGTGCGCTCTGCTGGTTTGGCTGGCTCGGCTCGCTCTGCCCTCGAGCCCTAGCGCGGCTTTTAACAGCCCGGTTTACTAGTCGCGGGTTTCGAACGGGCCGCGGCGGCATGGCCCGGTTAGCACTCAAAGCAACAGGCCGTCGCGACGGCGACCCTACGGGACGGCAAATGTCCTCGTGACCCTCATGCCCTGCCCTCGGCGGCGTCCTGCCTTCGGCGGGGTCCTGGCTAGCGTCCTGGTTGTCCTGCCGGCGGCGCCCTGCTGCTGCGTCCGGGCCGTTGCTCCCTCGGGATGCGCGACAGTGCGGCCCTTGCACTGCTTGGGCTCCAGCGGCGCGGTGCGGCGAGGCGCGCGGGACGCCGCCCAGAATGTAGGAAGTGCGTCCTGATCGGGTTTAGGGCCGCGCGGGGCGAGGTGGGGCCAGGCGGGGCCAGGCGGGGCGTGGCCGGGCGGACCATGCCTATCCCAACACGGTAGACGTCGGCCTTCGCGTTGCTCGCTGCTCGCTCCGCGTGCTCCGCGCTGCCCGGGCCGGGCCCCTGGCGGCCAGGCTGGGCCCGCGGTCCTGCATCCCGCCTGGAGTCCCGCCTCCCCCCTTCCCCACGCCGCTCTGGAGCCTCTGGAGCAGAGCGACGCCGCTCCGACGCTCCTCTCCCCCAAGACGGCGGCCGAAGCGGCGAAGGCGGGCCCGGTATAAAAGCGAGGGGTTCCTCTCGGACAGGCACCAGTTCGCTAGTGTCCATCGCACAGAGACAACAAGACCTCCCAACCTTCACCATGAAGTTCTTGGTGAGTGACGCATCGCGGCATCGCGGCCACAGAGTGCCTGCTCGAGTCCGCCAAGGAGTCCGCCAAGTGCAGCGTGTTGACCGCCGGCCGGCTGTTTGCAGATTGTGCTGTGCGCCGCTGTGGCCTGCGCCGTCGCCAAGCCCCAGATCCTGGCGGCTCCCTGGGCCATCCCCAACGGCTACGCCTACTCCGCGGCCGCCCCCTGGGCTTCTCCTCTGGGCCACCCTCTGGCCTACTCCGCTGCCCACTGGGCTGGTGCTCCCCTCGCCTACTCCGCCGCCGCTCCCCTGGCCTACTCTGCCCCCGTGGCCGCCCCCGTGGCCGCCCCCATCGCCTACTCCGCCCCCGTGGCCGTTGCCCCCGTGGCTGCTGCCGCTAAGACCCAGTACCACGCCCAGGACGAGCTTGGCCAGGCCAGCTATGGACACTCCGAGCCTTCGCAGACCCACCACGCCGTGCAGGTAAGCGCGTCCGCCACCTTCTACAGTGCCTGACTTGACGGAGAAATCCCGACTAACACATGCCTCCTTGCAGGACGCCTTCGGCAACAAGGTTGGCTCCTTCAGCTACGCCGCCCCCGACGGCCGCATCCTGAGGACCGACTACGTCGCCGACGCTCTGGGCTACCGCGTGTCCTCCAACGCTCTGCCCGTCGCTCCCGCCGGTCTCCCCGTCCCCGTCCAGGACACCCCTGAGGTCGCCATCGCCAAGGCCCAGCACCTGGCTGCCCACGGTGTTCACCACAGCATCGCCAAGCGCTCCGTCGCCCTCTTCCAGACCCCTGCCTCCACCGCTCCTCTGGCTTACGCCGCCGCCCCCGTGGCCTACGCTGCCGCCCCCGCCATCGCCCACCACGCCGTAGCCGCCCCTCTGGCCTACTCCGCCCACCACATCGCCGCCCCCGTGGCCTACTCCGCTCACCACATCGCCGCCCCCGTGGCCTACGCCGCCGCTCCCGCCATCGCCCACCACGCCGTCGCCGCCCCCGTGGCCTACGCCGCCGCCCCCGCCGTCGCCGCCGTCTCCGCCGGCCCCGTCCTCCGTGACGCCGTCCAGACCACTGTGGTCAACACCCCCGGCCACGCCGTGTCCTACCGCATCGACTAAGCGGCCTCGTGGCGGGCCACCTCCGCTCCAGTTTGACGCCAAGACGACCTAGGCCCTCTCCGGGAGCTGCTAGTCTTTTGTATTGGCGCCAAATTCAAGCGGTGCGGCCCCGATGGACCTCGCCCCGAACTGCGCAAGCGAGGCGTTTCGACCTTCCTTGATTCCTGTCGCTCTGTCTCTGTTCCTGTTCGGGCGCCGTTCGGCCCGCTGTGCCACCGGTGCTCGACAAACAATAAATTAAGTCTGCCACAAACTTATTTATCAAAGAAACTTGGAGCGCTCTCATTTCGCACCCTCTCTCTCCCACAGAACACTCACCGGCTTTGTCCGTTGCCCTCAGACCGACGCTCTCCGCTTTGGCTTGGATCTTGGTCTGCATTGTCTCTGCTCCCTCCTTCATCTTTGCAAGGATACCTGAAATTTTCGAAAAATTGAACATGTGTTATTAGCAGTGAAGAAAATTGCTAGACGAATATCAATAGGAAATCACTAGGTGCTAAAATGACTACAATGTTCAGATATCAAATTAGTTTTTAGAACGCACATAGTTGTATACATTACCTTTCTGTGACATAAAAGCGCTTCAGATTAAAAATACATACAATACATTCATTGGCAAAATCAAGCAATATGCAGGCATCAATCATAATGCCTAGAGTGAAATGCATGCAAAAATCAAGGTCAAGGGAGATGGTTTAACAGGAGGTACAAGAAAAAGCCCTTTAGAACAAAACATGCAACATAAACCAGAACCAGAGGAAGAAAATATGCCATAAAAATATAGGGTACTGTAATTCCTTATTTCACTTACAAGGCAATTTAAGTGACGTTAGATTGTAGTGTGCAAAGGTAAACTGATGTGTATTTTCAAAACCAAGTTGAAAACTAGTTTGGCAGCTGTGCTGGTGAAGCTTTGGCTAAGACAGAGTCAAAAAGGCCATGAGAAATTGAAATCACTACAGAGAAATGTACCCAGGCCCAGCTAAGTGCGGACAGAGGAAAATCAGGATTTAGGATTTCTTTGCCCTGTAACTCAAAACCATTCTTTAGACTGGATCATGCCGGTTCAATAAAGTATTTAATTTTTAATTTGAAAAACAAAACAAAAATTTAAAAAAAAAAAAAAAACCAACCAAAATGTGAGGGCTATAACTATACCTAAAATTTCCTAAGGCCACATGTGTCTTAAGGCAGTGCCATTGCACTACAGTTTGTATAAATGCTGTAAAATTTGTAAAAATTACCATGGCGATCCTTCTCCTTGATTTGCTTTTCGAAGGTTCCTGCTTTATCCTTAACACGGCCCAAGAAGTCTAGTGATAGTGAAAAGACAAAGAGTACAAATATAAACAGGTTTCATTTGAGGCCATTTGCCTTTTCTTCTTCAAATATTAAAAAAAAGGGATCATGAATGAAAGGAATTACTTATGAAGATCTACTTTCCATCAACTTAAACAACACTACACAAATGCATGGATACAAAGAGCACTTTAAAACAATTTTTTTAAGTTAGCTAAAACTCAAAAAGCACACAAGTAAAACAATCTTTTACATTATGAAAGTCCAGATGAAATTTTTTGAATAAAACTAGCATATTATTTTTTTTTCTTTCTTAATAAAGAACATGTAAAACAGAAGCAAGCATCACATTATCTTGAAAATACCAAGCAAAGAGTAAAAAACCTTTGCCAGGTTAAATGCAAATTAGCTAAAACATAGTTCAAATATAAAGTTACGAATGAATATATCAAAACCATGCTTTAAGGAAAAATTCAAACAGAACTGTCTATAGATCACAAAGGTAATTTGAGTATTTTACCATGACGATCCTTCTCCTTCAAAGTACGTTCCAGGTCGCCTGCTTTGTCCTTTACACGACCAAAGAAGTCTGAGCATATGCGGAAGCATATAAAGACAGAAAATGTTAGAAGACAAGGAAGGCAGAAAGCACGGAGCAGCTCAAGTAAAGAAATTCAGTCTATTCAAACTGGTCAATGGCATCAATTAAAAAAAGAATATTTGAAACAATGGTGAATTTTCAAATCCACTTTGACATGACATTCAACATTTTAATGTAGCCTCAACAAAAGTAGTTACAAATATTCTTTGTTTGTGCCATGATCCAAGTTTGATTCCTGAGAAGACTTTAAATTTTTCTCACCCGCAATCTTCTTGCCCGCATCAGGGGAAGCAGAATGAGTAAGCGCAAAGACCTTCTCATATTCTGATTGGTTGATGAGCCCCTGGGCTTCAAGGCTCCCAGGTGACATAGCCCCATACTCTTCAGTAAGGAGCTCCACTAAACATTCCAGTTATACATAAATCATCCACTACATACCTTAGCACAAGCTCTCCCAGAAGACAAGAAAAACTAAACCTATTAAATCATTTACATCTATTCAAGAAATTGTTAAAGAGTGCTTGGATTTAGATGAATGAATGTGAAGTATGACACCAACTTCTATGGCATGGTTGAAAACTTAGACCTCGAAGACCCTCCATGCGACCCAGGTACATAGAGTGAGTTAGAGGGAAGCAAAAGATACACATGCACTCAGTTTTTGTTTTTTCTTAAATACAAGACAGAAGAATTAAGGTTTCTGATAGAAAAACTGACATATGAATATGCCCCCAGAATATAGAATGAATGAGAGAAATTTGATTATTACATGAGACAGGGATAGACACATACACTTACAGACAAATGTATGAAAATGCTGAACCATAAAATATCCATAGGAGAGAAACCATATACATACCAATCAGTGCTTCAATGTCAAAGCACAAGATGTGACTCTCAGGGTCTTTGGGATTTGTTCGCAGACCCTGAATCATGAGGGGCATGGCACGCCCTTTTTGTTGAAGAGAACCATCCTGTTGGTTATGATGGGAAAGCTGCTGCAGTTGGTGGATTCCACGCTAAAATTTAAAATAAAAAGTAACCATTAGGCAAGCAGTGGCAAATATTATCAAAACACAATTTTTTTAAAGTTTGAAGTTTGGTACCTGAGTAGCATGTCTGATAGCAGATAGATTTCGGTGACGAAGACCACGGAAGAAATGGACAGCTGGGTTGGCCAAGCCAGAGTCTCCAGATGTTGCGGTGGATGTGTTTTCATCGCAAGCATATAAGACTTCCTCTGCACTGATGCCATGAAGGACTCGGTCCAAATGACCTGAATGCAAACAAATTAAAGATGTGATGAAAACTAAAAATAATACCTTAGACAAAAATGCACACAAATGCTAGGGCTTACCTGTCTCCATTTGCCAAACATAAACAGAGCCATCTGAACAACCAACAATCATAAAATCATCTAAGGGTCTCCACTTGATTGTAACCACTGGGAAAAGATGACGAGATGCCAAAACTACACACTTCCGCTCAGTCAAACCCAATAGTGTGACTGAGTGATCACTTGCCACAGAGCAGATGCACTTTTGAACTCGTGTCTGAAAGATTTTGTCCAATTAAAAAAAGGCACGAGAGGTTTGGAAAACCATAAACAACACACGGACATGTTACTACTTACACTGCAATTATTAGGAGGGACTAAGAGCTGAGTGATTTCTCCAGCATGAACACAAAATCTATGAAGCAAAGTACCACTGTACAAGTCCCAGAGGCAAACTGCAAAGTCAACACCCCCAGACACAAGGTGGGCACGCTCATAGCGAGGATGGACTAGGTGAGGGTACAGCAAACAATTCACCCTGCCCACATGGCCAATTAGTCTTTGGTGCGGAGGCCAATCTGCAACAACATAACATTTAAAAATTGCTCCACTGAACACTTTTGTAGACAACCCATAATCTAGTGGTACAAATATGCTACCATCGTACTGCTGGTGGTTTCCATGCAACAGATGTAACATGACTGTTTGTGTGGCTGGCACAATAATAATAGATCCATCTTCCCGACCCACAACAAGGCGACTTTGCTGAGGAAGGTACATGCTTGCTGTTAGTGGAACACGAGTAGCTCCACCCCTTTCCTGTTGCAACACAAAACAAAATTAACACTAAAAGGCCGGAGGCGATTTAACACCTCACACTAAGCAAACACTTTACCAATTGATCTAAAATTCCAACAGGTGAAGGCTGCATGGCTGCCCATGCTTTGGTCAAGCTTGTGGACACTGTTGGAGGCATCCCTAAAAGAATAAAAAATTGTCAAAAATAATTGAAATTAAAAAAAAAAAAAATTATCATGTTTTACATATAATGTAAAGGAAGCAAACCTGGAGGTTTATCAAACTCTTCCTGTTTGATTTGGGCAAGCTGGCTATTGGTAACTTCAGGAATACTCCAAACAACAACAGCTCCATCTGAGTCACCTCTTAATAGGTATTTGTGAACCTTTCCACTTCTGTTAACCTCATGATAACGCATAGCAGGAGGGCAAGACATAGGCTGCAACCAAGACAAAAAAACAACAAAAAAACATGCAATCTCAGATTGGGGGTAAAAAGGAGACAGGAAGAAAAAGTAACAATCAATCTCACCTTATCATTTGGCACTGCCAAAACACAGTACAGAAATGGAGAATCACTTTCGGAAGCAGGTGAGTGGAATTCCTTGTTGTCAGCAACGCAGCTGGAAAAAAAATTAAAATCATTAGAAATGGGAAAACTTTTCATATTTTTTTTATATGCAAGGAAACAAAATACTGCATACAGTTTCATACATTTTCAAGAGAGCACGGTTAATTATTTTACAGTGGATACCCACATAAATTCTAATATATAATGTAATAAAAGTACAACAGAGATGCAAATGCTGCAGCTCAATATAAAAAGCATAATTCCAAACAGATAATGGAACATGCAGAAATGAAGCCTAAGAGTTATCATTAATAGCAGACATACATTTCATAAACTACAAAAGAATATATTTTTTTATTTTATTTTGGTCCAATAATGTCAAAGTAGTCCAGAAAAAACACCAAATAAAATAAGTTAAATATAATAAGAGCCTGCGTACTTGGTGCAGATGTAAATGATTCAGTGGTACATACAAGCAAAAAGAAATATGACAACTTAACTACAGAGACAGCCAAACAACTAACAAAACACAATCGAGTCCTATTCACACCCTGGTAGACAGTGACACAAACCACAATGAAAGGGATATTTCAGATAGTGTTAGAAATGAGAAAATGAAGGTATTGCAGAATTCACACTTTACACATACTTGGTGCTCCAAAAAAGCAGCAGAAAGATTCACAGAGCCTAAGGACAAAGACGTCCACAGATAAACTAAAACAGAGAGACTGACTAATGTCCATTAAATAAAATGCCATTCTTGGTATTTGTAGTCCTTGCATTGCTAAGTTTTGCTAAACCCATTAGTCCCAAGCTAAAGAAGACTATAAGGGAGTCATGCACAGATGAAGTTAATACGACAGCACACAGACTCAAGTCAACAATAGGACAAACAAATGGAACAAATTTTGTATTGCATTGGATTTGGCTACCAACCTAATTGGAAGTCCTTTCAGCTTCCTACAGTACCATGAGCCATGTGAATGCAGATCCAGAATTCCAAGTTAGGATGTTGGCGAAACAGGCGACAAAGGGGTAAAGTCAAACATAATGGCAAATCCATAAGACGCATTGTGGAAAACAAAAGTGTGGTATGAATAATGCGATGTTCCCACGCACCCCCTTTTTCTTTAACACAGACAAGTTCTCACACATGAGGGGGGAGGAGGTGCTAAAATGTATGACTAAACATGAATAATTTTCCAAACGACACCATCATGCATGTCAAGCAACAATGAAGTATTTGTTCTTAAATTTGAAGAACCAAAACCACAAAATACAACAAAATGGAAACATAAATAAAGAATAACAATAAATTGTTTTCTAGGTGCACGCTATAAAGCTTCATGTGCCTCTCTAAAACATCCAATTGTCCCTGGCAGGACACATTCATAAAAAAATAAAATCATATTGATGTGATTCCAGCAGCAATGTTAAGCCTACTGAAACTGATGCAGAACACCCAATAAACTATTGAAATAAATAGTCAAAGATACTGTATATTGATTGCTTGCAATACTATTTTGTCTGTCATTTTAAATTGAACTCCTTCCTTTGCCAATGTTTTTGGCCAATTTGAGTTTTAAAGATATTGTATATTGGTAAGAAATGGGAGAGTGGTATAGATTTAAAGAAGAATAATGCTCGATTAAAGAGTTACACTTACTTTGCAGGAAGCTTGTACATATATCCCTTTCCTTCATCACTCCATGCAATCACACGGTCAGTGGAAAGAAAATCTGCGCTTATCCAGCGCTCTGATCTTGGGGCTTGAACACTACACAGGATTGAGAAGTCTCCAGCATCATAAATCTGTTTAAAATAATCAAAAGAAAACAATTTAGAAGGCAATCTGATTTTTACAAACAGGAACTCTGAAACAATACCCACCTGCCAGTATTTGGCGCAAACAATAACAACAGTTCGCTGATTACCCCCACAACAGCTCATGCACAAGGCATTCAAACATCGTATTTGCTTGCTCTCATGCTCATAATGTGGCTCAGTCGCTTTTGATTCATTGCCTTGAAGTGTCCAAACTTTAACCATACCCGTGGTTGTTAGTCCCAAAATAACATCATCTGATAATAATGAAGAAAAAATTAGAAACAGTAAATAGGCGGGAGGAAAAAAAGAAAGAGGGACAATTACGAATCACGAGCAGCCGGAAAAGAGGAGGAAAGAAGGGATTGGTTTTCGTCTGAATCTTTCTCACCTTTCCTCTTGGCAGGACGGAGTACATGTAATGCGCTGATCCAGTCAGGTGACATTCTGCTTGAAAGAGTAAATAGTACCTCTAAACTAAAAGGGTCCATGATTAAAACTTCTGAATAGTAACCATTGCAAAAAAGTCGGATGTCATCACTGCCACACATGTGATATGCCTGTAACGAGTTAACAAAGTTGAATGAAAACGGCCCCACAAAAGGGATAGGTCCAGATTACAGGCCTCTTTGTAAAGAAATGTAATATTCAACTTACCTGCATATTTGTGTGAACATATGGCAATTTGACAACCTCTCTACATTTTCCATCAACAAGATCCCATGTGCACATCTCTCTGCAAGGCAAAAGACAAACTCATTACCATACAAGCATAACAGACAATTAATATTTGACAAAACAAAGACATGGACCCTTATACACACCCACTCTCAGATGAGCTCACAATGTAATTATTGTCAGAAACAACTGATGCCCGAGCCAAACAAAGAATAGGTGCTGTATGGCCGACAAGAAGGCACCTAGGAGTCATCTAAAGGAAGGAAAGAAACATGAAAAAGAGGTCATCATAGTAAAATGTCACAAATGATGTAAATCATTATAAAAATATGTACCTGAAGTGTGTCTGGATCAACCTGCCACAGACATATTTGCCCATCATAACAACCAGTAACAAGGGAGCGCTGATCTCGTGACAAGAAAATGCATGATATGCAATGAGTCGGAGCAGACTTCCCCCAAAGAACGACAGGTACGACCAAATTTGTTCCAGCTGACATTTTTAATTCAGGCTGCACCTGTAAAAAAAATAAAAACTTAATAAGATGGTCACTTTAAAGCTTAAAACGTGCAGTGCAACTGAAGGGTGGCTGTTTTTGCTTCGAAATAAAAAGAAGTAAAGATCACATAACGTTCACTTGTACATGGTACCAAATCAATTTTAATAATACAAAGAAATGAAAAACTACGGCGATGCAAAAACAAGCGTAGTAAGAGGAAAATTATTTATCAAAAGAACAAGATGCTCCTTAAAAACAAATAAGAATACGGTTAATGTTTTTGACAAAAGAGGTTATGGCATAGCGAGTGTCGTCTGCTACTACTACATAAATAATGTATATGGTACCCCAATTACAATTGATGTTTTTAACATTGGCTTAATTTGACGAGGAAGAAATAAACAACACGATATATTATAAATGAAACAAGCTCGCTCAGCACCAAGGAGATATTTTTTACTAGTGTAAAATCTGAAGTGGTACATTTTCACTCACCTATGGGTGCCACGAATGGGTCAAAAAGAAACTAAAAAGTAATTACGACTATATTAAAATAGTAATGATTTGATTTGGGAGCTTGAAGGCATTCTGGATAGAAAGATCATTTCTTCAAGAAGATCTTCCACTCATCATATCACACGATCAGCTGTAAACTCCGCCTCCCTTTTTCAGTATTTTCTTGTTCCCGTTCTGCTGCTCCACAACGGGCGGGCAACCGAAATCCCAAACATGCAACAAAACTCCCTATGCATGGCCTGTAACCCCTCTTTGTACTGAAACTATCGACAATCAGTATGTGACCAAATTTGGCCACATTCAAGAGATGATTTTCGGGGAAATACGCATGGGGGAAAATCAGTCTGAATCACCATCAAAGTACTCAGTGCAATGGGGAAGTCGAGAGATTTTTGTTTAGAGTGACGCACCGTTTCGTCCCGGCTCCCTGCTCTGCGTAGCAGTAGCAGACAACAAGAAAAACCCCTGTGCTGAAGTTTAGGGTAAGGGTTATTATTTATGGCACCGCTCTTTATATAGTCAGTGACTTTCATTGTGATATGCAAGACCAGCACTCGCCCCCTGCCTGTGATTTTGTTGGTGTGAACTTGTGAGGGAGACTCACGGCCTGAGCCAAGCTTGCAGTGCCAGTGTGTGTAACGTGGTCTCTGTAAGGTTATGCGCTTCTTTGTGACAGTAATCTGTTAAAACGATGAAGTGTCACTACGAAGTTCTGGATGTCCCTCGCGATGTCAACAATGAAGATCTCAAGAAAGCTTACAGAAAAGCTGCCCTCAAGTGGCATCCCGACAAAAATTTGTCGAATCCTGACCTTGCCAAGGAACAGTTTCAGCTTGTGCAGCAGGCTTATGAAGTCCTGAGTGACTCTCATGAGCGTGCTTGGTATGACGCTCACCGAGATGCCATTTTGAAAGGAGGTTTGGGAGGTGACTATAAGGATGACAGCCTGGACGTGTTCCCGTACTTCACAACGTCATGCTTCAAAGGCTTCGGAGATGATGACGGTGGCTACTATGCTGTTTATCGTGAAGTATTCAACAAGATAGCTGCAGAAGACTCTGAGTACATGGAAGATGGAGACAGTGATTTTGAAATACCCTCATTTGGCAACTCTTCAAGTGATTTTAAAGAAGTTGTGCAACCATTTTATGCATACTGGCAAGATTACTCAACAAAGAAGTCTTTCTCGTGGCTAGACCAATGTGACATTAGAGATCTTCCTAACAGACGCATAGCCAAACTTGTGGAGAGAGAAAACAAAAAAATCAGGGACAAAGCACGCAAGGAAAGAAACGAGCAGATTCGCAACTTAGTAGCTTTTGTACGCAAGCGTGACAAACGTGTACAAGCTCAGGCTGAAATAGTAAAGGCAGAGCAAGCTGAGAAGGCCCGCCTGCTTGAAGAGAAACGAAAGGAAAGGCTCAGGGAGCGTCTACAACAGGCAAAGGAATATAAGGAGACAGAATGGTCTAAATTTTCAAATGTTGAAAATGAGTTAAGAAACATAGAAAAATCTCTTCAAGCTGAGCATGGGGACCATGATTCGTCATCTGAAGGTGAAGCAGATGAAATGGAGGAGGAGGCTGAAGATTTAAATGCTCTATATTGCCCAGCCTGTCAGAAGTTGTTCAAAACCGATAAAGCTTTTTCAAACCATGAGAAGTCTAAGAAACATAAAGAAAATGTGGAAATCTTAAGGCAAACATTACTTGAAGAGGAAGAGGAGAATGAAGGTGAAGAGCTCGAAGATGAGGAGCTTGATGAGGAGTTAGATGAGGAAACTGGTGATGAGCAGGACAGTGAAGATAGACAAGAAGAAGATGAGGAGAGTGGTGGGGAAGTAGAGGTTTCTGATCAGAATGGCAAAGCAGACATGAATGGGGCTAAAACCATCAAAAAGAATATTGAAGAAAGTGAGGAGGAAGGAGAGAAAGTTCAGCTGGAAAATGGAAGTGATGATTCTGACTCACCCCAGGCACCATTAAAATCTAAGAAAAGCAAAAAACAACGTAAAGTTTCTATCAATAGTGATGAAGAGGATGTGGAGGAGTTTGCCATGTTGTCCAAAAAACAACGCCGAAAGCTTCAAAAGCAGAGAGTACCAGACCCTCAGAGTGACAGCGACAAAGAAGACGAGGCTGAACCCAAGAGTACAAATGATGCTGATGAAGAGTCCATATCTGAGAAGCAAGAAAATGTCCCCAAGACAAAACTAAAAGGAAAGAAAGCAAAGGACGCTAAAAGGCTGCAAAAGCAGACAGAGGCAGAGGCAGGAACAACAACCGATACTAAGGAGGGTGTCAATATAGAAAAATTATCTTCTATCAAAGTTCAATCTAAAAAGGGTAATAAAAATGTTCCAGTTGACATATCTGTGATAGATACCGAGCATGTATGCGCAACCTGTGCTTCTAACTTTAGTTCAAAAAACAAATTGTTTGATCATCTAAAGAAAACGAAACATTCAGTTTTCATTCCCAAAGGAAATTCTGAGATGAAAGATGAAAAAAAGAAGGGCAAAGGGAAGAAGAAATAATATTGTTCCATTATTGTGATATTGATGCTTGGTCTCTAATAATTTATTTTTGTCATAATAATTCAATCTCGCTGTTGTAAAGCTCAAAAACGTAGTCTCATAAATCTCCACATGATTTTGGAGTTTGACTCATTTCCTATAATTTTTTCCTGCCAACCTGCAATGTTCCACTTGAATGAAATAAATCGAACCATCTCTCTCACATTGCCTCTTTGCGTTCATCTCCTTTTCCCTGTCTACAAGTACGACAAGCTTTCAAAGAACCTTGTCGGTGGAAAGTCCTCACAATTCGGACAAGACTAAACGTACCCGCCGCGCTGCCGCGCTGCCGCGCCGTGAGCGCTGTGTTGCTCTGTTTATCGAGGGAAGCGCGCGTGCGCGGGGCGCCGCTCGCTCTGGGGAATGCTCGGCAGGAGCAGGAGGTGCCACATGCCACAGCACGTACCGTCGCGTCTGCCGCGACCGCCGCGCCCACGTCGTCCACTATCACCATTATCTCGTCTCGACAGAAACACGGCACTCGCTGGCTTGCGGCTCGGCTTGGTGCTGCGCGGCTCGCTGGGCTCTGCGGGACGCGGCCGTCAGACAGGGTCCATCTATCTAGCGACGCTCTAGACACTCGCGCCGCGTCTCCAATCCGAATATTAATAGACGGCCCGCGACGCCACAGTACGCGCGACGCCCGCCAAACTAGAGAGCAGAGTCACCGCGGGGAGGGAGGGGAGGGGCAGGTCGCGGGGTCGAGAACAAGGGAAGCCGGCCGGCTGCGGGCTCGCCGTCGCAGTGTGGTCTCCGACGAGAGCAGCGCGAGGCCGCCCCGCTGCAGCCCCGGCGCCGCCATGGAGAACTACATCCAGATCAAGACGTGAGTACGCCGGGATGGAGGGCGCGGATTGACACGTTAGGGCCGCGAACGAGGCCGCCGTCAGGCGACTGTTGCTGGGCGGACGGCGGGCTTGCGTCATGCCCTGCACTTCGGCGTCGAAGGGCAAGGCCACTGGGCCGCTGCAGTAAATGAACAGCTCGGGTACGAGGAAGCAACGGACTTCTCATGCGCTGTGGCGCCCACTATAAAGGAGAGCTAAATTTTTGAATGTCCTCACACTCCCACTCGTTTGGACCAGGATAAAGATAAAGGGACCCTAGAACAAAAAGTTGAACGTGACAAGTTGGTCATCCTGCTCTAGAGGGCGCGCGCGGGGTGCCATCCCGAACGGCCGCGCGTCGCCGCCCTCCGCCACTAGCTGTAATGCTCCGCTTCCTCGGCAGGGAGGGCACCAAGATGATCGCCAGCGCCGCCGAGAGGAACAAGCAGCCCATCCTGCAGGCCCTGAAGCAGCACCTGCGGCCCGCGGCGACCGCCACCGGGTCCAGCCTGGTGCTGGAGGTGTCGTCGGGCACGGGGCAGCACGTGGCGTGCGCCGCGCCGCACTTCCCCGACCTCACCTTCCAGCCCTCCGAGTTCGACGAGGACATGTTCGACAGCATCAGGACCCACGTCAAGGTGAGCCGGGCCGTGCCGCTGCATGCGCGCCGTGCGGCCGGGCGAAGCGAAGCGTGCCTCTGCAATCCCGAGCAGCAGTGTTCGACGTTCGACTCCCGGCTCAGGTTTAATTCGCCTTGTTCTTGCAGGCGGGAGGCTTGACCAACGTCAGGGAGCCCTTGAAAGTGGACGCGTCGGCGCCCTTCTCGCAGTGGGCAGGCGGCAATCTCAAGGCCGGCTGTCTGGCCGCCATCATCAACATCAACATGATCCACATCTCCAGTAACAAAGCCGTGGAAGGTGAGCGATAAGTTTTGCCTTGGAATTCCCTTGTCGGAGCGACCAATTCACCCGCGCCCTGTTGGCAGGCCTGTTCACGGCGGCGGGCGCGCTCCTCGGCCCCGGCGGCCGTCTCCTGACCTACGGCCCCTACGCCAACGACGGCCTCATCACCCCGGAGTCCAACGTGCAGTTCGACAGGACGCTCCGCTCCCGCAACCCGGAGTGGGGGCTGCGCGACATCAGCCGCGACCTGGCGCCGCTGGCGGCCCGGAGCGGCCTCAGCCTCGCGCACACCGAGGACATGCCGGCCAACAACAAGTTCCTCGTGTGGCAGAAGGCGGCGTGAGCCGCTGCCTCATGCCTGCCTGTGCATTCCCGGGCTGTATTGCCCCGCGTGGAACACTGGGACACGCGGGGCCGATCTCAAAGTGGCTCAAACCTCATTTTATTATTTTTGTACTGTTCTACAATGTTCTGATTTGTCGCGATGATGCTTCTATGAAATTTATGACCTCGTAAAATAAATAATTTAATCGAGTTTGCATGATTTTTCCTCCACGAGTTACTAAACGGCGAATGCGATGACGGCGGCACTTCCGCCATGGCCGCTCGCGGGGCTTCCGAGCAACCTAAGGGGGCGGTGTGGCCCACACCGTGGGGCGCAGTGCCTTCGACCGTCTCTCTCTCTCGCACTCATAGTGGGTCTCGTGGAGCTGCGAGAGAGACAGCGACCGTTTGGAATGAGTCTACAGCGTGAGTAGCGCCGCGCGGGCGCCATGAGCGCCATGGAGTGGGAGGGGGAGGGGGGCGTCGCAAGGCGTCGCGAGTCCGGGGAGTCCGGGGGGTGGCCCATCGATTGAGCCCCCTTCGCCCCAGCTGGCCGCCCCAGCCGCCCCTGCCCCCCACCCGTTGCGCCCCCTCGAAGCCTCCGCGCCTCCGCGCCGTGAGGAGGGTAGGTCCGCAGGGGCGTGCGCATGTCGGTCGCCAGTAGGCTTCGCGCTTCGCGAGCCTCGCCAAGGCTTCGCCGCGTCGCCGCTTCGCCGTGCACGCGCGTGGCGTCGGGGGCGTTGGGGCCGTCGGGGTACTCGCTGGTGGTGCCCGCCTGCCGCGACATGACGGTCCTCACGCCCGTGCCCTGTCACGGCCAGGGCAGGCGCCGTCGCAGCCCCTGAGCACGGCGTCGACGCGAGGCCGCGCATCTTTCCGCCGCGGGTACTTGGACGCGCTGCTGGCACTGCTGGCACCTGTAACGCGCTGCCACTGTAGGTGTCGCGCGTGGCGTGGCGTGGCGGGACGTCCAGAGCCTCCGCGACGTCGGCGTGCTAATCACCACGGAGCCTCGGCCGCCGCCGCCGCCAGCCCCGCGCGGCGCCCTAGTCAGTACGAGCGCGCTAGCAGGCGTCGTTTCCGCCGTTGGCGCGTAGCCGCAGCTTTCTCGGGGCACCTGGCGAAGCGGCGCGCCGAGCACGGCCATGGCCATCTTCAAGTGCTGCTTCGAGCCCCAGCTCGGCGACTTCTTCGAGCCCGTCGTGCAGAAGTGCACCGACCCGGGCTGTAAGTACTGCTCGCCGTGCACTTGTTCCCTGTCCCTGCGTGTCGTGGCTCTCCCGACACATAGCGGTGTGCAGTGTACCTCCCAATCGTTGTGTCCTAGATACTCTACTTCTAGAGTTCCGACGCGGAATGCCTCGGTAACAATGCACGCGACAAGCGCAATAATGCCACTCATCGTGCCCCTCACGCCATCGCACCGAATGCCACGACACTCACTCAACTTACTGTTAAATTTCAACATCATTGTTCAGGCATTTCACCCTACATCACCTTATTTACTTTCACGCATTGATTGACATGTCAGGGGGAAATGTCAGACGAGTCAGCAAGAATTTACGACCGGCGTATTGGTGAGTGCGAGCGCGTGAAGATTGTCACCTGTCCCTGTCACTGTGCTGCGCGGCGCTGCGGCCTGATTCGAACCGAGCGCGCGAGAGCGGGGAGTCAGGGTTGCCAACACGAATAAAAATATGAGTTAAAGCTGTCAGGACCGAACGCATAAACATTGAGATGGGTTTCGGAGGAATGTATTGCGGGTCAAGAGTGTCGTCACTCATTTTCGATCAGTCAAAACAATGTTTTCAACGAATATATGGTTGATGTCTCTCAGGGCGTGTCAAAGTCAGGCTGCGCCGTGACTGACATCACGGCACCAGCAAGACAAGCAGTAATCAATGAACTTATGTCAAGCTCATCAGGGTTAAATCTCACTGACACATGGGCATTTTTAATTTAAAGAGTCAGGGACATAGTCTGCTATAGGTGTACAGCCTTTCAAGTGAATTTGTCGGTTGAAATCAGTTTACAAAGCCCGGCTGGCTGGGCAGACAGAAAGCTAACCTTTAATTTCCTTGCAAAGGTAGCAGAAAATGAGTCGAGGTAATAACAGCATGTATCAACATGTTTTGAATTTGCTAACGTAGATAGTGATCATGCCATTTTATGATATGTTACATCGACAAATTTGATCCGTTTGTGTTGTCAGTCCCATTTACTAGAATGGTAACATCAGGACACTGACTAGGCACAATTTTGGAAATCTGCTATTCTTGTCCTTGATTGTTTCCTTCTCGGGTTTTGGCCGGACATGGATTTTAAAAAAAATTAGAAGATTGATCATTTTATTTCAAACATTTTTCCTTTAATTTATCCAACTATAATTTTTTGCATGTCCTTTAACACAAACAACATTTGCACAGTGTGTGCAAGGACCATATAATGAATGAATTTTTAATGACTCAAGTTTTTTGTATCTTTTGTAGGTTGTTGCTGGTGCTGCTCGGCACTGAGGCCACGCTACAAAAGACTTGTTGACAACATTTTCCCCGTCAATCCTCAGGTAATATTTTAAATTATTTCATAACTCTTTCGAGCAATCTGGGCCGGATGCAGTACCTAACTGTAAAACTTTCTTTTCTTATTCTTTCAAAATTTTCAGGATGGACTCATTAAGAACAACATGGAAAAGCTCACGTTTTATGCTTTGTCATCTCCTGAAAAGCTGGATCGAATTGGAGAATATCTATACCAAAAAGCAGCAAGAGATATTTATCGGAGACGAAATGGGTAAGCATTTCACCAAATATGATATGGTGTAAATTTTTCAGAGGTTATAATGAGAATCCTATGTCTATTTTTATTGCAGGCTTGTTGTGATTGCAATGGAGGCGATGGATCAGCTTCTCCTTGCATGTCACGGTCCTACTTTGAATCTTTTTGTTGAGAGCTTTCTCAAAATGGTACAAAAACTGTTAGAGTCAACTGAACCTCAGTTGCAGATTCTTGCCACACAATCCGTAAGCTTTTATTTGCGAGAAATATTCATTTGTTTTGGATTTCCTTACATACCTTGCTAACTAATATTCTTGGTCATTTTAGTTTGTACGATTTGCAAACATTGAGGAAGACACACCATCTTACCATCGTCGGTATGACTTCTTCGTCTCCAAATTCTCAGCTATGTGCCACAGCAATCACACAAATAGAGAATGGTGTAATAAGATAAGACTAGCAGGAATACGTGGCTTGCAGGTACTACACTTTTATTTCGATGGTGGTGTTTATTACTAATGTTGAAATTTGGGATTTTATTTTGTTCTTACTTTTTCCTAGGGTGTTGTCAGGAAAACAGTTTCTGATGACTTGGTTGAAAATATTTGGGAACCAGTTCATATGGATAAAATCATGCCGTCCTTGTTGTACAATATGCAGAATACCAGGTAAGTGCATTTTTTCCTTCATCCTTTTAGAAGGATTTTTAACAAATCATGTATTGTGAATGTTTATTGTAATATTTCAGATATCCAGTCAGCCAACCAGACAGCCCAGCTCCACATGGTGAAGAAGATCGTCAGGATCCTCCAACTTTGGCTGAAACTTGCATGCGCGAATTAGTTGGGCGTGCATCATTTGGGCACATCAAAAGTGTTTTGAGGCCTGTTCTCAGGTAAGCACGTTTGAACTTTCCAGAGGAGTCTTGCTAGGTTTGTGTTCTTTTCATCCCAAGATAGTTATTAACATTATATTTTTTCCCATTTAGGCACTTAGACCTTCACAAACTGTGGGTGCCAAATGAATTTGCGATTCACAGCTTTAAAATCATCATGTTTTCTATTCAGGTAAATTGAAAGATTTATGCAATTTTTCTAGATCCTCTGCAAGTGTCTTCACTGTCACTAATTTGGCTTATTTTTCAGTCACAATACTCCTACACTGTGGTGGAAACACTTATGGCACACTTAGATGACAACTCTACTTCTAGTCCAGAAATTCGCACCAGCATTGCTGATGTCTTGTCAAAAATAATTGCAATAGCTGCGGGCGAGAGCGTTGGTAGGTGTTGTATTTTACTAAAAAAATATCAATAAAAACCCATAGTTAAAACATTTGGAAGTTCTCATCGAAAATAATGTTATTTCAGGTCCTTCCGTCTTGGAAATCATCAATTCTCTTTTGAATCACCTTCGAGTGTCTGTAAGCAAACTAGCAAAAGCAGAAGACTCAGCTCGCCACAAACTTGCAAGCAAGGAAGACTCAAACCATGAAAAACTGTATCAAGAAGCTTTGATCAATGCCTTGGGTGAATTTGCAAACCACCTCCCTGACTACCAAAAGATTGAAATAATGATGTTCATCATGTCAAAGGTCCCTCACTCAGAGCAAGAAGGCGATGTGCTTCTTCAAAGTATGCTTCTGAAATCTCTATTGAAAGTAAGTTCTTCTCAATTTCAAATGAAAATGAGATTAATCCTGGTCATAGTAATTAATTGTGAACAAATTACCGTTTTTTTAGGTTGGCACAAAGTACCAGACCATCCAGTTGAATCAAGCTTTCCCAGTAGTTTTCCTGGAACGGCTCCTAAGGATGAGTGGTGGACCCAATCCAGATATGCGACTCTTGGTCAACAAAATTCTTCACACATTATTAGATCGTCATCATAATTTGGACAAACTGCTGAAACCAACGTAAGACTAACAATTTTAAGGAATCCTAAATGTCATAAATACAAGGTTGTAGCACTGCATTACAAAATGTCATTCGTTATTTCAGGGTTGATGTGGATAGTTTGAAGCTTACAATTACCAAATCTTCTCGGTTGGATGCAATCTTTATCCGGAAGCATGGTGGTGACTTTTTCCTGACACTGTATGAAAGTCTGGAGCTTTCAAGCAATACAGTTGAGACTATTGAGGCAGCTTACACCACAACAGCTCTAATTTGTATTGAACTTGTTTGTGAAGAATCTGTTTGTGATCTACTCCGCCTTATTATGAGTATTCAAGTAGGTATCAAGACTCAGTTTTCTGTGTGACATCTCTCATATCTTTTTGTATTGTCTCCATTAACATTTCATCTCTTCAGGATCTTGCCTTGACCAGTTCAAAGTTGTCTCTGCATCAGAAATATCAACTGCATGCAATTGTAGCATCACTGCTGGTGCTCGTGCCTTATTGTGTGCCTTTGACAAGTCTTCAGTCTTATGCTGATAAGGTAAGCCACCTCTTACTTAATTTCTAGATTTATATTGAACTGAACCACTTTTTAAATGGTAAATTATCATTTTATTGTAATTAATTTTTCAGATAATTGCCACACGTATTGCCAAAGCTCCATATCTTCTTCCTCCTTTGTCAAGGGAGTATGAGTCAACTGTAGTTCCTGCAGGGGAAGTTCTCCTTGACCAGGCTCAAATTACCTCATGTCTTGCTGATGCAGGCCTTGATGCCACCCAGATTTCTCGGCCTCATGCAGGGAGTCTGCAACATCGACACTCTTGGGTAAGACCTTCTGCCTACCAGGTCAATTCTGCATGCCCACAAACTACCTATTTTTCCTCCCGGACAAAATAATTTTGAAAATTGATTTTGTATTGTTTATATTGTAGATATTGAGGGTGCTGATTGCCTTTTTTCTTGTTTTTTGGCAGGTGGACAGTGGCATGGGCGCTAGTTCTACCGAAATGAATATGGAAGTGGACAGCGTCTCATCATCTCCAGGAGTTGTGAAGGTGAAGGAAAGCTTTTGTTTTTCAATCTTAGATTATAATTACAAGTACCTCAAACTAACATTTGGTTCTTTTTCTTGCAGAAATTCCCTGAGGAGGAACTTACGTTTGAATCTCTGAAAAGAATCCTATCCCCTGAAAATGTGGAATCCAAAAAGGAAGCAGAAGAAGAGATGAGGCTCCGTCTGTTTGAAACTTATCGCAATGCACCTTTCACAGAACTGGTGCGACAAACTGAAGCAAGGGTAAATATCTTATCTTATTTCATCTCCCATGAAGTAAGGCTCTGTGAGCATGGTTTGGACTTGATTCTCTTCTTGTTTTAAGGGTGATGTTCTCAATGAGCGGCTGGATCAACTACTCAAAAAGCTGGCAGCTAAGCAAATCCCTCGTTACTTGTCGGAGCGAAGAGATGTTGAGCGAGAAAGGGATCGTGAAGAAGACCAACGATCTGAGGAAGACAGTGAAGAAGAGAGGGATCGCTTTGGCAGTCATTCTCCACATGGCCATAGCAGATCTCATAGTAGTGACAGAGAGATTCAGCTCCCTCCTGCACCTCAACCATTGTATGAGTCACTCTTCCCTGAGTTGTTTGTGTATTAGTTCAGTTCCTTTCACAAGTAGAATATGTAATGAATTTTAGAAGTAGATCAGAAGAAAATTAACAAAGAAACTTTTTCTTACATCACTTCTGAAATGTACAAAACACTCTGTTCTCTACCTGAATATACATTAAATATCACAGTTCAAACATAATATGTACAGCAATAATACTGGTACAAGTTGCTTTGTTATGAAAATGAGTTTTTGTAGAAGTTTTGTTGTTATTTCAGTATATTCTATACTGAACTCAGGATAGATATAATTTTTATAGTTAAATTACAGGAATGGAATAAACTTTATTTGTAAGACCATCCCATTTTGATAAACAAATTCTGTAGATACTACAACTTAATTAGATATGCCTGTTTAATTTCATGTGCTTATCTGAATGTGATTACATGTATTAATATTCAATCTCTTTGTTTCTGTACTCGGAGAGTATTTGTGGTGAACTTCTTCTATGGTTATATTTAAGTATTGTTCTAAGTACAGTGTGGAAGTTTCATCAACATTTCTTACATGAAATGTGGCTTTTTGAAGAGCATTTATGTATTGTTGATTGTTCAGAAATTTATGTGACAATAAGATATTGCATATAGTATTGTCTTAACAACTTGAACAGATGTTGTCACCAACAGCATATGCAAAGCAGCATATGTTAATGGTACATGTGTAAATAGTATTTTAATGTTGCTCTGGTTGGGATTTTCAAATTTTATCTTGTGTGTAAGTAAATGATGCCTGCCATCTATTTTATTTTGGCCTCTCTGCTTTTTAGTGTACGGTGAACAAAACATTTTACTAGCTCCTCTGGTTCAATCTTGAAGCTGTGATAAATGGATATGACAGAAGGTATGGATGATGTGACACAGAGAACTGGTGCTTTACCTCCTTTTAGAGAAAAGCAATCTTCAGCTCTCTACAAACTGTGAACATTTGTTATTTTTTTGTAAGTCTGTGTATCACATTCAAATTTCACTCAAATCCACATTTTTCAGATCTTTTTTCTTCTTACCCCTCTATTGAGACTATTAAATAGACTTGTTATTGATTTTGAGCATCTTTGTTTCAGTATTTATTTGCTAAACCCACATTGAGTATGTGACTCAAATAATTTTTATATTTTGAAGTAATCACTTGCAGAGGCTCTGCTAAACTCAAATTTTGGTTTACTGCTTGGAACTTGTTTATTATTCCATCTTTCTGTACCCTTTTGCCACTGCCATTCAGTTATTGTTCAATTTTGGAGAAATATTAAGTGCACCCATTCAGGATCTGTGCTTCAAACTTTGTCTTCTGTGATTTACTGCTAATGCTCATTTGAGTAACGACTTTAAAGAAACAATCCATTATAATGTTTGGTAATTGACTAGCATGTGTTTTGGATTATTATCGATCCTTGTACAATTATGGTAGACGTTTGAGTGGTTGCATGATTATGGTCAGGATGTGTTATTGTGAAGTGTTGTAAAAGATGAATAAATTTGGTTTTTTATATAAATCTATCAGTCTACTTCAGCTTGCCCTTCCAATTACGGTGGTAGCGTCAAGACACTAGACAGACACTCCCAGCGCAGATGCGGACCGCACTCATTTTTGAGCGAGTATTCCAGAGATACTCCCTGTCTGCAGGCCCCTTCTGCTCGCCTCCGTGTTTCAGTCGCGGAGTACTGCCGCACTGCCGCACTGCCGTTGCGGTGGTGCTCCGCTTGGCTTCGCTTCTGCTCGCCGCGGCCGGCGCTACCCCGCGCTTCAAAGACGCTTGTTACAAAATTGCTCGGGCCGGCCAATCAAAGATAATGAAAAAATGTGTGTTTTGGTGGCGTTCTAAAACTCTCCCTGGCCTCGTGCCGGACGAGAGCCCCGCCCCCCTCCCTGCCCCGGAATTAGGGATTTTTCGGCGTGCGCTGCCCAGAGGAACTTGGCAACTTCCTCGCAAGTTGTGCGGCGGGGCGGGGCGGGGCGGGGGAATTAAAACGCCAGGTTGTGGCCAGGCCAGGAGGGAAGGGCGGGGCGGTTAAAACTGTTTGCATCTGACCCGCGTAATCCCGCGGTGTGCCCGGACACCACGTTTGCTAAATCAGTTTTTACTCTGGCGCAATTTCATTTGCAAGGTTGGCAAGGCCGCACTAACAAGCTTGCCGGCGCCCTAATATCTCCGCCAGGCTGCCAGTGCCGCCAGCAGTCGTGCCGTAGTGCCCTGATATCTTCTCTTATTTCCTCTCTCTCTCTCTCTCTCTCTCTCTCTCTCTCTCTCTCTCTCTCTCTCTCTCTCTCTCTCTCTCTCTCTCTCTCTCTCTCTCCTTCTCTCCCTCTCTCAATTTCTACGCCAACTGGCAGTATTAATATGATTATGCTGGTTAGCAAGTGTGAAATGCACAGCAACAGCTGCCACCGCCTAGCTTAGTAGCAGAAAAAGGATAAAAAAAGAACAAAAGGAGAGGGACGGATTGGGCAGACCGGGCAGACGATGAACTCCAAATGGTGAAATTGTGTTTAGTGGGAGGGGTGGGTTTTATGAAGATGGCGCCACCATGCTGGCACCGTCGCCCCCTTTTAACTGGATCCCTCGCCGCGAGGACAGGGGAGGAGGGGTGGGGGTGGGGGAGCCCAATTCACCGTGTGGGCCCAACACGTCCCCTGCCAATAGCGCGGCGTGGCTAGGCCAGGCGTGGCGCGGCGCCCTGCACTTTACGGTGTCGCCACGTCCCACGGGCGGGGCGGGGCGGGGCGGGGCGGGGCGGGGCGCCGGCCGCGGTTAAACCGGATCGCGCACCTGCCAATTAAGTGTGGGAACGCAGAGGACTCCAGCGAGGGATGCCGCGGCCAGATAGCGCGATGGAGATACGGCATCGATTCCCCGAAGGAAGTAGTCGCATCCGCCAGTAAAGCAGCCGGGAGGTGGAGCAGCTCGGGGGTTGTTTCTCCAGACCGCCTCCTCCAGGCCACCGTCTCCAGGCGGTACGCCAGGCTGCCTCCTCCAGGCTGCGGCCTGCAGCCTCCAAGGGGCTGTGGGGTTGTGCCGTGGGGCTGTGGGGCCGTGGGGCTCGGCCGAGCGGGACTCGCTTCCCCTCGACTCCTTTTGACCAGGTGTGTACTTGGGTCGGCCATTACGGGGCAGCAGGTGGAGGCGCTCGACTCATTAAATCTCGCACGAGACCCTCCCCCGCCCCCTCCGCCTCCCCCTGCGTCCCCTCCGTCGCGGCTTCGCGTAAGAGCGCATTGTAATTCCACAAAACATTGAATAAAGTTTAAGTGAATATGCGGTCGCTTTGCACCTGAGGCCCCGGCGCGCCTCGGCGCCTCGGCGCCTCCTCCCCGAGGCGAGACCCAGAGACCCAAGCCCCGGCCCGGCGGCCCCGGCCCGGCCCTCCCCGACGGCGCCCTCCTTGCCGAGGAACTTGCTCACGCTTCAATGAAGCGTGATGATGTTGGGGTCGATCTTCCCTCTCGCAGGTAAGGAGCCGAGCCGCCGAGCCGGGCGGACCTCCACACCGTCGGCGTGGGCCGCGCGGGGCCGGGCGGGGCGGCCTAACCCCCTAACTGGAAATTGTTGAATTGGCTCTCGCCTGCTCGGGTCCAGGCCCAGGAACCAGGAGGTCCGTGTCCGTGCGAGTCAGCCCGGCCGGTCCGCCAATAGCCGCCCAGGTGTGGTGGGCAGGGCAGCCTAGCCCGGCGTGCTGGCGAGTTCCGCGGGCCGGGCCGCCTAAGCTGGCGGGGGCTCAGCGGAGGGAGCGCGGGGGCGGGGCGCGCGGCCAGCAAAGCCAGCTGTGTGGACACGGCTCTCTTTTGCCGCGGCCTTTCTTGTCGGCGTGTGACCGCCCGGCCTCCCACGTCCACCTGTCTGTCTGTCTGTCTGTCTGTCCGTCTGTCTGTCTGTCTGTCTGTCTGTCTGTGCGTCTGTCTGTCTGTCTGTCTGTCTATCTATCCATCTGTGCGTCTGTCTGTCTGTCTGTCTGTGTGCCTGCCCGTCTGTGCGCCTCCTAAGAGCTACCCCCAGGCTTTTTGCGCTAGAGCGCGGGGGGCTCGTTGGGATGAATAATGCAAGTAAAATATGTGTTAACATCGGGGCACTTGATGCGGCAGTTTGTTAAGCTTAATCGGCCTCTAATTTCACGAGCGACGTTAGCGGTGGGGTTGGGGCGGGGGGAAAAGGGAGGGGGGGCGGCTTGATCGGATGCTGCAGATAGAGTGGTGGTGTGGTTTGTGGGAGGGGGACACGGGGGGCACATGCACAGGGACAAAGGCCAGCGAGCGGTCAATCTGCGGCCGTTTCGCCGAATGGTGCAGCTGGCAGCGCGGCTGCGTGGCTGACGAGGCGAGGTCGAGCGCCCTGGGCCGACCCGCCACGCAGGCGCGTCCGGCGGGCGGGCCTACCGAGCCGGGCGGTCCCGTAACCCGGCCGAGAACGCCGGGGAAACCTGGTCAGTAAACACACACAGACACACACACACGAACAACGCACACAGCAATAACTCACGTTGGCTCGTCCAGCACGGACGGCGTAGAAGAGGCGGCGAAAATAGAAATAATCCGCAAGCGAGAGAAACGGCGTGGTGAAATAGAGTGCGTACCCAACCTGTAAGCTACTGAAAAGACCGAGGGAAAGACGCAGTTCTTTCTGATCACCCAACGGAGACACACACGAAGTGCCCGGCCGTGCTTCCCTGCGGCCAGGCTCGGCCAGGCTCGCCTCGGCCCGGCCCCCCAGCAGGATCGTGCGAACCTCTATTATCTGCAGCTGAGTCAGTGGCAGAGAGGCTTTCGTATAAATATTGCCCCCAAAACGGTTTTCAGCTCATCTGTCGCGGGGGAGGGGGAGGGGGGCTGTGTGCGCAGGGCGGCAGGGCAGCAGGGCCGCTTTACCTCCCGGCAACGAGGACGAGGCGCTGAGCCAGCGAGCATTTAACTAACAGGCGGGCCGACGGCCGACGGGGAGGGGGGAGGGGCGCCGCCAATTTCATAAACACATTTTTCGCCGCCGCTAAAAGCGCACCCAGACGGACGGACGCATATTGTTTCTCGCGCCAAATTATTTTTTGAGCGCGAAACCTTTGCGCCTGCGGAGCGGGCCGCCGCGCGGGCTGCAAGACGACGGTGGTGCCCTCGGCTGCGTCAAGATGGCGGCGCTTGGCTCGACTCGGCTGCGGCCGCCGCGGTGCAGTATTTACTAGACCACCGCAGGCCAGCCGGGATGAGACAACCTGCCTGGCTGCCTGCCTGACTGCCTGCCTGGCTGCCTGCCTGCCTGCCTGCCTATGGCGTTGGCCTCGTTTGCTTGCACAATCTTGTGGCACTGCACACATAAAGGTGCTGACGGGCTGCTTCGGCCGGAGTGGCGAGGCTGCGAGGGCGAGGTGGCACCCCATGGCGGCCATGCGCCGCCGGGGGCCTCGCCGAGGGGGAGGGGAGGGGGCGGCCCTAAACTGGCCGTTCATTATGAATATAGACGGGTAATCAGACGACGTGGGCCCGGCCGGCCCGGGGCGGGGCGGGGCGGGGCGGGGCGGGGATTGGGGCGGAGGGCCGCACTGACCGCGTCCCGCACCTCGGGGTGGCGGGGCGGGGGTATTATCAGCAACTCGAATGGTAGCAGCAGCCTGACAGCGTCCGGACGAGCTCCGCCGGAAAGAGGGTGCGGCGTGGCAGGGCGTGGCAGGGCGTAGCCGGTGCCCCGATATGCATGACTGCTTCTCTCTCAAAACCTTGCAAACTATGTCGAGGCATTGCCAAGAAAATGGTTGTCATTTACAAATTATTTTTGTACTTCGTGCCTTCCATGCTCCGTGGTACTTGGTTCGATTTCCGCCGGGCTCCTCGTGCCTACCCTTCCGCCCTTCGCTCGGCGCTTCGAGGTTCGGTCCGCAGTAAATCGCCACCTGCACCCGTTTCCGTGAAATCGTAATGGCGGAGCGGCGGAGCGCTGCAGCCCGAAGCTGGTTCTCGCGCAGTTATTTGTTTCTTCCTCTCGCGCCCATTCACGGTGCAGCAAGACGGCGCCGTATTCATTGAGCCAATCACAGCGCAGAACGCCCTAGCGCGCTCTCCCTCACACCCCGCCCTCTCCCTTGGCGTTTCTAATCATCCTTTATGAAAAGAATCTGCTCCTCGCCTGGCCTGGTCAGGCAGGCCGCGCTGCTACCGCCGCTGCCGCGCCTGCCACTGTCGGCTGGCTGGCTGCCTGGCCCTGCCGCCTCTCCAGAGCCTCCAGAGCAGATTGCAGGCAACGAGGGGGAAACTAAATAATATAAAATGTCGACACGATTTCCCTCCGAAAAGTCTGGAACAGCTCACAATTCGCGGACTAAGTTGCATGCTGAAGAAGCCGGCCCCGGAAGCTGGCTCTATCGGACCCGCACGGCCCGCGCGACGTCCCCCCGCCACCGCCCCCGCCGCCAAATTGAATTGCGGGGTTGCTCAGGGAGGCGCCGTGCCGTGCCGAGCTGAGCCATGCCGTGTTCTCCCCGCCCAGCTCGACCCCGTCGTGCTTAAAAGTCACGCCTCGGGAACCTAAGAAACAGAGAGCGAAAAAAAGGGGCTGCCTGCTGGGGTGCCCCGCCAGCCCGGCCCGCCCGGTCGGGGGTCGGTCTTTTCCCCAATTAATCTTGCATGCGATCAGCCGGGCTACTTGTCAGCCTCCTTGTCCACGCGCAGCGCGGCGCACACAAACAAGGCGTCCGGGCTGATGGGGAGTTCATCGGGGCACTTTGGGGCGGCACGGCCTCGGCGACGGCCTCGACGACGACCTCGGCGACGACGCCACAGTTTTGAATCACCCCATCAGGAAAAACACGGCGATGCTGCTCCGGCAGTGCTGCGCGATGCTGCTCTCTCTCTCTCTCTCTCTCGCTCGCTCGCTCCGTTGGGGCCCATCTTGTAGCGGCTGCGTGTGTGACGACCTGCAGGGGCGGCACGGCATCAGCAAATATTAATGCATGTTTGCCAACCTGATTAGCGCGTCTCGGGCCATGAGGCACCACGACGCCACGGGCCATGGAGTGGGGCGGCCAGGGGTGCCAACCTCGGTGCCCACCTCGGTGCCCACCGACGCATCAAGTCGCTGACGAGGGGGAGAGGCGCAGCAGCCGACGCGACGCCACTGCGAATAGTTGGGGCTGACATTATCGGCACTTTGTTATCCGTTTCCCACCGATATGCTTGCGTGTAAACGTTTCCCTGGGCGTGTTCGCTTCCACCGTGGGTGCGTGTTAGTGCGTGGGTGAGCGAGCGAGTGTGTGTGTGTGAGTGCGTGGGCGCGCGCGTATGTATGTGTTGGTGAGGGTGCGCGCGCCCGTCCCTCCCGTTCCATTGTCAGGCTTATCTACCGTGTCCCACATTGTGACACGTGTAAGGAGGAAGCCCCCCGTCCCGCCCCGCCGCCCGCGCAGTCCCGCCTCCCTCCTCATCACGTCTTCTCCACGGCCCCGACTGTTGTGTTGAATCTGTTGTCGCAATTCACAGACAGGTTTGCCCTGCCTGCCTGCGGGGTGGCGGCCGGAGGCGGCGGCAGCACGACGCTTATTGTCACCGTCGGGTTGCTGCAGCCGTGTCGCCGGCACGCCGTGGCCGTGGCCGCCGTGGCCTCGCCCGTCAGGACCTCAATGGGCCGACCGGCCTGGCCGCCGCCGGAACCGGCCCAAGTTTGAGACAGCGAGGAAGGAACCGTGATAGCGCGTCGCACAGCGTCAGGGCGAGGAGCAGCGAGAGCCGCAAGGCCAAGTTATGTGTGGGGAGGATCAGGCCCGAAATCTGGAGGAGTCGCTGGGGAGCGGCGGGGCGGGGTGGGCGGGGCGGGGGCCAGAAGGTGTGGACGACCCCTGGGACCAGGCGCGGCCAGGAACGCCGCCACGGGGAACTTGACGGCGGGGAAGTCCACACGGCCACAGCCGCCCCCAACGAGGCCTCTGTCGTGGTGGCGCCCCCCCTGCGAGGCCGCCTCCGTGCTGCGGCGCCGTGCCGCCGTGCTGTGCCACCGTGCTGTGCCGCCGTGAAGGGTGTTATGGATTCTGGAGGGCTTTGGACCGAACGAAAGTCGTAAAGGGCGGGCCACGGCCACACCCACGAGTCCAGGGGGCTTTGGAATGACAAATGAACATCACCCGGAGAGGAGGGACCGCTGCGCAGCCGCTGCGCTGTCGCTGCGACAAGGTGTTGAGGCGGCCATCCAGAGGAGCTGGAGGTGCCAGGAGCCGCCAGACAAAGGAGTAATAGAAAAAGGGAGCGGCAAAGCGCGGCGGACGCAGCGTGGCGCAGCGAGGCGCAGCCTGGCGCAGCGCGGCAATAAGCAAAGAGCCAGCGACTCGCAGCAACGCCAAAGGACGGCCAGGGCGGACCGCCAGGGCTAGAGAAGCCGAGCGGGGGCTGCAGCTCCCTCTGCGAGCCAAGCGGGGCAGGAGCTCCCCTGCGAGCCAAGCGGGGCAGGAGCTCCCCTGCGAGCCAAGCGGGGCCGGAGCTCCCCTGCGAGCCAAGCGGGGCAGGAGCTCCCCTGCGAGCCAAGCGGGGCCGGAGCTCCCCTGCGAGCCAAGCGGGGCAGGAGCTCCCCTGCGAGCCAAGCGGGGCCGGAGCTCCCCTGCGAGCCAAGCGGGGCCGGAGCTCCCCTGCGAGCCAAGCGGGGCAGGAGCTCCCCCTGCGAGCCAAGCGGGACTGCAGCGCCAGAAGACTGGCGGAGGCGGCCAGAACCCCGGACGCGTTTTGGAGCCTCAGAGTTGCTAAATGGGTGCCAAACCGAACGTATGACTCCACCATGGATTGCTCTCCGAACGTGGAATCCATTGGTGGCGCCACACGCTCGGTTCGAGTCCTTTTTAGCGACCCTGGAGCTCAAAACGCGTCTTGGCCGCCGGCGCCGTTCTTCCGGCCCACTGTGCAGCCAGCGCAGCGAGGCAGACATTGTCGGTGTCGCAGCGCGACAATGGCAGGACCACCTCAAACTGAGTACCGCTCCTTGGCCGCTGCAGCAGGACGCCGCCCGTCCCTGGTCCGCACTCTCTTTGTAGTCCGCCGTGCTGTTTCCGTAAAGAGCACTTTAGTGGAGCGATACCAGCAGTCTCGCAGGGTTGGGTCGGGGCCGCGCGCTGACCGGACTCCTTCGTTCCGTGCCGTTCCGCGCCGTTCCGTACCGCAGCTCCCGTTTTGACGTCTCCGCCAATCCTTCCCTTCCCTCCCATTTTTGATCGCGACCTTACAAATTGGGGTGGAAAGGGGGAGTGGTCTCGTCTTTACGACGCCGTTGAGTTCCCTTTTTTGTTTCGGTCCTTCGGTCCTTCGCGTTCTTTGGGTCCCCTTGCTGCGGCTTCGACAGCGCCACCCTGGAGAGAAAGGTGGGGAAGGGAGCGAATGCGGATCGAAATCCAGAGTCCAGCGACGTGCTCTCGCGCTGAAAAAAAAGCAAACAAAAAACAAGAAGGTGGCTTTACTTTGATGTCGGAAGACATAAACCGTTGTCAAATTTAGGACAGAACCAGTAGTGTGGGGAGAGGATACAGCAACAGGCGTCAGAGAAAAGTCAGAAAAAAATCCAACACGGATTAGTTTCTGAATCATTTAAGTCTGCGAGAAATTAAACAGGAGACGCGCGGCTCGGAATGCGAGTCGGAAGCCAAACCTCTGGTAAGCATAAACGTATTACGATGCCGAGAGGGCCGAGACCGAGAGGGGCAGAAATAAAGCTTTTATTGCGGCCTGCCTCCGAGCCGGCGTGGCGTGGCGTGCCGTGCCGGGCTCCGCCTTCACGGACTGCACGACCTGCTGGAGCGTCGCGCTGTCTGCCGTGTCGACGGCACTGCCGGTGCTGGCCGACCACGGCGGTGGCATCGAGGAGCGCATCAGGGATTCGGGCTTTACGAGTGTCCGTCTGTCTGTCCGTCCGTCCAGCCGTCTGCTTGTCTCGGGCAGGCAGAGAAAGGAGTCCCAAGGTGATGAATCCACCCCGGGCCGGGATGTAAACCCCGCGCAGCGCCGCGTCGCGTTTGCAACTTTTATCCTAATGTGAACGCATATCTAGCGGCACGTCGTGTTGCCAGCCTCACGGCGTGACCCGCCATCCCCGCCATCCCCGCCAGCCCCGCCAGGATGGCAATGCCAGTAATTTCACCCGCCATAAATTCGCCTGGAATTCAGGCTCGGCACACGGCGTGCTGGGAAACAGCGACTTGCGTCCTCTGCTCCTCCCCGCCCCCGGGACCCCGTGTCGCGACGGACGCGTGTACTGCTTCGCCTGCTCCGCGGCCGTGTGCGGCATGCCTGATGCGGCGCCGCTAGCGGCGCTCCGCCACTCTCCGGACGAAAGCAGCAGGTTCGCCAATCGCAGGAACTTGTGGGTTTGCAGCAGCGGTTGGCTTTCCGAGAAGCCGAGAGCGGATGGTGACTTCCCTGGACTTCCCCGAAGCCGGGCATATATGGCTCCGAGAGACAGAAGCCCGGTGGAACCGGCCAAAATCCGAGAAGCGTTTTGAGTTCCAAAGTCACTACACAGGACTCGAAACGAACGTGTGTTTTTACCAATGGATTCCTCGTTCGGGGAGAAATCCATTAGTGGTGCCACTCGTTCGGTTCGAGTCCCATTTAGCGACTCTGGATCTCAAAACGCGTCTAGAGTTTCGGCCGCCTCCGCCGGTCTTCTGGCCCACTGTGCGAGCCGAGCCGACGCGGTTTTATTCCCCTCGCAAAGTATGCAGTGTAGAGGCTTGTTTATCCCCTCGTGAAACAACGGGCGTGGCGGCGTGGCGGCGGCGTCTCTACACTGGAGCACCGCGCAAAGAGGGCCGTGTTGACCCGAACAAGATTGATTCGGCGTCGTTACTTCATGAATTCATAAATTGACTGCCTCGCGAGTGTGTGTGTGTGCGGCGGCGAAAGAGAAAGAGAAAGTGTCAGTGTGCGTGCAATAGAGAGAGAGAGAGGGGGGGGTGGTCAGATAGCGCGACGGTGGCGTGGCAGCCCGCTGACCGGATTGAAGCACCATGAATTATGGAGTTGATGAGATTTCCATCTCTGTCTTACACACATACACACACGCACCCATTGGCGCGCAAACACAAGCACCCCTGCTCTCCCCCCCCCCACACAAACACACACACACACAAGCACACACCGCATTCTCTTTCTCTCTCCATCACTGAAGCTTGCACACCGCACCGATGATGCTTGCCGTGCCGCTCTGGACGCGCTCCGTCTTTCGACTCCAGCTGTTTGCACCACGGCTTCGAAGCTGATCCCATCCACCGCATCTATTACCGCCCCGATACTCTATCGTGGGGCAGAAGGGAGGGGGGGGGGGCAGGGAGACGGCGCCCAGGTTACAGCATTACAGCAATTAGAAGGGACCACTTACGTCACCGAGGGCCTGCGGCGCGTAGGCGGCGGCAGCATCGTTTAACACGCGAACCGGAAAATTATGGATTAGCGTGTGTGATGACATCCTCACCTCGTTCCTGGCGAATGATGACATCGTGGATGACAACGTGACGGCGCCTCAGCGGGTTAGCTCGGCTTGAGGACGCGCGCCGCCCCACTGCTGCTTGCTGGCTCTCTCTCCACGTGAAATCTCTCGCCCGAGCAAAGCCCGATCTGCGAAAAAAAAATGAAACAATATATATAAAAAAAGTATATCCAGACCGGCCGAAAGCAGGAAAATAAAAAGGAACGAATAGTTCCGCGACACTTCACGCACGACCGCACGCGTGCCTGCTGTGTGCCGAGCGAAAGAATGTCTCTTTTGGAAGGGGAGCGGAAGGGGAAGGAATCACGCAAATTCCGTATGGCAGGCGTGGGGCCGTCAATCCCTCGGCACTGATTTGGACCATCGAGGAGGGGCTTGGCTCCAGTCCGCTCCAGTCGCCGCTCCACCGCGGGGTTTTGTCTCTCTCTCTCTCTCTCTCGGACCTCCCCCTCCAACCCGTTGTTTCTCTCTTGTTTCTATTTTTTTTGCTTTCTCATTTCACTTTTTCTCACCCCGAACCCCTCGTTGGCACGATTGATCGACAAACACGGCCACACAGTCAAAACACTCACACATATTCACACACACACACACATACACGCACACACACACACATACACATCACACACACACGAGGCGTCGCTGCGAAGCGCGGCAGGATAAACATTTCCCGATACGCGTCGCGCTTCTTTTGTTTTATTGAAAAATTAGCGCGCTGCCGACAGTGACTACAGTGAGTGGCCGCCGCGTACGCAGCAGAAAGCTAGGAGTCATTCGCTGCCGCTTCACCGCTTCAGCGCCTCACTGCTTCACACCACTTTACCACATCACCGCTTCACCACACCACCTCAGCACCTCACCGCCTCACCACCTCACCAGCTCCCCGCTTCACCAGCTCCCCGCTTCACCAGCTCACCGCTTCACCAGCTCACCGCTTCATCGCTTCACCAGCTCACCGCCTCGCTTCACCTCGGCCTGGAGGGCAAAGATAACGGCCACCGCGTCCCATTCGCGCTCGGCAGCCAAAGCTGCTGCTCTTTCAGCGCGCGGCCGATGGCACGTACACAGTGTATGGGCGTGTGTGTTTGTGCTCACGGATGTTTTGTGAGGGTGCTCCTGTTCGGCGCGCAGGTCGCTGCGAGGTCCTCGGAGACGCCGCCGATGGGGACGACGGGGTCGTCGGGGACGTCGGGACGTCGTCGGTGGGGAGCTCGGTGGGGAGGGCGAGCGCCCTGAGCCCCGCCAAGCCCCTGCAAGCCCCCGCAAGCCCGGCCCGGCCTAGAGCACCTCCGTGGCGCCCGGGCGGCCCGGGGACTCGACGACGCAAGACGCAGGGCGCAAGGCGCAGGTAGTCGTTGAACGCGTTGTTTTACGCGCCGTCGCCGAGGACGACGCCGTGGAGGCGGCTCCGCACAAATCCCGCTGTATAACCATCAATACTCGGTCTGCTGGAGGCGGGGCGGGGAGCGCGCGGCTCGAGTTCCGTTGACGATATGGCGGACGAACCTGCGCTCGGGCGGGGAACCCAAACTCGGGTACAACTCTTTGGGTCTACTTAAGTACTTGGCGTGCTCTCCCCCCGCACTCTGCCGGCGTCCCATCTTCCAATAAGACCCCAAACTCACACCTGTACGCGCAGCCTCTCTCACTCACACTCACAAACAGGCACACACGGCGCACCTGTGTGTATTTCGTGGCCGGGGCCAGTGGATCCAGCACGCACAGTGGGCCAGAAGACCGGTGGAGGCGGCCGAAATTCTAGACGCGCTTTGAGCTCCGGGAGACAAGGAGGCCGTCCAGTCTCCCAGGCCATGCTACGCCATGGCTACGCCGCGCTGCTGTAGCTGCAGCCATTCGGCGGGGCGCTTTTACGGCATTGACAGAATTCGTGCACTTGCCATTCATAACTTATGAAGGTCGGGCCGGGCGGTTCGGATCGCGGCGGACACCACCTCGGCCTGTCCGCCTGTCCACCTGTCCGTCGGTCTGTCCGCCTGTCTGTCCGCTCGGCCCCCGCCTCGGGGTCCGCGCCGGGCTTGGCGGAGCACTCCAAGATGGACGCGCACTCTCTCAGATTGCCCTCCGACTGGAGGGGCGGCTAGGTGGGAACGCAACGCGCTCACTCGCACTCACAGCGATCTGGAGAGCGCGCGGTTGCTGCCCGCGCGGCCGATCCGGTGCGGCCGATCCGGTGCGGCCGGTGTCGGTGCGGCTGGCGGCTCGCGCGTCTAAATTGGCCCGGCTCGGTGGAGCGCGTTGCCGGCGTTGGCCCAAGCCGCCCAGATGGGGCTTAAAAGGGTGCGAGAGGTGCGACCAGGGCGGTGTTGGCGCGCTGGCGCTCGGCCGAGGCAGGTCGTCTCGCCACTCGGCGGCCTCGGCCTGCCCCGGCAACAAACAGCGTGTTTTCCTCCCAGCCTTCCAGTGCCTTCCAGCGCAGCAGGCGGACCCAGCGAATCCCATAGCCAATGATAACGTCAATGAAGGCAAGCCGCTCCCCACGCCACGCCTCGCACCGAGAGGGAGTGACTGGGGCCACCTGGTGCTGTTTGCCTGCCTTTCGGCGGCCGGAGGCTGCCATGCGCACCCAGTGTACCTCACCGACCTGTGCCTCATGAACCTCCCACACCTGAGCGAACGGCCGACCCACGCTCCATTGCGCCCAAGTATGCATTTTTCAGAACAAGTTTGGAGCTGCCGCCCATCTTGACGGTGTGCCTGGTTGCCTGTCTGGCTGTCTGTCTGCCTGCCTGCCTGGCTGCCTGCATGGCGCCTTACAAAACCCCCGATACGTGAAACGCTATGCGCCCCGCAAGGACATGCTGCCGCTCCACCCCGTCCTCCTGGACCGCAGCAAAGTCCCCTCAGCCCCGACTGAAAAATAGGCGCCGCTACAATCGAGAAGGCGTGGGATAAAGAGACGAAAACAACAACAGAAAAAAATCCTCAGCAGTAATCAATACCAAATTCAGCGACAGAAAGAAAAGAGTTGTCTCTGTTTTTCATCTCGAGTCCTGACACTGCTCGTCCGCAGCGTCGCTGCCTGCAGACTGCGTTTTCGTCGCTCTGTCTCCCTCGCACTCATGGTGCGCCCCCAATAGGTGCGAGAGAGACAGAGCGACGAAAGCGACTCTCAGTGTGCTGGTCGGCCCGTCGGTGCATGCTGGCTGCAGACGCTGCGCCGCGAGGCTGCGCGAGGCCGACGAGCCGACGGAGCGCCACCCCTTCCCGTTCCTCGTTCCATTACCGTACCCGCGGCGCCATGGCGGCGCTCTGCGCTCTTTGTCCAAAACAGAAAATGAAGGTTTGCCTTTGTTCGCGGAGAGTACAATCATCACCCGTATTCACAGGCTCGAATATCAGACCACTCCCCCGCCCTCCCTCCGGCCGCTGTCCCTTCGCTTGTCATCGCGAAAGCTTCCTCCTCTCTCTCTGTGAGTCTCTCCTGTGAGTCTCTCTGCGAGTCTCCCTGCGAGTGTCCCTGCGAGACTGTGTCCCCGGAGCCCCCAGGCGTCCTCGGGGCGACTGGCGCGGTGGTCGCGGGGCGCTGCGCGCTGCGCGGTCCGCGAGTGTGACTGCTGAGGGCTGCTGGGGGCGGCGGCGTGCACTCCAAGCCCTCCAACGAGGGCCTCGGGAAGGCGAGCCCCGCCAGGCCCCGCCAGGCAAGGACTGATTAACATTCAGAAAGAATGCCGACCGCAAGCAGAGCGAGAGGGAAGAGGCCGGGGCTGCCAGGGCGAGAGAGAGAGGAGAGAGAGAGAGAGAGACAGAGAGAGGAAGGTAAACTGCAGCCGAGTGATTGTCGGCGGAGTGGACGTGACGAGGCATCGCCAGACCGCGAGGCATTTCCCTAAAAACGAGAGAAAATCATCGAGCGATTTCATTTTCCCCCTTTCCACCTCTCCCTTAAAAATGTGTCGAGTTGCTTATCTTTTTTGCCGCGCGGTGCAGCCTCCCCACCTGTTCGCGGCCCTTGCTTAATGTTCCCAACTCGACGCATAACTGCGAATTTATAGCTGCTTTTCTCCCGTGCACAGTCACACGCACACACTCACCTGCTCACACACACACACGCACGCACGCACGCACACAGAGGCCCATGCCTCAAGCAAACAACAGCAAGCCCAAACTTATTCCCGGGGCTGTTTTCGGGCCTCACACCGCACACCAGTCTAACAAAGCAAATGTTTAAACAAGATACGACTGGCCTGATTTTACACGCCGCTCCGCCGCTCCCGCATGGGCGCGCCGGCGAACTTGTGCGTGTGTGTGCGTGTGTGTGCGTGTGATCATCCTACACGGAAAAGGAGTCACGACGACAAGCCGTTGTGGTGGGCAGGCACACACTGTAAAAGAGGAATGACTAGGAGGAGACAGAGCGACGAAAACGACTCTCGGAATCGGTGTACTGGATGGCGATAATGACCCAGGCGACTTCGGCGGCCTGCCCCTCCCATCCCCCTTTCACCTCGCCCTGTCTGCCTCTCCTCTCCCCATCCCCCAAACCTGCCCTTCCGGCTTGCTTCCCATCACGTAGTCAAACACGATCAGCCGTTATAACGGTAAAAAGATGAGGAAAAAAGTGAAAAAATAAAATAAAATTGCCGAGCCTCCGAGGCGGCGGGGGGATCATCAGAACTATTTTATTGGCATCAACTTTGCAGGCGCTGGCGGTGCTGCTTGGGAGAGATGGGAGAGAAGGGGGCCTTTGAATATAAGGAATCACAGTGCTGGAAGCTCGGGGTGTCACTTTAAGCTCCCGGGCCTCGGTCCCGAAGCACCGTGGGGCGCGGTGGACGGATAAAGTGTCCCCTTCGCTAGTTCTTTACGAGTGGTCTTACCACGAACCACCTGCCTGACGAATGCATCCTCGGCGTCCCCTGTTCACTTTGCATCCTTTGCTTTTCTACAAACAGTTTCATTGTTTTAAAAACATCTTGGCATTTTTCAGCTTATTCTCAACAGTGCTACCGCCTGGGGGAGGTGGCGGTGTGGTCGCGGAGCGGCGAGTGGCGCCCTCACCTGCGCGCTCCCTTCTTGTGCTGCAAGATGAACCGAATGTAACGTGATCTGTAGTGTGCGGGGCGTGGCGGGGCGTGGCGGGGCGGGGTGGGGCGTGGCGGGGCGTGGTGGGGCGGGGTGGGTCCGTCCTTCGGGACGAATAAAACGCATTCCAGCCATGCATGAGTGCAGCATGACGGACGATGGGGCCGTAATGTCCAATTAGGCGCGGTTCGAGGAAAAAAAAAAGAAAAAGAGAGAGACGACCTTTTTGCATTTTGGATATGGAATAGTGATTGCGTCTGGCGGGAGAGAGGCCGAACCGAAACGGCGGTGTCTTTCAAAAGATGTTTTTAAAACGAATCTCGTTTATTTGCTTTCCACTTTGTATCCAAAGACACATTGCGGCCCATCATATTGTTCCGTGAGTTTGTCTTTTTAGCTCGATGAGTGAATAGGGCTTTAATAAAACGCACCATGTAATCCGTGCTCGCTGGGCCGGGCCCGGCCGTGGCGGGGCGCTGCTGGGTTCGGGCGGGGCGGGGGGGGGGGGTGGGGTGGGGTGGGGCGGGGCCGGCTTACCCAATAATGGTCCGACAAGTTTGCCGATTACAGAACCGCCAAGTCAATCGTGTGATTCTTGTTGGCGTGGCGTGCCTCAGTGATTGCTGGAGGACGGCCCGGCGGGGCCCCTCCTCTGGAGCCTCGCCGTCTCGCGGCCTCTGGAGCGGCGCGGCTGGAGCCAGAATGCCAGACGGCCTGGAGTAGTTTCCAGGTGGGGCAGTCCGGCCCTCGCCGAAGTAATAATCTGTTATCTTCATTGCTGTCTCGCCTGGCACGCCTCCCCCAGCCAGCCGCCGACCCCCACCCCGCCGCACCCGCCGCACCCGCCCCCCCGCCCCGCCCCGCCCCGCCCCGCCCCGCGCACGACCGCAGGGGCCCCATCTTTCAGAATAATCCCAAATATGCGTCTCGCAAGTACAAGGAGAGAAATATTATTGATGTCCCCGACGGGAGATCGTCTCCCTTCTGTTGTTATTGTTTCTGGGCCACCCCAGCCCGCCAGGCGGGCGGGCGGGCGGGCGGGCAGGCAGGCGGCTCCCCTCTAGGTGTAAGGGAGAGCCTGTCACGTAGCTCCAGCCAGGGCGGCCAGGGCGGCCAGGGCGGCCAGGGCCCCGAGGACACCGCAAAGCAGATAAATAGCCGGGCTTTGATTTATCGCTGCAATACATTCAATTACTTTCCAACTAAACAATACGCTGAGCGTCGCCGCACCTGCCGCACCGGAGCAGAAGCTGTCCGGGGTTCAACTCCCCGCGAAGGCTGCCATTTTTCCCCTTTCCGTCCGGGAGCGGGTTAAGGATGGCGGCTTGGGGCGCTAGTGGGCGTCGGCCAGCCGTTCCCCGGACGTTCCCGCTCACCTGCAAGCGCTTCTCTCCGCTCCGCCCCGCTTCACCCTTTGCCGAACCCTCAATAATTCAGCAACCACTCAACTCCGCCTTTACCGCCGCCTTTTTATTTTCAGTGCCGCTTTTTTTCCGCCTTCCAATCCAAATTCGCCGAGGAAAAAATATTATTGGATGCGTGCGGTTATGAGCAAAGATGGGGGACGCGCCATGAATGGCAATACGATGAGTGAATCCCGCTCGGCGCGGCTCGCACCCACACTGGAAATCCACGAGAGTGACGTCATATTTCCGCCCGGCGCCACCAGTGGATTCCTGGTTCGGAGAGCAATCCATTGGTGGGGTCACACGTTCGGTTCGAGTCCCATTTAGCGACTCTGGAGCTCAAAACGCGTCCGGGACTTTGACCGCCTCCTCCGGGGAGGGAGGCAGCCGTGCCGGGTGGGCCGCACGGCGACAGGGCTGCGTGGCGGGACTGCCACGCCAGCGGTTCCAACCTTTCCGGCTCGCGCCCCAAATTTAAAGCAAACCGCGACCCAGTAATTCGCGACCCCACGGGACCCCCATTTAACATGCCAGGGCGTCTGCCCGAGGCGGGCATTTTGCCGGCTTTGATTTACAACTGGCTTTACCTTCATTTACTTTCCATTGTTACGGAGTGCTATTTCGTCTTACTTCGGGAGCAGTATTGTCCGGGGTTCCAAACCCGCTCAAAAATGTCTTGCAATTCGTGTTTTGGCCCTGATTTAAGCAGCAAGCGGCTGATCCGAGGCGGGCAGTTGGCTCCCAAGCCGTTGGTCTTTGGACCTTCCTTTAGCAAGCCTCTGTTACGGAGTGCATTATCAGTCTGTTGGGAGCAGTTTGTCTCAAAGTTGCCGAAACGCACTGTCTTTGAAAAATCGTGTTTTGGGCCGATTTTAAGCAGCACTGCGTCTGATCCAGCGGGCATTTTGCTCCCTCAACGGGCAGTGGTCTTTGGACCTTCCTTTAGCATGCCTTGTTACGGAGTGAATTATCTCTTGCTTGAGACATATGCTCAAATTGCCGAAACGCTCAGAAATGTCATGAAAAATCGTGTTTTGGGCCGATTTAGACACTGCGTCGATCCGAGGCGGGCATTTTGCTCCCTCAGGGCAATTTTTGGACCTTCCTAGCATGTTTTTGAGGAGTGCGATTATCAGCTTAGTTTGGGAGCAGTTGTCTCAAAGTCGATAAAAATCGAAAGTGCGAAAACTTTGTGACTATTTGGCAACTTTGAGACAAACTGCCCAAACTAAGACTGATAGCACTCCATAACAAGGCAGCTTAAGGAGGTCAAAGCCATTTCCGTTGAGGGAGCAAAATGCCCGCCTCGGATCAGACGCAGTGGCTGCTTAAAATCGGCCCAAAACACGATTTTCATAGACATTTCGAGCGTTTCGGCACTTTGAGACAATACTGCTCCAAACAAAGCTGTAATTGCACCCGTAACAAAGGCATGCTAAAGGAAGGTCCAAAGACGATTGCCCGTTGAGGGAGCAAAATGCCGCCTCGGATCAGACGAGTGCGCTAAAATCGGCCTAAACACGACCCCAGCATCGCCGCGCCCGTTAAAAAAATTCGCGACCCCGGTGGGCCGCGACCCTAAGGTTGAGAACCACTGGCCTACGCGCCGCTTCGCAGGCGCGAGGCCGGAGCGCGGGGTCGCCGGGGACGGCAGCTGCAAGTTTCCGAAGAGGCCCGCGCCAAGTTGCGGGAAAGCCCCCCGCTCCCCGAGGAAGGCCAGGGGCGGGCAGGGGCGGCAGGGCCGGGCCGGGTGGCGGCCGCATCGGAGGTGACTTGTCGGCTGATGAGGCGCCGTGGCAGGCCGGCCAACAGAGCCGCACCCAGCGCCACTCCCCGCGTGACTTGGTCTGACCAGTCCGGCTGGTCCGGCAAACTGGCTCGGTTGCGGACTTGGGTACGGACACGAGGAAATTCGCCCCCCAACGTCGGCGACGCGGCTGTGGTCAAAGTTGCTCAAAATGTAGACGGATGTCGTGTTTCCGGGTCTGGCTGGCTTCGGTCGGCCGCTGCATCCGAACCCTAGTTGCTAATTGTAAGATTTATCTTCATTTTATTCATAATTTAGCTTAGATTATGCCCATTAGAGTTATTGAAATCGTTGAAATAAAGAGTAAGATACTATTAATTCTTCTAAAGAGACTGGTGCGGTCTCTGCGGACTGGTTTCGTATTGTGACGAAGGTTTGGCAATGTAAGCTCTCTCTCTCTCTCTCTCTCTCTCTCTCTCTCTCTCTCTCTCTCTCTCTCTCTCTCTCCCTCTCGTGCGAGGCCGTGCGTCAGTCGGCCTGTGTGTCCGTCCACTCAGGGCCTGCAGGACCTCAGGACCCGCATGGTGCCGGTCGGTCATTAGCGAGCCTCAGGACAAACACGAGGTGGCCGGGGCGGGGCGGGGCGGGGCGCGGTGGGGCGGCCCGCAGTGCCCAGGTCTACTTAGAGCCGGCGTGTAATGAACAATGAACCGGCCGGCTGCATTTCCTCTCTCCGTCTCTCTTTGTCAAGGTTGCGGCCCGCGTCGTCGCGTCGCCGCGGCGCAAAGAAAAACATGCATCTCTTTTATGTCCGGCCGCGTTTGTCCACCCCGTCTCATTAGCGAGGGACGGCTGCAGGCCCTCCCGAACATTGCTGACGTCTCTCTCGCACTCGTGGGCCGTCAGCGGCAAGAGGCTTCACCGGCTCCACACTGACAGACTCCAACAAAGAACGTTCTTTGGTATACACGCTGGCTTCGCGGTCTCCGAAGAAAATTGTTTGCGACTCAAACGATATTGGTTTTTTGTTTGTGATTTGTCCGTTGGAGCCTTTGAACAACTTCTCGGAATGGACGTTATTTGCCATGCTTTGAGAGTGCAGTCCCGGGGACCAGGAAGGGTACTCGGAACGGCATCGATCCTGCCGGACCGGACCACTGGTGCGGTGCACCGGAGGAAAAAAACGCGAAAAAAACAAAAACAAATGGAACGAGCGTAAACAGAGAAAACGGGTGCATGTTTAATGTTTGCTCGCAACTAGTTGGACTAAAACAACGAAAGCCGGCGGGAGACAGTGGCCAGTGTAATCCCGAGATGATTCTGTTACCCGCGGCCCGAGAGGTCCGGCCGTCCGGCCCCAGCCTGTCAACCAGCAGCGAGCTTGCTTTGAGGCCGCTGCGGGTGGCGGGCGGGGCGGGGCGGGGCGGGGCGGGGTGGGGCGGGGCGGGGCGCGGTGCCGTGGTTTGGAAGGGGGCACCGGCAGTTTGCAGCAGTTATACAGACGGGGCGGGGCGCGCTGCCGTTTTGTGGCGGCCCTCTGTGTCGCGGCCGCGACAGTCGATTGCCGGGCGTAACGAAACACAGACTTGAAGTTGTTGGCGACTTGTTTAGCGACTGGCTTGCAAAGGGAGAGGACTGCTCGCTGCTCGTCCCGCAACAAAGGCCTGACAGAAAGGCCCACCCATTTCCTCCCCTCCCCCCCCCCCTCCCCCCTCCCCCTCCCCTCCCCCTCCCTGTTTGTGCAGCGTCCGGCCCGCCAGCCCCGCCCAGCCCCGCAATCCGATCACAGATTCCTTTCAGCGTTTACCCAAAGTTGCATCGCGTCGTCGGCTGCTGCTGTGTGGCGAGGTCGTCTAGACGCGCATTGTGTCCGACCAACTTGAGTAATTAGTTCTGCAGGTTCGATACCGCGCACCGCGGTCACTTTTTTTTTCGCAAGAGGCTGCTGTGCTGGTACGGGAAGAGCAGTGGGCCAATAATCCTGCCGCCGTGCAGGACCCAACGTCCGTGCTGGGGCCAGGAACCTTCCACTCACTCCACGCCCCCTAGGCGCGGCCAGGCGGTGAGGCGGCGACGCCACTGCAATGCCAGGTCCAGTGGACCAGCCAGCCAGCCGGGCACAGCCGGGCAGAGTCAGCCGGGCACCAAAGCCCATTGTCATGCAGCCACCTCGCTGACACCCCTAGCCGGCACCCCACCGCCGCGCCAGCCCGGCCAGCCCGGCCAGCCGGACCACAATTATTGATTAGGGTTAACCCGAGCCCCTCCCCGCCACCCTTTCGCTATAAATAATGTATTTTAATGGAAACGCATGCCGCCCCGGGGACCGAGGCCGACCGAGGCCTTGCCGGGCCGCCCCCACCTGCACCGTGCCTGCACGCCACCAAGGAGGCCGCGCCGGCCGATCGGCCGGGCCTCGGCGATGACCTAGTGCGGGGAGGCGGGGGCCGATCCCCGCGCTGGGCGAGCAGGCCACAGTGGGGCAGAAGACCGGCGGGGGCGGTCAAAATCCCGGACGCGTTTTGATCTCCAGAGTCGCCTAGTGAGACTTGAGCCGAAGGTGTGACCCCACCAATCGATTGCCCTCCGAACGAGGAATCCATTGGTGGGGTCACGCGTTCGGTTTGAGTCCCGGTTAGCGACTCTGGAGATCAAAACGCGTCTAGAGTTTTGGCCGCCGGCGCCGGTCTCCTGGCCCACTATGCCATGTCGGGCCGTCTGCCGGGGCCACGATCCTGGACTAAATCACGGCGAACAGCGCCGCAGTCCGCAGTGCGGCGCGTTGACGTCACTCCATCTTCCGCGAGCACAAGCACCCCCGCGCGCCGGCGACGTCCAAATGGCGGAGGCAGCCGCGCGTACCTGAGCACCGCGATGGCCGCCGCGCCGCCGGGCCGGGAATCCGGCAGACAGGTCGCAATGTGTTGTCCGCGATTAGAATCAATTCATAATTCCGAAAAGGAAATAAGAATCGTGCCGGCCATACCGAATGCCGCCGTGGTGCGCGCCGCCGGATACTCCCCCCCCCCCTCCCCGCCGTCTGTCCGGGACAGGCGTCCTTTCTATTGGCGGAGTCGCCGGCATCGATGTCAACTTCCGGCCTGCCGCTGAGCGGTGCGCCGTCGGCTCGCCGTCGGCGGCCTCGTCCGGATTGCACCCCTTATCGCCGCGCTGATATCGGCGAAGGAGTTGAGCGACGCGGCGACGCGGCGCACCGGGACCAGGGACTCGCAGTGGGCCCCCGCGGCAGCCCCGCGTCCACGAGGAGGTTCCACGGCCTCCACCCGTGACACAGTTCCGTGCGGGTGCTGGCAACGACGAGATGGAGATTGGGGAGTCGCGGAGTCGGAGTTGATTTGATATTCCGAGGACCATCATTCTTCTCTTTGCTTCTCCCTCTCCTGGTCCTCTTTTTTCCAGTATATTGTTTTCTTCCTCATGAGCAGAGATTTGCTCCGTTACCGCAAGGCGTGGCGTGGCGCGGCGTGGCGCCCAGTTCGTGGTGGTGCGACCGCCCGGCCCAGCCCGGCCCAGCCCGGCCCGGACCGGTCTGTTTGTGACAAGGCGGAGGGCAGCCTCTCTCTCCAAACTCCGTGACCTACACAGGAAAAGAAAAAGTCAGAGATAATTTTCGGACAGCGCTAATTTCAGTCCTCGCCGGGCGTTCCCAGACAACAGCGTGACAGCGTGGGTGCGCGTTCTCCGGGGTCGCCCGAAGAGGCCTACCCGGTGGCCTCGGCACTCGGCAGGCCTCGCGGCCAGGGCCTCGACCTGGCCGGCCTCAAATGGCCGTGCTGCGCGGTGCTGTGCGGTGCTGTGCGTGCGGCGACGACACAAAATGCGTCAGGATTTATGGCTGGCCCTGGACCGGGCTGTCCCGGGCTCGGCCGGCAGTCCCGGCCCGGTCCCGGCCTCGGCCCTGGCCGGCCCGCAGGCCCCGCTGTATTTCCTGCCCCTATCAAGATATCGGACCGTGGCGACAGCTCTGTGCCTGCGCGGCCTGAGCTTGCGGGCCTGTGTGTGCAGTGGGCTGGTTCCGAGGGTCGTTTTCGCCGCTCTGTCTCTCTCGCACTCAGCGAGCGCTCCGTGTAGGTGCGAGGGAGACAGAGCGAGGGAAACGACTCTCGGAATCAGTCTGCAGGCTGCGGCCGGGCCGGGAGGGTGCGCGGACGGGACGGCCCGGCCCAGGCCCGGCCCAGGCACGCCCAACCCGCCCAACCCTTTGCGGCGGCGCAGCCTGCGGAGTAAGAGGCCTGTCATCGCATGGCCGGGCCCTGTGTTGTGCTAACTCGCATCACAGCGGCTTTGCAACGAGTCAAGGAAACGGAACCGCAAAGTGTGGATAATCGGCGTAGACAAAAGGACTGTTGTCTTGGCTTTGGCTGCTTTGGCGGCCGCGGCAACGGAACGGAGAACGGGAAGCGCGCGCCTCACGTCGCCATGGCAACGCCGTGCTAACGCCGTGCTCACGCCGCCGAGGCCGACGGGCTGCACACTGATCCCGAGAGTCGTTCTCGTCGCTCTGTCTCTCCCGTACTCACGGGGCGTCCCGTGTAGGTGCGGGAGAGACAGAGCGACGAAAACGTCCCTCGGAATGAGGCTGCCGGCGGGGCGGGGCAGGCGGGGCGGGATGGTTTTGGCGGGCGGCTCCACTCCAGCGCACACGTGAGGGGCCGCTCTGCTCGGCGCCGCTCTGCTCGGCGCGGTGTGCCGAGGCGTTCGCCAGATCCATTAACGCCGTGAGCGATTGCAGCGCCGTGCCGCCATCGACTCCTTATAATTCCCGGCTTGAATTACGGCCCCAAAAAATGATTAATCTGAATGGAGAGATTGGCCGCGCCGTCGATCCCAGGCGAACCGGGCGAACCGGGCCGCCGGCAGTGGACCGCCTCGCCGAGCCGCCGCCGTGCTCGGCGCGCTCATTTACAGGCCGTCTCTATCAATTTGCGGCGCAACGCACAGTGGGCCAGATAGCCGGCGGAGGCGGCCAAAACTCTGGACGCGTTTTGAGCTTCAGAGTCGCTGAATTGGGACTCGAACCGATCGTGTGACCCCACCAATGGATTCCTCGTTCGGAGAGCAATCCATTGGTGGGGTCACACGTTCGGTTCGAGTCCCACTTAGCGACTCTGGAGCTCAAAACGCGTCTAGAGTTTCAGCCGCCGGCGCCGGTCTTCTGGCCCACTGTGCATCGGGCCGTGCTCTGTTCGGTCGGCTCGCTCGCGCTCATTTAGAGACCTCTCTATCAATTTGCGGCGCAGCGGCGCCACGGCCCGCCCCTCGCAGCGCCTTCCGGCCGGCAGCACCGCGGCCCGCTGCCCGGCTGGCCCCGGCGGAGCCATTTTTCTTAAAGCTTTGAGGTTGACAACGGGGTCGAGTGGGTGCAACACGTGGAAAGGAACTCTCTGCGCCACTTCCGCTGCAGCACTCCGCCGGCCAGCAGACCGATTCAGAGAGCCGTTTTCGTCGCTCTGTCTCTCTCGCACTCATGGGGCGTCCCGTACAGATGCGAGAGAGACAGAGCGGTCTCAGGCTGCAGGCCGAGACGCTGGCCGAGCTAGCACCAGGACGGTGAGCCGACAAGACCGCTTGAATCGGGCTGGGGCGGCGCGGTGGCGCCAGGGCCTCATTTGCAGTGCTGGAGCCGTGCTAAAGGGTCGGCGGGGCTGGCGGGGCTGGCAGCCTAGACGCGGGGGGTCTTCGAGTGGGCCGTAGCGACTAAGCCGCTCTGTCCCCGCGGCCGCGGTGGGCCGGGCCCGTTTAGGCAGGACACTTCGCCTGCTCGACTCTGCAATGGCAAGGCCCGAAGGAGGCCAGCGTTTCTCGTTCGAAGAGCAGTCCATCAGTGTGGGGGACTGCAGAGCGCAGCACGTGTCGATTCCGGGTGGAGGTCGCCGTGCCGGGTAGGCCGTGCGGACACAGGCGTGCGTGCGGGACTGCCTACGCGCCGCTTCGCAGGCGCGAGGCTGGAGCTGTTGCCGCAAATGAGACTGGACTGGCCGCAGCGGGGCTCGGGTCGGCGACAGGCCCGCGGCAGTGGCATTCGCAGCCTGCCCGAACCTTCCCGAGTCGCGTCATCCGTCTCTCTCTCTCTCTCTCTCTCTCTCTCTCTCTCTCTCTCTCTCTCTCCGAAACATCCCGGGTGGCCTCGCGGGGCTCCCGCCAGACGTAACGGCAACCCCTTCGCTTCGCTCCAGTAACAAATGGGCTCCTTACGAGTACGACGCCCCCCCCCTGCCCGCCCCACCCCGCCCCACCCCGCCCGGCCACCCCGCCCGGCCCCCCGCACCGCCCGGACCAGACTATTAGTCTCCATGCGGTCTCAAAACAAGCGGGCGTCGGTAGCCGCCGCTCTTTAATCTCTTTCTGGGCGACGTGGCTGAGCTGACCATCACTCGCATTGATACAGCCATCCGTTTCGGCCGGCAGGCCCGGCAGGTCCGGCAGGCCCGGCAGGCCCGGCAGCCCGGCAGAGCAGCCAGCCTCGTCTCATACGTGCTCGCCCTGGGGAGCCCTTGGCCGCCTCTGCTGTGAAACACGGCTAAACTGAACCAACTCTGATTATTACTATTTTGCCCCCCGCCCCTCACTCTCTTTTGCAACGCGTTTCCGGCGTTTCCAATTTCGCAGATTAAGGGAACTTTGCAGTGTGGTGCTGGGGGTCCGCTTCCTTTCCCTTTCAGGTGGAGGAACACGCAATGAGGAAGCAACAGAGGAGGACGTTATTTGCGTTGAGAGCATTAACTCACGCACACATGCGCGCACACGGAACGCGTCCTGGTGATGGCAACACAACTCGGATTCGCCGCCTGGAGACTGATTCCGAGAGTCCTTTTCGTCGCTCTGTCTCTCTCGCTCGGGACGCCACGTGATTGCGAGAGAGACAGAGCGATGAAAACGACCCTCGGAATCAGTCTGCTGGCCAAGGAGGCCCAGGAAAGGCCAGCCGCGGAGCTGAAGCCACGCCGTCCTGTCTGACGGGGGAGTTTGGCGCGCCCAGGGCCCCGGGGCCGCAGGGTGAACCAGACGCACGGCGCCTCAGCAATTCTGTGGCCATCATGTGAACTAAGTACGAGGCGGGCCGAACGGCGAGCGGTCCCGCCCCGCCCCGCCCCGCCTCGGCGTTCCCTCACCCCATCCACGAATCCACCGAATCCACGCCCCTCGACTCAAGTCCTGTCTGCCACTCGTAACACTCGCTTCGAGAGCAGCGAGATTTTTCTTGCCGGAGTCGGCGGGAGTTCCATTACACGACTTCCCTCTCTCCACCTGCCCGCCTCCGAATGGGATTTGAAAAGCGAGGGGGAGGCGGAGGGGGCGGCGCGGGGGCGGCGCGGGGGCGGCGCGGGGCGGCGCGGGGGCGGCGCGGGGGCGGCGCGGGGGCGGCGCGGGGGCGGCGCGGGGGCGGCGCGGGGGCGGCGCGGGGGCGGCGCTCCACCGCAGCCGTTTATAGGAAACTAACATGCCCATACGGTGACGGCGAGCTCAATAATTCACAGCACGTTCGCCGGAGTGCGCGCAACGCGGCGCAACGTCACGCCGCGCCACTCTTTTTTATCGTGCTCACTTATGCACGGCGGCGCGGTAACGACCCGAGAATTAAAACACGGCCTTGGCGGTGTCGTCGGCGGCGGCGCGGCAGTAAAACAAACTTTGGCTTTGATAAGGCGGTGCGACGGCGCGAGCCAGGTGTGACGGCGTGCCGCGTGACTTCCAGTGCCGCGGCCCACGTCCATCCAAAGCCGCACAGAGCCCCGCCTCGCCTCGGCCCGCCGACCCGAGTCCAAGTCGACGGGGTGCTGCTGGGGGGCCTCGCGGCCCAGGCATCCCAGGCCGGGCGTGGCCGGAATTGCTGCTAAATGTTTCAAGGCGGTTGTTTCGTAGTTGGCGGCCGCCTACCGCCGCCGCAGCCGCCGCAGCCGCGCCGCCGCTGGGTTATGGGCCACTTGGGGGTCTCCAGGGGCTCCGGGGCGGCGGCGCGGCTGCGCGGCAGCAGCGCGGGGATGGATATGGATGGCGGAGGCACCCCGTCGTCGAGCTTGCCGCGGCTTGCCGGCAACGCTGTCGCTCCAGGTGGGGCCTGGCGGCGTGGCGGTCCAACACCTCGCGACCGATTTCCAGCAACCGTGGTGTCCGCTCTGTCTCTCTCGCACCCCACGGAGAGTAAGAGAGCCAGACACCACTCATAGGAATCAGATAGCGTAGCAAAATGCTCGCTAAACAGAAGAGCACCCCAGTGAACTCCGGGTTTGCTCCGGCCTGCAGGAGGTGCACTCGGGCCGCCCTGGCAGGGCCGGACTGGCTAAGTCAGGGCCCCGGTCGCAGTGTGACGTCAAGGGCCCCCTTTTCCGATATGCGTCCATTGTTTTAAATTTACTAGCCAGGGGAGGGTAACCCGTGTTTGGTGACTATGGGCGGCCACTGTGTCCAATCTAGTCGCCGTAAAAGGCCTCCCTCGACGCCCTAGTATTCTTATGACCCTACTCTTTCATGCCCTGTATCGGGAAGACGTTGACCACAACGATTTTGGGACCAAAGTTGGTCAAAAAGTGGTCGAGTCTCGGAAATTTGCTGATTTGCTGACTTTGGGCGGCCACTGTGTCCAATCTAGTTGCCGCAAAAGGCTTCCCTTGACGTTCTAGTATTCGTAAGACCCTACTCTTTCATGCCCTGTATCGGGAAGACGTTGACCACAACGATTTTGCCTTTGACCGCAACGATTTTGGGACCAAAGTTGGTCAAAAAGTGGTCGAATCTCGGAAATTTGCTGATTTTGCTGACTTTAGGCGGCTACTGTGTCCAATCTAGTTGACGTAAAAGGCCTCCCTCGACGTTCTAGTATTCTTAAGACCCCACTCTTTCATGCCCTGTATCGTGAAGACGTTGACCACAACAATTTTGCCTTTGACCGCAACGATTTTGGGACCAAAGTTAGTCAAAAAGTGGTCGAGTCTCGGAAATTTGCTGATTTTGCTGACTTTGGGCGGCCACTGTGTCCAATCTAGTTGACGTAAAAGGCCTCCCTCGACGTTCTAGTATTCTTAAGACCCCACTCTTTCATGCCCTGTCTCGGGAAGACGTTGACCACAACGATTTTGCCTTTGACCGCAACGATTTTGGGACCAAAGTTGGCCAAAAAATGCGCTTGATTTGCCGAAATCATGCGTAAAACCGGCAGAAATTTCGTGGAATACCAACAAAATCTCGCGGAATCCGGCATAATTTTGACGCAAAATTCTGCGAAATCTTGAGAAATTTTCAAATGGGTACCCAAGTACGTAAATAGTTAAAGACCGCGACTTTGCCGCGGCCAAGAAGGCCCCGCGGTGGAAAGGCCCCGTGGCCCGCGGCCGAAAGGCCCCGCGCTTCGCGCGAGGCCCCGGGCGCGATCGCGCCCCCGCGGCCCGGGCCAGTCCGGGCCTGCGCCCTGGTGCTGCGGATGAAATCTATGCCCAGTCCTAAAAAACCATGGAGCGCATGGGGTCCCATGGATGACTTTCCACGAGACGACGATCTTTCACCATGAAAATTTAGGAAAACACCACGAGCACTCTAACACCATGGGATGAAGCAAAACATAATGCCATGGTTTAAGATCCACCATGGTGATTACACCACGGTTAAGCATGGCATCCCCATGGTGGCGCTCGCACCATGGTAACGTCCTCCAGCCCGTGCGTTGAAGTCTCCAGAGATTATTGAGAATTCCTTTGCAACTTGAAAACTACTAAAGATAGAGTGATGGCTACCGCTCCATCGTGCTCAGCATCGAATTTTTACGTGGGAGAGATGATCTCGCGGAACCCATGTGTCACATAGGTTGACTTTGTGACACGGCACTTGGAACGTCATGCGCCATGAGTATGCCATGGGACCAGACACCATGCAAACCAGACACCATGGAATAATATCCTCATGGGAAAAGGGGCCAAAAATGAGGGGTGTTTTGGACACCATGGGGTTATTCTTCCCATGCAATCCCATGATGTCCCATGCACCATGGGACCCTCCATGGTTTTTCAGGACTGGGTGGGGCGAGCCGCTGCAGGTCGGGGCGTGGCGTGGCGAGGCGTGGCGAGGCGGCCGGAGGGGCCCTTCAACTTTCGGTCGAGTCGGCGGGATGACGGCCGAGCCTGATAATCAGAATTGTGGTTTTGAGGTGTGACCGCGAATAATCCACACTTCGGGCGAATGCCAAAGTGGTAGAGGGGAGGGCACGCCAAACTTGTCCGGGGCTCGTGGGCTCGGCCTGACCTCGGGCAAGCCCGAGCCCTCCACGACCAGCTCCGGGCCCGGCCGTGTTGGTAAGTACTTCCAGCCTGCTTCCCAGCCCCTGCGCTTCGATTGGACAACTCTCCGGCGTCAAGGGTCGTCGTCCGCCCGGGGATCCTAATGGAGGCAACGCGGTGTGAATTCGGCGCTTCGTCGAATCGATGCGAAAGCCAGCGAAGCCAGCCGGCGGGGCGAGCAGGGCGAGCGAGGCTAGCGGGCTGACCCCGGACCGAGCTCGCCGCTCTGCGGCTGTCCTGCTCCGCGCCGCGAGAGCGAGAGAGACAGAGCCCCGAAGGCAGCCGGCTGGTCGGCTGGTTGGTGGGGGCCAGTGGTTATGTACAGCGCGCACCTAATTCGATCACGCTGCAGCAGCCAGCCGTTAGCCGCCACACGGAACGGACCACGGCCAGTCTGCCTGTGTTTCGTGTTTCGCCCTCGCCCGGGAATTACTGTCACCGGCAACAGCTGCGCAAAGTGACAGATCGCACCTGAAGTACCCCTGGTGGCACCCATCGGGGCGGGACGTGTTTTGTGGCGGACCGTCGGTCACGGAGGGCAAGGACCTCGCTAGCCTTTTCGCGTTCAACGTTGTTGTTGTTGTTGTTATTGGCTTCTTCTTCTTCTTCTTCATTTCTTTCCTTTCTTTTCGTCACATCTTTCCCCCTTTCCCATTACTTTTTCACATGGTGCCTCTTTTCATTTTTCCTGGTTTCGGCCCGAAAAGGCTCTCGATGCGGTGCCGTCTTCGTCTTCCACTCTCGCCGACTCGATTTTCGCCCTTTGAAGCGGCCTAACCTCGCTTCTGCGCTTCGCTCTGCCCGGCTCTGTCGGTAATTTCTTTCGGATCTGCGCGAGCATCTGCAGGCTTGGCTCTGCGGGCTGGCAACAACAGGAACGAAAACACCCCCGCGCACCTAGTTCAACCCGTGACACATTTGGGGATCGAGCAAATCTGAGCGAGGGTCGATGGACATCCTAGGAAACCCGAGCAAGTTTGGGGTTGGAGCATGGGGTTGTGCCGTGGCTCTGTCTCTCTCGCCCCCAGCGAGGCCCCACAACGAGTGCGACAGAGTGCGACAGAGTCAGGCCGACGGAACGGACTCTTCGGACCCAGCCTGCTGCGCTAGGACTGCCAGGGCCCAGGCAAGAGCGAGGCGAAGTTGGAGGGGCCAGCCGTCTCCAGTTGTGCGGGGCGGGAGGGCGGGGCCGGGGCGTTCTTGCTACAGATGGTAAGATTCCGCCTGCCAACCGCCGCTGCATGCGATTTGTGTATGAAAGAAGCCGCTGATGCGTGCAGAGTGGCTGCCACCACAGTTACAGACTTCAGCCCTCCAGGCGTCCCCTCCCCCCAACCCCTCTCTCCCACTCTCCCGCACTGCTCTCCGTCCGCTCTCCGCGTGTTTGCTCTGAGACAACTGCTTCTCTTTCGCTTGCAGCAGTTCGGAAGCGTCTTATTGTCATGCAACTTGTACACAGAGGAATGGGGCATTTATCCGTGCAGACTTCAGAGACTTCAGCCCCATGACGGATAAGTTTGCCTTTGTCCGAGCGGCAGAAAGCGATGCTCGTCGTTTGCACGACCTTTTCTCGTTCGACCTGGCCGAACATTTCGCCCAAGAGCATTTCTTCAGACCGAGAGCATTCCTTTCTCGACGAGCCGGACAAGGTTTTAAGTTTCAAGTAAGGGTTTTCCAACTTAGTAGCCTTGGTTGGGGTCCTTAGGAGGACAAGGAGCTCTGGCCACCACCACCACCACCACCACCACGACCACCACCACGACCGGGGACGACGACGGCGACGTCTGGCGGCGCGGGGGAAACTGGGTGAAGGGGGAGGACGAGAAGTACGTCTAGGATTGTATCTACTCGGGGCCTGCCGCTGAACGCCCTGTCAGATAGGGAGCCGGGCAAGTCGAGGCACGGCGGCGCGCCGCGGCGGACGCAGATATTGACTGTCTCGCGACATATCGGCCGGCGTGTTGGTGAAAGGACCTCAAAGGGGTAGCGGGGGGGGGGGGGGCTAGTGCATGGAGCCCGCTGCACGCGCAGCCCGCAGCACAGCGGCAGCAAGTGGCAGCTGGTTGGCCAGTGAGAAACGCCCGGCAATGGCCCCACAGTGTGGGGCACACAGGCCCCGCCAGGCCGACTCCGAGCGGCGCTTCCGCCGCGCCGTCTCGCTCGCACTCGCGGGGCGTCCCGCGGGAGTGCGAGGGAGACGGAGCGGAGTGAGACTGCGCGGGGCCCGCCGCACGGAGCCGCATGGGTCAGCGGGCACACTGGAGCCCCCTTTCCTTTATTCGTCGCCAGCCAAGCTGAAGGACACGTTGAATGGGCCGGCAAGCGCTGGCAAGCGCCCCCCCCCTTCCCCCCTTGCCACGGCAGGCCTGGGGCAGGCACGCGGAAGACGGCTGAGGCCGCATGGAGGTGTGAACAGAAGTTCCGGGGACTTCCAGAAGCAGAATTTCCCCTGAGCCTCTCACACTGCCAACCCGCCCCGCCCCGCCCCGCTGGTCGATGTGTGCGTCGTTCGCCATATTGCCGTGTTGTCCCAGATTAGCAGTGTGACCGTGGTGGCTTTATGAGAAGCGCACAAATATTTAATCTAGGAGTCATATTCGGCAGCTCTGCCACCAGCCACACCGCGCAACGCCCCTGGGGCCCAGAGTGCGCCTGTGTGGGTGTGAGTGTGTGTGTGTGAGTGTTTGTGTGTGTGTGTGCATGCGTGTGTGCATGTGTGAGTGTCGTGTAGATGCGTGTGAAGGTGTGTGTGCTAAGCCAATGTCACTTTGCTCCTTAGAGTCGCAACTTGAAGACGCTCCGGCCTTCGGTTGAGGGTGGGGGCGTTTCTAGAAAACCGTCCTCAAATTTATTCAGAGCTGGCTACTGCCATGCTCAAAATAATGTGACAATTAACCACGTTCCTTTAAAAAATGTGACCAGTAATGATTAAAGGAACGTGATAGTTTTCATATTCAAAGGAATGTGACGCGTGCAAACGGTCGGGCTGACTGCGGTCGGTGTACACTGTACACAAGTACGACACTGGTAAAGCGCGACGCGCGGCGGAAGGCCGCCGAAACGCCTCGACTTTATATTAATGGAGGCGGAGGACATCACGTCAAGGCGGGGAAGTGGGGGGGGGGGCTCGGAACGCAATGAGGAGCCAGAGGGAGGCAGACAGGGGTTCAAGTTTCAGGATGAATCGCCTCTCTCTGGAGGAGGTCGACGGGGTCCATGCGGCCGGACCTGTCCGGTCGGAACGGCCCACGGCCAGGGCCCAAACGCCCCGCCGCTCCGCCGGCCAACATTGACTGATTTTGCTGCGGCCGGCCATCTGCAAGTAATAAAAAGCCGAGGCCGCGCCGTGCCGTGCCGTGCCGCGCCGTGCCGCGCCGTGCCGCGCCGCTTGCTGGCCTCTCGCTGCGGCCAAAGTCCATCCCTCTCCCGCGACCCGACCCCCCTCAAGTCGGCTCTCATCTAGCGGACGTCAAATTGAAATTCCTGTGTTGCAGCCCCGCCTGTCCTGCGTCACATTTTTCTTCCTGCTCCTCCTCCTGCAGAGCCCCACGCACCCGCAGGACGCCGGCAGGAGGCGGGCGGGACGCCACCTGCAGGGGAGGCCGCCTGCGCCTTGCGCGCCGTAACGCCAAACCATTGAAAACAGGTAGGAGAGTGTTTCATTTTTACGTGTGTGTAAGTGTGTTCCTGTCTCGCAGGGATGTCTGTTTTAGTGAGGACTCCGTTAGGCCCCATGGTTGCTGTGATGCTGGGGGCGCACAGTGGGCCAGAAGACCGGTGCAGGCGGTCAAAATGGCGGACGCGTTTTGGGCTTCAGAGACTCGAACCGAACGCGTGACCCCACCAATGAGTTCCTTGTTTGGAGAGCAATCCATTGGTGGGGTCACACGTTTGGTTTGAGTCCCATTTAAGGACTTTTGAGGTCGGAACGCGTCTCGAATTTTGGCCTACCCCACCGGGTTTCTAGCCCACTGCGCGGCGCGGGGGCTTGCTGTCCGGGAAAGTGCGCCAGCAGCGCGGAGGGAGGGGAGGGAGGGGAGGGAGGGGAAATGCCGACAAACCACTAGTCGGAGATTATGTGGATAAAGACAGGCGCATTCCCGGCGCACGCACTTCACAAGCATTCCGCAGCCACCCTTGCGGCGGCTCGGGGGAGGGGGAGGGGGGAGGGTGTGCTGGGTTTGCGGTGGAAAGAGTTTGCGGCGGCAGCGGGGCGGCCGGGTATTATGTGGGCGGGGGCGGTGGGGGCAGGTGGAGCCCCCGACGTCGGTCGGACGCTGGGGCGGCCTCGCACAGTGGTCCAGAGGACCGGTGAAGGCGGACAAAACCCTAGACGCGTTTTGAGCTCAAGAGTCGCTAAATTGACTCGAACCGAATGTGCGACCCCACCAATGGATTGCTCTCCGAACGAGGAATCCATTGGTGGGGTCACATGTTCGGTACGATTCCTGTTTAGCGGCTCTGGAGCTCAAAACGCGTCTAGATTTTTTGCCGGCTCCGCCGGTCTTCTGGTCCACTGTGCCTAGGCGGCCTCGGCGGCCTCGGCCAGGGTGGCGGGGTTGGTCCTGCCACCTCTCACTTGGACGTCGGGCCAACTCAGCCGAGACTGTCCAATGGGTACAAATTGCCTTGGTACGCCGAGTCGGTCTTGTCGGCGCTGTCCGTGGCACGAGCTGCCCGCCGTGCCCGCCACCTCGGAGGCAAGGGCCCGCCCCGCTCTGTCTGAAATACAACGCCGCGCCCCCGCCGCCCCTCCTGCCACGCGCTACAATTATTGCAGACCGTTTTCGAGACACTTAATTGTTTCGCCTGGCGGCCCCGGCGGGGTGGGGTGGGGCGGGGTGGGTAGGAGCCAAGGCGCGGCAGGGCGCGGCAGGGGCTGGGTAAGGCCCGTGTTGTGATAAAGTTGCTTTAGTAATAGATGCCCCAGTAATTGTGATGTACAGCGGACGGTGGAAATCATGGCACCCAGCTGGCTGGCTGGCTGCCCTGTTGTTAGCGCCCCTTCCCTTTTGCCTCCCAATTTTTTTCCCGCTCTTTTTTTTTTCGCGGTGTCGCGGGGCACAAGTGTGCCGCGCAGCTCGTCCTGGCCGAGTTTATGATCTGTTAATTACTTTGTTAATAGTGTTCCTCCGCCGTTACTTCACACATTCAAGACGTCGTCTCGGCCTTTTCTTATTTTCCCGCGCACTGTTTATGAACTCAGTCCAATTAGGGGCCTCATTTGAATGCGAGACGTCATACACAGTGGGGGCTGTCTCCGGCTCGGTCTCCGACCCCTTTTCTGGGACACTTGGTCGCCCCGCCACTGCTGGGCAGCGGCGCGCGTCGGCCTACACGGCTAATTAAACGGGCAAGACTGAGCTTTATGGAAAGTGTCTTTGGCTCGCCACCCCGTGCAGCAGCAGCAGCCTCCCCTCCGCTCTGGCGCTCGGGCCGCTCGGACGACACGGAGCGACACTAAAACATGCCGTTGGGGCGGCTCGGCCCGGCCCCCTTGTCACGCTAGGCCTTGTGCCCGACAGTGGCCTGGTGCCCTCGGCCTAGGGGAGCGAGTGGCCGTGGCGGGGCAATGGGCGCAGCCCGGGGCAGCCTCAGCCCTTGTGGTGTCTCTCTTTGACTCTGGAGTCTCCAGCACTCTGCACAGTGTGTCGAACCAGAATAGTTTGCAACACGAGAATTCACTTTTTGCAAGTGAGTCGTCTTGGTTCAAGAAGCCAATTTTTTGGGTGTGGATTTCCCATACTCTTTCCATGCTTGGAGTGTTCTAGTGTGCCGTCTGCTCCGGCGGGGCTGTAGCGAAGAGTGGAGTCTGCGCGAGGGTCTCTCGCCGCGTACGTAGAGCTTGCGAAAACACAGGGCGGCTGCCTTTCCTTTTTCGGCTCGAATTGCCGACATTTTCCCCGGCGTCGTGTTACGAAAGCCCGGCAGGCTGGCAGGCAGGCCGTATGGAAATGCTCACTGCGACAGTCCATCTTCCCTGCAGAATGCAGATTTTTCTGCAGAGCCCTGCAGCGCCCCGGCCGCCCCGGCCGCCCCGGCCGAGCTGGCAGCGCGCTATCACTGCGGCAGGGCCCTGATTATATCCACGCCCCGGGCATTTTAGAGCCTCAGAAAAATCTCATTAAAATCAAAAACAGAACTGCAGGAAAAGCTGTGCTGCGCAGAGCGCGGCCAGAGGGTCTGCATCTGCTTCCGGCCTGGAGGTGTGAAAAATTCAGCGCCCGCTCGGAGCGGCAGGAACTGCGGGAACGACTGGAGTACTGGAACGGCTTGAGTGGTCGGAACGACTGGAGTACTGGAACGATTGGAGTACTGGAACGGCAGTGGACAAGACCCGCAAACGAAAATAATGAAGAAATTGGGGGTTGCCGAGGAAGGGGTTGAGCCGGTCCACTCCCCCAAGAAGTCTGCCGGCTATGAGAAATGGAGCGAGCCAAACGACAAAGCCTCGTGATTGAATCTGGCCCAGCGAATGCGAGCGAATGCCTGCTGGGCCGTAAACTTCCCATATCTGGGCTTCGGACTCTTACTCGGACCGAGTGTTTATTCTCCCGGGTGGACATAAAACGGATCCGCGCCCCGCAAGGCACTGCAGGCCAGGGCCCTGTTGCACCGGACTCCTCGAGCGAGGTGTCTCCGGCAGTACCTCATCGGACAGAGTCCAGTGGTCGGACTCTAGCCCAGCGGTTATCAACCAGGGTCGGAGGAAAATATTTTGGAGTCACGACCTGGCCATACTCCAGCCAGACTCCAGCTAGATTCCAACCCCTCCAGCCTGACTGCAGCCAGGCTCCAGCCAGCCCCCGGGGCTGCCCGCTGCCCTTTGCTTTCTCATAGCAACGCGGGCCACTTCATCACCCCGGCCAACAGCTGTCCCGTACAGCGTGGTGGGGGTACGGTCCAGGGCGGGCCTGGTGGGCCTGGTGGGCCTGCCGTCGAAGCCGAGCCACCAAGCGGTTTCGGCCGCAGCGCGCCCCCTCCCCGCCCCTTCGATTTATCGTGCAGTGCGGCAAAAAGGTGTCAAGTTGTATCCAAGAGCCATTTGGGCGGAGCAACAGGACGGGGGCGGCGCGCGCAACGACTCGACAATCAAACAACCCTCTCCGTCGACTCCGTCATTGCAGTCTCATTCCGATGCATGGGGCAGTCGCGAACATGCCAAAGTCAGCCGAAATCTCAATTTCGAAACATTTGTCATTTCAAACGCTCGTCTTCAACTCAAGTTTGCGGCAAACACTTGCATTTCGCCAGCCCGAAACTCCTCCTCTCCCCTTTTACACTCACTCTCACACTCACACACACACACACCAGCACGTCTCCCCTGACAGACATCCCCGCCATGTTCCACGAGGAAGGAAATGGAGCGGGGAAGGACCACGTCACGCCCCCACCCTCCCCCTCCCCTCCCCCCTCCACCACTAACAACACCACCACCATCGCCACCGCCCCGGTCCAGCGAAAAAGCGAAAACGGAACAAATTGCAGAATGATATCTGGCCATTTTTCTGGTTCGAGGCGCGCCGTTTCGAACGGTGTTCGGGCGCGCCAGCGTTTGTTCGCTGTTGGAAGAGCCTTCTGCGCGGAGCCAGCGCGGCCGGCGGACTCATTCCGAGAGTCGTTTTCGTCGCTCTGTCCCTCTCGCACCTCAGGGGACGCCCCATGAGAGCGAGAGAGACAGAGCGGCGACGATAACGGCTCTCGGAATCAGTCTGGAGCCCATCCCTCCCCCTCCTTTACGGGTTTACCCGTCGGGCTGACAGCCTTCGCCTGCTTCGCCCGCCGGGGACATTTTCTTTTCATTATTTTCGAACAAAAAAGTATTATGCAAGACCTCGGCAACTAGGTGCCGCGGCTCCCTCCCCGACGCGGTATGAGAAACGCGGCCGGCTCGGCTCGGCTCGGCTCGGCTCGGCTCGGCTCGGCTCGGCTCGGCTCGGCTCGGCTCTGGCTTAAAACTTGTAATATTAATTTGCACCGCTACGCTGCAGCGCCGCCCTGCCTGTCGCGTTACTGCTGTAGGCGGCATCCCGCCACCAAATCCCGCTCACGACTTCCAGTTTAAAACGCGCTCCGCTTTCTAAATATTTTCGTTGAAGACTTAGCCAGAGGGCCACGGCGACGGCAAGCCGAAGCGAGGTTGGGTCGGCGGACGAGCTGTCGGAGGCCGAACCTGATCGACACTCCGCACCCCGCAAGGCACCAAACCTAACCTAACCTAACCTAACCTAACCTAACTATAGTTGTTACATTTGTGTCCGCCTGTTTCCACATGCTAACTTACCGTGTCATTTAGATACACGACGTTGACGTGTATTTCTTCGGTATTTATTTACTCACGCCAACTCGAATTTGGAGGCGAAGAAGGGGTCTTCCCGTGAAGGTACCCCGTGAGGCGACCCCAACCGAGGCGATGGCGGCGGCGCCAGAGAGTGGCGGCGGCGGCGCGGTATCGAATTCACATTATTTTGGCGTGTCTTCTGTATGTGTGGCAGCTTTGTGTGTGTGTGTGTGTGTGTGTGTGTGTGTGTGTGTGTGTGTGTGTTGATATGCGTGCGTGCGTGCAAGAGTGAGTATGCGAGGGACGCGCGCTCAATGGTGACGCCTTGGGGCGCCGTGGTGCGCGCGGGCTTGAGTTTTGGAGAGGGGGAGGGGGAAGGGGGAGGGGGATGGTGGCACGGGGAGTGTCGCCAGTGGGTGTAAGTGCAAGGGGGTGAGGAATGGCGCGCCTAGCAGAGGAAATGAAATGAAAAATTGGGTCTCGGATGAAGTGGCGGCTGGGCCGCATCTGCCGCGGGGCTCGGCTCGAGTTGCGTGGTTTCTGGCGGGGCCCGGCGACGCCGAGGAACAGCTTGTCAATTCGCGTTGCCCGGATTATTCCTGCACTGGGGCCCAATCGCCTATTCGCACTGTGCTTGTCCATGCACCCCCTGTTTGGACCCAGCGAAATCACTCGCTGTTACTGTGTGCAGAAAATATAAATATCTGTAAGTCGTACGGCTCTCAACCTGTTCCGACCCGCGACCCCACAGCTCTTGGCCTGGGGAATGGCTTCTGGGAGTGTGTGTTTGTGTGCTTGTGTGAGTGTGTGTGCTTGCGCGCTTGTGTGTGTGCACGCGCGCCAATGCGCACCCACGATGCACCTCGCCGAGACCGCAGACCGCACAGTGCTGTTTCGTTGATTGGCACGCGGGGGTGGCGGGGCCTGTGGGGTTCCCGATGAGAACGCAGCAGCGGAAAGAGCGAGGCTGCTTGACGCCCGTGAGGACGACGAGGACGACGAGGAAGTGCAGCAGACGACGCCAAGGCGCCGCACGCTTCGCTTCCAAACTGCAATGACTGAGGCTGCAGGGTTCCGAACAGTCGCTCTGTCTCTGTCGCACGCCACACTCGTTACGGGGCCACGAAGGGGTGCGAGAGAGACAGAGACTCTCCGGCACGCAGGGCGCGTCGCGCATCTCGCGCGCTAAAATGCAACGCCAAACACAGCGCCACGGCGGGGCGCGGGGACCCATTGTTCTCTTTGTACACTGACGCAGTTCAGGGCGTGGCATGGCGTGGCGTGCTTGGCGGCCGGGGCGAGGCGTGTTCACGGAGGGTGGTCCCGGCCGGTCTTGTGCTGGCGGGGCGCGGTGGGGCGTGGCGGGGTGCGGTGGGGCGTGGCGGGCCGAGGCGCCCTGGGCGTGCCTTCATCGCCGTGCCCTAATTTGCGGCCGAGCTGACCCGCCGCGCCCTGCCTGACCCGCTGACCCCGTACGATGAGCCCGGCGGACACCCCCCCCCCCCTCCTCCCGCCGCGTTCCGCCGCACCCCGCCTCCCCGACCGTCCGTCCGCCTGCCGGGCGGAGGGCGCCGTGCTGGGAAGGCAACCCGGCGGCAGGAGAGCGCCGCGGGACGGCCTATGCTCCGTTTCACAGGCGCGAGGCCAGCGACGGCCGCAGGAACAGGTTAGGCAGAAGGAGCTTTATATCTTCGCATAGGCTAACATAGGCGTATGGATTCGAAAACCGTGCTGGCGCCAATGAATCGCTGTTTGGACAACGTATCACCGGACCGTTGCCGCAGTCGCGGCAAACGATAGGCTGGACAGGTATTCTGCCCCGCCCTCTGCGGGCGTCTGTTCGCGCCGCGCCCCTCAGCCTACTTACGTTCGCGCAAACACCGGCGGAGTCTGCGGAGTTTATCGGAAATCGAAGCGCTTTTCGCGTCAATTTTGCGGAGACCTCAAGAACATCGCCCCCGCTGCTCGGCCTCGGCCCCGGCACGGCCCTGGCCTCCACGGCGGCCTGCTCAATATTCAAATCGGACGCGTCAGGCCGGGGAGAGGCCGAGCGCGCCCGGCGCAGCGACGCAGCAGAGGCCAGGGAAAGCGGGGAAGCGGAAAAATTTGAAAACGGGGAAATCGGCAAATAGAAAGGTGAAGCGACAGTTTTCTCGATGTGTAACACCGCTGCAACCATCCCATTCTCTGCAAAACCAACCCCCTACCCCCACCGCGCTTGCTTGATGGCGCCGGAATATAACTGCAGCATTCCTCTCTCTCCCTCCGTCTGCCACGGCCCGTCTCTCTGTTTCACTCTCATCTCCCCCCCTCTCTCTCTCTTTTTCTCTTTTCTCATTCACGGGGCTCCTTTAAATTATTCCCATCTCTCGTGACAAAAGAATTTCTCTGCCACGCTCCGACTCTCGCCGAGTGAGTCCGGGCAAATGTGCCCCCCCCCCCTTCTCTTTTCCTGCCGGCCCAGCCCCGACAAGTAGTCTAGAGCGTAGTCTTGAAAAAAAAAAGGGGAGTCTAGAATAAATTGAAAAGAGCAAAACGGGGGAAAATGGTGTGCAGTCTGGCGCGGCAGTCCAGGCGCTGCATCGGCTTCACTGCCCCCAGGCCGTCCAGACGAGACGTAGCCCCGGGCGTGGCGACTAGCGATGAAATGCCCCCCACCCTTTGTCGCAACGCACACCCCGCCCCGCCCCGCCCCGCAACGCCCCGCCACATCACAACACCCCAAATCCGAACCGAGCCCACCTTGGCGACCCTCCCACAATCCCCTAGTTACTCCCCCGCCCCGCCCCGCCCCTCACCGCCCCGGGCATCGCTGCCGTGTCCGGCCTCGGGGTGTTATTGTGGCCAAACATGATCCGGCGGAGATCCGGGCCAAAGGGACATGCTGCGCGGAAGGATAGGCGGATGGAAGAGAGCCTGCGCGTGGTGGTCAAGGTCGAGATTTCATCAGAACACGTCGTGTGAAAGTGAAATCCTGCTTGATGCGGTGTGCATGTGCGCGGAGTAAGGGACTGCGCGCGTGTGTGTGTGTGTGTCTTTGCTCGTGCCCCTTTGCAGCACACAGCCTCCGCTACTCCACAGAGCAAGCCTTCTGAGCGGCCATCAGTAATTTCCGGTCGGCTCCAGGCCTCGGCCCGGGCCGGGTAGGGCCGGGCACCAGGCCGGGCACCAGGCCGGGCACCAGGCCGCGCCGGACCGGTTATTTATCACTTCCGCCTCCTCCGGTCGGCCGCGCCGTCCTGCAGACTGATTCCGAGAGTCTCTGTCTCTCTCGCACCTATGCGGCACGCCCCATGAGTGCGAGAGGGACAGAGCGACCAAAGCGACTCTCGGAATAAGTCCGCTGACCCGGCCCGGCACGGTGCCGCGGGGGCCGCAGTTTGCACGGCGGAGCGCCGCGCACCCTGGAGGATGACGAGGACGGCGAGGACGGCGAGGACGACGAGGACGACGTGGGCGGCCGACGGCGGGGCCCTTTCTTCTTTAGGCTAATTTTACGAGTTGTCCCCGGAGGAAAAAGAGGAATCTGCGGCGCGAGGCGTGGCGTGGCGTGGTGCGGCCGGGCAGGGCGGGGCAGGGCGGGGCAGGGCGCGACGGCCGCACCCAAGGCCAAGGAGGCCACCCCAGCCCAGCTGGAGCCGGCTGGAAGAGTAATTGACTTGCAGAACGACGAGTGTATATCCTAAACATTTAAGGCGGCTGTTTACCGCTCCCCCCTTTTTCCCCTTAAATAGGGGAGAGGAAAAAGAAGGAGTGTGTTCGCGGGAGGAGCGGTGAAAGTGGGTGAAAGTAATGGCGCCGTGTCCAAGCCCCGCCACGCCACGCCACGCCACGCCACGCCACGCCACGCCACGCCACGCCACGCACCGCGGCGCGGTCGTGGACACGTTGCGGTCGAAATTAAAAATTGGTCCGGGAGGGTCTCTAGCCGGGCCCGGCGGACTCGGCGTGGCGCGACAACAAGTTGTTTAGAGTACCTAGCAGGCACGGCGCGCCCCCACCCCGCGCCCCCCCCCCACTCCGCTTCCTTCCAGTGCCTTCACAGGAACGCCGATATGATACGGTTATGATCCGTTGCCATGGTGACCCACCCCGCCCGGCCCGCCCAGCCTCCCGACCGCCCGCAGCCCTCCCCCTGCCCTTATATAAGGCGCGCGGGGCGCGGGGAGGCGCACTCCCCGTTCGACCGTCCCGCCGTCCGTCCTGGCTGCCTGGCGGGTCCCTCTCCCTCACTGCGGCCCCAGCGCTCGGAGAGGCAGGACGCCCAGCCTCCCTGCTCCAGCCTGCTCCAGCCTGCTCCAGCCTCTCGGCGCTGCGGCGCCCAGCCTCCAGCAGCGCGACCCCAGCCTCTCAGCGCCCCGCCTCGCCGACCACGCCGTGCAGAGGTGAGCGCCTTTCATCGCCGTGTGTGCTCGTCGTGCGGCGCGTCCCGCACCCTCGCGTCGTCACGCTGCCCACCGCGCTGCGCCGCGGACAAAGAACGCCAGGCGGGCCTCGCGCGCAAGGTTATGTCGCCCCTCGACGCCGCGTGGCTACGCGTGGCGCCCCAGCCGCGCCGTGCCGCGCTGCCCGACGCTGCTCGGTGGACCAACCGCCGCCGCCAGCGGCTCGAGGGACTTGGCGGAGTCGGCGAGCACGGCGCCGTGGCCTCGCCGACACCTTCGGGTTCGCGGCCAAGTTTCTGGGCGTCGTCGGCGCGGGCTGTGCCAGGGCTGCTGGGGCTGCGTGTTCTCCGAGGGATGGGGATGAGGCTGCTGCGCTTGGCCGGCCAAAGTAGAGTCGTTTGTTGTCATGGCAACAAACTTGCCGCCCCACCCCAGTGACGTGTGAGGGTGTGGGCAGAGCGGGACTGGCGCGGCTGGCGGGGCAAGGGTTGGGGAGGTGCTGAGCCCGCCGTAATGGCATTCCAAGGCGGTCCGCGCGCGCAGGGCGGCCAGGCCGAGGCAGGCCAGGCCCCTGGAGTCTGGGGTCGGGGTCTCGGCCAGGAGGCAGGAGTCTGGGGCCGGGTCTCGGGCTGGGAGTCCGCGCTTGGGAGTCTCGGGCATGAGGCGAGCAGCCAGGCGACAGGGCAGAGTCTGCAGGGCTGGCGTCCAGAACCGCGATTGAACTCTTGGGCTCAAGTCCAGGTCTTGGGCTGGAGTCCAGGGCCCCGACTGGAGTCTGGGGCCGGGCCAAGCGGCGGTGAGGTGCGAGCGAGCGCGAGCAGTCTGTCTCTGTCTGCCATGCCGCCGAGGCGAGCGTCCGAAGTCCACATCGCGGTATTATGTGGCGTGCACTCACCACTCGGACCCACATCTGCATACGCCCAATTGGCTTAATGTCAGAAACTTGAGATGAGCTGTGTTCGTGGACGCGTTCGTGTGTGAGTGCGCTCGTGCCTGTGTGCGTTCCCGTCGCGTGTGTGTGAGGGTTGTTTGTGTGCGTGTGAGTTACGTGGACCGGGGTGAGTGGCTTTTCCGATATTATTCAAATGCAGAAAGACTTAAAATCGACACCTCCTAGGAACAAGCGGCTATCTTCCGAGAGCTTCCAGACACTCGGCTATCTCGCAGTAGCTTTCAGACACTCGGCTATCTTCCAATAGCGTCCAGACACTCGGCTATCTTTCTGAGCGCTTCGGAGACTCGGCTAACTGCTTTTCCCACTTCCCGAGTTTGGGTGCGTATATATTTTAAACCAGTTGAAATGCCCTCACCGGGACCTAACCAAAATGTGTCAAAAGTTTGTCAGAGTAGATTAAAATCATGGCGTGAGCATGTTTTGATAAGTGTAACAAAGAAAAACGCTATCGAAAGGACAACCCTAACCTCTCCGCAGAAGTCAGTTAGCCGAGTCTCCGAAGCGCTCAGGAAGATAGCCGAGTGTCTGGACGCTATTGAAAGATAGCCGAGTGTCTGGAAGCTACTGAGAGATAGCCGAGTGTCTGGAAGATCCTGGAAGATAGCCGCTTGTTCCTAGGAGGTGTCGAAATATTCCCTGTCATATCTGAGTGTGCCCAGCACACACACTCGCGCGCCCACGTTTACATAAAAGGGGTAAAAAAAAGCTTTGGCACAGCAACCTACATTCGAGGAGAGTGGGGGGAAAAGTTGAAAGAAAAAAGAGAGAAGGGAGATAGGTGGAACGGGAGATTGTGGCAGTACAATAGCGTAATGCTCTTACGACCAGGTTTACACCCCAGTGGGGATGGCGCAGTTTTCGGCTCGCTTAGCGCACCCGACTTGGAGGGCGAGAGAGAGAGAGAGAGAGAGAGAGAGAGAGAGAGAGAGAGAGAGAGAGAGAGAGAGAGAGAGAGAGAGAGAGAGAGAGAGAGAGAGAGAGAGAGAACCGCCCTCATTCGTCACCCATCACCCGTCACGTCCCAGCGCCCTCCTCTTCACCCTTCTTTGGCAGAAAAATATTTTTTTCGTCACGTCTCTCACCGACTACTTGCGCGCGTCTCGATTAGAGTTTTTCTTTAAAAAAAAAAAAGAGAAGAAGGGCGAAACACACAATCTGGGCCCAGCTAGAGCGAGCGAAAGGGAGAAAGAGAACCAAGCACAGCGGGAAAAGAAAACAGCGCAACGTCTGCGCAGACAGATGCTGAGCCAGAGCATTATTAAAGGGAAAAAGAAAACAAAACCAGCGTGTTCGCAACAACTTAAGCGTGCCCACGGACGTGCTTCACTGTTAACAAATCGAATCTGAAGAAGTCTCTGCAAGTCGGAACGGTGACCCCGGCGTCGCTCCAAGAGAGGCCCCTGTCTCTCTGGACCTCAACCGGGCCTCTCGAGAGTGAGAAGACCAGAGCTCTCTCTCCGTCTTGGAGGTCGTCGTGCTCCTCGTCCAGGTTTCGGGACGACAAACAGCCGCTGCCATCCGGTGTGCCCGGGCCACGCCGTGCCGGGTGGGCCGTGCCGGGGCGCGCCGCGTCCCCTGGGCCAATCCTTCTCGAATCCACGCCCACCCCTCTCAGCCCTCTCAGACCGAGCCCCGGACTCTCAGGTGAGAAGCCGGCCCGCGCGGCTGCAGAGCTGCGGGGCCCGTGAGCAATGGTGTGCACCGATTCCACGCGCGCGCCGCCCCGCCGCCCCGCAGCAACGGGGAGGATCTAGCGCTCTTTTTCAGCGCCTTGTTTTTGCACTGGTTGTTGTTGTTTTTATCCCGGAGTCAATTTTTGAGGTGCTTCTCGTAGTGCGACGGCACGGCATGGCGCGCGCGGCCCTGCGGTGCCTCCACTGGGAACCGTCGCCGGAACGGCCGGCCGCCGGACGCCCGCCGTGCGTGAAATTGATTTGGGGCTCACTGTAAAGTTTTTCCTTCGCGGGAAAATATGGCGACTGCCGTCTGGGAAGGAGTTATGCAGTCGAGGGACACGGCGCGGCGGGGCGGGGCGGGGCATGGCTCCCAAGGCTCCCCTTCAGGCGGGCCGGCCGAAGGCATAGACCCGAGGCATCAGGAGGCCGAGAGTGATATTTATGTTTGCGCGGTGCAGCGCGAAGGCGCAGGCCCCGTGAAATATCTGACGTTTAAAACACTCGGGGCCCGGAGCAGAGGGAGAGAGAGAGAGAGAGAGAGAGCGGCTCCGGGCTACTTGGGAGGCTTCCGGGCGACGTCCCCGGAGGCCTGACGCCCCACCCCGCCCGCCGGCCGTGCGTTTCTATTTAGGAGATGGCCCAAATGAGGCGCCTGGGCCCGTCGAACGCTGGGGGGCCGGGGGCTCGGCCGGGGGCGCGGCGCACGGCCTGCACCGGCACTGCGCGGAACGACCAAAGATTTGAATTCGAGAAATGGAGCCGCGTCGCGGTTAGGTCTCCGTGACTCCACTCGGCCCGCGATGCGAGCGACGCGAGCGCACTGTAAGAGCAGCCGGGGGAAGTCAGGCGGCTCCGCGATAGCCTATCATTTCCTCTTTTTCGCAGAGTAGGTCGACCTGGCGTCAAGCGCTCGCCATACGGCGGTAGATTCCAGGCGAGAAGGAAGGGGAGGGGGAAGAGGGGGCAGCCTGCAAACTTCTCCGCGCGACATCCGCTTCGGGAGGGAGGGGGCGGGGGGGCTAGTATCAGGGCTGCTGGCTGCGTCGCCGCCGGCGTACCCCACCAAAAAAAAGAGGTAAATAAAAGCAACGCAAATAAAAAGCCGGGCGTGAGAAATACTAATGAACGGACGGCCGATTAAAAACGGGTGTGTTTTATAACGAGTGGGGCTCCGTCCCGGCCGTCCCATTGGCTGGCGAGGGCGGCCCTTTGTACCGGCAGCAGGGTGGCCCTCCTCTGTGCCCCCCCCCCTCCCGGCCCACCCCCACCTCTTGATCCGGTTGGCTCGAGATGCCTTTGTCAACGGCATTTATGGCGAGCGTTTAGGCTGCAGTGTGGTGGCGGCGGCGCTCCGCTCGGCTGGCTGGAGGGCTGGAGGCGAGACTGGAGGCGAGGCTGGAGGGGTGCGGGGAGTCTGTGTGGCTGGAATGCAGCCCGAAAGAGCAGTCGTCGGGGTCGTCGCCTCTCGCCTGAATTATGTCTGGCCCCGACAAAACCAGCCGGACAAACCCGACTTTAGTGGTCCGCTCCACGCCGCGCCCCGCCCCGCCCGCAGGTCTCTGTGGTCGCTGCAAAGCGGCGGGCCGGCCGGGGCGGGCAGAGCTACGTCGAAACGGAACTACACCACACCACGCGACGACCGGAAAACCGGAAATCGGATTCCGAAACTCCGCCGGCCCGTTTGGCGGAGTCGCCGGCCGCTTCGAATCCGGCGGCTGGCGAGCGCCCGACGAAGCGCGCGCGGCAACCCGGTCGCCACGCCGGGCGTCGCGCTGCCTGCCTCGCAGGCGCCGTGCCTCGCGGGCCCGCTCCAGGACCACCACGACGGCCCGACTCGCTATCCGCCATCGGCACACAAAAAGGCGGCGGCGTCGGTATTCGAAGCCGCGATGATTCGCACATACTCGGAGCACACACTGCCAGCAGCACTGCCTGAGGCTGCGCGGCAGCGCGGCGGGGTGGGGGCGCTGCGGAGCGAGGCAGGGCGGGGCGGGGCGCTTCGGAGTTGAGCAAACCCATTGTCGCTGATAGCACATGTACTGTTAATGCGACCTGTACAGCCCAGATAACAGCGGGGCTGGCGGCCGAGAGGGCCGAGAGGCAGTGGTGGGGAGGGAGGGAGGGAGGGAGGGAGGGAGGGAGGGAGGGAGGGAGGGAGGGAGGGAGGGAGGGAGGGAGGGAGGGAGGGAGGGAGGGAGGGAGGGAGGGAGGGTGAGGGCCATGCCGATGCCGAAGGCCCCTCCGACCCTCCGGCAGCAGGCTGCAGCGAAGGTGTGGAACGAGGCGGAAACGTCGAAAGACAGGGAAAGCGTGGTGGCCTGCCCACCCGGCGTGTGTGCGACCGGGGCGGGGCGGCGCGGGGTGTTCGATCTCCGCGCGTGTCTACCAGCGCCTATTCTGCGGCGAGAGGTCACGTCTCGCGCGGTCCCCCCGCTCTCGCCATGCACTGCCGGAAATTGATTTTAAAAGCCCCTCTTGTTGGCGCCTTTTCGCCGAGCCGACGCACACACCGCACACGCCACACACGCCGCCCCGGAGCAGGCCAGGCCGCCAGGCTCCTACCCCGAGGCTGTGGTTATTAGGAGACTGCGGAGGCGTCGGCGAGCGGCCACCCGTCTGCATGCTGTGTGTGTGTGTGTGTGTGTGTGTGTGTGCGCGCGCGCGCGCGCGTGTGTGCGCGTGTGCGTGTGGCCACCTGGAAATGAAAGGCGGCCCCAGAGGGGTGCACTGTAAGTGAGCTCCGTGATTGAATCGCGGCCTCGATGTTCCGCGCGGCTCCGCGGCTCCGCGAGTTGTTCCTCCTCGCGGGGAAGTCTATACAAGGCGCGGCGTCCGCGTCCTGGGCGTCCTTTCCGCAATTTGAACAAAATATGCAAACGGGCCGCGTCTCGCGTATCGCGTCGCGCCTCGAAGAAGAAAGGGGAGCGGGCTCTCCTCCGATCATCTCGCCTTGTTTTTCTTTCTTACTTCCCCCACACAGTCTCTCTCTCTCTCTCTCTCTCTCTCTCTCTCTCTCTCTCTCTCTCTCTCTCTCTCTCTCTCTCTCTCTCTCTCCCCACGCACCTAGTCGGCGGCGCCGCCTCCGCGACGCAATTTGTGCACGGCGTGGGTGGCTCTCTGCTCGCTAACAGGAGTACCGCACCACGCACACACACGCCTTCCCATTTTATTTTTCGTCTGTCATTTTTTTTCTTCTTTTCGATTCTTTGTGATACATTTGAAATATAACGAGTACTTTTTTTTGTTCGGACGAAAAACGTGTTGGGGATCAATCCCTCCACCTCAGGGGACGGCGACGCGCCTGGCTGTGCGGCCGTGCGGCCGGCCTGGCCTCTCACTTCCCCCTCGCTGCCGCGGCTCGGCTCCGCGCGGCGCGCCACGGCCATATCGGAACTGGCAGCAATCATATTTAAATGTGCGCCACGCCGCGTCTGGCCTCTCTGCCTCTCCGCCGCCCGAGGCCGGGCGGGCAGGGGGCGCCGCCACCGTCGGCACCGTCGCCCAGAGTGGTTTGGCGTCTCACCTTTCCGCTATTGGGTTCGTGTGCGTGCAAACACGTGCGCGCACGCATACGCACACTCACCACACACACACACACACGCACGCACACACACACGCGCACGCACACACACACACACACACACACACACACACAAAGACGCGCGCGGCAAGTGCCCGGATGGAGTGTGTTTGAGAGGGGCTGGTGCCGCGCGACGCCATGCCGCGGTGTTCTGGGACGTGCGCAATCTCTGGCGACCATCGCCGCTCGCCTCGCCGCAGATGTCGCCCCGATAGGCAGGTGGCGATGGGCTGCCTGCGGCTGCCTGCCTCCTAATGCCGCCGCCGCCGCTGCCCTCGCGAGACGCGCCGCTCCTCGCCGTTGACGTGGAGGCCGCGACGCCGGAGAGGCTGTGACGCAGCAGCAGCCAATCGATGCCGTCCGAGTCGCTCTGTCTCTCTCGCACTCCCTCCCTCGGGGGCAGGAGAGAGAGAGAGAGAGAGAGAGAGAGAGAGAGAGAGAGAGAGAGAGAGAGAGAGAGAGAGAGAGAGAGAGAGAGAGAGAGAGACGAAGCACTGTTCGGAATCGATGCCGCCGTGTCTCTGCAAAAAAGTTTGACCGGCTTGCGCCGGCCTTCTTGACGGCCTCCAGCGCCACCGCGACGGCGATGACGGCGAAAAGAGAATTCCCTACGCACGGCGCACGGCGCTCCCCCGCACACGCGCTCAATGTTTAACGGGGCTTATTCCTAACTCATGACTGGCTGGGAGTCGGGTAGGGCCGAAGGGCGGGGCGGGGCGGGGTGCGGCGGGGTGCTCGCAGGACCACTCACCGCCATTTGGCTTCATTGATCTCGAGTCCCCCTGTCTCTCGGTCTCTCCCCGCCCATGCAGGCCCCCATTATCCGCCTCACCCCGCCCCGCCTCACCCCGCCCCGCCCCGCCCCGCCCCGCCCCTTCGGCCGATGTTTCGCCGTGCTCTACGATTCACGCGCCGCTGGCCGAGATAAGCATTTTCTTTTTCATTCGCCTGCCGTTCGCTGGTTCTGCCGTTGGCCGGGCCGCCGCTCTGGGCCTCTCAGCCCCCGCCCCGCCCCGCCCCGCCCCGCCCGCCCCGCCCCGCCCGCCCCCCCCGCCCCGCCCTTTGATACAGGCCCGCGATACGGACCAAATCGGCACGTCAAGTGCTTTGTAGCCGCGCGCGCAGCAGCCGCACCGCACGCCCAGAAATTCGCGCTCCATTGTTGTTGTTTGCTTTACTTTTCAAAAACAAAAACAAAAGAGCAACCGAAAGTTGAATTTTTTCGTACGTGAATAGAGAGCAGTGCCCGGCCGGCTGAACCACCCTTTCCCTTTCTCTCAGGTGACCCTTCCTCTCCTCCGATGCGATAATTTATTCCTCACTGGCGGGGGCGGCGGGGCGGTGTGGGCGTCCCAAAAAGTCATATTTACTGCGTCGCCTTCAATAAGGCCCTGCCGCCGGCCCGCCGCCCCCGGTGTGGTTTATGGCGCCATCCCGTGTGAAGCTGCACGCCGTCCGTCATGTCCGCCAAGACACCCTCCCCGCCGGCCGGCCGGCCGCACTCCGCACCGGAGCACCCCGACGAGCACCTGGACGACACAGCTCATTTCGCGACGACGAGCAGGCCGTCGAGCACGCCGTCAAGGAAGCCGTCGAGCACGCCGTCGAGGACGCCGTCAAGCACAACGACGAGGACGGCAATGGAATAAACAGGGAGGCGCGGCGCGACTAATGAATCCTGATGAAAGTTGCTTGTTCGCCGCTAACCAGATGAAATGGGGTGTTGTTGTCCTGGCGCCTCCGCCGCTCGCTCGGCCTCGACGACACGTTTTTTTTTAATTTTTAATTAATTTCTTGTTCTTTACAGTGTAGCTTGACGCGGCGCGTTCGCTCTTGTTGCAGGTCGTCGCGCTGTGTCCGGCATGCTGCCTTCGCTGCCCACTGGCTGCTCGAGGTGAGTCACTCTCTGCGAGTGCGAATCGCGGCGTCCCCGCGGTCAAAATCCTCGCGATTCAACGAAAACAACAACAAAATGGTGGAAAAGAGGAAACGATTAAACCACTGGCTCTGCACTGCTCTCCTCGGCTCTGCTCTCTGCGCCGCAAAAGCCCTAGAGCAGCTCGCTCGCCCCCGAAAAAAAAAACAAAGAAGAAAGGGTCCCGGCGATAATCAGAGCGAGAGAGACAAAACGGGGAGGGCGAAAGGCGTGCCGCATGTTGTCATGACAACGGAGTGGCGCAGCGCAGCGCGCAGCCTCCACGGCCCCACGGCCAGACGGCTGTAATTGGTCCAATCTCGCGTCTTCTCCGGAGACGGCACAAGGAAAGCAGCTCGCGTCCGATCGATGCGGACACGTCGCGGAACGTTATATTCTCGCAGTTTTCCGCTTTTCCGCTGCGCCGCGTGACCCTCCGCCTCAATAAGTTGGCCCGATTGACGTCCTGAGAGAGACAGAGAAAGCGCCCCGCCCCTCGCTGCAGTGTCCCCCGCCGTTAGAGCTAAGTGCTCTGTAAACTCAAAATCGCCACTCTGGAAAGTTTTGGCGCCCGCCCCGCGCCTCGCCGGTCCCTCGCCGGCCGTGGTCTCCGCAGTGCTTCGCAGCTTCGCGGCGCGGCAGCAGGCTCCTGTTTTCGACGTCGGCGAGACGGGGCCTGCAGACTGAGAGTCGTTTTCGTCGCTCTGTCTCTCTCGCACCTGCACCGGACGCCCCATGAGAGCGAGAGAGACGGAGCGAAGCAACGACGCTCGGAATCAGGCTGCTGGAACGACGGCCGCCTCTGGAGTGGACGCCCTATTACCACACGCTCATCATTACCGGCACAGCGAGGCACGGCGAGGCACAGCGAGCCGAACAAACAGTCGACAGAGTCGCGACCTGCTCCGCCCGCTCCGCCTCCCCACCCCTCCCTGCCGCCGCCGTCAAGTCCCTCCCGGTCGCCGTCGCCGAGACGGGGAGCCCGACGTCCTCCACGGTCGCGGCGCATCGCGTTTGTCGTCTGACGGGGCGAAATTTCCGCCTAATCCTCTTAGTCGTTGACGGCGACGTCGGGGCGCCCCAACAGACAAAGCGCCGAACCCGCCATTTTCACTTGGCGGCGCGGCTGCCTTTCGAGCTTCCAGCGCCTCCAGCTCCCGACGGAACATCGCCATGGCGAGGCCTCTGGAGCGTTCCTGGAGGCCGCTGGAGTGTTCCTGGAGGCCACTGGAGTGTTCCTGGAGGCTGCTAGAGTGTTCCTGGAGGCCACTGAAGTGTTCCTGAAGGCCACTGGAGTGTTCCTGGAGGCTGCTGGAGTGTTCCTGGAGGCCGCTAGAGTGTTCCTGGAGGCCACTGGAGTGTTCGTGGAGGCCACTGGAGTGTCCCTGGAGGCCGCTGGAGCGCGGTGGCCGCGGCGAGTGCGAAAAAAGGCCTCGGAAACAATGGGCGCGTTGGCGAGCGGCGTGCGGAGCGGCTTGGTTGAAGAGAGCGTTAATCTCCTCGGTCCAAGGAAACCAAGGCAACCGGCACTTGCGACGCGCGCCGTTTCGACAAAAGCCCGGCTCCGGCCCTGCGTCGATGTAGCCGTTACGATTTCGTTGCCGCTGCCAGTGGGGGCGGCGCGGGGGCGGCGCGGGGGCGGTGTGGGGGCGGCCGGGACTAATGATGCCAATTTATAGCAGAATGGCTCCTTCTCGCCCTAGTTGGGCTGATTTCATCATTTGGGACTGATTTCCCTGCCCGGCCTGGCCCGGCCCCTCCTGCTGCTGTGCTGCTGCTGCGACTCCCGCGCCATTGACTCCGGCGGGAAGCACGGCACGGAGGCGTCTCATTCTCGCTTCGTCGCTCTGTCTCTCTCGCACCCCGACGGCACGGCCCACGAGTGCGAGGGAGGCAGCACCCCGACGACGCACCGCGGCCCCCATTCCCCATTCGCCATTATGGACTCCCTCCTTCTGCCCCGACTGTGCGCGACTTGGCGCGCTCGGGCTTAGCGGTCAGTGAGGGCCCCCGGGCCCGGGCCCCGGGGTTTAGCGTCCAGAGAGCCAACCAACCCCCTCTCTCTATCACACAGGCAGACGCACACGCGCACACTCACACACACACATGCACACACACACATGCACACACACAGCGTTAATCGGCCGAGCAGACCGCACCGGCCCACCGAAATGAACTCTTGTAAAGGGGAAAAAAGTTAAACAAAGCCCAAGGGTAGGGCGTCGCCGCGTCGCTCTGTCGAGTCTGCTTGCTGTGCGTTCTCCAACGTTCCCCGCGCGGTTTTGCTGAGGGCGCCTGCACTTTAGGCAGCCACCCAGGGACCGTCACGTCCGCGCGCGAAGGGTGGCCTACCCCGCGACCCGCAGGCGGCGCAGAGCAGCGCAGAGCACGGAGGACTCGCCTCGCCGCCGGCCTGTTCATGTCGCCAGTGTCGTCGCCTGCCGTCCGCCGAGGTCCGCGTCGCTCGCCGGGCCGCAACCACGGCCGAAGCCCAGCCGAACCCCAGCCGAGCCGCGTTGCCCGCGTTGCCCGCGTTCCGACGAGTCGTGTAACAAACACCTCTCTGAGCCGCGGCGGACAAACACAAACAAAAGTGGTGTGCCCTCCAGGCACGGGGCTGTGTGTGTGTGTGTGTGTGTGTAGGTGTACGAAGGTGTGTGTAAGTGTGTGTCTGTGTGAGTGTGGTGTAGAGAAACACCGCATCAACTCCAATATCACTTTCCGCCTACACAGCGCAGGGAGAGGCACGATCCCATCTCCCTTCCCCCTTGGGCGCCCGCGTGTGTGTGCGGGTCAGTGTGTGCGTGCGTACGTATGTGTGTGCGCGTGTGTGTGTCTGCCGGGAGATGGGAAATTCGCTGGCGTGAGTGCTCATAAGTATTGATGGTATACGTGTAGGTAGTTGGATGGAGGAAGTCATCGCCGAGGCGGCGGTTGGCAGGCAGGCAGGCAGGGGGTAGGGAGTCTTGGTGAATCCGTCTATCCGTCCGTCCAGCCACCCTTGTCTGCCGCCGTGCCGTGCCGTGCCGTGCCGTGCCGCGCCGTGCCACTCTCCGATGACGAGACTTGCTCTGCTGCTCAAATTCAACTTGCGGCCGCCGCGCCTGTGGCGGCCTGGCAGCCTGGCAGCCTGGCCCGCTCTCGCGCCCTCTTTTTGTCGCCTCTGGCATGGCGGCCCCCTCCACGACCCGCTCTCCCCCTCTCCCTGGACCCCTTTATGCTGAGCCCCCTTCCTCTCTGTGTGTGTGTGTGTGTCCCCAACGGGCTGCAGCCAGAGACGCGTTATCATCAGCGATAGATAAGCAGTTTCCTCCTGCCTGCCGACAAGCCCACACGCACGCACTCACACTCTTTACCCACTGTGCACTGCCATGGCACTGCACTGGGAGCCTCTCGCTGCATCGCCTGTCATGTGGGGAACTCGTTGGCGCAGCGGCGGCGCGGCGGCCCAGCGCAGTGCGGTCCCGCTGTCGTCACAAAAATTGTGTGTGTGTGCGGGTGTGTGTTTTTTGCCCGCGCGAGGATGTGTATCAAAAGTCACGAGAATGCGTTTGTGGGCGCGGAGCGACGCAGAGCACTGCGGAGAGGCATCTGTTTGAGGAATTAACCCTTTTGCCCCGGCCGGCAATTGGACGGCCGTATGCATGACGATCCACTGAGAAGGGGGAGGGGGGGCACTGGAGCGACTGGCGTGGCCCTCGCGCTCGCGGCATGTGTGTCGTTTGGCGTTTTGTTTTCATGACCCGCTTTTTTTACGCGGCCTGTGTGTTTCCCTCCATAACGCGGCGGGGCGGGACATTCCCCACACGTGTGTGTGTGTGTGTGTGTGTGTGTGTGTGTGTGTGTGTGTGTGAGTTTGAGTCTGTGAGTGTGAGTGTGTGGATGGGCAGGCCAGGCGCGTATGCGGGTCGACCGCGTGAAGCGCGTCGCGGTCGCCTGTGCCGCGGCTCCCGCTTGGCTGGGCCAGTCAGGTGACTACTGCGGGCTGCCTATGGCAGCATATACCATTACCATTACTGACTAGACCACCATCGGGCGAACGGACGGCCAGACAGACAGACAGACAGACAGAAGGCGCTGCTAACAAGCGGGGCACGCAAAACGGCACTGCAGGCTGCAGCATAAGGAGCTAGGCCAAGCCAAGGGACCAAACGCAACACCCGGTGGCGGCGCGGGGGGCGGCGCGCGGGGGCGGAGGCAGGGTGTCAACCCCGGTCTGTAATGAACACAGGGGGCTCATTACCGACGTCGTGTTCCTGCCCCGCGCCGTTGCCCCGCACAAGGCCCCGCCCCCGCCGCCCGCCGCGCCACTCCGGTGCAAGCAAGGGCGCCGGGCCTTATGACGGCTCGCGGCGTCCGCGTCGCAGGGCAGCCATCCGTTCACTCGGCCCGACTAGCCTGACCCCGGGGACCCTTTTCAGGGAGAGGGTTTGAAGGCCCGCGCCGAGCGGCGGGGACTCGGCGGAGGGCGCGTTGACGGTGAGAGGGGCGCCACCCCCGCCCGCCACCCCCGGACTCATCGGCGCGAACCCTTCACCAGCCCTCTTCTCCGCCGAGTCCCTTCAGACGGCTAGGGCCCCGCTAGGGCGCCGCTAGGGCAGCAAGAGTGAAAGACGCCAACAGAAAAGGGAGGGAGGGCTCGGAGAGGGAGGACTTGCTTTTATGTCAAGCCGCCGCGCGGAGGGGGGAGGGGAGGGGCAGTGCGTCCTGTCCGCTGCGAATCTAGAGAAATCCCCCTCGGCCGCCACTAGAGCCCCACCTGCCACGGGCCGGTGGGGCCGGCGGGGCGATATTGAAAACGGCGCCTGTTTGCGCCAGGTTTAGGGAGGACCCCGGCTTGGCGGCTCTGCCGGCAGGGCAGGGCCCCGCGGGGTGTGGACGGGTATTGACGCGGGGCCCGTCCCTGAACGCGGAGCGGGGAGCGGCAAGGGCGTGGCCGGGGTGGCCAAGGCGGGGTGCCCCCTGGGGATTACAGGGGCTGCGGGGCGGGGCGCGGCGGGGCGCGGGGCTGAGCCCACGTACGCAACGTCATCGTGTGTGATCTGGGCCGCGTTACACAGTGGAGGGCACGGCCCTGCAAGAGGGAGGCCACCACGACGACGATCACGACCACGATTGGCCGCTCGATTGCGGCGCGGTGACGTCCTTCTTGTCCTCCACGCCGTGGTGACACCACGTGCGACCCTTCGGTCTTGGCCTCCACGACGGTGACGCCAGTCGGTCGTTTTGTTCCACTCCAAACCGCCATCCCGATCCAGATCTACGGGATCGCCGCAGGGACAGGAGGCGCTCGACAGAAGGCGCTCGGCGCGCCAGTGAGCACACGGAGTAGTGCCCTGCCCGTCCTGCTATCTCCGTCACTATCGCGCGCCCCTCCACGTCGGCGGTCCCCTCCACCTCCTCCACCTCCTCCACCGTGGGCCGCCAAGCCGCCCGTTCCAGTGTGGCCGCCGTGGCCGGCGCGGCCCCGTCCTGCAGGCCGCGGGCCAGGCCGTCCGCCCCGCACCGCCAGTATTCCGCTTCCGTCGCCCACGCGCGCGCGGACCCGGGGCGCCATCAGGCCGCGGGCGCCGTCGGGCCGGCCGCTTGCTGTCGCCCACGTGTGTGCAACGCGCAACAGGTCGCCCGCGTGTCACCCGCGTGTCACCCTCGCGTTGCTAGCGTGTCGCCCACGTGTCTCCTTCGTGTCGCTGCCGTGTCGCCGAGTCACCACGGACGACGTCGATGTCGTCACCGCAGCGAGCAGGTGTGCTTGCGCGCAGTAAATCCCTTTCGGCCAAGTCCAAGGGGGCCTTCACGTCCGCCGGCACGCCGCCGGCACGCCGCCGCAGTCTACAATGTAGCTGCTGCTATATCTCGTTGCCGCAGGGCGGGGCGGGGCGGGGCAGGGTGGCGCTGGCTGGCGCAACGTATGATAACGGATTCTCTGCATCAGCAGTATCAGCCAGCTCGACGGCCTCGACGGCCTCGACGGCCACCAGGACGACGGGGACCGCGACGGGAACATCCCCAGGACGCACGGCCGTTGACGTGACGGGACTGGGGGCCCGCAATCGGGTCTGCGATCTGGCCCGTCTCCCGGACGGCTGTTTTCATTCATACCGACAGAGTAATCGGTACTCGCACGCCGAAAACAACCAGATTAGGCCGTTTCTTGAATGGGGCGGCGGTCCCCGTTCCTCGGAAAGTGAGAGTGAAAGGAAAATAGCAGGACAAAACCAGCTTGTGGAAGGGGGGAAAGAAACCAGGGCGGAAAATGGAGGGGCCGGGACGGAGGGGCGTTGCGCACGCCGCTTGTCCTTTCAGTGTCCGGGCCATCGAGGCCATCGAGGCCGAGACGCCAGTCAGCAGATCCCCGGCGAAGGCTGGACCCGTGTGAGGCAATAAGGGGCCCCGTTGAGCGCCAGTGTGCGTGCGCGGGTTGTTGCGCGGAGAAAGGCACCCGCTGCCCCAGTGGCTGCCCCAGTGGCTGCCCGGTGGAGGCGGCGGAGGCAATGACACACTGCACTGTAAGGACATCGCTCTATTATATGGCGTCGACTGCACTGCACGCCCTCGTCCTCCACTATCCTCCGCCCCCTTCCCTCCAGGGCGCCACTCTCTACCCCTTCTTCCTCCTTCACACGATGCACCCCCTCGAGCACACCCTTGCGGTTTTGCACACGGGCCCTTGTCTCACCACTAGTGTGTGTGTGTGTGTGTGTGTGTGTGTGTGTGTGTGAGAGAGAGAGAGAGGGGGGGGGAGGGGGGATGCACCCCCACCCGCAATGCTGCGGCCATCATTTATAGCCACAGGCTGGCCAAAAATTTATTATGCTTTTCCCGGAATTTTATTGCCAGTCCCTGCCGCCGCCATCGCCATGCTGCCATGCCGCCATGCTGGCGTACGCTCTGCACGCACGGCGCGCGGGGCGTTGGGGGCGTTGGGGCGTTCGGCGAGACAGACGGCGCGGCGCGGTGCGGCAACTACTTGTAGCGTGGGCGGCAGGGCGGCAGGGCGGCGGCGTCTTGGCTTGGCGCGGACCTCGGCGGCTCGGCGGCCGCGGCCAACCCTCGGCCACCCCCCACCCCCTCTCGGGGCAGCGGCCTCCTGGCGGGGCGGCCCGCAGTGTAGCAGTGAGTGGCCGCCGCGGACCTACGGCGCTGCGCCGGCACGCCGGCACTCACGTAGATTAGCTTTGCGATCCCTTGCGGAGCACTGGGAGCACTGGCGGAGCGTGAGGCCGTCCCATGCCGTCCCCGCACGCACACACACGCCCACACACACACACACACAAGCACACAGCGCCGCGCTCACTTCACTTCGCTCGGTTTTGATTTCGGATGTAGCGTAGAGCCCGTGTGCACTCACAATCCCGCGTGCCGACTCCGCTCCTGTCCCTTCGCCCCCTCGCCCTCGGCGCTACCCCGCCCCGCCCCGCCCCGCCCCGCCCCACTCTGCGCGCGACCGGGGAGTGTAAGTGAAATAGCAAAAAGAAAGTAGTCGGGGCGCCCGGTCGGCCTTGGAACGCTAAGGGGATTCGCCTTCGCCTTCTTCTCGCGAGCGAAAATGCCGCGGCACAGCGGCAGCGGCGCACAGTGGGCCAGAAGACCGGTGGAGGCGGCCAAAATTCTAGACGCGTTTTGAGCTCCAGAGTCGCTTAGCAGGACCCAAACGGAACGTGTGACACCACCAATGGATTCCTCTTTCGGAGAGCAATCCATTGGTGGGGTCACACGTTCAGTTCGAGTGCCATTCAGCGACTCTGGAGCTCATAAAACGCGTCTTGAGTTCTGGCCGCCTCCACCGGTCTTCTGGCCCACTGCGCGGCGGCAGCCCGGAGCGGTTTCCGCGCTGAAAAATGGATTAAAACACAGCGGGGAAAGGGAGAGGGCAACGGGGGAAGGAATCTGTGTCTCCTCGCCGTCCGCGTGGCTGGCGTGGCCCGGGCCGCGCGGCCATATATTTCCATTCATCGGCGGAATAACAAGACCGCCGCGATTAGCAAGCCCCCTCCCCCCTTTTTCCTCGGAAAGTAATCAGGGCCGCCAACCCGAGTGTCAGCCTGCTGATAGCGTGGAGCGGAGGCGGTGGCGGCGAGGCGCGGCGAGGCGCGGCGAGGCGGGCCGGGGGAGCGGCTTGACGTTTTTACCAAGTTGGCCGGCCCGTCTTTTCAAAAAGTTGGCCCAGCAGACTGATTCCGAGAGTCCTTCTCGTCGATCTGCGTCTCTCGCACTCATGGGGCGCCCCGCAAGGTGCGGAAGGGACAGAGCGACGAAAACGACTTTCGGAATCAGTCTGCTGGCTGGATTACGCCCCCCAGAGAACACGGTCAGCGCTCTGTAAAGCACACTCACACTGTAAAGCGTGGTTTTTGCGTAGCCCGGCATGATTCTTGCGTCTTTTCAGCTCGTACAGGATCTAGTTTCTAGAAACTCCCCTCTAGCAGTCGGGTTTGACCATGTGGACGCGGAGCAGACAGCGAGGTGAACCCCCTTAGTGCGGCGACCTCGACTCGCCCCCTCCCCCTGCTCCTCCCCCGCCGCCTGCCCGTCTGTATCGCGCCATTAAGTCCCGGAGTGTGCCCCTGGGAGTCTGCGAGGCGGGCAACACGGTGTGCACTGGAAAAGTGGGCTTAAGGGGGCGGGGCGGGGTGCGGCGCCGGGGCAGGTGGCAAGCGTCCCGGCCAAAGCCAGTTACGGCCCAATGTGTACCAACTTCCCCTTTCGTTATTCGGTTATGGAGGCGGCCGACGTGGGGAGTGGGGACCGAGGTGGGGACTCCGCGGCGCCGCGGCGGCGGCAGGACCTAGACTAGGGGGAACACTTAGGCCTTTCCCCGGGTTGCCATTTATTAACCTCAAATTGCTGGGAGTTGCGCTGCATATTTGGGGGAAGCTTGTTCCCGGCCGCCGCCAAGCCGCCACGCCGCCGTCGCTGTTGTCCGTCCAGGGAGGTTTATAAACTTGGGCTGGCCTAACAGTGTAAATTCCCCGGCATTAATATTCATTTGAACGACTGTGCGTCGTCTTCCGGCGGTGCTCCTCGACCTCCACGGCCTCCACGGCCTCCACGGCCAACACCCCCCTCGGCCAGCATCCTCGAGCCATATTACGTGCGCTTGCCTCTCCCAATGATGACTTCGGCCCGCCGTGCAAAATGGGAACGGAGGGCCATTGCGTCGGACGCGGACTGCGCTTGGTCGCTCTGTCTCTCTGGCGCCCTTGCGGACCACCCCATAAGTGCGAGGGAGACCCGAGATAGCGCTATTCGGAGGCAGCCCGGACCCTGGACCCGCTGGACGGCAGAGCGGCGCCACCCTCTGGTCATTAATAGTTTGAAAGGGTCGCGCCGAAAGCCGAAAGGCGGCAGCGCGGCAACGCGGCAACGCGGCCAAAGGGGTTTTCGTTTTCATCACAGCGCCGCTGCTTTAGACTCGGAAACCGGAGAGTGCGGCGAGTAGCACCACGAGCAGGGGGTAATTACGGACCGGGTTCGCTCCTTTGCACCCGGAGGCAGCGGCAGCAGCAGCTCCAAGTCCAAAAAGTGTCGCGTCTAGAGTTTTGGCCACCTCCACCGGTCTTCTGGCCCACTGTGCGGTGTACGGCCGCGTCGGTCGAGATTAACCGGCATCTTGGCGCCGCGCTGCCGCACCGCGCCGCGCACCTGTGCGAGGCCAGACTGCCAGCTCCGCCGGGGCTCAGGTGGGCCGCGGTAATGCGGTGCCGCCCGGCAGGCAGGCAGGCAGGCAGCCCGCATTAGCTGATTACTTAGCCGGAATGAGGGTGGGCCGCGGGCCGTGGAGCCGCGCAGCCAGCCGCGGAAAATAATATTGGAACTCGCCCCGTCGGCCGCAATGTCGCCGAGCAGCCAGTGTGGTGCAAAGTGGGGGGCATTGCGGTGCGTCCTCCAGGACGCGCGTTTTGGCAAGTTCCGCAGGGGGTGTGCAGGGAGGGCCCCCAGCGCGGCCTGTCCGTCTCCTGGCCGCAGTTCGCACCTCGGCAGTGGCGTGGCGTGCCGGAATGCAGGACGACCGCCTGGAGTAATGCCTGACATTTGTATGAAGCGCTGCTGGGCCGCCAGCGGGGCGCGGCGGGGCGTTGGCGGGGCGTTGGCGGGGCGTTGGCGGGGCGTTGGCGGGGTGGGGCGCGGCGAGGCGCGGTCGCTCCCCAGCTCCCCGAAGCTCGCCGCCGTCCTGCAGCGTGATTAAATTGCACTGGAATCGCAGCGCCTAGACAGACGTGTTGGCTGCCGAATCAAAGCACCACTTGAGTTTGTTATCATTTGGCGCCGGCGGGGCGGGGCGGGGCAGGGCGGGGCGGGGTGGGGCGGGTGGGGCGCTCCGGGGCGGGGTGGGAGAGTTCTAAATGGCAGCATGTGCCCGACCCTCCCGCTGCCGTTGTAATGCACAGCGAAAATGTCAGCCCTTGGCAATTAGAAGAGCCTCCGCCGGAGCCCACCCACCGCCGCCACCGCCGCCGCCACCACCCCCGCCAGGCAGGACTCGGTCGCGCCGGAGGAGGGATGGAAAAATAGAAGAAAATAGTCGGGCGTCTCGTCTCAAGAACTGGAGAGAAGCATTGGTTCGGATAAAAAGCGGCGACTGCGGCAAAAGTTAATTGGTGGCCGAGTCTGGTCCGGACAGCGCCTTCTCGGTTCGGTGGCCAACATCCAGTCAACGTCCAGTCAACATCCAATCAACATCCAGTCAACATTCTCACGTCGCGCCGTTTCTGCTTGCAGGCTTGCTGAAGGCTAGCTGACGACGACGACGGCCTTCCTGGGGATCGACCGGCCGATGACGTCACGGTGAGTGCCGCAGTCGTGCCAACTGTCGAGGAAGAATTTCGGCAGAGCCCTACACTCTCGGAAGAAAGGCAGGGCATTCCGATTTCAGTCAAACTGACCAGAAATCTAGGTGCCCGAACTTTTAATTAAAATTGAAATCTTACAGGAAAATTACAGTAAAATGTACTTAATTCAAATCGAAATCATCCTATTTTTCTGGCTGTGTGGTCGGCAAGGCATAATTTTCGCTTGGTTTTTCCAGCCTGTTATACTTTTTTTTGACGATTTTTTTTTAAGCGGCATATAAAAGACATTGGATTGGAAACCACGCAGGTCATAAAGAAGCATTTACTGTTCGACCGACGGCGCGATTCGTTTTTATTTGTACTGTCGTTTTCGTTTTTTCGTTTGAAGTTGGTGGTGTAGCGGATGGGGTTGGGGAGAACATTGGCTGGGGGAGGAATGCTGGCCGGGCGGCGAAATGGTGCTTGCTGAGGTTTGGCGGAAGGGACACCACAGCCCTGCGAGCCCTGCCGACTCCGCCTATATTGTTTTTCAATACCTACATCCGCTGTTTCGCCCCCGGCACCCCTTTGCGGGCTGTACTGCTACACTCCGCGGGAGAAAGCAGATGACGGCGGGGCGGGGCGGGGCGGGGCGGGGCGGGGCGGGGCGGGGCGGGGTGGCTATCGGCCAAATGTTTTCGGAAAGGCGCGGTGGCGCTGCTCGCAGACTTGTCCCATCGCACTGCGCGCGGAATGAGAGGTTTCCGAGAGTAGTTCTCCAACGTTCCTCCAGCTAGAGCGTCGAGCGAGTCTCCGTATGAAGTGGCCCTTTCTTGCCCTTTTCATTACTTTCTGACTGGCCTATTTTTCATTTGCGCCGAGAGTGAGGCCGAACAGAGATGAGGAATGTCTCCCCCCCCCCCCTCCGCCAATCCGAGTGCGGAATGGCAGATGCGCCCGCCTCCTATTTAACACGGCGGCTGCTTGAGGACTCGAGGCCCCAGGCTGAAGCGCTTTCGTCGCTCTGTCTCTCTCGCTCTGCAGGGGACAGATAGGGGTGCGAGAGAGAGCGAGAGAGCGACGAGGGCACCGTTCAGCCCGCCCGGCGGCGGGGCGCGAGCGGCGCGCGCGGAGAGTGCTGGAAAATTTGCAGACGAGGAAATATGCCAAGTAGCTACACATTTGAGGGGCCGTGCGCGCCGAGCGCCGCGCCGGGGCGCCGAGGGTGCGGCTTGGCAGAGAGGCTGCTCGATGAGGCGGCCCTTGTAGGACAGGGGGCGGGGCGGGGCGGACGATTCGCGTGCTCCGAATGCCCGATGGGTGAAAATCCCGGGCGTCTTTGCTCGATCCGCAAGCATAGAGCGTTGGAGTCATCTCGCCGGCTTACTTGGCCTCCTCCAGTGCCAGCCCCAGTGCCTTCGGCCCCGCTGCCTCGCCACCGCCGTTTCTCATCCGAGCGGCCTGTCGCGCAAACGCCGTGCCGCCGGCCCTGCCATCGGCCATGCCGTGCCGACCCCCAAATATATTCCTCTCCCCCGGGCAGCCTCGCCCCGCCACCGCCCCGCGGCCGCCCCGCCGGATCCAGGCCCGCTCGGATATTCCTGATGAGGCCCCGAAGAAGTGGAAAACCACCGCGAAATTCCGCTCTTCCCCGTTCTGCCCGTTCGTGCGTGCGACTTGAGCTTTACTTCCTCTCCGCTAGGTAGCGCTCTGAGCGCACGAGCGCACCCATGCCGCGCGGTGCGGTGTAGCGGCAGCAGCGGCGGGGGCGGCTTCCCTCGTGTTTCCCGCATGCCAAGGGATCTGCGTGCGTCACCACAGTGGGCCGCAGGCGGCCCGAATTCTAGACGCGTTTGAGCTCCAGAGTCGCTAGACGGGTCTGGAACCGAACGTGGGGTGGGGTGGGGTGGGGTGGGGTCACACGTCGAAGTGGAAACAGTGAAAAATCTGTAGCACCGCTGCTAAAAATTAGCATAGCAGAGCATCTGATTACTTTTGTTGCGTGTACAGTCGGCCAACGGTGCTCAGGTCTTGTATCAGTTTACTGCAGTCCTCGGCGGTATCCGATAACCAATTAGATTCCTCGTTTGCCGGGTGATTCCCCGCAGTGAGTGAGGCTCGGCGTGTCCGGCGAGGCAGGGTGCCAGACGCGTTCCGAGCGTGTTCATCGAGTAGGTCGCCCTCCCGGACCGCATTCCCTTCCCCCAGGAAGAAGAGATGATTGTTGACGAGCGCGGGGCTCAAGTTGACTGGCGCTGCGTTTGGGGCGGTGCTGGCCGTGCTCGTGGACAAACGGGCGGCCATCCAGGGCCGCCGCCACCGCCGCCCATCCTTTATGTTTATGGCGTCGCGTGAGCGTCCGTGCCGTCCGTCCGCTGTGTCGCTTTCGCATATTTCACTTTTTTCGAAACTTTTTTTTCCCTTTTCCGCCGGCCTTTTGATGGCTGTGTCGGCCGCGCCTTGGGGGTGGCTTGACGCTTGGCAGCTTTGCGGCCATGACGGCGTCCTGGCGGCCCGGCGGACTCGGGGCAGGTGCGCGGGGTTGCGGGGCCATGCGGGCCGCGCGCCGGGCAGGGCGGCCGCGCAGCGCTCGAAAGCCAACACCGGCCGGAAAACGGCGCCGAGAAGGGCGAGGGGAGGGGAGCGCCCGGCGGCGGCGGGGGTAGGCAACCCTTCGTGCGCGTGCGTCGCGCGGGCGGCAGCGGGCAGCGAGTCGGGGGCTCCACAGTCCGCTCCGCAGTCCGCTCCGCAGTCCTCGAAGCAGGGCGAGAAGAAGAGAGAAGCGAGGGCAGTGCCGGGGTTCTCGTTTCCACCAGTAGGGGGCGATTGAGGTATATCGGCTCTGCCGGATCGTTTTCTTCCGCTGGACCTAATGGCTCACCCCTTGCCGGCTGGCTGCCTGGCTGGCTGGGGGGCTGGCTGGCTGCTCGGTCTGGCCGGGCGACGATATTCCCGTCCCTGGAGCCCCGCCACGCCCTGCCCTGGCTCTGCCCGCTCTGCCCCACGGCGTGCTGGCCGCCCCCTCTCGAATATCGCATTTCCACTCGCTCTTCTACATGGCCGGCTCCACGCTCCGCGCCGCTCCGCGCGCCACGCCGGCAACGCGAGACGCCGAGGTGGCGTGTTACTTTCAAAACGGCCTCCAAGTGGTCCTCGTCGCGGTCCTGAGGCGGCGTGGCGGGCCGTGGCGGGCCGTGGCGGGTCGGGGCGTTGAGTCAGAGATAAGGACTCGGGCTGAGCGACTGGAGAGCGACGAATAAGAAAACTGGAATCAGTGTGACGCCTTCGCCTTCCTCCATTGCGTTGTATGCATAAGTCTGACTGCATCCAGACGAGCTGCCCGCCCCGCCCCGCCGCACCGCTCGGGGCGCCCCGTTCAGGAGGAGCACCTCCGCGGCGAGGGCGCGGCTCAGCCGGGGAGGAAATGGGGGCCTGGGGCACGACGGGCAGGACGGGGACGGCGCGCGTAAAGAGGCTGCTGCTGCACAGGATGCACCCAGGGGTACACCGCGGTGCGCAGGGGAGGCTTCGGTCGATCCAGGTCGCTCCAGGTACGCGGCGATGCGAATTAGTTCGAAGTGCGTTCGGCAGTTCGGCGACATGCAGCCGGCTGGCTGTGGCTGGCGGGCAGCTGGCCGCGCCGCCGCGTCGGCAGTGTAGGGCGAGCAGTGAGCAGCGCGCGGAGTGCGTTGACCCACTCGATCATGCGGCCCAGGCCCAGGCGGCCCGGGAGGAGAGGACGCGAACGCGAATCAGCGTCCCCTCGGCGCTCTGTTCGTCGCGCTGGGCCGCGCTGGGCCGCGCCGCGCTCCCTGCTGGGCTCGGCCAGCTCGACCTCGCCCCGCGCCACATTCTTGGCCTCTTTATCAGCCCAGTATCGTACGACTCGCTGCTACACTCTCAAATTTCCACCAAAACGAAATCACTTTGGCAGGAAATGGCGCCGCGTGGTCACCCTATGATTCGGGCGTCGTCGGTATATCCTCGTCGTCGGCGACCTCCCTGAACGGGAAGAGAGCGCTGCGTGCCGCCGCCATGGACGCAGCGCTGCCGCAAGCGAGAGAGAGAGAGAGAGAGAGAGAGAGAGAGAGAGAGAGAGAGAGAGAGAGAGAGAGAGAGAGAGGAGGAGGAGGAGAGCGGCGGAGACGCGGAGACCGGAGGGGCGCCGAGGGGGCACCCCTTGCTCTCCGAGCCGCGAGCTCCCTGCTTGCTCGGCTCCAGCTCCAGCTGTCCCTGCTCGGAGAGGAGGGGGAGAGGGGCGATTCTCGCATTGTTTTGCTTTGCCCCACAATGGGGAAGAGGGCCACGCAACGAAGCGGGGGTTGGACAGAGAGACGGAGGTGGAGAGAGAGGAGAGAGAGTGTAAGGCCCGCGAGGAAGGGGGTGGGGGAGCGCGCGGAGAAGATGGAGAGCGCGGCGGCGTCGGGACGGCACGGCCGCGGGAATGACGGCCGGCTCGACAATGCAGGGATGCTGGGGGATTTCGGGGGGCGGCGGGGTGGTAATACCTGGAGGACACAAAGAAGGCGCGCGAGGCCAGCCCGCGCAGCCCGCGCAGCCCGCACAGTGGGCCAGAAGACCGGTGGAGGCGGCCAAACCTCTGGACGCGTTTTGAGCTCCAGAGTCGCCTCACAGGACTCGAACCGAGCGCGTGACCCCACCAACAGATTCCGACAAACCCCTTGCAGTGGCGCAGAGGGCTCGGCAAAAAGCGCGCCCCCGGAACCAAATTGGCAACCGGCGGAAAGAACAGCACGTGTGAAGCGCGGCGCGCATCGCCACGGCCCGGCCCGGCCGGCGTAATTAGCAAGCAAATAGCGAAAAAGGGAAAAAATCAAGGCGGGGTGGCGCGGCCGGGGGGAAGGCGGGGTGGGGGTGAAAAGTGTTTGTGCGCCACACTTGTGTGTGCGCGTGTGTGCGACGAGTCAATAATGAGGGTGCAGCGGGAGGGGGGAGGGGGAGGAGGGCGGCGCCCAGGGCGTTAACGATCTCTGCCTGACTGACTGCTGCGCGCTGTGCTCCTCCTCGCCGTGGTGCCGCGCACCGAGGAAGCGGAAACCGAATAAAATAATCAGCGGCGCTCCTGCAGTGATTTGCCGCTCCATCGGGCTGCTGCTGCGTCGCTGCCGCGCTCGGCGTTTCCTATTCCGGCCCGGCGGAGGCGAAGCAGTCGAAGCAGGCCTGCAGTTTGCCGAGCAGGGCTGCAGGCGCTGCAGGCATGGCGGGGCAGGCGGGGCAGGCGGGGCATGGCGGGGCGACCCTCGGCCGCTGCACCGCGCCGCGCGGGGCTGCAGAACAAACAAGGAACACGGGGCGGGGCGGGGCGCGGCGGGGGGCGGCGGGGTGGTTGGATAGGTGCAGCTGCGGAGGCCTACATCCCTGCGGCCGCCCCGCCGCCCCGCCGCCCCGGGTCAGATCCATCTCGCAGCGCGCTTGTGCCTCCCCCTGCCCCGGAGGAAGAGGAAGGTACTCGATCCGATCTGCCTGCAGAATGCCCGGGGACTGGCTGCCGCTGGCTCGGCGACGGAACTGCACTGCAGAGTGGAACTGGCTCGCGGTTCCGCAGTTCGGTACCCTACCGTAGGGGGTGGGGGCGCGCGGCGGGGTGGCGGCTGAGCTGGCGTGTGGACCGGGAGTCTGCGGCCCGTGCGCCGGGACAATGCCTGCCGAGCTAGGCCGAGCACACCTGGCCGGCCAGGCACGCCGGCCCCAGGGTCCCAGAGTCCCTGGCCCTGCCCTGGCCCTGGCCCTGGCCATGCAGACCGCCACTGCCGAGCACCTGGGCCGCCCGGCTCGGGCCGTAGTCTCGTCGACCACACAAAGCATTGCAGCACCGGTCGGCACCGGTCGGCACGCGACCAACGACCGACGCGACCAACGGCCAGCCCCTTGGCCAGCCCGACGCACTACACGCACCACCCGCATCGCGCCGCCCGCCCGAAAAACAAACGAAATGGGTCGCCGGCGGTGGGATTCGAACCCGCGACCCTTGCCCTCGCGCGATCGTTTGATGGCGGACATTGGGCGGATGTTGTCGCGAGGACACGTGCACGGCGGCCGCCGCGGGCCGCCAGGGCCGCGCAGGTGTGGCGTCGCGTAACCCCCACGTGGAGACACGTGTGTCTGTGTGTGTAGGTGTCCGTGTGTGTGAGAGTGAGTGTGTGCACGGCCGTAGGCCGTAGGCGGGCGGGCTTGATTTGTGTGTCATTTGCGTTTCAATATCCTGCGGCATAACGGCCTGCCCGGCTCGCCACGGCCCGGGCCCCGGGACGCCCCGGGCACGACTCCCATCGGGCCATCGGGCCATCGGGCACGGCGCATGCTAAGCGGCCCATCCGGTGGCCGAGCCAGAACTCTAGCCGGGCGAGGAAGTGGAGGCAGACACCCCGAACACAAACGAGTATTAACCGAGAAGTTTGAAAGGGAAAATAAAAAATTTGAGCTCTACACCCCCTCCCCAGTCTTAATGGGGAGGCCTCCTGCTTTACTTCGGTGTTCGGGATGGGAACCGGTGCTATCAGGTACCTGGGGTTAATCCCGTCAGCGACTCTAAGCGTTCGCCGGGGGACCCAGTAGGACCCCAAAGCTCAGGCAGCTGGGTGAGAGCACCCAGTACGAAGCTCTTTGAGGGGCGGGACGTAGAGTGAGACGACAGAGAGACAGAGAGAGACTCAGACAGAGAAGAGGTTTGGTGGGAGCTTCTTGTTTTCGTAGGGTTGGTTGTGTACCCCATGGTACCCCCACTGTCCGGCGCTCCCGTACCGAACATACAGCGTTTTAGGCCAGCTTCAAAGGACTTATCATCGCCTCCCCGACAAGTCAAGGAGGCACCACCCGCAACCACACACCGGGTGGTCTGGATTGATGGATCAAATACGCCATCGCTCCAGTGCCGAGGCCAACCCGCCGAAGCGGATTGCTTTTTAGACACCCACAGCGGAGTGGCCAGGTGAATGTGACTCTGACCACTACGCTATCACGCTTGTACGTCTGGCAGCGTGTTGGACGACGGGTTTGAGTTGCACTGGGAGGAAGGCGGTCGAAAAATGTAATGAAATGATGGGATTCGATCCCCGGACCCCGCCATCGGGAACACACGACTTTACGCTCTCGGCCACCACGGCCCATGATGAAGGGATCGGCGTGAGGTGGGTTCTTGAAGCAACAGGACTCGACCGACCCGGTCAAAATTTCGCAAGAAGTTGGGGGAGTCGAACCGCCGACCCTGGCACTGAGAACCGACGCCTCTACTCCCTAGACCACCACGTCCCATGCTCAGAGTGGGCTCACGTTTACGGGTTTGAACCGCACTGGGTGAGGCAGTAAAATAAAATGGAAATATTTGTTAGGAGTCGAACCTCCGTCATGTGGGCCTGTTGCACACGGCTCCGCTCTCATGGCCTCGAACCACCACCCTTAGGATAGCAAGTCGAAAAAAACTCTTGTGACGCTGGTATTCGAACGCCGGCCTGCGGTAACTCGACCCCACGTCTCTAACCTCTCGGCTATCACAGCAGTTGTGAAACGCGATGGATCATCTGCTTTCATTAACGTTCGTTGAATGAGATTTTTCGTCTGTTTTAGTGTTTCCCTCGCTGCCTTTTAGCCCCACCTCTCGAGCACCCCGACGACTGGCGTAGGGCCTAGAGGACGTCGACACGGCGTGTTTCCCGTCCGGCCACCGCGAGCACGGCGATGACCGCCCTCCGCGTCCCCGTCCCCGCAGGCCATTCACACGTCGCGCTGCGTCGCGCTGCGTAGGTGTGCCCAGTGTGCCCCCACCAGGACGGTGGCCTGCTCGGCCTGCTTGGCCGCGCGGGGCGCCCCGACCGGGAGACTGACGCACTCCTTGCAGGAGGTCGCGCACGCCGCGCTTACGTCCTTCCCTGTCTGTCTGTCTGTCCGTCCGTCCGCCCGGCGGTGCGCGTACACTGCCCACGTACGGCGGAAACGGCACGTCTTCGCAGCGCAGCACCGCGCTACGCGGCAACAAGTGACCGGAAACGAAGGAGGCGGCAATGAAGGGTCGTGGGTGGCGACCAAGTCCCGGCCTTCTTTCGCTTTTGATGTCCTTTTTGGCACCTGGCCGTCGACGGCCTAGCGCGCTCGTGTGTGCTCGGAGTGAAGCCCTTGGCCGAGCCGGCCGAGCCCCTGCCTGCCGCCCTTCGCCCTTCGCTCCAGCAGGCTGCTTCCGACACTGCTTTCGTCGCTCTTTCTCGCTCGCACTCGTCGGCCGTCCCCCTAAGGGCGTCCCTTAGGGGCGCGAGAAGGACAGCGACGGGGCTCTGTTCGCAACCCGCCTGCAGGCCTATCCCTAATCCGGCAGCCCTTCAATTACGGCCCCGCTGCTTGCGGACGGCCTCTGCCTCTCTCGCACCGACACGAGGCGCCCCGGGCGTGCGAGGGAGACAGAGCGACGAAAACGACTCGGAATCAGTCTGCGAGCGGAGCAGCGGAGCGCCGGGGATACTATTATAGGGCGTTGGCTGTCCGCTGGGCCTCTATTCCAGACTAGACGTCCCCCCCCCCTTTCAGCCGGCTAATTCGGCACTGCCATTCAAGCCATCTTAGGGCATTCGCTAATCTCGCACTAAAGAGTTTTAATTACAAACGGCCGAGGCTGGCCGGCGACGTCAGCGTGGACTCCCGCAGGACGGCCCACTAATTGGCAAAGCCGCTGTGCGACATCCGACATCCCCCGCCTCAAAAAAATAAATGTATGAGTCAAAATAAACCATGAATTTTATTGGTGTTTTCTCTTTACAGGTGGCGGTGCGTGCTGAGCGCGGTGTGACGAGGTAAGGAGGGCGATTAGAACCCTCGCCTCCCCGGCCCGTTTGAGGAGCCCGCCGCGCCGACGCGATGTATGTGACAGCGACCCCGCGACGCGGCCGCCGCGCCGCCGCCACGGAGTGGCCGACGGGCCTGCGAACTGGTTCCGAGGGTCGTCGCTCTGTCTCTCTCGCACCCACACGGAGCGCCCCACGAGTGCGAGAGAGACAGAGCGACGACTCTGGGAATGAGTCTGCTGCAAACGGCCGGGCCGTGTCCCCGGCCGCCCTGTCCGCCCTCGCGGGGGACCTGTTGCTCGGCATGCATTCGGGCGAGGCCGCCGCGCGCCTCGCCGTCCAGGATGGCGTGCCGCGTGCAGCGTGCAGCGAATGCAGCACCCCTCCGAGCGTGGCTCTGGGTCCGGGTTCGAATACCGGCCCCGTTTTCCATTTGCCTCCAATTCTGCCCCCGGGACTCGGAATGTGGAGCGTGCGTTCCGCCAGCTCGTCCTCCGTCTTCGAGTCCGTCTTCCTCTAAGGCGGTGGATCAGCCCAACCGCCTTTTTCGGGCGGCTGGCCTGCGCCGCAGACTGACTCCGAGAGTCGCTTTCGTCGCGCTGTCTCTCCCGCACTCACAGGGCGCGAGAGAGACAGAGCGACGAAAACGGCTCTCGGAATCAGTCTGGCGGGTCGCACGGCTCCGCGGGTCAGCGTGCGGATCCATCCTCCGGTCGACAGAGGGTGCGGGGTACACGCCGCGCGGGGCGGGCCGTGCCGCCGTGCCGGGTAGGGGTCACGGCGTCGGCCTCAAGCGGCCTCCCCTCGCCGTGTACCGAACGTCGCAACCCGAATTTAAAGCGTCCTTTGTCCCCCCTCCCCCCTTTTCTCCGTCTTGCCTCGGTCTTGCCGCCCCTCCTTATCCTCCCCTTCCACGCCTTTCATGCCGTCTTGCGGAGCGCGGGGTCTTTGTGTGCATGTGTGTGTGTGTGTGTGTGTGTGTGTGTGTGTGTGTGTGTGAATGTGTGCGCGGCGCTGCTACTCGGTCGGGTAGTGCCGCGCCTCGGCCGCGCGTAGACCCGATTTCCAAAGTTAGGCGGGACGAGCTTCACACTCGCCGCCAACCTGCCGCACGCCCCGCGCTGCCCCGCACTGCCCCGCACGCATTGTTGCTATACCCCATTTGGTTTATGCATGCGCCGCGCCGCCGCGCCGATGGCTTCGGGAGAGCGGAACTCGCGACCCCGCGGTGGCCCGGGTCTCGGGTCACCCCCGCGGCCCCCGCCTGTCGCGTCGCCGCGGAGCCGCGGAGCTACGCGGAGCCCCTCTTGGGGACGGCCGTCGTTCCGTCGCCCTGTCTCCGTCGCACCCACGGGGCGTGCCCTGCAGGGCTGAGAGAGACAGCGACGACGCGATCCTTCGGCATCGCCCGGTTGTCGGCCCGGTCGCGCACGCGGTGGTCAACCCGAAAGCCGAGCGCGGACACCGCGATGAACCTTCCGAACCGCGCGCCGCCGTCGCCGTCCTGCTCGCACGCAGGGCGCTCCGCAGGGGCGCGACAGAGACAGCGCGACGACACAGCCCGCGCCGCCCGCGGCCATCGGCGACCCCGTCGTAGTATCTCATCTCGCGGTGGCGTGGAGACGTGGCCACGCGTGGTGCGAGTTAAGTCGCACTCGATCCTGACCTTCCCTTCTCGTGAGCCAACAGCAAGGCGGCGGTTGCGTCACGCGGTCACGCTCCGCGTCTCTCCGCGTCGCTCGCCGAGTTTCGGCGTTCGGCGAGGCCTTCGAGATGGGACGCAGCGCGATGCCGATAACTGTTCGTTCGGCCGCGCCGAGCCCTGCCGTGCCCTGCCCTGCCCTGCCTGGTGGTGCCGAACAAGGGCGCGGGCCCAGATAAGGGTGTGTGTGTGAGTCTGTCTGTCCGTGCGCGCGCGCGTGTGTGTGCACGTCCAATATGGAGGAATGAGAGGGAAAAAGTAAACCTCGAGGGGATGGAAGGAGCCGAGGGTCTGCTTTGCCTGCTTGCTGCACACAGGACGGCGGCGGCGCGCGGGGAGGTGCGGGGAGGGGAGGAAAGAGGAGGGAGGGGAGGGGGGGGCGGGGCGGCCGGCTGCAGCGGTGGCGGGCGGCGTGCATTGCCATTGCCGGTTGCCGTTGCCGGCTCGGCTCGACTCGCTCGGCTCGACTCAGCTCAGTCCTCATTCAGTCGCCGTCGCCGCGGGCCGCGTCCGCGTTTACTTCAACTTCGGTTCAGTCGCGCTCCACAGCTCAGGGACAACGCACCACGCCGTCGCGTCCTGCCCCGCGGCTCCCGCGGCCTGAGTGGCCCACGCGTTTCAAACCGCCCTGCCCTGCCGCGCTGGACCCAAGGGGCGCTGTTGGGAAAGTGACGGGCCGGGTTCAGGGCCATCATGGTGCCGGGCAGCACGGCCACACCGAAAAGTAGCCCCCGTTCCCCCTCCGCGGAGGGACCGCGCGGCTCGCGGGAGGGGACGGCGGCGGTGGCAGAGTTCGCGCCTCGCCGCCACGCCACGCCCGGCCGCCAGTCAACTGTTGCAGTGGCGGCTAGTTTAGTTGCTCGTGGCTGGCGGCACGGCCGCGCTCCGTGTGCCCGCGAGGCCCTCGTCGACGGCGTGCTCGAGCAGTGACAGTGTCCGGGACTTGTTCGGAGTGCCCCGCCACGCGGCGAGCACATGGCGGGCTCCAGCTACGCCCCTCGTCCCCGGCAAGGCGGCCAAGGCTCCCAGGGCAGCGCAGCGGCGCAGCGCTCCCAGAACGGATAGTCCTGCTATTTTGGGCCCGGGTGGCTGGAAGACCGACGTTCCCGCCGTTGCCGATGGTAAGTCGAGCCACGCCGCCGCGCTCTCGCCTCCTTCGGATCGGCCCATCAACCATCTCGTCCTTATCTTATCTGCATGGCTTTCTTTGGCTGCGTCGCGTACCTCGTCGCGTACCGTGCGGCCTGCGGGGACCAACGGGCAGGACTGCCGAGTGATTCCGCCGCCCGCACTCCTCGCTCGTCTCTCTCGCACTCATGGGGGGTGTCGGAGCAGTGCGAGGGAGACAGAGCAAAGGAATGCGGACGGCGGAATACAGGCGTCTAGCGTGTCCTCGCGGCCACGGCCCACGTGGGGGCCGAGGCTCTGCCGAGCCCGCAAAGTCCCTGGAGGACGAAGGGCAGGCCACGCTCACCACGTGGTTGTCCATCGCCGTGCCCGTGTCCCTGCTCGTGAATCTTCGCGCGGGAAACGTCCTGGCTGGCGGTGCTGGCGGTGCTGGCGGTGCGGCGTGCGGTGCGGGCCCCAGGCCCCACGTGTTGGCCCGCCTAGCCACTCGCACGCAGCCCGCCACGCCGGGGCCCGGGCTGGGGCTGCGGGGGCCTCCGGCCTCCGCCATTCAGTACGCAGCCCAGAAGGCCCAGAAGGCCCAGATGTCCCCGGCAGCCCCGGGCCGCCCGAGCCCGCCACAAGAGAGACCCAGATGTTTGGCCCGACGAGGACGAGCCGAACACAACGAACCGAACGCCGAACCACGCGTAGCGTAGCGTTCCGAACAAGAGCTGTGAGGACGCCGTCGTGCCCCCCACCACCGCGACGGCCGCCCGCCCCGCCCCGCCCTGCCCCGCCACCGCCTGCACCAGCACAATGCGTCCACGATTCGCACTGATTTGTTTCTGAAAGGGTCTCCAAGACCAGAAAATGAGAGAGGGAGAATGGGGAGAGTGTAGTGTAAGGAAAACAAAGCCGCGCCGGAGATCAACTTGGGGGAGGGGGCGAGGCGCGCGGGGCGGCGCGGGGCGGCGCGGGGCGAGGACCTGAGGAGGGCTCGGCGACACAAGTTTTACTTTTATTTGGAAGTGAACCGGAGAGGGCCAAGTTGGGGGCGCTTCGCGCTCCGCCCCGGCGACGCTTGCTCCGCCTGCTAGGCTGCGCGATGAGGGATGAGCCAGATGAACCTTGCTGCGGAGATTACACTTGCAAAGCGCGGCCTAAATCGCAATTCATTTGCTTTCTTTCTCCTACTTCTGCGACGCCGCGCGCTAACGCCGTGCTCAGTTGGTTTCGTCGCTGTCTCTCTCGCACTCGGCAGAGAGAGAGCGAAGCAGTCTGCCGAAGGAGGGGGAGGATCACCGCGCGGGGCGGGTGGTTGAGGAGGGTGTGGTTGATGGCCCTCGAAGCCCTCCTCCTCCTCCTCCTCGCGGCCTTTGCCAATCAAATCAAGAAGTGGCTCTATATCGCGTGGCGTCGTCGCGGAACGCCACTTGACCGGGCCGGGACGGCCGACTCCATTCCCCGAGTGTGGCTGGCGGGGCTGGCGTGGCCGGGGACCGCTCGGGGGACTCGGCGCGGTCCAGTGGACTTTGTGGCGGTGTAGAGGGGCACGAGGAGAGCGGGCCGCATGGGGACGCGACACAAGTGCCTCTTCCTCTCGTGACGCTGTGCGCGGCTACGCGGCGGGCCAGGCCCTAGGCCAGGCGGCGAGGCTCAGCGGCCAAAAGGCGGCCAGGCCAGAAAGGCTCATTGCGAGCAGTGCTTTCGTCGCTCCGTCCCTCTCGCTCTCGCGGGCCGGTCTGGAGGGGTGCGAGGGAGACAGCGTCGAACGCGCTGCAGGCAGCGGCAGCCAACGGGCACAGCGGCGGCGGTTCGAACCGACCGGCCGGCCGACCGGGCGGGGGGCGGCGCTCGCATAGGGGCGTTCTTAGTCATACGGGCGCGGCGCTCTCGTTCTCGTTTTTGAAGCCGCTGCCCCTTTGCCGCCCTCGGCGCGAAGGCGCGACCCAGGTGGCCGGGGAGGGCGGGCAGGCCGAGCAGGGCTTTGTCACGGTCGGCTTCGATTGGAATTGCTGCAGTGCAGCTGTCCCGGCCTGGCTGTGGCCTGGCCGCCCCGCCATGTGCATGTGGACTGTGACTGTGGAGTGGAGTGGCTTTGATGGCGCTGCGCCCGCTGCGGTGCCGGCATCTGCATCCTGCTGATGACCGCGGTGGCCCAAATGGTGCAGCACCGCCGCTAGTTAGGCAGCCCGCCGTCGTGGGTAGAGCCACTAGCGCCGCCCCTCCCGTTCCAGAGGTTCCAGAACGAGGGGGCGGCGTTTTGGCAAGAATGTCGGTATAATCGCCAAACTCGTCTACAATGCGCATCGCTCTGCATACACTTGGAACCTTTTAGATTTACATAACAATGTGCCTGGCCGTGGCCCGCCGTTCGCGCGCTCAATTTCGAAGAATTTCGCGCGGGAAAACAAAACGGCCAAAGCTGCCACAGGGATGTTTTTTTTTAAATCCGACCAGCGGCGTTTGGGAATCGAACCCGGGGAAGGGCGGCGACCTTATTTGTCCCCGGCCCCTCGACGCGCACGGTCCACGACAGCCCCCCGGGCGTCGCGCCGGCACGCCGGGCACGCCACTGTAGGCACGCCCCCACGCCCCCTCCTTCCCGACTCTGTCCGGCAGCCGCAGGCTCGTTGCGTCCTCACGGTCCAAATGCATTTTGTGTTAATAAAGGAGCGGATAATGCAACACTTCCTGCATGCCATGGGCCGTGCATGGCTGTGCCCCCCCCCCCCTCCCCCAGCCCAGCTTCACCCTCCTTTCGCTGGCTGGAGCTTTAGCTGGAGCGAGAGCGAGCGAGCCTTTGCTCTGTGAGGATTGGCCGAGCCTGTCCGTGGCTGGAACAGCGAAGTAGCGTGGCGTTGTAGCGTGCCGCCATCGTCGCGGTTCGCTCGTTGCGTTCGGCAATGACCCTCCGCAAGTCTTTCGGCGGGCAAACTTTCCGCTGGCGCGCCGCCGCGCTGCCGCCGCCCGTCCCGGCGGCCCGGACAGACTTCGAAAAATCGGGGAAATCTGCTTGCAGGAGATAAGCGAGGCCGTCACGCCCCGGCCGTACAGATAAATGACTAAAGTCGCACCGTTCTCGACGTTGCGATAGGTCGGGTCCGCTCACACTGTGGACACACTGCGGGTCTGGCGACCAGGCCGTCTCTCTGGAGCAGCGCCCCGCCGCCCCCAAGTCGAGCCCTGAAGCAGCCCGTCCGGTTGGGCCAACTCGCTGCACCGTCTTAATTTGGTTGAATTGAACCCTCGGCGGCCACCCGGAACTCCAGCCACCGCGGGCAAGGAGCGGCAAGACGACGGAGACCCCCGTCTTCCTGTCCGTTTTCGCGGTTTTCGCACTGCGCCCTGCGGTCCGCTGCCGCCAAGGGGAGCGACGCGGCCGGAGTGGCGGCGACCGCGGCGCCTTTCCGGTCCCGGGGGAGGCGGAGCCTAGCGGAGCCTAGCCGTTAGCGACTCGAATTTTGTGTAAATATTTAAGTGACTCCGGGAGGGTGCGGCGGCCTGGAACTCTGTCTCCTCACGCTGAGGGCTGGGGCGCGGGCCTGTGCTTCGGCTTTGTGCTTCGGCCCGGAGCTTCGGCCCGGAGCTTCGGCTTGGTGCTTCTGCCCTGTTCTTCGGCCCTGTGCTTCGGCCCTGTGCTTCGGCCCGGTCTTCGGCCCTGTGCTTCGGCCCTGCGCTTCGGCCCTGTGCTTCGGCCCCGCACTTCGGCCCGCTGCGGACCTGTTTTTTCGCCCCCGTGCTTCGTGCTTCGGCGCGGCCCCGCGCCACTCCGTGCACTCTGTGATTGAGGACAGGCGGGCGCCACTAAATCTCCAGGACGCCGCATCCATCTTGTTAATTGCTCCGGGGGAAAAATTACAAAGTGCTGCTGCACTGGGCTCGGCCCTCCACCGCCTTGCCAGGCTTGCCGCCCACGCCTTGGGAGGGGCGCACCTGGAGGCGTCCGATCCCATCCCCCGGGCCGCGCCGCCGCGCTGGAACGGCTGGAGCCTGGAGCACGGCTGCGGCCAAACTTTCTTTCCAAGTGGGTGCGGCGTGATGGTCGCGGCTCGCCACCCCTATTTCTACCGGCCGAAAAATGGTTGAGGAGGCCGCGGCGTGGCGTGGTGCGGGGCCGTCCTACGGGGCCGTCCAGCGGGGCGACGGCCTCGAAGAGGAGGAGGAGGAACGTCTCAGAGCTTTATTAATTGGCCGTGCCATCACTCCCCTCTGCCCCATCTGGCCGCTTCCTTTTTACTTTCGCTGGAGCCGCAGCGCCGCAGCACGGCGATGTGCATCCTATTGGCGGCCAAAAGTGGCCTGGAAATCGTTCGCCCCTGCACCAGAAAATCGGTGGAGGCGGTAAAAATCCTACACACGTTTCGAGCTCCAGGGCGCTAAGTGTGACCCCACCAATGGATTGCTCTTCGAACAAGGAATCCATTGATGAGATCACACGATCGGTTCGAGTCCTGTTTAGAGACTCTGGAGCGTTTTGGGCGCCTCCACCGGTCTTCCGGCCCACTGTGCGCCCCTCCGACTTGACGCGCCCGTCCGTCACCTGCCCGTCGACCAGAACCTCGGGCCAGGCTCGCGGAATCTCGCGCCGCCGCAGCGAGGCGCCATCCGAAAGCACTAAAACTGCCCTGAATTTATTGCGCCCGGCCCGGCACGACACGGCACGGCGCGGCACGCCGGGGCTTAATTCACTTGCCACCGAGTATGTCTCCATCAAAGCCCTAATTAAGTTGGCTGCCGCTGCTGCCGGTCTCGTGGTCTCATCCCCGGCGCCCCGGAGGACCGGGGACGGCCAGTGGCGGGGGTGCGGCTTGTTGGGAACTTGCTCCCGAACGAGGCGATCCAGTCCGAGAGGATATCGGCATGTGATTGATAGGGGGATTTGGGAGGCGGCGCGGCGCCGCGCGGGGGCTGGCGGGGGCTGGCTGGCCGGGGGACCGTCCCTGAGCGACACCGCTCCGCTGACGGCGTGGTCCGGGTGGTCCGTCGTCCGTACCGACGCCGCCCCGCCAAGTCCGCCGCAACGACGGGGCAACTTTAGGCCGGGGCTTAGGCCTCGCTGCGACGTGCTTCCGCCACGCTTACGCGCCGCCCCCTGACGCCATTCGTCTTGCCACCGTCACACTTTATTTATCTATTTTCGAGGATGACGTGTCTCCATCAGGGCCCAGCCCTCCGCGATGTAGATCCGGGTGGGTTTATCTGCGAGACGTACGACAGTGACACACTCCGCGGCTCGGCGTGCGGCGGGCTCATTGCGAACAACGCGTAGCTCTTTCTCTCTCGCACAGGTGCGAGGGAGAAAGAGGGACCTACGCGTATAGTGGGCCAGAAGACCGGTGGACTCTGGCGCTAGAAACGCGTCTGGCGTTTCGGCCGCCTCTACCGATCTTCTGGCACACTGTGTACTGTTCGGACTGTGTTCGGAATGATTCTGCAGTGGCGTGGGCATGCACCTTGCTCGCCTCGCCCCACGCCGGCCCCTCCAGCCCCTCCACTGGGCCCAGCCAATGGGCTTCGCCCGGCGCCGCGCTGCCTGGTCCAATCACAGACGAGTCGAGAGAGGAAGAGAGAGAGGGAGAAAGGTACCGACCGCGCACCGCGTCCATGGTAATGAGAAGCCGTGTTTTGGGCTTCATTTCACATATACATTTTTCAGTCGACTGCGCTGGTCCAGCCTTATGGATCCGGTCATGCATTATGGCCGCGATAATCCCCGCGAGGGCGGCCCCCTCGCGCCACGCCGTGGTGTTCGTGTAAGTGTGAGTCTGTGTGTGTGTGTGTGTGTGTGTGTGTGTGTGTGTGTGTGTGTGTTGTGTGTGTGTAAAGGGGAGAGGGGGGGGTTGAAATCACGGTGGGCAGGGCGTGCCGTCATCAGTCGCGAGGAGATTATAAACCCGGGTTGGGTGCCATGCCGCTGCCATTATGCCGCCATACAGTGGCGTGGCTTGTGCGCCCGGCTGCCCTGCGCTGCCCTGCGCTGCCCGCCCCGCTCTATGGCCATTCACTGAGGTGGCCGGCCGGTCACAGTGTTGGGACTGCCGGCCGCCCGGGGCAGCGAACCGGCGAACCCCGGTCGCAGGGCGGAGGGGCCGACGGGGCTTGATGTTGTTCTATCCCCCTACAGTGTCGCGGCGGCGCGCAAACCCGTGCAGAGCGGTGCAGAGTTGTTGTCTCTCTCGTTGCCCGTCCGCCCCGTTTGCGGGGCGGGCCGGGCCGGGCCTTTGGACTTGTATGTGGCGAACACAGTGCCACTTGGGTGCGAGCCTGCAGGGCCTGCAGAGCCTGCAGCAGGGCAGGGCCCCGAGCGACACAAAGCCAAACTAACTAGGTATGAAAAGGGCCGGGCGGGCCGGCCGGCGACGTCACTTATGGCGCCGTGCACACAGCGGCCACTGTGGACACTCCGGCCCTACACTGGTAGGCCCTAAACAGGATGCGGGGCAGGTGACGCTGGTGACGCGCGCGGCCTGCCCCATTCCTCATACTCGACGCGTCGGTGGCGAAAAAGCGGCTCTGCTGCAGTGAGCTCGGCGAGCGCGGAACGGGGCATGTGGTCTTGCCACAGCCATTTGGTGCCCCCCCCCCCTTCCCTCCTTTCCCGGGCGAGGGCCAATGGGAAGATAGATGTGGCGGCGCGCATGTTTGTCAGCGTGATGACGTCACCGCACAATCAAGCGATAAATTGATAATTTCGGTGCTGCTGCTCCGCGCTGCCGACTCGCCCCGTTTCCGGCGCGAGGGGCGGGGCGGGGCGGGGCGGGGCGGGGCGGCGTGACGTCCGACCGGCCGGACGCGTGTGCGGGTTTCGGGGGCAATTTCGGGAAATTGGTGCGACGGAGTTCCCGGGGGATGACCGCCGCGACCGACGAGGTCGGCGAGGGCGGCAAGGGGGCCGCCCATTCCCTGATTCGGGCTAAAGGGATGCGCCGTGCCGCGCCGCGCCGCGCCCTGCAGTGCCCCAGTGCCCCTTGTACCTCGCCATCCCGCAGGGCGTCCCGCCGCGTCCCGCCGGGGCCGTCAAACACATTTCTGTCACCCTGGTCCTGTTTTATTAAAATCAGAAATCTGTTTTTGCTTCCGGCGCGCGCGCGTGCGAAAGTATGTATGTATGTGGGTGTATGTGGGTGTTTGTTTATATGTGTGTATGTGTGACACACACTCTCCGCGCTTAATCCTTTATTTTCCCGACCGGCGAAGTGACCATCCAAAAATAGCCCGGTGTGCTTTTGCGACCGCGCCGCGCCGCGCCCCGCCCCGAGTGGGCCGAGTGGGTCGCGTCCTTGTTCGGTTCTAATTATGGAGGTCGTTGTGCATCCGCAGCATTCGTATTCATCAGGCCGCCTGTAACGTCGCCCCCTTCACGCCCGGACGCCCCCGCGGCCCCGCTCACTTTTTATTTTATTATCATCATTTTTTTGCAACTTTTTTTTCATCATTTCCCTTTCCCCTTTCATTTTACGACCCCCAGAGACGTGTAGTAGCGGCGTCGGGTAAAAGTGCCGTCATCTTTTTATTCCCCCTCCTTCCTCGCTTTTGTCGCGAAATGGCATTAAAAGGGCAGGTAGGAGTGAGGGGTGCTACCGGTAGGTGTGTGGGCCTCGCCCTCGGCCTCGTGGACGACGAGGAGGCGGTGAGCGTGGCGTGGCTCTACTGCCGGGCCACTAGGCCGCCAGGCAGCCAGGGCCGGGGGCTTTGGCTTATCTCGTCACAAGGCCGCAACGCCGCACCCCGCCCCGCCCCGCCCCCACGCGACGCACACCGCGTGCCGCTCGGCCTGGCCGCCGCAAGCACGTCGTCGCCGTGGTCGCGGGGCTCAAGCCGTCCGCCAGCTCGGCGCGGCCACGGCCTCCACCACGGCCTCCACCACGGCGGCCAGAGCCGAACACGTGTCGCCTGCAAGACAAATGAAGCGCGTTGAATCGCCGTGCCTGCACACTGCCTGCATACTGGCCACCCTGCCGGTGCACTGTCGGACGACCAGCTGACGCGCGTCGGCCGCGGCCGCACTGTTAGGGCCGCGCTGGCGCGGAGGCGACGCGGAGGTCGAGGCCGCGGACTATCAATTTCATTATCAATCCATCATCCGGAGGGGAGCGCGTCGCGCGCGTCGCAGTCGAGTGGGTGGTGACGAGACAACTTTGCGGAGCGCGTACTCGCCGGCGATACTCCGCGCCGCGCGTCCACCGCGGGGTATCGCCGTTGCGCGCTGCGCCCCGAGGATGCAGGATGCATGCCTGCAGGGTTGGGTCATCAGCCGTGGCAGCGCTGTCTGTCTCTCCCACACTGGTGGGGCGTTGAGACGGTGGAGTGCCTCCCACTTGGCGGGGGCTCCAGCAGACTGATTCCGAGAGTCGCTTTCGTCGCTCCGTCTCTCTCGCACTCGTGGGGCGCCCCGTTCGGGTGCGAGAGAGACAGAGCGGCGAAAGCGACTCTCGGAATCAGTCTGCTGGGCCACGGTCCAGGGAGCAGGAACAGCAGCCGCAGCGGCACTAGCAGTGCCCTCGCGGTGAGACGCGTGGCACGGCGTGGCACGGCGCGGCACGCCGCACAGGGCGTCTACCATCCGGCCGCGCTGGCTGGCCCCGGCCGGGCAGACGTCACTTTGACTCACTTTACGGCGACTGCGCACATTGTTGTGGCTCTCGTTCCTCCGTGCGAGTTGTGAGTGTGTGCGTGTGGGGCTGCGCTCAGCATTGCTTGTTCTGCCCCTGATCCTGCCGGATCCACTGTCCGTGTGCATGAGTCTGCGGCTGTGTGGGTGCTCCTATCAGCAGACAATGGTCTGTGTCTGCGCGCGCAGCACGCCCCCGACAGCCCCCCGCCCTCACCTAGGGGCGCGCGGGGGCGGGGCTGTCTGATTCTTCCACCCGTCCTATTTTACCCCACTGTATTTGTAATGCCCTCGATCGGCAAATCAGCCGCTCTCTCCCTCCCCCTCTCTCTCTCTCTTTAAGCCACGGGGGACTTGGCGGCGCTCAGGGGCCGAACGCTGCGCGCTTCGAATGTCGCCATACCACGGGGCACTGAATATTCAAACCAGCAGCCCCCCCCCCCCCCCCGGGCTCCGCCTGTCTACTTCCGGCCGGCGTGTGGACTCTGTCCGGCCGCATGTAGTCGATGTAGTCGCAGAGCCACCCCTCCGTTCCATCAAAAAATTGACAGCAGTTCCGCGCCCTGCTCCGGGGGAGGGGGAGGGGGAAGGGTTCTGCCCCGGTCGGTCGCGATAGTCAAGCGCCATTTCCGGCCCCGAGTATGGCTTTGCGGGTGGCGACCGTAATCTGGCCTGCTCAGCGCCGACTGCCCCCCTCCCTTTCCCACGGCTACGGCGCGGTCAGCTAATTAAGTTGGCCAAGTTTGGCGCAAAGCAAACTTGACTATGTTGTCAGTGCGCAAGTTTTGTGCTGGCTTAGGGCTGCGGCGCACGGCGGCACGGCGCACGCAGCGACCGGGATAAAACGGCGCCGGATTCACATTCGCTGTGCTCGCCTTGCGGTCGGCGAGGCTCGGCGAGGCTGGTGTTGTCGGTACTGTTGGCACCCTTGCATCAGCGCCACCGGAACCGTCCCCACGCACAGTGGGCCAGAGGACCAGTGAGGCGGTCTAAGTTCTAGATGCGTTTTGAGCTCCAGAGTCGCGAAATGGGACTCGAACCAGAGGTGGCGGTCTCCTGGGCCACTGTGCCACGCCTGCCAACCTAGGCAACCTGCCCCGTTGGTGATCGCGCGGGCTCCCGCGCTCGGTTCGCAGCCCTCGCAGCACGACGCTATCACGCCGCTCCGTCTCTCTCGCACCCCGTGGGCGTCCCGAGGGGGTGCGAGAGGGACAGAGCGAGGTGCGCTAAGTCATCAGACTTTAATTACGCGCGCGGCCGTCCCGCGGGGCCGCCGCCATGGCCGCCACCGCCGCCCTCTTCCTCCTCGCGTCGTCCGTCGTCCTTGGTCCTCGGCGCCGCCTCTACAAACTCCGCAAACTCGACGCAAATGGAGCTAATTAAGTTAGACAGGACAAGTTCCATAACAGGATCGCTTTCGATGTCCTGCGCGGCCCGGGCCGGGCGGCGGGGGACAGTCGCGCGCCTTTCCCCTTTTCCCGCCAGAAACGGCAATGGCGTCCGATAGCGGCACAGCGTGGCACAGCAGCGCTCAATGGCGCAGTTATCGCGGCCGGTCCCCTTTTTATTCAGAGTGCGTATCGACTGATAAGTGGCGAGCAGCTGTCCTGCAGCAGCGCGCCACCGCCGCCAGGGTCGCCGTCGAAGCACCTTCGACGCTCTGTCTCTCTCGCACTGGCGGGCCGTCCCCCGGGGCCCGCGGGGGTGCGCGGGAGGCAGCGCGTCGACACCGTCCGCGGCGTTGGGAAGCACACTGTCACCACGTCGCGGAAAGTTTCCCGGGCACGCAATGAGTGTTGATCCCGCAGCGCCGCGGAGCCGCGGACGTCACAGGCAGCGGCCGTTGCGCCACAGCCCGCCATGGCCCATGGCCCACGAATGCGTCACCGACATTGAAAAGGCAAAAGGAAAAAGCAGCTCGACCGCGATTCGCAATCTCCCCGAGTTTCCGATTAGTTTTTCCACGCTCTTCAGTGTTTCCGGGGCGGTGGCTTGGCGTGGTGATTCTGTTTTCTGTCCGACTTGCGCGCTGACTGACGTCGTCGCTTTTGTGTTTGCAGGACCCCTAGAGCGTCGCCCTTCGCCCTGGACCAAGACGAGGACCTCGACGTCCTCCAGGACTCACTGCGGCCCCTTCTCTCCGGCAGCAAGTGCGGCCACGCATCTGCCGCTGCTTCGGCCATCTGGCAGAAATACGGAATACACGACATCGGCCGACATCGACCACCGCGCGGCCCTTCATGTTCATGTTGATGGGCCGAGGACGCCGAGGACGCCGAGCACCTCTCGGCCTAACAAGCCGGCCAGGCAGCCGAGGAAGGGCCAAGGACGCCGAAGGACGCCGAAGGGTCGTCCCTCGCCTCCTTGTCATTCTCGTGTCCGGTTGTACATTTCACTTACTGGACGGAGAACTGATAAGGGCGCGTGGGATCCCTGCTTCACCACTACTTCCACAGACTTAACCACGCCTCTCTTCCTGGTGAACCGATGAGGGCGATCCCTGCTTCACCACGCCGCGCGGCCGTTGGCGGCCGCCCCTCCCCGTGACTTCGGCGGCGCCCTAAAATGTAGTCTGGTTAGACCAGTGGTTCTCAACCTTAGGGTCGCGACCCCAAGCGGGGTCGCGAAATTTTTTTAAGGGGTCGCGGCGATGCTGGGGTCGTGTTTTAGGCTGATTTTAAGCAGCCACTGCGTCTGATCCGAGGCGGGCATTTTGCTCCCTCAACGGGCAGTTGGTCTTTGGACCTTCCTTTAGCATGCCTTTGTTACGGAGTGCAATTATCAGTCTTAGTTTGGGAGCAGTATTGTCTCAAAGTTGGCCGAAACGCTCAGAAATGTCTATGAAAAATCGTGTTTTGGGCCGATTTTAAGCAGCCACTGCGTCTGATCCGAGGCGGGCATTTTGCTCCCTCAACGGGCAGTTGGTCTTTGGACCTTCCTTTAGCATGCCTTTGTTACGGAGTGCAATTATCAGTCTTAGTTTGGGAGCAGTATTGTCTCAAAGTTGGCCGAAACGCTCAGAAATGTCTATGAAAAATCGTGTTTTGGGCCGATTTTAAGCAGCCACTGCGTCTGATCCGAGGCGGGCATTTTGCTCCCTCAACGGGCAGTTGGTCTTTGGACCTTCCTTTAGCATGCCTTTGTTACGGAGTGCAATTATCAGTCTTAGTTTGGGAGCAGTACTGTCTCAAAGTTGGCCGAAACGCTCAGAAATGTCTATGAAAAATCGTGTTTTGGGCCGATTTTAAGCAGCCACTGCGTCTGATCCGAGGCGGGCATTTTGCTCCCTCAACGGGCAGTTGGTCTTTGGACCTTCCTTTAGCATGCCTTTGTTACGGAGTGCGATTATCAGTCTTAGTTTGGGAGCAGTATTGTCTCAAAGTTGGCCGAAACGCTCAGAAATGTCTATTAAAAATCGTGTTTTGGGCCGATTTTAAGCAGCCACTGCGTCTGATCCGAGGCGGGCATTTTGCTCCCTCAACGGGCAGTTGGTCTTTGGACCTTCCTTTAGCATGCCTTTGTTACGGAGTGCAATTATCAGTCTTAGTTTGGGAGCAGTACTGTCTCAAAGTTGGCCGAAACGCTCAGAAATGTCTATGAAAAATCGTGTTTTGGGCCGATTTTAAGCAGCCACTGCGTCTGATCCGAGGCGGGCATTTGCTCCCTCAACGGGCAGTTGGTCTTTGGACCTTCCTTTAGCATGCCTTTGTTACGGAGTGCGATTATCAGTCTTAGTTTGGGAGCAGTATTGTCTCAAAGTTGACCAAAATAGTCACAACGGTTTTTCAAAGACACTTGCGACCGTTTTGATCGACTTTGAGACAATACTGCTCCCAAACTAAGACTGATAATCGCACTCCGTAACAAAGGCATGCTAAAGGAAGGTCCAAAGACCAATTGTCCATTGAGGGAGCAAAATGCCCGCCTCGGATCAGACGCAGTGGCTGCTTAAAATCGGCCCAAAACACGATTTTTCATAGACATTTCTGAGCGTTTCGGCCAACTTTGAGACAATACTGCTCCCAAACTAAGACTGATAATTGCACTCCGTAACAAAGGCATGCTAAAGGAAGGTCCAAAGACCAACTGCCCGTTGAGGGAGCAAAATGCCCGCCTCGGATCAGACGCAGTGGCTGCTTAAAATCGGCCCAAAACACGATTTTTCAAAGACACTGCTGACCGTTTCGGCCAACTTTGAGACAATACTGCTCCCTAACTAAGACTGATAATCGCACTCCGTAACAAAGGCATGCTAAAGGAAGGTCCAAAGACCAACTGCCCGTTGAGGGAGCAAAATGCCCGCCTCGGATCAGACGCAGTGGCTGCTTAAAATCGGCCCAAAACACGATTTTTCAAAGACACTGCTGACCGTTTCGGCCAACTTTGAGACAATACTGCTCCCTAACTAAGACTGATAATTGCACTCCGTAACAAAGGCATGCTATAGGAAGGTCCAAAGACCAGTTGCCCGTTGAGGGAGCAAAATGCCCGCCTCGGATCAGACGCCGTGGCATGTTAAAGGAGGGGTCCCGTGGGGTCGCGAAATTTTTCCTGGGGGTCGCGGAAATTTTTGGCTTTAAATTTGGGGTCGCGAGCCGAGAAAGGTTGAGAACCGCTGGGTTAGACTTTGAATGATGGCGGCCGTGTCGCCGAGCCGGGGGTGGCGGTGGGGCGGGGCTGGGGGTCGTATACTTGGATGTACTCGGGGGATGGGCAAGTGTCTCCCCTGAGCCCGTCCGCCGCGCCACGCCGCCACGCCGCCGCCGGGCCCGGCTCTGGGGACGCATTGATGGTCGTGGAGGCTTGTACGGCGGCGGGGGTGGCGGGGCCGAGGACGGGGCGGGGCGGCCGCCGCCACTTTTGAGAACGCATGTCAAATTACACGCGATTTCTTGCTTGGCGGCGCGGTGGCGCGGCGGGCCGGCGGGGCTGCGGGAGGCGAAGGGGTGCGGCAACACGAACCCACTCAGTCCCTGCTCCGCTTGCTCCCACGCCATAAATCGAACCCTGTTCCGCTGATTATGTCGCGAAAAATATGTGTGCTCTGTGGTGGGTGTGCAATAAACTTGTGTTTTCATGTGACGTCGCTGCAGTGTCTCTTTATTCGCCCCTTTCACCTACATCACGCACACAAACAGACAGAGACACAGACCGAGAGAGCGAGAGAGAGAAAAGACAAAGTGAAAGACAGAGACGCGGCACGCGCCTCTGTACTGAACTCCCTTTTCGCGGAGGTCATGAAGGCCCTGGGGCTGGAGGGCTGCAGGGCTGCAGAGGCATCCATCCAGGGATGAAGTCGGCCGACTCGGCGACTCCGCAGGAGATGAGCGCTACGCTGCCGGCGGCCAGGCAGGCCAGGCAGGCGAACGTGCGCGTGGCTTATGATAAATTCACCGAGTTCTTTGTGTCGCTCTCGAGGCGGAGCGCCAAGTCGAGTTGAGTTGGCCTCGCCGTGGAACTGCGGAGAGGAACTCTGCGGGCGAGGCGGCGGGGCGGCTCCGACTCGAGCATCAAGCCCCTGTCCGCCCCACCTGTCGTCACGGCCCCGCTCAGGTCCATTTTTCCATTTTCCGCGCCAAATTAGATCGGGATTCGGACCGCCGCGCCGGCCTCGGGCCTCGAACCTCGGCAGCGCGACTCCCCGCCGGCCTTTGAACTGCAGACTGGACTGATTCCGAGAGTCGTTTCCGCCACCGTGCCTCTTTCGCACCTACAGGGGGACACACCACGAGTGCGAGAGAGAGAGCGACGGAAACGACTCTCTGAGCCCGTCTGCTGCGCGACGCGCCGTCCGTCCATCTCCCATTGCGGTCCGCCTGCAGGGGGCCTCGCCCTGCTCCTGGAGTCCCTGGGGGCGGACGAGGGCCTCGAGTTGTACGGCTGGAACCGCTGGAACCGCAGCCGAGTGAGGCTAGTAAGGCCCCCCGCCCTCCGCCGCCTCCTCCGGGCGCGGCGCGTGGCGCCCTCTCTCCCTCTCTCTCTCTCCCTCTCTCTCTCTCTCTCCCTCTCTCTCTCCCTCTGACGTCCGGCTCCGGAGGTCCGCAGGAAGTCCCCGGGAAGTGCGGCGGGGCGCGCGCCGCCTCCCCGGCCCCGTTTCGGCCGCGCCGCGGCGCTAATTTCTCCTTCCCCCGGCACTCGAAGGAGAGCGTCGTCCCGACGGCGACACGCCCCCGCCGCCCCGCCGCCTCGGCGCGCGGATTGCCACACTGGCTGAAAAACGGCAGTGCGAGTTCCTCGAGTTCCTCATGCCCGTGATGAGCCGCAGTCGTAAAGGCCGCTTGAGCAACAAGGCCGAGGGGTGGGGGTAGTTTGGCAAGCCGCACGGGGTGGACGGGGAGGGTGGGCGTCCGGCACCACTTACAGCACTCCGGAGCCGTAAACCGGTCCCACCTGGACCGCACCCCCCCCCCCTCCCTCCCGGCACAGCACCTTTCCCCGTCTCCTTATATTGCTTGTACGGCGAGTCGTAAAGAGAGCGGCCTGCCCCTCCCCCGCCCCTCCCCCTCGCTCAGCGTCTTACATAGCTCGATATAGGGCGATCATCAATTAGTGGCGACGCACGCCGGCTAGCCAAACACAATCATGGGGCGCCTGGGGCGGGGTGGGGCGGGGCGTGGTGGGGTGGGGCGGGGCGGGGCGGGGCGGGGCGAGTGGCCGGCCGGACACGCCTGCAAAATGCGGACACAGGGCCTTACTGCCCTCGAAGACTTTTAGGACGCCGCGTGGCAGTTGGGCTGCCTACCCGCACGGCGCTCCCCCCCCCCCCCGGCCGGGTCCGAGATTCGTGCGTGGCGGACGGCGTACTGCGTGTCCGGTGTCTTGGCTGTCCGGCACGGCCGACTAGACTCGGGTCGCCGCTGCGCTGCTGCCCGCCTGTATTATTCACGTCATTTGGTCGAGACCGCCGGCCGAGCTGCCCCGGCATGGCGGCGACACTGCCAGACAGCCAGCATGCCAGCGACAGGGCCCACACCGTGTTGCCGCCTTCCCTCTGAAGGCGAGTTCGAATCCCGGCGAGGCTTAGGGTTGTTTTTACTCCCCCGGTGCTTTTCTTTTGCCGCTGGGGCTCCATATATTGGGATGGGAAGCCGGAGCCGGGCCGCAGGTGCGTCGGGCGCGTCGGGCGGCTCGCGGTGTAGTGGCGGTGGCGCACCTTGCGCCGTCTCTCTGTCTCTGTCGCACTCATCGGGCGGCCCGCGCGGCAGGGAGAGAGACAGAGCGACCAAACGAATCGCTCGGCTGGTGGACGGACGACGAACGGTTGGAGGGGAAAGGGTAGTCGGGTCGGGGGTCTCGGCGCCGTCTTGAAGACACAAACACTCGCACTCTACTTCTCTTTCTTGCGCCCCTGCCGTCTGCCCCGGCTCGCTCTGGCCCTCGCTCTCGCCGCCGCCTCCACCCTTGCGCTGCGGGCCGAGTCCGGGAGTCGTTCTCGTCGCTCCGTCTCCCTCGCGCCTCTATGGCACGCCGCACGAGTGCGAGTGAGACAGCGACGAAAACGACTCTCGGAGTCGGTCTGCTGCTGCGCCGCGGCCTCGGCCGGGGTCTCGTCGCGCGGCCCTCCCGCGGGGAGGCCGGCCTCGGCCCGACGGCCCCGGCTCCCCACGACGCCGGGATGGCCGAGGTCTCGGGGAGGGAGGCAGCGGCGCTCGGCCACGCTCGGGCACGTACACACACGGGTACGCCGTGGTACGCCAAAACAAGCCCATAAACCACGAGATGGGTGTAGTGCAGTCCGTCACGCCACGAACAAGGGCGTCTCCTTGATCGAGGCCACGCAACGGCCGCCAGGGCCGCCCCGCTAGGGGAGGAAAGAGCAACAACTTTTGGCCACGAATTTAATACGCGCGCTCTCATGCCGCTCCCTCTCCCCTGCTCCCCCTCCAGGATAGGTAACATTCTTTGCGTTTGCCGGCGCGGCGCGCGCGGCGGGCGAGACGCTGGAAATGGAGACGCTTTTACACGGACGTGCGTCGAATGGGGTGACAGGTTGGCCAGCCCGCCGCGCCGAAAACGCGGTGCGGTTATTCCGAACACAAGACAGCGCCTGCCTGGCAAACTTTCCAACTTTTCCACATAATCCGTGTGTAGTGCGGTATCTGATGAACGGGGCCGCCCGCCAAACTTTGGCCTCACAACTCAATTAGGAGTTTTTCTTGTTTGTTTTCTAGGCTTTTTTTTGTTTTTTAATGACAAGGAAAGTGGCCGCGAATGGCTTGGGGTGGAGCGCTTGGTTGGCCACCCTGCTGCGGCGGCGTGGCGTGGCGTACAGCGGCCCTCGTCACCAAGAAGCGAGACAGGCGTCATCCCCGGGCACGGCCGCCCTCCGCGTTGTGCCCAACGTCGCGTCTCCTCGTTCTGTCTCTCGACCACGACATGAAGAGGCGAGGCCAATTCATGTTATATATTGCGTCCGTCGACGTCCGTCGAAACGAACATCTCCAGCGTCTGTACTCCGAAGCCTGTGATAACGAACGTGGGCATCTGTAGCGACCACCACCATGGCCGCACCGTGACCATGTTTTTTATAAGACCATGGTCTGAGCCAAACGGGGGCGCGCGGAATCCTTTCATCCGATGCCCGATGGTTGTGCGTGCACATTCCGTCAAATAAATACAGCAGGGCAACTTTGTGCGGTCTGGAAATTAAATGAAAATCAAGCCGCAGTGGCGTTTTGATGGCGGCGGGCCGGTGCCGGTCCCGCCGCCCCCATCCCCCACTTGTATTTTATTTTTATCCTTTCCATCCCTCCGGCCGCCGCTCTCCAGCACCGGCTTTCCCGCAACGCGCGGCAACGCCCAGCAACGCGCAGCAACGCGCCACACGGCGTCGCGTGGGCTCTCTATATAATCATTACTCACCGTGAGCCCGCCTGGCGGGGCTGGCGGGGGGAGGCTGTGTCGTGTACCCGTCCGTCACACATGCCGAGTCATCCCGGACGTCCATGTGCGACGACCATCACTCTCACCTGCGCCCCGCGCGCCACACCGCGCCGCCGCCACCGCCGGATCCAATTTTGGGTTACGCCGCGCGCAGTAAACCCTCTGGATGCAAGAGAGCCCGATTGATCCGGGCCGATGGCTGCGGCGGCTCCGGCGGCGCCCCTGTCTCTGTCTTGCCGTGCGTCTGCGGCCTTTTTGTACGGGCGTCGCAACCCCTACCCGGCGCACGGCGGGCCAGAAGACCGGTGGAGGCGGTCAAAGTCCGCGACGCGTTTTGAGCTCCAGAGTCGCTAAATGGGACTCGAACCGAACGTGTGACCCCACCAATGGGTTGCTCTCCAAACGAGGAATCCATAGGTCGAGTCCTGCTTAGCGACTCTGGAGCTCAAAACGCGTGAAGAGTTTCGGCCGCCAGCGCCGGCCTTCTGCGCGGCGCGGGTTCGACTCCCGCTCGCGCCGTTTTTAGTTTTTACCCGATTGTTACCTGGCGCGCGTGCTCTCCTGGTGCTCCGCGTCCCTGAGGCCCGGGGCGCATTGGCGGCCAAATTCATTTCGCGACCGACAACACGGCATGAATCTAGCCGGCCGGGGCGCGCTGGGGGCCGCGCTGCTGCGCTGGCTGGGGCCGCTGAGGTAGGCTCCGCTCCAGCAGTCTGAGCCAGAGGCTCTCCCTCGCGCTCATGGCGCGGCCCGCATGGCAAGCGAGAGAGACAGCCCGCTGTGGGTCCGGTGGGTCCAGGCCTCATGCTGCCTTATTTCCCGTCGGACTCGGCCAGGTCTCCCCAGGGCGGCATTCGGCCGTTCGGCCGGGCGGGCCGCGGCCGGCAGCGCAGCGCAGCGCCGCCGAGGTACAACACCGCCACGGATTCGGAGGGCCGACCGGAGGGGGAGGGCCGAATCAAAAAGCAACGCTCGTGCTGGATGGACGAATGGATGAATAAACAGGGAGCGCCTCAAAACGCGAAACAAGGCCAGCTTACGCTTTATGAACGGGGAGAGTGATTCCACACCTACAGGCGGCTCTCTACCCGCGATGAAATGACGAACTACTCCGTGATGAAACGCCGCGCCCTGCAGCGCTGCAGACGGCGGCCATGTGTCGCTGCACTGTAATCACCCCTAACTCAGCGGCACGGTCTGCAGCCTGCATGCAGCCTGCACTTCACGGCCCCGCCTGCGCCGCGCGCGCCGTGCGAATGCGAGGCAGCGCGACAACGCGAGCGGAGCGCGGAGAGCGGCACGCCACTGCCATGGCACTGCGATCGCACGTGTCGACATTGCTGCTGCCTTGTTGGCCCTGGGGCGCGCCCTTGCGCCCCGCCCCGCCCCGCCCCGCCGGCTCCAGTCATTATTAGAATCAACAGCGTCACTCGGCAGTGCAGCCAGTGCGACACGGCGAGGGGGTAGGGGGTAGAAAGGGGGCGCGCTAGACTCTAGAGCAGCGCGTTCCAGACACACACGGGGCACATGCACGGGGGTGTGTAACGAGTACGTAGTGGAGCGGTACGGCGTTACGGCTGTCACGGCCAGCGGGCGCGCCCATGAAATACGGTGTGTGTGTGTGTGTGCGTGCGTGCGTGTGTGTGTGTGTGTGTGTGTGTGTGTGTGCGCGCGCGGGCGTGTGTGTGGTCCTCCCACGTCAGTGTGGTGTCAGCGTGCGGCGTTTCCGAAGCAAAGTGGCATGTGAGTTCGGGGTGGGGGAGGGAGGGGTTATGGCTGTTCTTTTGGAGGGGTCTGGACATGTGCGCGCTGGGCTCGCGAGCCATGCGGGGTGCGGAGCGGAGTGCCATCGGCCATCGGCCCGAAGGTCGCGGCCTCGGTGTCACCACCGCTCCGCGCCACGCCGCCATCCCCGCGGAGCCCCGCGACCCGCCAGGCGAGAGGCCCCCCGGTCGGCGCGAACCCCGCCAAGTCGGACGCGGCCACGACGAACATCGAGACCAGCCCTGACCGTGCCGCGCTTGTAGTGGACCAGAAGACTTAGTCGACTCTCCGCTTTGCGCTCCAAACGGCGTCGTCTGTTTGGAGTCTCCGCGACGCCTTCCGCCACCCAAGAGTCGCCCCGTTGACCCCGTGCCTCCACAGTGTGCCTCCCTCCCCGCCGCCCTGCGGCCTCGCTCGTCCTCGCTAAAAGGTGCGGGCGTGAGGCTGGATTACTGTAGCATCGCTAAAGTTTTATCCGCCGAGATCATGTCCTGGCGAGGTTGGCCGGCGCTCCGCTAGAGCGCGCCACCGGTGCGGCCGCGGCCGACGACCCGGAGCACTGTGCGGTCTCGTGGGCAGGGGGTATCCGCCGCAATCCGCCGCAGCGCTGCGCGCGGGGTATGGCCGTGGCGCGGGGTAGCGACGCGGCCGCCCGGCAGGCAGGCGCGCGATTAGAAAATCCGATTCTCCTCGCAGCGCCGCGCGACCGCATGACCACTCTAGCTCAGCGGTTCTCAACCTTTCTCGGCTCGCGACCCCAAATTTAAAGCCAAAAATTTCCGCGACCCCCAGGAAAAATTTCGCGACCCCACGGGACCCCTCCTTTAACATGCCACGGCGTCTGATCCGAGGCGGGCATTTTGCTCCCTCAACGGGCAACTGGTCTTTGGACCTTCCTATAGCATGCCTTTGTTACGGAGTGCAATTATCAGTCTTAGTTAGGGAGCAGTATTGTCTCAAAGTTGGCCGAAACGGTCAGCAGTGTCTTTGAAAAATCGTGTTTTGGGCCGATTTTAAGCAGCCACTGCGTCTGATCCGAGGCGGGCATTTTGCTCCCTCAACGGGCAGTTGGTCTTTGGACCTTCCTTTAGCATGCCTTTGTTACGGAGTGCAATTATCAGTCTTAGTTTGGGAGCAGTATTGTCTCAAAGTTGGCCGAAACGCTCAGAAATGTCCATGAAAAATCGTGTTTTGGGCCGATTTTAAGCAGCCACAGCGTCTGATCCAAGGCGGGCATTTTGCTCCCTCAATGGACAATTGGTCTTTGGACCTTCCTTTAGCATGCCTTTGTTACGGAGTGCGATTATCAGTCTTAGTTTGGGAGCAGTATTGTCTCAAAGTCGATCAAAACGGTCGCAAGTGTCTTTGAAAAACCGTTGTGACTATTTTGGTCAACTTTGAGACAATACTGCTCCCAAACTAAGACTGATAATCGCACTCCGTAACAAAGGCATGCTAAAGGAAGGTCCAAAGACCAACTGCCCGTTGAGGGAGCAAAATGCCCGCCTCGGATCAGACGCAGTGGCTGCTTAAAATCGGCCCAAAACACGATTTTTCATAGACATTTCTGAGCGTTTCGGCCAACTTTGAGACAGTACTGCTCCCAAACTAAGACTGATAATTGCACTCCGTAACAAAGGCATGCTAAAGGAAGGTCCAAAGACCAACTGCCCGTTGAGGGAGCAAAATGCCCGCCTCGGATCAGACGCAGTGGCTGCTTAAAATCGGCCCAAAACACGATTTTTAATAGACATTTCTGAGCGTTTCGGCCAACTTTGAGACAATACTGCTCCCAAACTAAGACTGATAATCGCACTCCGTAACAAAGGCATGCTAAAGGAAGGTCCAAAGACCAACTGCCCGTTGAGGGAGCAAAATGCCCGCCTCGGATCAGACGCAGTGGCTGCTTAAAATCGGCCCAAAACACGATTTTTCATAGACATTTCTGAGCGTTTCGGCCAACTTTGAGACAGTACTGCTCCCAAACTAAGACTGATAATTGCACTCCGTAACAAAGGCATGCTAAAGGAAGGTCCAAAGACCAACTGCCCGTTGAGGGAGCAAAATGCCCGCCTCGGATCAGACGCAGTGGCTGCTTAAAATCGGCCCAAAACACGATTTTTCATAGACATTTCTGAGCGTTTCGGCCAACTTTGAGACAATACTGCTCCCAAACTAAGACTGATAATTGCACTCCGTAACAAAGGCATGCTAAAGGAAGGTCCAAAGACCAACTGCCCGTTGAGGGAGCAAAATGCCCGCCTCGGATCAGACGCAGTGGCTGCTTAAAATCAGCCTAAAACACGACCCCAGCATCGCCGCGACCCCTTAAAAAAATTTCGCGACCCCGCTTGGGGTCGCGACCCTAAGGTTGAGAACCACTGCTCTAGCTGCTCGACGTTCTAACCACGCAGCGGCGGCGGCCGGCCGGTCGGAACCGAAACGTCTCCGCGACGCTCGAAATTGAATTTGAATGTGAATCCGCAGCAACACGTGCCAACACGTGCCGGCCGGCAGGGGCGATGAGGCTCCCCGACCGCAAGAAGTGACGATTCACATTCACATGATTAGGGGCACGCACGGGCACTGCGCGGCGCGCTGGCATGCCCCCGGCGTGCCCCGGACACGTACGGGGTGTGTGGGAACGGCGTACGAACGTACAGCGTGCACTCCACGACGTCCTCCGGGAGACGCGAGACGCCGTGGCGGGCCGGGCTACTAATTTGAGAAACGCGGTTCGTGACTGTGGCGTGAGGGCGGCCAGGCCGCCTAGAGGCGGACTTGACATGAGAGGCTTTTGATCTGAGGAGGCTGATTCCGAACTCCCTGTCTCTCTCACTCTCGCGTGGGAGAGAGACAAGCGACAGAGCTCCGCTCGAAGGAATCAGAGAGAACAGACTGCTTCAACGGCCATGGCTGAGGAGGTGTTTGCCACTCTGTTTCGGGCTCCGATAGACGATCTTTCTCAACATAGGAAGCCCCCGCCGCGCCGCCGAGCGCCGAGGCTGTGGGCAATAATTTTCGCCGCCCCTAGTGGGGCTTGAACCCACGACCCCGGCTTGCGTTGATAATGGCTGGGCCGCCTGGGGCCCTAGGCATGTCCGTGCTGGAACCGCTGGAACGGTGTTCGAACGTGCGCTAACTGGCACTGTTGCACGCGGCACGCCGTTGCACACCAAGCTAACTGTGCTTTCGGTTCGGACCCCGGCTGCAGCACGGCGCAGCGCGGCGCGGCGCACCCGGCCACGCGGCCACGCCCGCCTCAAAATGGGCCACTTTTCAGCGTTTCGGTCCGGCCGTTCGGCCGTTCGGGCCAGGGTCTAATACGGCGTTCACACACGGCGACGGTCCGGCTCGGCTCGGCTCGGCTCGGCTCAGCGCGCCCCGGCTCGGCCCGATCCGCGCCCCGATGCAGTCTGGCCGACAAGAAGTATAGCATCACGGTGAAAGTCTGGCGGCGTTACGCCACTGTCGTTGAGCCACGCGTTATGGATCGGTGCGGGCGTCGCCAGGGCGTCGCGTGCGGCTTGCTCGCCGGCCTGCCCACGGCGCGGCTCTCAAACAAAAACCACTCTTGCGCTCCAAAACGGCGGGAAAGTAGTTGCAGCGATTCGAATATCAATCCGGAGGGGGGAGCGGCCGGACTAAACCGCATGTATGATCCGGGTGTGAAACCGAGCCTTGATCTGTGTGCGTGTATGGCCGGACACGGTGCGAGAGTGTGTGAGTGCGCGTGCGAGTGCGAGCGCGTACGCCGCCGAGTCGAGGATTCGCGCCTCGGCGTGGATCAAGGCCGGTCAGAGAGGATTCCCCTCATATCACGTGAGCACCGCCTCGCTCTCGGCATCGCCCCCCTCATGAAATATGACGGGTAGGGGCAGCCGAGGCACTGCAGCGACGCTGCAGCAATGCAGGACAACAGTCATTAGGTCCCGAGGTGTGAGAGGGAAGGATGGGGGAGGGGCCGCCGGACCCGCCCGGACCCGGCCCGACCGCTCTCCTGGTATCCCAACTATGAGCAGAACTGGTTGTTGTCGTCGCTCGGCTCTGCTTGGCCCTGCTTGGCTCCGGGCCGACAGACCGAAAGGCCGCCGCAGTGACCGCCTCCACCGGTCTTCTGGCCCACTGTGCGACGGTGCACTTGGAAATGCAGTCGTCAGATGACGCCCCTTTGTGCGACACCTCCTCGCTGAATGCCTGCAGGGGGTGCTGCTTGGCCTGCTCGGCGTGGCTGGGCGTTGCTCGGCCCGGCAGCTGCAGCACTGTCCGCGCCACCTTTGTGTCAAGTGACGTCTTTTTCCCCGTCCAGCTTCCGCGAAATGGGCCCGGCGGACGGTAACGTGGGCGTGCCCGCGATATCGCCACATTTTTGTTGTCGTTTCTGTTATTATTGGCGCATTTTGTTCGCCGTGTCGAGTCCAGCATAGCCTCGCCTGCCTTGGCGGGCGGTGCGTGTGTGTGTGTACGTCGCGGTCGGTGTTCAGTTTCTCGTCCAGTTACAGTGTGGTGATCGGCGGCGACGCCTGGCCTAGCGGTGACGTGACACCGCCGCCGCGACACCGTGGAGTGACACCCGGTGTGCACGCCTCGCCTCCCAAACCGGCCCACGGCGATCGCCATCATTCAGGGTGAACCCAGATACGGGCTTGAAAAAAAAAAACAACACACAAACAAGAAAAACGCGGCTTAACCTCGACACCTGTTGAAAGCCATGCCCCATTTCGGACGACGCGACACGAGAAAAACTGGACAGGCCGTCGTGAATAATTTGGGCATCTTTTTTTTATTTTTTTGGTGCTTTGTTTAAGACCAGTATGGCTCTGTGTCTGTGCAGATCATCATCATCTTCTTCTTCTTTCTTCTTCTCTTCTTCTTCTTCTTCTTCTTTTCTTCTTCTTCTTCTTCTTCTTCTTCTTCTTCTTCTTCTTCTTCTTCACGTCCTTCGTTCCTCCTTGTTGTTCGGTCCGTGGTTTTGGCTAATGATGACTGCACTGCACAGGTGCCAACCAACAAGCAAGCCAACAACCCCACCGCGCAACAATGGCCGTCCGCGGGGGGCAGGGCCGGCCGGGCATGGCAGTGTGGAAGCACCTCGAGGCACCTCTGCACGGCAGGCATGGATGGCCAGGCGTGGCAGCAGCCAGTAAAGTATTTGGTGACTTTTCCAAGAAGGCGCTCCGCCTGGCTCCAGAAGCAGCACATAAATGTGCAATAAAGTATACGCCCTCCCCCCTCAAGGTGCTGCTGCTGCTGCTGCAGGTTTATAGATATTAGTCGCAGAATTTTTTCCTGAATGGGCCGAAGAGTGATGTCTCGAACGTGGCAGTTTCTCGAGGGGGCCACCACCCCCGTAATCCTGTGTACAAATTGGCTGGTAATCTCTGGTAATCCATGGCGTCATCACGTAATCCTTGACAAAATTCTGTCATTTTTCAACGTTTTCAGTCATTTTTCAATGTTTTTGAGCTTTTTTTCAACGTTTTCGAACCAATTTTCGAAAATTTCACGCGTAATCCCTAGTAAATTTCCCGTAATCCCGTAATCTTGTGTACACCTGAAATGAGAGTGGTGGCCCCCTCGCAGTTTCTGTTGTGATGCTCTGGGGGACGTTACCGTTCAATTGGTAGAGCCGGCAATGCGGGCTAAAAAAAGAAAACAGGACTCAAAATGTAGCACGGAATGTTATTGGCATCATTCAGTATTATTCGCGCGTGTGTGTGTCAGAAAGAGAGAGAGGGGGGGGGGAAGGAGGCAGGTCGGGTGATGTGTGAGTGTCATTCGCCGGGCCCAGAGAGGGGTTCGGGGTCCCTCCTCTTCTTGGCCTGGCCTCGCGCACCTGCCCGGGAGTCATCAGCAGTCCACCGCCCAGCCATGGCCCAGCCACGGCCCGGCAATCACGGGTAAAGATCTCCACTCGGCTGCGAGGCTGCCCCTTCGGACAAAGTTTCTCCCGGGTGACAAAACTGCGGCGGATTCGGCGGTCCGTCGTGCAGGTGTAGGGGAGCAAGCAGGCCGAGCAGTAGACCGACGACGTGGGAGCGTCTCTGCCGCCAAGCGATTCGGAAGAGACGTCGCTCTGTCTCTCTCGCACCCTTAGGGAGATCCCCATGAGTGCGACAGAGACAGAGGGACGCCGGAAGCGCGGCGCACTAAAGACCTTTTAATCGCTGCACTGACCTGGCTCACCTGGCGCACCTCAATCAGAGGCGCGGCGAAAAGCGGCAGACATTGTCTCAACAGTGGCATTCCTGCCCCCGGCTTTTTGGCCCCGGGGAAAAAGAAGAAGAGGCACCGACGAAAAAAGGGAAGTGTTCTTTGAGTCTGTCCGCCGCGCTATCGAAGCGTTATTATACGGGGGGATTATTTGGAGGGGCTCCTCCTGGGCGTTTTATCTTATCCAGCGGAGAATAGCCGTAAAACCACCCCCGGCAAGAGGAGCCGAGAGCCGCCTCAGAATGGAATCTCCGAGGTGACACTTTTTCCGAAATCGATTTCTCGCTAAGCTGAACGTAAAACGGGCGTGCAAGCCCGGCCCGGCGGCCCGGCCTAGGCTACGAAAGTTGTCGGTCTTCGATTTTACAAGCAGTGGTCAAAATCTCCGTCGGGTTCTCTTTCCCTTTTCGCCTCCGCGGCTTTTCCTTGTGTCCAGTGAGACGGAAGGCATGCAAATGAAACTCGAAACACGCGGCGCTGCGCCGCGCTGCACCGATCACAACAGTCCGCCTTCCAGCTTCCAAGCCTTCCCGTCCGTTTTGACAGGGCGGCGCGGCGCGGGGCTGGTCTTGTGATGCCTCTCGTGTCATTTCCATAGTCGCTACCGCTTCCCAGGGCGGGCCGAAGGGGGCCGGCGATCGGAGCCCGCAGCCCCCGACCCCCGACGGTTCGACCTATCGAGAATTCAAATTACCCTCCGGTGGCTTCAGTCATCGATTTCAGATCGAGGAGATAGGCGCGATGGAGCATCACTCTCCCACACGCAGTGGGCGCGAAACGCGTGCGGCAAGTGCTCTGCAGCACTGCAAGTGTGTGAGGCAAGCGATGACGCGTTGCATCGCCGCCGTGAGTGCGAGAGAGACAGATAGCAGTGTTCGGCAGTGGAGGCCCCGAGGCGGGGAAATGCCTTCGAATCTCCCGCGCATGCGATACTCCCGCCGGCCGCGCCTCCGTGTTGCCGTGGGAGCCACACAGAGGTCGGCACAGTGTGGAGGCGGTCAAAACTCCAGACGCGTTTTGAGCTCCAACGTCCTCAAAAGGGACTCGAATCAAACTCACGATGGCACGAATGCATTCCTCGTTTTGAAGGGAACCCCATTTATTCGAGTCCTGTTTGAGGACGCGGGATCCAACTTCGACTTTTAGAGTTATGCCCGCCTGAACGAACGGGTCTTCCGCGCGCTGAACTACCGAGGTGCCGTCCGCACCCACCAAGGGCTTCACACGTGTCAATGCCTCGGAAAACAGGCGATAATTAATAATCGCAGTAAATCATGCGAGCCCCGCCCGAAAAAAAAAATCCATCACATCCGGTTTTCTACGAGCGACCAATCACGGAGTGCGATCGGAAGGGGAGAGAAACTTATCTCGCGGCCGTTTGAGGTTCGAAAGGGCGCGGCGCGTGGCCGCTTTTTCCACGCAGCGCCAACAACAACAACAGGGCGAGATGCGCGTTCTGGGTGGAAATGAGAGTCCACGGCTGAATGATCAGAAGGAGTTTGATGCTGGTCCGTTGGTCCAGAGTCCAGCCCGGCCCGGACAGCACCGAGAAGTGGCCGAGGTTGCCTCCTTCTCCATGTCGGGCTCGTCGGGCTGCTCCACGGCAGACCGATTCCGAGGGCCGTTTTCGTCGCTCTGTCTCTCTCGCACTCGTGGAGCGGCCCGTAAAGGTGCGAGAGAGAGAGACCCTCGGAATGAGAGGAGTGGGCCGAGTGCGGCGTTCCCGCGCTGCCGCTCCAGATTGGTAACACCTCTCGGAAATTAGCGCGCCTCCCCCGCCACGCCACTGTCGGGACGACTGGCAGCGCGACATAATAATGGCCGAAGGGAGCCGAAGGGAGCCGAGCGACTTCGCCGAACCGCGCCGCGCCGCCGGGAAGCGAGAGGGTTAGAGAGTGTATTGGGGGAACTGGCGGTTTGGCGCGCGCAACCCAGACACCACACGCACTCCCCCCCCCCCCCCCCCACACACACACACACACGAGAGGTGGAGGATAATGACAAATGGTGTACCCGGGGCAGTGATAATTGAGCCCCAATCACGGAACCCTGAGCTCGTTACCGGAGTGCTAGAAGAGGGCCCTCCAAGGAAGGCATCTTTTAATTTGGACTGCCCTGACTGCTGCTGCTGCTGCTGCGAGTGAATATGGGCCACTACTCGTCTCACAGTGGGCCAGAAGACCGGTGGAAGCGGCTAAAATCCCCTCGCGCGCGGACGAGGTTCCGCGAGTCGCCGCGAGATGGCGCTGCGCGCGCCGAGCCGCCGCACGCTCGCGGTGGCGACCTAGGTTAGCGTAGTAACTAGTTAGTAAGTGATCTCTCCAATGACGACTTTCGATGGTTTTTGACGAGCTGTGTATCCCTTCGCTTCCCGCGATGCACTGACTGGAAACTCAGATCTGTACTACTCGCATTCCAGCTCACTGTACGGCGTCCCAGAGGTCAACATCAGCACCGTCGCTCTGCAACCCATGCGCGTCCCCCGGGAACTAGAGGAGTGTGAAATGAGAGGAAAAATAACAGCTGGCGTACAGGGGGCGGGGGTTGGTCTGAATGCAGAGCAACGCGCGTGGATGCGTCCAGAAGGAGTAAATCACTATGCTGGCGGGGTCAGGACGTCAGGACGTCGGGTCAGGCCGTCAGGACGGGTGGGCGGGGCCAGGCGTGCCACCTGACGGGCTGGCGGGCCGACGGGGGCCGGCCCAGAAGACCCAGGCGAGGAACCGCTCATAATGAACCCTCCGGATTGCGTGAAAATGTAGCACTTTGTCTGGGGCATCCGAAAAACCGATACTACTTTGTCATTACGGGCTGGGCTAAGCCCCTGGCTGCCCCTGGCCCTCTGGGCCGATCGGCGGCAGAGGGACTTCCGTGAGCGGCCACCAGGAAGCGTTCCCTTCCCGCCGCGCCCCGCCACGCCATGGACGGCATGGCGGTGCGCCAGGCATTGCCGCCAGCCGCCAGGTACCAAGAGGTAATTCGTTGAGGGCCGAGGGCAGGCTAGGGGCAGGGCGGAGCGGGCTGCGGTGTTGCCACTGACGGCGTCGGGTAGTCGATCAGAATCTGTAACAACAAGTGTGGCGGCCGAGTGGCCCTCTCTCATTCAGCGCGGTTCGGAAAGTGATTTTCACGAGGCAGCGAGGCAGCGCTGCACGCAGAGCGCGCGGAGCGACGCCGAGCCAGGTTCGCCGAGAGTGGCCGGAACATCGCTCAGAGGTGGACGACCACGCACAGTGGGCCAGAAGACCGGGAGGGGGCAAAATTCTAGACGCGTTTTGAGCTCCAGAGTCGCTAAATAGGATTCGAATCGAACGTGTGACCCCACCAATGGATTGCTCTCCGAACGAGAAATCCATTGGCGGGGGCAGTGCGGTTCGAATCCCATGTAGCGAGTAGCGACTCTGAAGCTGCGCCACCACCGGTCTCCTGCCCACTGTGCGCCGCCCAGGAGCTCTGGCGGCGTCCTGCGCGTATCGCCGGTAGCCCCGCGCGCCGCGGTGACAGACGACATGGAGGCGACGGAGACCGACTGGCCGGCCGACGGCCGAACCGAACGAGTTCATCACGGCTCAGATAGACACAGGCGATACGGACTGCCCCGTGGAGCGGCGACCCAAATAAAAGGAATCGTGATGGCGTCGCTGTAATCCCAGCAGGGCTCGAGGACGTCAAGGACACCGTGAAAGGGACCAGCAGCGACGCTGCATCGCGGCGAGCTCAAAATGCCAGCGGAAAAAGTTTGCGATCCCGCGGGGACGAGCCGTGTTGTTGTGTTCCTCTGGCGCGCGTTCGAATACCCGCTGGGTCACGTTTTTGCCTCCCCGCGCTTCGTCGCTCTGTCTCTCTCTCTCTCGCATACGGGACGTCCCATGGGTGCGAGAGAGACAGAGTGACGAGACGAGGGCGCTGTTGGACCATCCGAAGCTGGAGGATGTTGGGCAGGGCAGGGATGCTGGATCACCGCGGACAAAGGCGCAGCCAGGAACCTGGTGGCGTCCACAAAGAGGGCAGCCATTGTCGATGACCGCATCAAGGCCCGATTCATTGATCCACAATGTGTCGGCGGTGCGGCCGGCATTCCGAGAGTCTCTCTCTCTGTCTCTCTCGCACCTATACGGAACGCCCCGTGAGTGCGAGAGAGGCAGAGCGACGAAAACGGACTCTCGGAATCAGCCTGCAGGCAGGCAAGCCGTAGGTGCACTCAGGTGAGGTTCGCCCGGCGTACCCTCTCAAAAATTTTTCTTCTGTGTCCCCTTTCGTACCGTAGTTCGAAACCTAGAGCAGTGTGAAATTTGCCGCTTCCGAGACGTGCAGGAATAAAATGTGCAAATATGAAGGAGACTTTTGGACACCCACGTCCTCCTAGACAGAAGACAGGAAACGCGCTGTCTAATCCGCCTTTTTATTCGCAGTAATGACGCGATAATGGTGCGATAAAGCCGCGGCCGGGCTGTCGCTCCGTCTCTCTCGCACTCGCGGGCCGACCCGTCGGGGTGCGAGAGAGACGGAGACAAACCTTGGCGGCTCGCCAGCCGCGCGGCTGGACCGCCACTGGACCGCCACTGGAGCGAGCGCTGAATTAGATTCATAGCTTCTTCATCATCATTCGAGGCGCGCATGTTCTACAACGCGAAGGTACCGTTTTCAATATTTATTTATTTTTTCCTGCTCCCCGCTCCTCTTGGCCGCGCTCCTCAAACACGCCGCGCCGCTCGGATGATCGGTTCATCTATCTTGCCAGCAGCAGACTGATTCCGAGAGTCGTTTTGGTCGCTCTGTCTCTCTCGCGCCTATAACGGACGACTCATGACTGGGAGAGAGACAGAACGACTCTCGGAGTCAGGCCGCAGGAGCTTGAATAATAAGCCGGGGAATTTAGCGCCACGCTCCCGTCTCGCGTCGGAGCGACGTCGGAGAGGAAACTCTACCGCGTCGCTGGGAAGAAGTTTTGTGACGTCTAAATACGATACATCGTAGACAAGTCTATTTTGTGTTCTACCAAAGACACGACTCGAGTACAATAAGTACCCTTCGTGCAATGCTGAAATATTGTACTAGTTTTTGTTGAAAACAGGAAAGGAGGGTGCGTTCCGTGCAGGTCTCTACCGACATGTCAATAGGACAGTCCACTGGGTGGTGCGAAGTGAGGGGGCTGCCCGGGGCACCCCGCTGCCTCCGCTGGCGTTCGCAGGAACTGTTTGTGGTGTTTGTATTGAAAGTGGTCGGTGGCGCCCCTCGGAGGAGAGGAGCCACTTCTCCGGGGGACCACACTCGGACTGTCGCGCAGCACCTGGAGGCAGTCCTGCAGACTGAGAAGAAATGATTCCAGGCTGAAGAGATGCTTTCGGGTCTTTTGGGCTGCGGAAATGCTCTTGGCCTGTGGAAGCATGCAAGCGCGACTTGCTGCCCGTTGCCCTTGCGTCTGAATGAGGAGGGCTTTTGGTGCGCCGCGTGCGTTGAAGTCTCGGGCCGTCCTCCTCGTCGTGCAGGCGCCCCGCCGCCGGCCCGCCCGTCCAACTCGTCCGCGCCTTATCACGTCCAAGAAAATAATCGTAACTTGTGTCGACTCGCCGGTATTTGAGCTGCTGGAGGCCGGTCCTCATCGACGGGCCCGTCGCGATCCTTATCGGCTGGGGGACTCTGGAGGGACTCTGGAGGGACTCTGGAGCTCAAAACGCGTGTAGAGTTGCGGCCGCCTCCACCGGTCCTCTGGCCCACTGTGCGAGCGGACCCACACCGAGGGCCACACCCACACCGGCGTGGCCCATCGCGCTCTCCATCTAGAGGCCCAGCGCGCGGCGCGCAGAGAAAGCGCCAACAAGGGCGCCGTAACAAGCCGTTGTCCGCCTGCACTGCTAATTTTGTAAAGCGGAGCCAAGCGGAGCAATCGGGGACCTTTCATGCGAGTCGCGTGGTCGGTCGCACGGACGTCGCCGCGCCGCCACGGCCGCCACGCACGCGGTGCAGCCTCGCCGGCCTCGCCCCGCCCGATCCGCGGCCCGGGACTCGGAATTCGGCCGGGCACACTGGCACGCCATCAATTTCTCATCACGCCGAACCACATGCGGCGCGTAAATCTTTCATCGCGGCAGCTTTCTTTCGGCCGTCGTTTGGCGCGCGGCTTCCGGACGGGGCGGGGCGGGGCGGGGCGGGGCGGGGCGGGGCGGTCCCCCGCTGCTGCTACATAAACACAGCAGTGCAGCGCCATGAGCGTGGCAGTGAGGCATCGCGGCCATCCGTCCCGAGAGACAAAAACCAAACTTATCCGCCACATTTTGTTCCATCCGGCAGCCGTTACTCGCAGCGGCCAAGGCTGCAGCGCTCCCTGCCGGCGGTTCGTGTTGCATTCGCCGCTGTTTTGCGGTTCGCGGAGGAATGTCAAAAACTCGCTGCTGTTGTCGTTGGCCGCGATGGGAGGGGGGTCATCAGGGCCTAGCGGAGCCCTGCGCTGCGGCGGCATGGCGGCGCGGCCCTGGCTCGGCCCCCAGGACGACAACCGCACCGTCAAGACGGTGACGGTGACGACAGCGATCGGTGTGTTGGCGGCGGTAGAGCGGCTCACAGTGGGCCAGAAGACCGTCGGTGCAGGCGGCCAAAATTATGGACGCGTTTTGAGCTCCAGAGTCGCTCTAAATGGGCCTCGAACCAAACGTGTGACCCCACCAATGGATTGCTCTCTGAGCGAGGAATCCATTGGTGGGGTCACACCTTTGGTTCGAGTCCTGTTTAGCGACTCTGCAGCTCAAAACGCGTCCAGAGTTTTGGCCGGCTCCACCGGTCTTCTGGCCCACTGTGCGGCGAAGCAGCGCCCCGCGTCGCGACGCCCCGCCCGCCGGGGGCAGTGGGGCGGCCTGAGCGCGCTGGAGCGAACGGAATGGCCCGACGGACGGATGGCTGGGGCGAGATACGTTTTAATCAGTTCGGTTGGTTTTCGGAACGGCCGCCGTCTCGGCTCGGCTAGGCTCGGAGCTGCCCGGCTTTTGATTTGATTTGATTCGGTCCGCCTTTGCCGCGCTATGCGCCTTTTGCTGTCTCATTTCGTTTCCGAATCGTGGACGCTCACTCTCACACTCGCGGCGCACCCACACACACACTACACTAGACGAAGCGTTCACTTTCCCGCCAGTTAATTAAAGCCGCCACGCCCAAACTGACAGTGTGTGAGTGAGTGCGCACGCCTCGCCGTCGGCGTCAGTGTCAGTGGGGCGGGTGCGAGAGAGACAGAAAGAAGCCGCGGCGCACCAAACCAGTATGATGCGGGTCTTGTAGTCGCCTGGGTGCGGCCAGTGCGGCACCGAGCCCTACAGCAGACTGATTCCGAGAGTCGTCGCTCTGTCTCTCTCGCACTCATGGGGCGCCCCGTGAGTGCGAGAGAGACAGAGCGACGAAAGCGACTCTCGGAATCAGCCTGCGGGATGGCTGGGCGCTGCTGGAAGTGGCTTGGACCAGCCAAGACGGCGAGATGGCCCAGCAGTGCACCAGCCAAGCTCCACGCGGGGGTCGCGTCGCCGGCCGCGGTGCTGCGGGGCTGCAGCAGCTAATGGAGGCAATGCAGGCCGTGAGCGACTCATCACGCGCCGCCGCGTTGCGTCACCGCCAAGGTGGCCAAGGGGGAGGCGTTCCGTTCCCCGTATGGCGGTCCCTCCATTTGCGGCCCGCGGCCGCGGCCCCACGGAGATGGACACTCGGACTCCGCCCTCCCAGTCCCTCGGCTCGCCATGCAACCGCGAGAGAAACTATGAGAAATAGCGGCGGCGGAAACAAGGAGGGACAGCGCGGCGGCGAGGAAGCGGAGCAAGCCGAGCGAGTGCATATAAAACACGCGCGGTTGCCGTCGTAAGTTTTTCATCCTCCGCGGAGGCCGGCGGAGCAGGGACACCGCCAGCACACTGTCCGAGAGTCGTCGCTCCGTCTCTCTCGCACTCACGGGGTGTCCCGTATGGGTGCGAGAGAGACAGAGCGACGACTCTCGGAATTAGTTTGCCGCGCGGCCAGCACCGCCCCGGTCACTTTCACTCCATCTCACATTCACGGCCCGACGGCCGGGCTGGACGGAGTGCCGGAGCCGTCCCGACGCCTCGCCAGTTGCAAATCAGCCCCGGAGAAAGGAAATGGTAATAAAAAGCGGTTGGATTGACGGGGGCTCGAACCCGCGCCCTGGCCGGCCAGGTGCGTGGGCGGGCCGCGAGTGTGGTGATAAGGGCCTGCGCTGGTCTGGGACCACGTTGACGACGGCACCGCGCCACGCCTTCGTGCTCCGAAACAAAACGTTGCCTCAAATCCTGAACCTGAATTGGATGACTCACCGTGTCGTGCCGGGGGGGGGGGGGCTGGCGCGCTCCCCAGCGGCAGCAGGCAGCACAGCACAACTTACGCCCTCACTGTCAGCGCTGGCCGTCGCTGCCAACCCAGCAATCTGATTAGCTCACGTCTCGAGACTGTGTGCGCTGCGCTGCACTACAGTTTGGGGGCAATTTGGATCCCAGAAAGACAGAAAATAAAGGAAAATCTAAAAATGATCGCTATTACTCCGACGAATAGCGATCATGTTCAGCCTTCTCCTTGTTTTATTTTTTTCTGTCTCCCTTTCTGGAACGGTGTCAGGTTGTCAGATAAGCGACTCGGCGTGGAAACAGAGCCCGCCGCGCCACCACGGTTCAAATTTCGGCTCCGCGAGTGGCGTTAACTGGCCGCGCGGTCTGACACGCGTATCATTCATGGGAGTGGTCCCGAGGCGGATTCCAGAGATGGCCCCGCCAATGGAGGCCCATGGCGGCCATGGCAGAGCTGCCGGGCCGGGGCGCGCGGAGAGCCATGAGGTGCGCCTAAACGGCCCCTACACCGACGCCTCGGACTCCGAGAGCGCCGCCGCGCCGCCGCGCCGCAGCAGACTGATTCCGAGAGTCGCGGTGTCTCTCCCCCACTCACGGGGCGCTCCATGCAGGTGCGAGGGAGACAGAGCGACGAAGACGACTCTCGGAATCAGTCTGCAGTGTGCCGCGGAGCCGCAGTGCCGCGCCGACGCCGGCCGACGCCCTGTGGCGCCGAAACGTTTCCGACCAACAAGCCTCTTTATGTCCGAATGATTAGTAGGTGGGACGGGCCGGCCCCGCCGAGGGCCCCGCCGAGGGCCCCGCCATTCCCCAAGGGCCGGAGGGACCGCCGCGGCCGCGGAAGCGCGGGGAGGGTAGGGGGGCGGCTCCGCGCCGTTCCACGAAGTGTTGGCTCAAACTCTTCGCGCCCCCCGCACACTCCACTCCGCCATCATCATATTTTGTTGTAGTCGTCGCTGTCGGTATCGAGGAGCACGCAGAGCGCGCAACACGCACGCCAGCGCGCGCACGCGAGGCTCGGCGGCGCGGCACAGTGGGCCAGAGGACCGGTGGAGGCGGTCACAACCCTAGACGCGTTTTGAGCTTCAGAGTCGCTAAATAGACCTCGAACCGAACGTGTGACCCCACCAATGGATTGCTCCTCGAACGAGGAATCCATTGGTGGGGTCACACGTTTGGTTCGAGTACTGTTTGGCGACGCTGGAGCTCAAAACGCATCTGGAGTTTTGGCCGCCTCCACCGGTCTTCTGGCCCACTGTAGCAGCGGCGCTGCCACGCCAAGCTGCTGGCAAAGTGATTCCCCGACATGGCGTAAGTGGAAGGGACACACTAGAGTCGCCGCTGCGCCGAACCGCTGGGCTGGGCTCGGCACGCCGCGGGCCTTCGTCTGTATCGGACACGGCCGGAGTGCCGGAATCGGAGAGAAAAGAGGCATGGCTGGGGCGCGTCTCTACGCTATTATCAATTCCCGTTGTCGATGTCGTTTCCACGTGTGCCGCGTAAAGCGCGTGTCGGTTTGAATGCGGTGGACAGACAGACACACTGACCGACAGACAGACAGACAGACAGACAGACAGACAGACAGACAGACAGACAGACAGACAGACAGACAGACAGACAGACGGAATAGTGGGTGTGAATAACCCGCACCCAAAAGGTGATCGACCCTAGCAGGGGAACGTGAAAGCTCTGGGAGAAAAATTTGGTGGCCGTATGGTGGAGTAGGTGAGAACAGCGAGCAGGTGAGAACTGATGGTTAGTTAGCAGACAAAAGGGCGGCCAAATGAATCGTGCGCGTTAGGCCGCGAGCCTTGGCAAAAAAATGATCTCAGCAGAGGAAACGCTCTTGGCAGTGAAATGCTCTTGGCAGAAGAAATGTCTCTGGCGGAGGAAATGCTCTAGGCAGAGGAAATGCTCTCTTTGAATCGAAACACCGTGCAAGGCACCGCCTTTTTGAAACAGAAAGAAGGTGAAAAATCAAAAAGGAAGGCTTCTTTTCTGAGACGGGGGCGTACGCTCACGGTACCTGCGCTGCCCTGCCACACATGCTTCGCTTTCGGAGCCGGATTACCCATAATGCAACAGGCGCGACCACGTGGCCGGAATGGGACACGCGCCGCGGGCAGCCGGGACGGCCAGGGAGACGGCCAGGACGGCCAGGAAAGGGAAAAAGGCTTTCCAGGAGATTTACCGCGCGGCCGTGACCGGATAGAGTATGCATAGGCCGCGCGGCAACGGCCGGTTTAAAACGCCGTTTGAATCACTGAGAGACAAGCCGACCGTCAAACACTTTGGCGCCAAAATGAGGCGCTCCGCCAGGGCCGCCAACACGCTCACGCCGCGCAGTCGTTTCTGCCTCTCTCGCGCTCACCGAGCGTTCCGCAGCGGTGCGAGAGAGGCAGAGCCACGAGAGCGCTGTTCCGAATGAGCCCTCAGGGCCCCATCGAGGGCCCCATGCAAAGCAATGCAAAGCAAACAGGACGACCGGCTACACTGGTTGCTCGCGTAATCTCTCTGCTTGCGCGAACTCGCCGTGTTTTGGGGGAAAACGGAAACTTCGGCAAATTGGGAGTCCGGCAATTTACGAGAACGCGTCGTCCGGCAACGCCGAGGCAACGCCCAGCCCGCCGCAGTAAAGTATGCTGCCTGCTGCTGGAAAAATAAATAAATAGATAATTATACCTCTAATAATGGTAATCCGTTCCGCCGCACTACATACGTCATCGAAGTGAAAAGTTGTGCTGCGCGCGCACGCTACAGTTTTTGTCTCTCTCTCTCTCTCTCTCTCTCTCTCTCTCTCTCTCTCTCTCTCTCTCTCTCTCCTCCTCCTCCTCTCTGTGAGCGGGCAATAACGCAGTGCGTGCGAGCGGTGGCATGAGTCATGCTACGGAGAGTACCGCCCCCAACGAGACTTGCGGCGCATGAAATCACGATTCAAAATGTTTCAATTCCGAAACACGGAGAAATAAAATGACTGCGGCGCCAGTTGCTTTACTCTGTTGGCTTTGCTAATTGCCTCGGGAAACGGGCCGCGTCATTTGTCTTGAATAATGCCATGCGCGCGCACACACACACAAACACACACAGCGGCGGTGGAGACACAGTTAAGTAGATGCTACTTGTGTGTGTTTCCCACACATCTCCGTATCACCGTCATGCAGTTGTGCATGCGTGATGATGTTGATCTCGACAAGTCTTCGTCTGTTTTTCATATCTCTGCATAAGGCCGGCATGATTAAAAGATTTTCGTCACGAACCGCCAATTCGGCACAGAGTTACTATGATGGCGACATGGCGACTCTGTACTTTGCAAATGAGGGCTGAGTCAGAAATGACAATTGTTACGCGAAATGAGGCGTGGGTGGCAAGGAATTCTTCAACAGCCAGTAAAACTCATGGAAATTTGGCTGCAATTCATGAAAATTCATGAAATATTCAAGCTCTTTCTTTTGGCACAGCATATCTTGTTTTTCGAAACTGGAGTTTTTGCCAGGCGCGTGTATGGTTTGGCGCTGAGGTGCCGGCACCCGGCTCGGCTGGGCTCGGCGGCTGCGCCGCTCGGCTCAGACCGACCGCTCCGGAGCTGGAGGCCGGCTCGGCCCGGCTCGGCTTGGATGCTGCAGGGCGGAGATGGAGGGTGGGGGTGGGGGCAGTGTAGCGTCGCTTCTTTCGGTTTCTTTCTTTCGAGCCGAGCAGCCGAGCGCTGGCCGGGGCCCTGGGGGCCGTCCCGCAACCACGACCAGGGGATGCAGCGAGCTGCGGCCGGCAGCGCGAGGAGGTGGCCTCGTGTGCACCTCCTCTCGGCGGAGACGCCGGTGGGAGCTCGACATGCTTTGATGCGACGATTCTCTGGTACAAATGGAGAAGATTAGAATTTTAATTTTGGGTGCGAAAATTGATTTTGCATACCTACTGGGCGGGGAAGGAGTATCTCTACAGTACTCCATTTTCGGTGCAGAGGAACTTCTTGCGCTCCGGCAGCATGTTGCTGTTCTGGGTGGAGGTAGAGCCCTAGGGAGCGAGAGGGCTTGACTTGCGCCCCGGACGCGCCGCGCCTCTTCGGCCGTCTTCGGCTGCCCGGCCTCGGCTCGAGCCTCGGCTCCCCCGCCCGCCTCGGCGCGGCTCGGTCCGCCGCTCGGCTCTGCTCGGCAGCGTTCGTTGGGACCGACCGGCACTGCGCGCCGCGCCGCGCCGCGCGCAGCGGACCTTTCCTCGTGTTTTGTGTTTGCCTCTGATGGAGCGCGGCGGAGCCTGCGAGCCGAGCAGAGCCGAGCGGAGCCGAGCGAGCGCAGCCGAGCCCTGCCTACCTGGGAACTGCGCCGAGCCGAGCCGAGTGCCTGAGGAGGTGGGGGAGGTCCTCGGGGTCCCGAACGTCCCGAAGCGGCGGCGGCGGCGCGCAGGACTCGTAGGTTAGGTTAGTTGGCCAGGTCGCTCCGCGCACGCAGGACGCTCGATCCACGCCGGGCCGTCGCGCACCCAGCGAGCCGCGGTCGCACGTGAGGATTCCAAGGATTACCAAGGATACGGCCCCATGGGCACCCTACCCTCCAGCAGTCCGGGAGGACCAAGAATCCCTCCAGTGGGATGAGTGTATGTGTGTGCAGTGTCAGTGTGTGTGAGTGATTAGAGTGAGCGATGTGTCCGGCCAGTGATTCAGTGCACCAGTGATCTCTTGTGAGCCCCTTGCGTGGCAGTCTCCGCGCGTGAGTGTGAGTGAGTGTGGCCGCTGTGTCGCGTCTGTGTCGGCGCAGGGGCTGCTGAGCAGCTGCCGAGCGCCCACAAGACCCTCGCGTCGCTCTCGGCGTCTCGGCCATGGTGACCATGGAGACCGACGAGGAGCACCGCCGCCCTCTCACTGGCGGCTCCAGGACGCCGCAAGGAGACAAGAACAGTGAGTATCCTTTCGAGAGAGAGAGAGAGAGAGAGAGAGAGAGAGAGGGAGAGAGAGAGAGAGAGAGAGAGAGAGAGAGAGAGAGAGAGAGGCCGTATGGTACCGGTTACAGGTGTCTCGGTGCCCTCGGGCTAGTCCGGCTTAGCCGGCTCCATCAGCGCTTGCATTGCAAGACGATACGATATCCAGGCGTTTCGTAACTCTGGGGGGGGGGGGGGGGCGTCGCCGTCGTCGTTTGACGGTGACCCACAGACACCGGCCGGTGTTTCAAGAATAAAGTCCCCGTGGGCCCTGCCCGAGGGGCCCAGAGCAAATACACAAAGAGTCCTTTGGAGGGTAGGTAGGTGCTCTCCCGAGGCGGGGCGGGGCGGGGCGGGGCGGGGCGGGGCCGGCGGGGCCCTCACACCTGAGGGGTGAAGCAGGAATGCCGTCTACCTGCCTGCGATGCGTGCACTGCGTGCGTGCGGGGGAGGGGTTGCTGCCAGCCCGGCTTGCCGCCTTGCCCTGCCTGCGTGCGTGTGTGGGAGTGCGCAGGGCTGCCGAAGTGATTTTTGGCCGGGCTCTCCCTCACGCGACACGCCTGTGCGGTTCGCAGCACCTCGTCGTCACAGCGCCGCTGTCGCCACGCTGGAGGCGGAAGTGGCCGCCGCACCGCCTTGTCTCCGAGGACGGCGTCGTGGCTTTCCAGCGGCCGCCACTTTGTCGCGTCCTCCGCGAAGGCAGGGCCGGCAGGGCTGACGGCGAAGGCGCTCTCGGCGCGCTTTCTCCCCCTGGCGGCGCTGGGCGTCGCTTTGCGGTGTAGTCGTGTGCCGGCCGGCCGGACAGGCAGGGCCGGAAGAAGGCCCGCGGGCGAGGCGAAATCACATGACGGGCGAAAACGGCGAGCGAGGCGAGCACCACGGCGCCGGCTGACCGCGTGACGCAACGCGACGCCCCTGTCACGCCGCGCGGGGGCGTCACTCCGTCACTCACCGCGCCACTCGCCGCTAATCACCGCGTCACGCCACGCGCAGGACTCAGGCCGTTGTCACTCCGCCGTCGCCTTCTCGTCACTCCGTCGTCACTCCGTCGTCTCCTTCTCGTCACTCCGTCGTCACTTGGGCGTCACTCCTTCGTCACTTGGTCGTCTCCTCCTCGTCACTCCGTGTCACTCCGGCGTCACTGGACTCCCATCTGCAGCAGTGCTGCGCCGCTGCGCCATTCACTGGAAGTGGTCCCGGATTGTCCCCGCCAGGCCAGCCAGCCAGGCCCTGCCATTCTCGTCGTCCCGAGGGATTAGCCGCCGGGATCAGGCTGACGCAAGCAGTAAAAACACGCAGGACATTCAGGGCCTTCAGGGCCTTCAGGACGAGAGCCTCCCGCGAGACTACGCCAGACACGCCTCGGGGATTTCGATTTGGATGCACGGGAGGGCGGGCCGGTCCCGCACAGCGCTATCTCGCTCGCACTCGTGGGCCGTCCGTAGGGGTGCGAGGGAGACAGGAAGCACCTGGAGGACCTGAAGGCCCCCGCCGATCGGCCTAGTGCCGTTTGATGGAGCTGCTCATTGTCCGCCGAGTCCTGCAGGACACCGGTAGGACACACCGGTAGGACGATGGCCGTCAAGGCTGGAATGTCGCAGGCGGGCCTGCCAGGGATTTCCTTCATTCAGTGTGGGATTACAGCGCGGGCTTGTTTCTTTTTCGGCAGGCCTCGTTAGATTTCAAGCAGTCCCTGGAGTAATCCCTGAGCGCGGGCAGCGCGGCCGGCGCGCCCGTGGGCGGGGCTTGCGACAGGCGACGTCGTTCGTTGGCATTGGAACAATTGCAAAATTATCCACGCGGCCAGTGTATGGGGACATAAGTCACGAATGACCGCGCCACGCCGTCCGGCCAGCTGCACTGTAGGCCGCTGCACTGTAGGCCGCTGCACTGTAGGCTGCTGCACTGTAGGCCGCTGCACTGTACAGTAGTTTGCCCGCTACAAACAGTGAGGCGATAAAAAACGCAGCGCCGGGCGAAAACGACCTTTCCAATCTTTTATCGGCAGCCAATTTTTGCGTCAAAGTCGCCCCCATTGTTTGCTGGGGTCGTCGGCCGGCCGGGCTGTGGCCTCGCCGTGTGCAATGGCCGACGGCCGCCCCGTCCTGGCGCCTAGCCCACTGTAGACCCCCGCGTCGTCGGCAAGGGTTCCTTGCTGGCCTTGGGGTGGGATGGTGGAGCGGCCTTGGGGTTGGCGCGTCCTCGCATTACCTGCACTAACCCTTCCGCTGGAGTGGCGGTGCTTCATCTGCCGCACTGGCGCCGGCGCCACTGACACTCCACTGACAGCATACAGTGTTGCGTCAGTGCCCCGGCTCGGCTCCGCGCTCCAGCAGACACGCTGCCTTGCGCGGCTGCGCTCGGCTCGCGGGTTGCTCGACTCGTCACTGCGCAGCACTGCGGCGCGCGCATTCGGACACTTAGCATACGTGCCGCGCCGCAGTACTGTATGTCGATGGCGAAAAGGACACGTTTTGCAATGTTGTTATGTAGCACGCCGGATTGGATGACCTGGAGGCGCCGCGGCCCGTCGTGAGCACTCACTGCTCGTTGTTGACGAGGTACGGCCACACGAGTCTGAAAATTTGTGTCGTCGAGGCTGTCGGGAGGTTCGGGGTTCTCGGAACGCCTCGTCTCGTCTCCTCGCCCCGTACCGAGACCTATTCATTAGACTTATCGGGGAATCGGTGCAGCAGGGACGCGGCGACGCACGAGCGGCACGGCCGGGCACGGCCAGGCGCGCCCCGGGAGATACAATTTGGAGATTGGAAATAAAAGGGCTGCCATCCAGGTAATTGTTGTTTGGACCCGCCGGCCCTGCCTGCCGATAGCGAGGGTGGTTCTGACGCGGCCCTGTCAAGGTCACTGCTCCGAGATGGGGCAACCTCACTGTCACGGCGCACAGTGTGCCAGAAGACCGGCGCCGGCGGTCAAAACTCTAGACGCGTTTTGACCGCCGGCGCAGGTCCTCTGACGCACTGTGCCGCTGCTAAGTTAGAGCATTTGCTTTTATTTATTTTCCCTCCCGAGGGGAAGCGATAGAATCTGGGCGCGGGAACGTTAGAGCGGTGGACACGCACTTGTAGATGCGCGGTGTTCACACCCGGACTGTGGCGATGGACACCCCGGATAAGTCCGGGGAGCATTTCCATAATTGGGGGCAACGATGAAAGCCCCCCATCGGCCCCAGGGGAGCGGAGGACCCTTCGCCAACAACAACAGCAGCAGCACCGAGAGCAGCGCCTCGTTGCCCTCACCCCGGCCCCGCCAAGACGGCCAGCGTAGCCAAGGCTTCCGCCCAAAAGCGGTGTAAATTACCAGAGGAACGGCGTTAATTTTAAAGCACACAGCGCGCGTCGTGATCGCGCCTTCGTCTCGCATCGGCCGGCCTCGGCCACACCCCCGCTCTCGTTTCGACGCGGCTAGTTGAACGCGGGGGTGGCGGGGCGGGGCGGGGCGGGGCGGGGCGGGGCATCCTCGAGGGGGCAGTCAGCAGGCCGAGGGCCTCGGCGGCGTCCAGCGGGCCGAGCGAGTGGCTGTTGCCCGCCCATCCGGCCGGAGGTATGCTAAAGATGTGGTTTATTGGAGCCCGGAGAAGAACCCGGCCCAAATAGTCGTCCAGGTGGAAATAAATCAGACGTTAAAAAGCGATCACCTTCCCGGCCTGGGCCGGCCGCTCTCCCAAGCGGATCATTACCGAGTCGCGTGTCCGCCCCGCCCCGCCCCGCCCCGCCCCGCCCGCCCACCCCCCCCGCCCCGCCCGCCCCGCCCCGCCCGCCCGCCCCGCCCCGCCCTAATGCGTCCCGATGCCGTCCCGGCCCATGACGCGCGGCTCATCGAGCGGCTCAGTGTCCAGGACTTCCGCCACACTGCAGCGGGACTCGACGCCACCGCGCCACTGGAAGGGAAGGCCCTTCGAACGAGGTATCGATCCGGCGCGTCTTCGATTCGGGTGCTGTTATTTGAGGACCGCGGCCCTCCTAGTGTCCATGCCCGGATAAGCTGGCCCGATAGGCCCGATATTACAGTGCCCATGATTGATTGAAGGCCTCGGTAGCCTGGCCCGCTTGCCTGGAGCCACGCTGGAGCCACGCTGGAGCCACAGCGCGCCTCAACAGGCCGACTCGGCCGCGAGTGCGAGAGAGACGGAGCGACGGAGGCACTGTTCGCCAGGACGGCCGCGACCACCGGGACCCGTGATGGTCGTGATTACCGCCCGATTCCGCCCCTGGCCATCTCTTTTAGCGGATGGCACATTAGGAAATGCTAGGGTCGAAATTATGTAGCGGACTTTGGGTCGTCGCGGCAACCGCGGGCCGCCGCGAACCGCGAGGCGGTCCAGCTGACTGAGAGTCGCCCTGTCTCTCTCGCACTCGTGGGGTGTCCCGTACGGGTGCGAGAGAGACAGCGCGACGAAAACGACTCTCGGAATCAGTCTGCAGTCATGACGAGATCACTGGGCGGCCCGCAGGATCTTCGGAAGGAGAAGCGGCGGGCGTGGCCGCGCGGCCGCGCGTTGAGTAAAGACGTCAATTTCAAACGGAGCGGCTCCGCGTTCAAATTAACGCGCGCCTTGTCAATTTATTCCGGGGGATTGGCCGCGGCTATGCGATGCCCACGTGTGTGTGTGTAGCATCTCGGGCCCAGCCGCACAGCCGGCTGGCCGGCCGGACGAACCAAGAGAACTCTACTTTTTGCGTTTCTTTCCCACTCGATTTTTAATTTTTAATTGCCACTGGTCTAGCTTCTGCCCGCTCGCTCTCCGTCTCCCACGCCACGCCTAGCCCCGCCCCGCCACGCCCCGCCACGCCCTGCCACGCCCACCGGCAGCACGCTCTGCAAAAAAAAGGAACGAGTAATTATCCCGGGCAAGTTTTGGCGCCACATTTGCATCAAAATGAGCTGCTCCGTCGTGTTTGCGTTGCTGCAGCCGTTGTCAGGCGGTCGGCCGCTACACGTATTCATACCCCGTTGTAATGTATTTTTCATCGAAGAAATTTGCCTCGCCGCCGCCGCTGCCGTGTGGCGCCAAATCGGAACGGGAGCGAAGGAAAGCTGCGGCGGGCTTCGTATGGTCAGCGTCCGGGCTCCGGCCAGGCTCCGGCCAGGCTCCGGCCAGGCTCCGGCCAGGCTCCGGCCAGGCTCCGGCCGCGCTCAGGATGAGTTGCTGCAGCTGCAGCCGGTGCAGCCGTTGGAGAGGGGAGGGGGGCGAGCGAGTACTGAACATGGTCCAGGCTGGCCTCTCTCCGAAGCCGGAACCGTGAACCAGCGCGTCCCGTCCCGTCCGCCGCCCGGTTTTGTTCACTTTTTTCCCGCCACGCCGCCCCTCCCGCTCGTAGCAGGCTGTGATTCCGAGCAGAGCGCTTTCGTGGCACTCGTTGGGGCGTCGCCGTAAGAGTTAGCGACTCTGGAGCTCAAGACGCGTCTGGGGTTTTGGCCGCCCCCACCGGTCTTCTGGCCCACTGTGCCCTGCCACTCTATGCATAGCGCACGCCATACCGGCATCTTCCAAGGCCGTGAGAAAATGGACCGATTGGCGTTGGCAGCGTTGGCACTTCCTGCCGTGCCTTGGAGGCGTCCGTCCGGCCGCCCCACTGACAAACAGACCAACAGAGGACGGACGACGGATTGGGCTAATTACCCCGTCCCATCAGCCGGCCGGCCTTTTATTGAGGAAATTGTGAATGGGGCTCCGACTCACGACGTTCCACGGCGGGGCGTGGCGGGGCTCGCGGCCCCAATCAGGGCGCGACACCGGCGACACCGGCGACGGCGGAGGGAGGGCAATGAAATGAAATCGGAGCGGCTCGCTGGGATCCATTACGGTCCGCCGTTGATTGGTTAGTTACCGGAGCGAGCCGCCGAGCCGCGAAGCCGCGGAGCCAAGGGGCCGAAGGATGACACAGAATCCGCAGTGGGCCAGTCGGCCTGGCTGGCCCACTGCACTGTATGACCCACGATCCCGCGGAGCAAGGACGCCACTCATTTAGCAGTGGATCGCTAAAGAAAGCTGTGTTGCGCCTGGTTTCGCCACGCACTCCTACGCCCAGTGCAACAAGCAACAACAAAAAGCGCCAGTAAACCGACTTGCATTGCAGGTCCGCAATTTTTATTTTTGGAACTTTTTTTGCGGAGGGTTGGCAGCAGCGCAGCAGCGCCGTGCCCTCCGCTTCCCGCCCCGCCGATTAGCCCGAAAAGCTGGTCTAATTGCACGGTGCTGCGCTGCCAGCTCTGCCAGGGTCGCCGGCGACTCGCCGCGGCCGCGAAGGGCGCCGGGGCCACGCCGGGGCAGGCCGCGTCGGCCCACGGATACAAATGGACGTTAATTGTGAGGGCAATGAAGACTTGGAAGACGCGCCGTTCAATTTGTTCGGCCGGCCGGGGGGCCACACGGAGCCCGGCGGGGGGCCGCGGTGTAGCGGGGGCGCCATCGACGGCCACCTCGAGGGCCACCTCCACGGCCACCTCCACGGCCACCCCATGGTGCCGCCGCGTCGCCGCCGCCACACACGGTGGCCGTGTGAGAGAGAAAGTGCCCCGGCCGAGGGGGCAGCGCATCGGGTCGCGAAAGCGTGGGACCGGGGTTCGATCCCCGCGCCCGGCTGTTTTGTTTCTCGCGGTTGTCGCACGCTGGCGCCGGGGCCATCGACCTCGCCGTCGGACGACGGAGGCGTCCCCGGGATTGGCCACGCCGGTGGACAGGCCGTCAGGCCGACAGCATCCCCGGCGAGGCGAAGGTGCCCACAAAGGAGCACGGAGTGTCGCGGCCTTGCCGGAGGAAAGGCAGTGGAAAGGACCATACGTGACCGGCCTCGACCTTGCGGCCAGGACGCTAGCTTCGTCACGTTGTCTCTCTCGCACTCGTGGAGCCTGCCGCAGGGGTGCGAGAGAGACAGGAGCGTGCCGGTGACGTGGACCCGGAGTGTGAGAGAATCCACGCGATGAGATTTTTCACGGTGCCGGGGACAACCCGCCCTTTGTGCTCACCTGGGTGCGGACTTCGCCCCCCGCGGCCTTGACGCCTTGACGCCGTGCCTTGCCGGGACGGCTCGTCATATTTTGGCACCTCGCCTTGTAAATCTGCCACCCGAGCGTCCCGAGCGAGGCGGCTGGGCAGGCTGCCTACCGCGCGTCCGCCGGGCGCTGCTGGTTAGGTTAGACAAGGCGCTGGGCGGCGCGCCGGGGAGGCGGGTCGTTCTCTCGCGGCCGACTCGCGGTGCTGGCCGAACTGGAGCAGCAATAAAACAATGCGATGCGGTCGCCGCGATAGAGCCGTGAGTCTGAAACGGAGGCGTGCGCGCCGCGCCCCGACGCCGTCCTCAAACCGCGAAGCACGCCAAGCCGACCACGCCGCTCCAGCTCGCTCCAGCTTGCAGCCCTAGACCGCCACCATGGCGGCGGTCCAGAGCCAGCGGGGGCCGTCTGGGGCGCCCCGCCGCGTCGGCGTCTCGTCGCGTCTCGACGTTTTAGTGGCCGTCCACAATGTCGCCAGATCGTCAACCCTTCCCCACCCCCGGCGCGTGTTTTTGTGTTTTGGGACGTTGTCATAGTCCGGGGCCGTAAACCAAATCGCCGTGCCAGGTGGCTCCGTCGTGGGGCACCGCGGGGCACCGGGGCCGAGGCCGGCGTCGGCGACACGAGATGGGTTATCGGGGACCTCGTCGCGGCCGCCCTCCGCCACTCCACGCGCGTCCACGCGCGGCAGTGCAGCAGCACCGCGCAGCACGGAGGCGAACTCCCCCTCTTGATGGCCAGGTAGAGCAGTAACACTAATTTATCCCTTCCCGGCCAGAGGGCCCCGGACCGGAGGGCCCCAGGCAAAGGGCGTGTTTGAAGGGCGCCAGGCCGCATTAAAATTTACCCGGGTTCCCTTTTCGTTTGGACGCTCGGCTCGAGGGTTTGCTTAGGCGGAATCGCGGAGGTGGACGCGGCCTCGGCGGGGTCCGGGAGCCCTTCAGGGAGGATCACGAGGTCGGCCGAAGGGCGGCCGAAGGGCAGCCGCGCTGTTTTCCCTGCTTCTTATTTCCGCGCGGGAAAACTCGCCCGGATAAAAGGGACAAAGGACTAAAGCAAAGCAGCCCCCGGGCCGCCCTTCGGGCACCGTGGGGCCCTTGGGGGCCAGGGGCCATCCCCGGTCGGCCAGCTATTCAAAGCAGTCGGCTGCCTGGCGGTCCTGGCGGTCCTGGCGGTTGCCTATTGGCACCTACACTGGCCCACAGTGGCCCGCAGCCCCGGGGCCGTGAGAAGAGAAGCCTCGCAGTGTCCTCGCAGCCCTTGGCTTGGCCGGCTTGGGCCGCTTGGCGCACCTGCCACCGATTTACTGCCGGGCCTACTATACAGGTATTTACTGCGAGGCGCTGCGAGGCACCGCGAGACAACAACGGATTGATTTCATTGTGCCCGGGCGGACGTGTCCGTGGCGTGTCCGGCGAAGAGACTGCCGAGAAATATGACGAGGCTGCCACCGGGCTACACTGCGACCAGTGCTGCACCCAGCACACCGCCCCTACACTGTACTGCACAACCACTGCGCACCTCTGCCTGCGAGCCGCCGCCGTCTTGGACCCCGCGAGACCGCCTGACTCGCGTGGAGACAGAGGGAGAGAGAGAGAGAGAGAGAGAGAGAGAGAGAGAGAGAGAGAGAGAGAGAGAGAGAGAGAGAAGAGGGCGGGCCGTTGCGTCGTCGTTTCCCGCGGGTCGATCGGGAAGCGACAATTGGTGTGAAATTCCGCGGTAATTACATGCATTACCGCCATCGGGCGGCTCGCCGGCCGTCTGGCGTCGTTGCGTGCTGCTGCGGCACTGCAGGCCGATGACGTCACGGCTCGGCGTCGTGGTCGTGGTGGTCATGGTGGCGGCCAGCGCGCGGCCCGGCCCTATGACGGAGTGCCCGCCCGTCTCGCGCTTCCCTCTCTCTCCCCCTCGCTCTCCGGCTCCAGCCGAGGCTCCAGCCGAGGCTCCAGCGGGGGGACCCTCCGGGCGAGGCCCGCTCGAATAGACAATCGTTTGCCGTTGTTGCTGGTGTTGTTGTTGTTGTTCCTTCCTTTCCGTTGGGCCCTACGCCGTCACCGTGGCAACGCCGCGCCGCCGCGCCACGAGTACTACCCGGCCGGGCCGTGCGGCCGTGCACCGCGCCCGCGGTACCGATCCGATAGCGCGATGCAGGGCCCGGCCGCACAGTGGGCCAGAAGACCGGTGGAGGTGGCCAATACTCTTGGCGAAGTCACCGCGCCGCCATTGGCTGTCGGGGTGGCTTGAGTTTGCCGAAGCACCTGTTGAGATTGCGGCCTCGAGGGACGGTCCCCTCCTTTCCCTAGTGCGTGTGACTGCACCTGTCTAGGCTGCCTGCTGTAGGCCCTGCTGCTAACCAACAGGTCTGCAGTGTGTCATGTGTGCAGCCCTGGTGCAGCCCTGGTGCAGCCCTGGCCGACTCCGGGCTGCCTTGTCTCTGTCTCTCTCGCACTCGCGCCCCGGCCTGTCGGGGTGCTGTGCGTGCGAGAGAGACAGGGCGACTGTCAGCCTGCTGCAGCCCGCCGCCCCCGCACGCCGCAGGCTTGACTGGCGCCGCGCCCCATTAGTGCAGTGCTCTGGTTTCGGTTACACTGGTGCCACTTTCCGAGACGAGGGAAATGTTCTCCGCTCGCCTAAACGGTAATGAGCGGAGTCTGTATTCGGTTTCGGGACGAACGCGGCAACGCGGCGTGATGCTGGCACTAGCCGAGTTCACTGCCTCTCGGATTTGGGGGGGGGGGGGACTAGACGCGCCGCTGCAGCCGGGCGCACCTGCCCCTGCTCCATTTTGAAAGAGAAGATTGAGGCGGTCGGGGACGTCGGGGAGGGTGGCGGAGTTGGGCGAGTTGGGCGGGGTTGGGTTGGCAGCGGCCAGGGCACTGCACCATGGAAAAAGGTAAATAAAGCTTCCGAGCGGCTTGCCCGGGGCTGTGCCGGGGTGCCTGCGCCGGCGGCCCCGACCTGCGCTCTGGTTATCGGTGCTGGCGATAAGGTGGCTGAGGTTGGTAGGGCCGGGCGAGGCTGGGTGAGGCGTGGGCAGCCGGACGGCGAGTAAGGCCCTACCCGCTCCGTGTCCAATTGTCCAATCCGCTCCAGCCGGTGCTCCAGCAGACTCATTCCGAGAGTCGTTTTCGTCGCTCTGTCTCTCTCGCAGAGGAAACGACTCTCTGCAGCCAGCCGGGCTGGACGCGCTGGACCTGGAACGAATACGTGCTTCCCCTTCTCCTTTTCCTTCTCCTTCTTCTTCTCCTCGTCGTCGCCCCGCTGCATGCATGGCCGTGTGGGGCGCGTCGTGTTTTGGCGCGCTTCTGGCTCGCCGGGCCGTGGCGAGCCGAGCCGCATGTGTAGTGTTCACTTCGCTCCGCTCCGCCGCGAGGACCCCAAGAAGGCAGCCCGTCGTGGGGAACGGTGAGGACTGCCGAGCTCTGTCTCTCTCGCACTCATGGGGCTCTCCGTGAGGGTGCGAGAGAGACAGAGCGACAAAGCGATCCTCTGAATCACACGGCTGTGGAACGCCTCGCCTGCCTTGCCTGCCTTGCTGGCGGATAATCCGATTTTAATGCCCGAGGCTCTATCTCTCTCGCACACTCACCTAACCTAACCCAACCAGGGTGAGGGGAACGCGCCTCCGGCATTCATTGATTGTCTCTGCGGAATCGAGCAGGCGCGGGGAACTTTGCCGTAAATCTGTTTATTTGTCTGCGTGTTTGGGGGATGCCCGTGGAATCTCGCTGGAAGAGCGAACGTATGCGGCACTGCGCCCGGGCAGGTAGCCGCGGGGGAAGGGGGAGGTTGTCGTGGAGTGGATCTATCCATGAAAAGGGTCTGATCAGATAAGTGGGGAATGCAAGTTTCCCTCCTTCGTCCCAAACAATTGGATGACACGGGAGGACACAAAGGAGGCCCTGTCAGCGACATCTTCGCAACATCGGGACCGCGAGGGGGGCTTGGTGGTGCCCGCCGACGTCGACGGCGTCGACGGCGACCTGACGATGCGTTTCTTGTTGCAGATGGCGTCTCTGCTGGCCAGAGGAGCGCCGCCGCCACCCCCGAGCCCGGGGGCGTGGCGCGGAGGGGCAGCGGGGGCCACGGACCCATCCCGCTGCCCGCCATGGAGCTCAGCCCCGCGCCCGGCCCCGAGGTGCTGCTCATACGGCCCGAGTCGGCCAAGACGTCGCCGCCCGCGCTGCCCCCGAGACCGCGGGTGCCGCCCCGGCCGGCCTCCATGGCGGCGGCCGCCGCAGCCCGCGCCCGGAACGGTGAGTACAGTGTAGGCCACAGCAGAAGGGCCGCGACGCCCCGTGTGGTTCGCGCGCAGGCAACTGTATTGTTGAAGCTTTGTCTCTCTGCCACCCGCTTCAGTGCGACAGAGACAGAGCAGCCTGCAGGGCCATGATTGGCGTGCAACTGGCGCTCGAGGCCCCGGGCCCCTCACCCTTGTCTCTGCCAGCGCAGCCCTGTCTCTGCACGGCCCTTCGGGACGCATCGCGCCATGGCGCCGCATCGCGCTGGCTCATTGTCGCGAAACACTCGACTGGCGGTGCTCGACGCCGCCCCGCCCCGCCACGCCACGCCACGCGACGCCCTTTGTTGTCGGCGTGATGAGGGTTGCGACCCTTTTGTCCTTTTGCCGCCGCGCCCTGCGCCCCGCGCCCGCGCCGCACGCGGCCGCATCCAGAGGGCGCTAGCGTCGCCGTGGCGTTGCGAGGGGTGGCGGCGGTGGTCCTGCCTGGCGGCCGCGAGAGGCGCCACCGTCGCCACCCTCGAGTCGATATGGAGGATGACGTCATCGCGGGGCGGCACGGCGGCACACTCACGTGCTGCTCGGCCTCCTTGTCGGCGCCCAAGTGCTGCCGCTTTCCCCGAAAACAACAGCCAGGCCGATACTGCTGCAGGAGATAGCGCGCGGGGGACTTTGCACCCGAGGGGCACCCAAAAACACCGGGCCGCTCACCACCGCGCCCCGCCCCGCCGCGCCCCGCCCCGCAGCACCACCCCGCCAGCCCCACCCCCCGGGTGGCCCACGCTGGAGCGAGGCGCGAGGATCCGCGAATCAGTGTTATCGACATCGCGACCCGAGCAGCACCGCGCCGCACGACGGCATGTAGGCTGCGCTTGACCACGACGAGCAGCGCGAGCACGGCCAGCACGGCCAGCACCGCGATGGCGCCCGAGAGCAGCGCCGAGTGCGCCACGCAGACGGCAGTGTCGCTGCAGGACCGCGGCGTGCCCTGGCCGCTGCAGCACCAGTGTCAGCACGGCACGCCCTGCCAGTGTGAGTGTGAGTGTCTCCCGCCACTTGCAGTGGGCCGCCGCTAGCCGCCAGCCGCCAGCCGCGGGGGCAACGCGCTGCGGCTCGCTGGTTAGGTTAGGCGCCCCGCACTGTCGCCCAGCTCCTTCAAGGATTCTGGATTTAGGCGCTATTCTTTTCCTTTTCGGTTTGCCGTATACGGCTTTTGGTCTGCCTCATACGGTTTTTGATTTGCCGCATACAGTTTTTTGTTTGGCCTATACGGCTTTTGGTCTGCCTCATACGGTTTTTGATTTGCCGCATACGGTTTTTTGTTTGGCCTATACGGCTTTTGGTCTGCCTCATACGGTTTTTGATTTGCCGCATACGGTTTTTTGTTTGGCCTATACGGCTTTTGGTCTGCCTCATACGGTTTTTGATTTGCCGCATACGGTTTTTTGTTTGGCCTATACGGCTTTTGGTCTGCCTCATACGGTTTTTGATTTGCCGCATACGGTTTTTTTGTTTGGCCTATACGGCTTTTGGTCTGCCTCATACGGTTTTTGATTTGCCGCATACGGTTTTTTGTTTGGCCTATACGGCTTTTGGTCTGCCTCATACGGTTTTTGATTTGCCGCATACGGTTTTTTGTTTGGCCTATACGGCTTTTGGTCTGCCTCATACGGTTTTTGATTTGCCGCATACGGTTTTTTTTTTTGGCCTATACGGCTTTTGGTCTGCCTCATACGGTTTTTGATTTGCCGCATACGGTTTTTTGTTTGGCCTATACGGCTTTTGGTCTGCCTCATACGGTTTTTGATTTGCCGCATACGGTTTTTTGTTTGGCCTATACGGCTTTTGGTCTGCCTCATACGGTTTTTGATTTGCCGCATACGGTTTTTTGTTTGGCCTATACGGCTTTTGGTCTGCCTCATACGGTTTTTGATTTGCCGCATACGGTTTTTTGTTTGGCCTATACGGCTTTTGGTCTGCCTCATACGGTTTTTGATTTGCCGCATACGGTTTTTTGTTTGGCCTATACGGCTTTTGGTCTGCCTCATACGGTTTTTGATTTGCCGCATACGGTTTTTTGTTTGGCCTATACGGCTTTTGGTCTGCCTCATACGGTTTTTGATTTGCCGCATACGGTTTTTTGTTTGGCCTATACGGCTTTTGGTCTGCCTCATACGGTTTTTGATTTGCCGCATACGGTTTTTTGTTTGGCCTATACGGCTTTTGGTCTGCCTCATACGGTTTTTGATTTGCCGCATACGGTTTTTTGTTTGGCCTATACGGCTTTTGGTCTGCCTCATACGGTTTTTGATTTGCCGCATACGGTTTTTTGTTTGGCCTATACGGCTTTTGGTCTGCCTCATACGGTTTTTGATTTGCCGCATACGGTTTTTTTTTTGGCCTATACGGCTTTTGGTCTGCCTCATACGGTTTTTGATTTGCCGCATACGGTTTTTTGTTTGGCCTATACGGCTTTTGGTCTGCCTCATACGGTTTTTGATTTGCCGCATACGGTTTTTTGTTTGGCCTATACGGCTTTTGGTCTGCCTCATACGGTTTTTGATTTGCCGCATACGGTTTTTTTTTTGGCCTATACGGCTTTTGGTCTGCCTCATACGGTTTTTTATTTGCCGCATACGGTTTTTTGTTTGGGCCCATACGGCTTTTGGTCTGCCTCATACGGTTTTTTATTTGCCGCATACGGTTTTTTTTTTGGCCTATACGGCTTTTGGTCTGCCTCATACGGTTTTTGATTTGCCGCATACGGTTTTTTTTTTGGCCTATACGGCTTTTGGTCTGCCTCATACGGTTTTTGATTTGCCGCATACGGTTTTTTGTTTGGCCTATACGGCTTTTGGTCTGCCTCATACGGTTTTTGATTTGCCGCATACGGTTTTTTGTTTGGCCCCATACGGCTTTTGGTCTGCCTCATACGGTTTTTGATTTGCCGCATACGGTTTTTTTTTTTGGCCTATACGGCTTTTGGTCTGCCTCATACGGTTTTTGATTTGCCGCATACGGTTTTTTGTTTGGCCCCATACGGCTTTTGGTCTGCCTCATACGGTTTTTTATTTGCCGCATACGGTTTTTTGTTTGGCCTATACGGCTTTTTGGGCTGCCTCATACGGTTTTTGATTTGCCGCATACGGTTTTTTGTTTGGCCTATACGGCTTTTGGTCTGCCTCATACGGTTTTTGATTTGCCGCATACGGTTTTTTTTTTGGCCTATACGGCTTTTGGTCTGCCTCATACGGTTTTTGATTTGCCGCATACGGTTTTTTGTTTGGCCCCATACGGCTTTTGGTCTGCCTCATACGGTTTTTGATTTGCCGCATACGGTTTTTTGTTTGGCCTATACGGCTTTTGGTCTGCCTCATACGGTTTTTGATTTGCCGCATACGGTTTTTTGTTTGGCCTATACGGCTTTTGGTCTGCCTCATACGGTTTTTGATTTGCCGCATACGGTTTTTTTTTTGGCCTATACGGCTTTTGGTCTGCCTCATACGGTTTTTTATTTGCCGCATACGGTTTTTTTTTTTCCCCATACGGCTTTTGGTCTGCCTCATACGGTTTTTGATTTGCCGCATACGGTTTTTTGTTTGGCCTATACGGCTTTTGGTCTGCCTCATACGGTTTTTGATTTGCCGCATACGGTTTTTTGTTTGGCCTATACGGCTTTTGGTCTGCCTCATACGGTTTTTGATTTGCCGCATACGGTTTTTTGTTTGGCCTATACGGCTTTTGGTCTGCCTCATACGGTTTTTGATTTGCCGCATACGGTTTTTTATTTGCCCTATACGGCTTTTGGTCTGCCTCATACGGTTTTTGATTTGCCGCATACGGTTTTTTGTTTGCCCTATACGGCTTTTGGTCTGCCTCATACGGTTTTTGATTTGCCGCATACGGTTTAGAAACGCGCGCGTGTGTTTGCGTTTTGTGTGTGTGTGTGTGTGACACCGCGCCACCGCGCCCGCTCATGCGTGTGTGTGTGTGTATCGGCGTGCGCATTTGTGGGTGTGTTTATTCCCGGAAGCGTTGCCCAGGAAGTGCGTCCTATAGCATGGTCGTACTGTGAGCAATCACATTGTTTCCTATGGACGGACGCCATGGGGTTTTCTAGCCTTTTGTTTTGTGTGCGTGGTTCGTGTCGTTTTGACCAGGAAGTGGACTGGCACGAAGAGGATTTGAAAAATAACTATAGCCAAGGAAGGGGACAAGTTGGGCCCTTTGGCTTAGCCCCGAGCTCTCTCGCTCGGCTGGCTGGCCGGCTGGCTGGCGGCTGCTTTTTTCAAGCCACGTGTAAAAAGGACGGCCCTCCAAATTACAGCGTCGGCAACCTTGTTGTCACGTCGGTCGTGGGTCCCAGGTCTCAGCGGGTCCAGCGGGTCGTAAAGACGTTAGGTCACATCGGCCGCCGCCAGCCTGCGCCAGCGCGCCAGCCTGGTGCCCCGAACAGTGCTCCGGTCGCTCTGTCTCTCTCGGTCGCGAGAGAGACGGAGGCTGACCCCCGAGGGGACCTCGGAGTGGCCGAGCATTATCCGTGCTGATGAGCACCCCGGGAAAACGAGGGAAAACGCGCCGCCGGCGCCTCGAGCGCCTCGAGCAAAGCGGAGCAGAGTCGGCCTCGTTTGCCAAATCAGGGCAAAGCGCAGAGCGGCGCGACGACGCCGGGGTCGTTCCGCCGTCCCGCGGGGGCCGCCCTGCGCCGCCCTGCGCCGCCCTGCGCCCTGGCCGAACAGAATCCGGAGCGGATCCGGGGGGATTCGAACCCGCACCGCGGCTAAATCGGCTAATCCCGCCACTTTAATCAAGCGGGCCGTGTTTGGACGGCGCAAACAGATGTCCACGCGGCAGACGCGGCCGTCCATCCCGGAGCCCTGCGGGGCCGCCCCGCCCCGCCCCGCCACCCGGAAATGGTCCTCGCCGCGCCGCCCAGAGCGCGCGGAGCGTCCACAGCCCGGCCCGGAAACGGTCGTTTCCAGGCACGAGTGGGAACGTCATTGTGTATAATCAAGCTGCAATGTTCCGGTCACCGAGGCGCCCCGCCCTCCCCGCCCGTCGCGATGAGCGTGCAGCCCAGGCAGCAGCAGCAGCGTGCCCGCCGGGGATGATTCGTTTTGGAGATGGCCTCTCGCACCAGGTACGGGTTGTACGTACATCGACCGCGTTTATTCTCGCCAAAGCATTGTCTGCGGCGCGTTGGGGCGGACCGAGGCGGGGCGGGGCGGGGTGGGGCGCCGCGCTTAGATTGGGACGCGCGGGGACAATGAGAGGCCAATAACGGAAAGGCGAGGCGGGGCGGGGCGGCCGTAGTGACACCCCGGGGAAATACACGCCGAGGAGGCCAACGAGTGCATAATGATTGGCGCCCTGCTGCAGCGGTGCTCGCGGTGCTCGGCCCTCCCGCCGCCACCAAGACCGTGGCCGTCGTCCCCGCGCCGCAGCCATGGCTATAAACATCCCCGCCGCCGCGGCCGCCGCCCGGCCGCCCCGACAAAGTCGAATTTTCTTCCAGGAGAGCGGATGACAAACGAGCCGCAGTATCGGAAACTTGGCTGCGGCGTCGCGTCGGCCGGGCGGACGGACAGACGGACAGACAGACAGACAGGCATTACGTGGTGTGGCCTGTTCATCATCTTTATTCCAAAGTTTGAGCGGGTGGCCGCGGCGTCGCTTCGTCCGGACGGAGCAGCACAGCAGACCGATTCCGAGAGTCGTTTTCATCGCCGTGTCTCTCTCGCACCTACACGGGACGCCCCATGAGTGCGAGAGAGACGACTCTCGGAATGAGTGTGGCTGGCCGCGCCGCTGGGGCCGTGACGGCAACAGAAGTCGCTCCACCATTCATTCCCATCGGCTTATGTATTCATCCATCCGGCTGGCCGGCCCCACGGCCAGTGCCGGGGTGCTGCGCCGCCGCGGCGCTGGGCCTTAGCCTCCCGTGTCAACTCATTCAAGCCGCGTTCATTCATCGGCACGGCGACACGGCGACACAGGGATGCAGCGAGGGGCAAGGTCCACTGGGAGTCCTAGAGCCAGGCGGGACTCGTGCCCGACTCATGACTCAATCAACTAAAAGCACGCTGGGTCCGTCCGCCTATCTGTCTGTCTGTCTGTCCGTCTGTCTGTCTGTCTGTCCGTCTGTCTGTCTGTCTGTCTGTCCGTCTGTCGTTAACGCGCGGGGGACGACGCGATATATGGAGGTGGGATGAAGACTCGCCGGGGTGCTGCGGCGCGTCGTTTGCGCGCGCTCATCGCAACGACGAGGATCATTCCGGAAGAGAGGGAGAGGGAGGGAGTGCAGCGTGTGTGGTGTGTGTGTGTGTGTGTGTGTGTGTGTGTGTGGTTGCGTGAGCTGGGCGCGCCTGGGCGCATGGAGTGGTAAATCGTCGATACAAACGCAGCCTCCCCTGTCCCTCTTCCCCCTCCCCCCCCCCCCTCGGCCCGATCGAGTGTCCAGTAATGCTGCGGCGCCCCGCGAGATTTGATTTACACGCGTGTCGATCACGCTCGCGCTCCACCCGCTTCAACTGCTTCACCCGCTTCAACCGCTTCAACCACTCCACCCGCTTCAACCGCTCCGTCTGCTTGGGCTGCGCGCCCGGCCGAGCTGCAAGCAACAACAACAGCGATGTCGGAGGCTTTTTCGGCGGAAATATAGAGAAAGGTGAAGGGGACAGGGGCGCAGGCAGGCAGGCAGGGCCGTGCTAACATTCACAAAAGGTGACGGCAGGCCGGCAGGCCCTGCGGTGGGAGGGCGGAAGGCGGGGGAAGGCGGGGGAAGGGCACACAGAACGCAGCAGGGCGAAGCAGTGCGAAGCAGAGCCCTCGCCCAGTGTGCTCGCCAAACTTTGGGGCGGCAGGCTTTGCTTTGCATTCCTTTCTTCTTCTGTCCCGCTCTCTTATTCCCCTCTCTCTCCCTCTCTCCGTTCGTCCTGGACGTCGAGGACGTCGGGGGCGGTCCTGCGTCACTCGACGGCCGTGCCGCCCCTCGGCCGTCACGCGTCACGCGGCGTACACGCGCGGTCCCTTCCTGACCTTCCCGAGCGATCAACTCTGTCAGGCATCAAAGTCCCGATAAAGCCCCGGCGAAGGCAAACACTGGCTGCGCTGACGGCGGCGTGCGGGGCGGGCCGGGGGCGGGGCGGGGGCGGGGCGGGGGCGGCCGTGTGTTTGCCGCCGCCGGCCGGGGCGCGCTGCTGCGAAATTCGTTGTATAATCGCGAAACCAGAGTAGAGCCCCGAGCGAGCCCTGCCACGCTGCCACCCTCCGGACCCACGTCAAACCAGGCAATGAGAGGCCCCGGACTGCCGGCCCGCCTCGCGTCCCGCTTCTGTGGAAATAAAGTAAAGTACGGACCGCGGAGCAGGCGCTGTAGAGCACCACCATGACGTGGCGCGGCGCGTCGCGGGGCGTCGGTGTGTACAGAGTGCAAGCGCGCCGCCACGCCGAGTGTTTCGCTTTCAAGGGGGCCGCCAGGCTGTGCGTCTGTTCAGCCTCCCCTGCTCCGGGCCACCCCGCACCGCACGGCCTGGCACGGCCCACCCCTCGCTGGGCCTGGCGGCCTGGCGCTGGCGGCCTGGCGTCGCAACCTCATCGCGGCGCCACGCTCCGCCACGCCCCGATCCAACTCCAGCCCGTCTGCAACATTACGGCTGCTCATCATCCTGCCGCGTGCCGCGACCCCCCACCCCACCCCTCCCCTCCCCGGACGCACCCTCCTTGCGCTCCAGCAGCGCCACGCCCAACTTCTTCTCCTCCAGGACGGACTCGTCTTCGGCCGGCAAGCCCAGCGGGGCCAGCCCAAGCCGGCGGAGTGCCTCTATTGGTTCCAGTTTGCTCCAGTTGCACGGCGACAACTCTTTTCCAAGTTTGCACCGCGCGTCCCTCCCCTATGCCGTTCATGACCGTCCCCCTATGCTGGTGTGTGTGATTGTGTGTGTGTGTGTGTGTGTGTGTCTGTGTGTGTGTGTGTGTGAGAGAGAGAGAGAGAGAGGGGGGGGGGCGCTGAGGGGGCTTAGCGTGCGATATAGGCTGCTCAGCGCGCCGGAGAGCCTGAAGAGCCTGCAGAGCCTGCAGAGGGTTGGCGCGAGAAGATCCAGTGGAGTGCAGGCAGTCGATGGTTGTGGCGGTGGCGGCGCGCCGCGGGGAAAATAAAAAATATAACGCAGTCCGAGATGGAGCAGCAAGACTGCCAGAGTTGGCAATAATAACTTGCGTCAATTTGTTGTCGGGCCGCACGACCGCCTGGATCCCCTATTCCGCGCCGGTCTGCCTCTTTTTCCCCCTCCCGCCAAAGTCACGACACTGGGAGAGAGAGGGGGGCGAGAGAAGGAGAGAGAGAGACGCGGCGGATTTTCAGGCCCGCGCTGATTGCGAGTTTTCCGAGCAAACACGCCGCCGCCTTGCCCGAGGCCCCCGAGGCCGTGCCGCGCATCGCAGGGTCTCGGCAGAGCGGCAGCGCGCTGAGCCGCCGTTTTTCTTGCACCGGGGCCGAAAGAAATGGAGCCCTCGGAAGGGGGGCATGTGTGTGTGGTCCTGTACGTGTGTGTGTCTGTGTGAGTGAGAGTGTGTTGTTTTTCCAGCCGTTCAGTTTCCGGCTGACTGGGGGGCGCAAATGCTCTGCGGGGGAAGTCATTATATGCCCGGCGCGGCCCGCAACACCTTGGCCTCCCCTAATGGCTGGCCGACACTCCGCCGGGGAGGCGAGCCGGGGGCGGGGGCAGCGTCGCGACTCGTTCCATCCGGAGTCCCGGACGCCGGCCGCTCGCTCCCACGACGCGCAGCGCATCGCGACCGCGAGGCCCCGCCGAACAGATTGACGTTTTCGGCGAGGGGCCTGGACGTCTTCCTCTTCACTGCACTCCGCCGCTCCCCGCCGCCGTGCTGCGGTTTCGGTTTTTCGGTCCGCAGCCTGCGGTACACTGTAGTAGCGGCGCCCCAGCGCTGCCCGGGATGCGATGCAGGTCGCGCTCCTGACCGCAAATTCCCCGCGAGCACCACACGCCGAGCGAGGAGCAGCGAGGAGGTGAGGAGCGGGCCGACGGGCCGCTACCCATCGTGCAGTCCACCGCGTCCCGTCCCGTCCCGTCCCGTCCCGCGGGTCGAGGCTGGACACGGACAGAGCCGCGCAACTCCTCGCCCCGCGCGCTGCAGTTGCCGCTCCCGGCGCGGGCCGCGGCCTCGACGGGCACGTCCACGTCGCCGTCCCGGTGACCCTCGTGACCCTCGTGACCCGCGCCGCCGAAATGCCGCAGTCGATGATGCGGAGACCGCGCCGATATTGCCAGATTCCATTTCCAAGCCGGCCGGCCGGCCGGGCGTGAGGTCACGCGGCTGGCTGCGTCCGAACAGCTCCGTCTCTCTCGCACTCGCGGGGTGCCCCGTAGGTGTGCGAGGGGGACAGAGCACTGTTCGGAAGCACTCTGGGATTGCGCGCCAGTTTGGAAACGCGTCTCGGAGCGAGGCTACCCTTTCCCCCGAGTCACGCCGGCGAGTGGAGTATTAAGTAATTACCGCGCGGTCCCCAAGTGGCTCGACAAAGCGTGAGACTAAGAGCTTGTAGTTGTTGATGTGGCGGGCGCCATCAAGGAGGAGGCGGCGGCAGCGCGGCACCGGAACGGCTTGCAGCACTGTGAACAAGTTCCGGGGAAGCCCCGCAGCGCCCCGCAGAGGGCTGGCCGTTCCGAACGGCCGCGGCGCCTTCGTCGCTCCGTCTCTCTCGCACTCGTGGGCCGTGGCGGCGAGGTGCGCGATACTGCCCTCGCCTCGTTTGGGTCCTGAGAGATGTCTCCAGCTCGTTCCCACAGCAGACCCATCGCTGTCTCTCTCGCACCTCTACAGGACGCCCCACGAGTGCGAGAGAGACAGGGCGATGGAAATGACTCTCGGAATCAGTCCGCTGCGCTGTCCGTAATTCGGCTGTGTGAAGTTCGCCGGCGCCTTCTTGCCTTCCCCGGAATGGTTTACTTCCTGCCTAGATGCACTGCATAGATGACGATGACCCCGGCGCGGGCGCGGCGCCGCAGGTGCCGAGTTCGAGAAATCGAGAAAGCGCCGGCCGCTTGAACAGGACGCCGCCGCCGGCCGTCGGCCCGGGGACTGTGGGACTGCGGGACGTCCTCGAGGCCGACTCGGAGGCCCTGCTGCAGGCCCTGCAGTATCTCGACATGGAATCAATGGGGGCGGGGCGGGGCGAGGTGGACACAGCAGCGCACACAGCGCCGCGCGCCCCGCCGTCGTCTTCTTCTCGTTGCTTTTCGATTCGCAAACTGACGTGTCGAGATATCGATCGGCCATCGGCCGACGAGCAAACGAGTGCGTGTGGTCCCTGCCTTCAACCCGCCTTCCCTTCCCCCGCCTTCCCCCGACTTCGCGTCTTCGCTTGCGTCTTCGCGCGCCCGGTGGCGCCGCATGACTAATGGCCCACACCTCGCCGTGTTTCCGGTGTGTGTGTGTGTGTGTGTCTGTGTGTGTAAAAGGGGTGGGGGCTGACGTGGGTGGGACCGGCCGCGATAACAAGCAACAATCCGTGAAAGAGAATAATGCAGAGTCGGCAGGGAAAGGTCAAGCCACAGCGCCGCTTGCCGCGCTGCTCAGCCTCAAGACCCACTTCCTGACGGCGGCCTGCTGGCTTGCAGCGGCTGATGCGGCAGACCGCCTGCCTGGCTCGGCTTGGCTCGCTGCTCCCAGCTGCTTCCTGTCGAACTTTTGGCCAACTACTGTACCACTGTACGTACCTGGCGGCGAGGTGCCGCACCGCCTGCCTGCGGTGGGCGTCAAGGGCGGCATGCGAGGCACAGGCCGTGTCACAGGCCGCGCAGGCAAAGGCCCCCCAAAAGGCGTGTAATTCCGTTTGTGCCGCCAAGGCGCGCCGAGGCGACCACAGCGACGACGGCACCCACCAAAGGCCGCCGAGGGCACCCCGCGCCGCGCGGACCGGACGGCCCGCTATGCGTGTCGGGCGGGCCCGCTCGCGTCACGCGTGTCTGGGTGCCGTCCGTGCGCTACACCACCGTAAAGCGCCGCCGTGCCGTGCCGTGCCGTGCCGTGCCGAAAGCGGGGCGGATCTTTTATTTATCGAAACAATAAAGCGGAATGCCCCGCTGATCGTAAAGGCACTCCGGCCGGCCCCGCGGGCCCCGCACTAGAAGGACACGGTCGTCGTGTTTGAGGAGGCCGCGCCCCGTGCCGGCCGTGCCTTGCTCCAGTGCCCCGCCCGCCCCGCCACCGTGTTGCAAAATGCACGCGGCTAATGGAAACAAAGTGGCGGTCCACATACAAGTCCAGGCGCTCCAGGCAAGCGCTGGAGAGGCGCTCGGCCACCCTTGTGCCCTTTCTGGCCTCTCCGGGGTCGAGGCTGGCCTGGAGCACTCCGGCGGGGCGGGCGTGGCGTGGCGGGGCAGGCCGCGGACACGCAGGGGGTCGTGGCGTTCCCACGGGAGGCGCCGCCGCTCACGCGATGGCCGCCGCGGGGGTGGCGCGGCGGCGGCGCGGTAGCCGAGGCTGCCCGGAGATGCCAACTAATTGAGTCGCAATAAGTTCGGAATGCTCGGCCAGTCGTCTGGAGCGAGGGCCGGCCAGGAAGAATGCGTGGTCGTTCCCACCTTCATTGTTGCTTTCATGTCTAATTGCCGATCGCTTTCCTCGGCCGACTGTCTGCGACTGTCTGCGACCGCGAGCTCGCCGCCGAGAGCAACACTCGCCTCATTCTGATGCGGCCGGCATGCCGGCGCAGGCGTGGCGCAGGCCCACACGCCGCGTCAAGCGTGGAAGTGGACCCGCCGCGCGCCGGGCCCGGCCGATAGTTTGCGAGGTTCGAGTAGCCGAGCCTACACTTTTAATAAGTCTGCCCCGAGCGCGGCCGCGGCGGGCGAGGCTTTAGACGCGAGGCTTTAGACGCGAGGCTCTAGACGCGAGGCGCGGCAACCGGTTTCGCGAAAGTGGCGCCGCGTCGCCGTGCCGCGCGGTGCCGCGCGTCGCACCGCGCCTCGACACGTAGGGAAGGCCAAGGCCCGGCCGAGACCCGGCAGCGTGCCGCCGATCGCCGGTCACGGACGACCTACATGTGTCGACGGCCACCGCGGCCACGAAAAGCCGCATCCGCGGCGGTACTCGAACCCGCGACCCGACTGACGCTCTCCCTGTGTTTCTGTTGCAGGTGGCTCCGGCCCGTGCGGAGGGCTGTGCTGGCGCGGCGGCGGCCTGCGCAAGTACGTGTTCCTGTGCGCCGCGTGCGGCGGCATGTCCTCCCTGCTCGGCATCCTGTTCCTGGCCGTGTACTTCATGCTGCGGTCCTACACGTCCTCCCTCATCTACTTCGAGACGGTGCCCACCTACGTGCCAGCCTCCATGGTGAGTCCATTTCCTCGCTGCCGTGTTTGGTATGATGGGCAAGCCGGACGGCGGGACGGGACGGCAGGCCGCGGCCGCCCCTCCACGACCGAGACGAAGACGCGCTGCTCCGCGTCGTGATCGTCGTGATGGCTTTCCGCGCCAATTTTCCGCGCGGTCGCCCTCGGCCTCCGCCCGGCGGCCTTGACTTCCGGTCGGGTCGCGTCGCCGGCGTGGCGGCAGTGGTCCAGATCTGTCTGCTCACGCGTGCGTCGCACTGCGTCGCGACACGCGCACGACGGCGACCTCGGAAGTGGGGCTCGGTGCGCGGCGCCGTTCTCACGGGCCGCTGGCCACGGCGGTGCTTCACCGCTGCCTCTCTCTCGCACCCCTACGGGCTCCTACGGGGCGCCGCGTGAGTGCGAGGGAGACGCAGCGACGACAGCCTGCCGAATCGGTGCGGTGGAGCCACGGCGTTGTGCGCGGTAACCCGGCGGTAACCCGAGACGGAAAGTGATGACGTGCAGGTCCTAATGCGGCTTTGTTGTGTTGCAGCTCCTGTCCACCGGCCTGGTGGTCATGTGTCTGGCGAGGAGGAGGAACAGGTACTCGTTCCTGGTGAGTAGCATCGGGTGGCACACCTGAAATCGGAGCAGCGGGGCCAGCAGGGCCGGCCGGTCAGTCTCCGGTCTCGACCGGACGAGTTTCTCCGGGCTCGGCTGGACTTCCCTGCTGCCGGCTTCCCTTCTCGTGTGATTTATTTCTCGCGTCCGTAAATGGGGCACCTGACTGACGGCCTTGTTGTTGTGCTGCAGATGAAGCTGTGCGGCTGCGCGTGCCTGGCGAGCGCGGCGCTCTGCGTGCTGGTGACCGTGGCCACCACGGTGGTGCACATGAGCCGGCTGCAGTCGCTGAGCCAGTGCCACTACCAGCAGCGCACGCAGACGTGCACGTGCTACTCGGCCCTCGTCGACGCCACGGCCACGGACGCCTCGGAGGAGGGCGCGCGGTACGTGTTCAACGCCATCCCCGATTGCGACGTCATCCACGGCGCCCTGTACTCGTGCCTGCGCGCCATGTTCGGGCTCTCCGTCGTCGGCATCCTGGTCTGCATCTTCTCCGGCATGCTCGTCTACCAGCTCTTCAGGTGGGTACCGCACCGCGCGGTTTTTCGAGAGGTGTGCCAGTCTGACCCTTTTCTATTTATCCGCAGCCACGAGAAGAAGAAGATGTACTGGGAGCAGCTGGAGCTGCGGTGCCGCTACCTGTACCGGCGGCAGCAGGCGTCGCAGCCCGCGGGGCAGGCGCTGCAGCACGCCGGGCTGGCCGGCCTCACGCACCACTGCGGCAGCTGCAGCTGCTGCGACGACTGCCGCGACCTGCACACGCCGCCGCCCTCCATCCCTTGGGAGTTCATGGACAACCGGTACTGGGCGCCGGGCCGCGTCGGCAACCTGTACTCGCCCAACCCGGAGGACCACCACCCCGCCGTCACCGGCGTGGCCGGGCGCTCCGGACACGGCGCCGCGGTGCGGCCCGCCCAGAGCACCCCCAGCAGCGCGTGGAGCTGGCGACGGCTGCCCTGGGGGCGGTCCGGCAGCGGCAGCGCAGTGGGCGCAGCCCCCGCCCGCGGGCCCGGCGACGGCGCCATGTGCACCATCCGGCCGCAGAACGTGTCCACCGACAGCCAGTACGGCTTCAACGCGGCGGGCATGACCATGGGCATGAACATGAACCCCCACCACCTGAGCAGCGCCATGAGCACCCTGGGCAGCCACCTGGGCAGGGACCCGTCGGTGGGGCCGTACCTCCTGTCACAAGTGTACCCCGCGCCGCAGCCGCACCCGCGGCCCTTCGCGCCCGGCCCCGTCCACGGGCCGTCGGACGGCATGGGCATGCCGCTGCCGCTGGCCGTCCCGATGCCACTGACCCTCGCCGACGACCTGGGACCGCAGTTCTACTTGTGGGGGCCCCCGCCTCCGTACATGTCCAACCCCGCCTCGGCCGCCAACAGCCCCGCCCGGAGGGACCCCAGCCACCCCACGCAGGCGTCCGCCAGCCCGCCGCCCGCGGCGGCCAACCCGTACCCGCTGCTGTCGCGCAGCAGCCAGAGGCCGCACCGGTGCACCCCCACTGGCGCTGCCGCCCCCGCGGCCGCCGTGGAGCGGCCGTTGTCGGCGGGCGAGGACGCGGGAAGCACCTCGGCACTGGACTCGTTGTCCAGCCCGGAGAAGAGCGTGCCGCGCAAGAAGAGGAAGAAGGCCGGGCCTGGGGCGGAGGCCGCCGACGAGGGCGAGTCCTCGGTGCAGCAGCCCGACTCCCCCGAGTCCCCCGCCCCGACGCCCGCCCCGTCCGCGCAGGCCGCGGTGCCTGGGGTGCCCGGGGTGCCTGGGGTCCACCTCCACGGCGCGCGGAAGGCCAAGAAGCGCTCGGACGCCCCCGTGGTGCCCGGGTCGAGGCACGGCGCGCGATACCACCACCGGCCAGAGGCCACCACGGCCACCAGGGCCACCAAGGCGCGCACCGCCCCGCCTCTGCGGACAGCTGCTGCGCGGACCGGCCGTGCTGCTCGCGGGGCGACACGAGCGACGACGTGGACACGGAAGGCTACTCGTACCCGCGGCTCAAGTTCCCGCCGCCGCAGCCCTCGTCGCCGCCGGCCGCCGCCCCGCCCAGCGACAGTCAGGCCATCCTGGCCGCCTTCGACAACCAGGCCTTCCAGGACGGCGCGGCGGACCTGCCGGCCGCGCCCTGCAGCGCGGGGACCTCGGCCGCCACCAGCACGCCGGTCAAGACCGTGACCCTCGGACCGCAGGGGCCGCTCGTCTGCAAGAAGCGGCCGTGCGACCCCAACGAGTCCGAGATCTACTTCGGCGACGACTCGTCGTGCTGCAACGTCTCGGAGCAGCACTCCTCCCTCACCTACGAGGAGCCCGGGCAGCCTAACCAGCAGCCGCCGCAGCAGGGCCGCGAGCTGCGCGCCTTCAAGCTGGTGCACTCCAGCGTGCACGCGGGGCATCCGGGGCATCCGCACGTGCACTTGCAGCAGCGCAGCATGGACGGCGCGCTGCCCTTGCCGCGGCCCGTGTCCGTGCACCGGCCCAGCGCGTCCACGCTGTCCGACACGGCCGTCGTGGACCCGTCCTCGCACTACCACCTGCACGCCGTCGACGCCGAGGCCCCGCGGCAGCGCATGCCCCTGCCGCTGCCCCACCAGCCCCTCCAAGCCCCCCGCAACCCTAGTCTCGCGCCGGACGCGCAGTACGAGTCGATCGCGGACAGCAACGTGTACACCTACATCAGCCCGCTGTCGCTCGTGCACCACCCGCAGGCCTCCGCGGCCTCGACGTCGACCTCGGCCCCGGCCGCGGCCTCCACGCCCGCCCGGCGGTCCTTCAAAGCGCCCTGTGATTCCCAGCACGCCGCGCCGGAGCGGCCCGAGCAGACCGCCGACGACAAGGACAACGCCCTGAACGCGCAGAGGGAGACCTCGGCCTCGGCCGCGCCAGCCACGCACACCCACCCCCTGGTCCACAACCACGCCAACCACGCATGCTCGCCGGACGAGCGGCCCGGCATCGACGTGTAGGTAGACCATGCTGCTTCCAAAGAGAGAGAGAGTCAATGTGTGTGAGTGAGTGAATGAGTAACTGTGTGTGTATGTGTGTGTGTGCGTGTGTGTGCGTTTGTGGGTATGAGAGGCAAAATGAGTGTGTAACTGTTGTCGCCCAGACCAAAAACCAAAATATCAAAGGGCTCTCCACAGACGTTGTCGCCTCATTGACTGGTGGGCATGTTGGTTTGAGAGTTCTGGTGGGAAATTCTACCGTTGATAGACTGTACGAAAGTGGAAGCAGTGGAGGGGTGGGTACCTGGGGCTGAAACGTGGTTTTACTCCGCTCCAGGTTCAAATCCTTTCAAAACACCAAATGCGAGGGGGAAATCACTCGCGTAATAGTCGGGTCACCAATTCCTAGTATTACGCGTAATAGTAATAGCGTAATAGCCAAATTTTTTAAAACTTTCCCTTCTTTTTTGGGTCCGATTTTAGCCTAAGTCTGGATATTTTCGAGCGTAATAAGCCTTCTGTAATGGCGTAATAGAACGTAATAGGGAGTAGTCGGGTCACAGTTTTTGAGAGTGATTTCCCCCTCGACCAAATGCATCTCGTGCTAAAAGACTGTGGAGTCTCTGGACTGAATTTCCTGGCGAGATTTTTTTTGTTTGACTGTCGACTTGAAATGGGCTTATAGTACAAAGTGCATGAAAAAAGACTTCAATGCGCCAATAATTTTAACCATTACTGACCGATTGTCTGATATAATTCCCTCCAAACTGTTGCTGAAACCTTGACATGTCAGTAATCTTGTTTTCCATACCGCCTACCTTCCCCAGACTGTAGGGTGTAATTTGAAATCACTCCGCCCGTCTTTCGGATGTGCGTAGTCATGGGAATTTTGTGACGAGTTCAATGATGAGCTCACACAGAGAGATAGAGCGACGGTTAATGCTTTAAGTTGTATTGTTAAATATTCGCAAGTCCATATTTTTGTATTTGTGTAATTCAATTTGATTATTACTTTAGCCCTCCATATTGGAATTTATTTGTGAAAGCTGTTCCCTGTTATTATCTTGGACCAATCTATTGAAATGAGAAAAAAATTGGTGTGTCCTCCAGAAAGCTTTAAAACTGGGAACAGTGCTTATTCAAATGTGTGATGAATGTACCGTAGAACCTAGGCTAGGACTGTATTTTATTTATATTTTGTGTACATAGAAAACTGTTTGTTAAATATGTGTACTGTATAAAGATGATCCCAGAGGACGATATGTACATTACTTGTTCATAATGTAAAATCATGTACATTGTTTGTAACTAAAGTTTTTAGAAATTACAAAAATTTATAACGATTTGTCTTGCACTTTTTCGACTTCTAACACCTTCATGTCCCTAAAACCACGAAAACATCAAATGAAAGTTTTTGACGCGCTTCCACTCTCGGAGGCAGAGTCGCTCGCCGCTTCGACTAGTCTGTCAGCCTGTCGACTCGTCGTGCGCGCCGCGCACCGCTCGGTAGGCAACTCATCCGGCTGCCCTGCCGGTGGGGTGGCCAGTCCAGCCCAGCAGACGCCCTGCTAGACGGCAACGCTTTCGGCGCGCAAGCCGGTTGGGTTGCCTAACCACCGGCGTCCTCCTCAGTCCCCTGCGCCGGCGGCGTGCCAGTTGTCGCTGCTCGACTCGTATCCTAGTATATATGGGACGAAAGTAGCCGTTTTCGCTGATTTTGGGCGGCCACTGCGTCCGATCTGATTGCGGCCAACGGCCTCCCTCGACGTCCTAGTATTCTTAAGACCCTACTCTTTCATGCCCTGTATCGGGAAGACGTTGACCACAACGATTTTGGCTTTGACCGCAACGATTTTCCGACCAAGTTGGTCAAAAAGTGGTCGAATCACGGAAATTTGCTGATTTTGCTGACTTTGGGTAGCCACTGTGTCCAATCTAGTAGCCGTAAAAGGCCTCCCTCGACGTCCTAGTATTCTTAAGACCCTACTCTTTCATGCCCTGTATCGGGAAGACTTTGACCACAACGATTTTGGCTTTGACCGCAACGATTTTCCGACCAAGTTGGTCAAAAAGTGGTCGAATCACGGAAATTTGCTGATTTTGCTGACTTTGGGTAGCCACTGTGTCCAATCTAGTAGCCGTAAAAGGCCTCCCTCGACGTCCTAGTATTCTTAAGACCCTACTCTTTCATGCCCTGTATCGGGAAGACTTTGACCACAACGATTTTGGCTTTGACCGCAACGATTTTCCGACCAAGTTGGTCAAAAAGTGGTCGAATCACGGAAATTTGCTGATTTTGCTGACTTTGGGTAGCCACTGTGTCCAATCTAGTAGCCGTAAAAGGCCTCCCTCGACGTCCTAGTATTCTTAAGACCCTACTCTTTCATGCCCTGTATCGGGAAGACTTTGACCACAACGATTTTGGCTTTGACCGCAACGATTTTCCGACCAAGTTGGTCAAAAAGTGGTCGAATCACGGAAATTTGCTGATTTTGCTGACTTTGGGTAGCCACTGTGTCCAATCTAGTAGCCGTAAAAGGCCTCCCTCGACGTCCTAGTATTCTTAAGACCCTACTCTTTCATGCCCTGTATCGGGAAGACTTTGACCACAACGATTTTGGCTTTGACCGCTGGCCAAAATGTCTCCCCTACGTGGGCACGACGTGTGGGGCGGGGCGTGGCGGGGCGTGGTGGGGTGCGGCGGGGCGTCCTCCGTCCTTGCCGTCGATGTATCGAACGGCAATGGCGGCGGCACGACGGCCGCGCATGACATTTTCTTGTGCAACGGCGGCGAAAGGGTTACTCTAGGCGGCGCGGCATAAGGTGGTATACCACCTTAGCGCGGCAGGGGTCGCCGCAGCGCCAAAAGTTTAAATGCATGCAAAAGAAGACGACTTGCCGCCTTCGGCTTTTCCTGGAGATCTGTCTTGCCACTCCTATGCTGTAGAGCAACAGCACAGCAGTAGTAGCCCGCGCACGGGGGCTGGCCTTTTCCATCGGCTGTTCTGCAACAGGCCGTGACACCGCGACACCACGACAGGGCGGTGAAAGGCGTGCAGTTCGGCGCGGCCCTCCATGGCGCAGCCTGGCGCAGCCTGCAGCCGTCGCTCTGTCTCGCTCGCACTCCTGTGCGCCGCCCGGCCAGCCTAGGCCAGCCCAGCGAGGGCGAGAGGGACAGAGCGACGCCAGCGCGCCAGCGCTCACTATCACCACCAGGCTAATGCAGTGCCTCCCCCGGGCTGTACGTGCACCGATAGCGGTGTTGGCGCCGTAGACTGATTCGCGAAAGACACGTCGCGTGTGTGTGTGTGTGTAAATGTGTACGTGTAATCGCCACCCGGCCGTTTCAAATTTTGCGGCGCCGTCGTGTTGGCCGTTATCGGCCATCAGAGCGCCGCACAGTGCGGCTCTAAAAGTGTACTTGCTTTTATGACAGCATGATCGATTCTCCTTGGCTGAGATAGGCGTCGGGAGGAATGGGTTCAATAATGACGGACAACTAACAGCAGCTTGTATGGTTCTTGGTAGACTTTTATTCAATCAATTAAAATGACATAAATAATTTTGGTTTGATTCTGGTCGCAGGCTTTTGTTTATAACGTGCGCCATCTCTTTTGCAAGGAAACCGCTGCGAGGTCGTTCCCTTTCATTCGAGAGACTCGAATGAGGTCTCCCAATCCCGCCAGTACTCGGATCAAACGCCTAAAATTGACGTACGTATCTAAACTTGACCTTTATAATTATATCAACAGTAAATATTCAAAATGTTTTTGGCATATTAGCTGTTAATCCATTACGGACTTTTTCCGTAATTTATGTACGTACTTACTACAGGCTGTACATTTTATGACCTACGGTTTATCTACAACTAGAATAAATAAAGACACAATGAACACTTTTCATAAAGTTCTAAGATATATAAACAATCAACAATATATAATACATTTCTGATATTCTATCTTATAAAACATATATACAACTTTTGTTTGCCTCCAAGTACTGACGGAATTGGCCACGATATGTACACAGCTTAAAACTATCTTAGTATACATAATTCAAAGACACAACAGTAGTGTCAAGATCACGCCATGGTAACCATGGTAACCAGGGGGAAGGCCTTAAAATTAAAATCGACCCACGCCGCGAGGGCTAGACCACTGGGGTCTGATATGTGATTGCTAGACTAAAGGTGTTACATTCCACGCAACAGGGCGCACTCGCACACGTCCATACACTCACACTACCACACACACACACACACACACGCCTCACTCACAACGACTTACACTCACACTCACGCACAACAGACTAACGCATGCACGAACGCGCACTCACACTCAAACACAGCCAGACACACGATGTGCTACAGATGTAGAGGTGGATAGCTGCCGCCCCGAACATACTCTGCTTGTTACAGTGGCGGGGTAATTCGGGTCGCGGGGTCGTCGGGCCGCGTGCCAACGCAACGCCCGATTGGGATCTCACGGCGCGATTATTGCAGAGAAGTAGCTGGTGTAGGGACTGCCGCCAAAACGAGGCGAGAAATCGGACCGCGTGTCCAGGGCAATAAAACGGGGGTGTAGAGTCTGATTCCAAGCGGCGTCGCATCGTCCTGTCTTCCTCGCACTCACGAGGCGCCCCGTGGCGGTGCGAGAGAGACAGAGCGACGAGGGCACTGTTCGGAATCAGCCTGCTGCTGGCAAAGCGGGCAAAGCACTCGCCGAGCGAAATCAATCCGGCCAGGCCAGCCAACCGCGCGCTGCCAAAGCGCTGCTTCAAAAACGTATGCCATGGAATAAATTTGACGAGGAAAAGAATTGAGCGATCCGCCGATGCCTTTCCCCGGCAGAGTACACAGCACTGCGAGCTGGGAGCAGCAGTTATAGTTGCAGCAAGGCTCGCCTTACAGTGCAGTCGTAACGACAAATATATTGACACTGCATCCTTCACTTGGTCTTCCTCCGGGGCTTTAAAAACCATCCCGGCGGCTTACGACACCTCTCACGCTCACTCACTCGCACTTACAATCATCCTCTCTGTCTGTCTGTCTCTCTCGCACGCACTCGGGGGGTCGTAACAGGAAAGGAGACCTTCCATTTCATCGATAGGCGCGGCAGGCCGATGCAGCAGCAGTCCGCCGCCGCCGCCGTGTTGTAACGTCCATGTCGTCGACGCCGTGCTCACACGGAGAACGTCGGCGCGGCGTGGGCGACGCGGTTGTCCGGCGGCGGGTACCGGCAGCAGTACGACGTGAGGGTGCCGGTGGCGGCCAGCAGCAGCGTGAGCGCCGCCGTGCCGCACACCGCCCCCGCCGTGATGTCGATGGTGGCCGCGGCGCCGCCGAGGCCGACGCCGTGGAGGCGCGCCGACCGCGGCAGGTGCGGCGGCTGCGGCAGCAGCAGCAGCGTCAGCAGCCCGGCCGCCGTCAGCACGGAGAAGGCCGCCACCAAGATGTACCCTGCAACAACAACAACGACTGCCTTTAGATTGCGTCGGCAATGACAATTGCACTGCTCTGGGATTGAATCAATTATCGGTTGGCATTTAGCGTGTGCAATGCGCGCCTAGCACTCGCGGGTCATGACGGCGGCCGCGCCCTGGCTTTCGGGAGGGGGGGGGGCTGTAATGAAATTAATCCGAATAGAGTTGAGCCGCTGGAAGGCCGCGCGCATACAAATAGACCGGCCGGCGGGCCCAGGGCGGCCTAGGGCGGTAGGGCCTCTTGGAGGCATGCTGGAGGTGACGCAACGGGGCATGATGCACGGCGTGGAAGCCCATATTTCCAATGGCAGCCGCACTGCCGTATACGCGTTAGAAGATCATTCATGGCTCAGGCCGCGAAGCTCGGCGCAGCCCCGAAGACCGAAGCCCCCCCGGCCGGCCGGCCGTCGCGGCTAGCCGCAGCTATACAGTCGGCGAGTCGTAACTTCGGCACTTTCACCGCGGCAGTGTGTATTCACGCTCATTATTTCGCGGCGAACCTTGGGGCACCTTGGGGCGGCAGCTAATGCGAGCGCACCAATAAACCGCGGGCCGGGCCGCCGGGCCCCTACACTGCGTACTGAGGAAAAGGCAGGAGGCGATCGGTGGCGCCATCTCGATTTGTCAGGCCGGCCGAGGCAGTGCCGCGGCGCCGTGCCATGCCGTGCCTAGAGCCCTACAGTGGCGTGCCGCGCCGAGCACGTAGACGAGCAAAACGGGCAAAAACTATTGGTCTTGTTGGCGGCTTGGCGGCGCTGCGATTGCGAAACTCATTGCGCGGCCGCATGGCTGCATTCTTGCCAGAAACAAGAGCGGCTTGTGGAGTCCCCCGGCCCCCCGGCCCGCTGCAGCGGCCAATCGGAATGGCCCGGCGCTTTGCATGGAGCCGAATTGCCCGGCCGCCTGGATCGAGAAATCGCGCCGAGCTCCGTTTTACACTCGTTTTACTTTTACGCGCTGCTTATATTTCATTGCTATTTTTTGATATCGCGCGCGGCGGCCGAGTGCGAGTCCATACTCGCAGGGCGGGGCCGGGCGGGGCTCGCAGGGGACGGTCTAGTTGACAGAGACCTTGCCCCGCGCGGCGCTGGCGGCGCTGCCGGCTGCCGGCGAGGTGATGGAGTGAGTCCCCAAGGTGGTGGGAACGCGGGGCGTGAGTCACACTGAACGGGGCAGTGCGGTTTGCTGCGGGGGGCGGGGGGATTGGCAGCCGTTGGCAGCAGCAGCTCAAGTCTCTCTCACTTGCACTCGTGGGGCGCGCGGGGCTGCGGGGCTCGGCCTAATGCGGTCGGATTCGACTTTATACGATATTAGTTATGGCGGCGGCCGTCCTTGCGCGACGTGCGTGTCGGAGTGGCGGCGATCGGGAGTGGCGGTGACAAATCTCTGATCGTCATCCCGCCACCCTGCTTGTCCAGGCGCCGCGTCTAGTCGTGGGGCCGCTGGATGGCAACGCTCCAGCAAGCTGCTTCGTGCTTATTCGTCGCGCTGTCTCCCTCGCACTCACGGGGCGTGCCGTAGGGGTGCGACGGAGTCGGCCGCGTGTGTTTACGGCGGGCGGTGAGAGAGGCCGCCGCCGTGCCGCAATTCGCGCGCGCTTTCTTACTCGATTCAAATAATTAGCCCATATTTGGCGGAGCGCCGCTGCGGAAGGGCAGGGCGTCGGCGAGGTGCTCTCCTTGCTCTCCTCTCCGCCGCGGCGCCGCGGCCGCGCCTTCCGCACAAGGAGAAGGACAGTCCGGCCGAGTGCGGCAGGCAGGCCGACGCGTCGCGGCTTTCTCCCGTCCGCGGTGCAGTACGCGGCGCACTGTAGGTGCACTGCAGAGCAGGAAGGGGCGTCGCACAGTCCTTGGCGGTGGTGTTGACGGCCCTTCGGAGCGCACCCAAATTAATGGGTAGTCCTTCCCTGTTTCCTGACTGCCCTGGGTGCCCTGGGTGCCCTACGGCCCTAACGGCAGGGCCAGCCTGACCCTCCCGGCCCTCCGGTACGACGTACTTGTTGATCCGTTTCCGGCGACAACACAGCACACTACACTGCGTAGCGGTTCACCCTTGCCACGCCGCCCGCCTGGCCTGCCGGCCATATCGGCCATCTCACCCGTTCTGCGTTCCCAAATGAACGAATGAATGCATGAATGAAAGAATCCTACTACGCGACGCCACGGCCGGCCCCGTCCTGCCGAGGCCTGCCCCACTTCGGGCCCGGATGCAGGTGTAGGACGGGATGCACCTCGGAGTGCGGCATGGGAAGCACGGGGAAGCACGGGGAGGGGGTCCCCCAAATTGGTGACGCAAGGAGGTCGCGGCAGACATGCGCGGTCAGGAAGGAGTGGGGCTCGCCGGACGCGGAGGGATGGCCCCGGCAGTCTGATGAGTCGGTCGCAAGGCCGGCGTGGGCCAGGATGAGGACGTTCAGGGCGTCCAGGGGCTCGGCGAGGAGTCACGGTGGAGACGGGTGTAGACTCGGGCGCACAACCGCTGCCGTGGCGGTCCGGAAGCGCCACTCACTCACCCGTGACGTAGTTCCGGTTGGGGAGCAAGTGGCCGACGCGCGACCGGAGGCCCACGATGCCCAGCATGAGGGAGGCGAAGGCCGAGAGCACGCCGAAGTCGAGGTAGTACTGGCGCCCTTTCTGCAACAAGAGGCACGGCGTGAATGAGGCTGGAGACCTGCACGCGCGGTGCGGCGAGAGCGCGCTTCCTGGCTTCGCCTGGCTTACCAAGCTGAGCATGTAGAAGGCCAGCACGTTGGCGACGACGCCGCTGAGGACGAGCACGATGCCGGTGCCGAACAGCACGCCCTTGGGGGCGCGGTGGCCCAGCCCGCTGCCCTGGACGCCGGGCAGCGACAGCCAGGACGACTTGTTGGACTTGTAGGAGGCGGGCGAGCAGGCGGGCGAGGCCTGCGCGCGCACGGCGGGCCCCACCACGCCGCGGGAGCACGTCAGCTGCTGCATGTCCATGGCGGGCGGCGACAGCGGCGTGCTGGGGCCGGGCACGTGCGACGACGGCGACAGCGACTTACGCCGCGGCGACCGCCGCATCAGCGGCTCGTGCTGCTGGGACAGGAACGAGGCCTGCATCTCGGCCATGTCGTCCTCCAGCTCGCAGCGCGGACGGTACCTGCAACGGAAGTCGCTCAGTTTGGTCGCCGGCTCTGATCCTCTGTGCCTGGGCCTTGGAGGGGGCGGGGGGCTGCTACTGCCTTGCCAACAGCTGCCATTATTGCCTCCCCTCCCCCTTCGCACCCACACATACACACACAAACCCACCCCGACACCCCCACACGCACGTGCTGCAGCCACGTGCGCGATTGTGCGCCGGGCCATTGAGTGCGTCGCCCAGCCCATTGACGGCCAGGTGCTAGAAATGGGGGCGTCGCGGCGGTCGCGGGGCAGGGCGCTACTGAACTCACCCGTCGCCGTAGGCGCGGCCCGACAGGTCGAAGCCCGTGTACGTGTTGGGGGCGATGACGGCCGTCTTCTGGTGGCCGGACGACATGGACAGCGTCCGCCGGTGGTTGTACTGCTGGCTCTGCGGCTGCTGCTGGCGGGGCGTCCGGGGCAGCGGCTGCGGCGACATGGAGTTCATGAGGGGCGTCAGGTTGCGGCGCGACGTGCTGGGCGACACGAAGGGCACGGCCTTCTGCGGCTGCTGCTGCTGCTGGCGCAGCGGCGACGTGGCCGGCGAGCTGAGCACCACCGTGGGGATGTTGGCCATGCGGCTGGCGGGGGTGGACACGCCGGTGCCGCCGCCGCGGCGCAGCAGGCTCACGGTGGACGGCGACCGCACGGGGCCGCGGCGCGGCGACACCCCGACGTTGCTCGCGCTGCTGTTGCTGCGCCGCGTGGGCGTCGCCTTGCCGGGCCGGTGGGCGGGGGGCGGCTGCGGGGGCGGCTGCTGCGGGGGCGGCCGGCTGGGGATGCACTCGTAGCGGTGGCGGGGCTGCGGCTGCGGCCGCTCGCTGAGCTGCGGCATGGACTTGCCGGCCAGCAAGCGGCGCTGCTCGTACGTCGCGATGCCCTCGAAGCCGGCGGGTCCGAAGCCGGCCGGCGCCGCGTGCACGGGGGACGCGCCGACGGGCGGCTCGCGGGCGTCGCGTGACGTCAGCGACGTGCCGCTGTCCTGGCGCTGCCGCTTGGCCAGGTAGTGCTCCTCGAAGTCCGTCTGGTCGGAGAAGTACTCGTCGCCGTCCACCAGGGCCTCGTTGGAGTAGCACTTGGGGCTGCGGTGCGGGGCCGGGCTGCGCGCCGGGCTGCTCGCCCCGCTGCGCCGCGCGCTGCTCGACCGCGCCGACGACCTGCTTCGCGGCGCTCGCATGCTGCCGCCGATGACGCCGCGGCGGGCAGGCTTATCCACGTCCTCGTACGCATCCCACTCGTACGAGCGGCCCAGGGAGGCCGCCATGTCACATCACTGGAGGCACTGTTCACTTTCACGCACTCACTGTATCGGGGGTTGCACGGCGACGTGCTCGCGGGATCCCTCTGCACCGAACTGCCGGGCCGTGGCCGTGGCCGAGCCGAGGCCGAGGCCGGGTCGCTCCTCACCCGCTCCCCTGCCGCCCCGCCCCTCCCCGCCGCTCCCCGCGCAGGGGGTGGCTTGCTTCGCTTGCTTCGCTTGCTTGCTTGGTTGGCTGGTTCCTGCTACTACAACACCGACCGCCGCCGCGCTACCAGCAGCTGCTGCTATTTCAACGGACGCGCGCCCGTCCGTCCGACACCCCTCCCCCTCCCCTTCATGTCCCCCTCGAAGGAGGTTGCCAACGAACCCGCATGCACTCTGTGCCTGCCGAAGGTGGCAAGGGGTGAGGGACTATTTGGCGAAATTTAAAAACCCTTCATCGCAGATTGCTCTTTGCCACGCGTATAGACTCGCCTGCGTACAAACAAAGTTTACTTGAAATTAGGACTTTCAGTAAGACATTCGAAAGAGGCAGCTGTAAGGCTGAAAGTTAAGTCGAAAGTGAAATTCAAACAACTGAACGTAGAGTCAGTCCAACGCACACGACAACCTGCTCCAAAACTGAAACTGACGCATTCTTTTTGTGGCCAATTTCGCAACGTTGCTCTCTCCGTCCTTTGGCCAAAGCAGCTGCCTGTATTTTGCAGGCTTGTGCCTGCATTGGTGTGTGTGTGTGTGAGCGCGCGCGCGTGTGTGTGTGTGTACGTATGTGGGTATGTCTGTGTGTCTGTGTTGCCGGGTCGTCCACACAGTCCGCACCGCCGCCGCGTCGCGCCGCCATACCTCCACACCCCCTTCCCTGCCCTCCGCTCCCCGCGGGCTGCGCCGGGCCTCGGGGTGGAGAGCACTCCGCCTCCCCCCTCCACCGCGGCGGCCGTTACACTTTGGCGCGTGCCCTCGCGTTCACCATCTGTGCGTCCCCTGCGTCGGCGCGTCCGCCGCGCATCGCGTAGGAGGATGGAGGATCGCGGACTGCTTCGCCTGCTTCGCCTTCCTCTCGGCTGCCGGCGGGGACGCGGGGACGTGGTAACAGGGGAAAGGCCGAGGAGGAGGAGAGGGTGCCCGGCAGCCAACGGCCGCCCGCCCGAGGCGTCGTGTTCCACTGCCCCTCGGTTCGTCCGTTCGTCCGTCCATCGTTTCCGACTGTGACGACACTCCAGGGCCGGGGCCTGCTCGTAGTCGGCCGCCTCGTATTGTGTGGCGGCAGATGCGCGCCTGCATGCAGGCACGGGCCGCGCTGGGGCCCCGACCGGTAGATCCAACCTGGGCGGGGCGGGGCGGGGCGGCGGGCACGAGCCAAGCGGTGAACACCTTGCGCCCAGCTGGCCCGGCATGCTCGGCTCAGCCCCTCGGCTCCAGGGACTCTCCCTCTGCAAGCAGCTGCGACGTCTCAGACATCCCCCCCCCCTTTCCCATTTTTTCTCCATCCGCCGTGTTGCACCCTCACGGCTCGTGCGCACTGTGACTGCCTTGACTGCCGTGTAAGGAAGGCCAGCTGATTTCCCGGCCGTTCGGGAGTCACGGGCCGCGATCTCGCAATGCAGCGACACGACGACGCGTCCCGCGGGGACCGCCACGACCACCAAGACCGCGGCGAGGACCCACTGGGGACCCACGACCCATCTTCTTTTCCCAACCCGGTTGTGATGCCACTCTCTTCCTCCGCTCCCTGCCTATGCAGTCAGCAGCCCGGTTGTTGTCACACTCTGCCGCAATCAGCATTCAACCTCATTTTCCGGAAACCTTTTCCAGGCCTGCGATCTGCTTCGCGTGTCTTTCCTCTCTTTTTTTTTCTTTCCATACTTCGCATTATTGATGAGTAATTGGGTGAGCAGTCGGCCTGCCCGTGTTGTAACGCCGCGCGGCCTGCCGGACCGCTTATCAACGACAAACTCGCCTTATTTCCGATTCCAGCGGACCTGTCCCGGCCGGGGACTGACTCGACCGGGCCGGTGCAGCAATGCGAGCTTATGAGATGCAGGCGCCAGGCCGCGCCGCGCCACGCATTCGATTCGGCATAGCAGTGAGAGAGTCCCTTCGAAACAATTGCAGCGGCTTTTAAAACGCACTTGCGTCACAGGCCGGCGTGGACCACCCGCGGACCGCGACGCCAGGCCCTCTAATGACTATGGTTTACGGTCACACTCGATCGTGAAATCCAAGGAGCGACACTCGTCTACCGGAATCGCCCCAAAAGCACCCAAACGCCGAGCCGGACCGGTAGCGTCGGTCGGTAGCGCGGTGTGTCGTCAAAAGGGCCCGCCCGGCCGAGGGCGTTCGAATGGGCCCGGGCGGCGCGGCGACGCCGGTCGAATGGGCCCAGTTTCTGGCGCGCTACTTTGTAGCCGGGCCGCCGCGGGGCGCTCGCGTCGCTCGCGTCGCTCTGCACGGGCTCATTGCCATTCGAGGCGCTGCACCGAAAGTCAATAAATACAGCGGGTTTGTGTGCCTTGCGGTGCTGCGCGTTGCTGCGGCCGTTGCGTCACCGGGAGAAGACCGGCCCGGTGCGTTCGTTTGGTTCGTTTCCCACCTCGGTTTGGGGGCGACAGCGTTTTCCGTACCAGCCCGCTTCTCGCGTTCCCGCTTCGAGACGTGTGTGTTTTATTTGTTATTCGCAGCCGCCCGATTCCGAAGGCTCTGTCTCTCTCGCACCTCCGACTGTGTGCCCCATGGGTGCGACAAAGACAGAGCGACGGTACGAACGATACGATCCTTCGGTGGGGGCAGCCCTGTTCGCACGCCGTCGGGGCCGAGCTGCGGGCCGGGCCGTCCCGACTCGGTCATACGATTCAAACAGATTCAAACTGACGATACGTTATTTCTTCTTCCTGCTTGTCCGCCAAAGGAGCGTGGACCGCGAACATAAAGGCGGCCCCCTGCAAGTCCCGGCCTCCCAGTCCGTCCGCAGGTATTAATTACAAGGCGTCACTTTCTCACCGATGCCTCGCACCTACGGGTCCGCACGGCACGCCCCGCGAGTGCGAGAGAGACAGAGCGACGAACTCCCGGAATCGGCCGCGGGGCGGCGCTGGCGGCGCTGCTGCCGTGCGTGCAGGCAGTGTGCCGGCAGTGCGGGGCGGAGTCTGGCGGAAACCGACTGGGCGTGAATGACCAGAAAACAGAACAAAAACGGACAGAAACAAAACGGCGCGCGCCTTTGAGTGAGCGCCTCTGGTGAGCCGCGCGGAATGCGACTGCGTCACACAGTGTGTCACACACGTCACGTCGCGCGGCCGTCGGGCCGTCAGGTGTGGCAGACAAGGTGTCGTGCCGTCAGGGCCCCGCCCGGCACACTGTGCCCGGCTCGGCGGGCTGGCTCCGACCGGCTCCGTCGGTCTGTCTCTGTCTCTCTCGTACGCTTACGGGGCGCCCCACGAGTGCGAGAGAGAGAGAGACCCCCGCTCTCTGGCTGCTCCGGCACAGCGAGGAGGAGGTCGCGTCGAAGAAAGCATGACCTCATTGCCTCACTGCGTGCGGCGCGGCGGTGCTGGGGGCACCTCGGTGGCACGATGCAAAAAACCGGCGTCACCTGTGTGGTGCTAATCGGATGCGGAACTGTGTCGCCTCGGCGCCGCGTCGCCGCGGTGTTGCGTGGCCCTCCGTGGCCGTAACGCAACACGCTGCAGCGAGCGTAGCAGTGAGCCTCACCGGGCCATCTCCACTGGAAGACCACGCCACGGGAAGCCGTGGAAGCAATGAGCCGCCAAACGAGCCCCGCGGAATAATCGACGAAGTGGACTGACTAAGAGGTAAGCTTTCATTTTCCGCTCGGCGCCACCATCGAGGACTCCATCGAGGACTCCATCGAGGACTCCATCGAGGACGCCATCGAGGCCCCCGGCCCGGCGTGCCTTAGCCGGCGTGTGTTGCTGCGGTTGCTGCACCGCGCAGCTCGTTTGCCGCGGTGACCTTTGCGAGTGGCAACCCTAGCAAGGATTCAGTAGCGACTCGGCCAACGAGCCAGTCGGGGCAGTCGGGCGGGTATGCCAACACGGCCGCATCCATCTCCGCCGCGCTAGGGTTTCCGACTGTTTGAACCGGCGGCGGCCGGGCTGTCGCAACGCCGCGGAACCGCGCTAGGGTTGCCACCTCGCGGGCCACCGAGGAATTAATTACGAGCCGCGGTCGTGTGGCTGCGGCTGCTGCGGCACTGCGGCGAGAGGATCCCGTTGACGACCACGCCGGGGATCTCCGTGCCGAGCACCGCCAGCAGCGCCGCCAACGCCCCGGCATCGCCCCGGCGGCCCAGTTCGCGGCGTCGAGCGACCTGGCCTTCTTCTGGCTGAACCGTGTCCGCTGCCCTTCCGTCCGGCGGGGTCCTGACGGGATCCTGACCGGCTGGCCGCGCGCCCCGCCCGCCTTGACGGCGACGTGCCTGGCGAGCCCGGCGAGCCTGGCAGTGTGTTTACACGGAGGTCAGAGGAACAGGACCGGAGTGGACTAGGTTTCGGTTTGGACGCCGCCCGTTCATTACCGCGGAGGTCGGCGCGCACACGCCGGCAGTTCGGCAGTCCCACACCCACGCAGCGAGGCGGCGCTCTGTCTCTCTCGCACCCACACGGGACGCGCCATCGCCATGAGTGCGGGAGAGACAGAGCGACGAAATCGACTCAGTCGCCACACAGCCCGGCAGCAGAGTAGCAGGTCAAGGAGGGCGCCGTCGAGGCCGCGTGGCCGCGGACCGCGTCCCTGGCCGGCACGCCGCCCTTCGCCTCCTTCGGCGGCCTGTCTGGAGCCCCGTCCCCGCCAGCCTCGTCAGCCTCAAGGGGTTCGGTTTTCAGGAAACGCGACCCCATGGTCTCGGGGCGCGGCCCGGGGCGCGGCACGCGTGCGGTGGCGTGCGGGGCGACAGCTGTGTGGGGTCCCTTCGTCGACGTCCTGCAGTCCTTTATCCCGGCCGGCCGCGTGGCCGCCACTCCGCCTACAGCGCTGCGGTCGCCCAACGCCCCCCGGCACCGCACCGCCAGGCACCACACCGCCAGGCACCACACCGCCAGGCACCGCGCACGTGACCAATAATAGCGGAATGGTGTGAAACTGTTGCGGTCGCCCTGCATCACGCTCTGGATGGAGCCGTGCCGCACCGCGCGAGCAAGACTGATTCCGAGAGTCGTTTTCGTCGCTCTGTCTCTCTCGCACCTGTACGGGACGAACCATGAGTGCGAGAGAGACAGAGCGACGAAATCGGCCTGCTGCGCAGGTCTGCCGGCCCGTGCAACGCCCCCCGGTGCGCGATGACGCCATATCGGCCAAGTGATCGGGAGGGCTAGGAAGCGGCCGACGCCGGCCGGCCGGCCTTTCGGGGGTAAATCCGTGAAGCTCTGGGCGGGCTTATCTCGGGCTGGTATCGCCCCGCCGCGCCGGCTGCAGGCGGGCGGTCCTGGCTCGTCACGACTAGAGTGTAGGTCCGGCGGCAACGGCACGTGGTTCATCGGCAACGGCCACAACGCCTTGTGGAGGCGCACGGCGCAAGGCACGCATGATTCCCGTAAATCCAGCATCACTACATCACTTCCAAGGCCGCGCCGCAGGGAAGGGGCGCGAGGTGCCGGACAACCGCCGGCAGAGGTTGCGTGACGGTGGGGTCACGAGCGGAGACGGAGAGGTATGTATTTTGTTGCCTCGACTGGCCTCAGACTGGCGGCGCTTACTGCCAGTAGTGTGTCTAGAGCAGTGGTTCTCAACCTTAGGGTCGCGACCCCAAGTGGGGTCGCGAAAAAATTTTAAGGGGTCGCGGCGAGGTAGCTGGGGTGGTGTTTTGGGCCGATTTTAAGCAGCCACTGCGTCTGATCCGAGGCGGGCATTTTGCTCCCTCAACCGGCAATTGGTCTTTGAACCTTCCTTTAGCATGCCTTTGTTACGGAGTGTGATTATCAGTCTTAGTTTGGGAGCAGTATTGTCTCAAAGTTGGCCGAAACGGTCAGAAATGTCTTTGAAAAATCGTGTTTTGGGCCTATTTTAAGCAGCCACTGCGTCTGACCCGAGGCGGTATTTCGTCCTCCTTCAACGGGCAATTGGTCTTTGGACCTTCTTTTAGCATGCCTTTGTTACGGAGTGTGATTATCAGTCTTAGTTTGGGAGCAGTATTGTCTCAAAGTTGGCCGAAACGCTCAGAAATGTCTTTGAAAAATCGTTGTGCCTGTTTTTGTCAACTTTGAGACAATACTGCTCCCAAACTAAGACTGATAATCGCATTCCGTAACAGAGGCATGCTAAAGGAAGGTCCAAAGAACAATTGCCCGTTGAGGGAGCAAAATGCCCGCCTCGGATCAGACGCAGTGGCTGCTTAAAATCGACCCAAAACATGATTTTTTAAAGACATTTCTGAGCGTTTTGGCCAACTTTGAGACAATACTGCTCCCAAACTAAGACTGATAATCGCACTCCGTAACAGAGGCATGCTAAAGGAAGGTCCAAAGACCAATTGCCTGTTGAGGGAGCAAAATGCCCGCCTCGGATCAGACGCAGTGGCTGCTTAAAATCGACCCAAAACATGATTTTTTAAAGACATTTCTGAGCGTTTTGGCCAACTTTGAGACAATACTGCTCCCAAACTAAGACTGATAATCGCACTCCGTAACAGAGGCATGCTAAAGGAAGGTCCAAAGACCAATTGCCCGTTGAGGGAGCAAAATGCCCGCCTCGGATCAGACGCAGTGGCATGCTAAAGGAGGGGTCCCGTGGGGTCGCGAAACTTTTCCTGGGGGTCGCGGAAATTTTTGGCTACAAATTTGGGGTCGCGAGCCGAGAAAGGTTGAGAACCGCTGGTCTAGAGTACTGGACAAAGAGGAGCCGGCGTGAGGTGGCGGGCCCGCGTCGCACCCCTTCTTCTGGCGTCTTTCCGAGACCCTGTTTGCATCCGTCACCAAAACCGCCCTGAAGACGCAGCCCAGGAACACGAGGAGGTCATGGAGCGCCCTCGCGAAGGCCGTAGCCAACGACGGCAGCAGATGGCGACCGAGGGTGCGGCGGCGGCGGTGCGCTTTGAGCGTTGCCGCGTTGCCGGCCAGCGGGCTGCTGAACCCCGTCTCTCTCGCTCCCCAGCGGCACGGCCGGCACGGCCCACGAGTGCGAGAGAGACGGCGAGGCTGGCGGGCGGCGTGCGTGCGGCCCTTGGGGCCCCGCGGCCAAACGAGAGCGAAATGGCATCCCGGCAACGCCAGGGCAACGCGAAAACGCCTCGGACCGCCGCCGGGTCTCTACGCCCGCCCGGGCGACTATAAACAGCGTTCATTGTTGTATCATTTAGGGCCGGGCGTGTTTTAGTCTAGGCGCTGCCCTGGCCTAGATTGGCGGCGTAATGGACAGTAAAGGTTGGCCACTATCACCCCGCGCCACGCCGCGCCACGCTCGGATTGGGCGTGGCCGGGCGGCCCGGCGTGGGCGGCGTGTCGTTTGGCATGGACGCGTGGAGGTCGAACTTTGAAAGCGGCTGCCGTATCGACTTATCGATTTATCGGACAGAATTAATTAAGCCAGGCATAATGGGGTAGGTAAGAAATTTGCATGACGCCGACCCCGTTGCAAGGCGCCTGCAATCTGCAGTGCAGTCCCACTCACTCACTCACACACACACACATGGACATGCACACGCGCGCGCGCTGAAACTCGCTGCTTTGGCCTGGAGCCCTGCAGAACTGCGGAACATTGCTGGAGTCGCCGCAGTCTCTGGGACTAGGGCTGCGCGGAGTGGCGCGGTGCGCGCGGCTGAGCGCGGCGTGGGCGGAGGGGAGGGGGAGGGGGGAAAGGGGTGAGGGGGAACAGCCCTGCAGGCACCTACTGTTGTTCGCGCTACAGGTCGGGTTGCCCTGTCAAGGTCTTCGCTCTCGCGCTCCGCACAACAGCGCACTCACACTAACTCACAGACACGCCAACACACACGCACACACTCACACGTTGACTATTTAGCGTAGAATTGGAGCGAGGCGAGTGAGGCATTGTGCGCGGATCGGGCGATATTGAGCCCCGGCATTGCTCTGCGTAATGAGCAGAAGGCTGCCGTTCGTTCCGATCGCAAAACGCCAAACGCGCGCGGCAAAATTTGCGCCGCAAAAAAAAAGACACTAAACGGCGCTTCGACCGACTCGCGCGCGCTTTGCTGCATTTTGCTGGTGTGGCGCCACAGTAGGCTGACTCTGTCTCTCTCGCACTCTCGGGCCGCTCCGTGCGGGTGCGAGAGAGACAGGCGACGAAGCATTGAGCCTGCAGGCCGCGGCTGCCGCGGCGACCGCGAGTTTGCTGGCGCGCTCCTGGTTTCCCATAGGGCGGCGTTGGAGGAGAAGGGGCAAGTCAGTCGGCACAGATGTCCATGTCCAGGGGAAAGGTAAGATCGGTGGCGCACGGGGGCAACCATGTCGAGGTGATCCAGCGGCGCGCGCGGGCGGGGTGCTCTGGGCAAGACCAAGATCAAGGAGAGAGACGCGACCCGGGCCCGGCTCGGCCCGCCGTCGCCGACGCGGCCCCGCTCTGGCCGCGCTGCCGCTCCGCTCGAAGCCGCTGCAGGCCAGCCTAGCCTCGGAACGGACTTATGGCGGCAGCAGACTTACTCCGAGAGTCGTTTTCGTCGCTCTGTACCTCTCTCGCACTCATGGGGCGTCCCGTGTAGGTGCGAGAGAGACGGAGCGACGAAAGCGACTCTCGGAACCAGTCTGCAGGGTCAGGCAGAGCCCCGGGTGCTGCTCCACCACTATCCATCCACTACACGCCAGGCACGCGCGGCCGTTCTAGGCGGTCTAGGCTAGTCTGCCGCTCGCATTCCACCGCCACTTGTTGATCACGGCACGGAGCTCCGCGCTAGCGCACCGAGTGCACGGCACTTTACCGGCTGCAGACTCATTCCGAGTGCCCTGTCTCTCTCGCACCCAGGGGCCGCTCCGTGTGGGTGCGAGCGAGATGGAGCGACGACGGCCGCTCGCGTCGCTCCGCTGTGCTCCGCTGTGCTCCGCCCGCAATCTATCGGAGTGAGTGCAAGCACAAGCAGCGAGACACGGGTAGAGGTCAGCGAGTCGTGTGTGCGCGATCGCTTCCTGTTCCGTAGTGCTCGGGGGTGGTGCGGGGCGGGGCGGGGCGGGGGATGCCGGCAGCTTCTTTCCCCTTTCTAGAACTGCCTCTTTGTGTATCTAGCCATCATTACCGCAGCACGAGCGGTGCCTTAATTCACGCGGGGTGAAAAAGAAGCGCGAGCCGCCTCCTTCTTAACCCCTGACCGAAATGACTCGTGTTCGTTAGTCGCGGGGCGGGGCGGGGCGGGGCGCCTAGTCCGCGGGGGGCGCGGCCGGTGGCGGGGCGGGCGGCAACTCGTCGACAGGCTGGCGGGCGCGGCGGACCGCGCGCCGCGCTGCCGCCGCCGCTCCAGTCGCACGTTGGCTCTGGGCGCGCGCGGTCGTGGTCGTGGCGCTGAACCACCTGTCGCTGCTCGCGGACGGGCGACGTCGCGGTCGTGTGCTGGTCAGTGACTCGCGGTCGCCGCGCCGAGGAGCGCGCGTTAGTGCTCGCGAGCCGTGTCGCAGTGCCGCGCCAACAACAACAGCGGTGCTCGGAGTGACTGGAGTGACATGTGACGGATTTAACAGTGGATGCAGTGGCAAGGCAGTGACAACGCCCTTCGTGCCGCTGTGGCTCGCCGTTAGTGCCGGCTGGCCGCCATGCCCGGCGCCGCGTGACAGGTGAGCAGTGGGCCTTGCGCGCCTCACAGTGGGCCAGAAGACCGGTGGAGGCGGACAAAACTCTAGACGCGTTTTGAGCTCCAGAGTCGCAGCAATCCATTGGTGGGGTCACACGTTCAGTTCGAGGCATGTGGAGCTCAAAACGCGTCTAGAGTTTTGGGCGCCTCAACCGGTCTTCTGGCCCACTGTGCGCCGTCTTGCCGTCTTCATGCTGTCTTCCCTGGCCAGTAATGAGGGCGACAGCTCGACCTCGTGTGTCGGCGGGTCGGGTCGGGTCGTCGCGTGTATCGACGGACGACCCGAATAAACGGGTCGAGTCTCCCCTCCCCCTTTTCCCCGGGTCCCCGGACGGCCGCTGGCCCTGCCGGCCCCGGCGGGCGACATCACAACACGCCGAGGGCCGAGGCCCCCTTGCGGCCCTTGCGGCTTACGTAATCCGGGCCGGCGCCTCGCCCAGGCCCCGCGCCCCCGCACCGCCGGCCCGGACATGTTGTCCATGTCCAGGAAAAGGGCGGACTTGGGCTGCCGCAGGACGGCGGCCCCTGGCAGCCCGCACCGGCAGGCTGATTCCGGGCATCGCTCTGTCTCTCTCGCACTCACGGGGCGCCCCGTCAGGGAGCGAGAGAGACGGGCGCGGCGTACGAGCCGTCAGTCACGGGCAGCGCGATCAGCGCGTGGCGCGGCCTGCGCGCGGCCGGCAGGTCACTGCCGTCACGGTTGGGCCTTTACCGTTACCGCGTGATTCAACGGAGTGGAAAGTGCATGTCAGGCGGAGGGAAGCAGGCGAAGCAGGCGGCGAGGGAGTTGCCCTGCGCCTTGCCGCCTTGCCGCCTTTGCCGGCCGGGCTGCGTGCGGGGCTGCGGGGCTTCGCGTCCAGCGCCTCCACATCTCCCAACATCTCCAGCCTCGCGTCGCCTCGGAGGCAGCCGGCATAACTGGCCCTTCTTTCTGCACTGCTGCCACCATGCTGCCACCATGCTGCCACCATGCTGCCGCTTCTGCGGCGTTGGCGTTTCGGCCCGCGTTTACAACGCGCGCCGCGCCGCGACGACAGCAGGAGGGCCGGACCGGCACCCACCGCCTCAGCCCCGCGAGCATCGCGACGCAGTCCGCAGCCTGGTTCAAGGTGGAGCGTGGATAAACGGCTCGACCGCTACGCCTCGCCGCGCCGGCCGGCTGCCCGGTGCGCCCCGATCTGCCCCCCCCCCCCCCCCCCAACCACAGCATGCCGTGGGACTGGTGGACTGGTGGAGCCGCAAACTGGCGCGCGGTGCGGCCCGCGGCCCCCGGCGCCATGGTGCACCGGAGTGCATTCGAAGCGATATTGCAGTGGCGTCACGGGACGCCATTGGACGGAGGAGGCGAGTGGATGCAGCCGGTTGCATGACTCTACATGACGCGAGTGGATGGGAGGGACGAGGAGAGGAGTGCCCAGCGGAACACAAGCTCGGCTTTGAAATTTGAGCCAGGCTCTGGGCTTTGTGCTCTGTGGGTCTCTAGGTCGGCCGAGCGCGCGCGGCCGGGCTTTTGCGCCGAGCAATCGCAACCCTCGCTCCTGTGACGCAATAATGTGGGAAAAATGAAGCAGGTTCGCTTTTCAAAGCGCACGCGTGTGTGTGTGTGTGTGCGTGCGTGTGTGTGCGTGTTCTCCCGCGTTTTGGACCGTGAATGTTGAGTGGCCGGGGTCCGTGTCGAAACGTGTGCCCCGAGCCAGAGTGGCGGTTCAGAGGTTGTCGTGCCGCGCCCCCTGACGGTCCTGGCTCCTCTGACCGTCCTGACTGCTGGCGGGGCTGGCTGACGCGGCCTGACACTCCCGCCCTGCCCCCTGATTGGCCATCTCTCCGACTCCCGACGTGCTTTGCAATAACGCGGGGAAAGGACAAAGAAATGCCTGAAGTGAGGTTACGTCGGTGGTGGCGACGCGAACCGAACGTGTGACCCCACCAATGGATTGCTCTCCGAACGAGGCATCCATTGATGGGGTCACACGCTCGGTTCGAGTCCTGTTTAGCGACTCCGCAGCTCAAAACGCGTCAAGAGTTTTGGCCGCCTCCGCCGGTCTGATGAAGGGTTGGGCTTGATCTGTTGCAGGGGAGTTGTTCGGAAGCCCTGCGGTGACCGTGAGGCAGCCCTGAGGCAACCCTGAGGGCCCCACAGCCAAGCCGGTGGGGGATGCGGTCGAAGCGGCCGGCACGGAGGACGTCGCCGTCGGCACCGACGCTCGGCACGTAGCGCCGCGCGGACAGCGTGGACAGCGTGGACATGACATCGCCGACCATGGAGGTGAGTAACTGCCGATCGCCCGGACTCAATGGACTCAATGCCGCCATGCCGCGGCGGGGACGACCAGCAACCGCAACGATAGCCTCCCTCTCTCTCGCACCCGCGTGCTAGAGGGAAAGCACTGCTCGGAATCCTCAGCGGACTCCGCGCGGAGCTCCTGACTCGCCGAGGTCGGCAACCCGGCGGCACAGCGCGCCGGCGCGTTGCCTACCCCGGCTGGTACGGCGCTCTGCGCTCTCGCTCCGTCACCTGTCACGTCGTGTCACGTCACGGCTGGCTGAGATATAAATCGACTCGACGTTGTCTGCGGTGACTTGAACGCGCGCGGCGGTCGCTGTGAGCCTGCTTGGCCTGCTGCAGCTATGGCGGACAAGACGCCGCCCGACGACGGGGAGAGCCTTCTTTTTCTTCTCCACCAGAAGAGGAAAACTTTGTCGCTCTGTCTCTCTCGCACCCTCATGGCGAGCCCCATAAGTGCGACAGAGACAGAAGCCGGCCCTGCTCGCCCCGCCCCGGCCCGGCCCGCGACGACGAGGAAGAGCGCCGTATTTAGATTAGGGCGCGCTTCATCCGCGTTATGCCTGGCCGTCTGGAGTCTAGCCCTGCAGAACAATGTGCGCGTGGTGTCCGGGTGGTGCCCGGGTGGTGCCCGCCTGCCGTGGCCTGCCGGCCTGTCAGCGCGGCATGGGAATCGGCGGCGGCCCGCTTCCGCCTTCCGCCATGCTCTGTCTCTCTCGCACCTACACGGGACGCCCCGTGAGTGCGAGAGAGACAGAGCGACGTGTTGACCGCCTGTTGCTTCGCATGCTTTGCAGGCCATGCAGGCGTCCCAGCACGTGTACGTCGTCAAGGTGCGCGCGCTGCCGGACCCGGGGCTGCTGTTCCCGTCCGAGCGCCGCTACTCCGCGCTTACAGTGGCGGGGCTGGCCGCGGGGCACGCCCTGCTGGGCTGCGTGGCGCTGCTGCTGGGCGGACTGGCGCTGTCGTGGGACCCGCCGCAAGGTAAGCCTTGAGGGTTCGAACCCCCGCCTCGTCGCCATTTTCGTTTTCTGCAGAGTCCTCTCCTCTGCCGCAGGGTCGTGGGTGGGCCACCTCGGCGCGGGGCTGTGGCTGGGCGCCGCGGCGCTGCTGGCCGCCGTGTCCGGGGCGCTGGCGTGGCGACGCTGGTACGAGGACCACTACATCGCCTGGTTCTTCCGCGCCTCGCTGCTCGCCGCCGTGGTGGCGGCCGCCGGGCTGGTGCTCACGTCGGCCGCCCTGGTGCACCTCCACGAGAACGCGCTCTCCGTGCGCCCCGTCAGCGCCATCCACCCGGCGGACCTGCCCCACCTGCCCCCGCACCTGGCCGCCTACGAGCCGGACCACGACGTCTCCTCCGACGCGGGTAGGTCGCGGGTTCAATCCCCACCCGCGGTCAAGATCCCGGACGGGTGTTTAGCTCAGAGTCGCTAAATGGGACTCGAACCGAACATGTGACCCCACCAATGGATTGCTCTCCGAACGAGGAATCCAGGGTCACACGTCCGGTTCGAGGCCTGTTTAGCGACTCTGGAGGTCAAAACGCGTCTAGAATTTCGGGTGCGCAATGCCTGACCGCGCCGTAATCCTCTCCGTTTCCACAGCGGTCGCCGACGAAGGCAGCGGCGGCGGGTCCTCGTGGCTCGACATCTCTGACCTGCCCCTGCCGGACGCCAACAGCAGCACCATCAGCAGCGGCGGCGTCTTCTCGGACCTGGTGCGCGACCAGGACCACGACCTGGTGGCCGCGGACTCGACGCGCCACGAGGACAAGGAGGTGCCCGGCCGCGACCACGCGGACTCGCACTCCAGTAAGCACCTTCTTCCAGTGCGGTGATTGAGCCGTGGGTTGCTGTTGTGTCACACAGCTTGCTGTCCGCTGTTGCAGGCTTCGCGAGCTTCGCCGGCCAGCCCGAGTGGTCCGTGCTGCGCTGGGTGCCGGTGCCGCTGCCGCCGCGCGCCTCGGCGCAGATCCGCTCGCTGCTGGCCGCCAACGTGCTGGTGGCGTGCTTCCTCGAGCTGCTGTGGGCGCTGCTCGGGGCGCGCCTCGCCTGGCGCGGCATGCGGGCGGCCGACGGCGACCTGGTCCAGGCCGCCGCCCCCGCCGACCACGCCGTCGCCGTGGCCGCGGCCCCCCTCGCCACCCTGGCCGCGTTGGAGCGCGGCGCGGCCGACGGCAAGGTGGACGTCGACACGGACAATTCGGTTGTCTCCGACGGCGAGCTCAAGAAGGCCTGTAAAGTCGCGGACGGAGACAGGATGACGTCATCTTTGCGGAAGAAGAAGAAGCAGCAGCAGCAGGCCAAGAGCGCGGCCAGCCTGCAGAGGCGGCGACCCGCGCCTCAGCTGCCTGAGCTGCACCTCTCCCTGGAGCAGCGCACCATGAACTTGGAGGAGCGGGTGGCGCGCCTCCTCAGCCCCGGCCCCGGCCTCCCCGAACACGGACACTGCGAGCAGCCTCAGCCACAGCAGCCCCGGCCCGACGTCGGCGACGGCCAGGGAGAACCCTCCCCCTAGCCGCCGTGCTCTGGGCTGTAGTCCAACCAGAAAACAAAACCTCTGAGTTCTCGCGGTAGAGGGCCACGGCGGTAGTGGTTCCCGACCGCGAGAACTCGGAGGTCTCAGTTTTTCTGGTAAGAATATAGACACTGAGCGTCTCCTCATGGACTCGACTTTGGAGGAATTTGGTGTGCCAAGCCTTTCGAGCCCGTGTGCCACGTGACGCAACCCACAACTGAAGTTACCAATGAGACTGATCAGAGCGAAGCGCGCCGCTACAAAACCGTGATTTCAAGACAACGAAGATAGTGTATAGAGAGGATGTAAAAAGACGTTCGCAACTTTGCTGGAGTGTTCATTAGCGGATAGGAAAACTAGTTAAGAAAAGTTGTTTTTTTTATTTTGACAATTATTTACATAAAATACATTGTCTGAAATCAACGAAGAATTCAACATGGGATTATATCTAAAGCAGTTCACGTTCTATAATAGATATTAATAAATTACAAAGTATTGAGCTCATGGGCACAACTGAATGCCCAATGTTGGTGTAACTTTCCCTGAGGAATACATGTCTTTAAGTACTCAATTACTTAAATTTGTAAATTTCATTTTAAAAAACACTTAGCCGTTAATATGAGCAATAAATAAATGGTACAAAGAGAACAAGCAGAACCAAAATTATTTTGAATGTGCATGCAAATATTGTTGTTTCCCTTGACACGCATGAACATTGAGTACTACCAGTAACAATGCCATTAAGCAGCCAAGTAGAAAAAAGTGTACAAATGTTTAATTTTCTTTGTAAACTTACAAGACTAGTAACAAACTAATTTCAATATGCTTAAAAAAATAAGACAAAAGGAAGGTGCCAAGTGCTTCAGTGCCACAAAAATAAAACAAACAACGCAAACTTACAAATGTAATGATGCAAAAAAAAAAAAAAATGCTTAGGAGGGTACACACAAGCAAACACGAAGTAAAATGTTCTTAAAACAGTAATTACAGATAACTTTCATGCCTTAAAAAAGTACAGTGTAATCACTTTTCCTGTAAAAAAATGACAAGGATAGGGTTTTTTTTTTAAGAAAACAGCATAAAATACACAACACCCTGAAAAATGACAGCATGATCAACAGTGGAGATCATACTGACAAATGCAAGGATGACACCAACCCATAATATTTAAATTAGGAAGACAATTAAGTAGTTGAGAGCTAATTCAAACTCACAATATTATTGTCATTCAACTGATGATTTAAGGCCCACAAAATAAAAAAGCTTAACCACATTGACTCTTACAAATAGATTGGTCCATGGCATGAGATCTCTCCCAGGTGAGCAAAACTTTTTACTAGAGGTACAATTGAGCAATTCATTAAAATAGGCAAATTAATTCTAAGAACTACTTTGCAAGACACTTGAAATTCCTATCACAGACCCAAAACACTATGGAAGCCCAGTTACATGATTCTTAAATGAATCACACCGAGATGGTAAGTTCATCATAAAATATAAACAGTAAAAAAATAAATGCATCTTACAGCTTGACTTGTTCAAAAACAAGAAATATTTTCAAAAAATAGGGGGAATGTTCATATTTAAAAGCAATGAAATCACACTCTTATTTTCTGTAATATTATGGGGAGAGGCTCCTGCTTGCAACTCAAACTTGACCTCACTTCACTTTGTGTTGTAAAGTGGTGTCTGAGGGCCATCCGCCCTCCGCACAACCCGCAGAAACACTGCATTTCTCAGTGGAATGCCCTGAATCAGCTGACTCAGAGGAGCTGCAGCTTAAAGAGACAGGAGTAGTCCTTGGAGAGACTACTGGTGAACCCTGAGATGCCCGACTCGGTGGTGTCAAAGAAGAGTTTGGACTAAGGGAGGCAAAAGATGGCATAGCTGAACTTATTGGAGTATAACCAGAGGAGGAGAAATAGTCATGATTCAATGCATCTGCAGCACTAATCCGGTCACTGGGCTTGAAGCGTAACATTTTCTGTGGGCAAGGTAAATTAGATTGAAACACTGCCAAAAATAAATGTGCAACTTAAAACATTTCACAAGGACATTTATATTCTTACCTCAAGAACATCAACTCCATTGCTACAAATTTCAGGTACATGGTCTTGCAAACGGGTCTGGAAGTGTTTCAGAAACGAACTTCGGGATAGAGTGACATTATCAGGCCAATCTTCTTCAGATGGTGTGCCCAAAATCCTGTAGTAATCAAACATACGGAAAAGAAATCAATCAACAACTATTTCTACTCGTCTAGTCTAGTCTTTAAGGACTCAGACAACAAAAGTGCTTACTGGAAGATTTTATCAAGTTGATCGCCCTCACTTTGCCCACAGAAAAGAGGAGATCTCCTGAAAAGCTCTGCCATTATACAGCCACAAGACCAAATATCAACTGCGGTGGCATAGCTGCTTCCAAAGAGTACCTCAGGAGATCTATACCACAGAGTAACAACCTGAAAAAATTCTCATATAAGCTTTGATATTTCAAATTGAAAGAAACTTGCTGATTATTTTCCAATACATACCACAGATGTTAATTTCATTTCAAAATCATAGGTCTTTGCCAAACCAAAGTCAGCAAGTTTCACATTGCCACCATTGGTAACTAAAAGATTTTGAGGCTTTAGATCTCGATGTACAATTCTGTTACTGTGAAGAAAGTCAACACCATTCAGTATCTGAAACATTATATCCTAAAGGCAAAGAAAGTAAAAGAGTTAGCAAACATTGTGATAGTGTGAACGCTCTTGAACAAAAAAAAAAAAAAAAGACCAAGAAAAAGGTGGATTGATACCTTGATTCGGCTGGACCCCAGCCCCGGTGGTGGACATCTTTCTATGTATGTTGCTAAGTCCTGGTCGACATGCTCAAAGACAAGGTAGAGAACTAGCTGTTGCTCCTTTTCCATAGTTTGTCCGTGGCAAATGTCCAACAACCTATAGTAAGAAGTAGGAGTTAGATGATTCACTTATTTGATCTTTATCAAACCAGGGAAGTTTCAGTAAAGTAGACACTCACCGCACAATGTTAGGGTGTTCATACTGATCAAGCTGTTTCAAGACAGAAATTTCTCTTAGAGTGTTAAAAGGAACTCCATCTTCAGACAGAGGAACACGCACTTTTTTCAAGGCTACAATATTATTTGGATTTGATCGATCTCTTGCTTTAAAAACTGTTCCATAAGAGCCTGTAGAAATATAAATATACTGTAATTCCATACATTGTGACTATCAAAATAAGATGAAAACTTTTCCAGAATTCCTTGCTGCACAAAAATGCCATCGATTATGCAAAGAAATGAGTCTTACCCACTCCTATCATAGACAACTCTTCGTAGTTGTCATGTCTACGGAGGTTTGCCTCAGCCTGTTGCTCTAACGCCAGAGGAGATGAGCGCGGCATGATTGATAAATTGATTGCAGTAGTGTTCCAAATACATGCATTCTACAGCGGCTGCTGAGCGAAGATGTAGATCTGAAACATGGGAATACATTTATTTATAACATTTAAATCATTTATTACAAAGGAACATATTTGAAATGTCCCTAATCATCAGAAGCACTCCCATAATGACTTTTGAAAAAATTTGAAAGAAGAAAAAAAAGTGTAAAAAAACCTAGTGCACTAAAAAAAATACAGAAATAATTTTTTTTTTCTTGTCTTTTAAAAAAATTATTTGGCGTGCACAATTTACAGTGAACAACCAATAAACCAATCGCTGACCGCACCGCCCGCCGGGGACACTTGTTGATCGCATATTGAGTCTCCATCGCGTCCGTCCACAAGGAGAGAAAATGAAAGTGCAAACTCGACGCGACAAATGAATAAAATCACAGAAATAAAGCGAGTTTTCAGAGAGGAAGAGATCAGATGTTGATTGGCACATGCCAATCAAACACTAGTGCGGTGCAGAGCTAGCGACACAGGAGAGGTTATGCGAAAATCTACGTTTGGTAAATAGGAACAAGCAGAACATGGAATGAGAAGACTGAAATTTTTGTGTTTAATCTCAATCCTGAAACGGCGCAGAAGACAGGATAAGAAAACAAAGGAAAAAGCTTACCACACAGAAACTCATTGTTATAAGTGCCGACCGATATTTAGCACAACAATTTCAGCTCTGATGCCTCTTTATTCACTCGCACACAGCAAGGTAAGTTCAGGCGATGAATGTAAGCATAGCACGAGTAAACTAACTCGATTAGGAAGTCTATTTCTTCCTAAGCTGAACAAAAATTACCTTTTCTTTTGTGCTGGTCAATGAGGCAAAAAAAGTGTCTGTCTGTTTGTGTTCCCGCGGCGGCATGCGTCTTGTACCAAAACTTAAAATGTAATTTCCGAACTGTAGTTCCATCTTTTATTTCTTTCGCCTTCAAGCGCACTGCGTTTTCATCGGGCACTAATCTTTATTAAATATACTCTATACTTAATGATATTTTGAATTTTATACCTCGCTAGAATTTTACATTTTAAGATTTCAGGTAGTGGCATGGTAGTAGGGATGTTTAGTCTGTTAAGTTGGTGAAGCATTCGAAGTCGAAGCTGCAGACAGCTGACAGACAGCAACAAGACTTTTTTGGGTTATTTTGGGACATACACTTTTAGGATGTAAGTATTTCATTGTTGGTGTTCGATTCCTTTTCGATTGCTCTCTCCGTTGTGTGGTTTGTTTTCATGTTTGATTTAGTTTGCTCATTATTTTGAACATATTTCCTGCTCTTGAAATCCTGTTGTTTACGTTTACGAGGACTGTATTCGTCTGTTTGCACTCATCAAACTTAACCCATTAATCTGTTTTGGTAACATTTCAACTGTATGCTTGTGTTAAGGAACCCTCCAATCGACTGTTTTTGTGCTAATCGTGTTAACTAATACCATAATGATGACTGAATATCTGTATAACCTGTATCCAGGCCAGTCCGGATCACTAACTTCAATGACAATCATCTCGCTCAGGACATGACGCTTAAATCTACCAAATCAAAAAGAAAAATGAACAGGGAAACATAACATGCCTGTGTATCTAAATCGCTATAAGCTGAACCTGGCTACTGTATCTCAGGATTCGTTGACGGCACTGTGAGAATGAAATACTTGTTTGTTCAATGATTATGCAGTCAAATCGAAAGCAAGTTTGTGGTCCTGACTCTTTTATTGGTCATTATAGTTATTGCAGCAAGCAGATGTTGATGTAGTCTCTTGCTTGCTTCACTTTCAGGCCTGGCATTCACTCAAGTGTTGGCTTCTTCATGGACTGAGGGCTAGCAAGATGCAGAGCCCAGATGGCTCTGCGCCATCCAGCCCAGCTTTATCAGACAACTGTGAAAACAACTCTCCTGAAGAATACCATAATGTCATAGCACGTAGCCGTTGGAGGATCCTAGCGCAAGCATTGCAAAAATGTGAAGTTGTACCAACCATGCCAAGCTCAGTACGTAGATTTCAAAGCTATGGCCTTGTTTCTGCTTTGCCTCTGGAGAATTTACATGAAGATAGTGCTACTTGGTATGAATACCGTGCCACTATAGGCCAAGATTTGTTTTCTGTTCTCATTCGACACCCCAAGCGTACATTTACCGCCACTGATCTCATGGGGTTCAATAACACTGGCAACATATGTGTATGGCCATCTGAAGAAGTACTTGCTTATTATAGTCTATGTAATCCAAATACTTTTTCTAACAAATCTGTTCTGGAGCTTGGCGGGGGTATGAGCTGTTTGGCAGGCCTTATGATTGGGAAGTATACATCAGCTTCTAAAGTGCTGTTGACCGATGGAAACGTATTTTCTATCAATAATGTTCATCACATTCTAGTAAAAAATGGATTTGGAAACTCTTCTCGAGTTTCATCATCAGTGCTAAAGTGGGGCAAAAGAGCCAACTCCAAAGTAGAATTTTTAACAGAGGAGCTTCAAAGCAAGCCAGCTTCTTTGAAATTTGATGTAATTATATGTGCTGACTGTTTGTTCTTCGATGATGCTCGACAAGATTTAGTGCAGACTATTTTTGATTTTATAGCTGATGATGGAATAGCACTTTTGACTGCCCCAAGAAGAGCTGACACTCTAGATAAATTTTATGACAAGGCTTGCAATGCTGGGTTTATTTGCAACCTTCAAGAAATTTATAATGATCAAATATGGGATAGACATTTGCACTTAAAAGCCAACCATGGTGAAAGTTACAATGAAAATATTCATTATCCTCTTTTGCTACAACTTAAGAAAATGTCTTTTTACAACTCGCATCAGGTGGATAAGAGTGAAAGTGTAAGTTAGAGACATATTTTGACTGGTAGTTATCTGTAACCATACAAATTACTCTAGTCCTCAAGATGGTCAATTTACTCTGATCAGGGTCTGTTAAATTAATTATCTCATATGATGTACCGTACTAAGCTCCCAAATGGCAGCTTTTATTTATTGCCTTTTAGTTAGTGCTCCAAGACCTCTTCAAGATATTTTTTTTGTAATCTAGTCATTAAATTTTACCAGGGTTGATATATATCCCATTTGTTGGGAAACAAGGTGAAGACTGCTCTTCACATTTTTATGTGTGTAAACTGTAAGACTTTCTGGTGCCAAATACAGAACTAAAGCAACTGTTTTAACGAATCCTAGTCTAAGTTGAGTTCCTGTGATTTAAAAAAATTAAATTATATGTGTACTTTATACATGTATATATTTATTGGAATCTCAGCACCTCATCTAAATTAATAATGTTGATTTAATGTCTGTCTTTATGTTTATTGTTGCAATGTTTGTTACCTATATGATTGCTGGTTTCGGTGTTGTTGAGTTCTCTTGTACTTTTAGGTGCTTTAGTTTTACTAAGGACAAAAGGGGCTAGTTTTATTAAATTTTACACGTGTACAAAAATGTGTAACCAGATTCCTAGTCTTCCTTTGATATTCTCATGCAAAGTAGAAAACAAATTGCTAGTTTTCTTTCTCATGTTATGTCAATTTGATTGTCTACCTAAAGGATGCAGGAGCAGGAATTTGTTCATTTCCATTTGTTTGTGGACAGACACTCAATGAGCAAATGTAGGTGCAAGAAGTTTGTTAAATTTTAATAAAGACCAACTATACCTTCCTGCCAGTGTTTCTGTCTCCACTTTCCCAACAGACTTAACTTCTTAATGCAAGGTTTTAAAAGTATTAATATTTAAGTGTTTCTCTTCCTTGCTCATTTTCAGGGCAGATGTTTGGAGGTCTCAGCCTAGGAAACAATGTGACTTCTGCAAATGTTGGATAGCAGACAATAAACCTGTGAGTATACCACCAGTTTTTAAAATGAATACTGGAAGAAAAATAGAACACAGTAATCTGTTTGTTTATCTAAATAGTTAAGGTTCTTTAATGTTTGTTTCAGTCTATTGCATTCCATGAAAGTGGGAAAAAACATAAAGAAAATGTTGCCAAAAGGCTTTCTGAAATCAGTAAGAAAAGTGCCAAAGATGCAAAGCAACAACTACAGATGGACAAGGAAATCCAGAAAATGGAAGAGGTATGCATTTGTATTGTATTTTTACATCTGGAGTTTCAATCAAATTTCCCAAGTATGTTGTTATGAATTTTTCCTTTATAGGCTGCTTTGAGAGCATACATGAAAGATATCCAGGGTAGTGGAGATTTTACATCTCAGCTTGTGCTTGAAGGGCTTGAGCAAAAACAGAGAGCTGCAGATGAGGCAGCTGAGAAGCAGGCTGAGGCTAAACAAGCAAGAGAAGCGGCAAAGGCACGAGAAAAAATTGATTTGGAGCTTAAAAGGAAAAGGGTGAAGGAGAAGGCAAAGGCTACAAAATGGCACGAAGCTAGGTCAGATGAAGGCTACTCTTACTATTGGCATGTTGACACAAACGGTAAGTATTCTTGACTCTGCTTGACACTCCTTGCTCAATACACTTTTGTAGTCAGTATATTTCTCATTCCTCTGTTCACAGAAACAAAATGGGAACCGCCTGCTGATGGGTACATCTCTATTGCTGATCAGAAAGTTCTTGAAGAAGCTGAGAAAGCTAAAGCAGAAGTAAATGTGCCAGGTAAAAAAGGTAAGGGTAAACACTTCTCCGGTGGCAAGAAGAGGAAACCTGAAGATAGTGGTGCTCCTCCTAGTGCAACCAAAAAAATGGTTCCTGAAGCAAAAGCCGCTGCCTCTTCAAGTAAAGCAGAAAAATTACCCAAGAATATTCCAACTATGGGCCCAGCTCCTAAGCCAAATCCTTACGGGTTGTGGAAGTCAATTGAAAAAAAGTAAGTCTTTCTGCATGTAAAAGAAATTTTGGGAAAAGTTTGTGGTACTTCTTATTAATATTGGCCCCTAATTTCCAGGGTTGAAGTTGAACCGGTTGACTTAGAATTGCCCTCCCAGCAACAGGCAGAAATTAAAGTGCCAGCTCTTGTAGATGACCGTCCAAAAATCAAATTTCACGAGAAGAAAATATCACGACCTATTGTTGATGATGATGCATCAACAAGTCAACCTACATTTACAGGTTTCAAGAAAAAAGGAAACTTCCGGGGCAACACAAGGCAGCGACTAGATACAGATGATTAAGAATCATTTCATTCATTATTTAATTCCTTAGACTATAAGAGACATTTTTGCTTATTTTTTTTTCAAGTACAAGTAAATAATTACTTAAACCATAGTGATCTTCTTGTGACTTTGGAAGGAACAATAGGTGAAAAAAAGAAGAAAAGAGGTTTATAAAGAACTTTGCCCATACACCAAGGTATATTTCAGGTACTGACCCTATATTACAATCTCAAACATGCAACAACAAATGGGATTCATTACTCACTCACATAATTTTATGTCAATGAGGTAGTTAGCTACAAGAAAATAATGAGACTATAACACTGCAAGGACTTGTGGGCTGGCAATGAAATGGAATGGACCCACCCACTCACATTGAATAGAAAACAATTAATACTGTAAGTACATCATGAGAAGATAAACAATTTGGTACTCTCATGTGTACAAGAGAATAGTCTTGTTACATGGACCTTGTGTCCACAGTCTTGATGTGAAATCTCACTAATTGTGAGTCTCACTGGCAGTCCTTTTCTTGTTCTGGAGGACAAAAAGGAGGAGAGTGGTTAAAAATTGAAGCAAGACATAACATGACCACATGAGGTATGATGCTCAATCTGCTCTTAGGCAATTGACTTACCCCCTTTCCCTTGCCATCAGTTGCACTTAAAGCATGAACTTTAGAACGCTCCTGCTCAAGTTGGACATGAAGATTTGCCACTTCAGCAGTGAGTTCATCTTTAACAACCTGAAGTTTATCCAGCTGGACCAGTATCTCAGCTTTGTCTTTGACTGAAAAATGCATGACAAATTAATTTCACAGTAAGTTAAAAGTTAATTGGACAGTTCATCCTAAACAGAAATAACTACCTTCAGATTGACCTATGATTGAACATAATTTCTTGTTGCGGGATTTCACTTTAAGAAGATCTTCCTTGACTTGAGCCAATTCCTCCTTTAAGGATGCAATTTCAGCATCTCTTTCTTCTAACTTAACTTGATATTGAGCAATGGAAATTGCTTCATCTAGGAAAGGCTGTATGACAAACAAAAGCAAATAAATCTTATGTATATATTGTGGTGTTGGTTCCATAAATATGCCATGATACCAACCTCTCTTTCTTTGATTTTTCTTTTCATTTGTTCCCTTTTAATTACTTCTTTAGCCTCTTCTTTAATCTTATTGAAAAATTCTGGATCATCAACAGCTGCAGCGCCATTTTCACAAGGTTCTTGTTCAATTCCATTTTCAGAATTTTCCTGCGCCACAATAATGCTACCTTAGTTATACTTGACGGAATAAGGCATAAGGTTTGAATGTTAGAAACCAGGAACACTTCTATGGATAATTTAAGTAACATACCTGCATATTATTAAATTCGTCAAGAGACATGGCTTTTGATTTTTTCTTTTTACCGGCAACAGATGCTAACTTTTTCTCTGCTTCCAGTTCCTTCTTGGTTCGTTCATAAAAGTCTTTATTCTGTTCAAATTCTAATTTGGACTGAAGAATTGCCTCTTGCAGTTCCCCTTCATAGTTTTCATCTACATACTGAAGCACATACAACCATTTGTCAGTTATACAGACAGTAACGTCATTATTCTGTTGATATTTGAGAGTCACACAGAAAGAAACTCACCTTTGCGTCTTTCTGTTTCCATTCCTCCCACTGCTCTGCAGTCGCTGCTTTGACTTTGGATGTTTTACCCTTACCCTTTGAGTTGGTACTCTGAAAGAGAGAACAATATGTTAGTTTTTAAATGTATTAATCGCATGGTGTGGCATAGTCACTGTTCACACAAGGGGAATTCCAATCTTGCAGAAGCACAATTTTCTCAAAGAATAAATCAAAACATACTGCAGGATAAGTGGGAATATGGGAACATGCAATACTTCAGCTTCCTCTAAAGGAGTTTTCAGTCATCAAACCTGTCCATTTTGAGCAGCTCCTGGCTTTTTGTTGTTCTTGGCTGGACCACCAGCAGCTTTGTTCTGGCTGGGGTTGGGTTTCTTGCCATCGGTTTTAGATTTTTCAACCCTCTTCTTGACAGGGGTTTTGGGTTGATCTTCGCCCTCAATCTTGAGCACTGAAAACCGCGACGCAACGCCCAACATCTTAGCAGTAAGAGGGAAACAACCGCAGGCCAAATTCGGACTGATGTGCCGTGCGTAACCTCACGCGACGATGTTGGAGGAACTGAGACAGGAGGTGCACACAGTTCTCGCCCAGTTACAGACCTGCTAAGAAAACAGAGTCACGAAGACGCAGTTAGAGATGGACTGGATTGCCACGAGCAGGGACGAGCCGACGATGGAAACATGAGCAAAATTGTACGAACCACCACAGAACAACAAAGGGTCCGGTTGGCCTGGCCGCTATTTTAGGCAACGACTGAGCCGCACGGCCAAACTCCTCCACGCCTTCAGGCCGGCTGAATGGTTTGTCGGATGCGAAGGCTGCAGCCGATCGCCAGGTCACAGTGCGCCGATCAGAGACGGGGGTAGGAACTTAATTCCAACACAAGTAGAACAAGCATTCAACTTCTCAGGAGAGAGGAGAGCACGGAACAAGTGTTGTGTTGTTGTTGTTCAACATGAGAGGGTTGAGGAGGTGTGGGAGTGTGGGAACCCCCCTCCCCTTTGACACTTCCCCCGCTCAAACATCCTAGACGGAGTCTTCGGCAATTTTTCATAATTGGTTAACAAGCGCGGGAATTATGGCGGCAAGGTACTGTTGATTTGATATGTGTTTCATTTCGGATATTTTCGAATTGATTTATCTTCACATTGTAATAGAAACTTGCATTTTCGTTTTTGTTTCAATCTCTTATCTCTTTCTTTTAGATGGTTGACACGTGTCTCTTCTTTGAGTGCATTTCTGTGCCTCATGCCATCATTTATAACCTGCATGTTCTATGTAGATGTCTTCATAAATAATCTTGTGGTCTTCCACCTTGATCTTTATTACAGATACTGTAGAAGCTCAGACGAAGTTCTCTCTGTCTTAAATAATGCCAAGGTCCAGGAAAAAGATTTGACATCTATCACCCAAGTTCTAAGCTTTCCAGAACCAAGCGAACTTGATGAAAATTTAGTCCTTCTGGAGCTTGACAATGCTCTTCTAGATTTGATGAACCAGGGCGAAAGGTATGACAGACCACATTTGTCTTTTGGTTTGAGTCTTAACATTTGCGTCTCATTCTAGTTGTATTATGTTTAGCTTGGTCTTCAGAGGCGACAAAAATGAAAGTGCCGTTATGTGCACCAAAAACAGAACTTTTGATGTAAAAGTTGCAGAAATTTCAAATGCTCTAGCTCTTGTACCTGAAATCCTTTGGGGTGGAGATACCAAATCCAACTCATCTCATGAAGAAAGAACTTTAAGCAACAAATGTGTAAGAAAGTTAATCAACTTTGATCAGCTTAGTGAGAATAGCTATGAGAACTATTGATCATAATCATTCTCCTTAATTTGCTTATTCTAGGTCGCTAAGATATTTTATGAGTACCTTGAAGTGCGTCCCTGCGGACCACGTCTTCAAAAGTTACGATCATTGTTGGATAAGGGACAGTACAGTGGTCCTGAATATGAAAGTGAAGTGCAGGACAGTGGAGTAAAATTGTACACACTTCATGACCTACTTCACTGTATTCAAGCCAGTGAGGAAGAGCTTTTGACCGCTCTCAAAGAGAATTTTGTCTGTTGCATTAATGGTAGGAAGAATATTTTGAATTGTTACTGCATATATAAGAAAATAAAATTTCTTTGGCTGATATGGCATAACTTTTCTGTATATTGTTGTTTTTGCCTACAGGTCACTGGCGTTTCCTGGAATTTAATTATCATTTTCGTGTACTCTCTTTAATTCTGGGACTTGTAGATGAAAATTCTTGGCCTTTGAATGGTGTTGTCCGGGGTGAAGTTCTAGAAACATTAAGCGATGTTGTTCCTACTGTAATTCTGGATCATTTACTTGATTGGTACTGCACCGAAAACTCAGACGGTATGAATATTTCTTTTCGATTGAGTGCAAATAATACTTGGGAATGTGAATCTTATTTTACCATTACTTTTGAACTGTTTCAGGGCTAACTTGTACTTTACGTGATGACAGAATCTGTAGATATCTTGGTGAGGTCCTCCTGAGACCAGCAGGGAAATTCAATTTACGCGATTTTCTTTCTGCATGGCAACAAAGTGTGCCAGAAGGTAGTCCCCTTATCTTTCTCAAATTAAAATATACTATAACAAGTTGTTTTTGAGTTGATATTTTTATTTTCCAGGAATGGTGACTGATATGAAATACCTGGAGGGAGTAGCTATTAAAGACATCTCATGCCAGCCTCAAGTTGTAAGATTTTTTCCAGAATGGGAGCTACCTGAAGACATAGCAGAAAGATTTAGGATTTTGTTTCATACAAGAGAGAAATGGACCATTGATGATATACGTCCTTATGTCGAGTAAGATACCTTACCACTGCAAAGTTAATTGATTTCTGTAGTTCACCATGTAATAAAATTGTTTTCCTCCAGGCGTCTAACAACTAACAAGATGAATGTCAATGCACTTCTTACCAAATATGCAAGAGCTTCAACATTGAATGGTGTTAAGCTGTACAGTGCTCGTCATGGAAAATAAGGCTTATGTTAAGTCAGACATACTTCAATAACTTTTAAGAATTAGCACTTATATAGATATAAAAAAAAACAATTAAAATAGTATATTTAAGTACACATTAGAATTTTATTTGTACTTTGGTGCATCATATCCTATTACTATGGCTGAGCAGCTTGAACAACTAACAGCCCACAGGCTGTTTCCAGTTTTTGATTCCTATTTCACTGATGAACCACTAAAAAACAAACAGTACAATGTAATGGGAATAGGTTCAAGAATTAAATTAGCAAAGAAGCACAACCAATAGAATCACACTGGGAACCTATCCTCTGAAAACATTTCAAGATACCAATCGCAAATAAAGTACAGCTTCAATAAAAATATCCAACATTTCTCAAAGACTAACATACAAACTAAAAGAAGAAAACTAAAACAGAATGCACGACACATACTAAATTACAGGCAGGCCCATAACGCACAGTGCCTAAATCAGATAAATTAACAGTCTTAGCATTGTCTTTTTGATCTGTCTACTGAACAGGTTTGGGTCGCAGTGTATGAGAAAGACAGCTTTTATTTTCAAATGAATGAGTTAGTTGGAGGTTTGTCTTTTAAATGGAATGGATGTTGACATGACTAGAATAATTAGTCTCAAAGAGAAAATCAATTTCAATTTCCACTACATAGGCATAACAAATTTGAATGAACTTTAAGCTACATTTATCACAATTATTCAAGATCATCTACATCAGGGGGTAACCTGTTGGCTATAGCTTTCTGTATATTTTCCCCGTAGAGGGGAAAACGGTAAATAATCTGTCAAAGCCTGGTCTTCTGGAGGAAAAGACAAATTTAACATTTACCTACACTGGCCTCATAGATCGTTTGATTTCATCATACCTGAAACAGAAAAGATGTATCAGATGATTTAGGCTACAAGACTATGCACCTGTTATAATTGGATTGCATTATAAACTTATGAACTTACTTTTTCACTTTATCAGGGATACTAGCATGTTCTAATGGCAGAAGGTCATAAAGTTCTTCAAGTGAGTTTACAAACCTTAGTTTTCTGCTAAACTTTGAACTGGAAATAAAGGTTGCAATGAGTACGGAGTAAGTGGGAGAGGAAGTCTCAGATGGTTTGAATACTGTATTGTACCTTATGAAGGGTCTAGTCATCACCACAAGTGTTTTGAGCCAAAATGTGGGATGTACAATGTACAGTCCTTGAAGTGTTTTCCGAAGCCTTCTGTCAATAAGTTGGTAGCATCTTTTTATCCATGAAAATGTTGGAATCACACTTCGTCGAGTGGCACCATGAAGGAAAATTAAAACATAATCTTCTGTTATCAGTTGATCTAGCGTAGTAAGAACATACCTGCAATCATGTTTTCATAAGACCCAGTCCCTTTAATTAATGAAAGAATAATGACTCAAATACAGTGTTTCAAAAAAAAATTTCCGGTAGTGCTTACAGAAATAAATTATCCATGACATAATCATAATCCACTCGGCTTCTATCTGGTAGGAAACATGCACTGAACACAATTATGGCATTGTGACATCCTGCAGATAAATAGCCACCATGAGAAAGAACCTGCAAAGAGAAAAATTAACTTCAGTTTGAAAAGCAAACTCCATCTTCTCATCACTTGTGGATGGAACTGGAGCCTACCCTCTTATATGGTTCGATAACTTTCATATCAATGCGCCGCTCTTCGCCTGCTACAGTCACTGTCCTCCAATGCCTTGCTTCACTACGTTCCTCAGCAGCAGTGAGCTCTGGTATAGCTTCTGGCGTCCTGTCTTCAGCATCGTCAAGGCCTGAGCAGAATAGCATAAGCTTCCATAAAGCAAAGTTTTATTATCATATACAGTATTGGTGAATCAAAACCTTCTTCTTACATTCCAAAATTGAATCCTCCAACTCATCAGGAGAGTCCATTTCGGGCATGAAGGTATCATCAAGTTCAGTGTCACTTCCACCAGGTGAACCAGAAGAATCACGGGCAGTATACATCTGTTCTGTTAAGGTTGTATCTGTTGCAGTATCTGTGTCTGTTGCAATTGAACTGAGCACATCAGCTGTAACTTTAATTTTTCTTCGTCTACTGAGGCTTGAGCCAGGGGAAGGCCCAGTGCCTTGATACAGGGGATCTACAAGAAAATGTTTAAGAGTCATGGACCGAACAACAAACCCCTACTCAGACAAATCGAGGATCTTTAAATTGATATACCTTTCTTTAGTTTCACATTGTTGCAGTCAGCAGATAAATAGGCTTGATACATTGATCTATCTTCTTCATCTGGTGATCTGTCATAGCAGACTGAAATTTCTGCAATCAAAGAAAATTTACAGTAGCATTCAAGGATTTTTTTAACCACTCATCATCTAGACCAAAGGAGTGAAACACAATCTGACCTGAACCTGACATAGGAGAACTGTATTCCAAAGGTAGAGGAACACCTGATGCCTCAAGAGTTTGCCGTAACTCTTGAGGGCTTTTAGGAAAAGTAACTGCAAAAATATAGAGAAAATTAAAAAGATTGCTGGGTATATTATGAACACATCCAAGATAAAAATCAATTCGCTACCTGTTTCCACTTTATAGGCCTCAAGTGGTGGAAGTTCAAGGTCTAGACTTTCCAGGCTAAGGGCAGAATCTTCACGTTTCCTTGCCTCTAACCTAGGATCATCATTAAGCTTTGGATCGATGCTTGGGCGGGAAAAGGCTGCTAAAGCAACACCCTTTGGCATCATTGCATATTTAGTTATGGTTTCTAACTCATCATCATCCACATTCTTCAAAGGGTGGTCATTAGTAGTATCTCTTCGGACGAGGAACGGTTCAGCCTGATCTTCAACTGAAGGAGATGTCTCAGGCGTTCTGAAGGCATGACTACCGTCCACAGCAGCCATCTGAATAAAAGAATACAAAGGAACAGTTTGAAAAAATTAGGTCAGCTGGTTTCATGCCAATTTATAGTCTGCATTTAAGAAAAAATATTGCAGCAATGTGATTTAAATTGTGGTATTTTCAGTAGTAAAGGTTGCGGGAGAGGTTTTAGAATGAGTAAACGCCATCATCACTTGACTCGCACAACAACTACTGACAGATGCACAGAAAAGTTGCCACAGCAGTTCTTTAGAAAATGTATGTGCTTTCAGAAAAATTACAGTATGAGATTTAAAGAAATGATGCTACCGCTTCTCCATGATCAGGAAACCAACATAGATGGAATTTTTAAAGTAACTTGTCATATATGCAAACAAAAGCCAGGTTATAATTCGAATGAGCACAAGAAGTGTGTTTCCGAACTTTAAGAATGTTGGGGCATGAAATGAAAGCTAACTAACAATAAAATAATTGGATAAACAACCCACTGTTTGGCTTCTTGGGAAAAAAAATCACGTTCAGAATCGAGTTTTTCAATGTCTATCATTGCACTAGCTAAACCAAATTAGGAAGTGTCGAAAGTGAAAAAATTTAAGTAACTTACTTTAAACTCAAACTTCAGCGTAAAAGCTAATCCATTCAATCTTTCTTTCCTTCAAAATGACAGAAGTCACAGGTTTTTGCTTTTTGACAGCTCGCACCCCTCCCCTCTGCTGCACGCAACTTCGATAAATCGATCTTAGAGCCGCGTTAGAATTAGTGCCAACCTAACATGTTTTGAGGATTCTAGAAGTGATTTCGAGTTAAAAAAAGAAATAACTCTCAAGAAAGCAGAAACGAAGGATATCGAGGCATTTTCAAGAAATTAGTTAGGCAGTATGTATTTCCAAAGTCCCGGAAAGTAATTAAAAGAAAAAAATGCAGTTTTTTCCTGGCCTACCGCTGCCAACATTCAAAATGAAAGTAGGGAATGCCTCCCACCACTTATTCACCAAGAGGTAGCGATTTGGAATTCATTCATTCATTTCTATGAACGCATCCCATTAAGATATCATCGGTCGTTGTTGACAAAATGGGGAATCTTCAAGATATGCTAGAAATTTTGTTTGATGTTTCAAGAAATTATTTCAATAAAATGAGATATCATGTTCTCCATGGTTCATTTCAGGAACAACCAGAAAATTCAGTGATGAATCTTTCGATGTCAAAATGATGCCCATCGTGACATTGATTTAAGACAAACGGGATTCTAGTAACCATGTATGTGCAGAGCATCGAAAATGTTGAAATGAATTCTTGTGTGTGTACATGGTTGCCATGGTGACTAGCTTATTACTTTGGTATGAAAGGTGATTTCTTGATATTTGCCAGAAGCAATGGATAGGAAATCAGAAGATGAGGAGCAAGAAGACAGTAGATTACTTGTTGATGAACTGAAGAATATGGACCAGAAAGAGAGGAATGTAGACATGGTGGACAATGGTCCGTCCACTTCTCAAAACCATGGTTTTGATGGAAGAACAGGCCTTGATCCTCAAAGCACTGCAAGAGGTGGAGAGGGATTCAGTCACAGAATGGCCCCTGTGAATGACAGTGATAGAAGAGAAGACACAATTCCACCAGCATTATTAGAGAACATGAATCGAGAGCCTGAACATGACAAGTTTCAAAAGGAGGGATCAGGAGACAATGGAGGAAACCCACATGTACTTGATCCTGACAACCCCCTCATGATGAAGTTCCAAAAGGCTTTAAAAGAGCTTTTGCAGAAACGGCTCAGTAAACTTGATCAAGAAGTATCTGAATTGGTAAAATTATTTCTTTTGTCTGTTCCCTGTTGTTTACATTTTTCACCATAATTCATTTGCTCTCAATTTCAAACAGGATAGCAATTTGAAAGCCAAGGCAAAAGAGAGAGAAGATCTGGGAGTAAATCTCTTCAACCTCCAAGAAGAAGTTGCTCATAGCCAGAGGCAGTTGGCATCTTACAGAAAATCACTTGCTGAGTTTGAGGAGACTCGTGCTAACTTAGAAAAGGAGTTAAAAACTCTTAACAACGTTCACAAGGCAGAAGCACAAAAAATTTCAGACATCCAAAAACAAGGTATAAATTACTGAAAAATTTAAGCCATTTTAGCTGACACAAAAATAAATATAAATCATCATAATTTTTGATCTTATTTTCAGAGGACAAAATGCGTCTTGAGATAGAGATTTTGAAAAGTGTTGAATGGCAATTAAAGCAATGGGAGTCCGAATACAACTCAGAACTGTCAGTATCACAAAGAATAGCAGACAAAACTGAACAGCAGAAAGAAGAAATGGCAAAAGAAAAGCAAAAGCAGGTAGTAGAAATGTGCAATACGTACTATTTCAATATTAAGTGAATGACTTACCAAGCCTCCTCTTTCTTCAATAGGACATACTTCTGTTAAAACTGAGGCAAGCTGTGCTTGGTTTGGAAAGCAAGCGAGAGCAGTTAAAAGCCCAGAGAGAGGTCAAGTTGCAACAACAGGAAAGTCTTCGCAGGACAATAGCTGAAGGCTCAGCAGATCTAGAAGCACTACAAAATGAGCAAGTTCGCTTGACTCGAATATGGAATGGAGTAGTGGTTAATTTACAACAAAGAGATAGAGTTTACAATAATGTTCAAAAAGATTTGAAGTAAGTCGAGAGATTCAGTTTCAAAACTCTTTTTAATTTCTGCCTGTTTTAAAGTTGTGTTTTATTCAATACAGAAAAGCTAAGGAAGCATTTCAGCTAATGATCTCAGAAATTGAGAGCTACAAAAGAATAGCTAAGCTTGAAATGATTGAAAATGAAAAAATAATGGGCGTTCTTGGTCGGCTTGAAACAGAATACAATGATCTAGTGAAAAGTTACTACAAAAACAAGGAACGGATTTCAGAAATAGAAGATGACTATAGTTCTGTTTCTGAAATGGTTAAGAAAACTGAGGATAATTTGCGCTCCACACAAATGGTAAAGCTTGCCCTCCATTTTTGTGACTGATGAAATAGAAGGAAGTTTTGGAGAAAATGTTCTCACAAAGTCACAGGAAGCAACTGATCAAATTTAACATGTTACTTCACAGGATGGCAAGGTTTTGTCTCAACAGAGCCTCTACCAACAAAGAGAATTGGAGCATCTAACACAAAAAAAAATTTCATTAGAAATGCAAATTCTAGAGAAGCTTCAAGACCAAAGCAAGCATGACAAGGCTTTTCAACACTTGGCTCGTTCAATCAAAAGTCTTAAAGACAACAACAAACAGCAGGTATAAGCCCTTCTCATAATATTGATATTAATTCTATTATGATCATGTGCCTATACACTACAACCAAAGAAATTTTCCATGTAACAGGAAATGGCTTTTATAATGATGGAGAATCAAATAGCTAAAACAATGGTAGAAATAGAGAAAACTAGAGGTGCTGCTGTATACAATGAAAACCTATTGAGGGAGGCAAGTTTAGAGGCAGAGAAATATGCTAATGAATTATTGCAGCTAGAAGCTACTGTTAAACGAAACACACACATAATGGAAAGCAAAATGCAGTTAATAGATCAGCTCTCTAAAAAACTGGATAGTATTCTTGCTCGTTCTGGGGTAAGTATTTGGTTTGAAATGTAATGAAATTTTTTGTATTGAACAAATGTAATAAACTCCTTGCTTATCTAAAAGTCGACAGAGGAAAGCCCTCAGCAGGTTCGAATCAAAGCCATAGAAACTGAAATAGAAGAAAACACCCAAGAAGCTGAAAAGAAACAAGCATTTTGGTTGCGGCTCCAGTCCCACATAGTGAGACTTACTGAGGAGAGACAAACACAGCTGCAACAGCTCAATTTACTATACAAGCGTAAGTTCATACACCTTTGAAACTGAATTTGTTTTGTGAAATCAATTTGAAAATTAACATTCCTTTCACCATTTTTCTAAAGAGGTGCATATTTTAACTCAGAGGTCTCTGAAAATTGAGTATGAAACTGAAAAGCACAACAAAGGAAAGAAAGATGTTGAACACCAACTACATGAGCTGGAGATTTCTCTTCATAAAATGACGGTTGGCCTGCACAACAAGAGAGGATACAAGGAACTCCTCGACAAAGAAAATCTTGTCATCCAAACAGAAGCTTTAGGTCTTTTGAAGGTATTGATACTTGAAGTTATAAGGTGAAATGTAGTTTAGAAATAAGCAATAAACATGCAAATATATGGGTATGTTAAGGATCTGGAGCGAGAAAATGTAGAACAAGAAGAGGACCTAACTAATTTAGAGGAAAGTAACCTATCACTTAATCAAGAAATTCTAGATTTGAAGCGGGAATGTTTGGCTTGGGAAAAGAAAATTATTCTGGCTTCTGAAACAAAACAAATGAATGAAGAAGATAACAAAGCCAATGGGGAACTCGGTCAGATGAGGGTTGAAATTCACAGAATGGATGTAAGTAACAAATGGAAAAACTTCAAAAGTAAATCATGATTTTCAAAGGTACAATTTGTTTTGTAAACAACAAATAAAATCCCATCACAATTTTAGGTGAGATTCTCGCACCTTAGAAAAGTACAGGAAACCCTTGTAAAAGATTTGGAGCACTGCATTATGAGAAGAGAATCCCTGATAGATGAAGCAGACGCCAGAGAAAAAAGATCGGTTGGAAACCATGGAGCTGTTAGCAACCGAATAGTTTTTGAACGCAAATTAGAAAATCTTTCGAATAGAAAGAAACAAGCTAAGATGGTAATTTCCATACTTCCTTAATTTTTGCAAGTACTCAAGTTGATGTATTGAGAGTTAATGGTTTTAACTATTTTCACAGGAAGCCAAACAAATTTCTAATCAATTGGAAAATGAGCTCCCCAAAGAGTTATCACAGCTAAATGCGTCCCTTGAAGAGACTGAGAAAGCATTGCAAAGAGAAGAGCAGGCAGTTGCAGATGGAAAAAGAAAAGTTGAGGAAGCTCATTTACTAAAACAACAGGTGGGAGCAGTTTTGATCCAAATTAAATCTTTGAGGAACAAAGAGACACTTAATATATTTTTACAGAAGCTGGAAATGCTAATTCGACTACAGAAGAAAGTTCGTTTGTACAACAAAGTGAAGGAGGGGAAACACAGATTACTGTTCCGGTCTGAATCAGCTATAGATGCTGAGATGTATAAGCAGCGCACAGTGTCCAGTGACCTCCTGGAATTAACAGCAGTTTTGCAACAGCATTTTCCTCCCCTGCAAATGCAGATTCTTCGTTTGAATAACACACTGCAATCATCAAATGGCCAGTAAATCAAAAATTCATTAAAATTTTTACTGGCATGATGGACATTGGGACATTTGGGATAGGTGTATGACAAGTAAAGGCACCTCTAGAGTTCTATCTGTATACTTTATGGAGTATGTAAGCGAACATCCATGTGATTTACACTTCATTTACACTTGATCACATACTAACAGATAAATATAGATTTTTGTAAGTTTTCCAAAGTGAGCCACATGTCTCCACAAAGATAATTATGTCAAACCCATTCAACTAGGTAAAAGTTCTTCTTTCCTGAAAAAAAAAAAAGCAACACTTAAGGAAAGAAATTCTTATAGCAAGGAATTGAGGGATTAAATTTAAAGAAATTGCTTACCCACTCGCAGGAGTGAAAAATTACTAGGTAGGATGTGTGAAACTTGAAAGACTTCATCAGGATTACGTGATTTTTGATAATTCACAGTGAAACCTCCAGCAGAAATTATTCTTCTTGCATCACCTACACAAAAAATTCTCATTTATATCAAGAGAAATAATATTGAACTCTGCAGAGGTGAAAGTCTGCTTAACTTACTCTCAGTCGGAAAGCATCCAGCTGCTGTGCTTACATCCACAAAAGTCATACCAGGTTGTAAAATCATTTTTTTCAAAGGTGCTCCACGAAAAACCTGCAAGGCTTGCTCTGAGGTAAGCTCAGCTAATTTGTTTGGATCTGAGCCATGCAATAAAGTTGATGTTAACTGAGCCATTTTTAAACCTTCCTCTTCAAGAGAGAAAAAAAAAGTATCCAGTAAAATTTGCATGTGCACATAGCAGATCATTGTCATATGTCACATTGATAACATACCTCCATGTACAAGGGTAGTGACATCTTGAGCTAAAACTTTTTGTGCTATCCATTTTGATGGTTCTTGCTAAAACAATATAAGATTTGTTAGGACAAATGTAATAGAGCAGTCAAACAACACAAGGTTTATATATTTTAATAAATTGCAATGACAATGAACTGTTCTTAAACTAAATTGACTTATAGAATAAAAGATTCTACTAACCTTGTGCTTGTCCATTATCTCCTTTATCTCTCGTAATGTATTGAAAGTAAAAAGCTTCAATAACTGTTCCACATCAGCATCTGGTGTTCGCACAAAAAATTGGTATAAGTCATAAGGGGATGTTTTTACTGAAGAAAGCCACACTGCATTGCCGGCTGATTTTCCAAATTTGTCCCCGGCTTCCGATTTTATTAGGGGAAGAGTAATGCCTGATAACAGAAAGATTATAGGGAACACAGAAATACATCAACACCTGTAACTAAATGAAGTACCTAAACATGAGGGGCGCATCAAGAGCACTTACCATACACGGGTACATCTTCAACACGACTGATCAGGTCATGTCCTGACACAATGTTACCCATTTGGTCACTACCACCAATCTAAAAATAGTAATCTGTGTTACAAATCATAGTTTAATTGAACAGAAACCATAAAAGGAGGAAATCACCTCAAACTTACCTGAAATCTACAATTATGTGCACGATACAGATGTAACCAATCATAAGCTTGAAAAATTTGGTAAGTAAATTCAGTAAAGCTCATGCCACGTTCAGATTTAAGCCTTTGGGAAACACTGTCTCGGCCCAACATTGTTCCCATACGAAAATGGCGTCCAACATATCCAACAAACTCCACAGAATTCATTTTACAGTACCAATCATAATTGTTCACTATCCTGTAAAATTTGAGTACAGCTTTTAGTATAGCATTTGTAATGCAAAAACCCATCATACTTTCAAAAAATATAAAATCAAAGACATACTTTGGAGGATGAAGTTCACACCCATCAGAAAAGTGCTTCCTAAAATTTTCAAAAACATTTTCTATGTTTTCTTTAATGCTATCAGCATTCTTAAAGACTAATTCTGATGAAAGTGATGGGCGTTCAGTACTCCTTTCACTTGGATCTCCAATGTGCCCCGTAGCACCTCCAATCTATTTTTGAGTTTGTTTGTTGCAAATTTACAAGAAAAAAAGAATTATTGCGTTGTGCTTGCATTGAACGCTGAAAGGAAACTTAGGGGCACTAAGTTACTAACCAAAGCAACAACCTGATGACCACGTTTCTGCCAGTGAAGAAGATTGACAAGTACAAGGAGATTGCCAACATGCAGACTATCTGCTGTAGGATCGAAGCCAGCATAAACACATTGGCTTGATGACTTTAGAAGAGTGTCAACCTCTGTGCTGTAATCATATAGTATGTCATGAGAAAAACTCGAGACGCTAATAACCCAAAGATAGTTGGAAGGGGAAAATACCAAAGCCCTACCTGGAGTTGCCAGGGAAAATATCTTTGAACATGCCCCTATCTGCCAGCTTCAGCACACTCCGGGGGTTGGAGCTTTTCCATCTCAGGCCTGACGACCAGGTGACATACCTCGCTGATTTATAAAAGTTCCTCACTACGTTCTGAGACATAGCCTATGCTACGTATACAATGTACATCAACAAAATTAGCTAATGCTAGTGTGTACTTATAATGTTTCCCCTAGTCAGTAACAATTCGGCTTTCTTTTCTGACAATAAATACAATTGACACTTTCTTCACGCGGTCGATTCAGCATTATTAAACCTTTTAGAAGCCTTACGGGAACAATCTAGTGTGCTTCCATGTCAAAATGTATCAGTTTCCTCCAATGCAGTACTGTAAACACTGGAGAACTTTCTAGGTTAGGGGCGTTCTACACACCACAGCAGCTCGGACATTTTATTGCTATTGCAATTCAGAAGGGAACCCCTGCTCTAAGGGAACCCCTGCTCTAAGGCTAGACTTAACTTGGCCACAAAACCCGACAGCTGCTACCGATTCTCCTTCCTCAAAAATGGAACTTATTTTTCACTTTGCTATGAAGTCAAAATAGCTATTTGTCAGTTCTTTTTTTTCATTTGAATTAAGTCCTATTATATTTCTCTTTGGGGCATGTTTTTGCTGAGTGTGAAATTTTTCATATCTCGCATTGAAGTGTGTGCGTGTGTGTGTGCGTTTGACGCGCGTGCGTGTGCGCTGTGTGTGTGTGTGCCGTGGGTGGGGTGACGTGCGATGTACATTGCCCTCTCATCGCGAGATGTGAAGGATCCGGTAAATAAGCCCTCACAACGACCTCCTTACGCCTGCAGACCCGTTTGCCGACAGCCACGGTGCAGGTAAATGCCCCGACCGTGTGCTGGTACAAGTGTCGAGTCCTGTCGCGCCTCAGGGGACTGTAAGTTTGTTTCGGTTGCAGCGCCGTCCGCAGGTTATGTTTATCCCTTCCTTCTGCTAGGCCGAACACTGACTCCGGCAAGGCCGCAAGCCTTGTCGTCGACTCCTCGGCTCCAAGCTGGCTGCCAAAGTGGTCCGTTGCAGCATGGCCAAGACTGGGCTCCTGGTTGTCACCAACCCGTCACGAGTGGGCCGTGTGCTGCCCGACGTGCAGAAATACCTGCTCAACAAGCTGTACATTCAGTACCTGCCCACTCGGCTGTCCCGCTTGCTGACACCGCCGTCGCCGCCAGTGGCTGCACCCAGCCCTGCTGTGTACAGCCGCGCTGTCATTGGGATGTACTCACAGACGCTGGGGCACAATCTCGACGTCGCTATTCTCCTAGCGTACTTGAAGGATCCAACGCAAACCATCATTCGCACCAAGAAATCCATTGACGTTGTGTTTTTTGACCAAGTTCTTAGTAATGATGAGATGAATGCGTTTCTTAAGAAATGTCTCGCAAATGTATCTGCTGGGTGTGCCGTAGTTTCCTTAGATAATGAGAGTAGTGAAACGCCACCTGTGGACACTGATGCCAATGAGGCAATGTATGACAACGTTGTCCTTGGAGGCACCTTTGACAGGCTTCATGCTGGACATAAAATTCTGCTCAGTGAAGCAGTTCTTCGATGCAGGCGTAAACTTACTGTTGGAGTTACCGATGAGTCAATGCTGAAAAGTAAGCACTCGCTCCCCTACATTTTAATAAGCACTGGATTACTCCTCCTATGCATGTGTCTAACCTGGTTCCCTTTTATCTCAGCAAAATGCTTAACAGAGCTGATTGCATCATGCGAGGATCGAATAGCTGATGTTCTTGAAGTTCTACAAGATTTAGATCCAAATATCGAATATGATGTGGTGCCCATCAGCGATCCATTTGGCCCTACTATACGTGAGCCTTCTTTCGAGGTACGTGCCATGTACTGGAAGCCACTCTGTCACTTTGTCTCTTTGCTCTGGATGATGCCCAAGCCGGACCATGTGTATGTTTTAGATGATTGTTGTGAGCGAAGAGACAAAGGCGGGAGGTCTGAAAGTAAATGAGGCTCGTGAAGCAAAGTCTCTCAAACCACTGGTTGTACACTCTGTGGATCTCCTGGTAACCCAAATCAAACAAGAGCAAGAGGAAGAAGATAAGGTGAGCTCTGGCAATCTAAGACTCAGAGTACTTGGAACAAGACTAAAAAAACCAGAGGTAAGGCATGAAATTTGATGAATGTTTCCAGAAATTTGAATTTTGTCTTGAGAGCATTCTTTGTTTATCTTTTTCCAGGCAAGACCCAATTTGCCTCCATCACCGTATATCATTGGACTAACTGGAGGCATTGCCAGTGGGAAGTCTTCTATTGGACGACGGCTGGAAGAAATGGGTGCAGGTCTCATAGATTGTGACTCACTTGCCCACACTTTGTATGAACAGGGCCAACCTATCAAAGACAAAATGGTGGAATTCTTTGGAAAGGACATCCTGGATGCTGATGGTGAAATAAACAGAAAAGCACTTGGTCTTCTTGTGTTTAACGACAAGGTATAATGAAATGATTTTTTGTTGTTCTATAAATTTTTAATTTTTTATCTCACTTTTAATTATTGAAAATAACTTACAGGCCAAACTTACTGCATTAAACAACATGGTGTGGCCAGCACTTTGGGAAAGAACCCAACATGAAATTGCCAAACTCCATGCATCTGGGAAAAACATAATTGTCGTAGAAGCTGCTGTTCTACTACAAGCAGGTTGGGAGCAGTACTGTCACGAATATTGGGTCTGCATGATTCCTCCAGATGAGGTAAATAATTTGCCTAGTCTCCTCTCATCATCACCTATGAAGGAAAATAATTCCTGGAAGTTGTAGTCCTGAAATTTTATGCAAATATGTGTTTAGGCTGTGAGGAGGCTGAAACGGCGCAACAACTTGCCGGAAGACGCGGCCCGCTCTCGCATCGCTGCCCAACCAAGCAATTCCGAGCAGATCAAGGGTGCCACTACCATTTTATCAACATTGTGGACCTATGACTTCACTCAGCGCCAAGTTATTCGTGCATGGAAGCACCTCCACAACTACCTTGAGGAAGCAGGCATTAATAAAGGAAATAAGTTATAACTCACATCCCTTTTTATTAATTCTATGTACTGAGACATATTGTGGGAATTCCAATTACCAAAATTGTGATGTCACTTTTTTTTCTTCTTTTACCTCATAGTTCTTATTTGCATGTCATGAAGTATGCATTTGTACAACATGTCAACAGCATGATAAGAGATGATTGTTACTTGATTCCTGTGTGCTCCATCTGCATACACTAATGTAATGTATATATGTAATATGTATTCTTTTTGGATTTTCCTTGGTTTTGTATTAAAAATTTTCTTTACAGCCAATTTTTTTACCTCTTATTATTATTATTATTATTGTATTCATTCCAGTGAGAATTGAGAGCTGATTTGTATTATCGGGTGGTCCTTTTAAGAAAATTCACACTTTACAGATAGTGCCAGGCTGTGGCAGGGGGTGGGGAGGGCAATAGCCTGCCTTTCCAATGTGTAAAGTGTGAATTATCTTTACTTGATACAGCTTTTATCAACAATAAGATGGAATGGAAACTCACTGTTTGTTTTCAATGTGCAAAGGACAACATGCTCCAAGCTTAGCTACCTTTAGAGCCCTACATGCATTTAGGGCTCCAGCTACCGTTAGCTCTGTGGTACTGGCACTTATGTTAGATGGAGGGGGTGAGGGGCTGATCCATTCACCATGGTCATTCCCCATTACTGCCATTTACATTTTGTTTGAAAACTAACACTCTGTGATATATTTTTGAAGAAAGATTTATCTGTTTCCTCTTTTGACATATCAATAAATCTATCTGAAAAAGTATCCTTGTTCTGCCTTGAATTCATCCATATCCCCTTAAAACCACCGAGAACCAACTTCTGTCGTTCGGAAAAAGCAGGTAAAAAGCGGCAATGAAGTAAGTAGCAATGTCTCATACAAGTGAGTGCTGCCTTTCACTTCTTAAAAATTTCTCATACTGTTCTTTCCGTTTGGTTCGGCTGCAAATGCAGGCCGTCTGTGTTGCAATAAAGTGTTTTTAATGTTTGGAGCATAATTGCGAATTTGAAGAAGTATCGTCGCCTCAGACTTCATCCATTTTCGAAAAGGAAACATTCAAGAGCATTGCTTCATTGTGTTCTATTCTCAAATTATATTTATACAGTAAAATGATTTCTTCTAACCTATTGATCAGGTGAGAATCTATGTAAAGGGACTATTGTTTAGTTGATTTCGTCATTAAATCTAGTAAATCAGAACAATTTTGACTGCTTTTTTGACATTTTCATACATTAATGTTCCATTATTTTCAGGATGAGAGCAGGTCATCAATGGGCAGCAGCCAAGTGCATACTGTCGTCTCCTTTATCCTCGCTCAATAAGCTGTGCGCCAGGGGTTTGTCAAATAACCTAGCCCTTGTAACCAAAATCCATAGAGAGTCATTTTTAAGAACATATCCAACTCTTGTAGTCCAAGCGGATGGGTCATCATTTTACATTCGTTACCAAGAGCCTCGCTCTATTATACAAGTAAGTAATCCAACTTTGACAATTAAATCTATTCATGTCGGTTTAGGATATTAATTGAACTTTTTATATATTTTTTGAAAACAGCTGCCGCTTGATGTTTCAACTTTGACACCTGAAGAATTAAAAATTAGATTAGCCAAAAGGAACCCGAAAAAGAAGGTTGTTTATGCCAAAGAAGAAGAGGACACGTATCAAGCGTCGAAATATATCAGACTCGTCAAAAAGGCAAAAAAGGCAGCTGTAAAAAACTAATGTTCCACCGCAATAGAAATAATTATGTAAATAGAGTAGTTACATTAAGCTAATTTCAAGAATAAGAATTTTAAGTTTCTTTGTTGTTGTTGTTGTTTTGTTTTTTTAACGAACCTATTGAAACACTCACGTCACTAATTACCTGGTTTACCGGCCGATAGCCAGACAGCCACAACGAAATCCGAAAAGAGTAGCATGGAAACATGCATCCGCTGATCACCCGTCAGGATTCAAACTACCGCGCCTCGCCTGGAGTAGTACCACAGTCCGCCGCCGCGGGCGCTGCTGCTGCTGCTGGTCGCCGCGAGACGCTGGCCACGCTGGCTCTGCCAGTCGTGGGGTATCTCTGGTGCAAACGGGGAAGAGGAACAAGCGCAGGCCAGTTTTCATTCAGTCGAAACTCTTCTTGAAGATGTCGTTGCAGTGAGAACATGGCGACCGAGCCGCGAGGATCTCTGTTGATGTCTGTGTTAAAAACTGTCACTCGCAGTGGACGTTTGCAAATTAAGTGAAGTTTTGCTTCAAGTCCGTTTTTCGAAGCTGTGCTTTCGATGATCGTGCGCGTGCCGTCTCGGAATAACGACCTCAATACCCCATTCCGACGGTTTAATTTGTGGATTTGACAGAAGAGCTTCCGCCTACTTTCAAAACATTGCAGTCCTGGATCTTCTTGTCAGTTTCTGAAGAAAGTGCATACGGTGTTTGTGGCCGCAGACGCATTAAGACAACTCTCATCGTCCATGGAACAACCCCGATTGAGGCCATGGATCTTGTTGCTGGTCTGATGATTTGTGTAAACATTGATCCAGAGGCCCATTCTGTGCTCAGCCCCCTTTTACAAGCTCTACCATTTCCCTATAAATATTCAGCCTGTCAGTAATGATGGCTTTTCACCTACTCCAACGACCCCTCTTCTGTGAAAGAACTTTAAATGAGTGATGTTATAGTAAAGTGGTCTTCAAAATGATTCAAGCGTCAAGTGGTCATCGGAGTGACAATGGTTTTAGTAAAAAATTAAGTGATAGTGGTGGAACAGCTATCATGAACCTATCTCCTGAAAGGATTGTGGTGCCCTCATCAAGCTCGGCCTCTCTGGATACCAGGCTGGGCCCGGGCGTACCTACACTCAAGTTATCACGTGTCACGGGCTCCTCATGTCAAGCGCTGCGACATGCAGTTGCAGCCCTAAATCGTCTTGATGACTTCACAAGAGAGAAAATAGGATCAGGATTCTTTTCTGAAGTTTTCAAGGTAGGTTTAATCACCTTCATTTTTATGATATATATCAATTGAAAGAAGTAAACATTTGTCACTTTATCTATTGACTCTCCATGAAACATTTGGTTCTATGTGTCTTTCATTTGTTGAAATAATTGCCAGTCTTATATTAAGTGTAGGTGGTTCGAATAATACTTTCCAAAGATACACAACCATCTTTGAAATAAAAATCCGTCATCCAAGTACACATCCCTTAATCAGTTGAGTCTGACTTTTATGGAGACCGTTTATCTTTTTTTTTTTTTACTCTGCAATTTTACTACTATGGCTATTGTACAACATTACAAAGTTTCTTTTTGTTTTTTTTTTCCTTTTTTTGTCATATTTTCAAAATTAAAAGAGGAGCTGGTTCAAAGGGTTAAAGGTGATGAATTGTTACTGCTTGCACTTACAATCAGTTTTTTTTTTTTTTTTAATTTTGTGTGTGTGCGAGGGGGCTAGCTGCAACACCAAGTTGGTCCTCCAGGTCTCTGTCATGCGAACCGCCCAGGGGAAGGGAAGGGAAGGAGAGGGGAGTGCCACAGTCAAAAGTGAGCCGAAAAGAGGTGGGCCGGTGGGGCGGGGCGGGGCGGGGGAAGTCCACGATGGGTGCGGGCTCGGGCTTGGGCTTGAGCATGAACATGAAGGAAAGCCCAGCCAAAAGCCGTGGGCAAACATGATCTGGCGCGGCTCAGGCTTGCTGGTCGATGCCGTGCCGTGGTTCCCTTGATGGGATCAAAGTGAAGCGAATGGCTTCCCCGCCCCGCCGGTGCAGTGCGGTGCAGTGCGGTGCATCTGCCGGCGGCCAATCTTGCGGTGCATTGGATGGATGCGGTGCATCTGCCGATGCATCTGCCGGTGGCACGGGCTGGACCGGCCGGGCATGGCCGTCCCCGGCGCGTCGCTTTCTCTCTCGGGGCGTCGTCGCGGCCGCAACGCGTAGCACCAGCAGCAGCGTCGCATCGGCGACACAGAGGGAGAAGGGCGCTAATCGGCGAGATACGATACGACCCGACACTACACTCGTAATCTCCGCCCCATGGTGGGCGCCCCAAAGGGATCCGCAGCCCGTTCCGTTCGGCGCGTTGGCGGCGAGGGGATGCCAGGGCGGCCGCAGATGCAGGCGCCGCCACCGTGCGTGGACACTGCTGGACCGGAGGCTGCTGAAAGTGGTCGATTTCCAATGCGATTCGGATTGGCCGCAGTTTGGCGTGTTTTGTCCCGCCGGGCCTTATCTCGAGATTGCGGGCGATAGGCGGCGAGGCGACCGCGACTATGCAAAGAAGAAGGGCCTGCTCGTGCTGCATTCCGGCCCCTCCCGGCCCTGCCGGCCCTGCACACTCATTCCGAGAGGCGTCGTCGTCGCTGCGTCTCTCTCGCACCTATACGGGACGCCCCGCGAGTGCGAGAGAGACAGAGCGACGAAAACGGCTCTCGGAATCAGTCTGCCGGGGCCGAGGCAGCCGAGGCCTGCCTGCCTGCGGCTCGAGGTGTTATCTCTCCAAACCAAGTGCATGGCTGTTGGGGCGGGGCGGGGCGGGGCGCCTCGCGAGTAAATATTGGCTGCGCGTTCGCTGTGCGTTCGCTTGCGAGCGGGAGGAGGAAGGAAGACTGGAGGGCGGCCGAGGAATTCCGTTGGAAAGAGAGAGGCAATGACACGGGGCACATGTTGCCGCGCCGCCCGATTTGGGTATTTTTAGAGCGTCCGTCTGGCGATGCAACGCGCTGCAGCGCGTCTAGTCTAGCGATGGCGTGCGCGGCCGGCCTCGCCGCCCTCCGGACCGCCCTGGCTGGGGACCAGGGACGCGACCTGCTGGCCGGCCGTCGACGGCCACCTGGAGGATGACGACGGCGACCTGGCGGGGGCGGCCGCGGCGCCCCGAGCGCGTTTTGCCGGTGCAGCGCGTCGTCTGCGCGTCGCTGCGAGTCGCCTTCGTCGTCTGGCTGGCCGGCCCACTGTAAATAGATGAAAATAGACCCGGCCTAGCCGCCGAGCCGGCCGGCCGGGCGGCGCATCTGGGCGCCTCCCCGTTGCGTGGTGCCACTGGCGGCGTGACCGGCCGAAAGTGCGTCAACCTGCCTCGCTTCGCCCCTTGAGGGTGAGAGAGACAGAGGGGCTCTCTGCAGGGGGCGGGGAATCGGCAACTGGTTCGCGTGGCGGGCTGACTCACGCACCGGCGCGCCCTGGTGGGCCCTGCCACGGCTCCACCCAGCCCAGCCCAGCCCGGCTCCATCGGGCTCCACCCCGTGTCCAGGACGCCGACGCGGGGAGCGTCGGGAAGTGAGTTTATCGGCTGGGCGTCGGCCGGGCGGCCGCCTGACTCACACTCCGCGTCGTCGTGGTGGTGGTGCACTTGATTGCGGCGTCGGAGCGAGGGCCTTCCGGTCCGCGCGGAGGGTGCGAGGTGCGAGGTGGTGCGAGGTCGCAGGGAAGGGTGGCAAGGCCCCGGCCCCGGCCGCCCGGACGGTCAAATAAAGGTTGTGTGAGTCAGCCTCTGAGTCATCTCGCCGGCCGGCCGGGGTGGCGGTGGTGGTGGCGGCCGGGTGGTGAAGGGGGTTGCCCGGGCACCGTGCCCTGCCGCCCCGCCAACAGTCAGCCTGCGCGGTAGGCAGCCTGCCGACGCGCGTGTCTGCGCGCTGCCTACCTGCCGGGGGCCGTCTCTCTCGCACTCGCGGGGCGCTGCGTGCATGTGCGAGAGAGACAGAGGCCACAGTGTGCTGACGGCCTGACGGGCAGCCTGACGGCGCGCGGCGCTTGACGCGGAGGCCGCGGAGGTGGACAGGGAAGTGGTGGCAGCCTCGTCACTGCGCCGAGGCAGCGCGGCAGCGCGTCAGCGTCACCTGGCGTGCGGGGCTGACTGTCATCCGCGGCAGGTGTCTGTTGCAGCCGCTCCGTCTCTCTCGCACTCGCGACGCGATCAGTGGAATGGGTGGTGAAACGGGGCTCTGAACTCCAGTCTTATTGCACTATAAGTGCCCCGAATCGCGCCGTCTCGCCGGTTTGGGGTTCTGCACCTCGCCGACGGAAAGTGAATTTGGGCGCGACGGGCGTCGATACCTCCGGCCCCTTGGCCTGGCCGGGCGCCGCGCCGAGCGAGCACACTCTAAGGAGACTGGCTTTGCAGCGTTGCGTGGCGGGGCGGGGCGGTCGCGCCTGGAGAAAACTGAGCCGCGCGTGGCGTGGCGCGGCGTGGCGGAAGGAGAGCTGCGCTGGTTGTCTGCAGGTCCCGTTGTGGCGCGGCGCGGCGGGTCCAGCTGCTGCTGCTGCCCCACGCCGGCGTCGATGACGGCGCCCTCTCGGCGGCCATCCATAATTCGTCGACGCGTTGACGCCGAGGCTGTCGTCGAGGATGGCGACGCGGCCGTGCACTCCGCCGCGCTGGGCAATGCAGGAGGAGGACGTCGCGGACGTCGGCGGCAACTTGACTGGAACACCCAGGCGGGGGACCCCGGCGCCGCGGCCTGTGGTCTGACTCCGAGCAGCGCGTTGCTCTGTCTCTCTCACACCTCTACGGGCCGACCCATGAGTGCGAGAGAGACAGAGCGTTGTTCGGAATGAACCCGCCGGGATTATTTGGGCGCGATCTCGTCGCCGCGATCGGAGACTCGGCGGACTGGCGGCGTCGCCGGCGAGTGGCGGAGTGACGGAGTGGTTTGTCATTTTCGTTATTTTGGGTCGCTGAACTCTGATCCAATCATTGCGGCGGGAAGGGTCGGCTTCGGTGTGGTCTTGCGGTTCGCTCCGCTTGTGCCCCGCCAGTGCCCCGCCAGTGCCCGCACTGCCGCGGACTGACTGCGCCGTTCGAGGCCCGGCCCGCTCGTTTGCTTGCTTTTGGCCCCAACACGTCGATGGCGAACCAGAAAAACTGGCACATTGTGGAGTCTCGCCCATTTTTGTCTACTTTTGCGTGACTCCCGCCCTCGACATGCCCCGCCCCGCCCCGCGTCCACAACAAGGGGAAGAGGCGGACGGGACGCGTGTAAAGAAGAAACGGGAATAAAAATTAGCAAGGGAGAAAGTTAATGATTGACATGTTTTGATGCAATGATGAAAAACGAACGACTTTCTTTGCACACAATGCGGGTGCAGGAGTGCCGGGCCCGCTGCACGCGAGGCGCGGCGAGGCCGCGGAGCCGCGAGGTGCGGGTGGGTGGGTGCTGCGCTGCCCAGTGGGGGGCTTAAAACACAAGAGCCGCGAGGAGAGAGAGCAAGGCGAGGGGGAGGGGAGGGGGGGACCGTGTGGGGGAGCGGACGTAATGAGTGTGAGAGAAGAAGAGTGAAACTTGGGTGTGGTAATGAGAGGGAAGCTGTTATGGAGGCGAGCCGCTTCCTGACCCTGCGAGGCCCTGCGAGGTGCGATGCCCCGGGCCCTCCACGATCCCTGGGCACCTGTTCGAAGCGAAGCCGAGCGATGCGCGTGCCCCAGCCCTTGGCTCCAGCCCTGCAGCCCTCCAGCACTCCAGCAGGCTGCTTCCGAGGGTCGCTTTCGTCGCTCTGTCTCTCTCGCACCTACAGGGGGATACTCCACGAGTGCGAGAGAGGCAGGGCGACGAAAACGACTCTCGGAATCAGTCTCCAGGCCTGAGCTCTAGGCCTGAGCTCCAGGCCCTCCAGGCCGGCGCACGGTGATTGTTGTCACGGTAATCGTCGCGGTCCCCATTGTCTATTGTGGCGGCTTGGCGGTGCTTCGCGGGGTCCACCGCGCGATTCCAGTTCGGCCAGGTGATCTCGCCGCGGGTCGACCACTGCTTCTCCCCCCCCCCCTCCTTCCACTTCTTGTTCTCGCCAACCCCATATTGGCAGTTAATTTATTTAGCGCCCATCCTTTTTTTTCGCCTTTTTTGATCTGTTTGAACGTGCGCGGCCAGGTATTTTCTTCTTCTTCCTCTTTTCCCCGTTGTTTTTTTTGTAACTGCTGCATAGTTGACTTCCCAGCCGTAATAGCAAACACGGCGGGGCGGGGCGGGGCATATGGGGGGTCGCTGGGAAACGAGGCGGCCATAAAATGATGGAATACACAATGGCCGGAGTGCGACCGCCATGAAATAATAACTGCGGGAGATGCGATAGTTTCCGGGGTCGGCTCGCCCGGCTCGCCTCTCCGCCCGCCGGCTGTCTTACGGCCAATCATGACCTCCTCGGCGACTCGGCCGCGCGCGGGAATAACCAGCAACGACGGAAACACGGCGACGGCGACGACGGTGCGGTCAAGATTGGAGGAAATTGCGATGGCGTGTTTTGCTTACTTTTGCGATGGTACGCTGTTGTTTCCTGAACCACCGGTCGCGCTTTGAGATCCAGAGTCGCTAAACAGGACTCGAACCGAACGTGTGACCCCACCAATGGACTCCTCGTTCGGAGAGCAATCCATTGGTGGGGTCACACGTTCGGTTCGAGTCCCATTTAGCGACTCTGGAGCTCAAAACGCGTCCGGGATTTGGACCGCCTCCACCGGTCTGCTGGCCCACTGCGCGGCGGTCCTGCTGCACGGTGCACTGGACGGGGCCGGCGGGGACGGCCATATTAGGGGTGAGCGGGGCGTCGTCTGCCCTCTCTCTCTCTCTCTCTCTCTCTCTCTCTCTCTCCTCGCGGAGCGTGGCCAAAGGGGTGCGCGGCGTTATGTAAACGCCGCGGTGCATCCCCGCGGGCGATAGCCGGCGATGGCGCGCCGCCTTGGCGACGCCCTGTCGCCGTTCGTCGCTCTGTCTCTCTCGCACTCCCGGGCAGTGTGGCGGGGGTGCGAGGGAGAGGGCGCGACGAAAGCGCTCTTCGGAATCGGCTTGTATGCTGTTGGCCGCTCGGGGCGTGTGGGCGATAATTGTCCGTAGATACCCCGTGGCGTGGCGCGGCGTGGCGTGGCGGGCCCGCCATAGAAAGCCGTGTGGCGCTGCGCTGCACTGCACTGTGATCGTATCGGGCATCGCATCACACGGGGCGGGGCGGCCAGGGGCGGCCAGGGGCGGCGGATAGCATCGGCGTGGCGGCGGGGCGTTAGTTAGGGGCGTTGAGAGGAGTCTGCGCGCTCCAAAGGCAAAGGGCGCCGAGGAGGAAGCGGTCCTCCGCTTTATTTCGGTCGCCTGTTGCCTCGCGAAGGGGGAAGCAAGTGCACTGTAGTGGCAATGGCGGAAAGTGCGCGGACAAACTTGGTGGAAAAAAAGTGTCTTTCGGCCAGAGGGGGCGAAGTACTGAAGAAGGTGAACCCTTTGACTCAATTATTATTTGGGAGCTTTCGAAATATTAGCATCCACCGTAAGGTAAAATTGCACAAAAAGAAAAAAAATTGAAAATAATTTTTAAAAAAATGTATAGTGAAAGTTGAAATAATTTTTTAAAAAATTGAAATGGGATTGAAAAAATCATCAAAAAAATTTAGAATAGAAAGTGGAGGAACGACGTTTAGCAAGTAGTGGTGGATGAATTGGACGAATTGCCGTGTTGTTTTCCTCGAGGCGGTGGCCGTGCCGGGCCGGCCCCCTGCGAGGCGCCCTTCACCGGGGCGGATGGGTGCGCCGCCGCCGCGCCTCGGCCGCGCCTTCCCGGAGCAGAAACGTGAACCTGCCACGGCGGCGCCCACGCCTGTAACAGTGTAACGCGGAGAAGTGGGAAAAGAGGGGGGGGGGGGTGCCGGGTGTTTGGACGAAAAAGTATCGCACACGCATCGATTGTGTCGAACACGTGGCTGTTTGCCGTTGCCGCTGCGCGTTGGCATTCCGCTCGGCCGTATTTGGCGTCCACTCCACTGGACACTGGAGCGCGCTGCATGCGCTGCAATGCGCCTGGGGCGGCGGAATTCGCAGAAGCCTGCGCCTGCTTGCTCTCGCCTGGCTCTCGCTCGCTCGTCGGGCAGGAGCAGAGGTTGCAGAAATAAGTGTTTGCGCGCTAAATGCTGTGTGCACGATTTAGCACACGCTGTTCTACACGCCAGGCCTTGCTTTGCAGTTTTGTCGCTGCGTACACGAGTTTCCCTCGTACCCATACGAGTCTCTGCACTCTCATCAAATCACAGCACCGTCAGTGTGTTTTGTTATTTTGATTGATATTTTCTGAGAAACAATTTTGCCCCTCAGTCGTGACTCCAAGCTTTGCGTCAACTTTGAGACGATAACCAAATAGTTCCGAGTGGTCCGGGACGTGGGTCGTGCCGTCGGCAGGGTACCAGTGTACTCGCACCCGTCGCGGACCGCGGTGGACCGCAGGCCGTACGAGCCCTTATGTCATCCGCGGCGAGCGATTCCAGAGCGTCGCCTCGTCGCCCTGTCTCTCTCGCACCCCTGCGGGACGCGCCGCGAGTGCGACAGAGACGAGGCGACGCTCGGCTGGCTGTGGCAGGCCAGTGCCGACACGGCGACCACAGCAGCTAATTTGCCTCGCCTGTCTCTCTCTCTAATTGGCTTTCAATGCACTTGGTGATGCAACCGGGGTTCGCCGCCCACCGATTCTCGGGTTTTGTTGTCCCGGTTTTCCGGAAAAATGTCGTTTTCTGCCTCGTGGCGCAACCGAGAAAGCACTACGGAGCGACGCCCCGGCCCGCGGCGGCGTCCGGATAGGATCGCCATCTGATGTTATTTAGCTTTTAGTGGAGCGCGCGTTTTTAGATTTTGTTTTGCTATGGCGATTACTCGCGCAGCCCCTCCTCCTCCTGCGAGATCCTCGGCCGGAGAAGATGGGAGAAAAAAAGAAGAAAACACAAGAAAAAGTTTACGATCGGTATCCCCGACGGGTGCAGTGCTGCGGTGCGGTGAACTGACGGACGGAGGTGCCCCGGCGTGATCTCACTCATGGCATCACTTTTACGCCGTCTTTGCCCCCTTTTTTTCTCAGCCCCGTGCTGAACACCGATCCGCATTGGCAGCGCGGCGGTCCACAGTGGGCCAGAAGACCGGTGGAGGTGGACAAAACTCTAGACGCGTTTTGAGCTCCAGAGTCGCTAAATGGGACTCGAGCCGAACGTGTGACCCCACCAATGGATTGCTCTCAGAACGAGGAATCCATTGGTGGGGTCACACGTTCGGCTCGAGTCCCATTTAGCGACTCTGGAGCTCAAAACGCGTCTAGAGTTTCGCCCGCCTCCACCGGTCTTCTGGCCCACTGTGCGGTCGTCCTTGTTTTTTTTCCCTCCTCTTTGTGTCGCCATCCCTGTTCCTTCGGCGAGTCGCGACATCGACCTGCTTCCTCATGAGGCTCATGTGGCTCATGGCGCAGGCGGCAACCTGTTGGCGGTTCCTTATGTCACACCGGCATGCACTGGGTCACCCACACCCACCACGAGTCGCCGCTGGCCGCGCGTGGGAAAGCGTCCTCCGCTCCTCGAAGTAAAGCACCGCCGCGACGGAGCGCCGCCCTTTGACTGGCGGTGCGGCGCGAGTCGTTTGGTTGACATTCCAATTTTTCCGCCGTCGCCTGGCGTCGCGGCGCTTCCTTCGCCGTGCCTTATGTCACAGGAAGCGAGCCGCGTCTGTCTGTCTGGCCGGCCGGCCGGTCGCCGCGGGACGGACTGTGTGACTGACTACTCGGCGGGCCAGTGTGTCACTCGCGACGTGACGACTGCATTGCGGTCGGCCTGCCGCTGCTGGAAGCTTGGCTGGAAAGGGACTGCGGGCGTCTCTCTCGCACCCCCGCGTTACACGCGACGCCCTCGGGCAGCCTTCGGGCAGCCTTCGGGCAGCCTTCGGGCAGCCTTCGGGCAGCCTTCGGGCAGCCTTCGGGCAGCCTTCGGGCAGCCTTCGAGCAGCCTTCGGGCAGCCTTCGGGCAGCCTTCGGGCAGCCCTTGGGGTAGAAAGCGTGTGCCCTCCTGACTGGATCGCTGGCTGCGCCATGGCTGCGCGTTCACTCACCTGCTTGGCGGCGTGCGTGGGCGGGGCGGCGCATCCGCGGGCGCATCGCGGTGTTACGTGTGTTCGCCGAGGGGGCCGAAGCAAACACTCGACGCGGCCAGTGGACCTCCCTTTGGTAGGGCGGCCGAAGCCCCCGGCACGCAGACCGGCCCGCCGCACTGCCGCGTCCGGCGGCGCGCCGGGCGTTCTCGTCGCCTCACCTCACCGGCCAGCGTATTGCTTCATTTTCTCTTGGCGTGTGGATGCGACGAGCCTCCGTGTCAATTAGTGACAGCAGCGGGGCAGTCCGTGCCGTGTGCGCGGGGAAGCGGTCACTCGCTTTACGACCCCGATTCCGGCGGCTCTGCTTCCTCCTACAGGGACTCTCCTTCTCCTCCTCCTTCTACTCCTCTTTCTTCTCCTTCTCCTCCTTCTTCTCCTCCTTCTTCTCCTCCTCCTACTCTCCTCCCCTGCGGCGTCCCCTGCGAGGTTGGCGGGTGATAAGCGGCGCCGTGATACCTCTCGGCCTTGGCCCGCATGGCCTGCTTGGCCTGCTGGAGGGCGGAGGGCGGCGGAGGGCCCGCCCGGCCTCACCTCGCAACCTCGCGGCGAAATGGGTCAGCGGCCTTCTAGTTTTATCCGGGCCTGCTGGTGCCATGGCTGTCCCGTCTGCTGCTGAGTGAACTCGATCCGCATACCGCTAGGCTTGGCGCGGCGTCACGCGGCGCGGCCCTACTGCAGGCAGTCGCGCTTCCTTCGGCGGCACGACACGGCACGGCACGGCACGGCGCGTTCGCGCAATCCGTGGTGCGAATGTTTGATTGGGATCGGCCCATTATTGGTCGAGTCCTTTGCGACACCTCGCCGCGCCGTCGACGCGGTGCCGCCGCCGGCGCAGTCCGGGCCGAGCCGATTGAGTGCCGGAGGGCTGTGGTCGCGCCGAACAAACCTCACTCTGGGAGGGTCCACTCTAGAAGGGTCCACTCCTCGATCGCGCAGTGAATCGGCCTCCGAGAAAGCTCCCCCGTTTTCCGAGAAATCTGGTCCGCGTCTTGAGTCGTCCGCCGGGCGTGCCAGGGCGTGCCCTCGGCGCGGTGCTGTCGTTCGGGGCGGCGCCGTGTCTGATTGGGCCGCGTGTGTTTTCCGTGTTTTACGGCTGGCGTCCGGCCGGCCCCGTGGACGGTGCCATTGACGGGGCCTTTCGTCTGTCTGTCTGTCTGCCTGTCTGTCTGTTCGTCTGGCCGGACCAATTATTTTTCACTTTCTTGTCGCGGCGCTTCGCCTCATCTCGCGGCGCGTGTGTCGGAATCCGAGGATTTGTGTGTTTTTGACCCTTTTTTTTCGGGCGGGCCGCTGGCGGTCCAAACGAACCGGCAGCACGGGGAACGACGGGGTGCACCCCCAGGCCGGGAGGCCACGCCTCGCCACGCCGCTCCGCCCGCCTCCCTCCGGGATTTCTCCAGCAGAGGCCCCGGGGCTGTCCGACTAGACTCCAGCAGCCCTTGTCCGGACTGACCTGGAACTCTGCAACGGCGACAAAGGCTTGTCGTGGCCACTGGCGGGCCGGCTGGTCTTACCCGTAGTACCAGTCTGGCCCGGTCATGAGGACGGCCTGCACGGCAGCAGCAGTGCGCGTGGTTGTCGCATTGTTGTCGTCCGGGGGGGGAGGGGCTGTTACGTGTTTTGCGGACGGCCCCCGAGTCAACGAACGCCGGCCGAAATAACAGCGTGTTGTTCTGGGCTTGGCGCTGCAACCGCCCGGCACCGCCGCCCCTGACAGGCATTACATATTGGACATGTAAGTGCCCGCCCCCCCTCCCCCTCCCCCTTTTCTTCCTCTAGCCGCGCCGAGGCGCGACTCTAAAAGTTGAAGCGGACTAATTTTAGGCGGCGCGCCGGCGGCCGGCATGCAATACTCTGCGCGCCCCCTTCCACAGGAATGCGCGCGGGATGCTCGTGTGTGTGTGTGAGTGTGTGTGTGCAAGTGTGTGTGTCGCCATCAAACTTGGAAACAAAGCGAATTCGCGTGTCGAGAGACGCGACGGCGGCGCTGCGATCGGCGAGGAGGTGGTGGCGGCGCGCTTGCGTGCGTGCGTGCGGCGTGGAGGAGGTGCTCGACATGCGTTGATTGGAGCGTGAACACGATGCCGCACTTCTTCTTCCTCTTGGGGAGCGGCGGCGGCGGGAGTTTCCTGCACTGTGGGGGACGCGTCCCCGGGGGCGTCGCCGGAGCAGGCGGCGGAGTGACTGGTGCCGTTCGGAGTCCCTCGTTTTGATTTACAGCCGCGCTGTGTGAGTGTGTGTGTGTGAGTGCGCGCGCGGTTTGACAGTGAAAGTCGTTTCGGACGTTGCCCCGGCCGGTGTCTGGCTGCGCGCGGCGCGGCGCGGCGTCCCGTCTTCTTCCCGTCACTCTTTTCCCCCGAGAATGACGCGGAATCGGGGATTTGTTTTCGTTTTCGCTTCGTTTTTTGTCAGCGGCGTCCGCGCGTTTTCGGCTCAACCCGTCCGTTTTATAGTAGCATCGTCATTTTTTTTTGCGCTCCTTTTTTTTATTGCTGTTTTGTCGCGCGTCAGTCAGGTGGGTAATATTAATCTGGCGCGGACTTTGCGCGCTTCGGTGGGCGCTCGGCGTCGCTTTGCGTGGATCAAGGTTATCTCTGGGTAATCCATCGTCGGCCGGCCCGGCGCCTCGCGCACCGACACTGACGACCCCGACGGCCCAACTGCGCCGAAATGAAATAATGGCGTCCCGAGCGTCGCCGCGCGTTTCCTGGTCCTCCGTCCTGTCGCCGTCGTCGGTCGGGCTCGGCTGGGCCACTGCAGACGCCGCGATGACGATTCCGAAGGAGGGTCTCCTCGTCGCTCCGTCTGTGTCGCACGGGGCGCGGGGCGTGCGGGTGCGAGAGCGACGGAGCGATTCTCGAGGCCCGCTCGGCGCTAATATTAGCATGATAATGGCTCTAGCGCCGCTCGGCCTAGAGTCGCTTATCTGCGGCGCACCGGTCCAGGTGTGCAGGCCGTTCAGGCAGTGTAGTGGCGGGGCTGGCGGCGCAGGCGGGGCCTAACGGCGGCGAGGCTGCTTAACGGAGCGGCGCGTTCCGTCAGCTCACTTGCGCGTGCCGTGTCCGCCGCGCCGCACCGCGCCTCGACGCCGGTGTCCGCCCGGCCGCCTGGCAGCCGCCTCTCTCCCACCCGTGCAGTTCTGCGGGACGCTCCGTGACACAGAGAGAGACAGAGCGATGAAATCACTGCCGAGCCGCCGCCGGGTGGCGCCACGCGTCGCGGCTCGATGACGCTCTGTGACGCGCGCCCCTCGGACACTTGCCCCCCCCCCCCCCACACACATACACACACACACACTCGCTCCCCCCGGGGTGTTACGCGATAAGCGCGGACAGGTGTGTTGGAGGGGGAGGGGGTGTCGGGGAAGCTGGCCCGTTTTATGGGTCATTAGCAGAAGCGATCCTCCCGGACTGACCTGGACCAGCACGCGTCCGACTTGGAGGCCTTCGAGGCCCTCGCCAAGGTCAGGACGGCCCGGCGACGCTCGGTGTTTTTTGCCGGCGGAATATCTAATCGGAGTCGTCGTCGTCGTGGTCCCCCGCACCGCCGCGCCGCGCTGTGCCGTGCCGCCCGAGTGCATTCCCCCGACGGCGTGGGCGTCGCTGCGTCGCCGCCTCCAGGACATTTGCATGTGAATGGTGCATCGCTGGACAGGGTCCAATATCCGAATGGGCCCCGGCAGGCTTTGCCAGGCCTCGCCTTCCCGTTCGGCCGTCCGGCCGTTCGGTCAGCGACCGCGTCGCGCTCGGCCTGTCGCCGCGTCAAGGGTGTCTGTGGCTGCGTGTCTGCGTGCGCATCCTTGGCGGCGATCAGGATGTTGTCTGGCGCGGCACGGCGCGGTCGGCGACGTCGGCGACATGCCGGAAAGCCACTCGGCCGTCGTATTGGGGGGCGGAGCTCGCCGTGCTCGGGACCCTGTCTCTCTCGCACCCCTGCGGGAGGCTCCGCGAGAGCGAGAGAGACGGTGCCTGTGTTTGTCGCCGCCCCGACCTTGGCTCCCTGACCTTCACCACCACTGGGACCTTCGGGAAGCGCCCTGCGGTATTGGGCGGCGCCCCATCCGCCCCGCCCCCGCCCAGGTCGGCCTCGACCCTCCACCACACTGGCGGGGCGAGGTGGCCGATCGGGGAGGCGCTGACGGCGTGGCGTCCCGGCCCGTCCTGGCGGGGGCGGCGGGGGCGGCGGGGCGGCGGGGCGGCCCGCTTCCTGCTGAGCGTCTTCCTTGCCAGCAAGCTGCTTCCGAGCGGTCTTCCGTCTCTCTCGCACCCCCAGGGGACGCCGACGACGCCCCACTAGAGCGAGAGAGGCGGCGGTTGGCGCCGCTTGCGGTATTGATGAGTTGACGCGCGCCTTCCTGTGGGATTTACCGCCGCCTTGGCCGCCGCGCCCCGCCCGTCCATATTTTTTGATTAGATCAAAGTCCATCGAGGAAATTGGATTGCGGTGCTTGTCTTTTTCACGGCCCGCTGCGCCGGTAGTGCGCCGTCCGCGCCGACGTTCGTCGCTCTGTCTCCCTCGCACTCTTGCGGCGCCTTGAGCGAGAGTGAGACAGAGCGACGGAGCTCCGTTCGGGATCGGCCTGCTGTCGGTAAACGGGCGTCCTGTCGCTCGAAAATGGGTCAGGTGACATCTGCCTCTGCGGACTCTGCACTGCAAGTTGGGCTGCGACCCTCGCGCATTTTCGTCGCTCTGTCTCTCTCGCACCTGTACGTACGGGTCGCCCCGTGAGTGCGAGAGAGACAGGGCTCAGTCTGCAGTGCAGGCCGGGCCAGGTGGTCCGCGTCGGCCCGCCGGGCTCGCTGGAGGCCTCGCGCGCGGCCAGCCAGCCAGCCAGCCGCCCCGCCTCTTCGCCAAAATTGAGCGTCCGTCCGCGCAAAGTAGGGTGTAGTATTCCCCTCCGGCCTCGGCCCTGTGGCGGCCGTTTGAAGCATCTGGAGCAGCTGGGCGCTCGGGCCGTTCGGGTTGGAAATGACTTTCGCCCGGGTCGCTCGGGGGGGGGGGGGGGGGGGGGTTCACGGCCGCGCTTCGCATTTGGGCCCGCAAGGCCCCCAGGCAGCCCGACGCGGCCGCGCGCGTCCGAGCGCCGCGACGCCGCAGTGCTCGGCGACGTGTGTGGCTGCGTGGCTCGTGTCGCGGAGCCAGGCCTGCGAACTCATTCCGAGAGTCGTCGCTCTGTCTCTCTCGCACCCGCACGGAACGCCCCATGAGTGCGAGAGAGACAGGGCGACGAAAGCGACTCTCGGAATGAGTCTGCTGCCGCCAGGTGCAGCCTCGAGGTCGCACTTCCTGTCCACGGCGCCGCGGTGCCGCCGTGCCGCCGGCCGGGTACCGCGCGGGGGTACCCGCCTCACGTCAGTACGACAATTTTTTCAGAACCGTCTGTTTGTCTCACTTTGATTTTTTGGCGAGTGGTGATTCTCGGGTCGCGCGACTGCGTCTCGTCTCAGACAGAGTCTATCCATCCGAACCGCCCGCCGCTAAACAGGGCCGCTGGCGACGCCCCGGGCTGTTAGCGCGCGTGGCTCCACACCGCGTACTTTGTCGAAAACTACACTGTAATTGATTTTGCCCTTCAGCAGGGCCTGTCATTTATCTTTTCCTGTGGTACCCGGATGGCGGCGGGGCCGGGCGTCCCTCACGGTCTCGGGGCTCACGGCCACGCCGCGGCCACCGCCAGGCCACCGCATGCAGCGCGGCGGTAAAGCGCCACAAGGCGCACGAGGTGCAGCACGCTGGCTGCACTGCTTTGGGTCGCATCGGGTCTTCGTTTTCTTTTCCCTTTTTTTCCTCCCCAAATGCCAACCATAGCCGTGCCTGCCATGCCGGCGCGGTGCGGCCGAGTGAAAGCACTGCGACGGGCACGGCCGGGGCACGGCCTTCCCGCCTTCCTGCTGCAGGACGCTCATTGACCGGCGGGAATATTCGAGGCTCGCTCGCTGGCGGCCTGGCGGCCTGGCGGGCGGTGACAGACGACGGCGACGTGCTGGTGCTAGGTACCCGCCGCGGGTACTCTCGAAAATAATGATGACTTGTACGCCAAGGAGTCCAAGCGGTCGTTTTTTTCGAAGCGTCTGTTCGTTTCTTGAATCTGGTCGTGGTCGCGCGCGTCGCGTGTGTGACCGTACCGGTCGATGCTGCGCGATGCTCGGCGCGCGGGAGAAAGCGTTTTGCTTTTGACTTCTCCGAACGTTTTGATCGCAACGAAACGCCCCGACAACGTAACGCCACGCAACGCGGCGTGATTGGCACCATTCACGACATGCGGCGGCGCGGCGGAGCAGAACGCCCAGGGCGGCGGGGCGGCGGCTCACAGTGGGCCAGAGGACCGGTGGGGGCGGTCCAAATCCCGGACGCGTTTTGAGGTCAAGAGTCGCTAAACAGGACTCAGTGGCTTCCAGCTTCCAGCTCCGCGCATATTTGGCGCTGCGGGCCTTATACGTGCACGGAGCCGCCCGGAGCCATGGGCCCACCGATTCCTAGCGGGCGCTCTGTCTCTCTCGCACTTGCAGTGGCCGCCCCGCGAGTGCGAGAGCGAGAGGGACGGGGCGACCGCAGGGCGCAGGGCCGGTCCAACACAGTGCAGCGCTAATGAAGGGAAGGGAGCGGTGCGGCCCGATTGTTGGTGGTTATGAAAGCGATAGCAGTGTGGTGGCCGCGGAGCACCGCGGAGCACCGCGGAGCGGAGGGAGGACGCGCCCTGGCCGGCCCGGCCCTGCCGCCGCCGCTCCAAAGGACCTCGCCGAGGCGATCCGAGCCGAGCGTGGCGGGGCGGGGCGGGGCGGGGCGGGCGGACACCCCGGTGCGCTAATTGGGCTATCCTAACCTAACCGCAGCGCCTCGGCTCGGCAGCGCGCCCAGCCTCGCCTCGTGTTTGTTTGTTTTGTTTGTTTGTTGCGGCATTGCGGTGCGCGGCGCTGTATCTCTGAACACCGCCTTTTCCCCTTTCGCCGCCTTCTGTCTGTCTGTCTGTCTGTTTGATTGCCTGCAGGGCCGTCAGCCGTGCTGGCAGGCAGTCCCGCGGCGCTCCGGTGCGTTGCGGGCCAGTCTGCCTGCCGGGGGCTCCCTGCTGCACACTGATTCCGAGAGTCGTCTTCGTCGCCCTGTCTCTCTCGCACTCACGGGGCGTGCCGCACCGGTGCGACGAAGACGACGCTTGGCCCTTTGCCGGCGGCCGGCGGACCGGGAAACGAAACTGAACGAAACCGAAGCGGGAATAAGGTTCTGGCCGATGACCCGGCCGGCCTGGCCCGGCCCGGCCCGGCCTTCCACTTTCCCTGGCAGTGGCGTGCCGCCTTGCCGCCGCGTCCCGGTCAGCTGTTGCCATTGGCCTTGGCTCGGCGCGACGTTTAGTCCGGCCCGCCTTTGCCGCCGCGGCCGCGTCGCGAGTCCTGCCCGGTCGGAATGCCGCCCCGGCCGCCCCGTCCGGGCCGTTGGCTGCTACACTGTATTGGCACCGAGTGCGCTCGCCGCCGGCACGCCGACGGGCCACTCTAGTCTGGCCGCTCTAGAGCGGACTCGGAGCGCTCGAGATGCGGGGCGCGGCATTGCTCCCGCAGGCTGATTCCGGGGGTCGTTTTCGTCGCTCCGTCTCTCTCGCACCTCTTGGGAACGCCCCATGAGAGCGAGAGAGACGGAGCGACGAGAACGACTCTCGGAATCGGTCTGCTCCTTGACGGTGCACCGAAACGAAGGGCGTGCCGTCGCGCGACGTGCACTCCTCGTCTTGCTGCAGCACGCTGGCCGCGGCGGCGCGTCGCAGGTGCGACTATCGCTTTTATACAGGGGTCTAAATCAAGGGAGTAATAGACGCGGCGTGAAAGTTGTTTCATTGGTTTCCTCGCGCGCTGCGCTCTTGTCCGCCCTGCGTGTACGTGTGTGTGTGCGAGTGTGCGCATACTCAAGTGCCATCGGATGCGCGCGTCGGCCTGACTTGCAGGTGCCTCCGTCGTCGAGCATGACGCGGTGGCGGCACTGGCGGCGCACAGTGGGCCAGAAGACCGGTGGAGGCGGGGCATTCCCCGCCGCTAAGGGCTGTAAACTAGGTTAGGACGTGCCCGCCAAAAGGTACAGTACGGCCCCGTTTCCCTTATTCCTTTTGGCAGCGCCCCAGTGGAATGTCGCCGGGTCGAGAAAAGGGGGGGAGGGGGGGGGGGCATGGCGGCGCACGCGGAGAGGCCTCAAAATAATGCATTCTTTGCACTATATGCAGCGCGGCGGGCAGGTCGGCAGGTGTTACGCGCGCGCACGCCACCACCGCGGGGTGCACGCACGGCCAACGCACGGCGGCGTGGCGCGGCGTGGCGGGGCTTTGGCTTTTTTGGGACTCGTGCGTGGCCCGGGCCGGGCCGGGCCAGGCCATTGTTGCGCAACCCTGGTACGTGTGTGTGTGTGTATGTGTTGGTACGTGTGGCGTTACGGTAAGGACTCTGTTGTTGTTGTTGTTGGGCGCCGCGCGTCGCTGTTATTATTACGGTTTTGTGGGCGTGTTTGGCGCATGAAAGTTTGACAAGAGAAGCCTGCTGCTGCTTCGGCTTGTAGGGCGCGTTCTGCATTTTGTATTCTGGATATGAAACGCATTTGGCGGGAGCCGCACGGGGGAAGGCCGGGTTGTGCCGTGGTGTGGGGGTTCCTTTCCTTTGGTCGTGGCGCTGTTGTTGTTGGTGCCCGACGAGTCATCACTCTCGCGCCCCCTGCCTCTCTGTCTGTCTCTAACAGACACACATCCGGACGGATAGACAGACGGACAGACAGACAGACAGAGACAGATAGAGCCAGTGCCTTGCAGTGTGTTGGTCCGTCGCTAATTGCGCGTGGCTCGCTGCGCTGTGCTGCGCTGCGTGCTCCCCGCGGTACCGCCACCACCGCCGCCTCCTCGGTGCATGCCGCGTTTAGCTTCACTTTCGTTGGCGCTGCGGTGCGTTGGCGTGCCGGCCTTTCGGCCTGCCTGCCTGCAGGGCCTGCAGTCTGTCTCTCTCGCACCTGCACGGGGCGCCCCACGAGTGCGAGAGAGACAGAGCGACGAAGACGACTCTCGGAATGAGTGCGGCCTGCCCACGGCGCCCTGGGCATGCCGTGCTGGCCGTTGTAGATTGCACCGCGCCGCGCTGCCGCCACGGTGCGTGGGGTGTCATTGAACTTGGAGTCGCACTTCTGGACGGCCGGCCAGGTGTGCAGCGGCAGCGGAGAGAGGACGGCGGGGAGGTGCGTTTGGCGGTGCCTCGCGTGGGCCGAGGGTCGCCGGGGGCTCCCCAGTCCTCTCCAAGACCCCCTGCTGACGGCGACGTCCCGGCGGGCAGCCCCCGGGGGCCCTGCCGTCGAACCGTCGTCTCTGGTTGGACCCGGCTGGGGCTGGTGCCGGCTGGTGCGGTGCGGTCTCGCCCAAGGTTAATCCGGCCGTGTGGCTGCCCGGCTGACGGACCGGTGATGTGACGTGATGACAGCTCCGGTCGGCCAGCCTGTCGTGGGGCTTCTCTTCCTGGGGAATCTGGACGCCGCTGACGTCCTGCCGCTCCGAGTCTCTGTCTCTCTGTTGCTACCCCTCTCGCTGCGCGGCACCGCACTGTGATGCGTGCGCCGAGTGCGTGCATGTCACATGCCTGCTTTTACCGGGGTGTTTGCCTGGCTGGCTGACAGCCCCGTCTGTCTGGCCGGCCGGCAGCCAGTCAAGGCAATGGAACGAGGCTGGGACGTGTATGGGGCCTCGCTGCCTACCTGCCAGGCTGCACTATGCTCTGTGTCGCGGTGGGGTGGGGAAAAGGGGGGGGGGGGGCATTGTGGGGCGTTACGTTATTTGCCTGCGGCTTGGCCCGCGGCCCCTTGTTTTGCGATGGGCGCCCCGCCCCGCCGCGATATCCGCGGGCCCCGTGCCGCGCCCTGCTTGCAGAGCGTGTCGAAACCCCCGCGGGGGCCCTGCGCAAGGCGGCGCGGCGGCCGGGGTGATGCACCTCGGGTTGCGGGTTCGACTCCCCTCCGCGGCGGTCCCACTCGCCTTTTCTCTCTTTAGCCGCGTCGGCGCCCACGCACCCCACGAACGCGCGCCGGGCCGGGCCGGGCAGGCCGGGCGCGCTTCCTCAATGCCACCGGCGCCGCCGGCCGATGCGCGCAGCGCGATGCCTGACATTCCCACGCGATGCCCGCCGAGCGGCCCAAGCGTCGGCTGCACTTCCGCGCTCGTGTGTGTGAGTGTGAGTGTGTGCGTGTCGCAAAGGAGGCGATGCGGGGAAACTGCGGCTTCTACGACTTACTCCGTACTTTTGTGGGAATGACACGGTGATGCTCTGTTGATGGCGTTTTAGGAGTCTTTTGAACGCAGCGCGCGGCCAGAGAGGCGGCGCCGTGTCTCCTCCCCCGCTCACACTCGCGCGTGCGCACGCACACGCACACACACACACGCGCGCGCGCGTTTTCTCTGGCCTGGCTCGCACATAACAGGCAGCATAATTAATTGCACATACGCCCTGGAAACGGAACGGAATGGGCGGAGGAAACGAAGCCTGTATTACCTAATTAGCGTGTGAGTGTGTAAGTGTGTGTGTATGCGTGTGTGTGTGTGTGTGTGGCCGTGCATACCTTTTGTTCGGCGGCGTCGTAGCGTGTGGCGCTATGCTTGGCTTTACTTATGTCATCGCCCCGCCCCACCCCGCCGGGGCGCCCTTTTGGAGGTGATGGATCGGATGCCAGCGGCCTGTGTTTCCGCCACGCCCTCGGAAGAGGAAAAGCCCCGACAGTGTCGCAACTCGGAAAAACCAAAGCCCCACTTTCAAAAAAATTAAGTAAATCTGATTTGAAAATAATTAGAACACAATGAACAAAATTTTAAAAAATTAACAATGAAGGTTTGTGAAGTTGGAGAATCTGGCTAAAACCAAAATCAAGCTAATCAAGTCAAATTTGAACTGAAATGTGGGTCACACGTTCGGTTCCAGTCCTGTTTTAGGGACTCTGGGGCTCAAAACGCGTCTAGAATTTTGGCCGCCTTCACCCACCGGTCTTCTGGCCCACTGCGCGGCCGGGCCGGGCGGTCCGGCGGTGGGTCGGTCGGTCCGCGGCCCGTTTGTGTTGCCCCATGCGGAACCGGGCAAGATGTACACGCTGATGGCGTAGGGCTGCTGCGAGGAAGAGGTGGAGGGCCTTGCCGGGCCTTGCCGGGCCTTGCCCAAGCTCATTATGCACGCAGACCACCTCGGCGCCGCGATTCGCCGTGCGGACGCACTGCAGTCTGATTCCGAGAGTCGTTTTCGTCGCTCTGTCCCTCTCGCACTCACGGGGCCTCCCTTTTAGGTGCAAGAGAGGCCGAGCGGCGAAAACGACTCCCGGCATCAGTCTGCTGCTTCATGTCTCGACGACGCCGGACCGCGTCTAAGCCCAAGTCCGGCAGCAGCGCGTTCGGCGTCGTCCTGGCGGCGGTTTGTTTTGGTTTGCCGGTCTGGGTTTCGTAAGCCCGCTTTTTGCCCCCTTCCACCTTCCCGTACCCTCAAGGACTCTCGGTGCTCGAGCCAAGGGCCGCGCCAAGGGCCACGCCAAGGCCTTCCCCCCCGAGGGCCGCGCCGTGGCCGAGCAGGGCCCCACGGCCGTGAAGGGAAGAGAAACTAATGGGGCGGATGCGGTAAGTCTTGGTGCCCCCTTCCCCCTCCCCCTCGCCTTCCTCTCGCTGATGTCCACGTCCGGGTTTAGAAAAAGAAAAGGCATTACCGATGCGTGAAAATGGTGGGCGTGGCGTGTGTGCCCGGGGCCCTCGCGGCCCGGGCGTCGCGATGATAGGACGGCGTGCGTCGCTGCACCGCCCTCGTCGCCCCGTCTCTCTCGCACTCGCGGGGCGCCCCGCACAGGGGTGCGAGAGCGACAAGCCTGTCGGCGACGACGGCGACGGGTCGCGCGGCTGACAGCGCGTGTCACGCACGCCGGCGAGCACGCGCGACGCGATGACGGGCCCCCGCGTGTGTATTTTTCATAAGCGGCTTCCATGAATATGAATACGACGTGCGTGCCAGTGTGTGTTCGTGTGTGTGTGTGTGTGTGTGTGTGTGTGTGTGTGTCCGGCACGGCCCAGGCACGGCGGAGCGCGACGCCGAGTGCATCCTAGACGGTGATGTATGGGGCCAGACCGCGGGGCCGCGCCGGGCCGTGGCGAGCCGCGTCCAGCCTCCAGCCCGGTGGGTGGCGCGGCACAGGCGAGGCACAGCGCGCAGCGCGTACGGTACGAATGGCCCCTGGAATGCCGGGGCTGGGCCGGGCGACTAGGCCGACTGGGCTGGCTGCTGTGTGACCAATGGGGATACCGATAGCGGATTGTCCGCGGGGCGATCATGCGTGCCGTTTGTATGAGCGTCTGTCTGTCTGTCTGTCTGTCTGTCTGTCTGTCTCGGCGTGTATGCCTGGCTGCGTATGTGACTGCAGATAGTCCCGGTCGATGCAGTGAAAGCAGCGCCTTTTAATTACTTTTGGCCGGGGAGGTTATGTGTCGTCGTCGTTCGTGGTCGCGTTTCGGAGCGGAGTGTGCGCACGACACGAAGCTTGCTGCCTGCCTGTCTGCCTGCCTGCCTCGCGCCCCGTGGCGGGTGTCGTTGGCCCAGTTTGCGTCGCCTGTCCCGCCCCGCCGGCCCCGCCCGGGGCTCTGCCCGCCCCGCCCCTCACAATGAGCTAGCGCACAACAACTGTGCATCATGGACCCGTTTCCACTCTGGTGACCTCCAGCGAACTGGCGGCCCGGCTCCCGAAACCGCTATGGACCGCCAGAGGAAAGGGAAGGAAAAGGGACCGTGTGAAAACGAATCCGCGTGCTGCCCACTGCAGCAGCAGGGTCCACTGCACCGGCCGTCCTTGTGCACCGAGTCCTTGACGGCGACCTCAGTGACCCTCCGCGCGGCGCGCTTTTTTTGCCCCGCCCGCTGGTTCCGTTTCCGAGTGCCGGAATGCCACCGCGCTCGTCCGTCCTCGTCCTCCCCGCCCCCTTCCTCCTGGTCCCGGAGGCCGAGCCCCGGAGAAGGACTCTCACTGCGGATCGCTTTCATCGTCCTGACAGTGTCCTGACGGGCCGACGTGTCCTTCAACCCGCGGCAGTGGCGGCGGCCCTTCCCTTGCATTTCCCTCTCCAAGTGGGCCAGCTGCAGCCAGCGGCAGCCAGCCACCGCACTGCTAATGGAGTCGCGCGAGAATGACGCCACGGTCTCTCGCCGTCTCTCTCGCGCCCCCGGCGGGGCCCCGGCGGGGCGCCGCGCGCCCCACGAGCGCGAGGGAGACGGAGGGAGCGCCGTTCGGAACGGACCTGCTGATGCCGCCGCTCGTCTCGACTCGTCACGTCTGTTTGAGATGCGGCGGATCGCGCGGTGCGGTGCGACCTCTCCTCGAATCCGGGGCAAGTGCACCTCGGCGTCGACGCGGTGCTTCTAGGGCTCGCCGCCGTCGCCGCCGTCGTCGTCGTGTGCTCCTTGAGCTGCGGACTGATTCCGAGAGTCGTCGCTCCGCCTCTGTCGCCCTCTCGGGGCGTCCCGTGTAGGTGCGAGGGAGACAGACATCCAGTGTGCTGGAATGGCGCGACCGCGTGCGTAATTTGGCGGGTAATTTGGCGCGTTGGGCGCGGCGGCGACGCGGCCAAGGGGAACGCCGCTCTGCCGCGCCGCCGAGTTAGGCGAGACGTGCGTGCGCCGCGCAGGTCGCTGGTTCGTTCCGCGGCAGAATGCGGCAGAATGGATGGAGCTTCGAAGAGTCAGGTTTGTTGGATGCTCCCCGTTTGTCAACAGACGCGCATGGCGGCCCGGCGGCGAGGGGGTTCGGCGCGGCGTCGTCGACCCCCCGTCCCCGTCGTGACGCTCAGCTTGAGCGAGCTTGAGGCTGCTGCAGGCTGGGAGTCGTTTTCGTCGCGCCGTCGCTCTCTCGCACCTACGGGACGCCGCGTCGCGACGGCGAGAGAGACGGCGCGCCCCCGCCGCTGTGTTTTCATTCCCCGTCGGCGTGTTTGTAATCCAATTAGACGTGTGCGCGCCGATCTGGGCGACGCCGCGGCGACGCCATGTAGGCCGCGGCCTTGGCGACGGACGAGTACACTGTCGGAAGCGAAGGACGATGCCGGTGGTTCCGTGGGAAGCGCGTGGAGTTTGCCTGCTCGCCCGAGTGTGAGAGGGAGAAAGAGATTTCGGGGCAAATGGAGCGCGGATTTAGCATAACGACGGCTCGCTCCATTCCCGGCGCTCTCACGCCGCCTCCGAGGGAAACTGAAAATTCTCACATTTTTGGTTGGGTCGGGCGTGCGTCGGCTCATAGAGATAATTTATGGCAATTCCTTGCCCCGCTGGCTTCGCTGGCTAGTAGGGCCCGCCGATGATTGATTGCCCGCTGTGACGGCATGCTTGCGGCTGGCCGGGGAGGGGGGAAGCCCCCGAAAGCCAAATCTCCCACACACCTGTACGGCCTCTCATGGCCCGTGGCGTGTCCGCGGACTGTCCGCCCCGCGTGCCGTGCGACTGCTGCCACACTGGGCCGGCGGAAAAGGCGTTACTCGTTCGGAGAGGTCTCTCTCGTGCTCGAGGCTGCCTACACTGCAGGCGCCCCGCTGCGCCGCCCACGCCCTCGGCGGCCCTCGCAAGGACGCCGATCGGTGCGGTGTGTCGGTGTGTCGATGGGCCGGATGTCGTAACGCCGCGCCACGCCGCGCCACGCGGGACCGGCGCCGTGACTCGAAGCGGGGCAGGACAGCATGGCTTGACAACGTGCTGAACAGCACTGTTTGTTGCTGGACAACATGGCTGGACAACACTGCTGGACAACATGGCTGGACAACACTGCTGGACAACATGGCTGGTCGCCGTGCAGGACAACGTTGCTGGACAACACTGCTGGACAACGCTGCCGGACAACATGGCTGGACACCATGGCTGGACACCATGGCTGGACAACATTGCTGGACAACATTGCTGGACAACATGGCTGGACGCTGTGCTGGACAACGTTGCTGGGCGCCGTGCCGGTGGAGGGCGCCGTCACGCGCCGTCATAGTTTGCCATGGAAATCGTTTCCTCGTCGTGCATGGTCCGCGCGGTCGCCTCGCGGGTCCCGGGTCGCCCTCCCTCCGCAGCGACCGCCTCGGACTCGGAAAGGCGACCGGAACGGCGCCGGGTTTTTATTTTTGTTTTGTCGCGTTTCGTTCCTCGCTCGCCCAAACAAAACAATGCGGCTGCTGCGAAATTTCCGCGCCTGACCTTTCCGCGGACTCTTTCGGTCACGGCCCGATCGTCAATACGTGAAACAGTGTGGGTAGAGAGAGATGCAGAGGGTAGAGTGTGATAGAGAGGATAGAGAGTGATCCAGAGGATAGACTCTATCTGCCTTAGTTTGAGAGCAGTACTGCCACAAAGCTGATCAAAACGGTCACAAATGTCTTTAAAAAATCGTGTTTTGGACCGACTTTAAGCATCCACTGCGTCTGATCCGAGGCGGTATGTCGTCCTCCCTCAACGGGCAATTGGTCTTTGGGCCTTCCTTTAGCATGCCTTTGTTACGGAGTGCGATTATCTGCCTTAGTTTGGGAGCAGCATTGCCGCAAAGTTGATCGAAACGTTTACAAATGTCTTTAAAAAATCGTGTTTTGGGCCGACTTTAAGCATCCACTGCGTCTGATCCGAGGCGGTATCTTGTCCTCCCTCAACGGGCAATTGGTCTTTGGACCTTCCTTTAGCATGCCTTTGTTGCGGAGTGCGATTATCTGCCTTAGTTTGGGAGCAGTATTGCCGCAAAGTTGATCAACCCACGTGTTTTCAGACATTTGTGACCGTTTTGATCAACTTTGCGGCAGTACTGCTCCCAAACTAAGGCAGATAATCGCACTCCGTAACAAAGGCATGCTAAAGGAAGGCCCAAAGACCAATTGCCCGTTGAGGGAGGACGACATACCGCCTCGGATTAGACGCAGTGGCTGCTTAAAGTCGGCCCAAAACACGATTTTTCAAAGACATTTGTGACCGTTTTGATCATGTTTGCTGCAGTACTGCTTCCAAACTAAGGTGGATTATCGCACTTTGTATCAAAGGCATGCTAAAGGAGGGGTCGCGTGGGGTCGCGAAATTTTTCCTGGGGGTCGCGGAAATTTTTTGCTAAAAACATGGGGTCGCGAACCGAAAAAGGTTGAGAAACGCTGGGATAGAGTGAGAGAGAACACCGCCTCGTCCCGCCCCCTCTTTCCTTGCTGCCCCCGGTGCAGGCGGTGCACGCCTTGCACGCGGTGCAGCCGGTGCGTCCGTGTGTTTGCCGGCGCGTCGTTGACCTGGCCGTCGCGGCGTCCCGGCCGCGTTGGGCAAGTTTAAATTGACGGCGGTGCCGCGGCTCGGCGCACGCTCGGCGCTTGGCGTCGGGCCGACCCATCGGCCATCGGCCATCCCACGTGGGCCGCGGCGCTGCGGCGCTGCGTGGGCCGCCCCGCCCCGTGCCGTGTGCTCGCGGCTCGCGCCTCCTCGGCCTCCTCCACGACGGGGACCTGAAGAGCGGGCCGTTGCTCAACTTGGCGGCCTGCTCCAAGTGCGCTGCGCTCGGAGACGAAAGCGCATCGGGCACTGCCTCCGCCGTCGTCGTCGCGTCGCCCTTCTTCTTGCTTTTTATTCGAGTTGTTTTTATTTGGTGTCTGCTCGCCGCGATCAACGCGTCATAAAAATGGCGGACCATTTTATTGTGGCGGAGCGCGAAGTCTCGGCCGGCACAGTGTAGACCGACTCCGAGAGTCGTTTTCGTCGCTCTGTCTCTCTCTCGCACCTATACGGGACGCCCTATGAGTGCGCGAGAGACGGAGCGACGAAATCGACTCAGTGCTGCTCTGCGCTGCACCCGATGGCATGCAGCTAGTGTGAACTGCCCGACGGGCCCGTCCAGGAGGATGTGGCCTGTGGGTTGTTACCCCGCTGCTCGCGAGCGTGAGTCACACTCGGTGTGTTTGTGTGCGTGCGTGATGCATGGGTGCGCGGTGCGTGGCCTGGCGGCGCGGCTCCATTCTACATGCAGACAGTGTAGTGTCCGCCTGTTGCCGTCGCCAGCCAAGGGCGCACCGCGTCGCGTCGCGTCACTCAAACAACGTGACGTCACCGCACCCGACGCGCAGCCCTGGCCGTTGGCGCGGCCGTCGGTGGTTGAGTGGCGGCCAGTGTTTTGGCCGCGTTTGGGGCGTTGTTTTGGCCGTAGTCGGCCGTTGACCGGTTTGGGGGCACAAGGACGCGGCGGACGCGGCCCACATCCCCGTATGGAAGCTTGGCCGGCTTGGCCGGCTTGGCCCTTGCGCCCGGGCAGCCCGCCTAAGTGCGCCGCGTTGCTTTGGTCCTGCTTTGGGCCCCGCGACCTTCGTGTGTGTGTGTGTGTGCGTCTGTGTGCGCGCGCCTGATCCTGCCTTTTAGTGACACGACTTGTTTGTGTGTGTGCAGGTGACGCACCGGACGACGGGCCAGGTGATGGTGCTGAAGAAGAACCTGCTGCGCTCCAACCGGCCCAACATGCTCAAGGAGGTGCAGCTCATGAACCAGATGAGCCATCCCAACATCCTGAGGTGAGTGACTAGGCTCCGCCGGACTCCAAGGCTGCACGGTAGCCGGCTTGATTGAGTGGCCGGCGTGCCCGTCGACGCGGTGCTCGGCCTGCACGGCCTGCACGGCCTGCACGGCGTGCTCGGTGATGAGCGGCGGCTGCTGCTGCAATCGCTCGGAGGCCGGGGCCAGCAGGCAGGGGCCAGACTGGGGTCGCGGCTGTATTCTGATGAGCCCCGTCGTACCGCGGCACCGCGGTGGCGGGAGAGGGGGGGGGCTATTGAAAAGCAATCTGAAATTGGCTCTAATGGCGACGCCATGTCTGTGGATGGCGGGGCGGGGCGCGTCTTGGCGCGGCGACGTCGCTCGAGTGGCTAGGGCCCGGCCAGGGCACGACGAGGCGACCTTAGGGCACCTTTACGGTGTGTTTGCGCAGCGGCCCTGCGGCAGCCCTGCGGGTGCCCGGTGGGAGCCCCCTGGCTTGCCCCTGGCTTGCCCCTGGCTTGGCTCTGGGGCACCACACCCGCATGCTGGCGGTGCCTTTGCGGTCGACCCTTCCCTGCAGCCTCCCTCGGGGCCTCGCGGGCCGCGCGCCTTGCGACACCGATGATGCACCGGCAGGCTCATCAGTCATGCCATGTAGGACACTTCGGAGTCCAATTGCGGTGCCGCAACGCGCGCCTCGACCGCCTCCGCGTGCCGCCGCGCCGCCGGGCTTCGCGCAGTGGGCCAGAAGACCGGTGGAGGCGGTCAAAGCCCCGGACGCGTTTTGGAGCTCCAGAGTCGCCAAATGGGACTCGAACCGAACGTGTGGCCCCATCAATGGATTGCTCTCCGAACGAGGAATCCATTGGTGGGGTCACTCGTTCGGTTCGAGTCCCATTTAGCGACTCTGCTGCTCAAAGCACGTCCTCTGGCCCGCTGTGCGTCGAGGAGGGGAGCGCCTTACGAAGCCCGGGTAGGCAGCACCGCCGAGCACGGCCGCGCGGCGGGCCGGTCCGGACTGCCTACCTTGCAGGCGCTCGGACGACGCTCGGAGCTCCACGCCGTTCCCCATTGAGCCGCTAGAAAGCGGTCCATGGGTGTCGGACGGCAACACCCTCTCGTTTGCAACGGCCTTTCAAGCACCGCGCCGCTCCAGACTCCGCCATACCACCAGGCAGGCACAGGCACGGCCAGCACCTATCAAGTGTTGGCCTTTTTGCGGGGACTGTCTGGCCCTGGCCGGGCGGTCTGGCTGGTCTGGCGCGACGCGACAAGTCGCTTGCATCGTACGTGTGTGAGCTTGTGTGTGTGTGTGAATGTGTGTGTGTGTAAGTGAGTGTGTGTGTGGTCCTTGGGCCCTTGTTTGTCACCCCACGCAGGCATGAGCCGAATGCGATGCAGCCGTGCGAACGAACGGCCGCCGCCCGCAGATCTGCAATGCAGCAATGCAGCGCCTTGCTGCGTGCGTCTGCATGGCGAGTCGCGAGGCGACCGGGACCCGGCCCGCACAGTGGGCCAGAAGACCGGTGGAGGTGGACGAAACTCTAGACGCGTTTTGAGCTCTGTGTTTTGCGTTCGCCGCGCGGCAGAAACGCTGGCTGCACTTTTTTCCTCCTTTCCGCCATTTCGCCACCATGGCGGCGTCGCCGTCGCTCTGCGTTCGTCGGCAGGGAAGCGTCGTCGAAGTGTTTTCTAAAAATTGCACGCGGAGTGTGTGTACACTGCGCCGGAGTGACGAAATGACTCACTCGGGGGGAGGGGGAGGGGTGGCGTTGAACTTGCGTCCGTCCATCTTATTCGAGGCGCGCGCGCGGCGGTCATGGTCAGATAGATGTGTTGTGCGCGCGCGTCCGCTGCACCGCGCCGGGCGGGGCGGGGCGGGGCGGGGCGGGGCGGGGCGTGCTCGGCAGTGCTTCGCTATTTCAGGGGAGCCCCACACGCCGCCACGTCGCGGCCGCCGCGGACTACTCGCGTCGTCCTCCTCCTGCAGAGAGCGATTCCGCGCAGTCGTGCCGCGACGCGCGCTCTGTCTCTCTCGCACCCCCACGGATCGCCCCTGTGAGTGCGAGAGAGACGGAGCCGTCCGAAACCGCACACGTCGGAGTGAGCCTGGCGGCCCACAGTGGGCCGCTTGAATAAAAGGAAAGCCCGCACTGGTTGGCGGCGTTGGAGATGGCCGCGGCGCCGCGGCGTGCGGGGAGGTGAAGGGGAACGGCGCGCCAAAGTCCGCGCCGCCTCGCGCCGTCGTACACCGTGCTCCACTCATCCGCTCAGTCGGAGAGAGGTTGATTACCGAAAGGATGGACCGCCCTTAATAAATCCGCGGGAAAAGAGGGGGGGCTAGTACACTGGTACTGGTCAGCCGTCTGCGTGTAGTTCATCCTCGTCCGCCCCGCAGGCCCGCAGGGCGTCTCCCAGACACCCCCACTCATGAATATTTGCTGTTCTATTTGGTTTGAAAAGGGGACACCCTGTTTTTGTTCATCCGCCCTATTGTTTCCTATGCAAATTGCGTTGCTTTTATTTTTTTTTTTCGGATGACTTGCAAATTTATGATGATGATGGCGCCGGTGGGTCCTCCCCTTCGTCCTCTCTTGGTGTGCTTTTTGGCGGCGTGGCGGGGGGGGGCGTGGGCGTGTGCACGACGCGCCGTGCTGTGTTCGCGCGCACACGCGCCGCGTTGACCCCGGTCCGTCACGGCGTGACACGCCTCGTGACACGCCGCGCCGTGTCGTGTGACTTGGCGTGACGTGGCGTGACGCAACGCGTTTGGCCGCGTGTCGGGCACCTTCGCACGTCCGCGTATTGGTGTGCAGAAGGCCGAAGTGTTTGTGGTTTATTCGTCTGTTTTATATAAGTCGTCGTTTTCTTTGCAGGTTCATGGGCGTGTGTGTGCACGAGGGCCAACTGCATGCGCTGACTGAGGTGAGTAAAGAGAGTCTCAGTGTCCAGCAGACCGATTCCGTGTTCGTCGCTCTGTTTCTCTCTCGCACTCGCGGGGCGTCCCGTGTAGGTGCGAGAGAGACAGAGCGACGAAAACGACTTTCGGAAGCTGCCCACAGAGAATTTTACTTGCGCTAAATTAAGGGTGTAGGCGTGGAAGGAAATGAGGAGGATCGCCTGAAAAAAAAACCAACAGCGATACTCGCGGCAGGGAATTCCACGCGCATGCTAGTGGGTGCGTTGATTGGACCCAAGGCCGTTGCCGGGCCAGTGCGCGTTTTTTCCCCTTGTCCGCCCCGTCCCGCCCTGCCTGTGACTCGCTGACTGACTGGTTTGCTCGCGTTGCAGTACCTGAACGGCGGCAGCCTGGAGCAGCTGGTGCAGTCCCGCGGCACGGAGCTGCCCTACGCCGTGCGCATGAAGCTGTCCCTGGACATCGCCCGCGGCATGGAGTACCTGCACTCGCGGGGCGTCTTCCACCGCGACCTCACGTCCAAGGTTCGTGTTTGCCCGACGCACAGTGGGCCAAGTCTTCTGGCAGGTCCACTGTGCGATGACTCGGTCTCGAAGACGAGCTCTTCTGCTCGGCGCTAACTGTGTTTGGCTGTCTGACAGAACGTCCTGATTCGGCGCAACGAGGAGACGGGCGAGCTGACGGCGGTGGTCGCCGACTTCGGACTGGCCGCCAAAATTCCCGACCCACTGTAAGTAGTGTGTGTTGTGGTAGTGTTTGCCGGCGGCCATTGTTCGCGTGCCAACGAGCTGCTGCTGCTGCCGCTGACGCCGGTCTTCGCTTTGCTTCGCTTTGCCGCGGCGCGTTTTGGCGCCGCGTCCATTCGACACCGCGCGCCAAGGAGAAAAAAAAGTTGCGCTGAGATAGCTTTGTGTTTGGCGAGGCTCAATGCGTCCAGCCCCCATCCCTTAAAACTTCTTTTACGTTTAAAATATTTTCCATGTTTTTCTTTTCACTTATTTTTAAATTTGTCAGGTGTATTCGCTTTGTGTGGCTGGCTTCTCACCGCGAACCTCCTTCCGCAGGTGCGGCTACCGGCTGCCGACGGTGGGCTCGCCCTACTGGATGTCGCCGGAGTGCCTCAAGGGCCAGTGGTACAACGAGAAGTCGGACGTGTTCTCGTACGGCATCGTGCTGTGCGAGCTGATAGCGCGCGTCGAGGCGGACCCCGACGTGCTGCCGCGCACGCAGAACTTCGGCCTGGACTACTTGGCCTTCGCGCCGCTGTGTCCGGCGGCCTGCCCGCCCTACTTCCTCAAGCTCGCCTTCCACTGCTGCACGGTGAGTTGGTTGGGCGCGCGCCTCTCTGGCCGGCCGGCCGGCGGCCAGCCCCGCAGCCCCGGCCTTACGGTGGTCCCCTTGCCCCCCTTGCCCCCCTTGCTGCAGCACTTGCAGCCTTTCGCCACCATTTACCCCCACTTCGCCCTCGCCGGGGAAGCCAAGCGCCAAGCGGGGTGCTCCGCTTCTCTGTCTGTTCTGCCCCGGGGCGCCCTGCGCTGCGCGCCCTGGACCGCCATTCCCGATTCCGACGCATTTTCATTTTCGCGACGGCGGACGTGGCCGACGGCTCCGTTCCGGATGCCTGTCTGCGTCGGTTTAACGGCCCTTTCGGATCGGAATGGGATCGGTGAATGGGCGAGTCTGGTTCGCACTTCTTACGCTTGCTTTCCTTTCCTCTGCCCCGCGGCCCGCAGTTCGAGCCCAAGAGCCGGCCCTCCTTCTCGGAGATCGTCCGCAAGCTGGAGGCCATGCTGCGCGGCAAGAGCTCCCCCGAGTACGCCGAGTACCCCAGCGCGGCGGCGGCGTCGCTGGAAGGCGCCGCGGGCTCGGCGACGTCGACGGCGGCGGCCAAGACCAAGGGCGCCATCTCGGAGGCGTGCCTCGCCAACCTGGCCAGCTCGTCCCTGGCCGCGAGGTCCGTCGAGGTGATCCCCAGCATCGCCACCCCGGACGACGGCAAGAGCATCAACCGCCACAAGAAGCGTGAGTATGGCGCGGTCTGGCTGCGACGACTGGCGAGAGCTGCGAGCGTGACCCTCCCTGTCTGTGTTGCAGTGAGCCACCGGCGGTCGCTGTCCGAGGACGTGGGGCTCATGGTGGCGTTCCCGGCGCACACGTCGCCCAGCGAGAAGGCGCGCTGCCACTTCATGGGGGCCGCGGCCTCGGCGGGCGCGGCGGCCAACCCGGGCGGCACGTCGCGCATCACGGCCAAGCACGTGGGCGAGAGCATGTGCCGCGAGGACCCGCACTACCTGCCCGCCGAGGAGGGCGCCGAGCGGCTCAACCCGTTCGCGGCGCTGTCGCACTTCCGCGGCGTCAAGAAGATCCTCGGCGACAAGTCGGCGGCCGTGGGCAGCGCGGCGGCCTTGGGCGTGGGGGACTTGGCGTGCAGCGGCGACCTGTTCTCGTCGTGCTTCGAGCTGCCGTCGCCGTTCTTCAGCCCCACGCAGCTCAGCCCGCCGTTCGCGGAGGGCGGCGCCGCGCCACGCCGCGCCTCGCACGACTGCTCGTCGCTGTCCTCGACGTCCACGGCGCGGCCCTACACCGCGGACACCATCAAGAGGGCCCCCCGCAAGCTGTCGCTGGGGCCTGGCGGCGGTGCCGGCGGCGGGCCGCCCTTCACAGTGCCCTCGGCCGACCTGCTGGGGACGACGGCGGCCTCGAGGCCGGCCCCGGAGTGCGTGCCGCCCGTGGTGAACGCGGGCCAGGACCTGTGGTGCAAGGTGGGGTCGCGGTGGCGGCTCAAGAGCGAGGTGGAGGCGGAGCAGGCCGAGTCGGGCCCCGGCGGCGCTGAGAGCCCCTCGAGCGTGGTGCAGCAGCCCCGGCAGGACGACGGGCTGATCCAGGGCTCGATATTCTCGCCGCAGAACCGGGCGGCCGACGACTACCTCAAGATGGACAGCGAGGCCAACGAGGGATGCGGCGCCAAGGCGGGCGCCAAGGCCAAGCAGGCCGAGATCGGCGAGCGGCTGGAGTCCAAAGAGGACCGCCGGAGCGACGCCTCGGAAGGGGTGACGCCCGCCCAGGAAGCGGAGGCCACTCTCGACGGTGTGGCTGACGAGGACGTGCAGGGGCCGCAGAAGAAGTCCTGGCACCACAGCCTGTCGCTGCCGTCCTCGCCCACCTTCGTGCGGCGGCGGCCCACTGTGTGGACGGGCGCGGCCGGCACAGCCATCAACCCCAAGGTGCTGACGCAGCGCCTGCTGGAGACGCAGACGCAGGGGAGGACGGGCTGCGGCGGTCTGAGCCTGAGCCCCAGGCCCAAGGCCTGCCGAGTGCACGGCGTGCATGGCGTCGAGGAGGACGGCGTGTTCTCCGGCCACTCGTCCGCCCTGGAGGTGCTGGACTTGAGGCCGGACGCCAAGGCGCTGGCCGTGGAAGCGCGGCTGGGCGGGCTTGGTGGGCTGGGCCCTGCGCCACTGCAGCGGCGGTTGTCATCGTCATCGTCCAACCTCAACAGCCTGCTGCTCTCCGAGGACGACGCGGCCACCGGCGCCGTCCTGGGCGGCTTGCCGTCCGTTGCGCTGCGCCGTCGTGGTTCCTGTGAATCTGGCTTCTTCAGCTGCCTCGGGGAAGACTATGGCTTACTAGGTACCGATTTGAGGTTCGACGCGCTTTTCGTGTTGTTGTGACTTTTTAATTGGCATTTCGTCTCTGATTCGCAGGATGCGACCCACTGTCACCATCTGACTTTTGCTCAGGGCCTGCCCGTCACACTCTGTGCTCCTCATCAGCAGCTTCGTCTCTGTTTCTGCTCGATGATTCCGCAGTTTCCACAACCACCGTGTCGTCTGGAGAGTTAGCAGATTTGGATGACTTGGCACCAAATGGTAAAGTGTCCAACAAACTCATTTACTTACTCGTATTTTTCTAGCACATTCGTGAACTGAGTGGTTGTCTCATATTTGGTGTTTCAGGTTCTAGTAGTTGTGGCTTAAGTACACGACACCATTCTCTACTCTTCTCTGCCAAAAGATCATCTTCTATTTATACTGACAGTTCTGAAGATGTCTCAAGCCTAGGGGGCGATCCTGCCTATTGGGAAGAGAGAGGCTTCACCGCAAACCCGGTAAACATAGTCTCTTTTTAGTCTTGCAGTTAAAATTATGCTGTGAAAACCTGACCAAGACGTTTTTATCTCAAGCTATTTTTTTTAAAAATTATCTTATCTTAATCTATTGCCTCTGTTCTAGGCTTCACAGCAAATTAGCAAGATTGTAGAATACTTTGAGCGGAAGCAAAATAGTAACCCGTCCTCCGGTCCTGGACCTGGATCTAGGAGACCATCAGCCAAATTGCAGCCTCAGGTACATTGAACCTTCCTTTCTAAATGTCTTATTATATCATCTCATCTATGTTGCAAAAACCTTCAATTTCACATCGTTTGATAATCTTTTTCTAGATATCGGCTTCAACACGGCGATTTTCATTAAATCCTCATGAAAATACATACTCCATATGTGATGCAATTCGTTCATCAGACATAGCCTTCTTACGGAAATCTTTAGGCCAGACAAGTTGTTCCAAAGGTGTAATGGCAGCTAGCCCTCCACCAGTGCCCCTATCTAGGCATCACGGGGCCAAGCGCTGTGCCAGTCAAAGACTGATTGTTTGTGAAGGTGCTGTTAAGTCTAAGCTTCCCCTTTTCGACAAAAAATCATAGAGAATTTAGAGTATTTATGGTTTAATTTGAATGTATTACCTATTTGTATGTTTAATAGTCTATTATATCCTTTTTCTTTTTATGTGGATCACTGCAGTATTTATATTACTTGTGTACCTCAGTCATGTGTATCAGGAGTAAGCAATATCTGTTAAAATGTTGTTTTTCTTTTCATTTTTTTGTGTGATTGTGTGTGTATTTGTGTGTTTTATGATAACATTCTGTTTGTGCAAGATTGAAACAATGCCTTTCTAAACACATCATTTTTTAGAAAAGAAATAATGAAGTACTTCTTGGTTTGAATTCTTCATTTTCAAAAGTGTTCTGTTTTTGACTTTTCCAGTCTGGCATGCACGGGTGAAACGTTCATCATCCCTTTAGGATCCAATCTGTTGTGTCCAGTACTTAATTTTCAACCAGCATGGTTGTCTAGCAGTTGTTTTTTGTGCCTGCCCCTTAAAGTATGGGTCTTTATTCCCACCTAAATTAATTTTGACACCTGATGCAACTTCTTGTAAGACTGCTTTCATACTATTGAGACAAATGGTGTAAAAATAACTTGAATTAATATCTTGCATTTGGTCTCATTTCTTGATTGTAATCAACCTTTCTATTTATATTTTAAAAAATGGCTGCTTCAAGCAATGAACAATTTTTTTTTCAACATACCTTTATGTTAAAACGGGTTACAATGGATGGTTGTGCGTTGGCAAGCCTAGTGACATTGAAACAGTCTTCCTTGATACTTCCCTTGTTTGACAATTTGGGCATTTTTTCATTATACATTACGCACTGTTATCTCAACACTTTGTAACCTCATGTTACTAATGTTTTTCTGGTGTTAAGTGATACTACCTAGGTTTTAGAGTAAGTCCTCGCTGTTTGTTTAGAGCATAATAGCTAGTCTAGTCGTTCTGTCCAACAAGAAAGTGTGTCACAAGTCTCGTTTGTCCATTTAGTTTCTTTTCTTTTACATGTCAAGATGAATTACTCTTCTCTTTACAGTACTCAAGAACAAGTAATGTTTTCATGTTAATTCAGAAATGAGTTCTTAAATTGCTCATTTTTCTTCTGTTTAGTTGTACAGTTTCGGAACATCTTCTAACCTTCTGTAAAAATATTATGAAATACCTACCAGTCTTCCCATTTTTCATCTTGTTCATTGGTTGTGACACAATTCCTAGAAGAACACCAAATTCCTCAATTCCTATTTGATGAATAAAGTAAGATATTTTCTTCATTTGTTATGATTTTGTCTTCCACTATCATTTCAATTAAGAATTGATTGTAATTCTTTAATCATTTAGAAAATATGAGACCATTGAAATGTTCTTTGCTAGTCAAGGAGTATTTTTATTGTTACTCTTGTTACTCATACATGAAGTATAAGTTCGAGTCAGCTCATTCAGAGCTGAGTGTTCAGTGTGAATGTGCCTTGATACAGAGCTTGTTATTAACATCTGTCCTGATCAAAGTGGAAGGCCCTCCATGGATATTGAACAGTTCAAATTAGTATTTCCCCAAACCAGCTTTCCCACTGATCAACAGGAAGTTTGAGCTGGCATGTTTTTAGTTTGTTTGTTGGCATCATTTAATAAAAGGGTTGTCCAATTCAGTTGTGCATCAAGAAAGCCAAAATGGTGGGCAGCCCAATCAAAGTAGTTTTCTGTTCACAAGATTGAGCTCAGGTTTCATCCAGTGCTCCCTTTTTTTGTTTTCTTTCCTTATCCTGGAATGGATGTGTTATGTGAGCCTGAATTTGTTGGACTGATGAAACATCATGGTAGCTAATACACGGTTGGTATTTTATTCTACAATAATTTATTTTGATTTAATGTGTACTAATTTCATCTCATATTAGATGTTTAGTTGCATCCTATCCAAAAGAGTTTTGTAGGCGTCAAAGGGATACTGATATTCATCTGTATTGAATGAATGTACCCTGCTTTAAGTGAAATTTTATTGTTACCAACTAACTATGTAACATGTTAGTAAAACCTTTTACTTCTCTCACTGCCATATTTCAAGATCAACATTACCTTCATTGTACTGAGTAATGTATGTGTTGTTTTCTGTGAAATGCTGGTGTACTTGTCCGTAGTAGTTTATTATTGAAATGAAAGACTGCATTTTCGTCCCTTGGAGATATATGATGCTGTAACTCTGTTTTTATTTCTTGATGAGTTACATGTTTGAGAAAATGAATGTGACTGTTGTGTATTGCTCAAGTTTACGTGCAAATCATTTGATAGACCAGCTCACATTTAATTTGTTCCCCTTTCTTCTGGAAACAGTGATTCAAGAAATCTTATTATTATGTAGGTATTGTTTAATCATGAGTTAGGTAAAAGTTGTTTCAGAGAAATGGAGTGTATTTTTTCTATTATACAAAATGTATTTGTGTTAGTTTGGAGAAAAATTAGAAACGTCTGTTCAGTGCGTGTACTTCTTTGCTCATAGCTCATAATCTGAGACATTTTGTGTGTTTTCGTATGAATGGACATTCCTTTTGTACTTTTAAGATAACAATTTCTTTAAATCTTTTTACTTCAAAATTCAGAAATTAGAGTTTTTCCCAGCAATAATTGAAAACAAACAATGTTTGTTACAAAAATTCTGAGAGTCAAGTTTTTCCCAGCAATAACTTGGACCTGCTTTTCCAAACATTGTTTGTTTTGTTACAGTTCCCACTATTCATACTTGTGTGGCAGTAAACTGATCTTATTGGTTTTTCTGTAGCGAAATTTCAAAATTTGTCTCATTATTTGCCTTTTCAAGACTATTGTTTCCATCTGTAAATTCATTCGTAACCTGCTAATTTAGGGAGGCTCGTCAAATGTTTTGACTCTTTTGAATACCTTTCTCCTATGATATCGGGATGCTTCAATGTATTTGCACTTTTTATGTAGTTTTATTTATTTTGCTATTTCACATAAAAATTGTAGTCCAATCATGTGGATTTGTTGTTTAGGTCGTAAGTCGGGTCTAGTCATGTCCACCCAAAGCTGAACAGACTTTGTTACTCCACATGCATATAACTAGATTGAATTGTATGTCAAGTGTCAAGTATTATATTAAATAAAACATTATTTTTTAAAATTTATCTCTTTGATTGATTTTTTTTTCCCTTATTCAGACTTCCTTGTTTGTGGTGTGTCTTGAGAGGTGGAAAAGGGGTCTGGATCATGTGGGCACACAGGATTCAAGGTGTGAAGGAGGCTGGGGAATTGGAGAAGAGATCCAGTAAAATATGATCCAGTCATAACATTTATTGAAAGAAAATCTGAACAAATGATTTGTTTTCTGTTACCAGCAGAAAGTTTTGATGTTACCATGTAGAAAACGTAATGAGTAAATCAGAATGGATACAATGAAAGAACAGTTGGTTTACAATAAAATAGAGTCTTCTGGCCATTTAGATTTTGTTTAAAAAATATAAACAACTACATTGTTTTACAAATTTCATCATGAGCTGCATACTGACATGGTTGGCGTGTCACTTGCTTATTACTTCCAATTCATTCCAATTAGAAGTTATGAAATAATGAACTATACACAAAGCATATTTTGACTTTTCCTGAAATACAACATGATCAACTTCTGAATGAAGATCAGGTACAGCATTTAAAATTTGCAAAAGGTCTTACACATGGGATTATTCTTCTAAGAAGAAGTACTGTCCAGCCCGTTTCTGCTCCACATCCTAAATCAAACAATAGCATTGTGAAAATGTTTCAAATCAATTGGGGTTTTATTTTGTACAATGTAATTGAACAGTTGAGACTCACCTTTACAGACTGGCTTTTGTTGATGCGAGGTCTGAAATTGTTTGGATCTCGGCGGAAAGTGATGCCCAAAAGTTCCAAGAAGCGATTCATACCATTCAGAAGAGATTGAGGACTGTGTGCCACAGTATCAACTGATGGGGATCCCTCAAATACAATGACCCGATCAGCCAAATAAGTTGCCATAATGAAGTCGTGCTCAACCACAAATCCTGTTTTCTTAGCATGCAGAATAAACCTGCACGAGATAGCAACAAAAAACATAGCAAGAACAAAAGACATTAGAAACATTTAGTACTTTTGGTACCACAAGAGTCATTCACAGAACGTTGCCACACCTTTTGATGACCTTTGCTGCCACAAGACGCTGCTCTGAGTCCAAATATGCAGAGGGCTCATCCACAAGGTAGACGTCAGCAGGCTGCCCCAAGCAGAGGGTGAGGGCTACTCTTTGAAGTTCTCCTCCAGATAAGTTCTGAACTTCTTGATCCATGATGTCTTCAATTTTCATTGGCTTCATCACATCTGTAATAAACTGACAATGGAACCTTATTAGCACTAAAGTCATTGAACACAGATTTTAAAAGCAAGGAATTTATGTCAGGCTTTCATCAACAGTTTAAAATCGAAACTCACTTGGGGATGAATGTAAGCATCCCGAATCTTCTCATGCAGCAATTGGCGGACGATGCCCTGTGATTTTGGGCTAATCTTCTGAGGCTTGTAACTGATGTGCAAAACTGGTAGTTCTCCAGAACCAGAATCTGGTTTAATTTTTCCAGCAAGCATTCTAATGAAAGTGGTCTTGCCTGTACCATTTTCTCCAAGTAGAACCAGAATTTCAGAGTCGGTGAACTGTCCTTGGTTCACTGACATTTTGAAATTTCCTAATTGTTTGCACATGTGAGGATACTCATAATGATTCATTCTCTTCACCTCCTCTTCAGTTGCCGATTCCGCAACGCGGAATACAAGAGATTCCTCCCGGAAACGAAGATTTTCAGTTGGTACAAACCCGTCAAGGAAAATGTTAATACCTGCATAATGGAAATACATCAAAAGATCAGTAAAGCAAAGAAGAAAATGAAAGTAGAGAGAAAGAAACTAGAATATTCATACAACCTTCTCGAACAGAGAAAGGCATAGTGACCACGCCATATCCTCCAGGAACACCATACAGACAACAAATAAAATCAGAAAGATAATCCAACACAGAAAGGTCATGCTCAACCACAATGATGAACCTGAACAAATAAAAATACAAAACCAATTCAAACTTTTCTCCAGGTAGAAAATTTAAAAAATAAAGAGCAAATGTAGACATTGACTTTACAGATGGAAACATACTGAAGCCATACTTACTTGTCAGCTTGAATAAGAGACCGAATAGTAACGGCAGCTCGTAACCGCTGTTTCACATCCAAGTAAGAAGATGGCTCGTCAAACATAAATATGTCTCCATCTTGAATGCAAACCATGGCACATGCAAATCGCTGCAATTCTCCTCCTGACAATTCATCAATCTGGCGACTGCGGATCTTTTGCAGATCTTATGAGAGGAAACAAGAAAAAAAGAAACAAGAGTATGTTAAAAATCTTAATTTTTGTTTTAAAGAAAATTTAAAAGTACCAGTTGTGCAACCTACCCAAGAGATCACAAATATCATTTTGATTTTTGCGCTCATCTTTCTTGTCCAGAAGTTCCTGCACAGTACCCTTGATGGCTTTTGGGATTTGGTCCACATATTGAGGTTTAATGAGAGCCTTAAGGTTGTCTTCCAAAATTTTAGTGAAGTAGTTTTGCAGCTCAGATCCACGGAAATGGTTTAAAATCTCTTGCCAATCGGGAGGAGACTAAGCACAAACACATAAGTGTAATAAATAGCAGTTCAATACCATAGCTCTTAAAAATCACATATTTTGACTTACAGCATATCGCCCTAAATTAGGTTTCTGCTTTCCAGCAAGGATTTTCAGTGCAGTAGATTTGCCTATACCATTGGTTCCAACCAAACCAAGCACTTCACCCGGACGAGGAATGGGCAAGCGATGCAGCTTAAAAGAATTTGCAGAATAGCGGTGAGTTGTGTCTCTCTCTAGATTACTTGGGAGATTGATGATATTCACAGCTTCAAATGGACATTTCTGAAACAAATAAAGGAGGAATCACATTGTTGCATTGTAATGTAGCAGTCAACAGTTAACTGTCAAATACAGAAAATTTCACACACCTTGACACAAATACCACAGCCAATGCACAACTCTTCTGATATAGTAGCAATTTTATCATTGACAGACACTTCTATGCAAAGTTTACCCATTCGTACGACAGGACATGACTTTTTGCACTCTTGGCGACATCTTTTTGGTTTGCATTTGTCAGAGCTAACAATGGCGATACGAGTCAACTTGTCGGACTCTTCTGTAGCCCTTCGTCGCGACATGATGAGGCCGTCCCTGAAAGAGGCATGAAAAAGAGGATTACTAATCTAAATCTGGTGCACAGACACTTCAGCTGACACAGATGTTAATCATGGACTGGGAGATGAACAACTCTTATGACTGTATGGGCAGTAAAATTGAGTTGCGAGTTCAGTGGTGAAGTACTGACAATGGTTTTAAATGCTGTAAATGACAAAGTAAACCAAAACAATTAAGTATTTCTGCAGGAAGCAAAACGTCAACATAACCAAAGTAGTCACATAACCTCTAAAAGGAAATGGGATTAATTTGGAAGTCTAGAGAACAGTGCAGAAACGCTAGTGTGAGAGTCCCAGCGTATGCTGTTAGCGATTTGCTTAAACGGTGCTTCGTGAAAATAATTAAGCCAAAATAGAATTTTAATAGCCGGCAGAAGCATGCTTTCTCCACCAGTCATCATATGTTACCGTCAGTGATAGAGAAGTAAAGGACACCAACAAATTAGGGTGAGGGCAAGTGACTTTATGGATGAAACATCTAAGAATAAGTGGCATTTCTCGCGGTCATTCATCAATCAAACAATTAAATAACCTTTCTTACCACGATCACAGCGACACAGTCGAAAAGGGACGTGGACTGGACTCACTCACTCACTCACTTTCCATTGGATGGGGTGGGGAGGGGGGTCGGGTAGGCGGGGATTTGCGGCTTGTGGTCAGCTCCCTCTCTACAACCATCTAGGTACCCTCTCAAAAAGAAAATCATTTGCAGTCGCATTATTTGCAGTCGGTCACACACCAACAAACCAAGCAGTCTGCTTGTTTGCGATTTGTCAAAGAGGGTGTTCGAGGGAAATAACTGCGATGGCAACGCGAAGCTTTCTGCTAAAAAACGAACGTATACTGTCCCATTTATTGCGTCGTAGTCAGTTGTGCAATATTCGGTGAGTTGCTGTTAGAAAAAGTCAGTTTGATTTCTTTAACCCTACCTGCTGCGTCGTTTAAAACATACTCGAACGTCTTATGTAATTATGTACTAATGTCCGTGCAATCATTTTTCGTTCGCAAAGTTTCGTGTTTTGATTTATTGTCGTGAATTGTACCAGGAGAATTATAAAGGCCTGATTGTACAGACTTATGTGTCTGCTCCCCTGTGTCTTGCTGCATTAGAAGCTGCCAGTGCCTAATTTTAGGTTTTATTGGAAATTTATACCTGTGCTTTATCCTTGTATGATAAAATAAACTTGTTGATTTTGTTTTTAACAGGCCTCAGGTAGTCACCTATTCGAATCAACAGTCTTCAAAGAAATCTGATGAAACCATCGATGAGAAACCAGTTCCGTTCACGTCCAGTAAAGCAGCAAACTTCAACTCAGAAGATAATACTGTCAACTCAGGGCGTACAAATAAGCCAGAGTTTGAGCATATTATTGTTAAACTAAGTATATTTGCTTTCCTTGTTTATTTTTGCATTCTTAGAGAGGAAAATGATTGGGATCTGAATATGAGTTCCAGTTTAATAGAATCAGTGCCAGATATGGAGTTGATCATGTTGAGGAATAAGAGGAAGTTTGCGTCAGATTCAGATCCATTTACTGAAACTGACAGGTTAAGATTAGAAGAGTTAGAGAAACAATTGTAACTCCAGTAGTTATGCTCGATGACATAATAATTTACTAGTGTCCTAGAAGTGATACATAAACAGAAAATAGATCCTTCAAAACTCTAAATCAATTTATTCATAAAAATTGAACTAACTATAAAATGGAATAGGTTCAATGTTGGCAAGAAAGTACAATCAAGAGGAAGCATGTCAATACTCACCAATGGTGGGCCAATCTCCACCAAAGAAAAACAAATTGTTTATTGTTAGATATTGTAAATAAATCATAAACGATCTTAACAACAGCCCAAAGCTGAGTGTGTGTTTGTTAATACAATTGAAATTCTGAAAGATGTAGCAACCACATGACTAGATTTTGTTTATGTACAATTTACAACATTCCTCACTTTCCATATTTTTTTAGAAGGTTTTAATATACCTGAGTTGATGGACTAGATTGTTTCTTGATTGTAATGAATGAAGAAATAATTTGAAAGATGATGGCTTAAATTCATTTAATACAAAAGAGAAGGCAGTTATTCTCTGAAACCATCATAAAAATCTAAAAACATGACTTTCTAATAAAAATGTAAAATTTATGAGCAATTATGAAATACTAAATGGCAAATGCTGCAATGTTGCAAAAGAATACTGCAAGAAAAAATATACCACACCAATATTTCTCTGCATCTTCATTTTGAAAATACTGTTCAGGCTGTAGAGAAATTTATCACAATAACAGCCCAGAGTCACTGGATTAGATCAACATCTTTAACTTCCTTTAGCTATTTGGTCCCATCAGATGTCACAGGGTAGATAAGGAATAGTGTGAGCTGAACACTTGACAAGAAGCACCCAAGACTATTTGGTAGCTGGAAATAAAATTCGAAGATGTTACCAGATTGTACATAAGAACTTGAAGGAAAATCAAGGTAGGAATGATAGTTACCGTTATGAAAGGGTCTTGCAATATGATGCCGTACAAAAGCCATTGAGCAGAAACAGCAAATGATGCAACAATCATAGGAAATGGTAGACATTCCACACTTCTAAAGCGAATAACATGCATCTAGACATGAGTAAAGAAGACTTGTTAGGTTTGGGTTTTGTAAATACAATAAAGACAACACTGGGATAGGAACTATACAAAACCAACCAGTTTAGTTAGAGGAGCAGCAAAGAAGGCAATCGTCACAGCACTTGCAATCACTCCCACATGAAACTTCACAATATCTACATTCTCTTCACCGTAATATGAGTAAAATAACACCATTAAGAGGCACATCATTGGTGGAATTTGTTGTCTTAAAATTCCCATCTGTAACAAACATTTATACAATGGTCAGTTGTATTCATCAAAACATGTGAGCAATAATTTAAACAATAGATTCTGAAAGAAAAAAGAACCTTTGATTTAGAGTGGAAAATATAAATAGTTAAGTAGGAGATATGAAGAAATGCTCCAACGCTGTTTACTAAGGTGATGGTTGCATCTTCTATAAGGATACCATATCGTAGCCACAAGCTACACCTGAAGATGGAAAAAATACAGAGTTGTAAAATTTCAAAAGTATAACTCAGAGAATCAAATTATTTATTATTTACACGTACGATAGGAACCCAGTGATAAATGGAACATAAGAGTCGTCGCCAACACTATTCCTTTTCATTATTTTGTTGGCTGTAAACCTAGAAAACAAAATTCAATGTTAAAAGACATTTATAACAAAAGATTGTTGTGATGTGATGAGACACCAAATTTTGACAAGTAGAGTCAAAGAAAAATATACTCACATGCCAGTCATAAATAATAGGACTGTGCTGAATGAAGCTGAAGTAGCCAAGGTATCTTTATATTCTGCCAAAGCCATTGTCGTGATTTAAAATATTTATGAATGCAATCGCTCAAGTTTAAAGACAGACGAGGGAAGTTAACTTTTCAATAGCGTTCTGTAGGATGTGGTTTCGATTCCCCTAGTGACGTGACAGCGGTTGTAAGCCTTGGATAACTGCACCTTGAAAGGGCTTGTACCTCTTCTGGAAGTTCTAATACAGACAAGGAACGAAAACATTTTTACTTCCTCATGATTTTAGACGAAAGCATTGTGATTTGTGCCTCAGAAAAGCTTCACATACGAGAGGCAAGAGCATACGGCATTTTCACGTCTCCCCACCCCACTTGCAGCCGCTGTTTTTGATTATGTTTGTTGTTGTTGCTGTAGGGTTGGCAATCAGAGATTGGACCGGAAAATGTTATGAATTTAATAAAAAATAGTTACTCACAATATTATGAATTAACACCGTTTTTTTTTTCAAAACTACTTAAGTTTTTTAGAATGTTATAAAAATCTGAACAGAACGATTTCTTGACACTCCAAACCAACCAAACCTCATCCCTTCCTTTTGCTTCCGCTCGCATATCTGCTCGGCTTGGTAACTAGATTTGGTGTAAACGCGGGAACCGGCGGCTTTGCCATTTTTACCTAGTTCTTTGTTGTTTGGCGGACTACAAATTTACCTTTTGATTGATAGATTGCCGTGCGAGGTAAGATTTTATTTATTGTGTGATTACCTCCGAAGAGAAGGCGTTTCGAGTTCGATGATCATTGCTCTGATACCTCTCTGAAAGAAGGATTGCTGGTGTAAATGTGCGAATCTTCTGAAGCAACAAGCTTGATCCTGCAGAATGTAGCCTATAGGCCATCACTATGTTTACGCGCTTTGCAAACAACTCTACTATTAACAATTGTTTCGCAATTGAATCAGTTATTCAACAGTCCATGATTAAGGTTTGATTATTCCGTCAAGCAACTATTTGTATCACCATATGATCTCTTGCCAGAATATTCTCAACCCTTTGAATACCTCTGATGTTAGCCTTTTAAATTCCTGATCTTTGAGTTTCTATTTCATACCTTCTCACCTCTTGTAGTTGTGAGGTGAACTGTGTATGTCTCTTGAAAGTATAATTCACTCTTCGATTGATAATTGTTTGAAATGTCTCAATAATTTCATTCACTTTGCAGACTTTGCCATAATGGCGCAAGTTTCTCGAGATGCGGCCTTGCATGGAAGCTTCGATGTTTCAATGGACCTTGAAACACCCATGAAGACTATATCGGAAGAGCAATTAACACCTCGCAGATCTGAAAGGAAAAGGGCTCTGTTCCCCTCAGCAAGCCCTCAGACAAGTGACTTGGGTCACATGTCTCCACTTGGTTCTTCTCCAGAACGTTACAGTTCAGCTCCTGCATCACCTGATTCTACTACATTCAGCCCTATTAGAAAGACTTCAGGGCCAATATCGCCATTTGGCCGTAAGCCTTCTACATCCAGGGCTTTGTATAAAGATTCTCCACGTAAGCAGTTTGCACTGCTGCTTGCTGATGTTGTCAATCAACCCAAGAACAAATCTGGAATAGTAAAGATTTCTAAGAGTAAACAAAATGGTATAAAACCAGTGGAAGATCCCAATGAAATTGTGCCTGCCGATCAGCTTGAACAGACTGTTTTGTCAGTAATGGATGAAAGTGACTGTGCAGAGTCTCCACTTGCACATCGCACACCCAGCGCTACTCCCAAAAGCAATGAATTGGTCAGGGCTGTTTCTGACCTTGCAGCTTCACAGCCTCTGACTCCTTCCAAACGCCGTAGTATGCCTGCCTCTGGTTCAGGTTCAGTCACCTCGGCATCTCCTAGTAGCCCAGAGAAGAGACGCCATACTATTGAAGGCCGATCAAGAAGTGCTGGAGCGGAATTACCTCGTGCTCGCACATCTCTATTTCCTGGCGTTTCTCGTTCAGTTGGTAGTAAGAGAGTTAGAGATGATGGTATATATCTGACTGGTCGCTCTACAAAGCGCAGGAAGATGAATGGAGAAATAAATGCAGGGGTACGAACTGGAATTCGCCGTCCTCCAAAGACCAAGCCTAAAGTGAACCAACCCTCGAAAAAGCAAGGGAAAGTGAAGTCCATTTGGGATGTTGCACCAAAGTCTAATAGAAAGAAAAGTATATCTCCTATAAAAGTGCCAAAGATGAGTATGTTGGCCATCCCAGTGAAAAAGTCAGATGAGGAATTAGCTGAAGTGTCGGCCTCCGCTTTCTTGCGAGTGCGTTCCAAGAGGGCTAAACCTGAAGAAGACACAGCTTCCGAATCAGAACAGGAGGCAATGGACTCACCTCCGCCAGACCCAACTAAGCGAATCTTCAAGACGGGGAACATCAAGAGCCGCACCGCCACCATCACTATATCAAAAAATATAAGGTAGCCTTTTTCTCTTATTTTTAAGGCAAAGTTTACATTCTTAATTGTTTTATATGATCATAACTTAACTTCATACTAATTTTTTTTTTTTTTTTTTTTTTCAGGATTAAAATTCACAAGGGCAAATTTACTGTTGACAAGTCCTCACCTGCTCCTCCACCTAAGCGCAGGAGGAAGTTGTACAGTCATGACAAACAGATTGAATCTATCAAAGCATTTGATGACAATGAAGAGGTAAGTGTTCTGTTAAATTCTAGACAGCATTGAAATCATGTGTTTTTTTTTAAAGCTGATGTTTTTTACTTTGTTTTTTCAGGATGTTGCTGCTAGTACAAGAAATGATGTTCAAAACATTCTGGAAAAATTAGAAGAGGACAAATGTAACTCACCAGAGTCCGTTGCACCAGTCGTCTCTTCCATGAACTCAACTGAAGAAACTTCCCACCCGAATGGTTCATATGTAGGTTCTGTTTTTCATTGTAGAGATTAGATACATGTTTTTGGTTCTCATAAATTAATTTATTCTTTTTCTCTTATCTTCTTTGCAGACTGATGCTATGCCAACTAGTCCAGGGAAATCTTCCACCGACGTTGTTCTGAGTAGTCCAGTGAAATCTTCCACTAATGTTGTTCCAAGCAGTCCTGAGAGATCTTCTGAGAGGCCCTCTGAGGATAGTTTGTTGAGTCCTCTGAGCCAGCTGGCCTCCTCCACTTCCACTCTCAGCATCAATGTTGGTGGTGATACTTTGCACTTGACTGAATCTCAGGTTCAGACTTTATCTGCTGTGCCTGATGTTATCATGGAAGATGATGACCTGCCACTTTGTGAACCCTTACCAGAGGATGATGGCAATCCTGAATCAAACGAGACAAAGGAAAACGAAAACTCTTCAGAACTGGATTCAACACCAGTGAAATATTTCCCTATCTTTGATTCCAACTTTTCTCATCAAAAGTTAGTGTCTGATGTGTTTTATGATATTGTTGTAAGTTATGTAATATTGTTGTAAGCCTCAAAATTAATTTGGTTTGAATGTCTACAGAGCACAGCTGTCCCCAAATGTTATGCAAAAACGAAGGCGATCACTTTTACGCCCTATTGGAAATGATCAGTACCAGTTGGATGCTGGTCAGAAACGCTTTGGGGCCACTGAGTGCAGTACATGTTCCGCTATTTATCAAATGGGTGAACCCGAGGATGAGCTTGCCCACCAGGAGTTTCACAATGCTGTCAAGGATCTTAAATTTATGGTATGCAAATTTATCAGTATTGTTAGATTGATTAATTTCTTCATTTTGTTTGTAATTCCTGTCTCTGTTCCAGGGATGGAAAAATGAGCGTATTGTTGGACTTGATGGTAGAAATAGGGTGGTAGTAGTACGACCAGGAGATCCCAAAGCATGGTGGTCCAAAGCTTTGGATGTTTTGAGAGTGGTTGACAAAGACCTAGGGTTTGCTGAAGGTGTCCAATGTGATCCCAACCACTCTATGGCAAGTTGAAGTTTTTCGGAATCGTCTAAGTTTCCCATTTTTATTTGTAGACCTGGGAATCTGTCAACCAGTATTGGTTCTCTTTCATTTTGTTGTCCTCTTTCATGTTGCAGGTGTTTTTGTACATATCTGAGAAAAGCGTTGTTGGCTGTCTGCTAGCAGTTCCAGTCAAAAATGCCAACAAAATGCTGGAAACAAGCCTTGAAGCAGAAGGTATTGATTGTTGCACTGCTGAGGAGTACCCTGTCAAGTGTGGTGTTAGCCGCATTTGGGTTCACAGACCCAACAGACGTGCTAATGTTGCCAGGCAATTGATGGATTGCATGAGGTAACTATTTGCCTTCATGAAAATATTGAGAAAGCATTACATGCTTTTTGTTTTTTTATCCCTTGAATTTTCTCCTTTTACAGGAAAAATTTTATTTTTGGACATGTATTGACTTTGGAAGAGATTGCGTTTTCTTCCCCCACTGTCCTGGGAAAAGTATTTGCTGAACATTACACAGGACGCAAGGACTATTTTGTATACACCAATGCATGATTAAGCTGATTGATTACTTTTCCTTTTTTTATGACCGATGCCTTCTCTTTAGGAATAGCCTTTTTGAACACTCTTTATATTGATTATTTTGTTGACGTACATAATTTGATATGAGCATGTGTGAAGCATTTCTATGCTAATTATTTATATTCAGTACTTGTGTGATTGAAACAAGCTTGGTATGTTTCATCAATAAAAGTTTGACATAAAGGGTCTCTTATTATTTTAATCCTAAATTAATGAAGAAAACAGTTTGATAGAAAGTAATAATATATTTTGATCAAAGGCACATTTGACAGTCTTGGTAGGAACATATCACTTATTAAAGTATGCATAATAGACATAAATAACAAATGAAGCAACAATGTTAGCATATAAGGTTCCATAACGAACATAACAAAAGGCTCCTGCAACTTCAACATGCAAGGTATCACAAACACCCATCCCTGTAACGCCTAGGGACTAGATGCAGATAACAATAAATTACATGTCACAAGATAAAATTTTGATTGTTGATACAAAAAAAGAGATTCAATAGCACCTAAAAATATAGGCATTACTACAGTAAGTAATACTGAAAATAAAGAAACACTGATTACAAAGGCTCAACTTGTACTTTGGATAAATCTACAAAAGATATAGTAAAAGAGCAGTCCGAGTGAAAGATCATCACCACTTATTCCTGCGGCCGCCCCCGCCCCCGCCAAATCCCCAGCCGTCGCCGTCATCCCTGCGGCCGCCGCGGCCTCCGCGACCACCGCCTCCGAAGCCGCCTCCGTCTCGGTCGTCCCTGCGGCCTCCGCGACCGCCGCCCCAGCCACCTCCCCTTCGGTCACCATCCCTCGCCTTCCGCGCCTCGAAGCGCTCCATCATGGCGACGAGTTCGTCTGGCACGTGCTGCAACAAAAAAAAGGGGATCCAGTTGGGCAGTGAAACAAAAGCGGCCAGTAATTAAAATGCTCACAGATGTGTCCAAGAACGAACCTGGCCAGCTTCTTCAAGGATTGGAATCAAGTCTTTGGCATTGCCCCAGTCGTTTCGAGTGAAGAATGTAATGGCAGTCCCTGTCTTGCCAGCACGGCCAGTACGACCCACTCTGTGCACGTATTCCTCAATGTTACGAGGGAAGTCGTAATTAATAATATGGCTGATTGGGATATAAAAGAGTGATCAGTACACATGGCACTGTCTATCAACAAAGCACAGTTCAACTTCACAGTACTCACGTTATATCTCCAATATCAATGCCTCTTGAGGCAACATCAGTTGCAATCAGAATGCGAACCTCGCCACTTTTAATGTCCTCCAGAGCTTGTTCCCTGTCTGATTGTTCTCTATCTCCATGTATTGACTGCACATTAACTCCTTTCAGAGCCATTTCTGCTGATAGCTCATCTGCCCGAGTCTTCTTGCCGACAAAGACTATGACTTTGTCATCCCCTTGCATTTCTTCAAAAAAGCACATAAGCTGGCCAAGGAAAGAAAGAAAAGGTTGACTAAATAAATTCCAGAATGTCAAATAAAATTAAGGTCATAAGTGTAAGAACCTCTTTACCTTCTCCCATTTTTCTTCCTCATCAACTATATCAATAATTTGGGTCACTGAGTGGCAAGCAGCTAAATCTAAAGTTCCAATAAATACTTGGATAGGGTTATTCATGTATGACTGGGCCAAACGGCGTACTCCTTCTGGCCAGGTAGCACTAGTCATAACAGTTTGCCGATCAGGACGAATGTCAATCAGTGTCTTTCTGATTTGGGGCTCAAAGCCCATGTCTAACATTCGGTCAGCTTCATCCAACACAAGATAAGTAATTGATGTAACATCAATGACATCTGTAATAAAAGATATGATGCATATAGATACAGACAAACAGTCAAAATGAAAGCCTTCCCTTCCTCTCCATTTGAAAGAAAGGAGACAGATATACATACTTGCTGCGCAGAGATCATTCAATCTCCCTGGGGTCGCAATGATAATTTCAACACCTTTATTTACTTTTGATACTTGAGACCTTCTGTCTCCTCCTCCATACACACACACACTGTAAACATAAGAATTCCAAGACAATGTGTTTTCCATCAACATCTATAGTTATAAAATGAGAAAAAACTGAATTATGTAACACTTACGCTTTAATGTTTCGGTAAGAATACTTATTAACTTCCTTTTCTATCTGTAAAGCTAACTCCCTAGTAGGAGCAAGAACAAGGCAATTAGGCCCGCCGCGTTCTGATCGTGGTATTTCCTGATTATCAATATGAATCAAAGCTGGTAACAGAAATGCTAATGTCTTACCTGAAATCAAAAAAACAAAAATATAAATAAAACAGAACACTGCTAGTTGGGACAGCTCATGGACAATAAACACTTACCAGAGCCAGTCTGTGAAATTCCTATCAGATCTTGGCCTCCAAGGAGCACAGGCCAGGCCTGACATTGAATGGGAGAGGGCGACTTAAAGCCTTGCTTGTAAATTTCTGTAAGAATATCTGGGTAGTTATGGAATGCCTGCTCAAAGGTCTTTACAGGGTTGGGAATTGGTTTTCTGCCTGTGTCCTTAAACACATAGGCCACTTGAATATTATTGCTCTGCAACCTGAAAACCAAAGAATACTACTGAGTAAAGTAGACTAAAAGACAAAAACATATACATCAAGAAAAAATCATTCACACCTATATATTTCAACTTCCTCTTCTGACATGTTTGCAACTTCTGGAAGCTCTTCATAAAACACTTTCTTCAGTGGCGGTAGAGCTGCCAAGCGTTTACTCCTAGCTGCTGCCTGCAAGAACCATCAAGCACCATTACAACAGCAACTTATGTTAAGTCGCACCTAAACTCAGCGACAAAGCCAAGGTACTTACGTGTTGCTCATTTACAAGGTCCCAGTCTATCACAGGAGCTGGCTCATCTGCCAAAGCATCTATGGCAGACATATCCGGCCCACTATTATTGTAGCCACCTCGGCCACCAAATCTTTCATTTCTATCATTTCTCCCTCCACCATAACCACCCCCTCCCCCTCTTCTATTATCAGTCATCAACTCATCAATCATTTCTTTTGCTCTTTGTTGTGAGTCACTTGATCCAGAAAGGACCACTGTGGCATCATCACGATTTACCTATTGAAAGCGTATACAAAATAAAAATTTATTGGAACACCAAGGCTTGTTAACAATTGAAGTCTGCATTCAACCTTTACCTTGATACGAGCCCCTGACTCAGACTCAAGCTCTCTGATTTTTGAGCCACCTTTTCCAATGATTCTCCCAAGGTACTGTGAATCAACATTGATAGTGGTTGTATCACCACCTTCATCTCCGCCACGGTCCCTTCCTGCACCCCGATTTTCATTGTAGCCACTCTGCTCATTTCTGTCTCGCCAATTGCTGCGGTTTCCACCATCATTCCTTGAGCCTCTCCCTCGGCCCCCTCGTGTCCTGCCACTGAAGGAATCTTGCCAACCGCCCTCAGAAGGCTGCTTGGAGGACGTCTCTTGAGGAGTCCATTCGTCTTCTTCCCAATCGTCACTCATGGCTCCTGCAGCAAAAAGAAAATGATTGTCAGACAAAAACCTAGTGGTGTGCCTCAATATTCACAAGAGACCCAAAGATAGCACATGCAAAGCTAAAGTTCAAGCCACAGGTCCGAAGTATAAGTATCAGAACAGATAATCATTGAAAAACAATGAACAAGTTCCTGCTAGAGAAAAATATGAACACGCGGTGTGGTGGCAAATGTGGCGGACGTGCAATGTGCCGAAAAAGTGCATGTGTTGCACAAAAGCGCCACGACTTGCGAGGGGTTAAGTGAGATTTGAACCAGGATCTGACGCGAACTGAGACAGTGCAGAGAAAATCAAGTGCACCTATTTGCACAAGAAGCCACCGATGGTGAGACGCTTGCACACAGACAGAACGCGGGCGATGAGAAAAATACAGTGGAGCAGGTGGGCGAACAAGATGGGCGCCAGGCGCCGGAGAGGCAATGCACCTGCGTTTCAACAACTTTAGCCGAACGACGACACGTCCATCATGGTGCAATGCCTCGAACGTAACTCACCAATGAAGCGTTCAGCGACACACGATTAACCAATGAACACTAAAAGGTACTCTTCAACACCGACTCCGAAATTCTCAAGAACTGACTTGGTTTTAAAATCCCCTCACGCCGGCCGCTTGGATCATCATGAAAGCAAAAGCAAGTCAGTCACGGCTGGCTTGATCTCGCACGCGGGACGCTGTAGAAAAAGAACAAGAAGACAACCAAATGAGCAAAGCAAGCTGTTCTTCAACAAGTTGCGCAGGCGGTGACAAAATTGGAGGTTGAGGTTTCGTGTTTGTGATGTTCGGTTTGAGTTTGATAACGACGTTTTGGAGACCGTGTTTTCCCATTTTGACGAAGATGTTGTGAACCGCGGCCCCACCAGAAGGACCCAGAGAGACGTCGCTCAGTGGCGGTGCGAGGCGGGGCGCGCGAGGACCGTATTTGACAGCGCCGGTGTGAAAAAGCCCTAACGTCAACATGGATCAAATGTTGCCGAGTCCGTCCGCCTTCAGCATCCCCAGCATTGGCACCCCCATGCACCAGCTGGAGGAGGACCAGATGATCCTGCCCGAGGCGCTGCAGCAGCAGCACAACCGGCAGGCCTCCAGCAGCAGCGGCAGCGGCATGGGGGCCATGGGGGGCATGGGCGGGATGGGAATGGGCGGCAGCCTCCCCTCCTTGGGGGGCTCCTCTATGATGACCCCTCACAAAATGCCCACCTACGCCCCTTCGGTGGCGGGCTTCCAAACGCCGCACAGCATGATGCAGCCGCAGACCCCGGTAAGCAAGGCGACGGGCCTGGCAGGCCTCTGCGTGCCTGTCTGGATGAATGACAGTGGGGCCTCGCAGCAGTTGACAGCGTTGCAGCTTTTCAAAGATATCCGTTGTGAACGGAATGATGTTGCTCCTTGGATCAGATTCCTGGAATGTGCCACAGAGCTGCTAGGAGTAACTTCAATTTATGCTAAACCTTGGTAAACTAATCTTTCTTTTCATTTCCCCAGCAAAACATGATGTCCCCAATGACTGGCGGATCATCAAGTCATGCAAATGTACCTTCCATTGGTCCGATGACACCAGGCCCAATGACTCCGATGACACCTTCATCTGCAGATCCAGGCATTGTACCACAGTTACAGTAAGTTTATTATTCATTCGTTTATTTATAAGTGTCCGTTCTCACTCATTTAATGATTTGAACTTCAATTTTCAGAAACATTGTCTCAACTGTCAACCTCAATTGCAAACTTGAGCTGAAAAAAATAGCCCTTCATGCCAGAAATGCAGAATACAATCCTAAACGGTTCGCAGCTGTGATTATGAGAATAAGAGAACCTCGAACTACCGCTCTCATTTTTAGTTCTGGAAAGATGGTGTGTACAGGGGCTAAGAGTGAAGAGGATTCAAGATTAGCAGCTCGTAAATACGCAAGAATTATCCAGAAACTTGGCTTTCCTGTGAGTATTATTTTTATTGTTAACAACCACATACTTTAAAAAAATTATATTTATTCTACAGTCTATTAATGTTGACCTTCTTTGTTCCTAGGCCAAGTTCCTTGACTTCAAAATTCAGAATATGGTGGGTAGTTGTGATGTGAAATTCCCCATTCGACTGGAGGGGCTTGTTCTTACCCATGGACAATTCAGCAGTTATGAGCCTGAATTATTTCCAGGCCTTATATATCGTATGGTGAAGCCTAGAATAGTACTTTTAATCTTTGTGTCTGGTAAAGTAGTATTAACTGGTGCCAAAGTGAGACAAGAGATTTATGATGCCTTTGATAATATATATCCCATTTTGAAGAGCTTCAAGAAGCAGTGATACTGATCCCAATCTAAAGACTGTATTTCTGTACAACTATTTTAAAAACAATAATTCTAAATTGAGGATCCTACACTGTTGTCATATTTTGTTAAAACTGTGCTTTTTCCACTTTTTTCTCCCCTTTAAAGAAAATTATTTACCTGTAGCCACTTTACTATATCTTTTGATGCCTGAAAGGTTTAAAGTTTATGGTATGCATGTGCCTAGTCTCTTGACATTGTTTTCCTAGTTTTTCTGTACATATAAATGAACACAAGTGCTATTGCACATCCAACTAATTTCAGCTAAAACTATTTGATTCAAGTGAGCTTTTTTTTTTCTTTGAAGAGCCGTGGAATTTATAGGGAAATTTACTAAGTTTTGTCTAGTGAAATGAGCTGTGTTGTTTTAAGCTGGCTTGTAGATTTGTGAATGTTTTGTTCCATGTCTCTATTATCTTACTTTAATTGATCTCATTCTTGATAATTGCTACTGCTACATGATCATTATGTAAATGAAGCCTTTGTTCTCCTTTAACACCAAATTTTTACTCTGCAATAACTGTTTTTATTGTTTATCAGTTTTGTTAAAAGTATTTCTACAAAATCTCTCATGGAGCTACTGTATGCTAAGCCGATTGACATTGTTACAGTTCCTTTGATTTCACATAGGTTTGCAGCTTTGCCTACAAATTGTGACATGGTGTTTCTGTAAGTGACAGTGCCTTTGACAGTGACTATTGTTGAAATTGGTCGTATTTGTAATGAACGGAGAGTCTGAGTAAGACTTCAGTCAAATTTAGCTTTTTGTGTTCCATTTACTGTAAATACTCTAAAATTTGTAAATAATGTTTCATTTGTTTCTCAAATTTTCCTTGATGTCTAAATGCAATGCTGCGAAATTTGAGCTGATCATCAATCTGCTTCTGTCTCTCAGTGTTGTAATTTTGACCAAGAATTTGAAGCGTGAAAATTCTAAATTATTCTAATGCAACAGGTGTTTTTCAAATAATACCTTTTTAAATATGTACATATCATCTGTACATATTGTTTTGGTACTTGTACTGTATTGTATAAGATGTATAAGATTCGATTTTCTTGTGTTGTACTATTGAGATTGATTATTATAATTTGTTGGTGCACAAATCTAATAAGACGTGTGTCTATTGCATATTTTAAGCCTTTCCCCATTTGACTGTCTCAAGCAGTCTCGAGTCTCAAATTGAAGCACTATAATCTGTGTATTTCTCCGAGTCTGTTTCCAAATTTGCCGCCATTTTACAGCCTCCTTTTTCCAGTTCACACTCTGTAATGTAGGTCACCAGAACAGCGCCAAGTAGGGGGAGGGGGGATGCTGCGGACGGATCCAGGCAGACGAAGGAAGTGTCTCCCCAACTCAGAGTCGCTCGCGGTCATTCCCCGTCTCACGCTCCTAACTTCGACCGGTCCTCGCCCCGCCGAGCTGCGAGCTCGAGTTCTCTCTGCACCTGTGTCGGGTAGCAGCCACGGCGGCCCCGCGGCCACGTCGGTTGGAGTTCGTACGGGCCGTGACTCGTGGACTCGGTGGCCATGAGCGGGCGTAGCGGGTGGAGGCAGGGACGGGGACGGAGGGGCCCAAGTTGCCCCACCGCGCCTTCCCCGCCACGCCCCACCCCGCCGTGCTGGCGCTGGGCTGGGGCCTGGCTGGGGCAGGCTGGGCTGCGCGCTGCGGGGCCGCAGTCATCTGTCGGCCGCTTTCTCGGCGCCGCTGCTACGCTGCCCCGGCCGTTCCGCCGCGCGCCGCCTCGACGCCGTGCCTCTCCGCCTCGCTCTCGCCTCGCGCCACGACTAGTGACTGGCCGTCTGGCCAAGGCAGTGCATTCCCGCTTCCATATTTTATGCCCTGCCCCGGCCCGGGGCGGCGTCCGGACTGCGACGCCGCGGTGTGCGCGCGGTCCGCGGTGCACACTGCCGTCCGCGCACGGTGTCATGGAACAGTGTGGTGCGTCGGCCGCCAAAGCAGCCAAAGCAGCAGCCCCGTCTAGGTGAACGCGGGTGAGTTTCATGCCGCCCCCCTCCCTCCCTCGCTCTCCGGCTGGCCTCCGTGACCCTCGTGGTGGTGCTGGTCCAGGGCCAGAGTGCCGTGGCGGCTAGCGCCAGTAACTGAGATTCTAGGTGATCATTTCTTGGAAAACAGTAGCTGAAGAGTCTGTTCGTTGAGAGCTTTTGACAGTGTCAGGGTTGTACTTTGATATGCTAAGACGAAGCCATACACAGTGGGAGAAGATGTCAAGTAATCGTGATCGTCTGACAAATTGAAACGCCAACGAACCTCAGCGTTTTGTGTCAACAGTGGTGGTCGTGTCTTGTGCCCTGTGCTCTTCTTAGGTAGTCCCATGTAGCGACTCTGGAGCTCTAAACGCGTCCAGAGTCACTGTGGGGCGTCCACCCGATGATCCAGGCTGGGTGCAGGACGAGGTCAGCCGGCGCCGCGTCGCGATGGGATGTGTGAAGCCGACCCGGCCGAACGACCGGGTCCTCCGCTGGACTCGCCTTGCCTTCCAGTCTTCCAGTGTAGTTGTCTTCCCCGCGGTGCCCTCCTGCCCCGCTGCGGAGGTTTGCCTCAAGGCTATTCTGTTGGGAGTGTGTCGCCCTGCCCCAGCCCGCCCGACCAGGCCTCACTCCGACTGCTCTGCTCTGCAGGCTACCTCTGTCTCTCTCGCACCCTTCGATACGCCCCACAAGCGCGCACGAGAGAGAGACCACCCGAAGCCAGCCTGCCCACGAACTCTGACGCTACTGCGCGTTTAAGTCTCCCCGAACCAAGAAGCCGCGCAGCTCCTTTTGCGGGGATCGTCTCCGTCTCGCATTCATAGGGGGCGTCCCTTGAGTGCGCGAGAGAGACAGAGCGACGAAAACGACTCCCGGAATCAGTCTGCCGCCTTATCTCCATATACGGCACCGTAAGACGGACAGGCGGCAGAGCGCGAGGCGCTTTGGAAGAAATTAAGACGAACCGCGCCGACGGCGGCGCCGACGCACCGTGAAGCCCGTTACAGCGGGGCAACACCGCGCTGCCGCGCTGCGGACTGATTCCGAGTCGCTCTGTCTCGCTCGCACCTATACGGGACGCCCCATGAGTGCGAGAGAGACAGCGCGACGAAAACGACTCTCGGAATCAGTCCGCTGAGGTCCGTGATTCCAAACAAAAACAACAGTACGTAGCCCTTAATTGGACTTTCCAAGACACACTCAGTGGGAAACGGAAACCAAACTGAAGCGGAGACGCATCGAAACCAATAATCCAGAAGGTGTCACGCAGGTGGTCCGAAGATGCCGCGGCTTTGATCCCCGTTGGTTCTTCGATGGATGTCGCTCCGACCGCCTTTTGTTCGTTGCGTCACCGAGGTGCCATGCCTCCTGCCATGCGTCGCGGTGCCCGACAACTCTCTCTCCCTCCCCTCCCCTCCCCCAGTCTGTCTCACTCTGACCCGGCACGGCCATTTTCTCAGTCCGGATTCGGCACGACTCAGACGCGCTAGAACGGGAGCAATTATTTTCATTTTTTTTCCTCGAAGGAACAATGCACAATAATTTGCGTGCTAGACCTGGGCACTGTTACGAACGCGCGCGCGATTGGTTGATGCCAACTTGCCGGCGCTCGTATTAGGTAAACCAGAGTCCCGTAACAACTAACAACTCAGTCACGACGACGTCTCACCGGGAAGGCGGCGCACCGGGAGTATTCGTGCATTCGGTCCATCTGGCTGGCAGGAGCGGTTTGGTAAACCCCCTTCGGACCCGTTGCACAGTGGGCCAGAAGACCGGTGTGTTTTGAGCTCCAGAGTCGCTGAGTGGCACTCGAACCGAACGTGCGGCCCCACCAATGGATTGCTCTCCGAACGAGGAATCCATTGGTGGGATCACTCGTTCGGTTCGAGTCCCGTTTAGCGACTCTGGAGATCAAAACGCGTCTAGATTTTTGGCGCCTCCACCGGTCTTCTGGCCCACTGTGGGTCGTGGCAGGCAGTGGCAGGAGTCGGGGATCACCTTGCATTGTTTGCTTCATAACAGCCTGCTGCCCGCCGCCCGCTTCGAGACCCGCTCCGCGCTCCGCACCGGCCGCTGCAGAGCTCTATAAAGAATATCGCGTCACAAAAAAAAGGACCCGCAGCAGAAACTAACGAGTCCATGTTGTTCGGTAGACTGACTTAACCTACAGCAGAAACAAGCGAGTCCGTGTCGTTTGGGCGGCTCCTTTCTCCACCACAGGACAGCCCCGCTGCGGCGCGCTGCGGCGTCCTTGACGGCGGTTCGTGTCTCCGTCTCTGTCGCACTCGTGGGCCGTCCTCCGCGTGCTGCAGGGGTGCGAGAGAGACAGAGCGAGGCCTCGCTGCGGCGCGAAAAGGAAGAGGAAGGAAGCGACCCCGCCGTTCAATGTTCTCGGAACGGCGGCGCAGCGCAGTGTAGGCAATCGCGGAGGAAGGAGTAACGAAGAAGGGGTCCGGCTGCCCGGCCCCACTCTCCGTCTCTCTCGCAGCCCCGCGCGACGCCCCACATGACGGAAAGCCAGGCTTCTTTTGCATCTTCACGGCCGCTCTGTGACCCGTGGGGCTCGTGGGGCCCGTGGGCGGTTTTTCCTGTCCAGCGGCAGATGCAGCCGTCGCGCTGTCGCCGCGGTTCACACTGCAATCACCACCTGCACCGTGCAACAATGGAGGTGGGTGGCACACACACACACACACACACTCTTTCTAGTGCGGCAAGGCGTCATTGTCTCAGAGCCTGCATATCGCATGTCACATCACGGGTTCAGTGCAAAAGAGCTTCTAGCTGGGTGGTTAAGCGCCATAAAAAATGCTAAATGTGCAAAACATGCTCGGAACGATCTGATTTCGGAAATCGGTAGATTTGAACCTCCTCTTTCAGATTTGAGTTGTAGCCAAACCAGGAAACCGCGGGAACCCACTCAAAAAGCGGGTTGCATATTTGCCGGGGGCACCGCCGCTTTTGCTATTAAAATCCATTATAAATTCGAAACTAGACGACGCAGCGTCGTGGTAGAAACTTCGGGGCGTCTAGGAGACATAGAGGAGTAAGTTCGCGTTGGTTTCAGCCCTCTGACATCAAAACTCCGACGTACAGGATCGATTAACTGATTGGGCATTAACGTCAAAAATAAGAAATTCGCAATTTACTCGAAAACTTTCAGGTTCAATGTATGAGTTATTGGGCACCAATAGATGCACCCTTTCCTCAGCTATCACGTGAGCACTTAAAAAAGTGGGGTCGTCGCTTTGGATTTCGAACGGCAGCGCTTTGAACGCCGCGTGGCGGGGAGCGCACGGCCCCGCCGGGCCGTACCGCGAGTTGCCTACCCGACACCCCCGTAAGGCGCCATGTTAAACTCGTCCCTCGATAACTCTTTCCCTAATGGATAAAAAACGTGCCTATGCGGGTACAAACCTTTCTTTAAGCCTCAACTAGCCCCGTGCCGAGTGGCATTGCAAACGGAAGATTTGCTGTACGAACTGTGTCGTGCCCGCTCCTGGTCCATATTGGCCGGTATAAGTGAAATGAATGTGCAAATGTCCCGTTTGCAATGCCACTCGGCACGGGGCTAGTTGAGGCTTAAAGAAAGGTTTGTACCCGCATAGGCACGTTTTTTATCCATTAGGGAAAGAGTTATCGAGGGACGAGTTTAACATGGCGCCTTACGGGGGTGTCGGGTAGGCAACTCGCGGTACGGCCCGGCGGGGCCGTGCGCTCCCCGCCACGCGGCGTTCAAAGCGCTGCCGTTCGAAATCCAAAGCGACGACCCCACTTTTTTAAGTGCTCACGTGATAGCTGAGGAAAGGGTGCATCTATTGGTGCCCAATAACTCATACATTGAACCTGAAAGTTTTCGAGTAAATTGCGAATTTCTTATTTTTGACGTTGATGCCCAATCAGTTAATCGATCCTGTACGACGGAGTTTTGATGTCAGAGGGCTGAAACCAACGCGAACTTACTCCTCTAAGTCTCCTAGACGCCCCGACGTTTCTACCACGACGCTGCGTCGTCTAGTTTCGGATTTATAATGGATTTTAATAGCAAAATCGGCGGTGCCCCCGGCAAATATGCAACCCGCTTTTTGAGTGGGTTCCCGCGGTTTCCTGGTTTGGCTACAACTCAAATCTGAAGGAGGAGGTTCAAATCTACCGATTTCCGAAATCAGATCGTTCCGAGCATGTTTTGCACATTTTTGGTCCTTAACCTCCCAGCTATTCCGAGAGTGTTGTTGGGGTTGGTCTGGTCGCTTACCTTCGAGACGGCAATCCTTTTCTCTCTTTTTTTTTCGCAGTGGATGCGCGCCGCGCGGGCTGCCCTTAGCTGCTTTAGCATATAGCACGAGCTCGCTGCGGCTGCTGGCCGTGGCGAAGATGAGCGCAGGGGTCACCGGTCAAGGGCCAAAGCCCAGGCAGGAAGGAAGCAGGCTGGAGGCAGGGGATGATGCTGGCTGGGTCGTTCGTCACATCACATCACATCACATCACACACACACACACACACACACACACACACACACAGCGGGGAGTAAAGTCGCCGCGGCCATGAGGTCACGCCTCGGTTTGGAATCGTCGCGCGGCGCGTTGGCGTCGCTTTTTTATTTCTCGTCGTTTTAACTACGTTCCGTCCGTTCCGTCGCGACGTGCCGGGCGCTGGCTGGCTGGCTGCCGCCGCGCCGAGGATCTTCATGTCACATCGTCACGGCGTCGCGGCGTGCCCGGACTGCGGAAGCCGGTCCTCTGACAAATCCACTGTGCGCCCGTTGTACCACTCACGCTTGTCCGTCTCTGTCTCGCCCACAGGCCCCAGGCCCCGGCATGGACTGGGCGTCGCGGCGCCGGGCGTCGTGGCGGCTGCTGGCCGCGGCGGCCGTCCTGGTGCTCGGCGTCCTGGTGGAGGCCGAGTACATCCCGCCCGGCCCCCGCTACCGCTGCCCCACGGCCTCGCTGTACCCCTGCAGCTGCCTGGCGGGCGGCGACCAGGGGCTGCTGGTGCGATGCCACAACACCAACCTGGCCACCCTGAGCGTGGGGCTGCAGCAGGTGGCGCGCCTCGGCCTGCCCATCGAGCGCCTCAGCGTCGTGGGCTGCAACATCGGCAAGTACCAAGCAAGCGGATTCGCCAGAAGACCGGCGCAGGCGGCCAAAACTATAGACGCGCTTTGAGCTCAGGAGTCGCTAAATGGGACTCTGTAGCTCAAATCACGTCCGGGATTTTGACCGCCTCCACCGATCTCCTCGCCCACTGTGAGGTAGATGTACTGTGAAATGAGCACCGTTTGTAATGCATCCCCCTTTTCTCCGCAGGCCGCCTGTACGGCGCGCTGCTGCACCCGCTCAAGGTGCGCGTGCTGGTCATCGAGGACACGCCCCTCACGAGCATTGACCCCGGCACCTTCTACGGCGTGAACCGCACGCTGCAGGAGCTGCACGTGGTGCGCTCCAAGCTGCAGGAGTTCCCCACGACGGCCCTGCAGGTAAGGATGCGCAGAGCACGCCGGCCGAGCCATTCGCAAGAGTCGTTTCGTCGCTCTGTCTCTGTCGCACTCATGGGGCTCTCCGTGAGGGTGCGAGAGAGAGGGCACGACAGCGTGGGCGCCGCGGTGGATGGTCCGCTCGAATCACCGGGCGAGGCGTACTCCTGTTTCGGGCACCCGTTTTGAGTCCCAGGCGCCAGGCAGCGGGACAGTCGGAGACAGCGCCCGAGACTGAAGCGGACTGGGGCGGCCCGGCGCAGCCGAGGGCGCTGCGCTGTTCCTTGTTCTAGTTACCAACTATTGTCTCCTTGATTGTTGTCGCTGTTGTTGTTGTTGTTTTCGTTGTTGTTGTGCCGGTGTTGGCGACGCGCCGCGCGACTCATTGAGGCGTGCGGGATGACTCGGCACGCTGCACCGGGCCACGCGGCCACGCGGCCACGCGCACAAGTGTAGCAGTGGAGAGGTCCTTTCTCTTTGGGCTGCATGGCGTTTGCACCGCCCGGCCCACGATACACTGTGCAGACAAGGTGGACTGACGGACAGACAGACAGACAGACAGACAGACAGAGCCGCCGCTGCCCTGCTTGCTCCCATGCACTCTGCACTGAGGATGGTCATCACATGGGAATACCTTTCCCTTTTCCCAGGCCCTGCTGCTGATGTTGTCCGTCACTCGCACACCCTCACGCGCACACGCACACACTCACTCACACACGCACACACACACACGAGCGTGGCTCGCCACAGGAACCAACGAGCTGATTATGCCACCCACGCGCGCGCTAACTCTCACTGGCAGAGTCAACATCTGACGACGCCACGGGGGCGTCACGATGCACTTGAGTTTGCCTTGCGAACTTATATTTTTTTTTTTTTCGTTTCCGTCGGTGTACCGTACCGACAGCAGTGCTTCGGCCCCGCGCCGCGCCGCGCTGCGAAGTTGATTGGCGGCCATAGTCGTCCGTGGCTTGTTCCAACTGCACCATTGTCTCCGACGATTAAAGCCAAAGTGGACCGCTGCGACCAGCTCTGGGAGTGGTGCGGCGTTCGGGTCCGGAGGTGGCGGCGCGGAAAAACTAGCCCCGCGGCGAGGTGCCCGCGGTGCGGCCGCCCGGGCCGCCGAGGACGCCGTCAAGCCGAACCGCGCCGCGGCCCAGTGCGGCTCCCGTTCGATTTACCGGCCCTTTTTCCGCGTCGCAGCGGCCCGGTGCTAAAGTCAAACCGGCCATACTCCTAAAAAAAACCCAACAAAATACCTAAGACTTCGTATATAAAAAATAAGAAAAACGAACTTTCCCGCAGGTGCTCGGCAACCTGACGCTGCTCAAGCTGGACGGCCACGACATCGCGGAGCTGCCCTCGTCCGCCTTCGCAGACAGCCTGCTGCCCGCCCACCTCAGCAAGCTGCACGTCTGCAACGGCCACATCGCCGACCTGCCGCTCGACGTGTTCCAGCCCCTGCGGAAGCTCAGCCTGCTCGACCTGCACGGCAACAACATCACCGTAAGGAGCAAAGGCAGTGCGAAGGCCGCGCGCCTGCGGGGCAGAGGGTAGGCAGTCCCGTCGAACTCGGCGGTGGACTGGTTGCCTACCGCGCAGGCGTTCGCCCTGGCCAAACGCCTGCGGGCCACAGGATGGCAGTCCCGTTGAACTCGTCGGTGGACTAGTTGCCTACCTCGCAGGCGTTCCACAACTGCAACGTCTCGCAAACAACGCGGGTTACCTTGCACAACTCTTTTAACTCCAACTATTTTTCGGCACAGCAACTGAAGAAGAACCAATTCAAGGGGCTGCGCGACGTGGAGGTCCTGGACCTCTCCCACAACGCGCTGGTCAAGCTGGACTCGAGCCACCTGGCGGACCTGACCAAGATGGCGTCGTGCAACGTGTCCCACAACGACATCGGCGAGCTGACTCGGTGAGTCTGTCGGCACGGTAGGCCCACTGTGCCCGGGGCTTCAGACTGACGTACCGGTTGTGCTCCGCAGCGGCACCTTCGCGCGCAACACGGTGCTGCGCGTGCTCAACATGGCCGGCAACCGGCTGAAGCGCCTGGACGGCAACAGCTTCCGCGGCATGCGCTTCATCCGGCGGCTCTTCCTCGCCGACAACCAGATCGCCGACGTGGGCCGCGGCACCTTCGGCGGCATCACGCGTGTCGGCACCATCGACCTGGCGCGCAACAAGCTGGCCAAGATCGACTTCCAGATGTTCCAGCAGCTGCAGTACTGTGAGGTGAGGCAGTGGAGTGGCGCGGCACAGGGGGCCAGAAGACCGGCGCGGGCGTCCAAAAGCGTGCCTTGTCGTCGGCCGGTGTCAGTATCGCGTGCCGCAACAGCCGTGCGAAAAGTGAAAACTAATCCAGCCCCCTTCGGTTCCCTCGCAGCTGATCGACGTGTCCGAGAACCAGGTGACGGAGATCGCCAAGCTGTCCTTCAAGGACCTGTACCTGGTGCGGATCAACCTGTCGCACAACGCCATCGAGACGATCGAGCCGGGCGCCTTCGAGAACTGCGCCAACGTCACGGTGCTGGACATGTCCCACAACAAGATCGGCAACATCCCGCGGACGGCCTTCGACGCCAACACGTACGCCACCGAGCTGCAGCTGTCGTACAACCTGCTGACCGACCTGGCGCAGGTGAGCTCCCAACCTGTCCGGGATTGGCCACCTCCACCGGCCCTCTGGCAAATCCACTGTGTGATGACCGTCTTCGTCTCGCCCCCAGGTGCCGCTGCACAACATGACGGGGCTCAAGGTGCTCAACGTGAGCCACAACCTGATCGAGCGCGTGCCGCGCAACGTGTTCCCCAAGCTGTACGAGCTGCACACCGTGGACCTGTCGCACAACGCGCTGCAGGAGATCTGGAACGGCGTCTTCCAGACGCTGTTCGGCCTGCGCTTCCTCAACCTGTCGCACAACGCCATGACCGAGGTGCGCAGCTCCACGTTCGGCGCCGTGCCCACCCTGCTCGAGCTGGACCTGAGCCACAACAACCTCTCCGACGTGGGCCGCGGGTCACTGGCCCGCCTGGCCTCCCTGCGCTGGCTCACCCTCGCCCACAACCAGGTGGGTTAGGCCGCACCAACGGTTCGCGCGGACACACGCCGGGAGAGGTCTCCGGGTCTCCGTTACAGCAGACTGATTCCGAGAGTCCTCTCCCTCGCACTCGTGGCGCCATCTCCGTGCACTCCGTGATGGCCGTGTCTCTGCCCACCAGGTGTCGCGCGTGTTCCAGCTGCCCATCTCCCTGTCGCACCTGGACCTGTCGCACAACGCCGTGTCGCGGCTGGAGCCGGGCACGACGTGGCCCTCGATGAACGCGCTGCTGGGGCTGGACCTGTCGCACAACGGCATGACGGACGAGGCGCTCACGCACGGCTCCTTCGCCAACCTGCTGACGCTGCAGCGGCTCGACCTGTCGCACAACGCGCTCACGCGGCCGCCGTGGGAGGCCCTGGGCGACCTCACCTCGCTGCAGTACCTGTACCTGCAGCACAACCAGCTGACGGAGCTGCCGCGCGGCGCGTTCGGCCGCCTGCCCGTCGTCTTCGAGCTCGAGCTGTCCCACAACCAGATCGCCAACGTGTCGGCGCGCGCCTTCGACGGCCTGCTGCAGCTGCTCACGCTCAACCTGACCGCCAACAGCCTCACGTACCTGCCCAACGGCGCGCTGCAAGGTGCGTGTTCGAGCCGGGGAGCGCTCTGCGTCACAGCGGCGCACAGTGGGCCAGAAGACCGGCCGAAACTCCAGGCGCGTTTTGAGCTCCAGAGTGGCTTAATGGGACTCGAACCAAGCGTGTGACCCCCACCAATGGATTCCTGGTTTGGAGAGCAATCCATTGGTGGGGTCACACATTCGGTTCGAGTCCCATTAAGCGACTCTGGAGCTCAAAACGCGTCCGGGATTTTGACCGCCTCCACCGGTCTTCTGGCCCACCGTGGCGTGGCTCGGTTTGAAGTGTGTCACTGTCACGCCGATTGGCTGATTGGCAGGCCTGGTGTCGCTGCGGACGCTGGACCTGTCCCACAACCAGCTGGAGCGCTTGGACAACAAGACGCACGGCCTGCTGGACGACTGCCTGTCGCTGGAGCGGGTGAGGCCTCCTTCCTCCCGCTGCCCTTGCCGATGATTGTTGTCGTTTACTGACCCAGTTTCGAACCAACGCCGCAAGTCTGCCGTCCCGTGCTTCCTCATTCACACTCGCACTGCTCTGCCGGCCCGCAGGTGAACCTCAGCCACAACAAGATCTCCTTCGTGACGAAGAAGACGTTCCCCAGCAACCCGTACATCCCGTACCGGCTGCGCGAGGTGGACCTGAGCCACAACGTGATGCCCGTGCTGACGCACGACCTCGCCGTGGGCACCAAGAAGGTGGAGGTGCTCAACGTGAGCCACAACATGATCAACGAGATCCGTAAAGGTGGGTGCCGCAGAGAGACTCGCTTTCGTCTCTCTCGCACCAATCAGGGGCGCCCTTGAGTGTGACAGAGACAGAGCGACGAGTCAGTCCGCTGCGGGCGCGCCGCCCGGCGAGCTGGCAACCCATCGGCCTCCGCGTCGCGCACCGCGGCGCCGGCGCGCTAGGCAGCCCTTCCTGCTCGCGCGGCCGGCGGGCTGTCGTGGTGCCGGGCGCTGCGTCTCGCACTCACGGGGCGTGCCGTGAGGTTGCGAGAGAGACAGACAACCTGACCGCCACTGTGATCCTGGTCCCCCGCAGGCGTGGTGGGCAACCTGACGGCGCTGCGCGTGCTGGACCTGTCCCACAACGAGCTGGTGACGCTGTCCGAGGGCGCCGCCGGCTTCCGTCCGCCGCGCAACCTGACGCACCTTTACCTGCGCGGCAACCGCCTCGTGGACGTGCCCGGCGACTCGCTGGCCGCGCTGCGTCCGGGGCTGCAGGTGCTCGACGTGCGCGCCAACGAGGTCACCGCCTTCCACCGCCGCTTCCTGCCGCTGCTCATGAACGGCACCGAGTTCAGATACGAGGGTGAGTGCGCCGGTCTGCTGGCCCACTGAGCGACCCCCGCGCACGGAAACAAAACCTTCCGATCCTAGTATTGGAACCCAGGACCTCTGCACTGTTGATCCAACTCGCTGCGCGCTCGGCTGTTGACTTGGCTGTTGCAGACAACCCGTTCCAGTGCTCGTGCGTGTCGCGGCCGCTGCGCCACTGGCTGGGCGTGCAGGCCACCACGCTGCCGTGGTGGGGCGCGGTGCGCTGCGCCGAGCCGCAGTTCCTCGCGGGCCAGGCCCTCGTCGACGTGGCCGAGGACCGCCTGGTCTGCGACCCCGCCGACCCGGCCTCCAAGGACCCGGACTTCGACATCAGCCCCGACCTCAAGTTCAGGGAAATCAAGAGGTATGTTGGCCGCGGGGCACCGAGCCGGTTCGGCACTTCCAGGGAACAAACGGGCGACACCGTTACCATACAGACCCCGGGCTGCCCCTGGCCGTCGGGGAGGTCGTCGCGGAGGCCAGCGCGCCCCAATGGCTCTGGCTGCCTGGCTACTTCCGCTAAGCAGATGCGCCGTCGCCGCGGTGCCGCGGTGCGTTGGGTGGCGTTTCGTATAATTTGTCCGGTGCCGCGTATTTGTCCAGCCACGCTCCGGCACGCATTTGCATGGGGGCAACGCCGGCAACGGTGCAGCACCAAGTTTAAGAGCGCCCTGCCGCCGCACTCCACCGCGCCCCGCCGCGCGGCCCCCGCGGATGGAGTAGTGCCCCGCGACGGCGACGCCCGCGAGGCGTGGCGGGGTGCGGTGGCGGGGCGCGGTGGCGGGGCGCGGGCCGGAAGAAGAAAAGAACCCTTAAGTCATTCTCGTAGGCGTTGAATAAAAGCCTCCGCCGAGCGGAACCACGGTGGTGGGGCGCGGGGCGGCGGGGCCCACGGCGGAGCCAACCACGCAAAACACACTCCTCAGTGCGCAGCCCGGCCCGCGGCCCGGGGCACTGGGGCCGTCCGTGAGACACCAGCCCACCCAGCCCCGTGCGCCCGCACCCCGCGCCAGCGGCTCGGCACGTAGTCCAAAAGGGGGGAAAACCCTAAACTCCCTCGCTCTCGTCGCACGGACCGCCTGCAGCCGCACGGGGCTCAAAGGGTGTCCGAATGGAGCTTCAGTGCAGCGTTTCCGCACGGCCCCTGGTTCCGCCACTGCCTCGGCCGGCGGTACAGTTCGAAGGCGGCCCTCGTCCACTCCGCGGTGCTCCACCGTGCTCCGCAGTGCTTCGCGCACACCGTCATCACGGTCATCATCATTCAGTTGTTTCTGCGCCGCGGCTCGACGGCAACTATATGCTGCCTGCATTATACATCCAGGGCAGGGTTCGGGAGCGCGCTCGCAGTGCCGAGCCGGACAGGGCCTCGTCGGGCTGCTGTCTCTCTCGCACCCCTGGGGAGCGCCCCGTGGGTGCGAGAGAGACAGCGCGACGAGGAAAGCGCTGCCGTGCGGAGGCGGCCCGCTGACATGAGCCCGCCGCTCGGCTCGCCGACGAGGGGGTGCAGCCGGGCCGGCCGGACCATGAAGGGCAATAATTGGCGGCATCGGTTTCCGGATGACTGCCGCGGCACTCACCCGTGGTGACGCGACGGCGGCGTACCGGCCGAGACTTCCCTGGCGATGCACAGTGGGCCAGAAGACCAGCGGATTCAGCGCCGCAGCCTGTGGGCGGACGATGCGGAAATCTGAAAATGCGAGCGTTCCCCTGACGATGCGGTTGCTCCGGTGCGAACGGCGACGTGCTCTATTTCGACCCCTCCGAGACCGCCATCGTCATCGTCGTCGTCATCATTGCGGTCGTCCGGCCGGGCCGTTAATTAAGGAACACGCCGTCCGACATCACACGCTTCACCAGCATCTGCAGGCGGGCTGCAGGCGGGCTGCAGGCACGTTACCGTAACCGTGCCGGTGCGCGAGGGGCAAGGGCAGGAGGGGCATCGCCTCGGAAGCCTCCCATCACGGCCCGGCCACATTTCGCTGCAGTGGGCGGTGCGGCATCCCGTGCGTTCGCGTGCGCTCGCGTGCGGTGCGGTGGTCCCGCTGTCGTACACGGTAATCGCCCTGGGATACTTCCCGTGGGGGGCGCGGGGGATCCGCGAAGGTGGGCGGGCACCGCTGGGGCGTACAGTGGGCCAGAAGTGGGGGTCGAAACACCTCCGAGATTTTGGCCACCTCCATTGGTCTTCTGGCCCACTGTGCGGCGCCTGGTGGGTAGGCAGTGCAGGGCGGCTTCGCGGCTTACGGAGACCCCCCAGAGTGCGAGGGAGACAGAGCGACACGCCTCGTTCCCGTTCGGAATGAGCCGGTAGTGCGGCGCGCAGGCTTCGCAGGTGCGGGCGTGGCCCCGCTCATTGTTCTGCGTTAATCTGCGGACCGATTCCGAGAGAGCCGTTGCATCGCCCTGTCTCCGTCGCACTCGTGGGGCGGTCCGTTGGGGTGCGAGAGAGACAGAGCGACGAAACGGCTCCCTCGGAATCGGTCGGCTGGTCGCGGCACCGCACTGCCTTGGCACTGCACTGGCCCGCGCGGCGGTGCGCCTTCTTTTGTTTTTCGCGCGCTTGCCCGCTTGCCGCCGTTTTCAGAATTCAGTGGAGCGCTTTGGCTGCTGGCGCTGCTGGCTGATTGCTTGACGATAGAATGGGGTTCCCTGAATCAGAGCGCAGCGGAACGATAAGATAAACCATACGCAACAATGCACGCGAATGCACGCCACTGGAAGTAGCTGGCCGGGTATAATTTCTTCTTAATGAACGTGCATTCGGTCGGCCGGCCCAAATCGAAGCGCGGGGGTCATTTGCAAATCGATATATCGATTGTGTGGAGGCATCGGGTTCATCGAACGCTCCCTAACCCTGTGATTGGCCTGCAGGGACGCGAAGGGGGCGGTGGCCGTCTCCTGGTACGTGACCACCAACGAGGACGTGGCGGACTTCCTGCTCGTGGTGCGGGACACCTCGGACGGCGCCGGGGTGGCTGCAGCGGCCGCCGACAAGGTGATTATCGTTATTGGCAGACCCGTCTGCAGCGTCCTGCCAATAGAGCGTTGTGGCCCTCTCTCTCGCACTCACGTGGCGTCCCGCAGGGGTGCGAGAGAGACCAGCGTACTGGTTGCGCCGCCACCGGCAGAACGCCAACCATGACGAAAAGCGATTAACTCGTGTTTGTCTTGCAGGAGCAGCCCGCGACCACGCCGCCCGACCAGGCCGAGGACGGTCTCGAGGTGGAGGCGGAGCTGGCGGAGCCGCGCGACCCCAGCGTGGTGCTGCAGCGCGTGCTGCCCTACACGGCGCGCGCCTACTCGCTGGCCGACCTGCCCGCCGAGGCCGCGCGCCGCGACTCCCTGGAGCTGTGCGTGCTGGCGCAGGACTCCGGCGGCAGCGTGCGTCGGTGGCGGCGCTCCCAGTGCCGCATGCTGCCCGCGGGGCTGGCGGGCAACGCGCTCACCGGCGGCGCCGTCGCGGTCCTCGGCGCGGGGTCCACTGTCGGCGTGGCGCTCGGCGTGGCGCTGCTCGCGGCCCGCGCCGCCTGAGGGCCTCTTTTTCGGCCTCGGCGGCCTGGAAGTGGCTGGAACGACCGAAAGCAGCTGCAGCGGCCAGCTCACACTTTGTTTTGCTCACGACGGCTGGGCTGCGGGCCGGGCGAGACGAAGGGAAACCACATGCCGGCCGCGTCGCGCTGTCATGAGTCTGCACCTGGCTCGCCCCGCCCCGCCCCGCGGACACTAGCCCGCTGAGACGCTGAGACGTGTCCTTGAGGTGCCGCCACGCCACTGGTGGCCACTGGCGCCTCGCCCCGGGCCGCGCCGCTCGGCCCCTTCATCCTGGCCGCCTCGCCGCCTCGCCTCGACAACAAAGGCCGGAATGAGTCGCGCGGCGGCCCAACGGCTGTGAATGCGAATGTGGACGTGAATCGCGTCGACGGCCAATCTGAATGTGATGTTTCTAATGTGTTGCCGAGACGCGGGGCGTTTTCTGTTCCCGGATTGCAACTACTGGTGTAGTGCCGCAAGGGTGACGTCACCGCCGCCACCTGGCCGCGGTTTTAGTACAGGGTCTTCCTAACCTCTTCGACTTAGAGGGTTAGTCTCCAAAGCTCTGCTTGTGATAGTCATTCATTGTAAATATTGAACCCCTTTGCGTGTATTTTGTAATGTGTGTGCATGATCGTGTGTGCGTGTTTTGTGTTTTTATTGAGTGTGTGTGTGTGCGCGTGTGTGAGTGGGAACTGTACTTCTGTCACGGCGTCTTCGCTGCGTGGCGTCTCCTCCAGGAAACATGTCTGGCGGAAGCCATGCCAATTTGGCTCTATTTCTGTGTACAATTAATTCGTTTGGATTCAAGTTGGAAGCGAAATTGGTTCATTCTCGCGAGATTGTGCTCACCGCCTCACGGAGCGTCACGCCGCGAGGCGCCACGCCAACCGACCAAGTCTGACTAACGAAATAGTGAAGCCCTCTAATTTATGCACACTTACCTTGTCGAAGTGATTTGGTCCTTACCATGAACTGACGGCAAGAACGCCGACCGACCGAACTAAATCTTGTTTTCAGTGTTGTCATACCCGTGTCGATGGTTTTAACAAACGAAATACAAAACTCTTTGACCTACGCCGCAGTCTTCTTTCCCCGTGTACCTATCCCCTTTGTTGTCTTGGACACACTGCAGGCGGAGGGTTCGTACCCGGGTCACGTGGTTTCGCGGACGGTCCGTAATGGCAGTGCAGTGCCGTCCACGACTGCAGCCTCGTTGGAGATGGCAGTGGACGATAGCTTGAACGGAATCATCATATCCATGGCATTGCCTTGGCATTGCGAGTGGAGGGGGAGGGGGTTCGACTGTTGCACATGATGGCTTCATTGTGTCCGGAATGGACCTCGGCATCCCCAGGGCCTTGGAGGAGGGCAAGAGGAAGGGCAAGCGGTTTGTCGATACGGTTCGGGCAGGGCTGCCGTCTCGGATCACGACACCGCGCGGGGCGGGGCGGGGCGGGGCGTGGTAGCAGACGAGCCCTCGAACGCTCGCCGCTCGAACGTCCAAGGTAAAATATGATTGCAGCCAGCGGTGTACGCCTCTCCTCTCGCCGAGCCCCGCCGCTGCCTTGACTGACCTTTTTGGTATGCCTGACAACAACGTGCCGTCGCGCTATGGCTGCGATGGCGCACTGCGCCGCACTGCGCGCACCGAGACCAGAGCTGTCCCCAGGTGCCTCCCCTCCGCCCCATGCCCCGGCCGGGCCGCGATATATCACATCAGCAGGCTCGACCACAACGCAGACGGATTGCGAGACGTCGCAGCGGAGCGCGCTGAACGGCCAGAGAAATGGGTGGTCGAAACGACGCCCGTTCCAAGTCCGTCAAGCCGGAGCGACGCGAAGACGCGAAGCGAGCAGGCTTTGCTAGCTGCGCTTGCTCTCTGGTCTTGCCGGCCTCGGCTTTCCATCTATTTACAGGACGCGTCGGTCCAATCTAGGAGTGCAGTCCACCTGCATTTTTTTCGCAGATTTCCCTGAACCTCCCCGCCGCAGGGCACTGCAGTGAGTGACGAGCGCCTGGATTTTCCGTAGGTAGGGAATTGCTGCTGCTGCCTGGCTATGCCCGGCGCCCCCCGTACTTTACTTGGCGCTCTAGGCGGAAGTCACGAGGTGAGGTGCCGTGTGCAAGGGCCCCGCCCGCCACGCCACGCCCGGCCCGCTCGGCGGCGCAGAGATTGAGAAATTGTTCGGCCTGCCCGATCCAACTGGGGCTGCAGCCGCGACGCCCTGGACCCGGAGCAGCGCGTCCACCTCGTGCTTACGGCGTCGCGACGCGTCCGCCAGGTCATTCCCCCCTCCAATTTTCGATTTCCTCCGCCCTGTCCTTACCTTTTGTCAATTTCTTCCTTCAATTTTTTTTCGGCCCGACATTGTGTCCACGGGGCGTCGACGCCGCGCCGCGCCACGCGTGACCGTGGACAGACTTTTTGTGTGGCGTCCTTTCCCTTTCGGCACGGATGAGCTCGGACAAGACAAGACCAGGGCCTCTGTCTCTCCCGCAGCGCCCCGTGAGTGCGAGAGAGACGCAGCGAGTCCGGCCTCAGCGGGTCACGCGCGTTGAAATCTCCATCCAACAGTGTTCTCTCTATTCCGTAAGCCTAATTAGCTGCACAGCTGCGATGAGCAGACGGCCGGACGGTAACCATGGAAACGGAAGCCGCCGCTTAGCGTTGCGGGCCTGCCTGCTTGTGTGTGTGTGAGTGTGCGCGAGCGAGTGAGTGTATGAGCCGCTCCATGCACTGTGCTCGCTCAATAATGGTCATATTCCAGACGGGGGGCGCCACGACGCCGCGACGCCGCGCCACGGCGGCGTCCGAATAGAATGCCCCCCACAATAGAATTGCACCGGTGACACGGGACACGCGTGAGACTACCTGTCGCGGTGCACGCCGAGCACACGGTGTATTGTGGCCCTGAGAGACCGAGCGCGCGGGCGCCGCGGACGGCGCACGCGGCCCGTTCCGTCTACACGTGTCGGCCGCGCCGTTAGACTCCCTTTATTGTCCGAAACAAAACTATAAACAACGTAGCGGGCCCGGGCTCATAAGGCCGCGGCTCAATCCGAAGCGAGTGTGTGTTATTGCCCGCGACAGATTGCCTCGGACGGAGCGAGCGCCGAGCTTGTGGTAAACAAATACGCGATTTCGAATTTGCGCGCGCAGATAACCTCAAAATTTGCGCGGGAGCGCGGGAACGGGGCGACCGTTGCGATCGGGACGCGCCACCGCCGCCACCGCAGACTCCATAATGCACACAAAATGCGGAAGAGTCACGAGTGAGGCAGCGAGAGGTACTTGCCGGAGCGCGGCAACACATCTCACGACGACAGATTGAGCGTCGACGATATCACAACACGGCAAGTCAGGGCGCACGCGGCCCGGGGCCCGCGCGGAAACCTCGTGGCCCGACCTGAGGCGAAGAGTAATAGCGAAACGAAATGCCGCTGTCTTTTTCAGGTGTTACGTTTGCGTATGATGGCTATTGGAGGGAATTTCGAAGTGAATCAAACTGCTGCAATGATGTCTAGACACCCCAAAAAGAACAGAATAAGCCAAAATTATGTCGACATAACCTGCAAACGGTTGACTTCGATCAACACGGGGTTCCACTTCGACGTCAAAACTTTGCGTTATTTTGGCTACCGTGTTCTCTTTAGCGCCCTGCCCCTGGCTCCACCCCACTCCGGTTGAGACGCGCGTCCGTTGCAGACGGCCCCCTATCAGCAACGGCTTTCCGGGAAGGCCAGGGAGATGTGTCCTGCGGCCGCTAGTCTTTGTCTGTCCTTGCGTAAACGGTTGTCTCGTTTGGGCGCCCTCGCCGGCAGCACGGCGGCATGAGAACCGCGCTCGGCAGGCAAAGGCTGCAGTCGCGGCCACTTTGTCACCCTGTGTTTTAATGGGGGCAGTTTGAGAAAAGAGTGAAAAAAAATAATAATACAAAAACAAAATGGCAACAGCAACAGTGCACGCCTTTGACTTTCAGATAAAAAGTTGATCGCGCTGCCGCAGGCGCCGCAGGTGAATTTCGAAGAAAGCCCTCGGCCGCAGCACGAGCAAAAAGGGGAGGGTGGGGGGAATGGGAATGGCGCTTTTATCCATCACCTTAACTGAATATACGAGTAGCGCGGAAACGCCTCTCCATATTGGCGGACTAGTTCCGAGTGAAACGGCTTCATTTGCGTAGATCATGTTCCTCGCGGTGAGCTATAGGAAGGAAGGCATGCGCATGCCCCCGCCACGCCCCGCCCCCCGCGCCACACGTGAGCACAATTGAAGATTTATTAAGTTATTCCCGAACCCCTCCCCCTGCGCGCCTTGTCTCCGCATTCAATTTATACTCTCTCCCTCTCTGTGGCCTGGCGGGCCTGGCGGTCTGGGACCGCGGCGGCAAGGCACGGCGGCGGCGGCCACCCCGGCCTCTTCGGCCTACTTTATAGCAAAGGCCGCGAGACGCGAAACGCAATTGCAATGCGGCGCCGCTTCCTGCCCTTCGTAGAAAAACGGCGCGTTAATTGTATCGACGAATTTACGAAATAAAATAATGACTGCACGCTCTCTCTCTCTCTCTCTCTCTCTCTCTCTCTCTCTCTCTCTCTCTCTCTCTCTCTCAGACGTCCGGCCAGGCATTTCTCTGCTCGGCCGCCGGCTCCAAGGAGGGGTCGAGGCACGCCTACGTTTTCTGAACGCGACGGCGGGCTGAGCAGTGCATTCGTCGCTCTGTCTCTCTCGCACTCGCGGGGCGACCCGTACGTCCCGCAGGGGTGCGAGAGAGACGCCGCGGCGGCAACTTAAACTCGGCACGCACGCAAGCGAAGCGCTGTGTTTAGCTTCCGGTGCGTCTCCTCGTCCGTCCGCGGACGCGTTCGTGAGGAGAGTCGGGCGAATGGCGCCGCGGGGACGCGGGGCCCACTTTTGTGCAACGCTAAAAAAGGAGTCATTTGGTGCAAAGGTAAGTGCGGGTTCGGGCGGCCGCCGCCGGCACGACAGTGTCATGCGAGTGGCCGAACCCACCGGCCGGCTGCAGGCTGCCTGACTCCCCGACGGGGCCTCGTGGGTGCGAGACGTGCGAGAGCAGAGCGAGGCAAAGACAAAAGCCTGCTGGCCGGCCGCGCCGATGTCGCGGTGTTGCGTCAAACGGCGCGACGGCCGGGCCGCTCCGGGTAAACCGGGGGAAACACTCTGACGGTGTGGGGGCCGCGCGCCGCCGTCCACCCCCACGCATTCCGAGAGGTCCACGGACCTCCACGGGGGCCGCGCCGAAACGCGGTCTGCAGACTGGTTCTGAGAGTCCTATCCGCCGCTCTGTCTCTCCCGCACTCACGCCAAGCGTCCACTGTGGGTGCGAGAGGGGCAGAACGGCGAGATCGAATCTCAGAATCAGTCTGCTTGCTGACTAGGGAGGAGTCGTGTTATTTTTCCGAGAAGTGGGCCCCAGGCCGGCGCAGGCCCACCCCCGACGACGGGCAAGTAACACCCTCTTAAATTAGTGCAGCAATTACCTCTCTCGAAGTGCCGCTTCTGGAGCAGGCAGTCCGGCAGTCCCGGCACGTACCCACGGCACCCAAACCGTTTAGCCGGCGCTCGGGGCCGGGTCAGAGGCCCTACCGCGCCCTCGGGGCACTTCGGGTACTCCTTCCCCCTCCCCCTCCCCCCGGACACACACACACACACACACACACACACACACACACACACACACACACACACACACACACACACACACACACACACGCATGCACCGCAGCGTGCGGCTTGACCCGGGCCACCCCGCCGCGTCTTTGTTGCTTCGAACATGGAGGCGTCATGGTCGTTCGGACCGTTCCGACCGCCGCGCCGCCGCCGTCGTGACGAAGGACTCACACCCGTCAACCTTCGAGGCGGCCGTCGCCGTGCCTCCTGTCTCGCTCGCACTCGCGGGCCGTCCCCGCCAGAGTGAGAGAGACAGAGCGACCAAAGCTCACTGTTCCGGAGTGCGGCGCGGCTGGTCCATTTCACCCACCCCCCGCCTCGTCGGTGCTCGTCGCACAGTGGGCCGGAAGACCGGTGGAGGCGGCCGAAGCTCTAGACGCGTTTCGAGCTGCAGAGTCCCTAAATGCGACTCGAACCGGGCGTGCGACCCCACCAATGGATTGCTCTCCGAACGAGGAATCCATTGGTGGGGTCACACGTTCGGTTCGAGTCCTGCTTAGCGACTCTGGAGCTCGAAACGCGTCTAGAGCTTTGGCCGCCCCCGCCGGTCTTCTGGCCCACTGTGCGGCTGGGTCCTACCGGGTCCGATTGTCGGCTAGGTGTGGGCACGGCGGCGGCGGCGGGCCGGGGGCGGGGGACGGGGAGCGGGTTGAGCCACGCCGCGCCGCCGGAGAGGCACAGCGCAGCCAGCCGCAGCCAGTCCAGTCTTGGCCCGACCGCGGCCGCGCTCTCACCTGTACGGCGCCGCGCGTGTACCCCAGGCCGCCGCGCCGCGCGCGTCTCCACCCACGTTCGCCGTGACCCCCCCCCCATTTTCCAGTGGATTAACCGGACCAGTGTCTCCCTGTGTGCTTCCCCGCCGCGGGCATGGGACGGAGAGCGACCTCCTCCAGTCGCAGCAGAAGGCGGTAACATCCGAGGGGAAGAAAATTCGAGCAGTGTCAGTGCCAGTGTGTGTGTGTGTGAGTGTGAGTGACACGTGAGTTTCTTTTTGTGCGCCCGTACACCATGATTGGATTAAGGGAGCTCTTCGCCGTCCTCGCCGTCGTCCTCGTGGCGCGGCCTGCGCTCTGCGCGGAGACCAGCAAAGGTACGCTCAGAAAAACACCTGAGAAATCTTATCATTTATATATCGCGCGAGCTGTGCAATTTAAACTACTCATCCTACAGCTTGTTTTTATTTTTTCAAACTAGATTTTTTTAAAGGTTTATTTAAGAAAACGAGCGTTATTTAATACTTATCATGGGGTTGATTTTTCCACCCTCTGACTGACTTTTTGAAGGAGCCCGCTGCTGTGATGAGGAGATCGTGACGGCAGGGAGAAGAAAATTTGCTGTCAAAAGTTCGCTTAGTAAGCCTTAGTTAGATTCTAACCAGCGTCGGACCAACCGCGTGGATAACGACTTAAAACTTGACTGACAGTTGTTGCTTTCACTTGTCACTGACGGCGCTGCTGCCCCCTGCAGACTGATTCCGAACGGGGGGCCTCTCCCTCTCTCTCTCGCGCTCATGGGGCGTTCCGCGAGGGTGCGAGAGAGACAGGCCGTCGAAAGTGCTGTCCGGAGTGAGACACGCTTTGCTGGCGGGCGAGTGGCAGCGTCGTGCCGCCAAACGGTCAAATGGGCCAGCGGAGCCAGCCAGCGGGCACACTAGTAGTGGCTGTCGTTTCGTTCATGTTGCAGCCGCCGGGGCGTCGTGCTGCCCTGACTGGGCCCTCCTCTGTCTCTCTCGCACCTGTACTGGACGCCCCATGAGTGCGAGAGAGACAGAGCGACGGCATGGCCGCCGGCACCCGGTGGCTGTCACTCCGTTCACATCAGCCACCGCGCGGTGGCGTGGTGCCGCCAAACGGTCGAATGGGCCGGCGGGCTGTCACATCACGCTTCGCACTGCAGCCACCGCCGCCGTGACAACCACCGCCTTGTAGGCCTGCCAGCCCAGCTGCACACTGGGAGTCTTTTTCGTCGCTCTGCCTCTCCCACACTGTGGGGAGACAGAGCGATGGAAACGGCTCTCGGAATCAGACTGCGCCGTGACCGCCTTGTGTGCGCGCTGACCCGGAGAGCGAGTGACCCGGGTTCGAATCCCGACACGCGGCCCGCGGTGCCCCGCCTTTCCCGCGGCCAGCGTGTCGCCACCAGCGGCTTTTATCGCTTTTCCGAACGCGACGCCCTGCCGGCCCTGTCACGCGAGACGCTAGGTCGGCCAGTTACGTAAGGCGAGACAATGAGTGAGGCGGGGCGGGGCGGGGCTCCACCACCGATAGCAGGTTAATGAGACCGCTTCAATTACTTGCTGCAAAGGAGTGCAAGAAAGGGCAGCTCGAAGCAGCGCGAAGCAGGTACGGTTGGCTGGCCGGCTGGCCGGCCGTTCGGTCGGTCGCGGGTTCGAGCCCCGTTAGGGGCAGACCATTTACGTCACGTCACGTCCGCACGCGTGCTGTGGCGTGCCACGGCGTGCCGCGGCGAGCTGCACGGCACTGTACGGTAGATCACGGCCTCTCCTTCGTGCGCCCACTCTCGTTCCTTCTCTCATTTGTCGCCACAGCAATCACGGAGCCGGCGGGGTCACTTCATCGGTCACGCGGTTCGCTGACTGCAGACTGACTCCGTCGCTCTGTCTCTCTCGCACCCCGACGGGGAGCCCCATGAGTGCGACAGAGACAGAGCGACGAAACGCCTCGGCTGCAAGTTCGCGGAACACCTTGTGCGTCCGCCCGGACTCCCGGACTCGCTGCCATGAACGCTGCCATGAACGCGGGGATGCGTGGCAAAGGATGCACCGACGCCCCTCCCCCTCCCAGCGCTCCCATTTATCTGGCATTGCACCGTGACATGGACACGGGGCACGCGCCTTAACAGCCTGGCCGGCCGGCCCTCGGCCAGCCCTCGTCAAAGCTGGTGGCGCAATTTCCTGGAAAGGGCAATTGCCTGCCGCTGTATATATGATTTCGATGTCGGACGTGAGTCGGGTTCCCTGCAGGTTCCCCGTGCACTGCCGTGCCGTGCCCTGCCCTGCCGCTTGACCCCGCCGTGCCGTGCCGTGCCGCGCCTTGCCGTTAGCGCTGGCCGTCTGGTAGCGCGAGCCGATAGCGACCCGATCCTGTTCTGTCCCGATGTCGCCGATGTTGCGGATAGAGACAAACATTTCCATGGTTCGCGGAGCGAGCTTAGCCGAGTCCGATGCCATGCCCTGTGGGATCGCGCGGCCCTTCGCGGACCTAGATAGGCTGCACGCGGGGACCGCGCCCAAACCACCAGCTGCTTGACAGGGAAGAAAGGCTCTCTGCGTCGCTGTGGAGGAACGGGGATGTGACAGCAGGTTCTCTGCCCTCCTGTGTGGTGGCCGACAGGGGTGGCGTCGTCCCCGCACGGTACGACCACCCCGCGGCCACCCCGCGGCCTGCCAGAGGTCGCCTTCCCATGGACTCCACTCCGCCTCGTGCGACCGCCGTGGCCGCCGTGCCCCACAGGACGCTTGCCAGCTTGCCAGAGCTGCTGAGTTGAGTTACTCCACACTGCCGTTTAATCTAGTGCGGCCGCTGTCTTGCGCGCTGTGTGTGACTGTGTGTGTCTGTGTGTGTCTGTGTGGTCATTGTGGTCGCTGCTGCGAGGCGCTGCCGATTTTCAAACAATCTCACCACAGCCATTCGATGCAGCAAAGCTTACTGAATACTACCGTACTGTTGTTTCCTGGCTTTCCAATTTCAATCCCTCGCAGGACGGCTGTCGCCCTGCATTTTTCCGTGTCAGTAGGGAAGAGGGGGAGGTAGGTAAAGGGGCAGAGAGGGGAGGAGGCATGAAAAGGACAGAAACGCGCGCGCGCTGTGCGGTTGCGGTCTTCGGCCGCTTCTCACTTTCCGTCGCGAGCTCTGTCTCTCTCGAACCCTTACGGAGAGCCCCATCAGTGCGACAGAGACAGTGTGGCGGCGCGCACAACAACGCGAACGTGAATGTGAATGTGTGCGGCGATGGCGCACTTTCGCAAGGCGAGTGGGCCGCGGGGCGGCGAGCCGGCCAAACCGTGGCGCGCCATACAAGGCCACCCCAGTCCGGGCGACACACACACACACACACACACACACACAACGCCGCCTCATGCCTGCAGGGAGGCCTTGTGAGGCTCGCGCGTCACATTCGATACATTCAGATTCGTTTTCATTTCCATACAGTGTAAAAGGAGTGCTGTTGGTCCCCTGCTATGGCCGCCACACTGCCTCCACGACGACGACGACGCAAAGCTTTGGAGCACGCCCGCCGCTCGAATCGAGCATCGTCACCCTCGTCGTCGTCGTCATCATCTTGTACTCGAGGATGGCGGCCCGCGTGCTGCGCGCCCCGCACGCAGATGACGTGTTCTGTGTCGTTAGGCACCTGCTCCACCGCTGCTTTTGTTCGCAGCTTCCGTGACGACGATGTGTGTGTGTGTGTGAGTGAGAGGGGGGAATGTCAACATGAGTGTGTGTGTGTGTGCGTGTGTGGGTGCTCCGGCGGCGGTGCCCGTCGCGGTGTGGCGGAGCGGCTGGGGACCTTCAGAGCGACACGGCGCGCTGCGCTGGGGGCGGACGCGACTGTGCGTGTGTGCGTATGTGTGCGTGAGTGTGTGTGTGTGTATCTTGGCGTGGCTGTGTGGACGGTGTGGACCCAACCGGAGCCAGCGTTGCCGCTTTGAACTCTCCTCATTCCGCAGACACAACTTGCAACATGTTTTTTCCTTACAGTAAAAAGTCAAAATTTTATTTAAAAAATTGATTGTAAAAGAAAACGACAACAACAAAAAAACTGCCCTTAAAAAAATGTGTGGACTGGCGTGCTTGCGAGCCGGGCCGCCAGGTAACAGGGAGGCGGGCTGAGCCGGGCTGCCCCAGGCCGGCCGGAGTGGGGCTCGAGGTGGGGCTCTAGTCCGCCCACGCCCGGCGCGGCCCTGCGCGGCCCGGCAACCCTTTGCGGCCTTGAGTCGCGCCAGGTACGCGCTGTGACGCCTCGACGCGGTGCCGCCGCGGGGAAGGAGGGGGGGGGTATTGAGTTGATAAGGGCCGCGCCCTAGGGGGCAGGTAGCAGGTAAAGGGCTAACGGGACAGGCTGAGGTAAGGGCCTCCCCTCCCCCGTTTCGATCTCGACCGAAATTAAAACATTCAGTGAGGGCAGGGGATGTCTCGGGCTGGCAAGCAACAGTAAAAAAAAGACTGCCTCAGTATTTTATCGTCGACGCGTAAGTATTCGTTATTGATGCATCAACCGTTATGGCTGATGTCGCAGAAACTTGTACGAAAAGAGGTGCGATCGTCGTGAAAGAGTGCAGGCTGCGGTGCAGTGCGTTGCGCAGCGGGGACACGCGGTGCAGTGGAGTGCCCTAGGACCCGCAGCGGCTGAGCGGCTGGCTGGGCCGGCCTTCGCTGGCCAGGTGTGCCGGCGGAGGTCACTCGGTGTGGCGGGCCGGGCCGTACCGGAGGGAGAGAGAGAGAGAGAGAAAGAGAGAGAGAGAGAGAGAGAGAGAGAGAGAGACAAAGACAGTAGCAGCCGGAAACCGGCGTGGACGTCTGGTGTCTGTGAGTGATTCGTGTGGAGGTGTGGTGCTGAAGTGATTGATTCGAATCGCCTTTTACTCATGGTGTTGCTATCTTCGTGGCATCCACTTATACATCCATCGAATTTTCGAAGCTGTGGCCAATTTCGCCTCTGCATCTGCATCGGCGCTCCGAGACCCGAGGATGGATGGGCCGTGATGGTGCTGCCGATGGATACTCGAACCACTTTTCTCGTTTCGTCAAACAGCCAGGGAGCCGACCCAGTGGCAGTCCGGGTTGACGCCCTTTCGATAGGATCGAAGCGGTTATCGATCCGAGTCGTTTGGGGCACTGTAAACCCGAAACCTCGAACGGCGAGTGCGAGACGGGGTCTGCATTGTAAATTGGGGATCACGCGGTGGGCTGGAGGCTTGAGGTCTGGCAGTCGATGGGGCTCAACAAGATAATCTTGGTGCGGTTTGGATGGCTAAGTTGGCAACCCGTTGCAACGCCCCGCTGCGGAGAGAGAGAGAGAGAGAGAGAGAGAGAGAGAGAGAGAGAGAGAGAGAGCGGCGAGACGCGCGCGGCCCAATAGCTTTACTGCTATCCGCTTTACAAACGATCGCCGTCCGAAATAAATCCACTTTGTAGTGCGAATAGCGCGAAGCCCGGCGAAGCCGGCAGACCGATTCCGAGAGTCGTTTTCGTCGCTCTGTCTCTCTCGCACCTTTACGGGACGCCCCGTGAGTGCGAGGGAGACAGAGCGACGAAGACGACTCTCAGAATCCGTCTGTTGGCGGCGCGGCGCGGCCGGCTGTGAGGAGGATGGCCTGGCGGAACATAGCGATGCAACACTTTCAAAACAACGTCGTTTCGACCTCGAGGAAAACCCGAAGGGAAAATTGGGCGTTTGGTTAACACTCCACGCGTGTGGCCGATCAAGTCAGTGGATGTTACGTGTTTCGGTGCACAGTGTGCACACGCCATCAGATTGCCGGCTTTATTGGCGCTGGCCAACTAGCGTCACCCCGGCGTCACCCCGTCGTCACGTTATCGTGTCGCCAGTCTGAAGCGATTCCCAGCCGTCGCCGCGTCGTCTCTATCTCTGTCGCACCCCTATGGGACCCCCCATGAGTGCGAGAGAGACGCAGCGCTGCAAGCACAAGCACCTCCCAGCACCACCGCACGGACACCCCTATAAAGTGCACAGGCAGCACTTGTTGTTGCTCGGCCGGCACGAAGTACGGCGTTGGTGTTGTTGTGAGAGCAGGGAAAAAGCGAGACGAGAATAAATTGCTGGGACACTACTGGCGCAGTTTGCCTAAAAGTTCATAAAGCACAAAAAACACAACAATTTTTGCTATTTTGACAGCGAATATGCACTGCGGTTTCATCACCGCACGAGCCCAACCTTACAATGTGGTCAGTTAGGGTAGTCGAAACCCCTGGTTGAACCTTGACCCTTAAGCCGAAAGTTTCTTTTCCCTAACCACTTTCGGTTGCATTAAAATTTTTGCACACGCCCCCCCCCCCCACACACACAGGACCGGAACCAGATGGCGGCCGCCAACAATAACACTTCTCGTAACGGTGCAGGCGCGGGCGGTGCGATACGAGGCCGTAACGTCGGTCACCTTGATGTCGATCCAAGCGAGCCACGCCGCTGCAGCGGCACCCTGCAGCGGCACCCTGCAGCAGCACCCTGCGCGCCCCGGTGCCCCCGGCAGCACACCATCCTTGTCGCGATCACGGGGCCTCTCTGTCTCTCTCTTGTCGCCGTGCTCGCGCGCATCTAGATGAGATTTGTGTGCCGAGGGATGCAGGGCTCGAGAACCGCAGGAGCTCGTTCGGCGATTCGAACTCGAACCCTACCCCACCCAAACCCAACCCAACCCAACCCAACCCTATCCAACCCTAAACCAATACCATTCCGACCCAACCCACTTAACCCTTACCTAACCGACACACTCTCCTGGTCGTCCGTCAGGCCAAGCAATGCGGCTTTCCCACTCGTAAACCTTTCGCCCCGTCGCGTCTCCTTGGCGGGGCTTATCACGGACAGCGCGGCGGTGGGGCCGGCGGGGCAATAAGCCGACCAAATTAACGAGTTTAATGCGAGATGGCTGCTTATGATGAATTAACGGGGGCCGCTGCACTGCACTGTGCGATGCGATGCCAGATAAGCGTTTCCGGCAGAAGGGTGGCACTGTGTGTGTGTGTGTGTGTGTGTGTGTGTGTGTGTGTGTGTGTGTGTGTGTGTGTGTGTGTGTGTGTGTGTGGGCGCGCGCGCGCGCCCCTCTGCCATGTGGACATTTTAGAGTTCGAGAGACACGTACTACATATTCGGAATGACATTTTGAAGCCGTGTCTGAGACTGCTCTTCTTAACGAGCTGGCCATCATAAAAAACCGCCATTATTTTTTTCTCTCCTCCGTTTACGATTTTGGCAAACTCACGCTTGCGAAAGGAGAAAGAAGGGACGAGGAGTGGGAGAATGAGAGGAGCAGGAAAAAGGAAGCTTGACCGCGAAGACAATCATACTACACACTCACCTGGCGGTGCATGGCGGTGGTGCGGCCCTGACCCAGTTTCCTTTTGCCCACACATTGCGATTGACGGAAAGAAACCGTCGGCGCTTCACACGGCGCCGGGGAGTCCCCCTTCTCAGCCTCGGTGTGCACGTGGCGCGCGCCAGCCATTAGCAAGGCATGAGTGAGGCCGGCCCGGGTCACTCATTGTTATGATCAGGAAGACGAACCGGTACCATTTGCGCTCTGTAGGCCGGCTTTATTTATTTTGTAGGACAGTTGGCCAGCCCGGCGGGGCCGGCGGTCGCGTGACGTCGCGCGGCCTGTTATTGGCCAGCCTGCGCCTGCACTGTGCGGTGTGCAGTGCGGTGAGCGCAGGCGCGGCAACATTTGCACATGATTGGAATGCTATTGGTTGGGCCCGTGGGGGCGAAAGCGACTCTCCGGAAAACAGCCGTGGTCTCCACTCTGGACCTCTGTCTGGACCTCTGTCTGGACCTCTGTCTGGACCTCTGTCTGTCGGGACCTCTGTCGCGACCTCTGTCTGGACCTCTGTCGGGACCTCTGTCGGGACCTCGGTCTGGACCTCCCTGTCTGGACCTGGATCTGGCTGGACACTTCGGTCTGGCCCTTCCATCTGGCTGGACCCCACAGGCCGGGGCCATGCCGGGGCCAGGCGCCTCGTTGGGGCCTCGTTGGAGGCGCGATGCTGCAGTGTCGCCGCGACTCGCAGCCCGTTAGGCACCCAACCTCCGCCCGCACGGCGCCCGCACCCACCCGAGCGGAACGACCCGGCGGCGCCGGCGTGCCCACGCCCCGCCAGCAAGGCCCTGCCGGCCCTGCTGCAGACTGAGAGTCGTCTTCGTCGCTCTGTCTCTCTCGCACTCACGAGGCGTCTCGTATAGGTGCGAGAGAGACAGGGCGACTTTGCAGCACCGCCGCGCTGCCCTTGTTGTTGGTCCCCGAATCGGAGTGTGCTGGCTGGCCCGGGCTGGCGGCTCTTGGAGGAGGGCGGTGGTGCTGGTCCGCGGGCAGGGTAGGGTGCCCCTGGCGCCCCCCGGCGGCGCTCGGCGGCTGGAAAGCGGCGTCGTCGAGGTGCTGCGTGCTGCGCGGTGCTGCGCGGTGCTGCGCGGTGCTGCGGGCGGAGAGAAATCGAGCTAATACGACAGCGCGGCCGTGGCGCAGCCAGGCAATCCCAGTCATCCGACACGCCGGGGAAAGGAAAGTCAGCGACCCAAGTAGCGCACCCAGCCGCCCGGCGGAGCGCGGGGCGGGGCGGGCGACAGGGCTCCCGCGGCCCAGGCTCGAAAACGCCAGGGAAATTTTTCATGCACCGCGTTGGGGCGCGTGCCCACTGCAAGCTGCTACCAATCGAAGTCTCATGGACGGACGCCTCCCGCTCGGATGGACTCGGCCGCCGGGTTGCCCGGTTTGCCTCGGCGTTGCTTCGGCTTTGCTTCGGCTGCGCGGCGACAGCTCAACCCGGCGACGTTTACTGCCTGCTGCTCGCGGACCGCGCGACCGCGAGGTTGCACCGCACTTCCGCACTGGTGCAGGCGGCGTGTCGGCGCCGTCCCCGCACAGTGGGCCAGAAGACCGGCGCCGGCGGCCAAAACCCTCGACGCCTTTTGAGCTCCAGAGACGCTAAACAGGACTCGAACCAAGAGTGTGATCCCACCAATGGATTCCTCGTTCGGAGAGTAACCCATTGGTGGGGTCACACGTTCGGTTCGAGTTCTGTTTAGCGACTCTGGAGCTCAAAACGCGTCCGGGATTTGGGCCGCCTCCACCGGTCTTCTGGCGCACTGTGGGGCGGTAAAGCGCAGCGGTGGCGACGTCACCGACGTCACGGCCTCGGCGTCGTGGTCCGCGCCGCGCCCTGCCCGGCCCTGCTGCTGCGCCGGGCAAATTGTGGTGAACCGCCGGGCCCCGCTACTCTACTATGGCCTCATCCCGGCGGCCGGCCGGCAGTGGCGGCAGTGACGGCAGTGGCGCCGGAAGGGGCGGGGCGTCCCTTCTGATCCAGAACCCGCCGCGCAAAGTGCGAAGCTGAAAAAAAATGCTCAATTTTTCCCTCAAATTCTTCAGTATTTTAAAACAATTTCAGGAGTTCAGGGTCTTTTTACTGACCGACCGGCACGGTCTGTGACGTGATTTTTCAAGCCTGTGATGCGGTGTGACGATCTGTGACGCCTCTCTCGACCTCCGTGACGTGCTTTCAACAATCTGTAAAGCAGTTTTTTTTTCAAAAATATTTTTTATCGGTGTGAATTGTCGTTGCTGCGCGCACACGCGTTTCGCGAGGCGACAGCGTGTGGACGCCGCGCCACTGTGAGGCACTGTACGGCACTGGAATGCCCGGCCAGGCCGGCCAGCGCATCTCAAAGGGAATGCCGTGCGAATAGACGGCGGCTAAGCGGCGGTCGGGGGAAAAAAACATTGATTGCGCGGAGGGCAAATTATTGGGTTCATTTGTCAGCGCGGGACGCGGCAGGGAGGCGTCGCGACAGAGGCAGCGACAGCGGCACACGTGTGCGTCAGAAAGAAAGGCAAAAATAACAACAACAAAAATAAACTCAAAAACGCTTTAAACAGCATGATTTTGAAGCATAATGTTTTCTTGGAAAATTTAAAACCGCATACGTAATCTGACGACGTTCACTTGGATTTAAATTTTCTGAGAATACCATTAGTTTTGCTTGAGAAATCAACGAAATTTTAACCAATTTACAGTCGGTTAGACTTTGCTTTTTCACTTTTTTTTAAAAACTTTTTAAAATTAAAATATTTTGCAGTGAATTGAAAAAAGACGAGAAAGACTGTTGCGCGGCAGCAGCAGCGCGCCGCACTTCGCATCTCGCCAATCTTCCTCGTTTCGTTTTCCCCTTCCGCCGCTTTCCCGCGCTCGGGACAGCGACAGCCGCGCGTCGTGTGCGACGCGGTGCCGCGCTCTTTTTTCCCGATGATGTTTCCGCGCGACGTGTGAAATGATTGGTAATTAGAGCCTCCTGCACTGTAAAAGCCGCTGCCGCCGCGGCACTGCGAGGAGGAGCAACGCGGGAAAAGAGCATAGCTTTTTGCTGTTGACGTTGACGCGTCTAGAATTTTGGCCTCCACCGGTCTTCTGGCCCACTGGTGCAACGGGCTGCGTACGCATGTCCTGGGTGCCGCTAATGCTCCCTAGAGTCACACACTGCACTGTAGGACTGTGCTGCGCCCTTGCGGTCCCAGAGGGTCCCTGGAGCCTCCCATGTACCTGGAAAGGGCAGCGGGCGCGCTTCCTGCAACCTCCAGGGAATCTGAGTGCAGCGTGGCCGGCCGCTCGCTCCGTCTCTCTCGCTCTCGGGGGGCGCTCCGCCGGGGCGGTGCGAGAGAGACGGAGTGTTGGGCCTTGGAGCCGCGGCCCCGCGGCCCCGTTATCCATCGAAACGCGGCGGTAATTAATCGATTGGCGCCTCGGACGCGCAGACCGAGCTGGCAGACCGAACTGAGCCGAACCGAACCGAACCGAGCCGAGGGTTCGAGCCGCTCCCGACAGATGGCGGCTCTAGAAGAAAGAAAAGTAACGAGCCCTCTGCGGGGTTTCGTCACCGCGCCGAATGGTCAGCGGTTGTGCAAGACGCCCCCCTCCCCCTCTCTCCCCCGCCGCCGGCCTCGGCCACGCCCACCTTGGAGACGCGTGGGAGTGAGAAACGGGATCAAAGGGCCTGCCCGGGCCTGCGGGCTGTTGTTTCCGGGAGTCGCTTTCGGCGCTCTGTCTCTCTCGCACTCATCGGGCGTTTCCTGCAGTGGTGAGAGAGAGAGAGGAAGCGGTGGAAACGACTCTCAGTCTGGTGCTATGCAGCTCGTCTAGGTCGTCTACTACACTGCCATCCGCGGATGGAGGTCAAAACATCGCCCGTCCGCACCGGACCGCGCGGAGTGCGAGAGAGGCGGCAACGACAAAAAAAAAAGAAAAGAAAAAGGACGGGAGAGAGAGGAAGTTTGAGTCCGCAATAAGCAAAGAGTCCCTGCGCAGCCTACATTATAGATGTGAATTTGCGATAAAACGTTATTTACCTAAAAGAAGTGAGATAGGCATCCGAACCGTGCTGCGCGGGGCTTGCGGCTCTTCGCTCCGCCTCGGCCGCTCCGCCGCGCCGCCGCCCGTTCTGGGCCGGGGTCAGACCTCCGGGCAAAAAAAAAAAAACACTAAAATAATTTTTTTTGAATCCTGAAAATAAAAATTAAAATTTTAAAGCAAGTCCGCGCGAGAGTTCGGCATAACCAAGATTGCAAATTGATGCGTGTAAGGCGTGCGAAGAAGGTGCCGGAGAGGGTTACGTCGGCGTCTGCCCTGGCGGCGGTGGTCCGCGGGCAGACTGATGCCGAGAGTCGCTTTTCGTCGCTCTGTCTCTCTCGCACTCATGGGGCGTCCCGTGCAGGTGCGAGAGAGACAGAGCGACGAAAACGACTCTCGGGCTCCGTCTGCACTGGCGGCTTGGCGGCCTGGCGGAGGCGAGGCTGGCGGCCACACCGTGAGGAGGATGGGCCGTGCCGTGGCCAGGCCGTGGTGTTGCCTGCCTGCCTGCCTGCGTGTTACGCGTGGGCGCAACGCACGGCCCCGCCGCCGTCCCGCCGTCGTGTGCACGGCGCGTGTCCGTGATGCTCTGCCTGGCTCTGCCACACCACTGGCGAATTAAGCGAGAGCGCTGCAACGCGCCTCTGTGTGTGTGTGTGTCTGTGTGTGTGTCGCTGGTGCGCGTGCGGTGCTGGTCTCGCGGCTAGGTGGGTTGCGGCGCCGCGCGCTGCTTCCAGTGCGAGTTCCAGTGCGGCTTCCAGTGCGGGCTCGCGGTCACGGGCGTGACGACGCGTGACGACGCGTGACGTGACCATCTAGTCCGTGCGTCACGACCTTCAATTGTGCGACCCTTCCGCGAAAACGGCCGCGTCGCGCTGCCCGTGACGGGACGCTTTCGGTTTCTTGCGTGCGTGTCACGGAGCTCTCTGGGTATCTTGTCAGAACTGTCACAACTCCACCATATTTCTGATCTAAATATCTTCAAAGTTGACTAAAATTTTGAAATATTGTAATCTGCATCTTCTCAAAGAAATTTTTTTAAAAAAGTTATCCTAAAATTTAAAAACAAATCTTAAAAAAAATTCTTAAAAAAAATAATTGCAAAGAAATTTTTTAAAAAAAAATTTTTAATTTTTTTTTTGAAGAAACGCAAGTTTTGTTCTACGAAAGCCAGCAACCAGCGCAAGCCAGGGAGGCGGTGTACCGGAACCACACGGTGCATCGCTTCGGCATGCTCCGCGTCGTTCGCTGTTGTGCTCTCCGTTTCTCGCAGTGCAGTCGGCAGTGCAGTTGGCAGTGCAGTCGGCAGGGCAGGCCGCCCCGCCGATTGACTCCCGGTAAAGTGGGTGCTGCACAGCGGGGCACACGCAGTTTCTAGAAAATGGCTGTACACTGTTGGAGCGAGGAGGACGGAAACAATGTTAGGGTCTTTGCCGGCCCACTGTGCGATGGGTGCTGGCTCGGCCGTCGTATACGCCTAAGTACGTGTGCCATTTTGGCGTGTGGGGCCGCCAGGAGGGTGTGGGGCGTAATACCGTTGCCGTCTGGGATTATCAGGCACTCACAGGAACGAAGAGGCGCCGGCGGGGGTGGGGGTGGGGGAGGGGGCGGCACCGTCGGTACGGAGCAAACCGGACGCAGAGGAGAGTGTGGCGGCGGGACGCGCCGCGGCCTTTTCACCGTTTTTCACCCAATAATTCTGCCGCGTCGAGCGGCGCTGCCGACGGACGACTCGGCGCGGTGTTTGACGAGGCTCCTGGCGTTTGCGAGGTTCTCGTAGACACGCACGCCGCTCAGCCCCCCCCCCCCTCTCTCTCTCTAGCCAGAACCGCTCGCGTTAAAAAGGGGCTCGGAAAAAAAATGCGCCAGTAGAGCTCCTCGTCCGGAGACAGAGTAGAGGAAGTTACTTTGCATTTCTAGTGCCGTGGCGTCGGTGCGTCGGTCGTTGAGAGCAGCGAATAATTTGGTTTCGCTTCGGGAGCGGCAGACAAACAGAGTTATGGCCCCGGCCTAGCCGCCGGCCCAGGGCAGCCGAGGGCAGCCCAGGACTTCCCTTCCCACCGATGGCCGCAGATGGCGCCGATTTTTCGTTAACGTCAACGGAAGAGTGGAGCCCGAGCCGCCGGTGAGCTTCCTGCCCAACAGTGGCGTGCTCAGGTCGTCGTCGCCTCGTAGGGAGAGACGGGGCCATGACGTTGGCATCATCCGACAATACCGAAATTTTTCGCAGTGCACCCGTGCAAGTCTCCACAAAAACCCAAAACAAGCAAAAAACAATACAAAAAGTGTTGGTAAAAGCGGCCATTAATATCCACTTCATTTCGGGCGGCGCTGTGACACCGCCGCGGCGCTCCCAGGCGGAAGCAAGGCGCACTATCAGGCAGTAATTATCGCACTGCAAACTGTTCTCACCGCCTTCCTCGGCGACGACCGGGCCTGACGGACACGCAGGGCGCGCAGGGCGGACAAGGCGGTGCGGTCCGAATCTGCCCTCCATGCAGAGGAGGCCCTGCCCTGCCGCCCTCGGCGATCATATCGTCGCGACGGCCATTCGCCTTAATGACGCCCTGCTTGCAGTGCAGTGCACGGTTAAAAAAATCTTTGCATTTTTCGAGTAATAAACAACCAAATCTTTGATATAATAAAATTTATCTTTGTAAATATCTGGATCAAGAATTTTTTCTTAAAAAATGCACAAAAAAAAAACAACAGAAAAACCTATGAATTATTATTTTTATCCAAGAAGTCATCTCTTCGGGTGTAGATGTCTTTTGCGGAGTGTCTGTCCGCATCCTGCGTGAGGGGTGTCCGCGAGGGACTTCCAACACACCGGTGTCGTCCTCTTCCCATGCGATTCCCTATTCCCGGCACCGCGGCACTATAAACGGCCCGCGCTTTGTCCGAGCTTGCAGGTGGGCCCGGCGCGGGCCGCGGGCCTCGGTCGCTCCGTCTCTCTCACACACCCTTAAGGGCGCCGCGTGAGTGCGAGAGAGACGGAGCGGCACTCGGGTGGCCCTCGCTGTCGACACGCGCACGCCCCGCGCACGCCCCGCGCACGCCCCGCGCACGCGCACGTCTGTCAACACGGCCGTGCAACAGCCTTGCGCGCGCGTTGAATTTTACAGGCGGCCAGCCCCGCCGCGTCGCCGCGTCGTCTCCGCGTCCTTGGGGGCATTGCCCGCACTGGAAAAACAACAACAACAAAGCAACAACAGTGTAAGGGCGTCGCGGCCGCCATAGGCTTGCGCGCCAAACAGTGGCAGCAGCCGTTTCTCGGTCGCGGAAGGGCCCGTCTGCGAACCCGTCCGTTTATCGCGCGGTTCGCGGCGACCGTTGAGGGGTCGCCGTCGCTCGTCGCCGCGTTGTCTACGACCTGGCTGCGGACAGCTTCGCGGAGCTTCGCGGACAGCCCCCCAGGCGGCGCGGCGCGCAGACATTGGCGCGGAAAATCGGCATATAATTCGCCCTGCGCTCAACGTGCCGGGGCGTTAGTGTGTGTGTGTGTGTGCGAGAGAGAGAGAGAGAGAGAGAGAGAGAGAGAGAGAGAGAGAGAGAGAGAGAGAGAGAGAGAGAGAGAGAGCGGCAAAGTTGTTACTGCTGCATAAGGGCGCGTTCACGGCCTCGCCGTGCATTGATTTCTCCCACGGCTGCTGCTGCTTGGGTCCATTATTTTCCCCCGTCCGCACTTCCTGGCTGTGTGTTTGTGTTGGGAACGCTCTGTTTGTTCGTTTGGTGGTGTTTGCCTGCTGATCTAGGCAGTCACTGGCCCCTTTGTGGCCGCCCGGTTGCGCAACGAGTCCACAGTAGCCCCTCTGGGGGTAACTGCTGGGCGGTCCCTTTCTCACAGAACACCAGAACAGTGGAACGGTGTGTCCGATGCCTCGCACACAACACGCTCAGTACTGCACAGTCACCTGTCGAACATCAAACATTTTTCTTGACGGTACCCTCAATAAATGTCTATGTTGTCTTATTGTCCATAACTATTGTCATATTTGTGACTACGGAAGCTTTATAAAATTTAACACATGAATTAAGAAGAACATTTATTTCTGTGCCCAAGTATTTTAAAAATCCTACCTCATTTATGTACAAATTTTTACATAACTTACATGTGCACTATGGCAGTAGTTGTGGACGAAAAGCCCAAAGGAATTTTGCGTGTTGGCGACAAGAGTGTCTTCATATCCCTCCTCCCTTGGTCCTTTTTCTCCGCAGGAGAGGTAACCATTTTCGAACAAGGCACAGAGGAAAAATGAAGTAGTCGAGGCGGCAGTAAAGCCGGGTGGTCTCGCCGATACCTTGTATGTAGCTGAGCGCATCGCTTGACGACCGCGCTGCGGCCGGCAAATAAATTGCAGTTATTTATCGAGACGCTTTGGGAGTGAATGGGCGACTACCATAGGGGCAAAGGCCCTAAGACAATGGAAGGTCGGCCGGGGCTGGGGCCAGGCCGAGGGCCAGGCCAGGGCGCGCCCCGCGAAATGCCCTCGGCGCGTTGAACCCGCCCCACCGCGACCCGGAGGCGTTCCCTCGTCGCGTCGGCACCGCTGCACTGCCAAAAGAACACCCTCAAAACCTACCAACTAATTTGGACCCCACAAACACACTCTAAATGTTGTGGAGTGAAGATTCTCCATGTTATGGTGGTGCAGCTGACTTCATAACATACCATCGAGAATTCACTGTACCTTATAGATATTTTGACGAATGAGAGAAGCGTTTACGTCTTCAACACTGTCCAGAATGGCTCCTCTTTTAGAAAGCAAATCTTTCTCTCAAAAAATCGACAGAGGACAGCAAAAAAATAAAGGAACGGTCCGAAAGGCCAAGGACATTTACAGCTCTACGTCAGCGACCAGAGGCTGCGAGACACTTTAAGTGCCGGACCGTGGTCCAGGACCAGACCAGAAACAGCACAACCCTGCCACCATTCATCGGACATTAAAATCCGTGGACCATTTCGTGATTTTTTCCTTGAGTGAGTGCGGGAGTCCGGCGCCGCAAGCACCGCCCGCGTTTTCACACCTTCTTATTGCCGAAGGGCGTGTTGCGAGCGGCGCCGCCGGCTGCGCGGTCAGCTCTCCTCTCTCTCTCTTTCTTCTCTTTTTTACCATCTTTGCGTTGTAGTTGCGCCTCACGACTTGCTTTGCATTGAATGAACTGTATCCGTCAATGAGCACCCTGTCATTACTCTCTCTCTCTCTCTCTCTCTCTCTCTCTCTCTCTCTCTCTCTCTCTCTCTCTCTCTCCCTCCCTCTTACCTGACGGCTCGCTCGCACCGCCGCGGACATCATGAATGAGTGACCACTCCCTTCTGCTCGCGCGGTTCCGCGACCTCTCTCTCTCCTCTCCCTCCACTGTACTCTCAGGCACTGCAGCCTCGTAGCCGAGCGCACACTAAATGTGTTTGGACAAATTTTGTCCAAAAAAGCTTAAATTTTTTCCAACCAGAATTTTTTTACGGTGGTGCGGCGTTAATCAGCCACACAAACGGTGTAAACGCGGGGCATTAATGTTGCGCTGCGCGGGGAACCGTTAAGGCGGCGTGTCCGCGGCACGCCGATTCCGGGAGCCGTCGCTCTGTCTCCCTCACACCCACAGGAGACGCCCCACGAGTGCGAGAGAGACAGAGCGACGGCTCCCGGAGTCGGTCTGCAGCCGGAAGCGGCGATCAATAGAGGCGATTGCGCGGCGCCACACCGCGGACGACGCGAGACACGCCAGTGCAGGACGAAGGAACCGTACTGAATTCGGCCGTTTTCTAGAAACACTGCCTTTCCTCGCTATCCACTGAGGTGAATCCTTACTAAAATATTACAATAATTTTGAAATTGTTCACCATTTATTTGTCGCGCGTGCAGGTCTCTTTTTGTTTGTGAAAGCTCGTAATTGGTCGCCTGTGGTTTTTATTCTTTTTAAATATAATTTGTCCAATAACGACGCGGTGGTGGCGGTGCTGGCCTCCTACCGGCCCGCGCGGGTTCGTGAATATTATACGGCCAGTGCAGGCGGGCACAGTGCAGCGGCGGGTCTGGACTTTACTGCCCACCAAGTGGCGATGCTGGCCGCAGTGCAGTGGGCTGCACCGCGCTGTGCAAGGCTGCACCCGGCGGACCGTCCCGCCTGCCTTCTTGGTGGCGCGGTCATGTGCGGCAAAAGCAAAGGTGCGGCCGGAGCCGTGGCCGGCAGACCGATTCCGCCGTCTCTCTCGCACCCTGAAGGACGCCCCGCGAGTGCGAGAGAGACGGCGCGACGTGCCTGGATTCAGGCAGCAAAGGCCACAAGGCGCGTCGGCCGGAGCGAAATGAAACGCCGCCGAGTTTCAGCAAATTAGCGACTGGTTTACCATTCCGGCGCTCGGCGGTGGCGGAGCAGGGCGTGGCGTGGTGGGGCGGGGCGGGGTGGCAGGGTCACTCGGACACTGGCGTAACTAGCGGCGTGCCGCGGGGTGTGTGGGTCCCGTTCCTTTACACGCTTCGCACGACGCTGCCTGGTTGTTTTTATCTCCCATTGGCCGATTGCGCGGCTCGTCCGCCGCAAATGATATAAAAGGCTGTGGGAAACACGGAGGCCTTCCCCCTCCCCTTCGTGTCAACTTCCTCCCCCTCCTCAGACCTTTATCCGTTTCCGCCGCGCGTCCCGGAAACACGAGGTGCCTGAATGAGAGAGAGAGAGCGAGAGACGGTTAACTTCCTGAGGCACGAGCCCTTCGAGCGCCGTCCTGGTTTCGCCTAGGACTCGGCCCTGGCAAAAGCCTTCCCCCCTCCCCAAGGGCCGTCTAGAGGAGCTTGCCCCTCAGTATGCACAAGTCCGAAACGATAATTAGCAGCCGACGTCAGCGAGGGGGAGGAGGGGGGCCGTTGCCCGCGCTAGACCGGGCGTCCGAAAAAGCTAATTGAAGCGACTCCATTACGCTGCAGGATGATTCCGACAGTCGTTTTTGGCGCTGTCTCTCTCTCGCACCTCATACGGTGCGTCCATGGGTGCGAGAGAGACGAAAGTTGCGGTGTGGCCGTGCGGGTCGGTGGGAACCCGCCGCCTTTTCGGACATAACCACGGACTAGTTGGCGCGCGCCGACGCACCGCCGCCTCATTAACTGGCGGCGGTGTGTATGAATTTTCGGGCGAGGCCGGGCGAGGCGGCGAACTACCACACCGCCACCAGCTGACTCTGGCTCTGGAGAGAGCGGTGGCGGGGGCAGAGAGAGAGAGAGAGAGACAGACAGAACAACTACTTATTGTTGCACTGAGCAGCTAGCATAGCAGCCTCTCCGCAGCGGCAGCACTCAGAATTCGAAGGGGCGTTCACCTCTTGTGGGTCGCCCCGCTGCTGCCGGCGCGCACACACATACACACAGACACACACCGCGGTGTCACCGTACTCCCCCCGCGCGTGTGTGCGTGGGTAATGTATTCACGAAATGAATCACCGTAGAACGCGGCGCGCGGCACGTCCGAGGTGCAGTGCTCCGCCTGCTCTGGCTGCTCTGGCACCCTCGGAATAATGCTACACGACACTGCGCGGCGCGGTGCGGCGCTGCGCAGACGCGTTGAACGGGGTCAGGCAGCGCGAGGGCGCGCGTCCGGGCAATAAAATGGGCAGAGCGGCGGGGATTCGAATCCGGGACAGAGAGCCCCTGCGAACGGCCGGGTAGGCAGCACCGCAACACAGGCCTGCCTGGCGGGCCGGCCCGCCCTGCCGGGCGCTAGCCAGCGCTAGTGTCCACGGACTGTGACCCTGCAGGGCCCCGCCACCGTCGTCGCGCGGCCTTCAAACGTGAGGCGGTGGCCGCTGGCGGCGGCAGTCATTTCAATGTTTCCATCATCGGCGACCTCGGCCGGTGATTGTCTCATTTCCTCCGGCAAGGGCTCCTTCAGGACAGACGAGCACGGTCAGCGCACTGCCAGCGCCTCGCCAGCGCGGAGACCGAGGGCCCTTCTGAAAATTAAAATTAAAACCAAATTGCTCTAGAGGCGGAATGCTTTGCGAAGGCCACGCGAGGCGTGAAGCGAGAGGCGGTGCACTGGAAGCACTACCGCGCCACCACCGTTTGCGACGTCAATAAACGCGCCCGGCTTAGCCTCGCGCTTTTTCAGCTGCCCTGCACTTTCTCTCACGACGGCACCACCGCCCCGGCCCCGCCAACCCTTTCACTCGGCCCGGCCCCGGCCCGGCCTGCATCCGCCGAACCAGTGTATGCACACGCACGGCCCCGGCTTGCCTCGCCCGGCCTCGGCGTGCCCGAAGAGTGCGCACTTGCAGGACGAGGAGCTCGCCGAACTTTGCTTGAGAATGGATGCGATTTGTGTACATAGGGAGGTTGAAGATAAGTTTTACTGGCTAGTGTGAGCGAGCAATGTCATCTTTACCAGAATCTCAGTCCGGTGCGATTGAGAGAGAGAGAGACTGCGGAAGCGAATGGCGGTGGGCGCATGTTTTGTGTGAGCCTCAACACCGCCACACCAGTGCTGCTGCTTTTCGATCAATCGACGCGATACGGTGCAGGAGGTGGATCGGAACGCTTTGTCCTCCCGGCGCCGCCAGTGCGGTAGGCGCCGCCGCCACGTCACTGTTAAATGGCTGTGTGTGTGTAACCTCAGCCGCACACACACCTGCTGCCGCCTGCTCCCTGATTCGAAAGCGCACACACCAACGCAGGCAGTGGTGGGTACTTAGTAGTGATATTATCGCGATCAACCAATCAGAGCACGGCTGTCCCAGTACATACATTGTAGACACACACACAGTCACGCGCGCGCGCACGCCAGCGCCTTGGCAGTGGTGGTGCGGCGCGCTGGGCAAATACGAAGAAAAATATCCCGGCGATGTGATCTGGACTATGCGAGGAGTTCTCATGTAGCGGGGACGATTAGTCGCACCCCCTATCTTCTCGCATCACACACACACACACGCACACACACACACGCACACACACACACGCACACACACACACACACACGCACGCACTCGCATGTGCAGGAGGATATGCTGCACGCTCGCATAATGGAGGGAAAATGTCAGATAATGTCGGGGAAACGCGCGTTGAATTCCATTAGCGGCGCTGCCTCAAGTGACAGTTTACAAATCCCGCGCTAAGAGGGAAAGAAACGAAAACGACTAATACTCCCCTGCGACTTTGACTGACTGACGCCTTTTCTTTTGGAGACGGCGCTCCACTTGCGGCGTCCAACGGGTCTCTGTGCGTTGCGCCGCGTCGCGCGTTCGCATGGCGAGAAACGGAGTGGTGTGTTTGTACTTTTCTTTCGCGGTGAGGAAGCGCGCAGGAAAAGTGCTGCTGCCCGCCACACACTCGACGCGCTGCTCTCGGCGTGCAGACGTGAGGATTTCGACAACACCTGCCTCTCTTTGAAAGCGCTCGTTTGCCACGGTGTTTGTGTATGTGTGTGTGTATGTGTGTGCTTGCCTGTGTGCTTTCCTCTCGTTTTGTGTGTGTGTCAGAGTGAGAGAGGCAGAGCTTGCGCGCACTTGTACCTCGCAAGCAATGACAAACCGTGCAGATCTGGCCTGGACTAAGTCGTTGTGTATGTATGTTGCGTAGGGTCCACTAGTTAGATCGTCCCGATGTATAAATAATGACAAGGAACCCGAGAGAAAGGGAGGGGAAGGAAGGTGGAGGGGGTCGTCGTTTGTCGTGGGGCCTTTCGGTACGCCTCGGTAATGACCCTTCAATTACAATTACCGTACCGTCACGAAGTGATGACAATCGTTTGCACAATAAAGCGAGCAATTTGCAAATGTGAGCTGGAAAGTGGAGAGGCTTTGCTGTCGGGCCCAATCCTTTATTTGGTCTGTTTTTGCCCTTTTTTAAAGATTTGAATAGGTGATTGCAACTAGGAAGTGTGCATGTGGTAGACCACTGACCTGGCTTTCAATAGCATTTGTACATGTGGCATACCGCTGACCTGACTTTCAATAGCATCGACCGTCGCAAGATGCACCGCCTCCGTTAACCCCATTTCTCTCCGCTCTCTGTTGCAGTTCAACACAAAGTGAAATGCCTGGAGGACGCCATGATCGTGGAGATCGTGAAGCAGCCGGAAATGCTGGACATCTACCTGGAGGGGCTCCGGTCTTTCCCTGGTGAGTTTGGTGGGGGGAGAAAAAGGGGGCCTTTTAAATGGCGGGCGATACGCGAGAGACGTAGCGGTCCCCACACGCACGCACCTGTGCGAAATGCATCGAGTGACACGCCGAGTACTTTGTGGACGACGAGAGGGGCCGGGCATAAGTCACCTGGAGGGGCCGACATTCCAGGACTTCACCACCTCTCTGACATTACCGTCCTTTCAAAAGATACTTATAAACAAAGAAATTCTTTAAGATCATGCTTGAAACCTTACGAAGTATTCGGAGCATACATAGTACAAATAAGTTCTCCCGTTTGAACAAACAATGGGCTCACTGCGGTTCAAAACTTGCAAGTTTAAAGAGGACTCGCACGTTGGGGGCTGCTGGCCCGGCCCGAGTCCGACTCGCACGACGACGTCTCAGTCTCACGTGTCGACAAGTCATTTCTCACCTCGGCTGTTATTTTCTTCTTTCTTCCCTTCCTCCGCGACGGACGCGACGGAACAGTGGGGCCATTTACCGGGTTTGCCTAACGGCGCGGACTGGCAGCAACGCGAAGCAACGCGTAGCAACCAGGCAACTTATCACCGCCGGGCGGCGCATCCGCGGCCTCGCGGGTCTTCCGACCACGCGGGCCTTGCGACCTCGCGCGGGGACAGACAGTGGAGGGACATTGTGCAATTTGCACCTTGTTCCATTTTTCACGGCGTCTATATGCGTGTATATGGATTCAGGATGAATGACCGTGGCCTCTTGCGACTCATGATGGCGATGACACATTGCAAGCCATTTCAACTTGGTATTTTTTCGTAGGGACTTGTTCTTTTGCTTTGCCGTTCCTGGTCTTCTTCCTCCGACAATTAGGTGAAGGAAGCGGCTGGCTGACCCGGCGAGGCGGTGGCGAGGCGCGCACGGGCCGAGGAGGGGTCATTTCGTGGAAGCCTTTCGCGCGCACACGACGAGTCGACACGGCGTCCCGTTTCTAATAGGGAGACGGAGACCCTCGGGGAGAGGAGACCTCAACGCCCGGGCTGCAGCACAGCGCCGCGTAGCGCCGCGTGGGCCTACTTACGGCAGCCCGAGGAAAGTTTCCTCTTTTTAGTGGGACTGCACACGCTACCGCGGAGTGCATCGCACAGTGGGCCAGAAGACCGGCGCAGGCGGACAAAACCCTAGATGCGTTTCAGCGACTCTGGAGCTCAAAAGGCGTCAAGAGTTTTTGCCGCCTTCGCTGCGCCGGCCTTCCAGCCCGCCGTGCAGTGACGCCCAGTCCGCAGGGGACTGTCCACGATTCCGTGTGCGGAGTTAATTTCTCTCTCGCCTGCTTTGTGCTTTGGGTGGCCTCGGCGACGAAGGCCGGCGCCAGAGGCACTCGAAGCATTCGTCTGGCGCGGGGCCCGCCGAGCTCGCCTTTATTGTCCTGGATTTGTGGCGTATGTACTCTGCGCAGTCCTCTGCCGGGGGCCCCGAAGGAGGAGGAGCAACTGGAGGGGCACCTGGAGGGGCTCCGCGCAAACCAAAACAATCGAGTGCACCGCCGCCTCGCCGCTGCGGCTGCTTTTCATTGCCTTTTAGCTCTGCTGCTGCATGCTCTTCTTTTGCTCGTGTGGCGTCAGCGACGCGAGTATCGCGGTGTGTGTGTGTGTGTGTGTGTGTGAGTGTGTGTGTGTTCGCAGTCTTTGTGCGGCAGAGAGCCCTCCTCGAGCCCTGTCTGTGCTCGCGCTCGGCGTTCCACAAGCTCCCCGCCGTGTTTCGCTGTCCTTTGACCTCGTCCGGTTGCTGATGATGCACGACACGAAGTGACCTTCACTTTTGGTGCGGCATGTCCTCGTCCTTCGCGACCGACTTCTTGTCCTTGCGGCTGTGCCGTACTTTGGCTGTGGCGGTACAGGCAGCTAGCTCTCCCCTTGGTTGACCCCTGAGTTGGCGCGCCGTGCTTTTGTGCCGCCCTCTTCGCGTGACCATCGACCGGCAGCTAAAAGGCGACGCGAGCCGCTGCAGACACGCACCCCACACGCACACACACTCTCTAACACACACGCACACACGGACGCGGAGAGGTCAGAGCGGCTCTCACGCCGAATCCAGAGCGGGCTGCCTGTCGGTTAGCTGGACCAGCCTCATCGTAAACGGAGTGGCTGTTCACTTTGGGTGGCCCCGCGGACCGTAGACCGTTTACAAACAAACGGAACCAATCTCCTTTTTTTTTGGTGGTTATAACTGAGGGATTTTCGGGAAGAATAAAACTTTTTCGTGTTTTTTCTCCGCGTGCGCTGGAGCGCTGCACCGGGTGGGCGGCCGGGATGCGCTGCAGTGACGGGGCGGACGGCGGCGCGCGGGGGAGACTCGGACACGCGCTCCACAAACCCGTCGTGCATCGGGCGGACGGAACGGCGGTTCGCACAGCGTCGTTAAGCGGGCCGCACCGATGACAACCTTTGCGCGGAAAACGGTTTCCGCCGATCGGAGAGAGAGAGGGAGAGGGAGAGAGGGGGTGCTTGACCTGCTGGGTGGCGCGGCGGCGGCCTGGACGCGTTGGGAGAGCGACGGCGACGACGACGACGCCTCTGCCTCCCGGACTCATCGCAGTGCGAGCGAAACGGCAGTAAAACGGATAAAAGACCAGTTTGGCGAAAAACGTCGTTTCCGCGCCAGTTGTTTAAAAGGCTTCTTTATGACGTCTCATGATAAAACGACGACATTGTTCTGATGTCGGAGTGTGTGTTCCCGTACCAGCGTGTGTGTGTGTTTGGGGAGGGGGGGGGGGAGGTGTGTATTCCAGGTTGGTGATATCACTTTTGGGCGGCTGTATACTTCCCGACCCGTTCGTTCGACAGGCGTGCAGGGGCGGACGAGGAAGCACTGGCAGGATGACGGAGGAGGCATGTCTGTGTGTGTGTGTGTGTGCGTGTGTGCGCGTGTGTGCGCGCGCCACTTCGCACCCACCGGGACTACTTCTCACACGTGCGTCGCTGCCGTGCGTCGCCGCGTCGCCGTGCTCGCCCATTGTTGAAGCATGGCGATGTAGGCCGCCAAGCCGAGGCCCTCCTTGACGCCGAGCTCCCCGCCCTGCTGGCCGTGCGGGCCGCGCGCCGATTCGGCCGAACGAGGCTCGCTGTCTGCCCGTCGGCAGTGTGGCGGTAATTAAGGCCAGCTTGTTAATTCGCGTTTCCCGCGTTTTTCATCTTTGTTTCCCTCCTTTTTTCGCAATGCTCTTTTATTTTACGAAATTTATTTCGGCGTGCCCGCTTGCCCGCCGTCCCGCCCGGCCGGGGTGCGAGTCAGTGGTCGGCCCGGACGGGTGTCGGCCGACCTGGGCGGCGGTCTTCTCGGACGTGGAGAGGATGACTTCATCCGGCCGTCCATCAAAGAACGCGCGCCTCGGTCGGCCCTGGCGGCGCTGGCGGGGCGGCTCCTTGAGGAGGCGCTCCAGCGGACCGATTCCGAGCGTCTCCCTCGCACTCATGGGGCGTGCCGTACAGGTGCGAGAGAGACAGCGCGACGAGAACGCCTCTCGGAGTCAGTCTGCAGGCGCCCGGCCAGATAGACGGCCGCCGCGCTGTTCGCGGCCCGGCCCGGCCCGGCCTGGCCTTCCTGAAATGAATAGAGTACGGTACTGACCCGCGCCAACCACGCCGATGGCGAGTCGACGGCGAGCCTGGCGGGGTTCAAGGCCGCCCGCCTGGCGGACGCCTGTCGGATGCGCGCCGCCGTGCCGCCATCCGGTGCGGTGCCGCGGCGCGGGCAGGCTGGCTGGCGTCATGTATGATGTCACGGTGCACACGTGTGACTTACGGCATCCTGCGCGGCTCTTGCCTTGCCGAGGCGTACACTCCGCCGCAAAAGTGGAGCCGAATGCCTGCTAAATGGGGCGGTCGCTGGCAGTGTGCTCGCCGCGGTGCCGCGCCAGGCTGCAGAGCGGCGACGAGGTCAGGTCACGGCGTGAGGCTCGTAAGGCCGCGGGGCGGCGGACTGAGTCGGTTTCATCGCTCTGTCTCTCTCGCACCCGCGCGGCACGCCCCGTGAGAGCGACAGAGACGGGGCGACAAAAGCGACTCTTAGTCCGCTGGCTGGGCGTGGCCACGACGGGCATGACCACGACGGCATGGCGGGGCGGCACGGGGCGCCGCGCGGTGTTGCAATAGGTCCTGCTGCTCGCCTCCGTATGGGCACTGCCGGCAATAACCCGAACAGCGCTCTGTCTGTCTCTCTCGCACTCGCGGCTTACACCCACCTGTGTTTTCCGTGCATCTTCTCTGACTCACGAGCACCACCTTCCCGACCACTCACTACAGTGGCGGCCAGTAGAAGACGGGTGGAGGCGACCGAAATTCTTGACGCGAGTTTTAGCCTGGCGCCCGCCGGTCCTCTGGCCCACTGTGCAGCATTTGCCCGCATTTGCCCCTTGATCGAGCACGAGGCGACCGCGCCGCCCCCTGCAGGGGCCCTGGCGCCCCCGGCGGCGTGACTCGGTCCCGCAATATGACAGGCCGGGCCGCGCCCCGCCCGCCCCGCGTCACGGCAGCCATGAAGGACCCAATGAGGAGCGGGGCGGTGCAGTGCTGGCGGTGGGAGCGGCACGACGCGGGGCCTGGCACAGCCCCACGGGGCCCCGTGAGACCCAGACCGCGTGGTTCGCGAAAGGGGGGCCCGACGGCCCGACCCCACAATCTTTAGATACGATTGCATGGCCAACAAAAAGAAATAAGCTCAATTGCGGTAAACATTTCAGGTTTTTCGTCTACCAAGTGGTACTTCCAAGCTCGGCGCTGATGCGTTCCTTGTCCTGTTGCAGACGCCAACTGCCACCCCCTGGTGGCGGACGGGCTGGCCGTGCTGCGGCTCGACCTCACCGAGAAGTTCGAGTGCGGCATCACCAAGGTCACCAACCAGATGACGGTGAGTACACTGCTGCATCCCTCACTTTCTGACATGGTCTGACGGCTCGCCTCGCTGTTTGTGTCGTTTTTCGGACACCAATTTCCCCTTCTGACTTTGATGTTAATGGAAACGGTTTCCGCGACTCTTTGGCATTCTGCACGCGCGCACCATGCATCGCCGGGCCCCTGGCTGGGCTGCCGCTGGCCATGACGACGCGCGCTCATCTGCGGATGCCATTGCCAAGCCCATGCCGTGCCCGCGCTCCGAAGGCTCCGAAGGCTCCGAAGGCAGAGAGTGTGTGGGCAGGCGACACATTGGGGCCGGCGACGCGACGGGACAAGCTGACGGCTCGGTAGGGAACTGGAGATCATTGGTGGAGAGCGCTGCTGGAGAGCGCTGCTGGAGAGCTGCTGGAGAGCGCTGCTGGTAAACGCTTCCCCTTCGTGCCCGTGAATCATAACGGCCATAACTCCGAGTGTCAGTCAGTCAGCCAGCCGTCACGGCGGTCCAGTTTGGGCGTGCGTCCGCTCGGCGGGGCGGGGAGGCGCGGGGCGGTGGCCTGCTGGACTGCCGGACTCCGGGGCACGACAAAGGCGAAACGAGTGGAATGACTCCGAAAACGGCCGCGGGCCCCGTGGGCCCCGTGGGCCCCATGCGGGGCGGCGGGAGGCCATGCGTTATTCACATTGGGATTCAGATTGGCAGTCGGGCCGGCGGACTGACGGGCTGATGGCCAAGAAGAGTATGGGTGGGTGCGCGTCAAAACGCCAGAACCGCTTGTTCCTTTCGAGGTTTTTTTTTCCCGAGGGAACACAATGTTCGTTGAAAAATTATTTTGCGAATTTGCGTTATTTACCTCTGAGTGAGTGGGCGTCGAGGTTAGGGTTCGCCTGAGAGAAACTCTCCGCGTAACCGCCACTATTGCCTCTGCCAAAACTTTCGCTCGGTCGCTGTTTACCAGTCAGGCTGAGCGGCTCTGTTACCGAGGTTTTAATTAGCCTGGAGACATCTGGGCCGCGGAGGGAGGGGGCTGGCTGCCTGTGCTCCGCGCCAGAGGACGCCGAGGAGACCGTCGCTGTCGTCGGCCATGTCCGCGTTTTATGCAGTGTACGCGCTTCTCTGTGTTGCCAGCAGTGTTGGCGCGAAAAGTGCGCGCTGCATAAATTTGGCGGTGGTCTCTGACGCCGCAGCTACCGCAGCGCCGCGCCCCGAGTGGATGACGGACGGAACGGATCGGGGTGGCTGACGGCTTGCTGACGGCCACGACGGGGACCTAACGGCGCCCCGCGGCGCGGCGGCGAGGAAGAGGGCGGTCTTCTTGACGAGCCGAACGACGCGTTTGTCACGTCGGACACGGCCAGCGGCGGCAGCAGCGGCGGCAGAGTTCGCGGGTTCAACTCCCCGTGCCGTGCGCTGCGCGCGCGCTTTGTGCGTGTAGACTGTCCGTGGGCGCAAAAAGAAGGGGAGGGGGGGACGCGTTGCGTAGCGCGCCGCGGTCCCCGTCGGTCCCCGTCGGTCGACCCGTGGGCGAAGAAGACAAACAGCTTGGCCTCGCCAGGCGCGTCTTGCACGGAGCTTCTCTCTTTTCGCCCCCCTCCCCCTTGCACCCTGCCTCTCTATTTGGCGACGAGGCGGCGCGGCTCGCCGCCTCTTTGTCCCCGTTGTGGCACACCAGTGGCGTAGCTTTCCAGCCTCCCAGCCGTTCGCAAAAGCGACTCGCAAAACGCGCTGCACGATCCATTTGCTGAATCGCCGATTACTTTCGACCGTTTCGTTTCGCGCTCAAAGATTTATGGGTTTGCGCCGGGCCGCCCTGGAAGGACGGGGAGGACTGCAGGGCCTGCATGGCGGGGAAAGGGTTCGTGCCGCCATGCCGGCCACGGCGATGCGCCGATGCGGTGTCAATGGAATGGCGTGGATGGCGTGTGGTGGTGGGCGTCGCTCGCGTCGCTGGCACGCCAAACGGCCGGCACCCCGTCCATCACCACGCCGTCAACCTGCTATTCCGCCGCCCCGATCTCTCTCTCCCCCCCCTTTTCCCTTCTCCCTCCCTCTCTCCTCTTAATTTCTCCCGAGTGTGTGGGAGGATGACCGCTACGGCCACAGACCCACGGCCGCCTCGCCGTCAATCAAGATGTCCCGGCGGACATTTAACTTAACGCACTGGTTGGTGGGGCGTGGCGCGCGGCGTCATTAGTCGCGTTGGGCTCGTGCCGTGCCGCGCCGTGCCCGTGCCGTGCCCGTCGGCGGCGGCGGCAAGACGTTGCTCAGTCGCGCGGCTAAAGACCGCGCCGATCAGCCAACGACAACGTCAAAGTTTCCACTGACGTGCTCTTTCATGCTTCGACCCGCTGCTTCGACCGTATTACACTTCCATTGTACCCTGCTTCTGAATTTCCGCCAGTCTGGCCCTCTGTGTGCTGGTGCCAACGACAGGCGATCCATTTCTAACCCCACCTCTCTGTGGTGTTGCAGGGCCGGTCCTCCTACTCGCACCGCGTCGTCATCGAGCAGTCCGACCCGCAGCGGCCCAAGGAGGTCCTCAACGTCAAGTGCGTGCGCGGCCAGACCGCCAACCTGACGGACCACGCCGTCTTCAAGCGCAGCGTGCTTCCGGCCGGCTTCCAGGAGCCAGAGTAAGTGCATCAGTGCGGCCGCCGCCGTGGCTCGGCGCCAGAGGCGCGGTCGGCGGGGTTCGATTCCCGCCGTCGCCTTTGACTGTCTTTGCTTTTTTTCGCGGACGGCGTATGCAAGGCTGCCCCTGCCTCGTCGTCGATACAGAAGAACAGCACTGCTGGCCGCGCTGCGCCCTTTGCAAAGGTCACGTGGCGCTGCCGAACGCCAAACCGTCGGCACGCCGTCCAACCAGTTTTGCAAAAGTGTCAGGCTCGGTGACGAGCCGCTGTCGCCGCGACACCGCAGGCCTACCAAGTGCGAGCGACGCGGCGCGGCCAGGGGGACGCGGACAGTACCCCACCGAGGCCCCGCCAGGATGCCGCGGTGCACTTCGCAGTGGGCCGGACCGGTGCGGTGGAGGCGGTCAAAATCCCGGACGCGTTTTGAGCTCCAGAGTCGCTAAATGGGACTCGGCAGTGTGGCCCCGGCCTGGCCCGTGCCTCTGTTATCAGGGCGGCACCGGCGCTCCAGTGACCCCGTGCGCCGGCGCATGATGGAGACGATCGAGATGCCGGAGATGGCGGTCAGCCCGACTCTGACTGCGCGGCCCCGCGGCGCATAAACTGCGCGCAGGTCACCGTTATCTGCATTTTAGAGCGAGTTTATTCGCAATTAAGTTCGGAAATGATATCCCAGTCCTGCACGATTCGCCGCGCCGCGCGCGCCTCCCTCCCGCCGCGCCGGGCTTTCTGACCGCACCGGGGGCTGGTTCTCGCTATTGCTCTCCTCCGAAAGAAAAGGTGTGCATTTTTGTAAAAAAAAATGTTTTATTTTCTTTGCTGTAAATTCCGCGCCGGCTAGGCACTGCAGCGGTCCGGGTCGTTCGGGCCCAGTGCCGGGCCGCGGGGCGGGGCGACGACCGGCTGCTTCTTGACGGCGGCCAGATTGAATGGAGGCGCGCGGCGGTCTGCTGGACAAGTAGTCTGGATGTCTGGAGGAGTCTGGAGAAGCTGGGACCAGTCTTGACGAGTCCGCAGAACAAGCTGGAGGAGTAGGCGTGTCTGGAAAAAGTCTTTGCAAGTCTGGAGAAGTCTTGGTAACTCCGGAGAGCAGGCCGAAGAAGCCACCGGTGCGGCTAAGCCGGCCGGCGGGGCTGCGGGGGCGGCCTGGGGGCGGCCTGGGGGCGGCCTGGGGGCGGCCTGGGGCGGGCTGGGGGCGGGCTGGGCCGGGCCGTGCCGCGTTGGCCGCATACAGAGCGGAACGGTGCGCCGCTCGCTGAGGCGCGATGGCGCGATGTGGCGTATTATGGTTCGTAATTTCGCCGCCGTCGCCTCCACAGCACGAGCTGGACACTTCCGCCGTGCCGCGCGCTGTGAAACCGGAAGAGTCCATTTTTGACGTGAATTTGGACTTCCCACATTGGTTTTGAAAAGCAGTGTAGGGGCGACGCCGAAATGCAGTTAGCTGCGCGGGTTGCGCGGGAGGCCATGCGGGCCGGCGGGGCCGACCCACATCGCGTCGCGTTAGTGGAGTGCGAGAAGAGCCCCGATATAATTGGCGTGCCACGCACTGCCGTGCACTGCCACGCACTGCCGTGCACTGCCACGCACTGCCGTGCACTGCCACGCACTGCCGTGCACTGCCGTGCGCTGTGAGAAAGAGCGGTGCGCGTGGGGTAGGCATCGGAACCGTAAACGCCGTAAAAAGAAATAAAAGGAAAGAAAAAGTCGCGCAGTACCGGTGCGTCGTGCGTTATAGAATGTCCTGTTGACACTTCATTTACCGGAAATGGGCCGCGAGGTGTTGAGGCGGCAAACCCTGTGGCCCTGTGGCCCTGTGGCCCTGTGGCCCTGTGGCCCTGTGGCCAGGCCGACTGCAGTGCCGGCGGCACTACGGCGCGCGCTTCGTTTCCTGCAGTTTCCTATCTAACGGCAAAAATGAGGAACCGGCCGGACACGGCGGGCCCCTCCCCCTTCCCCGCACGGAGCGCGCCAGTACGCCTCGGCTAGCGTCGGCCACCGGACATGTCGGTTTGACTCTTTGCGGAGCGCCGCGCGCGTGGCGGAACCTGGGGAAAGGAAGGGGGGGGGGGTCTGATGCGCTATGACTGACTAAGGCACTGGGCTGCGCCGAGTCTGACCGCAAGCCGGGCCTGGCCTGCGGGGAGAGAGACGGGGAGAGAGGGGCTGTTTCCTGTCCTGTCCCAACGTACTTCTCGGGACGGTCGGCCGGTGGGATGGAGACCGCTGGCCGTCCTTCTGGCCGTCTTGCTGGCAGTAGTGCCCCACAGACGGGCAGGGCAGTCGGGACGAGGAGCGGTCGTCCATCCGACGACGTCGGTCCGAGCCGAGCCCGGCGGCGGTGGTTCTTCGACGACGTCGTTTTGACTACTCGTTTCTCGGTACGCGCATCGCGACGAGCGAGCCGTCGAGAATCTCGAAGAGGAAGGGGAAGGTCCAGTAGTTGGCCAGCTTTCTGAGCAAAACGTCTTTTTTTTCGCCCGGTTTCATTTTACGTCAAAAGAAGCGCCGGCAACTCGCGACTTTGTCTCCCTGGCCTTATTCCTGCAATTGCGCCATAGCCAGCTGCGATGTGGGCCAGCTGCCACCTGTGCGCCTGCAGACTCACTCCGAGAGTCGTCGCTCTGTCTCTCTCGCACTCACGGGGCGCCCCGTGCAGGTGAGAGAGAGACAGAGTGAGTCCGGCCGTGGGAAGGTGCAGGCGGTGCACTGGCGGCCTGGCCGCGTGTGTTGCCGGCCGCAGTGGCGCCGCTCGCCGCCCACGGCGCCCACTGCGCATTGTCTTCCGCGCGGAAGCAAAAAAAAAAAAAAATGAGACGGCCGAAGGTGTTGCTGCCGTTGTCGCTGTTTCCGGAGAAATGTGACACTGATTTCATCGCCCTGCCCCTCTCGCACTCACAGGGCGTCCCGTGTGGGTGAGTGAGAGGAGAGAGAGAGGAGAGAGAGAGAGAGAGAGAGAGAGAGAGAGAGAGAGAGAGAGAGAGAGAAGAGGCAGGGCGATGAAAGCGCTGCTCCGAATCGGCGTGCTAAGAAGGAATCCTTGGTTTCTCTCCTGTCTAACCGCCTGTCTGCCGTTTTTGCCCCCGCAGGGACTTGGAGATCACGACGGAGCTGACGATGCGCGCCCCGGAGCCCCAGCTGAGCGTGGGCGTGCGGCAGGGCGGCCAGCCCGTCACCGGGGAGCTCAACGTGAACCCGGGCACGGCCCTCAACATGGACGTGTACCTGGACAAGGCGTCCGCCCCCATCTACGGCCTGCTCGTCTCCTACATGCAGGTCACGGACACCAAGAACCAGGAGGAGACCATCATCTTTAACGGGTACGTGGGTTCACTTGGGCGTCGACGCGGGCCTCTGGCAGTGCAGGCGAGCTTGTGTCGGGCCCGAAACGGTCTAGCCCGTAATGGTAATGGTAATGGGCAGGCTGAGGCTGGGCCGCGCCGTCGAACACGGGTGCGTTGCGGGCCGGCCCGCCTCGCAGGCGCTTCGCTCTCCCTCTCTCGCACTCACAGCGCATCCCGCAGGGGTGCGAGAGAGACGGAGCGACGGAGCGCGGCTTGGAATGAAGCCGCAGGGCACAGCCGCTGCGTGGCTGCGCCTCGAGACCCTTACGGTGGCGCAAACACCTTTGCCCGTGCGGCACCACGGATGGGTCATTACAACGAAAAAACGTAGAAAACAAATAAAAAGAAGACGCCGGAGAGAAAAAAATGTCAGTCTCCACACGAACGGCGCGCGGCACGGCGCGGCACGGCGCGGCACGGCGCGGCACGGCATGCCCGCGGCGGGGCATGGAAGGCGTGAGGTGGAAGTGGGTCATCACTGTTAGTTGTGTGTCTGTGGCGCGAGGCGCAGTCGTTGTTAGCCCTGTCTCGCGCCGACCGCCCTTCTCGCTCCTCTTTTTGCCTCCTTTCTTTTTGGTCCTTCTGCCTCTTCCCGTCGCGGCGTCGCGGGGCGGAAGGCAGCCAGCCGGCAATTTGTCGCTCTCTTTCTCATCTAACTCCCTCTCTCTGTCTCACTCATTCGCGCGTGGCGCCCTCTCCGCCTCCCGGTCCTCCGCGAAGCCGCGCCCGTCTAAGCACTGGTTCACTCTTTCTCTCTCTCTTTTTCGGCAGGTGCTCGTTCGACCCCCACCTGTTCGAGAACTTCAACACGGTGGACGGCGACTTCCTCACGGCCAAGTTCCGCGCCTTCAAGTTCCCCGACTCGACGTACGTGCAGTTCAAGGGCACCGTCAACGTGTGCCTCGACAAGTGCCAAGGGGTGAGTGCCTCCACCGGCCTTCTGGCCCACTGTGCGGTGTTGTCGACGAACCTCTAGACCACGACCACCATGTCTGTTTTCACGGCCGTCTCCGTCCCCCAGGTGGAGTGCAGCAACGGCCAGGTGGGCTACGGCCGGCGGCGCCGGCGGTCCGTGCCGGACATCTCGGCCGACCCGAACGCCATCTACAAAGTAACCATGGTCACCTTCATCAAGGTGGACTACTCGGACGACGAGCTCCTCCGCAAAGGTCAGTGTGAAGTGCGAGGCTCGTGCGTGGGCGCGCAGCTTCGGGCGGAGCGCGCGTCGCCCACGCGACCGGGCAGCGCGCACCTCGCGGCCCCGGCCCAGGGCTCCGCCGTGGGGTTAGGCAGCCCAGCCGGCAGCCGCGCGGCTCGCTCGATTGCTGCCTACCCGCACGGCGCTCCGACTCAGCCACTGACGGGTCCTCTGCTCCCTGTTCGCTTCCAGGCCCGGGCAACATCATCCGCGCCGACTCCGAGCTGCCGCCGCGGCGCCGCAACGCCACGCCCGTGCTGGCCACCAACGGGCTGGCGGACTCCGCGGACGGCGTGGACGCGTCGGGGGCGTCGGGGCCCGGGCAGCGCCTTCAGCTCGCCGGCGAGCACGTCCGGGAGGAGCTGGCCTACACCGTCGTCCAGGAGCGCGGCGTCAGCGGCGCCCCCGCGGCGCGCAGCGCGTCCCTGGTCCTCGCGGCGGTGCTCGCCATCCTGGCCGTCGTGGCGCGGTGGTGAGGGTCACCGCCACCCCTCCCGAAAGAAGAACCGGAGGTCGACCCTGCCCATCGCTCCGTCTTGGTCGTCCCAAGGAAAACAGAATTCATTTTCTGAGTGATGTCAAAATTAATTTGTAGATTTGACATGGACCGAGGTTTTGGTGTCACTTTGATGATGTGATACCATATTCAGGTCACTTGCTGGAACTTTCGATTTCAGTAGCCTTTTGGAATATGAAATTTTGGCCCTCATTGAAATGATGTTGATCTTTACCTCGTCGCGGAGGGAAATTAAGTGCCAGTGCCCCTCTACACAAATTTTAATTCCAAGCTTCATTTGTGATAAATGTAGAATAGTTTCATTTAATAGTAGAAAAATCTTAAGGAATTAAAACTTAGTAAAACTACTTAAACGAGCAGATGTGTAACTATTCTTGTATTTTCATCCTTCTTTGTCATCTTTTTTTTTTTTTCAAATACAATTTTGCATTGTCTTTGTTTCCATCTATGTTGTAGTAACTAAGGTCTCTCACATCTTCCCTTTTATGTATCTGTTTTGTTTTCTTCTAAATTCTTACTCTAACTACTGTAACATGGCCATTAATAATATTGTTTTAAAGATATAGTTTGTAGAGCAAGTGCTTTGTCTATAGAAAAGTCTGTCACTATCTCTTCCTTTCTTTCTTTGTTGCTCGAGAGGCAAAACTTGAAATCAATCAATCACTTTCATTTAAATGTATTACTGATATATATCCTTGATGAAATGGCATGCTGTAGATGTACTACTTCATGATTAGAATGAACTGTTATTTCTAGTGTGCTCATCTGTTTGTGTTGACTGTGTGATATGTGTGTTGACGAGAGCAGGGTGGGCTGTGCAACCCTTGACAGTCAAGCAGCAGGAGCCCACCATGCCAAGTCTCTCTCCGTCTCTCTTATGCAACCTCTAATTTCCTCTCCAAGACTGACAATTTTAATAAGAACAGGAACTTTGTAAATTAGACTTTGCGTGGAGAGACTATGTTAGCACGAAGTGTAATGAATTGTACTTTAAGAATTTGTGACCAGCCTGTGCACAATCATTTGTGTATGAAGTCAAATGTATTGTATTGTTTAGCGTTTCTCACATACAATTTAGGAAGTTGAATCAAATTGTTTTACGACTGTGCTCTGTACTATGTAACATGTCACTAAGTACTAGACCCAGCACAAGAAAATCATAAGGTATTGATCTGAACTAATGGTCCCTGAGGCAAATGTGATAAAAACTGATTCCATAACAAATGGAAAGACTATTAAAGTAATTGGTGAAAGTTTTAAATTACTATGAAGATTGACCTTTAAGATTTGTATTTTGTCACAGTTTTAGACTTAACAGGTGCCTCAGGGTGAGTGATAAGGCAGAATGTATTTTCAATGCTTCCATCCCCATACACATGATAGGTGTGTTACTAACTAGTCGATAACATCTAAAGAAGTAAAAGTTTAAGTATTGTGAGTTTAACCAGTAACTCAATTGTATTTTGATACTAAATAAGAAATAAACTACATGACAATAAGTACAGGTCTTTTGTTATTATTTCCCTCGACGACAACTCTAATCAAGTCCAATACGCATCGACCTCAGACTGAAATCATACTAAAATACCTACCTGTAAGAGTTTGCCACATCAGGTCAGAAGTCATTAGAGAGTGATCCAGGAGAACATACTCGAATTTGGGCCAAATATTTTAATAATGAAGATCCGTTGAAACAAATAAATAATTTATTCATACTTCTTTTCTATATCTACAAAATTATACAGCTTTTTTGCCGAATCGGTTTTAGAGTTAGTTAGGTCAACACTTTCTTAATCATTACTTGTCTTGCTTGTTAGATGAGAAGCTGGCTTTCTAAAGAAGCACTCTATAACTTTGGCTAAAAATATCAACCACATTTCAAAATGATACAAAACCTCATGGCAAAAGAAAAGAAGGTTGTAACCCTTCCTGAGCAGTAAAAAGAGCAAGAAAAAAGACGGTTGCATATGTGGAGTGTTCCACTCCTCCACAAATGAAAGCTTCTTTTTACACTTAATAATTATACAAAGGATTTTGGAAAAAAGGTGTTCCACATCCTTTTTTCTAAGACCCTTTAGTAGACAACATTTTGTTATAAAAAAATTCCTAACAGAAATGTCTGTTGGTCTGCTCACAAAGATAAAATAAAGAAGGGTAAAATAATGACTTAAAACTACACTTAAAAATTACCAATATTAAAATAAGATTTTTTTCAAAATATACATCTGTGGTTTTTCAGATCCAACAGAAAACCCGTTTGACTCTTACAGCCCAATAAAAAACAGTGTTGTATCTTAAATGAGCTCTTAGCTCTCTTCAATAAAATTTTCACAGTCAGTTTACCTCAAACAAATAATTGGTAGCCATTTGGTGGCATAAAATCTCACATTTCTCGCGGTAAACACTAGTGCTCTTCTTTCCGAGTGGTATTGAACACTGGTTACAGCGAGCACGTTGCAAATGTCACGTTAAAAAAAAAAGGTCCAGGAATGTGCGTATCACAATGTCGTCCGCTCAAATGGGCGAGGGCACGCTCCGAAACTCGATCGGCACATGCACTTGGATGCGGCTGCTCAGGCTCATTAGATGGGCGGCGGCCCGTTGGGGTACCGCAGCATGGGCTCGAAGCTGCGCGCGAAGTTGTTGGTGAGCACGCAGGAGTAGTCTTGGTCGGCGGGCATGAGGGTGGCCACGCCGAGCAGCAGCAGCATGAGGGCCTGGATGGGCAGCGACGCCCTCAGCACGCGGCCGAGGAACCGGTAGCCCCGAGTCAGGACTCGGGTGTCCACGGCGTCGCCGCCCGAGCCACTGTCAGCACTGGAAAAGGGAAGAAGGAGGCGTGGGGTCAGTCAAGGCGAAGGCTAGGCGGCTGGCCAGCGGGGCTGGCAAAAGGGGCGCACAGTGGGCCAGAAAACGGGTGGGGGGCGGTCAAAATTCCGGACGCGCGTTTTGAGCTCCACAGTCGCTAAAGGGGACTCGAACCGAATGTGTGACCCCACCTCTCCGAACGAGGAATCCATTGGAGGGGTCACACTTTCTGTTCGAGTCCCTCTCGAGTCGCTCTCTGGATCTCAAAACACGTCTAGAATTTCGGCCACCTCCACCGGTCTTCGGGCCCACTGTGGGGCACAGATTTGGTGCACTGGCTATCCCGATGTACAACTTGACAACTTTTTAAACATTGAGAACAGTCAGAATGAAAACTTTGATCAACGTACTTTGCCTGGATGGAATGTGATGAAGCGTGTAGCTGGCCTCCACTGGCTTGGTCCAAAAGCTGTGGGAAGGTGACAAAAAATAACGTAAGCAAAAAAAGCTCTACACATACAGTGGGCTTCCCCATGCTGTGCACTATGCTTCCTACAGATTAAAAAAATAACAAAACCATTTTTCTTTTAATTTTTACTTCTTTTGCCGTCCTCATTCCAAAATAAATTTGTAATTCTGCATAATGAGTCACAGTAAAAATGGTATTTGTCAGAGTGCAGAGCTAGGGGAAGAAAGGTGGTAAAACAATACACAATACTGTGAATTTTCTAGGTGCAAGAACACAAATTTAAATTCAAAGTTGATTTTTTTTATTCATTCAAATTAGGGCTTAAAAATATATGGCTGAGGAAAATACGACGGACTATTCCTCTAATCAAAAAACTAGAACGTATAACTTGGATTTATGTTCGAAAACAAATTTAAGCTAGCTAAAAATAATACTATCACGGTCTAGCTAGAGGACGAAGCACTAAGTGTTCTGTGCCATATAGACGTCCTTGCCTTAAACGTATTTTGCGGACAGTTGAATTTTGTTTTTACTTGCACCCATTACTGAATAAACCAACACAACAATGGCAACACCAAACCAAACGTGTACGTACCTCGCTACTCAAACTGGCCAGCGACGCCACCCGGGCGGACCCGACCAACTCGTCGGGAGAGCGGCCCAGGACAGCGCCCAGCTTGACGCAGTACAGCGCGGTTAGCCTTCGTAAGGACTGAAGTCTCAGGCGCAGATCTGTAAGCCTTTGCAGAGTGGAGCCAGACCCCGCAGGGGCATCGGTGTGTCGCAGAAGGCTGTCGGCAGCCTCTTGCAGGGACATGACTCTGGGCTCGTACCGTTCCAGTTCAGCATGCAGGTCCTGCAGAATGGGTAAGTGTAATGAAGGAGATAATGGACGGGTTGGCAAAGACCATTTTTTTTGTCAGTAAATCTTACCCTGAATTTCAGATATTTTGTCTCAATCACTGACAGATCTTCGGTGACATCAACTGGTTCAGTGCTCTGTATATTTTCTTCTGTAGTGATTAGCCATCTCGTCTGTTCTTCAAGGATAGCATGGAATTCATCATTCTGTGGACGTAGAAATACGAATGGTTTAATAACAGTGTAATGGTGAAGTGTTTACAAAGTATAAAAGGGAATGTCCGACTGATTCTGCTTTACTACCTCCATGAGGGCGGACTGAAGTCTTGTCTGCCAGACAGCAGCTGCTCGGCACACTGCTTCCCAGCGGGTGTTGGCGCTCGCCAGCCTGGCCCGCAGTTCGCGGGCACGGTCTTCGTCGTCGGTGTGGTCGGCAAGGTGCACGCCCACGATGTTGAGTGACTTGACGATGGAGCGGTGGCTGTCCAGGTTCAAGAGGAACTCCTGAAGACGGAATATTGTTATTAATGATGTTTCCGGGTTGAATTTGTAATAAATCAACAGACAAGTGTCATGAGAAATTTCTGCTGAAATGTGATGTACTTCGGATGTACTTACTCTCTGCTCCTGTATGATGTCTTCCAGTTGTTCGATGCTGGTTGGCGGCGTGACTTGGAGCGATTGCTCTCCTTCTGCATGCTCCAGCCACTTCTCCAGTCGCCATAGATCATTGTCGAGTTGTTGCCAATTTCGTCTTGAGCAAAGAGGGCAAGTAAGCTTGCCACTGAAAATGAAAAACAATGGAAATTTGAGCACATTTTAAAATGACAGACGGGGAGTAGTTCCAGACAAGAGAATTCATTTAAAAAAAAATTCGCGGAGCAAAGAATTGAGAAAATTCGAAAGAAGCGCAGTTAAAATGAAGGCAGTAAAAGTATTTTGTTAGATGCACTCACTGAGAACAATTTAAAGCGTAGTCTCTGATATAAGAGGACCTGTAGGAAAGAGGGAAGAGGGAGAAAAAAGATTTTGTTAGATATCTAGGGCATGATTCATGTTAATAGCAGTCACACCTCAACTCCGTTCAAACAAAAAAAAATAATCAGCAACCACTAATTCTTTTCTCAAACATGCTATACTATAGTTTTCAAGTTCCAACACCAAGGCAAAAGGGAAACTCATCACCAGATCATAGAATCTGCAACCTGCTCTCTGAGCGAGCGAAGGAGCCATTCTCCAAGCGTTGGAGGGATGCGGCATGGCAGAGCATGGCGCGGTGGCCAGGCGGTGGCTCACCTGAGGTCGCGGATCTCTCTCTCCCGGAGGCGGGCCCGGTCGCGCAGGGCGTGGAAGCGCTCCTCCAGGACGCGGACCTCCTCGGCCAGGGCCTGGTCGGGCGTCATGCCGCACTGCTGCACCAGCAGCGAGTGCAGGTGGCGCACCAGCTCGTGGGAGGCCTCGCAGGCCGCCGTGGCCTTGCCCAGGGCGCGCGAGGACGCCAGCGAGGTGTCGCCGGCCTGCGCCTGGCCGTGCTGGTCGACGAGCAGGTCCTCCAGGCGGTCCGTGGAGCCGCGCAGCTCGCGCAGCGCGCCCTGCAGCTCGTGGAGGTAGCCGTCGCGCGCCGTCAGCCGCTTGGGCAGCGTGTCCACCTGGACGGCGGCCTCCGTCTCGAAGCGCAGCGTCGTCACCTGCACGCCCTGGTCCACCTGCCGGCTGAGCTGCTCCAGGCGCTGCGCCACGTCCTTCCAGAGGCCCTGGTACTCGTCCACGAGCGCCTGCAGCCGCTCCACCTCGGCGGGCGGCGCGGCGCGCATCAGTTCCAGGCCCAGTTGGTCGGCCGTGGTCAGTAGCGCGCTGCGGCTCTCCAGGTCTCGCGTCAGCGCCTGCAAGCACAGCCAGTCAGCATCGTCGCCCTGCTCGCCACGGAGACTCCCCACAGACGACGCCGTCCTCACCTGCAGCTGCCGGGGGTCCCTGCGCGCCGGCTCCTGCAGCTGGAGCTGCGAGAGCCGCGCGTCGATCTGCGTGAGCACGAGCACGGCCTCCTTGTGGGCGGCCTCGAACTTGTCGTGGGACTCGGCCAGCGTGAGCAGCGAGTGCCGCAGGTCCTGGGCCGCGGGGCCGACGGCGCCCCAGCGCTCGGCCAGGCCGCGCGACTCGCCCAGCAGCGACGGGCAGTTGGCCAGCTCGCGGGACAGCCGGCTGTACGTGGTCTCCACGACGTTGAGGCTGTTGCGGCGGCCCTCCACCTCGCGCAGCACGCCGTCCAGCCGCTGCACCAGCTTGGGCAGGTCGCGGCGCGACACGGGGCCGGCCGCGGCGTCGCGCACCTCGCGCACCGTCTTCTCCGCGCCCGCCAGCCACTTGCGCTGGTTGGCGCACAGCTCCATCAGCTCCTGCAGCAGCTTCCACAGGTCCTGGATGGTCCGCTTGCGGTCCGTCGACAGCGCGCACACGCTCTTCCACCTGTGGACAATAGGACGAGTGATGTCGCGGCCGCACAAATCATTTTGCTGGGCGCCGGAAGGAACGGGGACTTACCGAGTCTAGATCATTTCTCCTACCTAAATGTTCACCTACCTGTCTATTTCGCCTACCTATATTTCGCCTGCCTAATAAAAATATTCAATAAAATATTGCCATTTTTCGCCTACCTATAGTTCGCCTACCTAATAAAAAAATTAAATAAAAATATTCAACAAAAAAACGAAAAAATCGGCGGCAAAAAGTGGCAATACGAAAGTCTCTAGGAGACCCGCCGATCAGCTTCGGTGTTCTTATGGGAACCGGGCCTTCATCCGACGCTCCCTGCCGCGCAATTCGACAGATTAGTGGGTTCGTATTAGGCTGGCCCACCCGAAGTGCGCGCGGTTTCTGTGGTACAGTGAGAGTCCAGATTCAGAGGCCTTACCTCAGAGGGGTCACATTGGGTATTTGAACCCGCGACCCCGAGTGCCGAGTCTAGTCAACTCCTCTACCCTGACCGCTCAGCCACCGAACCAGCTTGTCAGCGGCGATGTCGCAACTCCTCTTGAGCTGCCGTTCGAGAAATCTGGTCCCGAAAAAATGGTACTTTGAGCGGTCTCGAACCCGGGACCTGTTGCTTCCCACATCATGCTTTTAACCACTGAGCCACCGGGACGCCATGGCACCCGGTCTGCCTGCGCTGGTACCCAATCTTCTCTTGACATACCTCCCCAAGCAATTGGTCGCCGAAAAAATTGTGTATACTACCGGTCCCGAACCCGGGACCTGCCGCTTCCCGCATCATGCTCTTAACCACTGAGCCACCGGGACGCCATGGCACCCGCCCTGCCAGCGCCCGTACCCAATCTTCTCTGGATATACCTCCGCAAGCAAGTGGTCGCCGAAAAAATTGTTTAAACTACCGGCCCCGAACCCGGGACCTGCCGCTTCCCACAACGTGCTCTTAACCACTGAGCTACCGGAGGGTCATGGTGCCCGCCCTGCCCGCCCTGGTACTCAATCCTCTCCGGATAGACCTCGTCAAGAAGTCGGTTGCCTCTGCCGAAAAATATACTCGTGTTGCTAGTCGCGAACCCGAGACCTGGCAGTCAGGAACGCAGCACTCTAACCACTGCGCTACCGGGTTGCTATGCCCGCTATTACCTAGCGCCAAACTTGAATAGCCACCCATCTCCCTTGATGCTGGACAAATTATAACTTCGGCGATGGGGTGAGCGCTGTGCATAGCAATTTGGTAGCGCAGTGGTTAGAGTGCTGCGTTCCTGACTGGCAGGTCTCGGGTTCGAGACTAGCACCATAAGCATATTTTTCGGCAGAGGCAACCGACTTCTTGACGAGGTCCATCCGGAGAGGATTGAGTACCAGGGCTGGCAGTGCGTGTGCCATGATCCTCCGGTAGCTCAGTGGTTAAGAGCACGTTGTGGGAAGCGGCAGGTCCCGGGTTCGGGGCCGGTAGTTTAAACAATTTTTTCGGCGACCACTTGCTTGCGGAGGTATATCCAGAGAAGATTGGGTACGGGCGCTGGCAGGGCGGGTGCCATGGCGTCCCGGTGGCTCAGTGGTTAAGAGCATGATGCGGGAAGCGGCAGGTCCCGGGTTCGGGACCGGTAGTTTACACAATTTTTTCGGCGACCAATTGCTTGGGGAGGTATATCCAGAGAAGATTGAGTGCCAGCGCAGGCAGGCCAGGTGCCATGGCGTCCCGGTGGCTCAGTGGTTAAAAGCATGATGTGGGAAGCAGCAGGTCCCGGGTTCGAGACCGCTCAAAGTACCATTTTTTCGGGACCAGATTTCTCGAACGGCAGCTCAAGAGGAGTTGCGACATCACCGCCGACAAGCTGGTTCGGTGGCTGAGCGGTCAGGGTAGAGGAGTTGACTAGACTCGGCACTCGGGGTCGCGGGTTCAAATACCCAATGTGACCCCTCTGAGGTAAGGCCTCTGAATCTGGACTCTCACTGTACCACAGAAACCGCGCGCACTTCGGGTGGGCCAGCCTAATACGAACCCACTAATCTGTCGAATTGCGCGGCAGGGAGCGTCGGATGAAGGCCCGGTTCCCATAAGAACACCGAAGCTGATCGGCGGGTCTCCTAGAGACTTTCGTATTGCCACTTTTCGCCGCCGATTTTTTCGTTTTTTTGTTGAATATTTTTATTTAATTTTTTTATTAGGTAAGCGAACTATAGGTAGGCGAAAAATGGCAATATTTTATTGAATATTTTTATTCAATATTTTTATTAGGTAGGCGAAATATAGGTAGGCGAAATAGACAGGTAGGCGAACATTTAGGTAGGAGAAATTAACAACTCCCGACTTACCTGGCCTCGACGGACTCCATGCTCTTGGCGACGCTGGCGGCGGTGCTGGCATCGCAGTCGCCGCGCACCACGTCGCACAGCTGGTTCACCTCGCCGAACTCCTTGGCCTCGTGCTCGATGCGTCGCTGCAGCTCCTCGTGCTCCTTGAGGCGCTTGTTGACGGCCTTCTGCGTGGGCGCGTCCAGCTCCAGGGGTGTCTTGAGCTGCTTCTCCAGCGCGAAGAGCCGCGCGCGCAGCTCGTCCAGCCGCTTCTGCAGCTGCGCCGCGGTGTCGATGACGCTGTGCAGCTTGTCGGTGCGCGCGCGCAGCAGGGTGGTGACGCGCGTCCAGGCCGTCCGCACGCGCTTGCGGGCCTCCTCCACCTGCTTCTGGTGGGGGTCGGTGGCGGGGGCGGGCGCGGCGCCGGGGGCCAGGCCGGGGGTGGCGGCCATCAGCCAGTCCGCCTCCCGCCGCTTCAGCTCGACGTCGCCGCTGACGCCCGCCTCCAGGCGACGCAGTGCCTCCGCGCCGGTCAGGTCCAGGTCAGCCTCCAGATGTCCTCCGGGCTTGTCCAGGCGCTCCAGCCGCGCTGTCTGCTCGGCCGCCCAGCGCAGGAAGCGGTCGGCGCGAGCCACGTAGCGCAGCCGCTCGCTGTCCGCCTCCTGCAGGGCGTGCGCCCGCGAGCGCAGGCGGTGCTCCAGGTCGGCGTGGCGCTGCCACAGCAGCCGCACGCGCTGCGCCGCGGCCTTCAGGTCGGTGGGGCTGACGGCCTCCTTGAGCTTCTCCTCGCTCACGCCCAGCCTCTCCAGGTCGGCGACGGCGTCGTCCAGGCGTTGTTGCAGGCCGCGCACGACGGCCAGGCTGGCGACGGCGTCACGGCGCGGGGCGTTGGGCGCGTCCAGCGCGTCCAGAGCGCGGCCCACGTCGGCCAGCTCCTTGTCCGCGGCCGCCGCGCGGACGTCGAAGTCGTTGGCCAGGGCCTGCAGCTTGAGCAGGAAGTCTCGCCAGGTCTCGAGGCCGGCGCGCAGGTTGCCGATGCGCTGCTGCGCCGCGGCGTACTCCATGCGCACCGAGGTGGCCAGCGCCTCGTCGCAGCCCGCCAGCAGGCGGCCCTGCAGCGCGGCCAGGTCGCCGGCCTGCTTCTCGCCGGTCGGCAGCTTGTCCAGCAGCTCGCCGATGCGCTGCGCCAGCTGCGGCAGCCGTCGCAGCGAGATGTAGCGCAGCTGCAGGCGGCCACGCTCGCGCTCCATGGCCTGCAGCCAGTGCAGCAGCGCGGACTGCGCGGCGCGGTACGACGCCCACAGGTCCAGGCGGCGCCGCACGGCCGCGTTGCGCTCCCCGATGCGCTGCAGGGTCTCGTTGTGCAGCGCGTTGAGCGGCTCCAGCTGCCGCTGCACGGCCGGGTCGCTGCGGTCCAGCGTCGGCCCGGCCAGCAGCACGGACGCCTGACTCGTCAGCAGGTTCTCGTGCACCTCGCACTGGTGCTGGTGCTGCGTGAGCGCGTCGTAGTCGCCGGGCAGGCCGGCCGACAGGAAGGCCTGCAGGTTGAGCAGGTACTCCTGCCACAGCCGCAGCGCCGCCACGCCGTCCTCGGAGCGCACCAGGCGCGCCGACAGGCTGCGGTACTGCAGGAACGTGTCGCGGAACACCTGCTGCCATAGCTGCAACGCGACAACCACGTTAGGCGAGGCAGTTTAAAACAAAAGTGCACCGTGTTGACGGGATGCACAGTGCTCAGGGGACCAGAGAGCCAGTGGAGGCGGCCAACACTGTACACGCGTTTAGAGCTCCGAGCTCCAGAGTCGCTAAACGGGACTCAAACCGATCGTGTGACCCCACCAATGGATTGCTCTCCGAACGAGGAATCCATTGGTGGGGTCACACTTTTCGTTCGAGCCCAATTCAGCAACTACTCTGGAGCTCGAAAACGCGTCTCCGCAGGTCTTCTAGCCCACTGTGGGATGGTCCCGGACGCACCTCCAGGATCTCGACGACGGATGTCTCCCGGGTGGGGTCGGGGGTGGCCGGCGGCGTGTGGGGCGTCAGCTCGACGGCGTCGTCACGCAGTGCCTGTAGATGGCCCTCCGTGGCGCCGAGCTGCAGCAGGTGCTCCCGCAGAGCCACCAGCCGCTCGCCGGCCTCGGCGTCGCTCTCGCTGGTGCGGGGCGTCGCCGACACATCCTGCGGACAGACAGACAGAGGGCGCATGAACAACAGGGGAGCCTCGCCAGGACAGAACCGAGTTCAAATAAAGGATTTGGAGGGCACAATAATGAAAGAAACCCCGCGCTGCTTCACTGCTACACCGTATCCCCTCCCCTTTCCGTTTCCCGCCCCTGCCTGGGAATCCCCGAGGCCGTGGGCCTCAAGCACAACACCTCGCAGCGCCACCCCACCCACTTCGGTATCACTGCAATCTAAATAACCAAAGTTTCAGCTTAGCGGATTTTGCGTGCTTCTCGCTCGCGACTTGAAGAAAAAGGGTTGGGCCGCGGCAAGGGCACTGCCAGCCAGCCCGGCAGGCCCGCAGGCAGCGCAAAGGAGGTTGTGCGAGGGTAGTGCCCCACCCCCACCCCCCGCGGGGTCACAATGCGCCTCGCACAAACAATCAGCACGCACGCCACTCACCGCAAAGCAGCGCGCCGCAAAGCGCGCCAAAACTTTTTCCCTCGCGCCTCGCGCGCCTCGCACCTCGAGGTGCCGTCTGCAGCACCCCCTCCAGCGCCCTCCGCCCTCCAACTTTCCGTGCCGTTCCGCGACCCTCTGTTTATGACCTACTAAAGGCCCCGCGGCCCGGGAACTCCCGGAAAGCGCGCCCCCTCTGCCACCCGCCACGAGCCCCGGCCGCCCTGGCCGCCCTGGCCGACGAACCTCAACCTCCGGCAACACGTGCCCCCGCGCACACGGAGTTTGTTGTGATTGCGTCCACGCCCCGCGACCGCCCTGCCAACGGCCTGCCAACGGCCTGCCCGTGTCACACACGTGCTGCACACGTCACGCGGCGGGATGGTTCCGTCTCTCTCGCACTTACGGTGCGCTCCGCAGGGGTGCGAGAGAGACAGAGCGACCGCTCGGAATGATTCCGCAGTGCGCTGAGCAGGGTTTACGACCTCCCGATCGCCGAAGTTGTGCGCCCCACACGCCAAGACGCCGTGTGAGCGAACGGCGACCCTCGTCGCCGAACCGCCAAAAATCGGCGGAGGGCGTCCATGAACCGCGACGTGAAGTCGGCGACCCGCGAGTCTGAGGCGCGGGCGCGGCGCCGGGCCTTCAACTTGTCCCATTCCCTGCCTCTGCCGAGCAATGACTTCCGGTCTCGGCTGCGGCCCCGGCGACCAACGAGCAGTTGAGGTCAGGCCCGTAGTGGTAATGGTAACTGTCAGCCTGGCGGGTAGGCAACGCTCGGCGACGCGACGCAGCGGCGCGCAGGGGGTTGCCTAGCACCCAGGCGGCTGCCGCCAGCCGAGACCGAGACGCGCGGGAAGACAGGTAAACAGTGGAGGGCGTCGTGGCGCAGGGGTGAGTAGGCAGGCCAGCGTATCCTCCTCGCTCAATTTCCTGTTTCCGGCCTCGGAACACAACACACACACACTCACAAATACGCGGGGCCTAGTCGTGTACAGTGCGTCCGCCCCCTTTCGCGCCAAAACGAGGGCAGAGCGCCACACAGAGGGACTGATTCCACACAGCGCTCGTCGCTCTGTCTCTCTCGCGCTCATGAGGCGTCCCGTTCGGGTGCGAGAGAGACAGAGCGACGACACGCCGAGTGGAATCAGCCGAAATGCCGCGACATTTATCGTACTACTGCAATCACAGTGCCCCCGGCTTGCTTTTCAAGGTCGGGCCAGGTCAGTGCGATACAGCGGATACAGAACCACTCCAGAGTTGAAGACTTGTGCAGGCGGCCAAAACTCTAGACGCGTTTTGAGCTCCAGAGTCGCTAAAAAGGACTCGAACCGAACGTGTGACCCCACCAATGGATTCCTCACTTGGAGAGCATTCCATTGGCGGGGCCACACGATCGGTTCGCGTCCCATTTAGCGACTCTGGAGCTCAAAACGCGAGTAGAGTTTTGGCCCTCTGGTGTTGACGGGGCGAAGAAGACACTCACCTTGTGCACGGTGCCCAGGAAGGCGCGCGTGTCGCTGAGCTGCTTGTCGGCGCGCTGCTTGCTGTCGGCCACCTTGTCCAGCGACTGGATGGAGTCGCGCACGGCGGCCAGGCGCCGGTCCAGCGCGGCCAGCTCGGCGTCCAGGGGCAGCACGGCGGCGCTGCTCCAGCCCGGGCCGGCCGGGGCGGCGCCATTGCCGCCATTGCCGCCATTGGCGGACTGGGCTAGGTTGGGCACGCCCAGCGACTCGCTGATCTCGGCGGCCAGCGCGCGCAGCTCCTCCAGGCGCTGCTGTTTGGCCGCCACCGCCTCCTCCGTCACCTGCAGCAGAAACAGTTGTTGTTTTTCGGCTGGACTGGTGACTGACAGCGCGCAGTGGGCCAGGGGACCGGTGGAGGCGGCCGAAATTCTAGACCCATTTAGCGACCTGGAGTTGAAAAAGCGTCGAGACTTTCGGCCGCCACAGGTCTTCTGGCCCACTGTGCAGCACGGCGGAAACGAACATCGCCTTTTCCGCCCGGTCGCGCTTCCCGGACGACGCGCACCTGCACTGCACGGGGCCACGACGCAGTGCCACGACGCCCACCCGGCCGGGAACGAAGAAAGGCAACGCGAAACGAGCGAGCCTCCTCGCTGCTGAATCGCAACTGGGGCGCGGTCCCAAACAGAGCGGCGCGTCAATGTCTCCGCGGCCGCGCCGACCACGGCGACCCCGGCCAGCCCGTCATCGCCACACTAAGCCATGTGCGCCATGCCGCCATGCACCACTTTATTACCTCTTATCGCCTACGGCCGCGACTTTGCTTTTCCCAGGGGAACGCCAACGCCGCGCAGTGGGCCAGCAGGCCGAGAGCTCCAATGGAAATGAATGAACGTACCACTGAGTTGAAAACTCTGTCCGTCCACCTGCTGCCGGGATTTGCATATACTGCTTGCAGGCACGACAGGCACGACACCGCGACCCAGTCCCGCAGCGTGGCCCCGAGGAGGCCCGGCCGGGCCCCACAGCCCCACACGCACGCGGACTGCAGCGGGGCACCGCGGAGCACAGCGGAGCGCTAAACGGACGCGGTGGGTGCACGGTGCACGCCTCGCCATGCCCAGGCGACAAGGCACGGCATCCGTGACAACATTCGTGTTAACCAGCTCCCGCGCCAGGTCCATGCCCCACACCGCCGAAAAGTAAGCGGAGTCGTGCTGTTGTTGACTCGGACCGTCGGGCCGTCGTCGTCGTCGCGTCGGACGCGGATCGCCGTCGCCAAGCGCTTTCCTGCCGCCAGGGGCGTCCACGCCTTCCTCGGGGCCCAGCCGGCCGAACACACACTTGCATTGTATTACCGGGCCCAGGGCCCAAGGCAGCAGGCCGGCCGACTCAGCCCCCACCCCATCCACACACACACTCATTCACTGATCGGCCACTGTGTGCCGCCAGTACTTCCTTCTGTGTTTTTTCTCTCCGGGCGATAAGCCGATCGCGCACCGAGCACGGTGTGCGCGGAGTCCGGCGGAGTGGTGGGGGATCGTCTATTTAAAGGGATCGAAAGCAAGCGCGGTGTAGGCGCTGCACTCTGCGGAGCTGCTGCCTGCACCAACTCTTGCGGGCGCCACGGCGCGCCCGGATCAGAGCAGCGCGCTCTGCCTCTCTCGCGCTCACGAGGCGCTCCGTAGGGATGCGAGCGGTGCGAGAGAGACAGAGCGACGTGTTTACATCGGAGAGCGTTATAGACTCGCTGACAGCGAGGGCAGTGAAGGGCGCAGGGCTCGATGGCGCTACATCTGCACCGCGCGGTCGTAAACAAGCACGCCCTCATTTAGCACCGCGACCACGTTGGTTGGACGAGCGAAGAGCAGAAAATTTTCTACTGACGGACCTGCAGTAGTCCAGACGCGTTTTGCTCCAGAGTCGCTACTGGCCTTCTGGCCCACTGTGCGACGGGGAGCTCACTCACCTGGACGGCGCGGGCCAGCTCCTCGGGGGGCAGGTTGGCGGGCGGCAGCTGCAGGTGGTCGGTGAAGTCGCGCAGCTGGTCGGCCGCGTCGCGGTACCGCTTCCAGAGGGTGACGACGCGCTCGTAGCGCTCCGTGAGCAGCGCCACCTGTTCCTGCGCGCCGTCGTACGCGTCGCCGGCCTCGCGGACCGCCGCGTCCACGCGGGCCGCCACCTCAGGGCAGCACACGGCGCGCAGCGGCTCCGCGGCCAGCGCCAGCGAGCCCACCAAGTCCCCGCGCTCCGACAGGGACGCGCGCACCGCCTGCAACAAGGAAGACAGTCAACAAACGGCAGCCACCCCGCAACGTTTCATCCAAAGCATCTAGACTATGAAACTCTCCAAGCCATCCCGACGGCGAACGAACCCCGCGCGAATGGGCATCCTGTACCTGGGTGGAGCGCAGGGCGCCTATCACGGAGCAGAGCGACATGACGGACAACACACGCGCGAACACCGCGGCGCCGCTGTTCGGACTGCGGAGCCTGCTGGACCAAACCACACCCGCGCTGCCGGGCAGGCGAGGCAGGCCAGACACCCAGGCGTCCGCCCCCACCCCATCGGCGCCGAAATACGGAATTTCCCCTGGCTGTTGTCTGCGACGCTCGGCGTGGACGCGCACCCCGTCACCGTCGCCCTGCAGGCCCTGCAGGCCGTGCAGCACGTCCTTATCAGGACCACGCCGATAAGGCGAGGCGCGGCGCGGCGGGAAGCGGCTGTCGCGCTCCGAAAAAGCTCTCTGCTTTCCTTCTCTCTCGCCCCTTTTTTCGGCTCGGCTGTACGCAACCAGCTGCGGCTGCGCCTTTAGTGCAACTCTGCAAACACCGCGCCACGCGCCGCGCGAGGCACCGCGACCGCCGCCTCGCGGAACGCGACGCGACGCGACGACGGCACCTGCGGTTACGCCCTCGATGAACGTCTCCAATCAGGGCGCTGTGTCGTGCTGTCAACGTTGTTGTTGTTGTGCTGCGCGACGTGACATCGTGTCACGACCCGGTCACACGCAGCCCACGCGTCACCCAGGAGGAGGGGGAGACATCGCTACGCCCCTACTACAACCAAACCGCCGGCTCCACACACTGTCGTCCACTATGGCGGCAACCATGACCCCGTCGCACCGACACACACACACAGACACACACGCGAGCAGCCTTGGTTTGATCCCCCCTGCCCTGGTGCGGTACAGTTTCGAGCGATAACTTGGCGGTTGATAACGAGTTGGGCAGCCAGTCTCGCCGGCTGGGGCCCTCTAGCTGCTGCACTGGGCCTGCCGGCCTGGCCGTGCCGCGCCAAGAACATCCTGCAGGGTCGCCGCCCACCTTCCTGCCGCCCCTCGCAATCATTCGCGGGCCAAATCATCGGCACTCACTGACACCACACACTTGACGCGCCTCACGCGCGGCGCGGCTCTCGGTCACGCTCGAATTGGAACCGAATCAAAAACGCAACGCGCTCTCGGCCACTCGCATGTTTGCATTTCGCCGTCGGCACGCCTTCGGCCTTCGGCCAGGGCCGCGGCGGCAGGGCGGGGCGGGGCAGGGCGCTCTCGAGGCTCGGCGGAAAGCGCTGACCCAATTCAAATGGACGCGGGGCGCCGTCGGGCGACTCCACCGCGAGCACGGCCAGCCGACGGCCAGCACGCCAGGACCAGCGTGACCGCGCACGCGTGTCACCAACGCGCACTGCTCCGGGCAAAGCTCGGCGGAAACTACCCGAGTGTCCATTCCCACTCACTCACACACACACAAACGCGCACACACCTCTGGAGGCATTCACGCCACGGCACGCGGCCACCATGTCACTGCGACGTCGCTTCGTCGTGTTCCTCGCCGTGTCCGTCCACACGCTCGCGTTCGCGTCCGCACCGCCACCAGCGCGGCACTGGGCGCTCTGCGTCAGCGCGGCGGCAAGCGCGGCAGTCGGGTTGCCACTGACTGAGGCCTTCGCGGGGCACGGCCCGGCCCGCCAGGCGGTCGCGGGACCGCGAGTAAGCCCGCGGGGAGGGGGCAGGGCGGCGGCGGGCGTCCTGGGTGACACACTCGAACACCACCCGCGGGGCGGTGAGCACCGCGCTGGTCAGGGGGAAGTGCGTGGTGAACAAGTCGCACCTCGCGTCGTCCGGCAATGCGGCAAACGCCGACGGCGGGGAGGCGTGAAAAATGGGGGGAGGGCGGGGCGGCCGGGCCAGGGAATTGGATTACCGCCGACATGAACGCTTGATTAGCCTAGGCGGGGCAGGCTGGCAGGCAGACCGCGGCCCGCGTCACGCAGGCCGCCGTAACCTTGCCGCCGCAAAACCAAGACTGCCAAAACGGAACCTCGCAGCGGCACGCTCTGTCTCTCTGTCTGCGTGTCGGGTGTCGGGGTGTCGTGTCGGCCACGCCTGTCTGTCTCCGGCCGTCTTTCTCACTCCCTCGCCCCAAAATTGAAATAGAAGGAAATCGCGCGCGACTCTGGGAAAGGAAGGGGACTTCTTCGCGTCCGGTGGTGTCGGATGGGTTGTCTACCCGCGCGGCGGCCCGTTGGTCCGCGCCGTCGGATGGGTTGCCTACTCGCGCGGCGCGGGCACCGCCGCTGCGAGCCTTGCGCGGCGTGTTGGCGGATAGCTCACCTCCAGTCTCTCCGTGGCCGTCACCAGCCGGTCCAGGTCGAGCGCGGTGCCGACCGAGAGCAGCTCCACCATGTAGTCGGCCTCCTGCACGGACGAGCGCACGGCCTCCAGGCGCTCCTCGAAGGTCTGCCAGAGCTTGAGGCGCGTGGCGAGCAGCCCGCGCAGGGCCTGGCAGCGCGCCTCCAGGCCGGCGTGCGCGTCCTGGCTGGCCGAGATGCGTCGCTCCAGGTGGCCGGGGGACACGGACACGCGCAGGCCGGCCGGCAGCGTGTGCAGCACTTGCCGCAGCGCCATCAGGTCCTGCCACTGGTCCTCCAGGTCACGGCCCACGCCCTGCAACAGCACGCAGAACGTCAAGCACGGTGCGAGCGGCAAGCGGAGACCGCGCACCTCGCGCTGCTCCACGACGTACCTCGCACTCCAGGATGGCCTTCTGCACCACCTCGCTGTCCTCGCCCTCGCTGGCGGCGCAGCAGCGCAGCGTGTCCTCGTCGCGCTGGTGTTCGCGCGACACGGCGGTCAGGCCGCTGTCCAGGGACTGCAGCGTGTCGCGCAGCGCCGCGGCGTTCTCCAGCTCCTCCGAGAGCACGTTCTCCAGCACCTTGGCGCTGGACAGCAGTGCCCCCACGCGGTCGCTCTCGGCGGTGGGCAGCAGACCCAGGCGGCTCAGGTCCTCCTGGATGTGGATGGTGCGATGGCGCATCACCTGCACAGCGCACGAATCAGTCAGACGCCCAACAAGTAAAACCAGCAACAACATCAACAACGACAACGCCCACCTGGAGGCGCTCCACGTAGAGGCTCAGCTCCTCCTGCGTCTTGAGCACGCCGTTCATGTCCTTGAAGGCGGCGCCGAGCTGCTGCAGCTCCTTCTCCAGCAGGTGCAGCTTGTTGGCGACGGGCACGTCGTTGGCCTGCAGGTTGGACGTGAGCACGGCCTGGATGGCGTCGACGCGCGCCACGACGCGGCGCCAGCGTTCGTCCAGGGTGGAGTGTTCGCCGCGGCGGCTCATCTCGTCCGAGACGGGGATGACCCTCAGGGCCGTCTCCAGCTGGGCGTTGGCCTCCGTGCGCACCTGGCCGTGGACCTCCTGCTGGGCCTTGAGCTCCTGAAACACAGAGAAAGCCAATATGAATAAACACGAAACAGTCATTGCCCGGGCAGTCTAAAAGTGTTCCCATAATGTACTCACCCAGTAGCGGCGCATGTTCTCGGTCGGGGCCTTCGCCTCCATGTCGGTGAGGTCCATCTCCACCTCCGCCAGCCAGAATCCAAGCCGGTCGGTGAGCGCTTCGTAAGCCTTCCACGCCTCCCGGAAGGCCTGCAGGCGCTGCAGGTTGTCGCCGACCTCGTCGCGCAGCGCCAGCACCGTCTCCAGCTGCTCGTCGTAGTTGTTCTCCAGCGCGGGGCAGCTCACCATGGTCTGGAGCGTGTGGGCCGTGTTGGTCAGGTGGAGAATCCTAGCGTGGTGCAGAGCCACGTCGGACTGCAGGGACTGCAAATCAAGACCAAAAAAGTAGTTTTAAACATGTTTGAAAAAAGCCATTTGCGAGGAAGAATTTTAATGAACGTACTTGATGGAGGGAGATGTACTGGTCGTAGTCGTTGCAGGTGACGGAGTTGAGGTCCGGAAGGCGCTGCCGAGCTACTTGCAGCCACTTCTTCTCCTCGCGGACCCCCGCATCTAGCAGCGTCCATCTGCTGGCGGCCAGCGCCATCTGCTGGGAGCGCGACGCGGCCGCGTCCAGGATGCTGGTGGCACGCGCGTGCAGCCGGCCGTGCAGGGCGGCATGGCTAGTCCTGGTCTCCGGGTCGAGGGAGCCTTCCAGTGACTCCAGCAGGCTTCGGCAGTGGCTCAGATTCACAAAGAACTTTCGGTGTTTCTGCATCTGGAAAGTAAATGAAATCATTAATGAGGCCTTTGGCACAGCACGGAACGGAGACTTTTGTCTGCATAACACGAACCTCTTCTTGAAGTTGGTGCAAATCGGAGACGACTATCGGCGAGGTCACGAGGGCCTCGGCCACGTCCGTGATTTGCTCCAGTTCGCCGAGCGTCGCTTCGTACTCTGCGGCCAAAGAGATGCGCTGCTCCAGGTGCTCCCTGTTCTCGGTGATGTCGCGGCCGAGCAGCCGCACCGAATCTTGCAGAGAGTAGATCTCAGGAGGTAGGGCGTGTCCGGGAAAGTCTCGCAAGAGACCGTGAGCGTCATTGAGCAGGGTGGTGATCTTCGCCATGTTGCTCCTATTCGTCGCTTCCACTTGGTCCAGGATGTCTATGAGCTCCCTGGTGGGGGTGTCCGATGACAGGATGCCGTCCACTTGGCCTCGCGATTCCTGAGCGATGACAGAGGCGACGTTCACGGCGTTCAGGAACTCCTCCCATCTGGCGAGGTCTCTCTGTTGTTGTTTCATGACGCTTTTCGCAAGACTCTCGACGACTGACCCTTGCTCAGTCAAAGAAGCCAGGCTCGGATCGAACTGTTCACGATGAGTCCCCAATTGCTTGGCAGTATTTTGCACTGTGTTTTGAGCACGCTTCGTCATAGAGCGCAGTTTCCCTAGTTCTTGTATCCTTTCGGCACTGGGGCCCTCCTTGCTGTGTGTTTCTTGCAAGACCATTATTCTGTACTGAATAGTCTCCAGCCAGCTGGCGATGGCTTCAATCACTGCCACGCCCGACTGCCCAATCTGCTCGCCGTTGCTTCCGCGGGAATGCAGTTCTTTTTCAAGCTGCTTGACGCGCTTTTCTTCCCCGTCGGGGTCTAGCGAGCTGCTGTCCTGAAGCGCAGCCAGATAAAGAACATTGGGGCGCCTTGTCGGGTGTTGTGTTCCAGCTTTCAAGCGCAACAACTTCCCTTCCAGCTGATTGATAGCAGACACGGGCAGCACAGGCGATCCAAGACCTTTCACTTGCTCTTGGGGCCTTTCTCCTTCAAGGAACCTCTCTGTCATGGTTTTTGGGTCGGCGCTGAGCTCAACAGTTGTGACAACTCTACCAAGTGGATCAACCGCAACATTAGTGTGAACTACCCCTTCACTTCCCTTCCCATGCCCCATCATTTTTCCGTCCGGTCCTCTCTTGCCCTTTGGCCGCTTCATCTTGTCGATATCCTCTTTTCGCAAGGATATATCAGACACAGTGAAACTGTCTGTTCCAGGTGCAAACGTTACGGATGTTTTGACACTCACTTCGAATGGCTGGTCTGAGCTTGCTGATGAAGTGTGCTCATCGTCTGAGTTCATAGGAACAGGTGAAGTTTGGATTCCTGCATTCGACAGATCGGTTTTCTTGAAACTCGAGTCTGGTGTAGTTGTCTGCTGGGATGTCTCGCTTGTAGCACAAATGGCCTGAACGCCAGTTTCAGCAACGGGTTCTGCCGATTTTGTTTGGACACTTTGATCATCTGTTGTCGGAACAGGTGTTTGTACAGAAGCATGATCGGTCGTCACATGCTGCACTTCTTGTAGTGGACTTGTTGGCTTGGAAGTTTGAGCACCACTTTCAGATTGTTTGGTCGTGTCTGTCTGCATCGACAACTCTGCCGTCGATGGTCTCTGTACCGGTTCCGGAGAAATAGTCTGAATGCCATCGTCTTTCGTCTCTTGAGTGACAGTCTGGGAATGGGCTGATTGTAACTCGGGCAGTTGGGGAGACGTTGTTTGAGTACCCTCCTCAAGAAGCTCAGCTGCAATCTTTTGAGGGCTCTCTTCAGTATGACGGGGAGATGTTTGAACAGATTCTTCTTGAGTGGGTTCTTCTACGGTCTGCACTGAAAGATCTTCCGTTGTAGTTTCAGGACGCATTGTCCCTGTAGTTTGAGCCCCCTCTTCCTGAGTGGGAACTCGTTCCAGCACAGGCACTGACATTGCTACCTGACCAGCAAGTAGGACACCAGCTTCGGCACTCGCGGGCCTTGAAACGACGTTTTCTTCTACAACACGAACTAGGTCGTCTGGAGATGAAATGAGAGTGTTAGCAGTACTCCTAGGAGACTCGACGACAACTTCCGCTGCAGTTTGAACGCCTGCCTTAGCACCTTCGTCGGAGACAATACTACCCCCAACTGAAATAGTTGCTGGACTGGATTTAGGAACATTGGTCTCAGCATCAGACCAATTTACTGGTAGCTTTTGCCTCTTCTTAGTCTTCTTTTTACCTTTGTGACGCACATCGTCAGATAATGAAAATTCATCCATTGTCGTGTCATCTGGCTCATATCCATGTTCCAAGGTCTTTGTTTTGCTATCAACGTCAGACAGTGGCGTGGTTGGGTCTTTAGGCAAAATATCTTCAGTCGGTTGAGGTGAATCGACTGAAATTGTGTCATCAGGTACTAATATGTCAGTAGATTCGACCAAAGACGAAGAAATTGATATATCTTTTAGAGATTCACTCTCATCCGCAGGAATAATCACTTCTGACACCTCGGTACTTGGTATATCAATTGTGCTCCACTGCTTGGTTAGTTCAAGAGTTGGGTTGGCACCCGACTTCTCCAAAGTAACAGATGATTTGATTTGTGGCGCAAGGATTTTCTGCCCAGAGTTCTCTTGCAGTCTTAATGAAACTTCAACTGTTTTCAAGGATGGTTTAGTTACAGATGGATCCGGATTCAGCGGAGAGGTAGCGACAGATATCGTTTTAACAGGAGTTTTCTGAGAGGGTGACGAACAGGGGGTGGGCGTTTCTGGTTCATCCTTGTATAGCTCTGTCACGTGTTCTTTTCCACTAGGATCAATAATAATAGTTACTATTTTCGTTCGGCGATACTTGCTTTCCTTTTCTCCTCTGGGTACTTCAATATCTTCTTCTCTTGTCTCCTCCGAAATACTTTCCTTTCCATCAAGACCGATGTGTTTTCGAACATACTTCACAAGCCGAGTAACGAGTGTGGTTGAGGGTGCATCTGAGCTCTTAGTTTTTGGACTTGATCCAGATTCAGTGTGATTAAGCCGTTCAGCATTAACAAAGTCTTGAGATGTCTGATGCAAAGCTTTACTAGCTTGGTCTTTGATGTTCCCTAAGGACACAGGAGTCACAAGGGTAGCTGATATTGTGCCTATTTCCGGAGTTTCAAAAGTTTTCTCATACACATGTTCCTGTCCATCGGGAGCAACGACTTTTTGCACAGTTTTTCTGCTCGTTGTCAGCATTTTGGGATTTTCAACATCGCTTTTATCTGGCATTGAAGGTCTTTCTACTTCTTCAGTAACATGACGCGTGCCATCAGGGGCAATCGTAAGGCGAGTTGTTTTACGAGACCACAACAAGGACTTGGCTTCAGCAGTAACGTCAATCGGTTCATCCTCATGTTCCTCAAAAGATTCCTTCCCATCAGGCGTAATCACTGTCTTGGTCACTCGTCTCATTTTAATAATACGCCCAGTATCCACTGACGGAACAATTTCATCCACAACCACATAAATAACAGTTGCGCCTAAAAGTCCCTCATAACTAAACACATTCAGATTAGTTCCGTCATCGCCTGAAACCTTGCGAAGAGGTATCGTTTTCGCAAGGCGCGAGAGTACTAAGCCATCTTCTAGATCAGTAGCAGGAGGATCTACACCATACGGTTGAACAAGTGGTCTTTGGCCTGAAAGCATAGTTTCAGTCTGATCCAAGATAGTACTTGCTCCCTCATGACCATCAGTAGTGTCGGCCTCGTCAAGTACTTCTTCGATCTCAACTTCTTTACCATCGACAATACTCACACGTTTTACAATGCGCCTGATACTTTTTACCGTATTCGTAACCAATACTTGAGTTGAAGCATCATCCTTGTTCTGATCGGCATCAACAGGAACCTCTTTCTCAACCAGAGCAGCGTCAGGGCTCCGGGCTTTGTGAAATATTTTCCTTGTTTTTTGAAACAAGCGATTCAGTGAAGACTTTCTATCCGAATCGCCAAGTGATTCATCGCCCTCGTCAACGTACTCCTCTGACACATCTTCACTTCCATCTGGATGGATGATAATGACCGTGATCTTTCTAGCCTGCCTCAACCTTTCGTCGGAGAACTCATCTAAAGTAACAACTTCAGGCTCTTCTCTGTCTTCGATGGATTCCAGAACCGAGCCATGATTGTCGATTCGTTTCGTTATAACTCTAACTTTCCTCATTATAACTTTAGTTGACGGAGACGAGAGGGACGCTGCAACTTCTCCACCCACCTGAAAGCAGTACACAAAGAAAATTGTAAAACGACATAAAAACATGACAGGAAATAACTCTAAGCAAATGAGCCATCCAAAAAAGAAATTGTTAACAAAAATTCAAAAATATTAAGTTCAAAAAACAAGTCAAGAGTGTCCTTAAAAGGATTAGTCTCCACGTAAAAAAATTATGAAATCACAAGGCGAGCACTTAATATAAGTCGTGCAAAAAAATATGCGAACAGATGCACACAAGTTCCAAAGGCCAGGAATAGGAAGCGAAAAAACTGAGCTAAAATTGTAATTTACTTCTGACAAAACCAATGCATGCAAGGCGTTATTAAAAAAATACAAGCACTGCCAGCAAAGCCCAAATCAAAACCTTACCAACGCGGAAGCATGCAAAACCAACAAACATTCGTAAGTAAAGAGGCCCGTGTGTCACCACCGCAAAAACCTATGACACACAACAATCACAACCACAGCCACATACGTGAAAAGAATTACTGTGCCGTACCTTGTGATCCGAAGGATGAGACAAAATACCCTGACTGGAAGAAGGGCCCGACATATCAGGTGAAGGGCCGATGGTAAAAGTAAATACAGAGGGAAGAGCCCTGATGATTTTGTCCAGCGCCGAGGGCTTTTCGTCCTGCTGGGGCTCTTCCACCTTCTCGTCCAGCACCTGCCTCTTGCCGTCCTTGACCGTGATGGTGCGCACCACACGTCGGATGACCCGGAACTTGCCTGGCTTGGTCTCGTCGAGATCGGTTTCCACGACCTGCTCTTTGCCGTCTGGAAGCACGATGACGTACACCAGCTTGGTGACCTTCTTCTTGGCGCCCTTGGGCATAGCGTCCTCGGGCTCCTCGGCGTCCTCCTCCGTGGTCTGCTCGGAGCCGTCGGGCAGTTGAACGCGTCGGATCAGCTTGACACGACGCACCCACTCGTCCGGACGCTTCTTCAGGTCGTCTTGGGTCACGTACAGCTCGGGGAAGTGGGCTTCCTCCTCGGTGACTTGCTCCTTGCCGTCAGGACCGATGATGACCTTTCGGATGATTTTCCTGAGACGCGAGAAGATGGACGGCTTGCCGCCCTCCGGGTGTTCGTCCACGTCCTCCTGAGTCACTTCTTCCTGGCCGTCCGGTCTCACCACGATGTAAATCGTCCTCTTGATGACACGAGGGCGGGCGGGGTCGATCAGGGCGGCAGGCATGGGCTCCTCCCGCTTCTCCTCCGTGACCGTCTCTTTGCCGTCGGGCCCGATCACCTTGCGAATGATCTTGACCTTGATGATGTTCTCGCCCACGGGGGTCGACTGTCGCTCCAGGGTGGCGGTCTTGGGTGAGCCTCGGTCTTGGGAGCCTTGGACTTGACGTCCTCGACGACAGGCGCCTTCTCCTTGTGCTTCTTGTCCTTGCTCTTGGTGTCGGGCGTCTTGGGCTCTGGCGTCTTTTCCTTCACCTTCTTTTCCTTCTCCTTCTTGTCCTTCTTGTCCTTGACGGGCTCCTTGACGGGCTCCGGCGTCGCCGGCGCTGCCGCTGCCACGGTGATCTTGGGGTCCGGCCGTTCGTCCCAGAAGGACCTTTCGACCTGGATAAAGTCAGCTGTGGGTGGTCGCAGGTCTGGCCTCACCTCCTCGGGCTTGGCCTCCTTGGGCGCGAAGGCGATCGACACGGCGCTGATGATTTTGTCCAGCGCCGAGGGCTTTTCGTCCTGCTGGGGCTCTTCCACCTTCTCGTCCAGCACCTGCCTCTTGCCGTCCTTGACCGTGATGGTGCGCACCACACGTCGGATGACCCGGAACTTGCCTGGCTTGGTCTCGTCGAGATCGGTTTCCACGACCTGCTCTTTGCCGTCTGGAAGCACGATGACGTACACCAGCTTGGTGACCTTCTTCTTGGCGCCCTTGGGCATAGCGTCCTCGGGCTCCTCGGCGTCCTCCTCCGTGGTCTGCTCGGAGCCGTCGGGCAGTTGAACGCGTCGGATCAGCTTGACACGACGCACCCACTCGTCCGGACGCTTCTTCAGGTCGTCTTGGGTCACGTACAGCTCGGGGAAGTGGGCTTCCTCCTCGGTGACTTGCTCCTTGCCGTCAGGACCGATGATGACCTTTCGGATGATTTTCCTGAGACGCGAGAAGATGGACGGCTTGCCGCCCTCCGGGTGTTCGTCCACGTCCTCCTGAGTCACTTCTTCCTGGCCGTCCGGTCTCACCACGATGTAAATCGTCCTCTTGATGACACGAGGGCGGGCGGGGTCGATCAGGGCGGCAGGCATGGGCTCCTCCCGCTTCTCCTCCGTGACCGTCTCTTTGCCGTCGGGCCCGATCACCTTGCGAATGATCTTGACCTTGATGATGTTCTCGCCCACGGGGGTCGACTGTCGCTCCAGGGTGGCGGTCTTGGGTGAGGCCTCGGTCTTGGGAGCCTTGGACTTGACGTCCTCGACGACAGGCGCCTTCTCCTTGTGCTTCTTGTCCTTGCTCTTGGTGTCGGGCGTCTTGGGCTCTGGCGTCTTTTCCTTCACCTTCTTTTCCTTCTCCTTCTTGTCCTTCTTGTCCTTGACGGGCTCCTTGACGGGCTCCGGCGTCGCCGGCGCTGCCGCTGCCACGGTGATCTTGGGGTCCGGCCGTTCGTCCCAGAAGGACCTTTCGACCTGGATAAAGTCAGCTGTGGGTGGTCGCAGGTCTGGCCTCACCTCCTCGGGCTTGGCCTCCTTGGGCGCGAAGGCGATCGACACGGCGCTGATGATTTTGTCCAGCGCCGAGGGCTTTTCGTCCTGCTGGGGCTCTTCCACCTTCTCGTCCAGCACCTGCCTCTTGCCGTCCTTGACCGTGATGGTGCGCACCACACGTCGGATGACCCGGAACTTGCCTGGCTTGGTCTCGTCGAGATCGGTTTCCACGACCTGCTCTTTGCCGTCTGGAAGCACGATGACGTACACCAGCTTGGTGACCTTCTTCTTGGCGCCCTTGGGCATAGCGTCCTCGGGCTCCTCGGCGTCCTCCTCCGTGGTCTGCTCGGAGCCGTCGGGCAGTTGAACGCGTCGGATCAGCTTGACACGACGCACCCACTCGTCCGGACGCTTCTTCAGGTCGTCTTGGGTCACGTACAGCTCGGGGAAGTGGGCTTCCTCCTCGGTGACTTGCTCCTTGCCGTCAGGACCGATGATGACCTTTCGGATGATTTTCCTGAGACGCGAGAAGATGGACGGCTTGCCGCCCTCCGGGTGTTCGTCCACGTCCTCCTGAGTCACTTCTTCCTGGCCGTCCGGTCTCACCACGATGTAAATCGTCCTCTTGATGACACGAGGGCGGGCGGGGTCGATCAGGGCGGCAGGCATGGGCTCCTCCCGCTTCTCCTCCGTGACCGTCTCTTTGCCGTCGGGCCCGATCACCTTGCGAATGATCTTGACCTTGATGATGTTCTCGCCCACGGGGGTCGACTGTCGCTCCAGGGTGGCGGTCTTGGGTGAGGCCTCGGTCTTGGGAGCCTTGGACTTGACGTCCTCGACGACAGGCGCCTTCTCCTTGTGCTTCTTGTCCTTGCTCTTGGTGTCGGGCGTCTTGGGCTCTGGCGTCTTTTCCTTCACCTTCTTTTCCTTCTCCTTCTTGTCCTTCTTGTCCTTGACGGGCTCCTTGACGGGCTCCGGCGTCGCCGGCGCTGCCGCTGCCACGGTGATCTTGGGGTCCGGCCGTTCGTCCCAGAAGGACCTTTCGACCTGGATAAAGTCAGCTGTGGGTGGTCGCAGGTCTGGCCTCACCTCCTCGGGCTTGGCCTCCTTGGGCGCGAAGGCGATCGACACGGCGCTGATGATTTTGTCCAGCGCCGAGGGCTTTTCGTCCTGCTGGGGCTCTTCCACCTTCTCGTCCAGCACCTGCCTCTTGCCGTCCTTGACCGTGATGGTGCGCACCACACGTCGGATGACCCGGAACTTGCCTGGCTTGGTCTCGTCGAGATCGGTTTCCACGACCTGCTCTTTGCCGTCTGGAAGCACGATGACGTACACCAGCTTGGTGACCTTCTTCTTGGCGCCCTTGGGCATAGCGTCCTCGGGCTCCTCGGCGTCCTCCTCCGTGGTCTGCTCGGAGCCGTCGGGCAGTTGAACGCGTCGGATCAGCTTGACACGACGCACCCACTCGTCCGGACGCTTCTTCAGGTCGTCTTGGGTCACGTACAGCTCGGGGAAGTGGGCTTCCTCCTCGGTGACTTGCTCCTTGCCGTCAGGACCGATGATGACCTTTCGGATGATTTTCCTGAGACGCGAGAAGATGGACGGCTTGCCGCCCTCCGGGTGTTCGTCCACGTCCTCCTGAGTCACTTCTTCCTGGCCGTCCGGTCTCACCACGATGTAAATCGTCCTCTTGATGACACGAGGGCGGGCGGGGTCGATCAGGGCGGCAGGCATGGGCTCCTCCCGCTTCTCCTCCGTGACCGTCTCTTTGCCGTCGGGCCCGATCACCTTGCGAATGATCTTGACCTTGATGATGTTCTCGCCCACGGGGGTCGACTGTCGCTCCAGGGTGGCGGTCTTGGGTGAGGCCTCGGTCTTGGGAGCCTTGGACTTGACGTCCTCGACGACAGGCGCCTTCTCCTTGTGCTTCTTGTCCTTGCTCTTGGTGTCGGGCGTCTTGGGCTCTGGCGTCTTTTCCTTCACCTTCTTTTCCTTCTCCTTCTTGTCCTTCTTGTCCTTGACGGGCTCCTTGACGGGCTCCGGCGTCGCCGGCGCTGCTGTCCTTGTCTTGCGGGCTCTTGGGCTCGGCGTCTTCCTCACTTCTTGCGTCCCTTCGTCCTGGCCTTCGCCTGAAGCCGGGTGCGGGCTGGCTCCCGTGCTTGGCCCCTGGCGCCCAGAGACCCGCCTGGATAAGTCCGCGGGGTTTCGCGGCTGGCTCTTCCCGCTTGGCCCCTGGCGAGGCTGACCGGGTGAATGTCGGCCGGGCTTGCCTGCTGGGGCTCTCCACTCCGTCCACACCTGCTCTTGCCGTCTTGACCGTGAGGTCCCCAGTGGTGACCCGACTTGCCTGGCTTGCTCCTCGGTCGTCCGCCTCTCTGCCGTCGGAGCAGCGTACCGCTTGGTACCTTCTCGGCGCCCCATCGTCCGGCTCCTCGGCGTCCTCTCCGTTCGCTCGGAGCGTCGCCCGTGACTTGTCCTTGCCAGACACACTTCCGGAGTTCCTAGCGCGGGGACGTCGCCCGGGGGTGGTCCCTCGTCTTGCTCCTTCCGCGGCCGGTACCCGATGATTTTCCTCGAGAAGAGGCGGCTGCGCCCTCGGGGGTCGCAGCCTCCTGCCTTCTTCCTGGCCGTCTCTCACCACGAGTAAATCGTCCTTGATGACGGGGCTGGCGGGTCGACCAGCGGGGCATGGTCCTCCCGCTTCTCCTCGTGACCGTCTCTTGGGGCCTGATCACCTTCGAGATCTTACCTTGTGTTCTCGCCCGGGGTCGCTGCGCTCCAGGTGGCGGTCTTGGGTGACCTCGGTCTTGGCCTTGGACTTCGTCCTCGACGGGCTTCCTTGGGCTCGTGCCTGCCTGGCCGGGGTCTTGGGTCGGCGTCTCCTAACCTTTCCTTATCTTGGTTTGCTCTGGCCTCCTCGGGCTCCGGGCGCGGGCGTGACGGCCCGTGATTTGGGGCCGGGTTCGTCCGCGGGCTTTCACCTGGTCAGCGCCTTGGCGCGGTGGTCCCCCGGTTGGCTCCGGCTGAGGCTTGGTCCGGCGGATGTTTCCAGCGCCGGGCTTTCGTCTGGGGGCCTCACCTTCCGTCGGACCTCTCTTGCCGCCTTGGCAGGCTGGGCCCCGGCGGTCCCGGACTGCCGGGCTTCGCCGTGAGGTCGGTCAGCCTGCCGTGCCCGCCGACGTCCCAGCTTGGGCCTTCTTGGGCTGGGCTCTCCTCGGGCTTGCTCCTCCTCGGCGTGAGCCTCGGAGTTAACGCGGGATAGCTTGCCGCCCCCCTGTCCGGCGCTTCTTAGTGTCTGGTCCGCGTCGGGTCTCCCCGGTATTCTCTTGCGCACGAGATCCCGCTTCTCCTCCGTGACCGTCTCTTTGCCGTCGGGCCCGATCACCTTGCGAATGATCTTGACCTTGATGATGTTCTCGCCCACGGGGGTCGACTGTCGCTCCAGGGTGGCGGTCTTGGGTGAGCCTCGGTCTTGGGAGCCGGGCGGGGTCGATCAGGGCGGCAGGCATGGGCTCCTCCCGCTTCTCCTCCGTGACCGTCTCTTTGCCGTCGGGCCCGATCACCTTGCGAATGATCTTGACCTTGATGATGTTCTCGCCCACGGGGGTCGACTGTCGCTCCAGGGTGGCGGTCTTGGGTGAGGCCTCGGTCTTGGGAGCCTTGGACTTGACGTCCTCGACGACAGGCGCCTTCTCCTTGTGCTTCTTGTCCTTGCTCTTGGTGTCGGGCGTCTTGGGCTCTGGCGTCTTTTCCTTCACCTTCTTTTCCTTCTCCTTCTTGTCCTTCTTGTCCTTGACGGGCTCCTTGACGGGCTCCGGCGTCGCCGGCGCTGCCGCTGCCACGGTGATCTTGGGGTCCGGCCGTTCGTCCCAGAAGGACCTTTCGACCTGGATAAAGTCAGCTGTGGGTGGTCGCAGGTCTGGCCTCACCTCCTCGGGCTTGGCCTCCTTGGGCGCGAAGGCGATCGACACGGCGCTGATGATTTTGTCCAGCGCCGAGGGCTTTTCGTCCTGCTGGGGCTCTTCCACCTTCTCGTCCAGCACCTGCCTCTTGCCGTCCTTGACCGTGATGGTGCGCACCACACGTCGGATGACCCGGAACTTGCCTGGCTTGGTCTCGTCGAGATCGGTTTCCACGACCTGCTCTTTGCCGTCTGGAAGCACGATGACGTACACCAGCTTGGTGACCTTCTTCTTGGCGCCCTTGGGCATAGCGTCCTCGGGCTCCTCGGCGTCCTCCTCCGTGGTCTGCTCGGAGCCGTCGGGCAGTTGAACGCGTCGGATCAGCTTGACACGACGCACCCACTCGTCCGGACGCTTCTTCAGGTCGTCTTGGGTCACGTACAGCTCGGGGAAGTGGGCTTCCTCCTCGGTGACTTGCTCCTTGCCGTCAGGACCGATGATGACCTTTCGGATGATTTTCCTGAGACGCGAGAAGATGGACGGCTTGCCGCCCTCCGGGTGTTCGTCCACGTCCTCCTGAGTCACTTCTTCCTGGCCGTCCGGTCTCACCACGATGTAAATCGTCCTCTTGATGACACGAGGGCGGGCGGGGTCGATCAGGGCGGCAGGCATGGGCTCCTCCCGCTTCTCCTCCGTGACCGTCTCTTTGCCGTCGGGCCCGATCACCTTGCGAATGATCTTGACCTTGATGATGTTCTCGCCCACGGGGGTCGACTGTCGCTCCAGGGTGGCGGTCTTGGGTGAGGCCTCGGTCTTGGGAGCCTTGGACTTGACGTCCTCGACGACAGGCGCCTTCTCCTTGTGCTTCTTGTCCTTGCTCTTGGTGTCGGGCGTCTTGGGCTCTGGCGTCTTTTCCTTCACCTTCTTTTCCTTCTCCTTCTTGTCCTTCTTGTCCTTGACGGGCTCCTTGACGGGCTCCGGCGTCGCCGGCGCTGCCGCTGCCACGGTGATCTTGGGGTCCGGCCGTTCGTCCCAGAAGGACCTTTCGACCTGGATAAAGTCAGCTGTGGGTGGTCGCAGGTCTGGCCTCACCTCCTCGGGCTTGGCCTCCTTGGGCGCGAAGGCGATCGACACGGCGCTGATGATTTTGTCCAGCGCCGAGGGCTTTTCGTCCTGCTGGGGCTCTTCCACCTTCTCGTCCAGCACCTGCCTCTTGCCGTCCTTGACCGTGATGGTGCGCACCACACGTCGGATGACCCGGAACTTGCCTGGCTTGGTCTCGTCGAGATCGGTTTCCACGACCTGCTCTTTGCCGTCTGGAAGCACGATGACGTACACCAGCTTGGTGACCTTCTTCTTGGCGCCCTTGGGCATAGCGTCCTCGGGCTCCTCGGCGTCCTCCTCCGTGGTCTGCTCGGAGCCGTCGGGCAGTTGAACGCGTCGGATCAGCTTGACACGACGCACCCACTCGTCCGGACGCTTCTTCAGGTCGTCTTGGGTCACGTACAGCTCGGGGAAGTGGGCTTCCTCCTCGGTGACTTGCTCCTTGCCGTCAGGACCGATGATGACCTTTCGGATGATTTTCCTGAGACGCGAGAAGATGGACGGCTTGCCGCCCTCCGGGTGTTCGTCCACGTCCTCCTGAGTCACTTCTTCCTGGCCGTCCGGTCTCACCACGATGTAAATCGTCCTCTTGATGACACGAGGGCGGGCGGGGTCGATCAGGGCGGCAGGCATGGGCTCCTCCCGCTTCTCCTCCGTGACCGTCTCTTTGCCGTCGGGCCCGATCACCTTGCGAATGATCTTGACCTTGATGATGTTCTCGCCCACGGGGGTCGACTGTCGCTCCAGGGTGGCGGTCTTGGGTGAGGCCTCGGTCTTGGGAGCCTTGGACTTGACGTCCTCGACGACAGGCGCCTTCTCCTTGTGCTTCTTGTCCTTGCTCTTGGTGTCGGGCGTCTTGGGCTCTGGCGTCTTTTCCTTCACCTTCTTTTCCTTCTCCTTCTTGTCCTTCTTGTCCTTGACGGGCTCCTTGACGGGCTCCGGCGTCGCCGGCGCTGCCGCTGCCACGGTGATCTTGGAGTCCGGCCGTTCGTCCCAGAAGGACTTTTCAATTTGGATGAAGGCGGCGGATGGCTCCTGTTTGAAGCTGTGAGCCTACAAATTTGGGAACAAAATTTTATTAGAGTTTATTATGAGCCCCTATTTACACAATCAATCTACATTTTTAAAATTTTCTAATGTGAGCAAAATAATCTTTTCTGGCCTTCTACGGTGCTTTCTACGCATATTCGGTTTTTATTTCTACGTGAATGCTTTCTAGCGTAAAATTTCTTTTCGTTACCTTGTTTTGACGTTTTATTGCTTTCTTTAATAATGTGGTTTCTTACCTTAGAAATCTGCTTCTCCGCATTTCCCGCAGTTTCTTGCATCGTTTCAGGATTGCCCGTTGTTCTTTGATTGCTCGACTGAAATGGTAAATGTTTTGTAATATTAGTTTGTAACAGGGACCGTATGCTTTCAAATGATGCTGGGTCTTCGTCCTTTGGTTCTTCAACGTTTTCCTCACAGACTGTCTTTCGTCCATCTTGGATAGCGATTGTTCTAATTGTTCGTCGGATTACTTGGTATTGTCCAGGCTGGATTTCTTTGAGGTCAGTCTCCACAACAATCTCATTGCCTTCTAATGGTACGTATGCGTAGATTATTTTTACTACTTTTACGTTAGCTTCCTTTGGTTTTACCATTTGGGGTTCTGAGACTTCCCCTTCTGTTGTTTGTTCCTTCCCATCGCTTTTTTGAACAGTACGAATCACCTGTATGCGGTGAAGCCATTCATTCTTCCGACCTTTAATTTCTTCTTCCGACAGGTATATTTCTGGAAAATGTATTCTCGTTTTTCTTACTAATTGGGCTATTGGACATTCGAGATCAATGTCTGCCTCTTCTTCCACATATTCTTGAGTTACGTGCTCCTGGCCGTCAGGACCTATGACAATGTAAATGGTTTTGCGAATAATGATTGGATGCTCAGGATCAACTTGATCTGCTGGTAATAGATCTTTGGTTATATTTTCAGTTGTCTGTTCAGACCCATCCTCTGCAATTGACTTCTTTATTGTTCTAGTAATAATTATATTTTCTTCTGCTTTTAGACTCGTTTTTGACTTGCTCGTCAAAGTCATTTCTTGTTTTTGCTCATTTTTCCTTTCAGGAACTTTCTGCGCCATTTCGTCAACAATCTCTTCAATTGTCTTAGTTTCTGTCATTCTAACGTCTACTTCATCTTTGCTTATAAGTGTTTTTGAACCATTCTCAGTTTTAAAAATGCTTATTACTTTTCGAATGATCTTGAACTTTCCAGGCTTGATTTCTTCTGCGTCAGTTTCGGTATATATTTCATCGCCAGTGGGGTAGGTCAGTTGATACACAACTTTCGTTATTTGACGGATCTTTTCTTTTCCTTTCTTTCCTTTTGAAGTGTTCATTTCTTGTTCCATGTCCTCCTCTGTAGTTTGAAGAGTACCATCAGGTAAAATAGTTGTTCTTATAAACTTTATGGTCTTAACATGCTCTCCAGGGTGAGTAGTTATTTCTTCTAATGGATCGTAATATTCCGCCATAGGACTAGGAGGTTCGTGGATTTCTGTTACTTGGTGTTCAAGGTTTTCATTTGACACAACCTTTTTCATCATGTCTTTTGTGTCCTTTACAAGTCTAGCTAGCATACCTGGTTTCTTCGGTGATGATTCCTCTGTATCCTCTTGCGATATTTCTTCCGAACCATCGGGCCTTACTGTTACATTTATCACCCTCCGGACAATTCGGGACTTTTGAGGGTTGATAAGGTGCTCTGGCAAAGGTTCTTCGTGCTTTTCCACTGTTACACGCTCTTTTCCATCCTGGCTTTGAACTTTTCTTATAATTTTCACCTTTAAAATATTACCATATTTAGAAGGGCTTGTTGGACTTTCCTTTAACACTTGAGACTCTTTAGATATCTTAGCTTCCCCTCTTTTTTTCCGTTCAGGAGGTGAAGGACTTTGGGTTGTTTCTTGATGTTCGTAGCCCGGCAACTTCGGTGCTTTTTTAGCGATATCATTTATAGCTGACATCATATCGTCATAGGTCGCGTTAGGTTCCGATTCTTCTTTTTCTTCTGTGACCACTTTGCTGCCATCTCTTACCTTTACAAAGCGAACTATTTTCCTCAAAACACGGTACTGCTTTTTAGAAACTTGGTCATTTGGCAAAACTTCAAAATCAGTCTCAGTAACATGCTCATTGGCATTGGGGTAAATTACAACATACACAATCTTTGTAACAGTTTTTACTGAAAGTAACTGAGTTTTTTCAACGGTTTCATCAGTCTCGTTTATGTGAATAACCACAGTTTGTTCAGCACCGTCATTACTAAGAGATTTTTTGACAACTGTTATTTGCTCAACCTTTTCATTTGGTCTTGATTTCATCGCCTCTCTTGAAATGTAGTAATCAGGTAGCGCCCCATCTGCCTCGTCATCGGCTTCCACTGGTGAGTGGGTTTTAGTTTGCTTTTCTTGAAAAACAGTAGTAGTTGGCTCACCTGTAATCACAGACTCTGTAACACTTTCCTCGGGCTCATCCAATATTTCCTCAGTAACTACTTCTCTGCCGTCTACTAGAGACACTTTTTTTACTATTCTCCTTGTCTTTTTTACCTCCCTTGTCACGACAGTTGGTATCACAGTCTTTGTTGTAGTAACTTGCCAGCTTGAAATTGATCCTTTGGTCGTGCCAAGGGTTCCTGCAAGGAAATTGGGAACTTCTTCCTCATGTTGAGTTAAATTATCATTTTCTTTGCCAGTTGTCTTGTGGGCCTTCTTAAGGGAACGCACAGCGTCTTCAGGAACTTTAACTCCGACCAGTACGCCACCAAAAGGTGCACGCTTTGCTTTAGTTTCAGTAATAATATCCTCTTCCACTGGCTGTCTTTTATCAGGAGATGAAGGTCTTTGAGGTGAAACTGACGCCCTTGGGGCTGGAGTTGGAGTGTTAGATCGGCTTCGATCAGGAATGTTTCGTCTAGGAGGGGCCACTGGTGTTTGAAAACCTAGTAGCGGCAATATTTTTTCTGGGTACCCTTCATGTTTCATTTGTTCGTTTTTAACAAAATCTGACACTACTTCTTTGATATCTATCTTGGAAACCTTCTCTGGTGACGGAGACCGTGACGGTGCCTTTACAGCAACACACAAATCTTCAACAACACCTCCCCCAGTTGGAATGTCTACACTATCTTTTCCTGGGGTAGCCTTATCATCAGAAAGCCCTGGGGACTTCTCTTTTCTAGAAATACTTTCTTCAATCGGAAATGGCTGCGTGGAGGTTCTTGGACTATCGTCACAAACATCTGGTGGAGGTGGAGTTTCCATTTTTTTCTTTGACTTTATTTCGTGTTCTGTTGATTTTTCTTTTGATTTCTGTCTTTTTAATTTTGGCGTTCCAAACAGCGTTTCTTTAATGGACCATCGCTCCTTTTGTCTGCTCTCTTTTGGTGGACTCTCTTTTTCCCTTATCAATGACTTTGTCTTTGGAGATGGAGTAGTTGAAGAATCTGAAATAGGTCGTTCAGATGGCAAAGTACTTGAAGATGGTTTAGTTGCTTGTGGAACTGCTTGGTCAGAAGGAGAATCATCTAAACAAGGGATTTCTACAATTTCCTCAACTACTTGCTCTTTTCCATCTACAACTACAACTTTCTTGATAACCCTTCTTATTGTTCGGACTAAATCTGTTCCGTCTTCTGTGACAACGATTTCTTCATCATATTCTTTTCCATCAGGTCCTTTAGCTTTTTTATGTATCTGTTTTGTTCTTCGTGTGATTGGAGAAGCTCCGGGGGAAGGTGATAGCTCTTCTGTACTGACATAATATTCTGCTGCACCACCTTGAATCTCGTCATCTGGAGTAACCACATATTCCTGGCCCTCAGACCCAATTGCTTTCTTAAATGCCTTCTTGGTGCGCTTTGCAAACCGAGAAAAAACTGACGGACTTTTTCCTTTGACACCAGAGCTTGAAATAGCATCCACAGATAACCTTCCATTCGACCCTAAATCTCTTGTTTCTATTGAAACTTGACTTCCTCCAACAGATTCCAGTGATTCAGCGCGGTGTCTGTCCAAAATTGGTGAGGTTCCCTGAGATTTCAGATAAGATTGTGATGGTAAAGAAGTGTATCCTCTTTCTTGCTCTGCGGCACCTCGGTCACCAGATCTATTTATCTCTATACTCACTCTAGGTATGCTTTCACCACTTTCCTCTATTTCCTCGGGCTCATCAACCACCTCCTCCGTGACGTGTTCTTTGCCATCAATGATAACAATTTTTCTGATAACTTTCCTTTTTTGGCGTACAACACGTCTTGACACCTGCTGGACAGTCGCTCTTACACTCGAAGCTGATGTTATTAATTCTTGTGAGTCGACGTCGAGCTCGATTGGAAGAGTTATTTGAGATGTAGAATCACCAGAGATTATTCTTCCTTCCAGTTCAGCTCTGTCAAGTCTCATAAGTTCATTTGCAGTTGGAATACCATGAAGCGTGACACTGTTGCTTGGTGGCTGACTTCTAAAGTCAGAGACCAATACACTGCCCCCATCAACCCCTGTTGCTATTCTTCCTGTATAATCTTTGCTTTGAGTTACATGTGTACTCCCGTCATCTTGCTGACGTGATACAGCCGTTTGTTGACTCTGTAACACAATTTGACTAAATGCCGTTTGTTCAGATTCGGGCACTAAATGTCCGTCCCTCGTTGAGACGGAATGAAGTTCTTGTCGTTGTGAAGAGACAACTTGTTGTTGGGTGACTAGAGTTCTTCTGACCTGCCTGACTATCACACGTTTATTTCCTTGTGCATCCACTATTACTTCTGTAGTTGTTTCACCGGGGTCTACCAAAACAGTCTCAAAGGATTGTGGTTCCATATGTAGAATACTTAACTCCGATTGTAAATTATCTAGCAAACCTTCGGCTTGGTGCTTATCCTTGTATTTAACTTGAACCAATAAATCATCATTTTTCAGAGGCAGAGATGATGTTGGAGAGGTACTTGGCAAATAAGAAGTGGAAGTGGAAATATCAGGCATAGTAACAAATTCAATTACTTCATGATCTCCGTCTACTTTTTTCAAAACCTGAATATGACTTCTTTGCAGAGAATCAGTCTGTGCAGATTGACTTTTCGGTCCACGGAGGCTGTCCCCTGTTTGCGAACCTATATCTTTGCCACGTGCCGGCATTTCTTCGGAGTGGATCGGTGAAGCACCAGATGAAATGGTACTTCCTGGTGATAACACCAACAGTGACGCCTGCAACAAAAAACAAATAATTAAAATTTAAGAAGATCCAAACAATTTTATTTGTCCTCTTATATAAGAAAGCAATTTATTTCAAAGAGTTTCGCTAACATTCAGTCCATTTCTAAACGTATCCAGCAAATGACACCATTCGAAGAGTGCAAATTTCTTAACTAGGTGTAAAAGATGCAAGCAATAACGCGTATCAGAAATAAACAAGAGCCCAAAGCCAAAAAGGTGCGGACAGGCGGGCCCCCAAGATCAGGACGCGAAAAGCTCTCAAGAAGCAGCTAATTTTAGAACGTGTAGCAACACAACCCCCACCTCCACCTCCACCTCTACCCGTCTCTCTCTCTCTCTCTCTCTCTCTCTCTCAACCCTTCTTTCAGCCAATGCCAAAGCACTGCCACTGCAACCCTTTATAATGAGCAGTATTTCTCATAAATCATTTCCAACAAAATGAAAAAATCTCTTTTAACATTTTAAATCTTGTTTTACTGACAAGCTTTTTTTTTTCAGGATTAAGAATCTAGTGGCTTCTTTTGTAGTGACACTTTCATTTAAGAACTAATTAAGAGAAGTTTTCAAAAGGGTTTCCACGTATTGGAACTTTTTAATAAAACCTCCTGTGCTGTCAAAACTTAACAATCTTTTTGACTCTACTGGGCAAGAAGGCCAGGTGCTTATTTTGACACTTAGAATAATAGATGTCGGATGAGGTGTTTTACAGACCGAGTTGGCTATAAATATTTTGGTCTGGTTATCCGAGCAGCACTTTGAAGTGCGTGGTTGTTGGGCGCCATGAGTAGGTGTGTACAGGAAAAGACATGCGCCACGTTCAGAGCCAGCAGCACTTCGTGAGCGGCCATTGAGAATTTTTTCTACTGCGGGGTGCGAGAATAGTGTTGTTGAAGCATGCTTTTAGGCTCGTTCTTTGCGAGCATGTGCTTACTGAGTACACAGCCAAGGAAGAACAACGTGCGTACTGATTATTGATGCCTCTTTTATTTTTAAAGGGCAGTGTAAAGTTTGTCCGATGAAGAAAACCACAGTTAAGTGGTGCACTGAAAACAGTGAAATAAATCAGAAGCATTCCACCTTTTGGAAAAAATTGTAACTAAGGTATATATCAGTGCAACACCCACAGTCTTTCCAGAAATGATCCTACAGCACATAGAGAATTGTCTTTATTTTAATAACTCAACACTTATGACAAAATGCTACATGTATAAATAAAGTCAATGGGTTTCTATATCACAAGTCTGTCACACAAAGAGAAATATTTTAATAACATTTCCTGCGAAGAGTTTAGGTCTTTTACATGACTTAAGGGCCAAGGTGAATAACTATCAGAATGCTAAAGAACTTGAATGATTTTATGTATTCTCAATTGAATGTCACTGCTTAAATGCAAATGCCACAGCAACAAAAGCGTTTCTTGCTTGACCTACGTTGACAAACTATAATGGCCGTGACTTTCGCAGTAGGACGTTCTGTAACTAATGCAACAAAAGTGCAGAAATAAATTTAAAAAAATACTGGGCATAAAATTGTTTACCCCAAGAAAAATACCTGGAAAACAATTTAAATTTAAGGCAAGGATATTTTTTCAGTTAGGTACAAAAGCTGTACAAAACGCAGAAAGCTATAAAGCCATTTATGTAAAACGAAAATAAGCAAAGATAAGAAAGGAGCATAAAACATTTTTCACTTACAAAAGCGTATAACCCGCAACCAAAAAGCACTAAAAAGCTACAAGAAGGCTCAAGGGTTGAAAGCAATGGGACTATGCTGAGGCAAAACAGATACCAGGTTGTGACCCAGGTACCTGTAGGGCAGCGATGCGAGCTGGAACTACATCACTGAGTTCCTGGAAAGCATCTTGGAGTGATGTCAATTGTGACAGAAGGCTAGGAGCCAGGTGTTGTGTGTCGGGTTGCCGCTGCAGAGCCGCGCAGATATCGGACAGCTGTTGTAACCGAGTTTCATGATGTCGGAGCTCAGAACCAAGCCGCTGAAACAAATATTGGCAAAACGTATAAATCAAGGAGGCACTTACGACGGCAGAAGCTTTAAATAATATGTACTTACCTTGTGAGCGGAGAGTTGATTTTGAAGTTCTGCAACAGGGATATCTTGCACATTGGCACTGACAAGCTGGCTGGCAGATGAGAACCAACGTTCCAGATCGGCAAGAAGTGCTTGGTACTGCGTCAGGGACTGTTCTCTTGACATGCCACGATGTTCAGCGTTCTATAAGGAACAAACAGCAAATAAACTCAAAAATTGATATTGAGTGCTTAAAAGAAAGCTCCTAAGATGTTAGCTCCTTTTTTGGGCTGAACACAATAGACAGCTTGCATTCGGCAATAAACTGTTGGTTAAGAAATTTTGATTGAGCCGGGAAGAGCAAGAGTTAATTTATGTCGTAATAAGAGAAAAAAGGTTTACGGCAATATAAAAAAGGAGAGAAAAGTCCTAAAAACAAAAAAAGGACTGTACTTTTGCAGAGCCTCCCGTAGGACCGCTGAGTAGCATAGAAAATATTGTGACTGATACCTGAATTGCCGCACGTCCTTGTAAGAGATGAGTGACTAGTTCAGCAAGATGAGCTCGAACTTCTGACAAACCATGGGACAGAGCTAACGTCTCTTCATCTTGAGGCAAACAGTCCAAGTTGTCTTGCACGCGAGCGGCAACTGCGTCTTTTACCATTAACTCCGACAAAATTCGCTGAAAAAATAAAGTAAATCAAGATTAGATGTTATGTTCTGGAATATAGTAGCAAAATATAGCTACCGAACGGTTCCTTGAAAGGTTTTGAACTTTGCTTTTACTTGAGCCCCTACCTCAAGTTCACCGTGCATGGCAGTAAGACTATGTGCAGGGAGCGCCTCCAATTCCTTTTCTGACTGGGCGACAGCAGCGGCCAGCATCGCTGTATCCCGAACAATTTTATCCTGCAACAAGAAAGAAACATGCAACTTGAGAACAAGAAGACCGCTGGATTTAGGAACACAGTATGTTAATTGTTCAGCAAACACTGATTAACACGTAATGCTAATTAAAAAGTTAGGAACCAGTGCCAAACATGCAAACGCACGTCAATTATACCACAAGAATATGGTTAACAACTTTAATTCACATTTGTTGGAAAAGACAGATGGCTGTTTACTAGACGGGAGAAAACAAACAAACATGCAAACCAGTTCATGTGGTGGATGTTCAAAATCGACAATATGCCATTGCGAGGAAACACAAAACTGATTACAACACACTTGTTGGAAACGTTAGTTTTCACCTATAGCAAAAAAAGTTTATAAAATTCTGGTAAAGGGCAAAAAATAAAGTAGGTCGTTTTTGAGCACTCCGTTTGAATAAAACTGCAGGCAACACAAAAGAGGACAAGCAACAAATATCCACAACAAGCGACCCCCAAACCTTCAAATTCACAGAAGACGATGGACTGGGCAAGGCACCAGAAGTAGTGGTGGTGCAAAGGGACTCCGAATCAAGCTGTAAACCTTGGGAGGTTTCCTGCAGGCTTGCATTTATTGTGTGAACTTTGCCGAGGGTGCTGCCAGACACGTCTGACCCATTTTTGGATTTAACGTGCTGGGCACCTTGATCCCCTTTTTTGCTAGAATTCGGCTCCTCAGCTGTCTTTTTCTGTTTTCCGTCAATGTCCGGGTCGTTGTTAGTAGGTTTAAACGTGTCCGTCAAGTCCGTTGCGTTAGTCCGTTTGGCAAGTTTTGTTTGCCATTTCTTTTCTGCTTCATGGCATGCCCATTTATCTTGCCAGAAATCCACATCAAAGCATTCAAATTTCTTGTTAGATCCTTTAGGTGCATCAGGAAGAAAGGCTTCTTTCTCGATCACAGTTTTAATTTTTTCAGTATTTTCATCAGCTAAGCGAGGAGGTAGCTCAGAAGACATTAGCAGCTCAGCAGATCTATCACTTTGATTCTTTTCCTCAGTTTTGTCAGGTGTGCCTGGGTGCAGCTCACGGGATACAGCGGAGTCGGCATGTTGGCGCTCTTCCTTTGTTTTCCCAGTTGAGCTGGAAAGCTGCTGAAATGAAACTGATGGCTCAGCTGTTAAGGTTCCAGAAACGACTATTTCAGATTGTTTTTCTTTTGGATCAAGCACTTCCGCAGCATTCAAATGCCGAGTTTCTCCTGTCAGTGGATTTTGATCTATTATCTTTCTTGGGTTTTTTGATCTTGCCTTCACCGACCCAAATATACCCGCTTGTCCGACAGTATGTGTGGTTTCTGCAGCAAGCTTTTTAGGCCTTCTGGTGTCTCGTCTCTGCAGTGGAGAAGGACTTCGCTCTTGGGCCATTACATCTAATTTTTGGGGGGTAACAGAGTCTGTAAATGAGCTTGAGATAATAGGATCTTTAGATAAATAACTTCCAATTTCATTCGCACCCACATTTGAATCCGTGTCGTTCAATACTCCTGAGGTTTTCATGTTCTTCGAATCATCATCTTCATCATCTAACGTGATTGGTTCGTCAAGAGCACTGAGCCAATCATTACTTGAACTGTCCAGTTTTATTACAAACGGCACTGGTGGGGTTGGTTCAAAGGCAAGGCCAACGGTTGAAGGTGTTGCATTACCGTCAGTTCCTTGCTTTCTGGGCCCAGACGGAGATGCAGGGGAGTTGGGTTTAACTTTTGAAGTAATTGCATCGTCATTAGTCGATGATTCGAGTTTGTACCCACCAGTCTTAGCGGAACTACCTACTTTTATCACTTCTTGAGGGGCTTCGCAGCCGCTCAGGATCATTGCCGTTGCTTTACCCTTTTCCAAACTTTCATTGCATTGTTCTGCGCGTAGATCCTCATCGTCGTCGCTAAGAATAATAGGTTCCTCAAGAGCGGCTAACCAGTCATCACTTGTATTGCCAAGTTTCATTATGACAGGTTGTGTCTGTTGGATGACACTAGAAAGAATACAGACAGGTTTTGGTTCAGGAGAATCATGACTTGCATCATTTTCTTGTTTCTGGTCTGCACAATCAGTAATAACGTCATCTTCATCGTCCTCCAATGTGATAGGCTCTTCAAGAGCAGCTAACCAGTCATCACAGGTCGTGTCTAGCTTAATGGCGAAAGGTTTTGGTGAATTTTCACTGCATGCCGATGAGGTAGATGGAGGGTATGATGTTAACTTAGAAGATATAGGCAATGGAGCGCTATTAGCCAATTCAGCTGCCTTCACACTTTCAAGAAGTGCCAGCATTTCCTTTTCCTCTTTTTGTTCCCTACTTCCTGCCGCAACTTCCGAATGGTCGACTAGGTCTTCCATTGCTACGGAAAGCTTCTTTACTGCATTTTGAATATTTTGCTGTGTTGTTGGTCGCGATTTTCCAAGTGGCTCGAGTGAAGCTTTAACAACAAGAATAGGTCCCTCATCATTTATTTCCAGGCTGTTCACTTCTGTTGGATCAGTCTTTTGCTTTGACGGTGTACTCTTAGAATCAGAACCACTTGCAAGAGGACTTGAGACTTTTTGAGACGCTATGTTCACACTTTTCTTTAAACTGTTACCATTGTCAATGTTAGCGCCCGCTTGCTGATCGGTGTTGGCGTCTTTAGCCTTTTTTAATGCTTTAACGCATTTCTGCTTTTCGGTCACATTAGTGCCCTCAACAATTTGTGCCGTTGAGTCAACTTTGGATGAAACAGAAGGGTTTTGAAGGCTCTTTCCTTGTTTTGTCAGTTCTTCAGAGCATTTTTCTGGTAAGCGTTTTGCCACTGCTTCTGAAAGTATTTCAACCCCTTTTGGCATTTCCTCAAGGGTTTCCCGATCTTCTGGATTATAGGTAGTTTCATTAAGGGACTTAGAAGGTTTAGTTCCCACTGTATTTTGATCTGAAGAACAATCCTTTTCAATTAATGACTCAGAGGAAGGAAGGTGAGACCTTTCTTTCTTACAAGATTCACTGTTCCTTTGCTGCTCTAAAGGTTTAGGGGCTTCATCAATTCCTCCTGATGATTTTTTCTGTTTATCTGATTTGCGCTTTTTGTCCAGTCTACCACCATCACTGACTTGATCTCTTATATTCGTGTTATTGTCATCTGTAGTCACACCTGATATGGTGTTTTCCACCTTTGCCGGCAAAGTTTCTGCAGTACAAAGTTTCTTACGGTCCGTTTTGTTTTTTGGCGTACTTGCTACCTTTTCCGTTGACAATTTTTTTCTATCTTCTAAAGAGCTGTCGTCAGCCGGTAACAAAACATTGACTGGGGCAACAGACTCAGATAATTTTATGGCTGGAGTATTGACAGGTAATGAATAGGCATTTTGGGCATCATTTTCTGGTTTTGGAAGGGAAGCAGTTATCCCTGACGCCTTCTTTTTCTTTGACTTTTTAGAGGGACGTGGATCGCTAGTCAATGCATTTAGTAAGCCGTTGCTTGGCTCAGTATTAGTTACTTTTTCTTTAGGGCTTTCATTTTCAACGCCGTTTTCTCTATTTTTATTGACGTCCAAGTTCAAAGTGGCAGGAGGTTGACTGAAAGACACAAGTTTTGCACCTTTCTGTTTAGCCTTCTTTGATGTGTGCGTGGTTTCAAATGAAACATCTTTTGCATCAGACTTATCTAAATCAGTTCCAGCCAAATTTTCATGTTCCTTTTCCGCATGAGTCGTATCAGTTCCAGCTTGGACACTACCTCCAGTTTTCCGCTGCTTCCTTTTTTTCTTGGTTTGTACTGACTTTGTAGTCAATGCACTGTCCGTGCTAATGAACTGCGGTATTATTTCTGTAACAGATGTTTCACTAGGCTCAATTATTTGGGGAGCTTCCATAACGACAGCAGTTTTGTTGGCTTTTGATCCGGGCCGCTTGTTGGATCTCTTTTTATTTTTTTCCATTGCCTCTATCTCTTTTAACGCTTTTTCGATTTCATCTTCGTCCTTGCTTTTGGAGGATTTAGCCGGCATGGCTTTCCGCTTTGATTGCCTTGTACGAGATACCTGTTTCTCCTTCTCTACAGCTTCGTATTTTCCTACCAACTCCTTTGGTTCCTCTGCCACAGGAGATTCTTGGTCTGTTACCTTTGGATTAAATTGCTTGACTAGCCCCTTCTTTTTTGGAGACGATTCCGATAGGACTAAGCCAGGGATTTGGGGGTGAGCAACAACCTTTTCATGTTTTGTCGACTTTTTCTTCGGCATTTGCCACTTCTGGGACTCGTCGTTTTCCACAGGATTTTTGGAAGGTAATACCGATTTGCGGGCGGCAGTGGAAGTGAACTTCTTGGGAGTAATGACTTCCACGACTCCCGGAGATTCTTGTTGAGTTGGAAAAGATTGTAAGCCTTGCGACAGAATGCTTGCGTAAGAAAATTGGCTAGTATTGTGCTCATTGTCACCTACCGAGGCACTATTTGTAGTGTCCAACGAATCAAAATGTATCCTACTAGAATCTTGGATATTTTTTGGTACTGCCTGCTCAGATGTAGCTGTCAGAGAATCACAAACGGACTCTTTCACGTTAAATTCGTTTTCATCGAACAATGGTAAGTGGGGCTGAACCGATCGTGGAAAGAACTCCGGCGTGTCACCCGAAAGGGAGACTGGTGCTGCAGGCAATGCAGAGGCAGTAGGAGTAGGGTCACATAAAACTGGAAGGCTTGAACTTGTCGAGTAAGAGTATCGAGGAATTTCTTGATTATCTTCAAATCCTTGCATAGGAAAGAGTGCTTCAGATTTCAGACCACCTGATGTACTTATAGCAGGGGCATGATGTACTTCGAAACCACAGTCTGTTTGCTTCTCAGAAAGGCCAGTTTCAAAGCCAGCTTCGCCAAAAATGTATTTTGAATGAAACGCATTGTCGTGGATAGCTGCGTCACTTATTTGCTGGTCTTGAGTGTTGCGGCTTCTTAGGACTTGAGCAAATGATGCTGTTTCACCCGGAATAAACAACGGACTAGGCGAACGGCCCCTGAAAGTTTGTGGGAGGGCAAGGCATTCTAAGACTTCCTCGTTTTGGGGCAAACGCGTTCGGCCGCGGCTGTCTCCTTTCTTTTCAGCAGACCTTAGTGAAGGACTAGGCGATCTACGGCTTTCCTTTACGCTCTTTCTAATCCTCTTGCTCTCTTTGGGAGAGCTTGATGTCTGTTTTGGTATTGTTGGTGGTGTCATAGGTCGCTGCATCAGAGGTTGCAAATCACTGGAGACGTCTTTGGTCTTCACACTTGTTTTAAGTTCGGGGGCAAAAATATTCGAAATCGCCTCACAAAAACGGGATGTTTCCGTCGTTTTCTGACGCGCTGATAAGGGCTTGGCGTCAGGTTTATTTTCGTTCGAAATTTGGAAGGCATTAGAAGAAAGCTTGAGCATCTTGTTTTCTGGCTGCTCTACTGGGCAGGGACTAATACGACCAGCAGCGATGTCAGCGTACGAAATATCAGGCTCTACAAGAGCAAAATGACGAGTTGCGGCCTCACCCGTACCACTCTCAGACCAGTTTGGATCTATGCGTAGAATATGGTCCAAGAGGAGCTCCACCCGCACGCGCATGTCCTGTGTGCGGTCACCAGAACCAACGTAAGTGTCACAATGTCATAAGCACATTTAAATCAGAATTGGTGCACCAGGCACTAAGACCTCTGAAGTGGCAACTATTTTCTTAAATGCCTGGTGGCTCGATGGCATTTTGTAACTGACTGACCCATTCGAAGCCAATGGCACCAGAAAAGCTTTCAATTTGTCTTAAGAGTAAGTAAAGTTAATGTCACGTCATTATTGGGCTGCTGAGGGGCTTCTTACTAGTCTAAAGGATCTGTATCTGGAGTTCCCCGCTGAGCAAGAAGTTTAACTCGCTCATTGCGAGCTGTAATCTTGTTCTGAAGGGCGTTTATTCGTTCACGACAAGCCTGCAGGGATGGGAAAGGAGGTAAGGAGAGACATCAAACACACTGCGTAAGACAGAGACAGATGCCACCAACAAACCAGCCCAAGTTCCCAAAGGAAAATATCAAACACTGCACTTTGGCTTGTATAGCATGATACGAAAACATACTATTCAAGCTGATGTCAGTAACAAACTACTTAAAAAGGTGTAATTCCTAAAGAGAATGAAATGTTGAGGAAATCCAAGACAAGTGCGTTTTAGTCGTTACAATGAAGATAGAGAAATTTTGAATGTTGTGCCAAGATAATCACAAGTGGCACGCATCGGCATTATGTAAATGTAATATCAAACTAGACACCTACGACCCACCAGGCATTCATGAAAACAAAAATAATAAAATAAAGTTAGGTTTCCATTTGACATAATTTTGAATTTTTAAGACGCTTTGTATCAGAGTCTTAGCACACTGATATGCCCTTTGTGTTTCACGTGTGCTTTCATTCACTTATAACAGAACAGAAAAAACAAGGAACAACTATTTTAACTGTGTCCAAACAATAAAAAGAATAACATTTTTACAAATACAAGCGACCCCTTTGCTAGCATGCTTATCATCGTGCTTATAATCTGTTTCAGGAGACCCCGGCGATATTCAGATGGTCAACAGTAGTTTAACATCTGAATCTTAAAGCTAGCCAGTATGCCACTATGGATAAAACCATCAACACACATGCATAAAATTAAAAATAATGTGCACAAGAAATGTGTTTTTAACCCACTGCCTTGCAAGATCTAGAGAAATATTCCCAGCGGCACGTGACACTTTTAAACCCACAAAACCATACACAGAGAAAAAAATAGAACTAGATTGGAACTAAGAGTAGACGATGCAATTGTCGTTTGGATTTCCGTCAACCATTTATGGTTTTCATGAGACAAAAAGCATGACTGGTGATTACAGAGACAGTGGAAATATATACATTTTTGAAAATGATATGGAGAGTTCGTAAATAAGAACCAAGACGATACTATGAAGATACTAATAGTTCTGGGGCTGAGACAATTTAAGGAAAAATAGCTGGCAGGTAAAGTTGGGAGGATAATTAACTTATTTTCAAACACGCGTAGGTGCCAAAGTTGATGTGAATTAAATGCAACGTGTTTTTAATGCTTACGTTTTGATCGTGTAGAGCTCGATCTCTGTCATGTGGTGAGTAGTTGGGGCTGAGGGCTGACCGCAGTTGCGCCTCAACAGACACAATTTGTGTTCTGAGCTGCTGAATCTCCTGAACATAAAAACATTTGGATGACGGCCTTTCATGCGGCACACAAATTTTAGAGCCGCGATTATCAAAGAACAAAAAATATAATTTTTACTTTCTAAATACCATAACTTTTAAAAGGATGGGGTATTGAGCTGATCCAAAGACTTACGTGTTGGTACTGGTCGATTTGCGACAAGCATGCTTCAAGTGTGGTGGTTTGCTCCTTAATGTCATTCATCAGTCGGTCGAGTTCGTTAATTAATTGGCTGGCTTCCTCCGTCACCTTTCCGTTTCCACCAACTCCAGACCTAAAGTGAATCTGACAAAGAATTTGGGGTGTCACAACCTGTGTGATAAATGGTTGAACACAAGAAATGTATGCGTCTAGTCACCTGCAGTTTCTCAACAGATAGGGCTATTTTAGTTTTCTGAGTTGAGGCGTCGGCTAACATTTTTTCTCTATTTGCGTGCTGGTCACGCAGGGGCCGTTTTCTATTCTGAGGAGAATCTAGGGACTGTTGAGTTTTCTCCATCCACGATCGCACGTCCTTCATTTTCCTTTCACACCTTTCCCATTCTTCACTAGTTTCTTGTAAGAGGGCATTCTAAATGGATCAGAAAAGAAAAGTGTTTTTTAAATGAAAATAAAATGCATTTAGAAAAAAATGACATTAGGAGCAGAAACTTACCCTTTCCAAAAGCAATGCCTCCACTTTCATTTTGGCTTCTTCGGCAGCCTGCAGCTTTTCCGGCAAATCTCCGACCGCCGTAACCTGTCCAATCTGTTCCAGTTCGCGAGACATGTCGCTCAAGTTCTTGCCGGCTTGCTTGCTGCTACGTAGGGCAGTCTGAAAAAGAGGCAAGCATTGACCGTAAAAAGGCAAGAGACAGAGCAAATGATGGAAAGCAGGAAGAGCGACTCACTGAGTAGTCGTGCAGCCGTTGGCGAGCTTGCGTCAACGAACTGAGCTGCAGTGGGGTCGCCAGGAACTTGGTGTGCTCCTCCACCCAGGCGAGCACTGCCTGGTGCAGCGACATGAACCTCGCCCACGCGTCCAGGGAGTCCCCGACCTGCTGCTTCTTGTCGTGCAGCCAGGTTCGCACCTGCTGCAGCTGCTCCGTGAGCGTGCGCACCGTGGCCTGCACGCGCGCCTTCTCCGCCTCGTCCTGCGTGTTCTCCGCGATGGTGCGCGCGTTGCGGCTGAGCCGCTCCAGGCGGTCCTCCGTGGCGCCGATCTCCGCCTGTACCTGCTGCAGGTGGTCACGCAGCACCTGAGGCTCGGCGGAGCGGTCCTGGACGCGCAGCTCAGCGCGCTGGATCCAGGCCGTCACCGCGTCCACGTCGCGGACGTAGTCCGAGCGCACGGTGCGCGCCCGCTTCAGATCGCGGTCCTTTTCCTCCATGGCGGCGTTCACGGCCTCCGACAGCAGTTCCAAGGAAGTGAGCTGCGGAACAGAGGCACGCAGATTGATTTTCGTCCGAGGGAAGATAACCCGTGAGCATGGACCGCGGTCCGATAGACAGCCAAAAATAATTGGCATTGATTCGGGCTGGGCCGATTGGACACTGGCCAACGGCGTCGGGCGCGTCGGGTGTCGCGTGCCCCGGGCCCTGCCCACCACAAGTGCCTCACCTCTTGAGCGAGCTCGGTGGGCACAAGCTGCTGTGCGGCGGTGTAGCGCTGCTTGGTGTCGACGCCGAGCTTCTTGACGCGACAGACGCTGGCGTCCACTCGGGCGCCGAGTTCTTGCAAAGTCTGCTCCGCGGCGTCCTCGCCGAACACGTACGCTCCACGGACCTCGCCGTCCAGCGACTGTAGAGTGGAACGCAGAGACTGGATCTCTGCTGCTACAGCCTCTAGACTCTCGAGGTCAGCGTTCGCCTGCGCTAGCTTGAGCTTGAGTGCAGAGATGAGCCTGCAACAGAGTCACGGTCATGGTCAGAATACCGCTGCGCCGGTCCAAAACATGGCACACGCGTTTCGGACGGATGTTTAACATTGTGAGCGGAAAAAATAACGCGATCCTGCACGCAGGATTCGACAAAGTTTGCTCTTGGCAGTTCGTCAAGAAACAGCGGTAGCCCAGAGCCGAGAGGCGGGGCTGCACGCCAATTCAGTATGGTGAGGCCATCATCTTTCTAATCTACAAAAAACAGTCAGATAACTATAAAATAAAAATTTTACAGCGTTCCGGCGTTAAAGTCACTCCTCGCATTTTAGTGCGAAAACTACGGGTCCGCTCGTCGAGTTCTCCACTAAATTTAACGGCGACGTTCCAAATGGACCAGTACGGCCCGACGCAGACAAGCTGTACAGACAAGCTGGCGCCGCGCGGGGAAGCAGACAAGACGCACGGGGATGCGAATCCAAAGAGGCACCCGGGCGGCACACGGCCCCGATGCTGCAGAGCGATGCGCCAGCACGCCGACGACGCACAGCAAGACGCACGCCACGCCACGCCACGCCCACCCCGGCACACCTGCAGCACTTCCCGCATTACCGTAGGGAGCTTCAAGGGCACAGCCAAGGGCTCGCAGTCGCACTCCTCTCACGCACACAGACACGCGCGGCGCAGCGGCAGAGCTGTGAGCTTGGCGTGGCTCAACTGAGGCGGCGGCGTTGCGGCGCGCGGACCGCGGCCCGACACACCGGGCTAATTTTAAACAGTAAAGGTTGTGGCGCTGGGCGTCCGAGGCGCTGGGCGGCGGGCGTGGCGGCGGGCGTGGGGCGGCCGAACCGGACAGCTGACGGACAGGCTGTCCACCGCGCGAACACCGTGTGTGTGTGTGTGTCACACTGCACCTCAATGGCGGCGGTTGGATTGGACCGGCGGTTTCAATCAGGTGAGCCCTCCCACAGGCAGTGGACTGATACCAAACAGTGGCCCCTCCCTTCTCTCTCTCTCTCTCTCTCTCTCTCTCTCTCTCTCTCTCACACACACACACACACACCCCTTTGCCCCGTGAGTTGAGTACGAGAGAGACACCGAGGAAATCACTGTTGCAAATTCGTCAATTTGCGAGGGGGGTGACTGCCTGCTGCAGTCACACTGGAAAAGCCCCTGCCCGCATGCCACACGACGTGCAGCTGGCGACGAGGTTCGCCGTGGCGTGACTCAGATTGAACCAAGCCTAACGGCGCAAAGCGGTGCTGCCTGGTGAGGTGCACGCGGACGCCAGTACGAGAAAATCATGTACACATCCCGTAGCAAAGATGCTTCATTAAGATTGTGAGAGGGTCGCGATTCCGATCGGGCCCAGCCACCCAGGCGGCCACAAACTGGCGCGGGATCGTAAAAAAGACGAGCCGCCAAAGGACGCTGCTGGGCTGGAGCGAGCGGCCTAGACCATTTAATGCAAATTGGCGATCCGGCCCGCGGTGGACCGCGGAAAGCATAAACGCGTTCGGTCGGATGATGAATAGTGCCGGTCGAGGGGTGCCATCGTCTCTCTCGCACCCCGCAGAGACGCCCCGAGTGCGAGAGGGACGGAGCGCTTTCGGAATCAGCGACCTGGACCGCGTGGCGATCAACGCCGGGCCAGTCCTACACGCCTCAGCGAATCAGAGCAAGCAAAAAAAAGAGACGCCGTCGTTTTTGTCCGCGAGCAAAGCCGGCCGCCACTGTTACAGTGTTACTGGCTGCCCAAGGCCAAGGTCGCTATTTTTGGCCATAACAATACTACATTCTGCTAAAACGTGACACCGGCATGTGGAGCTTTCAGACTGAACCCGTCGTTTACCAAATGGCATCGTGAAAACGGGTAGGGAAGAAACCTGGGGGAAATGGTCAAAGAGACAAGTCCTTCCATGTTGCCCTGAAGCACAAAATAACCGTCACTCAGTGCCAAGCGTGCCACCGTCGCCACGCGTTCGGTTCAAGTACCATTTAGCGACTCGAGTGCCCTAAACGCGTAAAGAATTTGGTCCGCCCGTGCCGGTCTTCTGGGCCACTGTGCGTCGCCCCCTTCTTTGGGCCCGGCTCCTCATCCGCGATGTTTGTCCCTGCGCGCCCCGGTGCCCCCTCCGAGCCCCAGTGGAGGCCCCCTCCGAGCCCCAGTGGAGGTCCCCCCGCGGGGCCCCTCGCGGCCTTGGCTGGCCTTGGCACTGGACAGCGCCGCCAAATTTCGCGGGGCAGGTTTACGACACACTAAAGCATAGGCACCCAACCCTTCCAAAAATTTCAAAATGGGAAACAAATATCGAATACGGCACTGTCAAAAACGAATCCGGCCCTCGCATGACACGGTTCAGAAATAAACATTTCGCGCGAGGCGGCGGCGTTTAGAGCTGGGCGGAAACGGTGCCGGCCGTTCGAGACGCTGGGCCGTTCGGGCGTTCGGGCGTCAGGCGGTCCGGGGCGCGGTGCCAAGAGGACGCGCCGCGCCGCCCCGACCACGCGGACGGGACGCGGCCCGGTTGAAAAGACACGGCGGCTTACAAAGCGACGACCGCCTTCCGAGATGACTTTGTCGTCGCCAGGCTGGGCGGGCACGCACAGTGGGCCAGAAGACCAGCGGAGGCGGCCAAATCTCCGGACGCGTTTTGAGCTCCAGAGTCGCTAAACAGGCCTCAAACCGAAAGTGTCACCCGACCAATGGGTTCCTCGTTCGGAGAGCAATCCATTGGTGGGGTCACACGTTCGGTTCGAGTCCCATTTAGCGACTCTAAGCTTCCGGGGTTCACCTTCAGTGCGCGGCTCACTATGGATGCTCGGCGGCTGCCGCGGCGTCTCACGCGCAATCACACCAATCAACCAATCCCAGCGGAGCGCTGCAGCTCAGCGGTCGGTTCGGCAAAACGGCCCCAGAACGACGACGACGACGGCCCGGTCACCTCCACGGAAGCCAGCCCAACTAGAAGTAGTGCGCGTCGCGGCACGGCGAGTCACGCGTATTCGGCCGCTCGTCGGAAACTGGGAGGAAACTCGGTCGCCGGGTGAGGAGGTCTCGCCTCGCGTCGTGCTGGGCCCGGCCCCAGCCCTCGGCGCCTAGAACGTCGTTGTCTCCGTCTAGCGAAGCGCAGCAGTCAGAGAGAGAGAGAGAGAGAGAGAGACACCGCGAGTGGACTCGCCCACAGCAGCAGCGGCGCGTCGCAAACAGTCCGTGATGGACGGTACGACAGCCCCCACCCCCGGCCCGCGCCTACACTGCCCCTTCACGCCGTTCGCACCTCATTGCAGCAAATCAACGCCATTAAAAGGGCGATTAGAGCCCGGGAAATCCTCGCCCCTCTCCTGGTTCCGCGAGTGGATTAGAAGGACCGGTTTGGGCGCGGACCCGCCGAGTGATTCCCCGGGGAAGATCGTTCGGCATCATCATGGTTTCGTTGTGCGCCCTGCGGGGACAGTTCAGAGCTCAAAGAGAGGCCAGAAAAGTTGTGAAAGGCTGCCCACCATGCTCGACCCAAAGGCGGAGTGCCCACAAGGCCAGCGCTTGGGTGCAGCCGAACCCGAGTCCACTGACACCACCAGTGGTCCACCAGTGGGCCACCAGTGGGCCACCAGTGGGCCACCAGTGGTCCACCAGACGTCTCGGCCAATTGAGCGCCGCGGTGCATGATGCCGTCCAGAGCATTCCGGCCGCGCCAGACAGTGACGGCCACCTCGCGGCGACGAACAGTGGGCCAGAAGACCGGTGGAGGCGGGCAACATTCCAGACACGTGTTAAGCTCCAGGGTCGCTAAATAGGACTCAAACCGAACGTGTGACCCCACCAATGGATTCCTCGTTCGGAGAGCAATCCATTGGTGGGGTCGCACGCTTGGTTCGAGTCTCATTTAGCGACTCCGGAGCTCAAAACGCGTCTAGAATTTCGGTTGCCCCCACCGGCCTTCTGGCCCACCGAGAGACGCTCCCCGCGAGGAAGGCGGGGAGGCCGAAGGGATCCAGAAACAGTGACACACTGCCGGGCAGCTGGCCGGCCGCGGTGGCCCTCCACCATCGCGGCGCTGACATCATGCATGACATCACGGGGGCGCGTCGGTAAATCGGGCCAGGGCCGTGCGGCCGAATCAAAGTGTCCAACACGCCAGAAAAAGAGGGACGGTCGTTTGATTTCTGGAGCGAACACTCTTTTCCAATGCACCTGCCTAAAGGTCGTGCCCCGGCCGCCACGTAACCGCACTGCGCCGCGGCGGCCGCGCGTGCGGCGGTGGCGCTGCTCTAGGTGCACAGCGTGCGCAGGTCACTCCCCCCTAGAGTCTCCTGCGCGGGGAGTGTCTACGGCGCCGTCTCGGCGTCTCGGCCCAGCCCGCGGCCCAGCCCGCGGCGCAGCAGCCACGATCCGCCCGCCGAACAGTGGCGGCGGTGGCGACGACGTCTTCGTCATCCCCTGCTTGGCGGTCAGCCGAGCCTAGCTGACCGATTTAAATGCGAAATTTACTACTCGTCCGCCACCAGGCCGCTAGTATGCGGATGGCCGGCGGCCTCGACGCGCTCACCGGCCGGAAGGAAGTCTCCCGCGGGCAAATAAAAGTGTCCCGTAAAACAGCGGCGGCGCACCTGTACACCACTGCAAACAGCGTGGCGAGGCGGCGCGGCCTCACAGTGTGGCGACGCACGCTTCGGGCTTCGAGCACGTTCAGAGCTCCGCGTTCACACGTTCGGTTCGAGTACTGAACGTATAGGGGAGCTCAAAACGCGTCTAGAGTTTTGGCCGCCTCCACCGGTCCTCTGGCCCACTGCGCCACGCCGCAGGCCGGGACCGAGGAACGCGGAAAAATAGAAAAATAGGGCCGCGTCACCGCTCTAAATCGTAAAAGATTGGGGCGTGGAGGGAGGAAGCCCCGGCGTGTGAAAAATAAGAAACAGTCCGAAGGAAGCCGACGAGGAGGAGGAGGAGGCGCCCATCCATCTGGGTGGCCCAGGGCCGTGCCCAGGGCAGGGCGGCGCTGCGCGTCCCCGGCCACCAGGACCAGTCCGTCACGCATCAAGACGCGCACGGCCTTCATGGCCTTCCCCGGGCGCCGAGTGCGTGAGTATTTCGGACAGTCAAGCTGTTATTAAACCTCTGCTCGCCCGGAGCGCCCAGAGCAGGGTGGGGCCGCAGTGGGTCACGTCGGACTCCGGGACTTGTCGCACAGACGGTACCGATACCACACCCTCTCTCCCCGAAACAATAAGTTTAAAAAATTAATTACTCGGGAATCATGTTGTTCCGAAGCGATATTTTTCTCTTTTTGTACGTCCTCTCTTTGTCCCGAACCTCACAAACCCACACATCAGACAGTAAACGCGCCAAGGAAGGAAGGAGTAGGCCAGAGGCCCAAGTTTGCCGATACATGTCGTTTACACACACACACACACACACACACAGCGAGGTGGGCGTGCGGCAGTGGAGGGGCACCGCCGAGTGGGTCCGTCCTTGGCGAGGCCTTGACCCGCTTCTCGCGCACCTCTCCGCGCCGCCCGACGCACGCCCCGCCCTGCCCCGCCCCGCCACGACGCCGGCAGAGTTCCGGTGCACCACGCCGTCGGCGCCGTCGGTACCGGGCCTGCTCGCGCGGCACGTACGGGGCCCCGTGCGGCGGCGCCGCGAGTCCTGCACGGCCTGCTCTGCTCACGGCAGCGCGCCACCTCCGCGCCATAAACCGTGTGAACACGAGGCGCGCGCCTCCGCCTCCAGGACGCCGTCGACGCCGTCCTCGAGGACGCCGACGATGCTCATTAGCGTCCACCACGGCGACAGGCGGCGCCACGCCGTTTACCAAATAGTCCCGACGAGGCAGGCCTGCTGCTCGCACACGGCGACCGCGCCGCCGCCGCCATGGTGGCCACGTTTATGGCCAGTGCGAGCGAGACGGGCGCCGCGAGTGCGAGCGAGTCAGACGGTCGCTATATACAGACACCCGCGCACAAGGCCGGCACTCGTCATTCAGATATTCACGCGGGCGCCGCGGACTCGGCGGGCCGAAGCCGGCTTCGCGATAACGCGATATCGTGCCGGGTTTCGCTGTTCGGCCCGCGGGGCGGTCGGACCAGCTTCCGTCTCACTCGCACCCGTTGCACAGTGGACCAGAAGACCGGTAGAGGCGGCAAAAATTCTCGACGCGTTTCGACCTCTAAAGTCACTAAATAGGACTCGAACCGAACGTGTGACCCCACCAATGGATTCCTCGTTCGGAGAGCAATCCAGTGGTGGGGTCACACGTTCGGTTCGAGTCCTGTTTAGCGACTCGGGAGCTCAAAATGCGCCTAGAGCACACCGGGCCATGCAGGCCGCCGCCGTGGACGCCGTCTAGGAGGGCGGGGTGCTCGGCCCGCGCGGCGGTCCTATCGAAACGCTGTCAGGTCCTGCATGACGCAAAGCAGTTAATTTTTACTATCCAGCCAGTGTTGCGACACGCGTGCAGCGCGCCAGGGGGTCTATGGAGGAAGGCGGCCGCGCCGTGCGTCGCCGAGGTGCGCATTCCAAACAAACCGCACGCCAAACTCAAAGACTCACAGGGGGACTGATTCCGGGAGTCGTCGCTCTGTCTCTCTCGCACCTAGCCGGACGCCCCGCGAGTGCGAGAGAGACAGAGCGACGACTCCCGGAATGAGTCTGCAGACGCGCACACAAGGCGCAGCGCCTCGCGGGACTTTAGGCCGTTTACTGTAAACAATGCGAGTGCCGCCTCATGACAGCGGCGCGACAAGGCAGCATCGCCGATGTACAATGGGGGTGCCGGCACACTGGCGGTGCTGGCGGTGCCCACGCCGAGATGACTCCCATAAAGCTGGAAGGAAGGGCGGGGGCCGCGGCGATTCCGCAACGCCCGTCTCTCTCGCACTCGCGGGGCGTCCCGCTCGGCGCGGGGGTGCGAGGGAGACAGAGAGCCTGCTTGATATGCCGCCGGGCCGCGGCCACCGCGGCGACTCAGCTGCCAGCAGCGGACACTCTCGTCGCCAATTGGAAGTGACAGTCCGAGAAAACAAGGAGCCAGGCGAGCCAGTTCGGCCGCCGCACAGTGGGTCTCTGGCAGCCTTTACCAATTCAGAAATGTTCCACCGATCAGCCACCGGCTGGCCGCCAGCAGGTGAACGCCGGGAGTCAGTCTGAGGAACTGGCGGGTCCACTGCGGGGACAGCGGACACGCGTCCGACCTGGCGTGTCCTCCGACGCGCACCCCGCGGCCCGCGGAGGACGATGCATTGAAGCATTCAGGCGCGGCGCGTTGACGTAGGACTTTTACTTTCCGGGCGAACCGGTCTGCCCCGCGCAGCGCCGCGCCGCGCGCCATGACATCATCGCGGTCCTGGGCCAAGGTCGGGCGGGGCGGCCGCGCCGCGCGCCGCCACTCCCTGCTGGAGGAGGAGACGGCCAGGAAGCAGACGGAGCAGGCCTCGGATGCACGGGGGGACGGGCCTAAACCGCGTCACGCAGCGCCTCCACCGCGGCGAAGGACGCGTTTTCGGGCGCGGCTCGCCACGGCCCGGCGCGGCACGGCGCGGAGGGCGTTTCGCTCTGTGGGTCACGAACCCAGCAGACCGACTCCGAGAGTCGTTTTCATCGCTCTGTCTCCCTCGCGCTCATGGTGCGGCCCGTACAGGTGCGAGAGAGACAGAGCGACTTCAGGCCGACCACAGTGCGGGCGGCTCTTTGGCGCGCCGCCGGGAATGCACTCACAGCGGAGCCACGCCGCTGCAGCGGTGAAGTGAAACAATACTGTCCAGGACCGCCATCGCCAGAAAGCATCGCAGGAATTTCGCTTTTCGGGAGTTGTAAAACCTCTACCGCCTCAGTGGATCGCAGTGCCGCGGTGTCCCCTTGCATCACAAACTATGGCTCTAGTGAGGACCCCTCTGTCCGTCTGTCTGTCTCCCTGGCCTCCTTTTTCACTCGCTCGCGTCCTCGACGGAACTGCATCCAAAATGGGGGCAGGCCAGCGGGGACGGCCGGCGGGCGGCGGCGGCGAGGGCCGAAACGAAATTAACATGCAAGCCAATCAACGCCATTCCAATATCGTTATAGCACACACACACACACACACACACACACACACACACACACACAGAGAGACAGTGGCAAGCCGTCAACAGCGAGACGAACTGCAGCGGCAGTGGGACTGCCGCAAGTCTTTTCGATAATAAAAGCGTGAGTCACTTTCTATTTCCGGAGACTCTCTTGCAAACGACGACTATGCATGCATCCCGCGAGGCAGTAAATCCCTGCAGCGACAAACACACACACACACACACTCAGAGTGACCGCATCGCCGGGGTGTCACCCGACTGGGACAAGGTTATCGCAGTGGCGCGGCGCTTCTTGTCCGACCTCAAACGACACAAAACACGCCGCCATGTTGTCCCCCCCCTAAAGGCCCAAAAGGACAGTTATCACGAACAAAACGCGGCGTTACGACGACGACGCGCCACAAAGAGTTCCCATGCCGATGTGTGGCGCAATCCCAAGTCATAAAAAAATTTGTCCCGTTTGTTATTTTTTTTTTCCTTTTTAGTTTTGCTTTGCACGACACTGGGACGCGGACGGAGTGGCGACGAGGATGCGCACATTCGCCAAAGTCTCGCCTCTCTGCGAGTGTGCTTCTGCGTTGTGTGTGTGTGTGTGTGTGTGTGTGTGTGTGTGTGTGAGTGCGAGGCGGCGCGAGTGAGCACTGTTCACCACAACGCCCACGGTGAGCAGCAGCAGGAAGGCACGGGTAAAACCGCACTGCACTGTGCGGCGTGCCACGTTGCGCTGCGCTGGGCTCCTCAGGTGTGCCGCGCCAATTTCAATATGAAAGAACGCGCAGAGGAGCCCCTGACCTTTGCGACGACACAGACACGTAAGTCATACATTGCGATACGGCACAGCGGCGCCGCCGCTTGGCTTCTGCAAACGACCGCCACAAGAGGCGAGCCCTGCGCGCGCGAAACTCAATCCAAGCAGACGGCCAGTAACTAGGAAGGAGTTTGTTTTCGCTGGCGCGCGCGCGCACACACACACACACACACACTCCAACACGTCGGCCGAAATAGCCTCGGAGTCTAGCAGTGAGTACTGACTGGCCGGGTGTGCAGGCGGCAGGAATGGTGACCAGCAGGCCGGTTCCAAACTGTGCGCTTTCGACGCCCCGTCTCTCTCGCGCTCACGGGGCGCCCCACACGGGTGCGAGAGAGCCAGAGAGGCCTTGAGAAAGGTACCTCTCCACCAGGAAGCGACCCCGCCCTTTCCAAATTACACGTTTGCACCTCCTCGGCGCCGCGCGCGACCGCCGCCGTCCCGCACAGCGCTCCAAACTAGACGCGAGATATCGATCTATCGAAGACACCTGCTGCCCGACACATGTCAATTAGACGGCATATCGACACCATCGCCGCCGGCCGTGACGAGGCGCACCCTCCCGTCTCTCTCGCACACACGGAGCGGTCCGTCGGGGTGCGAGAGAGACAGAGTGACAGGTTAGTCCTGGCTGGGTTCAGATCGCACCCGCGCGATAAGCTGGGTTACAAAGCGAAACTTTAACCTCCCGCCGGGCGCGCCTCTGGTTCCTCGAACCGAGATCGGCAGGTCAAGCTCGCGGCGACGGCAACGCGCTGTACACGGTAAAAAACGGTACTTGGTGAAGCAGTGCTGCAGGACGGCCGGCTGCCAGCCAAGGAAACAGACGCACTATTGTACAGTGTGGTGGGCCCGCGGCGGACAAGACAAGAAGCACATGGGCCTCTCGGGGGAGATTCGGGCGTACGCGCCGAGTGCTTCCGGCCGGCGTGGCGAGCATCACGGGCTGGGCGGCGTGCGAGTCCTCCACGCGCACCGAGGCCAGTACAGTGGATTTGCCAGAAGACCGGTGGAGGCGGCCAAAACTCAAGACGCGTTTTGAGCTCCAGAGTCGCTAAACAGGACTCAAACTGAACGTGTGACCCCGCCAATGGATTGCTCTTCGAACGAGGAATCCAGTGGTGGGGTCACACGTTCGGTTTGAGCCCTATTTAGCGACTCTAGAGATCAAAACGCGTGTGGAGTTTTGGCCGCCTCCACTGGTCTTCTGGCCCACTGTGCCACGACCGTGCGTCACGGGATCCTGCGGATTCGGCGACGCCAGTAGTTGTTCTGGGTAGGGCCGGCCGGCCGGGCGTGGCGCGGCTCGCTCTGTGTTTGCGGCGCTACTTCGGCATGTAAGCAAAAACCGCCGCCGCCGAAACCCGCGCACAGGACTAGGCATAGCGAGAAACAAACAAAAACTAAAGACGGGAGTGTGCGTTGGCGCGTGCTGCCGACGGGACGGATGAGTCCCACAGTGGCGCCTCGGTGACAAAACTATTTCGCATTCACGCCGCGTGTCGTCTCCTCACTCGCAAGTACGGGACGCACCCCGATGAAAAGGCCAGCCAATGAAAAACGCTGCTCGCCCACAGACAGACAGACAGACAGACAGACAGACAGACAGACAGACAGACAGACAGACGGACGGACAGACCGTTAAGTTACCGCTTAACTGTGTTTACTTTTGAGGCGGGATTTAAATTTACAGAACGGGGTTAATGCAGTTAAGACGGTTAGAACAGTGGTTCTCAACCTTAGGGTCGCGACCCCAAGTGGGGTCGCGAAAAAATTTTAAGGGGTCGCGGCGAGGTAGCTGGGGTCGTGTTTTGGGCCGATTTTAAGCAGCCACTGCGTCTGATCCGAGGCGGGCATTTTGCTCCCTCAACGGGCAATTGGTCTTTGGACCTTCCTTTAGCATGCCTCTGTTACGGAGTGCGATTATCAGTCTTAGTTTGGGAGCAGTATTGTCTCAAAGTTGGCCAAAACGCTCAGAAATGTCTTTAAAAAATCATGTTTTGGGCCGATTTTAAGCAGCCACTGCGTCTGATCCGAGGCGGGCATTTTGCTCCCTCAACGGGCAATTGGTCTTTGGACCTTCCTTTAGCATGCCTTTGTTACGGAGTGCGATTATCAGTCTTAGTTTGGGAGCAGTATTGTCTCAAAGTTGGCCAAAACGCTCAGAAATGTCTTTAAAAAATCATGTTTTGGGTCGATTTTAAGCAGCCACTGCGTCTGATCCAAGGCGGGCATTTTGCTCCCTCAACGGGCAATTGGTCTTTGGACCTTCTTTTAGCATGCCTTTGTTACGGAGTGTGATTATCAGTCTTAGTTTGGGAGCAGTATTGTCTCAAAGTTGGCCGAAACGCTCAGAAATGTCTTTGAAAAATCGTTGTGCCTGTTTTGGTCAACTTTGAGACAATACTGCTCCCAAACTAAGACTGATAATCGCATTCCGTAACAGAGGCATGCTAAAGGAAGGTCCAAGGAACAATTGCCCGTTGAGGGAGCAAAATGCCCGCCTTGAATCAGACGCAGTGGCTGCTTAAAATCGACCCAAAACATGATTTTTTAAAGACATTTCTGAGCGTTTTGGCCAACTTTGAGACAATACTGCTCCCAAACTAAGACTGATAATCGCACTCCGTAACAGAGGCATGCTAAAGGAAGGTCCAAAGACCAATTGGCCATTGAGGGAGCAAAATGCCCGCCTTGGATCAGACGCAGTGGCTGCTTAAAATCGACCCAAAACATGATTTTTTAAAGACATTTCTGAGCGTTTTGGCCAACTTTGAGACAATACTGCTCCCAAACTAAGACTGATAATCGCATTCCGTAACAGAGGCATGCTAAAGAAAGGTCCAAGGAACAATTGCCCGTTGAGGGAGCAAAATGCCCGCCTTGGATCAGACGCAGTGGCTGCTTAAAATCGACCCAAAACATGATTTTTTAAAGACATTTCTGAGCGTTTTGGCCAACTTTGAGACAATACTGCTCCCAAACTAAGACTGATAATCGCACTCCGTAACAGAGGCATGCTAAAGGAAGGTCCAAAGACCAATTGCCCGTTGAGGGAGCAAAATGCCCGCCTCGGATCAGACGCAGTGGCATGCTAAAGGAGGGGTCCCGTGGGGTCGCGAAACTTTTCCTGGGGGTCGCGGAAATTTTTGGCTACAAATTTGGGGTCGCGAGCCGAGAAAGGTTGAGAACCGCTGGGTTAGAAGGACAGCCAGGCGTCGACGTGGACTCCACTCGCCCCCTGCGGCTTGCACTCGGCGCCACGACGCGCCCGTAAAGTGCGTGAAATGCGCGCCGAGTGCAGTGGGTACCCCCCCCCCCCCGGGTCCGTGTCAAGGACGCCGTCAGTGACCACCCAGGCGGCGGCGGTGCGTCGCGCGGGGAGCCAACGACGTCGTCGTCACATCACATTACTTCCTCGTGCATTCCTGACCGCACCTATTCTTAAGCGCGCCGCGGCGCTCGGCCATATCGAAGGCCTCCATCAAGGCAAAGTTGAAAATCCCTCTCCGCGCGCCGCGAGGAGGAACCAGATCGGCGACTCGCCGCGGTCCGCAGGCCGAACTGTCTCTCTCGCACTCCAGCGGTACGCCGGGTGAGTGCGAGAGAGACAGAGCGACCCGCTGGTCCAGATAAGACGCGGCACGACATCGCCCCGGATCGCGCTGGATAATTACAGCCGCCTAAACGGCCCGCACTGACGAAATCTTTAACGCCCCGCCGGGGCGGCATCGGGGCGGCATCGCGGCGGCGTGTCCGACCCGTTCTCCTTGGGGCTCCTCGCGGCCGCGCGCCACTGCCCAAAGTTTATGACACTTGAGCCGCGCCGCGCATCGCCGGGAAAAACAGACGAAACACACAAAACTTGAACGCCACCGGCGCTGGCCTCACCGCCGCGGACAAACACAGCACGGTGCGCCGTCGCCAGCAGCTGCAGGCGATGCTGGGCGCCACGCTCTACGCGCCGCGCTCCCCCGCTGCTGCCGGGGCCGGCGGCTGACGAGGCAAAAATGTCCAAAGTATTTCCGTGCGTTCTCGTTGGCTCTAGTTCGGGACCGTGCCACGCCTGCCGCTGCGGTTTTCAAAAGTTTACGAGCGGCGAGGAGCGCGGCGCGGCGCGGCAAGGCACGGCACGGCACGGTAGCCACGCCGTATAACGCCGCGCCACGCCGCGCCAGCCTTCGACGGCGAGGCGGCAAGGACCGGCGGCCTTCGCCGTGCTCAATGAGAGCGGCACTGGCGAGGCACTGCTGCCCCAAAATTACCGGGCCACAAGGACGACGGCAGGAACGATCCGCCAGCATCAAGGAGAGAGAGAGAGAGAGAGAGAGGGGGGAGAGGGGGAGCAGAAAAATAACTGCAACACACACCGGCCCGGCCTGCATGGGAAACGACGACTCTGTTTTTACGTCTCATGTTCGTTCGTTAGCATTAAAGCGACTCGCAACAGTGTCTTCGGCGAGAGGTGGCGGAGGCGTGTCTGCGTCGCCCGCCTGTAAAACAAGCGAAAAGACACGACGGGCGCACCGGCGGATACGTAAAAGCTTCGCCTTTTCGACAAAGCGAAAAGACTGATGCGCCAGAGCCTGTGCGCGACATCCGTTTCGCCCGCCGTCACAGAGGACTCCGTCTATTTCGGTGTTCGGCAGCGGATAGAGCGGAAAAGGGGGCGGGGGTGGGGGAGGGGGGGGGGCGAGTAGCTGCAGCCAATTCGATCCCAATCTAAGTCATTCCCGCATCAAACTCGGCCAGGACAGTGCGGGCCGTAGGAATAGGGGGGGGGGGGCACCCCGGACTGCAGCAGGCCTCATGGAACGTCTTCCAACCACACCAACGTCCTCCCCAAGCACACAGCCCGTGCATTGTGGCAAAGCAAACCTAACTAGCGACGTACACACACACACACACACACACACACACACACACACACACACACACACACAGACGTCCTCGCAAGGCCGTGTGTACTGCACCCCTCCCCGGTGCCAAATCGATGCGCAAACTTGATCCCCTCGTCGCCCTGCATCGGCCTGCACGCGGCTTATCAATCGACGCTGCGAAGGTCGCAGTCGCGACAGCCGGGAAAACAGAAAGGGCCCCGGGTTCGACTCCCGCCACCGCGCAATTTTATCCATAATTTTTTTTGTGTGTGTTTTTTTAGGATCGTGTTGAAAGAATATTTTGATATTTGTTTTTTGTTTATATATTTTTTATATAAGTAATAAGCAATGATATACACGCCCCCGGTCTACCACTTGAAGACGTCCGTTAGGCCCGGCCGGCCACAGAGTCACAGGCCCGGCATGGCCATGGCTCCCGTTATGCAACGTCCCATCACGTCCAGGCTCGGACATCCGCCACTATCGCCTCCATTACTACGTGCACACTGCTAGACTTTACGGCGGTGTCAGCAGCGGCTTCTGTAAAGGTTATCTGTAAAGGCGGTCTGTCAACGCACCATCGCCAAAGTATGGTGTCGCGAATGGACTCAACGGGCAGCGGGTTCTTCGAGAAAAGAAATGATGTCATTCGACCCTGCCTGCTTCCATGTTCACCACATTTTTTCGGAGGATTTGATGATGACAGTGTAACCCGCGTGCAGGTCCGCCGAGCCGAGGCACTGCGAAATAATTCGCGTCCGGTGTCGCCGCGCCGCCCACAGCGCCTTCCTCAACGACGCCCTGCAGAGTCGCCCGTCGTCGCTCCGTCTCCCTCGCACTCGTGGGGCGTTCCGTGCGGGTGCGAGAGAGACAGAGCGACGACTACCGGCATCGGGCTGCTGCCTTAAGGGCGGCGGCGGGGCGTGTGGGCGCCACCGTGCATCATCAATGGGGGCTGATTTGCAGTGTGGGCGCGCGTACCTGCGAGGCGTTGCGTCTGTGTGCGTGACTGTGGCTTCGTAACTGCTGACTGGTAGGTGCACTGCCCTGCCCGCCAGGTTCCCCGCGGCCCCAGCGCCCCAGGGCACCAGGCCCCGGGGTGCACTCTGCCGGTCCGCCCACGCGCATCAAAACAACCGGCACGCCAGTGGTGTGACTGACAGCCGCTTCACTTCGAGCTATTGCAACTTTTCATTAAGTTTCTCTCTGTCCGTCTCTGTCTAGCTCTCCAGCCGGACGAGGAGAGGAAACAAGCAACGGTTGGTTAATCACACTAGTAAACTAAGACGACACAGTTTCCGCATTTATTTCGGCGCGACGTCAACAGTGTCTTGTGTGTGTGTGTGTGTGTGTGTGTGTGTGTGTGGTGTGTGTGCGTGCCAAGCAGCCACGGCTCTTTAAAGCCGCTGGCTCTACACGGCGAGACTCCTTGACGGTGACTGCCTTGGCCTTCTACGCCGCACCGCGGTGCGCCCCGCCGTGCCACGCCGTGCCACGCCGTGCCACGCCACGCCCCGCAGCGCCGTGTCCGAGGAGGCCGACGGGAACGTCAACAAACGACGACGTTCGCGGACGAGCCAACCCCTCCAGTCAAATAAATACCCGGTGAATGAATAAATGAATGAATGAATGAATGAATGAATGAATGAATGAATGAATGAATGAATGAATGAATGAATGAATGAATGAATGAATGGCTCCAGACACATTTTTGCGACACAACGCCTTGCATTCATTCAACACCTACGCGCGTCCCTTCCGTCGCGATACTCGTCTGCGATACGCCGGCTCGGCTCGGCTCGGCCCGGCTCGGCTCGGCTCGGACAGCGGGTCAGCCGGCCACGCCCTGCGCGACACGCCGCGACACGGCGTGGTTGTCGCACGCAACACAACTCATCCTTAAGGGCGGCCGAGCAACTGATTTCCTGCTGTGATAAAACGCTGATAGTGGACCAACACAAAGCGCACTATCGCCTCCAATCGGGCCTCGAAAACGAACAGACATTCGGCGAAGGCGGCGGCGAACGCAAAGTAGTACTGTGCACTCGGTACACTCCTGCTGGCTTCAGAGCAGAAAATCATTTCCATCCCGAATTTCAGCGCGAAATACTTTTTTCCGCCATTAGTGACTCTCCCACGCGGTCGCGAAATAAAACAAGCATTGGGGTGATTAGCAGGACACTGCCAGCAAGACAGACAGACACACAGACATAATCCATCAAGCGATGACAGCACGCGGAGGATTAGTGAACCTCGGCAAAAAAGGACCGCGCCTCCGTTTGAACGATAAGACGACCAGTGTGGTGGCGGCCGCGCGTCTCGCGAGGCGTGGTCTTCTTTCGCGGATGCAAATACGAGGGGAATACGGGTGGAAAATCCACGCCGCTGTTCCCACGGGCAAGTCGCCAAACAAAATAGAGAGGGATATTTTCAGGTCTACTCGCAGTGGTCGGTCATCTCGCTGCCGCCGGTAAACGTCTCATCGCCAGCTAGACGCCGACCCAGGGGGGCTGTGACAGTGTGGTGGGAAGCCGGGCCGGCCGGCGAGACAGGGGGGTGACAGGGGATGCGTCCCGTCCACCCCAACGTACCGTGATTGTGACGGGTCCCCGGCTCAGCCAACAAGTATCCGACAGAGCACACACACACACCACACTTCACTCGCGGGTCCCCCGCGGCGCGGCCCGGCGGCACGGCACGCCACAAACCGACGGGGGCGGGGGTACCAAAACACGGTCGAATATCGCTCGCGACGCCCCGAACCAAAATTTCGCAACGTAAAACCGGCCGAACGATTTGATTTGTACAAACGAAAAGGGAATATCGCGCGCGGTTTTATTCCAACACGACGAAACCGAAAAGACTAAAAACGGATTCCAACTTTTGGCACTTTGATGCGGCGCGCGCGTCGTAGTTTCCGGGGGCGTCGCGGCGTCGCGGCGTCGCGTGGCGTTGGAAGCCCCTTCGGTGACGCGATGGACGCGATCCGCGTGGGGCCCAGTCGGCAACTGGCTGCTAGTCTGCTCCTCCTGCCTGCAGCGCGCCGCGCCGCGCGCCGGCCGCAGCGGACCGAGGCCCCCCTCCCCTCCCCCCCCCCCGCCGCCCCGCGCCGGCCCGGCCCAGCCGCCTCCATGCCCCGCGTTCCGCTGGCCGAAGCCGGCACCGCCAGCACCGCGCCGGCACGCGGCACAGTGGACCAGAAGGCCGGCGCAAGCGGTCAAAATCCTGGACGCGGTTTGAGCTCCAGATTCGTCAAATGGGACTCAAACCTGACGTGTGATCCCACCAATGGATTGCTCTCCGAACGAGGAATCCATTGGTGGGGTCACACGTTCGGTTCCGAGTCCTGTTTAGCGACTCTGGAGCTCAAAACGCGTCTACAGTTTTGGCCACCTCCGCCGGTCTTCTGGCCCACTGTGGCTTTCGTCCTTCGCCGCCTTGCCGCCGCCCTCGACAAAATCACTGCCGCCGACACGTGGCCGATGCCCCGCGGACTGGCCGCGAGTCAATAGAGTCGAGGAGAATAGACGGACTGGGAGAGACGCGGATAATAAATGGCGCGACGCCGCGCCGCGCGCTCCGGCCGGCCGGGCTGCAGACTCATTCCGAGAGCCGTTCTCGAGAGAGAGGTTCTCGAGAGAGAGAGAGAGAGAGAGAGAGAGAGAGAGAGAGAGAGAGAGAGAGAGAGAGAGAGAGAGAGAGAGAGAGAGAGAGAGAGACTGGGGTTGACTGCCTCCCCTGCAGGGCTCGCCAAGGACGCGTGGAGCACGCAGCCCGTCCGGTGGGGCGCACCTGCGATCCCGTGGCCACCGCGTCCCTCGCCGCCGGGCCGAACGCCCAAGGACACGCCGCTCCAGCTACCCAGCGCGGCCGTCCAGTGCGGCTCCAGCAGGCCCGATGGAGACTCCAGCAACAAGGGGCCCCGCCTCTGCCCGCGCCGAGGAGGGGGCGGGGCGGGACACAGCTTGGAGTGAAGCTTGGAGAAGCTTGGAGCAGAGCGGAACAACGCGCCCCGCAACTCGGGAAGGGCGCCTGCGAAGTGTAGGGTAGGCAAGCCCGCAACGCAGGCACGCTCGGCGGGGCAGTCCACCTGCAGGCGGTCCGTGCCGCCTGCGAAGTGTCGGGTAGGCAAGCCCGCAACGCAGCCACGCTCGGCGGGGCGGCCCAGCCCGCACTCTGCAGGCGCTGACGGCGCCGACGTGCCGCCGCACTTTTCTCCCCACCAGAGCGCACCGCCACGGCACGGCGTCGCCTCGGCGTCGCCGCGTGGCGTGCATGGACGCTTGGCGCCGCGACGCCGCGACGCCGCGACGCCCACGACGCGTCATACCGCGCCACGCCGTTTGGAATGCAACACAGATCGGAACAAATTGCACCGCGCGAGGCGGGCCGTCCGTCCGTCCGTCCGTCTGTCTGTCTGCCTCCGTCCGTCAGCACCATCACCGGGCACACTGTGGGTACCGCGGCGCTCACACAGTGGGCCAGAAGACCACGTACAGTCACGCTGAAGGCGTCGCCGCGCGCTTCCAGAGACACCAGACGGCAGTCCGAGCCCAATTCCCTTGCATCAAGAGCAACTTCACGTCAGTCAAGCGGGCTATATGTGCGGAACGGGGCTTCCTTCATGGAGCTTACATTCAACGAACAAATCCCCCCACCCGACATGTCTCTCTCTCTCTCTCTCACACACACACACACACACACACACACACACACACACACACACACAGAGAGAGAGAGAGTGGAGAACCATTTACTTCGGAGGCAGTGTGACCCGTCCTGCATGAACATCAACCAGAGCGAGCAGTGAGTGGTTTTCGGCGTAGAGTCGCCGCCGCGCTGCGCCACGCCGCCGTGGCGAGGCGAGCCAGGCAGCCTAGTGCCTGGCCGAACGGCCGGCCGGCCGGTCCGCGGCGACCGGTGATGTCATACACTGTTTTAGCGGCTGGAGGCGGGGAGGAGGTGGCGGCCAGTGGCGGCGGCACGGACCGGGCCAGCCCGCCTCTGGCCCGCCTTGCCCGCCCGCCGACGACGGCCTCAGAGCCGCCGAGACGCCCGTCGCCCCGCCCTTATAACGCCGCCGTTGCCCTCGGTTTATCTAAGAAACTGCTGCGGCGCCACACTTAAAAAATTAAAAACACACCGAAATGTGTCGTTTTGGCGTGTACCGCCGCCAGAACGGCGGCCCCACGGCGGGTATCTATGCGTGACCCAGTTGTTTGAGGCAGCCCACCGCGGCACCGCGTTTTGTCCGCGTTCCACACCCACAAATGCATGTGCATTCCGAATGCGGGCGAAGGGGGAGAGGGGGAGGGGAACTTCCGGTGGGTGTCCGCGTTCGAAAACACATCCAGCGGCGGCGCCTTGGTGTCCGCGTCTAGAAGTTTGGCCACCTGCGCCGCTCTTCTGGCCCACTGTGCCGCGGCCGGCAGGTCGGACCACAAGCCTTCCACTACGTATGGGCGTCGGGAAATTGAGATTAATGAACCTCGGGCCGGCCGCGGAGCTCCGTCTCTCTCGCACCCCTACGGGACGCCCCGTGAGAGCGAGGAGGACAGAGCCACTCTCCCGGCCCATCGGGAACCTGCCGCGCCGAATCGGAGGCTCGGCCCCTTGCAAGCTTTGCAGTGGTGTGACACGGCCCGAACGACGACGCCGAGGCGCGCGGCCTTGCGCGCCCAGAGGACGCCTGGGTGCATGCAGCCTGGCCTGCCAGCATGGCCGCGGAGGGGGGAGGGGGAGGGACGTCGCCTCAACTCTGACCTCTGTCGAACGAATACGGTGATCTCAGCGCGCAGGACCGGGCAGCAGGGCCGTCCACTAACCCGCACTGCACTCCGTAAAAAACACACACACAAAAAAAAACTTAAACGTGTTTTTTTCTCCCCTCAACCAACGTCTTTCTTCGGGGCGACTATGTATAGCGCCGCCGCTACGCCCTGCACTCCATAATGGCGCCCGAAGCCCGAAAACTGAATGGCTCTTTCTCCGCTGCTCTGTCTCTCTCGCACCGAGACGGGACGCCCCACGAGTGCGAGAGAGACAGAGCGAGGCGGCGCGAGGCAGGTGCAGTGTTCCGGCCCACCGCTTCCTTCTGCTTTCGACCGGCAGGCGGCGCCACGTCGCTCCAATTCCGCGACACAACGCCGTGACCTGTGGCCTGGCCTCTCCGAGCCGCTCTGTCTCTCTCGCACCCATACGGCACGCCCCACGAGTGCGAGAGAGACAGAGCGAGCGCTGTCCGGATCGCCACGCGCATGGACGACACACCAATAAATATTATTTCCCGCCAAGGACGCGGCTTGAGAGCCTCGAGTACTCGCCGCTCGTCCAATGGGGCGCCACCGTCGCAGCGCCGCGCGGACGTCACCCTGCAGACTGATTCCGAGTCATTTTCGTCGCTCCGTCTCTCTCGCACCTGTAGGGGACGCCCCACGAGTGCGAGAGGGACGGAGACTCTCGGCATCAGCGTGCTGACTTGTCACAACGCGTACACGTGGCGGGGCCGACGAACTCGGTGTACACTAACTTCTTCGCCAAGCGTCCACCTCTTGTTTTTGTTTTTGTTTATGTTTCATCCTCGCGCGCCCATTTGACGGTTCGCGCTTTTTGTTGTTGAAAGTCGTGCCGCACGGCGAATCGAATGCCACTTACTCGCGGACGATAGAAAGGAGAGAGAGAGAGAGAGAGAGAGAGAGAGAGAGAGAGAGAGAGAGAGAGAGAGAGAGAGAGAGAGAGAGAGAGAGAGAGAGAGAGAGAGAGAGAGAGAGAGAGAGAGAGAGAGAGAGAGATGCACGATGCACGTCCGGTTGCTGGGCCGATAGCACCCCGCGCTTCGCCCCGAATGGCTGCACAGCGTGACAGTTTTTCTTTAATATATATTCAGAGATAAGGGCGACGTACCGGCCGATCCAACAACCCCGTACTATCGCGAGCCGCCAGATACCGCGGGCAAAAAAGATGCTCACCCGTCTGTCCCTACCCCAGACCAGGCAAGCGGCAAGCGGGTGAGACGCCGCTGCCAATTTTATAGTTCCGCGAAAGAAAAACAATCCAACATGACACCTCTCTGATTCAGGCAGGCGCGCTCATGCCCGAGGTAGGACCGGCGGCACGCTTCGTGACGAAAGCGAGCCGCTTATAGACGCCACGCAGTGGCCAACCATTTCCTCTCCTCCAGAAAGCCAGGCTCGAGGCTCGGCCAAGCCGCAAGTTCGCGGCGCGCGCCGCCGGGACCCCCCGCGCGAGAGTGCGCAGCACACTGCATCCTCGGACCGGCCGGCTGTTGCTGCATCGCCGACGTGCAAGATTGATTCATGCGACAAGCGCTCCTCTCCCCCCCCCCCTTCCCCCCTCCCCGGTCACGATCGGCACAAATCAGCATCCTCGTTGGGGCCTAATGGTGCGAGCCGCAGCCACCACCACGGCGCACCACGCCCACAGCTTGCTCGGCGTGCACGCCGGGCACCCGGTCGACGAGTCACACGGGTGCATCCAGCGAGCGTGGCGAGCGTGGGGCACGGCGGCGCACGGCGTGGCCACACCTCGGTGCACCAGCCATCACCGCGGTGGGCTCACTCACTCTCCCTCCCTCCCTCTCTCTCCCTCACTTACTCACTCACACACACAATCGCCGTGTGCAAAGTGCGACCAACCCGCGGTAATTCATAATTGTACAGCAATTACTACACCGGCAAGGAATCTGACGGCAAAGTGCCGCGCGGCGTCCGCGCCGTCACCTCTCCGTCGTCTGCTGCTCCGTCTTCTCGCCGCCACCCATGAGCGTGACACGTCGCGGGAAAAGAGGGGGGGGGGCAATCCGATCGCCAACCACGCACGCGCCAGTTAATGAAAAGAAGAAGAAAGCAGTGAGTCAAGTGGCGCCCCTCCCCCCGAAAAAAAGAGCCTGGTGCAGTGTCCGCACTCCGATTACCAAAAAGTGCTTCGCCGCTGTCTCCCTCGCTCCCAACAGGGGGCCCCACGCAGGGCAAGCAGGGCCGGGGCGGGGCCCACACCGGCGAGGGGCGGCGATAAGGGCATCACGCGGGCAGCACGGCGACGAGCACGTCCCCGACCAGCGCGCGGCCTCGGCCACGGCGGCCACGGCCTTGGTGACCTCCGCGTGCTCGGCGAGCACCCATTAGGCGGCCTCGCGAAAACACCGCGACATGTCCGCCGTCGACAGGCCTTCCGGGACCTGCCCCCGAGCCGGGGCACCGCGGGGAGCCCCATGAGTGCGACAGAGAGACAGACAGGCCTCGGTGTGATGCTGGCGTTGGCCGTCGCCACGCCGCGGCGCCGCGGCCACAACAACGGTCCGGCCGCACCCCGGCGTGTCCCGGCCGCACGCGCCGTCCTGGTCGCGGCGCATCGATATTTATAGTCGCATTCCGTGGCAGCCTTCGATAGCTCGACCACATCACCGCCGCCATCATCATCGACGTCGTCGACGTCGTCGTCGTCGTCCTGGTGCTCGTGGCGGTCGACGTCGTCGTCTTGTTTTCGACGGTCACCATGCCGTCGTCCCACTCCGCGTGCGCATTGCCCCGGGCCGCGCGCGATTAGCCGCCATTACGCCTAACAACAACAACAACAACAACAACAACAACAACAACAAAACAATCCGGTCCGGCCACAGGAGGCGGAGGCGGGCCGCCGGAGAGAGATTATCCGCGACAGTCTACCTTTCGTCACCCGATATTCCGATCGAGCGGTGCCTGTGCAATTAGACTCGTCAATAATGCCTCCTTGTTGTTGTTGTTGTTGTTGTTGTTGTTGTTGTGCAACGCGCGTCCGTCGTCGTCCTTCCCTCAAAAAGCGGGCCAATACCGCCGGCATCACATCATCACGACATTCATGCGTTTAATCATCATCTTCTTCGCCGCGACGGCCTCCCATGTGACACCTCGCCTCTGCTCTTCGGCCTCGCGCCAACACACACACACACACACACACATCAGCGATGCCGAAGTCATTAGAACATTGATGGCTTTCGCTGCTGCTCCAGGGGGTGCATACACCCACTAATGAGACGCCTCAAGCCGAGATGCAGAAGACAACGCTCCGAAAAAAAAAAACCTTCAAGTGGTAAAGGTAGTTTCATTTGTCGGTGTATTGAAAATTTATTTTCGCCCCCGTCGGAGCGGCCGAACCCACCCAACACACGTTCGCCCGAGGAGGTGGCGATAAGTGCAAGACCGGCAAAAGTGCTCGGCAAGGCCCGGCGGCTGTGCACGTCGCTCACGGCACTGCCAAAGAAGCGCCGTCCGCGCCCACGCGCCCCGCGGCCCCGCGGCCCGGTCACTGACTTGAAGAATGTGAGCTAGGCGGGCGCGGGGCGGAGACTGGAGATGGCCACTACACTAACCCCATCGGGGAGTTGGACGCGGGGGGCTGTCCTGGGCGTGTCCTTGAGCAGACTCGCGCGCAGGCTAGACTTCACGACCCCTTGCCTGGGACGCTTCACAAGGTGCGCCAGGACAGAGGCAGGCGTGCTGGCGGACGCCAAACACGAACGTGATTCGGAGTGTAAACATGGACGGACGACGGACGGACAGACGACAGACAGACGCCATGGCCCAGTCGGCGACGCTTCGCCCCATCAAACGCGACCAATGGGGCCCTCGGTGGCACTTGAGCGGCACTGTGCGAATAAGGCCGCCACATCCGAGCCCCAAATTCTGTAACCTCACCCCTCCCAGAGCGCTGGTCACCAAGGGCGAGACGCACGGAGTGTTTCTTCTCGCCGCCCCGCCCCGCCTCGCCACGCCCCGCCCCGCCACGCTCGCGTCCCGTCGTCGAAATGACATCATTCCTCCTCTTGAACTCTCACCTCTCGCATATTTTGGTATGCGACGACGGGGACGCGACGGCACAGCGAGGCAACGCGCCGAGAGTCCCATCCATCCGTGCACTGCTTTTATTTCAACCGGACACCCGTTGTTCACCCGCACGCTTCGCACAGGACGGCCTTCGGGCGCTGCCGGCCACCTCCCGTTTTCGTTTCTCACTTTTTAGCTCGGAGGGTTATCTCGCCTCTGTCATCGGCCCCCTGGCGGCCGTGCCATGCCCGCCCGCTCGAGGATAGACCCGGGATAGGCCGAGGATAGACCGTGAGCTGCCTTCGCGGAAGACTTGCCTCTATCCGACCAGCATAGACAAGTGGAGGTGTGCCGTATGAGCACGCCGTATTGGGATGGGCAGCCGCGCGCGCACGCACGGGTGCCTTGCTCGCTAAATGTTGGTTAAAAATATTTCAGTATTCTTTTATACACTGTAAAAAGTGATCGGGATTTTACCATACAGTGGTTCGGAGAATAGTTGGACGGGCGCAGCGGGGCCCGGCTGGTCAAGTGGACGAATTGGTCGGCTGGAGTCTAGAAACTGCATGTCGAGTGGAGGGGGGCAGGGGCGCCAGGGCCAGGCCACGGCCCCACGTCACATATTGAAATTCAATGACACAGATTGGAGACCATTGTTGGTTGACGGCGAATACATTCATTACTAAACGCATCTGGAGGCATTCCGGACAAGTGTCCCCGCCGCACGTGCTGCGCATTGTTCGTCGCCACACTGGGAGAGTCGTACAGCGAAGATTCTCGATATCACGGTGAAAATCCTCTACAGTGGTGCAGCCGACTTTGTAACTTACCTTTGAAAGTTCCTCTTGCAGATATTTTGTCGAATTTCTTTGGAATTTTGGAGACAATCTCCACTTTGACACATTGGTTCAGGCTTTCATCGTAGGACATTTAGGGAGCGCCGCATTTCGATTAACTATTTTTAATTGAACTATTTTTAACGTACCGGTACATTTTGTTTACGCGGTGCGTGGGTGGTGTAACCAGGGGGCCCCGGCCGCCACTCCAACTGGCCGGCCAGCACGGCAGCCTGGCGCGGCCGCCACGCGGCGTACGCACACCAGTATCGGGCTATTTTGAGGTGCCAGTACTGGGCCAGGCGGGTGTCGGTATCCGGCAGGACGGACGCACGCGCGTCGCCGTACAGCAGAGTGATCCCGAGCAGCGACGCATCGCTCTGTCTCTCTCGCGCACCGACGGGACGGCCCGCGAGTGCGAGAGAGACAGAGCGACGGGGCCTTGAGCCGCGGGGCGCCGACGGGCATCAATCAAGGCAGTAAAGCGCCGCCGAGGCCCGCCAAGGCCTGGCCGCGTCGCGGGGGTGAGGACGACGACGCAGTGGGAGAGACCGGTGGAGGCGGTCAAAAGAAGGGACGCGTTTTGATACGTAGGACAACGCTTCAAGGCGGTGTATTTACGCCTTAATTTTACCAGTACTCGGCCTGGTGGAATGCGTTGCGTAGCCGTAAGTCCGATTCAAAATCAAACATTTTCAAACAAAAAATGAGATTTTTTTAAGATCAAAAGTTTAAAGAAAAGCTTTTGAGACAATTCGAAAACAAAATTTATTTCACTACTTCTTATGGATGGAAACTTATGGCAATAACATGAAACCGAAATGAAAAACTTGAATGAAAAGTGTTTGACCTTGCCGACGACGAACGGGACGACGCAGCATGCTGCAGCAGCGGCGGCGGCGCGCGGGAAGGCCGAGTGGCCGAGTACGTACGGAACGGGGCAGAGTGACCTGACAGTTACGTGACAACGTCGCCGCCGGCGACAGCGGCGACGCCGATCGAAAAAGCAAACCGGCTCGCCTGCTCCGCGGGATTGAGGCAACTAAACGAGCGCTTTAAATTGCATTCCGATAAAGAGATAGATGTTGTTCGCGGGGCGCGGCGGCGGCGACACAAGCAAAACATTATTGTCCCCCCAATCCTGTTTTTTTTTCCGGCCTGACGACGCCGTCAGAAAATGAGCGCTGCCTGCATCTTCAGCGCGTGATTAGTATTGATGTCGTTCTTAAGGAGGGCGGCGGTGAGGACCGCGGCAGCCTTGTCGGCGCCACTGTCAGAGCCATGCTGGCGGTGGGACGGCTCGGACACCCGCCCACGCGCGGTGCCGGCAGCATGCCTGCAGCTCCAGGGCCTCGATGACGGCGTGCACGCGAGCCCCGCATACGGCGCCGCCGCGGGCGCATCGCACTGCATCGCCGTGCTCACGGTCCTTACAGTGGCGCGTCGTTTTGGCGCGAGGCGTTTTAACTGGCGCGCCTTTCGGAGCGCCAGAGTCGTGAGTCACCATCGAGAATCCCCTGGCCCTGGCCGCCCTGCACACTGAGAGTCGTTTACGTCGCTCTGTCTCTCTCGCACTCGTGGGGCGTCCCGTGTAGGTGCGAGAGAGACAGAGCGACGAAGGCGGCTCTCGGAATCAGTCTGCTGGCCATGGCCGCATGGCTGCCTGGCTGCCCCGGCGGGGCGGCAGGGGCAAGTGACGACCCTGCCGTTCATCAAGGCGCCGCGGTGGCAGTGCTGCGACTGCCGCCACACTGCCACCACACTGCTGCGGGCGGCGCGTCCGCTGTCCACTGCCCCGGAGGCAAGCACACTGTAGAGCACACGGCGGCCGGGGGCTAATTGCCGTCTCGTTAATGGCTCGACCTGTCGCGGCGCGTAGCCGTCGTGGACACGTACGCGCGGACGCGGCGCGCGCCAGTAAGTAGCATGGCGTGTTTCGCGGCTCGCGTCGGAATGCAGTCATGTCTTCGTCGCCGCGAACGCCGCGAACACAGCCCGGCGGGGCGTGGCAGCGGCACGCGCTACGACGAGCCGGCTGCCCGATGGGTGGCCTACACTGCGGGCGCTCGCCTCGCTTCAGACGAACAGGCGGCCGGTGCTGCGGCACTCACTTGGCGTGGCGCTCCGTCAGATGCTGCAGCTTGTCCCGCAGCGCGCGCGACGCCGGCTCGCACGAGATGGACAGGAAGGCCACGATGGTGGCCGACAGCGCCACCACCTCGTCCAGCGGCGTCTGCAGCTCCTCCAGGTTGCGGATCAAGTCCTGGTGAAGAGGGAAGGGTTGTTGAGGGAAGGGCCTCTAGAGTTCTAGCCGTCTCAACCGGTATCGGTCTTCTGGCCCACTGTGGAAGGGCCGCTCGCTGGACTCACCAGCAGCGTGTTCCTGGACTCCCTGAGCTGTGTCTTGGAGCGCACCACCAGGTCCAGGTGGTGGGCGGCGTCCTCGGTGTCGCCGAGCTTGGCCTCCAGCGCGGTCCACTGCGCGTCGAACTGCTCCCACTGCTGCGCCAGGCGGGCCAGGGCCTCGCGGCGCGACTCCACGCCGCGCACCACCTCCTCCCACTCGCGGTTCACGGCGCCCACCTGCTGCTCCACGTGCTCGCGGTTGGCGGCGTCCGCGAGGCGCGTCAGCTCGCGCGCGCGCTCGTTGAGCAGGTCCACGTCGGACTGGTGGGCCGCCACGTCCTGCTGGGCGTGCGTCACCTTGTCCAGGTTGTAGTGCAGCCCGGCCAGGTTCATGACGGGCTCGTCCGTGAACTGGTACAGCTCCAGCAGCGACCGCGCCTTCTCCAGCGCGGCGCAGTAGTCGTGCCACACCTGCGCGTCCTGCTCCAGCTGCGCCTGCCGCGACTTGGCCGAGTTGAGGGTGTTCTTGAGCAGCTGCGTGAGGTGCGTCTGCTCGTTCGTCAGCTCCTCCTGCTCGGCGGCGGACAGCGACGGCCAGATCTTGTCGGCCGCCTGCTGGATGTCGTGCGACAGCAGCTCGCGCATGGCCTGCTCGCTGCCGAAGAACACCTGCGGGAAGGCTCCCAGTCAGCTCTCCGCTACACTCGACCTCCCCCGGAACTGAGTGGCTTTGCAACCCGCTCCAGTTTTTAGGGCGGCAAATCGCGCCTACTTTCAGAGCACCTTTTTCGCCTACCTTGTGCATCTCCAGGTCGGAAACGACGTTCCTGAAGTCGACGCCGTTGACGTCGCGGTCCAGGCGCGTGCGGGCCTCCTTGACCCACGCGTGCAGCTTGTCCTTGAGGGCCTGGTGCTCGCGCCGCAGCGTCGCGTTGCTCTGCAGGTAGGCGGCGCGCTCGGCCAGCTCGCCGGGGAGGGTGTTGAGCAGCATGCTGGCCTCGGAGAGGCGCTCGCGGAGCGACCCGGGCAGCGCGTCCTCGGGGCGGGCCGCGTCCATCACGCCGCGCACCTCGTCCAGGTGCGCCATCACGCTCGCGGACAGCTCCTGCGTGCCAGAGAGGGATGCTCAGTGAATACCGGCGCCGGGTTATGGTTGTCGTTGGAGAGTTTGGCGCGTACCTGGTGGCTGGCGAGCTGCGCGTCGACGCTGGCGGGGTCCCTCGCCAGCAGCGGCCTGGACTTGACCTGGGCCTCGTGGCCGTGGAGCCAGGCCAGGGCGGCGCCCAGCTGCGCGGCCAGGTGCTTGTGCTTGGCGGCGGCCTGCTCGAGCTGCTCGCGGGCCGCGTCCACGGCGCGCCGCAGCCCCAGCAGCTGGTTCTTGAGGCTCTGCAGCTGCTCCGTCACTGAGTTGCGGTCCGCCGCCGAGCCCTCGCTCGCGATCTGCTGGCCCTTGTCCGCGGCCGACGCGAGCAGCGCCTCACACTCCTGGATCTTCTCGATGACCTGCGTGCAAGTTCCCCTTTCAGTACGACACTGGTGAAAATATTCGGAAATTCGCGGATAACTTGCAGGGCCCAAAAACTGCCTTTGATCTAACAGTGGAGCTTCCCCTGCCACGTGACACGACGAGACAACGTTGGCACTCACGTCGTGGTAGCGTTTGATCTTCTCCTCGCTGGGCTGCCCCGACGCCTCGATGTCCCGCACCACGCCCGTGTAGGTGAGGATGAAGGTGGAGATCTCGGTGATGAGGGCGATGAACTGCTCGCGGAGCAGCAGCAGCTTGCGCAGCCGGTCGATCTGCGCCTCGATGGCGGCGATCAGGTCGTCCTGCTCCTGGACGATGGCCTGCAGCTCGCCGATGTTGCCCGCCGCCAGCCCGCTCAGCGAGGACCGGTGGTCCTTGAGGTCCGACAGCAGCCTCTGCTCACACAGACAGGGGGGTGAACGCGACCGCCCTCGCGCCCCACAACCACGCACCACGACCAGGCCCTGGCCGGCCCACTACAGGGTCTCCAGGGACTCGGGGACAACATGGGGTGCAGGAGCCTTCACAACGGGCGGGCATGCCGACGTCCAGTCAAACTGTCATGCCCCTTGTTAGCGAAATCGCACAACGGTTAAAGGGCTCAAAAGAGAGGTTCAGAAAAGGGTCAAGGGACATGGCTTAAATTTACCGGTTCCACTTTCTAATTTTGTTTTTCTCCTTAACAAAGTGGGCTTAGGGAAATGACTTAAAAGTGAAGACTCCTGGGTGAAAAACTTCAAATGCAAAATGAGGAATGCAGTCAGAAAGATGATTCACTAAAATTGCAGTGGTTGAATTTTGGTGAATCTAGGTTTGGTTCAAAATGTTTGGCACAATATGAGTCATATGCGCTAATATATAAGGATTGTTTTACAAAAGTTAAGTGACAAAAATAGGTGTTTTAATCTGGTTGAAAATTTTGGCATGTTAGAGGGCAGTGCAAATGGGGTTTGGCAAAATACTGACAAATGGGACTCCTGACTAGAATTTTAAAAAAAGAAAACAGCCTTGTCTCGGTTGTTTGGCATTGAGTCTACAAGATACAAGGTTAGACGGAATGGAGTTAAAAGTCATGAAGACTGGTAAAGTCCTACATGGTTTCTCCTTCAGACAATTAGTGCCTCATGACACTACATTTCAAACAAGAAAGCCTATGAGATGAGTTTCATGATCAAAAAAAGCACACAGGGATGATTTTCTAACGCATCTACAAAGATGAGAGATGATCAAGAATTCCTCCGAAAGAACAGATGAAAGTCTTTGCAAGTGTATGCGTGACTATTCAACTTTCTACAGAAGATTACCAACAAAATTTGAAATGTGCTGTTCTGTTTTGACATTTTTTTCTTACAGAAAACATGAAATCCACCAAGCAATAGGTTTGCCTGTGTGAAATGCGACGACACCTACAGTCTAAGGGTGGTAAAATCTAGAGTGAGTAAATTTTAAAATATTACAGTACTGCCCTTCATTCCGGAGTCGTCCCACCTACTGAACCTGCCAACAGGGCCAGCCCAGTGGTTCACATCAAGTTGCCGACACGTAAAACACATTCAACCTCACGCCAAGTGTCACTCGGTCACTCCTTCAAATGCACAATACTCGACTTCCAACCATACACACAGTCTACGTGAAAAGTAGATCCAAATCAACCAAACCAACATCTGTACACCAGGCAAACCAACACGCAATCACATCAACTATACAAGGACACACAGTGAGTTGTTGTTTCAAGTGAGTGACCCATCAAAGATACCTCCTTCACCTCAGTGGCGCAGTAAAATTCGGCAAAAAGGCAATTTAAATTTGTTATTATTTTTCTAGCAACAGCATATTTTAACTGTTTTTGTTTTAGTAGAAAGGTTTATTAGCCGGCTTTGGTTCCTGCGCCACTGCCCCCTCCCCCCCCCCCCCCCGCAAGCCTTTAGGGGCTCTGCTCCACCTCGGCGTCCCCGCCAAGGTCCCCGCCGTCCGCGCTCACCTGGTAGTTGTCCAGCAGGCCCTGCACGTCCTCGACGCGGCTGCCGATGGGCCTGCTCAGGTCCTTGAGCTGGCTGTGCACGGCCGCCACGAACTTGGCGCTGTCCTTGGCCTTCTCCAGGGCCTTCTCGTGGCAGCGCACGGCGTCGCGCAGCGCATCGAGGCGCGTGGCGATGACGCCCGCCACCACGGCGTGCCGCACCTGCATGCCGGACAGCTGCTCGGCCAGCAGCGCGCGGTCCGCCTCGCTCACGGTGGACAGCACCGCCTCCTGCCCGACGAACAGCCGCTCCACGTCGGCGCCCACCGCCTCGCACTCGCCGCTCAGCTTCGTGTACTGCAACACCGACGTCAACGTGAGGGGGCGGCCAGACCGAGTTTTGGCCACCTACCACTGTGGGACGCTAAGTCGACGCTAAGGCGACGCTAAGGTGTCGACTGCTCACCTTGGTGAGCTGCTCCTGCAGCAGCTCCAGGTTGGTGGCGCGGATCTCCGCCGAGATGGCCACCTCGGCCTCGTTGAGCCAGTGCAGGCACCGGTCCATGTCCGTCTCCAGCGTGCGCCGGCTGTTGAGCAGCGCGGACAGCGACAGGAGGCGGCGGGACGTGAGCGTCTGCAGGCTGGCGAAGTCGTCGGCCAGGGCTGCGCAAAGTGACCCGTTAGTGCAGCGGTTCTCAACCTTTCTCGGCTCGCGACCCCAAATTTGTAGCCAAAAATTTCCGCGACCCCCCGGGAAAAGTTTCGCGACCCCACGGAACCCCTCCTTTAGCATGCCACTGCGTCTGATCCGAGGCGGGCATTTTGCTCCCTCAACGGGCAATTGGTCTTTGGACCTTCCTTTAGCGTGCCTCTGTTACGGAGTGCGATTATCAGTCTTAGTTTGGGAGCAGTATTGTCTCAAAGTTTGCCAAAACGCTCAGATATGTCTTTGAAAAATCATGTTTTGGGCCGATTTTAAGCAGCCACTGCGTCTGATCCGAGGTGGGCATTTTGCTCCCTCAAAGGGCAATTGGTCTTTGGACCTTTCTTTAGCATGCCTTTGTTACGGAGTGCAATTATCAGTCTTAGTTTGGGAGCAGTATTGTCTCAAAGTTGGCCGAAACGCTCAGAAATGTCTTTGAAAAATCATGTTTTGGGCCGATTTTAAGCAGCCACTGCGTCTGATCCGAGGTGGGCATTTTGCTCCCTCAAAGGGCAATTGGTCTTTGGACCTTTCTTTAGCATGCCTTTGTTACGGAGTGCAATTATCAGTCTTAGTTTGGGAGCAGTATTGTCTCAAAGTTGGCCGAAACGCTCAGAAATGTCTTTGAAAAATCGTGTTTTGGGCCGATTTTAAGCAGCCACTGCGTCTGATCCGAGGTGGGCATTTTGCTCCCTCAAAGGGCAATTGGTCTTTGGACCTTTCTTTAGCATGCCTTTGTTACGGAGTGCGATTATCAGCCTTAGTTTGGGAGCAGTATTGTCTCAAAGTTGGCCGAAACGCTCAGAAATGTCTTTGAAAAATCGTGTTTTGGGCCGATTTTAAGCAGCCACTGCGTCTGATCCGAGGTGGGCATTTTGCTCCCTCAAAGGGCAATTGGTCTTTGGACCTTTCTTTAGCATGCCTTTGTTACGGAGTGCAATTATCAGTCTTAGTTTGGGAGCAGTATTGTCTCAAAGTCGATCAAAACGGTCGCAAATGTCTTTGAAAAATCGTTGTGACTGTTTTGGTCAACTTTGAGCCAACACTGCCCCCAAACTAAGGCTAATAATCGCACTCCGTAACAAAGGCATGCTAAAGCAAGGTCCAAAGACCAAATGCCCGTTGAGGGAGAACAAAATACCGCCTCGGACCAGACGCAGTGGCTGCTTAAAGTCGGCCCAAAACACGATTTTTCAAAGGCATTTTTGACCGTTTTGGTCAACTTTGAGCCAACACTGCTCCCAAACTAAGGGTGATAATCGCACTCCGTAACAAAGGCATGCTAAAGGAAGGCCCAAAGACCAATTGCCCGTTGAAGGAGGACGACATACCGCCTCGGATCAGACGCAGTGGCTGCTTAAAATCAGCCCAAAACACGACCCCAGCTACCTCGCCGTGACCCCTTAAATTTTTTTTGAGAGGTTGAGGTTGAGAACCACTGCGTTAGTGACAAGCCAAGCCAAGAGAAGCCGCCAGGACCGCGCTGCGAGCGCTGCCTACCTTGAAGGTTGTCCAGCAGCTTCTGCTTGTCGGCGGGGGCGCAGTCCCTGAGCAGGGTCTGCCCCTGGTTGGTGACGTCGGCGAGGGTGGTCTTGCCGAAGTGCTCCGCGTCCTTCTCGGCCTGCTGGAACTGCTGGATCTCGCGCTCCACCTTGGCGGCCTTGAGCGGCGCGGTGTCGCCGAGGCGCTGCAGGTCGGCGAGCCTGGTGCGCACCCAGGCGCGCGCGTCCTCCAGCCCCGTCTCCAGCACGCGGCGCGCCTCCAGCGAGGACGCGAGCGCGGTCGTCAGCGAGCGCAGCTGGCCGCGCAGGTCGGCCTGCTCGGCCTCCAGCGACCGCAGCGACGACTCGAGCGCCGCCAGCTCGCTGGGCTCCAGCTCGGCCTTCATGCCGTCCACGCGCTTGGTCAGCGAGTCCAGCAGCACCTGCTTGCCCTCGGCCTCCTTGGCGAGGGCCTTGAGGGCCTGCTGGCGCTCCTCGGCCGCGCGCACCGTGGTCCCCAGGGGCGGCAGTTCGCGCAGCTCGCGCAGCTTGTCCGCCACCCAGGCGCGCGCCGCGTCGATCTCCTGCCGCGCGCTGTCCACGCCCTTCCGCGTCAGCTCCAGCACCTGCATCTTGCGCTGCAGGCGCTTCTCCACGTCGCCGTACCGCCGGTCCACCGCCTTCATCTGCTCCTCCACCTGCTGGGCGTCCAGGTTGCTGACCAGCGCGATGACCTGCTTGGCCAGGGCCTTCACCTCGGCGTGGCGCGCCGGCCCGGTGTCGTTGAGCTCGGTGGAGATCTCTCGCAGCTGGCCCAGCTTCCAGGCGCAGTCGTGGCCGCCGCGGTCCAGCTGTTCGACGCGGCGCAGCAGGCCGTCCAGCCAGGACTGCGGCCAAAACATACAATGAGTAAGGTTCAAACCTGGCGGCAACGACGCGGTCGGTCGCCGAGCCAACTCCGTACCTGCAAGTCCTGCGCCGACGTGCGGAAGTTGTCGATGACGGCCTGGTGCTCCTGCTTCTTGTGGATCACCTGCTGCAGCTGGTGGTCCAGCGACGCGAGCTGGCCCTCCAGGTCCGAGTCCTCGCCGGCGGGGCCCTGGGGCAGGTCGGTGAGCAGCTTGGTCCGCCTGTCCGAGACCTGCGCCACCAACTCCTGCATGACGGCCATCTCCTGGCGGGCGGCCTCGGGGCGCAGCTTGGCGGGCCGCGACCGCCACTCGGCCACGTTGGCGAGCTGCTCGGCGGCCCACTGCTCCAGCGCGGCGCGCTCGCGGCCCCACTCCTCCAGCGAGCCCACGGACGACGTGAGCGTGGCCACGCGGCCCTGCACCTGGTCGATGAGGTCCTCGAGGCGCGCGCGCACCGCCAGCTCGCGGTCCGGGATGGGCGGCGGCACCGTGTCCTGCGGGCTGCTGGGCCGCGAGATGCATGCCGCCGCCGCCTCGCACGCCTGCACCGCCACGGCCAGCCGGCCCTTCTCGCCCTGGAGCTTGTTGTGCATGCCCTGCGGCACCACGAGGAGGAAGCATTACGTAGTGTGAGAGAGGCAGCGCACAGTGGGCCAGAAGACCGAAGGAGGTGTAGAAGCAAGACCTGCTGGACTCACCCGCGCGATCTCCAGCTGCTGCTGCGCCTGCTGCAGGTTAAGCACGGGCGCGTCGGCGTCCTGGTTGAGCAGGGCCTGCTCGAACGTGTCCAGGTTGGCCCAGATGGAGTCCAGCGTGTCCTCGTACTGCTGGAACTTGGCCAGGGACTCGGCGAGGCGCGCTTCGATCTGCAGCGCCGTCTGCAGCAGCGACTGGTAGCTCTCCTGCATGTTGTTGAGCTGCTTCTCGATGGTGGACCGGATGGTGGGCGTCGAGTCCTTGTAGCGCTCCACCTGCGCGCGGCCCCGGTCCTTGACGCTGTCCAGGGTGGCCTGGTAGGCGCGGATGTCCTGCAGCAGGGCCTGGTGCGCGCTGATCTGCTCCTGCGTCTGCGCGCGGTTCGTGATGTACAGCGAGTTGTGCGCCATCAGCTGGAAGGACACCTGCAGGATCCACTTCTCCGTGTCCTGCACGGCCTGCTGGTACGCCGCGTACTCGCCGATCTCGCGCTCCAGGCTCTCCCTGTTGGAAGAAACATGGCGAACGTTTAGGGTAGTTCCTTGCAGAGCCGCGCCTCCCGACGCGTTTCGAGTTTCGTACCTGCGCTGCTTGTACGCGCTGTTGAGGGCCTCCCAGCGCTTCTCCAGCGCGCGGACGTTTTCCAGCGGAGTCTGGCGGCTGGCCCACTGCGACAGCTCCGTCGCCTCGGTCAGCAGCTGGTTCAGCTCCACGCGCTTGCCGGCGATCTGCAGGCAAAACGGCAAGGCGTTACTTGGAGACAAAACTTACTTATAGCTCAAAATGCACTAGAGTTTTGGCCGCCTCCACCCTGGCCTACTGTGCGCTCCATGAGTGTGAGAGAAGGGAAAGGCGTCGCACCTCCTCCTGCGTGTGGCGGTAACGCTCCAGGACCGTCTTCATCTCTCCCAGCTCGGGCCGCGTGAGCGTGGCCTGGCCCAGGGAGGTCTCCGCCTCGTCCAGCCAGAAGGCCAGGCGGGCGTGGTTCTCGGCATGGTCGTCCCAGCGGTTCAGGGCCGTCTTGAGCTGCGCCGTCACCGCCGACAGCTCCATGCTCAGCTGGTCCCAGCTGGCGCGCAGGGCGGCCATGTCCTCGCGCAGCGTGTCCTGCCGGTCGGCCGGCGCCGTGTTCACCGCCTTGGCGAACACCTCCTGCGTGGCCGACATCAGGTGCTGGCCTGTGGACAGAGAACACGACGTTCAAGGCACTGTCACCTGGAAACAATGCCTCGGCATTCGAAGCCGCCACTCACCCTCCGTCATGCGGTTGTTGACGAGCTGCACGGTGTCCATCTTGTCGCGCAGCCAGGCCTGGTCGCCGACGCCGCGGCAGCTCTGCACGGTGCCGTGGGAGCGCTGCAGCCAGCTCTCCAGCTCCGTCTTGGCCTTGGCGAACTCGGTGTAGTCCGAGAGGTTCTTCTGCGCGCGCGACACGAGGCCCTGCACGCTGGTGACGAGGGCGGAGTAGGCGGCCTGCAGCTGCACGGTGCGGTCGCGCACCCAGCTCACGGCGGCCAGCTCCATCAGCACCTCGCACGCGTCGCTCAGCTCCTCGATGCCGCCCTGGTGGCTGCTGGCCTCGGCCATGAGCGCGCGGCAGCGCTCCAGGTCTTCGGGCGTGTTCTCGTCGCCGCGCTGCAGCTCGGGCTCCACGCGGGCCTTGAGGTCGTCCAGCCAGCGCTGCGCGCGGTCCAGCCGCTCCGTCCAGACGGCCCAGGCCTCGGCGCACGCCGACAGCGTCTTGTGCGTGTCGCGGATGGCGGAGCTCAGCGAGTCCCAGTTGTCGCGTAGCTGCTGGATCTCGTGGTGCAGCGTGTCACAGCCCTCGACGCCGGTGGTGCGCGCCACGGCCTCGCTCAGCGCGCTGGCCTTCTGCACCAGGGCACTGCCCTCCGGCAGCGTGGCGCTCACGGCCTGCAGGCGACGCTGCCTGTCCGCCGTCACGGCCTGCTCGCCGTGCGCGTCGCCGCACTGTTGCACCTCCAGGCGCGCGCGCCGCAGCCAGTCGACGGCCTCCTGGTAGGCCTGGCGGTACTGCTCGTGTTCGCGGACCTGCGCCTCCAGGGTGGCCACGTTGGCCGCCACCGTGTCCTTGAGCTCGGTGTACTTGTCGAAGCTGGCCTGGAACTGCGCGGCGGGCAGGGTGGGGTCGTCGGCGAGCTTCGCCTTCAGCCTCTCCACGGCCTCCGAGTGGCCGGCGATGTCGCGCAGCACGGACCGCAGCTTCTCCAGCGCCGCGCGCTTGTCGCTCAGCTCGTTCAACAGCTGCGAGCTGCCGGCGCCGCTGACGGCGACCTCCAGTTCAGCCAGCCACTGCTGCAGCAGCTTGTGGGCCTTGGAGAGCTCCTCCAGCTGCGCCTGGCGCTGAGTCAGCCGCTGCCGCAACTCGTTGACCTCCGCCGACAGCCGATCGAACTCGGTCTTGATGTTCTCCGTGTCCTCCTGGATCTTGGCCGCGCCGGACTGCTCCGTGTTGAGGATGACCTTCTCCTTGAGCTCGAGCGCGTAGCGCAGCTTGTTGTGGCCCTGCTCCAGGGACTGGCGGATGGCCTTGACGGCCTGCAGGCGCGCGTTCACCTCGGCCAGGGTGGCGTGCGGGGCGCCGCACTCGGCCACCTTGTCGCGGGTGCGCTCCAGCCAGTCCTGGCACTCCTGCGTCAGCGTGCTGAGCTGCTGGTGCTCCTGGTACTGCACCTCGAGGCGCCGCATGGTCTCCTTGGCCAGCGACAGCAGCGCGTTGTACTTGGTGGTGAGCTGCGTGACGGCGTTGGACACGCGCGAGTCGGCGCACGTCTCCAGCAGCACCTGCGCCTTGAGGTTGAGCGTGTCGAGCTGCTGCTGCCAGTCGAACAGCAGCTGCAGGTGCTGCTGGAACTGCTCCAGGACGTTCTTCTTGTCCTCCAGGCCGTCCTGCAGCCGGTTGAACGACTGCACCAGCGTCTCGGTGCGGCTCAGCCACTCGCTGGCCTCCTTGTGCTGGTCCTCAAAGTCGGTCCACTTGACGATGCCAGCCTCCAGCAGGCCCTTGGTGCGCGCCAGCTGCTCCAGGTACGTGTCCAGCTCCTCCTGCAGCATGGCCACCTCCTCCTCGATGACCTCTCGCTCCTCCTCGTCGGCGCCCTGGCAGGCGGCGTCGCCCGCCTCGAGCGCGCGCTGCAGCTTGGCCTGGCCCTCGTCCGTCTCGCTCTGCAGCACCTTGAGGTGCCACGCCTTGCTGCTGAGGGACTCCTTGTCGCCGGTGGGCTCCGAGCACTTGCCCAGCTTCTCCTTGGCGGCGCGGATCCACTGCATGAACTCGGTGCCCGCGTCGATGAAGGCCTGGTGCTGCTCCACCGTCTCCTTCTGCTTCTCGTACACCTCGCGCGCGTGCTTGCTCAGCGTCTCGTACTGCGTGGAGATGGCGGACGCGGGCTCGGCCTGCAGCAAGTCCTCGGCCTTGGACGCCACGGACTGGATCATGGGCTCGAAGGACACGATGTCCTGCACGATGCTGTTGGTCTGCCGCAGCGTGGCCTTGCGCTCGCCGATACTCAGCGAGCTCAGGCCTGGCGCCTGGCCCTGGCCGCGCTTCGCCTTGGACACCTTCTGCTCGCACACTTGCTGCAGCTTGTTCTCGCGGTCGCTGATCCACTGCTGCAGCTGCGAGTACGACGAGCTGTAGTCGGCCCACTGCAGCAGCGCCGTCTCGAGCTGCACCTTGGCGGTGGAGATCTTGCGCACCAGCCGGTCCCAGTCCGTCTGCAGCTCCTTGAGCGCGCTGTTGATGGCGTCCTTGCCGTCGGAGCGCGTGTTGCGCACCGTCTTCTCGCCCCAGTTGATGGCGGCGTGGAGCAGCGACTGGCCCTCCTCGCGCCGGCGCAGCAGCTCCTGGATCTGGCTGAGGCGCGTCTGCAGCTCGTCGCGGTCCCGGTCGCGCCCCGACGGCGTGGCCGACGGCGTGGCCGCCGACGCGTCCGAGCTGTCGCGGATCACCTGCTTGGCGTTGTCGATCCACGCGCGCGTCTTGCCCAGGTAGTTCTCGTACTGCTCGTGCTGGTCCAGGTTGCCCTCCACCTTCTTGAGCACGTCCTTAGCCAGGTTGATCTGCACCTGCGCGAGGAGGAAGGGTTTCAGTGCCGAATGTCGCAAGCAAACCGAGACGCCGGTCGTTCCGTACCTGGTAGCGGGAGTTGAGGTGCCGCAGCTGGTTGTTGACGTACGTGTCGAGGTGCGAGTTGAGGAGGCAGGACGCCGTCTTGTTGAAGCGCTCCATCTGGTCTGCGCCGTCCTCCAGCCTCTTGAGGACGTCCTGAACAGAAAGCTCCGCGATTTAGCGACAGTTCGATGTGCAGGCTGGAAAGCCGCCGCTGCGACGTACCTTGACCTCCTGGACCTTCTTCCGCTTCTCCGGGATGGTGGCGGACAGGGCGGTCTTGTTGGCCTTGACCAGGATGTCGATCTGCTGCAGCCAGTCGGACAGGCGCTCGTACTCCTCCTTGTACTCGCGCCACTGCACGACGGTGGCCTCGAGGGCGTCCTTCTGCTGCTGGATCTCCTTGAAGAGCGTGGTGAAGCTCTCCTGCAGCGCGCGGATCTCGCTCCGGATCGTCTCCTGGCCGGCGGGCGAGGTGCTGGCGAGCGCCACCTCGCCGCGACTCCGCAGCGGTTCCAGCAGCATCTCGCCCTGCGCCTGCTTGTTGAGCAGCGCCTCCAGCGGCGCCAGCGCGCTCTCGATAGCCAGCTTGTCGCTCAGCGAGCGCTGCTTGAGCGACGGCACCTTCTCCCTGGCGCGGCCCAGCCAGCCGATCAGGTCGTCGTGGGCCTCCTTGTACAGGCGGTGGTCGCGGTACTGCTCCTCACGCTCCGACAGCAGCGTCTGCAACCGGTCAACCGCTGTCAACTACCTCCTCACCGAGTAATCATCACCCATCATCGATCGATCATCATCAATTATCATCAATCATCATCAATCATCATCATCAATCATCATCAATCATCATTATCAATCATCGATCATCAATCACACACCTTTGGCGGTGAGGAAAGAAAACAACCCACCTTGATCCTCTCGGCGAGCTGGTCGAACCTGTTGAGGATCTCCTGCGCCTGGCTGGCGGCGTGGCTCTGCTGCCCGCTGGCCAGCATCTCCACGGCCTTGGCCTTGAGCGAGTCCACCTCCAGCTTCTCGCAGCGCGCCTTCTCCTCGAGCAGCTTGATGCGCTCCAGCTGCGCGCGCTTCTCCGACATGGTGGCCTGGAACTCGGACACCTCGTCCGTCACGGACTGCAGGTACTCCACCGTCTTGTTGAGGTTGTGGATCTGCTCCAGGAAGCCGGACCAGCGCTGGATCGAGTCGTCCAGGATCGCCTGCAAGTAGTAGAACCAGAAGAATAGTTGTTAAATAGGCGGATATCGTGTTTAAGGCTGCCTTTAAGCGGTTTAAGTACATAGGTGAATGAGGGGCACGGACCTTGGTCTCGACCATCTTGGACGCGAGGGCGCTCCACTCCTCCTGCAGGCGCGCCAGCTCGTCGTTGATGGCCTGGTGGCCGGCGGGCGCCGTGTTCGCCAGCACGGTCTGCGCCAGCTCCACGAGCGCCTGCACCTTGCTGAAGCCCTCCTCCTTGTACAGCAGCAGGTCCTGGATCGTCTCCATCTTGCTGTCCAGGTCCTTCTGCGAGGACGCGCTCAGGTCCGAGCAGTAGCCCAGCTTGTGGCGGACGTCCTCCAGCCACTGCGAGCACTCGGCGATGCGGCCCTCGAAGTCCTGGTGGCTCGTCACGTACTGGTGCCAGCGCGACGTCAGGTCCTGCCGACAGCAGAGGCAGGGTGAACCGTCAGTGGGGTCAGATCAAACATTCGGTTTGAGTCCCATTAAGCGACTCTGGAGCTCAAAACGCGTCCGGGATTTTGACGCCTCCACCGGTCTTCAGGCCCACACGTTACCTTGACTTTGTGGGACACGGCCTGGTACTTCATGCCCAGCTCGGAGATCTGCGAGCTGCGGTTGGTCATGGCGCCCTTGATGAGCTGCTGCGCGCGCTCCACGGCGCTGTCCATCTCCAGCTCCTTGGCGCGGACGGCGCCTTGCAGACGCTGCAACACGACGGAGGATGCCATGAGTCCTTGCAAGGGCTTCGCGGCATCGCGCGCGCGGTCCAAGGCCTCCACCGCCACTCACCTTGAGCACGTCCAGCTGGTCCTTCTTCTCCTGGCAGGTGGCCTTGAGGTCCACGGCGTGCAGCGTGGCGTCCGTCTCCCGCAGCCAGGCCAGGCACTGCTCCCGCAGCGCCTCGTACTCGTTCCACTGCTGGATCCTCGCTTCCAGCGCCTCGATGGTGGCCCTGAGCGCGGACAGCAGGCCCTCCCACTCCTGCTGCGACGAGTCGCACTGCGCGCGCACGTTCACCTGGCCGGACTCGACCGTGCCGGGGATCACCTTCTCGGCGAGCGCGCGGATCTGGTGGATGCGGTGCTCCTCCTCGGGCAGCGCGGCCAGCTGGTGGCGCAGGCGCTCCACGTTGGTGAGCAGCGAGATGCGCTCCATGTCCGTGTCGCCCCACAGCACCACCGTGTGGTGCGTGGCCTCCAGCCACTCCTGCGTCTCCATCACCGCCTTGCTGTACTGCTGGTGGTTGCTCACGATTGCCTCGTACCGCTCCACGTAGCTCTGCAAGAAGGCCGGGAAGGTGATGCGCGTTGCACAAAAATTACCCGCAGGGAAAATCGTCCTAACCCTTGGAGCCAAAAGGTGCTGGTACTCGGCTTCCTATCTAGCTGTGGTGAAGGAGTACCCCCAACTCAAGGCCCCACCCTCCACCCTTTCCGGGAACACCTTGACCACAGCGAGTTAACTAAGGTTATATCCTTGCAAGGTGGGCCCAAATCTCGTCAAATCTCTGCAAGCTGCCTAGGTGACTTTAAGCGATGGCCGAAGCACGCCCCCTTACCTGCGCGCGCTGCAGGATGTTGGCGTGCTGCGTGGTGAGGGCGTTGAGCTGCAGGTCGATGGCCCGCTGGTCGCTGTGCTCGCGCAGGGCGTCGGCGCGGTCGCGGTGGTGGGCGAGCTGCTGGTGGTGCTGCTGGGCGTCGGTGAGCACGCCGCGGTACGTCTGCAGCTGGGCCCGCTTCTCGTCGAGCGTGGCGTGCAGGCGCATCTCGCCGGCCAGCAGCGCCTCGGCCTCGGCCAGCCAGCGGCGCAGCGAGTCGGAGGACTCCTCCAGGCCGCTCCAGCGCGAGATGCGGTCCTGCAGGTCCCGCTCCGCGCTGCTGATGGTGTCGAAGAGCTGCTCCGACAGCGCCTGCAGCTCCTCCAGCTGCGCGCGCACCGCCTCGCGGCCCTCGGCCGACGTGCTGGGGTACAGCTTCTCGCCCACCTCCACCGTGGCGTTCACCAGCGCCGCGGCGGCCGGCTGCTCCGCCATCAGCTCGCGCAGCGTCGCCGTCTGCGTCTCCAGCTCGGGCCGCGTGCCGGCCTGCACAGTCCTCGTCAGAACGGTTTCGCCGGAAAGGATTGTCCCGCCAGTCAACGACTTTGGGGACCAAGTGGGAGGACTCACCGAGCTGCTGACGTTGCACGTGTCGAAGCGGGCCTGCGCCGCGGCGAGCCACTCGGAGCACTGGCGGTACTTGTCGAGGTAGGCGGCGTGGTCCTGCACGGCCTGCTTGCACTTCTTCACTATCTCCTGCGTGATGCAAAGCCAGTATTTTAGTTATTTCTCGAAAACTCGAATTGGGTTCGATGGAGCTGGTGGCGCGGCGGGCGCCGAGACTCACCTTGGCCGTGGCTTGCGCGGACTGGAAGCGCGAGGTGACCTGCTGCAGGCTGACGGTGACCCTGCTCTCCCCGCTGGACTGCGCCAGCTCGGAGGACTCGTCGCTGATCTTGTCGAGCTCGGCCTCGTTCTGGCGCAGGCTGCCGATGAGCGCCTCGTACTTGTCCAGCTGCTCGCGCTTCTCCTCCAGCGTGCCGCGCGGCTGGTAGTTCTTGAGCGTGGCCTCGGCGTCCGCCAGCCAGCCCAGCAGCCGCTCCAGGGCGCGCTCGTACTCGGCCCACTGCTGCAGGCGCTTCTCCACGCCGAGGCGGACGTCCTCCAGCTGCGACCCGAACTTCTCCAGGTCGAACCTGCCGCGCGTTAAGTTCAGTTTAGCGACCCGGAGAAATAGAAAGCTCAATCCAGTGTTTGAGCCTCACAGTGCCCCAGACACCCACGTACCTGAGCGAGGCGAGGTCGCGGTCCATGGCCTCCCTGGCGCGCGGCGGCAGCTTGGCCGCCTTGGCGCCGACGTGGTCGGCCAGGGAGCCGTGGCGCGCCAGCCCCTCCGACAAGCCGTCCTGCAGTTCGGACAGCTTGGTGAGCCGGGACTGCAGCGCCGCCTTGTTGCCAGTGTAGTCTGAGCACACGGGGAGAAACGTTAAGAAAATCGGCTGGTTAAGCGATGAACTTTGACGCCCAAGGCCCAGGCACGAACCTGTGAGCGAGGACAGGCGCTCTTGCAGCTGCTTGAGGTACTCCTGGAGGCCCTTGAAGAGGTCCTGGAAGTGCGTGAACGTGTCCAGGGCCTCCTCGAGCTGCGTGATGTTCTGCAGCCAGGCATCCACCAGCCGCTCGTAGCGCTGGGCCGCGGCGGCCGAGGCGGCTTGCGCCTCGCCGGCCTGAGCCTCCCCCGCGCCCGCCAGTGCGGCCGCCCTATCCGTCAGGGCCTCCACGACGCGCTTGTGGGACAGCACCTCCTGCAGGGACGTCTTGTTCTTGAGCAGCTTGGCGCGCACCTCGGGGCTGGAGCCCCAGGGCGCGGCCTGCTCGGGCTGAAGCTGCTTCTCCATGGCGTCCAGCCAGGCCAGCGTCTGCTGCAGGGCCTCCTGGAACTGGCTCCACTGCTGCGACACGGCGTCCTGCCGCTTGCGCTGCTCCTTGAGCTGCTCGCCCAGGGCGTCCCAGCGCTCGCGCACCGTCCGCATCTCCTGGCGGACGCGCTCGCGGCCCGGCGCCGCGGTGTCCGACAGCAGGCGCTCGGCGACGGTGCTGAGCCCCGCCAGGCGGTGCTCGGACTGCTCGTGCTCGGCCAGCAGGGCCTGCAGTTCCGTGGCCGCGTCCGCCGCCGCGTCCGCGGGGCCGCCGCGCACCCCGCCGCCGCGGAGCTCCACCATGCGAGCGAGGCGCGCCTCCAGCGGCGCCAGCCAGGCCTCGGTCTCCGCCAGGCGGTCGCGGTACAGGCGGTGGTCCTCCACCAGCCCCTGCCACCGGTTCACCACCTCCTTGCTCAGCACGTGCAGCAGCTGGTACCGGTTGCTCATCTGCGAGATGAGCGGTTTGATCCGCTCCGCGCGGCTCAGGTTGAGCAGCGCGTGCGACCGGTCCACGAAGGCGTCCATGTCCTGCTCGCGCGCCGTGATCTCCTCGCGGTGGCCCTGGAAGGCGCGGAGCTGCTCCTCCTTCTGCGGCAGCGTGGACTGCAGCTGCTGCTGCCGGAACACGGCCTCGGTGGCGCGGAACCACTTGGTGTGCGCGTCGAGCTGCTGCTCGAACTGCTGCCACTGGGCCAGCGCCTCCTCCAGGCGCGACTGCACGGCCGAAGCCACCTGCAGGTGCGCGGCCAGCGCGTCGCGCGCCTCGGCCTGGGCCTGCTTGAGCGCGTCCACGCCCTTGGGCGCCGTGCCCTTCGCCACCACCTGCAGCACCTCCTCCAGCTCGGCCAGCTTCGTCTCGCCCACCGCCTCCCTCTCCTGCAGCGCCTTGAGCTCGGCCAGGCGGCGCGTCAGGTCCGCCTTCTCGCCGCTCACGTCGTCCAGGGCGGCCAGCTCGTTGCGCTGCTTGGCCAGCCAGTCCCGGAACTCGTCGCTCTGCGCGCTCAGCTGCGCGTGGCGACGCACGCTCTCCTCCAGCTGGTCCAGCAGCCTCTGCGACTTGGCCACGATGTCGGCGAACAGGGTCTTGATGGTCGTCAGGTACTCGCCCAGCGCCGCGTCGCGCGTCTGCTCCAGCAGCTGCTGCGCCTTCTCGCACACCGCCTCCACCAGCTGCTGGTGCGACGTGATCTCCTGCTGCATCATCTTGTGGTTCTGGAGCTGGGCGCGTTTCTCCTGCAGTGTTGCACGTCGCTCGGTGTGCTGTGGAACAAATGTTTGTTCGGAATAAATATAAGAGTTGATCAAAACGATACGATCCGACCGATCCGAACAAATCAAAAATTTTATCGAACCGATCGATCCGAACACATTGTTGTTCAGATCCGGCTTACCTGCGACATGGCGCGCTCCACGTCGAGCAGCCACTTGGTGAGCTGCTCCTGCGCCGCCTGGAAGTCCGACAGCTGCGAGAGGCACTGGTCCAGCCTGGCGGCCGCGGCCTGCAGGTCGTCGCTGAAGCCGTCCCACTGGTGGCGCAGCGTCCGGAGCTGCTGCCGCACCACCTCCCTGCCGTCGGGGGACGTATGCGCGTACAGCCGCTCGCCCGCCTCCACCAGCGCGTCCATCTTGGCTGCCTCGGCGGAGCGCACGTCCTGCAGGCGGCGCATGGCGGCCTGCCGCTGCTGCAGCGCGCCCAGGTCGCCGACGACGGCGCTGAGCTCACCCAGCTCGGCCTGCACGGTGGGCAGCCAGGCCATGAACTGGAGGTGGCTGCTGTCGAAGGCGGCGTGCTCGCGCACGAAGCCCTCGTAGCGCTGCACCGCTTCGCGCGCGGTGTTCTTGAGGGCCTGGTAGCGCGTCAGCAGGCGCGACACTTTGGCCTGGAGCTCGGTCTCTGTCTCCAGGGCGCTGCCCTGCGCCGCCTGCGCCGTGGCGTTCAGCTCCGCGCCCTTGTCCAGGATCTCCGCCTCCAGCGCGCGCAGCTTGTCCAGGTAGGCCTGCTTGGCGTCGCGCGAGCTGCGCAGGCTCTGGTCCTTGGCGGCCGCCTCCTTGGCCTTGACCCACTCCGCCAGGTCGTCCACCTCCTTCTCGAACTCGGTCCACCTGGAGCACAGCTGCGTGAGCCTGGTCTGCGAGTCCTGCAGCTGCAGCTGCACCGAGGCGAGTCGCGCGCGCAGCTCCTCCAGCTCCTGCTGCAGCGCGGGATGGCCGACGGCCGCCGTCTCCAGCAGCACGCCCTGCAGCTGCGCGCGGCATGCCTCCAGTTGCTGTTCGCCCTCGGCGCGCTGGCTCGCCAGCTCCTTGATCAAGCCCAGCTTCTCGTCGGCGCCGTCCTTCTCCAGCGCCGCGTCGTCCGTCACGGCCGCCGCCTCCCCCGCGAACGCCGTCAGCCAATCGCGGGCCTTCTCCAGGGTCTGCCAATGCGACAAAGCAGGTTTTAACATGTACGTGTACTGTCGTGTAGACACATGCTCGGGACTAGCGCGCCGCTTACCTGCAAGTAGGCCTCATGGTTGACGACGTGCTTCTCGGCGACGGTGACGCGCTGCTCGGCGGTTGTGCTCAGGTCTCGGTACTGGCCGAGGATCTTGTTGAGGCGCGCCGAGGCGTCCGCGTCCTGCAGCCCGGCCGTCTTGTCCTGCAGCGTGCGTAGGATGGCGCCGTGGCTGGCGGCGTCGGCGGCGAGCGCTCGCACGGCGTGCAGGGTGCGCTTCTTGTCGGGCAGCGTGGCACACAGCTCCGTGGCGGGGCCCAGCCGGTCCGCCGCCTCCGTCAGCCACTGCTCCACCTGCGCCGTGCTCTCGTCCAGCGAGGCGCGCTGCATCATGACGCCCTCGACGCGCTTCTGCAGCGCGTTGGCGCGGTCCAGCAGCCCCTCAGCCGCGTCGCGGAGGCGGCGCAGCTCGGCGCGGACGCTCTCCCTGGTGTCGGGGGTGACGCCGACAGCAGCGCCTCGCCGCGTTCCACCGCCGCGCCCACCAGGGCCTGGCCGCGCTCGCGCTCGCCGAGGAAGTCCTTGAGGGCCTGCAGCTGGCCCTGGTAGGCCGCCGTGGGCTTGGTGCCGGCCGACAGGACCTCCTCGCACGACTTGAGCCGCGCCTCGGCCTGCGCGAGCCACTTCTCGGCCTGCTTCACGGCCTCCACGTACAGCTGCTGGTCCTGGCGCAGCGTCTTGAGCTGGTCCACCAGCGCGCGGATGGTGCGGCGCAGGGCGGTGTGCCTCGCCGACAGCAGCCCGACGTGCGACGTGGCGCGGCACTCGGGGTTCTCCTTGGCCATGGCCTCCGCCAGCTTGGTCAGGGCCTCCGTCTCGTGCTCGAAGTCCTCGATCTGCAACAGCAACCCGTCGTCACGCCACAGCCCGACATTGGTGGAGGCTGTCAACATCCCGGACGCGTTTTGCGCTCCCACCTGCTTGAGGAACGCGGCCATCTCCTGGATGTGCTCGTCGAGGTGCGCCAGGTCGGCCTGCCTGGCCGTCTCCGTCCGCATCCTGGCCTCGGCCTCCTTGAGCCAGGCGGCCACGCTCTCGGAGCGCGTCTCCAGCTCGCGCCACTGCGCCACGCCCTTCTCCAGCAGGGCCCGCGTGGAGGCCAGCGCCGCCTTGAGCGCCGTCACCTCCAGCGCCACCTCGTCGCGCTCCGAGGTGAGCTCGGCCACGGCCTCGGCCGTCTCCACGCCGCGGAGCTGCTCCAGACTCTGCACCAGCTCGGCCTGCCTTCGCTCGCAGTCCGAGAGCCCCGCCGTCAGTTCTGCAAAGCAAAGGCCAAACGAGTACGGTCAGCAAGTCATTCACTGGTGCAGTGTATTAAAAGGTGAAAGAAACATGTGAAAAATGTCATTTATTCTTATGCATTTCCTTATTCCGATTACTTTTCAAAATTTTTGTTTTAATTTTTCTTTTTTAAAAATACTTTAATCCTTTCGAAATCAAACTCACAAGTCGCGAGCCAGGCCCAGGCCTTACCTTCGAGCGACGTGAGCTTGACCTCCAGGTTGTAGCGGTCACTGCTGGGCTCGGGCTCGCACCAGACGATCTTCTCCTTGAGGGCGGCGAGCGCGCGCTGCAGGGCGGCCTGCTTGTCGGCGTGGTACTTGCGGAGGTAGGCGCGCAGCGTGGCCTGCACCTTGTCGGCGTGCGCCGCCACGCCCTCGTAGCGCTTGCGCAGGCCGGCCAGCTCCTTGACGAGGCCCGTGTTGTCGCCGAACGCCGGGAACTCCGTCTTGACCGTGGACACGGACTTCTCCACGGCGTCCAGGCTGTCGCGCAGGGCCCGCAGGTCGCCGGCCAGCGCCTGGCAGGTCTTGAGGCGCTCCAGCACGCGCGGCGTGTCGCCCGTCAGGTCGTCGCACTTGATGACGGCCTCGCGGACGCGCGACACGCTGTCGCCGACGTGCTTCATCTCGGCGCGCACCGTCGCCTCCTGCTTCTCCAGAGACGCGGCCGCCGAGTCCAGCTGGTCCGCGATGCCGCGCACGTGGGCGAACTGCTCGCGCAGCAGGCGCGTCAGCGCGTCCAGGGTGGGCACGGCGCGCCCGTCGTTCAGCTTCACGAGCTGCTCGTGCTTGGCCTCGATGGACGCCTGCAGGCTCTGCTTCATGGGCAGCTCCTCCTGGTACCGCGCCAGGCGCTGCCGGGTCGTCTCCGCGTCCGACAGCGTCCCGGACAGCTGCGGCACCAACAACAGATATCAGTGACGTTCATACAGCAATTCAAGGAAATTTAGCTTCAATTCATTAAAATTCATCCAAAATTAATGTACAATTCAAAATTTTGTACACTGAAATTCTAAGTTATTTCCCGCCTTGGAATATTCCTATCGAGTGTCGTGTCTCGTCGCGACTCACCGTGAGCCCGCCGCTGGTCTCGCTGAGCCACTGCAGCAAGTCGCTCTTGGCCTCCTCGATCTGCCTCCAGATGACGAGCTGCGCCTCCAGCAGGTGGATGCGGCGCGTGGCCGCGTCCTGGGCCTCCTGCCACTCGCGGTGCGCCTGGCTCAGGGACTGCTCCACCTCCTCGTTGCTCCACCCTGAGACACACCAATGCCGCCCTGATGCCAACCCTATTTTCCATCTTGAAAACTTTCAGCTCGTTAGGTCTGAAGATCTATGCCGTCTTCAACCAGGATGCTGGACTAAACGCACGACCAACCCTTCCCATGAAATGACTCACCGGGCACGTCCTGCACCAGCCGGGTCAGCACCTGCGCCTTGCTGTCCATGATGTCGAGCGCACCCTTGGCCTTCTTGACGTGGTCCAGGGCCTTCTTGGCGCGGTCCAGTGCCAGCGTGGCCTGCGTGATGTCGGTGGGCACCTCCCTGGCGTCGTCGGGGCCCAGAATGGCGGCGGCCTCGGCCACGCCGGCGGTGACGCGGCTGCGCGCCTCGCACAGCTTCCTCCAGGCGCCGCTGAGGTCCGAGTAGCGCATCTTGGCCTCGCGCAGCATCTCGCTCACCTTGTCCCAGTTGGCGTCGTAGGACGCGAGGATGCCCTGCACGGTGGGAGCGTTCCGCTGGTCTTCCGCCATCAGGCGAAGGCCCTCCTCGTGCAGGCGCTCCCGGTCGGCCTGCGTGCCCTGGTGCTGTTCGTAGAGCTGCAGGATGGTGGCCGACGCCGCGTCGAGGCGCGAGCACCGGTCCGCCGTCATCTGGGCCTTCTGGACCGCCTCCTGCGCGGCGAGGAGCTGCACCGAGAGCGCCTGCTGCCGCTCCTGGAAGTGCGCCCAGTGCGCGCCCACGGTGCGCAGGGCCTCGCGGCGCGCCGCCAGCTGCGTGCGCAGCGACGCGGCCTGCGCGTCCACCGCCGCCACAAGCTCCACGGCCTGCACGCGCACCTGCAGCCCGCTCTGCTTGCTGGCCGTGTCGATGGCGCCCGCCGCCTCCTTCCACTGCGCTACCTTGGCCGTCGTGGCGTCCAGCTCGGCGGCCAGCTTGTCCAGCTCCACATCCTCGGCGCGGCCCTCCAGCTGGTAGCGGACGTGCGCGAGGCTCTCGTTGGTGTCGGCGTGCCAGCTCAGCAGCTCCACCCAGCGCTCCAGCACGACCCGCTTCGACTGCAGGCCCTCCTCCATCTGCTGGTACTTGGCGGACAGCGCGGTGTAGGCGTCGTCCAGGGCGCGAGCGTCCTCGGGTGAACTGTCAACGAACAAGGTTGCAAATAAGCGTCGCGAAATTTGGCGACAAAGAAGTTGCGCAGAGTGCACATTGCTTTCCATCTTTCACGGACCTGAACTCAGAGAGCCTCTTGACCTCCTCGTAGATGGCCGTGAACAACGGCTGGTGCTCGGCGTGTTCCTGCAGCAGGACGTGCGTCCGCTGCAAGAGCACGCCCGCGTCGGCCGGGGTCATGGTGAGGGTCTTGACCTGCTGCGAGCTCTCCGCCAGCCGCTCCAGCCACGTGCCGAAGTCCGCCAGCCTGCCCTGGAACTCCTGCCTGGACAGCAGCGCGTCCGACACGCAGATGACCTTGTGGCGCACGCCCTCGGCCAGCTGCGTGAAGCGCATCCTGCTCTCCGCCAGCCTGCCCTTGAGCGCCGTGGCGCCCTCCGGGGTCAGGTTGCTCATGAGGGCCTCGCTCGCCTGCGCCAGCGGCACCAGTTGGGCTTGGTGCGAGCTCACTTCTTGCTGGAACACCTGTGGGCAGCGGGGAGAAACAAACACTATCTTTTAAAACAGGTGTCCGGACTGGGGGCCGAAATGGGGAAATATCATGCTTTTGGACCGGTGGCCGAAATGCGTCATGTTGTTTCTGAAGCAGTGGCCTGGCGGGCATACCTTGAGCTGGTCGAGCTGAGCCTGCAGCTTGTCGGTGCTCGGGGTGTTGATGTTGAGCACGGCCTGCTGGAGCTTGGCCTCACCCTGGCCGAGCCACTTCTCCAGGGCGACGGTCCGCTTATCCAGGTCCTGCCACTCGGCGACGACGCCCTCCAGGCGCGCCGTCTGCTTGCCGGCGCCGTCCTGGACCTGCGCCCAGCGTGCGCGCGCCGCGTCCACCTCGACGACGGCGCGGCTGGCCGGCGGCAGCTGCTGGCTGAGCGCGGCCAGCGACTGCAGTCCGGTCAGCCGCTCGGCGACCTGCTTCTCGAACAGCTTGGCCTGCTGCAGGAGGTCCTCGGCCTCGGCCAGCGACCCGGGCCGCTGCAGCCGCTGCACGCCGGAGGCCACGCGGACCTCGGCCTGCTCCAGCCAGGGCCTGATCTCGGCCAGCGCGGCCTGGTAGCGCTGCCACTGCTGCAGGTCCGTCTCCACGGCGCGGCTCTGCTGCAGGGCCTCGGCGCGGACCTGCGCCACCTCGCCGCGCACGGCGGCCACCCGCTTGCGGATCTCGGCCGCGTCCGGGCCGTCCACCAGTTCTGTCGACAGGCAAAGTCAGGACTCTCCGCACGCAAAAGGTAAGCAGTCTGGACAAGGGTTGACTCTCGAGTTCACTAACCTCCCAGCAACTGCTCGGCCTCGGCCTCCACCTCCTCCAGCACGGTGCCCTTCTGCGCCAGCTGCTGCTGCAGGGTCTGCGCGTGGCTCGCGCGCTGCTCGGGCTCCATGTCCGAGGCCTGCAGGCGCGCCAGGAGCGCCGGGGCCGAGGCCACGGTCCACGTGTGCACGTCACCGAGCCGCGACTCCAGCTGCCCCCAGCGCGCCTGCAGCTGCTCCAGGTGCTGGACCCTCTGCTGCGTGGCCTCCAGTGTCGTCTGCAGCCTCGTCTCGATGTCCAGCACCTGCGGCACGCCGAGGGTTAGCCCTTTAGCCCACTCGCCGCGCCGACGGATGGCCAAAGCCGGGGCGCCTACTGACCTCTCGCTGCAGCACGGGCTTGGTGTCGGGCGCGGTGACGGCGCACAGCGCCGCGTACAGGTCCCGCAGCCTCTTGAGCATGGTCTCGGTGGCCTCGCGCAGGGCCTTGCACTGCGCCTGCTTCTCGCGCAGCTCCACGGCCACGCGCAGCGCGTTGCCGCCGCGCGACACGGAGCGCAGCTCGGCGTCGGCGCGCTGCAGCAGGCCGTTGAGGGCGTCGCGCTGCTCGCAGTAGTTCTGCCAGGCGCGCTGCGTGCCGCGCAGGCGGGCCAGCTTGTCCAGCGTGGTCTGGTACGCCTGGCTCCAGCCCTGCTCCAGGGCCTGCACCTGCTCGTGCAGGAAGCGGGGCGCGTGCGCGTCGCGGCCCAGGTCCTTGCCGCGCTGCAACATGGACACGACGGCGGGCCGCTGGCTGTCCAGCTGCGCCACCGCGCCCTCCTGCTGCACCACGAGCGCCGTCACCGCCGGCAGCGTCTCCGGGTGCGGCTCGGCCGCGCCCGCGCTCTCCTGGACCTTCTGTAGCAGGCCGCACACCTGCAAGGAGTGCAAGGAGTGTTTCAGCCTCGAACAGCGTGGCTGTTTCAGCCTCGAACAGCGTGGCTGTTTTAGCCTCGAACAGCGTGGCTGTTTCAGCCTCGAACAGCGTGGCTGTTTCAGCCTCGAACAGCGTGGCTGTTTCAGCCTCGAACAGCGTGGCTGTTTCAGCCTGGAACAGCGTGCGCTGCCCAGCACGACGCGTACGTACCTCCTTCACCTCCTTGGTGTACACGTAGCACTTGGAGTAGAGCTCGGTGCGGACGACGGTCATCTCGATGCTGGGGATGAGGTTCTTGTAGCGCGCGATGAGCTCCTCGAGCAGGCGCTGCTCGTCCAGCGCCTCGCTGTCGGCCCGCGTCACCGTCAGCGCGTCCAGCGTCTGCACCAGCCACTTGACGTCCTCGCGGCGCGCGTCCACCTCGCGGCAGATGGACTGCAAACGCACAACGCGAGTCAGGGCCGCGAATCCAAGAGGGATTTCCGCACAGAAAAATCTCAAACCTAACCTACGGGTAGCTCAGGGAAGAAAACTACAGGGTAATGTAAGTACACAAGTCCGAAGGGCTCTTGAGTACACGGAGGTCGACTGCACCCCACCTCGACACCCATTTAACGGAGATTTCACACTCAGTGAAATAACTAGTCGAGGGATGGCTCACCCTGTACTTTTCTTCCCGAATTGACCCCCTAGTTGACAAAACTAATTAAGCAGACACGACCCAATGAGTACACGCGGCCCCTGCACTGTGCAGCTACCTCCCCTCCCAGCACGACGTGCAGCACGTGCATTACCAGCAGACGGTTGAGGCGCTGCTTCCTCCACTGCGGCATGCAGTGGCGCTGCGAGGCAAGTCGACCGCCACGCAGTGCACGCAGTCACAACAAAAGCAGGGCAAAAGCGGCTAGGTTACTGTCCATCGCCTAGGCGTCGTCAAAGAAGTTACTTCTGGTGTACAAAAGTTTTAGGTCTTTTGTTGACTTGACCAATGACATGCAAATTGCAATAATAAATTACTTGTACCAAAGAGCTACCTTCATGCACGAGAAAAAAGATAGTTAAGAAAAGTGTTGAGTAAATTTAAATTCGAGTTGTTTTAGAACAGAGGCGCTCCTCACCTGGAAGACTGCCCTCTCCGACTCGAACTCCTCGATGGTCAGGAGGTCCTTCAGAACGTTCTCCAGGCTGCGGTCCACGGCGTCCATCCACTTCACCATGTCCGTGAACCTGGGAGGAGGTACAAGCGTGAAAACACGCCAACAAGCACATTCGTCCTGCCCCCGGTTCGGGCGGGTGCCGCACTCACTTGGCGCGGTAGGCCGTCCACTGGTCGGGGATGTTCTTGAGGGTCTGCGTGAACTCGTTGACCTTGGCCAGCACGCCCTCCCACAGGGCCTGGGCGCGGCGCTGGGCCTCCAGCAGGGCCAGGTCGTCGGGCCGGTGCTTGGCGTAGGCCTGCGCGGTCACGGCCAGGCGCCGCAGGCAGCGCTCCGCCTCCTCCAGCGTGCGCCGCTCCACGAAGAAGTCCCTGTTCCTGGCCAGGATGCCGTCGGCGCCGTCCACGGCCTGGTTCCGGTTCATGGCCTGCTGCTCGGCCGCCAGCTCCTTGTCGATCTCCTTCAGGTAGTGCGAGAAGGTGGCCTCGTCCAGGCGGAACTCGAGGCGCATCAGGTGCAGCGGCGCGAACGAGAGCACCTCCTGCGGAGGAGGTCAGCGGTCAGTCAGTCTGTGGCTCTGTCGGCGAGCTGAACGGTGGTCAAGGGATTGCCTATTCCAGTTCCCCGCCACGGGTTCGATTCCTGACGGTCGCCGATCGACCCAAATTTATTTCCACGTTTCATCCACTCAAGGTTTGTCAAATTATTGTTCGTTCATTTTCTAAAATTTCCACAATTTTTTATTTAGGGGGCGGTGCTGGCGTTGAGCGAATCGGTCTCCTTATTTAGACGCCGGGCGGTGCCAGCTGGGCGACGACGACGCCGTCCGCGCGGCGCTCTGCACCGCTCTGCACCGCGGCGCCCTTGGCGTCAGGTGCCGCCATCTAGCGCCCAGCGTCCCAATCCCAGCGCGCCGCCGGCCGGCCGGCGCCGCGACCGCCGCGACGCGGTGCGGCGACGCGGCGCGGCAGAGGCGCGGCAGAGGCGGCGCGCGGGCGACTAGCGCTGCCTCCGCCGCGGTGAGCTGGGAAAGCACGGCACTGCCACCCACCGGGAGCGCAGCGCCGCAAGGAGGTGTCCGTCCCCGCGACGCGGCGCAGCGCCGAGTGCACCGCCACGCGCCCCGCCACACCGCACCGCCGAAGGCCGCTCCACTTGATGGCGCCTCCCGGACTTGCACGGCCTGCTAACGGGCCGCCTGTCATCTCCAACGACTTCACCCGCCGACGGCAAAGCGCGCCAAGCAAAACGCCGTTCCGCTAACTTTGACATTATGCGAGCGCGACAACGTAAACCGGCGACAAGGACGCACTCGGACGAGTGAAAAGAAATTCTGCGGGTAGGCCTAGGCGCCTGACGAGGACAAGATAGGCAAGCCCGCCGAACGCGCGAGTCAACGGGCAGGCCCACCCCACAGGCGCCTGACTAGGACAAGATAGGCAAGCCCGCCGAACGCGCGAGTTCAACGGGCCGGCCCACACTCCAGGCGCCTGACGATGTCGCAAGAAGTGATCTGCGGGTGGGTCTTCTTTCCAGGCGCTCTCTACTCACCTTCCACTTGGCCTGCAGCTGCTCCACGGCGCTGTTGATGGCGGGGTGGTTGTCGGCGGGCAGCGCGGCGCGCAGGTCCTGCGCCGTGTTGACCAGGTCCTGCAGCCACTGCTCGTTGACGCGCTCGAAGAAGTTCTTGTGCGTCTCCACGGTGTGGCGCGTGTCGATGTGCTTGTCGGCGATCAGCTTCTCGGCCATCTGCAGCCACTCCGAGATGACGCGCTCCGCCTCGCGGAAGTTCTGCCAGCAGCGCAGCGCCTCCTGCAGCTTCTGCGAGTGGCGAGGGAAAGATCGTGGGTTCAAATCCCGTCCGGGAAACTTTTTTTTTTTTGGTGTCAAAATTTGCTGTGACATTGAGATAGATGCGAAAACTTACAGCCTCCTGCTGCTGCGCGCGCAGCGACACGCTGGCGAAGCGGGTGGCGAAGGCGGACATGTCCTGCTTGAGCTGCTCCACGCTGCCGCCCGCCTGCGTGTGCTCGTCCGCCGTCGCCTCCACGCTCTTGAGCATGTTGAACAGCACCTTGACCTTGCTGTCCAGCATCGACTTGTAGTAAGGCAGCCGCGAGAAGAATGCCTGCGTCCGAGAAGAGAATGAGTACAACCCGATCCGAGGTGGCCTTCACTCGACGGGGGAGTGGGCGACGCACCTTGTGGCGGTCGAGCTGCGCCTGCACTTGCTCGCGCGAGCCGGACGGCGCCCGCTCGCCCAGGACGACGTCGGCCTCGTTGAGCCAGGCCGAGATCTCGCGCCGGCCGGCCTCCAGGGACTCCTGCTGCACCAGCACCTGGTGGTACAGGTGCAGCTGGGTGGGGATCTGCGCGCGCACCCGCACCAGCGCCTCTGCGAACCGAAAAAAACGGTTAAGGGCCAAGTTCGGCGCGTGAGACGACCACTGTGGACGACTGTGGACCTACCCTTCTCCTTTTGAGCGTGTCCATCATGGCCTCCACGTCCTGGCGCGACAGCTCCTGGATGAGGCTCTGGAAGGTCTTGCTGATGCTCTTGAACAGCTGCTCCATGCCCTCCACCTCGGACTGCAGCTGCTGCAGCTCCTGGCCGTACGCCTTGACGCGGTCGGCCGAGCCCAGCTCCAGGTGCAGGTTGGCCAGCACCGTCTCGGCGCCGCGCAGCCAGCGCTGCAGCCGCTCCATGCCGTCGTGGAACTCGCGGCGCAGGCGGAGCAGGTCGCCGGCGTGCATGTACTGCTGCACGTGCGCGAACACGCCCTCCCAGCGTGCCGTCAGGTCGGCCAGCGCGTCGCGGAGAGACCGGGACACGTTGTCGTCGCAGGCGCCGTCAGGAAGCCCACCGTGTCCACGAGCAGGGCGTGCTTGTCCTTCCACACGCTCAGGTCCTGGAAGAAGTCCTGCTGCTCGGCCGGCGACATGCTCTGCACGGCGCGGCCCGCGCGCTGCAGCCAGTCCTCCAGCTCCTGCGTGAGCGCGGCGTGGCGCCGCCAGTACGCCACCACCTCCTCCAGCATGTTCTGCACGCAGCGCAGCTCGCGCGACACCTGCTCCCACCTAGAGGCCGTCTCGCGCATGAAGCGGTCGATGGCCGCGCCCTCGCGCTTGTCTGCGGCGGAACGGAGAGGTTACGTCAACACCACGACGAGGAGCTAGGGGTCGCACAGTGGGCCAGGAGACCGGTGGAGGGGCTAAAACCGAGCGTGTGACCCCACCAATAGATTCCTCGTTTGAGGAGCAATCTATTGGTGGGGTCACACGTTTGGTTTGAGTCCCATTTAGGGAGTCTGGAGCCCAAAACGCGTCCAGGATTTTGACCGCCTCCACTGGTCTCCTGGCCCACTGTGCGTCGGCGACGCGCTTCGACGCTCTCCTCATACGCACCTACGCCCCCTTCGCGCTTGTACTCCTCCACCACCTGTTGCATGTCGATGAAGGCCTTGTTGAACTCCTGGAAGATGCGGTTGCGCGACACGAAGTTGGCGTACTGCTCCAGCAGGGACTGCACGTGGTCCTCGCGCCCGTACTTGACGGTCCAGCCGCGCAGCTTGGTCTCGGTCAGGTTGAGGAACGCGATGAGGCAGCACTGCAAAACAATCGGGGAACGTCATCAAACGCCTGCATGAGGCCAACGAAAATTGGAATATTCCGCTGTAATTTGGTTTAAAGACGCATGAGACCATGGCTAGCACAGTCTCAAAATTTCAGCAAAAGTAATACTAGGGCAATGCGGGATTTGAACCCAGAACTGGTAGTATACAGAGTGACCACTCAAATCACTGAGCCAACAAGACGGGCTCAGAGCGCCGCGTGGCTCCAAACCTTATCGTCACTCACCTTGTGCTCGAGGAACTTGAGCTTGACGCGGCGCTGCGCGGCGCGCGGCCCCACCTCCTCCAGGCGGTGCGCGATGTTGTCCAGCTGCTGGGGTGGCACTCCGTGCGCGGCGGGCCCGAAGCGCGCGGCCTGGAACTTGGCCTGCACCGCGGGCAGCTCTGCGAAGAACGCCTTGTGCTCCTCCAGCTTGCGGCTGATGACGGACGCCGTCTCCTCGTTCATGACGGTGGGGATGTCGGTGGCGTCGGACGTGAGCAGGCGCTCGGCCCGCGCCAGCCACTGCCCCACCTCGCCCAGCGGCGGCGGCAGCCGCGAGTCCAGCAGCCACAGCCACTGCTGCACCTGCTCGTCAACACAACACGATGAAAAATTGCAAGAAAACGGAATGGTCGTTGGCGGGAGTCGAACCCGAGCCCGCAGCTCGCACCTGCTTCTCCAGCGTGTCCCACAGGTCCTCCACCCTCTGCCAGGCGTCCATGTTGACGGGGGCGGTGCTCTGCGACGCCATCATCTTGCTCAGCTTCTCATACGACGCGGCGTGGATCAGCAGCTCCTCGCGGAAGGCGAGGTACTCCTGGAAGCAACGAAGCCACCGGTTCAAACATTCCGCTCACCGCTGGACGATGCACAGTGGGCCCAACCGGTGGAGACGGTCAGAATCCCGGACGCATTTTGAGCTGCAGAGTGGCTTAACGGGACTCGAACCGAACGTGTGACCCCACCAATGGACTGCTTTCCGAACGAGCAATCCATTGGTGGGGTCACACGCTTGGTTCGATTCCTGTTTAACAAACTCTGGAGCTCAAAACGCGTCTCGAACTTTGGCCACCTCCACCGGTCTTCTGGCCCACTGTGCGAGGGCGACGGACTCACCGAGTAGTCCGTGGGCAGGCTGCTGGTGTCGATGAGGCGCTGCAGCCGCGCCGTGGTCTCCGACAGCCAGGCCGACAGCTTCTGGAACTCGCCCTGGATGGTGGGCACCGTCTCCTCGGCGCCGCGGGGCTCCGGGTAGCGGTGCAGGAACTGCGCCACGTACGTCATCACGGACTTCTCGTCGGGCCTGCGGGTGGGGTGGAAAGACGTGGTTGTAAACTCGGTGGCAGTTGGGGGTAAGTCGCACAGGAAACCCGTCGAAAGTGCGTTGTTCTGCCCGATGACCACTCCACTGGCAGCGGCAATCCCGGCCACTGGGCCGGCTGCGTTGAAATCTCCCCGGCCCGCTTAGAGCGCTCACCTGTCCACGTCGACGTCCTCCGGGTCGAGCAGGCGGGCGATGCCCAGGTCGCGCTCCGCGGCGCCGAAGGCCGACTCGAGGCGCACGCGGTTGGCGGCCTGCCGGAGGCCCTCCACGTCCAGCAGGTCGTTGCGGATGGCGTGCACCAGCGCGACGAAGGCGTGGCCGTCGCGCCACGACTTGCCGAAGTCCTGCACCTCGACGCCCATCTCGGCGGGCAGGGCGTCGTTGACCCAGTGCAGCAGCGCGCGCCGTGCGCCCTGCCGCCACTTGTCCTGCTGCTGCTGCGCCTGCGGCAGCGGCGTCGACGAGCCGCCCAGCTCCGTGCGCCGGCGCCGCAGCCCCTCCGCATCGCTGTCCAGGCTGGAGCCAGAGCCGCCGAAACGGTGGCCCAGCGACTCCAGCGCGCGCGTGTTCTCCTCGATCTGCAACGGGCGCAGAGTTACGGTGCGGTCGTTTTCGTCGCTCTGTCTCTCTCGCACCTATACGGGGTGCCCCGTAGCGAGAACAGAGCAAGCGATACCCGCAGGTCCAGAGATCAAGCGAAGCGAAACAATCTACTTTTTCCGAATTTCTACGACACACGCTTAGCAGGTGAAAAAGAACTCACCCTCTGCTGTAATCTCCTTTTTCGGAGCTTGCGGAGGAAATAGAAGAGGCAAGGAAGGACGGTTAGTGAAGCGGTAGTCGGTCGAGACAAACTTAGCAAGTGCTCCAGAGGGGCGTTCGCACAAAGTGAAGGGTGGTTAATGAATGGGTTAATTATAAGACAAAATACAGGTAGACTATCTGGGCAGGGGGTGGTTATTAAGATGACGAATAAGGAGTTAGACTCAGACTGGAAAAAGCTCCATGTTGCACGGGCGGTACACACCTGGAAGTACAGGATGATGGTCCAAATCAGTCCCAACACGACGGGCGGTCGCCCGTCCACCAAATCGGCGGAGTTGATGTTGACGAGCTTGATCTGCCGGACAAGGAAACATAAATAACTAGGGGCTCGTGCGGATGCGTGGGTTCGACTCCCGGCCGGGGCGTCTCACCTTTTTGCTCTGGAGGAACTGCAAGGCTGTGTTGGCGTTGCTCAGGAAGTGCGGCCTCCGCAGATTCCTCCCCTTCTCGACGGGCTGGCGGGTCAGACGGCAAGGGTTACTTTGCTTCAAACGACACACATCTCGCCGCCAGTCGTTACGTGACGCTCGAGAAACGGGCGAACTCACCAGTTTCTCCCCCGACAGCACCTCCAGCAGCGCGAGCAGTTTGGTGCCATCACGAAGGTCTCCGATCAGGTCGTCTACCCGAAGCGGTGGAACTCGCTGAAACACGTCACATTCATTCTCGCTACGTCGCACAGTGGATTTTGGCGGCGATTTGGATGGCGATGGGTGGCGATTTTTGGTCATCTCCGATGATTCATTTCATTTCGCCATCCCATTGATGCGAGTTTTCGGGTGAACCAGCCCGCCACACCTTCCCGCTATGATCGATACCCCGGTCTCTCCACGTGCTGGATCCAGGTAGCCGGCGTCCCCCCCCCCCCTTCCCCTCACGGGGCGCCACCGCAGCCCCCTAGGCCTCGCGGCCCTCGCGGCGGGGAGGGGCGCCGAGCGGGGCCCCGGTGTAAAGCCAACCCCCGGTGGGTAGCCCCCCACGCAACGGCCGGCTCGCACGCGAGTCCGAGGCACACCGCGCAGCGCACCCCGACGTCGCCACCCCCTCCACGACCGTCCGCGACGCCCTCAGCTGATCCAGCGTGTGTGTGTGCGCGCGCGAGGGGGGAGGACACACGGACTGTGCGTCTTGTGCTTCCCTCGCCGCCCCTGTATCGCCGTGCTATCTAGATGTCCCGCACGACCCCCTAGGCACGGGGGACCTTGCCCTGCTGTGCTGCTACACCCCTCCCTCCCCCTTTTCCTCTTTTTGCAAGATGGCTTCCTTGTACCGCCAGACAGACTTTGACTTACTGACTGGGTAAATACCTGCCATACAGCACGCGAGGAGGACATTCGGGGAGGGAGGGGGAAGGGGGCTTGCCCTCGGGCTTGCCGCTGCACGCCAGGACGCCCCATGCAGATTTATGTCCCTACTGCAGGGTGGTCCACCAGAGACGGCCTTACCTTGGATAGGTACGAGTTGATCCAGTTGACGAACGTCTTCTTCTGCACGCGCTCTTGCTCGTCTGCAACAAAGAAGGATGCGTTTGGAATAATGCAGACGGACAGTGGGCGAGGGGCCAGAGCGTCCGAGACTTTGACCGCCTCGAAGGTCTGCCGCTTCCTCCAACACAGATAAGGCGGCGTCGAGGGCGGTGCCGGGGCGCTGCGCCGCCGCCCACAAGAAGGCCCCCGTCGAGCTCGACGTCGTAATGCGTTTACGGCCGCGGGTAAATGCGGCCGTTTTACGGCGGCCGCGCGGTCCGACCTGCTCCAAGAGAGTTGCTTGACCCCGTTGCTCGCCCCATCCATCCATCCATCCATCCATCCATCCATCCATGAACCCTGCTCCGCGAGGCGCGCCAAAGTTTCCCTAATGAGTCTTCTGCTGCACCGGCATGCACTCGCTGCACTTCCACCCCTCGATGGTGCGCCGGGCACGCCGGGATGGAAGCCGATATGTAGGTCACCCGGTCATGACGGGCCGCCGTGCCGCGCGGTGTGCCCGTGAATTGGAGAGTCACGCACGCGCTAATCGACATCGTCGTCGTGCCTCTGGAGGCGGCCTCCCCCCCCCCCTCCCCCCGACCAAGACGTCACCGAGGAAGCCGCGCATGCATACAATGACAACCACGATAAATAAACGGGCTCAGTCAAAAAAAGGAAAGGAGGGGCTAAAAATCACGGAGAAAAATGTGAACGGCCAAATCAAGGGAGACTTGAACCTTGCACGTGTTTAGCGGCGGTGCGGGAAGTAAGTTTAATGATGCCCTTCCCCCTCCACCCCGCCCCGCCCCGCGGAGCGCCGCGGAGACAGCAGCGGCGTATCGCTCACGCCCCGAGTCGCGTGCGGGGGTGCAGTGTGCAGGGTCCCCAAAGCGGAGGGCGGGGCGGGGCGGGGCGGGGCGGGGCGGGGCGGGGCGGGCGGTGGGCGGGCGGCGGGCCCCGCCCGGGCCGAAGGGGCCAGGCACGCACTTGCACGCACCGAGAGCCCCCGCGGCCCTCCGGAACAAAGAGCGGCGGCGTCCCGGACTCGGGTTCGACTCCCGGCCAAGGCGTCCGCGTCGGTCCTCACCGTACTTCCAGCGCATCGCTGCGGCCTCGCCGACGACCACCGTCGCAACCGCGCTGGCGCCGCCGCCGTCGACGACGCCGTGAGCGTCCCCGGGCCGCCGGTGCGGCGGTTTGCGGCCGCGGGAGATCTCGACGCACTGCTCGGGCTGCGGCGCGCGCGGCTAGCGCTGCGCGGGCACGGCGGGGACGCCTAGCGAGCACGGCGGCGCAGCAGCAGCAACTGTCTGCGCGACGACAAAGCATGGCCGTTTAGGCGGGGAGGGCGATGTCATCGGCGTGCGGGGAGGGGGCCAGGCGGGGCCCGGCCCTCCGGGGCACACGTCGTGGGGGACGATTCGGCACACCGTCCCCCGGGGCAGGGCGCGCACGGCGGGTGCAAGGCGCAAGGCAGGGGTAGCCGCGGATATGTCGATGGCGGTGGCGGTGCGCGCGTGCGGCGCGGGGGCGTCTCGGAGGCCGCGGGACCTTCGCGGAGGACACAACACACAGGCCGATACCGCGCGGGCCAAGTTAAATGGGAATACTTTCTGCCCGTCTTTGACCTACATGTTCGGAAAGGGCTTTCTCTTTCCGATCCGCTTACAGGCAGATGCAAACAAAAACAACAAGTATTTTTATTTTCTAAAGTATGTAAGCGTAGGTGGCGTCAGCCGCGCAAGCCAGCAGACAGGATTGCGACACGAGAAGCCCGGGCTCGATCCACCTTGAAGTAAAATTGATTCGCCACTACCTTCCATATTTTGAGAAAATAAAAGTGAACACACGTGGGCGGACGACGTGGAGGTGCTCAAGGCCTGCCCCGACGTCCAGGCAGTGTCTCAGGCCGCGCCGGGTGACTGCGCCCAGGGGGCCCCGCTGGGGGCAAGGCACGGAGCATTTCGCAACTCCTCTTCCAATATCGGCTGCTGCTGCTATGCGCCGGAAACACCTGCCACGGGCGACACCCTGGCCGCGCCGTGGGCCGCGCCGTGGGCCGCGCAGGTCATGAACTCCGCGCGCCGCTGAAGTAGTACACGATCGTCCTGGCGTGGCGCGGAGCGAGTTCCCGCGACACCGACGTGCACCTCGACGAGTCCGTTCACCTCCGCTGGCGTCGACGACGCCGTCCTCCACGCCGCGGACGCCGCGAACGCCGCCAAGCCCGACGCGGACGACGGCGCCAGGCAGACCGACAAGCCCGCCGGAGCAGCGACACCAGTGGTGCCAACTGATGGAATGATCAAACAGACGGGGCGGCGGCCTCGGCGGCGGGGCGCGGCGCGGGCCGTTGTCAGGGGGCAGCAGCAGACTGATTCCGAGAGTCGTTTTCGTCGCTCTGTCTCTCCCGCACTCATGAAGCGCCCCGTACAGGTGCGGGAGAGACAGAGCGACGAGAACGACTCTCGGAATCAGTCTGCAGCGGTGGCGGTCGAGTAGTATCTCCACCACGCTGAGCTACGCTGAGCCCCCTACCCCCGTCTGCGACGCTACTGCCGCCTTGCACGAAGCCTTCGTGACGCCATCAAGCCGCTAAATGTTCAGACGCCCGCGATCTGTGACGTCATCGGCGACGTTCGGCAAGCCGACTGATTCCGCGCTGCGCTCCGTCCCTCTCGCCCCGATACGGGCCGCTCCATGAGTGCGAGAGAGACAGAGCGACGAGGCGCGGCGCTGCAAATACCCGCGCAGACACACTTCCATCCGCGGGGCGTTACTTTTAGCCGGGACGCGCACCCCGTCGTGGCGTGGCGCTGGAGGGCCGGGCGGCCGGCGCGCGCCCGTCTCTCTCGCACCCACCCGGCGCGCCCCCGAGAGCGACAGAGACAGAGCGACGATGGCGGCGCGCCCTGTGCCCTTTGGGGCGGCACCGGGGACTCTGCGTGGCCCGGCGAGGCCCGGCGAGGGCGCGGTTTCGCGAACAAGTCGTCAGTGTCGACTCGGGCGCCCCGCCTGGACGGGACAACGACTGTGCACCGCCACAAACTTCAGCCGAGACTTTATTCGTTTCCTGACGGCGCGGCGCCGGATCCCGGTGGCCGACGTCCAGGCCGCGGCCGAGGCGAGGGGCTGCGGAAGGGAGTAGCCACCCTGACGTCGCCCCTCCCCGCCGGCCGGCCGCCCAAAGGGCCGCCACGCTGGCCGACGCCAAGCAGTGCCTTCGCCCCGTCCCTCTCGCACTCGTGGCGCACGCCGTGGGGTGCGAGAGAGACAGAGCGACGAGGGCACTGTTCAGAATCGGCCTGCCGGTCAGCTGTTGTATCGACCTCGGGGCATGCAGACAGCAGGGGAGGAGGGGGGGGGGGCACTTGCCCCTGACCGCCTCCAACCCAGCTTGGTTCAGGTTCCCTTTTCGCCGACCGCGCGCGAAGTGGACACGCCATTGCAAGGGAAGCATGCACTCAGGGTTGCACCGACTTAGAGAATCATTCTGGCGCGCGTTGTAGTACCAAAATGAAAAAATAAAATTTCCATGACGTTGGTTTTGAACCCACGCCGATTCAGTTTTGATGCGGGAAAAGACAAATGGCGCCTCAGCCCACCATGTGAGTTTCGAACCCGCGTCCTAGGCAGCGGGGCGAATGGACGCTAACCGCTAAGCTAACCCGTCATGCTCGTTATCGAGTTCGGAGCAGCGATCCAGATAGTGCTTTGAATTCATTTCAAGGAGTTCCGCCACATGTCAACAAAATTCACTTTAAAAGGCGAAAATGCAAATTTGATCGCAGCAAAAAACTGACCGGCCGGTGGCGGGCCGGGCCAGCGCGCCGCGCCACGCCCTGCCGGACCGCTCGCCGGACCGGGGACCACGTGGGCAAAAACTCATTCGCCGAGCGGCACCTCGCGAGGAGTGGGGGCCTCGCTTAAGGTTATAGAGCCTCGTCGCGTCGCGCTGTCTCTCTCGCACTCAAGAGGCGTCCCGTCGAGGTGGGAGAGAGACAGAGCGACGAAGATCGGTCTGCTGGAGCGGAGCCGCCGGCCGCTTTACATAATCACGAGAGAACGTTCATTTAGGGACGCAAACCGCGCCGAGCGGCAAGCGAGCCAAGCAAGCCAAGGAAGCCGCGGCCCGGGCTGGTCGAAGGCAGTCGAAGGAAGGCCTCGAAAGCTGGGCGGCCGACTCGGGACAAGCGACGTCTGTATCACTTTGCGGTGATTCGACACAGCCGCGGCTTCGGCCCGGCCTTGACCGCCAGCAGACTGTCTCTCTCGCACTCACGGGGCGGCCCGTCGCGGTGCGAGAGAGACAGCGCGGCGGCACGCGACACTGTATTCAAAGCAGACGGTGATGTCACGGCGGCCCTGCGGGGGAGGACCGGCCCGGGCGGCAGGACCTGGGCAGGACGGCGCGTTCAGGATGGTCAAGATGGGCGGCAGGCACTGCGGCCACCTGCCCGGGCCGCGGCCGTTGCAGCAGGTGCGTGATTCGGGCTGGCCGGCCAGCTGGCCAACGTCACGCGAGCGGCACGCCGTCGGCACGCCGTCGGGGCCCGGACGGCCGCACAGTGGGAAAAAAAAATCTCATTCAACGAACGTTAATGAAAGCAGATGATCCGTCGCGTTTTCAGCCGAGAGGTTAGAGACGTGGGATCGAGTTACCGCTGGCCGGCGTTCGAATACCAGCGTCACAAAAGTTTTTTCGACTTGCTATCCTAAGGGTGTTGGTTCGAGGCCATGAGAGCGGAGCCGTGTGCAACAGGCCCACATGCCGGAGGTTCGACTCCTAACAAATATTTCCATTTAATTTTACTGCCTCACCCAGTGCGGTTCAAACCCGTAAACGTGAGCCCACTCCGAGCATGGGACGCGGTGGTCCAGGGAGTAGAGGCGTCGGTTCTCAGTGCTAGGGTCGGCGGTTCGACTCCCCCAACTTCTTGCGAAATTTTGACCGGGTCGGTCGAGTCCTGTTGCGTCAAGAACCCACCTCACGCCGGTCCCCTCATCATGGGCCGTGGTGGCCGAGAGCGTAAAGTCGTGTGATCCCGATGGCGGGGTCCGGGGATCGAATCCCATCATTTCATTACATTTTTCGAACGCCTTCCTCCCAGTGCAACTCAAACCCGTCGTCCAACACGCTGCCAGACGTACAAGCGTGATAGCGTAGTGGTCAGAGTCACATTCACCTGGCCACTCCGCTGTGGGTGTCTAAAAAGCAATCCGCTTCGGCGGGTTGGCCTCGGCACTGGAGCGATGGCGTATTTGATCCATCAATCCAGACCACCCGGTGTGTGGTTGCGGGTGGTGCCTCCTTGACTTGTCGGGAAGGCGATGATAAGTCCTTTGAAGCTGGCCTAAAACGCTGTATGTTCGGTACGGGAGCGCCGGACAGTGGGGGTACCATGGGGTACACAACCAACCCTACGAAAACAAGAAGCTCCCACCAAACCTCTTCTCTGTCTGAGTCTCTCTCTGTCTCTCTGTCGTCTCACTCTACGTCCCGCCCCTCAAAGAGCTTCGTACTGGGTGCTCTCACCCAGCTGCCTGAGCTTTGGGGTCCTACTGGGTCCCCCGGCGAACGCTTAGAGTCGCTGACGGGATTAACCCCAGGTACCTGATAGCACCGGTTCCCATCCCGAACACCGAAGTAAAGCAGGAGGCCTCCCCATTAAGACTGGGGAGGGGGTGTAGAGTTCAAATTTTTTTTTTGTTTGGCCTTCTGGCCCAGTGTGCCCCGCCCGGCGCGAGGACGACACCGTGGTGCACCGTGGCCTCTGCGACGCGATGGAAGCAGTATCGACAGGCGAAACCGGGCAAGTGTCAGGCCGTGCCGTGCCGCACGAGATGCAGTGCCGTGGCGCCGCGGCGCCGCCGTGCAGCGCGGACAACAGGTGTGTAGGGCTGGCGGACACGGTCTAGGGTTTCCGCCCGGCTGGCCAAGTGTGTCACGGAGTTAGTTTGGGACCACCGCATCGCGCATCGCGACTCGTCAACGAGTCGACCGCACAAGTGGCAACCGCACACGCCGCACACGTGGCGCGACTTGCAGAGCGGAACCACCAGGCCCCTAAAGGAGACGACCTGCAGTCTCTGCCTGTCTCGCACCCCTGCCAGACGCCCTGTGGGTGCGAGAGAGACGGCAACGAAAGCTCCGCTTGGACCCCGGCAAGGTAGCACGCCAAATCGGGCCGTCGGCTCGCCGTCGACGCGTACCTCGGATGTGCTGGATGTGCCGGTCGTACTGCGACGCGCGGCGCACCAGCTCGTGGCGCCGCGACGCCTCGGTGTGGTGCAGCTCGGTGTACCACTCGGACTCGCCGAGCCGCTCCCTCGACGGCGTCCTGGCCAGCGAGGCCAGGTTCTCTTCGGACGGGAACGCGCCGCTCAGCGAGGTCTGCGACGAGGACAGGCTTCTCGTGGTGGTGGTGATGGAGGTGGTGACGGAGGTGGGCGACAGCAGGCCGGAGGGCTCGGCGGCGTGCCTGGCCCCGAAGGTGGTCCTGGACTGGTAGGCGGAGTCGTCCACCAGGGGGTCGTCGGACGGGGTGCGGCTCAGCGTCACCTCCCGGACGCTCTTGCGCAGGCTGACGCGCTCCACCGTCACGATGCGCGCGCCGGACGCCAGGTCGCCCTCCTCGTCCACGTGCTCGAAGGTCTCCTCCAGCGACGCGGGTTCGTCCGGCGAGGACAGCACCAGGCTGGGCGCGACGCCCGTGCGCCGCGGCGCCGTCCTCGGAGGCGGCAGAGGCGAGGGGCCGCGGGCTGGTAGAGGCGAGGACCCCCGGGGCGACGAGGTGGGCGTCGGCCGCAGGCGGACACCCTCCTGCAGGAGTCCGGGACTGGACGCCTGCAGGCGCCGCCGCCGCTCTGCCTCCAGGCGGCGCTCCACCTCGGCGACGTCCAGCAGCGAGGCGGCCCCCGCATCGCCGCCCGCTACCGCGCCGCCCTCGTAGAAGTCGACGCGCTGCTGCAGGCGCCGCGGACTGGGCGTGGACGTCCTCGACGCCGACGTCCTTGACGGGGACGTCCTCGACGTGCGGTCTGGCGGCCGCGGCTGCTGGTCCGCCATGGCTCCGGCTGGTGGTTGTGCTGGGGGCGGCCGCGACGCACTACCATTGGCCCCGACGACGCGACGACGCGAGGCGACACACGGACGCGACCCGAAACGCGACGCGGCACGAGGGCCCGGCCTTTGCAAACTTAAAAGGGATGATGGCGCTCCGAAAATCCGAAGCGCGCGCGCGGAATGCTCTAGGGAATGGAGGCCTCGATGGAGGCAGACCGCCAGGAATGGTCGGACACTTAACTGGAATGGGTCGCACGGAATGTGTCACACTAGTTTCAAAACTATACTCTTTAAAATATATATCGATACAAAACAGTTAAAACTCTAAACCTTACCTATAGATAAAGGCACAAACAACAATCAACAGGAAATAAACTAACTCTAGAAAAAATACTCATACAAAAATAGAAGTGGAAAATATTTCGGGTACAAAATCTGGAAGGGATAGAGGAAGGCCGGGCTGCGTGCTTCCTGATCGGACGCCTTTTGCCTGTCTTCGGTCGATTGTCTGCGTTCGGTTCCTTCGGTTCCTTCGGTTCGAGGCGATGACGGTCCGTCAGTCCTTTCGTTTCGTCACTCGGGATCGACACTCCGTTGCACTCCGTCGGCTCGCCTTTCAGCGGCTGCCTGACTCGATCGTCTCGATCCCGGCCGGGGGGTCGCGTTTCCCACGCGCGGTTTTTCACAGAGTACCCGGCGGCGGGCTGGTACACCAATCAGCTGAGCGGCCGTTACATAACCTCAAACGCACACACACGCACACACGCACCGCGCTTGGCGACACTCATCGCCACTTGCCACGAAGCACTAATTGGAAGCACTACACCTTCAAAGCGACTGTCAGTGTCACTGTTGTCTCGCTGGCACGCGCACACACGCACTTCGTTCGTCTATCGCGGCACTACGGGTGAGTACACTGCAAAACCGCTTGGCGGCGAGTCCTGGGCGAGTCCTGGGCGAGTCCGCCGCGTCGTCTGCTGGCCGGTCGCGGCGGTGGCGGTCCGCTCCTGCCGGCAGGGCGAGGACGCGCGCGTGCGAGGCCGGCTCGTTAACTGGAACGCATATTTCGTTGTGAGGTTAGAGCGCTGCTTGTCCCTCCGCGGTGTTGTGGGTGCTCGCGCCCCACCGCCCGGCCCTCTCTCTCCCTCTCGCCGCAGGAGCCGCGCCGGGGCCTCGTTCGATACTGCCTCTCCACCCCGCGCGGCCCCCACCGCCCTGCCGCTGCCTGCCGCCCCGCGAGGCCCACCAGCCCACCGTCAACACGGAGCCGGACCCTGGCGAACCGCGCCCACCCGTCGCGCATGCGCGGCGGAGCCCGCGCCCGGAGTGCCGCTCGCTTTTTGGCGTGCGTTGCCGCGTTGCCATGCAACCCGCAGCGCCTCTCGCTGGAGTAAGAGTAAAGGGGCGGGGTGGCCGTGCAGCCGGTGCATGAATGGACCAGCAGCCAGGCTGATTCCGAGTGGCAGTGCCGGCCTACCTCGACGCCCTAGTATTCTTAAGACCCTACTCTTTCATGCCCTGCATCGGGAAGGCGTTGACCACAACGATTTTGGCTTTGAGGCACGTCGGAACGATTGGCTCTAAAGTGGAGCGAATCTCGAATTTGCTGATTTTGCTGACTTTGGCGGCCACTGTGTCCATCTAGTTGACGAAAGCCTCCCTCGACGCCCTAGTATTCTTAAGACCCTACTCTTTCATGCCCTGCATCGGAAGGCGTTGACCACAACGTTTTGGCTTTGACCGCAACGATTTTGGGACCAAAGTTGCTCAAAAAGTAGTCGAATCTCGAAAATTTGCTGATTTTGCTGACTTTGGGCGGCCACTGTGTCCAATCTAGTTGACGTAAAAGGCCTCCCTCGACGCCCTAGTATTCTTAAGACCCTACTCTTTCATGCCCTGCATCGGGAAGGCGTTGACCACAACGATTTTGGCTTTGACCGCAACGATTTTGGGACCAAAGTTGAGTCGAATCTCGAAAATTTGCTGATTTTGCTGACTTTGGGCGGCCACTGTGTCCAATCTAGTTGACGTAAAAGGCCTCCCTCGACGCCCTAGTATTCTTAAGACCCTACTCTTTCATGCCCTGATCGGGAAGGCGTTGACCACAACGATTTTGGCTTTGACCGCAACGATTTTGGGACCAAAGTGGCTCGAGTCGAATCTCGAAATTGCGATTTTGCTGACTTTGGGCGGCCACTGTGTCCAATCTAGTTGACGTAAAAGGCCTCCCTCGACGCCCTAGTATTCTTAAGACCCTACTCTTTCATGCCCTGCATCGGGAAGGCGTTGACCACAACGATTTTGGCTTTGACCGCAACGATTTTGGGACTAAAGTTGAGTCGAATCTCGGAAATCTGCGGATTTTGCTGACTTTGGGCGGCCACTGTGTCCAATCTAGTTGACGTAAAAGGCCTCCCTCGACGCCCTAGTATTCTTAAGACCCTACTCTTTCATGCCCTGCATCGGGAAGGCGTTGACCACAACGATTTTGGCTTTGACCGCAACGATTTTGGGACCAAAGTTGGTCAAAAAGTAGTCGAATCTCGAAAATTTGCTGATTTTGCTGATTTTGGGTGGCCACTGTGTCCAATCTAGTTGACGTAAAAGGCCTCCCTCGACGCCCTAGTATTCTTAAGACCCTACTCTTTCATGCCCTGTATCGGGAAGGCGTTGACCACAACTGGTTTGGGAGCGGTAGCCTCACAAAGTTGGTCATTAAGGGTAAAAACATAATGATGATCGGGGGCCTTTTGCGGTCTTATCCGCCGGGGCCTTTTGGGGGCCAGTACAAGTCTAAGTTGCGGGTTGAGGCCCGACACCTTATTGCTGCAGACTGATTCCGAGACTCGCTTTCGTCGCTCTGTCTCTCTCGCAATCGTGGCCCGTCCCGTTTAGGTGCGAGAGAGACAGAGCGACAAACCGTTCTTCTGAATCGCGCGGCAGGACGGGACAGGTTGCGCAATGAGGATGAGGACGCGGGCGACCCGCATCGCCACTCCCCTCCCCGCCGCGGTGGAGCCCTGGGGAAAGGGGGGGGGGGAGAGGCCCGGTAACCCAGTGCCGCCCAGTGCGGTGGCATGGACCCGGCGGCGGCGGGAAGGGAGAGAGGAACAGGGAAAGGAGGGGGGGAGGGGGTCGCACAGCTGATCGGAGGGCTCCACGAGGGGAGGCGACGCGGTGCATCGGAGCGGCGCGCGACCCCGTCGTCGTGGACACCATCTACGCCGTCTCCGCGGACACTGCCGCCTTCTCGGACACCGTCGCCTCGGTCGCCGTGTCCTCTGCGGCGCTCTGACGTTCTCGTCCAACCACTGGCACGCTGTCGAGCGCCATTCCGCTGCCCGCACTCCGCGCGCTGTCTCTCTCGCACCCTCCGGCCCACTCCACGAGTGCGAGAGAGACAGAGCGAGGAGTGCGGGGCGGACGGCCCTGCTGATGCATGGTGCGGTGCAGAGTGTTTGCTGAGAAGCACGTTTGCAAAGAGGCCCGCCTCGTCGCCCGCGACAGCGCGCGTCCTTGGGGCGGCAGTCCGAGCGACGAAAGCGCTGCTGTTCGGATTCAAGCTGCGGGTGCGTTGTGCAAGTAGTGTGTTTCCCACCGCGAGGCAGACTCTCCATCCTCGGCATCCGCAATAGATCGTATAATTCAGTCCGCTGGCACTGCGGACAGTGTAGCGGCACCCTGGTCGCTGCCCTCGCAGACGCCGCGCTCGGACCGCGCGCCCTGCAGACTCATTCCGAGAGTCGTTCTCGTCGCTGTGTCTCTCTCCCACTCATGAGGCGTCCCGTTTAGGTGCGAGAGAGACACAGCGACGAGAACGACTCTCGGAATCGGTCTGCTGCTCCGCTCCTGTTCGTTAAGTTTGTCTTTGCTTACATTCGCCGCTCACCACGCCGCCGCCGCGGCCGCCGCCAGGCCGAAAGCCTCCGCGGCCGAACGGCGCCCAGAGGCCAGGCCGGATGCAGTGTTGTTGGCCTGGAAGAGGCCGTGCACGCCCAAACGGCGCTGCAACCTTGTTGCAAACGTTATTAGCCAGCGCGCTGTCTCTCTCGCACTCGTGGGGTGAACCGCAAGGGGTACCAGAGAGAGATGTCGGAAGCAGACTCGCTTGGTTTGGAAGCGGCCGGCTACAGGGCCTGCAGTGCCTTCATTGAAAACCACAGCAACAACAGCGTGCTACACGCGCGGGCTCGGCGAATGGGTGGCCTACCGTCCCGGGGTTGCCTACCCACACGGCGCTCCAGGCGGGCAGCGCATGCAGCGTGCATGTCGCGGTCGGGGTGCCGCCACTCCGCGAGGCCGCATTACCTCGGCAGCGGGCCGTCGCCCCGTCCCTCCCCGTGGGTGCGAGAGAGACGGAGCGACGCCGTTCGGAGTCGGCAAGCGGCGCGAAGCGCGAAGCAGCGCGAAGTTCGCCAGGAAATTACGGGGCCGGCTGCACTAGGCTGCACGTTGCACCTGCCCGTCGCACCCGCCCGCGGCCCGCAGACTGATTCCGAGAGGCGTTTTCGGAGCTCTGTCTCTCTGGCACTCGCGGGGCGTCCCCTGTGGGTGCGAGAGAGACAGAGCGACGAAAACGACTCTCGTAATCAGTCTGCCGGGGCTCAGGCCGCCGTGCTATCCATAACGAACCGACTACTGATTTACACCGGGCCTTTGTGCGTTGTGGGGGTTGGGTGGGGTTTGGGTGGGGGTCGGGTGGGGGTCGGGATGGGGCTCGTTGGTGAGCCGCCCACCTGCGCTTCGCCGCTTCGCGTTATTGGCTTACGGTGCACCGGGTTATGTCTGCGCTGCCGCGGTGTGACGTCACCCGCGAATATTTATTTTCCAATGACGCCTCGACTCGCTTCTCGCATGCACGCCAGTCCATTTGCACGACGTCCGCATCCCGCCCTGGGCGAGTCGCTGCCGCCGTCGGCCGACCGGGGAAAAGGGGGGGGGAGGGGAGGGGGGGGGGCGAGGTAAGAAAGGGAAGAGGAGCGACAGACAACGCGTGGACGACGGAAATAACCCGCCGCGTACGCTACCCGCGGCCCGCGGCCCGCCGCCCGCCGCCAGGGGTCCCCGATGAAGGGAGTCTCGGTGTGTCCGCGGCCACGCGCCGAGGGACGCCGCCGTCGTAATGAACGGTGGGTCTCTTGGCAGGGCCGGGCCGGCCGGCGGCGGAGACTGCGCGATGGAGGGCTGCCTCCACTGCGGGTCGCACGGCCCGTCCATCGCGGCGGTGTCCTTCTCGAAGGAGCCGCAGATCGCCGCCAACTGGTTCGGACTTCTTCGTCGCGGTGCTTGGGTGGACGCTTCGCGTGAGCCGTTGATAGTGCCACGGAGTCCCTCTTCAAATTGCTACTTTCGGGTCATTTGCTGCCCCACGAGTCGTGGCGCGGCGCCCTGACGGCGGCGTGGTGGCAGCGCGCCCACCGCGCCCGGGGGCGGGGCGGGGCGGGGCGGGGGTGGGGCCGCCCGAACCAGGACCGGCACTCCGCGGCCCGCACACGCATTGGCCGGTACATCACGCGGAACACGCGCCGTGACGCGCCGACCACTTGTAAGTTTTGACAATTTTGATCGCAAGGCCGCGGCGGCGGTCCGCGGTGCTATTTCAGGGCGGCGCTTAGCTTCGAAAAAAACAGCGCCGAATAATTACGTCATATTTCACGGTAGCGACCCGCGCGGTTCCGGCGGCGCCTGGCGCGGGCCGCGCTCGTCTTGGCCTCCTCGGGCAGGCCAACGAGTGCCAGGGCGTCAATCCGCGCGCGGTGTCGCCGACGCCGACGACGACCGAGCAAACAAAAACACGACGCGCTGCCGGGATTTGAACCACCGACACGCGTCACACCACACGCACTCTTGTATGCTCTCTCCTCGCGGCCGGTCCCGCTCCTCGTGACAGGCGGTGCGCTCACCTTGCAGCAGCTGGATGGTGGCCTGGTACTCGGCCAGCTTCTCGTCCACGTAGTCCTGGCCCTGCGCCGCGATGATGTCCGCCGTGGACGGGCCCTGCTCGCCGTCGAGCGGCGGCTCCAGGATGTACGAGTGGTGCGGGTGGGTCGGGCCGGCCACGCCGCCGCCGGGCGCCATGGCCATGGGGGCCTGCAGCGGGGGCGCCACGAAGTACGGCCCGAACGGCCCCGGGCTGGCCTGCGCGCTCCGCGGCCGCGCCGGCCCCGGCGGCTCCAGGGGGACGCCGACGTACTCCTGCTCCGGGTACGGGGAGAACATGTACTCCGGCGACGGGCACATGATGGGCGAAGGGCTCTGCGGAGGAAGGCTTGTGTCAGAGCAGCGCACAGTGTGGGCTAGAAGACCGGTGGAGGCGGCCAAATAATTCCAGACGCGGTTTGAGCTCCAGAGTCGCTAAACTGGACTCGAAACGAACGTGTGACCCCACCAATAGATTGCTCTCCGAAAGAGGAATCCATTTGTGGGGTCACACGTTCGGTTCGAGTCCGTTAAGCGACTCCCGTCTGGGCCGCGTAGTGGCAGTGCGGTGCTACCTGCGGCATGCGGAAGGGCCGTGGCCCGGGCGGCAGCGGCCCCGGCGGCATGGGCGTCCCGGGCGGCAGCGGGGACGGCCAGCGCGGCCGCGGGCACGGGATGTAGGGCGGCGGGCCCTGGAACCGCAGCAGCGGCGACCGGCAGGGCGGCGGCGTGCCCCCTTGACCCCCGCGCAGCCGGGCCGCGCTCATGGGCGGCGGCGACGGCCCGTACGGCGAGCAGGGCCGGAACGGCGACGGCGCCTGGGGACGCCCCCACGGCGAGGGGCCGGGCTGGCCGTGCGGCGGGGCCCCCGCGGGGTACATGGGGTGCCCGCCGGGAGTGGTGGGCCGACCCCCACCGGGGCCCCCTCCGGGCGAAGACGACATGGCTGGCTAGCGGCCGGCCACTGGCATCGCCCTCCTGGAAGGCAGAAAGAAAACACCGTCAGGAACGGAGATGTACGGGAAAGACACGCCGGAGACGTGGCCAGTAGGTGAAATTAGCGGGACCCGTTGTTAGGACTGGCTTTTGGGCGGCCTGCGTCCCATCCAGACCCGGGAATAATCCTCTCACAACGGGGCTGCATTCTATGAAGTTTCTTTTAGCGCAGTGCAGAGCCAGTATTATTGCTGTTTGACGCATTGCCATTGTGCTGTGCTAGTCCCTGGCTGTTCGTGTCCGAGTACGAAGTAAGTGTGTGTGTGTGTGTGTGTGTGTGTGAGCGCACAAAAGTTAGTGTGTGTGTCATGTCTGTCTTCTCGCAGGCGTAACGCGAGAGAAGCCCCAACGGCCCCAACGCCGCGGCCAGCAGCAGGCCGATTTCGAAGAGTCGTTTCTCCGCTCTTTCTCTCTCGCACCCCTCGCAGCCCCCTCTCGCCGGGGCCCCGTTACACTGTGTTGGCCGAGCGAGTGGGCCCGTCTGGCCCCGTCTTGCAGCCAGTATCGTGGTCTATCAGCCGCGGTGGCGATCTCACGCTACTTCCCGCGCGGGGGGCGGCGGGCGGCGGGGGCAGCCGGGGAGTGGGTAAACGCCCCCCGCTGGCAGCGCCCTGGCACCGCACTGGCACCGCCCTCCAACAGCTGCGGCCGGACCGGACCACAGTGGGCCAGAAGACCGGTGGAGCCGGCCGCAACTCTACGGTACCCTCCCCAAGTGCGAGAGAGACGGAGCGAGGGAGTTTTGCGGCGGGATCGCCCACTTTTCCTTTACCCGGTCCATTCCGGCCGCATATTCATAGACGGTTCCCCGAAGATGCGCGGCGCTCGTCTGTTGTCGCCCCGCGGGAAGAGTGGTCGTCTTTGAGGCGCCGCGGCGCGCCGTGCCGAGATCGGGCGGGCGGGTAGCGGAGTGGCCGCGCTGTAGCGGGCTGCTGGCTGTTAGCTGAGCCATTAGGATGAAAAGAGGCAGCCAGCACCGGGAAGACGAGCACGGGGGCGGCGGGGGCGGCCCCGCGCCTCGCGACCGGCCCAAGGACCATCAAAACGCACGCCTGTTGCCGCCCCACAAGCCAGCGGCCGGCGGGCCAGCGGTCACTGAGGGGACCGCGTAGTGCCGGAAGACCACATTCGGACGACACTACTCTCTCTCTCTCTCTCTCTCTCTCTCTCTCTCTCTCTCTCTCTCTCTCTCTCTCTCTCTCTCTCTCGCTCTCTCTCTCTCTCTCAGTGACGCGCCGGCCGGCCCAAAATACCCGGCCGAAGCTTGTCCCCGCAATTTCGCACCCCTATTTCCGTCCGATCACCGCAAACACCACAACTGGCTCCCCGTCAGCTGATCGGGGAAGCGGTGCTCTGTCTCTCTCGCGCAAGCACTTGTTCCCTATCCTGGCGGATGAGCGCGACCCCGACGCCCCACGCACGGGACACGTAATATTGTTCGACGGATTCATGAGTCGCGCTAAACTTAGTCCGCCAGCGGGCCGGGTGAGGGGGAAGGGGGAAGGGGAGGGGGGCGCTGTCTATACCACTGGCTTCGTGTAAACCGTGCAGTGCCAATGAGGCAAAACGGCGCGGAAAGCTCATCGGACGAAAGGCGTGCCGGGGCAATGACTCGCCCGGGGGTGGGGGGAGCAGGCATGTCCGGCTAAAATAATTGAGTTCCCCGTTGTTCTCGTTCTAGGGTGCCCACCCGTCCGCCGGGCCCGCCGTCGCGGCGCGCCGTGTGGTGACGTCTCTTGGCAGTCAATATATATACGGAGGCTTGTAGCTATAACAGCTATTAGCAGGTGCGGCACCGACGCCACTGGCTGCGGCTGTCGTCGCTCTGTCTCCCTCGCACTCATGGGGCGTCCCGGAGGGGTGCGAGAGAGACAGAGCGGCGAAGCACTGGCCGGTTGCCCCCGCTGCTTGAGCCGCCACGCCGCCGCCGCGCGGCTCACCGCTGACACACCGAGTTAATCTGGTGCGCCGAACGATATTTCGCGTCCAGGGGCAGGGCGGCTGATTGGCTGCGCGAGACATGCAGCGCAGCACGGATGGCAACAGTCCCGCGGCGGCTAGCGGGCCTAGACCTGCCGCCCTCCACGAGAACCTGCCGCTCCGAGGCGCGGAGCTGGGGACCTGCCTTACTCTACTCCCGACGGTCTCACGGGGGTCCTTCCACGTGTCCTGCGCGCGGCACACACGCACACGCGGCGAAGTGACGCCGACGCAGCAGCCGCACGTCATGGCGGTGAAGTGCGCGCGTTCCGCGTGTAGGTGTGTGTGTGTAGGTGTGTGTGTAGGTGTGCTGCACACGCATGACGCCTGACCGCGACGGGGTTCCTCTCGCTGCGGTACCCCCGCCGCCGCGCCCCGCGCCGTCTCGCGTCCGGGGCTAAATCCGTCGCCCGCCCCGCCCCGCCCCGGCGTGCGTGGCTCCTAGTGCTGCGGAAGGGAGCGCCACCGCCTTCCTCGCGCCGGGTGGCCCTCGCCTTGCGTAACGTGTAAATAACGCGTCAATCGCAGCGATACCGCCAGATTGCCCCCCCCCCCTTTTCCCTCGCACGCGCACACACACACACACATGGCGGCAAATGCAGCCCGGCGGGCTGCGTGCGAACTCCTCTCCACCGCCGCGGCCTTTCCAAGCGCCTTTCCCAGCGCCTTTCCGAGCGCCGGCCGGACGATGACGGATTTACGGCCGTTCCGCCGACAGCCCGGACTCTGTCTCTCTCCCTCTCACGCGCTCGTGGGGGCGTTGCGCATGGGTGCGAGAGAGACAGTGAGCCGTTCGGTAAAAGAGGCGCTAACCGCCCCGCCGCCATCCCCGGCAGCCTTTGCAACCGGCTGGATCAAGCACCATAACAACGCAGCATTAAAAATTTCAGAAAATTTGAAAAGTGAGGAGGAGTGCGATGGTGATGCACGTGGTCCATCCTTGAGTCCATCCCACCTCACACAGCTTGCAAACAGATGAGTTGGAAAATGTGTGTCATTGTTGTTGACTTTCGACGAGGAGACAAACTTTTTTCGGACAAAGCGAGCGTGTGAATGTGTGCGGTGGGCGGGGCGGGCAGTGACGGCACGGCCGCCCCGGCACGCCCACCCCGTCGGCCGTGCATAAACCAGGGTGTAAAACGTCCAAATGTTGGCCGCGCGGCGGTGCGGTGGTGCGGAGGTCCGCCAGCACGCCAGCCCGCGGCGCCGGGTCGTCGTCGGGGACGTGTCATCCGTCACGTCGACGCCCACGCGCCGCTGCAGCCTGCCCGGCCTGCCCCGTCTGCTGAATGGGCCGCGCGCCGCACACTACACACAGTGGGCCAGAAGGCCGATGGAGGCGGTCGACGCGCTTTGAGCTCCAGAGTCTCGCTAAACAGGACTCGAATCGAACGTGTGACCCCACCAATGGATTCCTCGTTCGAAGAGCAATCCATTGGTGGGGTCACACGTTCGGTTCGCGTCCCATTCAGCGTCTCTGGAGCTCAAAACGCGTCCGCGATTTGGACCGCCTCCACCGGTCCTCTGGCCCACTGTGCGGCGCCGCGCCGGCACGCGGAATGCAGCCGACGCCTACAAGCGATTCCGCCGCGAAGCGTCTCGTCGCTCTGTCTCTCTCGCACCCCTCCGGCACGCTCCGTGAGTGCGAGGGAGACAGAGCCACGAAGGCACGGCTAGGAATCGGCGCGCAGGCCGATGACATCGGAACGGTGCCAGAGACGTTCAATTAGATAAGGCTGCTCCCGTGCGATGCGTGCGACTGCGTGCGACAGCATGAGCGATCCGCCGCTCCGCCAAGACACGCCTCATCTAGCTGCGGGCTGGTCCCGAGCACCGCTTTCCGCGCCGTCTCCCTCGCTCCCTTACGGGCCGCCCCGTGGGTGCGAGGGAGGCAGAGCGATGAGAGCAGTACTCGGAACCAGCGTGCCGGCCGGCGCGAGGACAGCAGCACAATGCGACCAGGTGCCCGGCGACGCGGCGACACGGCCGGCGCCGTCCAGCAGACTCTTTCCGAGGGTTGTTTCCGTCGCTCTGTCTCTCTCGCACCTCCCCCGGACGCCCCCGTGAGCGGCGTAAACGACTATCTGGGAATCCGGCTGCCGGCCGGCCAGTGCACTGACAGCGTTCCACCCCGTCGGGATTCGCACCGCACTTCCAGGACGCCGCGCTGGACTCACCCGTCAACAGATGCGACCTGTTGATCGGTCCTCTGCACCATAACACTGGACGCGCCTCGGGGTGCTCGAGAGCCACTTGCACCTGCACTGCTTTTTCGACGGCGGCACGCGACGCGGCTCGCGGCTCGCGGCGGCGGGATGGACCGGGACGGACGGCGGGCACGCTGCGGCTCGCGGGGCACGCGGGCCAGGGGAGTCGGCCTCAGACTGAAGACGGCAGGGAAGAGGCGGCCGCCGGCCCCAGGACGCCCAGGACCGCGGCAGCCGCCGGGCCTGGGGCGGGCCTGGGGCACAGGAGGAGCAGCAACGCGGCACCGGGAGGCACACCCCGCCACACCCCGCCACCGCCACCGCGGACCAGGGCACGGCGCACCGAGGCCACCGCCCCGCGCGTCTAGTCAACCCTTAGCGGGCCGTTCTAGTCCAAGTTGAGTGAGGGACGGAGGGAAGAACAACAGAATCTTGACGACTCTTACTTGTAGCGCGCATTTATCCGCTTGAAAACACAAGCCTGCTCGTGAAATAATAATTTTTGTTTTTGTCGCCATTCTCGTCATTGTCCGCTTTCGCAACCCCAGGGCGGTGTTTTGGACCCCGGATAAGGGTCACGGTCATAATCATGGGATTAGTATTCATCCAATTCTCGTTCCTTCGAACGGGCCCAATGCTCGGCGTTCTCGGGGCCGCCGCTCGACAGGTCATCGAGGGCGCCGCGCGGCAGGGACCTTGCTGCAGACTGATTCCGAGAGTCCGTTCTCGTCGCTCTGTCTCTCTCGCACCCACAGGGCACGCCCCACGAGTGCCAGAGAGACAGAGCGATGAAAACGACTCTCGGAATCAGTCTGGTGGGGTGCTTGCTGGGACAGGTCGCGAAGACACGCGACAGCCTGGCCAGGACGCCGGGACAGGCCGCAAGGCACGGCGCGGCACGGCTAGTTGCAAGTCGCCAAAATGCTAAAAATACCCCAGTCCCTTGCCCCCTTCCGGTTTTACTTTTCCCACCGCCGTTTCTGTCAACGCGGCGCCGGGACGGGTGCGTCGGCGCGGTCGGCTCTACCCCCCGCCGCGGCGCGGCGCGCGGACATACCCCCGCCGAGCAGGGAGCGCCGCGCCGCCGCGCCGCCGCGGCGACACCCCACGACGTCGTGCGGCCAACCCTCGCAGGCCCAACTTTCACCTGCCCGTGCTGCGTTGGGGAAAGGTGGCAGCTTGACCCACTGCGAGAGGACTCGTCCACACTGCAGATGACGTGGTCGTCGTGTTGATTATTTCACTACATTTTTGGAAATTAGTTAATGGATGACATAAATAAAACGAATTCGCGCAGCCTTAGGATTTTTGTTTTGCGAAAGACTGTCCTGCAGCCGTATGTTGATTGGCACAGGGAGTACGCCGCGGGTGTTTGGACCGATGGAGCGCGCGCCCCCGAGTCACTCTCTCTCTCTCTAACTGCAGCCAGATCCCGCCTAACTCTGGTCAGGTGACTTTGAGCTCCAGCCGTCGGAAGCAGGGATTCGAAAGGAACGAACAAGTGAACACGGGTGTAGGTCGTTAATCTGATTTATTGAAAACAGTGCCTAACGCGCCGGGGCGGGCGGCGCTGCCGGGCCGGGGCGTGAGGCCCTTGCGGGCCCTTGGCCCTTGGCTTGGCTGGCCGGGGCTCCGGGGGGTTTGGTGCGGCCCGGGGCGTCTGACAGGTGGCTCGAGCCGGTCGACACCCGGAGCGGCGCCCCCCGGGGGCCCTGGGGCCCCAGGGCCGCGCAGCGCGCTCGCCACGACAAGTACAGAGTAGCATTTACAAGTGTGCTTACGATCTACGTTTCCAGGCGGACAGACAGATTGGAAAGACAGGCTGACTGACAGACACATCGTCCAGGCCGGCCGGACTGGAGGCCTCGGCTGCACCTGGGGCCGCCAGGCTCACCGACGCGAGGCGGCCGGCCTCACATACAAAAATAGAATTACATCGTTTCACTCGCGAATCACACTAACCATTCACTCGCATTCATCTGACTTCGCACGCTCACTCACACACTGCCTCACACACACACACCACTGACACTCACACAGGCCTTCATTTATGGTACAAAAATAAGTAAAGGGGCGAGAATCCCTATCGGCCGAAAAGCGCTACAACAACGAACAGCACGAAATTGTTATTAAAATTACACTTTATTTATTGTTACGGTAATCGGGAAGCGGCTGAAGCCGTTTTGTTTGTCTCTTGTATCGACTCGCCTTCTTGGGGCCGATACGAGGTGCAAAGAACGACACACTTGTCCATAACACACAGACGTCCGCGCGAGGCGAGGCCTTTCGAAGCACAAGGGACTTCCCCGCGGCGGCGGCCGGCCTGGAGTAGCCCTGGGCGTCGGCGCTACCCCGCGCGCCCCCAGCGCGGACGGGCGCTGCAAAGTCCCTGGGGCCGAGGGTCTGCGCGCCGGCCGGGGGGTAGCGGCGGGGCGGCGGGGCTGGGTGGGCCTCTTCTGGGGGTGCACCGGGCGCTGCACGCTGCACGCCCGGCGGCGGTCTCGGCGGCGGCCTCCCTGGCGGCCTCCGTGGTGGTGGTCTCCGTGGTGGCCTCCGTGGCGGTCGTCGTGGTGGCCTCTATGGTAGCCTCTATGGAGGCCTGCCTCTCTGGTGGCCTCCGTGGCGGCCTCCGTGGCGGCCTCCGTGGCGGCCTCTGTGGCGGGGGCGAGGGCTTCAAACGAAGTCCTCGCACAGGGGCTCCTTGTTGTGGCCCGCGCCGTTGCCGCTGGCGTGCGGGACGTGCGGGGCGCCGCCGGCCCCGGGAGCCGACCCTCACAAAATGTCCAGGTTAGAGCCGTTGACCCGGGAGGTGGCCGTGGTGCGGGTGGACTTCTCGGCCATGAGGCGGCCGTTGCGCGTCTCCAGGGTGGCCTGCGGGTGTCCGCAAGACACCACCTTGAAGAAGGCCTTGCGGAAGTTGTCCGAGAGGAAGGCGTACAGGATGGGGTTGACGCACGAGTTCATGTACGCCAGCACCTGGCTCACGATCTGCACCACCAGCGTCAGCTCGTTGATCTCGTAGAGGTCGAGGCTTTTAGCCACCAGCACCACCTGCAGCAGGGGGTTGCGATTAGAAGGTGCACCGACAACGCAGAGGTTCGCCCCGCACAGTGGGCCAGAGGACCGGAGCAGGCAGCCAAACGCGTTTTGAGCCGCCGAGTCGCTAAACAGGACTCGAACCGAAAATGTTGACCCCACCAATAGATTCCACGTTCGGAGAGCAGTCCATTGGTGGGGTCACCACACGTTGGGTTCGAATCCCATTGAGCGACTCCGGAGCTCAAAACGCGTCCGGGCCTTCTTCACCGGTCTTCTTGCCCACTAAGCGTCACAGGGAGAATGGGAGAGTCAAAACAAAAGGACGACTCAGCCTACCTGGATGGGCCCCCAGCAGAAGGCGAAGATGGCCACCACCACCAGCACCATCCGCGTGACGCGCTTCTTGCCGCGGCGGCTGTCGGCGGACACGCGGCCGCCCGGGGCCACGCCGTGCCACAGCCGGGTCAGCATCAGCAGGTAGAGGATCACGATGGTCAGCAGCGGGAACACGTAGGCCATGACGAAGAACAAGATCTGCAACAGGAGAGGCAAAAAGGGGTCGGGTCAGTCGCCTGGTGGCGGCGGTCCGCGGCAGTCCGCGGCGTCGCCTTCGCCGCGCGCTTTTTGCCGGGCTTCGCGAATGCCCGCGAGAGTTTCGCCGGGCCCCGCGAGTGCCCGCGAGAGTTTCGCCGGGCCCCGCGAGTGCCCGCGAGAGTTTCGCCGGGCCGAGTCCCCCGAGAGTTCCGGCCCGCGAGTGCCCGCGAGAGTTTCCCGGGCTCGCGAGTGCCCGCGAGAGTTTCGCTCGGCCGCGAGTGCCCGCGAGAGTTTCGCCGGGCCCCGCGAGTGCCCGCGAGAGTTTCGCCGGGCCCCGCGAGTGCCCCCTTGGCGGCGGCCGGCGGACTGGACTACGTCTAGCGGGGCACACGGACGCCACCATTAGGGAGGACGATATTGGGCCTCGGGGACACCTCGGCGGATAGCGAAAGGAAGGAGGGGAACGACTTGGCGGTCTTCTTCGGGGGGGGGGGGGGGGGGCGGACGCCGCGGCTCAAGTGGACAGAGCCGGCCAACTAATTGCCGGACAGTGGGCGGCGGGGTGGGATGGGGCGGGGCGGGGTGAGGCGGGGCGGGGTGGGCGCCCGCGGAAGCAGGGGTAGGCAACACGCGCGACGCGCTGGCCAACCGTGAGGCCTACACGACGACGGGAGGCGCTCGCAGTCGGAGAGGCGGAGGAAATGGGAAAAACTAGCCTGGCGCGCGCCGCTGCGCACAGTGGGCCAGAAGACCGGTGGAGGTAGCCAATACTCTAGATGTTTTTTGAACTCCAGGCTCGGAATAAGCCTCAAGACGGCCCGCACGGCTCCTACCTGGCGACCAGGCTGGGCCGGCCTGGCCGTCCGGCCGCCGGGCAGTCCCACCGAGTACACAGCCCCTTCACGGCGGCGGCCTCCGACACCTCAAATTGGAAAAGTTCTTTCGGAAAAAGCGGCAGAAAAGTGCGACTCATTCTCACGTCTCGGCCGTTGGAAAAGGGCGGGCGACGCAAGGGGTGGGGCAATCCAGTGTCGGGCCAGGAAGGGCTTAAAGGCTTCGACAAAGTTTACGCCGAGCTGCGCGCCAAGCTGCGCGGAGCCGGCGGTCGTCACACGCGACGGGCACACAAAACTTGCCGAATTAAAAGGGGGGTGAAATGATGACGGTGACGCAGCCGCTGACACGACGAGGACAAATGGACGAAAATCGCGAATTCGGGTTGACTTTGGGGCGTCGAAACAAGACGATGAACAATCGCACTCGTCCCACTCCCTCTCCGGGCTGGTGGTCTCTTTGGGTTTGCGAGTTTGCGATTGGCGCCGGGGTGCACTGTGCCCCTGCCTCCGGATTGGTCGGTCCGGGTCCGGAAAAATAGCGACGTTCGACGCCGCCGCGCTGCCGACCCAGTGCCGGCCCGCCGGGGGGACATTGCTCACGACCTATCTCGCAGGTGCCTCCATGCATCACGTCAAGCGCTTCTTGCGCGGGGCGGCGTCGGGTGCACTGCGGGCACTGCGGGCACTGCGGGCACTGCAGCAAGGAAGGACGCCGCCGGGGCGTTACGATCTCAAGGAGGGCTGGTCCCGTTGGCCGTTCGGCCGTTCAGTGAGGGGTATCAACTTCGTGGAGATTGGTTGCGTCGCCGCGCGCTACACTCAACAGTGAGCTCCAGCAGGTGAACAGTGTGCCATACTCACCCTGAAGTTGCGGAGCACGGGGTCGGCCTCCAGGAAGATGCAGTGCGAGTGCTGGACCTCGCCGTGGGAGTAGGTCTCCAGGCCGTGGTACATGTAGGCGGGCACGGAGATGACCAGGAAGATGATCCACATGATCCAGATGGCCAGCAGGGCGTTGCGCTCCGTGCGGTACTGCAACAAGACGAGGCGAGTTGGTGTAAAGTATGAACCGGATGCTCTGCCACGCGTAGCGTGGCCCGCCGGCCCGCCACGGACTTTTGGGCCTGAGATCGCACAAAACGCGACTCCCGATGCACCTTCTCCTCTTTTTGCGTCTCCTCTGCCTTGTTGGTGGCGTCGGGGTCTGGGGCACAGGCGGGCGCGCAAAGGCGTGCGTACAGTGTACAGCTGTATCGGGAAACCCTCGGCAAGACGGCGGCGCGGGGCGGCGCGGGGCAGAGAGCGCGAACGCCGAGTCGATCTCGGAAACAAATATTCTTTTGCCTGCCCTTTCAGCTTTTCTCCGCCGCCATCACACGGCTTCAGCTTTCAGTCGGCGGGCGGTCCCGCCATTTAGCCTTCCTGCTCCGCGGATGCAAGTGTGTGTGTGTGTGTGTGTGTGTGTGTGTGTGTGTGTGTGTGTGTGTGTGTGTGTGTGTGCGTGTGTGTGCGCGCCCCTCGGCGCGTGGCGGCTCCGCGGCTCAAACTTGATATGGAATATGGAAGGCCGCCCCGCGGATTTGCCGCCCCTCTCCACTCCAACCTCTTCGCTCTCACCGGCAAGGCCCCCTCCGGGGCCCTCCAGCTGCCCCGCCCCACCCCGCCCCGCCTCGCCCGGCCAGCAGACCGTTTCCGAGAGTCGTTTTCGTCGCTGTCTCTCTCTCGCACCAGCAGGGCACGCCCCGTGAGTGCGAGAGAGACAGCGCGACGGAGACGATCTCGGATTGAGGCGCTAGGCCCGGGCAGGCCCGCGCTACAAACGGCGCGGAGGCCTTATTCAATACAGCGCCTTTCAACCACCTCATTTCGACGGCTAATCTCACTCGCCGTGTGCGTGTGTGGTGGTGAGAGTCTGTGTGCGTGTGTGTGTGCGCGCGCGTGCGTGTGGAAAAGACTTGGAGAAAGTAATCGAGAGAGCAAACCCAGGCAGCCGGGCGCGCCACCCCGAGTGACTGCGCCTCAGGAAAGGAACAATGGTCCCGGCGCGAGGTTATAGATCCACCCACCCTGGAAAAGGCACCGGGGGGGACTTTACCACGGGATAAAACCACCCCCCTAGGCTGATTCCTGAGGGGGGTGGTTTCAACCCCACTGTGGGAAAAAATCACAGTAAATCCTGTAGTGATTAGTACAGCGGTCACTGTAGTTCAGAGTACAGGATTTACTGTACTTTTTTAACAGGATCTACTGTACTTTCTACGGGATTTACTGTACCACAGGAGTGGAGTACGGAATATCCTGTACCAGGTACAGTAGATACTGTAGCCAGGCACGGTAAATCCTGTGTTCTGAACTACAGTAAATCCCGGCAAAAAAATTAACGGGATTCACTGTGGTTTTTTCGCACAGTGCCGTGGTGAAGTCACCCCCCTGATCCGTGTAGGGAGTGGTTTTATCCCGTGGTAGAACCACCCCCCTAGCTGGCTCAGAGGGGTGCATTTATCACGGGATAGAACCACCGGGGGGGTTCATCCCGTGATAAAAGCACCCCCCTGAAAATGGTGGGTCATTTCATCTCGTGATGAAACAACCCCCCATATTTTGCATATTTTTCGGGAGAGCGTCCCGGTCATCTTTACGCTTTTTTTCGTCTCCACAAGACTGTACACCCAAAATCGGGGCGCATACTTGAAAGCTTGCAAACGAAAGTGCTTTGGAAACGTAATATTCACCAGCTTTGTATTGCAAACACCTTCGCGATTTTTTGTTTGCATTCCACACACTAAATTCCTATGAAGTTTTTTTCTGCGCCCGATGCACAAAATTTAAACATGCACTTCGTAACGCACGAATTTGTGCGCGACAATGCACGATTTTCTGCATACTCACGCACAAAAATCGTTTCTTGTCGCGCACAAATTCGTGCGTTACGAAGTGCGTTTTTAAAATTTCGTGCATTGGCGCGCAGAAAAACTACATAGTATTAAGTGTGAGGCTTTCGTTTTGCCGTTTTGGGCGGAATGCTGTAAAACCCCCGTCAATATGAAAATTTGGGGGGTGGTTTCACCCCGTGATAAAGAAAACCCCGTCTTTGGGGGGTGGTTTTATCCCGTGATAGATGCACCCCCCTGAGCCAGCTAGGGGGGGGTTCTACCAGGGGATAGAACCACTCCCCAGGACCAGAGGGGGGTGACTTACCTCGGTAAAAAACCCCCCCCTTCTCAGCAGTCAGCCAAGGGCGGTGGTTTTACCCCGCGGTAAAGTCACCCCCGGTTCTTTTGCCGGGGGGGTGGATCTATTGCCGTACCCCGGCGCGCAGCGCACCCGTTTGTAGCGGGGGCTTCCTTGTTCAGTTAAGAGGCTGTGTGAGACAAAAGGCAATCGGGCAGGCGAGGCGCGAGGCGAGGCCGCCAGACTGATTCCGCGAGTCGTTTCGTCTCTCTCGCACTCGCGGGGCGTCCCAAACAGGTGCGAGAGAGACAGAGCGAACGACTCATGGAGCGTAATGAGCATCGCGAGGAAGGCGGTGCCTTCGATCCCCTCTCAATAATAAAGGGAGCTTTATTTATTCTGCGCGCCCTCTCGCTTTGTTTCGCTTTGCAGCCAATCTGACGCCCGAGTGGGTTAGTCCGCCCAAGGGCAACCCCGGGGCAGCCCTGGGGCAGCCGCGCGGAAGGAAGGGCGAGTGGGGCAGGTGGGCAGACAGACGGACGGACAGACAGACAGACAGGCAGACAGGCAGGCAGGCAGGCGGACATACTGTCAGAAAGACAGACAGACAGACGGAAGGCAGGTCGTGAAGGACACGGGTGGGATGAACAATTGCAGCGGTGGGTTCTATTTCTGAAACTGACTCCCCCTGCGACGACGAGAGGACTCATCGCGACTCATCGCGAGGTCGCGAAAAGGGAGGCTCGGCCGTCGTCCTTGGCCGGCACAGAGCCTACCCTGCTTCTGCCGCTCTCTCTCTCTCTCTCTCTCTCTCTCTCTCTCTCTCTCTCTCTCTCTCCAACGGGACGCCCCGCGAGTGCGAGGAAGACAGAGTTCTGTTCAAGTTCGGAGGCAGCCTTTAAGGGTTCTCCTTTCATGCATTCACAAACGCCGCGCTCTCTTCGTACCGGAAAACAGGCGGCCCAGTTCGTCTCGGGCATAATTTGGCGCAGGTTTGCCGCCGGGCGGCTTCGGGTTCCCTTCGGGTTGCCTTCGGTTTCCCTTCGGTTCCCGTTCCCGGCGACGCGCGGACGCGGAAGGGCGGCTGACTCGGCGACGACGGCCTCCAAGCCCTCCCGCGCCACGAGCGATGCAAATTTCAGTAGCGGGCCCCGCCAACCTCTGCCAGCCAAAAGTCTATCCCGTCTGGGTCAACACGACAGGGCAACACTGCTTTTGCGCTGCTCAGCCCTTCTCTCTCGCAGACTTGCGGGGACGAGCCGTGGGTGCGAGAGAGACGGAGTGAGGCAAGCGCTGTTCGGGATGAGCCGAATTCGAAATCCCCGGGGCGGCGGCCGTTGGATAGGGGTCGACTGCGTCCGCCCCGTCGGCCTGCTCGTCGCGCCGCGCCGCCGCGGCGAGCCCAGATCCTCTTTCCGTCCGCAAACAGAGTTAGCGGCGACGCGGCGCGGTGGCCTCGTCGGGGTCCTCGTCGGGGTCCTCGTCGGGGACCTCGGCGTGACGCGACACGTTCCGTTCCGGCGAAGCGCGCGAGGCTGTCACCTGCAAGCTGTTTCAGACACCGCCTGTCCGCACACGGACACAGAAAGAGAGAGATGGACGGAAAGAACCAGCACGTGCTGTGGACAGATGACTGAGAGAGGGGGAAACTTTTCCCTTTTTTGCGTACTCTTTTCTTGGGGGAGTTCGGGGCTAATCGCGTGTCAGTGGCGCGCTAATTATAGTCGTTCTTCTTCACGGAGTCGAGTGAGGAGAGGAGAGCAGGGGAGCCGCAGTCCGGATTCCGGCCTCGAGAGCCCCCCCCCCCATTTCCCCCGTCTCAACGACTCTTAGTAGACTACCAATAAAACATTGGGATGAATAAAAGAATGAATTCGACCCCAACTCGTCGTGACCACTGCGTTACCACACAGACTCCGTCCGGGTCTACCTAACACCCCGACGACGGAGAGAGAAGAGAGGGAGAGACAAGGGAGAGACAGAGAGGAAGAGGACAGAGAGGGAGAGACAGAGAGGAAGAGAGCAGAGAGGGAGGGTCGAGGGAGAGAGAGAGAGAGGGAGAGACAGAGTCCTCGCTGGCCATCCGTCTGAAAACTGTATCAGTGCAGTCAAGGGCGGCCGAGGGCGGCATGAAAAACGAAACGCCATTTCGTGCCGCCATTCTTCCCGCTTAAATAGTGCAGCTGCCCGTCGTCCGCTGTGAGTGGCAGGCATGCTAGCAGCAGACTGACTCCGAGAGTCGTTTTCTGTCTCTGTCTTTTCTGTCTGTCTCTCTCGCACTCACGGGACGTTCCGCATAGGTGCGAGAGAGACAGAGCGGCGAAAACGACTCTCGGAATGAGACTACAGCATGCTGGCAGTCGGGGCGCGGCAGGGCGCGCGGGCACTTTGGCTGGAGACTTTTCAGACTCCGAAGCCCTCAAACGGGCCTCGAATCAAACGCATGGCCCCAGCAACGGGCTGCCCGTCGAGCGCGGAATCCATTGGCGGGGCCATGCGTCGGATTCAAGGCCCGTTTGAGGGCTCCGGAGTCGAAAACGTGATCGGTGTAGTGTCGGCCTCGACTCGACGGCCTTTCCGTCCGTCCCTCTGGCAGGGCGGCGAGGGTTTCCCCAGCAGACCGTCGCTCCGTCTCTCTCGCACGCTCGCGGAACGCCTCAAGAGAGAGACGGAGCGACGGGGTTCGGAATCGCTCTGCAGATAATTAAGTCATCGCCGCGACAACGAGGTGGCCAGGCAGGCGGCCGGGCGGCCGGGCACCGAGCGAAGGGAAGGGAATTGACTCCGCCTTTTATTCTCGTTTTGTTCTCATTTTGTGGCGCGCTCTCAGTGACGGCGCCAGTCACGCCCGTATTGGTATACGACAAGGGAAAGCGTTTATTGGAAAACGATAATTTAATTTTGTGGCGCGCCCGGCTCGGATTTCTTTCATAGAAAGAGAAGAGAATGACGGGCAAAGTGGGTCCACGCCCACGCCCCGCCTCGCCCCGCCTCGCACCGCCTCGCCGTTCGAGTGGGCGTCGCCTGCGCGACGAAACGACGCTCAGTGGGCCAGAAGACCGGTGGAGGTGGCCGAAACCCCGGAGCGTTTTGAGCTCCACAGTCACTAAATGGGACTCGAACCGAACGTGTGACCCCACCAATGGATTGCTCTCCGAACGAGGAATCCATCATTGGTGGGGTCACACGTTCGGTTCGAGTCCCATTTAGTGACTATGGAGCTCAAAACGCGTCCGGGATTTTGGCCGCCTCCGCTGCGCCGGGCGCAGCACACCTACCGTCATGGAGGAGATGGGGTAGACGACGGCCAGGAAGCGGTCCAGCGACATGAGCACCAGCGTGTACACGGACGCCATGGACGTGACCACGATGAGGTACTGCACGATCTTGCACCACGTGTCGCCGAACGGCCAGGACGGCAGCGAGTAGTCGGTGCCGGTGAACGGCACGCAGAACACGATGAACAGCAGGTCCGCCACGGCCAGGTTGATGATGAGCAGGTTCGTGGTGCTGCGCATCTGCGCGTTGGCCGCCACCACGATCACCACCTGGAAGATGATGAAAACAAATTGTTCAGAAACATTTCATTTTTAGGATCCGCGTTCTCAGAGACGGACTACCGCGTCTCGCTGTCGCGCGCTGTCGCGGGTCGGCGCCGAAGCCTCGGGGACGGGCTGCCGGTTCTCGGCGCGGCGCTGCCGCGAATCCACGCCCCCTTTCAACTTCGACGAGGCCGTCGCGACGACGACTCATCCTCGTGATAATTAAAATAATTAGCCCCGTGCCCCTTCCCCCCGCTCTTGTCATTTACGCGCCGTCCGCGTGGCCGGCGGGGCGTTTCCAACGGCGAGAGTGAACCTCGCCGTCGACGACGTCGAGGAGGAGGCGTAGGCCCACGACGACGTCGCGCCCCCGAGACACGCCGTAGATTGATTTATTATTGTGTTGTATGACCCTGGTCGCTGGTCTACGGGCGCGCGTCGGGCGAGGGGGTCGGGGGCACCGCCCTGGTGGCGAGAGGCAATATACCCCCGCCCCCTCCCCCTCCGCGCCTCGCCGCCACGGCCACATAAATCGTAAAATAACGCAATATACCGATCACTAAAAATTGCCCCTCTCGAGTGGCTGCGCTGCGGACGGCCTGCCTGCCGGCTGAGACTGATTCCGAACAACGGCCTGCTTCTGTCTCTCTCGCTCCACCACGCGACGCCCCGACGGGAGCGAGAGAGACAGAAGCAGGCCGTCGTTCGGAATCAGTCCGCCGCCGCCTTTGTCGCCCTGGTCGAAGGGCTGGCGCGTCGAGGGTGAGTTGTGAGCCTCGGCAGCGTGGCGGTGCCGGCGTTGCTGGCGGTCATGCACCCCGAGAGGAAGCCTCAGTGGGTCGGGCGGCCGACGTGGACCTCCGGACGCGGTTTGAACCGAACGCCCCGACAACCGGAGGATCATTTGTGTGTGGTGAAAGCGTGTGGATGTACTGATGGAGTCCTCGTTCGAAGGGCAGCAGACTGATTCCGAGAGGCGTTTGTCGTCGCTGTCTCTCTCGCGCCTACATACGGGACGCCCCATGGTGCGAGAGAGACAGAGCGACGAACGACTCTCGGAATCAGTAACAGTCCCATTCGAGACCCCGGAGGCGGGAAAAGAGAGTACAGTGTGCCGGCTCCCGCGGGCACGGCGCGCCGCGTAAGCCCTTTGAAGTAACCACGTGTGAGCGCGGCGCGCGGTCGGCTCCGTGCCGTGCATTGATTCCGCTCATTAGTGGATCCACTCACCAGCGCGTTGCCGATCAGCCCCACCACCACGATGACGAGGAAGATGAGGGGCACCACGTACGACACGATGCGCTCCATGAGCGGGCCCACCATCTCGTCGCCGGCGCCGGCCGTGTTGTTGTAGTCCATCATGCCGCAGAGGGGCGCCGCGTCGCCGTGCGTGCTGTTGTGGCAGTCGGCGAGGTAGGACAGGCCGCCGCGGATGCCCAGGCCCGCGGACACGGGCAGCCCGCCGCCGCCCGCCTCCACCACCGCGGGCGAGGCCGTCATGCTGCTAGCGCCACTCCTGGAACCGCTGGAGCCGCTGGAGCCGCTCGTCTCAGTGGAGGGCGGGCGCTACCCTCGCGGCGCCACGGTCACCATCGCCGCCTGCGACAGAGAGAGCAAAACCACAGTCAAAGACCGCCGCAGAGAGAGACAGAGAGAGCGGGGCACTCCGCAAACGACAAGACCTTCGGCGGCCTTTGGCACTGCGACAGTGCGGTGCACTCGCTGTGGATGCAATTATTGTTTGTGGCGGTCGCTGCTCGGGGCGCCGCGTGTTGCCCCCACGGGGCGCCCCCCTCGCCACGCGTGTTGTTGTGTTCCGGCCGTTCCGGTGGCCGGCCGGCCAAGAGTCGCCCTCGTCGCTCTGTCTCTGTCGCGCTCGTGTGGCTCGCCATGAGGGTGCGAGAGAGGCAGAGCGATGAAAGCAAACTCTCGGAAGCGGGCTCCGGGACGCCGACGACGCGCGCGTGCGTGGAATGGCCGAGTGGACAGCGCGGCGCGTGGCTGCAGGCCGCTGCACACTGCGGGGGCGAATCCGCTCCCCCTGCGTCGCTCTGTCTCTCTCGCACCCAAGCCCAACGCCCCACGAGTGCGACAGAGACGGAGCGATGAAAACGACTCAGTCTGCTGGATCCGCCGCCGCCCAGCGACAACACAGCAGAGGAGAGAATCTCTCTCGCGGCCACGGCGAAGGGGCGAGAGGGGCACTTAAATTTTTGGAACTGCGTGCGTGGACCAGCGCCGCCAGGCCCGCCAGGCACTCCGTTAAACTTTATCGTGCCTGCTGCCCCCGCAGAAAAACTCACGCACGCACACGCAAACACGCACAAAAAACAAACACACACACACACACACACACACACACAGCAGCCCTCTTTCCGAAGACCACGGCTCGGCCTCGGCCACCCTGTCAGTTTTCCTCTTGAAGCCCACCTGTCCTGTCTCCCCTCCCTCCTCGCCGCCCTCGGGCACAACAACAAAAACAGCAACAACAACAGACTTGAAGAATGTGTACGTTTATTATGCTCATCCTTTTTTTTTCGCCAGGGGAGAATAATCGCGAGAAGGGCGCTCTCCGCCAACAAGGAGGGCCAAGTGTGCGTCAACAAGCTGGGCGCTGCCGGGTAATAAGCGCGCCGCGGCAGGACTCTCTCTCTCTCTCTCTCTCTCTCTCTCTCTCTCTCTCTCTCTCTCTCTCTCTCTCTCTCTCTTTCTCGCGGGGCGGCCGGCGGGGGCGCGAGAGAGACAGAGCGACGGAACTTGCCGCTCGGAGTTGAGCATCGCCGTGAGGGCCCTGGAGCAAGTCAAGGGCCGGACGCGTCCATAATTCGAATCATACGCCTGGGCAGCCACTGGGGCAGCCACTGGGGCAGCCACTGGGGCAGCCACTATGGGCCACTGGCGGCAGGGCAAGGCCGGGCAAGGCCGTCGAAGACTCCCAAAGGGGTCGCGCTGCCGGCGCCGCAGTCAAAGGACCACGACGCCGTCAACCAAAAGCAACGCACACGGCAAGAGGCCGGAGCACCCCGAAGAGGCCGAGTCACAGTGGGCCCGAGGACCAAGTGGAGGCGGCCGAAAACCCGGACGCGTTTTCAGCTCCAGAGTCACTAAACAGGACTCGAACCGACCGAACGTGCGACCCCACCAATGGATTCCTCGTTCGGAGAGCAATCCATTGGTGGGGTCACACATTCGGTTCGAGTCCCTTTTAGCGACTCTGGAGCTCCATACGCGTCTAGAGTTTTGGCCACCTCCACCGGTCTTCTGGCCCACTGTGTGATTTCCAGACGGCTTTTCACACTTTCCCCTTCATTCTGGTCCGCCCGACGCCGCCGTCCGCTCAGCGTGTTTTTATTCCGAGGCAGGAATGTGCATCTCGCTCACGTTGCTGGCGGCGGCCGACGCGTGCAAAGTTCCAAGGAGTCCAAAGTTTGCGCGAGGACAAGACCGCCGCCGGCGCTGCTCCCCGACGCCCTGGCGGCCCTGGCGGCCCTGGCTGTCGAGCCACGACGGCGAGGTGCCAAGTCCTCGCCGTCCTCCTAGTCCTCCGGCGGGCCGGCTGGTTTTGCCGGCAACCTTCCCCCTCCTGCTCCGCGGCCTCCGCGGCCTCCGCGACCTGTTGCCGCTCAGGCGGCGGCAGACTGATTCAGATGAGGACTCGCTGCCTCGCTGTCTCTGTCACACCCCAGGGCGTCCTGGAAAGGCGCGAGCGAGAGAGAGAGACGAGCGGCGAAGGCCAGATCTGTCGGCAGACCGACCAACTTGCAGAGGACTGTTTTTGCGGTATGCTGCTCTGCGCGCCAAGGATTAAATATGGCGACAAGAAAGCAGAGGGATGTTTTAATTAAGTGTGAGTGGGCGGCGCTGGCCCCGGAGTCTTTCGGAGCGCTCGGATTTTTTTTACCGTAGCCGCCCTCCAGGTGGAGGTGTACCGAGCGAAAAGCAGGCAGTATGATCAAGGCCTCCCAGCACCGCAGGGCTCGCTCAAGACTCAGCGCCACGCCCTTGGTACAGTACAGGCAGTCGCGAGAGGAATGGGCCTTCTCGACCATTCAAATGACCACCGTCCGGAGTGTGTTGGGGGCTCGCTTTCTGGGCGACGCGGAAGTGAGAGTGATTTGAGGGGGCAGCCAAAGGTCCGAAGGGGCGTCTTTGTAAAGTGGCGACGCGCGGAGGCGTCTCGCCAAAGCACGTATCGCGCCCTGCATTCAGCCTGGGCGAGTCGGGGCCGGCGAGCGTGCGCGTCGCGTTTGATGTTCTCTCCCCCGGGCCCTGCTCCACCCCGCTTCCATTTGGCCAAGGGCCTGGCTAGGGCTCCCTGCAAAAAGGCCGAAACACGCACGCACACACACGCACCTCTCACTGGCGCCAGCCCGAATGTGGTGAAATTTTAATTCGGTTTCGTTGTAATTCCGCGCGAGTGGGCGGGCCTAGTGTATCACTGCGCGGCGGATTGAGGCAGGGCGAGAGGCCGCACAACACTCGAAAACGAAAAACACAAAACGCGGACATTTCACGGCCACCTGTGTTCTCCTCGGCCTCGAACCACTACAAAGGAAATTATTGGGCGGCCGAAACAACACGGCGGTGCTGCTGGCCGCCGGCCGCGCCGCCGTCGCCCCAAAATGTTTGCGCTGCACTTGGCCGACTTCATAGGCCGGCTGGGGCGGGGGCGGGGGGCGCAGCAACAACAACAACAACTCTAATTATTATCGCGGGGGATTTTTCTTATCAGATTTCGGGAACGCGATTACAGTGTATAGCAGCAGCACGCGAGTTGCGGGCGGGCCTTGGAGGCCGTGGAGGCCGTGGTGCAGGCCGAGGTGTAGACCGTGGAGGAGGCCGACAAGGCCCCGAAAGTGGCCCTGCTACTACACACGCACGCCACGCGTCCTCCTCCCTTTTCTCCCTCTCCGGCGGCATCGAAGATTCCGGCCTCGTCGGCGGAGGCCGAAGCGGGGGCGGGGGCACCCAGGCCACATAACAAGGCCCTGTGTCTGGCGCGGCGGAGCGCGGTGCCTCGGCCACGGCGTAAACAAGCCGAGCCTCCTGGAGGGAGCGGCCAGGTTCTGTCGCCGCGGTGAAAGGCTAAGAGCACAGCCCAAACAAGGTACGAAAAATAACACTGCCAAAAAAAATGAGCTAACAAAGAAAACAAAGAAACACAATTTTTGTGAGGGTCTTACAACACGACAATGAAGGTACTTATTCAAAACGAGCTCAATTTTAGTCGCTTTTAGCCAACTCGACTGAAATTTTTTGAGAGAGACCGGATTGCACTTGCAGCGTGCACTTGAACAGGGAGTAACGCAGAGTACGGAGGGAGGAGTTACGACCAACCTAGTCCTCAAAAATCCATCATGTCCCTTCGGCGCCCTTCGGGGACCACGCGAAATCTGCGTGTGAGACAAGGCCGTATACTTGAGAGCCTCTAAAGATATTTTGTTGCGCCCGCCGATGGCCTTCCCGCGCGCCGCCACTTGGCCCCCTCCCCACTCCGGCAGCGCGGCACCGCGTCTCCTCCAAGCAGCGCAGCACGCAAGTAGCAGGCCGAGCTCTAATCCACCCGCCCGGGCTGTCGAGCGCGCAGCCCGGCGCAGCCTCACGCTGCAGAGAGGGCGGAGGCGGCCAAAACTCCAGACGCGTTTTGAGCCCCAGAGTCGCGAAATAGGATTCGAACGGAACGTGAGACCCCACCAATGGATTCCTCATTCGGCGAGCAATCCATTGATGGGGTCACACCTTCGGTTCGAGTCCCATTTAGCGACTCTGGAGGTCGAAACGCGTCCGGGCTTTTGACCGCCTCCACCGGTCTCCTGGCCCACTGTGCGTCGCTACCCTACGAGGAAGCCGCCTTGCCTTTGAGCTGCTGAAGCCGAAGGCCTGAGGTGCGCCGGGCCGGCCGGGCCGCACGGTCGGTGTCGGTCCTTGCCAGGTCCTCCCTCGCCCGGCCTCGCCCGGCCTCGACGGAGACGTGCCCTACCTGGCTGAACTTTCCGCACGCAGATTCCCCTCTTCCGGCCCTCGCTGCCGTTCCAGTACGTGCCGGTCGCCACTCCGTGCCCCCCCCCCCCTCCAGGCACTTCCGGCACCGCCGAGGCAGCAGCCTGAGAGTCGTTCTCACCGCCCTGTCTCTCTCGCACTCACGCGGCGTTCCGCACAGGTGCGAGAGGGACAGGGCGACGACTCCCGGAATCAGTGTGCTGGAGGGAGGGAAACCCGGAGGAGATTTCCAGTCGTGCCTTGGAAGCGAAATAATTGGCCATGCGCGATCGCGGGGCGTGTAGGTGGCAGTGAATGGGATGGCTTTGGGGAACACGTCAACTTTTTGAGCCAACTTTGCACGCTGTGCTCCCAAACTAAGTCGGGTAACCGCGCTCACCCCAGGCCAGGCAGGGCATGCAAACTGGGGAGGTTCTAAGGCCACCACACTGTAGGAGAAAGCACCGTTATCAGGTACGTAATAAATACTGTAAGCAACCACCTCCTCTCAGAGGTACCCGCACTTCAAGACTTTTTTGCTGTCCGTTTTGCAGCGCAGCAGTTCAGTTCCGAGAGTTGATTTCGATGCTCTGTCTCTCTCGCACTCATGGGGCGTCCTTTAAAGGTGGGAGAGAGACAGAGCGACGAAAACGATTCGGATCCACCGCCCTGGCCGGGTGCTTGTGAAGCGATGACCCATGCAGCCGTTGAAGGCGTCGAGCCAGCACACCGTTTTCTCCCGATTCAAACTCGGCGCCGGCGAGAACCGTGGAGGAGTGTGATCCGATTTGGGCGGTCGAGGAGTCCCGCCGAGGACAAGGACGACGAGGACGAGCAGGGATTGGGAGAGGGACTCGATCAGAGCGACACGGCGACACGTTTCACGCGCAAAAAGTTCCCCGAAAACTTGTTCTTTTCCTCCTTTCTCCCGGGTAAGTGGAGTTTGTCTCGAGGAGAATCCATATCGCGCCAAGTACGGCAGGCGGTAGGCCAGGCCGCCAGGGCAGGCCGCCAGCCCCACCCCCACGCCTGCAGTAGTGACAACACAACGACACATAAAACTGAGGGGGCAGGAAGGGGGCGGGGCTGACGGAGTGCCGAGGTGCGGGAGTGCAGGGGTGTGGTCCCGGCTCGGAGATAGCGGAGTGGCTCGTGTCGGTGCTAAACAACAGACTCTGGGGCATGACCAATGGCTGCACAGCCCGGCACAGCGAGGCACAGCGAGGCACAGCCTGGCCGCCCCGGGGGGCTGCGGGCTGCAGCAAACCCCACGTGCACCGCCACGGCCCCGACCGCACGGAAGTACGTAAAAAGAGCAGGGGCCGGACGGCTTCAGGCAGCCACAGTGGGTCAGTAGACCGGAGCAGGCGGCCAAAACTCCCGAGGCGTTTTGAGCTCCAGAGTCGCTACACAGGACTCGAACCAAACTTGTGACCCCGCCACCGGCGCGTCTGCAGCTCGTTCGAGGGTCGGGGAAACATTCGTGAGGAAACGCGCGCGGCAAACCAATCGCGCTGCAGTGTTGGCTCTGTTTGCATTTCGTTACCCCCGGCGCTGCGGCGAGGATGATTCCGCTGCGCTCAGTGCGGTCCGTCTGTCTCCCTCCCACTCACAGCGTGTTCCGTAGGGAGCGACGAGGGCTTTCCGCCGCCGGGTTGGCAGCAGTGCGCGCTGAGTCCGCGCGGACCGCGGCGTTAGTCTAGTGTAGCGGCCGGCAATCGGCTGCAAGAAGGGCGAAGCAAGAAGCACGGCCGTCTTGGCGGCGGCCGCGTCGCGCGACGGGACGGTGGGGCCCTCGGTCGGGCCGCTCGACGGCTCGGCAATCCGCTTAGCGGCTCCCGAGACTAAGCGCCGGCATCACGACTCCTCGGTCGACTCCTCGCCTCTCTCTCTCTCTCTCTCTCTCTCTCTCCTCTCTCTCTCTCTCTCTCTCTCTCTCTCTCTCTCTCTCTCTCTCTCTCTCTCTCTCGCCGCTAGGACAGCGGTTCTCAACCTTTCTCGGCTCGCGACCCCAAATTTGTAGCCAAAAATTTCCGCGACCCCCAGGAAAAGTTTCGCGACCCCACGGGACCCCTCCTTTAGCATGCCACTGCGTCTGATCCGAGGCGGGCATTTTGCTCCCTCAACGGGCAATTGGTCTTTGGACCTTCCTTTAGCATGCCTTTGTTACGGAGTGCGATTATCAGTCTTAGTTTGGGAGCAGTATTGTCTCAAAGTTGGCCAAAACGCTCAGATATGTCTTTGAAAAATCATGTTTTGGGTCGATTTTAAGCAGCCACTGCGTCTGATCCGAGGCGGGCATTTTGCTCCCTCAATGGGCAATTGTTCTTTGGACCTTCCTTTAGCATGCCTCTGTTACGGAATGCGATTATCAGTCTTAGTTTGGGAGCAGTATTGTCTCAAAGTTGACCAAAACAGGCACAACGATTTTTCAAAGACATTTCTGAGCGTTTCGGCCAACTTTGAGACAATACTGCTCCCAAACTAAGACTGATAATCACACTCCGTAACAAAGGCATGCTAAAAGAAGGTCCAAAGACCAATTGCCCGTTGAAGGAGGACGAAATACCGCCTCGGGTCAGACGCAGTGGCTGCTTAAAATAGGCCCAAAACACGATTTTTCAAAGACATTTCTGACCGTTTTGGTAAACTTTGAGACAATACTGCTCCCAAACTAAGACTGATAATCACACTCCGTAACAAAGGCATGCTAAAGGAAGGTTCAAAGACCAATTGCCGGTTGAGGGAGCAAAATGCCCGCCTCGGATCAGACGCAGTGGCTGCTTAAAATCGGCCCAAAACACGACCCCAGCTACCTCGCCGCGACCCCTTAAAATTTTTTCGTGACCCCACTTGGGGTCGCGACCCTAAGGTTGAGAACCACTGGCTAGGAGGTGCAAATGGGGCGGACGTAAACCGAATGTCGGACACTTCCGAAGGCTTGCCAAATTTTTTTGGCATTAAAAAGGGCTTGCCCAATTTTTGGCATTCAAAAGGGCTTGCCCAATTTTCGGCATTCAAACTGGCTCACCATTCTCGTGGCAAGCAATGGCACCGGATTCGCATTGAAGTTCTACCCACTCGGGCGGCAGCACTGCGCGCACGGAGCGCGGAGGAGAATCTCGGCTCCGACCTCCGCGCTCCGTGCCCTGCGGCCGTCCGGGCGGCTGCAGACTGATTCCGAGAGTCGTCTTCGCCCCTCGCACTCATGCGGCGTCCCGGATTGGTGAGAGAGGGAGAGACGGAGCGAAGAAGTCGACTCTCATAGCCCACTGCGTGGAGGGCTTATTGACGGGACCATTATTTTTTGATGGGCGGAGAGTAGAGACCCTCCCGTCAGAGATGCGCAAGCCAGCGCTTGGTAGTCCCGTGGAGTCAAAGGCACCCTGAGTCAGGCTAGCGGGCGACCGCCGTATACCTGCTGTGCCGCACCAGATGCTGACCTGCGTAGCCTCGCGCGGGGCGAATTCGGGCTTCCCGCTCCGCATGGGACTACCAGTCGTCTGTGATTGGCTGAGAGGGCCCCCCTTTGCGCATCTCTGACGGGAGGGTCTCTAGCGGAGAGGACCGGCTCGTCAATGCCCGCCGAATAAAAGATGTCCGGGGGCAGGAAAGCGTGGGGTATGGCCTCGGGCACCGTGGGCGCGGGGTATTGCCGTCGCGTGCGCTCTGGGCCCCGGGGCAGCAGGTGTGCGCCGCCATGGCGCCGCGCGCGCACGGGGCGGTATTCCATATTCCAGACCTCTTCCTCCCCACCTACGCCTCTCTCTCTCTCTCTCTCTCTCTCTCTCTCTCTCTCTCTCTCTCTCTCTCTCTGTCTCTCTCGCCTTGACTGAGGACCGTGTGTCGGGGCGAGGGCTACTCGAGTGACAAAGGGTCAACGGAGCTGACAGACACCCCGCCGTCGCCGTCCTTCGCCGCAGACGCGGCTCACCCCGCCCCGTCCGAGCTGGCAGCCCCGCCACCCCGCCAGGCCCAGGGGTGCCAGCGAGACTGATTCCGAGAGTCGCTTTCGTCGCTCTGTCTCTCTCACACCCGCACTGGACGCCCCATGAGTGCGAGAGAGACAGAGCGACGAACTCGACTCTCAGTCTGCGCGCCAGCAGCGCCAGCAGCAGCGTCTTGTTAGCGCGGCAAGTCGCGTCTTTAGTCACGGCCGTCCACATCCGGAAGGAAGGGCGACCGGAAACAGACACGCCACGCCTCGTTATACGTCGTGGGGCCGCCTAGCCGGGGTACACTACAAAACCAGTCGTAGTTGCCCATCGAGACGATCGGGCAAAACTGCGGAATGAGTGATCCTTAATGCAGTGTTTCTGTCAAAACTACAATGTCCACAATTCGAAGATGTTTTTAAGTTGAAATCATTACTTAGGCCTGAGTTTTTGTTTACTTTTTCGAAATTATTGGCGTATGTCCGTGTAGAGTCGCTTTACGGGACTCGAATCGAACGTATGACCCCTCCAATGGATTCCTCGTTCCGAGAGCAATCCATTGGTGGGGTCACACGTTCGTTTCGAGTCCCATTTAGCGACTCTGGAGCTCAAAATGCGTCTGGAATTTCGGTCGCCTCCACCGGTCTTCTGGCCCACTGTGCGGCGCGGCGGTGTGACGTTCCGCGCTCTCGGCCGCGCGGACGCGGTGTCGCTGTGAAACACTACTCCGCGCGCCGCGCTCTAGCGGTGCTCCAGCGGCGCTCTAGAATCAGCGGGCCAGCCCGAGGGCCAGCCGGCGGCAAGCATTACACGTCCCGGCCACCGATCGCAAGGCCGGCGTCGGCGTCCCTAAGGGCCGCCCTGGCACGCCCGGCTCGCCCGCAGACCGAGAGTCACTCTGTCTCTCTCGCACTCGTGCGGCGTCCCGTCTAGGTGCGAGAGAGACCGAGCGACGACGCGCGGAATCAGGCTACTGGCACCGGCTGTGAGGCTGACGCGGTGACGCCGTGACCGTGCTCGGGTTACACACTTTGACACCCTCCCCCGGCCCGGCACGGCCCGGCCCTGTGCGGCGAGGCGCGGCACGGCCGCGTGTAGTGTGACACGTCATACATTGACCAATGGGCGGCACATGTGTCAGTGAGCCGCGCCGCAGCCACGCACGCCGATCGACAGCTTTTTCGTCGGGGACGCCGTCGGCGCCGTCCGCCAAGGCCTTGTTACCCCGTGCCTCCCCGTGCCCGGCGGGCCTGGCGGTAACGAGCTCCGTGGTACACTGGAAACAGGAACGAAACGCTCCGGATAATGAGATCGCGATACGAATGACATTTTTAACTTGAAATTTAAAAAAAAAAGGCAAGTTTAAAATGTGTTGAGGAAATTAAAATTGAAAAATTCTTCGCGCAGTTGGTTTGATTATGCTCGCTCCGGTACACTGCAGGGAAAGCAGCAGCAGCCGAGGCAGCAGCAGCAACAACAACAACAACGACGGCGACAAGAATAAGTACTGGAGGGGAAAAAAATCTGTTTGTGCAAACAAAATAATTGATCTAATTGCTCCGCGTCGTTGCACGCCGCGCCGTCCAAGTCGTCCGAGACGGCACAGGCAGTCGGCCGGGGAATCGACATCGCCGCTTGATGGATTGCGCACCTGGCTGGAGCCTCGGCTGGAGCCTCGGCTGGAGCCTTGGCTGGAGGGACAGGGATCCGCAAATAAAGACGATCCTGCCGCGCGACTTGTCCATCACCTGTCCGAGAGGGAAGGACCCGCCCGTGGCACAGCGGGCCAGAAGACCGGTGGAGGCGGCCAAAACTCCAGACGCGTTTTGAGCTCCAGAAGTCGCTAAATGGGACTCGAACCGAACGTGTGACCCCACCAATGGATTCCTCGTTCGGAGAGCAATCCATCGGCGGGGTCACACGTTCCGTTCGAGTCCCATTTAGCGACTTGTGGAGCTCGAAACGCGTCCGGGACTTTGACCGCCTCCACCGGACTTCCGGCCCACTGTGCGCGGCGCGGAAATCCAGCCGAAGTAACGACCGTCTTTCTGGCGGCGTCGCCGTCCTTGAAGCAGCCGAAGCGCCGAAGCCACGCGGCCGCGGTTCCCGTAGCGGTTCCCCGGGGCGCCCCAAACAAAGGCAGCGCCGGGCCCCTGGCCGGGCCGGGCACCGCTCGCTGTGCTTCGCTTTGCTTGTATCGGCGCGGCGGCGCGGCCCGGACAAGTTTCCCGTCGTGCACGCATGCAAGTATATTACCGCCTGAACGACCAGCGGGCCGTAAATCCACGCGCCTCGCGCGATGCCGCGTCGCCCCGTCTCTCTCGCACCCCTGCGGCACGCCCCGCCAGTGCGAGAGAGACGGCGCGACGGAACCGCCACTGTTCGGAAACACTCCGCAGGCCCTGCATCCCGAGAGCCCCGTAAAACTTGCCAACAATCTAGTAAAGCATATCTCGCGGCCCAAGTCGGCCGGGTATCCTAGGCGGGGCGGAGCGCGACCGCGGCTTCCCGAAGAACAACAAGAAAGCCTCCGCACGTCCACTCGATGGCCCCGCCCGCAAGACACACTCCAACGAAATGGGCAATTTCCATTCCCGCGGTCGCGGCGCTTTTGAGCGATCCGCGAAGGGCCGCGTAACCTTTCGATAATTGCGCGCGCTGCAGTGGCGCGCCATCAAACACGAAACGCGCGCCTGATTCGCTTGGAGGCTTCATAAATATGCGGCAGGCGCAATGCGCGACCGAGGGCGTGGTTAATTCGTTTACCCCCTGGTGGGCCCGAGCGGGCCGAGGCGGGGTTCAATGCGACGGGGCGGGCACGGCGGGCAGGCGCCACGCCACGCCCTGCCACGCCCTGCCACGCCCTGCCGACACGGACAGGTACTCCACGTTGTTGGTAGACAATCAAGGGGGCGCGGCCTACACACACACACACACACACACAGTGGCGATAAGCACACAATCGAGCACGGTTCGCAAACTTTGGCAGTGTCCACGCGCAGCAAGGGCGTTAGTGCCGTTAGTCCCGTCGGACGGCCGTGGCACGGCCACTGCAACCTGATATTAGTCATTAGTCGCATAAATGCATATTCGAGGCTTGTCCAGCCCTGCCCCGGGCCCTATCGGCCGCTGCGCGCTGCTGCGCCGGGCTCGCCGCCGTCTGGTACCTGCTGCTGATTACGGCGTGCCCCCCGGGTTCAACTCCCCGCGGCCGCCCTTGATTATTTTTTTTTCACGATGTTGCGAGAGCTGCTATCGGCAGGCACGGCGAGAGACGGATGGTCGGCCTAGCTGCTGCACTGCTGGACCTCCGCGTCGGCGTTTTGCTAACGAACAGAGCGGTGAACCCTCGCCGCGCCGAGCCGATGACCCCGGCATTGCCGCTGGGCCACTGCCAAGTTTCAGGTCCGAGATTTCGAAAAGTTTTCCTTTTTGCTTCGAGTTGACAGTGTACTTTGGCGAGGGGTCAGCCATCAGTCAGAACACTTGCGGGCGTCGGCGAGGCCAAGTGGGGCGGCAGTGACCGATCGACTCTGTGGAGCCGCAACGTATGGAGAAGGCCCCTCGGCGAGCACTGACACCACGCCAGCCACCCCGGCCAGCAGCCAGCCAGCCTGCATAGTCAACACCCCGTTTTGGCACGGACCCTTCGCGCCCCTCCACCAAAAGAGCGGCTGGCCCTGTTGATTCCACGAGGCGGACTACCAAGTCGCTCTGTCTCTCTCGCTCCCGCCCGGCACGCTCCATGGGAGCGAGAGAGACGGAGCGACGCGACGGCGGCGGCGTGTTGGCCGTCGTCGGCGACCTCCGCGGAGCGCCTGCCAACTCGAGGGTAGGCAGCACGCCGCGCTCGGGTGTCGGGCGCGCGGCCCACGCCGACGAGGACGGGCGGCGGCCGAAAGACGACGCCGAGGAGGAGAAGGACGCCGCGGACGTCACGGGGAGGGAGAGAGGGGGAGGGGAGAGAGAGAAAGAGAGACGATCACGCGTGCCTCCGGACAGTGGACCGAGTGACGGGGCACCATCAAGTTTGCTGTGGAGGGTCGCGGCCGAGCCAAACTGGGGCCGACGGGCAGGGCGCCGTGCCCCACGGACCGGAAGGGAAAAGGGGGAAGGGGGAGGGGGGTGGCACGCGCAGCCGCCTGTCTCTCTCGCTCACATACGCGACGACGCCGAGAGCGAGAGAGAGCCTCCGGGGCAACCGGCACCGCGCGCACCGGATGCTGCACGATGACGTGGCCGCGGGCGACACGCTCGCCATCGCGCGCCGCGCCCCTCAAGAGCCCCGAGAACCACTCTCCTCCTTGAGCCGAAAATGGGCAAAATGGGGCACTACGCCGACGACGCTGCAGAGACCGCCCTGCGGTAACTGCGGACTGAGGAGTCTTTTTCGTCGCTGTCTCTCTCGCACGCATGGGGCGTCCAGTGCGGGTGCGAGAGAGGCAGAGCGACGGAGGAAACGACTCTCGGAATCAGTCTGCTGCTGCAGGGCGCACAGTGCGGTCCACGGAGGACGAAGGCCAGGGCCACGGCGGCACGGCCAGCAAGGCGGCGGGGCAAAGCGACCAGGCCGCCAGTGTGGGTGGCAAAGGGCGAGTGGAAACGCGCTGGAGAGGGCGCTGGCAGGTGCGAAGTGGGGCCCCCACCCCCTTCCTCCACTCCCCCAGCCCCCAGTCGCGGCTTCTTGGCGTGCTTGCCGCTCAATTGCGTCTGTTGAGAGCGAGACGACGACGACGGTGTGGGGGCGGAGGCGGCACTCGCTCGGCGGGGCGGCGCGGAGCCGCGCCACTGCAATGCATTCGAATTCGCGCACACAGCTAAGGGGGAGGGGGAGGGGGAAACGCGCGCGAGGCGAAAGCGAACCCCGCAGATAAAAAAGGCAAGAAGGCGCGACGGCGTCCGCGAGCCGCGATTCAGAAATGATGACAAAGCTCTTCTGCGCTGCGCTGCCGCTGCGCCGCCGCTGTCGGTGATACGGGTCGCCTCTTACTTATTCTCGGACTCGGGGACCTTGAGGGCGAGGAGGGCGCCCCGGACGGCCGCGACGGCTGGGATACCCTGTTCGCGAATGCGCAGGGGCCCGGAAAAAAAGAGATGAAAAAGTAGTTGGGGCGGTGGACGTGGAGCTCTGCCGGGCTCTGGCGGGCTCTGCGCTGCGGAGGTCGGAGCCTCCAGCCGCCGCCGTCGCGCAGATTCAAAATAAATTCCGTCCGCTATCGGGACAGCGCGGCCGCGGCCATACTGCAGGCAGCAATAATGAAGATCCCCGGAGCGGGCGGGTGGGGCAGAGACACACAACGCCGGCAGCGAGACGCCGCGCCGCGAAGAAACAAGATCTGAATCTTTCAGCCCGGGCGCCGAAACTTGTCTCGCGTCTACGGCACGCGTGAGACAGAGGTCGCCGATGGTGCGGCTCGGCGCTCCCGAATTCATTGCGCATACATTATAAATGGCCCTCCTGTCAACGCCCTCCGAGTCTTCTCATTTCTTTATTTACTTTTTTACTTTTGCCGGCTGACGGGTTTTTCCCGCCTCTCGCGAGAAGCAGAACAGTGATGACAGGGGAAAGCTCTCGCGGCCCGTGGCGCGGCCTTGGTGCAGCGTCGACCGGCACCCGCCTGGAAGTTGACCGGAAGTCGGCCGGAAGTTGACCGGAAGTCAGCCGGAAGTAGGCGGGGATCATGCCGCCGCGAATGAAACTGGTCGCAGCGCTGCACTGTTTCGTGGAGTGTGTAATTATTGGCAGCGCTTCGTTAAACCAGTCCGCTAACGACCGGCGGCCGTGGACCCAAGCACCAATCAGCCGCAGCGGGCCGCGTCGCTCCGTCCCTCTCGCACCCATACGGTCCACCGTGAGTGCGAGAGAGACAGGGAGTGCCGCTGTTCGGAATCAGCCTGCAGCCCCGCGGCAAACGCGAGCAAGCAAGGGAGCTAAAACAACTTTCAAATCACGCTGGTATTTTTTTAAAGACATTTCAAACTTCTTGTCGCTGTGCCGTCAACATCGACCGGCTAACTATTCCACACCAAGTGTTACTGCCCCGAGCCGTGCCCCCCCCCCAAGTCGCGTGATGCCCCAGCCGTGCCCCGGAGCAGCTTGTTGCAGGAGGGAGGCCGGCGGGGCGCGGCCACGGCGGCCATGGCGGCCAGGGGTGGGTGCGCCGAGTATTTTCCAGAGGGGGTTGTTTCCAGGACGGGGAGTCCGATTAATCGTGGCGCACCCCAGCCTCGCCAGCCTCGCTAGTCGTGCCACACTCGCAGCGTGCCGTGCCGTGCCAGACAGGCAGGGCACGCACAAACAGTGGTCTGACCGGCGGCGGCGCCACGCCACGCCGAGATTAGATTCCGTCCCTTTTTAGTTAAGAAGAAATGAACTCACTCAGGTCGCCGCAGAAAACGGCGGCGGCGGGAGGCAGAAAAAAAAGGGAGAAAAATGAGAAAAAGATAAAAATTGTCTCGGCGGCGCGCACGCGCGCGCACGCGGGCCGTGACTGCTGGCCCTGCAAGTAAATTAAGGGAGTTAACAAGTTCCGAGACGAGAGGAGAGGTCACTCGTTCCGGGCGCCCTGGTGGCCAGCCAGCCTAGCCAGCCAGCCTAGCCAGCCCGGCCGGCCAACGTTATTAAAATGCGCGAGGCCGCTACTTTCATCAAGTCAAGCCGCGGCCGGTCGCCCAAATTGTCCACCAAGACGGCGCGGCGGTCGGTCTGGTCGCTCCGGGGCGGGGCGGGGCGGGGCGGGGCGGTGAGGCCTGCCGACCGTGTTTACACCTTGTTTGAATTGCAAGTGAGAGGGCCGGCGGGCCGCCGCTCTCCATCGGAAAACACCAGCACTCTTTAAATTCGTCGCTGGGTTTGTTCGGACCGCTCTCTCTTCCCCTTTCCCAACCCTCCCCATCGCAAACAACAGCCTCACCGCGGTCACCGGTCATTCGAAAAAAAGGAAGTAAAACTCTCATTCAACGAACGTTAATGAAAGCAGATGATCCATCGCGTTTCACAACTGCAGTGATAGCCGAGAGGTTAGAGACGTGGGATCGAGTAACCGCAGGCCGGCGTTCGAATACCAGCGTCACAAAAGTTTTTTCGACTTGCTATCCTAAGGGTGGTGGTTCGAGGCCATGAGAGCGGAGCCGTGTGCAACAGGCCACATGCCGGAGGTTCGACTCCTAACAAATATTTCCATTTAATTTTACTGCCTCACCCAGTGCGGTTCAAACCCGTAAACGTGAGCCCGCTCCGAGCATGGGACGTGGTGGTCCAGGGAGTAGAGGCGTCGGTTCTCAGTGCTAGGGTCGGCGGTTCGACTCCCCCAACTTCTTGCGAAATTTTGACCGGGTCGGTCGAGTCCTGTTGCGTCAAGAACCCACCTCACGCCGATCCCCTCATCATGGGCCGTGGTGGCCGAGAGCATAAAGTCGTGTGATCCCGATGGCGGGGTCCGGGGATCGAATCCCATCATTTCATTACATTTTTCGACCGCCTTCCTCCCTGTGCAACTCAAACCCGTCGTCCAACACGCTGCCAGACGTACAAGCGTGATAGCGTAGTGGTCAGAGTCACATTCACCTGGCCACTCCGCTGTGGGTGTCTAAAAAGCAATCCGCTTCGGCGGGTTGGCCTCGGCACTGGAGCGATGGAGTATTTGATCCATCAATCCAGACCACCCGGTGTGTGGTTGCGGGTGGTGCCTCCTCGACTTGTCGGGGAGGCGATGATAAGTCCTTTGAAGCTGGCCTAAAACGCTGTATGTTCGGTACGGGAGCGCCGGACAGTGGGGGTACCATGGGGTACACAACCAACCCTACGAAAACAAGAAGCTCCCACCAAACCTCTTCTCTGTCTGAGTCTCTCTCTGTCTCTCTGTCGTCTCACTCTACGTCCCGCCCCTCAAAGAGCTTCGTACTGGGTGCTCCCACCCAGCTGCCTGAGCTTTGGGGTCCTACTGGGTCCCCCGGCGAACGCTTAGAGTCGCTGACGGGATTAACCCCAGGTACCTGATAGCACCGGTTCCCATCCCGAACACCGAAGTAAAGCAGGAGGCCTCCCCATTAAGACTGGGGAGGGGGTGTAGAGTTCAAATTTTTTCTTTTCCCTTTCAAGTATGTTTCAAGTGTGGAGGTATCATCTGCTTAAAAATCCTCTTCATCCGGACTAGGGCGCGCACTTCTCCCGATATCGTCGTCTTTGCCGGCGAGACGCTCGGGCGGCCACGGCGAGTCAGGCGACGGGGTGGCGGCCCTTGAAGCGCTGCCCCCCCCCCCCCCCCCGGCCGGTGCCCCCTGGTGGGCAAAAAGAAGACTGACGCGGGGCGGCAGCGCGCCGCGCACGCAAGGGCGTTGCCCCGGGAAGCATGTACTCTGTGCGTGTGTGCGTCTGTGTGTGTGCGTGCGTGTGCGTGCGTGTAGGTGCGTCCTGTCTGTGTGGAGTGGCAGGGGGCCCCAGCTGTGCGCGCGGCTCGCGGCGCCTCCCTGTAGCGCCGCGGGCATAGGCGACCCGCACGGCGTGCTATGCAAACAGTCCCAGGCCGGGTGGGCTGGCGCAGGGCGAAGCAGGGGAACCAAGGGCATCCGCAGAGCGGCCGCAAAGACGCCCCGCTTCGCTTGCTTCGCCTGCTGAGCCGCACCGACGGTGCAGTGCCGCGAGGCCTTGCAGTGGAGGCAGCAGATTTTGCCGCGCTGCGATTTCAAATCAAATCACACACACAATTAATAGGTTTTTAGAACCGACCATACCGCCGAGATTCGTCAGAACTTCCATTTTAAAACAAAATGTGTCCCATTCCCATTGCATCTCTGCTTTTCAAAAATCATATTGTGTGTTGCATGTGTTGTTGTCTTTTATGTGCTGCTATCTTTCCGTTAAAATTGGGTTCCGTAGCCGTGCCTCTGGCTCGCTCCGGCACGTGCGTCGATGCGAGCCAGTCCGGCTCCAGCGGGGCTCCAGCGGGGCTCCAGCGGGGCTCCACTCCAGCGGCCGGAATGATGACGGACAAAGCGAGCGAAGCGTGCCCGGGGCCCCGGAGAAGGGGCCACACGCGTTGTCAGCGCGGCCAGCACGTACCCTCGCTCGTTTGCGGCCAGTAAAACCGCCACGGCCGCCGCGTCCGCTCGCCCACAAAGACAACACACGCACGCGCGGCCCGGCCGGCAGACGCTCACGCCTCTATAATTTCCAGCCCTCAAAGCCGCGCGGGCCGCGCGCCTCTCCCTGCAGGCTGATTCCGCCGAGGAGGATTCTCTCTCTCTCGCTCTCATAGGGCGTACCGTGTAGGTGTGAGAGAGAGAGAGAGACCGACGAAACGTCCCCCTCGGAACCACCCTAGGCTGGCCCCGCGGGAAGCAGGGAGTAGCTCTGTCTCTCTCGCACCCAGGCGGCGCGTGGTAATAATATAATGTATCTGGCGGCGGGAATATGAACGAGTTTTCACGAGGCAAACTTTGCACATAAAGTACAAAGTACACTCCACCTGACGCTCCACTTCATCGAGGCTGCCACTGCGGTTGCTTCGCAGTGCAGGCGCTGGCGGCGCTGGCGGCGCACGCGCGTGTCGGACGGCGGGGGTGGCTTGCTTGCTTGACGGCGGCCGCGGTGTTGACGCCGAGACTCCGCCGGAAGGCTCGCTGCCCCGCTGCGGAAATGAAATGCCAGGCCGGGGGCTCCCAGGAACCGCGGCGGGGCGCCGGCGGACTCGAAAGTAGTGGGGCGTCGCAGCGCGCCGCAGCCTCGACCTTCAAGTCCGCACGCGCCCAAATGAGAAGACGGCCGACGCGCGCCGGCTCCCCGAACCGCCCCTCGTTACCCCCACCCCGCCACTGACCATCCGTCTGCATTAGTCGGCGACACCTGCTTTTGGCTCCGGGCCACTCTGCGAAAGAAGGCGCCAGCCTGCACACTGACTCCGGAAGTCCCTTTCGTCGCCGCCTCTCTCGCACCGACACGCAACGCCCCGCGCGTGCGAGAGAGGCAGAGCGACGAAAACGACTCCCGGAATCAGTCTGCTGGCGGCCGGGATGGATGGCGTGCCAGGCGTCGCCTTGCGCACCGCCGCCCTCGAGAACTGCTGGCAGGAACAGGCGTCGTGGCCGTGTCGGCATTTGTCTCCGCGTCATGCGGCGCCACCTGGTGACGGCGCCGCCGCCCTGCTGGCCCCGCCGAGGGCCCCGCCGAGGGCCCCGCCGAGAGGGCCCCGCCCCGGCGTGTGTGCACTGCGGGGCCGCGGCGCTGATGGAGCACCCAGCCGGACTCACACTCCACTGCCGGCAACCGCCTCCCCTTTCCGGTGCACAGTGGATTTGCCAGAAGACCGGTGGAGGCGGCTGAAATTCTAGACGCGTTTTGAGCTCCAGAGTCGCTAAAAGAGACTCGAATCGAACGTGTGACCCCACCGTTGCATTCCTCGTTCGGAGAGCAATCCATTGGTGGGGTCACACGTTCGGTTCGAGGCATGTTTAACGACTCTGGAGCTCAAAACGCGTCAGGGATTTCGGCCGCCCCCACCGTTCTTCTGGCCCACTGTTGGACGACAGGGGACTGCATGATGCAGGGCGGGACGCGCGAGGCACGCGTCGAGGCACGCACGGCGCGTCATGAATCTGGCCGCGCCACTGGGCGACGCGTGTCTCGCCGCTCCGCCGCACACTGTAATGCGTGTCGCTTCGGGCGCGTCTGGCGGCAAGCCGAGCGTGAACATCGCCGTCTCTCTCCTTCACGGCCTTGACGGCCTCCTCGGCGGGCCGGGCAGCAGGTCGGCGGGGCGGGGCGGGGCTCGTAAACCACGGCGCGGCGTGCCGCACGGCCTCAGACCCAGTGTGGGCCACGACGTCGTCCCCATTCAGCCTCGCATTTTGTCGCCGCCCTTATAACCGCCGTGATTAGAACGGCCCGGCTCGGCTCGGCGCGGCACGGCTCGGCGCGGTGCTATCGTAGACGAGTAATGCTCCAACTTTGCGACGACGCCGCGGCCGGCAGCGCGCCACGCTACGCCACGCGGCGTGCGGCGGTACTTAGTTAGTCGGGGATAGTACGGGGGATTCGTTTGCATATCGCACTCTTGTTCAACATCCCCGGCCGCTCCCGGTCGACCCCGCCGTCCTCGTGGCGGGGCGCACAGCAGCACCCCTCTCACTCTCACTCCGCGGCAGGCTGGTTCCGAGGGTCGCCGCTCTGTCTCTGTCACACTCATTGCTGTGGGTGCGGGAGGGACGGAGCGACGAACACGCCTCTCGGCCTCAGCCTCCACGGCGTCCTTGCCGAGTCCTCCACCTGCCATCGCCTTTCGCCGCCCTTCGAGGTGGCCACACCGTGAATATATTTCTATTTCGTTACCCCTGCGCCCTGCTCTCGCTCCATTCCCGGCGAACGCACGCAGAATCGCGACGGCCGGGAATGGGATTTAGCTCTTTACACTGGAGGACCGCGCAGGTAGACCGCGGTGCAGGATATGGCCGAAAGAGGGATTGCAATGTGTCTTGCCGGCGAGTGTGTGTGTGTGTGTGTGCGCTTGTGAGCGTGTGTGTGTGCGCGCCGAAGCACAGTGGGCCAGCCCATATACATTCATTTGAGGCTGTATTGCAGGCCGCGCGCTACCAGGGAACCACCTTCCTCTCCTGCTCTGGCTCCATTTTTCTTGGCGGCTGAAAGGAAGCCGAGGGGGAGGGGCAAGGGGAGGGGGAGGCGGGCAAAGTAAAAATGGGATAGGAATGTTGCATGTATCCCGGCTTTCGCGGCGCGCGGCGCGGCGGAGGTGACAAGGGGAGTTGCCAGTGGGCCGCCCCATCAGTCAGAAGGGGGGCTCGGCGTCGTCGGCGAGAACATCACGGCCGAGGGCACGGTGGGCCAGAAGACCGGCGCAGGTGGCTGAAACTCTAGACGCGTTTTGAGCTCCAGAGTCGCTAGATGGGACTGACTCAAACCGAACGTGTGACCCCCACCAATGGATTCCTCGTGCGGAGAGCAATCCATTGATGGGGTCACACGTTCGATTCGAGTCCCGTTTAGCGACTAGAGCTTCAGCCGCCTGCGCCGGGTCTTCTGACCCACTGTGAACGTGGCCGCGCGGCGCCGGAAAGCACGGCGCTTCGGGTGGAGCGACGAGGGACGACTTCCCGTCGAGCTGCTTCAGACACTACATCGGCAAGAACGGCAGCAAACAGGAAAGGCGCCGGAAGCAGACAGTACCCGGCCGGTGAGGGCGACTTCCGGTACGGGTGTTGCCTTGGGTGTTGCCGCCGCGGGGCGGCGCGCGCGGCGCGGGACTCTCGGGTCGCTCCTTTTTCGAACAGCGTACTCGTCGAACAGAGGAATGCTGCTCTCCTCGCTGTTCGTTGAGAACGTGTCGCCGCCCGAAGTGCCGCCGCTCTCGGCCGCAACAACTTTGGAGGACCACCCCGCCGCCTCGCCGCCCCAGGAAGGGACTAAACACCAACTTGGATGCAGTGGGTCTTTGGGTGTTTGGTACGCGGGTATCAGCCCGGCCGGGGCCGCAGCTGGCACAGTCGCCGTCGTGCAGTGCAGGCCCGCGCAGCCCCGCGCAGCCCATGCAGCGCGGATCGCGCAACCCTGACCGTGGCCCAGTTCCACTTCGGGCCGCCCGATGCGGGGCGGGGTGGGGCGGGGCGGGGCGGGTCGGCTTGAGGGGTGTGAGGGCCGAAAGCGGGTGAAAGCCGCAGGACGGTGAGAAAGCCAAGCCGAGCGAAGCAAGTATTAATTTTGTGGTCCGAAACTTGCTCCTGCGCACACAAATCTACCACACACATACACTCTCTCACACACACACACACCCCTAACACGAACACACACGATTCGTCCCTTGTTACCTAGCCACACAAGACTCACACACCTGCATACCACCTAGAACAAACGTTGCACTGTGGCCGTGAGGCAAGCACGCGTTTTAACACAGCTATCCGCACACTTACTCTCTCACACACACACACTCTCACACACACAACACACACACACACAGTACACGCACGACACGCACGCATGTATCCGTAAACGCTTTCGCCTCTAGGCGCTCCGTAATTTCTCATACGGAGCCGATATTAACGAACATGGGCCGTTTAACTGGTTTAACGGAGCGACATTTTGTCCGCACCGTTTAGCCGTTTGCGCCGATTCGCGGTCGAGGCCGAGCTAGGGACTCACGGCGGTATCGGTGGGCGCGGCCGGTCCTGGCGGTGCGGCCGGTGCGTGCCGGGGTGGCCCACTGTAGGCGAGGCCTCCCCCTCCTCCCCGCGGCCTGCGGCACGACCTGTGGCAAGGCCTGCGGCCCGCGGCTCCAGCTGCCGGCGTGGCGTCCGCGCGTCCGCGCCCCGCACCTGCGCTGGAAAAACAAAAGGACGGCCCATTAATTCATGGCGTGAGGAAGTCAGTGATGCTAATGGCTGTCCCAGAGGCCGACGGGGAATGATGACGGATGGCCGGCACGCGTGTTGTCGGAGGGAGAGAGGGGGGGGGATGAGAGAGAGACAGTTGATGGGGATGATGATGGCGACAACCGAAAAGAACAACGGTGAACTGCCCAACGCGCGGGGTGGGTGGGGTTCCAGCCAGTAGGCTAGTCAGTATAGTGGAATTCGGAAAGTGATGCGCTCGTCAGGGTCAGGATCGTTTTCGTTGCTCTGTCTCTCTCGTACTGATGAGGTGAGCCCTATAGGTTCGAAAGAGACGGAACGACGAAATCGACCCACGGAATCCGTCTGCTGGCCAGTCCACTGGAGCTTTTTGTTTCAAATCCCCCTTGCATCGCAACGCGGTGCTCGCCCTCGTTGCCGCGTCCGGGCGAACTAGTCCACTCCACGTGCGGCCGCGCGGCGGATTCGCGAACGAGCGCGTTTTCGCTGCAGGCCCAGGCCCGCCCAGGCCCGGCCCGGGGAATCAACTAACCACTCGCTTCCTCATTATTTGGCGAAACGAACCGCAGCGAGGCGGCCGGGGGCGGCCGGGGGCGGCCGGGGGCGTGGGGGTGGAGTTCGCCACATTCGGGCTCCGCGAAGATGGATCGCGGCCCCCACCCCGCCCAACATTTCCTTCCTGTGATAAAGCAGAGCCAAACAATGCGCCCCCCTCCCCTCCCAGCTCGGCGCTGGCGTCCGGACATCCCCCGCATCGCCGTCACTCGGAACCCCCCGCCGCTCCACAGGTGCGAGAGAGACTTCCCGGTTCGTTTTCTTCGGCTTCATTGCCCCCACCGGCATTGTCTCCGGGGGCGCAGTCAGGCCCAGCGGGCCCAGCACCCCGCAGTCGCGGGCAACCCCCGGACCACCCGCCGAGCGCCGGAGCCTCGCCAAGCTGCCCGAAAACCCCCCTAGCCCAATTACCATCCCCAGCGCGCTGACTCGGGTTCAAATCCCGGCCAGGTTGCCACTTTTTTCCGCGCCGTCGTCACGGCGGCTGAAAGCTGACTGCTATCAGGCCGCCAGGGCTCTCCATTAAGGCGCGCGGAAAATGAAGGAAGGAGGAGTCTGGCGGCTGAGCTGCCCGGGATCCATTCATTCCGCGTCGCCCGGCTGGAACACCTTATCACGCCTCGCTCCTAATCATTGCGGCCAGCCCGCCATCGGGGGCCCAAAGGGGCGCCCCAAAAGGGGTTCCCCAAAGGGACCCCGAAAGGGGGCTCAAGAGGGGGCCCTGGCACGACCCGGAGGCCGCTTTCCTGTACCAAAAGAGTCGCTTTAAATGGGACGCCTCGAACCGAACGTGTGACCCCACCACGTCGCCCTTGCCGCCAGTGTGTGGTTGGACACCACAGAGTAGCAGTTTTTCATTTTTCAAGTCTTGGATTAGATGCAGATTACGGAGTCTTCCTTCCCCGCGGCGCCGCCCCCCGGAAGTCCCCCCACCCTCCGCCGCCACTGCAGGCGAACTGTCCGCCCCGGACGCTCGGGCCGCTTGGGCGGTGTGCCCCGCCCCGCCCCGCCCCCTCGCCAACGTCCACTAGAGGCCCGAGGCGCTGGCCTGCCTCCGCCTGCCTCCGGTCCGATGCGACTCAAACTGGCTCGGCTCGGCGATTCCCGATTGCCGCGCCAGGTCAGCCAGCACACTGATATTCCGAGGGTCGTGTTCGTCGCTCTGTCTCCCTCGCACCTTCACGGTACGCCCCATGAGTGCGAGAGAGACAGAGCGACGGAAGCGACTCGGGCGGCGGAAGGGGCTGCCCGCCGCGGCTTTCCCGCCAAAGTCCGGGCCGGCGTGCCGGGGCAGTGCTGGCAGCCTGACGGCGCGAAATCAGTTGGAGCCAAAACAACACGAGATACAGCTCCTGACAAAAGTTCTCACCAGGGGCTTTGCACGCGCAGCAGCGGGCCGGTTCCGCGCTGCAATGCCTCTCTCTCTCTCTTTCCTGGACGGGACGGCCCGGGAGTGCGAGGGAGACGGACGAAAATCGGAGGAGCAGCCCGCGGGGAAATGTCTCAGTGCAGCGCGGCCATCGAAGCCGACATGATTTATCTCCGGTTTTATTATTTTTTCCGGTTTCTGTTTCGGCGGAGTGGCTGCCCTGCTGTCGGGAGGTTAGTGCGCCACAGTGCGATGCGGCGCCGCGGCCGTCCGCGGCGGCCAAGCAGTCCTGACAACGGTACACAGCGAAACCCGATCGGCCTGCCGGTCAGGGCGGGGCGGGGCGCTGCTCGGGGACAACATGTTTATGCCGCCACAAGCCGCCAGGTGATTACACAACACACTGGAAAACATGTTTTTGTTGTTTGTTTGTTCTTGCCTTTTTAAAGTGGCAGCGACAACATAACCAACAAATATGCAAACTTGTAAGACACATCGCAGAAGGCAGTGTTTTTTAGTTTTTCCGTCCATGTCACCCCCATCACGCTGCCTATGCCCTACAGACCACCGAGAAGGCATCACAGAGCCCTCTTGAGGAGCATCACACCTCTTTTCTTTCGAAGGCGGGGCGTTGACAGTCAGACAGACACTCCAGACAGACAGAAACACAGACAGTTGGACGGACAGGCAGACCGACAGAGATTACAGATTACCACCTGGAGATCCACGAATAAACCCACGTCCGTCGTCCGTCGCGCATAAAGATACGGAAAAGCCCCTTTTTACCGCCCGAAAAGGAACAGGGTTTCCTTCCTCTTTACAAAAAAGATACAACAAAATAAAAGCTCCCCCCCCTCGCTCTCTCTCTCTCTCTCTCTCTCTCACTCGGCTTCCCTTTCACGTGCCCTTCCCGCCGCCACAACTCATCCATTAGCATGGCTCCAGGTGAGTCCCGCGCGACGCAGAGCCACGCCACCCGCCGGCCCCGCCAGCGTGGCTCGAGCGGGAAGGGGTAAGTGCCGGATAATCTGAAACCAACTTCTACCTTCCTCTTTTCCGGCGTTCTGACTACTTTTTGTCTTCAGGTTTCCCTTTTTTTTAGTCAGCCCCTACAGTGTGGGTCCACCACCGTTCCAGTGTGCCCCGCAGGCAGGAGTCGCACACCCGGAGCCCGCACGCCGCACGCGGAAGGGGGCCGGGGTGCACGCCGCGGGCCACGCCCGTAACATCTTTAAAGTGACTACCCCCCCCCCCCCCGGAACGAGGCCGCCGCCTATTACGACGGGCCTGTAGCCAGTCAGCCAGTCGGTCTGGAGGGAGGGCCGCCGCCCGGGACGACGCCGAACCGCCGAACCGCCGAACTCGAAACGGCCTGAACCGACTCCACGACGACGACATCATTCCGCGCCGACGACGCCGACGCCACAGTGGGCCAGAAGACCGGTGGAGGCAGACCAAATTCTAGACGCGTTTTGAGCTCCAGAGTCCGCTAAAGAGGACTCGAACCGAACGTGTGACCCCACCAATGGACTCGCCGAGCGCATTCCGAAGTGCGGCCGAAGTGCCCCCGACGCGGCCCGAAGAGGCCCCGAAGTGGCCCCGAAGTGCAGCACGCCGCCGGGTCGTGTCCGTCAGCCTTTCCGCGCTCACGCTGCTGCCGCCGTTCGCTATCACGACAACCATTAACCGCAACGCGCGCTAAATTATTCGCAGAGATAAGACGTCTGGCCGGAAGTGCATAATGGAGGGTGGGGCGGGGCGGGGCGGGGCGCCCTCCTGTAGCATGCAAAGAAGTCCGGAATCAACTTGCGTTCATTTCCATTTAGTTAGTTTCTGGTTTTTGTTGCTGCGTTTTTTTTTTGCACAAGGCCCGCGGCATGCTGTGTATAGTTAGTTGTGTTGCTGTTTCTTTATCCGATTTTAACAGTGCCCTACAGTTATTTTGATTTTATTTCGTTTTTCTTTTTCAATTATTTGATGCACAGTCCAACTAGGACACTAGTCCCGAAAAGCATCCAAACAACCCGCGGACCCGCGGCCCCCACGCGCTTTTTCCTCATGAAAGGAGGAGACGCGGAAATAAAAACAACAACAACAAAAGCGGCGTTGTCAAAACAACAGAGAGGCGCGTCGCGCGGCGCCACCGCCACCGCGGTTTGGCAACCGGGACAGCTTTTTCACGGTCCCCGACGTCTGTCACTTTTTCCGCTCGTCACGGGCGAGCGGCGAACCCACCCAACCTGCGCGGCTCCACCTCCACGGCAGCAGAGTTTTGTACGCCTCCACCGGTCTTCTGGCCCACTGTGCGTCGCGCCCCAAGCCCCCCGAGCAGTCTGTGCAAGGGTTTGCACACTGGCTTGGCACTGGCAGGTGCTGTGGCAGGTGACGTGTCGCCCCCTCCCCCTCCTCCTCTCCCCCAGTTAGGCCTCGGCCTAATCCCTCGCCATATAGCACGCCGCGCCGCGACAACCCTTTACCGCCACGACGCCGCACTGTAAGTTTAGTGATTTTCACACGCAAAGCGCCGCGATGGCAGCGGGTCGCCTGCGGGCCGGCAACCGCGTGATTAAATCATTCTGTTACGGTTGTCGCGGTGGGGCGCGGTGGGGCGGGCGGGCGGTGGGGTGGGCGGGGCGGGGCGGGGGGGGTGGGTGCCACAGCTTCCCCTTTTGTGTCTTCCTCCGCGGCTGCGGGAGTCGTCCTCCTTTTTTTGCGGTCCGTCTCCAGCGACGTGCGAAAATAATAAATTTGCGTTTGTCACCCTTGCGTGCGCCGATTTGGCAAAGAACCACCGCCACGGCCTCTTCAGAAACGGCAAGCCAAAACGCGGAAGAGAAAAAAGAGGTTAAAAACCACAAAGAGAAAGAAAAACAGTGGAAAGGTAGCTGGCACGCGCATACTGCATATAAATCAATTAGCCGGCGGGGCCAGCCCTGGCGGCCGCACAGCTCGCTTTGCAAAGGAACCCCGCATCCAAATCGGTTCCGCTTCGCCCTTCTTATACGCCGGCCCGGATGATATGTGGGGCCCGGGGCCGCCCGGCCCGGCCCGGGGCCCGTCTGGTACACTGATAAGTAGCTTGTCGGATTCCATCCACGTGAACGGCGCACTGCACGCCCCGCCCGACGTGTGTGTGTGTGTGTGCGTGCGTGTGTGTGCCGGGCCGTTCGTAGTGCCCAGCCCGGCCGGTCTGGTGTCGGGGAGGCCTAATATGGAAAGTGGCTGGCCGGCCGGCCGACCGGTCGGAAGGCAGTAGTTGGGGGCAGAGGGCGGGCTGCACAGCGCCAGAGGGCCACAGGGCCAGAGGGCCAGACGGCCAGAGGGCCGGGCAGAAGGGCCGCTAGCTCATAAATCTGAGACATGCTGTTCCATTGGCCCTTCGGACACGCACACACACACGCACCAGACAGCGCTCGGGCAGCGGCTCGGGCAGCGGAACGGCGGCGATGCAGATTTCTGATTTGTTCTTTTGATCGCTTGCGAATTGGGGCGCATTGTATCGGGCCGCCTCGACGCTGACGGCATTCGGCGGCATTCGGCATTCCCTTCAGGGCAGCGAGGCGGAAAACGCGTTGCTCACCGGGGCGCTGCCGTTGTCGGCGTTCGCGACGCCAAATGGAGTGGACTTCTTTTTCTTTTCGGTTTGCCTCGCCGAACCTCATCGTGGCCGTAATTGCATTTCTGTTCCGGCTAGCGGCAAGCTTGCCGCACGCCCGTCGGGGGGCCGGCCAGCCCGCCATGGGCCAGCCATGGGCCAGCCGGGACGGCATTTCAGGGGAACACATGGCTCATCACGGGCGCGGCCAACCCGCCCCGCCCCGCCCCGCCCAGCCACCCCGGCACAAACCACAGCCACGTCCCCTTTGTGCGGGTGTTCTTGGCCAGGCCCATGACGACCGCCCCGCCGCCCCGGCGCCCTCCTCCCGCCGAAACCCGGCACGCCACCACACTGTACGCCGAGGCAGCGGGCCGCGCCGAGGCCTTTCTTTGCCTCCTTTCTAATCCGGCAAGGCACGGCGCGCTTGGCTCTCGCCGCTCCACAGTGGGCCAGAAGACCGGTCGAGGCGGCCAAAACTCTAGACGCGTTTTGAGCTCCAGAGTCGCTGAACAGGACTGCGGCGGTCTTCTGGCCCAGCAGGCAATGCTCTTGCTCCGGGAAGCCGTCGAGCGCCCGCGGACCGGCGGGTAGGCAAAACGCAGCACGGCGGCGCGCCGGCTCCGGCCGGGATGCCTAGCGTCACGGCGTTATGGGTCTGCGAGGCGCGGCATTTGAACTTGAGAGGCTGCGGGCTACAGTTGATCCACTGCAGCGGTGCCGAGGGCCGACACCCCTGGGAGTCCACTGCCTCGCCGCCGCCGCGGACTGCGGGTCGCGGCGTACCCGCATCATCCCGTTTGATGTATGAATCCGCGGCGAGGCCAAGCCACGCCACGCCGCGGGCCAGTTCGACCTACATGCCATGCCGGCCAGGAGAAAGAGGAACGGCAGCTGCAGAGAGAGAGAGAGAGAGAGAGAGAGAGAGAGAGAGAGAGAGAGAGAGAGAGAGAAATGCTAGGAATGCATGGCGTCGCACACACTGCACTGTGCACACGTCGCCGAGGGACGTGCCCGCCCCTTCCTCGTCCAGCGCGCCGGAGGGCTTCGTCCTCCAGGCAAAAGGGCCCCCGGTGTACGGGTGCGGCCACACTGCAGGCTGATTCCGAGAAACGTTTTCGTCGCTCTGTCTCTCTCGTGCCCATAACAGCGCCCCAAGAGTGCGAAGGAGGCAGAGCGACGAACGCGACTCTCGGAATGAGTCTGCGGGCCCCGCCTCGCCCCTCTTACCTGCGACGGCCAGCGGGAGCACAATTAGGGTGGAGGCAAAAGGCCAAGACGCCACTGCTTGGGCCACTCCAGTCCTGACATGCCGAGGCCTGCACTCGACGCAGCCAGTGTGCCTTCAGCCCGACGTCACTCAAATAAAAAAAAAAGAAAATCCATTTTTCTAAAAAGGTCACCAACACTTAAATTTAATCTTGTGTGGTATTCTTCTTTTTTTTGCGTGAACACACCCAATTCGTTTCCCCGGGGAAGACGGGTGGCTCGGGTGGCCCGGGCGACGGCGGCCCGCCCGTGACCCAGATCCACCTTGCGCCGCAACAAACCGTGCATGCGATTGCGGTGTGGTGGCCATGGTGGCCATGGTGGCATGCAAGCGCAAATTACTCTTCGTGAACGACCGGAGCAGCACACCGCGCCGGACGACCACCAGGAAGAGGATGGGGTCGGGGGTGAGGAGGGGAAGGAGGGGGAGGAGAGGGGGGCGGCCAAAAGTCGAGACGGGAACCGAACGTGTGACGACCCCACCAATGGATTCCTCGTTCGGAGAGCAATCCATTGGTGGGGTCACACGTTCGGTTCGAGTCCCATTTAGCGACTCTGGAGCCCAAAACGCGTCCGGGGTTTTGGCCGCCTTACCGGTCTTCTGGCCCACTGTGCGGCATGACAAGATGTGACGCGCGCGGCGACACGGCGTGCCCACCAAGACCCGCACCACCGGCAAGCCGGGCTCCAGGCAGGGGGCGAGCGCAAATAGGGTCGACACCGCGCTGCCGCGCTCTCTGCGCTGCTTTCTCTCTTCCTCTCTCACTCTCCCCGCCACCCGACCCGGAAACCCTGTTCCCCCCTCGGGCCTCGCGCTGCTCGCGCGCACCGCCTGCCTGGCTGCTCATACTCCAGATAAAAACACTTTGCGTCGCGCCCCGCGGCTCACGGCCTCCATTTCTCACGACGCGACGCGCCCGAGTGGCGCTGCATTTTTGAACAGGTGAACGTCGGCGTGCCGCTTCCAAGCCCCCGCCGCCCGCGCTGTGCATCCCCACCAGGGGGCGTTCTTAAAGCGTCGCACAGTGGGCCAGAAGACCGGCGCTAGCGGACAAAACTCGGTTCGAGTCCCATTTAGCGACTCTGGAGCTCAAACCGCGTCCCGGATTTTGACCGCCACTTGGCGGTGGAATGGAAACGCGTCGCGTCGCCTCGCGGCGCGTGGACGCTCCCTCGTCGCGCTGATCCCTATGCAGGCGGGCCGCCCCGTCAGGCCGTCCGGCTCCGCCCCACCAGTCAGGCAGAGTTATTATCCTGGCCGCCCCCGCTACCGCGAGCCGCTGCTGTCTGCTTTGCCGCGCGCCAGTACAGGCGGGCTGTCTACCTGAGAGACGCTGCGATTTTTCACGTTACGTCCTGCTCAGCCACGTGTGTCCCCGGCTATCACGTCGTTTATCTTGCTTTTATTTCGGAAGATGCGCGCTCAGGTGTGTGCGTGTGTGTGTGCGTGTGTGTGTGTGCGGGCGTCTGCGCGACCACAAGAAAGTGTGTGTTCGCACGTGCTGAACGGCGGATGTGTACGTGAGACGCCGTGTTCGCGTGCGAATGTGTGAGTGTGTGGTGAATGTGTGGGTGTATTGCTGTGAGGCGATATCCAGGGTTCCGCAGCATGGTGTGGCAGGCGGTCCACCCAAGCACGACGTGAGCGGGGCGTCGATGGGTCCATCCAGCGACAAGGCCAAGGCAGCCCCGGGCAGCCCCGGGCAGGCCCAGGCAGCCGTGACACAGGTGGAGGGGATAGGGTCGCATTGCCGGAGAGAGATTTTGCACGGCACGGCTGCCTCTCCACCCACGACGGCGCCCATGGCCTCCACCGAGTCCTCGGGGAGCGCGCGCGCACTGAGGCGCCGAAGGAAGAGACCAAAAGCCTTCGGAGAGTCCGCCCACACCCCGCCCGCACCCCGCCCGCACCCCGCCCGCACACCGGCCCACTGAAGCCGCTTTGGGGCTGCCAGGATTGGCCTGGGGCGGCGCGGCCGGCCGGTCTGAGCCTCCCAGGATACAAGCGGCATTGCGAGGCATTGCTGATGGCGACCGCCGATGTCGTGTCCGACTGGCCCGAACCCGCAGACTGATTCCGAGAGTCGTCGCTCTGTCCCGCTCCCACTCACGGGTGCGGCTAAAGGGACGGCGACGACTCTCGGAATGAGTCTGCCGGCCCGGGCGCGCTGGCCGCGCGACGCGCGTGACCCGAAAGGCCAGACAGCAAGGCCGCACTGGCGGGCGCGAGGGCGTACGGCCCGAAGGCCCAAGGTCTACAGGTTCGGAGGGCGGCTGGGCCGATAACGACTCAATCCGACATCCCGGTGCCTCGAGGGAGGCGCCAGGGGCTGGGCCTAGGGCCACGGTGGAACCGCAGAGACGACCCGTTTAGACGGACACAACGACTGCGGGCGCGGTCTGTGTGCCTCGCAGTCGGTCTGAGATAGCGCGGGAATCTAGCAGGCCATTGGAGTGGCCGCCTCCGCCGGTCTTCTGGCCCACTGTGCGGGGCACTTCCAATTCCAGGCAGATGCACTGCCCGGACGTCCATTACCTGGCCATTACCTCGCCGTCCCTGATCAAAGCGACCCCACCTCCCCGTACCAGTACTTGAGGCTGGTCCGGGTTCAGAACCACCGTGCCGGAGCGACCGGAGAGACGAGGGAGTCCGTGCAGGTCGAGGTTAAACCTCGCTCGAGCGTTCACGATGGCACCGATGGATTCTTCGAGGGGATCCGTTGGTGCCGTGTTCGAGTTGAGTCGTTTTGGCAACAGGTCCTTCGGCGAACCACAAGACGGTTCCATTGCTCTTGGATCGGGGTATCCATCCATCGATGTCACTTGAGCCGCTTTGACAGATCTTTCTGGCCCATGTGCAACGCAGGTGGCCAGCCGGGCGCACCGCACACACTCCATTCCACTCCAGTCCGCCTCCGCCTCCCCTTTCCCCCACCCGACAGTGGGCCAGAAGACCGGCACCGGCACGCGGCGCCCCGAAGCAGAAGACTGGTAATGAAGGCGGCTTTGGCCCATTAGCGGATGAATGCGGTGTCGGCAATGCATTGCGGTTAATGAGAAAACGGCCCTTTCAGCCTCCAAAGGCGCCGTGATAATAATGATGAACGAACGGGGCTCTGGCCGCCAGAGGACAGTGCAGTGCCATCAATCTTGTGCCTTTCCTTCTGTTTAAAAAGTACTTTCGACAAAGGTAAAGGACGCCGCAACAAGCCCCGTTTGTAATGTGACTTTTTTGGTGGTTCCGCCAGAGACTTTCTCCATGGCAACGCTGATGTCCGGGACTGGGACGCGTCTCTAATACGCTCACGTCTCCGCACTATATACTTCCCCGTTGGGCCCTCCCAATCAATTCCAGGGCGCCCGTCGGCTCAGCACGATGTGGCCCGCACGATGTGCCCGCCCAGGCGCGCCCAGGCCCCAGACAGCCCCCCACCCTCGCCCTTTTCATTATGTTTGGCGTTAAACCCGCCAGCATCCCCTCGCCCACATCCTTACACTGGCCGGGCAGGTATTTAGCACCCCCCACCCTCTCCGCCGCCGCCCTGCGCGTTTAACCACCGGCTACACCGCTCGGCATCTACCATGACTGCTTCAAACTTTGTTTTCGGTGCACAGACCGGGAGGCGGCAAAAAACTACCAACGGGTTTTGAGCTCCCGAGTCGCGAAATGGGGCTCAAACCGAACGTGTGACCCCACCAATGGATCGCTCTCCGCGCGAGGAATCCATTGGTGGGGTCACACGTTCGGTTCGAGGCCCATTTAGCGACTCTGGAGCTCGAAACGCGTCTGACCACCTCCACCCGTCTTCCGGCCCACTGTGGGGCGTCGAACCCGCGACGCAGACACCGCGGAGTGCAACAGACGACGTCGCTGCGCGCAATGGCCGTCCGGCCATCCATAACGCGGCGAGAGAAAAGAAGTTTGATTTTATGGCGGCCCAATGCAAATCCACGCGCCGTTTGTCAAGCGCGAGTGGCGATTAAGTTCCAAGCCTTATTTATGCCCGAGTCAGTACCCGTAATGGGGCCGGCGGGGACCGGCCGGCTCCGGAGGGGACCGGGACGACGGTCTGCGCGGTTAATGCTACGCGGGACCTGTTTAAACGGGCATAACTCTAGGCACGGTTTGCGCTGCCGCACTGTGAATGTCTCACGGCCAAAGGGTGAGCACCGCGCACCACCGTACTAAAGCGTGACCTCGTCAGGCACGCCGGTGAGGTGCGGCGCCAGTCCCACCCGGCATTTCCATGCGAACACACTGCGTCAAAACCACCAGGAACACCGGTCGTTTCGCTCACGAGCGCGACAAAGCATCGCGGTGACACACAAACAGGACAGACAGACGGACAGACAGACGGACAGACAGGCAGACAGACAGATTCGCAGCAGGAAGCAACTTCAGCGGCAAACTTGCGTCGCTGTCATCTATTTATGAGAAAAGCTCGGTGGTGGCGCGGAGGCGCGATGCGACGGCTGCACACTGAGAGTCGCTTTCGTCGCTCTGTCCCTCTCGCACTCATGGCGCGTCCCGTAGAGGCGCGATAGAGACAGAGAGATGAAAACGACTCTCAGTATCAGTCTGCAGTGCCGGCAGTGGCGGCGGAGTTTAAATTTGCGACGCACGGAGCGGTGCGGTGCCCCCCGAGGGCCCCGAGGGCATGTGCCGGCAGACAGCCGCGGGGCATTAACGCGCCAGCCGGGCCAGCCAGGGAACAACACACCGGGCGGAGGAAAACCCGGGGACCGCCAGTTGACACGGTGCCGCCCACCCTGCTTCGTCAACACAGACACACAGACACGCACACACACACACGCACACACGGACGCACGCAGCGGCCCTCAAACAAGGACACGTGGCTCCGGTGCCACGGCCGTGGAGGTCGTCGTCGTGGACGCCGCCGCCACGGCGCCCGACTCTGACTGCCAGACCGATTCCGAGAGTCCTTTTCTCACAGCTCCTGTCTCTCTCGCACCGGTACGGGACGCCCCGTGAGTGCGAGAGAGACAGAGCGACGACTCTCGGAATCAGTCTGCATGGGACGGCCGGCCTTTGTGCCGCCTATTCCCTTATTCGCGCTGCAAACACTCGTGCCGGACTTTGAGGCGAGGCGCTGCTCCGACTCCGGCATAAGGGTGAACCTTCCCCCCCCTCCCCCTCCCGCCCCTCTCCCGCACACATTTACTCGCACGTGTGCGTACAGTCGCGCGAGAGGGGAAGGTCATGTCGTAAGCTATTCCTCACGCCGCCCGCGCGCCGCCTCTAAAACCGCAAAGCCGTGTGTGCGTTCCATATGAGAATTGCACCACACGCACACACACACACGCACACACACACACACACACACACACCGTGGAAAGACGAGAGAGAGACGCATAGAGAGGGAGAGAGAGAGAGAGAGAGAGGCGAGGCCGCTGGAGCGTAAGTAGGCGACAAGTAAGGCAAAGAAATACCACACCAGCACACAAGACGCGTCATGTCACCGTCACAGGCAAATGGGGCGCGAAAGGAGGAGCAGTGTCGCGGGCTCAACGGAAAAGCGTCGTGAAAACCCCCTTTGACGGGCGGAACGGCCAACGACGCCAGGCCGACGCCAGGCCGACGCCGACGGCACGCCAACGCGGCACGCACACACGCAATATCACGGCCGCCTGCACACCAGAACAGGCCGGCCGCCGCACAGCGCGCACAGCAGCACATTCGCCGCTGTCGTGCACCCGTACCCTACTCCCAGTGTGCGTTTGTGTGTATGTGTGTGCGGGGGTGTCTCTCCGCGCTGCCAGCGCCGCCACTGCGACCCTGGCGCCGGCCTCCAGGGGGCACCCCGTCGTCCCGCGCGGCCGGAAGGCGGACAGTGCGCCGCAGTGCGCGTTGTTGAGGGGCTGAGGTCGGTCAGCGAGGCCGCGGCGGGCGTTGGCGGTCGGCCTGCACTCCGTCCGACGGAGCGCCCCACGAGTGCGAGAGAGACAGAGCGGGGCCCGCTCGGAATCGGCCGGCGGGCAGCGTTTATTGGCTGCAGGCATCAGCAGCCCGGCCGCGTCCCGTCCCGGCCCGCGTCACGGAGGCCGCACTGCGCGCACTGCGAGGCGGCGGCGCTGCGGCGCTGCGGGCCCCTACAATGTAGTTGCAATAAAAGGCGGATCTCCGCGGGGCAGCGCGGCGGCCTCTGCACTGTGAATCCAGGAGAGGGCTTCGCTGTTATCGACAAGCGTGCGTCCCTATCTCTGCCTAGTTGTTGACGATCCCCGGGTTCAAATCCCGCCGGGTGTTTTCCTTTCGCCTCTCTCTCTCTCTCTCTCTCTCTCTCTCTCTCTCTCTCTCTCTCTCTCTCTCTCTCTCTCTCAAGGTACCGCCTGGGTAAACAAACAATCACTCAATAGATCGACGGTGATGCATATTTCTCCGTCGTGAGTGCTGCCGTGTGCACTGGCGGCAGCAGCAGCAGCACGGAATTTCCATTGGACCCCTTTACAGGAATACGTTCGTTTCGGGTCCTGTTTAGCGACTATGGAGCAGAAAATGCGTCCAAAGTTTTGGCCGCCGGCTCCGTCCTTCTGGCCCACTGTGCGCGGCGTTCGCGGCCAAGACAGCAGAAGAATGGCGGCTGGCTGACTTATTGCCCGAGTTAGCCGGCGAGGGGGTGGCCGACGTGGGTGTGGGCGTGGGCGGGGCACTTGTCCGTCAGGTCCGGCACCGGCGCCACCACGCGCCACTCCGGTGCACAAAAGAACTCATTACCCGAGGCCTTCAGCGGGGGGCAAGAGGGTTCCCATGGTTTCCGTGGTTCCTGTGGTTCCTGTGGTTCCTGTGGTTCCCGTGGTTCCTGGCGACGCGCGGCCGTTTCGCCACAAGTCGGAAGACACCTTGGCGGGCCGGCCCGGCCGCCTGCGCGGTCCGTGGTCCTTGGGGTTGGCCCCGGTCGCGCACTGTGGCCACCCCCTAGCCCCCACCCCTCCTCCCCCTCCGTCCACTCCTGGCCCACTTAATTCTGCCCTCCCGCGGTCCCGCTGACAATCAGCATTGATTGGCATCTGAAGGCGGGCAGGAGCGCGCCGAGACGGTCTTGGGGGTCTCGGGGCTGACCGGCGCCAGGCCGCCCCCGCTTTCCGGGACGTCGCCGTGACCTCTGGCCCCGCCCCAGGCCCCACCCCCGCCCCCGGCACCGCCCCCGGTGCCGCCCCCGGCGCACGGACAAGTAATCCGAGCCGCTGTTCAAATACCGCGTGATGAAAGGACCCCTTTGTTTGCCAAGTGCGAGCAGAACAAATTCGTCCCCCGACCCGTATTCGCAGCCGGTAGTCTGAATTTCATATCTGTGGCGTGACGGCGCTGTGGGCACCCACACCACGTCGGCCTCGGCCTCGGCCTCCGCGGCCAGGTCCGGCACGAAGGCGCTCGGCCACGCCAGCGCCCCGCGCAGCGCAGCGCCCCCACCGCCGTCGGCCCGGACAAAGCGCAGAGTCAATATGGCCTTCAATTGACTTGGCGAGCCCCGGCAGGCCACGCCGCTGGAGGCGCGGCGGCCCCCCGCGGCCCCCCACTGCAAGACGCCGACAAAGACGTGCAGGCGGGGCGGAAACGCTCGGGGACCGCTGTGCTGGGCTGTGCTGGGCTGGGCCCGCGGGGCGCGGTGGGCCAGAATGCATGCATGCATACAAGCGCGCTGGCCGGCCCGACTACAGTGTGCTGCCTCACGCTCGGCTTCAGCTCTCCGCCGAAATAGTTGTTGCCGTCTGGTCTGAAATGTGGGTGCAGCCAGGCACGGCCCGTTGGGAAGCGGGGGAGGGGGTGCACTGTGGTCCAGAAGCGGACAAAACTCACAAAACTCTGGACGCGTTTCGAGCTCAGAGCTACCAACCGGTCGTGTGACCCCACCAATGGATTCCTCGTTCGGAGAGCAATCCATTGGTGGGGTCACACGTTTCGGTCGAGTCCCATTTGGCGACTCTGGAGCGCAAAACGCGTCCAGCATTTCGGCCGCCTCCACCGGTCTTCTGGCGCACTGTGGGAGGGGGCATGAATTTTGAGCTGTCGGCGTCGCGCACCGCTGGCACTTCACCCGGCCTGTCTCCGAGGCATGGTGGGTCCCGGTGGGAGCGAAAAGTTTGGCGTCCGGAGTGGCGGCCCAGCCGGCCGGCGGCTGCCAGCTCGGGCGGCCGGCTCGGCCGTTGTTGGAGTGCGGCGGGCCGACGAGGCTGGCAGCCGAGGAGTATCGGCGGCGCCAACACTCTACTCCGGTCCGAGCCGAATTGAATCGTCGCCTGTCTCTGGCCGCGGAGTCAGCGGCAGTGTCCGAACCCTTCAGCTCCAGTCCCTGCATTCCGCAATCAAAGAGTTAGAAACTAAGTCTCGGCGGGACAAAGAGCGAGCGAGGCCAGCGAGGCACAGCCCTCAGGGGCGTCTCTGGTCCGAACCAGACGCGTGGCGAATCCCATTCACGAGGCAGGCACACAGGGGAATGGGTCAAGCAGGGCGCGCCGTCCAAGACGGCCTTCTTTCCCTAATTTATCAGACTCGCCGGCAGAAGGCGGCACTATTCATAACAATTAGCGGGGGGAAGCGGCCCGCGAAATCCCGGCTCACTCGCGCGCAAGTTTCAATCTCGTGAAAGGTGGGCGGCCACGTGCTGGGCCGACCTGAGCCCCTCGGTGGAGCCGGAGGCGGTCGAAATCCATCACGCGTTTTGAGCTCCAGAGTCGCGAAAAGCGACTCGAACCGAACGTGTGACCCCACCAATGGATTGCTCTACGTACGAGGAATCCATTGGTGGGGTCACACGTTCGGTTAGAGTCCCGTTTTGCGACTCTGGAGCTCAAAACTCGTCCGGGATTTAGGCTGCCCCCGCCAGTTCTGCCCCACTGTGCGGGAGAATGCCGCACGGCAGAGAAACGCTCCGGCTGCAAAGAAACGAGCAACGCGCCGTGCAGTCAAAGGGAAATAACTGTGGCGGAGAGAACGTCACTGTGGATCTCCGCATCACCGCATCAAGGACTTCGGCATCCCCGCGGAAACGAGCCCCCCCCCCCCGGCGGAGTTGTTGGCCAAATCGAATAACGAGACGTCGGACGCGTCGGAACGACCCGACAATCGGACTAATTTCACGAGGAAATTGCGATCTCATCTCGCGACCGCCGCGGCGGCGCCGTGTGGCCTTTGCCGGAGGAAACGCGACGTTCCGTGCTAAAAATATCGAGCAGCGTGGGCCGTCTCAGTGAAAGGTCCCCACCAGGCCACGAAAGCCGGGCACTGCGCACTCATGAAAAAGTTTTTAAAGGACACTTAGTTTTAAAAGCGTTTGAAAAATATTAAAAACAAAATTATCACTTTTAAAAAGTGTCGTAATTGGCGGGGTCATGACCGGGTTTTTGTAACTTCTGAAAACACGGTGGTGTCGACCGGGCGGGTGGCGTGCTCGCCCTCGAACTGACGTCCCAAAGGCACACGCTGAACGGGGCGAGGCTGTCCCGAACGTGCTCCAGTGGCGCGATGGGTGTCAGATGGTGGCATCCCTGCGGGCCCAGCGGGGCCTGGGGAGCCTGGGGGCGGTGGGGCCTAATCCAGCCGCCAGTCCACACAGGGCAGCAATTAACGCCCAGCCGAGACGGTGTGTCAGGTGGACTGGCTGGCCGGGGCCTAACGCAAGCCTGACGCAGGCAAACCAGAGCGGTGCGTTATTATTTACCAGAGAGGGGCCCTTTGAAGGCGAGCCCGGGCCTTGCCGTGACGAACACGCGGCCAGTTTATTGTGTCGTCTAGAGCAGGCCGGGCGAATCTTGAAGCCTGGCCGGCTAGAGAAAGTCGGCAAACACTAAAGAGGAATCAATACGAGGGATGTGCAGGGCGGCGAGGCGGGGGAGCGGAGGACCGCATCCGTGACTGGACGGCAATACTTATTCAGAAATATTCAGATTTATTCGTCTCTAAAAACGCGCGTTCGGTTCGGAATATGACGGCGCGGTTGGGCCCCGGGATGGGCCCCTCCTTGGCCGTAACGGTCCCTAGCCGCACGCCGCACAGCGCGCCCCGCGCAGCGCAGAGGTCGCGGAGGGTGAAGATAAAACAAAATTGGCTACCAAAAAGGTTATTCGCGGAGCCGGTGTTCGAACCCCGGGTCGGCACCCATCTGGCCTCGTTTATCGCGGCATCGAGATCTGCGCGAGGGCTCAATAAAGCTCTCGGGAATGCGCGGCCAGAGCGCTCGCTAGCGAGTCGAGCGGCACCAGCGGGTATCGTCGCGATAAGTTGGCGATTCGAGCGGCGCCAAGCCAAACCGGGCTGGACGACGAGACAATAGCCGGCAACAATGCGGACGAATGGAAATCCAGCGGGCAGCGCACAGTGGGCCAGAAGACCGGTGGAGGCGGCCAAGACTCCAAACGCGTTTAGAGCTCCAGAGTCGCTTAATGGGACTGGAATCGACGATGTGACCCCACCAATGGATTGCCTTCCGAACGAGGAATCCACTGATGGGGTCATACGTTCGATTCGAGTCTTGTTTAGCGACTCTGGAGCTCAATGCGCGTCCAGAGTTTTGGCCGCCTGCGCCGGTCTTCTGGCCCACTGTGCTGCGCGGGGAGAAAGCACTCGCGAGGCAAGAAGGATTTTTGGCACGCGGAGGGTCGCGCGCATATGGAGGACGGGTGCGGCTACTCGGTCTGCGGCCCGCGTCCGCCGTGGTCCAGCCCTCACGTACCTACCGGGCGCTGCGATTCCCCTCTCAAGCTCACCAAGTGCCTGTGGCAGCCCGGCCAGGCTGCACCAGGTCGGGCAGTGGAATGATGTGACTCGCTGGGAACGGGTTCGGCCTGAATCGACCCGAACGGGTGGCTTGGACCGCTCGGACGGACGGGTGGAGTGACTTTGCGCACAATGGCCAGGCTGCTGGGCTGGGCGGTGACCTCCAGGGCCTCCACCTCAAACTCTACCCGCCACACCACGGCCCCAGAGGACCACGGCCACGCACGCCGAAGGCTGGCAGCTTTTATCGTGGAGGGCACGCACGGACGACCCTTGAAGCGTCCTTTCTTCCAGTGTGCCTCCAGTCCGTCCGCAGGGACAGAACCGCATCCATTCAGAGAGGTGTTGACGAACTTGGACCCCCGCCGGGTCACGCCAACTTTTGCGACGTGCATATGCTTCAGCCAAGCCGACAAATTGCGCCGCTGGGCCAGAAAACCAGCATGACTCGACTTCTTTCAGAGGAGTGAGAAGACGCAACGGTTGCTAAAACGAGCGCGCCATTCAGTCGTTCCATCGTTGCTTGATTTAAGCCCCATTTTGGGTACGGAACAGAGTGTCGGCCGCCAGTCCCACTGCACCGCAAGGAGGTCCCGAGCCAGGACGGCGTCGATCCGGTCCCGGATAGCGGCCTTTCGGCCAACTTTTAATTCAGTCCTTTAGCCGAGCCGGGGCACGCAACTTGAGCGGCGACATCTTGTTCCGCTTTAACTTGCGCGCCGGGCGCTCCAGCGAGGCCGTCCGTCAGGCCATCGGGCCGCGCCGCACTGGGCCTGCATTGTCGGACGCGTCGAATTTATTCTAGTCGTCCGTGTGGCCTGGCAAGACCTGGCGGCAACGCCTGGCCGGCCGGCCGGCGGCGAACTTTGTCCATGTTTACGGGAACCGCCAGACAGGTCACCGCCGGGCGTTCGTTTCGCCGCACGATTGTATCGTAAATTGGCAAACGGGCAAAATTATCTGCACCTATACCACTTGGTCTTGCCCACAACCAGGGGACACCGATACTCCTCAAGTATGCGAGCCTCTGAGAATGGGACACCAGTGCAACTGAAGTGTGCACCGCCTCGCGGGCTGGCAAACACGTCGTGCGAGGCTCATTTCGGCGCGTGCCACACGGCAGAGGAGGCGACTCTGCCGAGCCAAGGCCGGGCGAGACAAGACAAACTAAAACCTCGCTGACTAAATACACACGCCGCCTGCGCTTTGAGGAATAATACGCAATCTCGCCCCACGCAGCGCCAGCCCACTCCAGCGCGCTCCAGCCGGGAATGAGCCTGGCTCCAGCGCGCTAGCGCGCTCGCGGGATTAGCTGCGATCCGATATCTCTATTAAGTGTGCCTCGCGGCGCCAACCGCGCTCGCATCCTGGCGACAGTGGGCCGGAAGACCGCTCGAGGCGGTCCAAATTCCGGACGCGTTTTGAGCTCCAGAGTCGCGAAATGTCACTCGAACGCCGGACGTGTGACCCCACCAATGGATTTCTCTCCGAACGAGATACCACTCTGTCTCACTGCTCGTCGGCACTGTATTATGACACTGACTCACTGTATTATGACACTGACTCACTGTATTATGACACTGACTCACTGGTCTTTCGCGCCCGCAAGAGCGGGTCCGGGTGCACCGCAGTACCTCCGACGCTCGGGCAGCGCCTCGCTACCTCACACCAACACCACGCAGCTAGCGTCCCCCGAGTGGATGGCGAGCAAATGGAAGTGAGTGCCGACCACCACCAACACGACGGAGCCCTCTCCGCCGTCCTCGTTGTGGAGATGAAAAGCATTACACTCATCTGGGCTGCGTTGGCCACCCGTACCCAGAAGCCCGGGCCAGTCCTACCCGTGCCATTCCCCCTCCCGCTTCCCCCTCACCCCATTTCCTCGTCCAACGCCACACTCTGGACGGTCGCCGCAGTGGTGCTTTCTCCATGACTGACGCGGGGACCCCAAAACGCTCAGCAAAGCGCTGCCAGCCATCGAAGGGAGGAGGGGGGAAAGAGGGGGGGCTGCGGTTCGGGCCGGGTCTTATCGAGATGTGGATGAATCGCGAAGGGATTGCCGCAGGGTTCTCGTCACCGGGTCCCAAAGGCCACCTGAAGGCGGAGGGCGCGGCCACCCCGAAGGGGAATGGGTGAAAGGGCGGTTTCCGAAAACTTTGCAGGTACTGCAGGGTTCTCCTTGGGCGGTAGAGAAGTGAGATCTATTGCCTTGTCTGCCCGTCGCACAGTGTGCCGGAAGACCGGCGGGGCAGCCGGAATTCTATAGGCGCGTTTTGAGCTCCAGAGTCGCTCACAGGAGCTCGAAACGAAAGCTTGGGACCCAACCAATCGCTTCCTCGTCCGAAGAGCAATCTATTGGTGGGGTCGATTGGTGGGGTGGGATCGGGTCGAGTCCCATTTAGCGACTTCGCAGCTCAAAACGCGTCCACAATTTGGACCACCGCCACCGGTCTTCCGGCCCACTGAGCGTCCAGGAAAAACTGCTTTTGCGTGCATGAAAACTTTACGTCCGACGGCCGACTTGGTGCTCAACAGGCGATTGAATAAGCGTGCGATGTGGTGTGCGCACGAGGAGCGCAGGGGGCCAGCTGGGGGCTGCGTGGGTGGCGGACCGGCGCACCTGTGGCACCTCACGCACTGGGCTGCCGCCTGAGCGCCTCAGCCAGGCCACACGGCTAGGCCGCCACAGAGCACATGTGCTTTGCGGGCGTGCTGGGCGTGCACCAACCCCCTTCCGCCTCACAGGCCCGTCGGCCCGTCCGCGTTCAGTCTGATTGCGACTATCGCCTCTCTCACATCTCCCAGCGAGTGCGAGAGAGTCAGAGCCCGGTTGGCTGTGAGGCGCTGCCCGCCGAGGCACCGATACAAGGGCGCGCCGATTTTGGTCTCGCTCGGCGGGCGCGGGCGGTGGGGGAAGGCAAGGCGCACTCCAAAAGCAGCGAACTGCGGCCCTCGCGCGTGTGTCGGATAACTTGGAGCAAGTTAGTTACACGGAGCGAGGAGAGGGGATCAAGCCACCTGCTCTGCAGTCTGAGAGACCTTCTCGTCGCTCTGTCTCTCTCGCACCCGCGCGGGACGCTCCCTGAGAGCGAGAGAGACAGAGCGACGAAAATGTCTCTCGGCATCGACCTGCCGCGGCAATTACGGGGCGGGCCGCTTGACGAATCAAACGCGGACTTGCTTGGGAGTCTCCGCGGCAATTTCGAGGGGAGCTCCCCACGACAGCTTTTTCCCGGCGCCGCTCCTTTCAAGGGCGCGCTGCAATGCGACGCCTCGCGCAATCTGCAGTAATGAAAGACGTTTTCTCCGCGTTGTTGCTCGGCAGGGGTCTCTCGGAGCGATGCGACATTTTTCGCGCCACGGGCGCGAAACTGAGGCCCACTGTACGGGGCAGGGTGGAGACAGGGGACGGGACGCAATGGTTGCGGATTACCTGCAGAGGGGGCGGAGCCCAGCGAGGCGCAGTAAAAACCAATGTAATCCTCGGCAGCTCAACGCCGAGGACCTCATTAGAATATTTACGCAGGGAAGGCAGTGCCGAAGCCGTGAGGGGGGAGACGGCGGGCATGTCCTCCTGGAGGCGCGGGGCCCTGCGGGGCCACTTGGCAGTGCCGTGGAAGGGGCAAACAGGGGGCGCGCTAAGTGCACGCGGGGGCTGAAAGCGGGGGCTCTTGGCGGCGACGGGGACGTGGGCGTGGCACCGCGGCGCGGCCAGTCGATCGCCGCGCTGTCCCGCCGTGATCGCCTCATCTCGGCAGCCTCATTCCGAGGGCCGTCGCTCCGTCTCTCTCGCACCTTTGAGAGTCGGCCCATGAGAGCGAGAGAGACAACGCGACGGAAGCGACTCTCGCAGACAGTCTGCGTTGGCTCCTGTCCCCGGGGGACGAGGCCTTTCTCGCCCCGTCATCTTCGGCCGCCACCTCGCCCCCGAAGAGCCGCTTCATCGCTCTGTCTCTGTCGCACTCATGGGGATCTGCATCAGGGTGCGAGAGAGGCAGAGCGACAAACCGATCTCCTGCGTAAGGCCATTAAAGTGGTTCGGGGCCTCGGCGGCGACGGCCCGGTGCAAATCACACCGTCGTCGGACCGCCGCCACCGCGCGCATTAATCTCATTCTGGGGCGGCACGTCGCGCCGCGCTGCTTGCCGAGCGGCGCTGTTTTTCCGCGGGTCATGCCGGGGGTTCCTAACCTCGCGGCGGGCTTCTTTTTGCAACTCCTCTTCCTTCTCTTGCCCGCCACCGGCGACTCTAGCGATTCCCCGAGCGGCCGGCAGCCCCTTTCAGCCAGCAGTCGCTCTGTCCCTCCCGCACTCGCGGGGCGTCCCGCGTCGGTGGGAGAGAGACAGACTCTGGGAATCAGCGTGCAGCCGGCCGCCGTTTCTGCGTCCCCGGGGAGGCACTGCCATGCCGATGGGGAGGGAGAAGGAGCGGACAGACGGGGCCGAGGCAAACCCAAGGCGCAGCGCGCAGCACGGGGAGCACCGCGAGGTGGGACGACGCCGAGGTCGCGCGCCGACGCTTCCCCGAACCAGACTGATTGAGTCCGTTTGGGCGCGGCCACGCGCTCCTCGCCGTCCCCGGGGATCGAAACAACGGGGACCGTCACCGAGCCACCACAATTAGGCCCTGCGCGTCAGCCCGACCGCGAGGTACCACCCGGTCGGCCCCAGGGCCCCGCCAGGCCCCGCCAAAGGCAAACGGGCCGCCGGCCGGCCAAGTCCATTTCGGTTTGACTTTGGCATTCCACCGTCGTGCTAAACCAATCCCTCCGGCGCACTCTGCCGCCACTAAATGAAATAAAAAAATAAAATAAAAAGAGAGGGAAAAAGGAGAATGCGCTGGCTGCTCAATAAGCACGCGGCGTGTCTCTCCTTCTCTCCCTCGTGTCTGGTCGGGTCGGGTCCAGCGGAGCGTGGAATTTTCGCGTTGCCTGTCACGAGGCGGTTTGGCGCTACCTCCATGCCGATGGCGAGGACCTTGTGCAGCGCCAGGACGCACCCCTCGGCCCGCCAGGCACCACTCAAAGCAGCAGGGTGGAGAGCTAACAAGCTGCCCGCCCGCAGCACCGCGGCCGGAATCCCATCGGGCACCCAACGTGCCCGGCATCGCAACATTTACAATCATGGATTCTTTTAAAAAAAATATTTTGGATCCAATTTAAATATGGAAAGGTCCGTCGAATGGCGAACAGCCAACGGCCAGGGCAAAGCGAGGGGCAGACCGCTCCCAAGCGTCCATCTCGCCGGCGGCGAGGTCGCTGAACCTTCCCGCCGTACTACCATTCGCCCTCCGCCCTCCCTGCCCTCCCCGGCCTCCCCGGCCACCACGGCCCGCTGGACCTACAAATTCTATCACACTCGCGCAGCAGGCGCGCCCCGGACGGCCGGGTCGGCCGGGCACCCGTCTGGCCGCGCGGCGCCGTGCGTGGCCGTGCGCCCGTATGGCTATGGGAGTGGTTTTGCGCCATCGGCCGGAGAGTGCGGCGCCACATAAGTGCAGGGCCTTGATAAGGCCCGGGGGCCTTCCGTAAGCCAGCTGGGCAGACGGACAGACAGACAGACAGACAGACGGACAGACAGACGGACAGACAGACAGACAGACAGACAAGGGCGCGAGTAGTTTTGATTCAGCTCTCGCGCGCCATATGGCGTCACAAGGGGCACAGCAAGGCTAGAACTTCGCGTCCAGGAGAGAGAGAGAGAAGGGAAGGGGAAAGGGGAGGGTGCGAGAGAGACGGGAGAGGGGGTCGCGCAAAGTTTGGCTGGCGCGCGGGTGTCTCCACAATTAACGTATGCTGCAAGCGTGGGAACCAGAAACGAAACTCAAACAAATGACAGGTCGAAAACAACAAGAACAACAACAATCTGCATACGTCATGTGCACGTGTGTGTGGCGGAGATCCGGCTGACACAACGCAACAACACGGACACACTTTGACAGTGACCTTTGCGGGGCCCACGTCCAATAGTTGACACATGGCGGAGTGGGCCCGACCATTGCAGCTACACGTTGCGTCTGTGTGTGTGCGTGCGTCTGTGTGAGTGAGCCGTGGAACACAGCCTGGGTTAGTGGACCTTGAGAGAGCCACAACGTCACCGAAATCACGGGTGGCTCGCTCAAGGTGGAATAGAATTAGAAAGTTATCATCAGAAGTTCCCTGAACCACGAATGTGGCGTGCTTCCAAATGAGAGCAAGATCGCGGAAGAGGACAAGAAGGAAAAGAACTAGTCCAAAGCTCTCCGCCATGGAAGTTCCCCGGCCCAGCCAATTAAAAATTTTGATCTCGACTTACCTCACTTGTGGATTCGGCGGGCGGCAGACGCGAGGACGGCGCGGTGCAGTCCGCCTCGCCTGCAGAAAAGAGACAAGGCCGTCAAGCACGAGGCCAGCAGACTCCGAGAGTCGTTTTCGTCGCTCTCTCGCACCTATGCGGGACGCCCCATGAGTGCGAGAGAGGCACAGCGACGAAAACGACTCTCAGTCTGCAGAGGCAAGCCCTGATTTCGACGAGATTCCATTTCGTGACTGATTTTCTATCCCTTCCGGCGATTTTCAGTGCCACGGGTTTCCAGTGGCTCGTTTGACTCGCTTAACTGGCGCTCTGGCTACTTAAAGGCTTCAAAGACTCGCCTGCTCGCCTGCTGGGCGCGCAGATCCGCGGCGGTGTTTGCGTTCCTCCCCGACGGACTCACAGCGTGACCCTGCCAAGAAGCTGTCCCAAGGCCCCGGGGTCGCAGGCTCCCATTGGGACGATCGTGCTTTTCATTTCAGTTCTCCTCGAGGAAAACCGAGTTGCAGCAACCATTCCCCAAGTAAAGTCACCCGCCCAAATCGTGCCCTCCTGGCCTACAGTGGCGTGCGCGGCGAACGCGGCCGCGCGTCCTTGTCCTCGCCCAGCCGTTACAACAATAATTCGTGCGCGCAATATCGCGGAACGCGTTTTCGTGCTTGTTTTTATTGCAGCCTGCGAATAACGTCGTCGGAGACGAGATGAGGGCAGGGCGCGGGGCGGCGCGGGGCCTTCAGGGCTCCGCAGCACGCGTCCCGCCACCTCCACTGCCTCCACCCCGCGCAGGGACGCAGGCTGCAAGGAGGCCGGGACGCCAGGACACACCGGCGGTCAAAACTCTGGACGCTTTTTGAGCTCCAGAGTCGCTAAACAGGACTCGAAGCGAACAAGTGACCCTACCAATGGATTCCCCGTTTGCAGAGCAATCCATTGGTGGGGTCACACGTTCGGTTCGAGTCCCATTCAGCGACTCTGGAGCTCAAAACGCGATTTTTACCGCCTACACCGGTCTTCTGGCCCACTGTGAGGCTTGACGTGGGGCTACTGGGGGCTCCTTCGGGGGGAACAGGGGAGCACGGGGTGGCCTGCTCCTCGAAACCACAACACGTCAGGCTCATTGCTCATGCCCGTCCCCCGAGAAGATAACACCAGCAGCCCCCCCCCCTGCCTCCCCCCATTCTTACTACGGAGGTGGCGGCGCGTGGCGGTGGCTCTTTCCTTTGCATAGCAATCATGTGCGTGCCCAGGCCCTCCCAGGCGGCGGCAAGGCGGCGCGGGGGAGGGGCAAGGCGTCAAAGAAAACAGTGGCGCCGTGCTTCTACTCGGGGATCATTAAGCCGTCAGCGAGGCGCGCAGGTGCTCACAAAGAGGTCCCGGGGTGTCTCTCTCAAGGAGAACGCCAGCGCTAGCACCAGCGCCTCCGAAGGCCACCCGAAGGCCACCCGAAGGCGTCCCCCTGGGTCACCCGAAGATGATCCAATGATAGGTTTATCTGCGACTTCCTTTCTGGGCCCTTTCAGTACACACACTCACACAGACACACGTGCGAATCGCTGCAGAAAGTTGGCGGCAGCGTATCAAAGTTGGAGCGCTGCATTTTGGGGCGCGGCGGGACGTGTTCGGGAGGTGGTCCGCGCCTGTGCCGCGGCATATGTGTGGTCGTGCGGTGCGTGGCACACAGAACTCTCTATCGGAGAGGAAGAGGAAGGGGAGGGGGAGGGGGAGGACCGCGCTGGCATTGGCGCGAAGCGAAGAAACACACGTTCGGCACACATTCACGCACATATTGCTTTGGGAAAGTTTCCGACCGCGGGGGGCCGCGCCGCCGCCAGTGTCGGGCCTGTTGCCGGCCGCGTGACGCGCGGCGGGGCGTGCTCGGCCTTGGCGCTGCACCACCACGACGACGACGGCGGCGACGTGCGTGCGCGGCGTGTTTGGCGCACCGCCGCCGCCGCGTCCGGCCGCCGCAGCGTCTCCAATTTAAAGTTTTCGGTCGGGTCCACGTCGAGCAGCTCTGGGCGCCGCGGTGCACAGTCGTCGGCGGGAATGCAGAGGGAATGCCGAGGCGGAAGCCGCGGAAGGCCCTCGAGTCGGACAAAGGCTCCGGCCGTTTGGCGGCGCCGAGGCACCGCGGCACAGCGGAGGAGAGGAACAGGGCCACGCCGCGCGTGCCGGCCGTGCCGCGGTCGAGGGCCTCGCCGACCACGCTGCGCCGGACCACATTTCCGTCAGGGAAAAGTGCGCCGCGCGGTTTCAATTTAAGGAATCCAAGAGGCCGCCCTTTGAGGCCCAGGGGCGGCCAGGCCCGGCAGGCAGACGCTCCGTCCCTCTCGCACTCGCGGGGCGCCCCGTGAGGGCGCCAGAGAGACAGCGGCGACCATAACGCCGGCCGGCCCGGGCCGGCCCTCGCAAGGGCTTCTGCTCACGGCCCTACCTGCAAGATGGGGAAGCGGGGCCCGTGAAGGTTAAAGACGTTGACGTACGCGGGGAGGGGGAGGCTGGCGGGAAAGTGTCCGGGGGTTGGGGGGGGAGCGTAGCCGCGCGTTTAGAGAGGCGGCGGATGCAAATTGGATGAGGCGCACCGAGGAATGAAGAGTGGCCCGCCTGGCATGGAGATAGGGTTGCGGACGAGCCGGCGGACGAGCCGGCAGACTGATTCCGAGAGACGTCTTCGCCGCGCCGTCTCTCTCTCGCACTCCATGGGGCGGCCCGTGCAGGTGCTGCGAGAGAGACAGCGCGACGAAAGCGACTCTCGGAATCAGCCTGCAGGCCGCCAGGCCGCCCTGAAGACGATTCCGACGCCGAATTCAGTGAAAGTCTCGGCATGGTCTCGGCGACGACGGCGGGGGCGGTTACACCTCCTCTCTTAGGGACCTGGCTGCCGCCGCCCCTTTCCCCTTTATCGCGCGAGGCGCCGTGGCCGCCGCGGCCGCCGTGGCCTCAGCCGTGGCGCCACCGGGGAGGAATTCCATTAACAGGGCGGAGATGCCGCTCGTTCGGCGTGCGGAACACCGTGCGTTGTGGCCAAGGCACTGCCAGGCACTGCCACTCCACCAACAATAACGCCTCGTGCGCACGCCCGCCCACGCACGCACACACACACACACACACACTGGAATTGTCACCACGTTGTCGAGAGAACCGTAGTGTCTGCGGCGAAAGGGGGCCGAGAATCGTGCGGCGAGCACCAGCGCGTCGTGTGCCTTTGTCAAGTACCTCTACTGCTTCCTCCTGCCCTTCCGAGGCGTTATCTCGGCGTAACGGCTCGAACAGCAGGTTCGCGCTCAAATTGGCGAAAAGCAATCCCCCATAGCGCGACCAGGCATCGGCCCAGGCTCGGCCCAGGCTCGGCCCAGCCAGGCAGACAAAGGGAGATTAGACACGATAGCACGTGGCTCGCCGTTCGTTCCGTGCGGGGGAAACATTCATAGCACGGAATGTCCCTCCAGAAGTGCCCGTCCGGAATGACCTTCTCGGCGCGGCCGGCCTGGGAGGCGTCTCTCTCGCACTCACGGGGCGCCCCGTGCAGGTGCGAGAGACAGACCGACGGCTTCGGCCTGCTGGCCAGCGCGACGCGCGCACCACGACCACGTTGTAGGCGAGCACGTCGCGCGCGGCATGCAGTCTCGGTCTCCCTCGCACTGACCCGGAACGACAGAAACGGAGAGGCAACAGTTCGCAAGCAGCTTGCCGAGGCGGCGCGGCGGTCGAGGGCCGAAATGGAAATGCAATTTCCTGCTTTAATTAAGTAGTGGAGGGAAACGCGGCGCTGCCCCGACGGCGTCCTGCCGCCCCGCCTGCACCGCCAGACCCGCCAGGGCCGCCAGACCTGCAGGGGATTAGCTGCACACTGTAATCCCCTTGCAGTGCCGTGCAGCGCCTTGCAGTGCCCCTCCAAGGGAATCCGTTATATCTCTCGGAACACAAGGAGCGGGGCAGCCCGACGGAAAGAGGCGGCATATCGCACAGGCAGGCAAAGCACTCTCAAAACGGGTCTAGAGTTTCAGCCGCCCCCACCGGTCTTCTGGCCCACTGTGCGGCAGACTGACAGGCAAGAGGGCAGACACATAGCTGGCGGCGTTTCCGCGCGCAGCCCCGATAGCAGCGTGGGGTGTCGTTTTGCATTCATCCCCGCTCCCACATGGCGCTGCGCGCGGGCGGGGCGTGGCACGAACCTGTTGCTCGCCCTGGAGTGCGACTCGGCTACACCTTGACCCTGAGACGGCCGCCGCCGCCTTATTACACGTTGCTATTTAGTGGCCTCGCGGTAAAAAGCGGCCGCCGTCGCCCCGTCGGCCGGCGGCTAAAAGAAGCAAGTTGTAAGTAGCGGGGGAACGAGCCACAAACAGAGAAACGGCCGCCAAAGGTTGACCTTTCGTGTCTGCCGCCCATTCAAACGCTTCAGTGAATTTAATTTCTGGTTTTGTTTAATGCCGCCTTTGACTTCCGACAGGGGGGGTGTAAAGTTGTTGGTCGCGCCAAAACCAGACTAGGAGAAATGGGGGAGGCCAATCGACCGTGACAGGAACAAAGTAAGGGACCCACCCGCGTTACACTGAGAAATGTTCATTGCGCGTGGCTGAAGCGAGGCCTAGGGCAAGGTCTCACTCAAAGCCGCAGGGCTGGGAGTATGCACTGTAAACGAAGAGTCAGTACTTTTGTAACGGTACAGAAGGAAAAAGTGCGAAAATACGGAACAAAGCACGGAACGACTGGATTTGTTCCATCGCTTGAGTTCATGGCAGGGGTACGCAAAAAAAGTATTGAAGTTCCGTAAGTTGGCAGGTACTGGCTGGACCAGGTATGCTCCGTACTGTACTTCTCCCAGTGTGTCGACGTGTGTTACGGAAACCGACTTACCCTATTGCATTGAAACCGCGAAGTCAGGCGAGTTCACGCGGATCTGCAACAAGACAAAAAGAACGCATGAGTTTTCGCTTCGGGTGGATTTCTCCGAAGACTTCTCTCCCTCTCGGATTCCACAGTGTTCTAGGAGGTTCGCCACGGACAAGGAGGAACTTGGTTGCCCTACAGCCCTGTCGGCCAGCGGCCCGGATAGTGCCCCCGTGGGTAGGACCTCGTCCGCACGGAGTCACGAGGGCTTGTTGGCTTGTTGTGCCTGGCAGCCTGTCAGCCTGTCCACCGCTCCGAAACCGGACGAGTAGGCTGCCTCTTATTTCCTGGTACGTGCAGTGCAGCCCCGCGGTTTGTACACCCACTGCTGATCCGACAGCAGAGACTACCCGTCTGCGTCCTAAGCTGCTCAAAGTGCAAACTGAAATTGAATGCCACGCGCAAAGACTCTCCTCCATTTCGCTTCAAAAAGCACAAATTTATCCGATTCCTCAACAGGGCGCAAGGCTCCGCTGGAAAACGGGTTGCACTCTCTGCCGAGGCGACATGAAAAGGTTGGGGTACATCCAGTACTCCGCAGCGGCCCAATCTCCACTGGCCCGGTTTAACGACGAAGAAACTCGACCAAGTTTTGCTCCTTCCGCGTACCAACTTTTTCACCGGCACGCGTACGCCAAATATAACACAATGCCGTAGTCAGCCTAACAACTGGGTCTTTTTTTTCCGCGCGCGCTTCTGAAAACAAGGATTGAAAAATTGCACGCACACATTTCGCGAGCGTGCGCACGTTTCATGGAGCGCGGAATACTTTTTTTTTCCCTTTTCATTTTCCTTTCGTTTATTTTTCCTCTTGTAGAATAACGTCACGACTGCCGAGGAGTGCTATCAGGTAAACGGAATGGAGATGACTCCATAAAGGGGAGGCAACGGAGTGGAGAGGCTCGCGGCGCGCATATTGGCCGCTTCGGGGAGCTCGGAGCTACTCACAGCGACTCGCAGCCTCGCCCAGCCGGCTGCAGGTGGGCCCGAACTAAAAACGGAGACAAACGAGGGGGCGCCGTGGCCTCGTCCTCTTCGCACAGCGCGCGCTCCCGCTCGCACACTCGGCCCCAAAGTTTGGCCCCCGCGGTAACCAACCGCACAGCGTTGCAATATTTTGCAAGGGGAGTTTCCGAGAGGACGTCACCATGCAGGACCACTTACACTGGGGATGAACTTAAAAAGCTTGTGTGTACCTTAACTTCCTGCCCCTCCCACAAGTGGGTTAGAAGACCGGCGCAGGCGGCTGAAAATCTAGACGCGTTTTGAGCTGCAAAGTCGCTAAACAGGACCCAAACCACACGCGTGACCCCACCAAAGGATTCCTCGTTCGGAGAGCAATCCATGGGTGGGGTCACACGTTCGTTTCGAGCCCCATTTAGCGACTCAGGAGCTAAAAACCCGTCTGGGATCATGACCACCCCCACCGGTCTTCTGGCCCACTGTGCTGCCTACGCCTCCCCGGCCGCCTATCTGCCCCATATTCAGCCTCTTCCAGGCGCGGCCGGGGGCGGCCGGGGGCGGCCCCACCTCCCTGCACCGGCCCTATCTCGCCGGCCCCCGACCCTCCGGATCCCTGCCAGGCAGCTCACCCCCTTGCACGCTCAACTGCTCGGCAACTGAATTGGCGGGCCGAAAATTGCAACTCTTCCCAGCGTGCATGGCTTACAGTGCGTACAGCGGCGGCGGGGCTTCCTCCCCCGCGAGTCAGTGCGTCTACTTGGAGTCGCGCGGCGCGGCCCGCGGCTCAGCGTCGTCTGCTGTGACGTCCCGCTGCGCTGCTCCCGTCAAGACAACAAAACAAGCTCGCCGAAACCGCACGCACTTTTCCTCCTGCTGAGACCGATTCCGCAAAGAGTCGTCGCCTCGCTCCGTCTCTCTCGTCGGAACGGGGCCAGAGCGATGGAACAACTCTTCGGCACAGCTTCCCGGCTTCTCGGAGCAGGAAGCCAGGAGGAAGCCCTGCACGGAGTAAGGAGACGGGAAGGCCAGGAGTGTGTTCGGCGCTCCCTGCTGCGCGGCCGCAAACTTACAGCACTCTATGCCTAAGAGCTCGCTGCAGACTGATTACGAGAGTCGCTGTCGTCGCTCTGCCCCTCTCGCACCTACACGGGACGCCTCACGAATGCGGGAGAGACGGAGCGGCGAAAACGACTCTCGTAATCAGTCTGCCGGGGCTCCCTCTGAGAGGCGGCAAGCCGCAAGCGATCTCCGCGCCAAGAGACGCCAAGAAGCGCGCCAATTCGGAAACAACAACAAAATTTTTGTTTTCCGAGCGCGGTGCCACTGCGGGTATTATGCAAAGTCGTCTCGTCTCGTCTCGCCGCCTCGCCGCCTCGCCTCGATCAGACTCGGTTTGTCTTCTTGGTAATTTGCTATTCAGCGGCACGGACTAGTCGCATTATTTTCGACGAACCGAAAATGAATGGCGGGCGCGGAAAAAGCGGTTCGGCGGCGGCGGAGGCGGCGGGGCGGCTGGAGTGGCTTGCTGGCCGAGCTGTCGACGGCAAAACACGGCCGGATGCAAAGTGCGTCACGGACTTGGGGGCCTCCTTGACGAGGCGAGGCGAGGCGGCCCGCAATGAGGGCGGACAGGGGCGGCACCAGATGACAGCTTTGCCGGACTGGGCGTGTCGGGGCGGGGCAGGGTCGCGCGGGGTAGAGCCGGGACGGGATTAGCCCCCTAAACGCCCCGGCACCGCTCCAGGCACGCCCCGCCACATCGTACATCAGCACACACTTAGGGGCCTCCACAGCGAGCTCCACTCTCTCTCCCTCATTCTGGCACACACATGCACGCAGACACTTCGCATTGAGCTGTCTCTAGCCGAGGCCGTCCGTGGATAAGCTAAACGGGTAATTTACGGACCGGCCCGCGATTGTGTGCTGGCCAGTTGGCGTATTCGGCCTTTTTAAAGGCGGTGTGGCCTCACGACAAAGCGGAGGAAAAGAGGGGGGGAGAGAGGGGGGAGCAGAAACAGCACGTGGAGCTCGACCACGCCACCTCTTCCAGGAAGTCACCCAATTTGCGGTTGTGAACAGCACACAGCGCATCCCCCTTAGTGCACGGGAGCTACCAAAGGATTCCTCTTTTATGCTCTGTCTATGCGGTTAGCAGAGCGTGAGAGCAGTTCACTAATTGAATAACAAAAGAATAGGTGGAAGTACTTTACACTCGGCATAGTTCTAGTCATGTTTGAAACCCCGACAACCCTCTTGTTGTTGGGCTTACTTGAAGAGGGGGGCGCTCTTTTCTATCGCTCGCTCTCTCTCTCTCTCTCCACACAGACACACACACACACACACACACACACTTGCACGCCACCGCGTGGCGCACAAAAGGGATTATTCTGGTTGAAATATCGCGAGGCGGCCGACTAGCTGGGCCGATTGGAGCCTGGGTGCATGCTGCAGACCGATTCCGAGAGTCTACATCGTCATACTCTGTCTCTCTCGCACTCATGGGCCGTCCCGAGGGGGAAATCACTCGCGTAATAGTCGGGTCACCGATACCTAGTATTACGCGTAATAGTAATAGCGTAATAGCCAAATTTTTTAAAATTTTCCCTATTTAGGTTCCGATTTTAGCCTAAATCTGGATATTTTCGAGCGTAATAAGCCTTCTGTAATAGCGTAATAGAACGTAATAGGGATTAGTCGGGTCACAGTTTTTAAGAGTGATTTCCCCCTCGGGCCGTCCCGTGTGGGTGCGAGGGAGACAGAGTGACGAAACCGACTCTCGGAACCAGTCTGCTGGGTGCGCGGGGCATGGCGGCATGGCACCCCCACCCCACATGCATGCATGCAGGCAGCACGCCAACTGGCGGCCGAAGCAATCAAAGAATCAAAGACAGCGGCAGCGCGCTGGCCTGCTGTGGATTTGCCAGAAGGCCGGCGCAGGCGGCCAAATCTAGATACGTTTTGAGGTCCAGAGTCGCTAAACACTGGCAGAGACTCGCACCGCTCCGCGCCGAAACTTGAACAGACGGTGTTTGACCTTGGTGCGTCTGGCGGCGAGGGCCGACCGGGCCGACCTTGAACCGTGACTGCGAGAATGGAAGCAACGCCACCTCGTCCCGTGGGCCTTGGGCTCGGCCGTGGTGGGTACCCCCGTGAGAGGGGGAGGGGGAGGGGGAGGGCTGCAGGGCGCAGATGGCGACCGGGTCCGGGCCGGTCCGGGGTGGTCCGGGGACTCAGGCAGCTTGAGTCGGCATTTGCATGGCGATTGCCTGCCTGGGACCCGCGAGCCCCTCCCCTCCCCCCTTTCCGCTTAGCACGCCACTGGAAAAGGGTGCGTGGACGGGGCGATGAACTGGCGGTGCGGCCCTCGGTGACGTCACCGGCGGCCAAAACTCTAGACGCGTTTTGAGCTCCAGGCCTAACGGACTGAACCGAACACCGGCCGGACCCAAGCAACCTCTGACACGTTTTCGAGTCCAGCGTCGCTGAAACGCGTCCGACTCCACCAGCGCGAGCGCGCGAAGCCCAGCCCGGACAAAAACGAAACAAAGCACAAATTTTTCCCTTCCGCTATCGATGACAATTCGACGAAAGCTGCACTAGTTTTTCTTGCTTTCTGGCAGAGGCATTCGTCGTTAATTAATGAAATGATTAATGAATTGGGGTTGAGCGCTATCGCCCTCAGCAGCGCGACGGCCACTGCGGTGGCGGCCGTCCTGGATGGGCACAGGGACGGACGGGGACAGGTCGACAAAAAGGAGATCTCGGCTGCGAGGCGGTGAGGCCCTCGAGCTGTCCGGCCGGGGACTCGACGGGCACACTGCGAGGCAGCCAGGGCAGCCAGGGCAGCCAGGCAGAGGGGATCGAATTACGGCGACATCCATCAAAAGCAGGCAGACAGGCGAGGCTCGCAATGGCGGCGCTGTCTCTGCGGGTCGCCCCTCGGGTTGCGCCCCGCCGGCCGCCGGCCCCGCACTCACACACTGGAGGGCCTGTCTCGCGCCAATGGCATCCCTACCTGCGCCCATCACTTTTTTTGGCCCGTCTTTCTTCCTCGAGGGCCGTGTTTGTCTCGATCCTAACGATCCAATTTATGGTGACGTGGAGTCTCTGTCGTGTGCTCTGTGGCCGCGGACGCGGACGGACAAAACGAATGGAGGCAGCGCCGCCGGTATTTGAACCCGAGGCCTGTCGCGCCTGTCGCCACTCACACGGGGCGGTTTGGACGGGGCGGCTGGTGTATTGTAGGGTTGTTTGCCCAATTCGCTCCCTTCGTCGAGGTGCGCCCCGCCGGGCCACCGCGCGCGGGCCGGGCATTTCACGGTGTAATTTCGGAGATTGACCTCGTGGGGCCCAAGTGGTGTACGCCGAAAAAAGGGGTGGAAAAAAAGATCTCCAAAAAAGGAGGAGCGAATTTGAACGGAGATGGCCCCGCTTCATTCACTCCCTTTTAGGGCGCTAATGAAGGCGCGATAACGATGCTGCCGTTGCGCAACACTTGGCTGCGCTCACCCTTTGCGCCCCACAGTGGGCCAGAAGGCCGGTGGAGGCCGTCGAAGGCCCGGCCGAAACGCAGGCCGGCAGGCCGCGTCCGAGAACTGGCCGGCTGGCCCACGGCAGCCCCTTGCCCGCAGCGCTCTGCGGCAGCAGGTAAAACAATTTCCTATTTTATTAATATTTTTTTTTTGGTCGAGGCGAAAATGGGCGTGCGGTTTGTGGTGGATCCCTGGGGGACGCGCGGCGGCCGCCCGGCCGTCATCTACGTCACACACACCACACACACACACACACACATCGGCCGGCCAGCGCGTCATCCCGAACGACCCTGACCGAGCAGCCAGCCAGACCTATATTGCCACACCGTCGAGGCCTTCGAAAGGAAATTGTCCAGGGGGTTCCCCTGCGTGTGTGTGTGTGTGCGTGTGCGTGTGTTGGTGTGAGTGTGGGTGGGTAATTGGGCCACAGTTTTAGCCCGTGGGGCGTTCCGGCGTTCCGCGCTGCTCCGCTTCCCCGCGTTCTCGGCCGCTTTTCTCCCTTCGCGTCCTTTTTCCGCGGAAAAGCTTTTCGCTTTTCGCGCGCTCTCGCTCCGCCCTGCTTGCTACGCTCATGTGGCAGGCTAGGAAGCCCCCCCCCCCCCCCCCCCGGGACGCAATGGGACAAGCGGCCATTCGGTCCGAGTGGATGCACCGCGAGGCGAGGCGGAACGACTCGAAGCAAAACAAAGTGCAGCAAGGCGGGGGTCAAGGCGATGCAGAGGCCTGTATGAAGCACTGTCGAACCGTGCGACTAGGGCCCATGGCCAACCCCGGGCTTCACAGTGTATCATCGGGGCAATTGGTGCCGATAGATTGGTGCGACCCTTGCCACAGCTACCCTGGGTCGCCGTTCGGCGAACGGACTTCCCAGCCACTGCTTTCCGCTGCTCGCCGCCACTGCCTCGGCTCCGCGTTCCGATCGCATCGCCGTGTTATTTTTCATTACGACGGCTGTCTCGTCTCTCTCGCACTCTCGGGGTCTGCCGTAGGGGTGCGAGAGAGACAGAGCGAGGACCGCGGGTCGCGGCATCGCTCGACTGGAGCCATCTGCCGCCTGGTCGGACAGAGCAGGCAGATCCTCAAGGCGCCGTCTCTCTCGCACTCATGCGGCGCAGTGACGCAACGCCGTTCGGAGTCGGTCTGAAGGTTAAATCTGTCATCGCGGTGGAGCCAGGGCCCTCAGAGCCCTCAGGGCGCGGGGCTCTTTTCCCACGGCGCCGCGGTCCAAAAATACGGTGGCGGCCGCCGGGGATTCTCTGGCCTCTCGGCGGCCGTGGCCGTGGGCTGGAAGACTACCGGGTCATCTGCGCTTCCCGGTACTGTACCACGGCCTCGGAACGCGTCCAGACTAACGGCCGTGTTAAAAGCCGTGCCGACAGTCTGGCCCTCGGTGGCAGTGTACAGCCTGACGGCATGACTTCTCGACGGCGTGCCTCCTCGACGGCGTGCCTCCTCGACAAGCCTCGATGACGTGCGGGGAGCGGCCGCGAGTGGGTCGTTGCCAGAGGGACGATGGCCACGGAGCAGCAGGTCGACGTCGTCGACGTGGTCGTCGTGCAGGCTCTTGGGGCCGTTGGCAGTATGTCAGACAGGGGTCCTGGATCCGGCCACCGCGAACAGGACCAACGGACATCGACACCGGAAAAATAGAACAACGCCCAGCCACGTCTCGGCGGCGGTCGAGCGGCGGGGCGGTTGGTCACTGAGCGTCCCCCCACATGGCGGCGGCGGGGCTTCCGGGGCCCCTTTGTGCCGCACTCTTTTCCGGCTGATTGTTGCGCGGGAAAGCCGGAAACACTCGACTCAATATCGCCGTACCCATTATGTGCGTCCTCCAGCCGCCTCGCTGGATAGAGGAAGGGATAGAGAGAAAGGGGGAGGGGAGGGGCGCGTCATATTGCGCGCCGCGCGAGCGAGACGCCACGGCACTCGCCACACACACACGCACACACACACACACACACTCACACGCCCACTTCGAGTACTCCGCGCGCCAAACTAGTTAACACGCTACCCGGAAACGACGCAGCCACCCGGAAAGGTGGAATCACAGACGAGTCCGGGTGAAGGTAACGCACCCTGTGAGTGTGTGTGTGTGTGTGCGTACGTTCTGCCTGGACTGGATGGCATGGCACCGGCAGCGCAGTGCAGCGCCCGATGCATTGGCGGTTCGCGGAGTGCGCGACATGCACTGCAACGGGTCCTCCAGGACGACGAACTGTGCCACTGTGAGTGGCGCATGCAACGGGGGTGGATGGAGCTACCGGATGAGTACTGTGGCGCGCGCGCGGTCTCTGCCAAGCCCGGACGCACACGCGCTTCCACACGAACACACACACACACACACACACACACACATACACACACACATACATACACACACACACAGGCACGAAGAGCCACTCCGGACGCGTGGCCCGAAGCGCGGCGACAGGGGACAGGGGGCAGGGGTAAGGGGAAAACACAATACCGGAGCACCTGCTGGTTGCGCCGGCCGTCCGGGCCGCCCGTTTAGCGCAGCGGTGCTGCCGCCGGGCGCTCGGGGTGCTTGACCTCCACCAGCAGGCGACCGTCACGCCGCACCAACGCAGTGACCACAGTGGGGGCGCCACCGGGCTCTAGGCGCCACTACACCAGTAGTAGTCCTCGTCACGGAGAGGAGAGCGCCTGCAGAGCGCGGGGTAGGCCTCCCGCCGCGCTCCCGTGCCAGTGTGTCCGCTGGTAGCCTACCGCGCACGGCGCTCCACCAGCTCCACGAAGGGAGGTAAAAGCGACTAGTGCTGTTGGTTTTGTTGCGCGGGTAAACGCGGGCAGGCGCCGCGCCGCCAGCGCTCGCTGATAGCCGAAGGAGGGCGCGCGGGAAGCTGGCGAAGCGGGTCATGCACGACGTACGCCAGCAGGGGAGATACGCCGCGCTGGTGGCGCTCGCCGTGGTGGCGGATCGTGGTGGTGCAGCCACCGCGTACAACAACAATGACCCAAAAATAACGGGCGCGGCACAGTGGGCCAGCCAGGGCAGCAGGCGGGCCGTGAACAGATAGGTCCAAGGACAATGGGGAAGCGGTGCCGTTGCCGCCGCGCCCTGTATGAACAGCCGGGGTCAGCTAGTGTGTGTGTGTGTGTGTGTGTGTGTGTGTGTGTGTGTGTGTGTGTGTGTGTGTGGTAATCATGTGAATTCAGTCGCGTATTAATTTAGCGTAGAGCGCGCAGGTCAACACGGGCCGCCCGCGCGCGCACTGCGTCCCCGCGAGCAGACAGGCCGGCCGGCGCTATTCATACCACTTCCTCGTGATGAAATAGCACGCGCTTCTCGTTGTAATCAAACCAACTCGCGGAGCGGCAGCACTTGCGGTAATGGCCGCGCCAGCGTCTGGCGCATTACGAGGAAAAACAGTTTATGCGCGTCACTGTTAAAAACTTGGGACGGAAAACTTAATTTTGCAGTGGTGGTATGGTAAAGAAAAATTTTCTTCCCTCAGAGAAAAGTGGCTTGGGCCCACTTAAAAAAAAATCTTAATTGAAATGGTGAAAAAAATTCTTGAATATTCAATTTTCTTTACGGCGTAGCAGACACGGTTCCGTTTTTTAACCCTCTCACGTACGTGGCTCCTGGCACATCCTACTCATAAAGCTCCGCCGCGCCTACAGCCCTGCCGCCCCGTTTTCGTCGCTCTGTCTCTCTCGCACTCGCGGGGCTTCCCGAGTAGGTGCGAGAGAGACAGAGCGACGAAAAGGACTCTCGGAATCAGTCCGCTGGAGCCGCGCCGGGGGACCACGCCAAGGCAGGCCCTGCAGGCCGACAAGTACTAGGCGGCCCTGGCGGGCCTCCTGGCTAAGCTTGCGCCTCGGCCTGCGCCGGTGCCGAGCCAGGAGTGGTATCAGCCGCTTTTGGCCGGCCGGGGCCGGCCCAGCCCAGGCCAGCCCAGGCAAAGCCCTCCAAGATTACATCGCAAATTGCGATCGTAAAACGCATTACTTCCTCTTGTCGTTGCCACACATGGTGCCAAAGCAGGCGAGCGAGGACGCCAGTGGCACGCTAGTGGCACGCCAGTGCGGCGGACCACTCCAGAAGGAGCCCCGCCGGGCCAGACCCGCTGCCGTGGTCACTCGACCCGCTTTCTTGAGGACAGGAAGGCGAGCTGGCCCACTGTGCGTCCTGCAGAATGCGGGCTGGCGTCTCTCGGGGCGAGGCGGCTGTAAGGATTAATAAATGAAACTGGTGCGCGGCGCGCTGGGGCCGTTCCGCCCTAGTACGTGCAAACTGGCTAAAGTGTAGTTCGGAGCAGCTCCAGAAAAACCGGCCAAGTGTCGCTTGTTCTTGCCACCTCACTGCAAGCCTCATGGCCCTTCGCGACGACGCTGGCTGGAGGTGCGGAATACAAAGTCCCAGGGGGTAGGGTGGGGCGGGGCGGGGCGGGTGACGTGGGTCTGGCCACCCCGGGCCACCCTGCCCCTAATGTGACGCCCGGTGGCCCGGCGGCCTGGCCACGCAGGCCAGGGAATACAGAAATTGTTATGGCAGGCAGCACGGCCGCGCCGCTACACCACTCAAATTCAATTTCCGCCGATCATCAAGCAGAGCATGCTGCCGGACCGCCCCCACGCTCATCACGGACAGCAGACTGATTCCGAGAGTCGCTCTCGTCGCTCTGTCTCTCTCGCACCCAAAGGGGACGCTCCATGAGTGCGAGAGAGACAGGCGACGAACACGACTCTCGGAAACAGTCTTTAGCGCAACAAGGACGGTGTTTGCGTTCGGGGAGGGAGGCCGCTGCCGGACGACCAGCTGGCCGCCGTCCCACCGCCGGCCCTCCGCCACCTTGGCACTTTTGTGGCGAACCTGGGGGCGCCCAAACAAACGCCCCTTCGACAAAGAGATTATAATCGTTAGGCAACACTGAACGAGGTGGAGGCGGAGATAGCCCAATCGACTCGCCGGATTCTCAATTCGGTATCGGGTCATTCCCTTCTGGCACGAATCCCTTTCCAGTTTTTTTTCTGGTCCGACTGCCGGAAATGCATACCATAAAAACCGAAATATTGGCGAAAAAAATTGTCTCTTGCGCGTGATTGCTACGAGGCCCTCCGACCCCGTGCATGACTCGAGTAGGGTCCCGGGGCGCCGGGTGCATTCCGGTTGTTGTCGCCGCCGGCGTGCGCCCCGGGGGCGGAGGGGGGAGGGGGAGGGGAAGGGAAGGGTCTGGAGGAGCAATACGGTGATTGAAGAAGGCGCAGCAAGGCTGATTCCGAGCGGGGTCTGGCTCTCTCGCTCCCACTCATATGACGCCCCTGAAGTGCGAGAGAGACTTTGGAATGAGTGTGCTGGGGCCAGGGCCAAGGGCCACATGTCACCCGGACGGCGCGGCGCTCCCGCTGCCGACGGTGCCGACGGTGCCGACGGCCCAGCGACCCCATTCCGACCACACACGGGGTTGGCGGCCGGCCGGGCGACCCACTGCCGAGAACGAGAACCATCGTGGGAGTGGGAGGGGGAGGGGAGTTGTCGGAACAAACTTACTGACCCATAATTTGCAGGAGTAAACTTTTGACGCGGCGCGGCCCACGACGAGGACGACGACAACGACGACCTTCGGCGTGTTCACCTGTTCCCGCCATGAAACGATATGGCCAATCAAACGGCGACGAGGGTCCAGCCGCCGGCCATCCCGGGGACAGTTCCCCTCAAACAATGAGTTTCATTTGCCGCTCTCGCGTCGTCTGCCGGCCGATTCGGAACCGTGCTTTGTCGCTCTGTCTTTATCGCGACCCTACGGGTCGGCCCGCGAGTGCGAGGGAGACAGAGCGACATCGGCGGGCCGTTGGCGGGGCGACGCGCCCGTAAAGGCCCACCGAGCAGCTCAAGCTGATCCTCGGTGACGACCAGACTGCGCCATTACTTGCCGCGCCAGCCTGCCTGCCAGCTCCGCCAGGGCGACAGGCCAGCGCCCTGCCGTTCGCAGCGATAACCAAATTTATCTCGCGCTCCAAATATGCCTCGCCGGCCGAGCCGGGATTCCCCTAAAAGTCCCTCCGGTATGAAAAATCGCGCATAATGAAAAAGAGTGTCGGCGCCGCTCCACTTGGGTCGGCGTAGCCAGGCCTCGCCAGGCCCCGTCAGGCCTCGCCACGCGTGCGACAGAGAAGCAAAGCCCCACGACAAACACGTTTCCATTATCGCCCTGTTCGCTCGCTTTGCTGTGCTCCTTTTCCCTGTTCGGCCGGACGGTCTGCGCGAGGCACCTGACTGCTTCACCCCCGGACGGACGGACAGACAGACAGGCAAGTAGAAGCCAGACGGGCTGGTGGTCCATTTCGTCCGCTCGCTTACCACCTTGAGATTTTCTCCTGCTCTGTGAGGTACAGCAGGGGCTTTATATTTCTCGAGGAGAGCAGCTCACTCTGCACCAGGCTGCTGCTGCTGTGGGTACCCCCCACACCTTCACCCCTACCCCCTCTCTCTGTTTCTTGCCCCGGTACCCCCGTTTCACCCCCGAACGCGCTCCGTGCACTTTGTGAGTAATGTAATGCCGCAGCCCGAATCGTTTGCGAGCGTTGGAAATGTGGTGCACCTGCACCCGGAAGGCTCCCGAAGGGGCCGGCCCACCGCAGGGCCCCGCAGTCCGCCGCAAAGCGCCGCAAGGTGGCGCTGTGAGCGTGATTTCGGCCGCACCGCTCTCGCTCCTTCCTTCTGGCCACTCTTCTGCCGACCCCCACTCCCTGCTGCCACTGCTCCCACCACTCACACGCAGACTACCTTAGTCTCCTCAAAAACTGAGCTGCTGCTCTTACCCCCACTGCTCTGCTCTTCACTCACGCGCTGACAGGCAGTCTCCCCCACCACTTTGCCCTACCCTCGCGCACTGACAGGCCCTCTCTTCACCAATCTGCTCTTCCCTCACGCAACAACTGCGCTTCAAATGCAGTCTCCTTTTCCGCTCGTGCACCCCCGCCCCCATTTCCTCTTTGCCTCCATGACTGACATATTGCAAAAAAATAAAATTTTTAAATCTGTGACGACAAACTTTTGAGAACCAATCGCGACAGCGCGGCCTAAGAGGCACGCGCGCGCGAGCGGACCGGCAACAAAAGTTAATCTTGTTTAATAATTTTGTCCGCGCGGGGCGCGCGTCTTCTGCTTGCTCGGCGCGGATAAGAGGCCCCTCCTCTCTTTCCCTGAAGCGCCGCGCGTCTGCTAGACGCGCGGCGGCCCCGGACAGAGAATCTGTAACTTTCCCTATCCATAATGGCGGAAGGGGGCTGATGCTGCTCTGCCAATCTGTGCCACTTTCCCCTGATTATATACTGTTAGCCACCAAGGAGTAGAGTCGAAAGGCTGGCCCGGCCGGCCAGTCCGAAACATCAATCAACGAAAAGCGTGCCAAATGCCGAGATAATTCGGGGAAACGCCCCGCGCGGGAAATACGCATAAACACGCCCATAAATACACGCGTAAATACGGACCCAAATAGAGCGGGCCGGCGGCCCCATGCAAATCGACGCGCCAGCCGTCGCGCGATTCGTTCCATTAAAACGGTCAACCCTTTCAGCGGACAAATAAAAGAAATAAAATATATTTTCGGTGGCAGCAGCCCGCGAGTGCGCCCGTTGTTGCGTTCTTGTTTTTGTTTGTTTTTATTTTTCACACACACAGGATGTGTGAGGCGTTTCGCATGCGGACTGTATGACAGCGCCTGTCAGCGCGAGTGGGGGAGGGAGGGGAGGAAAGGGGCTCGGCGCAGGCAGGCAGAGCCCAGCAGCCACCACCAGGCACCGCCGGGCACCACGGCGGTGACGATGTTAATCTGCAGGAGTTGATGGCGGCCCCAGGGACGTTCCGCGCTCGCCTTCCCCGAGGCCGTCATCCGGACAGACACGTCACGCCGCCTCGACTCCCTCCGAGGCCCCGGAGGCCGTCATCGATGCCGTCCCTCCAGTGGCCGCGGCCGCCGCGTCCGACGGACGCAGTGACCGTGACCGTGGGTGGGGTTTTATGGTGCGTCGCGCGCATAAAAATCGTTGAGGGGTATGATCGTTTTAGTGTTATAGTTTACATCACCATGACCACCGAAATTAAGAATTGATTGCGCCGTTTCCTTGCGCGGTCCTCGCGGAACGACCGCCGCGGACGCGCGTGGGCAGGTTTCCATCGTCATGCCAGCTAAACGTGTGTATGTGTGTCTGTTTTAAAAGGGAAGGGGTTCATGTCGCTCTGTAGGACGGCGTCTGCAGCGACCCCCACCTACCTCTACTTGATCCGCCAGGAGGGGTCGGCTAAACCCGTCGCGGCGGCCGATCCCCGAGCCAACGAAGGGGGCTGCGCCTCCACCGCGCCTTGTGCACACTCCTGCAATGTCAATAGCAAATCCATGAAATTCAAATCGCCCGCGCTGCCGCTCTGCGCGCACGACGTCCCGGTGCGTCCCCGTACGGGCAGAGTGTACACCGCGCTCGTGTGTCTCTTTGTCTAGCCGGTTGGATACGGGTCGGTCGGCTCGTGACCTCGCGCTCCCCCGCGTCTCTCCTGTTCCACATTTCATTCCTTATTTGCAAAAACTGTCGGTGTCGTAGTAAATCGGATGTCACCGCACGTTTGTAGAACGGTCAACGAGATCTCTCTTCCATTCTTTTTTTCCTTTCATTCTTCGAACTCGCAGGGCAAATCGGCGGTCGGCCATGCGCATATCCATGTTCGCGAGGGCGCGGGTAGCGCGTTCAGCAGAATGCGGTTCTGCGCGACCGAAGTCTGGTGTTGGAATACATGCCGGCTCGCCGCTGGTGGCCTCAAAACACAACAATAACACGTTGGAGGGGGTGAAAGGAAGAGGAGGGGCTTGTACCATACACACAAACTGCGGCGCGCGCGGTCCTTACGGTGCAGGCGGCGGCGGGGAAGCGCGGAAATTGAAAACGTCGAAACAAAGGCTGACTTCTCTTGTCAGCACCGAAAGGGCTGCGCCTGGCTGCGGCCCCCTCCCCCCTTTTCCGCCGTCCCCTTGTTCCAGCGGCCGCGTTCGAAACCAGTCATTCCCGCGCAGGACGGCCAAGCCGGGGTCAAACCGCGCCGGCTTGTTATTTTAACAAGGCGATCGCCGGAGCGTTGCGAGGCAAAGCGAGTGGCAATGGGAGGATATGGATCTCGTGATACGAAAAGAAGAAAGAAGAAAAACACAAAAGCAAAAAAAAATTCCAACGGGGTCAGGGGATGTAGAATAAATAAAAATAGGGAAGATACAGGGGACACAATCATCGTAAAACAAAGCCGGCTTGAAGGGCCGCCAGGGTTTCAAAGGCCGTCCACCGCCATCCAGCGGGCAGACAGACGAAAGCGGATATCGGGCGAGCGGGGTGGGGCAGGGCCGCCTGACCACTGGGTGGCGGTCGCGGGCCGGGTGCCGTTTGAAGGGTGACATGGCCCAGCCTTTGGTTTGATGCGGCTCCGCGAGGCTCGCGAGGCTCCGCCAACTTTTCATGGCGCCCGTTTCTCCAGAAAGGGAAGGGCTTTTCCCTCGATAGCCTCCCACTCCACCGCTCCCCCGATTTTTTTATTTAAGTATTCATATTCCGAAGACGGGGGCGGCGACGCACTGCGTCTCCCAGCCGTGTCATGCCTTGTTGCGTTGGAGCGAAAACACAAGGCAGGAAGGCGGAGACCACCTCCTCCTTCCTTACGGGAAAATTGACAGTGGGCGAAGAACGGTGGAGGCGGAAAAAATCAAGGCGCCAGGTCCAGAGTCGCTACACGGGACTCGAACGTAACGTATGAATGGATTTCTAGTCCGGATGGCAATCCATTGGTGGGTCACACGTTCGACTTTTCTAGTCCCATTCAGCGGCAATAGGGCTGAAACAGCGTTGAGAATTGTGGCCAACTGTGCCTCGTGGTCCTGTAGGGCTGTGCGTGTGCGACAGCCGCACAACATAGTGTATGTCGCATGCGAACGCAGGGGAGATACGCTGGTCCGAACGGCGACCCGCCGCTTCTGCTCTTGTTGTTTAGGTTGAAGTTGTTGTTTTGTGGAGGCGATTTTCCCAATTAGGCCGCGTGTTACTCGCGTGTCGGCGACCCGATACTGCCATGTTTGGCCGATGGCCGCGGAGGCCCGTTGGGCCCGCTAGGCCTGCTGGGCCCGGACGAGCAAGCGTGTCTGGCAACGGTCAAAGCGAAGCGAGAACACCGTTACAACCGACCCCCCGATATTAGTCCCCTTCTCAGGTTTCGGTTTTCCAATTTCCTCCCCGCCCATTACGACCGTTATGCTGAGGTGATGCATCATGGTAAAACTTGAATGAATACGGCAAAAAAATCACACAAGATTTTAAAAAGAATTTTGTTTTGGTTGTATTAGAATTTTTTTTAAAAGCAGTTGGTTTATAACAAGTTTTCGGCAGTCAATCTGCTGGCGGTAGTCACAAAGTGAAAGGACACGGGGGGATGAATAAGTGAAAGGACCTTCGGCAGGCTGTGCCGGCTCGGCAGGGGAGGCCTCGGGCGGCACCAACCCCAATCACACTGTCGATCAAGTGAACACGGAGCAGCCTTTAATCCGTCATTAGAGGCCGATTACGCCGCCCCGCCACGCCACGCCCACGCAACGCCACGCTGCAGGCCTCGGCGGCACGGCCTCCCTCAGACAAAGCCCTCCCCCTTCCCTCCGCCTTCCCACCGCCTCCCACGTCCGCCACACCGCACGGCCCACGCCGCGGGCTGACAGCCGACAGCCGCCAGACTCCACGCCACGCCACGCCACGCCCCACCACCTCATCGCCGGCCGCCCCGCCACCCGCCACGACCCACCCCGTCGTGACGGGCTCAACGAGCCGAGTGGCGCGGCGAAGGCCAAGAAGGCCGTCCGCGTGGACCAAAGTTCAAACGGTTCCAATTCCTGCGAGCAACTACTCGGCCTCTGGACTTCACTGGCGCGCGCTACAAACGGCGTTCCGGTGGCCCTCAAGACTGCCCCCGAGGCTGCCGTAGCCGTCACAACCACACGACAAGAGCGACACTGACGCCGCCAGGGCCAATGACTTCTTGCTGCCTTGCCGACTGCGTTGACCACTGTTAATAAGGTGCGGGTAGACCCCCAGCAGCAGGGACTTGATGAGCTCCAGCCGAGGCTCCAGCCGACATGCGGACCGTTAATAACGTACGATGAGCTGGGCGCGGGGGGCAGGAGGGGTAAGAACGCGCTCAGGCCGAGGGCATGGCGATGTAACAAGCTGGCCTGCCACCCCGGGCGATGCGGCTTCTGCTGCAGTGAACACGGCCGATGAGCGACGGGAGGCAACGTGTGGGTGTCTTGGGGTGTGTGAGTGTACGTGTGTGAGCGCGCGCGCATGTGTGTGTTTTCCGCGAGCGGGTCGTAATCAAGCCATCTACGCCTCCGCCCCGGACAGCGGATTGGACATCGCAGCACTGGAGGTACACAACAAACAGGGGTTCCGATGCACCCCGGCGTGGTCGATATGCACAGTGACGTCCGCAGAGGCCTTTGCGATACGAGGCCGATGGGCGCTCGGCAGGTGGACAAGCTGCTATACAGTGGGCCAGAAGACCGGCGCAGGCGGCCGGAGCTCTAGACGCGTTTTGAGCTTTATAGTCACTAAACATAACTCGGATCGATCGTGTGACACCACCAATGGATTCCTCGTTTGAAGAGCAATCGATTGGTGATCACACCTTCGGTTCAAGGCCTATTTAGCGACCCTGGAGCCTTGACCGCCTTCACCGGTCTACTAGCCCACTGTGCATCCTTCGTCGTCGTCGAACCGGGACTGTCGAAGTCGGAGTCAAAGAAAGGAACATCGCGCGTCGGTTCCTGCTGTCGGTTGAAAAATGAGGGGGAAGGGGTGCGAGAAAATACAACAGAAAGAAGTAACCTAGAGACACAAAGGACGGCCGTCACGCTGCAGCGGGAAGGGGGTCGCTGCGTCCTCGTCGCACTCGGGAAAGAGGGGACTGGGCCAAAACACTTCCTTGACGAGATCAAGTCCGTCGCTTTCCTGGCTGCAAAATTGTTTTTCTTTGAGCGTCACGGTTTTCCCCCGCCCCTTTGCTGCTCTCCGTCTTCGGCCGTGCGTCGAGTCGACGGCGCGCTTTGTGGAATAAAGACATGCCGCATCTGTCGGCGTCAGGCGGGGAAAAACAAATACCATTCATCGTCGCGACCGTCCTCATCCTGGAGTGACTTTATGTCGTAAAAAACGAAAAGGAAATTCTCTTGGGCACGTTCGCGCGAGTACTTTCTGCGAGTGCAACTTTTCTGAGTCATGTTTCGGGTTTGGCTTTCTTGAGCAAAGAAAAGCGCAGTAGCGGATCCATGGGAAGCACCGCCCCGAAGAGATTAGCGTCATGCATCACAGAACAACAACGTCTCAGACGGAGTAGGCTCCTGTCTGTCAGCCAGTGGGCTGGGCCCACCCGCCAAGGCCTGTGTGGCCCTGCACGCCAGAGACAAGGCCGATGAAACTGAGGAGGATAGGGGAGCGGCCAAGTCACGGCCAATGAGAGACGGGGAACCGCCGAACGGCTCAGAGCGATCAAGAACCTCTCTTTGGCAGACGTGACACGCCAAGAATGTCTGCACGTCTACACGGACAACAACAACGATACCGTCTAGTGGGCTAGAAGACCGGTGGAAGCAACCAACATCCTAGACGCGATAAAGCACCCTGACTTCAACAAAGGTTGCAAATGTGGCTGGCTACGCGACACTGGTTGTCAAAACTTCGGCCCGTGAACATATAGAATCATCCAAAGGCACGCCTCGCGCTCGCGATCCAGCGGCCCGCAGTCCGGATCGCTCAACTGGGCTGGGCAGTCAGCCGAAGACGCCGCCGCAGCAGAGCGGCCAGTCAGGTCTGGCAGCCAGTGCCACACACCACCCGATGATGCTGGCAGGCCTCAAGACGGGCGGGGCACGGACAATGCCGGGGAGTGTATAGGCCCGCACAAAATATCTCGGGGAAAAGAATGCGCGGAATGTTCGACTTGGCAACTCATTAAATACTTTTTGCGGCCTCGGCCTTGGCAGTGTCGGCCGGGCAAAGCCGGCGATGTCTCGAGGAGGACGCCCCGCCGCAAAGCACTGCAAAGCACTTCCAGGCCAGTCCTTTCGAAGCGGAGACTAAATAGTTGGACCGCTAAGAGGAGGCTGTACTGTGACGAACCGCGAACACAAAGAGCTCAAAACGCGTCTAGTTTCGGCCACCTGCGCCGGTCTTCTGGGCCACTGTGCGGCGTTGATCCTGTCCTGATTGACACCGGCGGGAATCGATAACTCGCCGCTAGACTGCGGGATTAAAACGGGTCCACCCCGCGTGCAAACTGCGCACCCCGCGTCGAGTGATAAAACACGCGCCATTCGTTCTGTACACTGGTTTATGACGTCATTCGTCAATAGCGAGACTAATTAGCTTGCCATTGCCAATCCCGCTGTTTTCCTTCTTAATGCGCAACGCTTTGCCAGCTCGCTCTAATTAACTCGGAATAAAAAGGGAGGGAGGGGGAAAGTAATGAAACAGTAGAACCGCGTCACGAGTCCAGTTCCATTTTTTTTCCTGTGGCCGCGACATGCAGCGGCGCGGCGGCTCGTGACCCGACTACGGAGCGGCCTAATTTCGGTCGCTGCCGTCGGCACCGCCGCCAGCGAGCAGGCGGTATGACGGACGATCGGAATGACTCAAGTTTGGCTCTGCCGACACCTACTGCCGCCGCCCCGCCTCGCCCCGCCCCGCCCCTCTCGTCGTGACAAGGACAAAGGCGCTTCGCAGGGACATAAATATTTCCAGATGAAATGGTCTCTTTTCACGATATGGGTGTCCTGCGCGCCCCGAGCCGCACGAGAGAAAAAAGATGCGCTTTGCGAATCATAATGGCAGCGAGACGAGGTCCGAGTGACACAGTGGGCCAGAGGATCAGTAGAGGTGACCTAAATCCCGCTCGCTCGCGTAGGAGACTCACCGGCCGGCTTCGTCTACGCCACTGGACAGCAGGCCGCCAACCTGAAACACACACCACATTTCCATGATCGATTTGCCCACATTTGTATTTTAACGCCGGCACGTTTTCTTGATCCCCCCGCGGCGCCCGCCTTTGGAGCTCGCCGCTGCCACCGCCGCCGTCTTCGCCCCAGACTCGGGCAAGTAAACGCCGGACCACGCAGATAAATAAAACAAAGTGGCCATCTGTCTGGCCTGGCGCTGCGTGGCGCTGCCTTGCCTGCTGGTGTACGAAGGCTCTCCGGCGCGACGCTGGTATACCGCCGCTATCACAGTGTCGGGTCAATCAACCCGCCACATGCACCCCGGAAAAAAAGACGCGTCTGCAAATTTCGCTCCGTTTCTTCAGAGTTTGTCCCCCTCCACCGGTCTTCTGGCCCACTGTGCGGTGGCGGTGGCCACCCCGGCTCCCCCGGCAATCCCCACAGGAATCCGACTTGAGACGGTCAAGTAGTATTCCGCTCCGTATAATTTTGTTGTTCTGCGAGAGGGCAGCCGTTTTGAATTCCACGATCATTTCCAGCTGGGCTGGTTTTCTTAACCTGGATCACAGGGCAGCCAGACAGCCAGCCAGAGACAGACTGCAGACAGACAGACAGACAGACAGACAGGCGGACAGACGTGTGTGAAAAAGGCGGGGGTCGATGACGCGTCATCATCCGGCCAACCCGCACACGGTCATACCCAACTTTGGCCATTCCCGAGCTGGCTGCTGGCTGCGCCTCGATGTGCGCTGCAATGATGGACCTGGCGTCGCCGCGGGGCACAGCGGCACGGCACTGCCAAGCACAGCGCAAAAGCACAGCGCCGGACGTCCCTGGGTAATAACCACGCCTTTATACACATTGTCCGCAGCCGGTTTCCCCTCGATCTGTTCCGCTCACGCAAACAGAAACAAAACGACGAAAGAGAGAAAAGGCATGGGGGGAAGAAAAGTCACTTTCGGAAATGGTCATGACGACGGCGGGAATCCGTTTCCCCTCGTCGTGTTATGGTGCGCGGGGCGAGGAGGAAGCTCTAGCTCAAGTTAAGTATGTAACACCCCCTCCACTGCTGCGATTACATGTAATGTTGCCCCACAAAGTAATTACAGTACGGAGACGGACAGAGAGAGAGAGAGAGAGAGGCCCCGGGGTCTGCGTGTAATGACCTGCGAGCTACTTTCACTGCTCACGTTTCACTCCCACCTTCCGGCGCACGTTACCGACGAAAAATCTGCTTTTAATTGTAACTTTGCCCAGCCAGCCAGGCCGCACACGCCGCACGGGCGCCACGCGCGGAACACTCCACCGTCGCCAAACATGAATTATGGATCACACGCCTGACTGGGAAGAGCGCGCGGGAGAGAGGGGGTGAGACAGAGACAGGGGGAGGGGGCGACTCTCCCTGGCCGGCCTACCTTCCTGATTGATACCAAAGTGAGTGGGGGTGGTGCATGTCGCTTCGCACGTCCGACGGATGGGCCTCACAGCGCAGCTGACCTGGAAAAGGGGGCGGCGGCTAGGGCCGGGGCCTTTTTCCATTACGTAAGCAAAGTGTGGGGATCGCGTGGACAGGGGAAGGGACGTTGTTTCAAACCATAACAACAACAACATGCGCCTCGAACCGGCTGCACGTGTCAATTTTTGCTTCGCATGTGTTTGTGTGCGTGTGTGTATGTGTGTGTGTGCGCGCGCATGATCATGTTCTCCTCTCCTGGGCAATGTAAGACGTACGCTGAGTGAGACTTTATCGTTCACGCGACACGTGGGGGGTTCAGAACTCAAAGGGATCGTGTGTCGCGGCGGACTCACCGATCTTCCAGTCGAGGGTGACGCTCCCCCCCTCCCTTTTCTCCCGATCCCCAAAGGACGCCCCCGTTCCCGCCCACACAGACGCACACAGACACGCAGCTCCTTCATGGATACGCCCGTGAGTCTTTGTCGTCTGCCTCCAACACCCAACCGGGATACACCCTCGGATAAAGGGAACGCCAGGGGAAAACTTGATTCTCAAGTTTATACAGCACCTGGCCACTTTCACAAGTCGTTGATGCTCCTTCTCCTCCCCCCACTACTTCAACTTCCTCTTCTTCTTCTCCTCCGTCTGGAAATGCAGATGCACTCGGAGCCCCTGCGGAGACCAGGGTAGGCCGTCCCGCCTTACGGTGGCGTGCCGCGGGCTGGCCCACCCTGGACCGCGCAGGCGCTACCGTTTGGCGCTTGTTGGCGCTTCGCGTCCGTCGTCCGTTCCGACCGAGTCGTTTGTCACCTCCGCGTCGCGTCGCGTGTCACGGAGAGCAGCACCGCCTGACGGGCAGTGTGTGCGTCGCAGCGACAACGCGACGATTTGGCGCCCCGCCAGCGACGGATAAAATTTAACGAGAGTCCAGCGCGGACTGACTCCGAGAGTCGCTTTCGTCGCTCTGTCTCTGTCGCACTCGTGCGGCGTCCCGTGAAGGTTCGAGAGAGATAGAGCGACGAAAAGAGACCCTCGGAATCAGTGCACAGCCCCGGACCTGACGGACGGCACAGCGCACAGCGGGCGAGAGATTGCGCAGAGTCACTCTGTCTCTCTCGCACCCACGTCACGCCCGGAGGGTACGATAGAGACAGGAAGCAACTCTTGGGAAATCGGCCTGCAAGCGATGGGTGCGGAGAAAGTTGGTGCACTGCAAAAGGGGGAAGTGTCTATCTAAGGTGTCTATTTTGATCAACCGCCCGACAAGGCGCGGAGGAGCAGAAACAGCGCCTTGTCGTACAGGCGGGGCCGAAATTAAAACAAGCAAAAAGAAGGCAGCGGCCGTCCCCGAGACGGGGATGAATTAATGAGGACGATTCGCGCGACAAATGAGTTTTGGAGTTGAGTAATCCCGGCCCTTTCTTTGGCTTCTTGAAAAACGCGGAGAGGGAGGAGGTGACTACTGCGTTAGGGCCTTGACTCGCAGCAGAGTGGCGCAGCGAAGGGTTTCACTCCCCGTCCGCTTAAGCAAAGCATCAGCGGCCCAGAAAAACAAAAAAACACTTGCCACACGACGCTGGTCGGCTGCGACTCTGATTGGGTGGGTTTCCTCAGGGCGACGTAATGCCCAGCCATTCCGAGCAGTTTGTTGCCGTGCGCTGCTCTCGGCTGGGCTGCTTGGGGTGCCCCGCCTGAATCAGCCCCGCATTTCCATTTAGCGTTGTCGCTATCAACGAGCCCGCCCGGCTCGGCTCGCACAGTGGGCCAGAAGACCGGTGAAGGCGGCAAAAATCCCGGACGCGTTTTGAGCCCCAGAGTCGCGAAATGAGACGCGAACCGAACATGTGATCCCACCAATGGATTGCTCTCCGAACGAGGAAATCCATTGGCGTGGTCACTCGCTCGATTCGAGTCCAGTTAAGCCACCCTGGAGCTCCCTAACGCGTCAAGAGTTTCGGCCGCCTGGGCCGGTCGTCTGGCCCACTGCGGCTCGGCTCGGCTCCCATTACGCATCAAAGTGTTTCGGCATCATCTTCGCGCACTGCCACTAAATCTCATCACCGCGACACTGAAAAAGTTTGTCAAAGGGAGGAGTGGGGGGGGGGGGAGTCGAGTTGGCGCTGCGGTCGCACATCTCATTCCGGAGACATTTTGCGATTCCGCTCCCGGCGTGCGTGAGGCGCGGTGACGACTTCACTGGAAAACACACACACACACACACACACACACACACACGCGCGCGCGCGGTCGGCGTACCGCCGCCAAGTGACGCACGTTGTCGTGAGAGAGACTTTCCAGAAAAGGTGTTTGTGAATGGGGACCAACCAACACTTCTCGCTTCTACGCTTGAGGCGCGCTGTCACCATCTTCCTTTTCACACACACACACACACACACACGCTCACACACAGAGAGAGACGTGTAGTGCATCGTGCCGTTGGATCGACGCTTTGAGCGGAAGGAGGCACTCCTCCACGCCCCTCCGACACCGCCTTCCCCCGTGCGGTGCCACGGATACCCGAGGCGGGCAGCCAGGGCAGGCAGCCAAAGGCAGGCAGCCGTGAGGCAGGCAGCCAAGGCCCCGCAGCAGCAGCAGGAGGAGATTGTTGTCTCGTCACCTAGGCGCTTACTCAAACCTCGACCAATTCACCCTGTCAACACAACGCACCGCGTTATCGACGGGGGCGTGCTGCCAGTGGTGCACCCCGCCCCGCCCCGCCCCGCCAAGCAGCGCGCCCTTCAACTGATGGCTAATGACGTGGACTTGGCGGGGCGGGCCTTGCTGGTGGCTCGAGGGGCGCACGCCAAACTACAATCGATCAGGATGATAATTGGAGTTGCTGTGAGACGCATGTGCTCCGTTTTCGTTGAGTCTTCATCATCGCCCTTCAAAGCCTTCACCATGCTCTGTTTCTGTTTTTTTTTTCAGGGGAAAGGGGGGGGTGGATTAGTTTTTTCGTGCTTTTCTTATACCTTTTGTATTTTTTAAACCCTGTTGCATTATACTCTTTCTATGACTTACGAACTTTTGTTGGTGTTTGTTCTTTCTGTGTGATTTTTGCTTCGCGCGTAGTGTTTTGCGGCCGGTTAGTCGCAGATGGAACAAAAATAACGTTTATGTTAACAAGGGCTCTTTTCTTTCCCCCGGGGGAAGAGTATTCGCGCGCTCGTCTCCTCCTCGGCGAGTTCATAAACTCGGCGGCAAGTGAGTGTTGCCCTCTTGCAGAGCTCCGCATTTGCATACCCATTTCTTGCCCCACTGCTGGAAGAGTGGAAAACCCCGGCCAACTTAAGGCCCATTTCGCGGCCACGAATTTTGCACAGAGTTGTCGGCAGTGCGCGCTGCCCCCGGTGGCTGCATGCTCTGCCCGCCTCACAGTGGGCCAGAAGACCGGCGGAGGCGGTCGGTTTTCTAGCCCACTGTGCGCTTGTCCGCTGTTGCTGCTTGGAGCGCTCGTTTGCAGCCTGGTGGAGCAGCGTGGCATATCGGGCGCCCAAAAGTGGCCAGCATTCCTATGCTGCTCTGCCGAGCTCTGCTGTCTCGGCATGAGGCGGTGAGGCGAGGCAGCACTGCCGACTGCCGAGCGGTGCGTGGCAGTGCCGTGGCAGTGCCGTGGCAGCGCAGCACAGACAGGGCAGAGCTGCATTCTGCCGGCTAAAACAGCAACGGAATGGGGCCGCTATGCCGCGCTATGCGTGGACAGGCGCCGGCAAACCCCTCAGCACCAGCACCGGGCAACACCTCTGAGCTTTGTTCAGAGGAGAGCAGAAATTAAAAAAAAATTCGGCGTGATACCGAGAAGTCTGAACACGATTTCTTAGAGTGTTTACCCCCTTGACCAAAATACTCTGATGGGCAGTCCATCACCTGTCTGATTCGAGTCTCATTTGAGGACCATACAAGCCTCAAATCGTGACCGTAAAGTTGTGCCCGGCTCGAAGCGTGACCGGGGTAAACCGCCTCTAAACTGAGCGACGAGAACGCGAATCGAAAGCCTCATCGCCCTGCCAAAAGCGCGGACCCGAATATGATGGGCGAAAAGCCGGGCGGGCCCGAGCACACTACTCTGCCAGAGAAACTGCAGTTTTTGCCGCTTTCGAGGGCCTCGCTTCGCCGCGCTCTCTCCCCCACACTCATTCACGCGGCGGCGGCGTCCCGTGCGGGTGCGAGAGAGACGGAAGTTCCGCAGCGCTTCGGCGTGCTAATCGCACGCGTGATATAAAATTACCAAGCGCGACGCGCCGACGTGGATTAGGCCGGCGGGCCGCGGCCAGCAGGGAGCGGCCGTAAATAAGTTATCGAAATTAGCAGCGCGTCCTGGGACCCGCCCTGCAGGCTGACTCCGAGAGTCGTCTTCGTCGCTCTGTCCCTCTCGCACCCATTACGTGACGCCCCACGAGTGCGAGAGAGACAGAGCGACGAACACGACTCTCGGAATCAGTCTGCTGGGACGGGCGGCCAATGACACGGCCGCCCCCGCTAACGCGCCGCGACGCACCGCGACGCACCGCGACCGCGCGGATCAACGAATTTGTGTTGTGAAGCCCTCGAGACCGAGAGGCCGGCGAGGGCGGCGCAGGCGAAAACATTTACAGGGACAAATAGAGGACGCACAGTCACACGGTGTTGATTATCTGGGGGTTTACAACAGCAGCAGCCCTGGAAGGGAACACACGCACGCACGCACACGCACGCACACGCGCGCACACGCACACACACACGAGGGCGAGGGGGCTGCATCGAGAACACAATCAGCCCTCGGTTCCACCGTTATAGGCTTCTGAGCGATATAACAGGTGTATAAAGGGGAACCCGATACTGGGCAGACATCCTAATCTCTTGTCTGTCTGTCTGTCTGTCTGTCTGTCTGTCTGTCTGTCTGTCGGGGTATCTCTCTACCAGTGTGTCTGTCCAACTGTCGGTATCATAGTAAACAAAAAGGCAGTCTCCCCGTTTCTTTTAATTTTAAATCCACCCAATAAAAATTATGAGCTCAGCTGTCTTTCTGTCTGTCTGTCTGTCTGTCTGTCTGTCTGTCTGTCCGCCATTAATGTCGCAGCCCCTTTTCATCACTCGGGGGCAAATCGACCGGCAGGCCTTTCCGATTCAGGGAGCGCCGCACACATCAAGAGACGAACAGACGCTTTATACTAATACCGAGTCATGGCGCTCTCGGGCTTAGCGCTCCGCGCTCGCAGCACATCGGCCGCCGAGTCGTAAGCTGCTTTCCGAGAGCCCCGCCACGCCACGCCCCGCGCGTGGAAGCGGCGAAGCCGCGCTGTCGAGATTATTAGCGGGCAATGATGGTGGTGCGGTGCGAGGCCGTGTCACGGGTGGCTTTTCCTCGGCACCAAGCCGAGGCCAGAAGACCAGTGGAGGCGGCCAAAACTCTAGACGCGTTTTGAGCCCCAGAGTCGCTTAACAGGACTCGAACTGTACGTGTGACCCCGACCCCACCAATGGATTCCTCGTCCGGAGAGCAATCCATTGGTGGGGTCACACGTTCGGTTCAAGTCCCAGCGACTCGAGAGCTCAAAACGCGTCCGGGATTCTGACCGCCTCCACCGGTCTTCTGGTCCGCAGCGCACGGATGGCTTTTGCTCGGCACCAAGTCCGAGGCCGCTCCGCGCCGCTCTGCGGTCCAGGCTTCCTGCCCCAGGTGCGCAGGGCAGCGGCGCGGCAGCGGAACACTCGAATAATTATTATGAATTTGCGGCGATGGCGAATTTCCAAGTCACTCTATCCTCCACTCCACTCGGCCTCCCTCCCCTGCCCTCCCTCCTCCCCGCCCCCATCGTGGTGGTCGTTCCCTGATTGGGTAATTAGCAAATAGCCTGCCGGGTCCTAGAGGATCTCGGGCCCATCTTAGGCCAAAGCTTTGGGGCACTCAGGCAGCAAGGACGTGGAAAGGGGGGGGGCGTTGTGGTGGGGTAAGGCTCCCGCTTGATACTCAACCTGTCTACACTGCGGCGGTTCGCCCAGGATCCACCGCTCGGACACCAAACCGTTACAATGTCTTCTCTTCAGTGAATTAACGCAAATTAACTTTGGCGCTGTGGACTCGAACAGACTGCCAGCAGCGCGGAGCATTGCATGCGGCATGGTCTTCGCAGCGAGCGCCCTGGCCCCGCACTGCTGCCGGTCCCGCTCGGCTCGCGACGCAAGATTCGGCCCGATCCACTTATAGGACTCTATTCTTAACCGCGCACCCACGCCGACGCAAGCAAGGCGAGAGCAAGGCGAGAGCAAGGCGCGGGCGCAGCGCGGGGCGCTCGGGAGGTTGCCGCCGCCTTGCTTATAAACCAAAGTGTCGCCCCGGACTTGAGATGGATCAGTATTCGCGCCGAGGCTGGGTGGGCGGAGAGCGCGGCCCGTGCGCCTTCGCCTGGTTCGCCATTCGCGATTCGCAGCCCGACTGCCTGCCTCGCCGGCGGCGCGGCGCGCAGCGCGCAGCGGACCTGCAAATGCTTTATCGCACGCGAAACTTTTTCGCTGATTTTTCTTTGATGGCGTGGCGGGGCGGTGCCCTGCAGTGTGCCGCTGCAGCAGCCGCGCTGCTCCACGCGCCACTGTACAGGGCCGTGCTTTGCTCGGCCTCGCCCGCGGCAATGAGGGCCAAAGGACGGTGGAGGCGGCCCAAATTCTAGCGCACGTCTTTTGGCGCACTGTGCACGGCCTCGGCCTCGGTCCACCTCCGCCGCGAATTCGCTAAGCCGTTTCTGCAGGGCAGGCCGGCCGAGGCCGAAAGCGCAGCGCGACGCTGATCGGCATTCCCGGCGACTTGATTAGGAAGTTGGGGATAGGCCTCGGCCTCGGCGCGCGGGCTAGGTCGACGATGCAGACGGATTCCGAGCGTCGCTGTCGTCGTTCTCTCTCCCTCGCACTCATGGGGCGTGCCGTGTAGGCGCGAGAGAGACAGAGCGACGGCTCTCGGAACCAGTCTGCCACCGAGGCAGGGCAGGGGCCGCGGCCCGGAGGGGAGCTCTTCATTAACGCAGACGCATGACGACGCGCGACGCGCAAATTACTTCCCGAGTATCGCCCGAATTCCGGCGCGTTCCGAACGCCGAGCCCCGGCGTGCCGCGCTTGCAGTGGCGGGGCACCGAGACGGTCTGCAGAGAGTGTACCGCTCGCTCAAGCCGGGCAGAGGCGGGCCGCCTGGTGCGCCGTTCGGGCCGGGCAGGCCGAGCCCGACCCTGTTTGTGCTAATGTTGCCACTCCCGCTTGCAGGACACGGCAAGCCAGGCCCAGGCCAGGCCCAGGACAGTCAGGCAGGACCCTTCTCACGGGCAGGCTCTCCAGTGCCTCCCTGGGGCTCGGCTCCAGCCCGCTCCAGCCTTGCACCGATCTGCATACTGCAAATGCGCCGAAGGGGCGGGGGCGCCACCGCGCGGCCTCGCGGCGTAAGCTGGCCTTAGCAGGAGGAGATGCGCCGCTAGGAGGACAACAAGGCCGCGCTGGCGGTGTCGGCGTGGGAGGGCGTTTCTTGCGCGTGCCGTTATCTGAGAAGCGGACCATGTGCGCGCGACGGGCGGCGAGACGAGAAGAAGCAAAGCTCCGTCGACACCTGTGGGCCCTTGCGGGCCCTTGTGGGCGCCGCCCAAAGGCGCCGCCTCGGCGCCGCCGCCATTGGCATAGACGTACGAGGCCGGCCGCCGCGGTGTAGGCCGTCCAGCCGTCCACGCCGTCCAGGCCGTCCAGGCCAGGCTCGGCCGCCACAAAGGCTGGCGTGGGCGACGCCGGTGTCGTCCGTCGCCGCACACCGGCCCAGAACACGCTGGACGTGGTCAAAATCCAAAACGCGTTTTGAGCTCCAGAGTCGCGAAACAGGGCTGGAACCGACCGTGTGACCCCACCAATGGATTCCTCGTCCGGAGAGCAATCCATTGGTGGGGTCACACGTTCGGTTCGAGTCCCATTTAGCTTCTCTGGAGCTCAAAACGCGTCTGGGATTTTGACGGCCTGCGCCGGTTTTCTGGCCCACTGTGCGCGTTGCAGCAGCCATCCCCGTGGCTTTTACGGCGTCGTCACTGTAAGCCCCGCCCCGCGCTCCGCCCTGCAAACACGTGCTGGCCTTGCGCGCCGTGATTAAGGCCGGCCAAGAGATAAACCGCTCGGCCGATAGATTTTTCCGGCCGCTCCGGGGACACCGGGAGGAGGGTCGCCGGGGACAAGGAAGTGGGGAGGAGAGCCGGAGGTCGGGCAAAGCAAATTGAATGATCGGAGAGCGCCAGGGACGCGCCGACTCATGACGGCTGCATTATTGCGGAACGAAAGAGTGCCATCAGGCCGACGTCGGGCCCAGCCCGTCGCACTATCGTCGCTGGCTGCCTTTGTGCAAATTGGCACTGGCTTTGTGCGTTTTGTTTTGCTGTTTTTTTGTTGTTTTTTTTTTACTTTGACTGGCAGCTCTGCCTCTAATTCTGCCGGCACAGTCCGAGGGAGGCCTAGCAGCGCGCCGCGCGCTGGACGGGGCGGGCTGTCCAGTCGCGCCCCTACCCCGCCAGCCCCGCCAGCCCCGCCAGCCCCGCCAGCCCCGCCAGCCCCGCCAGCCCCGCCAGCCCCGCCACACAAACTCTCCTCGTCCTCCTTTCCGCGCCATCGGCCACCCCAACAGCAAAGTTATTCGTTCCGTTCAAACAAGAATCAGGCGGAACTGGCCCCGCCGTCCTCTCTCTCTCTCTCTCTCTCTCTCTCTCTCTCTCTCTCTCTCTCTCTCTCTCTCTCTCTCTTCCTCCGTGTCTGAGTCGCACTCCATCTCCGTCCCTCGGTCCCCTTCCTTCGGAGACACGGCGGCCGCTGCGGCCCGACCGGCCGGACTGCAAACTGACTGATTCCCGCGCACGAGCGCTTCGGCGCTCTATCGCTTTCTCTCCAACTACACTGAACGAGTGCGAGAGAGACCGAGGGGCACAAGGAATGACGTCCACATGGCCGCTTGTCATTCATCCCTTCCTTCTGCAACTAATTTTTTACATTTTATATTTTTAATTTTATCGCTTCGATTGGGTATTCGGCCGTGCTGGTGGGTGTACATCCTCCCCATGAATGGGTAATCTCGTTGGTGGTTCGAGCCAAAAACGCCAGGCGCGTGAATAGAGAGAGAGGGCACCCACAAAGCCGACTAAAAGGGATGCAAAACGCACCACTTTGCTCCTGTAAATAGGCAAAAAAGTGCTACCGCCCACCCCCTTTTACTCTCACGCACATACACACACACACACACACACACACACAGAGAGAGAGAGAGAGAGAGAGAGCTGCACCTGAGCACGCCACTACTGGAAAACGCAGCCTTTTTTTCGCGCTGCAGTGTGCAGTACTTTCGTCCCGGATATCCTGCAGCAGTGGACCAAACGTGCCTGTAGACCGATTCCGAGAGTCGTTTTCGTAGCTCTGTCTCTACATAGGCGTTCCGTAAGTGCGACAGAGACGGCGCGACAAAAAAAGTCTCTCGAAAGCAGTCTGCTGATAGCGGCACACAGTGGGCCAGAGGACCGGCGCGGGCGGCCCAAATTCTCGACGCTCTGGTACTCAAAACGCGTGCGGGATTTTGACCGCCTCTGCCGGTCTTCTGGCACACTGCGCGGCACCGAGTCTTCGCAATGGGAACGCAAAACTTGTGTGGGACTGTGACAGGACAGGACCGTCGGGGTGTCCAGGCGCGGTGCGCGGTGCGCGGTGCCGACGTGCGCGCGTGACGAGGCCCTCGCCGGCCTGACAGCCCGACGACTGTCAGCCAGCAGCAGGCCGATTCCGAGAGTCGTCGCTCTGTCTCTCTCGCAATCATGGGGCGTCCCGCACAGGTGCGAGAGAGACAGAGCGACGAGAGCGACTCTCCGAATCAGTCCGCGGCAGGCGGCGGCAGGCGACGCCCGCCCTCTGACGCGTGCGTGGGTGTGTTCTGTTGGGGCCTCTCTTTTGTGAATGTTGTTGTTGCTGCTGTTGCTTTGCGTTTTTTGCGGCCAGGTGGACGGGGTGGAAAACGGGCGTGGCCAGGAGGTCCTTTTGTTTTCGTCGCGCGCAGCGCTCTCGATCAAGCAAGCCACCGCGCGCCTGACGTCACGCCTTCCTGCTGCCCTTGTTTTTCACCATGTTGTTTTGCGTTTTGGTTTGTTTCCCTAGTTTAGTTTTGGTACGGGACTAAAACCTGTTCGCGCCGGAGCGTCCACGGCGCCGCCGGCTGCAGCCACTACACTGCAACAGGCGGAGCGGACGGCAAACTCGACCCCCAGCGCCTTGTAGTCTGTAGTCTCCCTCGCTTCTTTTCTTCCGTCGTCCGTCCGCGCGGCCGCGTCGCGAGGTCCGCCCGAGAACTAATTAAAAGAGTGAAGGCGAGGAGGAGCGGAACCGACGGTCCGTCGCGGCGGTCTCATTTTCGGCGCCAGGAAGCACGCCTCTGCCGGAGCAGCCCGGAAACGGGGGATGATGGCTCGGACGCGTTTTAAAGTCGCGGTCGCACAGTGGGCCAGAAGACCGGTGGAGGCGGTCAAAATCCACAACGCGCTTTGCGCTCCAGAGTCGCTTACCAGGACTCGAACTGAGCGTGTGGCCGCACCGATGGATTCCTCGTTCGGAGAGCAATCCATTGGTGGGGTCACAGGTTTGATTCGGGTCCTGTTTAGCGACTGTGGCGCTCAAAACGCGTCTGGAGTTTCGGCCGCCTGCGCCGGTCTTCTGGCCCACTGTCCGTTTTGTTTTTGTTCTCCAATCGCACACGCCTCCCCAAAGCGCCAATACACCATTAAACCCGAGCCGCCTGCTAATGGCCTGAGCCTCCCGCGAGTGAAACTCCGCGCCATGAAAGTCGACCACTCATTATCGGCTTTCTCGGTCAGCCAGATGCGCCGGGCCGCGCCGGGCCGCGCTGGCTGCCCGTAGAGAGGAACCCAGCCCGCGCGAGCCGCGCCAATTCACCTGCACTGCCGAGACCGAGAGCACCACCAACTTTACCCATAAAAACTCATCTGAGAAACAAGTTTTTTAAAAAAAATAGGAGCAAAGAATAAGTTGCTGCTTACATGCCTGTCCTTCCACCCACGCCCAACGGGCAAAGAAAGAATCTAGGGCTAAACTTAAACTCCGCTCTCCATCCGGGAGTCTCAGAGTCTTGAACTGTCTCGCCATTGTCTCTGGCGCGGCCCGCGCACTGGGAAGGGAGTCTCACAGCGCACCGTCACAAAGTCTGACGGCAAGGCGGTGTGCGGGAGGAGTCAAGTTGGTCGCTCTGTCTCTCTCGCACTCACGGCGCGTCCCGTGTAGGTGCGAGAGGGACGGAGCGAGGAGCCCAACTCGGCCGAACTGCCAGCCGGGCTCTTCAGCGCCTCGAAGAAGGACTCGAACCGCGTCGTTCGCCCCGCACTCCTCGCTCAAGAGTCGCGGCGCCGGCAACGACTCCCCGCCACGGCCACGCCGCCTGGGCCTCACCCAGTGGGCCTCACCCAGTGGGCCTCACCCAGTGGGCCTCACCCACGCCACGCCGCTCGGACGCCAACCCCCGAGGACCTCGTCGACCTCGTCGGCCTCGTCTACCAAGACCAGGCGCCGCGCACAAAAGGACTCACCGCAGGACGAACGCGCCACCCGGCGCCGCGGGGCCCCAGCGCCTTCAACGGCCAGCAAGTCGACTGAGTCCCCTCTGTCTCCCTCACACCTATACGGCACGCCCCGAGAGGGAGAGAGATACGGAGTCTGCAGCGCGGCCAGCGCGGCCGGGAGGGGAGCCCCTCGGAGAGGCCGCGTCAATGGGGCCCCGATAGGGCAGAGCTAATTTCGACTGATGAATCCAACCTGGCCGGGGTCTCTCCTTGCTTTCGGGCCCCTTCACCTCTCCCCCATCTTTATCTCTCAAGTGGCCTTCACTGCCACACGTCGCCCTTCACACACACACGCCCTCTCTCTCACAACCACACCACACAGACACACACATCGCCCTCTTTGCGACGCCCGCGGACCCATTTCGGCGCGTCTTTTGGCCACTCTTCACGCCGCGCTGCGCGGGTGGGACGCAGGGACTCCTCCCGTTCCCCATTCACTACAAATCTGGCGAGTCTAGCGAGTCTGGCCGTCATGGGGCGAACCCTGGGCCGAGCCATGGGCACAGCCGTGAAATTTGTTCGACCCGGGGCGCGCGGCCGGCGAGGACGGCCGGCGAGGGGGCGGGGGCGTCCGTAAGTCAGGCCGGCCCCGAAATGCGTTTGGGAAAGGTTCGGTGGGGCAGGTCGCGGAAAAGCGCGCGCGAGGGGCGGTGCGGCCTAAAACGCGAGGCGTGGCTTAGGCGCGGCCCCTGGGAGATACTGATCCACATTTGGGGGTAAGTGATGGGGCTCCACAATGGGCACCGCACCCCGCCCCGCCCCCAAATTACGTCCACACGAAGCACGGCGACCCCACTGCGAGCAGTGTGGCGCGCCAACACAGCCGAAACTACCCCGCCGCGCGCGCGGCCTGGCGCGCCCACCACTGCACAGTGTAAAGGCAGAACTTGCGCGCTACAAACAGCGCCGGTGGGTTATCAGAATTTTCATCAAAGCAACTCAACGCCCGGCCACGCCCGCCACCTCAAATAAGCTCCCACCGCGCTTCGCGTTAGCGCGCCGCGCGCCGTTCTCTCTCTCTCGCTTTGCGTGGTCGTGTACCTCGCGCTCTCTCGCCCTGCTCGGTGTCGGTTACACCTCTCTCCATCCCTCTCTGTCCCTCCCAGTGGCGCCGCGTCTCATCCTGCTGATCCGACTCGCCCCGCTGCACTCACTACGCACACCCACACACACAGGAAGCGGCGGTGACGCTCGCGGTGTCGGCGGCGGGGTGTTGGGTTTCGGTAATCGGCGCCGACCGGACCGTTAATCGCCTTGATGGAGGTGCACACTTCCGGCGCGTGGCCGTCGCCGCCCTGCCCGTCCGTGACGCCCTGGTTCCGCCGCCAGGGCAAACTGTCGTCGGCTTCGAGGACCGCCATCGCCGTGGTTACCGCCATCGCCGTGGTTACCGCCATCGCCGTGGTCACGACCACCACACCGTTGGCGCCGCCATCCCTTCCCCAGAGCCTTTGCGCCCCGCGCCTTTAATTAACGCACCCACCTTCCCTGAGCGACGCGTCCCTCCCTGCCTGCCTTCGCCCTTCGTGGACCCCTCTTCCCCCTTCTTCCATTGTGCGCTGCAGTGGCGTGGGCGCAGCGCCGCCGCCAGGACGCCAGTCTATTTGGATGGCAGACGGTGGCTCACCGCAGGAAATAAAAGGTTCCGTTCGAACCTCGGGGCGGGTAGCGGCCGTCGCGGCCTTAGTGGCGGCGGGGGTGACGTCGACGGCGACCCGGTGGGACTCGGCGTGAGAAATGACGGCGCCGTGCGGTATCACGTCGTTGTACCTGTCCGAAGCCATGGAGGCCATGGAGGCCAACGGGGGGCATGGAGGGGCGGGGAATCAATCGCGATCCATCCACGTCCGACAGCCCGGTCGGTCCGGGTCGGTCGGCAGGCCTGAGGGACGGCCTGAGGGACGGCGCCGGCCGCTCCAAGGAGTGCACCACGCTCCACCGCACGCAACAAGACCTGGAAGCCCTGCACAGGCGGACTCTGCAGACCGATTCCGAGAGTCGTTTCCGTCGCTCTGTCTCTGTCGCACTTGTACCTGGCGACCCATGAGAGCGAGAGAGACAGAGCGACGAAAACGACTCTCGGAGTCAGTCTGCTGGCGCAGCCGGGCGCATCGCATCCCGTGACTGCGCCTTGGCCGCGCCGCTACCCCACTTGGGGGATGAAGCGTTACGTCTGGAGGCCGATTCAATAGGAATGGAGAGAGGGGGGCGCTCTGTGTGTGTGTGTGTGTGTCTGTGTGAGTGTTAGTGTATTGTCTACAAGTCTAGGCGATAACTTTGACGAGGGAGTAGGGGGACTGGGACGGCATTGTAATTCCGGTCTAGGAGTGGCGATCAGCCCCGGAGTCGAACGCGTCGTCCCGCTACACTGTGGGGGAGCCGAAAGGCGCGGGGTGTGTTTGGGAGGGGAGCAGGGGCTCGCGGAGGGAGGAGGAGGAGGAGGCCAGCGAGAGTGTGTCGTCGGCGCGCGCCGGTCGTTTTGGAAATGGTGCAGACAACACAACGCCGCGACGGCCACGACGCGCACGCCATTCTGTGCAGCTCAGTCTAGGCTAGACTAGGCTAGGCCAGGCCAGGCCAGACCACATGGCGCAGCGGGGGACACTCTCATCTGATTACATGGTGTCGACACGGCGCACACACTGTGAGAGGGAGAGAGACAACACACGCGCTGCAACGCTGAGCAGGCTAACCTTGTTTTGTTCGGCCTGAGTGGTCAAGCGCACAAGCCACACTGTACGGCCACGACGCCGAACGTCACAGAAGCGTGTCATCTGCAGACGACGGCTCTCGACCTCGACGAAGCAAGGTCGCAGGTTCGACACCCAGTTGAAAGTATATTTTTACCCCCATCTGTATTTACTTTCCGTTCTCGAAAGTAAAATAAATACAGGGCTGGCGGTTTACGGGCGGCCCCTGCCACGTAATTGGCGGTGTCCACAGGCTCGGACTGGCCAGGGCAGACAGGCAGAAAAATCTGCTGGGGCCTTCGGATTTGTGACCAGTAACGTCACAAAGTTGGTCAAAAAGTGATTAAATCTCCGAAAGTAGCCGTTTTTGCTGAATTTGAGCGGCCACTGTGTCCAATCTAGTTGCCGTAAAAGGCCTCCCTCGACGTCCAAGTATTCTTAAGACCCTACTCTTTCATGCTCTGTATCGGGAAGACGTTGACCACAACGATTTTGCCTTTGACCGCAACGATTTTGGGACCAAAGTTGGTCCAAAAGTGGTCGAATCTCGGAAATTTGCTGATTTTGCTGACTTTGGGCGGCCACTGTGTCCAATCTAGTTGCCGTAAAAGGCCTCCCTCGACGTCCTAGTATTCTCAAGACCCTACCCTTTCATGCCCTGTATCGGGAAGACGTTGACCACAACGATTTTGCCTTTGACCGCAACGATTTTGGGACCAAAGGTGGTCAAAAAGTGGTCGAATCTCGGAAATTTGCTGATTTTGCTGACTTTGGGCGGCCACTGTGTCCAATCTAGTTGCCGTAAAAGGCCTCCCTCGACTCCCTAGAATTCTCAACACCCTACTCTTTCATGTCCTGTACGGGAAGGCTATTGACCGCAACTAGTTTGGGAGCGGTAGCCTCACAAAGTTGGTCATGAAGGGTAAAAACAATGATGATCGGGGGCCTTTTGTGGTGTTATCTGCCGGGGCCTTTTGGGGGCCAGTCCGAGCCTGGGTGTCCATCATGGCGGGGGGGTGGGGCGCTAACAACTTTCATACGGTTCCAAAAGGAGGGGCGGCGGGGCTTCTTGTTGTCCGGTGCGCCTCCCTTGCCGTCCCCGGGGTCCGGGCCTGGGGCGGGGGGCGGGGGGGGGGGGGGGGGAGGGGAGGGAGGGAGAGGGGGAGGGTCGGGAAGGGAAGGGAAGGCCTAAGACGGATGTCGTTCGCTCGGGCAGAGCAAGCAAACGGAGCACCAAGGAACGGGCGGCTGGCGCTGCCGGCGCTATGGTGGCGCTTTGGTGGCGCTGGCACCCCACGGGGTGATGCGTCTGGGCACCTAGTGGGACACGACCTAGTGCGGCACGCCTGACAGTCGGACACCGCCTAGTGGGCCACCTCGTGGGCCACCACCTGTCCGCCCTGCCAGGCATCTTTTGCGGGACCAGCGGCCCCATCCTCGGCGTCCTTGATGGTCCTGGGGGAAAGTTGCTCCCGGGGAGCGTGGGAGGGGCTGAGGGGAAGGGGGAGGGGGAGGGGGAAAGGGCCCGTGGGGGGAGCTATCCAAAAGTGGGTTGCAGGAAAATAAACGAGGGCGAGGACTTGACGTCGCTGGCGTGACACGGCAGTCCGTGTTGCCTCCATCGTCTTCCCCTTCCACCGAGGCGCGACCAGCGCCACCGACGCGGCATCAGGAACAGAGGGAGCTTCGCCTGCTCCCCGAGGACGACGCCGCCGCGCCGCATACCTCTCTATCATTTTCTTTCTGTTCCCCGGCGACTCGATTAGCGCGGCGATCGTCTCGGGGGCGCCCTCCGTCCTGCGAGCGTCCTCGAGGCCGTCGCCGTCGAGGCGTGTCGGGACGGCGTGGCCCTCGGGCGGCGCAGCGGCGGCGCGGTGCGGTTGCCAACGGCAACGCGCATGTTTATGCCGGCAGGATGCAGTGTGCGCAGTATGCACGCCGCGACGCGCCGCCCAGTGTACTTTACAGCGCCCCACGAGGCAAACTAACTTTCTTAGCATGCCGTATACCCCGACAGAGAGAGAGAGAAGGACAATAACCCCAAATCTCGGACCGGACCCGAGAGCCCAGCGGAGGCGAGCGGAGCCGAGGGCCCGCCCGTAAAGCCTGTCGGTGGCCAGGGCAGGGTCGGGGCGGACGGGATGGGAGTCCACGGCCACTCGCGTCTGCGCGTTCGGCCGTCAGAGAAGGCAAGGCTGTCCGGGACGTCGGGGATGTCACGCCGGTGCGACGCGAGCGCCTGCCAGGTCGGGGGTAGGCAACCCGGCCGGCGGGCGCGCTCGGCGGCACGGCCTACCCCGAGGTCTGCAGGCGGCCCGCCCGCCCCGCCCGCCACGCCCGGCCCGGCGACGAAGACGTCGAGAAGTTGGCATCATCCCCGTGCTCATGTAGTGCTCGGACGGGACGGGACGGGCCGGGTCGGCGGTAAAGTCGCTGACGTAGAGGTGCGGACTAGCTGGGCGATGAACCCTCCGCGCGGCCAGGGCAGCGGCCAGGGCAGGGTTGGGCCGAGGGAGACCGGCGCCGACGTCTCTCTCTCTCTCTCTCTCTCTCTCTCTCTCTCGAAGGCAGCCGTGCCCGGGGCGGACAGGGCCCTTCCCTCCGGGCTGTAAATAAGCTCGCCACACATATTTCGCGGCGGCGTGGTGGGGCGTGGTGGGGTGTGGCGGGGCGGCACGGGCGGGGCGTGGTGTTACGCCGCGAGGCCCATGACGCCGGGCCCTACCCTCGTACTCATCCCGAGTCCCCGGGGGGCACCCGGTCGGTACCGCACGTTCTCTCTCTCTCTCTCTCTCTCTCTTCCCCCTCACCACGTTCTCGCTCGCTCCCGCCGCCTTGGTGCCGACTTCATTCATTAGCAAGTTTCGCCACCCAGCCGCCGGTAATCGGGGAGTGTTTTCTGGATTTGGCGGCCGCCTCGCCGGGCGCTCCGGGCCCTCCAGTCAATGTTGGCGGTGGCTGATGGGTGCAAAGGCCAACAGTGGCGGTGTTTGCCTATCTGCGCCCTCCCTGGCGGCAGCGCGGCGGCAGCGCGCCAGCCACGCGAAGCTCAAGGGGTCCCGGGCGCGGAAATGGACATCGAACGTGGCTCACATCGAACACATCGGGGTACACTGGCAAAACGGAAGCGTTCTCGTGCAGGCCTTGCTTGCGATTTGCACGCCTGGCGCTCTTCTTGAAGTGTACTGAGCACATTCTCTCAAGCATTCGGGTAGGAAGGATAGCGGTGCTTGAGCCTCCGTGCCCTTCAAGAAGAGCCTAGGTACACGATGCCCGTACGACAGCTCCAGTTCCATCAGTGTACCAGTAGACCAACCGAGGAATCCGTTCGGTACCACCGTGCGTTCGATTCGAAACCTACTTCAGAGAGCCGAACACGTGTTGGAAGGCACGTCCGCTTAGACATGCCTCACAGCCGGGCGGGATGGTCGGTGCGGTAGGCCGCCGTGTTGGCTGAGTCGGCTGCCTGCGGACTCATTCCGAGAGTCTGTCTCTCTCGCACTCACGGGGCGTCCCGTGCAGGTGCGAGCGAGACAGAGCGTCGGTCTGCTTGGCCGGGGTGTGGGGAAAGACGTCGTCAGCCCGGCCGGCCGGCCGGTCGCGGACTGTTTGGCGTGGCTCCTCGTTGGTAAACACTGGCGGCCGAGTGAGAGGAGCCATTCCATTTTAAGGGGAAATAACCGATGCGGCCCCCCCCCCCCGGAAAGCAAACAGCGACAATGTAGGGAATTAATTTGGAAAAACACGGAACGACCTTGCCGATGTAGCGCCGCGCTTGACGGGGGCAGCCAGCCACAGTGGGCCAGAAGACCGTGGAGGCGGCCAAACTCTAGACGCGATTTGAGCTCCAGAGTCGCTAAACAGGACTCGAACGGAACGTGTGACCCCGCCAATCGATTCCTCGTTCGGAGAGCAATCTATTGGTGGGGTCACACGTTCGGTTCGAGTCCCATCTAGCCACTCTGGAGCTCAAAACGCGTCCGGGCTTTTGACCGCCTCCACCGGTCTTCTGGCCCACTGTGCGGCAGGCAGGCAGCAGCCTCAGCAAGTTTAGACGTCTTGCGATAAACGAGCGGCCCTATAAAGTCAATGAATAGTTCCTAATTAAGGCCATAAAAAACGCGCCGGCCTTTTTGTGCGGCGTTTGTTTTGATAGGCAACTTGCTGGCGGAGGGGGGTCTGCCGCGCAAGGTCCCCTTCGGCGAGTATTTCGGGGTACCGCGGTGAAAGAAAACAGAAAATGGGAGGAAAAAGCGTGGCAGCGCGGCGCGGCCGGCGCGTCGAAAAGGCATCAATCGACGCGTGGCGCGTGGCGAGCGCAGCCTTGGCGCCCCGGCACCCACGGCTTTCGCAATCACAAGCCCAAAGTTAAAGCGAAAGAAGGGAAACCGTAACAAAAAGGAAAAGTTTTCAAAATGTGTTTCTTAAAGCCGCCGGGCCGCCGCGGCGCCCCAGGCTATTCGCGCCTGCCATGCCATTGTATGTGTATGTGTCTGCGGATAAAGGAAGACAGCCACCCTCTCTCAGAGGCTGGGGGGGGGGGGGCGTCTTGGCGTCAGATGTAAACACTTGCACATCTACACGCCATTAATTCGAGCTGGGTGGGCGGCCTTCTGGGACCGAGTAATCGATCTACCAGCCTCTGGGGCCCCGGGGCTCAAGGCGCCGCCCGCCACTGCGGCTCGGCTCGGCGCGGCCCCCCCGGGGTGCGAAGGGCTCAAGGTGCCCGAACTGGAGAATCCACCCCGGACACGACGAGGCCTTTTAAAACAACAAGGATGCCGCCGCTGCCAGTACAGCAACAAGGACAACAACTTTTTTTCAGACTAACAAATTTTAATGTTTTAATTGTTTACGCATATATGCGAAAAATAATGTCGTGTTTTTCTTCTGCACTGGGGGCCGGCGAAAACAACGCAGCATCGGCCCGGCGCCTGTACAGTGGCGGTGCCCGCCGTTCTGCGTCACACGAGACTCGGTCGTTGACACAGCGGCGCGTATTTTAAACAGAGTGTTGTTCAATCTCCGCCTGGCGCCTCGCACAATAACAATCGCAGTGACACGCGTCGCAAGCTTTCGGCACGTCAAACCCTGCTTGAATGGCTACACACACTACAAAATCTAAAGAAAATCAACGAGAGGAGGAAGAATTTTCGTTTGAATTTTTGGCCCGTCCCGTTTATTTTTTTTTTCCTAAATACCTTTGGGTGGATCTGGTTCCGTTACGAATTGTAAAACAACTGACATACTTTTTCCTCTCTTTTTTTTCGTGAAAATGTAATAAAATTGATGTGACTTTTATTGCGTGTCAAGGCTAGTTTCATCAAGCTGACATGTCGAAATAATAAGTCATAAATTGTGTCGCGTCATGTGACAAAAATATTTTACGCAGCGAGGGGCACCCTTCGCCTGTCCCTTCCGCCACGCAAGGCTTGGGCTGCCGAGCGGTCCCGAAAGCCGCTACGTCGCGCCGTCTCTCTCGCACCCCTGCGGGACGCGCCGTGAGTGCGACAGAGAGAGTAGAGTCGGAATGAGTTTGCAAGGCCGCGTGTTCGTCCGCGCGCCTGGCGAGCAGGAAGCAGCCAGCACACAGTGGGCCAGAATGCCGACCGGTGAAGCCGGCCGAAATTCTGGGCGCGTTTTGAGCTCCAGAGTCACTAGATGTGACTCGAAGCGAACGTATGACCCCACCAATGGGTTGCTCTCCGAACGAGGAATCCATTGGTGGGGTCACACGTTCGGTTCGAGTCCTGTTCAGCGACTCTGGAGCTCAAAACGCGTCTAGAGTTTTGGCCGGCGGCGGCGGTCTTCTGGCCCAGCGTGCGGGGGTGGGGGCGCACTTCGGCGTGCACCTATAAGTTTGTCTTAGCGTCTCAAGACTCCCCTGAATCATCATCATTCCCTCTTACAGCGTCGCTGCAGTCGCTGGCGTTCGCTGCTGCTGCGCGTTGGACGCCGCCGGCCTGGAAACTTATCCCACCGCATCGCAGCCGATCTGCACGCTGATTCCGAGAGTCTTCGCTCTGTCTCTCTCGCACTCACGGGGCGTGCCGTACGGGTGGGACAGAGAGAGAGCGACGAAAACGACCCTCGGAATCAGTGTGCTGGAGACGGAACCCCGGCGCGGCCAAGCCGCAGAGATGCAGCGCCAGCCAGCCCAGCCACGCGCACCGCTGCGCAGCCCGTAACTGCAACTTTCTTTTCCCGGTCTTCCCTCCCCTACTTTAGAGACCGACAGTCGTTGTTGGCCCGGGGGCCGAGCCCGGGCCGCCACCGATAGGAGACAATAATAAAGTGTTGAGCACGCGAGGGGCACCAACAAGGCGATTAAGCTGCATCGCAAGGGGAGGGGGGGGGCTAACTGAACTGCCTGGGAAACAGCGACGTCATCAGGAAGAGAGAAACGTCGTGGAAACAAAAAGCACCCCGAAGAGGAGGAGAGGGGCGTCGCGTCGCGGCCAGTGCGCCGTTTTGCAATTCGGGGGACGCTGTGCCTTTTTTCCTGTCCTTTTTCCCCCCTTCCCTTTCAGACACTTTCAAAGGAGCACGGCCTTGCGAACGAGAGCACTATTGCCCTGCAGTGGCGGCGGCCCGGGAGGCACACCGGTCTTCTTATTGGACTTCGTTTCGCGTCTTTGTCCGCGTCGCGTCGCGCAGCCGGCCACTACACTATTAACCAAATGCACGTGACCTCGCCGCCGGGCAGCCAGGCAGGCAGGCAGGCACGCACCGTGTCGCATCTCGTTAAGTGCCGCGGTGTCGGCGTCGCGTCGGAGACAAAGCGTCTTCTCGGCAGATGGCGCGCCCGGCCCGCCGCGGCGGCCCCGCCGACCGCCACCGCCAGCACCATCTGCAGGCCGACGGGCTGACCGGGTCGCAGCCTGGCTGACTGACTGCCGCCAGGCTGCCGGCAAACCGACAGTCGTTATCGTCGCTCCGTCTCTCTCGCACCTGGACGGGACGCCCCATGAGTGCGAGAGAGACAGAGCGACTCTCAGTCTGCGGACGCCCTGGATTCTGATTGGAGTATCACTCCCGCTGCCTGGCGAGCGGCGTCCCGACGTCCCACGCCGCCGCGCGGTGCGGTCGTCAGCGAGGGACTTTCCGGAGGCGTGCTTTTTCGCGCCGGCTGGTCGCGAGCCGCATCCTGTCGATACTATCGAGTGCGTATCTGTTGGAGGCCGTACATCATCGTGTGTGTGTGTGTGTGGCTCGCGTGCCGGAGGGGCGCACACAAGCTGCTGGCATTTCGATTAGTCACGGCCCGTCGGGAAAAGAGCATCTGTATTGATTTTCAATCAACCGTCGTGGCGGCAGGCCGGCAGGGCGGACGGCAGGCGCGCCGGAAGCGTAATCGCTTCCCATGTCGACAAGACGAGTGCAAGCCTGCGCGACATCGTCTCCGGGCCCTCGAATAAAAACGGTCCCTTCTCATTTCAATTTTTTTGTTTCGAAAACACAGGGCAGAGGCAGCTTAAGCACGCCTTAAGCCTTGCCCTCGCAGAGGGACAGTGGACTCACCCTTGGCGTCCACGAAGTCCGCGACGCAGCTGCGCCAGCGCGCCCCGCGGCGACTCGCCCGCAAGTAACTGCACTAGAGTCAACGACCAATAATGGGCTCACTCACACAGGCGCACTGTTCGCACACACACACGCACGCGCGCAGACACGCGCACGCTCAAGTGCACCCGACGACGCGTGGCCGGGGCGCTGGGGCGCTGGGGCGCTGGGGCTGCAGGCTGGGCTGGGCGGGGCGCTGGCTCGTCGGCAACAGGTTGCTGGCCGTGCTGGCGGCCGAGCTGGCGGGGCGAGAGCGTCGCGACGCCGTCTGCTTGGACGCCGTGGCTGCCGCGTCGGCTCTGGTGGGGCTCGGTCCGCTCGCGTCCGCGCCTGAGTCGCGACTGGAGTGAGCCCCTGCGGGGGCCCAGCGGGGCGGTGCCGGCGGGGCGGTGGCGGTGCTGGCGGCCCGCTCGGGCGGCACGATCGCGCGCGGCGCAGCGCGGCGCTCTCCTTGAGCTTGGAGCTGCCGGCGCTGCCGCGGGATTACACCCCGAGACAGGCAGCCTGCCCGCGGACAAGCCGACGGCAAGCCGAGCGTGGTGTATGCGAGGAGTGCTTCGGGAGATTTGCCAGATTACGGCCGCTTCCTTCCAGTGGCGCGACGTCTCCGAGACCCCTTCCGGCCTCGACGAATGTGTCGGGCAATCAAGGTGGAGTCACGGCAGTCACTGACAGTCGTTTTCGTCGCTCCGACACTCTTTCGCACTCACGGGCCAGAGAGCGACACAGCGGAATCAGTGTGCTGGGAATCTCTACTCCTGCTGCAGCAATGCGTGGCGACTGGATGAAACTAAAACCCCGCCGCACTTTGCGAACTTTGGCGCGCAGAGCCGCCGCATCCGGGCGGCTGGGGGCAGCAGTGGCGCCACTGACGGCAGCGCGGCAGTGAGGGAGGGTGCCGGGTAAATTAAGCTGTCTCGACAGGGCGAGCCGGCGAGCCAGAGCCGGGCGGGCGCTACACTGGTTGCCACGACACCTGCCCTGCCGTGGCAGTGGCGTGGCAGTGACGCGCCACCCTGGAGCCTCCCCGCCGACGCCCCCCTGTGCTCGCGCTCCTCCGCACCTGTCGGTCGACTGTCGGCACGGGAACGCAATATCGTACGGACGACCAGGCCAGTAGACTGATTCCGAGAGCAGCGCTCTGTCTCTCTCGCATCCATACGGCCCCCAAGAGTGCGAGAGAGAAATGGGGACAGCACGCCGCGGCCCGCTCTGCGGACTCATTCCGAACAGGGCGTCGCTGTCCCTCTCACACCGCCCTACGAGTCACCGCTGGAGTGCGAGAGAGAGGGGGGGGCAGTTCGGCATCAGCCTGCAGCAGCACTGCTGTATTCGAGCCGCTGATGGTTGGGGTTGGAGGCTGGTGGCGCTGCGCCTGACTTGCATGGAGTATAACGAAACAAGGTCCACTGGCACAAAGCAATAAACATTTAGCCATGCGCCGCACCGCGCCGCTGGCCTTGGTCATGCCCTTCTCCAACGCCACCAGCATTACCACCGCCGCTGCCGCCACCACCACCACCAGCTACACACAATGACAGCCTCCTCAATGCGCGGCGCGCCCCTCTCCGCTCCGAAGAGGGAGAAGAAGAGAGTGCTCTGAAAGTTAGCCGCCGCGTCGGTCGGCGCGTACAGAAATACAGGTTTACTTGCGGTGAACTTTCCCCCGCCGGTTCGTTTAGCTTCGCCACTCCAGCGCCGGGACGGCCGGGGCGGCCGGGGCGTTGCCTCCAAGCGGGGTCACGGCGCGGCTCGAGTCTATCACGCGGTCATCCACGTATTACGTAAACGTAGAATTTGGTTAAAGCGGTAACAAAAGACTGAGATCTGTGATTTTTGGCAGCTTTTGTGCGACCACTGCAGCCCCGCCAGCCCATAGCCAGTCCCGCCACTGTGATAAAGCACGATCGCGGGGGTGGCGTGCAATGGCTCGGAAAGCGAGGATGACTTTGAAAATTGCGTGCCAATTTGATTCGTATGTGAGCCCCCTCCGCCCGCTCCGAGGCCGCTCCCCGAGAGTCCCGGGCCGCGTTCCCGAAGGCTGACTGTGCACCCGCGCGCGGCATGCCGGGGCGTTCGGACGACGGACCGCCTCCCGATCGGATTCGGACGGTTCGGACTCCGACCGGAATGGCACACCCAAGTGATTCCGAGTGGGGTACGGCGGCTGGCAGTACCGATCGAATGCCTGTGCGGCAGCGCCAACGCAAACCATTCAGGCAATTCGCAGCCAGATTCAAGGAAGGGGCGTGCCAGCCAAGGAGGCACGCCGAGGTCACCAACGCGTCCTCGTCGTCGGCGTCCTCGACGTCACTTCCTCCTCCACTGCGAGGACGCCGAGCTTGAGCGGAGTTGAAACGACGGCGGCTCTTGCCCCGAGCACCACCTACTCTCCGAGCGCCCCCTGGCACGCGCGGCTGTTTGTCGGCTGGGCTGTTTATAGACGCGGTTACAGTGGTGCTGCGCCCCGCCCCGCCCCGCCCCGCCGGCAATACATCGGTACAGCGCTGCGGTGGCCTGCAGGTGGCGGAGACACTGGCCGCCGTGTTTATCAGTCATCACACCAACGTAAACACACACACACACACACACACACGCGCGCGCGCGCGCGCAACCCTCCGGGCAATAAGGCTCGGCGGGTCATTAACAGCCCGTTAACTTTATGTCAGAAGCACCATAACGAGTTCGTTGCCGCTGCCGATTTTCCCGTTTTCAAACAAACTTTTTCGGCCTTCCCTGCGTATGCCGCGGACGCGGGAGGCCGGTAGTATTCGTAATAGAGATGCAGGCCCGCGTCTTGCGCCACACCCGTGTCGCACAGGGGGCCAGAAGCGCGGCAAAAATTCTAGACGCGTTTTGAGCTTCAGAGTCGCTAAACAGGACTCGTGTGACCCCACCAATGGATTGCTCTTCGAAAGAGGAATTTATTGGTGGGTCCACACGTTCGATTCGAATCTTGTTTAGCGGCTCTGGATCTGAAAACGCGTCCAGACTTTTGGTTGCCCCCACCAGTCTTCTGGCCCACTGTGCGTCGTTGTCGTCGGCGTCTTCTGGCCGGGGCAGGGCGGAAAGGGCGCGGTACGTCGTTAGTGCTCATCAAGGCCCGCCGGAATCGACCGCTGTTCTGCGCGACCCTCCCTGCCGCGACCTGCCGCGCCTAACAGTACGTACATTACGAGATTGCTTGCCGCACCGACTTCCTTCGGCGGGGGCGCGCAGTATGCATCAGGCAGAGAAGTCTCCCGCTACTTTTTTCCTCGCGCTGTGCTAGGCCTACTTGGCGTCAACGAAAAGTTCGCCTACAGCACGACGACGCCCACACGCGCACACACGGTAAAAAAACGTTCCTACTTTTCCCTGGAAATTGCCCGTGTCTTTACCTTAGGCTTCCGCGGAAAAGCAGGAACCGTTTTTACCGCGCACGCTGACGCACGCGTAGCGCGTCGCATCCTCTGGCCGAAACGGTGCTCAATAGTGCATCCCCGTTCCACACAGATGCACGTTGGAGAGCCACGCGCCGCGCTCTCTTTCACGCACACGCGCGCCGCGCTACTTTTCCGCCAGCGAGGCCTCGCCGTTCCCGCGCGGGGTACGTCCCTTGGAAGTCCCCCTCCAGTCCCCATACATCACCTGATCTCCCCGTGCGCCATACTCTTTTTGCTCGTTTTTTTCATTTCCTGTTTCTTTTTTGGGGATTTAGGCGCGTCATCTCCGCCGCGCGCGGCAAGAGGGAGAGAGACAGTGTGTGTTCATGTGCGAGTGAGACAGAGAGAGAGAGCGGGGGAGAGGGAGGGGGGGGGGCTTGGCTGTAGAAAGTGACAGGGAGAAGGGAGGGGGCCGGAGGGGGCAGTGTGTGCGCCGACTCAGCAAGCAGCGGGGAGGGCAGGCGGCAGCGGGCGGCAGGGAACAGGGTGACACTTCCGCAAATTAAATTGCAATCTCTTCCCGCACTACTCGGCCGCATCTCTCATCCTTCTGCTACTTCCCGTCACGGCAGCGGCACAAAAAGGCAGGGGATTTCTCTGCGAAAGAGGAATCCATTGGTGGGGTCACTACGCGTGCCCGGCCTAGCGCAGCAGCAGCCTAATGTTTGCCGGCACTTTAACCAGGCTAATTTATTGGCTTGGACATTGTGCTCGCAGTGGCGCAGCGTTCGACGAGTGCACAATGGAACAGAAGCGATGGACTGGTGGCACCACACTACACTGACAAGGCCAGCGGGTAATGTGGGCAGTGCTTTGGCCACCCCAACATCGACGATAACATGACTGCCTTCCAAGCGCAACCACAACAAACCGTCCCCCTCTCCGCCACTGTCAACAAGAGCAAGACGGAAGCACTGTCTCGTCATCCCCCTTCATTATGCCGGGGCACTTTTCGGCATTGAGAGGGCGTCGCCAGGCGTCGCCGCAGTGCAGCCAACCCTTGCCATCTTTCGGCTCTCGCTGTGTTTTTCCCCGTTTTTGTCTTTTGGGTTGCGCGGCATTTGTGTTGGTTTGCAGTCGCTGCATTTTAATATCCCCGCCGCTGGTGACACTGGTCTCCCAATCAGAGCGTTTGCGAGGTGGAGGGGGGAGCACACCACCGTGGCATAGCAGTCCCATCTCCAAAAATGCCCTCGCTTTCCAGATCGCCCCGGATTGGGTCCAGCACACTGATGCCCAGAGCCGCTCCCGTCGCTCTCGCGCTCACGGGGCGTCCCGTACAGGTGCGAGAGAAACAGAGCGACGAAAACGATTCTCGGAATGAGTCTGCAGAGTGCGCGTGGCGGTATGCGCCGGCCATCACAAACGAACCAACAGTTTGGGAAAGCATTGGCGGGCCTCACCGCGACGCAACGCGACGCGACGGCAGGTAATGGGACTAATTACGAGACTGGAGGAATGAATAGACGACTGCTTCCCCGCCTTTGTCTTCGCCCGCCCGCCGTTCGAAAGTACGAGACAAAGGACACGCTGGTGTCGTCGCTCCAGACTTGATTCCACCTATTTTGTTTTTCTCGCTCTTTCTCTCTCTCTCTCTCCCTCTCTCTCTTAAAGTTACGTTGCAGCTGCACGGACGCACAAACAGCGCAGCGGCCGCCGGATTAACTACTCGCGTCGTTGTTGCACATTCTGGATTGGAGTCGAACAAGTTAGTGCCCTGCAGATTCACGTGTGTGGGTGTGTCCCCCCCGGCGGTGTGTGCGTGCGGGTGGGTGTGTGTGTGCGCGCTCGCGCGTGTGTTGTTCGATGGCCGGCCGCTTAATGTGCTCTCCGAAGCCCGTAAAACGACAATCTCTTTACAAGGGCGGACCGAGGGGAGCGGGGAGGGGGGGGGGCAAGGCCAGGACCGGGCCGGCTGACTTCGCCCGGCCAAGGTTTTGTAATTGCTCAACACCCGTGAAACAGCTTGGCCCTCTGCGACATGCTGTAATGATTATTTTTTTTCGATATGAGCACGGCATCAGCAGCGGCAGCAGCGCCCCGAAATGGGCTCAGCCCCCGGAAACTACCCCCCCCCCCCCCCCCCCCCTTCGACACGTACCCCCTTCGCAGCCCGTTCAACGTTCGGGTGCCCCGCTCCGTCGTCGGCCTGGTGCGGCTTATAAACTTGGTCCTCTCGCTCCGGTCATCGGAAAATATGGGTTCGGGCGAGGCTGGCTGGAGACGCGCGGGACGGCCTTCGAGGCGAGGCGCGCCGCCCTAGCCGAGGCCCTGGCCGAGGCCCTGGCCGAACCGCACGCTCCGCAGAGCACACCGACAACACACTGAGAAAAAAAGCCGAGTCCAGTGCGAACCGCTTATCGCAGCCCAAATTCTCCGAATGTCACCTATTCGGCTGTTTCCAGCCAAATCCCGATGATTTAGAGGCGCAATAGTGGGGTGACAGTGCTCGGCAGCAGGCACCACTTTCGGCGCACTTTTGGGGCACGCCGTCACCATGGCGACGCGGCCGGCACGCGACCACGCCGTGCACGCCGCCGAGCACGCCACGACGCTATTGGACAAGTTTGCCTGCCCGAGGGTGCGGGCGGGGGCGGGCCTCACCCAACTACTGTTGCGGCTTGGCATGCATCCACGCAGAGAGGCAGGCGCCAGGCCGGCCACCAATCTGATTCGTCGCTCTGTCTCTCTCGCACCTACACAGAACGCGCCATGAGCGCGAGAGAGGCAGAGCGACGACAACGACTCTCGGGATCAGTCTGCAGGCCTCGCAAAATATAACAAACCCGAGGGCATTTCCAGTTTCCAGGAAGTGGGACTGCACACAACGCCCCATTTTAACGACGTGTCCCATCCGACGATTGGCCTTCTCGGCCCGGGGGGGGGGGGGGGGAGAGAGACGAATGCGAGGCATAACTCCGCCGCGGTCAAGGGAGGGAGGGGAGGGGGAAAGGGGGCGAGGACACCTCCAGGCCGATCGGCGAGCGTTTGCGCAGGGATAATTTAACGTCAGGCACACCAGTGCAGCGCCATGGCGGCGCGCAGCCCGCCGCGTGCCAGGCCCGCACGTCTCCGACCCACTCCGTCATGCGCACCCCCTGCGCCCTTGGACCCCCTCCCTCCGAACGTGCCTCTCTTTCTGTCGCGCCTTAATGAAAATACATGAACGCGTCGCGTAAAACACCGCGTCACGCTCCGTCACGATGTCGTCACACTTTCTTCGCGCGCGATCGTCATCATGTCGTCACGATGTCGTCGCAGTTGCAGGGAAGTGGTCACAATGACGTCACGATGTCGTCAGAGCCTCATTGCGGCATGGTGATGACGTCCCGCACAGTGGGCCAGAAGACCGGTGGAGGCGGCCAAAACTTTAGACGCGTTTTGAGCTCCAGAGTCGCTAAACAGGACTCGAACCGAGCGTGTGACCCCACCGATGGCTTGCCCTCCGAACGAGGAATCCATTGGTGGGGTCACACGTTCTGTTCTAGTCCCATTTACAAACTCTGGAGCTCAAAACGCGTCCCGGGTTTTCGCCGGTTTGGCCGCCTGCACCGGTCCGGCCCACTGTGTCCCGGAGTGACCACGCTGCGGCTGTCTCTGCCCGTCTGGCCTCCCCGTCTCCAGGGCGCTCTCCGTCGCCCCCACTGGGCAATGAATGCCAATGCATGCAAAGCATGCAGCGTGAGATCCACGTCCGAATGAGCCTGGCGGCGCGGCGGCGCGGCAAAGTCCCCGTTTTTCACCCCTTTTGCGGCACCACAGAGGGGGCCGCAAAATCTTATATTTGTTTCAGTTGTTTCGGAGGGGAATAAAAAGAAACGGACCACATGTGCGACGGCGCAGATATAGTACGCTTTTTGCGGTACCACGCAGAACCAGTCGGAGGGCGTTGGAAGCCTGGTGCGGCCTGGTGCCATGTCGGAACCGCATTTTGATTTCCTCGCCCCTCCAACCAATTTTCTTACCCGCTGGTTTTCTAAATATTTTGTTTCCTGGCGACCTTGATCACTCCTTCCGGCTGTAGGTCCCTCAGGAACAATTACAGCGCGGATGAAGCGTTATTCGAGCGAAAGGGCTTTCAGTGAGCGCTCTCGTCGCTTCCCTTTCTCTTGAAAACAAAAATAAACTTTTTTTTATTTTTAATGAAAGAAGAGCACCCGCGTCAAAGGGTGTTTTTAGCGACGCCAAGAACGGAATGGACTGGCTTTGGGCGGCTGCTTCCTGCTGCCTCGATTTTGGGTGGTTTGCTCTCTCCACGGAGTGCTGCTCTGAAGACCTTCAAAAGTGCACGCTGGACAGGGTATCTATACACTGTTGTGGTTCAATGTTTCACACACTGCAAGAGCACTTACAAATGTAGGAGTGTCAATATCAAAACCATTATCAAAACGTACCGTATGTGCATCTACACTGTCAGTGCACCAACACTGTATCACAACAACACAATCATGTAGAATCATGTAGGCATGCGCGGCGCGGTTTCGTTACGATAAGTCGGTCAAAATTCCGACAAATCTATGAAAGTTGCAAAAGCCCCGGTGAAGGTCCCTCCAGTAATTAACAGGGGGCCCCTGCCTGTGTGCCCAGGGCGGCGCGGGGCGGCGCAGGGCCGAGGCAGATTGATTTCGTGGAGAGGACCGAAAAAACACAGGCCTCGGGGGATCTGTCGGGATTTCTCCAGCCCAGTCCCACGCAGTCTGCTGGTGGTCGCAATGGCTCGTCGTTCATGGAGCGCCACTAGCGCCTAGCGCCCCTCTGGAGGCCGAAAAGAGTTGCCCTCTCTGAAACAAATGGACGCGGCGCAAGTACTCACCACGCGCGGGGGCATGGCGGGGCGTGGCGGGGCGTGGCGCGGCGAGGCGTGGCGTGGGACAATTAAAGGGACAAATAATCTCGATGGGGCGAGGCGGGCGAGGCGGGCGCGGCGCTAACGCAGAGGGAAACGGGAGGGGGCGGGGGCACAACTGGATCACGGACTGGGACCTCCCGTCGTGAGTCGCAGCAGCATGAACCTCGCATCGCCATCGGCAGCGCATACTAGTCTTCAAAAAAAAAAAAAAAATAGGCACTCTCCTCGAAAAAAAAATCGTGCATCCAACACAAGGACTTGTGATTTTATTGTACTCTTCGTGCCCGGCTTTTCATTGGGGTAAGTCTGTTCCCTGCGGGCACACTTTGCACTGCACTCTGCCGTGCGGCGGCCAGCCAGCCAGCCAGCCAGCCAGACAGCCACGCTCCCATTACGTGGCCAACTTTGCCTAGCCGTTGATTTGATGTGACGTACGCGGCGCCCCGCCGCGGCACCACACAGCGAGACACGCAGTCATAATTGGAGCCAACTTCGTGAAACGCTTTCGCCCCTTGCTTCGCCCCTTGCTTCGCCCCGCCCCCGCCGTCCCGGCCAAGCGGAAGAGATTCGATTCGTCGAGTGGAGAGGAGTGGCGGCGCCAAACCGCTCCGGTGGACGTCGGCTTTGACATCGCGCCAACGACGGCCAATGAGGAGGAGTGCGCCGTCCGGGAAACCAGCAGTCTCATTCCGAGAGTCGTTTTCCTCGCTTTGTCTCTCTCGCACCTCTAGGGCACGCCCCATGAGTGCGAGAGAGACAGGGCGACGAAAACGACTCTCGTCCGATGTCGCCACCGCTCTCAAGGCCAGGCTGAACCCGGTGGAGCCACGCGCTCGCTTTGCCTGCTGCCGTGCCACGGAGCGCGCGGCCGCAGCTCCGCGTACGGTTTGGGATTTCCGACCGATTACTGTTCTCACATCCTCGTCGCGCCGCGTCGCCACACAAGGCGGATTAGCTTTGCGAGGAGCGCGGTTCCCTGCCGGGCGATTCAGAGGGTCGTTTCGTCGCGCTGTCTCTGTCGCACTCGTGGCGCTCTCCGTGAGGGTGCGAGAAGCCGCTTCCCTCGGCTGTGTCTTGGCGCGCGTTCGAGGCAGGGATGGTGGGATGCGACGGTGGAGCGCGCACGCCGCACGGCCCGCTGACCTGCCCTAGGGCTGCCCGCCCCGGCCTGTGCTGGAGCGCTGGAGGCTGGAGACCGCCTGCGAGGTAGGCAACACAGTAATGCACTCGTGTCCCCGTGCGGCCTGCCTCCGCGGCGGCCGGGCCGTGCCGTGCTGTGGACTGACTCCAGTCGGTTTCGTCGCTCTGTCTCTCTTGCACCTGTGCGGTACGCCGCATGAGTGCGAGAGAGACAGAGCGACGAAACCCGGGCCTGCCGGGCCGGGTCCGGGGTAGAGTTACACAGCGATGGCCCTTGGGGACGCGGTGCGCGGTGCGGTGGGGGGCCTCGGAGCGCGCAGAGCACACGGCGCATGCTGAGCCAACCCCTGTAGGTACGCAGGATCCCCGCGCGCCTGTGCCGGGCTATGCCGCTGTTCGGCGGCCTGTATCCACACCGCGTGGCAAACTCCGCGAAACAGGACGAGAAAGCCGGTGGCAGCACGGCGTCCACGGCGTCGGAGAGTCAAATGGCCATCGCAGGTGCAGCACGCGGTGGTAAACACGAGCGGATAATTGGCACCAGAGAAAGGCTTCGACTCCATTTCGGCACCGCTTCGGCATTGCTTCGGCATCGCTTCGGCATCGCTTCGGGGTCACGATAACGGATTGCATGTGGGCGCGCGCGGCAGGCCAAGACTCCCCGTAATAGCGCTACATCCCACTCAATTACTTGCCCAAAGCTCTCCCTCCACGGTTACCACCACCACGGCCTCCACCACCGCCACTTCCACCCCGGCGCGCTAGGCGGCGGCGCGGGGGGTCTAATTTCATCCAATTCGAACCACTCGCTCACGTCTTCATTTGGGACGCAACCAGCCGCCATTGAGTGCCTCTTGGCCTCGCGGCTCGCCTCGCTGCTGCCCCCCCCCCCATACACACACACACGTCGTAAGGGGATGAGCTGGCAGTGGACTTCGAAAGGTAGGTGTGCACTGTACTTTTGCACTGTGTGTGAGACCAATAGAAGGCCCCCCCCCCTATCTTCCCAGCACCCCCTGCCCCCCCCCCTCTCTCTCTCTCTCACACACACACACAGCTCCGCAATCGGCCCACGATGTGCCGCGGCCACGCGATGTCCGCTCCACGCTGTTTAACAGAGGCTCCCCCGGCGTGCTTCCGAACGACGACGGTGCTCTCGTCGCGCTCTGTCTCCCTCGCACTGTCACGGCGTTACGCGTGGTGTGCGATGGAGACCGAAGCTAGCTTCCCGTTCGGAGGCAACCCGCCCCTTTAACAGCCCACCGGTTTGAGACGGGCCGCAGGTGGGGCCGAAACACGTGCAGGACGAACGCGGCGAACGCGGCGAACGCGCGGCTGCCGGGGAAAGGGCCACTAACTCCCGGCCAAAGTGCGTCGTCGACGTCGCTCGCACTTTCATCGGCTCCAACGCAGCGGCGGTCCCGTCGTGCGCCTGCTCCCCTTCCTCCTTTTTTTTCGGAGAATAAAACGGATTTAATGAATAAAAATGACACGGAGACAGATATGCAGATAAATCTGGCTGGCCGGGACGTGAGACAGTCCGACAACGCCGGATTACAGTCCAATGCCAGCCACGTGTGTGTGTCTGAGAGAGAGAGAGAGAGAGAGAGAGAGAGAGAGAGAGAGAGAGAGAGAGAAAGAGAGAGAGAGAGTTTTTTTAGTTTATACAGGATTTATTGGGGGGGGTTTTAGTTCACAATGCGGGCAAAAACGGGGAAGTGTGAAAATTTGTCACAAAAAAATCATGCTGTTTTGTTGTCTCTTGAGGTATCTTTGGTGCATGATGCAGTGTTTTACAATTTGTTAGTTTTTTTTTACTTTAAACATTTTTTTTAGAAAATAAAATGATTTGAAAAAAAGGAAGAGATTATAGGAGCATGATAGCATTTTAAAGGATACATAACTAGAGAGAGAGAGAGAGAAAGAGAGAGAAAGAGAGAAAAAGAGAGTGCGCAAAGCCGTCGCGCTTCCCCTGCCGCGACATCGTCGCGCTTCCCCTGCCGCGACGCCGTCGCGCTTCCCCTGCCGCGACACCGTCGCGCTTCCCCTGCCGCGACACCGTCGCGCTTCCCCTGCCGCGACATCGTCGCGCTTCCCCTGCCGCGAGCCGTCGCGCTTCCCTGCCGCGACACCGTCGCGCTTCCCTGCCGCGACACCGTCGCGCTTCCCCTGCGCGACACCGTCGCGCTTCCCTGCCGCGACACCGTCGCGCTTCCCCTGCCGCGAACCGTCGCGCTTCCCTGCCGCACGTCGCGCTTCCTGCCGCGACACCCTCGCGTTCCCCTGCCGCGACCCCTCGCGCTCCCTGGCGCGACATCGTCGCGCTCCTGCCCTGCCGCGACGCCGTCGCGTTCCTTGGCGCGACACCCTCGCGCTTCCCTGCCGCGACATCGTCGCGCTTCCCCTGCGCGACACCGTCGCGCTTCCCTGCGGACACGCGCGTCCTCCCACTCGTCGCGTTCCTGCCGCGACACGTCGCGCTTGGCGAAGCCGTCGCGCTTTCCCTGCCGGCGACCCCTGCGCTTCCCCGTGCTCTGGGGTTTGGGGGTTGATCTGTGTGTGGTTGTGTATTGGTATTATATGGGAGTGCGTTACCCGGCAGCGCCGGGCAAGAAGCGGCAACCGACAATGGGCCCGTCCGAAGTCAAGCCCCTGCCGACCGTGTGTACGAGGAGCGAAGCAGCGCGCAGCAACCGTCCTAACGAGCCCTACCTGAGAGGGCGCAGGGGGCAACACGTGCAGGTACGAACACGGCGAGCGGGAACGCGCGGCTGCCGAACGATAAACGCCTTCTATGCGGCGCAAAGTAGTCGTGACGTCGCGCGCACTCATCCGGCAACGGCAGGAAAAGTCGTACGATGGCGAATCACCTTCGAAATAAAACATTAATGAAAGAAATCGGACTTGCAGATTAAATGGCTGGCCGGGCGTACCGCATAGCGGATTTAATAATTGTGTCGACAAGAGAATAGGGTAACGATGAGAAGAGAAAGCACGAAAAAGGGGAAAAGCAGTTAAGGCAGCGCGCGTTTGCGCGAGGCATTTGCCGCAATGTCAATAAGGGACGTGACGGCTTTCGATCGCGTTATCTGGCGACACATGTGGGCGACGTCGTATCTCGCGAGTCGCCGTCCGATCCCGATGGATTCACGGGCTGCGCGACCCGTCGCGCTTCCCCTGCCGCGACATCGTCGCGCTTCCCCTGCCGCGACACCGTCGCGCTTCCCCTGCCGCGAAGCCGTCGCGCTTTCCCTGCCGCGACACCCTCGCGCTTTCCCTGCGTGCGTGCGTGTGTGTGTTTGTGAGTGTGTGTGAGTGCGGTGTGTGTGTGTGTGTGTGTGTATTTGAGTGAGTGGGAGTGCGTGGGCGTAGGGCACATTCGGGGCCAGCGACCGAGGCGGGGAAATCGAAGTGCGGTTCTACACTCGGCAATGCCGGCCCGTCCGAAGGCGAAGCCACCTGCCACCTGTGGGCTGTACACGACGGCAGCAGACGGGAGCAGACGGCAGCAGACCGATCTCAAACGGAGCTCTGTCTCTCTCGCACTCGTAGGGCACAGCGGCGGCAAAGTTGCACGAGTAACGGCAATTTTCAACTTTTGAGCCATTGAGCGGGAAAAGGGGGAGATAGCTCCGAAGCGATGAAACGCCTGTTGATGACGTCGAAAAGAGTAGTCTTTGTGGGCGTTCAGCGGCGCAGCCAGTAGCATCCCGGGGCGGATATCCAGGCAGAAAAGTTTTAGCGAGGGCGAATGCACCTCACAAAAAAAAAGTGAACAGAAACTCGTCGCTTCAGCAGATTCAAAAGGACGGCGAGACGGGCGTACACGCATATGAAGCCGGGAAAAAGTGCATCACAAAAGAGAATAAGGGGCCCTCAACTCGGGTCATGCATGCTTTTCAAACCGTCAGCAAAGTCACAAAAAAAGGGGGGAAAAAGGCAGTTTTACAGCGCAGGCGGCGCGTGGCGGCGAGGAGCCGCAAGCAATAATGGTGGACGTGACGGCATCGGACGGTTTTATTTCTCGGAAAGACACATGGGGCCGTCCGAGTCTGCGAGTCTGCCGTCACCGAGTACCCTGATTCACGGGGCGCGCTGCCCCCCTGCTGCCCCCGCCACTTGCAGGCTGCTTCGCGCCGTCTCCCTCGCTCTCCCGCGACGCGCCCTGTGCGTGGCCCTGTGCGTGCGAGGGAGACGGAGAGAACGCGGCTCTGCTCGGCCATGGCTCGGCCAAGGCTCTCTCCGGTCCGAGGGAATGCCAATGCCGAGGCCGGCCCATGTTGTTGTCACGCGTCGAGCAACAAAGCGACCAACAAAAAGCAAAAACAAAAAGAGGGAAACAATTCTGTTCCTCGATTGGGAACGCATCCACACACAATGGGAGCGGCGGTTTGTTTTGGCGCCTCCCAGGGACCCGTCGTGCCTCGCGTCGTGCCGACCGACAGCAGCGCGCTCTATCTCTCTCCAGCCTCCCTCTTTTAAATAATTTACAAAGATGAACTTTTTTTTCGAAGGCGGCTTTGCTTGGGCTTGGCCGGGCTTGGCTTGTAGTTCTGCGGACTGTCGATAGCGCAGATCGGCCGCCACCTTCACAAGGCCGTGCCACTGTGCGCAGCGACTGTACCGAGCCACGCGCACCGCACCGCCAAAGCCTCGGCTAGAGTTTCGTCCCACCAGTACATTACATGCCCGGGCACGAACTCTCGAAACAGCGAACGGCATCTTGATTAAAAATTCCCATCCTTCATCTCGCGTCTGTTGTTCGCCTCTGCAGGTTGATTCCGAACAGATTCTTGCGGTCGCGCTGTCTCTCTCGCACCCACGGGCGTCCCGGGGCGTCCCAGGGGTGCGAGAGAGACAGAGCGACGGCCGCCCTGTTGGGAGTCTCTCCGCGCGCCTCGCCGCTCGCGGCTCACCCCGAGCAGCACGCGTGGCGTGGCGGGGAGTGGCCGGCGTATTGTGGGCGATACCCCGCGCGCCAGCGCCTCCCCGCAGTCGCGGAGTATCGACGGCAGGCTGCCCCGCCCACGCTGACGACCTGAGACGCCGTGTTTAAAGGACAAAGTAACGACAACTACTTTTCAGTTCACAGCGCGGTCTTTATTGACAAGAGTGAGGAATAAGTACGGAGTGAGTTGCTAGGATGAGGTTGGGCCCGTGCGGCCACATAGGAAGGCGAAGTTTTCCACGGTGCACCAGTGCCGAAAGGGTTGCCAACCTCAGCCTGCCTACGAGACATCTGGGATTGTCCTCGAGAAGTTGGCGGGTAGATGGGCTTAGGTTGGCGACCCGTTCGATGCCTGTGGCAGCACTGGGTGGGCCGGGGGGTTGGTGGTGGTCAGGGCTGCGGGCTGGCTGCCTTGGCTGCCTTGGCGGCGAGTTCCTTCTCCTTCGCGCGGTCGCGCTTGCTGACGGCGGGGTTGCCCATCAGGTAGAAGCGCAGCGGCTTGTCCGCCCAGTCGCGGCCCGCCGAGTCGATGCCCACGCGCTTCGTCACCACGACCGCCGCGTCCTGGCCGTGGTCGCCGACGCGGTCCTGGTCGTCCTGGCGGTGCGCGCCGCCGCCCTGGCACACGCACAGGCCCGGCCAGCTGGTCAGGTCGCGCTTGTTGCAAGAGTCCTTGTCGATGTCGAAGGCGATGCACAGCTTGGACGGCCCGCTGCACAGCTCGTGCGGCTTGAGGCCCTTCGGCGGAGGCTTGTCCTTGGCGGCCTTCTTCTTCTTGGCGCCGCGCGCGCGCAGCTCCGCCATCGCGTCCACGCCCTCCAGGGGCTCCACCGCGCGCACCAGCACCGCGGCGCCGGCACCTGCAGCAAGGACCCGTCATTCCAGCAGACTGATTCCGAGAGTCGTTTGCGTCGCTCTGTCTCTCTCGCACTTCGAGGCAGAGCCACGAAACGACCCTTCGTAATCGGACTGAAGTACTGAAAGCGCCTGCGAATGGCGGGGTAGGCAACCCGAACGCACTCATGTCGCCTGCCCTCGAATTGCCTACCCGCCATTGACATTACCATTAAGGGCTCATTTTATTTATTTTGAAAGGGTTTAACTTACCTTGGCTTGATATATTGAAGCAATGGTACATGCCATAAGTGAAGTATACATAGGCTGTGCCAGGCTTCATAAACATTGGAGCATTTCGTTCTGTCATTTTACCCCGGTAGGAGTGTGATGCCTTATCTTCTCCACCAAGGTAGCACTCAGTTTCCACAATACGGCCTTTCAAAATTTGACCATTCTCTAATCGCCTGACTAGGACCTTTCCCAAGAGGGCCGTAGCTAGCTGTTCACATGGTACATCATAGAATGAATCTTTTAAACATTCCTGTCCAACGAATGAATCATCTCCGCAGGCTGCTGTGGCAGGCACAGTACTGCGGACGTCCTCTTGGGATTGGCCAATAGTCTTTTGGGAGGTTTCAACCCTGCTTTCAACTGGAGAATCTGTACCACAAGCAGCATCTTTCTTCGTTACTTTCTGTCGCTTATTGTCATCAACCGCACTATCACTAAAAGCACTAGGATTTCCAGAACAGAAATCAACATTTCTCCTTCTGAGAGATGACAGTTTGATCCTTGGGAAAGCAGGCATTGTGCTTGATCATGGACAATGTGATATCCTATTCCACTCCTGTAACCAGAAATTAAGGAAATTAATCTAACGTTTTGCCAAGTTATTGACAGCTTAGGTTACGGATCTAAGATGTCAGGAAAAGAAAGAGAGGGTATGAAAGTCCACCGGTTTCGAAAGTTTTATACTAACAGCGAACAATTTGATTCTGATTTTCACAAAAATCAGAGATGTCAAAATAACCAAACAAACTATCAACAAACACACGCGCGTCGTCTGCTGCCGGTCTCCTTTTACCAACTGCGAAAACAAAACAGATTTGAAAAACCAAACAAGTGAAAGCACACCAGGTTGATTAAAGTTAAGGATAAATATTCCACGCATGAAAAAGGTTTTATTTTACATAAGGGCTGAAAAATTTTAAGTTTTATGATCAAACAATTATTTTATTTAAGTGCAGGAGTCTGACCATTTTGGGACTGTGTAGCGGTCGGTTTCTCATACTCTAGACGTGTGTGTGTGTGTGTGTGCATGTGTGTGTGTGTGTGTATGTCGACGGCACGGCGTTTACTCGTGCACGTTCTCACTCATTAGTCAAGATTTGTTCCTTTTTCCCATTCTTGCTTTGTCACAATCAATCCCAATTTGACGTAAAACTTGTTTTGAACAACGATTTCCTATGGATCAGTTCCAGCTTTAAAGTGTGAAGCTTTGTTGTTTTAAAGTTGGTGCTTACTTACGTTCCTAACCTACTGTTTACCATGGCGAGTGAACAAGGGTCTGGCCAGGGCCAGGTTCAAATTAGATTTAGTACAAAACAGGAACAGTAAGTTGAATTATTTTGTGGTTCCCCTATTTACGTTGAATCAACATTTATCTGTTTATTTCTTATTGTGTCATGCGTTGGATCCAGTTGCACATTATTTACCATTCACCAGTTGCGTTAATGTAGTTTTAGTCTGTATTCTGAGTGAACCACGTCTTTTACTTGTGTCCTTTCTGTCATGTGAGATGAATCATGTAGTGTGGAGATATGAAATTCTTCAATTCTTCTTTCAGGTATGCCGTTCCAGACATACCGTTTGCCGTACCATCTGGAATTACTCCGGCGGAGCTTAACACACTACTTAACCAATTACTAAGTGGTAAGTATGCTTTTGATGATAAGCAATTTGTACACTTTACTTTCCTTAGACGATTTGTATCAAGGTACTGTAATTCTATATTCCTGCTTTCAGAAAACAGAACAGATATTTCTACACCTGTAGACTTTGACTTCATTGTGTGCAAAGAATTCTTGATTCAGCCTTTAAATGAGTTATTGGAGGAACGCAACATTTCTAGTGAGGAGGTGGTGGATGTCGAGTATGTCGAGCAACATCCTACCCCTGAGCCTATGGATTGCCTCATGCATGATGACTGGGTTTCAGCTGTTCAAGTTCGCAACGGCTGGTAATACTTATGTCCTTTCCATTATAATTATATTTTCTTTAATGTCTTAATACTTCATAAATACTCTCTGTTCATAGGATTCTTACAGGCTGCTATGATAACACACTTCATCTGTGGACAAAATCTGGGACCCATCACTTGACAATCCCTGGCCATTCAGGTCCTGTAAAAGCTGTGGCCTGGGTATCTTTAACTCCCACTGTAGGATCTTTTGTGAGGTAAATTGGCTTCTAAAGAAATGAATTTGACCTTGCTTATTTTCAAGAATGGAATTTGTAATCTTCTTCATTTTTTCTTTCCTAGTGTATCACATGATCAAACTGCAATGCTATGGAAATGGAATATTGAAGAAAATTCTGTTGACTGTATTCATGTATGCCGAGGTCATGAGCGGTCTCTTGAATGTGTATCTGTTAATCATAACTCAACACTCATGGCTACAGGAGGGTGGGATACCCTGTTAAAAATTTGGACAACATGTAAGTTAGATAAAATTATCAGAACACTCTCTTTGTTTTATTCATCTCTGCCAATTGCAACTGCCTGTCTGTATACTGATATATTTGTTATTTTTATTAGCCATGCGTGAAACAGTGGCAGTGCCTGCTCAGTCCACTGGTGATTCAGATGAATCTGATGCCAAGAGAGCTAAATTGGAATTAAAATCTCATATTAAGGTACACCTTTTAGAAAACAACCACTAGATGTCTAGAAACTAGTTCTAAAACTGAAGTTGTCTCTTGAATGTTCCCTCAATAAGATACTAAACAGAAAATTTTTTCCCACCTTCTCAGACTCCTATAATGACTCTTAAAGGACACAAAGAAGCCATTTCCTCAGTTGTATGGACAGATACTCAAGAATTAGCAACAGCGTCCTGGGATCATACTCTCCGGCTGTGGGATGGTGAACTAGGTGGCATCAAAACTGAAATTGCTGGAAATAAGCCCTTCTTTGATATGTCCTATTCCGCTCTAAATGGAACAGTCGTAACTGCATCTGCTGATAGACACATAAGATTGTATGACCTTAGATCTACTGGTATGTATAATTTATGAAGTAAAAAGGGTTTACAGTGAACTGTACCATGAATGTAAAGATTTGTTTTCTTCTGATTTTTGCAGAAGGATCTTTAGTGAAAAGCATGTTCACATCCCACACAAAATGGGTGCAATCAGTGAAATGGTCCACAACAGATGAACACCTTTTCCTGTCTGGAGCCCATGATAGTCAAGTTTTGCTTTGGGATTCTAGAAGGTTAGTGGATTTTAGCTTAAACCAAGCAAGTTTGAACATTAAATTGACTAGATAAATCAAGGATTAACCATAATTACTATATTAATTTTTTTTCAGCCCCAAAGCTCCATTGTATAACTTGGAAGGACATGATGATAAAGTTATGTGCTGTGACTGGAGCAATCCTAAATACATGGTTTCTGGTGGTGCTGACAAAACCGTCCGAATATTCAAATCTCGGAACGCACCCAACAAAAATGAAGAAGGAATGGATGACTAAAAAGCCCTTCCATTGTTGTGAGCAAATAAATCTGTATTACGTATGAGGCATTTATTTCATGTACATTCCCACATATATTTGAGAAAAGCAGAGAAACAATAATTCAAAACTAACAACACTTTTCCTGTTAAATTAAAAAACTGTTGAATAAAAGTTGTATGTTATTCACAGCACCACAATTTTACGGCATGGTTCCACAAAGCGACTTATTTGCCGTGAGCATTTCCTAAAGTAGACTGGATTCTCAAAGCTTTACTGGCCTGTCCAGGGCCTGTCCGGAACGAGAATAGAGTTTAAAACTCGCGGGGCAACGTCACATCCGGATTAAACCACTGCCCTGCAGAACACTCAACTAGTGTTCCTTTCTTGTCGACGGGGCGGCGATCGAACTGGCAACACTGCGCGATCTGCCAAGTGCCAACGTCTCCGGCGATGATGGTACAGTCAACTAGAAACATGACTTCCTCAAGAAAATTAGTGAATGTATTCGTTTTATCAACATTAGTAACATTATTCGCCAGTGTTCAAGCTGGTGGAAATACATTGGTATTATTGGATAACTTAGCTATCAAGGAAACTCACTCCGTTTTCTTCAAATCCCTGCAAGGTTAGTGCCGGTGGCTTGATGGCAACAACACGTCAGTTTTTAGTTTTCTGTAAAGTAAGGTAATCTGCGTTTGGTGAAAACTCGATTGGCACGTGTCGCGGTTGCTGCTAGTTCGTCCTACACTACTTTATTGGTGATACTTTGCCATTATTACAAGTTGTGTGGTACTGCCTCGCCGGCTTCATTGAAATGGCCATGTATGAAATTGACTTGGCGTCTGCTAGTAGTGTAAATTTTTGGAATTTTTTGCCTATTGACCAGTCCATGATCATCCATAAACTATTTTTAAACTCATGCAAAACTAGCCATCCTTTCCTTTTACTGTTTGTATCTATTATTACATTCTTAAGCTCCTTCATGTTTGTTTTGGTCACTAATTGCTGTATCTTTTGGTTTCAGAAAGGGGATATGTCCTCACCTTCAAGTCAGCTGACGATGCCAGCTTATCCCTCACGAAGTATGGAGAATATCTGTATGAGCATCTCATATTGTTTGCCCCTTCTGTTGATGAGTTTGGTGGCTCCTTAAGCGTTGATGCCATCACTGAATTTGTTGATGGGGGTGGTGAGTGTCATTCCTTTTATTTGCTTGAAGTTAAGTATAATTCCTTGCTCATTTCTGCCTTACATTTGTTCAGGTAACCTGCTTGTTGCTGCCAGCCCGAGCACAAGTGACCTGATTCGAGAAATCGCATCTGAGTGTGGTTTTGAAGTTGATGATGACGGAGCTGCTGTGATTGATCATCTGAATTACGATGTCAAGGACGCTGGGAAGCACACACTTATTGTTGCCAACCCAGCAAACCTTATTGATGCACCTGTCATTGTTGGTCCAAAAACCTCTTCACCCCTGCTGTATCAAGGAACAGGCTTGGTTGTTGATCGGGAGAACCCTCTAGTGCTGACTTTGTTGTCTGCTGACAGCTCAGCATACAGCTACAATCCAGACAGTGCTATTGATGAGGTAAACAGTGTTCTGAACATAAAAAAGTGATAGCAATTTTAGGTTGGCTGTAGTCACATTGTATGTATTTTCTTTTCTTATTGCAGTACCCTCATGCTGTTGGCAAAAATACTGCTCTGATTGCTGCCCTTCAAGCCCGGAACAATGCCCGTGTGGTGTTCTCTGGCTCTCTCTACTTTTTCTCTGATGAAGCTTTTGCATCACCTGTGCAGAGGGCTCTGGTTAGTTCCCCTCTCTTTATCTAAAGGAAGGACAATCTTTGTTGCCAATTTTTCGATGTTACCTAGGATTCATGTTAAATCTATTGCTTCCAGGATAACAAGAAACACCAGCTGTCTGGGAATCTCCAAGTTGCAACTGCTATCAGCCGCTGGCTGTTAAGGGAAAGTGGTGTTCTGCGCGTGAAGTCTGTGAAGCATCACAAAAAGGGTGAAACTAGTCCTCCTTCCAGTTATACTATCATGGACACTGTAGTAAGTTTTATTTCTGAGGAGTGTAGGTATGAAGAAAGGCAAGGCACATATTTAATTGCTATTTTGCCAATTGCAGGTGTATTCCATTGGCATTGATCAGTACGATGGAACCAAGTGGGTGCCATTTAAGGCAAATGATGTGCAATTGGAATTTGTTCGAATTGACCCATTTGTTAGGACAACTTTGAAGTACCAACAATCTTCTGGCCTGTATGAAGTGAGCTTCAAAATTCCTGATGTGTATGGTGTTTATCAATTTAAGGTTGAATACAACCGCATTGGATACACGAGATTATTCAGCACAACTCAGGTAAAGAATATATCAAAATTTTGCTGTCTTTAATAGTTTTAAAATGGTACTTAATAATTTAATTGATTAAAAAATTCTTTCCAGGTATCTGTTCGTCCTCTGGAGCACACTCAGTATGAGCGCTTTATTTTAAGTGCTTACCCCTATTATACTAGTGCATTTAGTATGATGCTTGGTGTTGTTCTCCTTAGTGTTGTGTACCTTCATTACAAGGATGAACCAAAGAAAAGCAAGAGTGAATAATTTTTATACTGAGTGTTAAATATGTTAATTGAATTTATCAAATGAACTGATCTTATTTAGTAAATTACAGAACTGTTTTGGCTTTTCTCATCACAAAACATGTCTTCGTTATGTTTTAATGACGTAATTGTTGTCTTGTTGCCTTTCCCACAAGTGTGCCAGCATTCCAGTGTTAAGTCAATTGTCGCACTAAAATATTAATGTCATTCTGTTGATGTGGCTTTCCTTTGCCTCTACAAACTTAAATCAGTCTAGCGTCTCAGTTTCTTTGTTTGTTTTCCTTTTTGTAAAATAAAACTTAATAAAAGGTGAATAACCCTAGTATCTTATTTTCACCTTCCCTTCAGTCAAGCAAGCCAGACTTTGGAAAACTAACATGAATGATAAAGTGAATAGAAAGAAACCAACACAATATTTTCTCCACAGCTTTTATTGATTAATGTGATAAATAAAATTTAAGACGTGTCCCAAACTATGTTTTACAACATACAATTGAAAATATCATATGACTAGACTGAAGTTTCATTACTTTTACCTTTCTGAACATTATTGCCTCCTTGAAAAGTTTAGAAGTGGTTGAGAATCCAAATATGTTTCAATAACTGGGTTACAGTACTTAATTTTTAAAATTTGGAAAGGGGACAAGGTGTTACATTGCCTTGAGCACATGGTTGAACTCATTAGATCTACAGAACAAAAAAAATTGATCTAAAAATGGTTTTAAAGAAGAAGTTTGATTTATTTTATGATAGATTGAGCCGTTGCAATATGCCACATTGATTCTAGATTGGAGAACCACGCCTTGTGGAGCATCTTTTAAGCAACATAGCATTATCAACACTAAGTAACAAAAATGATCTACTCTGATTTCATTTTACAGATTATGGCTATGAATACAAAACAGTGGCGTGCAACCTTCCTATTACCATTTCAAAAGCAAAGCAACAAAAAAAAAAGAACAAAACATTAACATCTTTCAACAAAACAACAACAAATACACCTAAAGTGGAATGTTTGGGAAATTGACAAACATTATGGATTAAACAAAATCAGGGACGTGTATGTGGACAAAGAAGTATAAATAACTGCAACTAATTATTTCTGGTTCACTGACACGCCACTGGACTAGAGTTTAGAAATGGGCTCATTCTCTGCGTCCCAGAGGATGTCGAGACATGGCCTCACAGTCAGGTTCACAAATCACTCATCAGAATCACTTCTGCACTCATGACATCCAGTGTAGAACACCCAGTCATGTCTTACACAGTAACACATAAATACACACTTAAGTTTGACAATGGAATAAATCTTAGCACAAATGACAATATTATGTTTAACTTATAAAGATAGGTGAAAATGGCATTATTGTTTATTATGCAACTCTTGCAGTATTAGTCACTCTAACATGACAACAATTTGGTATTTTTTTTAATAATCAGAAACAACAATAATATTGAACATTACTGTTGGCATGGAACGACTTTTAAGCACATGTTTTATGAACACACCACTTGGTCGGTGCGCCGCGCCGCGCTGACCGCTGTGGTACATGGTGCACCGTGGTCATGGCACCATGGTCGTGACACCGAGGTCATGGCACCATGGTCAAGGTACCAAGGTCATGGCACCGTGGTCACGGCACCGTGATCATGGCACCGAGGCCATGGCACTGTGGTCATGGCACCGAAGTCATGGCGCCATGGTGCAGTGCATGATGAGGGTGGACCCGAGGACGCCGCGGAGGGCGCGGAGAGGCGGCGCGGCGTGGCGTGGCGGGTTGGGCAGGGGAGTGGGCAGGTTGGAGGGGAGGAGGACGAGGGCGAGGACGACGTCACCAACGTTTACATGATGGAGCACTTCCCCTTCTCCGCCCAGGGGTTGTTCTTCTTGTCCGGCGCGTGGATCAGGGGGTCGCTCTTCTCGTTCTCCTCCACGAACTCGCGCATCCTGCAACACAGAGAGGGACAAGGTGAGGTAAGCCATTCCGAACACTGCTTTCGTGTCGCTGTCTCTCGCGCACGCGTGCAGCTTGCCGTGAGGGTGCGAAAGAGACAAGGACGGCATGAGAGTTCTGGAACGCGCCGCACCCCGCGCACTTGTCGCATTGTCGGCGCGCTGCGGTGTGCGTGGCAATGCGTGGCGATGCGTGCGGTCGGATCGACGCCCATGAGCTCCCCTTCCGTTCGGTGATAGTGTGGGAGCGTCCCCAGGTGTGGCGCCACCGGCAAGCCGCGGGCCGCGCCGCCGTCGTCAGACCGTCGTCAGCTGGCATGGCAATCCCGACAAACACCGCGCCACCAACTCCAAGTGGAGGGCATTCCGTACTAATTCGCGGTGGGGCGGGGTGGGGCGGGGCGGGGCGGGGTGGGGCGGGGCGCGGCGGGGCGAACATCCCCTGCGCTTGCAAATTGAGGCGAGCGGGGAGGGGGTGCTAACAGCTCGACTCGTGGTCGCCGCTCTGGCTGGCGCTAGCTGGCGCCAGCCTGCGTTGCCTTAATTTACCGTGTCGACGTGACACCTCTTTTCCCCGGGCCGCTGCCCCTAGCTGCCCCGGGCCGCGACACAAACAACCACCGGAGAAGAGCGGGCGACGGCGGGCCAGTGGCGGGCCGCACGGTGCGCCCCCACTGGGCCTCCCACAGCCATACCGCCATAACCCGCCGGTCCGAAACAGCAGCAGCAGGGCGGAGTGGCATCATGTCGGCGCGGCGGGCGAGGCGTGCCGGCCTGCTTCTGGGTTGGACGTCCACTTCCCCGAACTTGCCTCCAGCTTCTAAATCAATTAATCTGCCCGGCAGGATTCGGGGCGCCTGGCGGTGGCGGTACTTCCCTGCGGCCAGCCAGGCAGCCAGCCAGGCAGCCAGCCAGGCAGCCAGCCAGGCAGCCAGCCGGAGCCAAAGTTCAGCCGCCGGAGCAGCCCAAACTGTTCCGAGCGGCAGCCAGCCGCGTTTCTCTCGCACCCCTGGCGCGCGCCGCGAGAGCCAGGAAGCCAGAGGAACGCGAGGCATGCCGTTCGGAGTCAGCCATGAGCCCAAAGCGGGCGCGCAGGCGGTCGGGCCGTCCGCGGGCGGGCATGGCAGCCGGCCCGGGAGCAAAGCATCGCGGCAGCAAGCTGTTTCCGAGCGGTGCATATCGCTGTTTCTCTCGCACCCCTGGCGCGCGCCGCGAGAGCGAGAAAGACAGAGGAACGGGAGCATTCCGTTCGGAGTCGGAATGAGCCCGAAGCGGGCGCGGGGGCGGTCGGGCCGTCCGCGGGCGGGCAGTGGCGGGCCGGGCGGGCATCACAGCATGGCGGCGGCGCGTTCCGATGAAATAAAATGGGAGCGCGCGGTTTTTTAGCAGATGATACCTTCACACTTGAAACATACTTAAAACTACCATACACAAATGAAGTGTCAGCGTGCTTTTATCTCGAGTGCAGAACCAAGCGCGTATCCTAACATATAATGGGGCTGGCGGCCGGGGCGGGCTGGTGCGTGTGGCTGGCTGGCTGGCTTGCAATGAGGCGCAGCCTGCGCGGAATTCGACAATGCCTCCGCGGTACAGCGCCAGCGGCACCGGGGTAACAATGGCACCTCCTCCTCGCATTGACAATCCCTCCCGCCTGCCACGGCGCGGAGTATCGCCCAACAATGCCTCCCGATTCGGCCCGGCCTTGGCGCTCGCTCGGGCTCGGCGGCGTGCGGTGCAGGCCACAGCTCGGCACGGCTAGTACCAACACCGGCCAGCTCACTCGGGTCAGTGTATTTTGTTTCGTACACAATTTTAAATACTATAGATACAAATACAAATACAAAGATCTTTGGAATGATCCCGCATACTACCCCGTATAAGAAAACCAAACGAGTATCATCTGCTTTCATTAACGTTCGTTGAATGAGATTTTTTGGCCAGCGCGCCTCGCCCGCCCCCACCCCCTGAACTTTGACTCAGTCCCCCCTTGATTTAGCGCCGCAATGCTTGCCTCTTGGCTTGCCTCTGCTCCGGGGCAGGCTGTAGCTAGCTGTAGCGGGGCAGGCTGTAGCGGCGGGCAGCGAGGCACAGTGGATTTGCCAGAAGCGGCCCGAAGACCGGTGGACTCGAACTGGACGTGTGACCCCACCAATGGATAGCTCTCCGAACGAGGAATCCAATGGTGGGGTCACACGTTCGGTTCGAGCCCCATTTAGCGACTCTGGAGCTCAAAACACGGTGCGCCACGGCCCTGCCGCGTTATTCCAACATCGTTTCGCTGCGTTCCCGCGTCCGCGACCCATCGGCCGGCCGCAAAGAAAGTAAAGAGGGTGGGGGCGCGGCCCGGGGTTAAGCCCGGCCACGGCGCGCCGCGGCAGCGCCAGCAGCCCGAGCGGCTTCATCGCGTAATGGAGGCTCTCTGCGACATTGTACCGCATTTACCCCAGGGAGGGAACGGAGAATAAAGAGCGAACGCGAGGAAGACGACGTTAAGCGCGGGAAGGGAACGTAAAAAAACGAAAGGGAGAGAGAAAGAGATAAGGGTTGAGCTCCTGTGCAATACTTCCTCGCACTCCAGCAAAGAGCCGCGGGAGAAGGCGGAGAAAAGGGAGGAGAGAAGGAGTGCACGGGCGCCGGTGTGAAGCAGCCCCGTGAGATAAACAGGGGGTGCTGGACTCTGCCAAGGTTCGCTGTGGTGAATGGTTCGAAAGACCTCTTTCACTGCAAATTATTTTCTGTGGGCGAGTGTTCCGGCTCCGCCGCGATAGTAATCCGTTCCCCCAAGGACGATCCGTCACGTTTGATGTGCCGCCGCCGGCGTGGCCGGACGCGCCCGGAAGGCATACGATCATGTGGTCCAGCCGTCAATAGCAAAAGCAATAGCGCGGTAGGGAAACCGCCGCGCAGGGGGTCCGGCGTCGGGACGGTCTAGGACGGCCGGCCTATACCTCCCCCGAGGCCGGGCGAAAACTTGCCGTAAACGCCTCACCCTCCTCGCCGCTGCGAGGCTGCGAGGCTCTAGGCGAGGCGAGGCGGGGTGCAGAGGCGATACAAAGCCAGCAGACGCAGCAGACGCAAGCGGAACGGAGAGACAGCCCTCCGCAGCAGTCTCTCTCTCTCTCTCTCTCTCTCTCTCGCACTCAAGGGGCGTCGCGGAGGAGCAAGACAGAGACACAGACCGCTGGGCTGCCGCTCAGTCCGCAGAGTCCCCCGAGCCCCCCGAGCCTGGCGTGCCGCGAGGGATCGTTGGGGCTGAGAAGGAAAAGCAGGAGGGGGGGGGGAGGGGGGCTCGATCCGCACGTCGTCGGAATAATATCATCAGGAAGCGGAGTGAAGCCCTCAGTGGTCTGGCGGACTATAGCAGGGTTAAGGGGCGCGCTGTTTGCCCGGTGGGGGTGGGGGCGGGGGCTGCGGGGGCCTCGGCGGAGGCAGCAGCCACGTCTCCGCGGTCCCTGTGACGTGACGCGACCCGGAGGGGCTGCTCCGGTTGCTCATTGCCCGTGCTCAACGACGCTCAATATAAACCGCGGACCGGCTTACACTGATCTTGGAGACTGCCTCCGTTTCCCTCGCACTCTCGGGGCGTGCCGTCGGGGTGCGGGAGAGACAGAGCGACGAAGCAGTGCTCAGAGTCCGACTGCTCGCCGGGCTTTGCAGTGCTTTGCAGGGTGGTTAACGACCGCCTCCGGCACTGACACAGACAGCGCCCCCTGACGTCCGCCGCGTCCGCCGCGTCCCGTTCGCAACGCCACCGACACCACGACACTGACTGATGTTCCCCGGCAGCCACGGGCACAGCCTGGGCACAGCCGCCACCATATTCCCTTCTCTCCTGCCGCCGGGCTTGCGGGGCTTGTGAGGCTGCGGGGGTCATGGGGGTCGGCCCCAGGGGTTTTGTGCACTTGCAGCTTATCGTCTCATCCCCCTGCCTCCTCGGAGCCTCCAGCCTCCAGAGCCTCCAGAGCGCCTCCAGCCTCCAGAGCCTCCAGAGCCTCCAGAGCGCCTCCAGCCTCCACAGCCTCCAGCCGCCGGCCTCCAGCTTCCAGCGTCCCCGTGCGCGTGGCGGCGGACCGTAGGGACGTGCGGTGGGTACCTGAGCCGCGCTAAGCCGCCGCGGTCTCAGTCCCGCGCACAAAAAGGTTAGGGGCGCGCTTTTGCCGGTGGGGGGTGGGGGGTGCGGGGGCCTCGGCGGAGGCGCACCAGTCTCGGCCGGAGCCGTGACGTTCGGCCTAGGGGCCCCCGGGTTTTCCCCGGGCTGAACGACGCTCAATTAATCCGGGCCTGGCTAAACACTGATCTTGGAGACTGGCCTTTTTCCCTCTCAACAATTGGGTGGTGGGTTGCGGAAAAGATCGGAAGACGAAGCATGCTCGAGGCCGAAATCGCCGGGCTTGCGTGCTGCCGTTGGCTCAAACCGGCCGGCACTGACACAGACAGCGCCCCTGAGCCGCCGCGTCCGCCGTGCGTCCCGTTCGCAACGCCCCGCCCGCGACACTGCTGATGTTCCCCGGGGCCACGGGCACAGCGGTCACAGCCGCCACCATATTGGTTCTGCTCATCCCAGGACTTGCGGCCTCCTGAGCTTGCTTGTTCCATGGGGGTCGGCCAGGGATTTTGTGCACTTGCAGCTACGTCTCGCCCCCACGCCTCGGACCCCACGGCGAGCCTCCGACGCTCGGGCCTCCATACTATATCCTCCAGATGTTTCTACAGTGTACAGCCTCAGCCCGGCCTCCAGCTTCCAGCTCCCCGTGCGCGGCGGCCCGTGGACCGGACCCTGACCGCGCTAAGCCGTTTGCGTGGTCCATCCCCCTCGATCCGAAAAAAAGGAGGGAGGAAAGTGCTGCGTTCTTTTTGCTTAGTCAGCTTTCTTGTTTATGGATGTTGATTCGCGAGGCGAAAAATTCCGTCCACCAAGCAAGACTCATTTGCATGAAGAACGAGGCGGGGCCGGAGAGGAGGATCTTTTTGTGGGTGCGGAGTGCGGTGCCGGCCGGACTGAGTGAACGGAGCGGCGAGAGCCGAGGCGAGGGCCGAGGCGAGAGCCCTGCCCGTCCATTTCCTTGGCTTGCTCCGGCTGCTCTGGGTGGCTCCGGGGGATTCGGGAAATGAGCCAAGCAGCACAGGAGAGAGAGAGAGAGAGAGAGAGAGAGAGAGAGAGAGAGAGAGAGAGAGAGAGAGAGAGAGAGAGAGACGGGGTGGGGAGAAGAGTGTGCTGTATAATGACCCGTTTAGGTATGACCACATGAGGCCGGGTGTGTTTGCGCTGGCCGCTGGGGCCCGCTGGGGGGAGGGGCCAGGCGCCCTCCCCCTCCTCGCACACATAACACGGCACGGCGTGCTAAAGGCTGGGGGCATGCTGGGCATGCCCTGCAGTGGGGCGGGCGAAGTAAACTAGTAAACCCTCATCCCACGCGCGCCACTTCAAAGGCGAGTACTTATGGACTTTGCCGGTACGCCTTCCCGCTCGCCGGGCTCGCCAGTGTGGCAGCAGCCCTCCCTCCTGCACGCTCCCCACTTACCTGCAACAAAACAGAGAGACGGCAGAGTTAGGGGCGGGATCAGCGAGAGAGAGGGGGGCACGGAGTTGGCGTGTCGTGACAGACGGAGAGCCTCCGAATCACTCCGCGGACAACTTTGGCGTCGACGGCCGCCTTTTCAAACTCGCGGAGGCGCCACGGCCAACGGAGAGCGAGGGAGAGAGAGAAAGAGAGAGCACTGCCGCCACCGCCACTTTGGCGAAGAAGCTTTCGATCCGCCACGCCGAGAGAATAGGAGGAGCGTCCCACTCGGCAACGACGTCGTCTTCGCCGTGTCCGTTTCGCCGAGACACGGCCGGCCAGTGTCACAGGGGCGCCGGGGGCTGCCGAGGGGCGTGGCCGCGCGTGGGGGGCGGGGGCCGCGCGGAACGTTGTGCCGCCATCGGGAAAGGGAGGAAAAGAAAAGCGGCCGAGAGGTTTCTCTGGTTTTTCTGTCCGCCCAGTGGCTACATATTGTTCCCGGCGACCTCAACCCCCTCCCCCTCCCCAGGGCCGCCTCGCCTACCCTCCCCGTCGTCCCCGTTCATCCATCCCCGGGGCGCTGGTGCGCGAGCCTACACTGCCGGCCGACTTCTCGCATCCTGTTGCAGTCGCCGAAGAGGCTCGGGGAGGACGGTGCACTGCAGGTTCGCGATGAACGCACGGCCGCCACGCCACGCACTCCAGGGACCCAGTGGCTATCGATTAGACCATTATCCGGCACGGCATGGCACGGCACGGCACGCCGCGGCAGGTGTCTGCAGCATCGAGTGGACACGGAGACACGGATATGGTGGAGTACCGCGCCGACGTGAGGGCCGAGTGGCACGACGCCAGCACGGCGGCAGAGCGGCAAGGGGTGCGGCCGAGGCGCGCCGAGGCCACAACTCACCACTACGCGGGAAAAAGTTGTGCGTGTGTTTCGCGTTTCGCTCCCCGGTGCGCCACGCTTCTCCAAAGTCCGCCAGTGCCACCGTGCATCATGCCGACGTGCCTCCACGGCGGCAGCCTCGGCGACGACGCGACCGGGACCGACTCCGCTCGGCCAATTACGCGAGCCAACAGCAACAGCCGCCGCCTACCCCGTCCCGGCTAAGAGGAAAAGGCTGTTTATTGCGTTTTGGGGGCCGCGGCTGTGGCGGCCGCCGTGGCACGGCCGTGGCGCTGCTGGGGGCCAAATTAATTGCTGTCGAGGTTCGGGAGGCGCGGCGCTGGAGGTGATTTGGGGGGGGGATCAGCGAGTGGCGAGGGCGGAAGGGCGACTGTTGTACCCGGGCAGAGGCGCCATGGCGCCATTTGCAAGCGGGAGTGCGGGAAGCGCGAGCACGCCGCAGCGCGCCCCGCCGGGCCGCCAGTCAGGGCAGTGTCAGGGTCCGCGACCCCCAGGAAAAATTTCGCGACCCCACGGGACCCCTCCTTTAGCATGCCACTGCGTCTGATCCGAGGCGGGCATTTGGCTCCCTCAACGAACAATTGGTCTTTGGACCTTTCTTTAGCATGCCTTTGTTACGGAGTGCGATTATCACCCTTAGTTTGGGGGCAGTGTTGGCTCAAAGTTGACCAAAACGGTCAAAAATGCCTTTGAAAAATCGTGTTTTGGGCCGACTTTAAGCAGCCACTGCGTCTGGTCCGAGGCGGTATTTTGTTCTCCCTCAACGGGCATTTGGTCTTTGGACCTTGCTTTAGCATGCCTTTGTTACGGAGTGCGATTATCAGCCTTAGTTTGGGAGCAGTGTTGGCTCAAAGTTGACCAAAACAGTCACAACGATTTTTCAAAGACATTTGCGACCGTTTTGATCGACTTTGAGACAATACTGCTCCCAAACTAAGACTGATAATTGCACTCCGTAACAAAGGCATGCTAAAGAAAGGTCCAAAGACCAATTGCCCTTTGAGGGAGCAAAATGCCCGCCTCGGATCAGACGCAGTGGCTGCTTAAAATCGGCCCAAAACACGATTTTTCAAAGACATTTCTGAGCGTTTCGGTCAACTTTGAGACAATACTGCTCCCAAACTAAGACTGATAATCGCACTCCGTAACAAAGGCATGCTAAAGAAAGGTCCAAAGACCAATTGCCCTTTGAGGGAGCAAAATGCCCGCCTCGGATCAGACGCAGTGGCTGCTTAAAATCGGCCCAAAACACGATTTTTCAAAGACATTTCTGAGCGTTTCGGCCAACTTTGAGACAATACTGCTCCCAAACTAAGACTGATAATCGCACTCCGTAACAAAGGCATGCTAAAGAAAGGTCCAAAGACCAATTGCCCTTTGAGGGAGCAAAATGCCCGCCTCGGATCAGACGCAGTGGCTGCTTAAAATCGGCTCAAAACACGACCCCAGCTACCTCGCCGCGACCCCTAAATTTTTTTTTCGCGACCCTTAGGTTGAGAACCACTGGGGTAGCGGCAGTGGCAGTGGCAGAGGCACAGGCAGTGGCAGAGGCAGTGGCAGTGGCAGAGGCAGTGGCAGTGGCAGAGGCAGAGGCAGAGGCATAGGCAGAGGTAGAGGTAGAGGCAGAGAGGGGCAGAGAGAGGGACAGGCAGAGGGCCCGCCGCAGCCTGGCAGCATGCCTGGCAGCATGGCGCAGAGCAGTGCCCTAGCTTATTAGGTTAGGGGCGGCTCGCCTGATGCGATTCTGTATCCTACACGGCATCAGCCAGGCAGGCAGCCCGACACAGCCCTACCCACAGTCCTCCCCGCTGCAGCATGGCAGCTCGCTCTGATCTAATATCGGCTGGCGGTTGGGCTGACGCAGCATCGCAGCATTTTTCACTATTTGATTTTCCGCTGTTTTCTTTATTTTGGTCCCGGTGCAGACCATACGCGAGCAGCGTTGGAGACGCACAGCGAGGCCCCGGGGGGTCACGGCTCGGTCCCCGGCCCAGCAGCCCAGCCCGCGCAGTAGCAGACTGATTCCGAGAGTCGTCTTCGTCGCTCTGTCTCTGTCGTACTTGAGTGCAAGAGAGACAGAGCGACGAAAACGACTCTCGGAATCAGTCTGCTGTGCTGCTGGTACTCGATCCCGGCGCCACGCTGCTTCCGGGTGCTTCCGGCCCGGGGCTGCGCAGCGCCATGGCAGCGCGCAGCAGAAACACTGCGGCCCGGGGGGGGACAGGGGGAGGGGCGGCCAACAAATTATTCATAATTATAAACGCCCCCACCAGCAACCCTCCTTGCGCAATCCCGAGGCGGCCGCGACGTCTTGCTCGTCTTGCTCGTCTCCTCCGGGCAGAGCGGCCGTCGCGCCGCCGCGCCAGCGGAGCGATACAAGTGGACGACGGGGAGACATTCCGCTTGTCTCATCCTCTTTTCAGGCCGCTCTTTCCGCCGCCATCGTCATCCTCGGGGCCATCTTCGACCGCCCCGCCCCGCCCCGCCCCGCCCCGCCAATCGTTTCCGCGATTGCGCGCGGGAGCAGCAAGCTAGACGGGGAGGGTCGTATAGAGACATCGCAACTTTCAAGAGAGAGAGAGAGAAGGCGAGAGGGAGAGAGGGAGAGAGGGAGAGGGAGAGGGAGAGGGGGGGGGGGGAGAGAGGAAGAGAGAGGGGCGTCGCCAGGCGAAGCGTGGCCAACTTCTCTGTGAGTGTGTATCGAGGACCCTGCACTGCACATACCTATTGGCGGCCGTTCGCGCGTGAGTTCGTGTGAGTCTGTGTGTGAGTGTGCGTGCGTTAGTGTGTTAGAGAGAGGAGGGGGCACCAAGTCAATACAGCGCGTCTCTCTCCATCTGCAGCGCTCAGCCGTGTGATAGGGGACCGAAACTCGGAGCGCAGGTCCAGCACCATCATGCGTGTCTACGTGTGAGTGAGCTGATGTCGTGTGTGTGTGAGTGTGTATTGGCAGGGGATGATTTGAATTTTGGCGCGCTTTCATACCGCCGACCGCGGGAGCCTGCGGTAGAAGGTAGCCTGCAGGTCAGATCGTCTCACGGCCCCTCACCCCCACGCACCCCTCTTCATGCATCTCCCTCGGCGCCCCAAGCACCCCGCCGAGCTGGTCGCCGCTGGCCGCGCCCCACTGGCTCTGGAACTCGAGGTGCGAGCGGCGTCGCGGCCACGCGGGGCCCTAGCGGCGGGGCGCGCAGTGCGGGGGCGCGCGCCAGGTTCGGGCTGACATTAGAATGTTAATTAAATTGAACTCGAGGGGGTAGCAGGGCTCCCAAATGGGGCTTAAGTGGGGCCGTAAGCGATGCCCTCGTCAGCGGCCTCGCCCCCCGCGCCGCGCTTCGAACCGTCCCAGCACGACGACGACGGCGGCCCAGATGCGCGTCGGAAAATCTAAAAATACTCTCTCTTTACTTTTTATATTTTTTCAATTCCGCTGTCGCGTGATTTCATTTGCCGCCCCTCCACTGTCGCGCCGCCTGCGCGCTCCGTGTTATCAAGGGGTGAAAAAAAGGAAAAAGAAAAGTAGCGGCAAGGGAAAATACAGGCGGTGCCCACTGGCGCCAAGCTGGCCGAGGGCTGGCCGCCGAACCCCAAGATAACAAACCGGGTTTCTGGTTCCCAACCGCGCCGCTGGAACGGTTCCACCCGGCATTCCTCACGGGGAAAATTCGGCCCGGAATCCAACCGGATAGTTTCGACAGCGAACAAGAGCGCTGTCCGCCCGGCCGCTGTTTTGACAGTCGGTATACAAACGGGCAGCCCGACGAAACACAGCGAAACACAGCGAAACACAGCAACACCGCGAGACGAAATACCCGGTCGCTGATCGACCCGACCCTCATGGCCCCACGCTGAGGCTCTGGGGCTCGACTGTGCCGCGCTGCCGAGCCGCCAGCGCCGTGTGTGTGTGTGTGTGTGTGTGTGTGAGAGAGAGAGAGTGTGTCACAGAGACCGACAAATTAATGAACAAACCCCAAAGCATAATGGCGTGTTTCCAGGCTATGCGCCCCATTCGCGCACACACGCACACACACACAGACACGCGCGGCCCCTTTGTGTGGCCGCGAGCTGCGAGTTTAACACGGCCCGATTCACACAAGGTACTCGACGGGGGACTCGGGGGAAAGAGAGAGGGGAAGAGATTGGGCTATAACTGTCCGGCCTCCTCGCTCGTCGAGCTCGTCGCGCTGCAGGCCCTCGTGCAGGCCGCGACTCCGAGCGGCGCCGCTCTGTCTGCGTCGCACCGTCGCACCCCGGCGGGGCTGGCGGGGCTGGCGGGGCTGGCGGGGCTAGGGGACGGCGCGCGCCAGTGCGAGAGAGACAGAGCGACACCGTTCGGACTGCAGCGCCCCCCGCGGCCGTATTCGCAAGGCGGCGGGCGGACGCGGCTCGACGCGGCTCGACGCGGCGCGCGCTAGAAGCATGCTAGAAGTAGGCCATGTCCATCCGCGGCCGCGCGCCGCTAGCGGACCCAGCGGAGCTCCGTGCCGCCGATGCCGTATGAGTGCACCCCAAAGCCAGCCACACCCCGCCTCACCGCGCCGCGGGGCGGGGCGGGGCGGCGAGGGCCAGGCACCCCCCGGCCCTTGGAAACACCTGCCCACCAGTGTAGGCCCTGGCGGCTACGCCCCCGCGCCGAGGGCTCGCCAGGGCTCGCCAGGGGTTAGTTTGGAGGGCTGTCGTGCCGAGCAGCGACAAGCGCACCACGCACAGTGGGCCAGAAAACCGGAGGAGGCGGCCAAAACCCTGGACGCGTTTTGAGCTCGAACCGAACGTGTGACCCCACCAATGGATTCCTCGTTCGGAGAGCAATCCATTGGTGGGGTCACACGTTCCGTTTGAGTCCCATTTATAGACTCTGGAGAAACGCGTCCGGGGCTTTGACCGCCACCGGTGCTCTGGCCCATGCGCCACTCGCGAAGTTGCCTACGCTATCCTCATTCGCAATGCAGGTTGCTGATCGTTCCGCTGCGCTGCCACCCTTTCCGCTGCCGGCCTGCGCGGGTTTACAGCCACTATAAATTTGAGTGCGACAGTCCAGTCCAGCCAGGGCGGCAGTGGCGGCGCGGAGGCGGTGGGCGGCGGGGGCGGGAGGCGATAAGCACCGCGGTGGGCGAGGCAGCGCCGCGGGGGACGATAGCCACACCCGTCCCCGTCAATCCGTCAGTCCGTCCGCGGGCAGCGCGATCAGAATAACCGTAGGGCGCAGTATCTCACGCGAGCGCCGCCGTTAGCACTAAACGCAATTTTGAAATGACGTCACAGCCAAAACCCACCCTGCTCTGCGCGCCTCGCACCCCTCGCCTTTGCCGGTGGCTGGGACGCCTATGGATTGGCCGCGTGCGCCGCGTGCGGACGACCCAGAACGACCATCCCCTCCACGCACGGCTCGGCCACGGCCACGGCCCGCCACCGCCACCGCGCGGCGAGGCGCGTGGCGCGCGAAAACCCCGGCAGAGGGCGCTGCGCGAGGCGTGCGTGCACACAAAGTGGCCCAAAATGGATCCGCATAAATTCTGGACGATCCCCTGGGTGAGGCCGGGCCGGGCCCTCGGCCGGGCTGGGCCAGGCAGCAGGCTGATTCCGAGAGTCGCTTGCGTCTCTCTCGCACTCGTGGGGCGTTCTCTGCAGGTGCGAGGGAGACAGAGCGACGACTCTCGGAATCAGTCTGCAGGTGAGCAGGCGGGCAGCAGCAGGCGGCGGAGTCCGCGCGCGCGGCTGTCATATTACAGGGGGCGGTTTGCGCTGTAAACAACCCCCCTCCCCTCCCTCCCCTCCGACGCCTCGCTGCGCCAGGGATTACGTTAAAGCCGCCCACCGGCAGAGGCCGCGCCGCCGACAGTCAAATTATATCACGGCCGCGCGCGTCGATGTGTCAGTGTCATCGGGGGGCGGGGGAAATGCAACGTAGTAAATCTGCCCCGCGGTTCGTCGCTCTGTCTCTCTCGCACCTATGCGGGGCGCCCCATGAGTGCGAGAGAGAGAGACGCGGGGCACTGATAGCGGCGCCTGGCCGGCCCTAACAGTGTGGGGCCGCGCGACGTGGACGACGTGGACGTGCCGCACCGGAGCCATGGCGGAGCCCCGGACCCATTTATGGCGAAACTTGGTGGACTGCCAGATAAAACAGACGGACGGACGGACGGACAGACAAGCGGCCGGCCGGACTCGGAATGGGACACCAAGAATGTATTGCGGTTGAGTCGTCGAGTACGTGACGCCGCCGGCCTCGCCTCGCCTCGCCTCGCCAGCAATGCGAACGACGGCGGCCTCGGCGGCTCGGCGGCACAAATTCGCGAGACGGAGGCACAATGATGATGAGGCTCAGACACGCCCTCGCCTCGGAGCCTCGCGCTGCAGCGAGCCATGCCTCTCTCTCTCTCTCTCTCGCACCCCCACGGAAGGGCCAGTGAGAGCGAGAGAGACAGAGAAAGAGGGCACGTCAAGTAGGCACCCACGCAGCGCAGCGACGCAGCAGCGCCGCGGGATTCGGCCGGCGACATGCCGCCTCATTTAGCCTCGCCAGGCCCAGGCCCCACGGCACGGCCACGGCCCTTTCCTTGTTATCCAATTCGGTTCCATCTTTGCCCGCTTGGCCCGGCTCGGCCTGGCTCGGCTTGGCCGGGCCCAGCTTTGCCTTTCGCTCCCCCGTCCCCCTCCACCGCCTTTAATTGCGAAACCCGCTGCCTTTTGTCAAACTGGTGGCCCCTTTGTCCGCGGCGTGCGCCTTCCCTCCTTTTGCCTTTCGCGTGTGCCGTCGGTGCCGTCGGTGCCCGCCGTCGTGCTTTGCCGCCGTTTGCTACCGCCACTGCATATTTAGTGCGAGCCCCCCCCCCTCCCTCCGGGCCGTCCTAATCCATGCATGCCAGCCGGAGGATGGAACGCGGCAACGGGGCAACGCGAGGGGCGGAGAATTCAGCACCAGCAGCGCCAGGAGTGCCCCAGTCGCTCTGTCTCTCTCGCCCTCATGGGACGATGGTCGGGGTGCAAGAGAGACAGACAGGCTGCAGGGGCGAGGGAGGGAGGCGGGTGGCGGGGCTCTGAGTCTAGTTGGAGCAAGCCGCCGCCGTGCCGGGCCGGGCCAGGCCGCCACCCGCAAGAAAGTTAGGGCCGGTGAAGCGCGGCCAGCACGGCCAGCACGGCCCCGCATCCCCGCGATCCACTTCATCAAGGCGGCCAGCACACTGAGAGTCGCTTTCGTCGCTCTGTCTCTCTCGCACCTGTATCGGACGCCCCATGAGTGCGAGAGAGACAGAGCGACGAAAACGACTCTCAGTGTGCAGGGCAGAAAGGAAGCGGCCAAGCATGGCCTGCAGCGCGCTCGGCCAGCTGGAGCCATTCCTAAGTAAAGAGCCATTTCGTCTCGTAGTCTCGTCGCCCTGTCTCTCTCGCACCCCCCGCGGGTGGGCCGCTCTTCGGCCCATTCATCGCGCGAGGTTCGAGGCGCGGAGTTTGGAAACAAGGAAGGAGAGCAAGGGTTGAAAGCGAGCGGTACAAAGCGTTGCGCCATTCATCGCCCGAGGAGAGAGAAAGGGCACTCTGTCTCTCTCGCACCCAACGCCCAATGAGTGCGAGAGAGACAGGGCGACTGAAAAAGCTCTCGGAATGAGTCTGCAGCCACCCTTTGCAGCGTGGTGGTGCGCGGGGCGGGGCGGGGCGCGGGGACCTTCGGGCTCCACGGGAGAACAGTCAGTAGTAATAAGGGCCGAGCCCAGCAGGGCAAAGGTTACCGCCCTGCCGCCGCAATAGCCCTGCCACCCTACCGCCGCCGCCACGCCCCCGCTGGCAGTGCTGGCCCTCTTTTCGGACCGCCAGGGCGGCCAGGGCCTCGCCCGGGGCGGCCAGGCCACACAAGGGGAAAATTACCGCCGCATGCGTCGTTTCGTCGCTCTCTCGCTCTCACTCTCACACACCCCTCGCGGATCGCCTCGTCCCTTGAGTGCGACAGAGACGGAGCGACTCGACGGCGCGAGGCTTTCGCCCTTCACCCGAATCTCCATATGAACAGACGAACGGAATTGGTTTGCCATGCGGCACAGATGGGACTAGAAACGAACGTGTGACCCCACCAATGGATTCCTCGTTCGGAGAGCAATCCATTGGTGGGATCACACGTTCGGTTCGAGTCCTATTTAGCGACTCTGGAGCTGGAACGCGTCTAGAATTTTGTCCACCTCCACCGGTCTTCTGGCCCACTGTGCCGCCTGGGCGGCCTACAGGAGCGCGCGCCGCAGCGATAGCGCGATAGCATCTCGGGCGTTCCGCCGCGTTCCGTGTTCCGCCGCCCCCACAAGGAGGGCGCCATCATCGCGCGAGGTTAAAAATGGATAGCGTGGAGTGCGCGGTGCGCGGCGGTGCGGCCAGGGGCTTGTTCTTCGTTAGCAGCAGACTTCTTCCGCGCAGCGTCTCGTCGCGCCGTCTCCCTAGAGAGCGAGAGAGACGGAGCGGTTGCAGCCGCCACGCTGTGTGCCGTGTCCGGCCGGCGCCGTGAATGTCTGAGCGAGTGCACACAGTGTGCCCACGCCGCCGGCCGCCGCTCCACTCCGCGCTCCGGTCTCCAGTCACTCCAGCATCCGCTCCAGATTCCCCACCGCGCCTCACGCCGGCGTCCTGCTGCAGGTGACTGGCCGCGCGCCGCGGCCAGCACTGATTCCGAGAGTCGTTTTCGTCGCTGTCTCCCTCGCACCTGTGCGGGACGCCGCAGGAGTGCGAGAGAGACAGAGCAACGAAAACGACTCTCGGAACCAGTCTGCAGCCGCGACGTCGCAGCCTCCCCTCCTCCTCCTCTCTCTTTTATGCACAACTTTGGGATTGGGATGGGAAAATGGCTAGGACGCGCGCTCTCTTCTTATTTTGGACGCAAGTTCGGATAAGAAAATGGATGAGATGCTTAGCGGCGCACCTGTCGGGGAAGAGGAGGGGGCGGAGGCGACCCGGCTTGGAAAAAGACAGAGTGTGTGCGCGAGGAGGCGCACGGCGGACTTGGAGAGCACCAGGTTCACGACGGCGAGCCGTGCCGATGCCGAGCCGGGCGTGCGTGCGGCGAGACGAGCGCGCGTCTGCAGTGGTCTGCAGTCCGCCCGGCCCGGCGGCACCGCGGTCTGGTATCCCGCTGTGTTGACGGCCCGTGTTGTTTCTCTGTTTTTCCAACGCGCCAGCGCCAAAGCCCTTCCCTTTTGTAGGGTGGTCGCGAGGCCAGGCGGCCAGGCCGCGCTGGCAGCCAGCACGCGGCGAGGGGAGGCCGCCCTCCACCCCACGGCGAGGCAGGCGAGGCGGGCCAAGCCACCCTCGGTGGCAGGCAGGCCCAGGGGGTGAGGGGGTGGTGCGCGCGGGGGTGGGGGTGGGGGCCGCGGCCTGGCTCGCGGAGCAGCGTCTGCTGCCCGAGCCGCGGAGTGCACGGACTGCGAGGGGCCTCTAACCTCACTTCGGGCCGCTTTGGCGGCTGTGCTCGGGTACCATCTGCGCTACCTGTGCGTGCGGCGTGCGGCGCGGCGCTGCGCGGCCCGCGGCTGGGTTCGCGAGGTCCGCGCTGTCACAATGACAGGTGCCGCGCCACGCCCCCCGCCAGCCCCGCCCTCCCCGCCACCCCCCGCAGACCGCCGCAGCGTACCGCAGCACCGTCAGGCCGTCACGGGGTCTTCTCGCGAGTCCAAGGACCGCCCTCGGCGACGGCGACACGGCATGCGGCGACACGGCACTGCCGTGCCCGCCGTGCCGCCGTGCCTCGCCGAATCGATGGCGTGTGCGTGTGTTGTACTCACGCTGCGATGCTCCGGGACAGCGGCCAGCGCTCCATCGTCGCCTGGTACTTCATGTTCTCGATCTGCTTCTTCAACGCGTCCTTGTCCATGGCGGCGAGAGTACTGGGGTCCATGGGGAACGGTAGCGAATCGCGCGAGGCGCGGCGCGGCGACGGCGGGGTGGGGGAGGCGTGCGGGGAGCGGCGCGCGTGCGCACGGCTCGGCACTCGCGCTCGGCGCCGCTCGGCTCGGCGTCGGCGTCGCTTCGGCTGCCCACGACAAACGCTCCCCGCGTACCGCGCCACGCGTCACCTGCAACACAACGGGAAAGAACGAACCGGCATGAGACGGGGTGGGGCGGGCGGGGCGACGGTGGGGTTACACTAGTGAACACGGGTAGCTTCGCGGGGTGGGGGCGGCGCGGGGGCGGGGTGGTGGTCGAGGGCGCTAGCGCCTCCAGGCGGCCTCACGCTGCCCCAGGCCTAGGGCGAGGCGGGCGAGGCGGCGCGCCAGGAGGTCATTCTAGCCCCGCGGACGAAGCGAAGGGCCCAAAGACCGAGGGGCCCAAAGACCGAAGGGCCTTCCATCGTCGTGATCCCGGCACCCCTATCGACGACACCGGGGGCGGGGGCGACGGGGACCTCGACGGGGACCTCGACGGGGACACACAGGCCGAGGGCTGTGGACGCAACGAAAGCGAAGCACGAGGTGACTCCGCTCGGTGCGCCGTCGCTCTGCCTCCCTCGCGCCCGCACGAGCCGCGCCATAAGTGCAAGGGAAACAAAGCGACGAAAACCACCGTTCGGAGTCAGCCCTTGCAGCGCCGGAAATACGAAAAGGGCGGCGGAAATTGAAAGTGACTCTTCGGCTGGCTCGGCGCTGTGCGCGAGGCTGCGCGTCGCGATGCGAGGCCGCGAGGCCGCGAGGCCCAGAGGAAAGGGGGCATGCAGTAAGAACGCGAGCAGAGCGCCGCGTGTCGGCAAAGAAACTATTTGACAGTGGCGGAGCTGGCCAAGTTACCCCCCGGAGAACTACTGTACAACATCGCCCTCATTGTGAACGAAGCATATTGTCTGCGCTCGTGACGGTGGTGCTCGGTGCGCCACGCCACGCCACGCCAGGCAGGCGGTGCGAGCAAAGTTTTGACGCGCCCTCCCCTTCCTCCCCACCCCCTTCTCCGCCCCCGCGACGATCAGTTTTCCAAACGCGTACATGCCGTGCGTGTGCTCCATGCCCCGTGCCGCCGCCGCCGCTCCGCCGCCCGGGAGACACAGCAGACCGATTCCGAGAGTCGTTTTCTTCTCTCTCTCTCTCTCTCTCGCACTCATGGGGCGTGCCCCTGTAGGTGCGAGAGAGACGGAGCGACACAAACGACTCTCGCGGAGGAATCAGTCTGCAGGATCCCGATGTGGAGGCGGCGCGGCGAGACGACGTGTGTGTTTACACGTTGGTACGCCTGTGCTAATGCAGGCCCCCGTTTCCGCTCCCTGCCCCTTTCCTTCAGCACACGCACACACACACACACACACACACACAGGCACAGGCACACACACACACACACACAGGCACACTCTCTCGCACACGCACAAAAAGAAAGAGGCTAGAGCGCCATCATCGTACTCTGCCAAGGAAACGGGACGCGACCGCCAACGTCGGCTGTAATCCTTTTCCTAGGCTTAATTGGCGACGGGCTCGCAGGCGGCGTGTAGCTACGCGGGGCTGACTCCGAGAGTCGTTTTCGTCGCTCTGTCTCTCTCGCACCTAGGGGGGGCGGCCCATGAGTGCGAGAGAGACAGAGCGACGAAAACGACTCTCGGAGTCGCTGCCTGGCGGCGGGCTGACTGCCCGGACGACGCCGATCTAACGGAGACGTAACGGCGGCCAGAAACGACTGTCCACTTCCGCCGCTCGAGCGCTGGTCTCGTACTGGCTGACTGATCGGGCTGGACACACACACACACACACACACACACACACACACACACACACACACACACACACGCACACACGCGCGCGCCGTACAGGAAGGAATATCGCGGAGACACTTGTTTACAAATAAACCGGGGTGACGGCGGGACGGCGTGACCCGGGACGCTTTTAAACCGCGCGACGACGGCCTTCCCCGCGGGGCCACAACGCCACAACGCGACGTGTTGCTCTGTCTCTCTCGCTCTGTTTCGCTCGACTTTCATGAGGTGCGAGAGAGGCAGAGCGACGTGGTACCGTACCTCTGCAGCGTCACTCCGGCGTACGCCTGTCACGGACTGCTCCTCGTCACGAAGCACGCGCAGCCGTCACAGGCCGTCACAGGCCGCCACTGCACCGCGGGCCGCACATGCAAACGCCCCCCACGTATCCGCGGTATCCACCGGACTGGCCGTCGGCGGCGTCCGGCGTCACGTCACTGCCGCCTCTCGACCGGCCGCCCCGACGCGTCACGTGACCGTCAGGCCGTAAGGTGAGCCGCCAACGACCGGACGACGGCCGGAGGGGTGAGTGATGAAGAACCAATCAGACGGCCTGCACGGCGAGGGCGGGCACGGCGGTGCGGCGGGCCGACGGCGCCTCGCCCGGCCGGCACGAGGGGGGCATCCTGCACACGCCGAGGAAGCGGACGACGAGGACGACGAGAACCTACGGACACGCCAAGGGCCGCGTCGACCGACTGACTGAGGAAGCGAGCCGCAAGCCGCACGCAATGTGTGCACTGCCCCGTGAGGGACTGGCTGGCCGGCTGGCCGGCGCGGGGCCGCGGGGCACCCGGAGGGGCTGCCCGGAGGGGCTGCGGGGGCTCCGGGGGGCTTCGCGGGGCTCAAGGGGCGCAATCGATGTGTGGCTCCTCCTCCTTGGCGTCCCGCCTCAGCAATACGATACGCACGCCACGCGACATCCCGCGGCCAAACGAATTTCATTTTTTTTTTAAATTATTTTTTTACCTATTGGGTGAGGGGCGGGGGTTGAGAAAACAACACGAGAAAATATTCCAGCAGCGCCACCGCTTGTGGATTTTCCGCCCGAGCGCGGTGAAATACGAGATGAGGATATCCGGACAGGACTATTGACAAGCCTAACACCGGGGGCGTTCATTCGTCCATTTATGCCCCTCGGGGAAAGCAAACGGTGCCCCTTTTTTTGTGTCGGGGGCGGAGAAAAATGAGAAAACAATTATTGACTGTACTGAACGGGTGGGCGGGCTGGCGCTTGGGCTGGCGGACGTCCGGGCATAGACAGCCTGTCGAAATTCCCCGCCCTGCGGACAGTACACTCCCGGGTCGGAGCCAGAGTCTTATTTTCGTCTTTTCTTCGGCTTATTTGGTTTCCACATAGAGTCCGTTTGAAGCGCGGCAGAAGACAAGAGCAATGGTCATTCAAGGCGCGCGCAAGGGTTAAACGAGGCGAAACAAAGGTTGAGAGCAGGCGAAAAAAAGACGCTGCGCAAGCTTATCTTTTTCGTCTTGAAATTGTCTCTATCGCGTTTTGATTTAGGCTTGCGGAAGCCGAAAAGAAGGCGAAAAAAAGACGAAAAGAAGACTCGTACGACCCCGGCAGAAGAGCCGAAAAAAAGACGAGATTGAGCGCCGCCGGCCTCCGGTCGGCAAAAGAGGTGGTGGGGGGCCAGCGACCGCACTGGCGAAAAGTAAACACAGCCTGCGCTTCGACGCAGCGTCGAACTATGAACCATGAGACTCGAAATCGGTGCCGCAAGCCGCTGGGCCAGGGCGACTTGTTGGAGGTTGGCTGTCTGAGCTTGAGTCCTGTCTCACGCTGCCGCGGCGGCTGGCTGTTGACGACAAACTCGACGGCTGTGTGGTGTGACGGTTCAATACCATTCATTCACTCATCGTCCGATCATTCAATGCGTATGATTTCGCTAAACGGTGATAGAGAGACAAACGTAAAGGCGATACAAAAAATTAAGAAGTGTAAAATAATATTAACCGACACACCACACAGCCGTCGAGTTTGTCGTCAACAGCCAGCCGCCGCGGCAGCGTGAGACAGGACTCAAGCTCAGACACCCAACCTCCAACAAGTCGCCCTGGCCCAGCGGCTTGCGGCACCGATTTCCGAGTCTCATGGTCATAGTTCGACGCTGCGTCGAAGCGCAGGCTGTGTTTACTTTTCGCCAGTGCGGTCGCTGGCCCCACCACCCCTCTTTCCCGACCGGAGGCCGGCGGCGCTCAATCTCTTTTTTTTCGGCTCTTCACCGGGCTCGTACGAGTCTTCTTGTTTCTTTTTCGCCTTCTTTTCGGCTTCCGCAAGCCTAAATCAAAACGCGATAGAGACAATTTCAAGACGAAAAAGATAAGCTTGCGCAGCGTCTTTTTTTCGCCTGCTCTCAACCTTTGTTTCGCCTCGTTTAACCCTTGCGCGCGCCTTGAATGACCATTGCTCTTGTCTTCTGCCGCGCTTCAAACGGACTCTATGTGGAAACCAAATAAGCCGAAGTAAAGACGAAAATAAGACTCCGGCTCCGACCCGGGCTGTGCGGCACGTGCACGACGTGCACCGCACGGGGAGTCGTTTGTCCCGACATGACATCGCGAGCGCGCGCGAGCGGCATGTCACCTGGACAAAGGCTGGAGGGAGAGGGAGGGATCGGAGAGAATTGGAGTCTAAAAGTGGAGTCCGAGCCATCGATCCGCATCGGTGTCCACTGCAGCGTTTCTGCAAGCCTGCGCAGATTCGAAAAAAAAAATAATCTACTTATTTTTTTTGTTGCCAGGAACGCATGCTGGCCCTACAGTGAACACGAATGCAAGCTTGTGTGCGGCGCGCCATTTGCATATACATATTCGCGAGAAGTGTACATTACATAATTAATCACCCTCGCCGAGCCGAACGATGGATGATTCCCACTGGCGGTGCCCCCAGCGTCCGCTGCCCGCTGACCCTTCCAGCCCCTCCGAGCTCGCCAGCGACCGCAGCTCTGCGGCGTCTTGACTGACGCACCGACATCATGGAGGTGGGGGCGGCCTGCCGTACCCGGGACGTGGCCGCCGGCCGTCGGTCACAACTCGCTTACTTACTCTCCCCTATTGGCTGCGGTGCGTCTGGCGCTGGAGTGACGCGGGAGTGACGCAGGGGTGACACAGGGGTGACACAGGGGTGACACGGGGTGACTCGGACGGGATGAGCGGTGCTCCTCCGGTGTCGAGCAAGCGACGCGGACTGCAGCACACAGGGATTGCAGGCTGCCGATGGGGCGCCATGGGCGGGGCGGGGCGAGGCGGGGCGAGGCGGGGCGGCAGGGCGGGGCGGGGCGGGTATCGAGTTGATGGAGGCCGACTTGTCGCTTTCCATTACATTTCACCTGCTGCAGCCGACAGCAGACACTCCACCTGCACCCCCCGCGCTCCTCAGCCCCCTCAGCCCTCGACCGGCCCGCATCCCCACCGCGCCCCCACTGGCGCCACACTGCCAGAACCGGAGGGACCGGAGGGACCGGAGGTCCAGCAGCCGGGGAGCCGGAGAGCCGTGGCAGGCGACAAGCGGGCCTCCACAAGTCGACCTGTGGCGTGGCCCGTCGCACTGCCCCTGTCCGATCTGCGATACACTGGCGTCTGATCCGCGCCACCCTGACCGCCTTGCAGCGGCCGCGGTCCACAGCAGTGTAGTCGTCGTACGCGACCAGGTCGAATTTAACGCGGCCATATGGACAGACAGTCCGTTGCCTCTGCGAGTGGGAGTGCGACAGCGCGTGGCGCTTCGCAGAAAGCCGTCTCTCCTCGTCCTTTTGCATTAGGGACTAGGGCGCCGCGGCCGAGAGCGCCGAGAGGGCGGAGCGCTGGGAGGGGGAGGAAGGGCATCGGGAACACGAAACGAAACACGCAGTCGGTCGTCCCTGCGCGCCGCTCTGTTTGGACGGGACTCGCCACGCACGCGCGGTCCCAAAGGGCTGCCGGACGCAATTAGAACAGGACCGTCAAAATTCCAGTGTCAAAGTGTCAAATTTTTCACTCATTAAATTTATTTTTATTTTAGATTTTGACGCTGGGTGCGTGGATTTGAACCGGCGGCGCCGGCAGGGCGGGCCTGCTGCTGGCGCTGGCTGGTTCCGTACGGTGCTCCGTCTCTCTCGCACTCTTGGGGCGTCCCGGCGGCCCGTTGGGGTGCGAGAGAGACAGAGCGACGAGGCGAAGTGAGCGCCCCGCCCCCACCTCGGTAATAATGAAGGACGGAGGGTCGATTCGCCCCACCTGCCTCAGTGAGAGCGTCATCACGTGTCGCGGTGTCGCGGGACGGCCTCCACGGCCTCCAGGGCCTCGGCGGCCTCCTCGGCGAACATGGAAGCAGGCACGCGGAGCAAGAACACGCGAAACCGGGAGGCCAGGCCGCCTCGGGGGGAGGAGGAGGGGAGCGCCGTGCGTCGCGCCACTGGCAACCTGCGGACGCGGCGGAGGAGCGGGTTGCCTATCCTGCCGTCTGCGGGCGGACGGCGAGGCCGACGGAGGGCGTGGGCCACAGTGGGCCAGAAGACCGGTGGAGGCCGCCAAAATTCAAGACGCGTTTTGAGCTCCAGAGTGGCTAAATGGGACTCGAACCGAACGTGTGACCCCACCAATGGATTCCTCGTTCGGAGAGCAATGGATTGGTGGGGTCACACGTTTGGTTCGAGTCCTGTTTAGCAACTCTGGAGCTCAAAAAGTGTCTAGAATTTTGGCCACCTCCACTGGTCTTCTGGCCCTCTGTAGGGCGGGGCTCTCGAGGGTCTCGCGGGGGCGGGCCGAGTCTCAGGCCGAGCCTCAGGCCGGCCGCGGCGCTGGTTTATAACACGGCAGCGCGGCGCCCCCTTATTATTGTTGTTATTTATTATTTGTATCCGCTTTCCCGCCGTCGGCCGCAGCCCCAAATGTGGACGGCACCCCCCGCGGCGCTGCCCCGCGCTGCCCGGTGCTGCCCCTTCGGAGGCCGGCCAGACCGAGCTGTCAGCGGCGAAGCCAGGCGAAGCCCCGCCACGACAAGACGGGGCAGTGTGCAATTACCACACGGCCCCACGGTCCCTCGAGAGGCGTGGGCCGCGCCAGCCGAGCACTGCTTGCCGCTCTCGGAAAACGCTGTTTATTGTGTTGTTGACGCCGGCCGCGGACGAGTCCTGCAGGACGGCGACGACGTCCACGACGCCAGCAGGCCGCCGACGTCACACGACGCCGGCGGCGGACGGCCGCTGGCACGGCGCCATGTAGAACGGCATTGACGGCGTGGTGCTGGAGACGCCGCCCGGCACCCGGCGGCACCGCTGCACGCCGGTGCAGCACTCGGGGAACGGGTGCGCGCCCCGGGCCCTGCGGCGCGGGGGGTCGTGGAGGCCATCAGGCACTACAGTGGGCCAGAAGACCGGTGGAGGCGGCGAAAACTCTGGGCGCGTTTGGAGTTTTGGCCGCCTCCATCGGTCTTCTGGTCCACTGTGCGGACGAGCAACCCTTTCCGACGCGACAGTGTACCTGTCCGGCACGCGCAGCACTGGTGGGCTCTCCAGGGGCAGCTCCGGCACGATGGGCAGGCGGTCGCGGCACGCGTCCAGCGGGTACTCGCCCATCAGCACGTTCGGCGTCACCAGGATCTGCTGGCCGCGGAGGTGCTGGTCGTTGAGGATCTTGTTGTTGCCGTGCAGCTTGGAGGAGAAGAGCCTGGCGCAGAACCGCAGAACGCGCGCAGTCAAGGAATGGGCGGAACCGCAACCGGGGGATTTTTGCTTACTTTAAGTGCATTATGGCTCGCAGTGCAGGCTACCTGCAGACGGCCCGCCGGCTGGTCTCCCTGTGCGAGGCGCAGGGCACGTGGAAGTGCGCCCGGTGGGTGGTGGTGGGCTTGGCGCGCTCAGAGGCCCTCTCGGCCGCCCAGCGGGCTGCCATCAGCTCCTTCAGCCCGTACTGGGTCAAGTTGCCCTGCGCCGACACAGTGTGCCGCCAACACAGCACGCCGTCAAGTGACACCGCCAAAACACGCGCCGTGAGTCCACGCCCCGGTCCGCGCCGTGTCCCTCACAATGCAGGGCAGCAGGTCCTGCGACGGCAGCCACTCCAAGTGCCTCGAGTTGAAGGCGCGCGACTTGGGGCACACTTGCGGCATCCAGTGGTGCATCAGGTCGGTGGTGGTCGTAAAGTTCTCCCGGCACTTGGGGCCGCTCGCCTCCATCAGGATGGCGCGGTGGACGCCCTGCCCGAGCCGAGGCAGCCAAGGCAGCGAGAGCAAGATGGATGATGGCATGGAATGAATAACTGGGGAAGGGCGCCGAGCGCGAGCGAGCGTAAAACTTGGGGCTGCCGAGTGCGATGCCGAAGGATCGTTTCGTCTTCGTCGCTCTGTCTCTATCGCACTCACGGGGCGTGCCGTAGGGCCCGTAGGGGCGCGAGAGAGACAGAGCGACGAAACGATCCTGCGGACATGGCTAAGCCGTCGGCCCCAGCCTGCCCGGCCCCACCTCGCTGCTGGCCCGGTGCTCCCAGGCGGCCTGCGACGCGTAGTCGTCCAGGTACACGCCGGGGGTGGTGAGGCTGGGCCTCTTGAACGAGGTCGTGTAGATGGAGCAGCCGCGGAAGGGCGGCAGGCACGGCTTGGTCTTCTCGATGCGCCGGTCGCGCCACATGCCCTCCAGGACGCCGTCATTGTACCGCGGCTCCGTCACCACCAAGTCCCTCGTCTGCTCCCTGTGAGCGGCCAACGTGTCACTTCTAGGGAACGCGCTCGGAGAGAGCCCTCAGCAGACTCATTTCCGAGAGTCGTTTTCGTCGCTGTCTCTCTCGAGCTCATGAGGCGCCACGTGCAGGTGCGAGAGAAACAGAGCGACGAAAACGACTTCCGGAATCAGAGTACGGCCCCTCGTACTTGACGGGGATGGCGGGAATCGAGTCCGCGATGCTGGTTCTGGTGGACATGGTTGACGGTGTGCGGGTCAGCTAGCGGGCACGGCGATGGCGGTCGCGATGGGGTGTCCGACGACGCAGCCCGTCAACGCCATGGTGCCTCCTCCACCTCCGCACCCCCAGCCCATGCAGCCTATGCAGCAGGCTGGCTGTGGGCCGACTGCCAATAATGAGGTGGACGTGGGGAAGGCCAGGGACAGCCAGGGAGGGCAACAATCCACCACCATCTTTCTTTCTTCACTTCACTCTGGTTCACTTCACTACATCCCCGAGCGACCGTCATCCCTTCCCAGGAGCTGGAACGGGAATGAATGATGGACAGCCGATATATGCAAGTATCAACAGACAGATTTATTGATTAATATTCATTCAGTTCACCAACACACCACTCCGAAATCACAAGTAAACATAGGGCCTAAATCAAGAATCACATCATCGCTTTCTCTCCGTTTTCCACCGATACACAGGGGGTGCATCTTTAGTTGCAGGCTTTATCCTTTCTGGTTTTGATTCGGTCTTGATGAGTAAATTCTTTTTCAGGAGCATCTTCTCTTGAATGATGCGTAGCTGTTTCTCTCGTTCCAGACGTTTGGCCAGCACTGCATACTTCTGTGCCTTCTGTCTTTGAGCCTTTTCTAGAGCAGCTGTAAAATTGTGAAATGTTAATTAAAATATAACAGAAAAGTAAAAAAAAAACATTACTCAGGTGAGATTTTTGTTTTTCTTTTGGAAAAGAGAGCGGGAAGAAACAAGAAATATTGCACACCTTTGTCAATAGTAGGCAAAGTAGCAGATTTAAGAGTTTCCAACTTCATACGATTGGTGCGCCTCCCCATAAGTGCTGGGTGCGTCCCTAGCCGAGATGCAACATCAAAGTTGAGAACTTCTTTTGGATCATCAACAAAGAAAGTGTGAGAGTTGGTAACCTGCAAGCAAATCATTAGTTAAAATTGAGCACAGTAAATTATTATACTACAAGACTAAAAAATTCTCCTCCGTACCTCTTCTGCAGCATCTAACATATGAAGCTCTGCTTTAAGCCGTTCAATTTTGCGTTTTTCAGAAGTGAGTTTCATTGTAACATACTGGATGTCTTGGGTTTGCATCATTTTTATTTGATCAGGAGTGTGCTCATCCTGTGAAAAAAAAAAAAAAAAAAAATTAAGCATTAAAAAGCAAGTACAAAAAATTCAAATAATAAAGATGGAAAGCCAGCCACCTCTTTTTCTTTCTCAAAATGCTCCCCATCTTCAGTTTTGGAATTGATCATATGAAAGTAAAATTCATCTGGATTACGATTGAGAGCCCTCTTCCTGAGAAGGCGCAGTGTTTTCTGCTTTTCATTAAAATCATCTGCTCGAGTTTTGTAATCCTTCTTTTTTTCTAAAAGACCCAAATGTGAGCGAGCTTCAGGTTGATGTCGTTCTCTGTGGGTCTTTTGATTCGACTTGGACACTGACTTCCAAGACGACATGGTGACGGATAGCTAAGGACCCTGCAAAAAGAGAAAAAAGGTACAACAGTGAATAACAGAGTCATAACTGGGTAACAACGGTAACAAATGGGATTTTCAATCACAAGAAAGAAATCTTAAGATAGTAGATACTTACAGAGAGGTTGAGAAGAAATGACACCACGTCTATGATGTAAACAAAGCAGGCAGGAGGGAGACAGTATCTTGCAGGGTACAGAAAAGAGAGCTTGTAAGCCAATGTTCTAGGTCAATCTAGAATGCGTAGATACGAAATTAAAATTTTGTGGCACACAATGTACTGAGGTTATGAAGTCGTCGTCCTCGTGTATCCCCCCTCCCCCTTCACACGTTTGTTTACATTTTTTGATATGACAATTTTCGATGGCGTTTGAACTGCCATAAGTTTTAGTACCATTCCATGATCAGTAGAATTAAACACACTATCTTACATCTGATTTTGAAAAAGCAGCAAAGATTCAGAAATAAAAGAATTCAATCACATGAAGTACTATTGGTTGACAGACACGCTTTGCCGAAAATCCGTTACTGTCAAAATTAGGTTTATGAATTTTTCATTTTTATCATACCAACACTCCGATACTATCAAAAATACCACAAAACTATTTGACGAGAGAGTATGGACAAGTTACATATGTTGCACTGCAAGAGGCAAAAATGCCCTTCAATTCAATTGAAAACACATGTAACACCTGAGACTGCCACTTTGAAGAGTATGACACTCACTTTAGAGCGTTCGGTGCGGTGCCGTTGTTATGGCCATACTTCATTGATGAATCAGTAATCACTCGCCTCCTAACCTGTAGAGTACGGTATTCCGTTGTCACGAATCATGGTAAGTTTTCCCTTGTTGATAGGTCTTTAATAGGTATTTCCACTCTTACTTTGTGTACCGACGTCGAATTTCATTTAACTGTTGCTTTTCTTTTCAGGCTTCATTCTCAGAGGACCAGCTGGCTGGTAAGTTAATCGAGGTCAACTTTGACGTTCCAGCTCCCCCCTGATGACACACCCCGAGCCGACTTCGCCTTATTTGGTCAAGAATTGTGTCTCATGGAGGGAGAGAGAAGAGATTTTGCCGCCGCGGGGAAGGGCTGGCGCGCGCCGCGTTATGGTGTAGTTAGAGTCCAGTCCGTACGTTAGACAGGGCCAGAGGTGTGTCCAAGTCGCGAGTTTGACAATCCAGACAAGCCGCCGAAATGTATGGCTATGAGGCAGTGAACAAAGTCATGACGTCGGTGGAAGGTTTGTAGCATTTCGGTTCTGCAATGCCAGGTGGTGCTCGTGTCTGCAGTGTGTCATGGGAATCGTTTCTGTACACATGTATCTCGTCCACGTAATATCTCAAGCAATGTTGTTGTAACTCTGAGGAACATTTTGTCTAGATTTCATCCACCTTGTAAAAGTGACTAATAGTTATTGTTTGTCCGAATTTTTTACAGAGTTCCAGGAAGCGTTCCAGCTTTTTGATAACCGGGGTGATGGCAAAATAAATGTTGGTCAAATCGGAGATGTGTTGCGTGCTTTGGGACAAAATCCCACAGAATCTGACGTAAAAAAATTCACCCATCAGCACAAACCAGGTTGTTATTTTGTTTCAAGCTTCACTTTTATTTGTTTTTTTATCTTTCAATTACTTATCCTCAGTCATTTACTCCTGTTGTTGCTTAATTTGTCAATAGATGAACGGATTTGCTTTGAAGTCTTCCTTCCTATCTACCAAGCTATCTCCAAAAGCCGCACTTCCGACACTGCTGATGACTTTATTGAGGGCCTGAGGCACTTTGACAAGGATGGCAGTGGTTTCATTTCATCTGCTGAACTGCGCCACCTGTTGTCAACCCTTGGTAAATGCCTTTGTCCTTTTGTGTGTCCATGGTCAAAATTTTATGATTGATTTTATTTGTAACTCATGTCGATATTTCCTTATTTACAGGAGAAAAACTGACTGATGATGAAGTGGAACAACTTCTGGCAGGCCAAGAAGACTCTCAAGGAAACATCAATTATGAGGAGTTTGTGCGGATGGTGATGTGTGGATGAATATCTTATTGCAGTGCATTATATGTCCCAAGGACGGGCTTTACGAGTAGATCTATTATTTAAGAATTTACTTTGATTAGGCAGCATTTCCAAATTTATTCACTCATGTGGGTTTCATGTACTTTAAAATTGTGAGTGCTGTTATATGAATGAGATGGTCTAGTTACCGTATTTGGAAGTATTATTTATATTTTTATTCATTGTTTTGTGATTGGTTGAAATCATTTGATTACTCTTAACTTGTGAGCAAGATCAAGTAATTTATGAAATCCTGTAAGGTTGTATAGATTTTGAGTGGGTGGGACCATATCCATTTTTTATGAGCCATTTTGAGCCCCATAGATTGGTGGGATACCATGATAGTGTACTTATTACTACTACCCTTTTTGTTTTTTTCCAATTCATGATCTTCCTCTTTTTTAAAAAATTTTACATTGTAAGGTGTTAGGAGTTCTCATTTCATGGGTTTGTATTAAGGTTGCATTTTTATTAATATTTTCTAATATTCTTGTATCTTCATTCCATACCATGTTGCTTTATCTTTTTTCCTACAGAATGTGCTTATTTTTAAGTTTGAGATGTAAAATTTGGGTCATTCATTAAATACTAAAACTTGTGTGGGTATATGTTTTTATTTCCTCCTATTTGCATATCACACATTCACTACAACTCACACTTACATTCGGAAATTTTAGTCATGTTTTCTCCCTCAACGATGAACAGATAATGTAATTATAAATGCTGCTCTTTAGAACAAAGCCGTGAAGAGGACCAGCCTTCTTGCAAGAAGCCATGTTAACACAAGAAGAGTAATAAACAGAAACAGAACAGAGGGTACTATGAAAAAAAAAACAATCTTATCAGTTACATCACAAAAAGGAGGAAGCTGCTCTCCTTGAATATAAAGGAAGCATGTTTCTTGGTCGATTCACCAATAAAATAATAATAATATGGATAAGTAGAAATATAAAGTTTAAAATAAGGAAAATTCTCAAAGACAAAATATTAAGAGATCATTTCTAAAAAGAAACAAAGACCAACATACAAATGTTAAGACATGTCATGTGACACAGGAAGTCCTAGTCCAGACACTCAAGCCTAGGTTTACTACTTCACACAAGAACAATACATAAAGGAATGCAGAGAATCAAGTCAGTCATTTACCAAGTCAAAGCAGTTAATGTTTGAGCTTATGAACATTTCAGCAAATATCTTGCATCTCATGACTGAAGAGAGAAGAAAGAAGGATTGACAGTGTTAGAATGCCTTAGTAAGGTCAAGTCCATACAAGTAAAATCTGGATCAATTTCTACACCTCTTTCAGTGACTTTTAAAAAATGACTACACTCAGTCTCAAGGGATCCATAAAACAAATTATGAAAAATACAAAACAGTCAAACATAAAAACAGAACATGCAAAATAATATCACACAAGGACGACACCAACAGCCTAGTCTAACACTCATGATATGATGATCACTCAAAAAAAAAAGCAGTAAAGCAGTAAAAATCACAGGTGGTTCAGGAATTATTTTACACTCATTTTCAACAAATTTAAGACTATAGCTTTCAAATTACAAAAACACAAACCATAACACTGTACAAAAATCAGTACAATGTTGTCTATCGAGATGAAAAATACTGTTCAGTGATAGTGAAATTACTATTATTAAAACTTAGTAGACAATAAAACCAGATGTTCAGGATTTTACAGGTAGAAATAGAGCTCATTATATTTAACATAAGTCAACATTCCTAAACATTTGATACGTACAATCCAATGATAACAATAATGATGGCACTGATTGCCTATGTCAGCACAAAAATACCCAAGCTACATATTCCCTAGCTGTAGTTTATAAAGATACATGGAAGGCATGAGTAAAACCCAAACAAGGGGTTGGCTAGCAAAACTAACTATACAATAGAACATTGATCTAGGTGGGAATCGATTCCCAAATAATTATATCATGGACACAATGGCCATACTGAGTAATGCTCCACAGGCTAATCCTATTCCTAGAAATGCTGACATTATAGAAGCAGCCATCTCTTGTTCATGATGCTCACAGGCCCTGTTTCAACAGGATGAAGAGTGGTGGTCAAGTTCCAGTTCAATGCAAATGATGGAGATCAAAACAGTCTACATGTAGGCACAAACACAATACTTACTTTGGGCCACTGATCATTGTAACGTTGACTACGTAACCATTGGTGAATCCAAATAGCACCACAATCAAAATGTAATACGCGTCCCCGTGAATCAACACCGGGAGATGTTGACGGGGTTGAGCATTGCAGTAGAGCAGCAAGGGGACAAAAATAATTCTGGCTGCTGACATGAGAAGCAATGCTCTTGCATTTTGTCTTGGCTAAACATTCCATTAAAGAAATTTATTAGCGATGTTAACACAAACTTTAATTCAGAAAATTTTACTACAATGCATGAAAGATGGCTTTACCCAAAGAAGCAGCCCTGAAAGCACTCTTCCCAGATAGTCAAACAAACTGAAAATCAGGTAGGCAACCACAGGAACAAAATATTTATCTGCAGGAAAAGGAACTATAATATTAGAAAAAGTCAATGAAACATTAAATATGAAATGAATTACCTCATTCTTACCGTTCCATTGGTTTCCGTGGCCTTTGTTTTCAGACTCAACAAGAACAGTGACCGCTGGATAAAACGATAGTGAAACAAAAAATGCCATCCATACCGCAAGTCCATGAACCCAGATCTATACAAACAAATAAGGGGGGAAAAATGGAGAAAACAATCAGAAAAAAATTAAAGAGTTTTGGTAAGGTTTCTGCAAATTGTAAATGATAAGACGATCTCTTTACAAATACTGACCTTGCTTAACACACGAGTATAGGACAAGGAAAACATGTCAACCTCTACTGATGGGGCACATCCATCAGCTTCATATTGAACTGACAGCTGTGGTCTGGGTGCCATGTGATATTTAAAGAAGACCTAAAAACGAACAATTCGTCAGAAAATTTCCTACCAAGAGAAAAGCAAGTTGAGACAACCAATTGAAACTTACTGCTCGAATGAGAACCAAGTAGCAGACAATAGATACAACAAGAAAAACATTGGCAACCATGAAGTACACAAAGGCACTGAGCTGAGGTGAAGCTCCAAGCCACAGTGACAATATTTCAGCTAGTGCCGCGAAAACACCACCTAGAGACTGACCACTACTTGCGGCAGATATGTAAGCAGCAGAGAACTTTCCGAGCATGCCAAATAATCCACCAGTCAACACGGCACTTGCAACTGAATCACAACAGATAAAGTAATCATGTTACATTAAGTGTCCACACATGAAAATATAATTTTACAGCAATTTACACTCACTGTTTAGGGCCACCACTATTGCCATGGTAAGGTAGAAAAAGTCATATTGCCCTGAAAAAAAAATGATGATGTTATAGTCGAAAGTAAGACCCTCTGTGAAACACTGTCAAATATTTCAATAATGTAAGAGACTGAAAGTTTTCTTACAAGCGTCAGTGTTGATATGAACAAACAGAGTTGTGACAACAAACAAAAGAAGGATCATTACAAATGATCCCAGCATGCGAGAGTGAAGAGATATCCTGGAAACAAAACCAGATTCAGGTATTTCCTCAACCAAGATAATTTTTTAATTAATGTAAGAGGTCCATATACATACTTGTGAGAGAGAGCAGAGTTTAAAATGAGAAAAACTGTACTGGGAACAGTTGATGCTACACTAAGATATGCTGTGAAGCTCTTTTGGAGAGGAGTTCGGCCCACTGTACCCACAGAGGAGTTGAGAAACATGGTAGTTGGTTCCGATGCATTGACATCTCGAAACTTGTACATCCAGTACTGGGAAAAAGAACAAAAAATTACAATTTTAGGGGAACTCAAGAATGAATGCCCCTGTGCTCATTTTTGAACAAAGCTTACATCATCTGCTGTGATGAAGAAATTCCATGGCAGCAAAGTCGTCATTCCAAGAAAATAAAATATAATGTATGCAAGGCTAAACCTGAAACAAACATTGAAAACATGTTGTTTAGGCAAGCGGAGGATGTAAAATCATGCACACAATAGAAACTAATTCTGCTACTACCTACAATGATTTATGAAACTAAAATGCAAGAATCACAAGGATACCTCCAGAATTTTCTAAAACAAATGGCTGTAAGGTAACTGATTGAAAAAAATTGCAAATGACAAACAGTAAAGAGAAACCAAATGGAGGCCAGATCCATGCTCAGAAGCGAATACATGAAGCCAGCGAACATATTAAAAATCTACCCCAACTCTACAACACCATTAAAAACACACTTACTTCTGGTCATCCTCCCTGAAAAATTCTTCACTTCTGTTCCCTTTCTTTCTATCCTCAGTCTCAGTCATCAAAATTTTCTTAGATTCCTACGCAGTTTAAAAATTTCAACTGGTGCTTTCTATTGGCTCAATCAATAAAGTTAAATCTGCAATAATGAAAACAGAGCATGCCTCCACTATATCGAGAGCATAAAAAAATTCTACAAAATTGTAAATAGTATAAGTTTAAATGATAAAACTGAGGATAAGAAAGAGCCCTAGTTTCTTCCAAAGAAATAAACAATGTATGGCATTTACAAAGTTTTACATAACTATATTATGGACATACCTGTCTTGAGGATCTCTGCCTTTGAACAATGGCTTTGTGTCTTTTGTAGTTACAACTGGGTCGTCCACCATATAAGTGGAAGGGGTGTCGTCCGACAAATTGCCATCAAAATCACTGTCAGAATCACCCTGTAAGAGTGGCTGGGTGTTGATGGAATCTTCCATTTTTCCACAGGGTATCTGAAATATTACTTTTCATATAAATAATCGTAACAGTCAAGGAACAGAGACATCAAAATAGATGCAAAACGGTTTAGCATCACAGGTTCAAACAATGTAAACAGAAATCCCTGAGGCAGTAGGTGATATTCTCTCAAAGAAACTCGCCTTTCAACTTGTTGAGAAGTCCGTGGTGTCGTGATAGTGCTCCTGAACCTCAGACTGACCACTGTGCGCTCTATTTCCAATGCAGACTCAACCCTATGATTCACCAAGAAGATGGCCTTGATTGCAAAGAAATTTGCATATTGTTTACACCTGGGGTTACGAAATCCATTTGCAGAAGATTAATGGGCCACCTTCTGCATTAGCTCGTCCTTGTCCCACAGCACTGGATATATCCATTGGGCACAAGTGGGTCACGGATCAAAAAACTTCGACGATTTCAGCAAATATGTAAGATATTCTTAGAAAAGTAATAGAATTTGAACCATCTGCCTGCTTTTCTGGCTTTTGTTTCTGCTGTCTGCTTGCATTCGATCCTCCCCCGTCCCCCCGCCCCTCCTCCCCCGTTTGCTTTTCTCCGCCGCCAAATGATTTTTCTGACAGAAGGTTCTGTCTAACTTTTTCCTAAAGATTTTTTTCTAAAAAGAAACCTTTTCAACCACACTAGTTTCTCGAAATAAATAGATAAATTTTACTTTCTAGTACAGTCCTCTCCCTCGTCTTCCTTCATCTAAAAGGCAGTGTCCGTTCGGCGTGATTTGAAGAAGGCAGTGATCCGCTCTGAACCTTCTTTCCGGTTCGACGTTGAAAGTGAGTGAGTTAGTGCAGAAAGCAAATTTTATCTTATTTCATCCTGTGATAAATTATTGTACGTAAAGGGCTGAGTTTTCTTTCGGTATCGTCCTGTTTCATACTATGCGTGTGAACTATTATTCCCTCACTGAGTGATGATGGTCACTTATAATGATGAGCCGAAAGTGCCCCTGTTGACTGTCCATGAGCGCTTTCTTCACGTTGTTATGGTTTAATGTTTCCTTATTCTGTAGTCTTGTTTCGCATTTTCAATTTTTTCTGTGTGCGAACGTAGTTTTGTTATGTTTAAGGGGTAACAATTAAGTTATCCTTGTCCTTTCATCATAGTTTTGTTTACTAACGGTCCCCCATAACCACGTACCAAACTTAACCTATCTCAAGGGCCTGGCAACGTATGCCGATTTTTATTTTGACTATGCTTTCTCGTAAATTTGCTGTGGAAGTGCAACTTGTTTTGTCTCGTTCCGTTTTGCCGTCGAGTAATGTGTTGGTGTCTCTGTTTGATTCAGATAATCCAAGATGGGGAAGATTATGAAACCGGGCAAAATCGTGCTGCTGCTCGGCGGCCGATTTGCTGGACGCAAAGCTGTAGTCGTCCGCAACTACGATGATGGTACCAACGACAAGCAGTACGGCCATGCCTTAGTGGCCGGCATTGACCGGTATCCCAGAAAGGTCCACAAGCGCATGGGCAAGGCCCGCATCCACAAGAAGTCCAAGATCAAGCCTTTCCTCAAGGTATGAATTGGCAATGCAATGTCCTAGTTCGCTTACCTGGAGTTTTTAGTTGGTTTTGTGTCACTTCTCAACCTGTTCTACCACCCTATCTCGAGCTGTTGCTCCTTGGCATATTGTAGTTTCTACATTGTGAGGCCTGTTTTGTTGATTACAGATTGTCAACTACAATCACCTGATGCCCACCCGCTACACCGTAGATATTCCCTTGGAGAAGATTGCCCCCAAGGACCTTAAGGACCCCGCTAAGAGGAAAATCCTTCGTTTCCAGACTAGGTGCAAGTTCGAGGAAAGGTGAGGAATTTTAAAATTAGCTAGTGTGTTGTGGTCCTGTCTTATTTGTTTGGATCTGTTTCTGTTGTGAATGTCAGTCTCTTTAGACCAGTTACCAGTCCAAAGCAAGCTGTTATTCAGATTTAGAGCAGCTTGTCACATCTTACTAAGCTTTCCCCCTTGCATACCTTTGTTGTTCTTCCTTTCTAATCTCTCAAATTGTGTGTTGCAGGTACAAGGCCGGCAAAAACAAATGGTTCTTCCAGAAGCTGAGGTTCTAATTTCATTTTTGTATACGCACTTGTGCAATAAAACCCAAAAAAATCTATTGTGTTTCCTTTTCCTTACTGTCTCTGTGAGGGTATTTGAAATCAATTAGGGCCACAGTAGTGAGTTGAGAACATTGTATTCTGCATTCAAAGAGTTAACAGGATTCAATGTCAATATGCAATATGTACAACTTTGGAGCATTGCTAATGTACATAAATAAATCTAGGGTGAAAAATAATCTTAATATCTTTCCCTTATGGATGGTTCTCTCCTAAAGTAAAGGTCTTGCCTCTGCTTGTGGTTGATTACTCACACAATTTGATCCTTCAAGTTGGAGTTACTGGACTTAAGTCACTAAGTGCTACAATTTCACAAGACAAAATTTATGAAAATGCCTTCAGTAATATCCTGAGGTGGCTGATAGTAAATCTAGTGCTCACATATGGCAACCACTTTGAAAAGTTATACTGCTAGATCCTAATGTGGCATATCAACTTGCAAATTAACGTATTCACTTTGGCCAAAACCAATCAAAGTCTACAGGCATTTTGTACTAACCAGTTTCCAAAATAAGGTTTCTCTTCTAGATGAAGTTGATTTCAACCACTATCCATCTGTCTTTAAAATGCTCCTCAATCTACGAATTCCAACACTTGAATAAAATCTTACTTAAAACTTTAAGGCATCATAACATTCACACAAGGTTTTAAAAATATGCAATATATATTTTACACTAAAAATATTTACACAATCATGACTTCTATAGACATGTTCGTTAATACTACATGGACACACTGATGTAATGATGTCACTTCAATTCGAAAAATGACCAATCACAGCAAAATTAAAAACTTAACACCTGCATTCACGTACACAAAGACAAAATGCCAATCTGAACCAAAATAAAAACTATGGCAAGAGAGATTCAATACAATATTATAAATACAATAATTATTCATTTAATAATTTATTAAAAAAAAAAAAGACATGGGCATGGAAATGCATGTGCATCTTCAATGTAATAAACTCAACTCAGAATGTGAGACATGGCATCACAGAAGTAAAGCTTAAATAATCAAACATACCACATCACATGACTAATTTAAATACAAGTTACAATAAGATGAAAGAAATAATCATAGTTGAAAAAGTAAGTCTCATAACAAGGAACAAGGGGAAAAAAGAAACTTATCTATTAGTCTCTGGGGGAAAACAAAAGGATCAAAATATGCAACTCAAGTCATTGGTCCCTTCTCAGCCCATTCCTTGGCAGTAAATGTTTTTATTTTTAAACTAAAGTAGTGTGATGACATGTTTTTTACCTACGTCTAACAACATGATGTGACCACAATGGGACAACTGAGTGATGTACTTGGTACTTCAGAAACTTCTCAAGGAAAGACAGAATATTTCATTTGAAAGCCTGTCTTACACATTATCCAGTAAAAGAGGACAGGGTATGCAAAGGAGTGGGCTGAGCTCAGGAATGTATCAAGGCAGTAACTGGCAGTAGATGGCTTGGTAGCTTGACCATAGCAGGCAAGCAAAAGTCACAAAATCACAAATAAAATAGGCACCCGAATCAGAAAGAAATCTGCAAGGTGACACAGTCACCAAGAGCTTGTCAATAAAAGATGACGAGAAGAAATAGCCCACTAATGAATGAATCCCTAGTACGATCTAATAATCTTGCTTCAACAATATCTTTGCCACAATTTGTTGAGTTTCTGAATTAAAAAGAAAAGGCTTTGCTGCTTATATTGGGTAGACAAAGCAGCTAATCACAGCATAGGAGACGCAGTCAAATGCAATTCAAGGGCGGCTCTCACTGCAAGAAATTTCAAACACGTAAGCATAAGTCAAATTTAATTGCAACAAATGCATTTTAATCAAGTCGAAAAATGTCAAAGACAACCTACCCAGGGCCAGGGAAATAATAAGGAGGTGGCCGTTCGTACTCCGTAGACATTGGTGGACTGTGAGCGTGGGAGTGCGAAGCATGAGGACTCTGGTAACGAGGCGGGCCGTTGTTGGGGAAATCCCAATGCCTGCAAAGAAGGACAAAGAGTCAAGTTAGTGGTCTGTTTAAACGACGGTGCGTCGCACAATATTGTGGGGTCTCGATGGACTCACTTTGGTGCCATGTCGGAATACCGCTGCTGTCCTCCGGCTTGAGAGTGACTGGCTCTCTCCGGCTCTGGCCGCGCACGTTCACGCTCACGCTCCCCGCGGCCTAGATGAGCACTGTAGTCGCCAAGGTAGCCTCCGCCTCCACTAGAGTTGTCGTAAGTTTCTTGGTAACTACGGCCTCTACTATTTTTAGTCTTCTTGCGCTTTTTGTCATTAACACTGCGAGAGAAAGAAATTTGGCGTTAAACATTGATAATATCGAGGACATATTTCAGCAACAGTTTTCATGGTTAAAATGTGACTTACTTTGCTAGCGGTATGTTGTCACGATCAGCATAGGCATCATACATGTATTCTCTGCAAAGAAACCATCTCATAATAAAAACAAAGTAGGAACATGTATCCAATCAACATCAACCTGGCATAATGCACTGATTCCATCACCCACTTGGAACAGTCAAAAGTAAAACTTACGCTTCAACCAGGGGTCCCGGATAAGGATCTGACTTTTGATAGAGTGTGGCCAGTTTTACAGAGAGAATAATAGACGGGATGAAAAGTAAAAGGCACCAACCAACACTAGCCCAAAATCCATTCTGTTAAACAAGAAAAAAATTAATTAATGCCAGCTTTTAAGTGTGCACAAGAAGGTAAATGAGATACTCACAAATGGGTTAAGGATTTCGTCACAAGTTGCCATAAGTGTGGCATTGTAAACACGACTTAGGGGCCAACATTTTCCCACCTCTGAATGGGTGTGGTCTACAACACGTTGCATGTAATGTCTAACATGATTCAAAAACTCATCAGCAAATTGTTGAGCGATCTGTAACAGGTAGTGAAGTTAATAAATGTGTTAGGGAAATAAGTAGAGAACAAAGATGCATTGAACATTAAAATAAACATACCTCTAAGAGCTTTTGAGGTCCATCTTTGTTGAGGTAGTCTTGAGCTTTGAGGACTTCATTCATAAGACTGTATATGGCATCTTTCAGTGAGTTATGATTTATATTTAAGTGTTCTTTAAGTTGTTTAACCATTTCACTTAAATTCTGAGCAAATCCAGACAACTCTTCAATGTCTCTTTGGGAATGAATAAGGTTTCGTGCCTCCACTTGCAATTCATCTTGAATCTATAAAGAATAGAAGCATGAGATAACAAGTAATCTTATAAACATTCTTCAAATGTAAAGATGAACTCAACTTACACTTTGGTCATCGATGTTGCTCGCAACAGTCTGGAGCACATTAGCAAACTCAGTGAAATTTAGCTCTGTGATCCTTTGACCCAACTACAAACAGAAAGACAGTAGTAGGATTAGTAACTTTACACCTGTGTCTAGCAGTAAACTGGAGGTGAGAGAAGAAAAAAGATCCATACCACTTCAGTGTATGTGTCAAAAGGAATACTAGGTGATGACTCTGCCAGTTCTGCCAGTTTCCTCCTGGCTTGATCTGGTAAAATGACAATTTGGCCTTCAACACTCAAGCGTTGCTTGATGTTATCCAAAGCATTCTGAAGGCCTTGGTTGTTAGCATACGACAGCACCTCGCTAACATTAACTCTAGCTTCCAAGTCCAGAACATCATAAATGGAGCGATTTTGATGACAGGCGCTAAAAACAAAGACCAAACCAATAATTTCAGTTGGTACACATTTGGAAGTATGTAGGTAAATTTTATAGCAGTTATTAAGAGGGAACTTACATAATAACAGAACTGACGCTCGTGTGGACCGCGGGCATGCGACGATGGCGGCCTCGGTGGTGTGACGAGTCAAGCACCAGGCCCTGGAGCATGCTCTCCAGAGGGGTTATCTCGTCAATAAGACCAAAGATTTGGTTATCGCTGGGATCTCGCAAGGGCTCGCAGATTGTGCGCTCAGCAACAACCCCGACAACAAAATGAACGAGGATGACTAAGATTATAGCAGAGCTCGTCAAGAGAATCAGCCACACAGCACTGTAAAATACATAAAATAATTGTCAGAGAAATACATTTGTGTAGCTGGGTAAAAAAAAAATGATCAAAAATTATATATTATCACATACACCATGAGAAGACGTGCGCCAGTTCCCTTGGTACAGCTATCGTCATTATAAGAGGCATCTGGTCGCTTTCCACAGAATCCACAAAACAGACCAAATGTGATAGGGGCCAGTATCATCAGAAGAATGCAGCTCACAACAAGTCCCAGGTGATATCTATAGAATAACGTAAAGGATAAAAAAATAAATATAATAATGTAAAAAAAAAGAAATGAGTGAAATTAAAGATGAGCTAAAATGGAAATCTCATTCATAAAGATAACAAACCTGTAAGGACTAAATTGAGGAATGTAAACTTTGGCATCTTCAAGAGGGGCTTCTGAGTATCGCAGCACAGCTTGATCAGCCCGCTCCATGAGTTGGGTAATCTTTCTTGCGATTCGGCCCACATCATCACCTGTTAACACATTTGCATTAGTATTAAAGAACTAAGAAAGGCACCAAATAGAATACAGTCAACCGATTCTAATATTCTGGAGATCTTACCAGTTTTCCCAATTGACTTTGAAATTGAAGGGACTGTATCATTGACAGTTCTTTGAATCTCTCTCTGAATGTTATCCAACTGCCGCTTTCCATTCAGCAATTCATTTTTCACGTCTTCAGATACAAGCCCTGACACAGTCTGAAGGCTCTCTGATATATTTGGTAACTAGAAAAACAATGATAAAAAATTGTTACTTGCACACTTAGTTGGTACACATTAATTTTGGTAATCTATGCTTCTTTTTTTTTAAGAAAAGAAAGGACTAGATGTACAAAGTGATTGAAAGATAACCATGATATGAAAAAAAAAACTACATATTTTATCATCCACTACAAAAATATGCAGGTTAACTTGAAACAATAAGAAAATTCAGAACCCAAAAGTACTGTAATGCAATAAAACTACAGTTCCAGTGTACTACAAGCAAAAAAACAACAGAAACATTACAATTTTTTGTAGTCACACCACATAGTCCTTCTCTAATATAAAAGATTTAAGACTTTGTGAGTGAGAAAAAAAAACACACACACATTGCTTTGAGAAAGAAAAAAAAACATTGTTAAAGAAGCAACAACAGAATTGTACAAATTGACACTATTCCATGCAGATGCAAAGAGCGAAAGTCTGTCTTTCACACTGTACCTTTGGAAAGTATTTGTCAAGCATCTTTTTTTGGCATGGAAGAGGGGTACAAGGATGTATTAGATGTATGACAAGAACAATAATGAGACAGCACAATGATCAAATGCATTAGAACACAACGAATACTTACATCATCAAACTGTTCTTTGATGGTAATTTGATTGATCTGCGCGCTGTAAGAGTCCATGACCCCTTTACATTGTGGAATGCTTCTACACCTTCTTGAAATTTCAATAAGGGAATTTCTGACCCTAGTTAAACCTGAAAATAGACATGCAACATGTTTTAAAACGAGTGACATTGGCTAATCCTATGGCCTTCATCTATGTACCGATACACCTTACCTATCTTCAGCACCCGTGCACTAGATCTCAACTTGTCTGTAAGCCTGCTGACCTCCGCTAAATCCGATTTAATATTACCCAGACCTGCCACTAGCTGGGTAAGATTGTCCAGAGAAGTTGCATGAGATATTTCAGCAAGCTGCCTGTTCATTTTCTCTCCGCTGCCTGCAAGAATCAGTCGCAAAATTTCACATAGCATCATGATGGAGTTACAAGAGCAATTGAGCAGGACGTGCGGTCCAGGTCCTTACTTTGGAGGCTCTGGTCCAGGGCGGTCGAGAGCTCGTTGTAGTTGGTGATGAGCAGGTGGTTGATCTCCTTCTGCGTGTTCTGGAGGAAGAGCCGCGTGTCCGCCACCAGGTTGCTGGTCTTGTTGGGCAGCTCCTGCACGCCCTTCTCCATGTACTCGTTGGTGACGAAGGCGCACACCACGCCGAACAGCAGGGCGATGGCGATGCCCGCCAGCAGCACGCCGAAGAAGTGGCGCCGGCAGGGGTCGTGGCGCTTGTCGAAGGGTTGCGAGCGCGCGCCGCAGCGGCCGGTGCAGCGGCAGCAGCAGAACATGAGGCCGGCCACGGGCAGCACGGCGGCCAGCACCAGGCCCGCCAGCACCACGCCCAGCAGGCCGCCGTAGTACGCCACCAGCGAGTGCCACTCCACGGGGCCCAGCTCCACGCGCCCGTCCTCCACCTTGACGAGGCCTGCAACACAACAAGGCAAGCGACGCCCTTCAGTCAATCAGTCCACCAGAAGCAGGGAATGACACGCCTCCCCTCCCCGCCACCCAATCCCTCGCACCCTGGTGCAGGCGGCCAAAACTCTCCAGAGTCAACAGGACCAGAACCGAAATTGTAACGCCCCCCCCCCCCCACCGCGCACCCCCTTGCAGCCCCGCCTTGGGAAAACCTCAAGCTCGTCACGGCGCGGGGCAGGCGGGTCCTTATTGGACGCATCCGGTGCAGGGCGGGCAGGCCGACGACGCCTCGGCGACACACGCCGTGCGTCGCGTCGTTGCGTCTGCGTCCACAGCTGTGCGTCTCGGCGGCCGGGGCGGGCGGGGCTCACGGCTCCGCGGTGCAACAAGAGCGACATTCGTCATCGCGCAGGTGCCGCCGCGGCCCCGGGCCCCGGCCATCCAGTGCCTCGGCACGCTCGCTGCTCGCTCGGCCATCGCCGGCCTGCAGGCTGATTCCGAACGGCGCTTCCGTCACTCTCGCACTCACGGGGCGGCCCGCGAGTGCGAGAGAGTCGGAGCGAGACCATGCAGGCTGGCCAGGCTGGCCGCCCATATGGGCTGTTCACCGCGCTATTCAGCGCACTCGCCACCAAGGCCGAATCAATGATCGGGCACCGCGTCAACGCGTCACGCCGCGCAAACCAGAGCCCCCCCCCCCTTTTCCTGCCCGTGCAACTGCTGGTGCAACTGCAGCGACACGGGGACTCACATGGTCCTCACGTGTCGGCTTCGCTGCCTGCCTGCCTGCCTGCACCCTCAGCACACACCTACCGACACCCACCGGCAGGCGGCCAGGCCAAGCAGGCAGCCAGCCCAGCCAGGGCTTTGCAAAGCCATCTCGCATTTCAGCGGCACAACCTGATACTTTCACTCGACTGCCAGCAGACTGCCAGCAGCAGGGCGGCAGGTATCTGGCCGCGCCGTGCCGCACCGGACGTGGACGAGCGGGCGAGCCTTCCCTAGCCTTCCCATGCACCCAGCAGGCAAAGGCCCCTGCGATGACGCTCCGGACAAACTAATTAATTCGCCTTTCTGCATTTCCAACCTCGTTGTTCCCACCGCGCCTCTTCGCTCGCCGCGCCAACAACAACAACAAAAGCCACAAGCAGGCGGCGAGCGAGTGAAAATTAACGGGGAGGCGAATCGGCGGCCACGTTCGGCCGGCGGGGCCGGCAGCACATGTAGTACATGGAGCATGTAGGCGCCGGCGTGTACACCGCGATTAGGCACGCACAGTGCACAGCCATGGCACAGCCCCGCAGCAGACTGATTCCGAGAGTTGTCGCTCTGTCCCTCTCGCAGCTACACGTACACGCCCCACGAGTGCGAGAGGGACAGAGCGACTCTCGGAATCAGTCTGCCGGCGGCAGCATGGTGGCAGCGGATGCGATAAAGGCGGCGATTCTGAAGCGTCGTCCGTCTCTGTCGCACCCGTGGGGGCTGGCCGGGCTGGCGCAGCGCGTCTTCGGGATCGCTCTCCGTTCAGCAGGACCACGATAAGGAGACGCCGAGGCGCGCATCGTTCGCGTCTCAAGAGCGGAGGCTCAAAATGGACCGGACTGCTGCAGCAGGCGGCAGGCCGATTCCGAGCACTGCTTTCGTCGCTGTGTCTCTCTCGCACCTGTACGGGACGCCCCACGAGTGCGAGAGAGACAGAGCGACGAAGGCAGGCAAGCCAAGTCAGCCAGCACAGCCAGCCAGCGCGGTTCCAACGGTCCGCCGCGCCGCGGTCGGCGTGGCGGGGCGTGGCGCGGTCGCCGTGCAGTTGTGCCTGTGCCCTAGGCCGCCTGGCCTTCCCTCCAGTGCCGCTACACGCTGCCAGTACACTGCCAGTCCTGCGCCACGCCACTGCCACCAGCCGGCCGGGCCGGGCCGGGCTGGAGGGACCTGGCCGACGGGCCGTGGGGCCGCGGCCACGGCGGCCACGGCGCTGCCGGCCGACCGGCGCACAGGTCGGCGCGAGGCCAAAGAACTGGCTGCAGGTCTGCAGGCAGGTGGCGGCGTCCGAAGCGCTACCCGCCACGCCGGTGGTGGCACGCCAGCCACTCGCGCTTCTTGGAGGCGTCGCGCGCCTCGCACGCAACCGGTAGAGACGGGCACTACGCCGATCATCCTCCTGGCTGTCTGTCTGTCTGCCATCCATCCTGTCAGCTACAGGTAGTGCCTGGTGATGGTGACTCGAACCGCTACGCCAGCGTACGCCAGCAGTGCTCGGCGCTCCGCCCGCCTCGAGAGAGATGCGAGTCCGAGACAGGAGAGATACTGCATAAGTCAGGGCGCGGCCCGCCGAGGCAGCCAGGCAGCCACGGGCTTGAAAGGCTCAGCGCTCAGCCTGACTTGACTTGTGCGAACACTTTCTCCGATCGGGGGCGGAAGGCCGGCGGAAGGGCGGAAGGAAACAAAGGCGAGGGAAGCGGCGATAAATATCATCAGAGCACAGTCAGGCAGAGCGGCAGAAAAGGGCCGACGCGCCGCCGCACTGTGGGCCACAATCGGCGCCGGCGGCCGAAACTCTAGACGCGTTTTGAGCTCCAGAGTCGCTGAATGGGACTCGAACCGAACGTGTGACCCCACCAATGGATTCCTCGTTCGGAGAGCAATCCATTGGTGGGGTCACACGTTCGGTTCGAGTCCCATTTAGCGACTCTGGAGCTCAAAACGCGCGCGTCCGAGGTTTTGACCGCCTCCACCGGTCTTCTGGCCCACTGTGCGCCGCGGCTGGGATTCGAACCCGCGACCGGCATTGTCCTGGCGGCCACTTGGCACCGCTTGGCGCGGCACCGCGCGGCACGTTCCGGCCTCCTTTCCCCGCATAGCGAAGCGCGAAGCGAGCGGAGTGACTCACTCGGTTCACCAGTCCGACGCTTCGCCGCGACGCCGCGACGCCGGAACAGCGGGACAGTGTACCGACCGAGGGGGTATTGCTCCAATTCGACGGCTGCCTGTCTCTCTCGCACTCATGGGGCGTGCTGCAGGTTTGCGAGCGAGACGGCGCGGCGGCCGGCCGGCCAACCTCGTGGCCTACACTGGCAGCGCATCGACACTACTCGCACCTAAAGGGAGCTCAAAACGCGTCTAGAATTTCGACCGCCTCCACGCAGTCTTCTGGCCCCCAGAGCGAAAGTCCGCCTTTGGCAACGCGCGCACCGTGCAATTTTTCATAGCCGCCACGCGACCTGCGGCCTGCGGCGCGGCGTGCAGCGTGTGAGAAAGAAACGTTTTGTCACATGCCGGGGCAGAAATTCTGGTGGGCGCTCTCTCACGGCGTGGCGAAACGAAACGCCGGAGTGGCTGCCCTGATAAACTCCCAGCGGGCTGATATTCCGAAAAGTGTTCCTCGCCGCCGCGTCCGTCCCCCTCGCTCTCGCGGGGCGCCCCGTCAAGGGGCGAGAGAGACGGGGCGACGAAACACTCCGCGCCACGACGACAGCAAATTGGCCCCCGGCACCGCGACCTTCACGCCGGGCAGGCAGCGGCCCGGCACTGGAAGGACTGGAGGCATGCTGGAGGCACGCTGGAGGCGGGGAAGCGAGGCAAAGTCCTAAACGCTGCCTGGAGTGCCTGGAACCACTGGAACGGCAGCCAGCCCTGCCAGCCCGCCTCGCCTCGCCTGGCTAGAGTGCCTCTCCTGGAGCACAATTTTTTCAGCCGCCGCGTTGGTTTGAGAGACAGAGAGAAAAGAGGTGGGGGGAGGGGGGCAAAACGTCGATCCGCTTCCAGTCTGTCGAGCGAGACCCGAGTCAAAGGCTTACACTATTACTCCAGCACTCCAGCACCGCGCCATGAGTCGAGCCAAGCGCCGCCCACGGACGACAACCATAGGCAGTAGTGGACCGATTCCGAGAATCGTTTTCGTCGCTGTGTCTCACTTCGCACTCGTGGAGCGTCTCGTATAGGAGCGAGAGAGACAGAGCGACGAAAGTGACTGTCGGAGTCGGTCTGCTGGCGCCAAGCCTGTTGACAATACCGCCGCAGTCTGGCCAGCACTGAATGCAAGACAATGCGACCGGACGGCACAGCCCGCGAGTGCGAGAGAGACAGCGCGACCGAAACGAGTCTCGGAATCAGTCTGCAGTCTGTCCATGAAGCCACCGCCAACAGCGCAGCAGCCAGCGAACGGCATCAAGGGCGGGCAAGGCACTGCAAGGCGCGGGGTCGCCGTCGGACGTCGTCGTTTAGGGGATCCGGGGCCGTCGCTCTGTCTCTCTCGCACTCATGGGGCGTGCCGTGTGGGTGCGAGAGAGACAGAGCGACGACTCTCGGAATCAGTCCGCAGGATGAGGGGCGGAGCAGCCGTGCAGTCATGCAGCCTGCAGCGCAGGCAGGGCCATTAGCGAAAAGCCTCTCTCTCCCTCTCTCTCCTCACACACACATCAAAGGGCCGTGACGTCACAGCGCCGCACAAGGCGACCAATTATCGCTGCCAGAAAGTGCAAACCACGGTGCGGTGCGCCGCGGCGCGTTTCGACAGCGGAGGAATATGAGGACAGCCTGCAGACTGATTCCGAGGGTCGTTTTCGTCGCTCTGCCTCTCTCGCACCTACAGGGGACGGCCCACGAGTGCGAGGGAGACAGAGCGACGACTCTCGGAATCAGTCTGCAGCCGCGGTGCGGTGGCGGTAGCATCATGCAGGCCGTCAGCCCGACGGCCAGGAAGCGACGCCGCGAGTACTTGACCCGACCCCCTCCCCTTTCCCGCTGGGTCCTAAACTGCCCGTCGCTGCCCCCAGTGGCCCCAGCGGGCCCAGTGGGCCCCCCACCCCCGGACGGCACCGCGACGCCGCGCCGTACCGCTCCGCTGCTTTCACCTCTCGCCACGCGACGCCCCGCCAGGCCACAGCAAGCAGAAGTCCAGGGACACGGCGAGCAGGATTTCCTCCCTACATAATGCACGCGGAAAGCAAAGCCAACGCTAAACCGACAGACGCTCGCGCTGCCCAAACGCTGCGGTGACGCTCCGTCTCCCTCGCACTCGCAGAACGTGCCGTGAGAACGTGCCGTGAGGGTGCGAGAGAGACAGACTCGCAGTGACGCGGCCAGGAGACGTGACGCGTTCCGATTAGCGACTCCGGACTACACGATAACGATTCGTGTGTCCGCGGCCGCGAAGGCGAAAGTCGGCGGGCGGGCGCCCCAAGTCCTCCTCCACGACGGCGGCGCCCAGGCCAGGGAAAAGTCCCGGTGATACGAGCCCGCCCCTTAGCGCCCCCGTCCGGGCAGCACACTGGCAGCACGGCGATAACGACTCGCAGAATCCTCAATGAGTCACTCGTGTCACCGGGGACTCCTTCCTCCGCCAGTGTGCCGCGACGTCCCGCTGTCCATCGTGACGGCTTCCTCCCGGCCAGCCGGCCGCCGATAAAACAAGTAAAACAACGCCTGCGCGCAACATCACATCCCAGCGGCGGCAAAAAGAGAGAGAGAGAGAAAGAGACAATGAAAGAGTGAAGAAGCGCAGACTGGCCACTGGCGGTTCGCGCCGAGGCCGGACGGGCCGGACTGGACTGTCCATGTCCACTCACTCCACTCCACTGGTAGCGAGCGTCGCCCCCTCGGCGTTGCACGGCGTTGCCAGGTCGATATGTCATGGCACGTCCACGGCCCCACCGGCCTGCGCACTGATTCCGGGAGTCGTTTTCATCGCTCTGTCTCTCTCGCACTCACGCGGGGCGTCCCGTGTGGGTGCGAGAGAGACAACCCGAGGAAAACGACTCTCGGGAATCAGTCCGCAGGCCGCTGCCTGCCATGCCCATCCCATGACGCGCGCCGCAACCGATAAAACTCTCCCATTTTGATTCATATTTTTATTTTCGTTTTCCCCCTCGCCCACTTTCTCCGCCTCGATCATTAGGTCATTAGCAAGGCCGAGGCCGGCGCGGCCGACTCATTTGCAACGCGTCGAGACAAGTCCCACAAGTCCACACACACACCCGCCGCGCAGCCCCGCCAGCCCGGCTCGGCCAACCCACGCCCGCGAGGTAGGCAACCTCCCCGCGGTGAAGTCGTGTCGTCGCGCTCTCTCCATCTCTGTCGCACTCGTGCTCACGGGGCGGCCCGTACGAGTGCGACAGAGACAGAGCGACCAAACGACTCTTGGAAACGGCTGCGCCGGCCGCGCTTTCCGTCCTTTTTGCATAACGCCCCCCGCGTCGGCTTGCAGTGTGCCTGCACGGCCCGCACACATGACGGCATAAAGCAAGCGGTACACAGACAACCGTTTTTCCACCAGTGAGTCACCGCAGAGTCACCAGACTGGCCGGGTCGGCCCGGCCGCGACAGCCGCGACGCAGACAGACCCGGCTGCTGCTGGAAGACGGGCCAGTCCGTGACGCACGAGGCTGCCGCGCGCCGCGCCCCCGACTATGATTCCGGAGCTCTGTCTCACTCGCACCTGTCTGGACGCCCCATGAGCGCGAGAGAGACAGAGCGACCGGAATCAGTAGTCTGCAGCCCGCCGTCCCGTCACACAGTGTGCAGGGCGGTGGACACGGCCGTGCCAAAGCGAAGCAAGGCGAAGCGCACGCGCCGCCAAGCACTCCGTGTCGGCGTTGGCGTGGCGGTGCGCGACCAGGATGGCGGCGGCGCGCTGGCTGGAGGCTAGAGGTCCCCGTCGTCATGACAACGCGCGGCCGCGGGCAGCCGGGGGCCGTCCAAAACACGATTCGGCGCGGGCCCCGCTGCTGCCTCCCCCCTCTCCCCGCCCCGCGCGCTCTGCGGCCCCGCGGCCCTAGGGCTGCGCAGGGCAGGCAACGCAGGACCCCATGGCGGGCCGCATATATTTTTAACCCGACGATGCAGGGCCCAAGTGTGATGCGGGCCGCGGCGCCGCGGCGCGTACAGTGGCGGTTACAGTGTGGGGCACTCGGAAGACCCGTTTGGGCCGACGCGGCTTTGGAAACTTTTTTCCAGCCCGAATCGAACTTGTGAAGAGCAATCCACTGGTGGGGTCATGCGTTTGATTCAAGTCCCTTGAGGGCTGGAGTTGGTTCGACTGAACAGAGGCCTTCTCCGCGGCACGCACGCGGCACACTGTATCGACGCGCCCCGCCCCGCGCCACCTGGAGCCGCTACACTGTATACCACGGCGCGACCGCGCGTGTGGGTGCAACGCCCTTGGCGCCGCCGTCTAGAGCACCGCGACGGCGAGGCGCGTCGGCTGGCGGTCGCGCCCCGCAGCTCCATTCTGAACACTGCTTTCGTCGCTCTGTCTCTCTCGCACCCTCACGGGCCGCCCCACGAGTGCGAGAGAGACAGAGCGACCAAGGCATCAGGTGCAGCGGAGCGCGGCAATGGCGCCGATAAGCGGGCCGAAGCAGGCAGCAGCTGCGGTGGTATTGGTCAGGGACGACGGCAACACGCAGTGAACATCCTCTCAATCAGAACACAGCGTCCTTATCGTGCACACGCTTCCTCTCTCTCCCTCCGTCTCGTCGGAGTGTGCGCAAGCTGCAGCCCGTCGCGCCGGCCCCAGCCCCGGGGCCCCGGGCAGTGTGGTGGCTGAGGGGCTTCCCTGACGCGGCGCAGCCCGCGCAGCCCGCGCAGCCTGCAGGCCGCCGAACGAGGATGCTGCACATGCTGCGGCATGCAGGGGTCAGGCAGGCTGGGGCTGGGCCGCTGCGAGGCACGGCACGGCGGGCGGGCTCTAGAGCCCCGTCACGTTCACTAGGCACAGGATTTGGAAGGAGAGAGAGAGGGGGGAGGGGAGGTAACGCACGGGCGCGCCGCGGAGGCGTGGCGAGGCGTGGCGGCGCGTCGCGAGGTCCATACCCCCATGTGCGGCCGCGGCCGCGGCGCGCCATCCATTACGGGCTCATCTCCGCGGCGGGGGGCTGCCGGGCTGCCTCCGTCTCTCTCGCACTCGCACCTCCGGTGAGGTGTCCCTCGAGAGTGAGAGAGAGAGAGAGAGACGGAGCCACGAAACTTGCTGTTCGGAATCAGCCTGCCCAGCCACCGGAACTCGGAACCAACAAAGCTCCGGCCGGCAAATGTAATCTCCAGGCAGGCAGGCAGGCAGGCAGGCCCCAGCGCGAGGCGAGGCGAGGCAGCCTTGGAACGCGTAACAGTGACCTCACCGGGCGCCGACGCGTGCCGTGCCGTGGCGCCGTGCTGCAGTGCCGCCCCGGTGCGGCGTGGCGTGGCGTGCGCAGTGCAGCGCACGCGGCACGCAGTTTGGCCGTTCCGCCAGCGAGATAAACACGAGGAAGCGGCAAGAGGGTGGCGGCACGCGGCGCGTCGGTCTTGACATTGAAAACGCGAAACGCGGTGTGGCGAGGTGGGCTGCTACGCGCTGCCAAGTGGTCCAAGCTTCGAGTGCTGGCACCGGGGCCCGCGGCCCGCCCCACCTCACAACCGCGCCGGCAGCAATATTTTTACGATTCCACTTGAGATGAGATAGGTCCACTTGGCCTGAGTAGGAAAACGCTTTTTCCTGTTCTCTACGCTCATTATGGCTGCAACACTGTGTGGAACAAAAACCCACAGGACACTCTGCTAGTTCAAAACTGTTATAGAATACAGTGGGTGATTTTACTTGGAAAGACCCAGGGTAAGACACTATGATGCCCTAAAACCTCCGAAAAATGCCGCCAACACCTACATGTAAACTGATAAGATGACAAAAAATGAACTTTGGTCAAGAATTATATTAATTTCAGATCAGAACTACCTCTTTTCAACTGAAACCACCACATTTGTTAGAATATTTGTAAGGCTACTAGCAAAGAAAATAATTCCTATTAAATTTCTTAATTTCACTATAAAAGAGAAAAAAAGGGCCCAAGAATTTCATTGAAAAACACTCAATTATACCAGGAAACATCTAAAACTCAAATTACAAGGGAGAAAAAGGCCAAACATTGACTAATTAGACATATTGATTTTCTTATTGATCACAACAAAACTTTACAATTCAAAATTACCCAGCATTTAAATCTTGATAAGAACGTAAAATTGAGAAAGAGACTCTCCAGGAGCTACGGCTCACTTGGAACTCGTTAAAAATCGAAGTCATGTGTGCACATGACAGCCAAATATTGTCTGTAAACAAAGGCTTGCTGTCTGCACGCGCACTGCAAAAACAAGCCAAAACGAAAACAAGGCGCTTCCGGGCGCCTAAAAGCACTCTGCAGGGCGGGCCAAGGGACGGCGAGCCCTCAGGAGGCTCCTGGGAGCGCCCAGGGCGCCTAGATAAGGATTTTTCATTCAGGTTAATGACCAATTCCATTCAAGCAGAACTAGGGTAACGGGAGTGGGGAGCGCTGAGGGGCCACAGCTGATTCACTGATGAGCCAGGCGAAAGGCACAAGACTGGCGGAAACCGTTACTGAAATCGAGGCTGAAATCACGAAAGCAAGCGGGTTGGGAAACTCACCCTGCGGGTACGGCTCCTCGCGCTGGATAATCCTCATGAACATCTTGGTCAAGTTGTACAGGTTTCCCATGCCCCTGGCATCGAATCGAACGGGCGACCTGTAGTTGTGGTTCAACACTGGTGGGGAGTACTGGATCTCGCGGAAGGGCATGACGTTGGGCAGGGCATGCTGCAGGCCGCGGGACGGCGCCACGGCGTAGCTTAAAACCACCACGACCCCGACGCAACACCAAACAAAACAACGGCTGGCCCCTTGAGCGAGCGCCATGTTGGCGGAGAAAGCCGACGAGACGGCCCTCCTCCTCCGAGAGTCCGCCGCAGACTGACGACGGACGGGACGGCCGCACGCTGTCTCTGTCTCTCTCGCACAGTCGCGCACAACACAAAGGGGGAGGGAGCAGGGGGGAGGTGGAGGAAGCCCCCCTGCGGCCGCTTTCGGAAGGCCGAGATGCGTGTGATAACAAGCAGTGAAGTCTCGTCGGCTTTCCAGACAAGTTTTAACGCGAGGGCGACGCGGAGAGACCACGAAAGTCGGAAGCTGAGAGCGTGGAGGTTGGCAGCAGTGACGGAGCACCAGTGGCGCAGGGCAGCGATGGAGGATGGCCGTGGTGTCGTGGAGTATCTGCGGCGGGCTCGCTCATGGAGAAGTGCGGACGGTGGCGATACTCCACGGTGGTAGAGATTTTACGCTGGAAATAGTCAATCTCCCGTGAGCTCTACGTAAATGTCGTGGGGAATCTGTTTAAATGGTGCGATCTTGCAGTGTGTAAACGTAGCAAAGTGTCACTAGGACCGTAAGTGTTCCGGACGGAAACAAATTCAAAGTACATGTAACCAGAAGGCCTTCCAACGCAAAGTGTCAGCACAAGCAGACGACAAAGAACAGCGTGCTTGGAAGTTTGCCATACTAGCGATAGGTGCTGCCATCTGGCGAGCGCTCCGAACGTCGTTGATTACATCCTTTTTGCATTTATTTACCTCGTCATCTCATTCAGCGACGGAAGCGGACGGTCGTGCGTGATCTAGGATCTGACTTCAAGCTTTAGTTTTGCGTTGTCACCCAGCATCAACCCCCACCTCGCTATCAGCATGAACTAGCAGACCGGCCTCCAAGTCAAAAACCTCGCGCAGTCGCTCCTGTGCCTTATAAGTGGCAGTTATCTAGTGCGGTGCGGTAGCCCCCTGGTTGTCGTCCGATTACAAGGTGAGCCATTATCAGTACAGTGATGTGTTAGTTATATAATACAATGGCTAAACGGTGTCTTGAACCTTAACATTTCTAATTGGAGATTTTTTTTTGTAGATGCTGTACTTGATACTGCAATGGTACATTTTGGTACCTGCTCTGCTAGCCCTGCTCTACTGGCATGGGACCAAAAACTTTTCTCATTGGCGGAAGCATGGTGTAAAGCACATCCCTCCTGTATTCTTCTTTGGCAACATACGCAAGCGAGTGCTTTTCCAGCAATCATTCCATGAAATTCAGAAGGAACTGTACTTTGCCTTCCCTGGCGAAAAAATAGCAGGTACAACACCGGCCCTCCCCTTTACTTTCTTCAAATACGATTTTTGTCATATATAAATATTATTTGACAGGCATTTACGAGGGAAGACGTCCAACTCTGATGGTCCGTGATCCTGAATTAATTCGCCTCATCATGGTGCGAGATTTTGACCATTTTGTGGATCGTCCCTTTTTGCGATTCCCTCAGAGGCCTTCTATTGCCAACATGCTTATAAGCCTGCAAGGGGCTCACTGGAAGTCAGTACGAGCCACTCTAACCCCTACATTCACATCAGGCAAAATTAAGGCAATGTCTTTGCTTGTCACGGACGTTGGCAAGCAAATGGTTTCATATCTTGAAAAAACAATTGACAAACCAGGTTTGTATGGCTGGGCTTGAGGCAACAGTTTTCAAAATGTAGTCATCTTACTAATTTTGATTTGTTGTTTTTTAATGTAGATGGATGTGACATGGAAATGAAAGATTTCTTTGGCCGTTTCACTATGGATGTTATTGCATCATGTGCATTTGGAGTTCAGTGTGATTCACTTACAACGCCTGATGCCGAATTTGCAGCATTTGCTGGCAAATTCAATGATGTACCAATTTATGAGAGAATCATGATTTTCTCAATATTACTCTTTGCTCCTAATCTGGCACGCTTTTTCCCTCTGTCATTTTTGAACCGAGACGTAGCTAAATTCTTGGAATCAGTTGTGCGGGATACCAAAGCTCAAAGAATAAAAAATGGAATTAGGTATGTATAACTAAACCTTCTCAGTAAAGCTTCCTGTCCTCATGTGTTCTTTACATTTTTTCTTCCTGTGCAGGAGGAATGATTTCTTGCAGCTAATGATTGACACTGCCGATGCTGACAAAGCTGATGGAAAAAAGACAGGTACTTTTTTATGCTATTTATTTCAACAAATTAAAGAGCCAGTTTTTCAGCAGAGCAGTTTTGAGTCTTGCCTTGTGTTTTTATTTTTGCTGTGCAGTTTTGACAGAAGACATTGTGATTGCTCAGTCAATTCTGTTCCTATTGGCTGGCTTTGAAACTTCAAGCACAGTTTTGGCATTCACTGCCTATGAATTGGCACTGAATCCTGACATCCAATCAAAGCTCCGCGAGGAAATTTTCAAAGTTTTGGAAAAACACCAAGGGAAATGCACCTATGAAGCTGTTCAGGAGATGGAATATTTGGATATGGTTATACATGGTTAGTAAAGACATTGAGTTTACAACTATCATAACAGCTATTTTTGTCATCATTTGAGATAATTATTTCATTTTTTAAAATTTTTATTTTTGCAGAGTCTATGAGAAAACATCCACCAGTTGCAAGGATGGATCGTCAGTGTACTGCTGCATACACAGTTCCTGACACTAACTTGAAGCTGGAGCCCGGGACCAGCGTCACCATACCAGTCATGGGATTGCATTATGACCCTGAGTATTACCCAGATCCAGACAAGTTCGATCCTTTGAGGTTTTCTTCTGAGGAAAAAGCGAGGAGGTCACCCTATGTATACCTTCCATTTGGTGCTGGACCAAGAAATTGTATTGGTAAGCATCAAAATGTGTGAGATCAAATCAGTTTTAATTGTCTTTTATCAACTAATTATTTATGTGTTTCATTCAGGTGCTCGGTTTGCTTTAACATCCACTAAGATGGCAATGGCTTACTTGCTTCAAGACTTCAAAGTCGAACCATGTGGCAAGACAGAGGTTCCCTATACGTACAGTAAATTCAGTATGATGCTGAAAGCTCACAAAGGCGTTTGGTTGAATCTAAAACGTTTGGTTGAAGTTTCATCTCCATCATAGTACTGTAGTTAAATTTTCTGTCTAGCCACAATCCTTTCAAGGGTTAGAAATTGTATTTCAATTCTAGTTTATCCTTGAAATCGCCTTGATAATTTTGACGTATAGCAGTATTTGTAATCATCCTACAAAATGAGCACCTGGAAAGTATTCCAGTTTATTATGTACAATGCTTGATATTTTTTTACTCTTTAAATTACTAGCTTTATGTCTAGTGTTGTTTCCACTGCACCAGACATGAGATTAGGGCCTCAGATGTGGCTCAAATTTCCATGGGCCTCTCCTTTTTACAGCAAGGCCATTAGATGTTCCTTTTGCCAAAGTTGCTGTGGTGGGTGGTTGTGTGTTGCCTTGCCTTCCAGCCCTTGCTTCAAGGCAGGCAACTTTTTGAACTATTTTTTCCTCTGAGGAGGTGGCTAACTGTTTTTTTAGCCAGTGACTCAAATTTTGCTAGTTTTTAGTTTTTTCGATGTTTACAATGGATATTGTAGTAAACAAGTTTGGTTTCTTTCAAACCATGGGATCTGTATTATGAGAACTGTAATTTGTCTGTGATTTTTTGACACTAGACCAAAGACAAGTCCAGTGAAAATTTATGTACCCAAAAACAATAAAGACAAACAACACATATTGAAAGCTGGTTTATGTTGTATCTCGCCCTTTTCTCCAAGCAAATTAAACCATCACACTCGCTCGCTGACGTGAAAGTGTCACCCGAACTGGCATTGGTCCGGAAATACTCTCCCGCTACAAGCGCGGGGTATGGACACGCGCACTCTCTGCGGGCGCCGATACTCCGCGGCGTTTCCATGGCAACGCGCGGCGGCCGCCACGTTTGATCGAGTTGTTGATGGCAGAGCCCGCCAGGGCGCAAATCGCCATCGTGGTTATGCTGCTTTGCACATAAGTGCCGCGCCGTCGTGCCGCATCCAGCAACGGCAATGCCGCGCTCCAAGCCGGTCTTACGGCCGGGGGTGAGTAGCTCTGGCTCTGGCGCCAGTGGCAGTATGTCGCACAGTAGGCCAGAAGACCTGTGGGGCTCGGACCAAACGTGTGACCCCACCAATGGATTCCGCGTTCGGAGAGCAATCCATTGGTGGGGAAACATGTTCGGTTTGAGCCCTGTTTAGCGACTCTGCAGCTCAAAACGCGTCTAGGGGAGAGCAGCGCGGCGGCAGGCCGTCAGCGCCCGCGTAGCCGTGGGTAGGCAACCCGCCGCCACGCGCGCTCGACGGGCTGGCCTACGCCACGACTGCAGGCGCTCCGCTGCTTTTCTTTCTCACGTAACGCTACGCTTGCATCTCTGCGCAGACCTCGGTCCTGAAGAACAAGGCCAGCGGCGTGAAGCTGCATGGCACTCAGGGCGGCGAGGGGTCCCGCGTGGACCTCGAGGACGCGGAGAACTGGGGGCGAGCGAGGACCCTGATCAAGCCCGACGACCAGCTGGAGCTCAGCGAGGCGGTAAGGCGAGGGAGAGCTGGAACACGTTGGCGACGGCGGCGCAGAGCGTGTCTGTGACTGTCTGTCCCTCCGCCCGCAGGAACTCAAGGAGGAGATCGCCCGCGTGCTGACCATCCGGACGCCGCAGCTGTCCGAGGGGCTGGTCATCTGGTCGCACAAGGATGCCGCGTTCGTGCAGCGCGCCGTGCCCGCGGCCGGCGTCCTGGTGCTGGACATGCCGTCCACGTGCCTGCACATCGACAGTGCCGAGGCGCGCGAGCAGGCCGCCTACCTGGGCAGCGCGGGCCGCATCACGCTGGCCGAGACCATGACCGTCACCAAGGCGGTGCCCAAGGCCGTCAAGAAGGAGAGCCGCAAGGGCGGCGCCGAGGACGAGGAGGAGGACGAGGAGGGCGACGGCGAGGGCGATGGGGACGGCGACGGCGAAGGCGAGGGCGAGGGCAAGGAGCACGCCGGCAGCTTGAGTGACGGCGCCGGCGACGCTCCTGTTCAAGGTACCTATGCCCACCTCATCGTGTTCTTCGTGTTTCTCCCGGACGCCGTTCATGCGGCTCGGTTGCCTCAGGGTCCGAGACGAACCTCCAGAAGGACGAGGCGGGGGACGGGCAGGCCAAAGCCGACGCCAGCACCGAGGCCATCGAGGGGGCGGGGGAGGGCGACGAGGCCGGCGTCGAGGCCGGCGAGGGCGACGAGGCCTCCACGGCGGACGGCGAGGACGGCGCCGAGGACGGTGACGCCGCGGCCGAGGCTCTGCCCAGCCGGCCCGTCAAGAAGGTCGCCAACCAGTTCAACTTCTGCGACCGCGCCGCGCTCACCTACAACAACCCCTACAGGGTAAGCCGCCGTGCGAGCGTAGGGCGTGTCAGAGGGACGCGACACCTGACGCGGATGCTGCCGTCTGCCCGCAGACGCTGAGCACGCAGACGGAGCCGCCGCCGAGAGACACGTTCTCCGAGCAGGTCATGCAGTGGATCATCTACGACGCGTACGCCAAGGACTGGGAGGACAAGCAGGCCGGCAAGGAGAAGGAAGTCAAGGTGCGCTTTGACGGCACTTAGTTCGTTCCATTTCCGTCTGGCTTTTGGTCCTTGCTGACCGGTGTACGCGGTGCGCCGCGGCGCCTTGTCTCTGCAGGCGGTGCCGAAGCAGTTCGGGCGGCAGGCCGAGCGCAAGCTGGACGAGCGCACCAACCCCAACTCGTCGCTGAACCGCTCCATCCGCGCGGCCAAGACCATCGAGCGCATGCTCAACCAGAACACGTCCGACGACATCGCCAAGGGTGAGTGCGCGGCGTGGCAGACGGTCGGCGGGGCGGGGCGTGGCGGGCGGGGCGCGGCAGCCACGCAGGCCGCCATGTAGGCCACCATGTAGGACGTCCCTTCACCACCCCGGCCACCCGCCCCGCCGACATGCACACTTGATTCTTGCAGGCTGGCTCGCCGCCCCGCCCCGCCCCCGCGACCCCCAGCGGCCTCCGTCGTGGGCCATGGTCCTGGAGGTCCTGGTCCACCACTTGGTCCACCAGTGCGCCCGTGGTTACACCTGCAGCCTCGCTGCGTAAGTCCCACCGAGCGTCCGGAAGTCCTGCCCGCGGTCCCGACCACCCGTTTCAGACAAGTCGGTCAGTCCTGCCCATCCTCACCCTGGCTCTCTGTCTCGGTGCAGACTGCCGCTACTACGAGGACGGCTCCGATGAGTTCCGCGAGGGCGCGGGCACGCTGCTGCCGCTCTGGAAGTTCTTCTACGAGCCCACCAAGAAGTTCCACGTGACCAACATCTGCTGGAACCCGCGCTACCATGACATGTTCGCCGTCACCATGGGCTACCGTGAGTCCCATTTAACCTTGCGCCGTGCGTTAAAAAATCACCAGCCCCGCCTTCTTTTCATTTATTTGAATATGATTTTACAGTGGAGTTCATGAAGCAGTCCCCGACCGGCGCCGTGTGCGTGTTCACCATGAAGAACCCGTCGTACCCCGAGTACGTGCTGCACACCACGTCCTCCGTGATGACGGCCGAGTTCCACCACGAGCAGGTGAACCTGCTGGCCGTGGGGCTGTACGACGGCAGCGTGGCCGTGTACGACCTGCAGCTGTCCTCCACGCAGCAGGAGCCCGTCTTCAGGTCCGACTCGGTGCACAACAAGCACTGCGACATGGTGTGGCAGGTGAGGCCGCTCTCGCTCGTCCCCGAAAGCCTATACTCACGGCAGGATCAGAGTACAGTGGGCCAGAAGACCGGTGGAGGCGGCCAAAACTCAGTCCTTACCAGCCTCCCCTATTCCCCTCCCCAGGTGACGTGGGGCCAGGACACCCCCGACGGCGAGCTCAACCTGTACTCCGTGTCCAACGACGGCCAGGTGTTCAACTGGGTGCTGACGTCCAGCACGCTGCACCAGACCACCGTCATCTCCCTGGTCCTGGAGCGGAGCGCGCCCGTCGCCGGCCCGGACGGGACCACCCTCACCATCACCGGTCGGCGGCTGGCGACTGCGGGTTCGAATCCCAACACCGCGTCTTAAAATAATTGTTTTTTTTTCTCTTCCAGGCTGCGGCACGGCGATCGCGTTCCACCCCACCAACCCCAAAGTGTTCCTGGTGGGCACGGAGGAGGGGCAGGTGTTCAAGTGCAGCACGGAGTACACGTCCATGTACCTGCTGTCGTACGGCGCGCACCACATGCCCGTGCACCGCATCCACTTCAACTACTACCTGCCTGACATCTTCATCACCTGCTCGGCCGACTGGCGCATCAAGATCTGGGAAGACGGTCGCACGTGAGTCTGTAGCCAAATGGTACTGCTAAAGCCAGCTAAAGCAAAGAGAAATAAAAATAAAAACGACGGGTATTCGAACCCGCGCCGCGCAGGGAGCCGCTGTTCGTGTTCGACCTGCACTGCTCGGTGGGGGACGTGCAGTGGGCGCCGTACTCGTCCACCGTGTTCGCGGCCGTGACCCTGGACGGCAAGGCGCACGTCTACGACCTCAACGTGAGCCGCTACCAGCCCATCTGCGTGCAGAACATTGTGTCCCGGAAGAAGAACCGGCTCACGCGCCTCGCCTTCAACAAGAAGCACCCGATCATCGTGGTCGGCGACGAACGGTGCGTCAAGGCTGTTCAGCGCTAACGGCTATACCAGCATCAAGGCCCGTACGTCGTGGGCCGCTAAACAACAGGATGTCCGATTAATTAATGAATTTGTTTTTTGGAAACAGGGGGACGGTGACATCGCTGAAGCTGTCGCCGAACCTGCGCGTCAAGCCCAAGGCCACGAAGAAGCAGGCGCACCTGACGCCGCACGAGCTGGAGGTGCTCAAGATGGACAAGCTGCTGGCCCTGGTCCGGGAGCCCTTCATCCTGCAGCGGCCCGCCGACACGGACCAGCCCCCCGAGTAGGCAAGGCCGGCCAGGGGCTCGGTGACCCGGAGCACGGCGACGACGCGGAGCAATGCGACAACGCGGTGCACGACGGCGAGGCCGAGCCCCCGGCTTACCTGCCCGGTGAACTCGGCGCCTATCCCGCCTGCAGTCGCCCTGTAATCCCTGAAAACTTGGCGATCCCCGGGACAAAGCGGCGCCTCCCCCGGCGCGCCCAGGTGGACACGCCTTGTCCTTCGCGCCGAGTTGCGCTGGAGTTGCTTTCGAAGTTGACGAGCCGGATGGCGGAGTAAATTAAAGTAAGTTTCTCTTCGTAATGGCGGTCGGTCACTTTGAGTTCTTTCCTTCTTTTCACCACGTCGTCGATTGAGATAACTACCCTTGGCCGTGGCCGCGGTCCGGAAGGCAGCCGCACCGCGGGGGCGTCCAAAGCGACACGTGGCGGCTTGGCGGTCAAGGCGATGGCCGTCGAGATGGCGAGTGAAGAGTTGCTAACGACCCCCTGCCGGGCCCAGGCCGGGCCAGGCCGCCAGGACGCCAGGCCGGGCCACGCGCTGCGCGCGCCCACAGCCAGCAGTCCGACAGACGACGCACTGCGGACGCCGCCTTCGGCACTGTTGCGACGTCCCCGCGCTCCGTTTCCGTTCTCCGCCCGCCCACTTTTTCGACTTGCCCGTCCTTTCCGGAGATCGGCAGCTCGCGGCGACGCACCCACACGGCGGTTAATCGGAATGACTTGAAAGTCGCTCCACCCGCCCCGACAACATCCTGGGATGCTTTACCGAGACATGGCGGGGGAGCGGTCGCTTCCGGCCTCCAGGGCCTACACTGCCAATTAGAACGCCAAAGAGCGACCCCGCCTCATCATTTAGCCCCCAGCCGTGTCGGTCCGTCGGCCCATCGGTCCGTCGGTCGGGCTGCCCGCGGCCACATTTGTCAGCGACCGAAATGTGGCACCCCACCCTGCCCCGCGCGCCCCACCCCGCCCCGCCCCACCCCGCCCCGCCCCGCCCCACCCCGCCCCACCCGCCCACCCCGCCCCGCCCCGCCCACGGGGCCAGGCAGTCGCGCCCTCCTTGGCCTGCCGTGGGACCACGCTGATGCTATGCTAATCCTTCGCCGCCAGGGTCCAGAAGTAACACCGGGGGGTCGCTTCCAACTACTCTTTATTCAGCCTGTATAGTATTATTTTAATTTCTTTCTTTAAATTTACAATTGTTTAAACACACAGTATACACCAAACCAAAACACAGTGAAGAAGAAGCGCCGCACTTCATGGTGACGTCATCCCGTCGCACAGTGACAGTGGGCCAGAAGACCGGTGGGGGCGGCCAAAACTCTGGACGCGCTCTGAGCTCCAGAGTAGATAAACAGGACTCGAGCCGAACGCGTGTAGCGACTCTGGAGATCCAAACGCGTCTCGAATTTTGGCCGCCCCCACCGGTCTTCTGGCCCACTGTGCGACGGTGGGGGTGGGGAACACTAGTTTTCGCTTAGGCCCTTGCGTTGCTCGGGACGAGGATGAAGCTGAGTGAAAGTGTACTTTTTTCCAGCGAGTTTTCGTAGAACTTTGCGAGTTAAGTACAGTCACTCTCAGCGTGTGGTTGTGAATCCGTGCGAACGCGAAGCGCTTACGACGCACTGCCTGAGTATTTAGTATTTACCGAGTATTGCTATACGAGTATACACCGGGCTACTAAAGTAAAGGTTAGGCGAGCTCAAAGTGTATTTACATCACTTGCCACATTCCAGTCCGACGACAAAGGGTGTAGTTACTGAAGTCACATAAATGTACTATAGAATATAAGAATTACCCAGAGACCATATTTCTTACATCTCAAGAATTAGGAACTAGCAGGAAAGACTCGATTTAAAAGTCTTCCTCAATATACTTGCGGATATAACTTATCAGATGATTACAAAGTACTCATCACAAAACGCGCCCTAAAAATCCCGCCAGGATTTGCAAACAACACGAAGTCCTTAGTAGAAACCATGCTACAAATGTAACTCCACCATATGAAGAAAGTTGAAGAAATAATTCAAAACGTCGAACCACAGTAATGAAGAGAGACTTGTCGAAAAAAGCAAATGGTGACGAACACGGCGGGGATGGGGATCGCCGGCAGCACTTGGAAGTTACAAAAATAGAACGCACACTTTCACAGCGACGAAAACGAAACCGAAGCAGGAGCACTGCAAACTTCCTCCCGCGAGGCCGTCTTCCGTCTCCGTCTTGTCCTCCTGTCTTCGGGCGTCTGTCGCGGATCGTGTATTCGTCTCTCTCCGTCTTCGCTGACCCGAAACTTGTCCGGCGCGACCGGCCGCGCGTTAATGAGTAGCGGTGCGCGCGAGCGAGTCCGGGCCAGTGGGGCCGCCGGTAGCTCTCTCGCACTCGTGGGGCGTGCCGTAGGGGTGCGAGAGTGAGGGGGCGCGACCAAACGACTGCTTGGCTCGGAAGGGAGGCCGCCGCCGGCCGCGCGGCACGCGACATGCCCGTCGACGAGAAGAGCCCCACCAGCCTGGAGTCCTGGAATCCTAGGGTCCTGGATTCCTGGGAGTCCTAGAGCCCTAGAATCCTGGAGTCCTGGAGTCCTGGAGTCCTGGAGTCCTGGAGTCCTGGAGTCCTGGAGTCCTAGAGCCCTGGAAGGCCGCCTCCTCACTTCCGGCGGCGGTAGCAGGCCACGGCGTTGAAGTAGCACCGCCAGTACACGCGGCCCTTGGCGTTGCCGCCCCGCCGGTGGAGGTCCATCTGCAAAAAATATCCAATTTCTTAACTTAACACAATTACATATTTGGGGGGAGATTTTTTTTTTGCAAAAATTTAACAGTGCTTCTATGATTCACTGGACCATCGGCACTCTGAACGCCTCCCTATTTTCATCACCCGATTCTATTCAGCTGTCTTCTATTCTACATTGTGGGCCTATTTGGGCCTATTTTTGTTTTTGTAGTGTGTGCATTAAAGTTGTACCCGAATGCTGCTTCGCCCTTTGTCCTCGCGCACACAGAGGCGTGGCGTGGCGTGGCGCTCAAAGAAGCGTGAGTGAGAGAGGGAGGGAAGGCGGTGCGTGTCCGCGCGCCAGAGATGCCTCGCTGGGACTCGCAAGGCCGCGGCCGGGTGGCCGAGAGGCGCGTCGTGTTTGTCGTTGTTGTACTCCATGGCATTGGAGTACTATCAAACCTGCCGCGGTTCGTCGTGCCAACCACCTCTATTTTGCGTGTTCTGTAGTAACAGTGGGCCGCAGCGCCGCGTCGTCACCTCTCCGTCCACCGCCGCTCCATCCATCGGCAGCAGCCCCAAGCAGCCCTCGGGCCATTAGTGATAATGTGCTAACCGTATTTAACGGGCCAGCAGCGCCAAGACGGCCCGCCCGCCCCGCCGAGGCAGGCAGCATCATCAGCACACTCACACACACACACACACACACACACACACACACACACACACACAAGAGAGGCAGAGAGAGCTGCAGGCTGCTGCAGGGCCGCGGCCTTGACTCACCCTGTCGTCCGGCGCCACGGCCTTGAGTCCGTCGCGGGCCGGCGCGTTCCCGTTGACGGCCTTCTCCAGCGTGCCGAGCAGGCGGTCCAGCATGATGGCGGAGCGCTTCTCCGGGGCCATGCGGGGCACGATCATCTGGAGACAAGGAGGAGGCAATCAGAATGACGAGGAACCAATCAATCAATCAGGAAGCGGGACGCAGAGTCGTCATCTCCGGCGGCAACGGCGTCGCGGCGCGTCGCGGTGGGCGGGCGTGGAGGCCGCCGCCAAAAAGACCAAACCAGCGCCGGAAAAGCACCGCGCAGCGGCACAGCCTGTGTTCCTCGCAGCCACCCGGAGAAGCAGTCCTCGTCGATTCAAAAAAGAAGAGAAAACAGAACACCCCGTTGATTTGTTTCGACTTCAATGAGGCAATCTGTCGCCATGAGCCGAAGCCGAGGCCGGGGTCCGACTGGTTTGGCGACGCCCCCGCGGCCCGCAGCCGCCCCCGCGACGGGACGGCCGGGGCGCTGCGTGTGTGACTGAGTCACTGAGTCACGGACTGAGTGCGCACCGACATTTTTGCCGCACGCCGCACATGTCAAAGGGAGCATGGCATCCCGCTCGCACTTATTTCTGTTTTTATCTCGGGTCTCTACACACACACACACACACACACACACCGGGGCGGCCGGGGCGCGCTGCGCACAGCACTGGCCGGCACTGCCGGACCGAGCCGGGCGTGGGGGGCGTGGGGGGCGTGGGGGCGCCGAGCGCGGGGTGGCGCGGGGGTGCATGGAGTGTAAGCACGCGTTAGTCAGCCATAATGCAAAAGTTGAGTCGCCCTCTCTCCTCCCCACTGTTAAAATGGCCCATTCAGCACCGCCCTCCCCGCCGCCACTCCTTCAGGATACCCCCTCACCCTCCCCCTCTCCCACGGCCTGCTGCTACTGCCCAGAAACCGATTCTCCACACACTCCACACGCTCTCAGACACACACAGACACTCATAGACAGACAGACAGACAGACAGACAGACAGACAGACAGACAGACAGACAGACAGACAGACACACACACACACACACACCGTGCGGTTTCCTTGCGCGCAGACCTCCGCGTGTCGAGGACCGCGTGGCCGCGAGGGGGATTGGCATTACAACCAACCAGTGGGCAATAAAAGCAAGCGTTCGCGAGAGAAAGACAGATTAGGGCGAAGCGAAGGCACATCAATTCTTTATTTCGGCCGGAAAAGTTCCACTCGGGGTTGTTGCTCCCGGAGGAAGCCGCGTGAAGGCGGCGATAAAAAAAAACGAAATATAAAAATATGGGAAGGTAAATGGTTAGAGTAGTTTGTAATGTCGGACAGGGCCGCCCCCAGCGCCGCCCCGGGGTCCACGGACCGTCCATCGGCACGACAGGCCCGACAGCGGCAAAGCTGCGACAAACGACTGGGCGGCCGGCCGCTCATCCTTCTTGTCCGCCCCGGGCCGCCAGGCCGCCCGCAGACTCTCGTCGCCCTGTCTCTCTCGCACTCATGAACGCCCCCTACGGGTGCGAGAGAGACAGGGCGACGAGAAAGACTCTCGGAAGCAGTCCGCACAGCAGCCACAGCGAGGCGTCGACGCGTCAAACTCCGCCGCACTGAGCGCCACTCCGCCGCCAAGCAATGGGATACACGACGTTTATAATATTTTCAGACGGCTGCTATTAAAAATGCACCCACTGAAAGGAAGAGAGGGAGGAGAGGGAGGGGAAACACCCCGCGAGAGTGGCGGAGGCGGTCCTCTTCGGCGGCGTCGAGCGGCGGGGCGGCGACGCGAACATCGGCGGGGCGGTGGCGGCGGTGGCGGTCTTCCCCGAAGCACCACTTGGCGGCTTGGGAGGCGCGAGCCGCTGCGCCGCCGCCGAGTGGGAGGGATAGAGTGGTCTGCCGTGACCGGGCGTCGCTGGGCGTCGCTGGGCGTCGCTGACAGATGGATAGACACTCCCCGGGGAGAGGGGGCTGGTGTCAAACAGCCCCCCGCCGTACGTCGAGGAGCGGCGCGGCGTGTGCACATTCATCAAAAACGCCGGCAGTATGATCGGGGTGGCGGCGCGCCGGCCTGCAGCACTCCAGGGTGGATCCAGAGACGGGTTCAGGGGGGGGGGTCACGAAAGTTGCCTGGCTACAGGGGCAATGCCCGACTTGTTGCCTACCTTGAGGTGGGTGACACCACCACCGCGCTTGCCCCGTGGGTCCGCGCCTTCCAGCGCTATGAAGAAAATAGCACAGAGGGCAGCGGGCCGTGCGGGCGGCGCCGCAGCCAGTAGGCCAACTATGTGGAGCAATCAGCGGCCGGGCAGTCGCTCTCTCGCACACACTGGCAGACGCACCGCGCACGCATTGCTAGGAGTGCGTTGACGGTCGGTCCCTCATATCGAGGAGAGGAAGAGAAGGGCCAGCAGGCAGGCGCCTTTGGTGACGCGGACGGAGGGGCTGCGATCTTACCGGCAGGGGATTACTCCCTTCTGGCCCGCCCCGCCCCGCCTCATCAAAATGTCAGGAAGGCTCGGGGGATGAAGTGCAATCCCGCGGGCATTACGGGGCCCTGGTGCGTCGCGGGGGCGTGTCTCCCCGACGCCCCGACGGTGCCGACACGGCTGCTGTGTCCATTTCGGAGTCTTTCGAAGTCGCCCCCGACTTCCAATCCTTCCGAGCAGCCCACGAGACTACGGCGGCCGCAGAGTCATCGCTGTCTCTCTCGCACTTGAGGGGTGCGAGGGAGAGGGCGCGACGAATCGCTCCACGCGTGTCGTCCACCCCCGCGGCGCCACAGCACGCGATTAACGCCGTCTCGGGGGAGGTGCCGCGCGCCTCGGATTTCGACAGACCAAAAATATTTTTAAAAAATGAAAAAATGGGGAAACGAAACAAAAGAAATCTGCGCACGGAAGCGGATGTCGAGACGCGAGACGCGACACGAGACGCGCTGTCTGGCGGCGACGGCGCGGGGACGCCTGATGGCAAGCCTGATGGCGTGTCGGATCGAGTGTCGACGGGTAGGGTAGCGCGGTGTGGACGTCCCGCCACGCCCCGCGCGGCGCTGGCGGTGCCAACGACTTCTTGAGCGGCCGCCGCCGGCCTCGTACAGTGGGCCAGAATACCGGTGGAGGCGGTCAAAACTCGGAGCTCCAGAGTCGCTAAATGGTGGTCGAAATCCATTGGTGGGGTCACACGTTCGGTTCGAATCCAATTTAGCGACTCTGGAGCTCAAAACGCGTCTAGAGTTTTGGCCGCCTCCACTGGCCTTCTGGCCCACTGTACCTCGCCGCCGGTGGCTTCGGAGCGCGGTCCGGAAACCGCGGTGGGAACCGCATCGTTACATTTCCATCCGAGAAAACAATAACAAATTTCTGGCGGATGCTGCTCGCGCTCTTCGGGAGGCGGGCTGGACTAATCCCCGGCGTGCCAGCCGCAGGCAGCCGCAGCCCCGCGCCCACCACGCCCACGCGCAGCAGCAGCAGGCCAAGCGTCAGATTGAGAAAACAAACGCGAAAACAAAACAACAACACAGCAAAACGACACAACTCGAGATGACTGCCGCGTATCGCATGCTCCGGCGCACTCTGGCCAAATTACCCCGAGCACGTCGTCGAGCACGTCGAGGAGGCCGAGGGGCCCGACGGCGGTTTGTCGAGAGGTTCCGCACAGAAACAATGCCGGGTTATCAGCCCTCTCGGAATGGATGCATAGCAAATGTGGGCGCGCGTGTGTGGGGGTGGGGGCGGGGCGGGGTTCGTGCCGGAGGCAGTTGCAATCTATACAATACGCATTCTAAAGCGGAGGCCACTGAGGGACGCCGCTCCGAAACGTTTCGAAGTTACGTCGCCGTCCTCGTGTTTCGGTGAACCGCGAGGTGCACCGGCGTGACGTCACCTCGCGCAGCGGTGCCGCGCGGTGCGGTAACGGGGGCCATTTCTGGCGCGTCGCATTCAAGAGTCGATGATTTGACGGAAACTGGGGCGAGGACGACGAGGGCGACGAGGACGAGGTCGCCGACGGGCTGGCCAATCAGACGCGGCGCGTCGCGGCGCGTGCACGCGTAATGCCTGACCCACTTCTCGGCGCGGCCGGGGCGGTGTCGCGAGTTGACGTTTTCGCGGACTGCACAGTGGGCTAGGAGGCCGGTGGTGGCGGTCGAAACTCTAAACGCGTTTTGAGCTCAAGAGTCGCTAAACAGGACTAACCGAACGTGTGACACCACCAATGGATTCCTCGTTCGGAGAGCAGTCCATTGGTGGGGTCACACGCTCGATTCGAGTCCCATTTAGCGACTCTGCAGCTCAAAACGCGTCCGGAATTTTGACCGCCCCCGCTGGTCTTCTGGCCCAACTGTGGACTGGCTCAAAGTTAGCCCAGGGTTATGTCTGCCAGTCTGCCCCAACGATGCTCTGTCCCGCTGCGCTGCGGCGCCGCGAGACGCAATGGGGCCGAATGGGGCGCCCCCGGCCAACGGCAAGGCCCACACGAAGTACGACGCACCACTACACGACGCTGTGGCCTGGCCCGGCCTGCCCGGGGGTATTTCGGGTGGCGACCGTTACGTACGTGTTCATGTCGTGTCCCGCCCCCGGCCGCCCCTGGCTGCCCCTGGCTGCCCCTGGCTGCCCCCGGCTGCCCCCGGCCCTGGGCGCTGGGGCCGGCACAAGGCCCGCACCCCCACAGCCCGCCCGGTCACCTCTCGGCTCAGCGCGCAACGCGGCTGCTAAATCAACTGTGCCCGGTCGCCGGCAGTCGCCGGCCAACCCCCGCCCCGCGTCAATGTTCCTCTCAACGGGACTGCCTCAAGTGCTGGGGCCCCGGAGCGTAGCTGAGCCCCATGCTAATCCCTGTATGCCTGCCTGCCAGCCCTGCCTGCCCGGCTGCCCGGCCGTCGCCGTATGCCTGCCTGCCAGCGCAGGGGCTGTCCGGCGCGGGCGGCCTCTCCGCCAATCCAGGAGTTTAGGGCGCCGCCTGTAGGCGCTGCCGGCGCTGCCTGCCATTAATTTTATTTGCAGAGGAGGGTAGGCGGGGCACGGGGCGAGGCCCTCCGCTGGTGGAGGCTGGTGCCCACGGGGAGGCGCGCCACCAAACGGGGTTCAAAGTCTAAGCATAAACCAAATTTGACATCAGCTCGTCTTTTAGAAAAATCGCTTGGACCATGCTCTTGGCTTGATTTAGAAGGTTGGCCCGGCTCCGCCACTGTTAACGGTAACGAGGGCGCCGAGAAAGAGGAAAAGAGAGCCGGGGAAGGAGACATATAAATTTGGGCACGTGCCTGAAACAAGATCGGTGCGCTGCAGCCATGTGTCTTGAGCGGAGCGAGTGCGGGGCGCGGGGTGCCTGGGCAGAATTCGCAAAAAAAAGTCCCATTCACCGACTCTGGAGCTCAAAACGCGTTTAGAGTCTTGACCGCCTCCACCGGTCTTCTGGCCCACTGTGCAACAGCCCAGTTTGTTTATTCCTTCTTCGCGGTAGTCCACTTCCGGCCAGCGCAACTTCGAGGCAGGGATTGGGGCGTCCGCGATTAGGGCCTCGCTCGGGGCGTCGGGGACCTCGAAGGGGCCTCGGTGCCTCGGGGACTGCAGCGCCACTGCCCGCCATTAGGCTAGGCTGGCTAGGCTTTCGGCTCTCCGCTCGGCTTTCCGCCTTCGCCCTCTCAGTCGCCTTCGCCTTGCGGTGGGTCAGGCAGACCGGGCCAGGCAGGCCAGGTAGGCCCTCGGCACGCACAACGCGCAACAGCGTGGAGCGCGCCGCCAGCATTCCCAACCGCGCTCTCGTCGCTCTGTCTCTCTCACACACGAGGCGTGCAACAGGGGTGCGAGAGAGACAGAGCGCTCCGCTCCCCTGGTTCCCCGGACGTCCACGAGTTTTCCCAGGCGTGGTTCCGCGCGCCGCGGCTCGCCCACGCTCCACGCACCGCCCACTATGAAAAATGCAGCGGCACACACAGCAGATAGAGGCAGAATTGGTTGGCGCAACTTTAGAAAATTGTTGATTTTGGGTCTGATTGCCTTTTTTAGGAGGGGGAGTGAGGGTGGCTGCGGGGGTGTGCTAGGTCGTTCGGACAGCATAGGGGCAGCAGGAGGCCTCTGGGGGTGACCATCAGCCATCGGCAGGGGCAGGACCCACATGGAACACAGAGACTCAGACGCAAACGGGATAATTCCACCGAAAACACCTATCCTCTACTTTGAACTCGCACTGGAAGCGTTTCAAAAACAATTGGTCCGCACCTAAGCACATGAGCGACATTATAAAAATGTCGTCTGCTGATCAATCGTTTGATAGGAGCTGTATGTTTTTGACTGTTTGTGTCTGTGTGTGTTTGTGTGTGTCTGTGTGCGTCTGACAGTGTCTGTGTTTGCTTGCAAGAGAGTGTGCGTGACCGTGCGTCCCATGTCCGGGGCGAGGGGCGAAGGGCGGCGGGGAGGGGGATGTTTATAAAACGGAGAGCGTCCATGTGATCCGTGGAAGTGAATATAATTATTGCAGAATGAAAGCGAATGAAACGAAAATGCGAATGATTGAGCCGAGAGTAAACAGTGTGCTCCGCTCCACTCCGACCCGCGCCGCGCCACGGCCGCACGGCGAGCTCGGCGATCGCCCTCGAGACCATCACCACCGCGACCAAACGGCGATATTTTTAAACATTTCCATTCAAGAGATCCACCACGGTGTCGGGCTGCGGGGGCGTGGAGGCGGGGGCGGCACGTGACGTGGTGTGGCGAGGCACGGCGTGGCACGGCACGGCACGGCACGGCAGGGCAGGGACTCAGATTGATGCAGTAACAGGATTGTGACCCCGGTTAGCGCCTGGAGGGTAGGCCAAGTCCCGGCACCTCCGCCGTGCGGGTTGCCTACCTGCTCGATTACAGGGGCTCCGCCTGGGCAGCCCGCGGCGCGGAGGGAGCTGGGAGGCGGCGGTCCCCGACACGCAGCACGCCGAGGTGCGCGGGGACTGGGACGCCCCTCGGCCTCGGCTTGGCGAAACCCCGCGAGACACTCGTCGACCAATTACCCCGGCAAACGAACTTGGAACCTCCGCTCGACGGACACTCACCGGGTACTCGTCGTAGCGGCTGCTGTAGTCCGTGTCGTCCTGGCCGGCGAGGTCCTGGCGCGCCACCAGGTTGGCGGCGGGCCCCACCAGCCCCAGGGCCTGCATGGCGCGCTTGCCGACGAGCGGGAGGTCGTCGTCGTCCTGGCCGACGAAGGGCAGCGCCAGGCCGGAGCGGCCGTTGCCGAGTCCGAGGCCCAGGCCGTCGGCCGCGTGGCTCTTGAGCAGCCCCATGTCGGGCGCCGCGGGCCTCGGGGTGGCCGACGGCAGCGCCAGCAGCAGCAGCACCGCCGCCGCCGCCACGGACACCGTGCTGGACAGCATGCTGGAGACCGTCATGGCCAGGCCCTTCCTGCGTTGTCTCCGCGCGCCGCGCACCCTGGTCGCTTTATGTCTTGTGGCTCCAGCCAGCGTCCGCGCCGCGCCGCCTCGCCCGCCGGGCTCGGCAGCGCGCCTGCGCACTGGAGCGCGCGCGGCGCGGGACTTTCGAACGCGGGCGGCTCGCGGACACACGCCATTCCACCGCCACCTGCCCCCCCCCCCCTCGCCCCCGGCAGCGCGGCGCGCATTTTCAGATCCCCAGCTCGAAGCAGGGCTGGACAGCCTCCATGCAACGCAGTCTCATTCCGGTCGCAAGGGCGCCGCGGCACTCTGCGTCCGCAAATTAAGAAAAAGAGAAGCTTCTTTCTTTTCGCTGGCCTTGATGATGACGTCATCGACTGCAGCGTCGGGGCTTTCTGGCCCTTAACCCGCAGCGGCTGGCAGGGCGGGCAGGGCCCTTGGCGCTGACATTCAAACACGCCATCTCCGCTCTCCGTGGCGCGCGGTGCTGGCCGTGCTGGCCGTGCTGGCCGTGCTGGCGGCGAAGGCGAACCTCATTGGGAGCCGGCCGCCGTCCGCCGCGTCAGAGAGGCCGCTTCGCATTCTTACTTCCAGGCCATTTATTTCCTAACGGCTGCGGTGGTGACGAACCGGACGAGCCGCGAGGCGAAACGGGGAGGGGGCGTCCACGACCGCGCCCCGCGCCCCGCTCTGTCTCGCGCGTTCGCTCTCCCTCCGAGAGTCGCTTTCGTCGCTCTGTCTCTCTCGCACTCATGGGGCGTCCCGTGTAGGTGCGCGAGAGACAGGGCGACGACAGTCAGTCTGCAGGACGGCGTCGACGGCGAGGGCGGCACCCCAGGTCAGGCCCGCGCCTCGTACGTCACACGACGCCAATGCCGCGCGCCGGCCGTGGCGCTCCCCGCCCGAGTGGATTACGAGCCTGAATAGCGCCCATCAGTGGCGCGATTGGGCCCGTCGCGCTGTCTCACTCGCACCCCTACGGCCCTGCGGCACGCCGCGCGAGTGCGAGAGAGACAGAGCGACTGTTCGGAATCGGCCGGCGAGCAGATACAGCGAAAAAGGGAGGCGGCCTCTTCGGCTCTCCCTCTCGGTGGGGCGCGCCCGGGCGGTCGAGCGTCGTGCCGAGTCGTGCCGACCTGCGGACTGAGCGGCCGCGTCGCTCTGTCTCTCTCGCACTCACGGAGCGTGCCGTGGGGCCGTAGGGGTGCGAGGGAGACAGCGCGACCGGGTGACTCTTCGGACTCGCACGCCTCGCCTCGACGTATCCACGAGAAGCAGGCGTAGTCTGTGGAGCGCCCCGCAAGAAAAGGCGGATCTGGGAGCCCAGAAGAAGGGCGGATCCGTTTTTGATACCACAAAAAGGGCGGATCCACTTGGTCGGTTTTTTGAGACTATACAAAATCCTTACTTTCTGAAACGTATTTTTAACAAATCTCAAAATCGACCAAAAAGTTGGATCCGCCCTTTTTGTGCGGTATCAAAAACAGATCCGCCCTTCTTCTTGGGCCTCCCACAGATCCGCCTTTTCTTGCGGTCGCTCCACAGATACGCCTGTTCTACTGGGATACGTCGACTGTGCTGTCAATTAGAAGCGCGGCGGCGGCGGCAGCGCTCACGATTGGCTGGTAGAAAGGAAACGCGGACGTCGACAGACAAACATCGACGACAACGATGTCGTCGACGACGAGTCTCGAACGTACTCCCTTTTCAGATGCGGCGGCTCCACACTGGAAGGGGAGAGGGGGGGCAGCAGGCTGATTCTGAACAGCGCGCTTTCGTTCACTCCGCCTCGCTCGCGCTCATGGGGCGTCCCGCAGGGTCCGCAGTGGTGCGAGAGAGACGGGGCGACGGGCGGGCAGCGGCCTGCAGTGTCGTGCGGAGGGAAGCCGGAAATTGTTTCTCCTCCACATTAGTGCTGATGAAGCGGCCATAGCGCCATAAGGCCACAGCGCAGCGCCACGCCACGCCATCAATCAGATTGCCTTGCCTGCCAAAAGCTTTCTCCCCCGGTGCACGGCGCGTTGTCCAATCATCGCCTTCCGTCGTCCCCCTTCCCCCAAAAAACAAAAAAAAAAGAACCCTGCATAATAAATAGAACACTTTGAAGTTTGTTTTTGGGCTCTACCTGGCATAATAAAGGATATTTTCACTTGAATCCGAAAACCGGCACAGAGAACAATTTAAATATCAGCGCACACGCACGCATTCCCACGGCTGCTATGCTTTCGTAAGAACCGTATCATTCAACGATCCAAAATGTTGGTCCGCCAGCATTCAATTGAATCGCACCGCCGGCACCCAGCACCACCGCCACCACAGCACTGAAAAAAAAAGCAACAAAGAAAAAAGAAAAGAGAAAGGCGTTTCGCCTCGCGAAATGGCGCTCGTTCGACTAATGAATGCAAATGTGGAGCAAATACGATGCGGTTCGAGCGATCCGCCATCCAAGTCCACGCCAGACTGCAGACTGATTCCGAGAGTCGTCGCTCTGTCTCTCTCGCACCCGTGCGGCGTCCCCTGCAGGTGCGAGAGAGACAGAGCGACGAAGACGACCCTCGCGGAATCAGTCTGCTGCGTGGGCGCGCCTCGCGCCTCCCGCCGCCGCGCGTCGTCTCATCCGATTTCGAGGAAGATTTCGAGCCGAGATCTTTGGACGGCGGCAGCGAGGCAGTAGTCGCACAGTGCAGCTCCACGGGCAGAGGGGCTGACTGGGGACTCAAGTACACTGTAAAAAAATGAAATGTCAAAAAGTCCCGAGCACTTACATGAATGTTTTTCTTCTTTTTTTTGTTTGGGCGAGTATTGGTTGCGAGTCTGGTACAGGGCCAGCACGGCCGCAGCGCCTAGCTGGTGTAGCTGGTGTAGCTGGTGTAGCCCCAGACGACGAGGGTGTCGCCACCAAGTTCCTTACCCCGGCCACCCGGACGCGTCCTGCAGTGACCGGCCAACAAGGGTGGGGGCAGGGCAGGCCGGGGAAGGCCGGGGCAGGCCCAGCAGGGCGTTAAGTGGTGCTGCAGTGCTTTTGTTATGGCGACATGAGAACAGCCTCAGGCATCGGCCCGGGCATCGAGCCCTGTGTGCCGCGGCCTCGCGACGGGGGAAAGGTAGGAAGGGAAAGAGGAAGAAGAAGAAGAGAGAGAGCGGTCGGTGTGGGGCGTGGGGTACGCCCGGTACGCCCCCGCAATCAGGATGACGGCCACTGGGGCTTCCCCACGTGTTGCGTCGCTGCCCTGCTGGGCCCGCCCCGCCCCGCCTCGCCCCGCCCCGCCTGCCCTAGCAGCACTCCGACTGACAGGGCGCGGTGCAACCACTGGACGTGACTGGAGCGACAGCGCTGGACAACTGGAGTGGAACAGCACGGCACGCCACGCCACGCCACGCCACAGCTCGTCATTCCTTCGCATTCCCCAGGCCTTTGGCAGCAGAAAAACAACCTGCCCGCGCAAACTCGAGCCGGCAACAGAAAAATACCGTCTCCACAAACGGTGGGTATCTACTCTGGGCCCGTGCCGTTCCTTCCTATAAGTATTATGTGCAGTGCAGAACCTCATTTTTCCGTTTCCATTACGAGCTCCCACTCCTCCCTCGCCCACTCCCCCCAAAAAAGAAGAAAACGGAAAGCTTTTAATTGACCTTTTGTGAATGGTGTTGGCTCTGATTGTGGGCCGTGCTGCTGTCGCTGCTGTCCGGGACGGTCCGACGGCGAGCCAGGCCATGGCCAGGCCGAGCCTGGCGGAGCGAGGACGGATGAGGGCAAGGTTGGGTCGCCGCCGCCCGGCCATACGTCAATGTGCGCCTCTCTCCTCGATCAGCGGACTGATTCCGAGAGTCGCTTTCGTCGCTGTCTCTCTCACACTCACGGGGTGTGTCGCACAGGTGCGAGAGAGACAGAGCGACGAAAACGACTCTCGGAATCAGTCTTGTGGGGGTGCTCGACGTCCTGGCGGGCGGTGGCGGTAAGTCGAGGCACGTGCCGGACCGTGGGTGGCCGCGCGCCGCAGGGCACCGCCACCACGACGTCGACGTCAACGAGGAGGACGCCGACGAGCACGAGACCCCCAACGACGGCGACAGCCCCGGTCCCTGCGAGCCCGATCTGCCTGGAATAAACCAACGGTAATCATGAGACCGCCTGATGCGTCGCTGCGGCGCACCGCACCAGCGGGGGCACGTGTAGCACAGCACCCCCGACCCGAACCGCCGCCGCCACCCGGGGGCCGGCCGGTAGCCACACATTTCCACGACGCACCAGTGTCGAAAGGAGAGTTCGTGTCACAACACTGATGACGCGCTCGACGCGCACCTCCTGTTCGCCCTATTCCTGGACGCCTGGCGGCGACACTGCGTCGCAGTGCTGCGCGCCGCTAAGCCGCCCGTTTTATTCCCGTCTCTCTCTTCTTTCTCTCCTCCAGCTGCATCGGCGCGGCTCGGCTGACGGAGGCGTTTGTAAGCCGCTGGTGTGGGCGGGTGATGGAGCTTGGCTGGAGGCGCTATATTAGCCGGGCCAACACGATGACACGGTCCGCGGGGGCGGCGGGGCCGCGCTGGCTCTTTGAGGCGGGGGCGGCGGGGGCGGTCAGCCGCCTACTGCTGCCACCCGAGCCGTGGACGGTGGCGGTGGTGGCCGAGGCCGCCGACGGCGTTGTTTTGGTGGCGGTCGTGTTTTTCGGCGCGCGCCGTCGCGGCCGTCCCGCATATCGGCAGCACATCTCCGCGCCGCCATGAGGGCTGCGACGCCGGACGGCGGGCCCCCTCTGACACGAACACAATCAACCCCTGCTTGTCCCCAGTCAACAAACACCCATGAGTTGACGTCGTGGCGCCCGCGGCCGCGCTGCACATTGACATATTTACGTCGCGGCCCGTGATGTGGTTTGCTCACAGCCCGTCCGTCCGTCCCGCGCGCCACGCCACCGGAAGCGGCGCGGCACACGCCCTCTAGCGGCGGGGCGCGGAGGCTCCGTCCCGCCACGGCCGCGCCACCGCGCCGCCCCCGGGTTGCGGCGCGCGCCGGCAGAGGGCGCCGTGGCCGGCAGAGGCCGCGAGACGCGAGGGACGCGGCACGCGCGGCGGGCGTTCGAGTCAAGTGGCGTGGACAGGTGGATGGGCACCATGGGCACGCCGCCTGTCTTTATCTTTATGTTTTAACGGCCCTGGCGTCCGGTCTTTATGGACTGCAGCTGCTGCGCACGGGCTGACCTTGCTGGCCTTGCTGGCCTCGCTGGCCACGCGGCCGCTGACTGGGATGCACAGTGGGCAAGACGACCGGTGGTGCAGGCGGCCAAAACTCTAGACGCGTTTTGGGTCTCCAGAGTCGAACCGTCCGAACCCACCACTCCTCGTTCGGGGCTTGACGAACAGTGGACCGGATTAGATTAGGGCTCTGCCTCGGCCCCAATGGAACTGCCCCCGCTTCCAAACATTTTCTGTCACCGAGACACAGCTGAAACGTATCAGCAGCTGCTTTCGTCGTCGCTCTGTCCCTCTCGCACTCGGACGTCCCGAAGCAGTGCGAGCGAGACAGAGCGATGCAACCCGTCCTCAGCCTGCACGTCCAGGACGCCGCCGACCCTTCCGCCGACGAGGACAGCCGCGGTGCCGCCGAGCAAAGTTTTTGTCGCGTCCCCGCATTCAAGTTGTGCGATCGTTATCTGGCCGCGGTGATTAAAATCCGCCGCCAAAGTTGCGCCAAAGTGCGAAATTAGAGAACGGCATGAAGGCGGGGAGACGCGGCGCGCGTCCAGTCCGTCCCGTCCATCCGCAGTACATCAAAGGCAGGGCCGCCGCACAGTGGATTTGCCGGAAGACCGGCGGGGCGCACGCTGCTGAAGTTCGAGACGCGTTTCGAGCTCCAGAGCAGCTAAGCAGGACGTGAACCGAACGTGTGACCCCACCAATGGATTCCTCGTTCCGAGGGCTATCCATTGGTGGGGTCACACGTAGGGATGTGAAAATACCGGTAAGATTCAAAGTTACGTAAATAACGGTAAAATACGGAATTTTACAGTATTATACGGTATAGTTGGGTAAAGTAAAGTTTTATCGTTTTGATCCACTTTCCTGCAATACCGCTCCCAAACTAAGCCGGCTAATCGCATTTAATTCCCATTTAGCGACTCTGGAGACACCGGTCCTCTGGCAAATCCACTGTGCGCCGTGATGCAGTATTTTCCGCTGCCGGGGCCGCCGAATCCGAATCCGAATGCGGCGCCAATGAGGCCGCCCTGCGATTGGCCGCGTGACGACGGACGGCGCCACGGCGTGACGTCACGCCGGATGGGGTGACGCTGTAACGTGACCCCGAGGCTTCGGCCGCGGCTTGCGCAACGCGGAGACATTGTTATACCTTTTTCTGCCCTGTTTAATCATTTCTTTTCTTACCGCGAAAAGGCGGCAGCGCGGGCCGCGTGGCTGTGGGCCTGGGATCGCGATGGCAGTATTATTTCTCGAAGACTGAGGCAGAGAGGAGGGGGGGGGACTGGGTTGCCCTGCCGCCTTTGTGAGGTCGGGTCGCGGCAGCCCGGCCCGGTTTGGATATCAATCAGAGAGCAGCTCCTTGCCGCTGTCGCCAGGAGCGCCGCGCAAGTGTCAGCCACAGTGGCGACGACGTGGCGACGCAGAGTCGCCCTGTCGCTCCGGGCCGACTCTCGCCTGCAGGCCGAGCAGTGCGTCGCTCTGTCTCTCTCCTGCCCTAGGAGTGCGAGAGGAACGAAGGCACTGTTTCGGAAATGGAGCTGCAGGCGCACGTCACCGAGGCCACCGTTCCGACCGGTTCATTGAAACTCCGTCCAAGAGAACCAGAGGGCGCGCCCCGCCCTTCGTCCCCGCCTTAACTGGCTTCTAGTATTTCCATTTCGGCGGTCACTACTGTCACCACCAGGCACCTCAGCTCACGGTCGAATTCCTCTCAGAGCGCAAACCGCTCACCTTCACTCCATTCCTCGACCATAGTCAACCGCTCTCTTTTACTCCGCTATCCTCTTGCAGCGCAAACCTCACACCTTCAATTTTGTCCCCACGTCCCAGCCCAGCGCACCAACAGGATACCGATTAAGCGGCCAGTCGATCACCTTCGCCTCACGAGCCGGTGAATCAAGTTAGGTGTCCTTCCTTTGATCTTGCACTGCTTTCCCGGAGCACCCCGCCCCGCCCCGCCCTGCACGCCCCTCGGTCCTCATCTTCCACATCCTCGGGCGCCGCCGGTCGTCGGGGCTGATGGCTCGGCTCGGCTCGGCTCGGCTCGGCTCGGCCCAGGCGCGGCAGAACGGGCCGGGGATGAGGATTGACCGTGTGATACCCCCGGCGATAGTAAACAGGTGGTCGGCTTGTCCCCGTGTGAGCCTGGTCCTGGTGCGGCCTGCGGGGTTTGCGGCGCGACCACGTTCACACCACGTCCACGCACTCACACACTGGCGCATACACACACTCACACACTGGCACACACACAGACTCTCTCCGAACGAGGAATCCATTGGTGGGGTCACACGTTCGTTTAGTGGCTCTGGAGCTCAAAACGCGTCTGGAGTCTTGGCCGCCTCCGCCGGTCTTCTGGCAAATCCACCGTAATCCGTCTACAGGTGCAGCCCGCAGCCCGGCACTGCAGCGCGCGGCCCTTGGAGATTAGTGGCGGTCCGTGACGAGCATGGCGGAGCATGTGGAGGGACAGCCCGTCCAGGACAGCCCGTCACGGACAGGGCGGCACGGGACGTCCATTTCCATAATGCGCCGCTGTCCGCGCTCGCGTCGCTCGCGTCGCCCCCCGTTGTCAATCTGACAGTGAGGGAGCACACCTGCCGCCGTGCCGCCGGGACAGCGCTCCCGTCGGAGTCCCTCGCCAAAGACCAGAGGACATGCTGACCCGCGCGTGGACGACTTTCAGTGGGCCAGACGACAGGTGGAGGCGGTCAAAATTCAAGACGCGTTTTGAGCTCCGGAGTCGTTAAGTCGTTAAATGGGACTCGAACCGCGGACCCGACCACCACCTGCCGCGTGCCGGGACCGACAGTTCGACCTCCTCCCCTCCCCTCCCCTCCTCCCTTCAGCCCGCGGTCCCCGTCAAATTCACTTGACAACACCCTCCGTGCCGGGAGGGGTGGCCCCGGGTGGCCCCCACGGCCCTGTAGGGCACAGTGTACGGCACAACACGCGTTGCATCCTCGTCCCCCCCCCCCACCCGCACCCCTCCATCCAATTAAAGTCCCTTTGGTTCCATCCGCGGGTCGACGGTTCAGGGTTCACGCTTTTCGGCTTTCGGGCATTGCCGTCCTCCAATCTCGCAGAGGAGCGACGAATGGAAGAAGTCCGCAGTTAGAAGAAGAATGCATGAAACATTCAAACCGCCGCCCGTCGCCGGCAGAACCGGCAGGCTGATTCCGAGAGTCGTCGTTTTCGTCGCTCCTCTCTCTGGCGCCTGTCGCAGACGCCCCGTGAGTGCGAGAGAGACAGAGCGACGACTCTTGGAACGAGCCTGCGGGCCGGGGCTCTGTCCGTCGTCCACGGTCGCCCATTCAGAACGACAAGAAGAAATCCAATTCGCGGCTTCGCGACGCGCCGTCCTAAATGAAATTGACTTGCGACTGATTTGGCGGCAGGTAATTCTGTTTGCCGACGGCCTGCCCGGCGGCCCGGCGGACTACTACGGCCTCGGACAGTGGACTGACTCCGAGAGTCGTTTTACCCCATCGTGGAGTAACCTCTTAAGTCGAGGAGAGCGCCGTGCAGGTAGGCAGCCCTGCGATCGGCGTGCGCGGCGCGTTGCCTACCCTCTCCATCACAGGGGCTCCCTCACGTGCAGCTCCGCTAAGGACAAGCAGGACCGCTCCTTCCCGCTCGTTCTCCCTCCCGCTTTTCCTGATGCGACGCGCGGCCAGTGCAGTGGCCCTGGTGTCTCGGCGCCGCGGCTTTGGGGTTCTAGCGGCACGCGCTGCAAATGGGTGTCGGCGGCCACCCTGGCCCGGCCCAAGAAGGCCCTCCTCCACGGTGACGGACACGACGTGCGACGTGCTAGCGGTGGTGATCCCCTCGAAGGCGTGGGCAACGCGACCTGGCCGAAGTGGATTTATCGGGTTGCCGCCGCCCCTCTGCCGCTCCTCGCCCTGCGCCTCGTGGTGCCTTGTGGCTACTTGGCTAATTCCCATCCCGGCACGCAACAGCCCGGCCTGGGCGGCCTGCGCGGCCTGGGCGGCCCGGGCCCGGGGGCGTATGCAGATTACGCTGTTAGCAAGGGATCGCACATCGCCCGCCCGGCCCTTGGCCCGGCCGCCCCGCCCGGCCCGGGGCCCCCGAGGCGGACCAAGGGGGCGTGGAAAAGGGGCACCTGCGCGATCCCGCACAGCAGTTCCGTCGCCCTGTCCCTGTCGCTCCCCTACGGTGTGCGAGAGAGACAGAGCGGCGACACGATGTTGACAAATCAGTCTGCCCGCCCTGATATGCAGCATGAGCGCGACGAGGCGAGGTGGCGCGTGGGTGTGGGGTCTTCAAAGGACGCCGACGACGGCCGACGAGGGGGCCGGGTGGCGTCACGGCGACTCGGAGTCGTGGCTCACGTCACGGGACGGGGCGAGTGAGAGGAAGGACTCGCCGCCGCGCGTCGCCAAGGTGGCCGCGGTCGCCGCGAACAGAGCGCGGCGGGGCGAGCAAGCCTCCTGCACTGTGAATACGAGGACGGTATTTGCTCGGAGCTCTCTGGCGCCACCGACGTCGGTGTTCGAACGCCCCCCCCCTCCCCCGCCACGGCGGCGCCCAGGGAGCAATACACGCGCGATACGCAATTCTCGCGTCCAAAGCCGCCGTGCATGTTCTTCGCGCGCCTCGGCGCTCCGGTCTCGCGTAAACGTACGGCTAAAACATGAGAACCTGTGTTGGCGCGCGCGCGCGTGAGTGTGTGTGAGAGAGAGAGCTTTGTGTGCCACTGTGTGAGCCGCTCCTCCGCGGCATGCGCGTGGTTTCTTTTTAAGCGGGCGCTCGCTCAGATTGTACGCGAACAAACAAGCCCCAATAAGGCCCCTTCCCCTCCCCACGCCCTTCCTGAGCGTTCCTGAGGCAAGCGGCTTTCGATTCCGTCGCCGCTAGGTGGCGGTAATCCACCGGGTCACCTGTGTGCTCGATCAGGTCTGAGCTCCCACCGAGGAGGTGCGGGAGAGAAGCAGGCCGTAGCAGACACTCGCCCTCCTCGTGGAACAGCCGGGTGGTGCTCGCCGCCATCGGAGAATATTTCAGTTGACCTATCGTTCCGCTCCAATTGCTCAGGCCGAGGGGCCGATGATTTGTGCAAACCTGTGAACCTCCGGTAGCCCTGTTAACCCAAAGATTTTCGATTTCAAAATGGCTTTATTTGCTTTCTTTTAGTACAATGTTTCACTAAGTACTAAGGGGTCTTATTTTACTATTTCCACCTTGCGGCCTAGAAATAACTTATGTGCTAATTTATAGCTGAAATGGCTGCTAGTCCATTCATTAGTTCAGTGGTGCGATTGCACTGGTTATGACTGTAGTTCCGATTGAAAAACCACCTTGGAGGGTGGGAAAAAGGTTCGGGTTTATATTCTGTTGTAGCTTGGAGTTGCCAGACTCCCAGCGCGTTTATGAAGAGAGGGGAATGATCCCGGGTTATTGGCGGGGGGGTGTGGGGGGGCGGCAGCCCCCCCCCCCCACGATTCTACGTTCTACCTGTTGTTATTTTGATGGCAAGTGTCTTGCGTGCTTGTTGGAGCAGGTGCATTATGCAGGTGCTGGTTTTGTTTTGGCGATGTGCAAGTGCCTTGCGTGTTTTTGTTGTTGTTTTAATGGCGAGTGCCATGTGTGTTTATTTGATTTGAACTCTAGCTACATTCTTAGCTTAATTTTAGGGGTTCAGTCTTTGATCGACCCTGTTTTTATTGTTGCCTGTCCTTAACTTAGTATAGAGTCTTTTCTCTTCGGCCGTAGCCCACAGTTGCATTTAACGCTAGTCTTGAGTCTATAGAGTCTTTTCTCTTCGGCCGAGGGCCCACTTTGTGTCCATTGAGTCCGGGGGACTGCTCTTCATTGATGCGGTGTTCCCTCCAGCCACCATACTTTTCCCCTTGCGAGTACTTTCTGGAGACAGGAGGGTGTTGTTTGTGCCCTCCCCCGTGGGGAGGAGGGGCTGGTGCCGCTCAGTCAGCAGTACTTTCCCGTTAGGATTTCCCGCGCCTGTGAGGTGTTGGATATCCTCGGGTGCGGGGTCCTGGGTGAATGGGGGACGCTCTTGGAGTCCCTACGTAGGCATCTGTCTTGAGTGCTTGTGACGCAAGTGCCGCAGGCACCCGAGGGTGCGGTACTTGCGTCACAAGCGCAGACGTTACTTGGCTGAAAACCTAGTTACTACGCTAACCTAGGTCGCCACCGCGAGCGTGCGGCGGCTCGGCGCGCGCAGCGCCATCTCGCGGCGACTCGCGGAACCTCGTCCGCGCGCGAGGCCAGTTTGAGCGGTGACAAGTCGCTTATTGGGACTGGAACTGGTGACCCCACCAATGGATTCCTCGTTCGGAGAGCAACACGCTCGAACACGTTCCATTCGAGTCCCGTTTAGAGACTCTGGAGCTCAAGACCCGTCCAGGAGTGTTTCTTGCTTGCACCAGTCTTCTGGCCCGCTGGCAGTGTTGGCTGAGATTCGGCGCTTCGGCGCGCTCTATCCCCGCCGGTTGCATCGGATCCTCGTGGCCCAGACGCCACCTGGTGCGCTAACTGCAGCCCCCCTCCCCCCCTTTTCCAGCGCGTTTCCCAGCGGGGCGTAATGCTCCGTGAAATCTGGCCGAACGAGGCTGAAAATGACGTTACGCGCTCTTGGCTCGGCTTCCTCGGCTCGGCTTCCGCCCCGGCCTCGTTTCTGATTGCGATTCAGATGGAGACGTTGTCAGGCAGGCAGGCAGGCAGGCGGGCAGGCGGGTAGGCAGGCAGGCAGGCAGGCAGACAGACAGGTCTGGCCGTCCGCCCATTCAAGACGTGTCTGTCCCGCCGCGATCCGATTTCGAATTTGATATCGCCGTTTCAATAAAGTGCGCGGCAGCCAGCGGTAGACTGATTCCGCGAAAGAGTCGTTTCCTTCTTCTCTCTCTCTCTCTGTCGCGCTCTCATGAGGCGTCCTGTGGGGTGTGAGAGAAACATGAATATGACTCTTTTGAATCGCTCAGCGGCAGCAGCAGCAGCAGCCAGCACGAGGACAAGACCGGGGGAGCGAGCGGTCGTCGCAATTTTGCCTCTTTTTGGCGGGAGTTTCCGTCGGCTATAAAGCGGCAAACGCGTCATTCGGACGCCCCCGCCGGGGCTGCCGGGAGGGGAGGGGAGGGGCGGAGGGGAGGGGTGAGCCACCGGCGCGCGACGAGGTGGGCGGCGCGGTGGCGGCAATGCTGCCAAAGTTGCGGATTAGCTATTGCAACTTTACCGCTCAGTGGAAATGAACCTCCCTGTCGGCCTCTCAAAATGGGCGGCCGTCACTGCGCCCGGCGGGTCCGGCAGTTATATTGGGAACGGACAGAGGGGGGAGGAGGAGGATCAACAACACAAATGTTTTCAATTTTTTTTTAAGGCAGCCTCATTTGTTGGACAGATGCGGCCGTTGCCCGCCTCTGTAGGTCGTGTCCGTCAGGAGGCTGATCGGTCTGCCTCCCTCGCACCGGTATGGAGCACCCCATGAGTGCGAGAGAGACAGAACTTTCACCGAGACGCTTCGCGAACAGACCCCTCTATTCTCCTTTTTCGGCAACTTGTTTCGGGCGGCGCGACCTAGGCGATTCGCCACTCCGACCCCGCACTGGTTGAGTGGCGTGGACAGTGGGCGCTGATCGCAGCGAGGAGCCTCTCAATGAAACCCTGACGTCGCGGACATCGTGACAGCAAACTGATTCCGAGAATCGTTTCCGTCGCTTTGTCTCTCTCGCAACTGTACGGGACGCTGAGTGCGAGAGAGAGACGAAAACGACTCTCGAAGTCAGTCTTCTGTGTAGCCGTCCCGATCCGGATTTCCAGCGACGGCTCAAAACAAAGTGACGAAGGTGCGGCCCGAGGCGCCTTGCCCTGCCCTGCCCTCGCGACGCCCAGCGACGCCACCTCCACCTCGGTCTATCTCCGTCCCACCCCAGCGTAGTACGCGCCAGGACACTCGATACAGGTATCTTTTTGCGTCTTCCCCGCCCGCCCGACCGACCGACCGGCTGCGGAGTTTGGCTGCTCTTTTCCTTTTCTGCGGCGAGGAGGTCGTCTCCTTCATCACGGCGACGTGTCCCCGCCCCACAGTGGGCCAGAAGAGCGGTGGAGGCGGCCAAAACTCTAGACACGTTTGAGCTCCAGAGTCGCTAAATGGGACACGAACCGAACGTGTGACCCCACCAATGGATTGCTCTCCGAACGAGGAATCCATTGATGGGGTCACACGTTCGGTTCGAGTCCCGTTTACCGACCCAGCAGCTAAAAACGCGTCTAGAGTTTTGGTCGCCTCCACCGGCCTTCTGGCCCACTGTGCGCCCTCGCCGCCAGCCAGTCCTTTGTTGCTTTTGCCGATCGACGCGCACCCACTTACACACACACACACACATCGCGGAGGAGCAGCCCAATGAGATTCGTGTTTCGACTCGCGATGGGACCGGAGTCTTCCTTGATTGCGGAGTCGTCGTCTGTTCTCTCTCTTTTTATGTTTTTTCGCCCATTTTTTTGGCTGTGCTGCTGCATATCCGAGGACTGCGTCATTTCGGAGGATGTTTAACTCGGTATATGGGAATACGTACGTCGTGTCGTCGGATTGGAGGTGAGCGCCCAGGGCGACGAGAGGGGGTGGGAGGGGGGCGGTGACGTCTGAGGCCCCTCGCCGCCCCCGCCCCCGCCCCCTCCCCGATCCCTATTTTTTCCCCAGTCTCGGCAAGGCCCCGGGGGCGGCTCCACCACGCAAATATTGAATCTCTTTTGGTTGTGGACAACCGAGAAAAGGATTTGGTAATAGCGGCGCACGATGAGGGGGGAGGGGAGGGGGAAGGGCCTGTGTGTGCCCCCGCATCGTAATTAGTGCTGATAGCGCCGTCCCGGCCGTCCCGCGCGTGGCATGCGTCCGCCGGGGCGCTGCCGAACACGGGGGGCTCTCTCTCTCTCTCTCTTGCACTCACGCCGCGCGCCGCAGCGGTGCGAGAGAGACAGCGCGACGCGGCGGCAGACGGGGCCCCATGGGGGGCCGCTCCAGTGGAGCCCCCGCCGCACCTTATCATCGTCGTCCGGCAACAAGAGCACAGCCTGCACGAGGGCGGCGGGGAGGCCGACGGCCAGGGGGAGGACGACGGCGGCGGGGTGCTCGGAGGTGAAAAGAACGCCCCTTTTTGTTCCGGCCGCGTGGCGGCGGCGCGGCGCACAGTGGGCCAGAAGGCCGGCGCCGACGGCAAAAACTAAAGACGCGTTTTGAGCTCCGGAGTCGCAAAACAGGGCTGGGAGTGCTGCCGGAGACAAGTTTGGGTCCACCTGAGCAAGCAGGCCATGCAGTTTACGCCCCTGGCCGTCCGCGTGTGCCGGCATTGCGATACCCACCGACGCGCGTGCCGCTCGGGGCCGCAGTGGGTTGCAAAGCACTTGGCAAAGCTCATTTCCTTGTGATTGCTCCGAGCAAACCCGCGGCAAACATTTAGCGCGCCGGCAGCGCGGCGTGCTGTGGCGGCGTGGGCCCTCAGCGGGACGGGGGTAGTGTAAGCCCCACCACGTCGCACAGTGGGCCAGAAGGCCGGAGGAGGCAGTCAAAATCCCGGACGCGTTTTAGTTCCAGAGTCGCTAAACAGGACTCGAACCGAACGTGTGACCCCACCAATGGATTCCTCGTTCCTAGAGCAATCGACTGAGGGGATCACACGTTCGGTTAGAGTCCCATTTAGCGACTCTGGAGCGCGAAACGTGTCCAGATTTTCCATCACCTTCGCCGGTCTTCTGGCCCACTGTGCGCATGTGGAGGTTGTTGCACAGCTGCACATGCACCGGGGCAGGCGGCTGGACGGGGCGGTCCTGCCCCCGGTGGCGGTGGCGGCGGCGGCGGTGGCGGCCCCCGGCGTGGAGGGGGCGGCGCGGCGCTCCGTGGTGGGGGCCTCGGTGGTGGGGCGCGCGTCGAGCTTATAAAAGGCGGCGCCCCGGCGGACTGGAATCCTCTGTCGACGGCACGTCCTTGCAGCAGCGCGACCCCCGCAGCCCTCGGCAGCCCTCCTCCTCCTCATAGGTGAGTGCCGGGTGCAGCGGTGCAGCGGTGCAGCGGTGCGTCCCTGTGATTACCTCCGGACGTCGATCTGATAGCCATAGTGGAGTTATTCTGATCGGAGTGGGGGTCAAACAGGATTCAATGTGTTGTTCTGTTGTTGTTTTTCGTCGTCTCTTAGCTTTGAGTTAGGCGAGTTCTACGTAGTGATGTGTATTATTCACAGCGCGCGGGAATGGCGTTTGAGAAAAGTGCGTCGCGGCGCGGGCAAGTACACAAAGTTGGTTCTTGTGTGGGTGTCGTTGTGTTGGCGTGCTTTTGGATTCACATGGGACGCGGACATTTCGCTACGCAGCCTCATACATTGCAAGACTGGCAGCACAGTGCAGCCTGCAACTTTGTACCGGCGGCGGGCGACCGGGGTGGGGCGTCGCCGTTGAGCCTTTGTCGGCCCAAAGCAAGCACAAGCAGTGCGCCGCCAGGTCAAGCTGCACCGCACTGCTTTTTTTCGCTGCTGGCTGCTCGGAGCGATGAAGGTTGCGGCGTGTGGCGTCGCGCCGCGCACCGCGACGCAATATCTGCGCGCCGTCGGCATGTCGTTTCGGCGATGCGAGGCGATGCGACGGCCGCGGCGTGGCGGGCCACGTGACTCTGTCTCTCTCGCACTCGTGGCACGACGCCCCGTAGGGGAGCGAGAGAGACAGAACGAGCGCTGTTTCGGATCGCTTGTTCCAGCAGGAGAATTTCCCGCTTTGAAAGAGTTCACCGTGCGGACGTCGGCACACTGTACTGTTTGCCGCGAAACACGTTGAATGAATGCCTCTGCATTTTTACTTAATCCTTTTCCAACAGATGTGGGCGCTGCCCATATGCAAATCAGTCCGCGACAAAGTAGATCGCGTTCTTTTGTGTTTGCCCTCTCTTCCCCCCCCTCCCCTCGCGCGGAGCTGTTGACGAACGAGTTTGCCAATCTAGACCACACGCCCTACATTGCCCACCCCGTACCGTGGTTGCGGCGGAGCGTCTGTCTCTCTCGCACTCACGGGGCGCTCCGTGGGGGTGCGAGAGAGACGGGGCGACGAGGCTTTTCGGGATCGAGACTGGTGCAGCGGCCGGTCGCGCCTCCCCGCACTGCAGCATCCATCACCCTATTAGCCTTATGGCGGGGCGGCCCCGTGCCGGGCCTCCCCGAGGACGCCCTGCAGAGGGCCGTTCAGGCGGCCGCAACAACTCTCGACGCGTTCAAGCCGCAAGTTCGTTCAAACGCGTCCGCGATTTTTGACCGCCTCCACCGCCGGTCTCCGGCCGATTGAGGCCCCCCCCCCCCCCGTCATCCTGGCTCGCTGGCTCTCAAAACGCGTGACTGGCGACAAAAATAGAAAGGAAAATAGACGACGCGGGAGGGACGGACGGATGGACGTGAGATTGGTATCGAGACAACAGAACGGCCACCATTGTGCCCTGCGCCTTCCATCTCTCTCCATCTCGAAGCAATCACTCGTCGCTCCGACGGCCCGGCCCGTATGGGGCGGACGGCGCGGCACCGCCCCCGGCGGCAGCGCGGCGGGGCTGCGAACTAACCGATGCGCCGCGAGGCACTCCGGGCAAACATAACGAAGGGCGAAGGACACTGTGGCGCGGCCAAAACTCTAGACGCGTTTCGAGCTCCAAATCGCTAAACGCGGTCGGATAATTGTGGCCCCACCAATTGCGTTGCCCGCGTATCTCCGGTGGGGCTCCTCCACTGCCTTGTCGGCCGTTCGCGCGTGCACATTCGACGCCGAGAGGACAGGCCTGCGCTACATCTTATTAAAACTTTGCCGGAACGGCGCGCAACGACATTTAGCCGAGGATAAAATCGCCCGAGTGAGAAAGAGAGAGAGAGGCGACAGTGGCGACACCCACGCGCCGCCAAAGTTGCCGTCCTGTTGCGCCCAGTCCGGCGTCAGATAAGCAGCAGTATGATTCCGGGCAGCGCGTCGTCGCCCCATGAGTGCGAGAGAGACAGAGCGACGAAAGCACTGGCCGGAATGGCTGACTTTGTCACCGGATCCAGTGCCGGAGTCCAGCCGACTCGTTGGCCCGTGCTGGCCGAGTTCAGGTCGAGTTGGCCGTAATGAAGATACCGAGCGATTCCGAAAGTCACTCCACCTCTCTGTCTCTCGCACTGTACGAAGCGCACCGTGAGTGCGACGGAGACAGAGCGACGAAGCGACGAAGCGAATGACAACGCGGCGCCAGTCGCCGGACTGAGCAGAGCGGGGTGGGGCGGCGCGGACTTTGCCTTTAAAATGTGTTCTGGGCCAACGAGGCAACAAGGCAGGGCGGTGCACAGTGGGCCAGAAGACCGGTGGATGCGGACAAAACTCTAGACGCGTTTTGAGCACCAGTGTCTATAAATAGGACTCGAACCGAACGTGTGACCCCACCAATGGATTGCTCTCCGAACGGGGAATCCATTGGTGGGGTCACACGCTCGGTTCGAGTCCTGTTTAGCGACTCTGGAGCTCAAAACGCGTCTAGAGTTTTGTCCACCTCCACCGGCCTTCTGGCCCACTGTGCGGTGTCGCCCCGACTCGACTCGACTCGGCCGACACGCCAAATCCATCCCAGCCACTTTCGACGCCCTTTGGCCGCGAGGATCTCATACATAGGCAGGCCCCGGATTTGAGCCGCGCGCCGCGCGAACGCTTTGGAAAGGTGCGGCGGAGCGGGTTCAAGTACCCACGCCGCATTTTTTGTTGTGTTTGTTTCTGTTTGGCTTTTCTTCAGTTGACGTCTTGTGCAGCCGTGTGGCCGCGCTGCTCAAATAGAACCCTCGGCGCTAGGAAAATAAATCCCCTCAGAACTAGAATGTGAATACAATAAATCTTCCGCCATGTGCCGGGGTGGGCGTTCTTTTTGCTCGCTTCCTCTTTGTCGATGTCCGTCGTCCAACCGCCGCGGACTATTTGTGGCTGACCCGTGCAGGGAATTAAAACGACACGGCGGCCAATCAGCCTGGGCCGTGTCCGCCGCGTTTTTTGCGCGCCACTCGCGTTCGTTAGTGGTACTCGTGGTGGTGGTGGTCGAGTTGGTGGTCATGCACTGCCTGTAAGCGTTCCCACGCAGTATTGCCAGGCCGTTATTATCGACAAGTTGGCCAACCGCTCGGCCGGTGGATCAAGCTTCATTCTCATTCATGGATCTGTGACTGTGGGAATCGTCGCCGTGGGATGCACCGTGGGTGTCCGTCCCGGTTCGTCCCCGCCCCCGGTCTCGGCCCGATCGACAGCACACTGATTCCGAGAGTCGTTTTCGTCGCTCTGCCTCATCGCACTCATGGGACGTACCGTCTATGCGCGAGAGAGACAGAGCGAAGAAAACGACCCGCAGGGCAAAAAGTGTGGGTCCGGAGTCCGGAAGCACGCCATGAGGCTGGCATGCTGCTGCCCGCTCGACTGGAAAGACAAGCACGGGTGGCTCTTGATGGGGCGGGGAGGCGAGGGTGTGCGAGGAAGAGGGGGGGAGGGGGGGAGGCAGCCGGGCCGGGACGCTCTCATTAGATCATTACTTCATCACCCTGAGGGTTTCACGCCTGGCGTACCAGCCCTCTGCCGGACAGAGAGTGCGCGCCAACCAGAATATCCCACTCGGACACTGGCGAAAATAATAAACGGACGCTACTTAAATGCTGCGTCCAAGGCAGGCGTTGGACCGCGCCACCTGCGAGGACGGTAAACTCACCGCGCGGCGCCGCGAGGACTCGAAGCAAGACCTCATCATCGTGGAGGCGGCCGCGCGCACCACCGCGCCGAGCAAACAAGAGACGTGTTCCCGCAGGCGGTCTGGACTTTCACTACTTTTGCCGCGGAGAAACAACAAGTTGGCGAGCTTGCTCGACAGGAGGACGAATTATTGATGAGCGTCCTGCCCGCCTCGGCTTACGAGAGTGAGGTAAAGACGACCGAATTTGACAGTGCAGCCGGCCGGGTGTTTGCGTTGGCCGCGGGGCCTTGTTCGAGCATGATGGGAAAACAGGGAGAAGTCTGAGCTGCGCGGGGCGGGCTGCCCAACCCGCACGCGGTGTCCTATGGCCAATGCCGACTCTTTCTCTCCTCTGCGATTTCCTCGCGACTGGCGGCCCTGTGCCGTGCGGGTCTGCCGGCCCCACCTCCGCGAAACACGACGCCCGACTGGCCCTTACAAAACTTCTAACTAGCTGGCCGGCTTCTCGGCTGACCTGTCCCGCCTCGCCTTACCGGCGGAGGGTCAAAGGGCGCCCACAGTCCACGGAACTCGGTGTGACGTTTGTGTGTGTGTTGCAGCGCCATGGCCACCAGCCGCTTCGCGCCCTCCTGGTTCGTCCTCCTGGCCGTGGCAGTGCTGGCCCTCAGCTGGGTGGCCAGCGCACAGCCCACCGGCGAGAAGGAGCGGATAATCAACGAGCTGGACGTGAGTATCGTTCGTTTCTTTCGCAGTGTACCCCGTTTTTGCAGCGAGATTGGCCGCCGAAGGACGTCTCTCCATCGCAGCAGTCTGTCTGCGCTGCCGCTGTCGGCTGTCCTAGAGTCCCACGGTGTGGCACGCAGTGTCCCCGGCGGCGGGGAGCGCCGTGCTGGGTCGGCGACCCGCATGCGGCGATGCGCGGCCCGGCCGTGGTGGCCTAGCCTTGAAGGGGCCTAGCGCGGCCTAGCGCGGCACTCAGCCCGCCGCAGGCACGGCCAGGCAGGCACCACAGGCGGGCAGCAACAGCCACAGGTGGCCCCCGCGGCCCCCACGTGGCAGGCCTCGGCCTCGGCGAGCTTGTTGCACGCCGAGCCGGACCGCACCGTGTCCCCGCAACGCGTTTTATGAAACCCCCTGCGACCCCTCACAACAGAAACGAACACCCCAGCGCTGCGAAGTTGGCACGTCGCGGCGGTCTCGCGCGGCGCGCATGGTCGCGCCTACGTCATTCCCCCTCGCGTTTGAGCTTCATTCTTTTCCGCGGCACGCCAGCGGCCCGTAAAGGACGCCACGCTCGCCTCAAAGGATTCCTTTAAAATTCATTTTCCCCGACGCCCCCCCCCTCCAGCGTCCGCCTCCGCAGCGCGCCTTCCCTGCAGCCTTCGGCGACGCCTGCAGCAGCAGAGTACAGCCTGGCCCCGTCTGGCCGTGCCTGGCCTGCGACATACATCACATGCCGCACGTGGCTGCCTGCGTTTCACAGTGGGGCCGCTCAAAGCCTCTCGATACGCCTTTCCCGCCAGGAAGCTGCAGCGCGGCGCATAGCCCTCGGGGCGGCCTTGCCGCGGCCTTGCCCTACTCGTGGCGGCGCGGCGCGGCCCAGGCCTGACGCCGTCCTCTCCAAGGACCTGACACGCGCGTCAGGGGGCGGGGCGGGGCGGGGCGGGGGGCTTTGCAGGCTTGCTGTTGAGGGCAGCAGGGCCGCGCTTGCATGGGCGACGCAGTTTGGACGCGAAGGTACAGACAAGCAGCCGGGGCCAGGGCCAGGGCTGGCGCTGGCAGGTTTATGGTGCGATTATCGAGGTGACGGTGGCGCTCCCACGTGGACGAACCGCCGAGCCGCCGTTCGGTTCTTTTCAGCCCGAATTAACATCTTTTCAGCCAGATCCGTAATTGCCGCGCAGAAAGTTACACTGCGTTGAAAAGAACGAAGGCAGCGCGCCCCGCCTCGCCTTTTCCAGTTCGCGATGCCCGGCGCTGCCGTTCCTTCCTTCCCTGGAAGCAAAGGCGGCCTGGGAAAGTCGCCTCGTGTATGCGCTGCGATAAGACCACCATGCTCCCCCTCGCTCTTGATACGGCGGCCGAGGCCCGGCCGGGAAGGCCGGGCTGCCGGGGTGGGCTGCTCCCGCTGCTCCCCAGAGAAATACGGACCGATGGACAGCGTGCACGGATGCTCCGGCAGGCCCCGGCAGGCCGCGCGCGGAGTCGACGGAGATTGCAGGCAGGGCCGCGCAGCGGACGGAGTTTTCCCTCGATTCGCGTATTCAATTTGCTTTTGTTTCCGTCATTTTATTGTGCGGTCGGCGGCGACATTAATTAGCGGCGAATGAGCGGAAGCCCCGCCGAAAACAGCGGCGAGTTTGTCGGATCGGGGCGGCCTCCACTTCCGGCAGTGCGGCGCGCTTCCGGTCACAATGCGGGCCTCGTCGAGGAGCCCCGCGACCCGCCGAAAAGGGCCCCAGCTTTGGAGGGATCCCCGCTTCAAAGTCAGGGCCCTTTTGTCGCGAAGGGCTTCGCTCCCTGGAAGTCCCTGGACCCGGCAGACACACTGCCGCCGCCCGCGCGACTGGAGAATAACGGCTGTGTATTTGTAACGAGCCCCGAACGGACAGCGCGCCGAAAATTGGAAATTCCTTGTCCTGGCCGCCCCGGCCCCGGCCCCGGCCCAGCCCTCCTGGCCGCCCCGCCCCTCCCCACTCCCCTCTGCAATCTCGCGGAGGCGACGGGGAATCAACTTAACGATCGCTGTAAAGACTGAGCCCGGCTCGGCGGCCGCGGCACGGCACGGCATGGCACGGCACGGCGCCCCTGGCGGCCCTGCAGGGCCCGCGGGGCAGACTGCCTCCAGCGACCTTTTCCAATTCTTCCATTTAAGGGCTGTGCGTCATCATCACCGGCCCGACGCCCCGCGACGCCGAGACCGCCATCGGGGTGAAGCAACTCGCCGCGGCTCAGCCGCGTCGCTGCGTCTCTCTCGAAACGCCCAAGGAGTGCGAGAGAGAGGCACAGCGGTGAAAAGAGTGCTCCGTATCAGACTGCTGTAAGTCGCAGCAGATTCTTGGGGTCCTTTTCTCGGAGTACCGTTCTGGAAATCCCACGCCCTTGCCCTGTGCCCGGTGGGGCGGCGCGGGCCGGACATTGTTCCCGTCGCGCCCGATAGGGGGCGCTGCACGCGCAGTGGCGTGGCCGTGGCGCGGCGAGGCGGTGCTCAGTCATTGTGAGGCAGACAGGGGTCGCTCTATCGGTGTTCCAGGTGAGCAACAAGGCCCCCGCGGGGGCCCCGCCCGTGCCCCTCGCGGGGGCGGGGCAGCCGTTATCCGCGGGGCCAGTCCGTACCGCTGGCTGCCGAAACGGAGGGCTTAATGAGGGGACTTCCATGTACCACGTGCCCGATTTCGATTCGGGTGTGAGGGGGCGTCTTTGATCGGGCACGGTCCTATACATGGGAAGGGCTATCCAGTGTACGCGGGGGATGGTGTGTGAGAAATCGGCCGAAAATAAGGCACGTGGTATGCGGATTAAAAAATTAAAAGGCAATCATTTTGAAGATGGTAGTTAAGGCGTCTACAAAATATTCTGGGGGGAAAATGCCGTCTCCTATTTCAGGGTGGAACTGGGGCAAGGAGTGGCGTTAAGCGTTAAGGGGGATCAGGTTGGAGCTCCCTCCCGCACGCGGCGCCCTGGAGTGCAGCGGCTCCCGTGGCCGGAGTCCCGTGGCCGGGGTCCAGCCCCGCAGAGACAACAATAAGTCGAACCAGGCCGAGCTCATTAAGGGTCTCTCTCTCTCTCTCTCCCTCTCTCTTTAATGCCCCGCGTGTTCTTGCAGCTCATGGACGACGACGGCAGCGTGGAGACGGCGCTCATGAACTACCTGTTCGCCAAGCAGATGGTCAACAAGCTGCGCAAGGAGATGGACGTGACGGACCTGCAGCGCAAGCGCTCCTACTGGAAGCAGTGCGCCTTCAACGCCGTCTCCTGCTTCGGCAAATAGAGCATCGGCCCGTAGGCGCGTCCCTTTCCACCACCTCCATTTTGTTCAAGTTTCGCCGAGGGAGAAACAACTTGAATTTTGGTGTACGTTTTCCCTTGAAATAACGTCGAAATAACGGAAAAATAATTTAGAAAGAACGTGGATATGACGAGAAAAAATTTGATTTTGAAATAAGAATGTACACAATTGTTCAAAGTTGTTTCGCCCCTCGTGTTTCACCTTTCTGTTCAACAAGAAAGAAAATGGTAAAAAAGAAGAAAGAAACTATAGTATTACGCGGCGTGTTTTGTTAGACGGCTGGTCAGGCGCATCTGGCGCGCTAGTCATTAAGATGTATTTCAGTGTAATAATTCAGTTAACTAAGTTAATTAAGGTGTAGATAAGTGTCTTTAAACAGAACCTGGTTAAATAGTGCCGCAGGATTGTAATTACCATTCATTAGTCTTTCATTTTAAGTTATTCATCTCGGGATTGCAAGAGTCACACCCTGGAGCGGGGCCATTAAATCACTTGCCTTTACTGAATCTGTGTTGAATGTTCTTCGTTCTTTCTCCCTGGCCCAAGTGATCACGGATAAAAGAAAAGAAACGGGTTTCCGGTTTAAAGTGATTTATTAAAAAAAATAAGTTAATTACGTTGTTAGTTTACAACGAACCAAATCATATACCTTTCATCACCCATGACTAAAATTTGTCTCCTACGCAGAGGGCACTCTTAGAGTGGAGCAGTCTTGACTCCGCATGCGTCCATGGGGGAAGCAAACGTTACATATCACAAAGAGTTAGGAATGTATTACTAATAATTAGGGTGAATTGAGAGACCGTCTTACGGCCTCCGTTTGGTCAGGTACACACACATTATTGTGTCAATAGACAAACGGGTTGCACAGTATTTTTTTGTAAGGCGGAACACAGCAAATAAAAACGGGCTAGCTCACGAGAAAAAGCAAAACACACGCGTCTACAGTGTGTAGCCTTCCGTGGCCAGGAGCCGCTGTCTCTTCACGGAGTCCCAAAGCCACTTGACGTCCACGACCACGGCGTCCCCGTTCCGAGGAGTGTTCTGCGGGCAGAGAACAAAATAAAGTAAGGAAACCGGTTCAACCGGAGTCAAATTCAAGAAGAAAGGTCCCCCTCGCGCGAACAACAGCGACCGACGACCTCTTGGCCGGGAAAGGGGGCAGTTGGGGGAGGGGGAAGGGGCGCTGGACCGTGACGTATTCGCATTCACATTTCCGGAAGCAGGCGCCCCCCGCCCCGCCCCGCCCCGCCCGCACAAGCGGCGCAAGCTGGCCCCGTTGCTGCACGCGCCGCAGGCCTTGGCGCAGGCCCCACCCCAGGCTGTACCGCAGGCTGATTCCGAGAGTCGCTTGCGTCGCTCGCTGCCTCGCACTCACAGGGCGTCCCGATGGGTGCGAGAGGGGCAGAGCGACGAGAGCGACTCTCGGAATCAGCCTGCCGGGCTGGGCAGGGCTCGGCCCAGGGCGACGCGGATGAGTAAACATGACGAGGGGTCCGCCATGCGTCGGCCGTCCGCCGCGCAGCGCTAGTCTTCCTCCTCCACGTGCCGCGGCCCCGCGCCGCCCCGCGCCGCCCCCGGGACCAGAGTCAACGGCCCAGCGGCCACGGCGGCCGTCCGTCTGCCGACGACTAGATAAGTCGCGCGACCCCGTGCGTGTTTCCCACAAGTCACGGAGTGACGTCCGACTGGCGTCTTCCTTAGTGGCGGGCCGCGCCGCGCCGCGCCAATGCTCAAGTCTCTGTGCCCCCGCGGCAGGCTGGCTCCCAACGGGCGATCTGTCTCACTCGCAGGCCGACCCGTGCGAGAGAGACAGAGCCGCGGATGACCTTTTCGGATTGATTCTCAATTAGGCCCGACGAGGACGATAAGCAGAGGCCACCGAGGGGCACATTTGAAATGTCGGTCACCTCGTTCCCCGTGTCGCCGCGCCGTTTGGCGGCGTCAACGACTTGCTCACCTCGGAGGCGCCGTCGGCGTCCGGGCACTGCAGCACGTGGGTGGGCGTCTCCTTGGAGCGGCGGTCCAGCAGTTTGCCTCCGTACCTGCGAAGCCACAATCAAATAACATTACTTAAAATTAAAGAAAAAAGAATTAAGGAAAGTTTAAAAAAAACAAAACAGAAAGTGGGTGTACCCGACGAAGTAGCGCTTGAAGTGGTACACCTCCTCTTCGGTGAGTCCGCGCGGCATCCGGAGCTGCACGCCCAGGAACACGTCAGGCAGCGGCTGGAACGCACAGACACGTCTCGTTAGCAGAGGGAGACAGGCTCGGCGCGCGCACCCAACTCCAGCCTAACTAATAAATTTCAAATTTTAATTATTTTTTTTCGGATTGAGAGCACACGCGTGTTGCGAAGCGCCCCGAAACTTTGCGGCGCCTGCCGCCACAGCGCGGCCCTGTGGCAGGTCTCTCTCTCGCACTCGTGGGGCGCTGCCTGTACCGGTGCGAGAGAGGCAGACCGACGCGCGCTCCAGCTCCGCCGCTCCGCTCACCTTGGCCGGGCCCGTTTTAGCTCTGGCTCGTTTGTGGGAGTCGGAGTCGTCCGTCGAGGCCGCGGCCGCCCCGCGCTGAAACAATCAACATTTCGCTGCGTCACCAACCAGTCAGCCAGTCACAACGCGACAGGCCGCGATTGGCTCCGTGATTGGCCATCCGGCAAACCGGAAATGAACGCATTTTCGGCGCGCGGAGGCGAGGGTGAGGGGAGGGGCAGGGGAGGGGGGCGCCGGGGCGTTTGCGAGGCATGCAGCGCACGTCGCGGCGCGGCCGGCGCCCCCGCACGCCCCCGCACGTACCTTGGCGGGCGACCCCCTCGGCGAGCCTGCAGCGTCCGCGCCTCTCTTGCCGCGACGCGTGGGCGAGTCCTGTGTGCAGCACAACGGGGCGAGTCAACACAAACGGCCGTCCACCGCAACAGAGGGAAAATAAAGAGATTCACACCACGCACCGTCTTAGTCGGCGAGGACGCCGCCGAGCTGGCCGCCGCGGACAGCGAGAACGTGGACGTCTCCTTGGACTTCTTGTACAGCTCCTAAAGCAGGGCACAAAGGCACGCGCGTTAACTTGATATTCCAACAATTTTATTTTCGTGTGCGCCGTGACGACGCTGAGACGCACCCTGAGCTCCGGCAGCGAGGTGGCCTGCTCCCAGCCCTTGTCGTCGCGGATGCGCGTCACCCGCGGGAAGCGCACCGAGATGCCGTCCGCCGTGTGCACCTCCGTCTGCGTGAACTCGGCGCCCGTGATCTCCCACACCTGGCTCTCCTGAAGCGGTAAAAATACGCTCAGTGGGATTTGAACCCGCGGCAAAAGCGCGAGCAGCCAGCACGCTGCGCGGCGCACGTACCTTGGGGTCCACGGTCACGAAGTCGGGGAACATGGGCTTGTTGGCCTTGAGCCAGGAAGGGATCTTGCCGGGGTCCTTGTTGATCTCCACCATCTTGAGCTCGGTCTGAAAACCGCAAAGGAGCTCAAAACGCGTCTAGAGTTTGGGCCACCGGCGCCGGGGTGACGAACAGCACGTACCTGCAGCCTGGCCAGGGTGGCGTCGTCGTGGCCGCCGTGCACCTTGGTGACGGTCACCCACCGCTTGTAACTCGGGTCGTAGCACCCCATCAGGAAGATGGACTTCATGCCGCCTGCAAAGCAAACAAACGACGGAATGGAGACACAGTTCTCTTCAAACTGAGACGACGGTCGACGGCGACGCACCCTTCTGGCCGGTGCCGTAGAACGCGCCCAGGACGACGAGGTCAGCCGTGTCCGCCATGGCGCCGCCGAACAGATAGTCCTTCTTCACCTTGAGCCAGTGCCGCTTGCCGGGCTCGTAGGGCCCCTGCAGGAGAGACACATAAAGAGAGTAAAAGGAACTCGTCGCGCACCTGGACTGCTAAGCCAGTGACTAATTAGCGGCTTACCTCCAGGTTCTTGAGCACCAGCCCCTCGAGGCCGAGGCGGAACACCTTCTCCATCATGGCGGTCAGGTCGGCGGGGACCTACGGCGAGAAAGGGGCGTTTAGGCGCAGCGTTTGGGACGCGTCTGTGCCGGGGGCGGCAAGGACAACAGGGTACACTCACGTGGATCTCCTCCTGCTCCGAGAGGACGACGCGGTTCGGAATCTCCACCATCACCTTCTCCAGGATCTTTCGTCTCCGCTTCATGCTCCTATAGTACACAGCAAGCATTATCGTCTGAAAGGTCACACGTCTTAATCGAAATCGGCGACAAGCTACACTGTACTCACATGTGCAAAAGGGACTCCCCGTTGTAGTACATGCAATCGAACACGAACAGACACACGTTGGCGTCCTGGTAACCCGTTTGCTGAAAAAATAAAAAGCCATAGATAAATCTGTGTTGCTACAAAATAGCACACGAACAAAGAGACGGCCTACCTTGTGCACGCCCAAGGACCCGAAGGGCAGCGGCTTCCCCGTCCTGTTGTCCACCAGGAGGATCTCGCTGTCCAGGATCAGGTCCTCGCCGCTGGGGAACGCGTCCGGGATGAACTCCTTGAAGTGGTTCACCTTGTGGGCCATGACGGGCTTGAGCGCGCGCGAGAAGTACTTGAACTCGTCGCCCTTCTTGTGCACCTGCACGCGCTCGCCGTCGTACTTGATCTCGGAGTACATGCCGTTGGGGCACTTCTTCATCGCCTGCTCCACCGACTTGCACGCCTCGGCCTGCGCCACAAACAAATCCTCACATTAAACTTATGTTTGTAGAAAATGCTTCTTTTTTTTCGGATATTGATTTTAACGAACCAGCATGGGCAGCACGGGTGTCATGATGTTGATGGCGATGCTGAGGTTGGCGCCACTGCTGCTGCCGCCGGCATCGAGGCTCGCGCCACTGGAAGAACCGGCAGCCCCCGGGCCGGCGTCGCTGGCGGCCTTCTGGACCACGGCGCGGAGGTCCCTGCATGTCTGGTAGGCGGCGTAGGCGTCGGGGTGCACGGCGGCGAGGCTGGGCGACATACGACATTTCGTTTCAACGAGGTGCTCCAATAACATAGCATCTTTCGGGATCAACCAAAATTGGCAGATAGACAAAAACTTGTGAAATGTGAGAAAAAGGACGCTTGGAAAAGGGGCGGGAGACCGGGAAAAAGCGCGTGTCCTGGCCTCTAAAAGGGGTGAAAAACACAAACTAGCCAGCGACGTGCAGCTGGCTCCCTCTGGCGGCCTCCGCCTGGATCCGACCGACCAGACGGTGCGGGAAGCTGGTGCGAGGCAGAGGCAGTCTCTCGGGGCGAGAGTAGCGCCCGCGGCGGCGTCTGGGGGTAGCGCGGGGTAGCGCCGTCACCCCGCAGCCACAGCCACAGATGGCGCCATCGAGCAGTTTGTCTACGCACAGTCAACGCACAGTGGGCCAGAAGACCGGTGGAGGCGGCCGAAACTCTAAACGCGTTTTGAGCTCCAGACTCACTAAACAGGGCTCGAACTGAACGTGTGACCCCACCAATGGATTGCTCTCCGAGCGAGGAACCCATGGGAGGGGTTACACGTTCGGTTCGTGCGCCATTTGGCGTCAGTAGAGCTCAAAACGCATCTAGAGTTTCGGCCGCCTCCAACGGTCTTCTGGCCAACTGGGTAGTGTGTGTCCGACACACTCGAGAAAAAAGTGAAGAAACCTCGGACCAACATAGTTCTTTCGATTAACCGTCATCCGACTTGTCAGCGGAAAAAAACGCATCGGAATAGATAATTCAGTTCGATAATGTCTTTTTCCAGCGCGGCGATTGAAGGCATTGAGCGTCGCCGCCGTATGAGCTAATCCGAGAACCGCAACACACTATCGTCCCGGGAAAGCGAAGCGCTGTGTCAGCGGCGCCACGGCCCCTCTAGTGGCCTGCTGCCGCGCTGCACAGCTCGGCGTCATCGCTCCGTCCCTGTCGCACTGCCGGCGCGGGCGGCGCGTGCCGAGGGAGTGCGAGAGAGACGGAGCGACTCGGCGTCTCGCGGACACGAGAGAAAGGAAAAACAATGAGAAACGGCGGCTGACGCGCGGCCGCGCCGCTAATCTGGGCGCGGATGAGCCGCGGAGGCAAATTGGCCGCGAAGCCGCGAAGCGCGAAGGGACAACCTTGCGAAATATTTGCGTATTCGACTATCGGCCGGCATCGACAGCATCGGCAGAAGGAGAGGAGGGCAGAAACAAAGGCGGCGATAGTGGCCGCTCGCGTGATGCGGGGTGGCGCGGGGCGTGGCGGTGCACTGGACGGGGCCCGCGCCGCACCGCCGTGCCGCCGTGCCGGCCTGGGGGCATGAGCCCGGGGCCCGGGGCCGCGGGACCCCGGGGGGCATCGCCGATGTGCCTCTAATTTTACTGCCCACTACGACAGAAGAACCCGGTGGTACTTCGAGAACGGCTTCGGACAGCGCGGCCCATGGGGAGGCTGCCTCCGCCGTCGTCGAGGCCTCCGTGCCCTTGCAGTGGAGGTGCAGCCCTAGGCTGCCTTTGTCGGCGGGGCGGGTCGGGCACCGCGTGGCGGAGATGCACCGCGGTGATGCACTCCGGGGCCACCAGGTCGCCGCCGCCGCCGCGCCTGACGTCGTCGTCTCGAACCGGGTCCTGCCCTTGCCCCCCACCCCCCCCCCCCCCCGCGTTTGCTCCCTTAACCATGCCTCTCTGCTTCTAGTGCGCATCTTCTGCGAACCGTTTCGCAAGCGACACCGCGAGCGAGCGAGAGGCGACGCGCACAACTCGCGGAAGCAGCGCTCTCTCTCCCACTCCCGGGCCCCGCGCCTCGGGAAGGAGACAGACACACGCAGAAAGGACGCGGCGCTGTAAACACGACGAGGAAAGTGCGACTGTGGCTCTCGCACTCACGGGGCGGCCCGTGTGGGTGCGAGAGAGACAGGCAGTTGGGACTCGCAGCTCACAACCCGCCCGCACACAAGAAACCAGAACACACCGCCACTCAGGTGCGGCCCCACCCCACCGCCCGCGGGCTGGAGGCTACTGGCGGCTGGAGCGCCCGCGCGGCCCAGGGTAGGCCGTCCCGGCGACAGCGCTGCCTCCGCACGGCCCACCTCCCAGGCGCTCCAGGAGAAGAAGCGTCGCCACCACTGTAACGCCTCCACGTCTGCGTCGGAGGCGCTGTAAAAGGTCAACGCCTGGACCGGCCGTCGGACACAAGGGCGCATCTCCTCCAGGTTTCTCAGAAGGCATAAGCGGTTCTGTACGGGGCCGCCCACTTGCCCGCGCTCCAAATCAAATTTCGCGCAATCGCATTAAGACACAGCGGCGGCGTCAACAGACCGCAGGGCACCGCAGGGCGCGCGGCGAACGGGCCCCCGTCCCGCGCACCCCGCCGACGGCCCAGCACCACCACGAACCGCGGGCAACCGCAGTCCCAACCTCGCAAACCGCACCACTCACCGCAGCACTGACAGAACGGGCTGCCGACTTTGCTTCTCCAGAGGCATTCTCATGGTTCCCAAGCAACTATTATTCTAAAATTATCAACATTTTTTAAAAGATCTAATTAACCTCCACACTGTCCCGCTACAGCCCAAGCGTCCTAACCTAGCCTTGCCTCTGCGCGACGATTGACACTAACAGCGCGACGCTTGATCTTCATCAGATTACCAAACGCACATGGCCCACGTCAACACGTCTCCTCCTCCTTCTCCTTTTCGAAACCGGATTCGCCGCCGTCGTTGGTTCGAGAAAATCAGTATAAAAAAGTGCAGGGCTCGTTATCTGTTGCGAATAGAGGCACCCCCTGATAAACACACACACTCACACACACACACACACACACACACACACACACACACACACACAGAGCAAAAGCGCGAATAGGCAGGCCGGGGTTATCGTGCCCACCACAGCCGTCCGCAAGGTTGTCGTACGATGCCAGCTAGCTCCGATTCTCCCCAATTTGACAAACAAAACAAAACAAAAAAAACGCTAAAGAACGGTCCTCACGTGCGACGGCTCGGCGTCACCACGACGACGAGGAGGTCTTTTGTTCCGGCCGCAGTGAACGATAACCCCGCGTATCGATTACACTAGAAAATCTTCCGCCGCTTCCCGGAACAAACCGCGCGAGCGAGAGTGAGTGAGGCACGTTAGTGGCGATACGTCGCCACTAACGCGGCCCCCGCAAAACCGCCCTGCAAAACAAACAGAGCCGCGCGCGCAGCGTAGCGCAGCGCAGTGGAGGCGACGCGAGAGGCGGCCGCTGGACGGGCGAAAAAGACGGGCACACTGCAAGGAGGCGGAGGGAGGGAGAAGGCTCGGTTCGGTTCGGCCGAGTCCGACTTTATTCTGGGAGTCGGATTGCAGATCGCGGTTTGCGATTTCGCGTATTTGCCTCGCATCACTCAAAACAAGGAGGGTCGCGCCCCCGGCCAGGCGGGGGGCGAATTGCCAGCGAAAGACGAGGAGAGGCGACCACTCGAGCGCCACTCGCGGCTAGGCCGTTCATGTAGGAGCGCCCGGCACTGCACTGCCGCGCTGCGGGCTGATGCCGAGACTGAGGTCCCGTCGGTCTGTCTCTCTCGCACCGAAACGGGACGCCCCGTGAGTGCGAGAGAGAAACTCCCACTCGGCTGGCTGGCGTGGCCGGGCCGTAGGCGCACGCTCGGCAGGCTCGCCGCGATGCCGATCTCCGATAGGCCCGCCTCCGCGCGCGTATTATTATTTCAAACTGCTGCAGTAAATTTCATTATCGGGGCGGCCTCGCGCGATACGAGCTCGTTTCGCGATGTTTGGCACACGCTGCCGAGCCATTCCGAGTGGCTCTGTCTCTCTCGCACTCCACCGGGACGGCCCGTGAGAGTGACAGAGACGGCGGAGGCAGCATGCTGGGCCCGGCGGAGGCGCGGCAGCACTCGCACTCGCGGACCCGTGCACCCGGCTGCACTTCGGCCCGACGTCAAGCAGACGAGCGGTCCTTCGCGCGGACACCTCTCCATCCGAACGGGGCTCTCGCCGCACCGTCTCTCTCACACACCGGCGGAACGCTCCACCAGGAGTGGGAGAGAGAGAGAGAGTCGGCATCAGACTGCGCAGGGTAACCCGTTCCAGGCCGCCAGAGTCAAGGTTGCCGGCCTTCCGCACTGCGCGGACTGCGCCGCGGCGACAGCGCGGATAGCGGATAGCACGCAAGAGGCCAACAGGCCGGACAACCCCACCGGCCCGGCTGCTCGGCTAACGGGCAGCAATTAATTCCCGCACAGTTTTTCGTTTCACCGGGAAAGGAGGAAATAACCGGATCCCACGTGGTGCTGCCGGGCCTTGGCCTTTTCCCCCGGTAGCCGCTAGTAGCCGGCGCCCCTCGGACGCGCGCACCGGAGCCCCTCGGACACACAACGCCGCCCTCGTGGAGCTCGTGGAGGCCGAGGTAGTTACGGCCGCCACGCCGAGCCGCGCGCCTCGGAGTTCAAAGTCAGCCCTCCAGGAGCCGGCTTTGGGCGGACTGATGCCGCCCTCTCCCTCGCACTCACGGAGCGGCCCGCATGGGAGCGAGAGAGACAGAGAGACGGGAAGCTTCAGCCCGGAGGCCTGCTGGAAGGGTCGCTAAGCCTCCCGGCCACGCAGTCTTCGGGCCGGTCCGCGTAACGAGAAAATTGGCGTGGACCCTTCCCGCCATCCGATACAACGGCCAGTGCGCGCCGCGGAGACGAAGAAGGCCTCGCCAACGGACGCCGCACGCCCTGCCCCGCCCCGACTTACGTACATGTGCTTGGGGCCGGCGTTGATGCGTAGGTCGTGCTTGATGAGGCGGATCACCATCTTGAGGTCGTTGGGCGTGCACCTGCAACGAGCGAGACTCGGTTAGGCTGCGAGACAGAGAGAGACAGAGAGAGACAGAGAGGCTGACGGACAGAGGCGCCCCTCCGCGGCGCCGGCCAACTACTTTTGCGTGAGCTGCTTGAAGTGGTGGCCCTGCTCCTCCTCCCTGGTCATGCCGGACAGCTTTTCCAGGAACTCGTCCACCTCGGCGATCAAGATGTTGCTCTTGGACACGGCCTTGACGGCCTTGGATTCCTCGAAGGCCGAGCTAATGGTGTGGGCCACGTCGCCGTGCTTCAGGTCCTCCAGCATGGCCTCCTCGCTGGTTTGGAGGATCTGTGCAACAAGGATAGGTGCGTTTGAGGACACGAGGGATGGAATTTCTACCGCCTCCACCGGTCTTCTGGCCCACTCCACTGTGGGCAGGTCCTCTGCCTCGCACGCACCTTGCTGAACAGCTTCACCAGCTGCTTGCTCTGCAGGTTGTAGACGCGCGGCTGCACCATGGGCAGCAGCAGGCGCACCCACGTGTCCAGGTTCCCTCGGAAGCCGCCTGGAACAAAAAGAAGACCGTCATCGTGTACCCGACGAAGGCATAGACAGCCCTGGCGGAAGTGGAACCGGGGGCGGGGAAGGGGGAGGGGGAAGCGGCCCCACCAACAAGGAAGAGAAGGCAGCCCCGCGCGCCCCGTTCGCGAATCTTCGGCGGGGCGGCCGCATGCGGACGGGGGTCGCCGCCGACCAAATGGACCGCATCGAGACCGCGTCACGTCGCACCGAGTCGCGGAAAGTACTTCTGCTTTCTCGCGATGAACCGATGCACCGCGCGCGGATTATTTTGGTCGCCTTTTTGCGCGCTTCCGTCACCGAGTACGTCATCTTGAAGGGTCACGGAGCACGGCCAGTGCCTCGCTGCAGTTGGAACTGCGCACGACGCACAGTGAGCCAGAATACCGGTGGAGGCGGCCTGAATTCTGGACGCGTTTTGAGATCCAGCGAGGCGTCTAGAGAGCTCTGGTGCCGGAACTTCGTCGGACGTGGGCCAAGGTGGCTGGGGCAAGGCTGGCAAGGCTGACCTGGCCTGCGTCAGGGCAGTCAGGGCCTCGCCGGCGTCCTGCTCCGCAGATAACCGGCCAGCAGCCCCCTTAACACTGGCCTACATTGGCGGGCAGGGCTCGCAGGGCCTCCCAGGGCCGAACGGGGACTATCATGGGCGGGGCCGGCCGGGGCGCGCGGCCGACGTGGCACCAACCCAAAAAGATGACCCGTCACACAACTTAATAATGACACGCTATCGTATCCGCCGATAGCACTCGGGCTATTGTGAAAGTGTGGGCCACGGCACGGCACGGCACGGCACGGCACGGCAGGGCCGCACCGCCGCCTGTCACCAACCGCCTCGGCCCACGTCAATCTCCTTCTCCTACGATAGTGTTCCCGACGAAAAACAAAGTAATTTCAACGGACGTGCACGGGTCGGGGTGGCCTCACCCTTGACGGGGAGGTGCTCGGCGCGGCTCGGCGGCCTCCACCACCACCACCTGCACGCCGGCCTCGGGGGCCGCGATTGGCCGTCGAGGTGTCGCACGCTGGTTGGACGCTGGGCGGGGTCAGAGGCGGCCAGATAGCGAGACAATGGCCAGCATGGCCAGCATGGCCAGCAGGGGGTTGTCGACCTTGTCCGCGAGGAGGGGCCCGGTACCCCCGGTACCCAGTACCGCCCGGGGCGTGTCTCTGCCGTGGGGAGCACCTCGTCAACATCAACAACGCCCACAGCCTCCTCGATGACATCGGCGGGGCATCCTGGGCCCAAAACATCCGGTGGGGTCCTGGGAGGGCATCTCAAGGTCATCTGCACCGCTCCTGCTGGGCATCTCAAGGTCATCGGCAGGGCTCCTGGAGGGCATCAGCGAGCATCTGCGGAGCAGCACGGTGGCCATCCGACAAACAGCTGGCCGCCCTGCCACCTTTGATACTAGCCGGAGCATCTGCAGAGCAGCACGGTGGCCATCCGACAAACAGCCAGCCGGCCGGCCACCTTTGATACTAGCCGCGGCCCACCAGGACCCAAAGTACAATAATACCAGCGATAAAACAAAAGGAAAAAGGAAGCCGGCGTTTCACAATACGAGATTAACGGCTCGCCTTTTTGCTCGGATCTGGCGGGCAAAAAAGGGCGCCCTGCTGGTACACTTTCGGCCGATATGCCGCGCCTCGAGTTGCAGTGGGAAATAACCGGTGTGACGTGCATGGCAAAAAAATAAACTGGTCAAAGAAAAAAAGTCAAAACATAAAACTTTTTAAAAAAGCAGATGGACGCGTGATGTTTATTTACACTCCTTAGTGTCATTGATCCACATCGTCGTGTTTTGAGCGGCCACCTCACGGGACGGCGAGTGCCGAAAGTGGAGTGTGGATGGCAACATGGCAACGGCTACGTCCAAGAGGGTTTCCTTCTTGTTACATAAAGGCTGGATCACCGAGCCACTGTACAGCATCGTGACATTGGCTTGTCAGCGGCAAGATGACCCATTCATTGTTTGCACGACCGCGACTCGCAGCTCCGAAAGTACTCCCGTACGCACTTCATGGTGGAGTATTAAGTTTAATCATGTGTTCATCAAATTTCTCACTTCTAAACTTTTTTTTAATTTTTTAATTTTTTTTAATGTGACGGAGTGGCCTTTAAAAAATAAAAAAATTGAGGTCGCTTATCGGCAAGGTCGTCGGAAAGCCGCGGGCAGCGTTCGGGCGAAAAGTGAGAAGAAGCGACCGCACCGGATACGCCTGACTGGAGGCCGAGCGGGCCGGGACGCGCCCCTTTGCCGCCAGCACACTGACTCCGAGAGTCGCTCCGTCTCTCCGATTCTCGGAACAAGTCTGCAGGCGAGGGAAGTCAAGTCGAAGCAGCGCGGAGCACAGGCAGCGACACTTTCTGTAAGCGACACCCACTCGGCGCGGAGCCAGGCCCGGCCAGGCCCCCGCCAACGCGGAACAGTACAGCTCAGCTCGGTAGTCGTGGGTCGGCTTGGAGGCCGCCAAGGAACACCCACCACAGGCCACCTTCAAACTGACCCGCCGCAACACAGCGGCAAGACAACAGCGGCGCCCCTTCCCCGCCACGCCCCACCCGCACACAGGGCATGGCCAGGCACGGCACCGGGGCCTTCGCCTTGTCCGAGGCACGCCGCCACGCCCGCAGCAAGTCCCCAGGGCCGTCGCCATGGCACGGCGCCTGCTGCAGCCTCATTCCAAGAGTCGTTTTCGTCGCTCCGTCTCTCTCGCCCTCGTGGGTCGTCCCCTGTGAGTGCGAGGGAGGCAGAGCGACGGAAACGACTCTCGGAATCAGTCTGCTAGTCGGCCAGCACCGTTATTTGTGCACCACGGGAGAGGCATTCAGGGCGCCGCCTCTCAATCGATGATCGTATTACCCACGCGCGCGCGGAATACGCCAAAAGCTGAAACTCGGATTCACGCAAGTGTCTCGGTCAACCTTCACTGCAGCTCGGTGCCCTTCGGGGGCGCCTCGGCCGCGGCAAGTTGCGACCGTCGCCACGCCGCCCCCGCGCTGCCGGCCGCTGCCGGCGCACGCAGCACGCCGTCGACGCGATGCCCAATCTGCGCGGGAGCCTGATCGGCAGCCTGATCGGACGCCTGATCGCGTACGCGGCTGCGCGCCCAGAGGACGATACCCCCATTCTTTCGTGACTTCATCGGCATCCCCGTGGCGGTGCACGGCGCGGGCGGGGTGGACGGCAGCGTATGGCCGCGGCGTGGCGGCGTGGCGGCGCGGCCCGCGGCGAGGCGTGCGGCGGACGGCGGGCGGACGACGGCGAGGCGTGGACGGGGTCCCTCTTACATGGCCTCATGTTGATAAACCCCTGATTGCACCTCCGCGATAACGAATGGCCTGGCCGGCCTGACCCTCATTATGCAGCATCTGCTGTCTTGGCCGGTCTTGCCCTGCCGCCGGGTCAAGGAGGGCACGGGGAGGGGAGGGGAGGGGGAAGGGAGGGGGAAGAGAGGGCCGCGGAGGCGCGCGCCGAGCTCGCCTCGCTGCACCCCGCGCCACGCGCCGCATCCCCCGCACGCCGAGTCCTGCCCTGCCGCCACCCTGGCCCGTCCGGGCGGCAGCGACGCGGCTGTGCGTCGGCCGGGCCGAACGAGGCGTGCCGTCGACGGGCTGCTGCGCGGTGCTGCACGGAGCCCCTCGGCAGGCGTGCACCTCTTCCAGCCATTCAAACCCCTTGAGGAGCGAGGAGGCACAGCCAGGCAGCGCGGACAATCGAAGCGATACATGACGTGGAGCAGGCCAAGCAGGCGATAGGCGATAACGTTCTGCTGCCCCCGTATTTACGAACGCGGAGGGAGCGGACGGCTCGAGGAGGAGGAGGAGACGGACGAGAAGGAGAACGTGGAGGGGGAGGGCGACACAAGACGGAGGAGAGGGGGAGCGGGAGGGGAGGCAGCAGGGGGACGATAAGAAGACAAATCGGAGAAGGCAGGGCAGGAATCAAAGGCGAATCAAAGCGGCGCGCAAAACCGAAACAAAGTCACAACGTCTCTACCCGCCGCCACAGCCGCACCGAAGCGCACCGGACCGAACCGAGGCACCGCCGCACCGCCGCACCCACACCAATAAAAGGAGCAGAGCGGCACGCCGCGCGCCAGGCGAACTACGGAGCAGCGGCAAATAAAAACGCAGACCCGCCGAAACGGATACGTGGAGCGAGCCGCCGCCACTTAGCGTGTCGCGATCGCACCGACAGTGCAGCGGAACCCAGCAGCAAGTGCAGCAAGAGCAGCGGCAGCCCCACCCCCGGCACGCTCACCCCGTCAACCAGTAAGTACCTCGACGACGAGCAAACCATTGGTGGGGTCGGGGTCACACGTTCGGTTCGAGTCCCATTTCGCGACCTTGGAGCTCAAAACGCGTCTAGAGTTTCGGCCGCCTCCACGGGTCTTCTGGCCGCCACGGCGGGGGGAAGTCCCAGCGCTTACCGCCGTCGGTGCCCTCCTTGAACAGCTTGGCGACGAGCGCCGTCTTGGCCAGGTAGCTGGGCTCGTCGCTCAGCTGCACGCACAGCTTGCGGAAGGCCCTGAAGTAGTCGTCCTTGCTGGGCGGCGGCGGCCGGGGCGGCGATGGCGGCGCGGCGGGCGGCGAGGGCTCCGCCTTGGCCTCCGCCTTGCCCTTCCTCTTGGCCTTCTGCTTGGGGGTGGCCGCGTCGCCGGGCTGCCGCGTCGCCTTGGGCGACGCCACTGTAACAGGGGGCAGAACAATCAGTGACGCCACAGCCATAGCCGCCACGGGGAAGGCCCACATTTTCTTTCCATTTAAATTGGAGGACGCGCGCCGGCGAGGCCGCTACTTCCGGCCCCGTTTCCGGTCCGCTGGCCCGGCCTATCAATTACAGCGCCACTCCACGCATGGCCGGTTGGTGCGCGGCAGAGCGCGGCACGGCGCGGCAAGGCGCGGCGGCAGTGACCCACAAGGCCCTATGCACGGCCACCGACTTCGTTAGTGGTGCAAACATTCTTGCCGCAATCACCATTTTAATGAAATATTTTCCGTCGGCTCGGCCGCTGTCTCGCCCACGCGATCCCCTCGAAAGGAGCTCACTCCGCGGGAGAAGGCGGCCGAGGCGGCGGCCTCCGCATCCCTACCCTTGACGCCCGTGCTGCGCAGGTACGCCACGATCTCGTCCATGTCCTCCTGCAGCAGGTCCTCCCAGCCGTCGATGTCCTCGGCGGGGTTCTCGATCTTCCTGGTGGTGGCGCGCTGCTTGGCGAAGGCCTCCCACATGCAGGCCGGGTGGAACCACGCCTTGGTCCAGCCGCCGGACGCGTTGAAGGCGTTGGCCACGTAGCGCCCGATGCGCAGCTTGTTGGGCTCCGTCGTCTCCTTGCAGCGCTTGCACTTGGCCTTCTTGGCGCGGTTGTCCTTGGGCCGGTCGGCCGCGAAGGGGCGCTCCGGCGGCGCGACGGGGCCGGGCAGCTCGTCGGACATGGCTGGCTGCTGGGGCAGGCCGCGGGCCGCCTCACTCCTGAAACAGTTCAAAAGCCGTGCCGCGTTAGCCATATCGTTTCCGTCGCTGTCTCCGTCGCACTCATGGGGCGTCCCGTGGGGACGCGAGGGAGACAGCACGGCGCGACGTCGAACCGCTCGGCAGGCGATGCGTGGGCCTGGCGCGTGCGTGCGCGCACACCAGGCCGCCGCCGTGAGGGCCTCGAAGGCGAGGACGAGCGGCGCGCCCCCCGGGACCCCTTTGTGCAATGGGCCCTCCGTGACGCGAGTACGTACTGAGGGGTGACGCCAGTGTGACGCCAGCCGTCTGCTTCCGAAGGGGCGTTTCGTCGCTCTGTCTCTCTCGCACTCATGGGGCGTCCCGTGCAGGTGCGAGAGAGACAGAGCGACGAAAACGGCTCTCGGAATCAGCCTGCAGTGTGACGCCGGTGCGGCGAGGTGAGGTAAGCGTTCGAGTGTCGCGGCTTCGGAGAAGCGTTGCCATTAGCCGAGTCGCTCCGCTTGTCTCGCTCGTCGCCCACACTGCCCACAGGGGACATATTGGCCGCCTGCCGCACTTCAGCGTCCGTCCACTCACTTCGCCCCGACTTTCAGCCACTCAAAACAAAAAATAAAAAACGCCTCAAAGATTTTAAAAAGAGTCGTCGTTTTTCCTCGTCGCTATCATTTGGCCGCGGGCCATTGTCAAGGGTTGCGTGGAAAACTCCGGGACGTTAGTCCAAGTGGCCAAGTGCCGCCTGCTTATCGGCCGAGCACTGCCGTCCGCCCGTCCGTCGAGTGGGTGACAGAGTGCCACCGGCACACTGCACTTCGGGTCCTGACCGCGGAACGGCCGCCACTGCCGCCACTGCCGCCACGCAGTCTGGCCGGCCAGGACGCGGTGCAGAGCAGCTGTCTCTCTCGCACCCCAACGGGACGCCCCACGAGTGCGAGAGAGACAGGGCGATGAGTCCGCAGTGCATCCGCAGTGCGTCCATCACGCAGGTTGCAAGTGGCGGTCGCGTGCGCGGCCACGCCGTCCACTCTTATCGACAAAGTGTCGCGCCGCGCCGCCGCGTCGTCCGTCTGACTTGACTCCCATCGCTCCCAATAGTTCAAGGCCTTTGTCCCTCATTCCAGAGCCGTGACTTGCCTAGGTTCCCCAAGGCTCCCCCAGATAATGTCCCCGCCCCGCCCCGCCCCGCCCCGCCCCGCCCCGCCGTCGGCGAATCGGGTGCGTATCGCGCGTTAATTCAGCCGAGCCGCGCAGCCGCGCCGCCGCCACGCCTAAAAGTCAATGACCAACAACAACAAATAGACAGCAGGCGGCCGGGCGGCGCGTTGCTGCTGCCCGCAACGATTCCATCTCAACTCTAGACGCGTTTTGAGCTCCAGGCCGATCGTGTGACTCCACCAATGGATTCCTCGTTCGGAGAGCAATCCATTGATGGGATCACAGGCTCGGTTCGAGTCCTGTTCAGCCACTCTGGAGCTCGAAATGCGTCTAGAGTTTTGGCCCGGCGCCTTCCTTTCCGCTAACAGTGTCCTCCGGGTGTCCGGTGACAGCGCGCCACTCCGTTCGGCGGCCTGATCCGGGCCGCCGAGCCCTCCGTCACACTCGGCGCGGCTACTCTCAGTGTAGGCGCGGCCAGGCGCGGCCCGCCCCCTCCCCCCCCACCCGCCGCGTTAAACACCAAACACCCCCGCACGGGGAAAATGCAGCCGCTATGTGCTCCCACTGGACTGATCCTGGCGAACAAAACCCGAGGTCGCGGTCGGGCCGCGTGGGCGCGCCGGGACTGACTCCGAGAGTCGTTTTCGTCGCCCTGTCGCTCTCGCACTAGCAGTGTGTTCCCTATAGGTGCGAGAGAGACAGAGCGATGGAACCGACTCCCGGAATCAGTCTGCAGGTCGGGCTTCTCGTCGGCGGTGTAAATCAGGCCCACGCCGTCACCGGGACCGTCCCGAACGCCGCCGCGGTGGTGGCAGACTCATTCCGAGAGTCGTTCCCGCCGCTCTGTCTCTCTCGCACCGACGCGAGAGAGGCAGCGAGAAAAAAAAAACGGTCTGCATTTTATTCGGTTTTTTGCGCAGCCATTGTCCACCGTGAATGAATGATTAGCAGCGTGAATGGAGCGGCAATCGAGAACAAGGCGGCCCAGAACGGGGCGGGGCGGGGCGGGGCGGGGCGGGGCGGGGCGGGGCGGGGCGGGGCGGGGCCGCGGTCCAGCAGAGGGCGACCGCTAGACCAGCAGCACCAGGCCGCGGGGAAAAAATGAGGACCTCCGGTAGAAAAAGAAAATGAAAATCGAGTGGGCGTGTGGGGCTCTTTATCTTACACTGAGTGATACGGTGATTGCAAAAGTATGTCAGTTTGGGCAAGGGCGTGGCGGGGCGGGGCGCGGACAGGCACTCGTTACACTCTGCAGTGGGGCTGTCTCTGTCTCTCTCGCACCCCATACGGCACGCCCCACGAGTGCGAGAGAGACAGCGACGGAGCAATGTTCGGAGGCAGCCCGGCTCGCACCCCTGGCGACATCCCCAGCCGGGCCTCTGCCGGGGGTGTGTGGCACACTGTAGGCGCCGCCATGGGGCTGCCTTGGTGCTGCCTCGGCCCGGCGGCGTGGGCGTGAGCGCTATGCAGTTTATTCAACGCCCAGGCCCGGCTGCTGTTGCCGCGGCCCTGCCCTGCGGTCCTGCGGGACAGGGAGGGCGCAGAGCGGCGCAGAGCGGCAGAGCGGCCGCCCCGTGGCACATCACACCGGGACTCCGGGGACACCTGCAGGCACCCTGACACACCCCGACGGCTAACACGGTCCGCGGGCCTAGCGGGCCTCCTTCCTGCCGGCCTTCTTGTCGCCGAGATTACAACAAAGTCGGAGGGGTGATGGTCCCCGCCCCGCCCCGCCCCGCCCCGGGGCACGCCGATAAGGCGCGGCGGCCGCGGTTCCGGTGCCGGTATCGCGTCAAGTGGCCCAAATTGCCCAAACCGCTCTTTAATTTTTGTTTCATCTCGTCCTCCTTTGCCTGGGCCGGGCTCGGCCGATAACGAGGACCGGGCCGCGGTGCGGCAGCACGGCGCCGTCGTGACGCGGCCGCCGAAAGGCCGCGCCGCCGCGCCGTGCCCTTCGAGGTCGTGCTTCGGTTCGGGACGCTTCGGATGCAACTGGGTCTGTCTCGTCAGCCTCGCCGGCCTCGCGCAGACGGGCTGACGTCGCCGGTCGGCCTGGCCGGATTGTCGCTGTCTCCCTCGCACCCTTACGGAGAGCCCCATGAGTGCAACAGAGACAGAGCGATGAAACGACTCTTCCGAATCGGTCAGCGCCGCGCCGCGTCATCGCCCCGTCCAAGTCCAAACGCTTTTTCGCAGTGTGCGTGTCCGGCCTTCCCGCGGGAGGCGCTGCCTTCCAAAGACACGCGCGTGCGGTGGGCAAATAGCAGCGCGGCACATATTGTGCCTCGCAGTGCCGTGTCGGGGTAACTGGCCGTCCCAGCGGAGGCGGAGCGGAGCGGGCGGAGGCAGGCTGGGGCCAAGACGATGAGTCCAGGCGGAGACCGCCCGGCCTCTCTCTCTCTCTCTCTCTCTCTCTCTCTCTCTCTCTCTCTCTCTCTCTCTCTCTCTCTCTCTCTCTCTCGTTTTCGAAGGGGTGCGAGAGAGACAGTGGGGAGAAGCGCCGTTTCGGAATCGGCTAGCAGGAGGGACACGTGCTCCGATCTGTCGGAGGCATCATGCGTTCGATTCGAGTCCATTTCAGGACGGTCCAGTTCAAATCGTGTCCCCCGGGCCTGTCTCCGGGCCTGCCACTGTGCTCCGGGCCGCCCCGCGCCAGCCTGGCTAATATATTCATTGAAGGCTCAAGCAGCAGCCACGCGGCAAGGTGCCCGTCAAGGTGCCCACCCGCGGACTGATTGCGAGAGTCGCCTTGCCGCATAGGAGCGAGAGAGACAGAGCGACGAAAGCGACTCTCGGAATCGTCTGCCGGCGAGGCGTGACGTCAGTCACAACGACTCCCTTCTGGAACGGCGGCGGGGCGTTTTGGCGTTTTGGCCCTGTAGTCTGACCGCCGGCCGGCCGGCCACGGCCACGGACGGGGAGACTTGCAGCGGGCGGCGCTGGCGCTCTGGGCCATCCGGCAAGCAGGGATGCAGACAAGGCGGCGGGCGGGGCAGGGCCGATTTGGAGGGGAGGGGGGAACATCGCGTTACACGCCACGGTAATTACCCCGGCCCCGAGAGCACCCCCCAGTTTCCCCGCAACAATGGCCCCTCATCCGGGCGGCGGGCACGAACAAACTCGGCAGACGCGGGGGGTTCGAACCCGGGGCGTCTTGACGGGCACGAAGACGGCGACGACGACGGCGTGGAGCCCAAAGCAAGGGCCGCGCACCGAGCAGTACGGGCAGCTACGTTAATTAACCAAACTGACCACGTCGCCGACCGCAAGCCCCCGCGTCCGACGACGGCGACTCCCCCGGCCTGCTTCCCCGGGTCCTTGTCGAAGGGCACAACGCGCTGCGCCTCTAAGCCCCCCGACCAGAAGGTTCTCGCGTCGCCAAAGTGGTTATCTCGGCCGCGAGCAGCCAAAGACTGCCGCGGGCGACGCGACAAGACGCACCCATTACGCAACCGCCGCGCCGTGAGAAAAGCGCTCCGAAAGTCCGAAAAGAGGCGAGGCAGTCGCTGCACGGTGGGCGAGAAGACCGCCGCCGGCGGCCAAAACACGAGACGCGTTTTGGGCTCCAGAGTTGCTAAACAGGACTCGAACCGGGCGTGTGACCCCACCAATGGATCCCTCGTTCGGCGAGCAATCCATTGGTGGGGTCACACGTTCGATTCGAGTCCCATTGAGCGACTCAGGAGCCCAAAACGCGTCCAGGAGTTTGGCCGCCTCCGCCGGTCTTCTGGCTGGCGGCCCTGGCGGCCCACGCGCTGCGTTGTCGTCCTGCCGCACCTGTTGGGCCTCGAACCGACGAACCGCCAAACCGCAGTGACGTTTGTCGGTCCGGCCACCGGCAGACCGCACAGCATTCGCGGGGAGGGGGAGGGGGGCAATATGCGGTTCACTACTTCCTGCGTCCTGCGCGATGACAGTGCCGCGCGGCGGAGGTTAGGGGTGGGGGCGCGGCGGGGCGGGGCGGGGCGGGGCGCGGTGAGGACGGCGGGCGGGCCCGTTCGGGGTGCCCACGGGAACAGGGGGTATAAAGGCGTCCGGGACCGGAGGGCCGCAGCTCTGTTGGTCTCAAGCCTCGCTGCCGGCAGCGACCCGCCCCACCGCGACCCGCGACCCGCCCAGCACAGCTCGCGGTGAGTAAAGTGATGCCGAGTGACGCTCTGGGGGTCGGGAGTGACGGGGTGCCTCCGACCCCAAGAGGCCGCCCACTTATCACCAAACGTTTTTCATAGCTCTGTCCTTGTCGCTCTTTATGCCTTGGCCAGTGGGTGCGAGAGGGACAGAGGGCGTTACGTCATTTGCGGACGAACCCTAAAGGGCTCCAAGCGGGAAGGCTCCCTTATTTGTCTGTCGACCTGCCTCGTTGGTTCCCTGTCCTCCGGATTGTTCTTAGTTCCCTTTCAATATGTCTGCGATTCGCGGCGGCTGCTCCGCCTCTCTGTCCGCCCCGCGTCACTTCGCCGTGCCAGTGGAGTGACGAGTGGCGGCATGCATCGCCCAGGTGCGCAGTGCACGAAAAGAAAAATCAGGCATCATGATGAGAGACTTGGGCTTAGCCACTAATGTGCAGCAGTAAAGTGATGGCCGTCTCGTCTCTGCCGGACTCTAGCACTCTAGGCATACTGGTCCGACCCTGCCCCGCCATTCGGCGCCTCCAGAGCGAAGTGACTCGGGGGATGAGTGGACTGGCACACGCGGAGTGCGCGGGCGGGGCGTCCCGAGGCCCCGCGAGGGGTATTGCCTCGGCATTGCCTCGGCATGGCCGTACGTATTGCCGGTATTGCTTGCTCCACCTGCGCTGCATTTACGATGGCATCAAACGGACGCCGGGTCGTACAGCCTCGCGCCGCACGCGGCAATAAAAGGAAGGAAAGGCAAAATACGGCAGGCAAATCGCGGGGAACAGAAACAGAAAACTCGCGGGCGCGGCCGGTGTTCGAACCCTGACTCAGGGGTTTCCGATCCGCCAGCCAGGCGACGACAGATCAGATATCGCGCCACGCGGGGTCTGTCGGTGGCCCAGTGTCCCAGGGGCGGCGCGGCGGAGCGGGGCGGAAGGGGGGCGGAAGGGGGCGTGGGCGTCTTGAAGCGACGGGCGGTCGTCTCTCCGCACGGCCGTTTTTAAAAAGGGGGCTGTGTTTCGGGGAGTACACCAAATGAGGCGGACGCCCTATGGGGGCGCGTGGGGCGCGGCGACACGCTCGCTATTCATGCGTTGCCGTCCTCTTTATATTCGGACAGCGCTGCCCTTAGCGTCGCCTGCGTGCCACCGCCGCCCAGACCCCCAAAGGGGCCCCGCATGGCCCCGCCTGGGCCTGCCAGGCGCAGCGCGGCGGCGCGCAGCCCCGGGACGAGTGGGCGACGCGGCACCTGTTGACCACCACCGCCGCCGCCTGGGCCTCCTTGGAGGCGACGCAAGGCGCGGCGGCCACCCGACACCGCCACGGGGCGCCACGGGGCGACGCCAAAAGACGTTGTTTCGTCGCGCCGGGCCGAGTCGGGGCAGAGCGCATCCGGTACCTTGGTCCGCCTTCGCCTTTTGGCCTTTGGCTTTCGGCCTGGCGCGGAGGCGACTCGGGTTTCACAAGGCGCGGCCATGATTGGCGCCGCCACGATGGGCGCCCCGAGGACGCCGAGGAGGCCGTCGAGGCCGTCCCGCACCGCGGTGCAGCCTGGAGGTCACGCCCCCACTGTGTGTCCCTTCGGCACTCCCTTCGAACGTCACGTGACGCGAGGCAAATAAGATGAACGGGTCGATAGGACGGCCGGCCTGTCCGGCGTGTCCTGTCGGTCCGGCCCATTGGTCGGGGCGCGGTGGTGGGGGAGTGGCGTGAGCAGGCGTGAGCTGGCGTGAGCACCGCCACCTTCGGCCCGCGACGCGACGCGACACGCACAGGTCGCACCGCACGCGAACCTCGGCGAACCCGGACAACAATGGCGGCCGAGACGGCGCCAGCAAGCCAAGCCTTGGCCGGCATGGCCGCCATGACGGCGTGCTCATTGGCCGCGGGGCGGCGGGGGCGTGGCCGGCCGGGCACGGCGACGTCACGCGTGTGTGCGAGTGTGCGAGAGAGACACAGCGCAGAGTGGAAACAGGCAGCAGTCAGGGGCGGCGTAGGCAACCAGTGCGCCGGGGCGCGCGGCCGTGCGCCGGGTTGCCTACCCCGGGTTCCGCGGGCGCTCCGGCTCTCGGCTCGCCTCGGCCGGGGCCGGGAGTCCGCTCCGCTTCGCACTTGACAGGCCGCCGTCACTGTCACCGGCCGCGGCTGCGTCCGCCCGTCGGCTAGCCGTCGGCCTGTCAGCAGGCTGTACTTTTTGATGGAAAGGTCTCCGCCGGCCCGGTCGGTGGTTCGAGCCTCGAGGACGCTAAACGGCAGTGTATGGGCTGGCCGACGACGCCGACGACGCTCCAGCGTCCTGCCCGTCAGCTGCCTTGGGACTGACTTGGGCGAGCCGCGAGTCGTCCAGTTGGGGCACTGCTGCGACACGGCAGGCACGGCCCCGCAGCGTGGAGCCCAGCAGACCGATCCCGAGAGTCGTTTTCGTCGCTCTGTCTCTCTCGCACTCATGGGGCGTCCCATGGAGGGGCGACAGAGACAGAGCAGCGCCAACGACTCTCGGAATCGGTCTGCTGAGGAGCGCGGTGCGCGCCACACCGTGTATACGTTGCATCGGGCACAGCGCGAGCGTGTCTGCGCGAGTGAATAGAGAGTGAACTCAGAGCCGAGCGCCGAGTCCGCAGAGACCTAGGTCAGCGGTTCTACCTTTCTCGGCTCGCGACCCCAAATTTAAAGCCAAAAATTTCCGCGACCCCCAGGAAAAATTTCGCGACCCCACGGGACCCCTCCTTTAACATGCCACGGCGTCTGATCCGAGGCGGGCATTTTGCTCCCTCAACGGGCAACTGGTCTTTGGACCTTCCTTTAGCATGCCTTTGTTACGGAGTGCAATTATCAGTCTTAGTTTGGGAGCAGTATTGTCTCAAAGTTGGCCAAAACGCTCAGAAATGTCTTTGAAAAATCGTGTTTTGGGCCGATTTTAAGCAGCCACTGCGTCTGATCCGAGGCGGGCATTTTGCTCCCTCAACGGGCAGTTGGTCTTTGGACCTTCCTTTAGCATGCCTTTGTTACGGAGTGCAATTATCAGTCTTAGTTTGAGAGCAGTATTGTCTCAAAGTTGGCCGAAACGCTCAGAAATGTCTATGAAAAATCGTGTTTTGGGCCGATTTTAAGCAGCCACTGCGTCTGATCCGAGGCGGGCATTTTGCTCCCTCAACGGGCAATTGGTCTTTGGACCTTCCTTTAGCATGCCTTTGTTACGGAGTGCGATTATCAGTCTTAGTTTGGGAGCAGTATTGTCTCAAAGTTGACCAAAATAGTCACAACGATTTTTCAAAGACACTTGCGACCGTTTTGATCGACTTTGAGACAATACTGCTCCCAAACTAAGACTGACAATCGCACTCCGTAACAAAGGCATGCTAAAGGAAGGTCCAAAGACCAATTGCCCGTTGAGGGAGCAAAATGCCCGCCTCGGATCAGACGCAGTGGCTGCTTAAAATCGGCCCAAAACACGATTTTTCATAGACATTTCTGAGCGTTTCGGCCAACTTTGAGACAATACTGCTCCCAAACTAAGACTGATAATTGCACTCCGTAACAAAGGCATGCTAAAGGAAGGTCCAAAGACCGATTGCCCGTTGAGGGAGCAAAATGCCCGCCTCGGATCAGACGCAGTGGCTGCTTAAAATCGGCCAAAACACGATTTTTCAAAGACATTTCTGAGCGTTTTGGCCAACTTTGAGACAATACTGCTCCCAAACTAAGATGATAATTGCACTCCGTAACAAGGCATGCTAAAGGAAGGTCCAAGCGTTGCCCGTTGAGGGAGCAAAATGCCCGCCTCGGATCAGACGCAGTGGCTGCTTAAAATCGGCACAGCCCCAGCATGCCGCGACTAAAGAATTTCGAGCTTGGGTCCGACCCAAGTTGCAGAAATGACCTAGGTAGTCAAGGGAGGCGGTCAGCGGAGTGCCGTCTGTCGTCGGCATCCCGGGCGGCCACGTCAGGTTAGGAGAGTCGGCCTGGCACGCAGTGCACGCAGTGCACGCAGTCAACGGAGACACTACAGCGTCCCGCTTTCGTCTGTTGCAGGCATGGCTCCCATCGTCTTGTGGACCGCAGTGCTCGCGGCGTTCTGCAGCCTCGGCGTCTCCGCCATGCCGATGCTGACCGAGGTAAGAGGCCTGACAGGCTCACACATCGGGCCCAAAAACAACAACAACGCCGGCCGCCACTGACCCAGCCTCTCTCCTTGCAGCAGCCCAGCGAGCGACTGGCCATCCCGCCGTCCGTGCTGGAGTGGTACCTGCAGCAGCGCGACCTGCAGCAGCGCGACCGCGACCTGCAGTACCGCGACGACCGCGAGGGCCGGGACGCGGACGGCCAGCCCATCGGGCAGCCCGGCCAGCTGCAGCCCAGCGAGCTCCACCAGTTCAAGCAGTGGCTCGACACGCAGCTGGCGCGCCTCCCCGTCGCCCCCGAGGCCGAGGAGCCCAACAAGGCCCTGGTCGTGCCGCAGCAACCCAAGCGAGGCAACTGTAAGTACCATACGTCTCGGCCCACCACACACTCATTCCGCAGTGTTCGTCGCTGTCTTTCTCTCTCTATTTCTTGCGCGCATAAATGGAACGCCCCACGAGTGCGAGAGAGACAGCGACGAAACTGTTTCGGAATCCTCGCCGCCGTGATCGCCCTCCTAACCGACCCTGTGTTGTTGCAGACATGGCGCTGTGTCACTTCAAGATCTGCAACATGGGACGCAAGCGAAGCCCCAGAATCCAGCCCCAGGATCTGCCATAAACGCCAACACATGATGGCCTCCGGCGCCACCTCCGCGCGCAGCACCGCGCAGCCTCGCGCATTCTAGCCCTCCCCTTCCAGGGCATCGCGGCCGGCACCAGCGCGGCACCAGTGCGGCACCAGCCCACGCCTCGGCGCGAGAACTCGTGCCCCGCCTGGCCCCGCCTGGCCCCGCCGGCTCACCGAGTCACCTCAGTCGGCAGCACCAACCAGTGCACCCGTTCGCCCCTTATATATGTTACCATTTACGTTTATTTTCGTCCCCCTTGGTCGTATCAAAGTTAGACAGCTTTGTATTTATTAGCAGCATTAGCGTTCGCATTTTCATTTCGTACATCGCCACATCGCCTCACGCCGTGCCGCACGCGCCGCGCACGCCCGCGCACGCCCCGCCACCACCACCACGCCACGGCACCCTCTCCGCGACAGGCGCCAAGCACGGTCTCACTTTTCAAAGGGGTCTGATAACGTTTAATTTATATAGTTTTACCTTCGTATCTACTACACTATATGTACAATAATTAATTTTCTAATGACAGACTGCTATGGTAATGCATAAATATTCGTAGTTTTAAGGAAGTGCTTCAGTAGGCAATAGTGTACCAAGTCATTCAAAATACAACACAAAAAATACAAAAAAAAAAAATTAGATCAGGGAGGAATAGAAGCCTAGAAAACCTCTGGTACATTCAAGATGAAGTAATGTTTATTTATGCATGGTAAAAATGCAGTAAATAGTATTAAAAGTGAGATGTAATTTGAGGATTGCCCACACTCAAGAATGTTGTAATATAAAATCGAAGAGAAATGCTTGAAAACTCTTATGTTCCTTTTCAAATGGTATTTTCAAATAGTATTAATTTAGGAATACATAAAATTGTACCCCAATCCTCCCATCTGAATATAAATTTTCATCTGGAAATAGTTAATAGTCCACAGATCTCTCTCTTTCCCTCGTGTACCTTCTCTCAATCACCTCGCCCAGTGCCTCACATTCATTTCCCTCTTCAATAGTTTGATTCATGGTGTTGCAAATAAAAAGCAAATGAAATTGTGCAGGGATAGTGCTCAGAATAGAATGAAAAATATATTTTACGCTTCGTTTCATGCATTATTAGCTTTTAATTTAGATTTCTAATTGTTTGAATCCAAACCTGTTTGTTTTATTTGAAAATCATCATCATTTCACCAATACATCGGTCAATATAATTTTAGTTTGCTTAAGGCATAAATATGTTGCATACTACCATTGTACATTGTAAAAATAAAATTTTGTTTCTATTATGAACAATCATTCTTATCCCAATTTGTTCAAATGACAACCCGAGTTAGAGGAAGAACCAAGATCAACACTCCATCCAGCATTGAGGCCAAAGCCTGGATTTGCATATACCTGATATATATAAGAGAGAATGATTGTTCAAGCTTGCCGAAGATTTTCCGAGAGTCAAAGAAAAATGTATAAAATGCACTGTAAGATGCAGTTTCTGGTCAAAAGAAGACTGAACGAGCCCTTCCTCTTTTTAGAGACCGAAATAGTGCAAGAGAAGACATAATGCTTGCAAAGAAAAACATACATTGATGAAATGGCAAAAGAAAACTATGTAAAACTAAACCTCATAGAGAAAATAAACTAGTTCTGCGCAATGTCTCAACTCACTTTAAGGTTAGGCCATGAAATGATAGACAATAGGCCACAGAAGGATAGAATATGAATGACAGTCATAAAAACGCGTACCTTTAGAAAAGGCGCCCTTGAAGTCTCGAAAATTGCGTCTCGCTGAGTTACTTTGTGCTGTTGGGGGCACGTTTCAACCCCAACTTTGAACTTAAGGCGAAATTTCAAAGATGGTTTGAAATTGGCGGCAGCGACTTCCGGCCGGGTTGCACGCAGATATACACAGTGGCGCCACAACCTCAGTGATACCCCCACGTCATGCATGATTCCTTCTGTCGATAACTTAATAACCCCCGTAAATTTGAAGATTTACGATGAGAGGATTTTCATCATTTTGCTATTGATGACGTAGCCGTATAATCCTGAAACGCTCATTAAGATCTTTCTTTTTATTTTTCTTGTTGGCAACGTTCCGCGCGGTCACTTGGCAAAGGCGGTGTGCAACGCCAACCTCACGAATTTTCAATTTTCTATGTGGCGTTCAGGACTTTCATTTACTTTCTACCTAAACTGTGCAAGGATGTCGTAGAAACGAATAGAGGCTTCTGAATTTGAAAAGGAATCATCCAAAAAAATTGTTGGTTAGCTTAACATAGTCGGCAACATTGTGTCCGGTATGTTGGTTATGACGTGGCCGTCGTCTGTTGTTGACGTTTATTATTGTTATTATTTATTTACTTTGCCTTGCCAGCATCACGAAGTGTACGACAGCGTGTCACTTGAGTGTGTGGCACTTGTATGCGACTTGTGTGGCACTTGCAGGCGTTAAGGGAATTCCAAGCGTTGAAGCCGAGTTCACAGCGCACGCAACAATGGTGGATTTATCCGACGGGCCGATCCAACACGGCTTTAGCAACAGTGTCTTCATCGTCCCGGCAATAGTTGTCGTTGGTCTGTCAGGTGGGTACGGTACCAATACCGGCTTGGCTTTTATTGAAGATAGCATGCGTGAAAGCTGTTAGGAGGGCTGCACGCTGAATATCCTACCATAGGGATTCGGGTGCAGCTTTCATCTACTCACAGGTAATTCCTATGTCCGAAGCCTACCACCTATCCTTTTATTTAAAATCAAAATAAAAAAGAGTTTATTTTTTCACGAATTTCTTAGAAATTATTGTTGAAAGCCTGGTAGCAAGCTCACATTTATTCTTTTCTTGTATTTGGTCAGGATCATTTAGTCCATGCTCATTCATACTACATGCTTCACCTGATTTGTTCCTTCATATTTTGTGGTTTGTGGGTGACAGTTGCTCCTTTCCTTGGTTTCAATGCTTATTTCTTACCAGTTCCCGTGCATTTCTTTGGGTTCTACTGGTGGCATCAATCTGCAGGCCTATCTAGATGGTTGCTGATAAAGCGCTGACTGGTATGATGAGTTGTCTGCTGAGTCCGCCCTTATCTCTAACGTGGCAGGCAGTGGCCGTGCAGTCTTGATGTGTGTCCAGTCAGAGCCAGTGCCTGGTTGGCTGCTACCTCATTTGCATCCGTGGCAGTAGTTACTTCTGTGAAAATGAGTGAAATTCGTGTTAGCCATGGTGATACCCAAGACCAACTTGATGGTTTGGGAGAAATAGCCGATGGTGTAGAGCTTCCCAAGGATTTTATTGGAGCTGATGGTGGTTTTGAAGGACCATCTGTGGAAAAAATTTTGGAAGCTCTTGAAGGAATGCAAGGCTTGTCTCTGGAAGATAAAGAAGCTTTAAAGTCGCAACTCCTCCAACAAAGACTTCGCAGCTTTGAGGAAGGAATGGAACATCCCTGGGAAATTCCTGCCGGGTCTTTTCTTGCCAATCAAAGTTTTGTCCTCTTCTCTTTGCTGACTATCATTGCTTTGATTTTTGGTGAGTTTTATCTTCCCTGTCCATCATAAGCCCCTCTCCGTACCCCTTTCCATCATGAGCAACTGCTTATCCATCCTTATTGAAACCTTATTTTTAATTTTGTTTTTGAAATTCTCTAGCCATGTTTAAGTTTACTCTTACATACTCATTGATTATTTTTTCTTTTTTTTGTAACAGTCTGTGTGTGGCTTAAAGATTGTGTCCTTCTCTGTTTGACAGTATTCTTTGGACTGAAGCTGTATCGCAGCCTGGTAGAAAAGGAGCGCAAACGAGAAGAAAAGAGAAAGCTGAAGATGCAGAAGAAGAGGAAGTAGTCACTCTTGAGTATAGTCCTTTTCAGGTTCCTATTTAATTTCTCATTCCGTTCCAAATGCATTCCTAAGGTCAAACAAATTTATTTACTCTGTGGCACTTCTTCATCTTAGAAAAGGGAGAGACATGAGCAATTCAGAAGTCTGATTTTGAAGTGTCCACTGACTGGTTATCAATGGAGGTCTGGATAGAGATTAAGTTATCAGTACCAATAAGCTCAAAGCAAAATGTTCATTGCTGTTCTGAAAAGGAGGGTTGCCATTGTATGAGTCAAAAAGCTGCAGGGAATTATTTTCCTCCTAAATTGAGTGATTATCGTGACAATTTCCCACAGACAAGTTCTAGATGTACTTAATATTTAGAGAATAATAGTTTTTGTCATGTTCTTCAGGTAATGATGCAGAAGCAGTATTTGTGTGGATTGCATAAAAAGAAAAGCTAGGCACCTGCCTCTTATGTCAATTTTATAATTCAATATCTGCTGCTTGCTTGGAATGTTTTCCATTCATTATGTGTTTACTACTTTTGATATGCTTCCAATCTTCTCCCACATTCCACTTTATGCTGAAACTCAAATTTTGTGTCTCTTTTGAAGTTCAACACTATTGGTAATTTAATCATATGTTATTTTGTATGTATCGTTATCGACTGTTGACAGTTTATATTTATATGTTATGTTGGTGATTTTTGTTTTTCTATTTTAAGACAAGTTACAAAACCGTGGATTAAGAATAGAAAGATCAGAGTTTGCAGTTGTCTTAAATTGGGTGTGAACTTAGATATTTTCTCTCAGTAGGTACTTTGATTTTGATTCGGGTTTGGGTTACATTCTTGTGTTTTCTTTCTCCACAAGTAAGAATTCTCTACCTTATGTGTACAAAGGTCATTGACCCTTACCTACTTTCTTAGCAACAGTCAAAATTGTGTTGGGTTGTCAGCAGAGTTCTCAAAAAAGATGTTAATTAAACTGGAACTGCACCCTGTTGATGAATAAAGATATAGGTAAAACTGAGTTCCTCACAATTTATTACCAGAAAATCCAAAGAATCTTGTTTAAACAAGGGAAACAGGATTAATGTGAAAACACTGAGTAAGATGAGAACATTGTATTTAAAATGTTACTACCTTATGCAACTACAAAGATTTTAAAAAATCGTACTTTACATCTAGTAGATGGGTCTAATTTCCCTTCACAAGCAACAACCAAACATATAATAATTTGTTTCAGATTTGATTGCTCAAAACAGTAAAAAGAAAAAAAAACATGTCACTTGACATTTTAGTTGAATATTATGGTCAATATACAAGAGATGTGGTAAAATGAGCAAATTAAGGTCAGTCTAAATGTACGTGCCTGGTTCATTGAGAGCTGTCATAATAGCAGAAAAATCAATTCAAGCAACAAACCTTCAGACTCAAAAGGTTGAAAACATAAAAACAAAATTTTACTTCCAGTAAGGGTACTGTGCACAATGAGAGAAAATGGTATGTGACCAGCTGAATCTGACAGTATCACACAGATGGGTTCTTGACGCTTAAATTATATGTAGGGTTTGCTGTTGTCCATAATCTCTGCCAGATTGAAGAGGAAAATAGTAAAAGAACTACATTTCATTTTACTAAGCCAGTCTGATGAATTTGATCACAAGGCCACAAAAAGTGAATGCTGAAATTATCAAACATCAAAACAGAGAACGGATGCTTAAAACTTTGCTTAAAATAACAAGTAATCCAAACGTTTAAGAACGTTTCAAAATAACAATGAATGCAACAGATGATATAATAAAAATATGTAAGCAAAACAGGCAAACTGCTTAACGAATTTCATCATAACCATATGTAGCTTCGCAATAAAATAAATTTAAAATAAAGTGAAACAAACAGCACTAAGATGACAGTGATTACTGACTTTAACTGAAAGAATATATTTAACATGCCAACTGCTAGAGCTGACCTGTGTCTTTCTGATCAAAGCCACACTCACAACGCAAAGAAACCTGCCTAATTAGGAAGAGTTGATGGGGCTAGTAAAATAATAACAGAAATAGAAATACTAAAAAATTGGAAAGAAGACATAGTTAAGAAATACAAGTATGCCTGCACTTTATAATGGGAGTCAATATTAGCAGGACTTGCCTGCTAATACGGGCCCCTTCAAATACAAAGTATAAAAAGATTGCCAGCCAATAAATATGGCATAATACGGTATGATACTTTGTAGAGACTCTTAAATGAGTTATTCCACTACAATTTGCCATAAAATCAAAAATATAACTGCTATGGGTATGTGAGGAGAGGTGCTTACAATAGGTAACATCTATATAACTTGTAGACAACAAAATCATTAAAAAGAACATCATTAACACACAAACAACCATAAGAATTATGTAATTAAAAAAATAGGAGTAAGCCAGAAATATTCAGCTTAGCTGAATATATGCTCATCCATAGTAACTTTCCTAAAAAAGGAAATACATTAAAATTTCTCAAAAAGAAAGCAAGTGACAGAGCCACATTTCTACAAAAATCAATGGCTCCATGTGTTACAGAAGGAATATTTTAATGTGTCACACATCAGAATGGTCGTTGAAACTAGCATTTCTAAGAAAAAATGAAAAAAGAAACTCCAAATAAAATTACCATATTTACTTGATGTCCTTTGGTGCTATTACCTAACTTGTAGGTATTCATTCTACCACTACATTACAGACATAACTGTGAGTGAAAACATGTAAATGAATGAAAGTGGCAATGCAAGTTAAACCTCACACATGTTCATTCACAACATTATTTTACATTCATACAAGTGGAAACATTATCCTGCCATGTCAATACAAAGCCTGACCTTGCAAACAAGACTGTGAGTCAACTTGTGAGTCCATTGCATAGCAGATGCACCTGCTTTTTGATACTCAAATGTTATAATTGTTCTGCAACACACCAGACATAAAATTAACAACAGTGACTTGTATGTGTATGTAGAAGGAACTTCACTTTCAACCAAGCTCCTGAGGTGACATTCCACACTCTACAACAGCAGAGTGATGAATGCCTCTGCTATTTTACTGAGGACCTATCAATGTCCTTACAATAAAAAAAGAAAGAAAAATCTCTTCTCTTAAAAAGTCCTCAAACTTATCTCCAATCTTAACTTAGGCAAAATTTAATGAATGAAAAAACCCAACACTTTAGAGGGTCAGCTTGCAAGACATCTCACATCTAACCAGTCTCACAAAATCTCTTACTTAGGATAAGAAAATTCTATACTTTTATAACTCACAGCCATCTTGAATTTAGAGGGGAAAATCTAGGAAGGTTACAATATAATTTTAGGATTGGCAGATACCATGACAAAAAGAAAAACCTGAGGTGATAAAAGAGATAGAGAGAGATAAGCATTGAAAATTTGTCACTCCTCACATTAAACACTTAGTAACTTCTTAGACATAGATAGAAAACTTTGAAGTCAAAGTTGTAAAATATTAAAGACCTCAATTAACATTCAGGAGAGACAGGGCAGGAAATTTGGCAGCAAGTTGAGGAAACACACTCAGGAAAACAAAAGAAAGAGAAATAGAAGTTAAATTTAGAACAAAATAGGAAGTTCAAGGTGATAATCGTTGCCAGGCAAAAATCAGAAAATGTTAAGAAGTTCCCTTCTCTCCTGACATGGTCTGGGTAAACACTAAATATCCATGATTTTAAATCAATTCTGTTTTAAAATCATCCAATGCAGAGTTCTTCACAAAGTCATACATTCAAATTGCTCTGTATTGCCAACAGGCATAGTACAGGCTAGTATATCGCACGGCTGAGAGGCAGGTTACAAAACCTGTTGAAGGGGTTCAACCATTGGTTAAAAGGCCAATAAATTTAAGATCAAATATTATCATAAGATACTTCAATTTCTCACCTGTCCACATTACGACATTGAACTGCAGGGTAAACGAGGTGAGCCCATCTGAGTGAGTACTCGGTCAAGCCACTGAAGAGGTCCATTAAGATGCAACTCTATCCAGCAAGGAGTGGAAGTCACAGTTTGTCGTCTATGGGAGCAATAAAAAACAGTAAAGCAGGTATATTGAGATGAGTGTAGCCCAATGGGATGCTTCATCAAAACATATTTGAGTTTCATTACCTGTATTCTGAGCCCCAGCCTTTGACAAAGCTCATGCGAATTGTGCACATCCGAGTTAACTGATAAACAGCTTCAAATCCTTGAGAAACTGACTGTGACAACAAGGCAGCAAATTCTTGATTGTTAAAAATTTTAAGGTTGCAACCTGTAATAAAGAATTTACACAATATAATTTAATTACTTCTTTTAAATGCATTAAGTACACAAAGATAGGTCATAAAATTTACCTGGTGGAATTTTGCAAACTGTAGCAGGGTGCCACCCATAGCGCTGGTTGCAATTTGGAGACTGAACAAAGATGCTTGAATCACTCAAGCATTCAGCAAATACTTCACCTCCAATGTAGTAGAGCCTAACACCTTTACCAATATGGCGGCGTGTTTGCTCAACAACACTATTGCGGTTGACATTTGACAACAAACCCAAACAAAAGCGTTCTGAATTGCTGGGATCTGAGAACAAAAATTAGACATATGATTTAGCCAATAATTATAAACAACAAAGATCATAGAAGTTTTAATAAATCCAACCTGTGAAGCCATCAACTGTCACAGAAGGTTGAGAAGCATGGAAAGTTTCTCCTACACGAGTGTTCAGCTCATAGTATCCAATCGAACACCAGAATGCAGGTTCACAATACATCACAGGTTGAGAGTCCACTGGAGGGCTGAGTCGAGACAAGCCTGAAACATTCAATAACATAAAAATGATGTTAGCCGAACACTAACAGAATTACCCTCAGCTTGGGTACAAGTCAATTAAAAGATTCCTTTCTCCTGATAATAAATTAGAATGAAAATGAATATATTACAATTGAATGCAAAGATATTCGGCCAAAAGGTACTGATTAGTTGTACTCACTCATATTGTCATTATGGTCCATATTGTCGCCATCCTCACTCATATACCCCGGAGGAGGGGTCTCCGTGGTGGGCAAAGGTCTGGACTCCAGGTTGTTTGAAGGTGGGCCCGTCAAAGGGCTGAACTGTGACTGTGTCGACAATGGAGATAGCGGTGATTCTGGTAAGATAGAAGACTGCCCTAAACCAATTGGAAATGATGTATTTTCAGGGACTGATGAACTCAAATCTTCACACTGAATTGTAGTTGGAGGATATGGAGAGTAATCGTCTGATATTGGCTGCCGAGGCACCAAAATTGCAGGTAAAGCTGAAATAAAAGGAAAAGTTAAGGGAAATTTTATTTACAATATTGATTGAAACAAATTTTTAAAAATAACAGAAAATGCACCCTTACCAGGACTCTCAATGCGTTGGTAGTGATATGGGTTCACACACACGTCGTCTCTTTTTAAACTGAATGCAAATTGACAGGTATCAATAGCTCGTAGTTCGTGATGAGACTGAAGATCAGGCCAACGCCACAGACGACAGTAAATCACGTGTGGGAGGCCTTTACGATGAGGCTGAAGCCGACTAGAGAAAAGAAAAACAGCAAGAAAATTTGAAATTAACATTAACGTTTGGTCATAACAGGTATTTAATCCAATGCAAATATAACAGTATGTACCTTGTGCTGGCGTCTCCTGGGCGATCAGCACGAAAACTGTTAAGCAAACACAATAATTAGTAAATAAGAGTAAATATAAAGCCTTCAAGAGTGTTATATATTGAATTTTTGACAAAACATCAATCGATGCAACAGTATACTGAATGCATGTTTTCTTGCTGCCAGTAAACTTCAAAGGCCGAACCAGGGCAACTTGAGGCTCCGAACGATTTAACTCAAGCGACTGGGGTCAGAACAAACATGATTCAAATTGCCCCCCTTCAGGTTAGACCCGGGGGTCTGGGGTCCCAAACCAAGCAGCCCCCAACCCCGCGAGCCCCCTAGGCCGAGAGGCGAGCCCGAGCCTACCAGCCGCCCTGCCCTGCCGGCAAAACATACTATCAGCGTACCTGGGGAAAAGGATGCACTTGGTGGCGGGATCCTGGCTGCTTATTGCTTTCTCAAGCTCTTCCAAGCCGCCCCCTTTCTTGAGCTTTTTTACCAGACTCTTTACGGCCTTTTCACTATAGTGATCCTCGCCTTCGCCTTTCTTCCAGCCCAATAGCCGTTTCACAACTGGGGGAGTGAAGGGGAGCATAGACGTCATATCTACATTGATTGTGCATCCAAGTGGTAATGCGAGGCGATTCACGTCCAGTTCCAGCACGTAGCATTAGTTAAAGATCAAAACATCCCCCGATGCAAAATAACAACAGGCACACAACACTAGACGACACTTCCGATGTCCGACATGTTGGCTCCGATGCTGAAAACTGAAGCTGAAGCTGAAGACAGATGAATGAGAGGTTTCCGCCTCTCAAAATAGTCCCACAGTAAATGGTCAAAAACTTATTGGATCTGTTCCAAAACATCTGTAAGGAGGGTATTATTCCCAATAGTTTCACTAGATTAACGGCTTGGCATGCAATGTTACTTGCTTCAGCGGCCGTTTATTTAAAATGCGAGAAGGACTCGAGTTTAAAACAAAGAAACGAAGAAACGTTTCGGCAAGGTACCCACACATGTATTCATCCGCTGTATTTGTTTGTATGTGGTGGGTGGTTAGAGGGACTTGTGAAAATGAATTACTTAACATTCGGTAAAGACTATTTCCCTCCGTCTCTGTAAGTCTATAAGTCCGAATTTCTTAGAGGAAGTAGGCCATATTTTTCGCCGCAACCATCTGTTAAAACGTTTTTGGACCGGATCCGTCTGCTGCAAGTTGCGTCGTCGCTAACCATGGTCTGCTTTTTGAAACCGGTACATGGTTCGTAATGTTCTACGTTTGTTTTAGTCATGCTTTAGCTTATTTATCATTATACGTTCCTTCATTGTGTTTGTTCCAGATTTTGTATCGAACCTCGACTACTGAATTGTCACGACTAACGTATCACTTAATGTGAATCTATGAGGTTATGCTTCTCTCGAACAAGATGGAAAATAAATCAGGAGGCACGCTCGTGAGGAAAAAGCGGAGCTATGGAAAACTCTCCTTGGATCAAAAGATCCAAATCATTCGAGCAGCAGAGATGGGCTACTCTCAACGAACTCTTGCATCACAGTACAATTGTGGAAAGACGCAGATCCATTTACTCGTAACTCAAAAGGATCTGTGGCTCTCTAAATGGGAGCGTTCTCGAAAAGGGGGTAATTGGTCCAAAATACATGAAACAGTATCTACTTCCGAAATCAACAGTTTAGTGTGGGACTTTTACAAAAAAGCCAGCACTCATGACATAGATGTTTCAGTGAACATGTTGCTGGAAAGAGCAAAGCAAGTGGCAAATTCCCTCAACGTTCACAATTTTGAGGCAGATTACGAGTGGCTACTAAAGTTCAAAGCACAATTTAATGTAGATTTACCTCTTTCATACGATTGTGATAGCTCATCCGGCACTCCTGGTGAATCAGCAAACCCTCTGCTGAGTGGCTTTAAGAAGAGTGACGTATTTCATCTTGGCATTACAGAACTTTACCATCGGACTTTACCTTGTATAGGGCAAAAAAGTCAGGATCACATTACTGTGTGCTTTTGTGTCAGTGCATCTGGAGAGAAAGAAATTATTGGTCTTGTGTTCAGCGAGAATGCATGTGTTGAAGGAGAGCTTTGGAATGTCAATGTCCCTTGCTTTTCAAGTCCAATGGGCCAAGCAACACTTGAAGTTTATCATCACTCTCTCAATGTCCTTAACCAGAAGATGGGTCAGTCAGATAGAAAAATCCTCCTGTATGTCGATGACAGCCAATTTCCTGCTGAAATAGAACGGGACATGTCCAATATTGAGATTCGAACATGGCCCTGGATGTTCAACATCCAGGAAATCATCAACAACTATCGATTACTGTACTGCCAGAGACTCATGTCATCACTTGCAGCCTCTAGTCTTAATCATTGGAACAGACTGGGTCTTAAAGTTAAAAATTTGCCTATGTCTAAAGTTATGAAGTTGGTACAATCAGCATGGAAGGATGTATCATCCAGATTAATTGAACTCAGTTTCCAGTGCAACACTGTTTTTACCGATCGTGATTCACAATGCCAAGCAATAAACAATAAATTATTAGAAGAGATCCAAAAGTTGGTGCTGGTGTTAAAGAGTTCAAAGGAAAATGTAACTAGTCCCATTTTGGAAGTATCCAAAATTGAAGAAATGTTGAGTCAAGATTCCATTGATGAAAACAGCAAAGACTTCACCCATGCTGACGAGGGAGAAGAAAGTGACAGTGTCCCATTTGACCAACAGGATACAGTGTGCGCCTTGAATGGAGCGCTCTCATTGATGAGCAAAACTGAAGTGCTTCCTACATTGTCAAGATTAGAATTATTCCTTGAATCAATGACAGAGTCCCCAGCAAGACAAAACGCTTTGGACCTGTTAGACAAATTAGAAAGAGCAGTGCAAGATTTATTGATTACTGACAAAGCTGGCTCTACTGAAGATGGTGAAGGAACTTCCATGTAGTAGAATTGTGTTCATTACGATCCTTACTTTGTTGATGATCCAAAATAAACTTGTTTGATGAAAGGGGTAGTTAGTGCATCAATTTTTTTTAATGTGTGGCACGTAACACCTGTCATTGTCATGTGGTACTGAAAGATTGTCAAGGGTTACTCCTGGGTGCTCTGGTGAGAAACAGCTGCGGAGTAGGGCCAATGCTTTCCTTTAATTATCCAATTTTTTAAGGATATTAAAGTAATGATTTTCCAAAAAAAAAAAATTTCATGTTATTCTTTGTTGTAGTTTTTTAGAAAGATACAAGTGTGAAAAGGTACATGCAACCACTTTGAAATAACAAAGACAAAAAGACCACACTAGAGGTAATGACCTTTATTAAAGGTTTTGATATTATTGAAACAAATAGGTGTGTACTGAACTAGTTCCTAACATAATCTGTAACAGAAGACAGCAATTAAGACAATTCATTCCAGTGCAAATGCTTCAGATAATTTTAACAAAACTTACTGCTTATGGCATCTCTCCCTGCATGTTGTAAAGGTTCTTGGAAGGATCCTTGGAGGGAACACTCCAGAAGAAGCCCAGGTCTCTGAGGCGTTCGAATTCTTTCTCAGCATTGAAGGTGCTGCCAACAAATAAGGTGACATATCATAACTGCAACAACACAATGGACCTGACAGCAGGCATACTTACGCATAGAACTCCTCTCTCCTGTTGCGGTGCTTAACAAGGATGCCGAAATAAAAGCCAACTCCAACGACAGCGGAGGCAATAGCCGCCTGAATGAAGGTCTGGTTCAGGTAGTTCTGAAAGTGGCCACGGAGCTGTGGCTTCGCCAGTTTGGTGACTGCAGACGACATCTGAGAAGAAGCACAAGAGGTTAACAAACAGTTTTTATTAGCTCAGGGGAAAAGTGGCACACACTGACACAAAGCAAATTAAAAGGGGCATCAGCTGATTCTGTTGGTTTGCTGCAAATGCACATCAAGGTCGCTCAACAAGGGTTATGGTGTCCTACGAAATACGGACTTAGAAGGACAAAGAAATGAAGATGGCATTCAAGCGGACAGAGGAGAATCTAATAGTTACGTTCAGTAAGAAAAGATAGGCCTGAGGAATCGGAAAAACAGGTGTTCAAGCCGTAAAAGGGAGAGAAAAGAATGGAAAGCTTTCAGGACTGAAATGACGAAAATGTGTAACACCAAGGGATTGCAGATGGATTTGGGCGAGTTGAACACTCTAGAAATGCAAAGACATGATCACGAACGCTTACCTTGCTTTAATTTGGGAATACCGAGCGTCAAACGCAGGATTCAAGCACTTTCGACGACACCAACTCGAGACGAAAAGCAGCAGCAGAAGTAACCTGCACCCTGCGCCTTCTGTAAAAGAGACGGGAGGTGAATGTGTGATACCAACAGATCCTACAAACCTCTATCAGTAAATGCATGAACTAAGGCAGGAAGCTGATTTCGAAAACAGCAGTAGTTCTTTCTCATCTACTGAAGGCTTTTTAATCACAATTTTTATGGGTTTTGGAAGTCAAAGGCAAACGCTGACATGGGGCATGCAATAGTAGTGTTGGCTAAAGTGGTTGTACGATCCCGCGACTAATACGAATCGTTAAGCGCACTCTGTGAGGTCTTTCTTTACTGTACAACTCTTGAACTTGAACAAGATCAAGACCATGCAACATAAAAAAAAATAGAATGATTTTTTTTCATTTTCAAAACTCCACAAAATAATTCTTCATCACATGCACGCGAGGCATAGGCAAATGCGAGTCGGGTGACGTGGACAGGGCATCAAGTGAGTGGTGGGCTTTTATTAATTTGATTTAATCACCTCTTTCAAAACTCTGCAAAGAAACGGCTGCACAATCTCAGCTGATAGCACCTTACAAAGGCACACGTCTGACTTAACAAATCCTCACGTAGGATTGGAATTTTCATTGTGGTTCTGAAAGTGCTCGATCATTGCCTCTTTAACATTTTTTATTATGACACATGGGGCTTGATTTGAGCACTTCATAAAGTCTGCCGAAACTACATAAGCAATTTGTACAGTTCAGTGCCAACGTGGCTGATGCAAGAAGTAAACTTGGGCCCGGTGTGGTAACTTGAGCAGTTGTACCTCAAATTAATACAAAGAGTGCGCCTTATCTCACCGGAAATCGTATAAATGCCCATGGCTAGCCTTAGCCAATAGCGCCTCGTGTAGGAAACCTCCAGCCAATGAAAACGCGGCTTCGGACGAGGGGTTGCGGGGGTGGCGGGAAGTCTACCCACAATTCCCTGCATCGATTTGCGCATGTCAGTTACAAGCATTGCAAATGGCGGCCCTTGTTATTGTTCCATAGCGTTTGTAAATTTGTTCAAAATATGTCTCCGATTTGCTCTTATTTAGGTAAGAAGTGAGCTCAATGTGGTGACTCTGTGAGTGGAAACATATTTACATCCTCACCATACATGTGAGGGAAGTGCATCTCCCAGAATAGACGGATAATCAACACACTGAAAATAGGTACCGTCCGATTTTACTCAACTGCGGGAGATCGCTTTTTGAATCGGTATCTAATTAATTGTGTCGTTGTCAGCGTATAATTGGAAGGAGTGAATCATGAGGCATGGGTTGCCTTAAGTACAGAGCTGTTAAGTTTTGTTCCATCCCAATCCAAGTGTTGAAGACAGCGTAACCTAATTTTGACTGACGGCCGAGGGAGCATGCTGGAAGGGTCTCCACTCCCCCAGCTCAAAATGGAGGCCGACTGGTCGGAGAAAAGTGCCAGAATAGAGCTTAAAGTGGGACCCTCTGTTCTTCTGCTGTAACGTCGTTTACTCCAACTGCCCCACGGAATTTGCCCCCGAATTTTGAAGGGGCTAACGCCGTTCGTGTCGGCTATGGCAACCCCGTCCCACTCGGTGCCCGCGCGGGCCTGGGCTAGGCCACCAGACCAACACTCAAAATTGCTCACCGGTTCCATGGCGTTTTACAAGCCTTCCCCAAATTATTCGGAGGTCCTAATGAAATCTGTATACTAGTTGTTGTCAGGTCATGTTTTTTTTTTCATTCAGTGTGTCATATTTTATTCCTGTCATCTGTTATGTTGTTGTTTTACACACCTCCAGTACATGCTCTGGAATCATTCATTTGTTGTTATGGTTTGTTGAGGTTTTACTTTCTGTTATTGTCAATTTCTTAACATCTCCCAACTAATTATTTTGTTGGTCCGATTGACTCTAACTTGCATAGATTGGTATCCTATATCAATATTTCCAAACCTCTTCAGTTTAGTTTTGAATATGCTTCTTAAAACAAGAACAGCTTATCTAACGGCATAATCTTTCACTTCCCTTTACTTCATTCTAATTTTTATTTAATCACTTAGATATTTTTTTTGTATGAGAATCAACCTTATCAATACTGTATACAACCTGGACAATCTAACCTCAACTTTTTATCATGTAGACTGATTCATATTCATTCATTCATTCATTCATTCTAGGGTTATCTATGAAGTAACTTTATCGAATAATTATTTTTTGCAACATTTGTGGGGGTTTTCCCTCTTTCCTTTTGTTTGTAAAAGAAATTGAAATGCCAACTTTGTTGAGTCAACTTTTTGTAGTGACAATGTTCTTTTTTTTTTTAATTTGCTGCAGTGGTTTAACATTTGTGTATTTTTGTGTCTCCAGGTGTGGATACTATGACAAGGACTATCTCATGAAGAGAGATTCAACGTGCCTGTGCTTGTAGTACAGTGAAAATAGTGACATTTAAGGTGTTGGGAGACTTGGCTTTCTCCTAACCTGTGTCAACACTTAGGTCTAAATCAAGAAAACTGACCATGTCTCTTTCTACTTGTCTCGGCCATTGTGCAGATCTCAGCTCCATTTAGAATGCACAAGGATTGTGTGATTTGTAAGTATTTTGAATGTGACAATCAGTGAGGTTAGGTTTCTGTTTTTAATGCCTCAAATTAGTTTTATTGTTTTGATTGCTTTTTGTCAGTTGCTTCAAATCCTTATTTTAGTGTGTTTTTTCTTTGATAACTTGTGTATTAGGTTTGTCTGTAAGCAATTGTTCGCAGTTCAAGGCTGACGGTGCTGCCTTATTGTTCAATGAAGTTGACAATCCTCATTTACTTTGTGTGTGCAGGTTCAAAGCTGTGCAGTGATCTTCTGCTGGGGTCTTTGTGAAGTGCGATGAGCTCTTGATGTGGAGCAAGAGCATGTGAGACTGATCTGGTAGGCATCTTTGGTTTGTGAGTTTACTTTTTTCTAAATTATTACTGAATGCATATTGGTTTATTTTAATTTTTTTTTCCTTTTGTGCAGCCATGGCAGCAGATAGTGATGGAGACCTGATTGAGACTGTGGTCACATGTCAGGGAGACCTCACAGACCCAGATTTCCCAACCAAGTTCCAGGAGATTGTTGACAAACTAAATGGTTTGCTTTGCAAAGGTGAGTGTGTTGTGAGGAAAGAAGAACAACACTTAAATTAATAGGGTTTCACATCAGATTCAATTTATTGTTATTGTTTGGCGGCTGTGCAGGGGATGGAGAGAGTCTTCGAGTCTCTAAAGTGGAACCATGGAACTCAGTACGTGTGACATTCAACATTCCACGGGAAGCTGCTCAGCGGCTTCGCCAGCTGGCAGAGGAGGGGAGCCAGGCACTCGCTGCTCTTGGTATTTTGTCAGTTCAGGTTCAAGGCGACCAGGTAAATCTCGTTATTTTCAAATTATTCTTAACCATTAACTGCAACTACTTTTCAAATCTCAGTTTTGCATCACTGTTGTTCTTTCTTTAACCGTCTGTAAAATCATCCTGCTCCAGGTGATATCATTGACAATTGCCAGTCGTTGTGGTGCAGAGCCACAAGAAATACGTGTAGCTACTGGTCCAGCAAACTCCGATGGCGCCTCCACATCGAGTTCATCTACTCCTTCCGGAGGATTGGGTGGTATCATGCGAAGTATGGCTCAAGCAATGGGCAGTGTGCCATCAGCACCAAATGTAGTTGCCCCAAGCAATGGAGACCCCATACCACCATTTCCACCTCCCAAGCCTACCGTAGCCACAGTGGCCGCTGTGGGAACACCGTCCAATCCAGCCACACCTCCTGCCCAAGGATCAAGGTTTGTTACTATCAGTGGAACAATAGTTTTGTTCTTGTAATTTTTGCACTCACGTGAAACAAATTTGACTGACTTATCTTGTTGTCTTACAGGCCAACAGGACAGGGACCGTTCCCATTCAACAGTATGACCCAAGCTGCCCAAGTGATGCAAGGAAGAGACGTCCAGCAGGGCGCATCAACGTCAGCACCTCAAGCAACAGTGCCAGTGGCAGCAGTAGCAGCAGTGGCTGGAGTACCAGTACAACCATCTGCAGCAGGAGTACCCACAGCAGCTGCAGTGCCCCAACCGCCTCCACCACCATACCCAAGTGGCCAAAATTTCAAAACTGCTCTGCCTGCCAATGTTGCTCAGTCCAGTCCTCTTCTGGTAAATCTGCTTCAAAACGATGGCAGTCCAGTTGCACCAGTTGGAAACCACCTCAACAAGATGCTCCCTCCTGGAGTGAGCACATCAGACAAACCTGTGGGAAAAGTTCGAGGGCAAGGAAAGAATACTCAATCTCGCAGAAGAACTTCCGTCACAGAGATTGCTCAAGAATTGAAGAGATCTGCTCCATCCTCCCCAGCAATGGTGTCTCCCGATGTTGTGGGCAATCACCTACAACATCATGTGGGCTCTTCTGCTTTTGTGAGCACTGTACCTTCCCCTCCGGATGCTTTGCAACGGCAACGGCTATCAACAGAGAGTCCAACTCCACAGACAGTGTTCAGCCATCAGGCAGTGCCTCAGAGCCCAGGGCAGTCGCAGCAGCAGCAGCTTCCGCATCAAGTTGGTCTTCCTCCTCAAATCCCCCTTCAGGCGGATCTGCAAGTGAATGCAGTGCCTCAGATGCAACAACAAGTACCAAGCCTGGTACCTTCAATTCCACAGGCAGACCCATTCAGAATGCAGCGACCTATGGGCCCTGCCAATGTCCCTCAGCCAACAGTGGCAAATCCTGCTCAAGCAATGCGGCAAAGACCACCTGTAGCCCAGAAACCTGTAAATCCAAATGGAGCATCTTTAATTGGGACACAGAGTCCTCATGCAGTGGCACCGGGCGTCGGCGGGCAAGGACTGACGTCCCCGATGGCTTCAGCTACACCCCAACCGCCTCCCGTCATGCCCCCTGCATTATCTACTGCCTTACCCTCACCTGTAATGCCGCCTCAGTCACCATCACAATCCTCTGTTATGCCGGTCAAAGTGTCATCGTTGGCATCGGCCCCTCCTCCTCCACTAAATCAAGTCACCCCTGTGGGTACACCCGGAATGCTCCAATCTTCATTAGTGCCTCCACCACAAGTTCTGCCTCAAGCGAGAGCTGCAATTCAACCTCAGAGACTACCTGGACAGGTACCCATGCAGCAATCCTTGCAACAACCACAGCAATTGCAGTACCAGCAAATGCAGCAACAGCAACTTCAGATTCAACAGTTACAGCAACAGCACCAACAACAGCAGCAACATCAACAAATGCAGCAGCAACTTCAACAACAGAGGTTTCATCAACAGCGTGCAATGGCCCCTCGAATGAACTCCCCTTCAGATTCACCAACCCAGCCTCAGCAGTCACAAATGGTACCTCAGTATAGTCAACCAGAGTTCCAACGATTTTCTAGTGTTGACCCTCGTCTTTCCAATCCTGCTGCCCAGCCTGCAGTTCCTGGTACAATGGGTGTCAGACATCCGATGGGAGTTGGAATGTCTGGACCTCTAAGGCAGCCTCAACCAGGCATGTGGCCTAACTCTTCTTCTAACCCTCAAAACCTCAATCCTAACTCAACCCAAAGTATAAATCCAAGTTTGGTTCCAAATACAGGCCAGGGACCTGTGAGTAGCATGAGTTCACCTTACCCAGCAAATAGTCAAGTTGTCGGCCCTTCTCAACAACAACAGCAGCAGCAGCAACAACAGCAGCAAATGATGATGCCCCAACCATCTCAAGAGCAAAAAACAATACCGGGTGTAACACCACTAGTGGAAGGTAAACAAACTAGTCAAAGTGCGGATGAACCACTGAAGCAAGCTAATGCTACTAGTCCACCGACTCCTCCTCCAGCCCTTACGTCTTCTGGGAAAGAACGACAGTTCCTCATCAACCCTCTCACAGGGATGTTAGAACCGATGCCCAGCGAATCTAGCTCTGACTCTGAAGTGGAGACGACTGACAAAACTATTGATACCCTTAAAGAAGACTCCTTCTTCAGCTTCCCCTCACCTCTCAATGATAGATCTAATTCGGTTTACTCAGATGATGATGATGATGTAAGTTCTACAATATCCCGAAGAGCTGACACTACAACTACTGACCAATCTGATTCTGAAGCAACTGTTAGATCAAATGCAAGTGAACCAACAAACCGACGTGCTCGCATCAAGACTAATAGAGATGCCAACAACAGCCCAGCTCCAGAGAAAATAAAGCTTCGTTTGAAATTAGAAAAAAGTGAACCAGCCTACAAGGTGGTTGGTCCGAGTGGAGGAAGTGGTGCTGTTCCCTTTGGAGGACCAACTTCTTCACCACAGCCTGGCTCAGGTTCAGCAAGTAGTGGCATTTCTGCTGAAGAGCCACGGGTTCCACCCCTCCATATTTCTTTAAGAGGTCGAGGGCCAATGGTTGTCAATCCCCGCAAAGAGAGTAAGAAGTGGATTAAAGAGGTTGCTGTAAACAGTGGAACTGCCCCTGTAAATGTAGATTCTACCAAGAAGTTAAAATCTGCCAAAATGATGGGAACTGGAAACTCGTCGTCACCTGATAACGTCATGCGTGTGAAAAAGCCTCATCTTATTCCAGGCTCTGGTCAAGTTCCAGGAACAGGTCCTGGTTCACCATCAACTGATGCTGTTAACATTATGAGAACAAGCACTGTAAATGAGAAGATTCGGACTAAAGTGAAAGTGGCAAGGCAACGCTCTGATGAGGACTTACCAGTGCATGCAAAGGCATTGGAACCAGGGGAGATTGTCTTGCCAAATCCTGCTCTAGGGAAACTTAAAGCAGGAGGGATTGCGGGTAGTGGTGGCACTGTTCCAGTTAATCTGAACACACCTGCAAGTAGTTCTAACAACCCTGTTAAATCCTTTTCTGAGAAGGATGTTGCTGTGAGAGTTACCAATCGTAGCAACTCTGAACAGCTTGCGGGTGCGCGTACCATGGGTAAAAGTCGCAAACGAGAAACCAAGAAGAAGGTGCTTCCCAACTCTGGGACTTTTCAAGAGGCACTGCCAGCCCAGGAAAGTGCCAAGATGCCCGAAGAGGACAGACCTGTTGGTGCCTCCCCCTCAACTTCTCCCAATGTTAGGTGGGGTACTGAGGATGATGGGGTGTGTGAAATTGGACAAAATGGTGTGGGAAATGGGGATGAAGAGAAGAAAAATAGAACAGTTGGACAGGAAAAGGATGGCAATTTTCCAGGTATGTGGTACATTAAAATCCACCCTTTTCCTCTGAATGCTTTTTTTTTTTTTAAATAAAATATGGTTGAAATATGTTTAATTTGCATATTCAAAAAATTACTTACCTTGTTGTTTGTTGGAGTCTAACTTTTGATACTGAGTTATGTTTTTTGTTTGTTACAGATTCTCCAGGAGTTCTGCCTCCCAAGGTGAAACCTGCCCCTGCTCCATCAGATTCTGGCTGCAACCCGGATAATTCGGATCTTGCTCCACTCAGTGTCACTGCCAAGCCTGCTGAGCAAGACAACAAGCCTGTGATAAATACCGTAAGGACAGTCAATGCTTCAAAAGTGAAAAGAGTGGACCACTTGAGACACGGAAGAAAGATGCAGAACTCACTTAATAAGTCTGCACTTAATAAGACGGCAGTAATTAATGAGACTATGCTGAATCATCGTAAAAATTTACATATGCTACCAGAATTACATGAGACTCAAGACAGTTTTTCTCAGCACCAAAAGGCTATCATAGAAAGCTGTCTACAAATTCAGAAAATAGCTAATCATGATGATAAGCGTCTTCTGAAGAAATTGGCTGAGAAGGGTGAAATAATTGCTGAAAGAGTTCCCTCTAAGGTACCTAGTTCGCTCCCTGTCGGTGACTTGGTGATTTCAGAAGCTAAAATTAAACAACGTCTTCTGGAAGATGACCCTAGGAAGAGTGCAGTTGTTTTGGAAAAGGTTGAAGCTCCTCCGGCTCCTGAGGCAGAGGCAGCTGCCAATGCTACAGGAGAGCAAGGAAACACTCAGGGTGAGGACTCAGGAATAGAATCTATGGATGCTTTATCTGAAAAATCACCAAACCAGGGCGAGTCTCCATGTCGGAAAGAAGAGAAAGAATTGGAATCATCCTGTGTGACTCAAGATAAGAAACCTAGTGTTACTCCCACCACTCCCTCTGAACCTAAAGTGGAATGCAGTGAAGTGAAGGAAACAGCAGTCAAGTCAAATTCACTTAGTTCAAAGAGTGAAGATGAAGTGACCAACATCTCGACAGTATTAGCAACAAAACCCGTGATTCCAACCTCATCTAAGCCTGCAACTCCTCTTACTCCTTCTAAAATAAGCCCCCTTAAAGATTGTGGATTGGTCAGTGCGATGGCTGCTAAAGTCAAGTCTGCTATGGAATCCAGCCCAACAAAAAATATTGATTTAAAACCAAAAGTTGAAGTGAAGACAGAGCCTTCCTTGCCAAAATCAGCTGATGTGACACCTGTTCCCATAGCATCGCCAACATTAGATGATCCTATACCCATCAGGATTACACCGCCATTGTACACTTATTCCAATCCCGAAAAGCATAGAGATGAAACTCCATCTCCAACCAATCTGGATGATGAGGAAGGAGATCCCACCACAGAGGATGGATTGCTCGACAGCCCCTCACCGGGAGGAGCATCAGGCAGTGCTATTCAAAGGAGGCGAGAGAGAAAGCGCAGAATGTTAATGAGAAACATTGAGAAAGCTCGCTCCTCTACTGGTGATGAACAAGAAGATGGTATGTACTCAAATTATTTATTTTTTAATAAATTTTATTATTTTTCATTTGAAATAACTTATGTTATCTTTTTAATTTAATTCAAATTTGTTTCTGTAGGAGGGCTTGCTGTTGGGTCTTCTGCATCGACTGTTAATGATCTTACTGGGAAAGCAGCAAATGTTCCTAAAACTATGCTACAGCAACTTCAAATTGAAATACCTCCCGATGGTTTGGAAAGAAGAGGAAGTGGACGTAGCACCCGCTCTCAAAATAGGTACTTATGTCACTATTCTCTGTATACTTCTCTGCTTCTAGGTTCTCAACCCCTTCCCTGCCCCTAATCATTTTATTAATTTTTTGCCCCTTTCTTATCTCTTTTTTAGAATGGGTCATCCAAGTCCAGATGTTTCTTTGAGTTTGAAAACACCAAAATCTAGCCCTGGAGGAGGTCCAGTTTTACGTGGATCTGATGATCGATCTTCATCTCCAATAGTCACTGGCAGGCATAATTCTAACAAACCTAGCCCCAACCCAGTTCCAAGAATGAAGAGAAAACGTCAGAACTCCGACTCAAGTGCTGCATCAAGTGTCACAGATGATCTGAATCTGACGTCATCATCCTCCACCCCTAGACCTGGAAAGAGAAAGTGTTCTGAAAATGCTGCGGAACTCATCAAGGCCTGTATGGGTGTTGATGGACTGAGATCGGGAGATGCTCCTGCAGAAGTGCCTCCTCAAACCATGCGGAAGTCTCGAAGAGGTGAGTTTCTTGCTTTCATTTGCATTTGAAGGCAAAGCTTATCGCACTTCTTGTTGTGGCCACTACGTCAAGAGAATTTTCTTGACAATGTCACATATAGGAGTTCCCTTAAGTCGCAAGGACCAAAGTTAGTGAACTTCTGTCACCCGTTTCTGTTTCTAATGGTAACGGTTTCATTTCAGGTGGTAGTTCCGCATCTGTGGATGTGGAGTCTTCAGATGATGAACCACTCATAGAGATTGCAGGAAAAGTGCGTCGTGATGATGGTGCTGTGTCACCCGGTGCACAGTCTGTTAGTAGCACTTCTAGCAGGACTGCAAAGGATGACGAATCCAAGTAAGTTGTCGCCATTGTGCAAATTCATCATTCATACATGCTCCTCTTTCAGCCATTAACTCTCATTGCATTTGCAGGTCAAATAGTAGTTCAGTATCCAAAACAGGACGGTCCAGTGCAAACCTTACCAATAAAAGCCAGGCATCTCCCCTGGGCAGCAATTCATCTACTGCATCTACAGGATCTAATTCTTCCTCAGCTAGTAACAGTAATGGCACGAATACAACTACTACTGTAACTAGACGCTCTGGACGTCAAACTACTGCGTCTGGACCAACCCCAACCACTAACAACTCAGGGGCTGCCCCTTCCAACAAGACGAATGCATCTAACAATGCAGGCCTTGCTGCGGGCACTAGGGGAGCCGCTGCCGCTGCAGTCAAATCAGGACCTTCTACACCCAATACCACTGGCACAAGTGTAACGGTAGCAGCAAGTGTCACCACTCTTTCTCAGGAAGAGGTGAAAACTAGACGCAAAACGCGCAGTGTAGCTAATGGTATGTGGCTGGAATAAACTTTATCCTGATAACTTTGATCATTTATTTTGATTTTGTATTTTTACATGTTTCTTTCAACCTTTTTTGCAGCATCTGAAGCTGATACAGCAGGAAGCAAGAGACGGAGAGCATCCAAAGATGGCAAGTGACGATCGGATTGGGTGGAGGAGGATCCACCCACGCAATCACTTCCTGAGTCCGTGCAGTCATCTTCGATGTGTGATAGTGACATATTGGATGATGGTATTGGATCAGTGCTGGCAGTCGCTCTTCAAGGCTCTGATGGGGCAGTGCAATTTTGTGGCTGACACCAGATACAGACATTTTCAGACTGTGTTAAGCCTTTAGGTTATGTGAGAATGATTTGGAAAATGGCTTCCATCCCCATGAGGGACCCACGGCTAGGTTGATAACTGTTTTGTTTTAATGCCAATTGAGTGAGTAATCAGTACAAGTTTAAGACTTTAATATGTTTGATTAACACCATCTGAGGCTTGTATCATATATCCCACACCATGAGCTGACATGAGAATCAATTTTCTTTATTGACTAGTGCAACTGTCTTGAATATTAGTTTCTTTATTCAAATTCTTTTTAATGAATATTGTGGTTTGTAATTATCTATTTGGCCGTTTGTAAGCCTCTGAATTTTCTTTTCAATCAATACAAGCAATTTTATAATGTTTTTCATCAACACTGACACACTAATGAACTTTCTCAAATTGATCGATTAAATTTAATGCTAAGACTATGCTTGTGCTAAAGCTATAATGGAGCAGCTAATATTCAAGAAAGTTAACTGACAAGGCATATATATCTCCGTACTTGAGGTCCCTTATCTTCTTGATGTGGACACTTTAGTTTCCTACTGCACTTAATTTGTGTTTCCTTGAAGAAACTGTGACCTTGTGCAAATGTATCTCACTTTTAGGCTGTTCACTATTTAGGTAAAACGTGGTAAAATGATTCCTACTAGCTCAACACTTCCTAGTACAAAGCAGATGTGAGACTAGTATAAGTTGGTTTTGAAACCCAGAGCTCTGCTGAGGACTGACTTAAGTATGCAAATTCATGAGTTGGAAAGGGAACATGTTAATTAAATTTATGTAAGAGTGACAATATATTTCATCTGTGCCCATTGGGTCTGTTCATGAATCTTGTTGTATACCGCTGTAGAATCTGTAATCATTACACCACCTAAGACTGAGCAATAAATTAGCAGCATGCTTTTTGTGGCTGTTTTCTTATGAAACATGTTATGTTTGGTTTTAGGTGGTTTGCTTAGCTAGTTTGTCTTGTCGCAGAGTATGGTGTGCACTGAAGGACAGCCTGATATTAATGTTGAGAAGCCTTTTGGTTGCCTCTTTTTCTGAGCTTCACAGTATCAACTGTCTGTTTGTCTGTGTGTCCGTCCAATAAGTTTTTAAATTAATATTTTAATTATTATTTCAATCTTACTTGTCTATCTGTTTTTAAGCTCTCATATCTTTATAGTGTAAATAACTTGTTATAATTACACCTTTAAAGCAAAAGTAACTTGTTGGGATTTATGCTACTTTTTTTTTAAGAAAAAAATGAAAACAAAGTCAACAGTTATGTTCTTCTCTTCAGTTCTTTTATTTTAATTGTTAATTTCGTTTTAAGTCTACACAAATAAGTCGCTCTGGCAACTTAATGCAGAGTAGAAAGAAATTTTAATACCAAACATATTGGTGTATGTTTGTTATTGCAGAACTCTTCACAAGTGGAAATGCTGTTTTCCTTTTAAGTCTATGAAATTTTATGCAAGTGGGTGAACTCATTGAAAGAGCGGCTTTTCACAAAGGCCAGGGTATGGATCAATGCTGTGTAGCGTGTATGTGTCTATGTGTGGGTGATTAAGTGTTTTGTATGCCATTGAATGTTGTTGAATAATTGTTGTATATCACCGAGTGATGTGTGTGTATGTGTTAGTGTGTGTGCGTGTGCAATGTGAAGCCCCACTACACTTGTCAGTTCAAAGAAAATGAAATTATAATGGAGCAAGTGCCATGCTAGCTTTGGGCACAGGGCTCATTGTTGTTTGTACAGCGTTTTATCTTTTTATAAATATATTTTAATTACTCTTGGGTGTTGAATGAATGTTTTTAAGTGTGGATGTATGAAGATGCCAGTAGTGTGATAAATCAACTCACACAATGCTGCACTTGACTAAAACCAAAATTTGGTTTTTTATAACTTTTCTGTGAAGAGATTATTTATTGAAACTGGTGTCTATTTTTTGTACTGCTATGAGAAACAAAATGTCTTTTTTCTTCTTTTTGCTTTTGTTCAGACTGATAGTTTATTGTTAAGGAACATGGTATGCTTATAGGCATGATGTTAAAATCATTGTTGAGATTTTGGGTTTTTAATGAAATTACAGGCAAAAATTGGAATGAGTTGTGAATGCACAGTTGTGAACTCAAAGAGGTGTTGGTATTTGTGCATTTTGCGGTTTAGGAACATACATTATACCAAAATGAATGCATACATGTCAACACATTTAGTTTTATTTTATTCATACCTGTGTAATTAGCAGCCTTTACTGTTGTAGGATAGAAAATGTTTGTGAGATAATATGTATATATTGCTGTACATACTTTATGTTTAGTTAAAGAACAAAGGTAAATGCCTCTAAACAGAAGGAATATTGTATATTGTACAGATATTATTGAAACAATAGGGCTCTTTGTATTTTAGTACATACATATGTTGCATTAATATTGTAGAATTGGAGTCAAATGGAAGTCATTAAATTGAAAATTGACTGGCTTTCTTCCTTAGCCATTGAATTCCCGACGCTTCACTCATTGATCCAATGAATGTCCTCTCATTCCAACGCAAAATCTAAGAGAATCGCTCGAAGAACTCATCCGAGACGGGTACTCCATATAGGGACGTGGTCAGCTTGACAGTCTGTCTTGGTTTTGTTTATTTTATTTTGATTATCCAGTGGCTACGAGGCGCCCGCTGTAGGGACTGCCGATAAGATAACCAATGCTGTTTATCTTCATTTTGTGTGTTTAATACAAATGAGGAAACGATCACCACGGGAAGACGCCTGTTAAGGCTTGGGAGTGATGCCCGGCGCGGGCGCGATCCGACCGACACTTCGATTCCCTTCCGTTGGAAGGGAACGTCGAAGACGTGTCACTCTCACCCGGTTATGATACTGGTAAACAATACAGGGCCATCCCATCCGTGCGGGGTGCGGCCGTGTGCAGGACACGCACCGGGCCCGGCCCCGGGCACGCACAATGATGTGGCGTGGCCGTGGGACCTGCCCGAGTTGAGCTTCCGTGTGAGAAACTCCAAGTTGAATGGTGACAAGAATGGCTTTCACTCGTGCGTGCACTGACACTGAGAGCGTATCGCAGAATCCGAATTAAATCATTTCTTGCCGCTCGGTTTGAGTGAGAAGGCCGCCCAGCGTCCGCCCGGCCCGGCCTAGGCTGGCCCGTCGCAGCTCGAGTGCACGCGCGGGGGAAGGCCAATGCACCACACCATGCGTGCGTGCTGCACCGCACTGCACCGCACGCACACGCCGCCAGGCAGAGACAAAGCGGAAGTCCAGCCGGCTTGGTGTCATCGAGGAGGAAGGAAAGGAGAAGCCCTTGGAAAATCAAAAAGGAAAAGGCGCAGTGTCGTCCATGCCCTTTCCGTGCTTTAATTTCCCACAGCGAGAGGCGGAGAGTGCAAGTGAACGCCTCGAGAACTCGAGCTCGAGGACCTTGTGTGGCAGCCACGCCACGCACTACACACACCGCACCACGTACGCAGTGCTACGCAGTGCACCCCGCCCTTCCCTTTCCACCCCACCCCCTTTCTCCGCGGGTGCGCTAGCCTTCCGCTCACTTGCAGGCCAGGGGGCGGAGGCAGGCGGGGGCGGTAGAGGGGGGGGGGCGGAGCGGGGCTAGCGGGGCAGAAGCCCGAGCTGGCAGCCTCGCAGCGGCAGACGGCAACGGAGCGGGCCGCGGGCAGCGACGCGACAGCGCGGCACGGCAGTCTGACAGCCAGCAGCCAGCCCAGCTGGAGAAGAATGGTTTGCATGGCGCCCTGGCTGCGCTGGCCCGCTGGATCTTTACCCTGAACAGGCGCGTGTGAATCCCAGCCAATGGGACTGGAGCCTGTCCAGCCTGTCCCGGCAGCCCGCCGCCCCTGGCTAGGCCCCGCTGGAACGGGCCAGTGATTGCCAGTGATGTGCCGCGACGGACTCGGCGGTCAGCAGCGCAGGCAGCGCAGGCAGCGCCCAAGTGAATGGACGGAGTGAATCGAAAATCCGAGTGGCCCTCCGCAGCGCAGCGCCTCATTCGGTGAGTGTCTCCTGGAAAAACGAGGCTCGCTGTCTCGGGGCAGGGCAGAGGCGCAGTGGCACAGTGGTCGCGGGGCGGCAGCCAATCGATTCGCCGCTGTGCATCGCTTTGCTGCTTTGCCTGCGCTGGTACACTGGTTACACACATAGCCTGTACCCGCAGGACCCGCGGGCAGCACTGGCCGCAGCCCCGCTCCGAGCAGCTGATTGACTTTGTCGTCGTCCAGTGAGCCGTGTGACGCCTGGGGCCGCGGACGGGGCTGCCTTGGCTCACTCTCCTTGTTGTCCTTGTTCTGGGGTGGGATGTCCATCACGTTATCAGTGAGTTGTCACTTGTGCTTCATTGATGAATGGTATGGTCAGGTAAGAACTTTTGGGTGGGTGCACTGTAATGTGAGAATGAAGGAAAATGTTAGGTGGGTTTTTCCGGTTACGATGTGGTCAGATTATTTTAATATCATTTTAATGTCATGGAATGAAATCAAGGGAGGTGTTGGAATCAGATTATTCTGGCATCTTTATTGTATTGTCTTCAAGAACATTGTTTGTTTTAGTTTTGTGACCTGACTCGCCCTGTGCGCTTAAAGCCTTAATCAGGTGTAGAATACTTTCCGTATCTTTTTATGTCAGCAATATGCTTTACGTTAGTTAAGTCACATTCATTTTGTCACTCTCCTTCTCAAAGGACTATGTGCTTAGGTTGGGATTTGATGAAAGCTCCCTTTTCACCAAACTTGCCATGTCTTAAACTGGTCTTAAAGGTCTTAAACTGGTCTTAAACATGTCTTAAAGGGATTTGTCCACAATGAAGCTCGGTGCAATCTAGAAGCAGAAAAAGTTGCTTGGCACCAGTCTTGTTCTCCTGCTGCTGCACTCCAGAGCTGAGAGACTTCATTGCCTATCTACGCTGCAGGGGCTAAGGAGACAGTTGCCTACCCTGCAGGGGCTAAGGAGACAGTGTTGCCTACCCTGCAGGGGCTAAAGAGATAGTATGGCCCACCCTTCAGATTCCATCATTGTCCACCCACAGGTCTTCCGGAGAGGTATAGAAAGGGTCTGGGCCGCACTGACGGAGTGCCCGTGGAAGGGTGTGAATGCCGCGTGCTGATAAGAGCCCTAGCCAGCCCTGCCCTACGGTCAGCCGGCTGTGGTGTGGACGGAGGCCCTTGGAGCCTGGGCAGCCCGTGGAGCCTATCCCAGGGCCACACACAGGCCTGGCTTCATGGCTGGCGTGGAGTGGCGACCAACGCGTTGGCTCATTTCGCCCTGTGTGGCCGCCGTGGCCGGCGTGGCCGGGATGGGATGGGCCATGGGCCTCCCGCCTGTGTGGTTGGCCGCCTGCCTGCTGGGCTGTCCGCCTGCCGGCCTGGCTGGCTGGCTGGCTGGCTGCGTGGTCATATAGGCCGCGTTGCTTTCATCGATCCGACGCTACGCCCCGCGACGCCCGAGACGCCTGCTCCCTCCGTCCGCTCCCAAGGTCGCCGCGCCACGCCGCGCCTCTCTCTGCTTCGCGACGCCCTGCTTGATCGTGCCCAGGCCTGTCTGTCTCTCTCGCACTCATGGGCGTCCCGTATAGGGGCGAGAGAGACAGAGCGACAAAAGCGACTCTCGGAATGAGCCTGCTATGGCCCAGGCCCTTGCCCAGGCCCTTGCCCAGGCCCTTGCCCAGGCCCTTGCCCAGGCCCTTGCCCAGGCCCTTGCCCAGGCCCTTGCCCAGGCCCTTGCCCAGGCCCTTGCCCAGGCCCTTGCCCAGGCCCTTGCCCAGGCCCTTGCCCAGGCCCTTGCCCAGGCCCTTGCCCAGGCCCTTGCCCAGGCCCGCCACGGACGCGGGCACGGCGAACCCGCGATGCCCGCGACTCCATTTGCACGGCCACGACGCAGCAGCGGAGCTTTTGATGAAAAGGGGCAACCCCCCAAAAAAAGAAAATATGAACAGAGCCGCGCGGGCGGAGCGGCGGGGCCAAGGCGGGGCCGCTGCCGAGCGATTCGGAAAGTCGTTCTGTCTCTGTCGTGCTCGTGGGGCTCAGCGAGGGTGCGACGGAGACAGTGGCTGCTGCGTGTTCCAAAACCGCTGAAGAAAAGCGAACGCGGCGTCTCGCCGCGTCGTGGAGCTGCGGGGGAATCTGTTCTTATCATGGTAATGCAGTGCCATTGGCTGCGAGCAGCTTCTCTCGGGCCATTGAACGAGCGAGGAAGGCCCGACTTAGAGACTGTGCATAAATTTGGTGCTCAAAACGCGTCTATAATTTTGGCCACCTCCACCGGCCTTCTGGCCCACTGTGCGCCCGCTGCAGAGTGCACGAGTGTGGCACCCTTGTAGGGCTGTAGCGTCACTCGCTCGGTTTGACACCATTAGGACGGCGCTTTATGCTCTGTCAGGAAACTGGGACGGCCTGCCGGCGTGCCCAGGGCGTGCCGGCCTCGACCCTTGACTCGCCGACACGACTAGGATGACTAGGACCACCGGGGCGCCCTTTGGCCTTTCAGGTCGTGGAGGCCTTTGGCGCCTTTGGCGCCTTTGGCCGCGAGCGCCCAATTCCACATCATCCAGCCCGCTGTCCGGCAGGCGAACGCGCTGTCCGGGATGGGCCTGCAAGCGTGGCGACACGCTAATAGCGATGCGTTCCACGTGCGTTGGTGCGCGCGGCGGACGGCGGCACGCTACGCCACGGCGGCGTCCACTCTGTGACGTCACGCGGCCACGCGGCGCCACGAACGGAAGCAGGAAGTGGACGCGTGCGCGACCGTTGTGCGGGGGAGAGAGAGAGACAGGGAGAGAGGAGGGGGTCATGGAAGAACGCACCGCAACCTGCTGGCCTGCAAATGCGGAGACAGTTTGTGGTGTCTGTTGTGAAAGTGGAATTACTCATTGGGGCTTTGCGAAGCCCGGCGCAGCCAAAGCCCGCTCGGCGGAGCGAATCGGACAGGCGCGCCGCTCTAGCGCCTCCAGCGCCGCGGCAGCCCTTTGTTTTGCGCGCCCATTGGCCGATTGCCTGCCTTGCCTGACCACGGTCCACCCTGACGGCGGTCTTGTTGTCGTTGCAGATGAGCTAGCATGGCGGTGCGCGCGGAGAGGCTTCAGATGTGCGGCGGCCACGGCGGGCCCCACGGCGGCCACGGCGGGCCGGCGTCCCAGGGGCACCCGCACCACCAGCACACCGGCCGCGGCAACCAAGCGGGCCTGGGCGCGGCCAAGCAGGGCCAGATGCAGCACTACCAGTACGCCATGCAGCACCAGCACGGCCTGCAGCACGGCCTGCAGCACGCCAGCCCCGCGCCCAGCCCCACCAGGACGGCGACGGCGGAGGCGGCGTGGAGCGGCACCCCGCGCGCCAACCGCGCGCTGCGACCCCTCAACTCGCTGTCCGCAGGTGAGTGACTCGGTGCCTGGCCTGGCCTGGCGCGTGCGTAGAGTTTTGGCCGCCTCGACCGGTCTTCTGGCCCACTGTACCGTGTGACGCGTTACGCTGCGCTTGGCTTTGGCTGCTCCAGGGCTGCGCTGTTCTGCGGTCCGGGCCACAGCCTCCGGCGTGCCTCCGGGCAGTGCCTCTGTGCGTGTGCACCGTGCAGCCTGCTGCAGATTGACTCCGAGAGTCGTTTTCGTCGCCCCGTCTCTCTCGCACGCATGCGGCGCCCCGTACAGGTGCGGAAGAGACGGAGCGACGAAAGCGACTCTCGGAATCGGACTGCAGGACCGCAGGGCCGGAAGCCGGGCCGCAGCGCGTCGATAAGGCTAGGCTGGCGAGGCGCATGGCGACGCTGGAGACTGTTTCGCGCTGTCTCTCTCGCACTCGTGGGGCGTCCTGTGTCGGTGCGAGCGAGACGGGGCGACGAAAGCGACTCTCGGAATGAGTGTGCCGCCACCGCCTCCAGCGCTATCGGCCCGGCGCGCTCGCGCTCCAGCTCCAGCCTCTGTTGCGTCGCGAGTGTCGCAGTCGCAGCGCGCCAGCGCGCCTGCCTCCGATACCCTTATCTGCCTGAAAGGCTGACGGCGCCGCGGGCGCTGCTGACACTTTCACTTGACGCGCATCGCCCATGCCCATTGACGCGTGCTGCTGCACACTGAGAGTCGCCCTGTCTCTCTCGCACTCGTGGGGCGTGCCGTATGGGTGCGAGCGAGACAGAGCGACGAAGACGACTGCGCTGCGTGCGGGTGGAGGAGGCGATGACTTGGCCGTTCCGTGTGGTGGACCGTCCCGTCGCCGCCTCGAAATTAACAGTGAAAGCATCTGCGGGCTGATGCCCAACCGTCGCTCTGTCTCTCTCGCAGCCCTAGCGGCCGCCCCGTGAGTGCGAGAGAGACAGAGCGACGCATGCACCGCCTGCTGGAGCCGCGCCGCGCGCCTAATCGACCGGCAAAGCGAACGCTAATGTTGCGGGGATGCTGGAGGCGCCTCGGCCCCTGCCGCGCCAGGTGCGGTGACCGGCTGATTCCGCGTGTGCCGTCTCTCTCGCACTCGTAGGGCGTCCGGCATGAGTGCGAGAGAGACGGAGCGACGGCCGGCACACTGGCGCGTTGCGAAGTGCGCGGCGTAACACCGCCGCCTTTACGCCTTTATGCAGAGTAGGGCCGATTGAGACGAGGGACTCCATGACGGCGTCGACAAGCCTGCAGACGGGTTCCGAGGAGTCTTTCCGTCGCTCCGTCTCTGTCCGCACTCGCGGGGCGGGAGGGTGCGAGAGAGACGGGAAGCCTCTGTGGAATCGCTGGGCCAGGAAGCCGCGCACAAAGGGGTGGCTGTGCCAGCTATGCCGGCAGAGGGACGAAGACAAAAGACAAGACACCGGGCGTGTGGACGCTCCCACGGCGCCGCGGCAGGGCACCAGCAGGGCTGCTGGCCCGTGCCGACTGGCTTCAGGCAGTGGAGGAGTCGCTCGACTTATGAGATGGAATAAGGGCAAGCCTACGCCAAGCGTGTCCACCGAGCCGAGGGGTGACCCACTGTAAAATCTTGTGTGAAAATTGTGAGAAAGTGCTTGGCATGTCCAAGATTCATAACGCATTTGTCACACATGTTGCCTTTTAAGACCGAGCCCTTGTTGTTAAGTTTTCAAAATTTTCCTCTTCCACTCCACTGGTTGCCCGCGAGGCGGCGAGTGCAGGCCAGGCCGCGATATTGGTCAAAGATGAATCTCCTCTCCGCGCCTCGCCAGGGCCTCCCCGCATCGCCCCGCATCGCCGTCGCCGCCATTGTTTTGACCACAAGAGCCGGTGGGTCGGTAGGCCGGGCCGGGCGGGCCGGAAAACTCGGACGGATAGAGTGGGTCAGACATGGCCGGGGACGGGACGGGGTTCGGGTCCGGCTCCCCGCGGTACCTCTCGCCCCGCCCCGCCCCGCCTCATTTCGTCTTGTCAGGTGGCTCGTGGCCTTAAAGCCTTACTCCGGCGTGAGATGCTGCGCGTGATAAAGCAGAGCCCTTTACCGGCCGGGCCGCCCCGGCCAGCCTCCAGCCCGTGGGCTGCCCAGCCTCGCGCGCCCAGCCGGCCACACTACTTTAAGTTTCCCAGACCGCGCGCGCGGGGCAGCGGGGCCGCTTTGTGTGTTGTGTGCGCGCGGCGGGGCCGGCAGACTCATTCCGAGAGTCTTTCTTCGTCTCTCTCGCACCGATGCGGGACGCCCCACGAGTGCGAGCGAGACGGAGCGACGAAGAAAGACTCTCGGAATCGGTCTGCAGCTCGGCGCCCCGCGCGGCCGGCCACAGCGACGCGCTACGCGCTGCGTATAACGAAAACTCACTCTCACACACAGACGCACGCACACACGCGCACCTCTTGTTTTGTGAACGCATCCCGCGGCGCGGTGGGATTTGGGGTCACCCGTGCGGTGCGGTACTGATTCCGCACAGCGCCTCGTCCGCTCCGTCTCTCTCGCACTGTCCGGCGCGCCCCGTGAGAGCGAGGGAGACGGAGCTCTGTGTGGCGCTGCATGGCGCTGCATGGGCCGAGCGCGATGTGTGTTATTGTGTCTGTTTGGAGTGGACTGGAGCGGCGCGGCGCCCGGGCGGCGTGTGGGCCGCTGTTGGACGCCGGGCTGTAGACTGTCGCTCCGTCTCTCTCGCACCTCTACGGGACGCTTCATGAGTGCGAGAGAGACGGGGCGCGAGTCCGCCGACTGGGGCATGGGAAACGAAACGCGTCGCGTCGAATTAAAGCATCGACAAGGCTGATGCGCTCCGCCGCCGCCCTCGACGCTGCTCCGTCGCTCTGTCTCTCTCGCACTCCCCCGGGAGGCCCGACGAGTGCGAGAGAGAGGGAGGATTCGCTGGCACTAATTCGGCGGCGCAATTGAGCGCGGCGTGGCGTTCGCAGCGGCCTTTGCATCAGTACAGCTCGTCGGCCGGCCGGCCCGTCCTGTCGCCTCTTTTTTTTTTCCCTGCCGGTTTCGTCCGGTCATTCATCTGTCTGTCCGTCTGTCTGTCCGCTTGCCTCGTCACCTATCCGTGAGGTCTAATGACCCCTTTCCCCCACCTGCCGCGCTGCCCCGCCCTCGCCCTCGTCCCGGCGGGGCTAGGCGAGCCAGGCGAGCCAGGCGGAGCGCCGCGCAGGTAGGCAATGCGCTTGCTGCACGCAGGCGCGTCCTCGTGCTGCCTACCTGCGCGGCGATCGGCTCCGCCCGGCCTATCTCTCCGCGCGCGGATTGCAAACTGTGCTTGATCGCTCTGTCTCTCTGGCGCGCCGAATTCGGAAGTGCGGGAGAGACGGAGCGACGAAACCGACTCTCGGAACCAGACAACTGGCCCTGTTTGCCTCATCGGCGTGCCTAACCGCTGTCGCTGTCCCTGTGTTCCAGCCAAGCGGAAGAGCGCCGTGGAGCTGCTCCAGGAGTCCAAGGCGTTCTACGTCAAGTCGGACTGCGTGCTGGACCGGCAGCAGCGCCTGCAGCGCCCCACCTCGTCGCCGCCGTGCTCGCCCGTGCCCATCACGGCGCTGTCCGTCGTGACCACGGCCTCGTCGGTGGCGGTGCCCGCCGTGCCGCTGTCCAGCGCGCTGCTGTCGCCGCCGCCCAGCCCCAGCCCCCTGTCGTCGCCGTGCTCGGGGGCGGGGCTGGGGCTGGCGGCCGGCCTCGGCGTCGAGCCCATGCCGCCGGCGCCGCCCGGCTTCGAGCAGGAGTCGTCCAGTAAGTGGCGCGCCACCATGGCCACGCGTGGGCGGAGCACTGACCCGCCGCACGCAGCGCCCTTTCTCTCTCGCACCCACACGGCCCGCCCCGTGAGTGCGAGAAGGACAGAGCGATGTGCCAAACCAGTGAGCCGCTTGCCTGCCAGGCCGAGGGCTGCCGAGGGCGCCACGGAAAGCCGTGTAGTGAAATGAGCCGTTGTTGGTGTTTGCAGGCCCCGTGGCGGTGTCGCCGCGCTCGCTGCTGCTGCCCAAGAGCCCCCGCCTGGGCCTGGGCGGCCTGGGCCTGGGCGGCAGTTGCTCGGGGACGGGCAGCACGGCCAGCACCACGTGGGCACAGCGGCGCGCCGCCTCGCAGCAGCTGCAGTCCGACCGGCTGCAGACCAAGCTCAGGCGGTTGCTCAACGCCGACTCGAAGGAAAATGTCTTCCACGACTCTCCCGCCGGCGCTGCCGGCGCTGCGGGGGACGACGATCTCGACCACGCTCTTTCGGTGCGTGTGTGCACAGTACACATGTCGCACAGATGTTTGTGGGCTTTTATTGTCCATAGCTATTGCCAAATTTGTGCATGCAGAGGCTCTGTACAATTAAATGCATAAATTAGGGACAATATTCTCATATTTTGCTTAAGTAAAATTGTTCCGAATTCATGAACAAACTTGTACATAACTTACATGTTCACAAATGTCGCAATAGTTATGAACAGAAATTCCATAGGCATTTAATGTGTGGTAGTGAAAATGTTTGTGTCTGCAGCTGCTCCAAAAACAAAAAAAAAAAAGAAAGAGGGGGAATTGGTCCTTACTTTTATTTTCTTACTCTCCTCAGGCTGCTGGTGAAAGGGTTCTAGCGCGCTCCTACGGTCGCTCAAATTCCCAGACACACCACTCCTACTCTTCTAGAACATGGTCGAACCAAGCGTCCGGTTCGCTCCACAAATCGTTACCAGATCTCCATACCAGCCCAACTTCCATGCGCCATTCTGTACCCCGCTGGTCCTCCGACAACAGCAGCAACCGGGGCAGCTCTGCTAGTAGTCAAAGTGTAGAGGGTGGCGGCTACATGGATTACATTCATCGGAGAAGGTTTGTAAAATCGCATGCTGCACTGGAACTTTTCCATTGTAGTCCTGAATAAACCTGCTAATTTTTTTTAAAATTTTTCCTCTCAGTGGCAGTCAAAGGGGTAGTAGGACGCTGCACTACTCTGATGCCATGAGTGTGGTCTCGTCCGGCGGTCGCACTCACCAAAGCCATCGAAGCCAGCCAGCAGGGCCAGCAGGGCCGAGAGAGAGAGAACACAGTGGCGAACTGCGGAGGATTGGAAGCTCAGGTTCATCTTCAGGGACTCGCACTCACCGTAGCCACCCTGAGGGACGCTCGAGGGCCAATACAGTTTCTGTAAGTGCGGTTTGCAACCCACCTCCGCCTCTAAAAATGTGAGAGTTTGTTTCTCTAATTTTCTAATATTTTCAAAATTCATTGTTCTGATTCTCTTCAGGAGGTGTTGATGCGACAGGGAAGTGGTGGATCTTCTGCGGCTCTAAGTGGCATGTCGTCATGGTCTCCGAGGTACAATAGATCGAGAGCAGCTTCTCAATATCTCAATATGCGAAATGCAAGTGCAGAAGAAATAGAGGGAAGTCGTGAAAGTAGAGGCAGTCGTGGCAGCCTCGGGAGCAGAGGTAGCAGCCATAAAAGTGATCATGAAAATTATTCTTCTCCTCAGTGTTCAAGGTAAACAAATATTAAAAGCTGTGGTGAATCGTATCACAGTATAATATACCTATGGAACATTTAAAAATCTAATCTTGTTTTCTCTACTGGCAGGGTTGCTGAGTTGTGTTGGAACTTTGAACCCCGCAGACCCATATTACGATCCAAGTCAGATATAAGCCACCGTTATTCAGGCTCTGTGAATGTACCATTATCACCACCATTGCAAGATCCAGCCCAATTAGAACAATTCTTTGAACAACTGGGCCTAGACAACAATGAATTTCAGTGAGTTTAATGAGGAGTTAGAACTTAGAATTGATGCCAGCTATTGACATCTGTATTCACAATTTGATTTCTTTGTTTCAGGTATGTGTCTCGCACCCGGTCGAGCTCTTCAGATTCCCCTGTATTTTTTTCTAGTGTCAGTTCAATTGACTCAAATAATGCTGGATGGAGTGCACCTTGGTCGTCTCATACTAATGCCTTTTCAAGCAGTGCAGGAGGCACTGCTGTTACTCCTGGTGGGATGATGGGCAGTGGTCATAGTGGGAAGAATATTGAACAGCCATCCATAGTTGAACGTAATGCCCGCATTATCAAGTGGCTGTGCAATTGCCGCAAGGCCCAGAAAGAAATGTACCAATCTTTAGATAATGGCAATGTGAGCTGAGCTGCTGTTTATTCCAAGTCATAGTCTCTTCAAACAATAACTAGCTAAGGTATCTTGTTAACATGCTGATACTCTTTTATAGTGGTAGGTGCTCAATGCATCAGGGCATCAATAGGTCTTTCAAAGTCATAATTCTTTAGTCGTTTTTCATGTTACGGAAAAGTATTCTTTTCTTTCTGTCAATTTTGTGGAATCTTAGATGAATTGATAGACAAAATCTTCTGGTCATCAATGGCTATTTAGTTCTGTAAAAGTGTACCTTTGAAAACTGTTGAATCTCTCTTTATTGAGCCACTATCTATTTTACTCTATGTTCCCATCTATCTCAAAAAATTGTGATTACTTTGCTCAGTTTTTAAAACTTTTTTAATGTCATTCCTTGTAATTTCATAATTTCAGTAAGCGTATTCATTTTTTGTAAAACTTTCATCCAAAATCTCAGGGCAGTGCAAAATACAAGGGTCACTTGATTATATTTCACACATTTTTTTTTCTTGCTACTCTCATTAGTTATCCTTTCTTTCATGACTGCCTACCAAGCATTGCAGCTTGCTTTGACTTTGTTTTTATTTTTATTATATTGTAACTAGTCCTTTTGACTCTGTGACGAGCTGCTGAAATATCAAATTTATTTTGTCCTATCCTCACAGAATAGGGCAAAAAAGTCGGTTTCGCCAAGACAAAGTGTTGCTTTATTGATTGTTATTAATTTTTTGACCTTTCTTAAAGACCGTTGATGCCTGGACCCATGAAGGGTTCCTGTAAAATTTTAGGATTGTTAATGAAATAATGTTGCCCTGTTGCAACTAGTGTCTAGATGCCTTATTTTGTTCACATGAGCACATCTGAGCATGAATGCTGTGTGCGTGTGTCTGTCTTGAGACTGAGGAAAAGTCAAACCTACTGATTTACGTTGACTGTTGTTTCTCGTAGGTATACTCTACAATTTTTTAATACATTATTATAACTGTGATAAATTCCATAAAGTGTGCAATTACTCACTATAAAATGCAAAAATCCAATCTGTTAAAAAGTGTTTTGTTGTAGCACAACAGCAATTGCATTCCAAATGCAACTGTAGTCTAACTCAAGGTCTGGGATTATCCTAAAACTTGAAGTAATTTACCAATAACCTCTGTCCATATTTTTTGCAGTGCTGTTCTATTTGTAGCAGTCTAAATCCTCAATTCTTATCTAAACAATATTTGGTTAGAGTCTTTAGTCTGTTTCTCTACTCTAGACCTGACACATGGGTAGCCGTAGAATCCTATATTACTTGTGTACAGTGATAGTTTTTCTCATATTTGATTATATCATTTCACTCACAACTTGCTACTTAAACTCAGTTATCAATTACATTCCCTCTTCTTTGCTCATGATACCCAGGAAACTGTATCTTCTAGGGTATTTCCTTGCTAGAAAATAGCGCAAAGTAGACACCTATTATATGCATTTTTCATTATCATTCTTAGCTCAATTTTTTCTGTGTCAGTTTCTATTTTTAACTTATGAAAATTGTGATTTTGTCTTTGGTACTTTTGGGAAAAGAGTGTTTGTACAAGTCCTGTCTGATTTGGGTGTCGTGAGAGCTGTGGTATGAGCACATTGTTTATCGCTCATTTCTAGTCATGATACCATTTAAGATATTGTTCGAACTCCATTTATTCGCTCAAACATTTTGTTGTTATTCAATCTTAAGCACTTTCCTCTGCCTGATTGGTTCCTAGTTTTCTGTTCAGACTGTTGTTTGTGCTTCACCTTTGTTTCATCTATTGTTGAATGACATACTATCGCTCGCTATGATATTTGTTTGTGTTTGTCTGATTCTTTAAAATTGCTCTCAGCAATATTTTAATGGTAGTCAGTAGAAACTATTTTGAAGGGTTGGAATTCCCTCATTGCCTTATTATTATTAAATAATGAAAATTGTCTCAGACTGCATTGTGCTTAAATCTAGTCCATTTCTTTCAAGCTTTTTATGCAAGATCCGAAAGAGACAGTTCTGTTTTGAATTCTTCAGGTAATACATCATTGGTCTATTTTTGTCGCTGCCACCATATTTTCAAACCATGTTAAAGTGATTGTTGGGATGTCCTTTTGAGTCCATCAGATATTTTCAACTCACAGTTAGTCTCTTCCCTGCATTTAATTTTATTTTAGAAAACTTTTTACTGTATTACTCTTCTGTACTTAACAAATGACCAAATTTTTTTTTACAGTACTTAAAAGCAAATAATCTGATTTTGCATGCATGTCCCTTGGGAAGTATCTAATATGTATATCTCCTAAAATTTCAATTTCTTATGGAGGTAGGACTTAAAAATTCCGAATGTGTTCGAACTTATCGTATAGTCATCCTGCTCAATCATCCATACTCCTTCAGTGACTGAAATTAGTCCAATTTTCAGTTTTCTATAATCTCCCTGGCATGGAGTAAATGGATGTCATCTTTAAGGTTCCATCATCCTCTTTACATTATGATTGGTTTTGTTACTGTGCCTCGCACATGTATTCACAATTGTTACTGTGTATGAATTATTTATAATAACTATTAATGTATCTCAATATATTTTAGTTAGTTACTATTCTTTTAAAGAATAAAAATCAAGATTTACCTGAATTTATCTATGGCCTTTTTTATTGTGACCCGACCTGAATCCCATTCCTCTGGTCAAAGCATTAAGAATCGGTGACATCCCGACCGGTATCTAAATTACAAAAATTCAAATGCATAAAAGATTCTTTTGTGGTGCCTGCCATGGCCTGCCACTCGCATCGCGTTCGACGGCATGACAGACGCGTGACGGGCATCCGTGTGCGTGACTACTGTACTGCCCCAACGCTGTGCCACGTTCGGACACGTTCGGACACGTTCCCACGCTCGCCCGTCAGCGAAGTTAAGTACACGTTGGTGACGTCACGACCAGCAGGGCCAGGCGGGGCCAGGCGGGGCGAGCCGAATGGGTTGCCTGCCTCCCGGGCGGCAGACACACTCGCGCGGGCCCAGGTGCACCCCTCTCTGAATAAAACAAAAATGCGCAATATCCGACCTCATGCCCCCTGGCCTTTCGAGCACAGCTAGAACGTTAGCCGGAAAGAAACGGCGCGGGATATTTGCCAAGCACTACAGTGTACCGTAGTGCGAATGCGCCGCGCGTAGGCAATCCCGTCTGTCTTTTTTTCTTTTCTTTATTTTTTGTTTACCGCGGAGGCCGAAGCCGCAGCCACGTCAGCTCGTCGGCGAGTTACGGCTCAACATAAAAGTCACGCCACCGTCAACAACATGTTGTCGGTCTGCTGATAATGCAGCCTTTTTTCCCAGCTAAAGTAGTGCTGTCCTATGGTTCAGGTTCAGACCACGCAGACGAATCAAAGGAAGCAGAGCAAAAAGGCCTCGACTGCCCCTGTAAATACTGTCAATAGGCAAATAGGCGGGCCTTGGGGTTTGTGGTTGTTATTTTTGCCAAAGTCCCGAGATAACAAAATTTGAGATAAGATAAGAAGGGATACAGAAACATGAATATGTAACAGCGAAAGGCCAATAGAAAAGCCACTGTATGCGTTCCTTAATGCCCCCGTGGCCCTCTTATCTATACCACCCCCTTCATTCTATCCGCCTTATCCATTCTATCCTCGCGGCCTTGTTGTCGCCGCTCCCGCGCTCTCTATCTCTCCTCATGCCTCCGTCCTCCGCGGGCCGTCAGCCCGTCAGCCTTATTAGTCCGTAAGCACTGTAGACAGCTGGCTGATTCCGAGCATTCCTCGCGACCGCGCTCCGTCTTTCTCTCTCTCTCTCTCGCAATCCTACGGGACGCCGCGCGAGTGCGAGAGAGACGGAGCAACGAAAACACTGTTCGGAATGCCATTGCCTTCTCCTCGCTCGACACTCCTCCTTCATTATGCATGGAATTTATAAATGTAGGTGCCGCTGGCTCGCCGGGCCTAGCGGGCCCAGCCAACTGCCAAGCACTGTACTGTACAAGTCTCTCCCGCCTCGCCGTTGCGCCACGAGGACACGGATTATTCATGGAGGCACGCGAGAGGCACGGGTGTGCGTCGGTGAAGAGTGTAGACTCATTCCGAGAGTCCTTTCCGTCGCTCTATCCCTCTCGCACTCGTGGGGCCTCCCGTAGAGGTGCGGGAGAAACGGAGCGACGAAAACGACCCTCGGAATCAGTCTACAGTCGCTCGGCATTGCCGACAGGAAGGCCCCTTCATTATAATTATCCTCCTCCTCTTTGTTATTCGGAATCGGGTTTCCTGAAGCCGCTCTTTTATAAATAGGCAAAGAGCGCCGGAAGCCGGAAGTAGGGTGTGACTGAGAAGGGGCGAGAGGCCCGGGCGGCTCCCTTCCCTCCGCCCGATGGCTGCGGGGGTGTACACTCGGAATGAATAATGAATGGTGCTTCCCTCCCCTCCCGAATCTGCACCATTGATGTCCTCACCCACGCCTGCCTGCCCCAGATTAGGCAACCCTGCAGACGTTCGTTACCTTTTGTAGCTGTCTCCGCGGGATGGCCCACTGTAAAATTTTGAGTCCGTACAATTATTGTAGGAATGTGCTAGAATGAGCAAGAAGAGTTGCGGTGTATGTGCCACCCATGTTGCCTACTTACAGGCGTTTTTGCCACCTGAAATCTTGTACAATGAATGTGGGAAGTTGTTGTTGGCTCCGCTCGATCGCCCCGCCGGCACTTTCGACGCCTCCTCTTTCAACACTGTCCTGCACTGCTTCATCATGGCGCCGAGGAGAGCCGTGGTGGAAACGCCGAGTCATATGAATGGGGGAAAACTGCTGAGAAAGGCCGTCTACCGCAGGCAGCGAAACTTGCGCCAAGTCGAGTTTTCGCACTATACTCGGCGCCCCATCGCCGAAGACGTAAGAGGCGGCAAGGCGGCACCCTCGACGGAACGGCGCACGGAGCACGGCAAGATGGGCGCGGGCACGGCCTCAAGGGTGGAGTCGCGGGGGGAGTGGAGTCGAGAGCAGAGAGCGCCGGGCGACAAGAGCAAGAGGATGTGGGAGGGGTTGGCGGGGATGGCTGGATGATGGGATGGCTCGGCGGGCTTGTCGTCAGGGGCCCCGGGCGCTGGCTAGCGCTGGCGCGGCGGCTGGCTGAGTGTACACCCTCCCCTCGCGCACACCCAGCACACCCTCCGCGTGCTCCGGGGGTGTGCGGGCCGTACACCGCGAACACCGCGCCGCGCCAAGTTGGACAAGCTCTCTCGCCCGGATCGATGGTGAAGGGGCTGAAGGGGCTTCCCCCTCCCTCCCGGCTTCCCGGCCCGCGGCGTGGTGGTGCTTCGGGCTTCGGGCTTCGCCTGCTTCGTCCGAGCGCGCGGCGCACGCAGCACGGTCGGCACGCCGGTCGGGGGTATTGAACGAGAAAGTTCCCCTTCCCTCGGGCGGGGCACCTCGGCCCCGCAAACTACACTGTAGCCCAGCCCCCTCCCTTTCCCCCGGACAGCCCCCTTCCCCCGGGCTGAAGTTAGGTCGACAACTTCCGATTGGTCGGGAGCTTTGGGCGGGAACGGGGAGCGGCAGGAGCGGTGCGGGCAGTGCAGGGGGTGTAGGTTGTGTCGGGGTATTGATCGCGCCGTGGTGGTAGAGGTGGTAGTGCCTGCGAGCCAGGACGGCCAGGCAGGCCGCAGCGCGCAGCGCGGCAGGCAACAAAAATAGGTTTCTAAGTGCTCGCTGTAAAACGGAGCGGGGTGGGGCGGACGGCCGGGCGAGCGGACGGCGGAGTGGGAGGTCGTAGAATTTATATCCACGATTAGAGCGTTGTTGTTACTTCCACGGAGCGTCGAGTGGGTGGAGGGGAGGCGGAGTGAATGGATAGAAAAGAGAGGCGCGCTGTGCCGCACTGTGCCATGTCAACCAGTGCCAGCCGCCTCTGCGTGCTAGAACTTCCCCCCGCCACGCCGCCACGCTCTCTCCGTGTTTTCCCAACTATGTTAACTCGAAGACTATTGCAGTACGGAAACTGCGTTCACGCTTTTGCGACTTTACTGCGTACTACGACCGATTATTTCAGTAGCTTGGAAAATTTCCTACTGCACATATTCCAAACTTAATTGCAGACAGCTTCGGGCCGACGAATTATATGTGCAGTACGGCTTGGAAAATTCCATACTGCACATTTAATTGCAACCTTAATGCCGTACAGGCTACGGCGTTAGACGACTGACATGTACAATATGGCTTGGAAAATGTCCACACTGCACATACATCCAAATTTAATTGCAGCTCTACTGCTTCTTATACAATTTCTGTGCAGCCCCGGGTTAAAACTCTTCTACATCTCCTTTCAAAAAAATTAATCGCAGTACAGTACGGCTGTGACGCTGAAGGTCGCGTAGGGCGAACCGACGGATAGATGAGCAAAGCAGCCCTGAAGCTTGAAGACCGTCATTGCTACTGGAACTCATCAGCGGTGCTTTAAAGAATCTGCAGCAATGACACCCCAATATCTCGATACGCGAATCAAGCGCGGATATGGCAAACAAGCAAACCCAAAGGTAAACAGCGCTGTTTCGCTCGTACTGGGAAAAAGGAATGGCCACTGGAAGCAGTATGGCCGTACTGCGTTAATTTCAGCATGTAGTGCAGTATAGAAATTTCCGGCCGTACGCACATAATAATTTAGTTGTAGGACGCAGTAGGCCGTACTGCAATTAATTTTTGGGCATATATTTTCAGTATTGGGAATTTTTCCCAGTCGTACTGTACATAACGAAGCGTCTTGGACGCAGTACGGCGTACTGCGATAGCAAAATGTTTTTCGACGCCCGTACTACATATAGTCTTTTCCATGTTAATCGCCGCCCATCAAACTTGGGAACCGGTTTTTCCGCCGCCGTTTCTCTCGCACTTTAGCCGCCGTACTTGTCGATTATTTCGTGCATTAGAAACATGCTTGCTAGTGCGGAAACTAGTTCCACCGCTCGGGCAAAGTTGAGCGAGAGTGCTTTCGGGCCGGCGGAAAGGAGGGGAGTGCGGTGGAAACACTTCCAACAGCGAGCACTTTATTGGCAGTCCCGGAGACGATGACCACAGGCTGCAGGCACGGCTGTGGTGTAACGACGCGGCATTACATACCCGTGTTGCCCCGCGGCCTCTGCCCAACCTCCACTTGGCCATTAAGCTCTACCTTTTCCCCATTATTCCTCCTCCGCTTCGCCCTGCTCCGCCCCGCTTCGCCGCGTCCTTCGCCTCTCCTTCACTCGACGGCCTGCTGACGCCGCCGACGCTGACGCCGCGTGACGGGCGAGACGAGACGAGCAAAGCCGCAGCCGCGCAGGCACGCCGATGGCCGCTCCGGCCGTTCCGGCAGCCCGAGCCGAGCCGGGCGAAGCGAGGCAAAGCCGCAGCTAAAAGCAGCGCGGCGTCGCCAGTCTACGCCAGTCGGCATGAGTCACTGTAACTCGTATTACGGAGCGAGGCAAGCGAGAGGCAAAGCGGCCGGAGCGCGGCATAGAAGGACAGCGTGATAGAGCGAAGCATGGGGCAAAGCATGGCGCGGCGCGGAGCGGCACGGAGCGTGAACACAGTGGAAGCGCGCTGATGGTGCGGCGGCGAACCAAGCGGACAGCCGTGTGAAGGAGAGACGCCGATAAGAGACGCTGGCCTGTGGCTGCCTGTGGCGCGGCCGGCCTGCGGGCCTGCGCTTTGCCGTGGCTTTGGCCGCGCCTCCCGTCCCTCCCCATTCTATCCCCGCTTCTATCCGAAGGCCCGAAGGCCGGCCGCCAGGTCTACCGCCAGGCCGCGGAGCCGGGAACGGGAAAGCAGCCAAGCTTCGGCTGCCTCGGAATTGAGTGAATGTGGTTAATTCATATTCCCACTGGCACAGGCAGTCACGCCGGGCCTGCCAACCATTCGATTCCCCCTCTCCCCCTCTCTCTCTCTCTCGCTCCCTGCTGCGCTTGAGGCTGGGGCGAGGCGGGCGGACGCGCTGGAAAATGAAGCACCAAGTGAAGGAGGGACCGGGGCGAGGGACCGGTTGGGTGGACCCGGTAATGGTAACGGGGTCGGGGAGTCTGAGTGAGTCGGAGTGGGGAGGCGAATTGAGAACGCTGTAGCGCGCTGTATTTCTTGCCCGCTCTCAAGAACGGGGCGGGGCGAGCGTGCCTGGCCGTGCCGCGACAGCTGCGAGCAGCAGACCGATTCCGAGAGTCGTTTTCGTCGCTCTGTCTCCCTCGCCCTCATGAGGCGGCCCTAGGTGCGAGAGAGACCGGAATGAGGCTCCGAGGTGCGAGGCAGGCCGTCGGCGTGGGTGTGGGGCCGGCCAGCGGAGCTAGCGGGGTGCTTCGTATACTTCGCTGCTTCTCGAAGCACAAAGTCCTCTCCTCTCCCTCCTGCCCGCATTGCAGCGCCAGCATGATGCCAGCACGATACACCAGCGTGGGGGGCCGGCTTGGCCGGCTGGGGCTGCTTGCCGTGCGAGCCTTGCACAAGAGCCTCACAAGCCTCACCATTCTCTCTGCCGTCCCGTTCCCCCTCATCTTCGCAGCGCTGGCAGCGTGCTGGCAGCGTGCTGGCCGCAGGATCCTCGAGGACGGGGCACAAAACGAGGACAAGAAGTACAAGGCCTCCCTGCCGTCCGCCCAGGCCTTTTGAAAGTTCTTTTGTGCGTGTGTGTGAGAGAGAGGGTGTGCTCCCGCCAGCCAGCATTGGGCACGGCCCCTACAAGGTGAATGTACTCTCCCCCTCTGAAGCATTAATTAAGCACTCTCGGATTCTTTTGTCTAGCTTCTGCGCGTCATCCGGTCGCTAATGTTTGAGGACCTTGCCGTATCCTAGAACGTGGTGGTGTTCAACGGCGTGCACTTACATGACGTGCTTGGAACAGCTTTAACTTGACTGTGCTTAACGGTGACGGTGCTTAACGGCGACGGTGCTTAACGTTCTTAGAATGCTTAATGGCCCTAGTGCTTAACAGTGCTATCTTTACAGTTCCAATGGCGGTTTCTCTCTGGCGGTTGAGCTATCAGTCACGGCGTTATCAGTCAGCGCGCTTATCAACGCTTAGCTGACTTCGAGCTTCAGCGTGACTGGCGGAGCACGCTCTCAAGAGGCTCAGGCGGATCTCCAAGTTTGCAGAGCTTGTTTGTTCCAACGTGGCGGGAAATGGTAACAGGCGAATCGCCCGCGGGCCAAACAAACAAAAATGTAAATGCCGCGACTCCCCACCCCACCCCACCCCACCTCCGCGAAAACAAACATGTTTCATGTTTTCAGAGCTCCGTGCGCCGTTTCCGTTGGTGAGCGTGAACACGCTCGGGCGGCACAAAAGCACAGCGAGCGAGGCGGGGAGAGGAGAGGGGAGGGGGAGGGGACGAGGCCGTGTCCTGCATACCCTTCCCCCACCCCTGCGCGGTGCCGTGCTCCTTGCAGCCTTCGGGTCGGGGAATGGCTCGGCGTGGCTGTTCCGTGGCTGCCGAGTGGCTGCCGAGTGGCTGCGCGTGGCTGCCGAGCCGAGCCGAAGTCGACCCGACCGGTGCCGCCGCGCCACGCCACTCCCCACTTTCCCCCCCGGGATAGGGGCTTTGAGGATAGAAGGATAGAGGAGAGGAGGGAGTAGGAGACCGTTCTATGCCGCGGCGCGGTTGGCTGGCCGGGCGGGTGCGGGTCGGGACAGCAGAGACAGCGACAGCAGGAGCGAGCTGTTCTGCCGCTCGCCTTCGCCGCGCCTGTTCGCGCCGCCTTCGCCTCCGTCCCCGTCCACTCCGTCGTCGTCCTGCATGGCCTAGGCGTCGTGTAGGTCCGCCGCCCCGCGCTACCCCGCGCCAGCCCGTCGGACGCGCCCGCGCCGCCGCCGCCCGCCAGTCAAGTGAAGCCGAAGCCCCGGAGCAAGTCGCGAGCAAGAGCCGCAGGCTGGAACGCTGGAACTGCGCCGCGCGGTCCCGCCTTGCTTTTGCATCGGCCGCGATCCGCGATTAGCAGTGCAGTGCCCAGTGCGACGGCGGCTGATCGCCCCCCGCAGCGTCTTGTCACGCGCGTCACAGGCCGTCACGCACGTCACGAGAAAGCACAGGCACGCAGGACGCGCCGCCGCGCCGCGCTCAACGCGAGGGAGCGAGACAGACGATTAGTGCGGGTCCAGTGATGCGTTGTGCGCTTATGTGCGTTCAAGGAACGGGTATGCGACGACGCCGAGTACAGCGGCAAGAGTATGCAGCCTTTCTGACAGTGGTACGTACGTGTGACTGGATTCCCGATTCCTTGCTGCTTCGTGTCTTTCATGTTTTGATTTATTTTGGTGGTTTGATTTGATAGTTCGGCAAGCAGTTAGCACTCGTTTTTAACTCTTACCGAAATAGCTGAAAGCTGCAAAAGCAGAATAAAATGGTATTATGAAAGCGTTTTGACCACATTCGTCACAATTTCCTCCCCATAGTCAAGACAAGTCTTGACTGCTGTCAAACCCGGCGCCAAACAATAACTGCAGGTGTTTTTGGAGTCTGGAACAGTTCGGTTCTCAGGCCGTTAAGCCAGTTTATCTCACGGCAGTGATCAAACAACCACAACATATACTGAATATAAAATACTGAAATGAAACAATCGTTTTAGAGCTACTCAGACTTTGGAAGTTTATATTTGGGTTTATAAAGATGGAGGTAATTGTGTAGCAATCGTAGTGTTCTTTATTTTTATCATCTAATTGAGAGATTTAATCGCCAAATAATATAAATAATGGTATTTCAAGCACCGTATGTACCGTGCTTACTCTTCATCATGGGGACCAATTAACCTCAACAATTTGTTTACATTTTTTTCTGATGGTCCTCCACTTAAGGTGTCTTTCTGAATGGTGCTATTAATGCTAAATTATTGCACCATTTCTTTTCTTTCCTTTCCAGTGACTTCAGGTTAAGTTGCATAAGTCCTAAATTGGGTATGTTTCTAATCATTCCTATTTTCCTTTAATTTGTTTGCAGGTTGGCAATGAACAACTTGCATTCTAGTGAATTCCCTGATATTCAAGGTTTGTATCTTTTGTACTGTACTCCTTTATTTTAGACAAACACTTAATGTAATTACTAATTCATGTCTTTTCACCCAACAGATGAAACTCATACTGAAATCAAAAGTTTTGGGACTGGCATAAGCGATAATTTGTTCGCTGAGAAACGTCCACTTCCTGGCCTCCTCTGTCTCAGACGTGGTTGTGAACATTTGCAGTTTAGCAGTGAAGTTAGTAATATGTAAATTAATCCTAGAGTTCTTTAGATTTTTTCTCAAAATGGTTTACTTAATTATCTTTTATTTTAAAAATTGCAGGCGCAACATCATAATCATCTCTTGACCCATATTACATTGCCAACTGTGAATGTTAAAAGGCTAAATTTGGCCAGCACCTGTATACAAAAACAAGAACCTCTGAAGGTTCGATTGAAATTGACAAGTCAGGCAGGGTCAAACAAACCTGAATTTGAGGTGAGTTTTTTTTACCATTCATTGTTTTATTTTGTAAACAATGTGTGAAGTGGCGGATTCAGTCAGAATATTCTGTACTTGCTAATTTGTACAGATACATTATTCATGATTTTTTGTTGCTGCCAGGAGTTTCAAACTAACTCGTGGATTAAGAAATTGAAAGAAAGTGGTGACTTGAGATCAAACTTTTCTTACCAGTTGTTTCAAAATGATTTTCCTTACGATGAGGTAAATTCTTCTATTTGTCTTGTGTAGAATTTGTGTGCTTTCATATTGTGAGTTAGTCAATCACATTCCAATTCTATTTTTAAAATTCGTTTTAGAGTTTTATTAGTTTCTTCTTAACATTCTGGAGATGCAGATCAAATTTTGTGAAAAATGTGTGCTTGCTTTGAATGATGTATCTGGCAAATGAGTTTGGCATGTACTCTTATGAGGTATTCTGTTGTTATGTTTGGTTTTGCCTTTTCTTAGATTTTTTGTGTTTTCACTGTTTGTTTTTTTTGTAGTTATAATTTATGTACAAGAAATTTTATTTAGAAAAGAAAATTTGTATCACATAATTAGGAAGAAAATTAATGTTTTTCAAATCCTTTTCTTAACAGGTAGTGCACTCCAAAAAAGTTCTGTTGGGGCCAGGGGGAGTATATTGCTTGAACGGTGTTGAGGAAGAAGTGAAAACAGAGTTCCTTGAGAACAGTGTAAGCCAAATCTACCTATCACTTCTTGCCTTTGGGTCTGTTCTAGATTCAAATGTTTCAGATTTAATCAAATCCTTGTTCCTCCTACAGATAACGTCTGAACCTCAGCGGCCTTCCGCAAGGGAGCCAGTTACTACTTCCGAGCTGGACGAGCCCACTTTGAGCTCACCTACTGAGGAGAGGGTTGATAGGGACCATCAAAGAGAACAGGTTGGACATTGATCTAGCTCCCTCTCTCTGAACTCACACAAGTTCATGGACATTCTTGTAACTTATCATGCTCTATTTCAGGAAGAAGACCACCCTCAGAACAAGGACAATCCAGAGGAAACCTCTCAAGAGGAAGAAGAAGAAGAAGACAGCGAAGCTGAAGCTGAGAGTCCACCCCCTGTGCCCTCACCTTCACCCTTATCACCTACTCCCAGTGAAGTTCTTAGGCCACACGGTTTCCTAGCGCCTGAGCAGGTGGTTGATGACGATTCTTGTTACCCAAATTCTCCAGCTTCTCCTACAAGAATGGTGGAAATGAATAGCTCAACTTCGGCCATTGGGGGATCTGATAATGACAGTGGGCATTCTAGATCGCCTGCTACCTTTACAGGTTTGTTCTCTTTTTTTCCCTTTGCTGTTTGCGTGTCTATCAGTTCAAAATTTTCATCATTTTTGAAATTGTGAATTTTTTTTCTCTTTAGGAACGGGGTCAGGTGGCGAAGAAGACTCATCAGCTCAACAAAGATATGATTGGGAAGATTTAGTAGGGGAGTCCACAGGACATGAAAGTAATGAATCAGTTGCCTCAAACGAGAATGGGGACACTCATGGAAGTCCAGCAACACACGATGATGTAGCAGCAGTGTTGGACAGCACCAATGTCGCCTCAAACTTGCTTGAAAGTGATCCATTGCTTCTACCAGACAATGCTGGTTCTGCTGAAGGGGAACAAGATAACCTAAATCTCCTACAGAATTTAACAGCAGATGTTCCAGATGTTGATCGAGGGGCAGGAGGTGAGACTGAATACATGTCATTAGATCGACTTGCGGAATCTTCCTTCTGCTGTGATGTATGTGGTGAACGTGCTCAAGATCGGAGAAGTTTGGAAGAGCATCGTACCATGGCAGGCCACTTTAAATGTCTTATTATGCCTGAATGTGGCTCAACAATATGGAGGACATCAGGGGAACTGGCAGCTCATCAGACTTCAATTCATGGGTTGGGCCAGCCCCAAGTTCAGCAGTCTCAGCAGTCACCACAACAACGTTCCACTCCTCCCCAGACTTCTCCTCAAGGTGCCCCTGGCACACCCCCAGTACAGCAGCTTGCACAACAAGTCCAAAGACTTGCAATGCCCCCACAGGTAATTCCATCATGAAGTGATGTTAAGTTAGTTGCAATTATTGTTCAGTTTTCTAATAGCTTATTCCATGGCAGGCACAATATCCCATGCCGGGTGGCCAGTATCCACAGCAACAAATGCAACCGCAAATGCAACCCCAAATGCAACCACAAATGCAAATGCCACCCCAAATGCCACCCAATATGCAACCCCAAATGCCACCCAATATGCAACCCCAAATGCCACCCCAAATGATGCAACAGATGGGACCAGGGCCTCTACCAGGTCAGATGCCTCAGAGAAGACCACCTATAGGCTACCGGATGCCGTTGCCAGGGCAACCCTATGGTCCTGGGTCTCCAAATCAGCCACAACCTGGCTTTTCTGGGGGCATACAGCCACGCCCCTTGAACGCTCTTCAGGCTCCAGTGAGAGGCCCGGCACCAGGCCGACTACCACCAGGTACAGCTTCATTCCTGTTTTAATTTTGTAATTGTTAACTTTTCAAATCTAATTTAAACAATTGTCATTGCCAATAGGTGCTGGCATGCCGCCGAGAGGCATGGGTCCCATGCCCATGCGTGGGCAGAAGCGGCCAGGTCCTGTACCACAAGCAGGACGAGGAATGGTGCCTCCAGCAGCCAAGCAGCGGAGAGTGGAGGGCATGTTGCCACCCCAACAAGACAAGTACGTTCCTTGACTTTATGTCTTGATGTCTTACTTTAATGAAGGTTGTATTGCTAATAGCCAATGTGTTGTCTCCTCCACGAGCAGCATTCCGGGAAAGAAGAGTGATGCGAAAGCGGTGGCCAACATCCTCGCCACGAGGGGCATCACCGTCACCCCTGCCAGTGGCGCTGGCGGCGGCCGAGGCGGGGGCGTGGCCAGTGCAGCCGCTGCGCAAGTGGCTCACGCACGGCAGCGGCAGAACATGCAAGCCCCAGCCCCTCCTGCACCGGTCACCACACTCAACCTCAACTCGGCCATCTCCATCATACCCACCACTGGCTCAGGGAACGGCAGGCAGCAAGTAAGTTTGTCATATCCAGCGACGATCGGACTTGGAATTATATGTGGATCATCTGAACTTATCCTATATTATTTTTGCTTTCAGAACAACTCAGGGTTTGCTGTGCCACAAGTTCGATCAGCGGGGAGACAGCCTTTAACCACAAATGTCGACAGACCACCTCGTCCTCCAACTGTTGACCTCACTGGAGATGGCCCTCCACCAGGTTCAACAAGGCTGCAAATGGGGCTCACCTACAATCGAGGCAGGGGTGGAAGGCCCTCCAATATGTCCCGCACATCATGTCAAATTTGTGACAAGGTGTTTCCCTCTCCTGAAGCGCTCAACCAGCACATGGCTATGCATCGTGGCCCTGGAAAGCTGCCCTTTAGGTCAGTCTCAAAATGAAAGCTGTGGAATTTTTGAAAAATAGTATCATTTTATTTATTATGGTGTTAAGTTTTGAACAAATCAATTAACTGTAGCTTTTTAATTTCCAGGTGTAATTTATGCAATGCACAGTACCCTACCAGCCAAGGCCTTCAACAGCATCGCCAAACATATCACAAGGAGGCTTCAGGGATGACAGCACCTCTCGCCCCTGGGGAGGAAATGGTCATTCCTCTCATAGATCTCAAACAGCCAGGAGTTGCTTCAAGATTGAGCTCTTTGGGCATTCATCACTGCATCCCCCTGTCTGGCCTCGGCAATCAGGCCAACGGATATTTCTCACTTCCTGTTGTCTCCATTGATGGTTCCCGCCAATCAGCAGCGGGTAATTTGCGATCACTTGGTGCTAGTGGGGTTCTCTCTATTGGTCCTATAAAGCTTGTCCCTAAGTAAGGATACTGGCTATGTCAAAATTTGACCTTTTAGTATGCCAAAGAAAATTTTAAAGTATTACTTTTTTTTTAATGTTCAGTGGAAGGCAAACTGCCACAAAGTACATTTTAAAAAATATGCATTAAATACTTAGGCCTTTGATGAAGGCCTTTTAAGGTTCCTATGTAAAAAGATACTAGTGATAACTGAAATGAGTTGATATACATTTTGATAATGGTAGCTGGTTCTGTGTCTGCATATTGTTATCTGACTGACTTATTTTAGTGCTCTTTTTAATCACTAAGAATGAAGATCTATTCCTCCCCATAACATGCACCAAATTACTTAAAGAAGTCTTCTTAACTCATTCATTGTGGGTATAAGTGTTGCACAAATTTGGCCTGAAGTCAATGCCTTAAGATATTGTATTACCTGAATCTTCTTCGTACAATTTGTGTGTTTGGTGTGATCTCAGAAATATTAAGAGCTGATGAGCAAATTGTGTAGGTGATAAACTCGTTTTGTCTTGTCATCAAATTTGGTTCTGTAGTAGTATATGTGTTTGTGTCTTTTAAACTCACAATTTTTAAATTGTGCTTGATGTTATGAGTAATGAATTTCCCAAAGGGTTATGTTAGTTATAAGTGGCTTTCCACTACAGTATCTTCTTTATTTGTTTCAGTATTTTTGTAATCCTGAGATTACATTTATTTACCGGAAATGGTTGTGTTTCCTTTTTAAAATATTTTTTAATGATCTGCTGTATACTTTCATTTTCTTGGCTCATGAATAGTACCCACATTTCTTTTCTACAATTTGTGTACCATATTTTGTGTCAAGAAATACAACTGTTGTTTTATTTTTCAATATTTTACGTTTGTTGTTCAAACTTAGGGTTTAATTAACTACAGCCTGTAGTTCATGTGTACTGTATTTGCTTTACTGATAACCAGTATCAACTTCTTTGCCCTTAGGTTTTGTGTTTTCTTTAGTTCTTGAACAAATTTACCTGTACTTTATTAGTAGGTGTAATGAAGTGCTACTTCAGTGTCCATTAATGTGCTACTTAATGCATTTTTTTTGTAGATATCCTTTGTCTTATATCTGCCCCTTATACATAATTTCAGACAGTGGCATTTAAAAAGATTATAAAATCATGAGTTACTTCAATGAAGGAAAGTGAATCTTTCCCTCCAAGGTTTGTTGTTAGTGGTCCTCAGTTAAGATAAGTACAGCTTAGTGCACGGCTCAAATATATTTTTATGAGTCATCTGTAAATAACATTGTTTATACATTCTACACAAGCATGGCATATTGTTTCTTTAAAAATAATGTTAACGACTGAGAAGTTGTATCCTGTGCCATTCAGACTGTGATAAACTTAGAGTGTGTTTACTGTCCAAATAACCCCTAATAATAATAATAAATGTGTATAAGAATTAAATTTTTGTTTTGCATACATTGTTTTCTACCTGAATGGACAGCAATTCAACCACAGAAAGAAATCCAGTGGTGGTTTTCACAATCCATGGGTCAATGTGCCTTTGGTGTTCCGGTCGGTAGTGCAATGATAAGGAAGGGTAATATTTGTTGATGCCGCTCATATCATCAGAGACTGGGGTTTAGAGTCCAATCCCTAGATTAGGCTGGGCTGGTGAAGCACCTCACCTGATGACGGTGCCCAGCGGCAGCGCCACTCAACTCATATGATGTTCCGAGGGTTGAGTGGGAGTGGCGGGGGCGGGGGTGGGGGCGGGGGGAGAGGGAAGTCGGGGAAGACACTGGCCACCGGCCGCCCTGCCGCTTGCGCTTGCGCTCACCGAGGGGTTGCCGCATCGCATCGCACTCGCACTGGTCACTCCGAGCGAAAATCACAAACATTAGCTGTCAACGACCTCGGCGTGTTGCGATGATCGTTGGCAAGTTGTCCATACTGTCAACGATGACAGGCAGAAACGCCAAAGCTGCCATCAACTTGACAACAAGTGTTTCAAAGTACTCAACTGCAGCAAGCATGGCCAATCCGAGGCTTGCCGGCAAAGTGGCGATTGTCACAGCTTCCACGGATGGGTAAGTATCCAAGTGTGCTTGGAGCTAATTGTGAATTGTTTTACTATAAGTGAGAAACTTGTTATGCCTAACCTCACAAACTTAGCTAGTTTACATTTGACTGGCACACAAGTCCTTGTTCCGTCACAAAGTCTCACTTAATTCTGTTTACAGGATTGGTTTTGGTATAGCCCGCCGTCTTCTGAGGGAAGGAGCCAGTGTTGTTGTCTCTAGTCGCAAGCAAAAAAATGTTGACGAAGCAGTAAAAGCACTCCAAACTGAGGGTTTGAAGTCTGTCACCGGAATTGTTTGTCATGTGGGCAAGAAAGATGACAGATCTAAATTATTTGAGGAGGTATGATTTGCTTTCTGAAAAGAATTGTGGAAGAACATAACTTCCTGCTGTTGCTTTTACCTTATTTTTTGTCCTTTAGGCCAAGAAAAAATTTGGAGGGCTTGATATTTTAATTTCTAATGCTGCTGCCAACCCAACTGTTGGTCCGGTTCTTGATGTAAGAATTTTTATAAAGTCCTTGAAGTACTTGTTGCAAGTAAAGACGGTTTTCACATCTCTCTATCTTTATTCCAGTGTGAGGAGGATGCATGGGACAAAATTTTTGACATTAACGTGAAATCTGCCTACCTATTGTCCCAAGAAGCTTTGCCTCTTCTGCGTAAACGAGGGGGTGGTTCCATTGTGTATGTTGCCTCTATTGCTGGGTTGCAGCCTTTCCCGGTAAGATTCCATCAAAATTCCCTTTTTCATAATTTGAGTATTTGTTAGGTTTATCCCTGTATTGTTTGTGTTTTCTTTTCTGCAGCTTCTTGGGGCTTACTCTGTCAGTAAGACTGCATTACTTGGACTTACTAAAGCTGCTGCCCAAACTTTGGCTTCAGAAAACATCAGAGTCAACTGCCTTGCACCAGGAGTCATCAAAACTAAATTTGCACAAGCAGTGAGTGGTTGTTCTTAATGCTTTATTATATATTTGAAAATTTTGAAAATATAACAAGACACTTTTAAAAATTGAATTTTACTATTTTGTTTGTTATGCTTAGATTACAGAACCTGAAACATCAAGAGATGTGGCTCTGCAATCTATTCCAATGCAAAGGTAAACATAAAGAGTGTTACCTAACATAAATGAATAACTTTCTGTAGAATTCCTATTCACCGATTGTTGTGATTCCAGGTTTGGCACCCCTGATGAAATGGGTGGAGTTGTAGCATTTTTATGCTCAGATGATGCAGCTTACATTACTGGTGAAACAATTGTTGCTTCAGGAGGAATGCAGTCCAGATTGTAGTTCTCGCACTTTCTGGCTTTGGCTCTGTTATTTTTTTATGTGTCCGTTGGCCAGTTTTCAACAAACATATTGCTTATGACTTTGCTCAACTGTAGTTTTAAAAGTAATATTTTTATAATGAACTGTTTTTACAAGTGATATGGTATGAAGGAAGGCAATTAAAAACTTTAAAACACAAGCTTTACATTGATTGAAACATTCACACCTATTTCACCTGGATTCCACAAAATTGATAACATCATGAGATTCCCAATAACAGAAATTAAATGGTATGGGTAATTTTACAAAACAAAGAATAGTGAGATTTTTTGTCAGGTCACTAAATAAGAGTCAATGAGTTTGTCATGAACATTGTTCAAAGAACAATTGAGTTTTTGGAGATAGTAAAACAAATAAATACTATTTATACATTTAGATGTTTAAGATACCGTCCAGGATCATAAGCCTGTCAAAACTTACCACATAATTTTAAGGCGCATCTCCATAGAGTGCTATGATATTAGTAATACTGCTCGGGTTTGGCACTTGATATCGTAATACATTCTATGTAGCAGCAAGTCACTGGAGCACTGGACAGGAGGAAGCCTCAGAAAGGACATGCACTCATTATTACTGGCTTACAAAATTTCAACTAATTTAATAGGAAACATCACAAGAGTATACAATACTTGGAATTATATTGCTACCTATTACTATTGCTTCAGACCACACGAGTATTAGTTTTCAGACCACCTGTAAATAAAATACCACTCCAATCAACTCTGCATAGCACTGGAATATTCAAACAGCAATATGAATTTTTTGAGATACAAACATTACTTGGTCCTCCAGATCACATAACAAGCATGGCTTATAGATGAGAAAATTCTACAAACCAGCCATTAGCTTATCCTATACAAAAATGTTGGAAGCAGTCAATTCAAGGAGTGTGGCTTGGCTTCCCTTCCCTCAACAAGACTAATTGATTAACATTATGTATTCATACATAGTACACATGGATAAAAAAAACAACCAAATTCCTTTCACAAATATTATATGTTCAACTTGATTTACATTATTGGTTACGATTTGATCTGAAGTGAATCTCATGGGTTTCACTTAGGTACAAGACAGACACATGAAATTGCATTCAAATAAGAACTGAATCACTCTACAAAATCAATCAATCCATGTGAGGATTGATGCATAAATTCATGACACATGTCAAAACAAACTTTACATACAATAATATATAAAACAAAATGACTAGTATACAAGTGAGTACAGTACAATCAAAAATGAAATAAAAACCATTTATAAATTGAAATAAAAACAACACAATAAAAATGTTCTGCAGTTGTAAAAAAGTTTGACTGGCTAAAAATTGAAACTAAAGGAAATGCTACAACATAAAAACAACACAAAAGTGAAGAATTTTGGAAAGAAAAGTTCATGACAAATGAAGTGAGTGAATAATGTTAAGTTAATGGATGGAAATAATGATAACATTTGCTTATTTGCCGTCATAACAAAAATCATAGTTTGGGGGATCTGCTGGGATTGGTGGAGGATCCTGTGGAATATCAACACCTTCTGCATCCAAAAGCCTCAATTTTATATCCATTGATAGAAGTGTGTCAAGGTCATTTTGGGCTTCTTTGCTGGTCATTTTGCTGCCTGAAAGTACACAAAGAATACACACAAATATATTTATTTGAGAACTCCCTTTACAAAAACAAGAAATACAAATATAATAATCTTACCCAGCAATGCATTAATGCCGTCGGTCCAGTAGTCAAAAACTTGTTCATCTGGAGCAACAAAATCCAACGAAGAGACTTCAACTGAGTCAAGCAACAATGAAAAAGCTAGCTGATGAGTTGTTTTCCGCCCTCTGAAATCAACACCTTTAAATATGAGAGCAATTCTCTGCGTTCAGAAATAATACTGAGAGAAATTTAGAGGACACTCACCGCACATCTTTCATATGGGGACATTCTTTTCCTATCACCAGTGCTTTAATGTCTACAACTGGTAACTTACTGGAGAGCTCTTCTAGTGCTGGTACACTTTTTTCATCACAATCTCCATAATGAAACACTTTGTGATTGGGAGACAAGCGTATGTACCAAAACTTGTCTTTAATTCTCTACAAAATACAAAAATAACAGTGAATACTTTTAACAGAACTTGTAAGAATGGAAAATCAATAGGGTTATACTTGATACCTGGCCACGAGGAGAGTATTTGGTGAATCTAGTACCCTCAACTAGAAAGCCATTACGCTGTTGTTGAATTAGTTCAATTATTTCTGGCTTGATTTGCTCCCGTAATTCAACAATGGGCCTTGCATGAGACTCCCATTCTTCACGGCTTGTTCGCTCTTGCTGCCATAGATTTGTGATTTCAGAATAGGTGAGTACCTGAAGAAGGCCTCGAAACTTGTCTAAAGACAACGGCTGCCCAGCAAGAGCTCGAGTAATTTGCTCTTTGACCACACTGAATACCTTTTGAAAAAACAAGCATATTGTTATTATCATTATTGGAGTGAAAATGTGATTTGATAAGATGTGAGATGTGAGAGTGTGTATGAGTACCTTCACAAAATCTTCTTTAGTTGCACGCATCTCTTTCCATGTTTTGTTCAAAAGAACAATACAGACACAGAAAAACTCTTCAAAGGGATGGTCAGTGGTGAAGAACATAGGATGATAGTGATGACCCTGTTCACTTGGTGCTTCACCAATTCGAAGGACTTCGCACAGTAAACGAACAAGCTCAACACTTGTCCTTCCAAATGGGCATTCATGTTCATCAGCACGGCAAGAATTTTCAAGTACAACCTTGGTGTAATTTTCCACATGATTTCGAGCAAAATAAATCATGCAATCAAGGGCCAACATCCCAGGAGGTGTTTCAGCAAAGTCAAGGGCTGGATTGATGTCACATTTGAATCCCAATTTCTTGTAATCTTTGGCAAATCCGACTTGCCTGGAAATAGATCAGATTAATTGAAACATGCACTGAATTAAATAAAATCCATTAGTATTGAAAAAATATATTTTTTCAACAAGAATGAAGCAACATATACCTTCTTGCAGTGCTATCTCCACCTGATGAAGCATTATCCATGTCAAATGCAATTCTGCGAAGTTCTTTAATTTTTTCATGAGCATCTTGGTCTTGTAAGTCCATTTTGGTATTCATTCTTTGCTCTAACAGAGCTAACTGAAGAGTTTGCAGGACATACAGTTGATGAGCCATTTCTGTTCCAACCTAAAAATAGAAAATTTTATTATGCTTATAACAGATGAGATAGAAGGCCTTGAAGCAAACACATGGTAAAGCATTAATGTATTTACCTGGCCAGATGCAGCCTGAATGTTTGTTAGGATGACATTGCGTACTTTTTGAGAGTTAAGAGTGGCTGAAATGGACTTCCGCTTAATGTGATCAGCTTTTACAAAGAGGGCATTAATGAGTGCAATTGCATTTTGTTGAGTTACAGGATTAGAACTTTGGAGGTGTACAACCAAGCTTGGAAATGTAAGTTCTTTCTCTAAATGAGCGTATTTCGCAGAGCTGTTAAGAACAATACTCTCCAAGATTGACAGCGAAGCTTGGACTACTTTGCTGTCCTGATTACTTCCTTGGTTGTTGACATAGCTTGCAACCCGGTTCATAAAAGTAGATTCAAGAATATCCCATGAAACAATGCCATGATCCATAAGTTCAACAAACGACATAAGACAGAAAGCCAAAGTAGCGCCTTGACATTTGCCGTCCTCGATCATGGAAATGATAAGCGCAAGCCCTTGCTTGTTGATGAACTCCAAGGCAAAAGTCATGTCTGTGCTCAGTTGTGACAGTTTTTGAAGAGCCTGAGTCTTCTCGTCCAAGTTCCCATTCTTAACTTTAAATAAAATATCTTCTGCTGTCTTAGATGGAGAGAAGGTTAGGCGAAGAATGGATCCGTTCTTAATTTCATTTCTGTTCTTTTCAGTGACGTAATTTTTGTTGGTGTTCTCGGTGAATTGTAGCGCATACAATTCAGAGTCCGTGAGCTGCCATCCGTTGCACAAATCTTGGATAATCGCGGCCAGCGAGTGCTTCTGGTTGAAGCCTATGAGTTGAGGCACTTGCTCGGCCATCTCCACCGCGATCTTCACGATATTAGCCGTGTCGTTCATTGCAGGCATCTTGAATGTGTGCAGTCCTCTTCCTTGGTCACTGAAATGAAACGCGGTCCGCAGAGGGCTTCAACAGGAACTACACAATTGACATTGAAGGCAATTTCACCCAATAAACAAGCAGACCCTCCAGGCCCTCCACCGCGGGTTTGTTTGTGTTTGGGAACTGACTGGGGATGGGCCGGGCCGTCGGGCAGAGATGGTGGGCAGCGCCGGATGCAAAGGATGCCGTCATGAACGCATCTCTGCCTCCCCCTCGCCTCGCTCGAGTTGGAAGATCGGTCGTCAGATGGCGCTAGCAGTGCCAGCGCGAAAAAACGACAGGACGCGCTGCGCTGGACAACGCGTTCCGCTGAGTATCTCCATCAGCCACACTTGCGTGGTTTTTATCTTTTCTCGGTCGGATTTGGAGTAAATTAATCTGAGTCAAAGTGACACAGCCGGAAGATGGTGGATCAATTTGGGGTGACGCTGCACGGATACAAGAAGCCGATTGCTAGTTTCAAACGAGACGATTTTAAGGAAGAGAGACTCATTAGCTTTGTACCGAAGAAGCTGAAACCTGAGGTAGATGAATCAATAATTTCGGATAATGAGTATTCGTGATACCACTGCTGCTGACTTATTGTTGCCTCATCCAAGCATTATTGACCATGTCTCCTAGGATCGAGCATGGAATTTTCCCAAAAGACTGGACATCTACGACCCAGTTTTGGACGGGTATTCGTACAGCTCCCAGCATCTTTTGCAGCAGATCAAACACAAGAAGTTTCTCAAGCCCTATGGTAGGCGTCCTTTAGCCAACGGCAGCGCAAAATCCCCCCGATCTAGGGATGCATACCAACCAGGCAGCGTTGTCCAAATGACGTCATCTGGTATTCAAGGACACATTGTTTAACTGAAATTGGATGCTCAACATCGTTTCAGGCCCTTGGGATGTCTACCGGGCGCCCGTCCTGTCCTCCATGGACGTGGGCTGGTTCCTCAACGACCCTGCCCTGCAGGGCGAGGACTGGATGGAGGTGCGCAAGCGGAGCCCGTGGCCGTGGTCTGAGATGACGAGGTCATTGTCGTTGCCAGTCGCACTAGTGTGATCGTTGTTACGTCGTAAGCCAGCCGTCTCACAGCAAGGCACTGTGCAGGCTGATTTCGAACAGTGCACTACGCCTGGCAGTTTTCGAAGCGCGTCTTGCTTTAATTTAGGGCCTCCGCTTTCAGGTTCCTGGACCACATCCGCCGAGTCGACAAGTTCTGCAACATGTGAGCCCGGGCCGCTGGCCGCTGCCCGCAGCCCGGCCCGCCAAGTGGCCGAGTGGCGTCCAAATTTCCAGGTGCAACAACTTGACGGTCAGAGCGAGACCCCTTTCGGCGGCGGCGGCGGCGGCCAGGATGGCGAGGATGGTGGCAACAATGTCGGCGAACGGGGCGCGCACAAGGGGAGCGCTGCCGCACGCTTGCCGCAGGGCCGCAGGTCGGTGGGCGCGCCGCGGGTCTTTTCGCCGCTCTGTCTCTCTCACTCTCATGGAGCGTGCCGCAAGAGTGCGAGTGAGACAGAGCGACGATCCTTCGGATGAGGAGGCTGGAGGGCCGCGGAGCCGCGCAGAAAGGGTAGCGGGGCTCCCCCACCCCGCCCCCTCCTCCGGCAGGCCCGGACGGCCCGGACCAGGATCGTCTAACGAGATGTTTGCGCTGCGCCGCTGCGCCCTGATTCTGTCTCAATCTGCCCTGCTGATGCTGATAGCGGACAGGGGCGGATCCGGCGGATGGGCGAGGCAACGACTCGGCGTATACACAGCATTTTCATACCGAGTCGTCCGAGACTCGGCACGAGAACAGTCAGCCGCCCGCCGTCGCGCCCGCGCAGCCCGCGCAGCCTGCAGACAAGTTCCAAGTCGGCGCCAAAATCAATAAAGTTTCAATTTCCATCCCCAACGACGTCTTTGCTCGATGTAACTCCTCTACAATATGCGTGGCCTACCTGGCCACCGTCTACGTACCTGCCTGCCGTCTACCTGTTCGTCGTCTACCTGGCCGCCATTACGGTTTGGCACGGCGACCGCTGACGCGACGAAGAGAGTACTGTGAACGTGACGGGGTGAAGGGTCCGGGGTTGGGGCCCAGCAGAGTGATTCCGAACGCTGCCATCTCGTCGCTCTGTCTCTCTCACACCCCGACGGGACGCCCCACGAGTGCGAGAGAGACAGACCTCGGAATATCAGTGTGCCGTGGCAGGGCGGCGTAGCCGTGCTAACGGCCCCACCGTCAGCCCCCCCTCTTCCTTCCCCCTCCCCTTCCCCCAGGCCACTCAAGATACCGCACGGGATGAATCCATCGCCATTCATATCGGTTCTGTTTGCCATCGGCGCGTGTCTGGACTCTGGAATGGGAACCGGGAACCGGGACGAGCCCCTGCCCTGCCAGGAGAGTCCAGAGGCCTTTCTCTACGGAGAGGGACCCCCCGCGAGGGCGACGCGTTCCTCGTGACTTTCACAGCCAAGGCCACGCCAGTAGACTGATTCAGAGAGTCGCTTTCGTCGCTCTGTCTCTCTCGCACTCATAGGCGTTCCGTGTAGGTGCGAGAGGGACAGAGCGACGGAAACGCCTCTCGGAATCGGGCTGCAGGAGGTGCAAGCGGCCCCTCCCCTCCCCTCCCCTCCCCCTGCTACCCCCGAAGACTCTCGGCAGGCAGCGGCAGGCCTTGGGGTGCGCTTGTTCTCGTTTTAGGCGAGCGAGTCTGAAATGTCTAAGTGTACAAGCAACCGCGATTTCAGCGGCTGTAATCTCACTTCCGCTCCTGCATTTATTCATGAAGCGACTGCCGGTGCCGGCAGTGCCGGCAGTGCCGACTGCCGTGGGATTTCGCCCGCCTCCACCAGTCCACTGGCAAATCCACTGCGCGGCTGGTCCGCCACACACCGCCAAGCACCGCTTGCCGTGCCCCCTCAGCGCGGCGGACGGCAAGAAGCAGGACGAGGAGTGCCAGAGCGAGAGGGAGGAGGGAGGAAGCTTTTAGCAAGATGAGACTCGGCCGGCCCTGCCGGCCCTGGCGGCGGCGGCCGATCAGAATGCATTCTTGGAGTGTTGGCCGCTTCGCCGCTGTATTAGACGCTGAGCTGCGCTGAGCAGGGCATTACGACGCTCTCCGTCACGCGCCGCGCCATTGGGCAGCCGGCCGCTTCCGAGTGCCGCCTCTCCGTCTCTCTCGCACTCGCGGGGCGTGCCGGCGCGGAGCGAGAGAGACGGAGCGACGAACTCGGAATCGGCCCGGTCTTTTGTCTGGAGAAAGGGGCCGCAGCCCCACTCGCCCCAAGCGCAGCAAACGTGCCGAAACCGGGTATCGAAATAACTTTTAAGTCTGCTTCTCTGGATTCTTTGGCTTTTCTGACCCGGTAACAGTGCAAGCCCAGTGTGGAGAGAACTCCTCTCTTCCTGGTGCGTGGCAACTCTCCACGCCCTGGAGGAAAACCAAGCTGTGGCCTTTTGGGCGTGACGAGGCTCGCTGGAGCGAGGCGCCTTCGAGGTAGGCGACACTGGCGGAGCGCGACAGCGCAGCGCAGCGGAATGCCTACCCGGGAGGTCGCGGGCGCCTGGCGCACAGTGGGCCAGAAGGCAGGTCTGCAGGACGTTCATCCTCCGCATTTTTACGGTGCATTGGTGCATGGCACACAACGCGCCCGGCTTGGCTTCGCCGCAGGCTTGGCGCTCGCGCCGCTGTCCGCTTTTAACTGGCGCGCCATGACTCATGATGAGATGAGTCGGGTGGCAAAATGCCTCGCAAAATGCGCCAAGTTGGGTGCTCACGCCGCGCACGCCGCGCACGGTCGGCTGAGGTTAGGCCATTCGGCAAGACGGATGGCCTCATCTGCCTCTCTCTCTCCCTCTCTCCGCGACGCTCCCAAGAGGTGAGTTATATTCCGCCGGTGTCCCTGTGATGTTTCATAACAGTGGGGCAATAAGAGACTACCGAGCCGTAATGTAGCGGCCCCAACCCCTTGCCCCGCCCCTTCTCCTCGCAAAAACCCCTCCCCATCCCACGAGGGCTCTTGTCTCTCTCTCTCTCTCTTTCTCTCCGTCTCTTTCCCAGCCGCGTCCTCTCCGACCCGGCTCGTCCAATTTACGCACGGAACGAGGCAAATTAAGTCGAGATTAAAAGAAGCTCCCCGCGGCCTCTTTGCCTCTTTGCGCGCTGATTGGTCGCGTTGCGGGGGCGGCCCGCAAAGTGGTGGCGGTGCGGAGGGGGTCGTTTTTACCTTCCGGATATTGAGGGGGTGTTAGTGGAGCCGAGGGTCCTACCCTGGGACGAATTTGTTCCCTACCAATTAGTGTGCACGTTGAACAGCGCGCCTCGGTCTCGTGCAACGCACTGGCTGAAAGGGGCATCAGCGAAGGCGATGGAGGCGACCTGGGCAGCACCCAGCGGGGAGCTAGGATACACCATCGGAGGGACCGGCCGTTGGGACTTCCGAGCCAATAGCATAAGGAGATCCCATATGTAACGATGAGAAAATAGCTTTCAAACTATTTACTACGCTAACCTAGGTCGCCACCGCGAGCGTGCGGCGGCTCGGCGCGCGCAGCGCCATCTCGCGGCGACTCGCGGAACCTCGTCCGCGCGCGAGGCCAGTTTGACCGGTGACAGCGGGACTCGAACCGAACGTGTGACCCCACCAATGGATTCCTCGTTCGGAGAGCAATCCATTGTTGGGGTCACAAATTCGGTTCGAGTCTCATCTAGCGACTCGGGAGCTCAAAACGCGTCCGAGAATTTGACCGCCTCCGCCGGTCTTCTGGCCCACTGTGCACTGCCCTATGAACAGAACGAGGGTGGCAGCGAGGCGTCTAGAGAGCTAAGCTACCATACCAAAGGGCGTCCAAAAGGCGTCCTAGGCGCGTCCAAATGGCATCCAAAGGGCGCCCTAACGGCCCGGCCCATTGCCGTCTAAAACTTTTCGCCATAACTGCCGCGGCGTGCTTCTCGCGAAGGGCGGGGCCAGGAGGGCACCGCGCGGACTTTGTTTATGAGCGGCGCTACGCAAAGCCAGCAGACTGACGTCGCTCTGTCTCTCTCGCGCTGGCCGTCCCCGTGAGCGCGAGAGAGACAGAGCGACGGAAACGACTCTCAGTCTGCAGAGCGGCAACCCTTGGCGATGCGATCCGCCGCCATGGCGGTGAGGCGCGCGCTCTCGGCGCTTGCGCTCGCTTGCGCACGCTCGGCCAGAAGCGGCGCTCACGTCACCCCCGGGAGAGGTTATGTGGTATTACCCAAGTTTGTGGAAACATTACGGCGCCGTCCGACGGTCTGTCGGCCGGCTCTTGGCTCGGCCTCTTGGTCGGGCCGGGTGGCGGCGCCGAGTTGCCCTATCCGCGCGCCACTTGGAGCCACTCGGCCGAGGGCGATGGCGATGGCCGAGGCGCCGAGGCCGGCGGCGAATCGGCATCCGGCATTAGCGTCGGCACGGCCTCGGCCGGCCTCGGCCCTCCACTTTAATTCGCGCAAACGGCGCCAGCCGCGCCAGCCAACGGCAAACGGCCATGCCCAGACGGGGCTGGATTCCCCGACCTCGGGCCCCTGGCCTCGGAAATACACACACAGAAATTACGTCGTCGCAATTTTCATCGAACACTGTAGGACACAGCGGTCCTAAACCTTCTCCGGCTCGCGACCCGAAAACGACTCTCCCGCTACTTCTGCCATTTTCCAGAGAACTTCCCCGGGAGTTGGCCTCGGAGATAAAGGCGGCGGTGCTTCAGCAGAGACTTCGGCCTTCCAAGAATAAAAGGCAAAAGTCAATCTAAGCCTCTTGTTGTTTCCTCGCGGTCCGACAGCCACGGCGTCTGCAGGCTGATTGAGTGTCGTTTTCGTCGCGCTGTCTCTCTGGCACTTATGGAGCGTCCCTTACAGCTGCGAGAGAGACAGAGCGACGAAAGCGACTCTCGGAATCCGTCCGCAGTTCGGCCCTACGCGTCTTAGCGGGCCGGCCTACTGCAGTGGGCCTCCCTGGCCGTTAGACCCGGCCGGACTCGTCCCCGACCCGAGCCGGTGTGGCTGATTTACAGTCATCGCGGGAGGGCCACAAGCCATCCATCCTACTGCCTTGCTCTCTCTTCTCTCTCCCTCTTCCACAATTAGCGCACTCCAGATTAAAGCGGTGTCCAGGGACCTATTAGCGCGCTTAGTGCACCTTGTTAATTAAAAGTGTAAGCGCTCCTCCCTCTCCCCCCTCCCTCTTGGGGTGGCGCCTGCTCCTAGACGCTGGCCTCACACCGCCCCGGCACCACACCGCGCTACACCGCGCGCACCCGGGTGGGTCCCTGAAACATGACGGATGTTTCCACTTGCAAATGGGGCTTCCCCTTCCCCCACCACCCTTCCACAGTGGGCCAGAGGACCCCTTCCCCAAGCCGCCGTTCCTATTCTTGCTCCTCCCGGTTCGGCTTTCGATACACGAATTTACAACTGTTTGTCCCGGTCGATTAACTGATCCTGATTTGAGTAATGGCGGCAGATAGCAGTGTCATGAGTGCAATCCCTGCGCCACTGGGAAATCCTTGAATCCCCTCCTAAGGCGCTGAACGCAATCAGAGCTCATGGGATAAGCCATAATCGTGCGTGGATCCTTTTTTTTCTAAACCGAATCTCAGAAGATAAAAACGTCGAGGAAGATTTAACGCTCTCGAACCTGTTGCAAAATAAAACGCTGATGGCAACAATCTGCACAACCAGCATTTTCGTTCCATTGGTCAGATATTGTCGTTTCCCCTCTCATTGAATCAGACAATGTGAGGTCCCACCATACCACTGCCGGCACAATATTGATCAATATTTCAGACGTGACGAGCCCAATTCAGCAAATTATTTGGCAGTGTATCCTCCTCGCTGTTCCGATGAAGGCGAGGCTCGAGGCAGATTAAGCATCAATTATAAAGCATTTGCCTGTACTGGGCTGAGTACCAGGGGCAACATAGCACTGATTATTACATGTCAATTTTCGTGTCGCCTGTCGTGTCGAGGAAGCGATAGCAGTCGATCGTACGGAGTAATCTCTTTCCCGCTTGTCAATGAGTTGTCACGGTTTTCTTATCGAGGCGATCCCTGCGTGTTGATTCCGAACCGTGATTTCGTAGCTCTGTCTCTCTCGCACTTACGGGCCAGCCGTTGGTGTGCGAGGGAGACAGCGACTGTTCGGAGTCAGCCCATTGCTGCGGTCCGCGCCACGAGTCTCTTCTAACCTCTTTCAGTTTTAACTCGTGGTTTCCCCTGGCAACAAGTATGTTTCCCGAACGCGGAAGCACTTCTGCGATGAGAATGAGAATTCTGGGCGGCTTTCTGGTGACGTGCGGCGGCGTTGCCCTTCACTCATAACCTAACCAGGTAACCTAACCTAACCAGCTAACCTAACCTGACCAGCTAACTTAACATAACCAGCTAGCTTAACCTAAAAAGCAACCCAAACCGTCTGCCAGACGGCCCGGTGACGCCTGCGGCGTATTTTAGTCTGAGTGACAAGTCTCCGCCGCGCACCTGGCCACTCGGAAAGAGACAGAAGCTCTGACGTCGGTCAGCCGACTCATTCCGAGAGTCGTTTTCGTCGCTCTGTCTCTCTCGCACCCATGGGGTGGCCGCTATAGGAGTGAGAGAGACAGAGCGACGAAGACGACTCTCGGAATGAGTCTGCCGCGCGAATCAGCCCCGCGGAATCCACTCCAGTCCTAATTGCGGGCAAGATAACGGCAAGGCGGACACCGTGCCGCGCCGTGCCGTGCCGTGCCGTGCCGCCGTCGAGGAGTCGAGCATGGGGCCCTCGAGCACCGATAAGTGCGTACCGCGGCCCGTCCCTGTCAGACTGCACGGTGCTGGCGTACCCTCCGGAAAACCTAGAGAAGAGAAGAAAAAGAAATGTGATGACGGATAGAAAAGCAAGAAAACTTATCGGGGCTTTTGACAGGCAAGGTGGTGTAATCGCGCCTCGAATAACCAACCGCGCCACTGTTGTTCTGCATTTCACAGTCCGCGAGTGTTTGGCCCCTCGCGGGCCTCGCGGGCCTCGCGCCGCACAACACCCGCATCACTTCCAGTGGACTGATTCCGCGAGTCGTTTCCGTCTCTCTGCCTCTCTCGCACTCACGGAGCGTCCCGTATAGATGTGAGAGAGACAGAGCGACGAAAACGACCCTCGGAATCAGTCTGCATGCAAGCCCACGCAGTCTCCGGCCTTGCCCCCCCCCCCCCCCCCCCCCCCACCCCCAATCCCGCGAGGTCTACGAGACCGTCGTTGCGGCGTACGGACGCTGCAGGCGACCGATGGGCCAGAAGAAATCGCCTTAGTTTCCCAGCGCACGATCTGCGATCAGCGATAAATTTCGAAACGCGTTTCCTTGCGTCTGTTTCACTTGGATTGCTCCCTGCCCGGGGCTGGCCGGGCTGCCCCCGCCCTGCCGCTTCGACTGGCCGCGCCGGGTTTGGGGTTGGGCGGGGGCGGGGGCGGGGGGCGGCGGCCCTCGAGTAGTTGATGAATGGCCGTCGGGCGCACGGCGTGCATGGCGTAGCCGAGGAGGTAACCGGCGATAGCTGAAGACTGATTCTGAGAGTCGTTTGCGTCGTTCTGTCTCTCTCGCACTCATGGGGGCGTCCCGTATTGGCGCGAGAGAGACAGAGCGATGAAAACGACTCTCGCAGTTAGTTGCGCGTCGCGCCGCGGTGCGCCTTGCCGCCCCCCGACGCCACCCTGCGCAGCGCCCACGCCGTCAGGGCCGTCAGCCCAAATCGGACGCGGCGCGGAGTAGTGGGGCAGCGGAACAGCGTAACGCCCCAAGAATCGAAGGCTGATGGCGGCAGATGGGTCGGGCACAGCCAGCAACGCCAGCGGCAGTCGGAGCGAGTAGAGAGGGAGAGAGGTGGTCGCCGCGGCGAACAAAGAGCAACAAAGAGAGCGAGCCTGGATGCTGCGCGCTGCCTGGAGCGCGGAGCGGCGGAGCGGCGGAGCGGCGGAGCGGCAGTGGGGTGGCGGGAGTGGCTGGGCGGAGCCAGCGGCGCGTCGCGACGCTCAAGATAATTTGCAGTATCACTTTGTCCCGCCTGCCGGCCCGGCCCGGCGGTGCCTGGGCGGTGCCCGCCCTACCAGTGGGCCGCACGCCGCGCCGCCACTGCCCCGACGCTGCCTTGTCTCCCCCACCACGGCCTCCGCCTCCACCGCGAGGCGCGGCCTGGCGCGGCCCTCCGACGCCCTGGCCCCGCCCCCTTGCTTCGGCCGCGGCGCGTAGCGCGCGTAGCGGCGCACAGCCACGGCGACGACGCTCGAGCTCCCCCACCCCCACTCCATCTCGCCGGCATTTACACCAATTTCGACACCGATTTCAACTGAGATGGATTCCGAGTGTAATGTATACAGAGCGTAAATACACACTTACCCGGGCGGGGCGGCGCGGGTCGGGGCGGCGCGCGGGACGCGGCGGCCGCGGGCGACTCGGAGCGAAGCGCGAAGCGCGCAGCGACACACGCGCGCGCGGACCCGAGCGAGCAGGACGCGCACCGCGACGCAGCTCCGCGACAGCACACGAGCGTCGCCGCGCACCACGCCGACCACGCCGACCACGCCGACTGCAGCGGACCACCGCCACGGCGACCTCCTGCACGCCTCGGAGCAGCTCAACAAGACTGTGTGCGTGGTGCGATAACTGTGCTAGTGACTGTGCCCCCCGTGTCGACATTGACGAGTGGACTGCGATGTGCGTGTGATGTCCGCCAAGACGGTGTCCGTGTCCGTGGCCGTGATGCGCCCTTCGTCGCCGTCCCTCTCCCCCGACAGGCCCGACAGCGTCGCCAACACCATGGCCACGGCGTCGCCGGCCACGTCGCCGTCCGCGCTGAGCAGCGGGTCGTCGCCGCCGTCCAAGCGCTCCTTCTGCATCGAGGCGCTGCTCGCCAACAACGAGGTGGCCGCCGCGGCGCGGCCAGGGCGCCGCGACGCCGACGACGCCGTGGAGGCGGGCGACATGCGGCAGCGGCGACGCTACTCCGAGTCGCTGTACGGCCGGTTCGCGCCGTACCACCACAACAACAACAACACCCTGCCCCATCCCAAGAGCTCCACGTCGCCGGCCTCGGACCTCTCGCTGCCGCGGCCCACGTCCGTCGAGTCGCCGCCCACGTCGCCGCCGGCCTCGCCAGTGTCGCGGAGCGGCGGCGCGCCGTCGCCCAGGTCGTCCGAGGACAGCATGAGCCCGCCCATCTCCCCCGGCTCCGAGGACGTCGCCGAGAGCTACGCGGGCCGGCGCAGCGAGAGCCCCCACAGCCCCAGGAGGGACGCGCTCTTCGCCAGCCCCGGCGCCAACGGCTTCCTCGCGCTCAACAGGAACCTGGGGCTGCCGCCGCTGCAGCGCGCCGGCATGGACGGCTCCAGGCTGCTCACCTCCGGCGCCATGTTCCCCGGCGGCCACCCCTTGGCGGGGCCCCCGGGACCCCCCGGCCCCGCGCACCCGCTGGCCGGCCACCACGCGCTGTACTACCCGGGGACGGGCCCCGCGCACGGCCCCGGCCACCAGGGCCACCAGGGCCACCACCCCGGCCTCGGCCCCGGCGGCTCGGCCTTCCACCCCGCCGGCAAGGGCCCCCCGCTGCCCTCGCTGCCGCAGCACCAGATGAACCTGCACAACATGCAGCTCGAGTGGCTGCGCACCGGCATGTTCTACCCGCGCCTGCCCGACCTCGCCGGTGAGTCCCGTCTGCGGTCTGCACGCGACCGTCCCGTGTTCAGCTTTGCGGCGCCTCTTGGCGGAACGCGCCCCTCTGAAGGCCTCGCTGAAGGCCTCGCTGAAGGCCTCGCTGAAGGCTTAGCTGAAGGCCGCAGTGGCGGGGAGCTTCGTCAGGCCGTCAGGCCATGGTCAGGCGCTGCTTGGCCTTCTCGCGCCGACGGCGACCCTCGCGGCATGGCGGCCCCGCGGCGCCACGCCGCCACGTCGCCCGGGCATTACAAACATCGTAAAATCTGGCAACGGAAAGCAATCAGGCTTTCCTATGTGACCGGGCCAGGGCCAGCGCAAACAGTGGACGCGTCGTTTCCACCGGGGGCAGGGCCATCTCGGCCGTCACGGCCATCACGGCCTAGCCCTGCGCCACGGCCAGGCCGAAACTGGAGCAGAAATACCACCAAAGTGGACCGCCCGGCTGCCAGGCATTCTCGCGTTGGAGACTCCGGGGGGGATTTGAACGCCAGGCCCCAGCCTGGGGGAACGACCACTAGAACCGCTCGGCCACGCAGGCGGCGTTTCCTCGGTTTCCTCGGGTTCTCCTGTCGTCCGCCGGGCCGTCGGGTCGTGGTTCAGGTGGCTCTCCCTGGCCGCTTGCTAAACTGGCCCGCGGTTTCATTAAATGGCGGGACGGGGCGGCGGGGGAGGGGAGGGGAGGGGAGGGGAACGGCGATCTGCCGCCCAGGGCCGCCGGGGCCGCCGGGGCCGCCAGCATTTGGGGCAGTAATTGGCAAGGAACGGCCCTCCTCCCCTACAGTCCTTCAGTCTCCTGCGGCTCAATGTTTTTCTACACGTCGAAAAAAATATCTCTCATGTTTCATTCATTCTGGAGTTTTTTTTAAATTCATCGTTTCATTTTAAGGCAGTGGTCGTTTTTTGTGTCTCTTTCTATGAAGTTTCCATTCATTCATTCATTCATTCATTCATTCATTCATTCATTCATTCATTCATTCATTCATTCATTCATTCATTCATTCATTCATTCATTCATTCATTCATTCATTCATTTATTTTCATTTTCATTTTGATTCATTTTCATTCAATTTTGATAATTTTCACTCCATTTGTTCGCTCCTGTTCGTTCCTCGTGTCGTCCCTTTCCCCAGGCTAGGTGCGTCTTCTGCCTGTTCCCCCCTGCAGCAGCCACCTCTAGGAGCCGCCCCGCCCCTGCGCGCTAATTTTCCCCTCCGCCCCGCCGACTTCCAGTTGATGCCTGATGATCGCCCGCGGGCCGCACGCCGCACGCCGCGGTCGGTCGGTAGAGAAACGGCGAAGCGGCGGTGTTCCGTCCCGCCGTCCAACCCGAACGGGAGCAGAAGGGGGCGGATTAAAAAGGGGTGGGGGCGCTGGGTCGTTATGGCCAACCTGACGGCGAAAAACGGAGGACGCTGGCCGATTGCCATTCCCCGACACGTTTCATGCCCCGCCTCGCCGCGGTAATTGAAATTAAAGCCCGAGTCGCTCGGAAACAAAGGGGCGGCGGCCGAGGCCAGCCGAGGCGGAGGCAAAGAGTCGGACGAGGCCGACGCCGACGAGGCCCGGGGCAATCTGGGGCCGGGGCCGGCCGAGGCCCGTATCGATTACAGTTGGCTAATGAACCGAAGACGCTCCACCTCCACCGCACCGCCCTGCAGACCGATTCCGAGAGTCCGTTTCGTCGCTCTGTCTCTCTCGCACCTGTACGGGGCGCCCCATGAGTGCGAGAGAGACGGAGCGACGAAAACGACCCTCGGCATCAGTCTGCTGGCTCGGCTGGGCCGCACTCATCGCGGGCGAGAGGGAAAGGGGCGGTCCGACCGGCCCCTGGGATTGGCGGAGTCAAACACCGTTTTCTTTTCTAGAATGACGCAAAAAGGGATCGGTGTGCGATTTCGACGTTATGTGCTAAATGAAGTGGAGTCGACAAGCATCTTGCACGACACGCCCCTCCTCCTTCCCAAAAACAGAAAGACACCGGGGCTGAAGGTGCCGGTAGTCGAACCCAGGCCTCTCACGTCGCAAGACGAGCGCTCTAACCTCCAACCCCCGCGCTAATGACTCGGGTCGCGTGCTGAGGTGGCAGGGTGGCAGGCCTTGGCAGGTAGGGCGGCCCTGGGCGGCCCTGGGGTGGCAGCCCGCCGGCCTCGGTGGGGGCGGCAGGGACGGGGCGGGGGTAGCAGCCCCGTGGCAGCGCGCTGCCGGGGCGGAGCGGGGGTGGAAAGGGGAAGGACAATGAGGACAATGAGATTAGCTAATTGCCGCCATTGAAAACCTTTTCCCTCCTCGGGGACACTGGCGGCGCGGCCAGCGCGGCCGGCATGGCGCCTCGCGGCCCTCGCTGCGCGGGGGTGGGCCGGTGGGCCTGCGCCGGGGGTGGGCCGGGCCGCCTGCCATCCACACCAGCGATGGCGGGCCCGCCGGGCCGGGGGTGGCTTTGCAGCGTCAAATCCTTGAAACAATCAATTCCAACGACTCCCCCCCTCTCTCTCCTCCTCCATGATATCACTTGAAAATTGAAACGGGCCGACGGCAGCCATTTTCTTTCACTTGGCCGCCGCCGCCGGCCGTGACGCCGATGCCCGTCGCTGTTTTATTTTCTCCTCTCTATTTAAATTACATCGCTTTTAATTCAGCCCCACCCGGTGTTTGGTCGACTGTCTTTTTTTTTCCAGCGCTCGCGCGCAGTTTTTTTTTTCTGCGCCCTTTTTTTTCTCTCTCTCTTTGCCTCTCGTTTTCCCCCGCAGTGATTGGGTTCGCTTCCAATTGCTTTGTGTATTTTTAACTGGTTGTGATTGAGCGTCTACGAGCGCTGCCCCCCCTCCCCCCCCCCTTCCGGTTTTTTATTTGCCGGCGGTTTGGGGGCCGAATGCCGAATGAGCGAGCGGTGGGGATGATCCGCGGCTAACGTGGCTAACGTGCGGCCCAATTGGAAGGTGTGCGAGCGAGTCCGAAGGCAAAGCCGGAGGCCGCCGTGTTTGCTGACGACGCACAGTGGACCAGAAGAACGGCGCAGGCGGCCGAAACTTTATCAGACGCGTTTTGAGCTCCAGAGTCGCTAAATGGGACTCGAACGGAACGTGTGACCCCATCAACGGATTGCTCTCCGGACGAGGAATCCAATGGTGGGGGTACGTTCCGTTCGAGTCCCATTCAGCGACTCTGGAGCTCAAAACGCGCCCCTACACGCGAGAAGTAGTGACAGACGAACCTCTTGGTATGAGGCCAATATGGAGTATTTTCAACCAACATTGCTACCAACTTTTGTAAAATGGGTGTTACACCGTAATCACCACATCAAACAAAAGACACAGCAGGGCTTCACAGTGCGCTGCTATCGTCCTTTTTGGAACGGACACCGCTTGTGACACGCTGGCGGTGTGCGGCGTGTGTTTCACTAGGACGTGACCCCGCCACGCCACGCCATGCCACGTCGCGCCACACGCCCGGGGCGAGGCGGGTGAGGCGACCTGGCTTGGGCACGGGCACGCCCGGGGGTTTCGGTGTGTTAGCGGTTTCCGAAATATCGGGCCGCTTGTTGGCTCGTTAGGACTGTCAGCGGTTTGAATAATGCATGATATTTCGGCTCCGTCACCCCGCCGCCGTCACCACCCCTTTCCCTCCCTCCCTCTCCTCCCCCGTACCCCTTGCCTCTCTCTGTCTCTCTCTCCCTCTCCTGCCCTGATTGTGGGCGCATCGCTTGCCATATCTACCCGCGGATCGCATATAAATGCAGACTATGCGGATTCGCAGCCACACCTTGCCAAACCAACCCACTGCTCCACGCCACCGGCAGCGCCACCGTGTTTGCACTCTGTGCGTGTGTGTGTGTGTGTGTGTATGTGTGTGCGCGCGCGTGCGTGCGTGTGTGAGTGTATGACAGAGAGAGCGATGCCTCACACGGTGGCAGGTATACCGCAGCACTACCCTCTCTGATCAGAGCAAGCCTTTAATGAGGATATCACTGCATAGCCACATACAAAAAAAAGGAAGGGGGCTGCATTTTGTTCGATTTTCGTTTTGTTTGTTCTTTTCCGTTTATCTCGTCAACACTCCGTCGCTTTTGCAATCTTATCGAAGCCATTACTGACAAAGTGTGTTCAGCACCCGGAGAGGGGTGATACGCGTTGTGTGTGCCTTGTGTTGTGCTAGAAAATAGAGTCCAAACTAGAGTCTTCGCCGTCAATAACGAGCACAGCAAAAATCAAAAATGCATTTTTTGCAAAAAACAAAAAAAAAAAAAAAACCTTTTTGTCTCGTCGATTTTTTTTTCTCGTCCTCCGTCTTCCTCCCCGTTTGTCCCCTTCATATTCCCCCCTCAAGCTTTGGCTCACTCAGGGAAGTCCCTCCGTAATGATGCCTTAATCAAGTGGCCGTCCGCCTGAAAAAGAGAAGCGGGCAAGAAGCGCGTCGCAGAAAAGCAAAAATGGAAAAAAGAGGGTAAAAAAAGTAAAAAAAAGAGGACATGCCACTATGACCTGCATGGCCGGAAGTTTTGCTGTTTTTTCTTCCGTTCTCTTCTCTCTCTCTTTTTGCCTCGTCTAATCACCGCCATGTTTGCCCCGTGCTAAGCTGTGTACCGACCCACGGCACACAACCGGCCGACTACTTAGTCCGTGTCCATCCGTCCGTCCGTCTGTCTGCCTGCCTGTCTGTCCGTCCCCGTCCGCCCAGCCCGCCCTCGTGCAGGGCCTCAATGTTATCAAATGTTTGCTATCCAATTATTGCCGTGATACGCTACCTATCGCTGACGCCTGACGCGGCGGTGACGCGGTGACACTCGGTGACACTCGATACCGGCGCGTCACTCCAGGATTCAAGGTAACAGATTGATAGTAGGATTTTGGCCGCCTCCGCCTGTCTTCTGGCCCACTGTGCAACGCCAGCACACGGTAAATCAATCTCCTGCCGGGATCCCCTGGAATATCAGTCGATTCCCAGAAGATGGTTTCCGTGCAGGGGCCCCTTGCCCTTTGAAGTGGTGCCCCGCTTTGCGGCCGGCGCCGTGCCGTGCCGTGCCGCGCTGCCGGTCAACAAGTCCGAGTCCCCGTGTGTGGCACACTGTGTGCCGTGGGGCTCAGGGCCTAATGGGCTTGCCGTCGACCGCCATTATTGGCCTAGAGCAAACCTGTAAACCTGTAAACACGCAGCCCGACGCAGCCTGACGGAGCCGCGGCCTTTCACAAGCGCCGCGCGAGTGCCCGCCCGGCCCGCGCCGAGAGTCGTCTTCGTCGCTCTGTCTCTCTCGCACTCATGGGACGCCCTATCAGTGCGAGAGAGACAGAGCGACGAACTCTCGGAATCAGTCTGCTGTGGAGTGGCTGGAGTGCAACAGCCTTGCCGCGGTAGCCGCACCCCGGCGAGCCCAGCCCAGCCCGCGAGGTCCCACTATTCCGGCACTTACACTGTCTCAATGAAATTTTGCAAGAAAGGAAACAGGAGCACAAAAAATTTTATGATGATATTTGAACTGCGGTCCTGCGGTCACAGCGTTTCCTCTGCCAACATGGCGACAGGAACGCCGCGCGGGGCCGCCGCCATGCCGCGTGGGCGGGGCGCGGGGCCGCGGCGCCGCGGGGGCGGTCCGTGTGGAGGCGTCAACGGCACGCGACGCGCACGCGACGCGCACGCGACGCGCACGCGACGCGCACGCGACCGAACGGAGTGGAGCGGTGGCGGGGGTGGGTTCAAAGTCCGCCCCGCAGAGCGCCTTTTTCAGCGCCCCGCTCCTCGGGGACAATCACGGCTCGCTCGTCCGGCAGCGCGATCGCACCGGCGCCGCCTTATTTCCAGTGTCGTGTCGTCGCTCTGTCTCTGTCGCGCTCATGGGGCGTGCCGAATGGGTGCGAGAGAGACAGAGCGACGGAATCGACTCTCAGCCTGCAGGGTTGCGCCATCGCCAGTCCATCTCTGATCCGATCATCCGATCACGGCATCGCCCGGCCCTCCCCCGCCGTCGCCCCGTCCCTGTCTCTCTCTCGTGAGTCCCTGTTACGTTGTTTGCAGTTCGTCTGGACGCTCCCTGCGACTCGGCCTGCAGACTGCCTGCCTGCCTCGCACCACTAACAAGAAAAATACTCTCTGCGGAAAGAAGAGCAGAGGGAAGCGTCGTCCTCCCCTCCTCCTCCTGCTCGGCCCGCTTCCGATTTGCCAACTCAATTTTACACTCATCCGCTCGCTCTTTGCTCTTTCCGCGACGATGACGATGGTCCGAGTGGCCGTGGCGTGGCGTGCCGTGCCGTCCTGGCCCCGCCGGCCACCCTTGCCTTTGTTAGGCCCCGACCATCATCCGCATGGGTCCCCTTCAAACATGGCACAGGGAAGTGATGTGTCCTAACACGGAGCAGAGGCGTCCTCGCGAACCTTCGTCTTGATCCGAGAACCCTAGGTGAGGCGTGCCGAGCTGCCGTCTTGCGACCGCGTGACCGTCGGGACAAACAAAATCAGGCTCGGCAGGCCAGGCAGGCCGTGCGCGGCGCTCCAAGCGCTCCAAGCGCTCCAGCCGTGGAAACCCGCGCTCCGCCTCCAGTGGGAGGAGGATGAGGGTGGCGGTAATAACGAACTGCTTGGCTTGTGACACCTCCCCCCCTCTCCCTCCCACCGTGCCGTATTGCTCCCTGGCGAACACTTAGCGCTCAAGGGGTGTGAATCCGGCCCCCTCCCACCCGGGAACCTAGTACGGGAACCCCCTGCTGAGCACGCACGGTGTCGTACCTTGGCGTTGTGCATCCCCTGCGCCTGTGTGTGTGTGTGTGAATGTGTGTGTGTGTGTGTGTGAATGTGTGTGTGTGTATTCGTCGGCGGCTTTCGACCACAGCTCACAACCGATTTAGAGCTGTCTGCGAGTCAAGGCCGCCGCGGCGCGCCGCCTGCAGAGCCTGCAGAGGCAGTCGCTTTCGTCGCTTCGTCTCTCTCGCACTGATGGGGCGTCCTATGTGGGTGCGAGAGAGACAGGTGTCGCCCGGCGAGGTCCGGCGAGGTCGCTGAGTGATCGCAGAGTGGAAGCAAGGCGCGACAATCGCCTGAATATTCAGCGGCGCGTCGCCGACGACTGACACCCCTCTCTGCTCCAACAGCAGACTCATTCCGAGAGTCGCTTTCGTCCGCTTTCGTCGCTCTGTCTCTCTCGCACCCACGGGGAGCCCCGCGTAGGTGCGAGAGAGACAGAGCGACGAAAACGACTCTCAGTCTGCTCTCTCTCCCCGTTTGGACGGGGACCGTGCCGACGACGACGTGCCGACCGTTCGGCCATTGTTTGCAGAGGGCTGATGAGTCGCCTGGTTATTCCCCCTCCACCCCCTCCACCCCCCTCCACTGCCCTCCACTCCCTTGCCGCTTTCGGTCTTTTCGGCCTGTCGGGGCAGCGGAGCGGGCCGATGGAGTAATTATATTTGGGCCGACGACTTGGAGAGAGAGAGAGAGAGCCGAAAGTTGCCGAAGCGAGAGTGAAACAGAAGAGGAGAGGCGGGCGGCCGAGGGCGGCCCAGTGAGGCGCGCGCTAATTCTGGAAATGTCAGCGAATCGCAGTAATTTCGTTTTACGAGTATGCAGAGCACGGAGCGACGGAGACACTCCCCCTCCCCCCTCTTTCCCCCCTCTCTCCCCCGCGTCAATTAGATGAGTTATTGTCAGCGCGATGTCACCGTCGCGTGGAGCCCCCGCCACCCCGGCCCCGTCCAGCGGCACGCTCTGCTCGGCCTCCTCCAGCAGAATGATTCCGAGTGTCTTTCTCGTCGCTCTGTCTCTCTTGCACCTGTGGGGGACGCTCCATGAGCGCGAGAGAGACAGAGCGACGAAAACGGCTCTCGGAACCGGGCGGCTGGGGGCACGCGCGCGGTGCGGCGTTTATCACTTTGCCAGTGTGTCTCCCCAAATGCTGCAGCAGAGCGATTCCGAGCATCGCTTTCGTCGCTCTGTCTCTCTCGCACCCATGGGGCTTGCCGTATAGGTGCGAGGGAGACAGAGCGGCGACACGCTGTGCTGAATCAGGCTGCCGCTCCCCCTGCTCCCCCGAAGCTTATAATTGCTTGTTTTGATCCGGATGATGGCGCGGTGCAGCGTAGTGCAGTGCAGCGGTCCGGACGCAGTTTGGCGCAGTTTGTGGATGCGCACCATCTGCCCGCGATGCGACGCCCCGCGACGCGCTGCATCCCGTCTCTCTCGCACTCGCAGGCGGTCTCTCTCTCTCTCTCGCTCCTCGCTCAGACCAAGCGAAGCTTGGCAATAACAGTACGGCAGTCGTCATATTTTTTGAAAAAAAAAAAAAAATAATAATTTGGCGGCAGAGTCTTTACAAGCTTTGTGTCTCGCTTGTCGCGGCGGACGCAACCCGCGTTCAGGTCTCCGGCCGCACGGCGATGATAACGATACAAGCTTCATGATGATGATGACGATGATGATGATGGAAGCCGCAGCACACATTCGCTCTGTCTCTCTCGCGCTCATGGGCGCTCGGGTGCGACTCGGCACCGCGCTCCATTAAAAACCCCGCGTCCGCACACAACAATGCGACGGACGACGAGGTGTGAAAAAGGATTGACGGGGTGGTGCGGCATTCACAGTGCACTGCCGCACTGCCGCAGTGACGACGAGGCGACATAACAACAAACAAACCGGGCGAACGCGACAAGCGCGACGCGTCCCATTCATTGCAATCATTCACATTCAAAACGAATTAATCCTCTCAGTTTAAGGCTCGGCTGAGCGCGAGCACTGGGCTGGACCTCCCCCTCCCCTCTCCGCTTCCCCCCCCCCCCTCTCTCTCTCTCTCTCTCTCTCTCTCTCTCTCTCTCTCTCTCTCTCTCTCTCTCACACACACACACACATTCACACATGGAGCTAAGTCGCCCAAAAGCAGTGAGGCGACAGGCTGATGCACCAGCCGCGCGACGCTCAAAACGTCGCCAGACATTACCGCAAATAACAACCCCAACAAGGCCCCTCCCCTCCCCTCCTCCTTTTTCCACCCCAAATCGACCGTCTGTCCGGCCGGCATGTGTAATCGGCCGGCGAAAGAAAGACGCAGCGAATCAGACGGTGTGGTGGACGCGGGAGAGAGGAAAAGAGGATGGCCGCGTTGCCGCGTCCGCAGACGAGGAGGGCGCAGACTGCAGCTGTGTTGCACCGCCCTCGACTGCCGCCGTGCTGCGGAAACGGGGGAACGGGTTGGGCCCCGAAAAAAGAGCGGAGGGGGTTGGCAGTCAGAAGCAGCGCCACAGTGTAGCGCCGTGTGGTGTTGTGTGTGTGTGTGTGTCACTCTCGTGCCAGTTGAGCAAATATAACACGCACATTGTGGAGGAGACGCGGGGGGTTCGCTGGGATATGGTGTGAGGGTGGTGGTTGTCACTGTGTGCGAGTGTGTGTGTGTGCAGCCCGTATGCATATCGCATGGCAGGTGTTTGCCTAAGTTGCTCGTGCCCGCCCCAACCCTCCACCTCCTCCCTCGCCTGGTCACACCCCGCCCCACCCCGCCCCTCTGCCTGCCCCACTGCCGCAGTGCGATGGGGATGGGTTTGCTTCCCTGCAAAATGCTATTTGCTGTTGACCGCAAAACGCCCCTACGCGCTGCTGTGCTTTCGGCTGTCAGAGTCGTCTGGGTTCTGGATTCGAACTCCGGTTCTCAAGTCGCTTCCTCTGCGCTCTCGGCCGCAGTGACCCACCCACTTACTAACTTAAAGTGGTCAACAAAGCTATAAAAAAAATCCGCCAGACGCCTCTCTCTTCAATCTCGCCCTCCCAAGGTATCCAAATATTTTGCCAGTGCCTTTGCTGGCCTCTTTTTTTCGTAATCTGCCGCTGTTTGCGGAGTCGTCTTGATCGCGTCACCGCGCAAAGTGATTGAGTGACAGGTGGCCACCGCAGCCTTGGCGACCCTGGCGGCCCGGGGCGCGAAGGGACGGAGGGAGGGAGGCTCCGGGGCACACAGAGCCACTCTCCTGCTTCGCCCACTGCTTCGCCTGCTCGTCGCCACCACACAGCAGCACCGCCAAATTTCCGCCAAACACATGATGGGTGGGGGAGCAGGGCAGAGCAGGGCCTCGGCTCGGCGGCTCGACCTCGGTGAGGGCGCGCCACGCCGCGCCACGCCGCGCCATCGGCAAGCATGACAATCACGCTATTAGATTTGGAGGGTCTCCGCGGGGACTGGGAGGGGGAGGCGGATCTCCGTGGAGGGGCGCACCACCGGGCGCAGCGCGGCAGCGGCGGGGGTGGAGGTGCCTCTGTGGCATTGCCTGGCTCCGTGCCAGGCGGTCGCCACGGGGGAGAGGAAAAGGAGGGGGGGGAGCACCGCATCGCAACCCGTTATCGACACTTTGGCCATTCTAATTGGACCACCGCACAGTGGGCCAGAAGACCGGCGCAGGCGGCCAAAATCCTAAACGCGTTTCGAGCTCCAGAGTCGCTAAATGGGACTCGAACCGAACGTGTGACCCTACCAATGGAATGCTCTCCGAACGAGGAATCCATTGGTGGGGTCACACGTTCGGTTCGAGTCCTGTTTAGCGACTCTGGAGCTCGAAACGCGTCTAGAATTTTGTCCGCCTGCGCCACTGTAAGATGCTGGACCGCAGCCTCGCGCGCGGGGACCTTGGGGGTTTTTATCGGGTTTGTTTCAAAGTGTGTTTTGTCCGCAGAGTACCTTTGCTCAGCATCACCGCTGTAGGTGGCGGGGGCGGCGGGGGCGGCGGGGGTGGCGGGGGGGGGGGGGGCGGGGCGGGGGGGCGGGGGGCGGCGGGGCGGCAGAAGGGCGGCGCTGGTGGCGCAGCTCGTTTCGGAATCGGCACCCACGCGATTATCCCATTACACACTCGGCTTGCTGCTCGGCGTGCTCGGCGTGCTCGGCGTGCTTGCTATTCATGCCTCCCCTTTTTCCACTCCCTTTGCGCCGCTCCGTCGTCTCCGGCGCCCTCGCCCGGCCCACCGAGGCCCCGCCGCCCTCGCCCCTCGCCCCTCACGCGCGGCCCCGCAAACTCGATTATACGCCTCGGTTTTGTGTTGTGTGTCGTCGACGTCGTCCCCACGTCGCCGTGAGCTTTCGATTCCTCCTAAGTGCCTCGGCTCCCTGTCTCCCCCGCGAGTGGGAGGTCTCGCGCTGTCTCTCTCGCACTCATGGGGCGGCCAGCTCGACGACGCGGTGACAATGTCCGAGGCCGTGCGGTGCGGGCAATAACAGTTTAAGTTGGCACCACCGCCAGTTGAATTCTAGTTCGTCATAACTTTTCCCGGGCGAGGCCGCGCGGTGTGGCCATGGTGTGGCGCTCGGCAGGATTGGCGTCATTCTTTATGGCGCCGCACTTGATGGCCGAGGCCGTGTAAGCCCCGCGGACGCGGCGCGGACGCGAGGCAAAACAGCCCCCCGGGGGGTGCCTGCGAAAGCCTGCGGAAGCCTGCGGGTGCAGAGGCCGCCGTCAGGGCCGAGCCGGCCATCACGCGGACGCGCGCGGACGTCATGGGGTCCATAAAATATGATGGACAGGGGCAGGTGCCCAAATCTGCCGGCCGCCGGTGTTCGTGTGTGTGTGTGTGTGTGTGTGTGTGTCGCCAGTTAGAGCGTGACATAAGCTGCGGAGTGATCGCCCCTATCTGTCCCCTCCCCCTCCCCCTCCCCTGCCGGCCCGCCACTGTTTACATAGAGGTGGGTGCCAACCGTCCACTTCTGCGGACGCGGGCGGGGCGGTCTGGGCTGCCCCTGCGGACTGAGAGTCGCTTTCGTCGCTCCGTCCCTCTCGCACCCATGGGGCGTCCCGTATAGGTGCGAGAGAGAGGCAGAGCGACGAAAACGACCCTCGGAATCAGTTTACCAGCCTCCGGCGTGGCGTGGCTCGGCCGAGTATAAGTCTCATTACCAGCGATATTTCTGGGCTTATTTCTGGGCCGTCCGGCGGCAGCGCAGCAGGCTGATTTCGAGCTCGCTTCGCCCTTCTGTCTCTCTCGCACTCATGCGAATGGTGTCCGAACGAGTAGACGTCCATCATTATCACTGAGTGAGTAGTTATGTAAAGATACGGCCTAGGTGCAAAATTGCTCATGTAATATTTACTACGCTAACCTAGGTCGCCACCGCGAGCGTGCGGCGGCTCGGCGCGCGCAGCGCCATCTCGCGGCGACTCGCGGAACCTCGTCCGCGCGCGAGGCCAGTTTGAGCGGTGACACTTTTTATGGTCATTTCCAAATTTCACCTGCCCATAAAGCGGCTGAAAATTTTGCACGGCCTCCATTTTGTCTGAGCCATTTAAGGTGAGAGTCGCGTGGCTGTGCAAATAAATAAATAAATGGCATCCCCCGCAGCCGGACTTGCGCTCCCCGCAGCGAAACTCCTCTCCTTTCGGAATGAACTCGGCGAGGGAATAGAGGTGGTCTGGGGCGGGCGGGCGGATGGGGCTAGAGCAACACCCGTCACAATAATATAATTTATAACAATCCAATAATTCCACGTTTCGGATTTCCGATCACATCCTCGCTCTCTGCGTACATCCATAACGCCGCGCGTCGTAAAAACGCGCCGCCTGCAGCCACTGGGTCGCTCTGTCTCTCTCGCACCCGTACGGAACGCCCCACGAGTGCGAGAGAGACAGCCGCGACCCTCGGTCGGGATCAGCCTGCAGGGAGTGCGTGGCGGTCCATATGGGGCTGGTGGAAAGAGGGAGGGGGAGGGGGGAGTGGAGGGGGGAGTCGCTAATAGGGTGACATCGGGTCGCCGCTATAAACGATCTCTTTCAGCGCGATTAGTATTTATTATGCGTTTTATTGCAGTCGCAGTGTATCACTTATCTCCGTCAGCACGTGCTGGGGGAGGGGGAGGGGGGAACCGCGAGGACAGGCCGGTCATCGCCGGCATATGGGCCTCGGCGCGGCGACTCCGCGGACCGCGGTGACGGGCGCAGACGACGCAACAGCCATTTGCATCACACCTCAGTGCATCCGCAATTTCACGAAAATGAAATTTTTCCGAGCCATTTCCCGCCGCGGCAAATATGACAGTTTTTTTCTTTCAAGCATTAAAAAGAAAAGATAAACGTTTTTTCTTCTTCGGCTGATAGGTGCTTTTGAAGATTTCTCTTCGACGATCCGTACTAGATTTTTCTCCTAATGACTGGAAACATTTGGACTAGTAACTAGTTTGACCCGTATCGCATGCCGGCTCGCGCGCACTCTCTGTGTAGTCCATCTGCCTGGCCAGAGGCGTGCCCCTTCCGGCCGGGCCCGCGGCTGCCTGCGGCCCCTTCCTCCCAAACAGGACAAATTAAATTATCATGACAAAGACGCTAATGTTGCGCCCCGCTGCGCTCATCGCGTCGCGTCGCGTCGCGTCGCCTCGTCTTCCCGCGGCACGGCGGGTGGCATCCAGCTAGCAGCGCGGCTCGTCGCTCTGTCTCTCTCGCACCCGGACGGGGCGCCCCACGAGTGCGAGAGAGACAGAGAGACAGTCTGCAGCGTGGCACCGCGTGGGAGGGAGTCAAACGAAAACGACCTGCTTCCCACCCTTAGTATGATTGTTATTTATTTTCAGCCCTTTCGAAATATGAATAATCGAAAGATCTCAACCTACATGAAGCGCGTTTCTAGAAATTTTAAAGACGGGTTCCCAGAGAAAGAGGTAATCAAAATATATCGTGGGGACTAACGTGCCCCGAATTTAAACAACTTCGACGTGTTGAGAAAAAGAAAGAAAGGCTTCGAATACACTCGACCCCGAGAAGTTGTCCGTGGTAAATTGGCACCCTTAGCCACGCGGCCAAGACGCTGCTCGACGATGCCCGTTGTTTTGTCCACACTGCCCGGACCGGCCGGACCCGAGTGGCGGGGCGCCTTATGGCGGCACTTAGCACTGCTAAATGGCTCTCGCCGCAGGCAGCCTCGCCACCCCTCCGCACCCCTCCGCACCCCACTCCCCCCACCCCTCCAGCAGCGCCGCACCCTCCCCCCTCATCGCTCACGTCGCAGCTCGCGGTGGATGGAGTGTTTACGTGGCGTTTTGCGATTCGCTGTTCGCCCTTCGGTCGACGAGTACCTGGCTGTTTAAAGTCGACCACTGGACAGGGGCACAGTGGACCAGAAGACCGGCGCATGCGGTCTAAGCTCCAGACGCGTTTTGAGCTCCAGAGTCGCTAAACAGGACTCGAACCGAACGTGCGACCTCACCAATGGATTCCTCGTTCGGAGAGCAATCCGTTGGTGGGGTCACACGTTCGGTACGAGTCCCATTTAGCGACTCGAGAGCTCAAAACGCGTCCGGGATTTTGACCGCCTCCACACCGGTCAGGTGGTCACGTGGCTGTTCCTCATCCACCGGAAGTTACGACGTCCTCTCTGCCGGAAGCAGCGGCGGCGGCGTCCCGGACGGCCCCTCCTCAACCTCACTGGGGGAAACGCGCAAGAAATCGGCAGTCTCGCTGCGGCGGGGGCGGGGCGGGGCGGGGCGGGGCGGGGTGGGGCGGGGTGGGGCGGGGTGGCCACCCTAATTAGGAGGGATTACGCTGCGGCTGGCCGCGGAGGCGGGGTGGCGGCGGGGCGGGTTGAGGGTGGGGGAAGGACCGCGGTGGGATGGCGGTGGCGGGGCGTGGCCTGATGGGGGTCTTGAAGGAGCCGAGGAGTGGCGCCGCAGTCATTGCCTGCCAATGGCCGCGGCCACGCTGGTGGTGTCGGAGGTTCTGCTCCACGGCGGCCTCCACGGTGGCCTCCACGGCGGCTTCCACGGCGGCCTCTAAGTCGTTTTCGTCGCTCGCTGTGTTTCTTTGACACTCATAGTCGTCCCTAATGGATGCGAGAGAGACAAAGCGACGAAAGCGACTCTCAGATACACTTCTTCAGGTACACCGTCGGAATGGGACTCGCCTCGTCCCTGGCCCACGGCCGGCTTGTTAGGCGAGCCCGGCCACGGCCAGCTTATCCCCGCAGCCATAACTCTGCCCCTCTCATTAAGGACATTACGAAACCGAAGCGAGCATCGCGCAGCCAAATCCAAAGGCAAGGGGCTTGCCCGGGGCTTGCCCGCCAAGGGATGCCTTGAGGACGGTGCCGAGGACGGCCTAAGCTGGATCTGGCTGGATTTAGGACCGCGAGGACGCCCTGGCCACGCTGGTGCTATGTCGTCGCCGAAGACCGAACAAAAAAATAATACGAAAATGTAAAATGCAGCTCTGGATTCCCTGCCCCCTCCCCTCCCCTCGCCGACGCCGTCGCCTTTTACCCTGATTGGGAAAGTGGAGAGCATTTTGGTGGCGTTAGTGGCCTCGGCCAACGAGGGCACCGGGAGCCACGACGGCAAGGCCGAGGGGAAGGGGAAAGGGGAAGGGGGGGACGCCCTCGCCGCCGCCGGCCCGAAAATTGCTTTAGTTCTCGCAGAACGCGGATCAAACGAGAAAATTTACGACGTTAACTTTTGCTGCCATCGGCCCTCCCCTCTATCTTTCTTCTCAGTGTCTTCTTACGCCCTCCCCTCCCCTCCCTCCCCGGTAGATTGTTTTCCTCCCCTCGGCGCTGCCCCGCGCTGCTTCCCTTCGGCCCCGAGGGCGTCGTGGCCTTGCTTGATTCCCATCTGATTTGTTTGGCGATCGCCCACGCCGACTTGCAAGCCGCGGACGCAGCAACCTCACCAAACCCGCAGATTCCACATTGATATGAAAAATTGGCCGCGGTGCGTTTGGACGTCGCCCCCGTCGACGGCGGCCCGGCTCGGCGAACGAGTGCTAGAAGCAGCACTCCGAGTATAACAAGAAGGCGGCGCGTAAAACCAGTAAAAAGCAAATGGGTCTTTTTGTGGCTCGGCGGCTCTCGGCGGCACTCGGCCGGGATGGCCCTTCGGCCGCCTCGCCGTGCACCGCGTCGAGTACGCCGCCCCCGCCATCGTCAACGCCGTCATCACGGCCGCGAGCAAATCGCGCGGAGAACGGTCGTCCGGCCGTCAACGGCCGAGTTATTCGCGTTGTTCGCGTTGCTCGGCCGGCGAACGGCTGCTTTAGGACCCCGTCAAGCCTCGGCGGAGGAGTGGCCGATTCGTTGTCGTGCGTGGGTCCCTGGCAGGCAGGCCGGGTCGCCATGTTGGGCTCGAGTCGACTCAACGCGGGTCACGTCGCTCCGTGTTTGTCCTTGATTTTCGGTGGTACAAAGTCGGTTTTCCGGGTCGAACGTGGTACCAGTCGGTCCGTGTGGACGCCGTGCGTCGAGGCTCGAAGTGTCGCGGTGATCGGTGCAACAGTGTCCGAGTTCTGTGCAAATTAGTTTTTGGCGCCTTGTTTACAAGGCAGCGTCCGTCCAGCCAGGCCACTACAGCGGCGACCGTGTCCACCGACCTGCTGGTCGCAGGAAAACCAGCAGCCAGTGCCCCAACCGGTGTCCGCGCAGTGCCCAGTGTTCAGTGCAGTGTTCAGTGCGGTGTTCAGTGCGGTGTTCAGTGCAACACCCAGTCCGTTGCGTCCGTTGTGCAAGCGGCCTGGCCATGGATCCACCAGTGCAGCGGTTGTGTGTCCCCTGCGTCGCCCCCCTACCTGCCATGCTGACCCGATGTGCCGTTCACCCGTGTTCAACAAGGCGATCAGAGGAGCATTCACTGCGCGGGAAATCTCTCGGCGGGGCCCTGTAGCGGACGGGAAAAGTCGCCATCATTGTGCGAGCGAGCGCGCGCACGGCGGCGCACGTGCAGCGCACCGCCTGCAGGCTGAGTCCGGGGTGTGCCTTTGTTGCTGCGTCTCTCTCGCACTCGTGGGTTCCCCCAAAGGGAGCGAGAGGGACGGCGCGACGAGGCGGTGTCCGGAGTGGACCGGCTGGCCTGCCGGGCCATGCCGAGCCATGCCGAGCAGGGACCTGCCGGAGGATTGGGGATTACCCGGCTCGGCACACCGACCGCGTCTCCTGGGGCTCGGCTAGGCTCGGACAGCTCGACTCGCACCGACGGCGCCGACCAGATGCAGTGCAGTGGCAGGCAATGCAGATTGCCAGGTCAGCGCGACAACGTCCCGTGTTGCCACATTCCTAGACACCAGACAAACTACTGCGCACCCGGAGGGGAGGGGCGCACCAGGATAACATCACGCCGTGGAGTCATAAGGAAGGAGACATACACCTACACCTATGGATGAGTGCCGATTTTAATTTTGGTTATGGTTCTTGGGCTGGTTGTGGGTTGGTTTTGGTGTCCACCTCTCTGCGGTTGGCTGACCGGGCGGTCACCCCCTCCCCGCCGTCGCCGCCACCGCTGCAGTCAACAGGGGACGCACGGCCTGCCGAGGTCGCGGTCCCAGCGGCGGTGCGGCGCCAACCACCCACGCGCCCGGCGTGTAGGCAGCACCAACAACGGTGGGCTCCAAGGGGTTGCCTACCTATCGGGCGCTCCCATCGGGAGCACGACAAACCCCGTCCGCATGGCGCGGCCGGCTGCCAGCAGGGGCCGCGGTTTGGCGCTCAGCAGACAGACCGGCCGGCCAGCCGGGGCCCGAGGGCAACGCGCTGTCCCACACCCCGAGAGCGGATACAGCGCAACGCCCCTCCAGCCCCCACAACCCTTGTGACCGAAGAACACCAGCCTCGCACCTAACCAGTCGTTGCATGTTGTGTTGCACGGAGGAGACGGGGCACATGCCCTCTCTCTCGTAGTCGCAGGCCTACAACAGCATGCAGAGCGACACAGAGGAGCATCGCGGGGAAGGGCTCCAGGCCTCACACCGACGGACGCCGTGGCGGCCGAACACGAGTATGGGGTGGGCGTAATGCCTCGGGTTAGAGTCCTGTTCCAGCCGAGAGGTCGCATCAAGAAAAGGGTAGGGGTGAAGCAAAGTAACAATGGCCAAGACGCGTCAAGAAAGAAGAGAAGAAGACACCGAAAGTGCAACTGTTCCCGAGAACAAGGGACGAAGCAGGCGGGTTCCGGACTCGGTCAAGCTCAAAAGAGGCTGGCCCAGGGTAGGGACGGCACAACCCTCACGGGAAAGGCCTGTCACTAACCCGCGGGGAAGGCACTCTGCGAGCCAGGGGCATGTAGCCGCTTGAGGTTCTTCCCCGCCGAGGTAAAGTTCTCCCCTAGTAAGGACGACCATGTCCCGTTTTGCAGTGCAGGCGGGCATGTGTCGGGCCCGAAATGGCATACGATCATATGTGGTCTAGCCCTTAATGGTAATGGTAATGGCAGGCAGGCCCGTCTGCCGCTCTGGCGTGTGCTGCGGGCCGGCCTACCCCGGACTACGCAGGCGGCGGCCGCGACGGAGACGCTCGGGCGGACACACTGCGGTGCGGAGCCCCCTGGAGGAGACCGCCGTGGTGGGGGCCTGGCGCCAGGGAACGGCACTGGTGTAGGGGAGGGGGGGGGGGGGGGGGGAGGGGGGAGGGGGGGGAGGGGTGGCGCCGATAAATAAAAAGCGTCTCCTAATCCCCGCATTGTATCACTGGCCATGTTTATTTTTCGTATTTCTTCATTTCTGCGCCGCTCCGCCATGCTCCGCCGGGGCAGAGGGGCAATCCCGTATCTGCCGGATTTTTCCTCTTCTGCCGCAGCGAGCAGGATTTAAGTTTGCCGCCGTCTCCGGCTCGGCTCGTATTTTTGCCGGCTTGCCGCCGCGTCACCGCCAGCAGCGTGGAGTATCGCCGCCGCTGTGGGCTAGGAGGATACGGGCACAGGCCGCGATGGCGATACCCCGGCGGCGAGGAGACACTGGTGCAAGTGCGCGCCGTTTGGAGCGCGTCCAGACTCCAGCCATTCCAGGCATTCCAGGGCGATGTTGCAATGTTGCCGCGGCAGCGGCAGTCCAGGGCCGTCTCACGGCACCGCCATGGCATCGCCATTCAATCCACTACCCCCTCCCTTTCCCCTCGCCGTTAGTTTTTGTGGTTCCGCAGACTGATGATCGCGACAGCGTCCCTCGGCGTCCTCGGCCCCGGCCGCCCCGGCCCCTCCAATCGCCATCGTCGTCGTCATAAAAAAACATAAAGAAAGATGAAAGTTGGCCGGCCGATTCCGATTTCGGCGACGTCGTTGTTGTTAGGGACACTGATGGAACACCAGCCCGGCGTCCAAGTCGTTTGGACTGCCGTCGCCAATGCCGTTCCCCGGCGCGGGCCCCGTCCTCGCCGTTCTCCAGCGGACTGACTCCGAGAGTCGTTTTCGTCGCTCCGTCTCGCTCGCACCGACACGGGACGCCCCATGAGTGTGAGAGAGACAGCTCGACGGAAAACGACTCTCGGAATCAGTCCGCTGGCGTGCTGGCCGTGCCGCGCGGATCAAAGTTTGCCGATTTGCCGCGGACTTTCCCCGTGCTCGGCCAGAAGCTATTTGACAACGAGTCGAGCGAGCGGGGAGCGGCCCCTCGCCTCGCGCCGCCCCGCGTTCAACTCCCCGCCGCGCCGCGGCCGAAACGCACCGCGCACGACTGCAGACTGAGTCCGAGGAGTCTGCCGGAGGGCGCGCGGTCGGCGACGAGGCGCGACGGCTGACAAATTCGCCGCTCCGCTTCATCTAGCGCGTCGTCTGCCGCCCCCGCCTGCCCCCGCCTGCCCCCGCCGCTTCCCCGACCATTTCCACCTCATTTTCATATCGCTGCTCGGCCGTTGCGAAGGGCAGCGCACCGCACGCACCGCCGGCACGGCTGGCACCGCCGGCCTCCATAGCGGCCCCCCGGGGCTCATCTCATGGCGCCCCCACCCCCTCCCCCTCCCCCCGCGGCGCCGCCTTCTCACAACGGCCCCATTGGCGCGGCAATGATCCAATCAGGCCGACACGCCGACTTCTAATTGCCGCATTACTCGTGAGATGCCCTCCCCCCTCTCTCTGCGTCCCATCTTTGCCCTTCTTCGGCAATGCTGCTGCTGTTCTTCATCTTCCCCGCGCTCGTGGGGGCGGGAGAGGATTTTTCTGCCAAAAGCATTTTTCTGCGAAGAGTTTTTCCCGGCTTTTCCTCCACCCGAGATATTGTGATGGTACGGGTTTTGGGGGAGGTCCCGTCGGTCTGTCTCTCTCGCTCCTATGCAGGACGCCCCGTGAGTGCGAGAGAGAGACCCCCAGCCACTTGGAATCGGCCTGCCGGCAATGCCCGGCGGTGTCACTTGATTAGCGCCGTAACGACCCCATTAGCCCGCTACACTGGAACGCAGTGGAACGCTCGATGACAGACGCCCCGCCCCGCCCCGCCCCGCCCCGCCCCGCCCGCCCCGCCCCGCCCCGCCCCGCCCCGCCCCGCCGCGCCTCGGCCATTTGGCGCTTAGATGAGCGTGCAGGACCCAACAAGGACCCAATGGCTCCCACAGGAGCTCCTCGCGCGCCGGGGGCCGCGAGGACAGGGACCAGGGACCGTATCCACGCGTATCCGCTGGACGAAATGGCCGAAGCGGTCGCTCGATGGGCTGCGTCGCGGGTTCGAGTCCCGCCAGCGGGTGCCACCAGGTTGTTCTTTCATCGCTGTGAAAGAAAACAAAAACGCCCCCAGAAAACAAAAACAGCAAAAAACGTGTGTGAAAAGTGAGGCCGGCGCGGGGATTCGAACCCGAGTCAAGTGCCCTTATTGAGCTGGCCCTTCCACTCCACTGTTACAGGCTGCGGCGGCCAGCACGCGCTGCTCGGCAAGACGCGGCGCCCCAGGACGGCCTTCACGTCGCAGCAGCTGCTGGAGCTCGAGAAGCAGTTCCGGCAGAACAAGTACCTGAGCCGGCCCAAGCGCTTCGAGGTCGCCACCAACCTCATGCTGACCGAGACGCAGGTACGTCCGTACGCCCACCTTGGAAAAGGGGCAAAAGAGTTCCCCCTCATCGTCCACCGTCCACGAAACGACTCTCGGAATCAGTCTCCAACACTGTTATTCAACGAATGTGGCATCACAGTCGTTAGAATGTGAATTTTGTCCTTCTTGCGCCTAGGGGACACCCCATGAGTGCGAGAGAGACAGAGCGACGAAAACGCCTGCTGCTTCGCTCTGCTTCAAAGCAGCGTCCCGCCTTCCCAGTCTAATTTCGAACAAGGCGCCGCGCTTCGCGCCTCAACGTCGGCTCGGCTTTCCGAAAGCCAATTAGCAGCACGCAGCTCTCGCTCTGTCTCTCTCGCACGGTCACGGCGCGCCCCGCGAGTGCGAGAGAGACAGAGCGAGAGCAGCCTGCGGCGTAACGAGGCGTGTGGCGGCGGTGCAGGCGGTGCAGCGCGACGGCGGACGGGGACGGGGCGATAATCCACCGGCCGACAACATGTGTGCAAATAGTGCTAATTCGAAGGCACGGCGCGGCGCGGCGTCGCGACGCCAAGGCAGCCAAGGCCAGGCAGGCCGCGAGGGTGCAAGTTGGTGCAAGTGCAATCCATTCAGCCGGCATTCAGCGGTCAGGGGGAGGGGAGCCGAGGGCAGGCCGGCAGAGGGGTGCAGCCAGCAGACTCATTCCGAGAGTCCTCTTTCGTCTCTCTCGCACTCATGGGGCGCTCCGTGCAGGTGCGAGAGAGACAGAGCGACGAAAACGACTCTCGGAATCAGTCTGCAGCCGCGAAAGTGCCGGCCGACTAATGCAATTGGCGTCGGTCCCCGTCCCCGGTTAACCTTTCGGCGTGTTATTCACTTGACCGGCGCCGCGCGGGTGCCGTCCAGTGTCGTCGCTTCACGGCGGGGCGTTGCTGAGATGTGTGCCTCCATGCACACTGTTCTAAACAGTTCTAAAGGTGATCCCACACCGTCGGTCGCAGGCGGTCGGTCGGGGGCAGGGGAGCGGGGCCCGACGGTGGCAACTCTTTTGCATGTGAGAGGGGGAAAGCTGCGTTTGCAGAGTGGTCTCGTGAGGGAAGTGCATAACGGTGCGCCCTCTGGTGGCTGTTGCAGGTCAAGATCTGGTTCCAGAACCGGCGGATGAAGTGGAAGCGCAGCAAGAAGGCCCAGCAGGAGGCCAAGAACCGCGACGACGGTCGCGAGGGCCGCGAGGGCCGCGACTCGGAGAAGCGGTCCGGCTCGGGCGCCAAGTCGTCGGCCGGCGCGGCCAGCGGCGGCGGCAGCAGCGGCAGCAGCACGGCCAGCAACGGCAGCGAGTCGTCGTCGGCCGGCCAGGACCGGCGGCCCCCAGGACCGCGGCCAGGACCGCGACAAGCTGCCCGCGAGGACGGCGTCGTCCCTGCCGCCGCGGGGGCCCGCCGGCGCGGACGCCGTCGCGGAGGACGGGCGGCGCTCAGGCGGCGCGGACCGCGTCAGTCTGGCCGGCGACGACCTCCAGCACGGCGTCGGCGACGCGGACAGGGCGGCCAGGGCGGCCAGGGCGGCCAGCCCTCCGGGACCTCCGGGGCCCGACAGCAGGGGGGTGGGCGGCCACCACTCGCCGCCAGGCCCAGGACGCCCCGCCACGCCCCCCATGGGGTCGGTGGCGTACCCGCGGGTGCCGCCGCGCCGCTTCCCTGCGGCCCACGGCTTCCACGACGAACCCCTGTACCGGCCTTACGTCGTATGAGCCACCGACCTCGGACCCGGTATATGGGAGCGGAAGATCGGGTGGCTTAATTTCTTTTGAGTGTGATAAGCAATTTGTATAGATCTTGTAAAAAAAAGAACAACAAAATATATTCGATGTTTCCAATGTGATGATTCCTAGACAAAGTAAATTGTGTTTGGGAAGTGTATGATAGAGAAGCCTGCTGAAACTTAGTCCTTTGTTAGTCATTTCCATTTTTGTGTAATCCATATTATTTTATCCCAAAGAGTTAAGTTTACATTTATTGTTGATGTTTTCTATTTATGTTAAGATTAGTGTTAATGGTAGGAGTTTTAGCTGAAAACCACAATTCAGGAAATGCCCTGGACTCGTTTCAATGAGCCAGGACTTATGTTTTTTGTCAACACTAGACACTAGAATAAATTTGATCACGTGCTGTGTCAGCAAATGTGGCATAAATGCACTTCAAAGTGTGAGGGTAAAATTTCGTGATCCGTTTTCATTCACTTCATAGTTGTCTGTAAAATCCTTTCTTTCTAATTTGTTGAAATGATTGTCTTTCCAAAGACTTCTAAAGCCCTCTATCCTGCTTCATTCCTTTATTGAAATTTTGCACATGCTAGAATTGCATTGTTATATATAGGGACTTTTAAATGCCCTCAAGATTGTCTATTCAATAAACACTTTGGCTTTAGGAATTGTGAATTATATACCAAATCTGTGTACATGTGCTTATAATAAAAGAGAATCTTTTAATTATATTTGTAAGGTCATAGGCATTGGTCTATCAACCCATTTGGTCAGTACTTGCAAGCAATACCAATCTGACAAAGTGGTTTTTGATGGAGAGAGGAAACATAGTCTGAATGAACTTTTATTTTCACAGAGCATAGGCACACTTATATACACTGCTACAAATGGGAACTGAAAAGAGCATTAACTGAATCAGATCTAAACAGCCTTAATACAAACAGCATTCCTTTCTCTGAATATCATGAGTACACAATATCTCGTAAAATAGACAAGTTGTGACTTACTTCCTGAATGAAATTCAAATTGCTTCAATGCACAAGACATATTATCATTACATACATCAATACCCAAGAACAACATATTTAATAGGAAGTTTGTTCGTGAGACTTAACAACTCCTTCACTATTTTTACAATAAATTAACACTTTAGTCAACTGTAAAATTCGGCTAGCATATTACCAATCAGTGCAAACATATAATTATCTGTCTTATTTTTGTGGTCAAAATTAAAATCTAGAAACTGTTGTGCAGTAAGTCAGATGATAAGAGACACACAAGAAGGCAATCTTGCTTTGACTCTTAGTCTACACCAATAATACACCAAAGAGTATTAACTGCTCCATATTCTGCTATTATCAGTCAGGTGAAAATAATATCACACCCATGATTTTAATGAAAACTTGAGGGATCTTCAAAGACATTCCTGGGTACCAAAAATCAAAAGAAATCTCAATTATTGCCAAACAATTACTTCTAAACAAACATAAATCAGTTGTTTGAGCCACCTGGTTTCTGCCCAACAGAAATTACTACAGCTAAAGAGAAAATGCTTCCAAAAAGAGCATTGAGCATTGCCTTGTCCCAGTTTATATTCAAGACTGTTGTACTGACAAGGATTTGATTTTGATTAGTCACTGCAGAACCTCTATCAATAACAGATTTGATGTTGCCAGAGTGGTATCTACTATTACAAACACAGCAGCTATCAAACGGAGAAACAACCAGTCCATTTACACAACAACAACTTTTCTGGAGGGCATACAATCCATGCAGTGGCTTCAACCTTTCTTTCACCAATTATGTTCATTCCAAGAGTATGTTAGATAATTTACATGAAAATGAATTCAAACCCAAAAGCAACTGTAACATTTTGAAGTACTTAAAGTGAAACAAATGAGCAAAAACTCATTTCATACACAGGCCATATCATGAGGTTTTAATAAAAAATACTTACTAGCAAAGATTTGTTCCTCCTCAGTCTCTGTAAGCAGTACTCTATGGAGATTAGTCTCATACCATCAAGCAACAATTACTTGACTAAGATAATAAATATCAGTGCTTGAACTTATCTTTCAAAGTTTAATTACTTAAAAAAATCTTTAGAGCCACTTGAGGATATAGAGTACAGCACTTTTTGAGTCAAATCTGCTTCCAGTACAATACAATTCTTCCTCTAGCACATATCCAAAAGAGAGAAATTTTAATTGACACAGCACAGACCTGTTTCAATCTACTCAGGCTACAGCAATGGCTGGGTAAAAGGCAGGTCTACAACACAATTAACAATAACAACATTTTAAAAACAGAACACCACAATATGATTGCATTGGAAGCAGTAACAACACAACATACCGGGATAGAACCAGGAAGCATTTACTTGAGAATGACAACATAACAGACATGATTTCTTAACAACGAAGTCTAAAGACAGTCCAAAACCAAACTATATTGCAAGCAGGGGGAAAAAAAACTGAGATAAAAATATAAGTTAACACAAACAAAAATTGTATAAAGTTAAACAATACATAATTTTTACAATTAGGTCCAATAAAATCATCATCACATATTTGTTCACATACATATCAACATAGCTATATTTACAAATGGTATGTACAAGAGACTTTATAAACTACATTCTTGTTTTTGATGATTATTATTTTTGTGGAAAGCAAAACAAGCTGAGGTTACTTGAAGTACATATCAACAAAATGCTTTGGCATTGCTGTTAAAATAAAACAAAACTAAAAGAAAATGAAACTCCTTGTTGAGAAAAACGAAACAAAAAAATTCTTGAGGACATACAGCCTCACCAATAATCATAAAATAAGACAAAAACAATGTAAAACATGGCATGCCTGACACCTCAGGAGGCTGGCATTTAAGAGTCGTGTTGTGTTCTAAAATATTCTTTTCTGAAACTCTTATGAACCACTTAATCGTTTTAAAATTTACCTTAACCATTAGCTTTAAAAATATTGCACAATATAAAATTCAAAGGATGGAAATTTCAATTTGTTTTAAAGTGTATATACAACAGAACAATTAAAATAAGAGCAGTTCAAAAACTGTCTACAAAACGGCTAATAAAACACTAATGAGATGTGATACATAGATGGTAGGTAAACAACAAACGAATAATAAACAGACTAGATTCATTAAATAACAAGAAATGTCTCCCAATGAGAAGCATTTCAGGTTACATGCCTGGCCACTTAAATAGAATAAAAAAGGTCACATACTACGAGGCATTTGCTTCCAGAGAACAACCTCTAGAAACAAAAATTAGTAACACAATGATACTTGAGATTCATAAGAAAATAAAACAAATACTAAATAAAAACATCTAGCTAAAGAGAGAAGTTTTGGAGGCAAGACTGTATTCAAAAACTTATATCATCTTCCATCCACACCATGTGAAATCTAAAGAAGCCTATAAAAATACTGTATAAGATCACAATAGATTGAAATTTCAGCTAAGCCATGTGTACATAGTACATTTAGGAGAAAGATCATTTAAGCAGTTGCATTGGAAACACCAATTTTCAGATATAGTGATTGAGGCAGAATGACAAGGACGAAACACTTCAGTAACACAGAATGCATAATGCCATCATCCAGTTACTGTTCTGTCAGGCATCTGTTCTTATGCATTCCAACACAACTTGCCTCGAAGCTTATTTATCTTGACAAACGCCTACAGTACAACTACTAGAATTAATTGACAAAAGGAAACATGACTTAACTGTTCTATGCACATGAAATTTAAGATATTACCACAAGATACATTTTCTACACAGCAAACAATGCCTTTTCTTAAAAGGTCCTGCGGAATGGCACTTGGTTAAAATATAATTTATCTATCACAAAGTGAGGCTCACATTAGTACGGCCCAAAAGATACTCTTTGAATCAAGACTGAACATTGAGATGAAAATTGATTCTTGCGTGGTCGTTCAGACGTCACTATCAGTCTCACTGCGAGGCTGTCCAAAATTCCGCAAAATACTCTGGGAAACAGACCTAATGCTTGCAGCATGAATGTGCTGCATTGGTGTAGATGGCAATCCAAGATCGTCATCTGTTCTACAACAATTATCATATTCTGAATCATACAGGACACTCATAGAATCGAGACTCATCAGAGCATCTGAGTCAAAGACTCGAGATGAGGCCCTAGATGAAAGGCTGGTATTGTCATCTCCATCATGGATATCATCATGCCCATCACAGGCAGAATTGACATCACTTAAAGCACCTGCCATCAACAGAAGAAGCCAATGAAAAACCTTAATTGCCAGTGAGAATGAGAATACAACTATATGATGGCATCACAAACCTTCAGCATCTGTGAGTCCAGTTTCATTCAGCATAGAAATATTTTCAAGAGCAGGATCATCAGTCGTGTAGCCTGTGGATTCTCGATCATTTAAAAGAGGCTCAGAGGCAGCATTTTCATCGTCTTCTTCATCGTCATCATCTTCCTCATCATCATCTTCACTCCATTCAGATTGGCTTGTCTCACCTCCACCTCCATTAGCAGTAAAAATACCTCTTTCTACGCACTTGGCACTTTCCTCAAGCATACGTTTCACAGCAGCCTCCTAAACAAAGACACACACACACACACCAAAAACAAACCATTAATTATAATTATGCAATGATTTGGGTTTTACTTATTTGATACTTTCAAAGTCCTTTATTGGAAAATGTACCTGACGTTCTACTTCCTCCTGTATTCGTTGCTCTTCACGCTCAAAACTTTCTATCTCATCAATGTCCTCCTCCGTGATGTTGTTTTCCTTGATTGCTTTCTCTTTCTTCACCTCATCTCTTGTTTCAAATGTGATTTCACCACTGGGGCTCCTGCTTGACAAAAGAAAGAAGACATTAGATACTTGTTACGCACAAGTCTACATGCTGGACGTAAAACAAGATATTGGCAAATAAACAAAATTAGTTTGAATAAGCCATAAGGTGTTAGTTGCATTGGCAAAATCAATCCATGTGCAAAACTTCCACAAACACTCGACCTCAAGAAAATAACCATGCATTATATACAAAGTTAATCTGCCACTTAATAACTGATACAGTTCCTCAGGTCTATGGCAAATTCTTGTTTTGCACAGAAACTTGTATTCCATACATTAATTTAATTAGACTGATACAGCTGACACACCACTAATATACCACCACCATACCAAACATTTTGCTTATGACCAATTCATTATTGAAATTTAAGAAAGCAACAAACAGTGCAACAAACCAACAAAAATTGAAAAAAAAAAAAAAAAAAAAATCCAGATATGTTACAGCAAGAAAGACTACTTCAGTAACATAGTCCCTTTCAACAAATACCACACATATTCACTCAGACAGACGCACACGCACAACCTAGGACTGGGGTACAACTTCAGATGTGAACATTCATTTAATGAATACTAGATGATCAGCTTTGCAGCTTAATTAAAACATTTACATCCTGTTATGAATTGAGCATAACAAATAAGTTCTCAATTGTTTAATAACAAAGGATCATGCCCTAATGAGGTTACTGTCTCACAGCTATTGAAAAAAAAAACATTATTTGTACATTTCTGACAATAATACACCATGAACATAATGATAGCTGGTACAATATAAAAAGATATGTTTTTGTTCATGTTAGGTGGTAGAGGATATTACATTTTAAGAGGTTTTAACATGTCAGACTACGATGGTTATCTATTTTTTTACCTAAACTAGGTAATGAGCTGCAAAGTACTGGTTTTCTTCGTTCAAAAAGTATACTTGTACTTGTTATTGGACCGCAATACATGCATAGTTATGAAGGCAATTTGCATCAATTGAAATGGTTAATTTTTCATGCACAGCCCTCACTCTAATCCAGTCCAAACAGTGTTCTTTCTTTACTGCGTCAAAGATGACATGCAAATCCGAGATAAACTGAATGTCAACATCAGTCAAATGCAGCACACCATGCCTTGTTATCGACAACAACAAAAAACAACTGATAAAGGCCCATCAACTTAATTTTCATTCAAATAAAATTATGAAAAGGAACTTAATTCTTGACACAATGTAATGAAAATTGATAGCTGTTAATTGCTGCTTAAATAAGCAAAAAACAATGAAAGAAAAAATGATTTTGTTTATGACTTTGTTATTTGGGAATCAATTTAAGTATCAAAGTACTTTACGAAAATGCATACTAATATGCATTGATGAACCAACTCAGTTATTTGCAATAATACCATCACCATTAGGAGCAAATACCAGCACCAGCGGATGCACAGACAGCTCTGGGAAACATTGGAATTTAGTACCTTGGGGGAGATGTGTGATCTGCGCTCAGCCTGAGTCCTGTTATAGTGGAGGTCTCAGAGTCATCAGGGTCACCAACTAGAGTCACTTTTTCTTCAAGAGGGCTTTTGAGCCCTAAAGATTGAATGGGAATGGGTGCCAAAATGGATTTGTTTGATGATAATTCTTCCATCTCTAACTCCTCCTGTTGACGCCTTGCCAGTTCTTGAATGGCTGCTAAGCCAACATAGGGCGTTTGGGCCAACGTACTGCTGGCACTACTAGGGGCAGAGGACAGCACTGGTGCTGGAGCTTCAGCTACATACCTGCCCAGCATTCCGGCAGGGGTGTTGTTGAGTTGCTGCTGATGTTTCTTGAGCGATGCAGCACCTAACTCATTCGCTAGAGGAGGACTGTTGACTAATTCTTGCTCTTCTTGACTCGTGTTCCTAATTAGCTTTGGATCATCCAAGCGTTTCTGAATTTCTCGTTCAAACTCAGCGCGCGTTTGATGACCTCGGCGAGATTCAATGGGATGCCCATTGGGATTTCCATCAACAGTGTCCTTGTGATTATGATGACGATGGCTGTGATGTCCATGGTGGCCATGGTGATTATGATGATTGTGATGTCTGGTTGAGACATCTTTGCGGTCGGTTTGGCTGAACCCATCTTTCTTTGAGGACTTGCCACTTGATGTGGACCTTGAGTGAGAGTGAGAATGGTTGTCTTCATTGTTTTCGGATTCTCTCCCTGAGCCTTCAACATTTGGTGAATGTTTTGAAGAATGTTTGCTAGGGGGTCGGTGGCTTTCATCAGGGGATGCATGGTCGTCTGACAAGCCATTTCTTAAAACATTTTCAACATTCAATGGAGATAATGTTTTCTTCATTGCTCTGCTGGGGAGCTTGGATTCAGCAGCATGCCTCAAGGCTTCTTGACGTCCAATGTATTCAAAACTACCACAACTGTCTCCTCGGTAGGAATCATCGCCATCCAAAAGCGGTGGTAAGGGACTGGACACACATGAAGAATCTACGGCCCCCTGTGCAAGTGCAAGAAGCGTTGAAGGGTGAAGTTTGTCTCCGACTTTGCGTCTGGCTCCAGAAGAACCATTACTTCTATGCCTCTGGGGCGAAGCATTCCATTCTCTCCTTCCTCCAGACCCGCGCGACGCGCCTCGGCCTTCGTCTGAATTGTTATTCTGACTACTAGAAATGAGGCACTGCGGAGGGATGTAGTCGTGAGCTGCCCTTGGAGAGTGCTCAGGCGACGAACAGGGATTCACTTGGATGTCAGAAGGATAGAGCCACTTTTCCGGGGGCTCATTGCTCAAGCCCGCATTGCCTGGAGGTGGGGAAGGCGAAGGACTTGCATCAGTCGTTCGACTGTAGCTCTCATCCGAAGAGCTAATACTTGGCGAGTGGTTCATCGAGCTGATTTCATCAGCCGATGAATGGATCCTGTGGTTGGCTGGCCCTTGCAAGTAGAAGCCGCCTGTCAAGGCAGAGCTACCCTGCAAGCTTTCATCGGAGTAGTGCCGCTGGAGCTGAGGGGGGTTGTGGACGGCGCGGAGCTTGGCGCGGAGGTTGGCCTCGTCCAGCACTGCAGCAGCGGCAGCACCCGGGTCGCGTTCGCTCCGCAGCGCGGGGTGCAGCGCCTGGTGCACGGCGGGGTGCAGCACCTGATGCGGGGGCAGGGGCGGCGCGTGGCTGCCGTTGAGGCCACCGTTCACGCCGCCGTTGAGGCCGCCGTTCACACCACCGCTGGCCCCGCTGTTGTGCGCGCGGTGGTGGCCGCGGTGGTGGCGGCCGTCCTTGCCTGGAGGACGCGGCAAGGGCTTGGCGTACGGCTTGCTCAGGGCCTCGTTCACCTGGCTGCCGTGGTTGTTGTTGGTGTGGTTCGAGTTGGTCAGGATGTGGCGGCCGGATGCCTCGCCCCCTCTGGGCCATGGCGGAGTGTACCTGAAACAGAAGACGGCCGGGGTGAGGGGGGATGGGGCACAAGGCACACCAGGCTGATGTGCCAAAAAACGGGATCAAACGGAAAGCCAGCCTACCTCGCAGACTCCTGTTGCCTCTTGGAAGCCAAAGCGGACGCACTCGGCGCTGAGGGGAACTGCATGTGGGAGATGCCCTTGTGGGGTGGGAGGGGGGGAGGCTGCGAGTGGTGGGGCATTCCATCGCCAGATTCGCGTTCTCGCTCTAGGCTTGACCTCTTGACTCTTCCATTGACATGACCAACGTGGTTCAGGTGGCTCATATTACTTGCATGGCTACTGCTGCTGCTGCTGTGATGACTAAGATGATTGTTCATGTATGGTCCTGGGATCTTCATGGGTTGCTGACAAAGAAAACAATAATTTAATACTGAATAATAATTTTTCTTAAAAATTTGTTCACGCAACTGTTGCAATTGAGAGACACCCTTACCTGATAGGCATGTCCTAGTTTGGGATCCGGAAGAAGTGGTTCGTTTTCAGCACTTCCAAATCCGTTTTCTGGGTGAACACCATGACCACTAACACTACCACTTCCGCTGCGACTACCAGAACCCTGCATAGCTTCACGAAGAGGCGGGAGTCGAGAGGGGTTGCGGTAACAGTTTGAAAGAAGAGCACCTCCATCATCACGTCTCAGACATTTGCCTCTGGACAAATCACCTTGAATGTGATGTAACATTGCAAGAGGTGTTGGTACACCCCCATACATGTTGGCCACTACAATGGAAAAGGCATATGATAAGTAAATTTCAAATGAAATAATGAAAAATAATATAACAAGAAACCAAACTGATAAGTTCGAAAAAAAAATATACCTAATCCTGCTTGGCCACGAAGACCTGGAAGTTCTTCGACTCGAATGGTGCCAGGTGGCTTCCTCTCATTAAGGAAATATGTTGTCATGTCACCTTTGCCTTTTACTTTCACGACACCTCGACATTGGAACTGATATGGATGATTGCGAAGTATTTGGAAGACCTCCTCCGTAACCTACAAATAATACAGAAGTTCAAATATCCATATTCTAAAATTTTGACTCGAGTGAAACAGTTTACTTACTTGAGTGCGATCAGGCTCCCCAGTAGAATCCATGCGGCTGGCAACATTCACTGTATTGCCCCAGATATCATATTGTGGCTTCCTAGCACCAATGACTCCAGCAACAACAGGGCCAACATTGATGCCTACAACACAAAATAAATTTTGTAAGAAAAATAATTTGTTGTGCACAATATGAGATAAGAATGGATTTTTTCAGATAATACTGACCAACTCTTAATTTGAAATTGTTAAATGAGTTAGTGTTGATGTTTAACAGAGTCTCCCGCATGGCATAAACAAATTCTACGAGAGAACTCATATGCTGACCAGCACTGGACTCCTCATCATCGTCTAAAATTCTATACTCGGGCAATAGACCCACAGCAGCCATATATGTAGAGCCAACAGTCTTGATTTTGTCAATTGCTTTAAAGCGACCATCTTCCAAAAGCTGAAAAAAAGAGATTTCAGATGAATAATCAATAAAATGAAACATAATAATAAAAAGGTCCACAACTTGGATAACTCAAACGAACCTGATCAAAGTCGGCAATTATCTCATTTAAGAGACGAAGACACTCCATTCCAAGGTTATTGCCATCCAGTTCCATGTAGAACTCATGGTAGTTGGTGATGGATGCAAAGACAACCCCCACACGGGAATAGCTTTGATGGTACAGCTCCTGAGACAGAGTGCTCTGTGTGTGGCCATCCGCAGCAATGGCAACAGCGGCAACAGGAACAGCAGGAACAGCAGCAGCAGCAGCAGCAGCAGCACCATAGGATACAGAGGGGTTGGGTAGAGAAGCGGGAAAAGCAGGCGGGGTTCGCAAGCGACAAATAAGGTGAGGAGGTGAGAAGGAGGGAGAGGAACAGACAAAAGCACATAAAAATGAGTATGAGTGATGATATAAGAATCAGTATAGTTTCATGAAAAGAACTAATAATGACGATTACACCTTCATTCTAAGAGGATCTATAGAACAAGCAACATTTAATAGGGAACATTTATTTTTGTGAGCTGAAGCTTGCGAGCTATCATTATTGAAAACATATAAGTCGATTATAATTGCTATTATTTAAATCTTATCTTTCAATAACTATATCTGTCTTTTACAACAGGGTTAGAGATAACAAGAACATCTAGAGACTTGTTAGAACAAGAACACACACACATATCCTCAAGAAGGTCTCTCTTCCATACAAAAAAAAAAAAACAAAAAAAAAAAACAAAAAAAAAACAACACTGCTTACCATGTTACTGCGAAGCTGGTTGTTCAAAAAGTGAAGTGCGACATGATCAGGAAGGAGATTAAACAGAATTCGCCGGTTGCTACTCTGCAGGGCATCCATTTCTCCCTTCTCTTCATGAGCCTGAAAGCACATTTGTACAATAAGGGATACACTTTTAATACATAACAAAAACAACAACAGCAAAGATTTGAGTAAAATATTAACCTGAATTTGCCAAAGGAAGTCAAGCCTTGCAGTCCATTCTATCTGTCTCCCATGAATTATGACGGCAAGTAGGAACATAATAACATAAACAATGCTGAGATGGTCTTGTGGAATTACAGCGCTGGAGGAAAAAAGAGAAAAAGAAACCACATTGTAATAAATTAAAACAGAACTCCTTGCACACAATTGATCTGGATAAGTGGTACTTACTGGACTCTTTGATCATAACAGGTAAATACTTCCCTATGAGAAAGTATAACAAGGAGGAAGTATATCAACGAAATCAAAGACAAAAGTACACCTTTGATCATAATTGGGAGCCGCAGGAAAAGGGCCACAGCAAGGCATCCAAGTGAACATGAGAGCGCTATGTATTGTGGGATTGGGCAGGCACGATGATCCCGATCAAGGCCAACAGCACTGCCCAGTCCTACTGCTGTCAGGCCCCCATTTTCAAGAGTGATGTTGGCAGAAGAATGGAGGACACATGGTGCATCCCAGCGACATGTGAACTGAAGCGTATTCAAACATTAGAGGGCATATTGATTTTATAGGTGTATACAATGGAATGGAAACACTTAAAAACTTACGGCATTTGCTTGAGCCACAGAGTACACTAGCACAATGGTGAACACAGTGATGGCGACTCGTAGAACAAAGCTACGAGATATATCTAGTCTTGGAGTAATCCATCTCAAACGCACAGCAAGTAGCAACATCAAGACAACCTATAAGAATGATAGGAAAGCTCAGAATAAATTAAAACAATCCTAATTACAATGGAGCAGTAAATATTTATTGAATACTTACAGAGATCCAAACAAAAGTTAGAAGGAAGAGAAGCAGGACAATGACTGTTCGGGGGAGAACAGCCACTTGTAGAGCTCCCAAAAGTAAAAGTAGCACCAGGGCACATGCAAGTCCACTTGAAAATCCTAGGTCTACATCTTTATGATACTGCATAGGTAAAGGAACCAAATTAGGTATACAATAAATAAATTTTAACAAAAAAATTCATGACAAGCTTAAAATTGGTAGCTCCATACTTGATGTTCTTTAGCCGAGTCCTTGAAGTACAATGTCAAGAGATTCACATGGATAGATTTTTCCCTGTCCACACTGCGAGCATCAATTGCTTGAGCAAGATACTTGTTGACTCGGTTTGATGGCTGATGATACACACTTGAATGCCGTTTTTTGAAAGGTCGCTTGAATTTTTCTGTCACTTTCTTCTGCAAGAGGAGAAACCAGTTTTTAAGAGGTGAGCATTCCCAAAATTTTAAACATGCAACCCAACACACATTCATCACTTGTTGAAAATGTACCACAAAAATACAAAACAGTCAAAGTCAAGACAATACACTCTAACTAACCTTGCCACCAATATCTCTGAGGTCAAGAGGGTTGGAAGTCCCAAATGCTCGACCTCCTGCTGATGTGGGATCAGCATGTAGGGCCCGCTGCAGGTCTAGGACCTAAAAGCAGGGCATGCCACAATACAACCACACCATCATACAACAACTCAAACATAATCATTTCTACCACTCTTTAAATTTTTTAAATTAAAAAGACACAAAAATTTTCTTGTACTTCAGCTATGTGGATGTTGCTAATGAATTCACATTCTTCCAATCTGGAGCAGAAAATAGCTCTAAACCACATGCATTCAACAGTATAAATATATAAAGCAGTAACAATTACATGCACTTTTGCATCTCAAATTTGCTGTCAAAAATATTATTCTAATGTTTGAGAGGAGATACACATGTATGGTGTTCAAAGCTTGATTTAATGAACACTGTAAATAATCTAGAGGCTGCCTACTCACCTATTATGGCAAAATTTTAAAAACTTACCAGGTAACTTGGTAAGAGGACTTTAAAGAAGGTACTCAAGCTGCACTTACCGCATCCTAAAAGAAACAACATCCACTCTTAAAACAAATTCAACCATGCATTATGCTGACATAAAACTAGCTCAGGCATGCATCATAATCAAAGAGAACAAAGTATCAGCAACGACACAAAATTCGGCCATTCAAAAGAATACGCACAAACATATAAAGCTTTAAACATGTTCACTATGTATTTTTAAAATACTTGCGAGCAAATATGCTTGCTATCTTTTGCAATTGAGAAAAATGTATGCTGCTACTAATCAACTTCTTTAACTTAATGCTTCAAAGCAGAAATCCTTTCAAAAAATTATGGTTGCCGATGCAACCATCATGGAATAAACAGAGGGCAAATGCAACATCTTCTCACCTTTCTGGCTGCATTAACTTTCAGCTCTCCCGGACCGCCGCCAGCAGCCATGTTGGAAAAGGGCACCTCCATGGAAAACTTGATGGTATGCAGGAGCTGGACCACAACGTTTGAAACATTTCGGAAGGACAGCTTCTTCCGCTGAGCAGCGCCCAATGCTGACCGCACCTGGAGAGTGTTGAACAATAATGGCTGCAATCAGAGAAGAGAAAGGAACGCGCGGAACGGATCGGCCCAGGGCCGACCACCACGTGCGCACACCAAGAAAGCAGATTAATCCCACCGCCACGCACAGTCGACATGCAAGCAACATACAGCTTAGCCCTCTGCTATTGGCAACCCGTTTGACCCAAAATATAGTAGGCTTGACACAATGCGATACATTTCTGTCCTGACTCTTGAGAGAGAGACACAGAGCTGAGCCCAGCAATGAATGAAGCAAACCCCAGCTGGCTGAACAATCCACAGCTAACAGTGCACGCTTGAGTACATGTGTGGAAAGCTTCAAGGTGTAATGCAATGCAACTGTAGCACAAAGACAAGGACTCATTCCTCCAACAAATTCATTGTAGATATGATTTAACCCAAGTGAAGGGAAGCTGTCATTGCCAAAACCACAAGTCACAAGATTCATTCACAAAACTAGTGAATAGCTCTTTGTGCCGCATTACTATCTGAACACTCATAAATCATGCACAGACAAATTTTTTTAATCAATTTCAAATGGAATTGGTCGAAGAATCGTTTGCTTCTAGGCCAAAGAGGAGGCCAAATAAAATTTTTAAAGAAAAGGCAAAACATTCAAAATAAAGATGTGAACCAACTGAATTTGTGCTCAATTTTCATGCAAAGTGTGGTTGAAATAGGAAGGGCTAAGATAAATGCATCTCTAAACAAGATAGATGGACAAACAAACACACAAACAAACAAAACAACAACACAAACAGAAAAGCTGTATACATAAAGCTAATACTGACAACCCAAAAGTTAAATAATGGGTAGGTAAATAATGTTGGCATGCAGTTGACAAAGGTGAATCAAACTCAAACATAAAGAGAGACAGTCCAAATGATTTTAAAAGAAATCAAAAGCCAGAGCAAATTGTTGTAATCGAAAAGGAGCAGTGAATTCAGAAGAGAATCTGCGAGCTGAGGAATCTCACAGAAAAGGTCAGTCAAAAACTTTCTGGGAATAACCCTCTTGAATGCTTTCACAGAGTACAATTATTCAGTTATAATTTGCAATCCTAAATAAATTTAACCATCATTTACACCATGACTTGAATATTTTGGACTTGTCACTCGACCGACAGGTCAAGTTAACGTTATCACTGTATCTAACTCAAATGGCAGCCATGCAGCGCTCATTTAATACCGAACGAATCGATGTCCAACTAGTACTGTAAAATAGACTCTTCCTTAAATTGCCTTTGTAGTAGATGATATGACCATAGAGCTAGCCATGATTACAACCATCAATTCAAATCTAGAATATACCTGTCTGCTTACACAGAGACTTCAAGACGCAGAACAGTGACTAGGTGATGGTCTCTCATATAAAAGAATTTGTCTTGTTTGATATATGGGAGGGATTTAAGAGGCCGAACAAAATCAAAATTGAACTAGTGCAATATATAGTTGGTAAGAGTTAAATAAAACACACAAAAATAAAAAAAATGACTAGCTATATAAAAATGCTGCCAAAATTTATTTCATGATTTTTTGTGCAAGGGTTTGTCAAAAAAGTTAGTTAGGAGGAAGTGATAGGAAGATACTTCAAAATTAAGGACAAATTAAGGGAACCAAACTGAAAGAAAAATCTTAATGAAGATTATTAAATTAAAATAAAGAAAAAAAACAACACACAGAAAACTGAATCTTAAGCAGTCTTATTGATATAAGCTGGTTAAAACGACAGAACTGTACCTTTTTCCTTCTCTCAGGTGGCACGATGAAATAGGTATTCACATGGTTGTCATGAAGATACTGGTTTCTTTCTCCACCTCTTCCATCTTCCACTTCATATTGACCAGCCAAACAATCCAAAGTGGCTTGAGTCACATGAACACGACTAAAGGATGAAAACAAAGATTAAGTTAGAGGACTCATGATAGTAGCTAATAATGAGAGTAGGATTCTGACTCAATATGACATACCCGGCTTCACCACCAGCCTCCATGTTATTGGCTATTGTCACATCATTTGACCAAACATCGTACTGCCACTTTTTGAGACCCAGCACACCACATAGAACACGTCCTGTGTGAATGCCAACTCGCATGTTCAACTGAACATCAGTTGCCTCTACCACTGACCTGTTAGTGGCAAAGTCGCATTTATTAGCTCAACCATTGATTGCAACACAGAAAATTGGAATTGGAATCAGACTTACGCAATAGCATCAATCATATCCAAACCCATTTCGACCGCACAGTGGGCATGATCTGATCGAGGTTCCGGTAAACCAGATACACAATAATAACAATCTCCTAAAATTTTAATACGCAGACAGTGGTTGTCCTGGAAATGAAGTCAAAGAGGAGGGTAAGGCATTGGTCAAATGTACAGTTGTAAGAGGGAAAGAGTTAAACGTACATTAGCTAATTGGTCAAATCGACCAAACAGTTCATTTAGTAGGCGGACAAGATCTTGGGCAGTGCACTGAGATGCCAAGACTGTAAAACCAACAATGTCAGCAAATAATATGCTGACATTTTCATGCCTTTGGATGTAAATTTTATGAAACTGTCCTTCAATAGGAGAAATAATATCCTTTTTCATTTCTACTGCGACATGTTGAGGCAAGACTGATAAAAGAAGTCGCTCCTGGATAGAAGAAATCAGTTTAAAGTTAATGGGAGATGTAGATCACAATAATAGACTTACACACCAAGTTTTTACAATACACACCAGTTTTTCATTTTCATCCTCCATTTCCAGACGAGCAGCGATACAGTTCCGAGTGTCCAGAAAGGCCTTGCGCTGAGCATGTTCCATGAGATTGTGAACAAACAAGCCGACCACATTGACACACACAAAGATGATGATATTCGCAGAGATCTGAAAAATAAAAGAAGAGATTAAAACGCCTCGTGACTTTAACTTGTAAGAGACAACAAACGAGCACACTGCAAAGCAGCCAAATGAACATGAGCTTGCTTTGGCTTTGGCTGCCTTGGCACAGCACGCCAGGCGACGCCAGGCCCTACCTGCTGCCACAGGAGATGCGGGAACTCCTTGGCGAAGGAGGCGGACACCGCGACGTGCGTCACGGAGAGAATCAGTCCGAACGCCGTGGACACCCAGGTCTTGAGCGGCATCATGGCGTAGGCCAGGAAGGTGACGAACACCACCTGCCACACGCCCTCCGCCACCACGCGCCGCGTGTCGACGCGCAGCCCGCCCCCCGACCCGGCCCCCACCGAGGTGGACAACGCCGTGGTGGCGCCGAGGCCGCCGAGGCCGCCGAGGCCCATGTGCTCTGGAATGGGGCCGAACGGCAGCCAGACGCCGCAGAACGTGACGCAGAAGAAGAGCACCGCGTAGCACACCCAGACCAAGTAGGCATCCTGACGAGCAGAAAACACGACGAGAATTAATTAACCAACCAAACCATCAAAGGCGTCCTCAGGTGGACAGACGCTCAAGTTCCACATTACCTGCATGAGTTTAGTTTTGAGGAATGCCAGCAACAATACGAACAGCAGGCAGTGGACGCCATGGTATATGTTCTGTACGGATGGCGCGTGTACATAAGCCAGACTTATTGTTGCCAAAACAAAGGTGAGGATGACAAACAGTCCGACAACACTTGACACCTGCAGGAGAAACCAATCACAGTTTGTAAGAAAACACTAACGGTGAAAGCAGACAACAGAAGGGAACAATATAGAAACGAAACTCACAGAAGAGTGCTGTAATTTGTAGGTGTATCGCCGATATAATCTTTCCAGCTCATCATTTTCAAACCTGTGTCTATTTAGCAAGCGAGCGATGGACAGCTTGCTGTGCGAGTCCATAGCCTTTACACTGTGGTCCATGGTGAGTGGTGTGCGGGGCGCGCAGAGGCGCCTCCCCTCTCTAAATTATGTTTGGTTAATCTCCAACTCAACTATTAGCTTCCCCCACCGTTTGGGGAATAAGCAATCCATGCTATCTGCAGGACAGAACAGACAGTGAGTCAACAACGAAAAAGTCTGGTTACTCTTAAATTCATCATTACTGGTTAATTTTGATAAATGTGAGAAAGAGAGAGTAGTACCTGGTGAACATGGCCGACTGAAGCCACCCTCTGCCTGGACCGCTGCGATGCTGGTGATCTGACGTTGATCAGACGAAACCCCTCTTTTCTGCAACACACAAGCAAGGAAAGACATGAGTAACCGATTGCTACTGATTGATGAAACGATACGCGACAAGTTGGCGCGAACAAAGCTGAGCTTAACAAGCTTTTTAAATTTAGTTCTCTTTCTCTTTTTATTCTTCTGGCAAGGCAATGAAGGCGAGAGGCCGACAGGGCAATACGGTGGCGACATCTCAGTCAATGGTGAAAAAAAAGGAGGGGGGGGGAGAAATGGCCATGCTGGAGCAGCGCGCTCCGCGCATGAGGGAATGCTTCGTTACACACCGAGTCTAGTCTGTACTAGTCGTCACTTCTTTTTTTTTTCACCTTTTTAAAAGAAAAGTTTCTTCACTTTTTCCTTTCAAAGATGGGGCAAGCCAGATGAAATAAAGATGCGAGCGAAACGTGGGGCAAGCCGCTCGAAGTGGAGCTAAAAGCGGCGTTATCGCGACCCCGACCGAGCCACCGGCCCACACAGGGGGCCACAGGGCCAGGGGGCGGTTTTCGGTTTTACAGCCGAGGATCGCGGAGGCGGGACCAGCGGGGCGCGGTGCAGGGCTGCAGGGCGCGGGGCGGCCAGGCGAGTGTCTTGGGCGAGGGCCAAGGGCCAAGCCTGGCCAAGCCCCACCGGACCCCTCCCACCTCCAGTGACCAAGGGCACAGGCCAGCCAGCCAGGCAGGCAGCCAGGCAGGCAACCTTTCAAGTGGAAATGACTGCGGCCGGCGGACAGGGCGCGATTCGCAAAGGGAAGTCCCTCGGGAGGCTTCCGGGCAGCAGAGGTTTCAGGGACTGGGCGCGGGTTCACAGGGTTTGCAGGGGTTTACAGAGGCGGGGACTGTACGGGGACTCCCAGTTCCAATTTCGGCACGCGACTGACTAGCAATGTGCTTCTGGAACGAAAAGCAGAACCCTCTGGTGCTTTTGGCAGAGCGAATGGTCGAGCGAGTGAGAGAGGGGGAAAGGGGGGAGGGGTCAAGCCCACCACGTTCGACCGCGCCCGCGCCACGCATCTGCCCCGCAGTGCTCTGTTCTTGTTCGACCACCGATTATTTTTAGAGACGGGCGGACCAAGTCAATCCTGGCTAATGGCGTCAAACCCACACAATGGCTTGCCAGCCCACCTCGCTCTCTCTCACTCCCCACGCCGGTGACGAGCGGCAAAGACAAACAAGTCTCCAAACAAACTGCTCCACCGAAATGCCGAAATGAAATGAATTAATCCATTAATCCCCACACCGGCTGGCTGGCCGTGCATATCGCGCTAATGGAAGCTGGGAGCCACACTGGGAACTCGGCGGGCCGACGGCAGGCGAGGCCCCACTGGCCCGCGCAGTCAGCGAGTACGCGTCAGTACGCATTCAGTACGCAGTGCGCCATCGTCGCCATCGACGGCGCGGAACGGGAGGCGGACAAAAAGAACGGCGTCGACTGTCTTTGAAGCATTTTCCGGCCCGTGGAAGCCCCCCTCCCCTCCCGCTCCTCTTCCCATTTTTCCAGACGAAGACGTCGAAAAAGAACGTCGGACGGCAACGTGATTAAAATGGCTTCCTTCGTCAGCCAGCCGGGCAGAGCGCAGAACACTGCAGAGCAGCGCGGCAAAGGCGAGCGCTTTATCGTCGTGGCGAATGGCAGCTTCTCCTCAGAGCACGGCGTCATGGCAGTCGGGGCCCAAGCCCAAGCCAGTCGAAAGGCCTATTCCGAACTCTCTGTCGAGAGTGCGAGAGGGACAGAGCGACGAGAGCACTATTCGGCGTCAGCCTGCAGGCCCGCAGCGCCAGAGGGCCACGGAGCCGCACCAGCAGCAGCCTATGGCAGGGATGGAAATAGTCCGCAGTTGACAGATGTGCCGGGGCGAGCTGCGCGTTGGCCGCGCGGCGCCGTGCGGCCACATGGGCATGAGGGGCGTGAGGGGCACGGCACAGCCATGCACTGGATCAAGGGCGCGGCGTCGCGGCGGCGTCGCGGCGCCACTCTCAGCCTTCGGCGCCGTCCGCGGGGCGCGGGGCACGCACGGCACGCACGGCCCGGGGCGCCCCGCCCCCCGCAATGAGCCAGCCCGATTCAAAGTGGAGGGCGCCCTGGCCGCCGTCAACTCGATTTAACTTTACTGCGCGGCCCAGAGCAGCCAGAGCAGTCACACGGGCACAAAAAAGCGGCCTTTACGAGTCCATGCTTCATGAAGCGAGTCGTCCCCAGTCCCCGCCAGTGTACACCGCCACAATGCAGGGGACGGCCGGGACGGCGCGGCGCGGGCTGTGTCGTCGGCGGCGTGCCTGTGGCGGCGCGGACGCGGGGACGCCGTCATACCCTCGCCGGGTTATTCGCGCCAGCGCGGCCGAGGCACGTAACAACGCCGCTAGACGTGGACGCGCTTCGGCGAGCCGCGGCGGGTGGAGCACGTCGAGCAAGTCGAGCACGCCGTCATGGTGTGTGCGGGGGCGCCGGGGGCGCGCAGCCACCCCGCCGGCCGCTGGACGAGGCCGACCTTCATCACAGGCAGGCAGGCAGCCAGGCAGGCAGCCCCATGACCGAGATACCCCGCGTGTGGGCGGGGGGCGTGACGCCGAGGCGCGCGGGCGGACAGGACAGGGCCCTGGAGGGCTCTGGAGCCCGCCGGCCGGCCGGCCGAGTCCTCGGGGGCGCCTTGTCCTTGTCTCGGTACTCCCCGCAAGGCTGAGCCCTGCCAAGGCGCCAAGGCCCTGTCCAGTGCGCCTGTTTACGGGGCCCTGCTGCCTGCCAGCCCCGCCAGCCCCGCCGGCCAGCCGGGCGATTGCGTCCGTCTTATCATGTTTGAAGAAGGGATGGACAGTGGGTCGGTTCCGAACAGTGCTCTCCTCTCTCTCGCCCCTTCCCCCATGAGTGCGAGAGAGACAGAGCGAGGGCGAGGGATGGGGGCAAGGCAAGGGACCGACCGGGGGAAGCACAACCCAGATGATAGCGACCCGCCCACGCACGCACTAAGTACACACACCACACACACACAGGCACACTCACACACACATACACCACACACACACACACACGTGCAAGGCACGACCAGCGCCACGGCGACCGGCGTACCCCTGGCAACGCAAATACGTACACACTCTCAACAAGGAAAATGTGCGCGACCTAACGAAAAGTAGCATGGCGGAAAGGTTGGTCGTGGACCAGATTGGGGTCGGTCGCAAGGAGGGAGGGAGGGAGGAAACCACTAAGGTCATATGACCTCAGGGAACACCCCTCAGTCCAGCAGGACAACTGTGTTTGACGGACGCGCGCGCGCGTGTTTGCGTGTGTGAGTGTGTGTGTGAGAAAAAGGGGAGGGCGAGGGGTGGACACAGCGCGCCCCGCGACGCGCCCCACAAACGCCGAGGAGACGACAGGTGGGCGCGTCCGGGGAGGTCACCGTCGCGTCGAGCACGGAGCACGCCCACGCCACTATAAAAGTGTTGTTGCTCCCGCGGAGCCCACAACACAACACCCCCCGCCCACGCACTGCCCACGCCCCGCCACGCCCCGCCACGCCCCACCGCCCCGGAGAAGGCGATCCCGATCCCCGCCGCGCACCCCGCGCTCCCCAAGGCGAGGCGGAAAAGCGACGCGCTGACGTCACGCCGCGCAAAATGAAGCGGGTTCGAGGCTTTGTCCGGGGAAAGGGCGGCCGGCGATTGGCGGAAAGGAAAAAGCGCCGCGCGAAAGGAAACTGGCGAAGTGACGGCGCGGCCGCCCCGCTGGCTGCCGACGCCGCAGCGCGACGCGACGCGACGCCCGCGTCCGCCCGACCGCTTCCCGCGCGCTGCCGCAGCACACCGATTCCGGGAGTCGTTTTCGTTTTCGTCGCTCTCGCACTCGTGAGGCACTCCGTGTTGCTGCGAGAGAGACAGCGCGACGAGGCGACTCTCGGAATCGGTCTGCTGCGCGCCTCCCTGCCCATCATCGTCAGCAGCAAAACACGCACCATTTGCCAATTTCCTCCGCCCGCCCCGCCCCGCCCGGACACTGTTCCACACTTAAGCGCGCGCTCTCTCTCTCACTCACAGACACACTGGCAACAGAAAGAGAGCGGCTCGGCACGCCCCGGCATCTCGCCATCAATCTCCCCGTCGTGGCGGCGCGCGGCGCGTGGCCGCGGCGGAGGCAGCAGACTCGTCGTCTTCGTCGCTCTGTCTCTCTCGCACTAGTAGGGGACGCCGCATGAGTGCGAGGGAGACAGAGCGACGAGAACGACTCTCGGAATCAGTCTGCAGTAGCAGCCGTCGTCAGCCCGGCGAACAGCGCGCTTCAACGTCGCTCTGTCCCTCTCGCACGCCGACGGCACGCACCGCGAGTGCGAGAGAGACAGAGCGACGCAGCGCCGCGGGCCGCGAACACGCGCGCGCTCGCGATCCGGGCCGCCTCGAAGCTGGTCCACACCATCAGTCATCGGCCCGTCGGCGCGTCGCCCCGTCCGCGCAGTCACTCTGGGCGACACCTGCCGACAGCCGCCGTCAATGCGAACGACGGAGAGCAGTGCACCAGACTCATTCCGAGAGTCAGTCGTTTTCGTCGCTCCGTCTCTCTCGCACTCATGGGGCGTCCCCTGTGGGTGCGAGAGAGACAGAGCGACAAAAACGACTCTCGGAATCAGTCTGCAGGTGGAGGGCGGCGGAGAGCGAGTGCATTCCGCGCCTCCATTCCATTCCCGGCGTAGCGGCGGAGCGGAGCGGAGAGTTGCTCTCCCGGTCTCCCGCTTTGTCGCGCTGCTGCTTGTCGATGCACCTGCCGTGCTGCACCGCGTCGCCGTGCCGTGCCGCGCCGCCGATCCATCCGGCCGGCCGTCACGCCATGACAAGACAGTCGTCGCAGCTTGTCAGCGTGTCTCGTTTACCACGCGACGTCGTTAACAGAGTTTACACAGTCAATCAAGGCTGCCCGTCAGTTTAGCAGCTAATAAAGAGTGCAGCGCAGGTGCGGCGCGTGACCGGTGCCGCGCCGTGCCGTGCCGCGCACCGCTTCATTTGGCACGCCAGGGAAACTTCCAGCCAGGAGCCGGGCGGCGTGGCGCGGCGCGGCGCGAACATCGCCGTCATGAACTCGTCTTGGCCAGGCTCCAGAAGGCCGCGGGCCGCGACGACCAGCCAGCGGCAGACTGATTCCGAGAGTCCTTTTCATACGTCTGTCTCTCTCGCACTCATGCGGCGTCCCCTGTGGGCGCGAGAGAGACAGAGCGACGAAAACGACTCTCGGAATCAGTCTGCAGGCGCCAACGAACGCCAGCCGGGCCGCCACGCCCGGGCCGTACGCCCCGCAACGCGCGTCCTGCAGACCGGTAGCGAGTGAGGAACCCCGCGGCGTCGTACGCGTCGCCCACCGGACGTGCCAGCGTGTGTCTTCTCCTTCTGGGGGGCCATCATCCGCAGGACGAGCTCGCCCTTGTTCAGGCCGACGTCCGCCGACAATGAGAGCTGCCGAGATCTGCCCAAGCAGGGCGTCAGGTTGGTTCCGCACGGTGCTGTACCGTCTCTCTCGCACCCTCGCGGGACGCCCCATGAGTGCGAGAGAGAGGGCGAGACAGCGACGAAATCATTGATCGAAATCAGCCCGCAGAGCCCGGGGCGCCTGTGCTGGTATCGCCCGGGCCGGCGCGCGCGGCCAGGCCGCCAGGCCGAACCAGGCCCGCCAAGTGATTGATTCTGACGTTCTGGCGGCCGGGCCATAACTTGCCCACTTCCGTGAGTTAGCGCCAGCCAGACGCGTCCCCTGCCCGAATCTCCCACCCACAGACAGACCTCCTCTAGGAGCTCCTCCGGAAAGACCGCGGAGACACAGGGGCACACACAGGGCCCCGTCAATGCACGGCCCGGCCAGCCTCATTCGCTATTCGGGGCACGATGTCGCCAGCCCCCCCCCCTCCAAAGGCATCTGCAGCCGCCGCTGCACGGACACACTGCGGCGGTCGGCAAGGACTCGCAAGGACTGCCAAGGTCTGGGAAGGACGCGGTCGACGCGGTACTCGGTTGCTGTCCTTATCGATCATCCAGAGCCACAACCCCGGCCCTCCCAGGGGCGTAGCCGGGGGCGACACCGAGGACTGCGACACTGTGAAACCGCCACGGCTGCGTGTCCACGGCGTTTACGGTGTGGGAGGGAGAGCGCCGGGAGGGTAGGCTGTCCCGCGGACACGGCGGCGCGGCGGGCTGGCCTACCCGGAGCGGCGTTCGCAGCGCGCTCCTCCGCAGCCTCCACTGGCCGCCTGTTGCCCTGTCTCTCTCGCACTCAAGGGGCGCCGCGTCGGAGCGAGAGAGACAGAGCGAAGGCACGCTGTTCGGAATCAGTCCGCAGGCCGAGCCATTAGTCCGCGACCTTTCCACCGGGATCCACTTTGCCGGCCGACGCACTGCAAGCCTAGGCAGAAGAGTCAATGACAAAAGCCCATAAACTGAGCGCGGGGTCACGGCGAGGTCGCGAGGCAGCGCCGCCGGCGGCAGAGCCAAGGCGGCGGAGGACCGCCCGCAGTGACTTTGCATTCGCGGAAACAACAACAGCATTAATTCCACAAAATAAAAACAACAGCAACAGCTCATGACGCAACGCGTGTGCCGTGTCGTGCCCGAAGGCAGGCGTGCCGCGTGCGTCGACTCGGAATCGCCTTCCGGCCACGCGACGCGCGTGCACCGCACGTCGTCGCCGTGCCTTCCGAAGGGCCGCCCGCCCCGCCGACTCACACGGCCGCGTGTCATCGGCCGTGTCCACGTGTAGTTACAAGGTTTATTGTCACCATGGGGCGGGGCGGGGCGGGACGAAATACGACCAGGCCGGGACGGGGCGGCGCCTTGGCAGACGCTCAAATATTCATAACCGCGCCGGCATGCCTGCATTACCCCACACCAGCAGCAACAGCAGCCCCTCGTGTTGCAAGTAAGACACAAACAAACAAGCAAGCAACCCCCGCGCGTTGCGCGTCAAACAAACTACGCGCACGGCGGGGCGGGGTGAAAAACCGCGCGCCGTGTCGACGTCGGCCTCGACCCGCGGGCACCAATCGGGGTCCTCCTTTTTACCCGGAGCGCCCCGCCGAGGCACTGACAGAGACTGGCGGCCAGTGACAACCAGCGCGCAGTGGGCCAGAAGACCGGCGCAGGCGGCCGAAACTCTAGACGCGTTTTGAGCTCCAGAGTCGCTGACTTTAGGCCGGCGGCAGGCCGACACCGCCCCCAACGTGGAGGACGGCACTGAGGGCGGCGAATCACGACCACTACAGTGGCGGCGTGGCGGCGGCCGGTCGTTCCAAGGCCCGAGGCCCATTCCGTGCGGCGCCCTCCTCGTCGCGCCGTCTCTCTCGCACCCACGGCGCGGCCCCGAGGTGTGCGAGAGAGACGGAGCCACTGCCCCCCAGCAGAGTTAATAAAGCCTTCAAGTCTTGCCAATCAGGGCGCCGCGCGCCGCGTCTAGCGAGTCGTGATTTACAGTGGGGCTATCGCCGCGGCGCTCACAGTGGAGTAGAGGGACTTGATGGATCTGCCAGGGCCGTGCGCCGTACGCACAGTGCCCCGCCCCGCCCCGCCGGGGTGAAGGCGCCGCCGGGTCCATTGGCCTGTGCTGGTTGCTGGCCTGCCGCGGCCCCTCGCTGAGTGAGTTTTGCTCTGACGCGCCAACCCGCGCCAACCGCAGCAGTCTGCTGCTAGGTCGGCGGCACGGCCAGAGAAAACATCTCTGTCGGCACAACGGCCAGGCCGTCAGCCAGGCCGCCGTCAGCCAGGCCGTCCGGCAGGACGACGTCCACGTCGGCCGCTGGCAGGGAGTCCCCGTGCCGCTGTCGCCCTGCAGGCTGAGTCGTCGCTCTGTCTCTCTCGCACCGACAGGGGACGCCCCGTGGGTGCGAGGGAGACAGAGCGACGGCTCTCGGAGTCAGTCCGCTGTCGCAGCGGCGGCGTCCTCGTGGGAAGCGCCGTCACCGCGGTCGCTCGGCAGGGCTCCTCCCGTCACGCTGTCCCTCTCGCTCTCGCGGGGCGGGCGGTAGAGGCGCGAGAGAGACAGAGCGACGCGGTCCGTGGTTCATCTGCCGTCCGCACTGGGCGTGCCCCAATGAGCGGACCACTCCAGAGACTCCAGGGCAGCGCGACACGCGACGCGACATTCCGGGCGCGCCCCGCCGCGGCGTGTCCAGCGTGCCCCACTTGTGGGCCAGCGCCAGCCGCGCCAGCCGGCTCACTCCGAGAGTCGTCTTCGTCGCTCTGTCTCTCTCGCGCCCATACGGGGCGCCCCATGAGTGCGAGAAGGACACAGCGACGAAAAGACTCTCTGAATCGGCCTGCAGCCGAGGGGATTCGCAGTGTTGGCGCCACCACGCCGCACGCACACTGGCTGCTGCCGGCCGGCCGCACGACACCTCTCTGCCCGCGACCTTCACGCGGACCGACGGACAAACAGACGGACGGACGGACAGGCGACGCGCGTCATCGTCCTGCTTTTGGGGCCGTCGCCGCTGTGTCCTGTCGGACGCTGCGTCCGGTTGTCATCGCTCAGGGTGTCGCACGTGTACAGGCGTACCCGCCCGGTGTACCGAGGAAAGGTCAAGCGGAGCGTCCGCCGCGCCGCCACTTCGGCGAGCTGCACACTGCTTCAGCAGACTCATTCCGAGTTTCGTCGCTCCGTCTCTCTCGCACCCGTACGGGACGCTCCATGAGTGCGAGAGAGACGGAGCGACGACTCTCGGAATGAGGCGGACGGTGCGGCTTTGCGTAGCAACGCGCCGCCGCGGAGGGCCGGCCGCCGCTCCCGGAGGGGGAGCGTGCCGCGGGGGAACTCCATCATGGTGTCAAAGGTTAGTACAGTGCTGAGGGCGCGAAGGGCCGAGCACCTGAGCCTCCCCGGAAACACGTAAAAACAAAAACAACAAAAGCGCCGGGCAAATAAAAGACTGCCGTGACGCCACTGGGTGCGACACCGCTGCTGCAGTTGTCCCCCCCCCCCTCACACCCCCTCGGGGACAATCCAATAAGGGCGGAAAGGCGGCGGCCAGAACCAACAACACAACGCGAAGTGGGCCAAGGCGGTCGAGGCGGCCAAGGGTAGGCCGACACACTATCCAGAGTGACGCCCGCCTGACGCAGCCTGACGCAGCCTGGCGCCCACAGTGACTTGACTCGCGGCGCTAAATATAAGACGCCGTTGACGGTGCAGTGGCGGGGCGGCGCGGCCTACCCCCTGCCGGCCCCGCGCGCCCCGACGCACAGTGGGCCAAGACCACGGCTGCAGCCACACACAGCCACCTTTAGGGCCCGTCTCAAACACGACTCCGTCTTCCTTCTCGCTCGCTCTCGCCAGCGTCGAAAGAGAGAGAGAGAGAGGGAGGCGAACAAGTGCGGCATTGAGGGCGGGCGCCGCGGGCGGGGCGCCGGCCGAGCATCTACAATGGATGACATTTCCCCAACACGGCCAGGCCGGGCCAAGCCGTCCCAATCCCATCCCCTGCCGCGCCCGGCCCGCCGCCCATTGAGTGAGGCCCTGCAGCCCTGCACAAAGGGGCGCCTGTCCCGGACAGGACACGGCCGGACACGGCGTGCTCGTCAAAGTGCCGCGCCGATCATCGAGAGAGAGAGAGAGAGAGCGGATGAATAGCTCACCGCGCGGGCCACACAATCATTTCCAATTATCCGACAGAAACCACAGCGGCCCGCGACCAATGCAAACAACGAGGCTTTTCTCCTTGTTATGCTGTTCACTCTTTTTTTTATTTTCACAATCCAACGCGCTGGCCGCTGCAAGCCTCCAGTGGCCTAGGCTGCCTAGGCGTGGACATGACTGACGTGACTCACACACGGCGCGGCACGGCCATGAGTGCGAAAACCGTTCCGTCATGCCAGTCGTATATGGGTCCCACAGCACCAGCCAGCCAGCCAACCAGCACCAACCAGCGTCGTGGCAATTCATTCCGTTCGTATCGTACACTGTATGTCAGTCGGTACACTCTTATTCTTGTCCCTGACACACACTCACACACTTTCTCTCACTCTCTGTTTCACTCACTCTCTGTTTCACTCACTTTTTCACGCACTCTGTTTTACTCACTCACTGTTTTACTCACTTTTTCACTCATTAACTCACTCACTTACTCTTTCGTTTTGACTCACTTTTTCACTCATTCCCTCTCACCCACTCACTTTGTTTCACTCACTCACGCATGGTAGCGTCCTTCCTTCCGGAAGGCGTGTCTTTGCGTCCCTAAACGCGCCCAGAGGCGATAACGCACCCGATAACACCATTTACGCGATAACGAGGCGCTTCCCACGCCCCGCCCCGCCACCAGAAAGCAATGTCAAGGGCGACCCTGACGGGACCCGTCCGGACGGAATCACCCTTTTACACGCGATTCAAAGCGCTCGTAAATAAAGATGCGGCACCAACTCACTTGGAGGTCGGACGGACGGACGGGCAGAGACGCGTCATGGAGACGCAACGCCCGCCCGCCTGTCTGTCTGTCTGTCTGTCTGTCTGTCTGTCTGCCCGCCCGCCTCTTTCATGGAAAATGCATCGTATTCAAATCCAATCATAATCTAAAACGCGCGCGAGCATTTCTCCTGCTCTGGTCGCATGTTCCTGAGTGTGAGTGTATTGGGAAGTCGTGAAGATGTGAGCGCGCGCGCGTGTGTGCGAGTGAGTGTGTGTGTGAGAGAGAGAGAGAGAGTGTACTGACTGGGGTGGCGTCTGCGTGTGGGCGAGAGGAAGAAGCATCAATTCCAAACAAACGACCCTCTTTACTACTCCATTCCGTGCTCCGCTCCCAATGTGTGCCAGCGCGCCTCCTCCTGCGCAAAATGCTGCGGACGCACAGACAGGCAGACGCTGCGTCGTGTATCGAATGTTTTTTGACGGGAACGGAAAGGGGGAGGGGTTTGAAATTATCAGGAAGGACGAAGGGCAAAGTTCAAATATAATGAATTACGCTGGTTCAGTGTTGCTGACGCAGACCAACTGCAACTGACAGGGGGGGGGGGGGAGCAGCAACCACCAAGGAAGCGAACGCGGGGCACAGCCAGCCGCATCTCCAAGTCTCTCCGCGGAGAAATTTGCTCCGGATCGAAGCGGTACACAGCGAGCTGACACGGCGACGGCTTGGCGACGGCGGCAGGGGCGGGGGGAGGGGCATGCAAGGGTTGGCACTTCTGGGACGGACACCCTTCCGACGCGAGGGCTGCGTCGGCTGCTGGAGGGGTGGGTGGGGGGAGTGGGGGGGATTTCGAGGGGGTCGATCTGCGTCCTCGCCGTCGTCGTTCGTGCATTTGGGGACCGATGATACCCTCTGGGGGCAAAGAGGGGGGGGGGCAATCACCGGGCATCAGCACTGCAACAGCTGGAGGTACCCTTACCCGCGGGCCAGAGCACACAGCAGCGTGCAAACGAAACAAAAACAAAAAAACGGAACTTTGTTGTTGTTTTATTACAGAGTAACGTCGTACAAAGTGGAAAACGCGGTGCAGCCCGGAGGGCCATCCGGACGGTCGGAGTGTGGCGTCGCCTTATCGGGGCCGCCACACACCACGGCCCCACCCGTACAGACAGACGGACGGACAATTTCATTTTATCCGGAGCCACCTTTAGAGCGGGCCACTCCTCCTTCCAAACCCAAAGCGCCCGCCTTGCTTCGCTTGCACCGCCCGCATCCGCCGCGGCGCATACCGCCAATTCCTGCAGGAACCCGGCGGCCCCTCCCCGGGAACAAAATCAAAACAACAACAACAGCAGCACAGCGCGCGCATCAGAACCCAAACAACAACAACAACTCCTGCGGGCCGAATCGCGGCGCACTGTAAGGAGAGGAATCTGTCCGCCAGACGGCCGGCCGGCCGGTATCGGCCCGCAGTGCCGCCAACTTTGTGGCCACTCCGTCGACTCCGTCCGAGACAGCCGTCGCTCCGTCTCTGTCGCACTCGCAAGGGTGACCCCTGGGCCCCCCGGGTGTGCGAGAGAGACAGAGCGACGCAACGACTCTCCGGCATCCGTCGGCGCGCCGCCCTGCCGGCCTGCCACCCGCACCCGCCGCCTTTGGCCTTTTGTATGCAAAGGGCCGCGCCAGCCCCGCCGCCGGCAGACTGTCGTCTTCGTCGCTCTGTCTCTCTCGCACCCATAGGGGACGCCCCTTCAGAGCGAGAGAGACAGAGCGACGTAAACGACTCTCGGAATCAGTCTGCAGCGACCCGGACTAGACGCTAGAAGCGTCCAACTTTATCAAGACGGACACCTCAGGGCGCTTGCTGTCCGGCGGGGCCGTTCCAGGGGGCAAGGACTCACTTGGTGAAAAAAAAAAAACAACAACAATAAATTTCAGAACAAATCCCTTGAAAAATGCATAAAAAAGGCCCGCACTGTATTTTTTCCCTTCTAGTTTGTCTGTGCATTTAGTTCCACCGACGGCCGCGAGGTCGCCGCGGCCGAGAGTCGTTTTCGTCGCTCTGTCTCTCTCGCACCTGTACGGGACGCCCCACGAGTGCGAGAGAGACGGAGCGACGAAAGCGACTCTCGGCATCAGTCTGCAGTGCCGCGGCGGCGGTAAAAAATAATGCCGTCGGCCCGACCATCACGCTCGTTTGTAATCCGGCAAACGCGACACGGCAAAATGACTGCGGTCGCCGAGCACCGCGGCATAGCGCCATCCCGCCACGCGCTTCCTAGTTCGGGCTGGGAGGGAGAGAGGGAGAGGGAGGGAGAGAGAGAGAGAGGAGGGAGAGAGAGGAGAGAGAGAGAGGGAGAGGGAGGGAGAGAAGAGGAGCCCGAGAGAGGCACAGGCGGAGGCGGCCACGGAGTCAAGACGACCCACTCCTCCTCATTATGGATTGCCCCGAAAAATGTCACTTCAAAAATAAAATAAAACAAAAACAAATAAAACGGAAACAAAAGGACGAGGCTGGCAAAGTGCTCGGCTCGGCGCGCGCAGAGCCAAGTTGCGAAGTGTCAAAGTGATCCATCAGTGGGAGTGGAGGCTGTGTCGGCGGGCTGGCCGTCTCAATGCCGGTCCGACAACCAGTTATTAGGCCCGTCTCGCCCCGTCTCTCTCGCACTCGTGGGGCGGCCCGTGCGGGCGCGAGAGAGACAGAGCGTCGAATCCAGACTACAACAACAGCTCGGGGCGCGCGGCGCGCCACGGCCCGGTGACTCAGGCAGGCGGTGGTGGCGGTGGGCGTGCCTTCGGCCTTCCGCGGGCCGCCGGAGAGTCGTCTTCGTCGCCCTGTCTCTCTCGCACTCATGCGGCGTTCCGTACGGGTGCGAGAGGGACAGAGCGGCGAGAACGACTCTCGGAATCAGTCCGCTGCCCGACGACGACTAGCTTTACTTTGACTTTGCCGCACCCCGCGCCGCGCAGCGCCGCGCGCACAGCGACAGAGGACGAGGAAGGAGGGAAATTCACACAGCCAGCACGGGCACTCCAGGGCCGAGCGCCGTCCCGCAGCGCGTCTCGCCCCGTCTCGCCACGCAGGGCTGCCGTCGGCCAGGGTAGTAAAGGCGCCCCGCCCCGCCCCGCCCCGCCCCGCCCCGCCCCGCCCCGCCCCGCCCCGCCACGACAATCCCGACGTGATGGTCCCTCGGAGCTGCACGGCACACAGTGACATAATCCACATGGACGGGGCCCGGCCTGCGCCACCTGGGGGATCTTCGACTGGGCCTTGGCTTGCCGTGGGCCTTGCCTCCGTCTCCGTCACACTCGCACGCCTGGCGTGGAGGGCATCCCCCAGAGAGCGACCGCACCCAGCTGGGAATCGCTCCGCACTAGGGCCTCGGTGGGGAGCGCGAGCGCGGCGTTCAAACAACCATTAACTCCGCTCCAAAATAGCGCCTGCCGGCTGCACGTCTTGGTGCAGGCCTTGGTGTGGGCTTTCCTGCAAGCCCTGCAAGCGCGGTCCGATGCCCTCGTGTAGCGCCGTCCCGAGAGGGCGAAAGGCCGAAACGACGAAACAAACACACTTGGCGCCTCTGCTGTGTAGCGAGTGCCATCGTCGTACACCTTCCATTCCCCCCTCCCTTTCAGACCAAACCTTTTCACCGTGCCCCTGTCCCGAACAGACCCCCCCCCTCTCCCTTTTTCCCGAGCACGCACACACACACACACACAACACACCCTTTGCTTTATCAGGCTCTGCGGCTCTTGCTCTCCAGGTCGATGGCCCCGCGCGGTCCGCCCCACAGCCTCCACCGCCCGGCGCCACCACCAGAAGCAGGAACGGCGTTTAAAAAACATTACGGCAAGAGAATACCTGGGTCAACAACAACAACAGCAGCAGCGTTGTGCTTGCCGCTGGCAGGGCAGGGCAGGCCGCCTGGCACGTAGGCCGACCCGCCGCGCTCGCGTGTGGCGCGGGGCTGCCTACCCTCTCGTTGGCAGGGGCTCTCTGGCCGGCCAGTCCGACAACGACCGCGTGCTGTAAATCGCTCCGCGGGACGCTGCTTGGGGGGGGGAGCCTTATTTACGGGGGAATTTACGCGGGAAAAACGAGGGGGCGAGAGAAAAGAATCTCGGCGTGCAGCGAGCAACAGCCACCGGCAACAGCAAGCGGCCGCGGAAGCGGCGGAAGCGGCAGGGGGGCGGAAAGCAAGAGGAGGAAAAGGCAGGTCGACGAATTATTAACGCCCTTTGCAATTAAAAAAGTTGGCGCCGACCGAGCCGCCCGCTCCGCTCGCGCGTGTAGCGGCGCGCAGCGCGTGGCAGTGGCAGCTGCTTTTCTTGCAACCCTTATATATTATTCCCATTTTGTTAAGTTGTTGTTGTTGTTGCTTTTAGTTGCTGTCTTTTTTAGTTGCTGTCTTTTCAAGGTGCCGTCTTTGGTAGTTTTGTCTTTTTTAGTGGCTGTCTTTTTTAGTGGCTGCTTTTTGAGTTGCTTTATTTTTATTTTCATGAACTTTTTTTTTTTAAATTTTTTCTCGCCCTCCGCGTCGCTGGTGCCGCCGTGCGCCCCGTGGCACTTCCAAACCGCGACCCCATTAGAGCCAATTAAACAGAGTTGTTGGCGACGGCGTGACGTCATTCCAAATAATAACAACAAACAACAACATGGAGGCCGCTGCCGCCGCCGTTCCTTGTTGCAAAGCCACCCACGCAGAGGCGGCAACGACGAGGGAAGAGGACGAGGCCAGGGGAAAGCAATGAGCAAAGGTGATAAAACAGGGAAGGGTAGCTTGGCGCGCTCTCTCTCTCTCTCCCTCTCTCGTAGAGCACTCAAGAGGGCCCTTGGAGGACGCGCGCTTCGTGACGGCCAGGGCGCACGGTGCAGAGCGCAGTGCAGCGCCACTGTAAATGAGAGGGGCCATACCGAATGGGACCCACCACTTTGCGCCGCCAACAAGCACAGCGGGCACGGCACTGTAGGACGCGGCGTTGCGATGCTTTCGATACACCGGACCGCCCACGCTCCATTGCCCGTTCGCGCGTCGCCCGTCGAGTCTCCGAAGCGCGGCTAGAGAGCTCGAAACGCGTCCAGATAGTCACGCCCGCCCGAACCCGCCTCGCGTCGCCCTGTCTCTCTCGCACCCCGACGGGCCGCCCCATGAGTGCGAGAGAGACAGGGCGAGCCCGCCGGCGTGCAGCACGGGATGACAATGAACGCGCCGAGCCAGCCAGGGGCAGCCAGGGGGAAATGAGACCCCATTGGGCGCGCATCGGCAGAGCTGCAGACTGATTCCGAGAGTCGTCGCTCTGTCTCTCTCGCACTCACGGGGCGTCCCGCGGAAGCGACAGAGCGATGACTCTCGGAATCAGTCTGCTTGGCAGGCGGCGCGGCAAAGTGACGGCGCAGCACACTTCCAGCTTCCAGGGCCTTCCAGACGAGAGCGCCGCCGCCTCACCCCGCCCCTCGGCCTGGCCGTGGCGAGCCCGGCCGGCCAAGAAGAATCACCTCATTCCCTTTCTTCATTTGCACCCCTTGGCCGGCCTTTGTCTCGGCGGAACAACACGGTGAAAGGAAAGTGGAGGGGGAGGGGTGAAGCCGCGGCGACAGGGCCCCGCTGGTGCTCACGTAATCAACCCCCACCCGGCACGGCAGGCACGGCAGGCACAGTGGCGGGCACGTCCGCGCAACCCCTAAACCCCCTCCCACGCACCCCACCCCAGCCGGGCCCGGCCGCTTGGCCCCTGACCAGGGGGCCGAAGGGAGGCCCCCGAGCCCCCCGACACTTGGGCCAGTCGTCATCGTAATCCGTTTAAACCTTTAACGGGACGGGAGGCGGTGAAGGGTGGGGGCTGCGGCCGAGGCGGCGGCGTGCCGAGGCCTACACGCCCCGGGCCCCGGCAGGCCGGTCCAAATATTCCAACGCGGGAAAGAGTTATCATCCAGCTGGCTTCTGGCTTTTGGCTTCAGGCCTTTGGCTTCTGGCTCGCGCTACGCACCCCGCGTCCCAATTTTCCGATAAGTCCGATAACTCCCTCCGGCCTGGTGCGTGCTGCGTGCCCCGCCATTGGTTCCGAAGAGTGTCCGCGTCGCTCTCACTGAATGGGACGGCCCGTGAGTGCGACAGAGACAGGACGACGATGCGCGTCGCTTCGGAATGAGTCCGCCCCTGTCAGGGAGCGGTGCGCAGAGCCACCTGATCCAAGTCTGCCGCGACCGTGCTGGCCTGGGGATGGCCCGGCAGGACCGCAGCTGCATGGGATCCTCCGTTGCTCCAGGACGACTCCAGGCCGGCTTCAGGACAGCTCCAGGACGGCCTTGAAGGGTCTTGGACGGGTTTCGGAATTCTCCTAAAATGGTCCTGGAGGTCTCCTGGAATAGTCCTGGAAGTCTCCAGGACGGCTCCAGGCGGGCTCCAGGGCGGCTGGCCCCGGCAGCACCCCGTCTCCAGCGGGCAGCAAAGTGGGGCATATTGCCAGCGAGTGCCGGCAGCGCCGTCCGTCCCTCTCAGGGGGGATTACTTTGGGTTTCGCGCCAGATGTTGCGAGGCCGCCTTTGAGCCCCCGACTCCCGAGACGCCGGACTGCCGGTGCGGAAGCGTTTCCTGGAGGCTCCAGGCTGGAACGCGTTTGGCGCGTTTGGACGGCGGGATCAAATAACCAACCCCCTGTTGGCCCTGCGATCGGCAAGCAGCGCGCCCCGCGGCGACGCCTTCTTGCACTGCCCGCACGTGTCAGCGCCCCGTCTAATCGACGCTAGACACACACACGTGTGCAACCCCCTCCCCCAAAACACACACGCGCAACTCCGCACCCCGCCGCCACCTAACCTTTGCAAGAGTCAGGAGCCGGCACCGCGACGATAAGAAACCGCCACACAGCCCCTGGCTTCCCTCCCCAGGGCTTCCCCGGGCTGCTCTGCTGCTTCGGGCCGCCCTGGCGTCGCCCTGCCCTTGAGAGTAGAGCCGGGCCGGCAGGGCTTTTTGCACGGCGCGGCCTTATATACGCCTCGCGGCGAGTTATATCCGCCCTGGGCTCAGGCCTCGCAGGGCTCCGGGGCGGCGGAGGTATTATTTACAGCCCACGGTACCGAAACCGCTCACCGGAGGGGGTGAGGGAGGGAGAAGGAGGGAGGGAGGGAGGGGGGAGGGAGAGGGAAGGCGGGGAGGTGGGGGGGCCCTAGGGCGGGAGCCGCCGGTAGCTGCGAATAGTTCCCTGCCCTCCTAGCTGCCGGAATAGTTTTCCCTGCCCTCCTAGCTGCCGGAATAGTTTTCCCTGCCCTCCTAGCTGCCGGAATAGTTTTCCCTGCCCTCCTAGCTGCCGGAATAGTTTTCCCTGCCCTCCTAGCTGCCGGAATAGTTTTCCCTGCCCTCCTAGCTGCCGGAATAGTTTTCCCTGCCGCGCCGGATAGTTCCTGCCCTCCTAGCTGCCGGAATAGTTTTCCCTGCCCTCCTAGCTGCCGGAATAGTTTTCCCTGCCCTCCTAGCTGCCGGAATAGTTTTCCCTGCCCTCCTAGCTGCCGGAATAGTTTTCCCTGCCGAACCACAGCTTGGCAAAGCGGGCCGGGCTGCACAGCGGGCCAGAAGACCGAACAAAACGAGCGGCACGCGCGGCGAGCGAGAGCCTCATCCTGGGCCCCTCCGAGACCCCCGGCACGGCGGCGCGCAGACCGGGCGGAGACCGGGCGCCATTCACATCAAACCGCCTTATAAAATGGTAACGACCCTAACCACCGTAATGAACCGCGGTGCGCAGATTATAAAAGGCGGAGCGGCATAATGAGACCCTCGTGTCCAGTGTAGGCGCACCGCGCATCCGCGGGGCAACCACCTCGGGCGCGTTCCCACGCACGCGCGTGCAGCGCTGCCTCCGTCTCGCTCGCACCCTAAGGCCTGCGGCGGACGGCCCGTGAGTGCGAGAGAGAGCGCACGCGGCGTGCAGCGTGCAGGTCAGCGCAGCGTGACAGAGTTATTACGGAGCTTCTTCACCGGACAACACCGGACGCCGCGGCAGCGGCGTAGCCACTTAGCCACCTACACTGTTTTCGCCGCCACCGAAGCCCTTTAGCCAAGCACATGGTGGTACGTAGCGGTTGGTTCCTCGAAGGAATCAGTGCTGTTTAAGGGGACACCAGAGCGCCGGGAGGGTAGGCTGTCCCGGCCGCGCGCCTGCACGGCGGGCCTGCCTGCCGCAGTGACAGCACGGGGCTCACAGCCGCGTGGTTGCACTCCGTCTCTGTCGCACTCGCGTGGCGATCCTTAGGGGTGCGAGAGAGACAGAGCGTGGCGAAACGATCCTTGGGAATCACTCGGCTGGGTCCGACGCATGCGACAAAGCCCCTCCCCCGTCATAAATGCAGCTACGCCACTGCGCCAACGCCCTACGGCCCCCAGCGAGGAGGGGGGGGGGTGACATCGGCCGAGGCTCGGACGAACGGAGCGATAAGCGGGCTCGCGTGATATCACCGTTTTTCTCCACGCCACCCTCGTTTCGCAAGTCGCTATCCTGGAGGCGGGCGAAGGCGAAGGGTGCCCGGGGCCCTCGGATTTCCCCCCCCCCCCCCCCAGCGAGCGAGCGAGTATGCCTGGCTGGCCTAACTCTCTCACTCTTCCCTCTCCCTCCCATCGCCTACAGTGCAACCGCTTCAACAGCGCGACCTTTGAACCCCGCAAATTGGAGCCGCTCTGCATGGCAGCCTTTGACCGGGCGCGGTGTGCCGAGTGCCGACCGACGCGGCCCCGATTCCATCCCGAAGGGAAGTCACCGAGAGGCGCTTTCGTCGCTCTGTCTCTCTCGCACTCATGGGGCGTTGCGTACAAGTGCGAGAGAGACAGAGCGACGAAAACGACTCTCGGAATCAGCCTGCAGCCCGCTGGAGTGCGCCGTGCCTGCCAGCCCGGCGCGCAGCGCGACTGTCCCAATATTTGAGCGTGGCGTTGACGGAGGGGAGGGGGAAGGGGGGGCTGCTTGCGTGGATGACGCGCAGACGCGCACTGCCCTCCAGAGTCTTCATGCAGTCACCGCCCCGTCCGTGTCACTGGCCGCGTCACGCCGTGTCACACTGGTGCACGTCACACGCCACACACCGGCAGGCGGTCTCTCTCGCCCCCTCACGGGACGCCCCACGTGAGCGAGAGAGACAGAGCGACCCTCTGAATCGGTCCGCAGGCCGCACCGCGTCGGCGCCGGGTGGCGTGGCGGCGGCGAGGCCGGCATGTGTTTTCGCTTTGGTCGCGCGCCTCGGTCCGCAGGCCGCCCCGCAGTGTGGAGTAAATGCACGTGGGGGCCGCGTCGGCCGCGCTGCGTCACCGCGGACGAACAGACAGATAGACAGGCAGACAGACAGACAGACAGACAGACAGACAGACAGACAGACAGACAGGCAGACAGACAGGCAGACAGACAGACAGACAGACAGACAGACAGGCAGACAGACAGGCAGACAGACAGACAGACAGGCAGACAGACAGACAGGCGGACGCGCCTCGGCGTCGCGACGCCTTTGACAAGAGCGTCGCCATTGACGGGGTCGGCACGATCCGGTCCATTCGGGAGGTCGACAACCAGCGGGGACGATTCCCGACAATCGCCGCTCCGTCTCTCTCGCACTCGCGCGGCCACGGGGGGCGCCCCGTGGCGCGGCGCCGTGGGTGCGAGAGAGACGGAGCGACGAATCAGACTAATGACAGCGCGGCGGGGCGACAACCCCCCACCCTCCCTCGAGGGGCAGGTGGAGGAGACTGATTGAAAAAGCAACAAGAGAGACACGGCGCGCCACCCGGTCGCGACAAATTTAATTCACAGCGAGCTCCTCCTCACGCCTCGCGCGTCTCTCTCTCTTGCCTTGGCCGGTGCAGCGGATTATCACCACACAGTGGAGCGGGCGGCGGAACGGAACGCAGCGCGTGTTGCCCGCCCCGCGACGCGCCCCGCCACAAATCAGGCTGCGTTCTCCGTTATCAGGGTTGTCAACCTCGACGCTGCCCGGCCGGCGCTGCGGCGCTGGCCCTCGGACCAGCCGCCAGACAGATTCCGAGAGTCGATTTCGTCGCTCTGTCCCTCTCGCACTCATACGGAACGCCCCGTGCGTGCGAGAGAGACAGAGCGACGAAAACGACTCTCAGTGTGCTCCTGGCACCACTGGCAGTGGCCCTGCATTCGCCGCATTCCGGCGCGCCACCACTATTTTTCTTTCGTCTAGTTGAGCCGCCAGTTTCTGCCGGCCAATCGCCTCAATGGGAACCAAAAGAAATAAATTAAAAATAGTCTTCAACTGCGCGGCGCCGTGAGTACACACACCCACACCATGGAGAGCGCGTGTGTAAACACACACACACACACACACAGGCGCACCTGACCGCAGTTCGGGGGGACCTGGAGTGGCGGGGCGCGGTTCAGCGGCCAAGCCAGCCAAGCCCAGCGCGTGGTGGAAGCCACACACACGCACACACACACACACTCACGTGGGCACACACAGACCACAGAAAAAGTCAACAGAGCGTGCCCGGGCGCCGCCGGGTCCGGCCGGGTCACCGTCACCACTGCGGGGTTTCCTATCCAGCGAGTCCGTGTCCAGCCCGGCCCGGTGTACATAGGTGTACAGTGTCGCCGCGCACGGGTTTCAATCATCGCGACGGGGGTGGCGGGGCGGGGCGCTGCTACACTGGCTGCACTGGCGCTGCAAAGGCGAGCCGCCGAGGCCACGGCTGCAGCAGACGGCACTGCAGTTGCTCTAACCCAATTCCGAGTGGCGTGGCGAGGCGTGGCGTGGCGCGCAGGAAGTATTTGGATCAAGTGACGCCGCGCCACTGGCGAGCCGACTCGACTCGACTCTGACTCGACGGTCCGCGGACACGGTGCAGCCCTTTGAGACAGACCAACAAACCGCACGCTAGCCCGGCAGCCAGGCAGCCAGCCAGCCGGAAGCAAGGGCACGGGCCGCACGGCTCACCGCAGCGCCCCTGGCCATGCTGGCGGCCACCGCGCGCTTCTACGAACTCTTATTTCGTCCCGCCTCTACACTGAAATCCACCAAAGGTTTCGGTCTCCTGCCTAGAACCACGGCTGCAGGCGGCGGTTTGAAGGGCTCACGACAGGCAGGGGCGCATACAATTCTAGGAATTCGTGGAATCTGCCTATCAGACGTTTTTCTCGAGAATGTGGGATTTTTTAGGGGGGCGATGACCCCCAGTCCGTTCACCGCCTTTAAGACCCGCCACTGACGGTGGCTAGCACACTGATGACCACTCAAGACCTTGCGTTTCTTACCTGCCACGGCCGTTGTCATAGTCCCCCTCACGAAGTCATTCTGGCACCTGCACCGCCTGCACCCTGCAAGCAGAGGAAAGACGAGTTCAATGCACGCGCCTCCTTCACAACACACTTCTACACCCGTCTGGTCCGGTCGGTTCCGTTCGCACGCGCGTCGTGTTTTAGATTTAGGGAATCCCCCCCCCTCTCGCTGCTCGTGTGCGTGCCAGTCTTTCTTCTCACCATTATGGGGGCGCTCCCTGTCCCCCTACACTTTTATTATTAACCCTTTACGCCCTCGGGGCGTGAGGAAGCCGCCCCGCACGCACAGACGGAAAGACAGACAGACAGTCGGCCCCTCCAGGCACGCACCGAGACGACAACACACTCACACGCCGCATTAGCGCCGCGTCGCGCCACGAACGGGCAAAAAGTTGAAAAGCCATCGCACGACGCCCATGATGCGTCGGGCCAGCACACTGATTCCGAGAGTCGTTTTCGTCGCTCTGTCTCTCTCGCAATCATTGGGCGTTCCGTGGAGGTGAGAGGAGAGAGACCAGTCTGAAGGAGGTGGCCGTCGTGGCCGCGACCGCCAATGGCGCGCGTCGCAAAGCACGCCGACAAGAAGAGCAGGAGGCAGGCGGGGTCGCCGTCGTGGGGCCGAGACCGCCCGGCCCCGCCCTCGGCCCCGGGGCCTTCCGCGGAGGTGCGAGAGAGACAGAACGGCGACCCGTTCGAAATCCACAAGGGCCGCGAGGGCACAGTGGAACCGGAAAAGAAAACGCGCAAAGAAAGTTGGAAAGAAAGAGAGAGGGGGGCACGGACATGTGAAATATGCGATTTCATTTTCTCGCTGGTGTGGGGCGGCCCGGGCAGCCCAAACGAGATAAAAGCATGGGGCCGGCGTTGAGAAAACTTTCCGCACAGCGCGTAGAGTACTAAAGACACGGCCCGGGACGTCGTTAAGACGTGTCACTTTTTTGTCGTTGTCCTTTCTGTCGCTGTTTTCCGCCTGGTGACCTGACAGTCATAACACTCTGACAGCGCCACGCGACGCGCCGAGGCAGCGACGGGCGGCCTTCCTCTCAGGGTCGTTTGTGTCCCAAAACAACCCCGAGCGTGCCGTCCAGGCCACCTTCGCCAGCGCGCGGCCCGCTGGACCCAGCAACCAAAATACCCCCGCCGGTGCCGAGCCGCCACAACAACCCCGTCGCACAGTGGGCCAGAAGACCGGTGGAGGCGGTCAAAATTCCGGACGCGTTTTGAGCTGCAGAGTCGCTTAATGGGACTCGACCCGAACGTGTGACCCCACCAATGGATTGCTCTCCGAACGAGGAATCCATTGGTGGGGTCACACGTTTGGTTGGAGCACAAAACGCGTCTAGAGTTTCTGCCGCCTGCACCGGCCCTCTGGCCCAGTGCGCCTGCATCGGTCGTGCCGTGCTGCGTGCGCTGGGCGTCAAGGCGGGCCGGGCGGACCGTCCGTCACAGCGAATTACCCATCAGGGCGATGCAGGGCGATGCCATTCCGACGGTAATGCAGCCATTGCCGGCTGCCCATGTTACGGCGCTCCAGCGGCACGGGGGTGGGGGCCTTGTTGGGGGCGGCGTGCGGCAAGCCGGGGGCGGGTCGGGGGCGGGCCGCCGGGGGTGGCGCCGGGGACGGGCGCGGCGAAAACCGATCGATGGCCTGAAGGGGGCCCCCCGCCCCCGGCAGCCCCCGGCCGCCCCCGGCCGCCCCGGCCGCCGCCACCCCGGCCTGGCGCGCGCACGACCGCACGCGGCGCACGCCGTGACCGGCCTGCCCCCCTCGCACGCGTGTGTGTGTGTGTGTGTGCGTGTGTGTGCGTGTGTACGCGTGTGTGCGCTGGGGGGCATTTCCTGGCCGGAACCGGGCGGCTTCCTGTGAACCCATTGCCATTCACGAGCCGGGCAGCCAGGGATGAGAGCGCACCACACCGGGGCGACGGGACGGGACGGGCGGCCTGGTTGGTCAGAGCACAGAGCGGCCATAACAACCAATTTGTGCGCACAGTGCAGAAACAATCCTCAATAGAAAGGGAAAGGGAAAGAAAATCAGCGAAAAGAAAAGAACCACCCTTAATAGGACAAGAAAAAGCCAGCGGTCAGCACCACTGGCCCCATTATTCCAAAAGAAGAAAAGTCAAGGCAGTGTGCGCAAGCGTGATCCAGCAGCATGACGAAGGCCTCGGCCAGGGCCCCCGCGGCGTAGTCCGCCCGCGGGACGGATGAACGCCGTGCCGTGTCGTGCCGTGCCGTGGCGCCCGCAGGGGGAGCAGGGAGGAGCGCGTGAAGCCTGAAACGCGATCCGAGGCGGCATCGAGAGAAGTTGGCCAGCCTCGGTACAGACACCGATATCACGCGCCGGTCCGGCCAGCCGGTCTGGCCAGCCAGTCCGGCCACGGCGACAATCTCTTCTCTTCCCTTTCACACTGTCAGGGACTTCGGGGCCCCCGGGGCCTCCGGGCGGCACGGCGGCGGGGCGCGTGGGGGGGGAAGGCCGCGCCGCGCTTCGTCGCCCCGTCTCTCTCGCTCCCGTGCGGGGTGCCCGTAGAGTGCGAGAGGGACAGAGCGGCCAAAATCACTGTTCGGAGAGCCAGAAGCTCGCTGGGAGCTCGGGGACGGCAGGGCGTGGCAGGGCGTGGCAGGGCGTGGCAGGGCGCCCGGCGCGTCGAGGACGGAAGGACGGCGTCAAAGACTGCCGCGTTCCCCCGGCGCCGTCGCGTCCGCGGCTCCTACAGTGCGAAAGGGGCTGCGCGGCAGGGGCGGATCCAGAGGGAAGAAGAAACAGGGGGTGGAAAGGCGGGTGTCCGTCTCAGTCTAGAGCGGATCGCGGTCGCAGCGGCGTGGCAAGTGCATACAAAGGGCGGTACGTAAGGCAAGGGGAGAGCCTCCAGTGGAAAAAGGGGGGGGGGGGAGTCGGAACGCGGTTACATCGCTACCCGCCGCCAACTTTTATTGACGCAACTTGACTCAACTTCGCTCCGGGCAGAGTTTGCGCGCCGAGTTCTGTCGCCGCGTCCGACACGCCGCGGAGGAGGAGGAGGAGGCCGCGGACTTCTTGGCCGAGGCGAGCATCGCGGTCGTCATCATCGTCCTCTCTGCAGGCCTTTAGCAGTGTCCGAGCGTGGTGGTAATCCGGAGGTCGCGGGGGACGTGGAGGCCACGCAGGCCGCGGTAGTAGCACCAGCTAGTCATGACAACGAGATTTAGAGCGCGGTGCGCTCATCACACGAGCGCACAAAGCACACAACAACAGAGAGAGAGAGAGCCTTTAGGAAAACAAGGAAAACAACACGCTGTCCGGGAGGCGGGCCGAGCTGATCAAAGCGCCAGCTCGCGCAGTCTCTCTCTCTCCTCTCTCTCTCTCTCTCTCGCACTTCAGGGGCGCATCACGGCCCCCCCTGCATAGCCTTCGCCGTGCGATGTGACGGAATACACAACGAAGCCCGGCATGGCCAGGCGAGGCATAGAGCACAGAGCGATTCACAGCGATCCGTTTGAAAACAGAAACAAACTAGAGAAAATTAAAAGACGAAAAAAAAGAGAGCAAAAAAACGGATCATCAACAGACGATATTACTCATCCCACACTTTATCGGCAGGGACTTGATTGACGTGGAAACAAAAACAAAAACAACAGCGAGGCACCGTTCGTCGTCCTGCCCGGTGGCGCCGAGAGCGAGAGAGCGAGAGAGAGAGAGAGAGAGGCACGACGCCGTGGGAAGCGCGTCGCCTGCGAACCGACCGGCTTGAATTACGCCCGTGAATAGGCAACGCGCGGCAACGCACTCAAATACCCCTCCCCCCACCCCACCCCCTCCAGTTTTCGTCCTTTTCATCTCTCCTATTTTTTAGTGTTATTTAGACGGGCATTTCCTCCGCTCTGCGCGGGAGGCAGGCAGGGACAGCACGGGGCGAACGCGTCGCTGCTCCGCGTTGGGACAACATCGCGGGGAGGGGGGGGGGGGGGGAAATAAGGGCCTTGAGGCAACGGGAATCGCACGCGCACACTCACACACAGACAAGGGTGTATAGTGACGGGGACGACGGGGCCTCCGATATTGCACCTGGAACCCTTCTTAGCTCGGTACGGCGGGGGGCAAAGCAAGGGGCGGCCGGGGGCGACCCTCCGGGCGGCGCGGCTCCGCTTCGGAACCCCTGAGGGGTTACCCCTCCCGGCGACAGCGACCGGCAAAAAGCTCATATTAACGCCGAGCGCGGCGAGCGCGGTGACGGCCGCAATAAGCCCTCCCCGGCGTCACCGAGGCCGAGGCTGGGGCCGTGGCCGTGCCCCGGGGCGAGGCCCTCGCCGCCATCAAGCCGAGGCCAGCCGAGGACGCCGGCTCGCAAAAAAATAACACCGCACACATCATGGAAGCGGCCGCGGTGTCCACAAACCGGCGTCGTTTCGCGCGCGGCATCGTCGGCATCTCGCTCATAATGCGTCACGCACTACTTGGAGGAGCCGCGGCGCGCCGGCGCTACTGTCACGGCGGGGAGGGGCGGCCAAGCTGCTGCTGCTGCCGCCACGCCGCCCAGCAGAACAAATGACTGCCAACGCAGCCGCAGTGCGATAATTTAAGACCAACAACCCCCGTCCCCCCACCCCTCTTTCTCCCAAGGGCCAGGCTGCCGCCAACGCCGCCACCGCCATTCTTCCTCCGCCGCCGGTTTTCACGACAACTTAGTGCCATTCCGCGTCGCGGCCGTCCAATCTGCCAAGCCGCGGACCGCTTTGCGTCGTGCCCCGTCGCGCCGCGGACACGCCCCGGGAGAGCGAGAGAGAGGCAGAGCGACGACGCACAGTGGGCCAGAAGACCGGTGGGGGCGGTCAAAATCCCGGACGCGTTTTGAGCTCCAGGGTCGCTAAGAGCAATCCACTGGTGGGGTCACACGTTCGGTTCGAGTCCCATTTGGCGACTCTGGAGCGCACAACGCGTCTCGAGTTTCGGCCGCCTCCACCGGTCTTCTGGCCCACCCGGCCCACTGTAATACGACGGCGGAACAAAGAGCAGCAGCCACCACGCGGAACACCAGCACGCCAACACACGGCACACTGTCGGGCGGCATAAGCGGCCAGGCGGGGCGGGGCGGGGCGGGGCGGGGCGGGGCCGGCACAGAATCATTTACAAGAGCCGCATATTCATAATTAATGAGGGCAATCTCGCGGGGCGGGGCGGGGCGGGGCCAATTAACTTTCAGACGGCAGCGGCCCGACGCGGCCCTGGCTGATTGGCCAAGCGCGCCAAGCGGGTCGAGCCTTGGCAACGCACTCGCCCGATTTTTCGGCCGGCGTCGTTCGTTGGGTGCCTTTCCATGCTCTTCGGCGGTCGGCGGAATGGTATAGTGTAGCAGTTCAAACCAGCCGAAAAAAAATTGAGAAGCTTTACCCCACCCGCACCCCACCGATCTTCTGCCGCGCAGGCTCAACCTCCAGCGCCGCGGTGTCGAGCACGGCGTCGGCGTGCTGTCCTGTCCGTCCAGGCAGACGGGGAGCTGGCGAATTTAAAACGTAATCTGGAAGAGGAGGGGCTGGGCGGCTGGGGGTGTGTTGCGGCCAACAGCCGGCGGACAGGCGGGACAGGCGGAGTGCCGGGCAGGCTCCGCACCAAAGCACTGTATTGCTAATTAATCACCCGTTAACGCCCGTCGACGACAGAGCGCCGCTGCGAGGCCTCAGCGGGACGACAGCCGTTCCAGGAGCTCTCCGCCCCTCTGGTCCAGTGGGTCATGTTCCAGAGAGGGCTCCAGCCTCGCCGGCCGCGCCAGGCTCCACCTGGGACGGCGGATACGGTTGCAGAGCAGTCATCGGGCCGGGGGGCAGGGCGAGGGGAGAGGGGGGGGGGCGATTCCGATAATTAGATTCCCGGCCAAAGGGTGCCGAGGCCGAGGCGACGCGAGGCAAAGTTCGCCGCTCTTCCAGACCGCCCCGGCCGGCTAGGCCCTTGGCTAGGCCAGCCCACCCCCGCAAACCACGCCACGCCACGCGAGCTATGCCGTGCTGTTTGGCTTGGGGTGGTTGCTCGGTACGCGGCGGGGGAGGGGTGTCGGAGAGAGAAATTACTTCGGGATAGCAGAAGTTGGCCTCACCTTCCTCCACTTCCACCCTCGGCACTCGTCGTCCGCCAGCCAGGTGGGGGTGGGGGAGGGGTGGGGGGAAGCACTACACGGCACGCGGCACGGCGGCAATCCGCCCCCAGCCGGCCCGGCCCGGCCCGGCCTGCACACTGATTCCGAGACTCGTCTTCGTCGCTTTGTTTCTCTCGCACTCATGGGGCGTCCCGCGTAGGTGCGAGGAAGACAGAGACTCTCGGAAGCAGTCTGCTGGCCTTCCCACCTCGAGCCGCCAATATCCGCCGAATCAAGCCGGCAGCCCCGCCAGCACACTGATGCCGCGAGTCATTTTCGTCGCTCTGTCTCTCTCTCACTCATGGGGCGTCCCCGTGTGGGTGCGAGAGAGACAGCGCGACGAAGACGACTCTCGGAACCAGTGTGCGTGCAGCCCCGCCCCCGCCCAGCGGCGCCAGCGCGCGCGTCGCATCAACATTAGCCGGCCGAAAGCCGCGACCGCGACACTGTGCGGCGCGGCGCGGCACGGCAGGGCAGGGTCGTCCCCCCATTTGTCTCGTGTATGTACACACCGCCGGGCTTATACGGGTTACGAGGGTCGATGCAGAGCGCAGGGCGCAGGGCCGCCCCGCACAGTGACCTCACCCCGACGGGCCAGACAGCGAGCGAGCTAGCGCCCCGGCCGCCAGCCCCGCCAGCCCCGCCTGCCCTACCTGTCTTTGCATAAGGACACGGCCACGCATCAGCGCTTCGCCGCCGTCTTCATTTTTCATCCAGCCGGGCAGGCAGAGCAGCCAGCCAGGCACCACAGCGGCCCGCCCCGCCCTGCTGCCCCAGGAGGGTGCGGGAGGTGCAAATCCAGGCTCCGCGTCCCCTCTCGTAATCCCGCAGGACGGCGGCCTGCATCCGGGGGAGGGAGAGGGAGAGAGAGCGAAAGGGCGAGGGGAAGAAGGGGAGAGAGAGAAAGGCCGTCTCGTCCGCCATTTGTCGCCCTTTGTGGTTTCCGCCATTCCGCCCCCCAAATCCCCGGCCTCGCCGCCGAGGCCCCGTCGGCCCCCGTCCACTTTGTCCACCCCCTCCCCTGCAACCCTGCGGCCGGCCGCGGTCAGGCTCGCCCCGCCGTTTAACTAGTCGCCACCGGGAGACTTACTACCATGAACTGGCGGAACAAAACAGCTGAATCTCTCACTTTTTTCTGGGTCTGCACTTATTTTCGACAGTGGACGAGCGATGGTGTGGCGCTCGCTCGATCATCTATCTCCCTGTGTGTGTCCCCAGGCCCAAGCTGGCGCCATTACCACTTTGCTAATGTCTAGTTTTCATGGGTCGCCGTCATCAAGACTCCAAACTTGGCGGCGCCGCCCCGGCCAAGCGACGACAGCGGGCCTGCCCTGGTGTGCCCTACACTGCTAGGACCGAACAACGCGCCGGGCAGTCCACCAGAATTAGCTCATTTCTGACCGCGAAACGCTCTAGCCTTCCATCCCCTTAGTCCGGGCAGACTTAGCGGCGGCCAGGGAGGGCCCCGGCGCGGACCGCGGCGGGGGGCGGATACGCCACACAATGCGAAGCCCGGGCCCAGACCCAGGTCCAGCGGGCCGTCGCCTCTCTCTCTCGCACCCTTACGGATCGGCTGGCGGGGCTGGCCAGGGCCGCGCGCCGAGATATGCAGGCTCGCCGCAATCCCGGTGGCCTACACCGTGGGCCTGCCCGTGGCGGCAGCGGCCATCGTCCGAAGCCCCGACAACGGCGACGACGACGACCCCGGCAAGGACTACGACGACCACCGGCAGGAAAGAAGAGGACAACCCCGGCAGGGACGACGAACCACGACGATGACGACGTAGAACGACGACGGACAAAAGCAAGGGGCGGTGCGCCAGTCGGCACACACTGTCGGCACACTGTCGGCGCTGCCACTCGGCCGCACGCCAACAGGTGCAACATTTATGGCGGGGACACGGTGGCGCAGACAGCAGCACGGCCGGCACGGCCAGCGGCACGGCCAGCTCCGAGGAGAGCGGAGACAGTCCGGCCCAGGGGAGCGGCGCCCGCCTCGGCCCGCCTCCACCCCCCGCAGAAAGCACTAACACTCTGCAGCAGCCCCGCCCCGCCCCGGCCAGGGGGCGCACACACGCACACACACACGCACACACAGTGAGAATCAATGAATAAACCAGCCGGCCGACCCGGCCACCCCCATGACCATCATCATGTCCTTCAAGCGGAGCGCCCGCAGCGTCCAGGGCCGACGACAGTGCACTGGTAGGCCGCGCCTCCAATTGGAAGACACACGGCAGGCCACCTGTACCACTAGACAGAGACTGTTGCGAGAAATTTTCATTTCTTTTCTCTAGTGACTTTACCACGCGGAGAAGGAACTGGGGCCCGGAGATACCACCCCGCGGCCGAGGGGGCAGTCTCAATGCTCTAAACGCGAGCCTTATGGCCTTATGCTACGCGGCGCTATGCGGGGTCATTTCTTATTCCGCTGATGGAGTTTCCCAAGTGCAGCCGCCATCGCCGTAAACCTGCCAGCCCAACACACGCACGCACACACACACGCCAGCCATGCAGATCGGCCCGAACGGCGGAACCAGTGCCGCAGTCGAGTCGGCGGCGGGGGGGAGGAGGAGGAGCCGCGCGAATCCGGCGAAGCCAAAGCCAAGTGAAGCGTAGCGTAGCGCAGAGCAGGGCGCCGCGCCGCAGCGACCGACGGCCCGGACCGAATGGCCGAATGGCCAAATGGCCCCGATCCGATCCCATTCCCAAACGAGATAAATCGGCAGAGCGGGCCACGGGCAGCCACGGGCCACTCGGGCACTCGGGGCGAGAATAGGGGGTAGAACCGCCAGGCAGGCAGGCAGGCAGGCAGGCAGGCAGGCAGGCAGGAGGCCGCCGAGAGCACCTTGCACTCTTGCAACGGCAACAACAAAGGAGCACCTGAACAATAACTGCACGAAGTGGGCTGGAGTGGCGCTGGTGGTCCAAGTGGGGTTGCTTGCTTCGAGGCGCCGGGGGGCCTTGCCGGGGGCCTTGCCGGGGGCGGCCCAGAGGGAGGAGGACCTGGGTCTCTAGGAGGGGCCTGCCGGCCTGCCGTGCTGGGGACGGTGAGTGGCAGGCGGCGGGAGGCGGGGCGGAACGAGAAGGTGACAGGCCGATGCGCCATCACTTCGCATCACCGACTCCCAGAAGAAAGAGGCAGGGCGAGGCGACGATGTGGGCAGGTGCGGCCTTGCTCCTCGTCCCTTTGCTCCCCGCTCCGCCTGGCCGGCCGAAATAACGACCCCATCGTGACAAATTCGCAGCGATGTTCCCATTTCCCGCAGCGCGCGGAAGGCCGCGGAAGCGCCAAGCGCGATGATGACGGCACAGCCTCGCGACGCGGGCCTCGGAGCGGTCCGGGCCGAGGAGGCCGTTGGCCCCTCCGGGATTGAATCACGGCACGGCCGGGGAACGAACGGCACGGCCGAGGTCAGAAGGAAGACGAGGGCGCCGCCGCCCCCGCGCCGCCCCCGCGTCCCCCGAGGGGCCGAGGCACGCCCCCCGTCCGCAGGCCGCAGGCTGCTGCTTGGATCGCCCCAAGAAAAATGAGGCTCAGGCCCGGGGGAATAAGGAGCCACAAGGCGCGGCACAGTGCAGCAGCAGCGGGGCGCGGCGGGGCGCGGCGGGGCGGGGTTCCATTTTTCATATGAAAATGCCGCCGCCACTTGACCCCGCTATTCCGAGCCGTTCGCAGAAGCCCGGCCGGCCGGACGCCGGCAAAGGAAGGCGAGGCGAAGCGCGACTCATTCCTGCGGGGGGCGGTATGCAGGCAGCAACGCGGCAGCAGCCGGGCGCCGCGCGTCCTGCGACAAACAAGCGGCCTAAACTGACTGGTTGAGGCCGCTGATTGCTGAGTGCGCAGTGCATGTCCTTCTAGAGGACGTGCGTGGGCAGCACGGCGACGGCGGCAACGACAGGGACACGACAGGGACAGAGCGACGAAAGCACTGTTCAGAATCGGTCCGCTGCAGACACATCCACATCCGGTGTTCCCCCGCGGCGATATGTCGTCCTCCTTGTACTGGGGCGATGGGCGTTTCGGGAGCAGAGAGAGACAGAGAGCCATCGCTCATTTGCCTCGAGGAACCGAAAGGAACTGGAAACGCCCCCAGGAAGCGGGTCTGTCAATGCCGCGACACTGCCGCCGTTCCTCCCCCTGCAGACGCCCCCTTCCGAGAGTCGTCGTCGTCGCGCTGTCTCAGCCCCACTCATGGGCCGTCCCGCGTAGGTGCGAGAGGGACAGAGCGACGCACACGGTTTGCTGCTGGTGGAGCGCTGCGGTGCCCCCCGAGGGGCTCCACGGCCGGGCCGGCCGGGCCCCACCCATGGCGACGAATGCACTGCAGGGGCAGGGGGCGGGGGCACCGGGGGGCACGCCGCAATTAGCCACATCAAGCAGACCTGTTATTTAACGTGATTTAACTGATTCTTAAGTGCCGCGGCCGGGTCGGGTCTGTCGCGGCGCGGCGACCGCCGTTTGTCTTGGCAAGGCCTGCCCGCCGCGCCCCGCCCCGCCCCGCCCCGCCCCGGCCCGCCCCGCGCCGCCCCGCCCCGTGGCCTCCAGATACCACCGGCGAGGTGTGAACTCGCGCTAGCCGGCGTCTAAAGACCGCAGATAGAATTAATCAGCCCGCGAAGCTCAAAACGCGTCTAGAGTTTCTGGGCCTGACTTTTGTCCGTTCTTCTGCCTCATGGGGCGTCCCGCGGGGGTTCGAGAGACAGAGCGACGAGGCACTGTTCGGATTCAGGCAACAGGATGGGAACGGCACTAAACAACGGATAAATAACGCGCGGTTCACACAGTGCACACACACAAACGCGCCACCGCCGGGGGAAGTATATCAGTCAAGAAGACAACAAGCGAACCAAAAGTTAACGATGCGAGTCCCGGCCGTCCCGGCAGCAGGCGCTGCAGCGCGCTGAAGGGGGCCCTCCCCTCCCCTCCCCTCACACAGGCGAGCCCCACGGAAGGATCCCCTCAAGGTGCGAGGGCTAATCTCGCTTCCGGCCGCCCTGCGCCGCCCTGTGCCCTCGCGGTGCCGCGTCAGCCCTCCTGGAAAACTCGCTAAAACTTGCCGAAACTCCTAGCCGCAACGCCTGGATTCCAGCAAGACACAACGCAGCCTCTCCAACCACAGCCAGACTCCAGCCAGACTCCAGCCAGACTCCAGCCAGACTCCAGCCAGACTCCAGCCAGACTCCAGCCAGCGTGCGCGGCGTTCCAGCGGATGGACGGCTACGCCCCACCGGCCCTGACAGTGCCCTGGCCGACCGCAGCCGGTTTGGGGCGGGTAGAGGCCACAGGGCCTGAGGGGTGGGCACGCTGGCACACTGCACAAATAGCGGCCAAGTGATAAGGCACGGCACGGCGCGAAGCTGCCGCGGTACAGCAGCAGGCTCGTCTCGAAGAGGGCTTCGTCGCTCTGTCTCTCTCGCACCCTTACGGGACGACCCACGAGTGCGAGAGAGACAGAGAGAGCGACGAGAGCGCTGTTCGGAGTCAGCCTGCGGGGCAAGCCGGCCTCCAGAACAACAGGGGTGGAAAAATCTCTGCAGTGCACCTGTTCACGGCTAGGGCAAGCCAGGTTGCATGGACGCGGGTGCAGCGAGCAACCAAACTAACCATTCTGCAAAGCACAGCGCTCGCCCTGGCAAAGCGCCAGCGGTGACGGTGAGGGAGCCGGTTTGGACAAATTTGAAATTCGTAATGGAAGACGCATGGGGCTTGCGGTCAGTGATACAGTCAGGTCCTGCAGGACTCTCTGAGAGCATGGAGTGCGGGGGCAGAGGTGGGGGAGGGGAGGGGGAGGGAGGACGCTGGACGGCCACATAACCTCACTCTTCCCGACGCGACGGCAAAGAGATTTAATTTTCCCACATACTTCGGCGGGCAGGCCGGAAGGGAAAAGCTCAAATCGACGCTTGGAGCATGCCTCTCGAGGCCCGTGTCTTCAGGTTGACGGCAGTCATTCGAATAAGCCGAGCAAAAAGGGGAAAGGGTTCATCAACAAACCTGACGCTGCCCTTGTCTCGAGTCCCGTGGCTCTTCCTTAGACCACGGCATACGAATTCTGACAGAGATTTCTCCAGTAAAACTACTTTAAAATCGTCGGGATTCAACAGTTATCGCAATATTTCTGGGTTTGGACAGTAGTTTCATACATGAAAATGTCACAGGACCCGCAGTGTCCGACGGCACCGGGTGTTCCGGGTTTATCACGGAAATGCTCCTCGGAGGGCAAATTGTTCATACGGGGGTAAGGAGAAAATTATGTGAAAACGAATTGACTCACCCAAAATTCCAGGGCACCTTCAGAGACGGGTTGTATCCAAAGTATGTGAAGTCGTGTGCCCAAATCCTTTCAGTCTAAACGACACAATTTCATAACGTATCACTTGTTCACACACTGCGCTCCCTTTTTTTTCTGCTTTATTATAAAATAACTATCACTAATGAATCAAACACTGTAAAATTTCAATGCGACCAACAACCCCTCAGCAGCACTAGCAAGACGCGGACTTGTTAAATCTTCCAGGACACTTGAATCACTTGACGGGCACAAAGAGGGGATAGAGGGTACACACAAGTCGTAACTTCATTTTCTTCGTCTTCGTTGCATAAAACCTAGTATTCCAGTCGATGACCTGGTCTCTCTGTCTGTTCGGCCCTAGCGTGCACAGTGGGGTTCTGGCCAGGTTAAAAGTCCCATTCAAAGTTTTGTTGTGGCGAACGGGGCCGACAGAACTCGGTTCCCAAACGGAAAGGCAAGCGGAACGGACTCGCTGCAGTTCTGCGTTCTGCACGGCGGCAGGCAGGCAGGCTGACTGACTGCTCGTCTGTGGGGCGGCCGTGCCGTGGGGTGGGCGGGACAGACCGAGCTGGCCGCCACAAACAACAGCAACGCGGCGGCGGCAGGCAGCACGCGCAGGATCACACCAGAAACGAGACGGTGGCGCCATCTCTCGGCGGCGCTGCGTACTGCGGCGGCGCGGCGAGGACTCGGACCGCCAACGCCCTCCCTCGGCAGGAACAGGAACTGCAGTCCGAACGGCGCTGCCTTCAAACGCGCCCGGCAAACCGACCAGCAAGGCGCAGGCGCAGCATTCGCGTAAACATGCCTCCATCTCGGACAAGCTCGTAGACCGTTCTTTTAAATTTTTGCAACCGAACCGCCCCGCCACCATGGCCCTGCTGAGGAGAATGCAGCGGCTGTGGCGCCTGATGAGCCGCCGCAAGCCGGCCTCGTCGGGGGACGCCGAGGTGGCCATGAGGGCCAGCTTGATGCGCAACGTGCTCAGCCTCACCGACCTCACCCTGCTGGGCATCGGGGCCACGCTGGGCACCGGTACGGCCGCGGGCCGCTCCACAGAGGATTTGCCAGAAGACTGGCGCAGGCGGAGGAAGCTCTGGACGCGTTTTGAGCTCCAGAGTCGCTGAACAGGACTCGAACCGCACGTGTGACCCCCACCAATGGATTCCTCGTTCGGAGAGCAATCCATTGGTGGGGTCACACGTTCGGTTCGAGTCCCATTTAGCGAATCTGGAGCTCAAAACGGGCCTGATTGCGAGAGTCACTCTGTCGACTCGTTCGTCGACAGGGGTGTACATCCTGGCGGGCCAGACGGCGTACGAGGCGGCGGGGCCGGGCGTCGTGCTGTCCTTCCTCATCGCCGCCCTCGCCTCGCTGTTCGCCGGTAAACGCCACCCGAAATTGCAGTGAATGGGGAGGGTTGAGGGGAGGCGAGCCCGCGACTCAGAGGCTGTGTTCACCGCAGCGCTGTGCTACGCCGAGCTGGCGTCCGTGGCGCCCTCCGCCGGCACGGCCTACTCGTACAGCTACGTGGGCATCGGGGAGTTCCCCGCCTTCTTCGTGGGCTGGAACCTGCTGCTGGAGTACGCCATCGCGACGGCCAGCGTGTCCAGGGCCTTCTCCAACTACGTGGACGCCGTGGCGGGGAACGTCATCAAGAACTGGAGCATGCGCAGCGTGCCGCTCAAGGGCTCCTTCCTGGCCGAGTACCCGGGCTTCCTGGCGCTGGGGCTCATCACGCTGCTCGCCGGCAAGTAGGGCCTGCGCGTTGCACTGTGGGCCAGAAGACCGGCGGTGCAGGCGGTAAAAATCCCGGACGCGTTTGGAGCTCCAGAGTCGCTAAATGGGACTCGAACCGAACGTGTGACCCCACCAATGGATTGCTCTCCGAACCAGGAGTCCATTGGTGCGGTCACACGTTCGGTTTCGAGTACCGTTTAGCGACGTTGCAGCTAAAAACGCGTCTAGAGTTTTGGCCGCTTGCGTTGGTCTTCTGGCCCACTGTGCGTCGTCGTCGCCGTGAGCGACGCAATGATTGCCGTTTCCCTCCCGACGCCAGTGCTCCTGTCGGTGGGCGTCAAGGAGTCGTCCCTGTTCAACAACGTGTGCACCTTCTTCAACTTGGTGACCATCTCGATCACCGTGGTGGCGGGGGCGTGCTCGGGTGAGGCGTCGCGGCGTCGCGTGAGGTGGCCGTCGAGGCAAGGCCGGCAAGCTTAAAGTTCTCTCTCTTCCTCCGCGAAGCCGACCCGGCCAACTGGAGCATCTCGCCGGAGGCCATCCCGGCCGAGGCGGCCGACCACGCGGGCGCGGGCGGCTTCCTGCCGTTCGGCGTGTCGGGCGTGCTGGCCGGGGCCGCCAAGTGCTTCTTCGGCTACGTGGGCTTCGACACCATCACGGCCTGCGGCTTGGAGGCCAGGAACCCCCGGAGGAACATCCCGCTGTCCATCATGCTGACCCTGGCCGTCATCTTCTGCACGTACATGTCGGTGTCCATCGTGGCCACCATGATGCTGCCCTACTACGAGCAAGTGCGTGCCCCTCTCGAAGCGCGCCATGCTCTGCCGGCTGTGCCCCACGCCGCCCCCCGCGCCCCCCGCGCACCCCCATTCACCTCCCCCTGAAAGGTGTGCCTGGCAGGATGTCAACACGCCCTTCCCGTCGGCGTTTGAGAAGGTGGGCCTTCCCAGCATCAGTTGGATCGTCACCATCGGGGGCATGTTCGCCATGTGCACCAGGTGCGTTCCCGCCCTGCCCCGTCTCCTCGCGCACAGTGGGCCAGAGGCGGTCAAAATACCCAGACAGATTTTGGGCTCGAGCTCCAGAGTCACCAAATAGGACTCGAACCAATCGTGTGGCCTGCAATGAACTGCTCTCCGAATGGGGAATCCATTGGTGGGGTCACACGTTCGATTCGAGTCCCATTTAGCGACTCTGGAGCTAAAAGCGCGTTGCTCACGCCCAGCATGGTGGGCTCCATGTTCCCGCTGCCGCGCGTCATGCTGACCATGGCGGCCGACGGCATGCTGTTCCGGTCGCTGGGCAAAGTGAGCGCCACGACGGGCACCTCGCTGCGCTCCACGCTGCTGGCCTGGGCGCTGTCCGGCTCCATGGCCGTGCTCTTCAACCTGGAGCAGCTCATCGACATGATGTCCATCGGCACGCTCAACGCCTACATCGTGGTGGCCGTGTGCGTGGTGCAGCTCAGGCACGTGCCACCGCCCACTACAGCATGACGTTGGCGACGGTCTTCCCCGGCACTTGACTTGAATGGGCCGTGCCGCCGCCAGGTACCGCGCAGAGGAGCAGCCCGGGACGCCCCCCGAGGACGCCGACGGCCCGCCCCTGTCCGTCGGCCGCGTCCTCCAGGCCGCCTTCAACAACGGGGGAGCCCAGCAGCCGTCGAACCTGACGTCGTGGATCGTCACCGGGGCGCAGGTGCTTTTCTGTGAGTCTGCGCTGCAGTGGGTAACTTACCCTGCGCAGGCTCGACAAATTACTTTCTAATCGTTTGCCTCTTATTCTAGTGATGTTGAGTATACCAGCGTCGTATCTGCTGGCTAGAATGGATGAGATCTTGGAGAGTGAGGCCAAGATTGTGTGGGCCGGTGCCATCACCATCCTGCTCTTGCTGACCACCTTCAGCATCGCTGCCCAGCCAAGGGCACCCAAATCAATAGATGATCACTACACGTTCAGGGTAATCCAAATAATTTATGATTTTTGTAAAAAAATTCTAAAGCTCTGTTGGATGCCACAGAATGATATACTTAAAAATTTCCCGTGTTTTTGTTCCAGATACCTATGGTTCCATTTTTGCCATATTTTAGCATCCTCGCAAATATGAGTCTTATGATGATGATGAATGTTGGTACTTGGACTCGATTCAGTGCTTGGATGGTGATAGGTCTGTAGTGGTTTATGAGTGTTTGTAGCTGGCTTAAGCTCTTTGGCTATGCAATTTATTTTGGTATTTTTGCAGGTCTTGTCCTATATTTTTTATACGGCATCAAGCACAGTTCTCTAACAGAATCTCCAGAACCACTAAGTAAGCCAGTATCCCGACCAGATTTAACAACCCGTTTCGAAAATTCTACTGAAGGTCCTCTTAGAAACCAACAGAAGGCCTTCGACACTGAATTATAGCTAAGTAAGGGAAATGACACAATGAAGGAACAATCAGTGTTTTTGCAAAATTTTTATTTACAATCTGATTTGATTTACTTTTTTTCTTTTAGTTACAAAACCAAGTTGACTTATTGAAATGAAACAAATTAATACAAAAAGGGTCACCTCTGCACTCTGCAGCACTAATACTACAAATTATTAAATAAAAAAAGAGCACAAAAATAGCAGCTAAAAAAAAATACAAGCTCAACTGATTATTTAGCAGTTAATATCCAATTACCAAAAACATATAAAATAGGTAAAACTCTTGAGAATGTCTGAAGACCACAAGCGTAACTTACCTGCTCTACCCACAACAAAGACAAAACAAAAACAAATTCTGACTTCAAGTTTACATTGATCTACTATTACATCAAGCAAATATGTAACAGTTTCTCTCCTAATATTATTTCTATAAAATATCACAGATAACATAGAAGGGACTGTGCGCAAAGTGTCAGTCATTAGAAAGGCAGTGATGGGGGCAGTAATGGACATATTACATTAGTACTCAAATTAAAATGTCAATTATTAGACAGGATGACCTTCACACAGAAAAGGGAGGCAACAGGACCACATCCACATTATAACTATTTTGTTACGTCAGTCTGATTAACTTCATAGGGAGAAGACATTATGCTTCCAGTTTGAAACCTTAGAAAACACACTAGGGATGAGACCGCTGTAAGAAAAAGCACAAACTAAGGACCCAAGTAACAAATAACACAGTGTAGTGTACATTATAGCAAATCTACTTTGCCACACAGACCCAAGGAATGAAGATGAAAGACACTCCCTGTTTCTAGATTTTCCTTTTGTAGATTTGGGTGAAAAATCGAGATCATGGTCTGAATCACAGAAGCGAGAGCTTGTACTAAATGATCTTGGCGAAAATTGTGATCCAAAACTTGATGCAGGAGATCTGTTCCCGAATGGGGAAGCTTGGGGAGGCATCATAAACATAGGGCTGTTGCCATAGGGACTCATCATTGGATGATACATTCCATAAGGAGTATAAATAACTTGTGATACATGAGAGTTTGGAATTGGAGACGGTATAGAACCAAACTCTGGGTTGGGCGAGAGTGGATTTGGAGGAACACAAACAGCCAGGGTACTTTTCGGAGATGGTGGAGAACTCCAAGAAGACACTACAGGCTGGGTCGACTGGTAAGGCTGCGTAGGCTGGTAAGGCTGGAACGAGGAGGGTGGAGAGAAGCTTCTGACAGATGCTGCTGTTCGAGCAGTGGCTTGACTGTGGACAGAGCCACAAGGTGAGCCTGGCCGGCTCAAAGTCCGATTACTTGCTTCTGCTATTTCAGAAGCAGATGTCAAAGTCACATTGCTTCTAGCATCAGAGGGCACAACTGTGTTACTTCTTGTGTTGCGCCAAATGCCTGAACTGATTGATTCATTCATGATATTGCTAAGCCTTGAGGGACACAAAAGTGAACTTCTCTTTGGCTCCTTGCCATATGACTTCGTCCGGAACTCTGAGGGCGTTTTCAGGTTGTGGTTACTAGATAAGGACCCAATAGACAGACCCTCAATAAGGCTCTGAACATCATCTTGAGTCTTGGGCTTTTTGCCATTTACATAAAAAGAGCTGTTCAGAGATTCTGCAGCATCTAAAGTAATGGAATCAGGATTAGAAAATGCAGAATCTACAGATGCATCACTTCTAGCATCCTCTTGCGTTGCAGTGTTCTGGAACTCAGCAGGAGGGGGAATCAGTAAGCTGTCAGCCAAGGACAAGTTTGAAAGCGAGGAGTGAGAAGGTCTGGTTGGCAGAGTCAAATAGTTTGGGCCTTGTAAAACAGGCTCATTTTGATTGACATTCCTCAGAACATTTGGCTTGAATAATGATGATTGCGCATTACTCCTGATTTGGTCTTGACCAAACGAAGGTTGAGGATTTGTTGCAGGAACTTTTTGAAAAGATTCAGACTTGCTGCAACGAAAAACAGAAGGAAAGCGAAAATTAACAATTTGCTTAGAACTACAGTATACAGGAAGAGGAAGTCTACAAATAATTTCAGAAAATATAACATACCGTTTAATCTGCTTTGAGAAACTCAAAGTCCCTTTCTTAAAAGGGGATACGGGTTTGGACCTTTCCAGCAAGGGCAAGGAGAGAGTCAAAATCAATAAAGTAAATAATATCTGAAAAAGAGAAATATATGTGTTTTTAAAAGCAAATTACTTGAATTACTGATGAGATTTTATATGTGCAAAGAGAGCAGAAGCATACCTTCGCAACTTGACACAGTTCAGCATAATTGGTTCCAAAACTTGTCGATAAGAAAACCTCAATCCCAAACAAGGCCGCCCATGGTAAAGTAGCCAATCGGCGCCCTGACTGCCAGAATGCAACAATTTGGAGCGCCCAGCCCGAAAAACTCAGAGGGGCACTGTAAGGGCCAACAACTTCTAGATAATGCAGATCAACACTCTCGCCAATGAGTCTTGGAAGAATTTTAGTTGTCTTTGCGGAAGATCCTTCAGTCTTTGGACACATGGCTGGTGCGGCCAGAAGCTTGGCAAAGGGGGAGGCAGCACAGGTTGCACGGGATATAGAAATCCCCTTATTGTCAAAGAAATTTGATGCCGAAAACACAATGTGATCCGTTGTCATTGATGATAATGTGTGTAACAGCAGAATAAGAGCAATGCTGGTCGTCATCAATGTAGTAGTTTTGACTAGTATCCTGTTGAATGCAAGCTGAAAGAAGAAGAAAAAACATGAAATAAAATTGAATTTACTGATGAGCTGAGATTACGTCAAGAAGTACTGCTCTTACCTTTGAAGACGAATAAACACCGCTAATAGTTTTCTTTCCAGTAACTTGAAGATTCATGTCAAGAATGTGAGTCTTTTTGAGGGACAGTGTTTCATCCAGAACTGCTTCGCAAGGGGGACAAAGCCTATACGCTCTCTCCAAATGATAGCTGGAAAACACAAAATAATATGGCGATGATTGAACATGTAACGAACACTTTGCGCTTTTAAATCTTTATGTATAGTTACCTAAAATTATCAATTTCTTGGTCAAAGTTGTCAGGATTGATTGGCTGAAAAGATGCTAGCTGAGCAACTTTAAGTTCTTGATTCCGATTACAGTCTTGGCAAAAGCCGTTTTGGGGTGATTTGTTGTAGGGTTGAGGTTTAAAGCAGAATGACAGTCTTCCATTGAGAGATGAGTCGTATTGAGCTGGTATCTCACGATTGTAATCGCCATCCTGGAAAGAGGACCTTAGAGTTAAAGCACGAGAGGGATAAATCAGCCAAGACCGTTAAGAGGGTAAAACTCCATTCACTTACAGGTTTGAATCCATTGTACTGCTCACAATGCTTGCACATCCATCCATCGTGACACTTCCTTAGTATGGTATTGTTTAATCCACAAAACCAACAGTTAACTTTTATGTGAGTTCTGAAAACAAAAAAATTGATGAAATAGGAAAATAAGGAGAAAGCTTGCAACGGAACGGATAATGATTACACTGATGTTTACCTCTTCCAATATTTAAAGAAACCGTACAGAACCGGCAGAAGCGCGCCGAAAACCAAAAACCACTGTTGCATTTCACTTTCGAAAGATATTCTTCAACTTATTTTTCTAACAGCTTTTTCTCTCGGTCAGTAGACAGCAAAGTCAGTGACAGCGAGACTTTCAGTCGGTATTTCGCGAAAATCAGAGAGTTTTCACAGTAGCAGCAACCCCATGGTCGTGAAGCAAATGTGAGGTTATGCATGACCGAGGTAGGAACTATGAGAAACGTTGCAGTACGGAATATATAAATTTCTCATACTACTGGAAGTGGCGCGTTCGGACGCAAAGTACAAATTCGAATATCAAGCAGTAAACTTTTCACAATCCACCCGGCCAAAACGAAAGTAGGAAAACTTTTATTATGATTTGAACCTATGCCACGTCACTTTAGCAACGTGACTTTATTTTAAAATTATTAATTCATCATAACATACCAAGAAGGTAAATAAATTGAGCCAAAAATGGCCTTCTCTTGCGGAAGAAAACAGCAAAGACTTGAAAGGAACGAGCGATGGTGCCGAGACGACTCATCTTTTCTGCGTCTCTTCTAGAAAACTTCCCCGTGACTCTTGTTTTTTTCCGAGAGGAGTCAGTGGTGACTCCGTCGGACGTGACGTCGGCACTCTGACGCCACTGCCCACGTGACCGACACACTGGACACACGGTGTCAGGCGAAGGGCAAGGGCTTCTGCAGACTGATTCCGAGAAAGGTTTTCGTCGGTCTCGTTTCGGAGAGGCTCCATGCTCCATGCTCCTCGCGCCCGGGCCGATGGAAGAGGGAAGGACCGCTGAGTAGCGCGCGTCGCGGCAGTACCCCGCGCGGGGTGGCGGTGTGCACGGGGTATCTCCACGCTGACGTTCCCTCATCGCCCCTCTCGCCATGTACGCAACACGGCGCTACTGACTCCGCATCCCATTGTTCTTTTCTTCTACAGATTACGTGTCCACCGATTTTGTTTTGCGGAAAATCGGCTGTGTCTATTTGTGAGGCCCGCCATAAAACCATCGTTCAGAGCCTGGTGGTGGGAACGCGACTGTGACGACCAATAGACTTTGATAATGTCGCGTCTTCCTACGTCTGCAAAAATACACTACTGTAGATGTAATCGCCCTATGCGGGGAAGGGGGGAGGGGGCACCAGGGGAGGATGGTACCCTGATTGGTGATGTGCTTATCGGCGACCCGGCAAGTCTCGGTGCGCGGGCCTGGGGCCTCACGCCTCACGCCGCGGCACCGCCAGTCTCCGCAGTCCATCGCAGCCCCTCACACCGTTTTCTTCTCGCCTCCTCGCACGCCCCGCGCGTCCCTGCGACACCCGCTGAAAATGAAGATGCTGCTCTGAGTCGATCCGCGACCGCCCGCTGCCCTGACGACCGGGTCGCTGAAAATGCTGTGAGTACATGGAGGTGGGGGAGCGCGGGGGGAGCAAAGTGGGCCAGAAGACCGGCGCAGGTTAAATGAGCCTCGAACCGCCGGCAGCACACTGTACATCCTGCTGCGGCCATAAGTATACCGGGCAGCCCCTGCCTGCGGCCTGCGGGCACACGCCACCCGGGGGCCGGTTCGCTTCCCCGCCCCGGGGCGACAGGACAGGGCAGTCGAAAGTGCCGAAGTAGTGCGTCCTCCCCGTGGGCGGTGGAGGCGGCGGCGCTCCGCCAGGCCGGCTGAACGTCGCGAACAACGTCGCCCAGGGGCGTCGGGCCGTCGGCGAGGACCTGCGTTTGACGCGCGCGCCGAAGACACGGGTAGCAGCGGGGAAGACCATAACGCGAAGAGTTTGTGACGGGATGTGACGAGAGATGTGACGCCACTTTGTCTGACCCGGCCGGCCGGCCGGGGTCACGGTTCAGTGCGCTGGCTTCTTGTTATGAGATCTCCGGTCCCGCCAAACCACCACGCCGCCAGGCCGTCGGCCAGTCCGCCACGGCAGAGTCCGGGAAAAGGGGAAGGCGGGGAGGAGGGGGTATGTCATCATCGGTGCGTCACATCGGTCATCACACCCACACAGCCACACAAACGCAGGCACGCTCCCCCCTCACACTCACACAAACACTCTCTCACGCACACATACACGTGGGCACACAACGCGCGCATTATTTACAGGAAAATAGTATGATGCTGCTGCTGGCCGTCCCTGCGTGCACAAGCTTGGTAAGGGGGGGGGGGCTGTGACGTCAGGGTGTCAGGCGCCAGGGGCGGGAAGGCGTTGCGGGGGTTTGGCGTGCACCGCAGGTGTGCGAGAGAGAGAGAGAAGGCAGCCTCCATAAGTTGAGAATAGTTTGCACCAACAATCCCTTACTCTATTTCTCTCCCTCGAACCTGCCCTAGTGTGGGCAGGCCTTTGTTGACCACGCGGAGGAGGGCAGGGGCACACCGTCATGGACCACCCCGTGTCGAATGCACCCCTGACAGCCCCCCCCTCTCTCTCTCTCTCCGCCGCTCCTCCAATTTATGGGACTAATCGCTCCGTGAAGACAGAGATAGATAAGCCCATTAATAAACGAGGTCACTCTAAAAGTGCGCGGCCTCTTACAACAAGTGCGGCAAGTAGCACCACCACGCCGTCGTTGCCGCCTAACGGGCGGTTCGAATCGTTTGGCGGCGGCGTCAGGTGGAGCCACGGTGGAGCGACGACAACGGGGACGTCCCTTTGACCCCGCTGACCCTCCCCGGAGCCCTCCCCGGACCGACCCGGACCGTCCCGGGCCCTCACAGGGCGGTGAATGCCTTGTTTACACGATGCCTTGACGTAAAAGCCCAGCGCTCGCACAAACACAGGGAATCACACCGATAGGTGTGAAATACGCATACACACACACACACTGACGCGTACACACGTATGTGGTCCAAGAACCCCGCTCGATCCCACAGACAGACAGGCGGGCATGTCTCGGGCCCGAAATGGCAAACGATCAGTCATGGTCCAGCCCGTAATGGCAATGGTAATTGAGGGTAGGCCGCCAAGGTGCGCCTCTGCTCGGCGGGACTGCCTATGCTGCCTCCGCAGGGGCCATGGCGCCGTGAGGGAAGGCAGCGGCGGCGCACCCCTGCTCGCCGGGCAGGCCTGCGGGCAGGCGTTCGGTAGAGGCCGCGGCGCCGCCGGGCCGGCCCTCGACGTGGCCTTGGCAGTGACCCAGAAACGATGCGTCAAGTAGTTTTTAATCTTTTGGCGGCAAATGGCAACATCATGCGGTCGTCGATGGCATAAGAGTCGAATAGTGGAAATAACATCAAAAGCGTTTTCTCCAGCGAGACAGCCGACAACAAGGTGTAAAAATTCCTGCCCCAAAAATTTTTGATTTAAAAATATGGTTAATTTCTTGTTTGTTTGCAGGTGGGGTCCTCCAACATAACGAATCCGATTCTCCGACTATGGCTCTGGACTTCTTCGCTGGTTGCGTAGGAGGTGAGTTTTGGCGGGAACCTGTAGCCAAGCCCTGCAGCCAGCCCTGCAGCCAGCCGCGCAGAGGGCACATCTGTCCCCCCGGCGTAATGCAAAGACAATCGGTGGCGGTATCAGCATTGCACACCTCAGGTTAAAGTTTATCAAGCCGCGAAATGTGTCACGTTCATCGTCAGGCCGTGAGCGCGTGGCTCTCGGTGTGACGACGAGGGCTTCGTTGGTGGCAGCTGGAGCGCGCCGAGGACGGCGACGAGGCCTTGTTGGTGGCGGCTGGAGCGCGCAGAGGACGGCGTCGACGAGGGCCTCGTTGGTGGCAGCTGGAGTGCGCCGAGGACGGCGACGACGAGGGCCTCGTTGGTGGCGGCTGGAGCGCGCCGAGGACGGCGACGGCGGCGACGGCGACCACGAGACTGGATCGGAGTCGTCGCACGATCCATTGTCCGGCATTATCGCGGAAGGCCGCCCCGGATGCCGCAGATAACGGCGTCTGTTTTTGTTTTCAAATTGCAATGCAATGCATTGAGAATGTGGCAATTTTGAAAAGATAGACAGGCTGCTGCTTCTGCTTTGCTGCTTCCCCAACAGCAGTTTTTATCGGTGAAAAAAAAATTGATACGGAAACCGGTTGGCGGGGGGTACCCTCTGCTCTGGCGACACTGATTACTGTCCGTTCAAAATAGATAGTGACTCCCCGTTTTCTCTGTGTTGTGCAGGGTGTGCGGGGGTGTTGGTGGGTCATCCTTTCGATACCGTCAAGGTAACTTTTTAATCATTTTTTAAACTATTTTACCTTCCTAGAAAAGTCGTTTTTATCTGAAATTTTAACTCTGTGTGTCCTGTCCTAGGTTCGATTGCAAACACAAGACCCCGTCCGGCCGCGCTATGCCGGCACCCTGCATTGCCTCAGAACCATGGTCAAGGAAGAGTCGGTACGTTTACTCTAGCCACAAACATTTTTTTAAAATCTCGAATCAAAGCAAATGACCCCTTTCAAGTTTAAAAATTCCCTCAGCGCCTGTAAGTTGACTGGCAAACGGGTGGGCGCGGGAAATGGGATCTCCGTTTGCGCGGGGAATAATTTTAATTATACAACAGTGGCGGAGCAGGAATCCTGGCGAGGTATGCGTTGCGAGCAGCGCGAAGGGAAGGGCGGTTTACCGGCAACTATGCTTTGCCCGCCTGCTTCTGGCAAAGCGGGGGGGGGGGGGGGGGGGGGGCGTTCGGGACACGTCTTCTAGCCGCCCACGCTTTCTATCGAACCACGGCCAAGTTTTCCCACTGCACAGCCTGCCCACCACACTCTAAATGTCTGTGAGAATCTTCTCTGTAAGACTTTTGGAGTGCAGACAACAGGTACAGCAGGCAGCCCCTCGAAACCAGACGCGGACGGGCGGGCTGTTCCGTCCCGTTGACATTGACATTGCCCACCGGGCCGTGTCCGATCCGAATCTGAATGAGAATGCGGCCCTGAATGTGAATGTGCTTCGCTTGGCTTGCAGGTGCGGGGGCTGTACAAGGGCGTCACGTCCCCGCTGGCGGGGGTGTCGCTGGTGAACGCGCTCGTGTTCGGCGTGTACGGCAACGCGCAGCGCCACCTGGAGGCCGCGGCGGGCGGCCCCTCCCTCACCGCCCACGCGCTGGCCGGCGGCGCCGCGGGCGCCGTGCAGAGCGTGGCGTGCTCGCCCGTGGAGCTGGCCAAGACCCGCCTGCAGCTGCAGGGGGGCGGCAACGGGCTGCCGGGGGGCGGCCAGTACACCGGGCCCGTCGACTGCCTGCAGCAGGTGAGGAACCTGCCCGCAATGTTCGCCCCGTCTCTCTCGCACCCCTACGGCACACGCCATGAGTGCGGGAGAGACAGAGCTAGGAGCGGCAGAATCACTCGGTGCACACGCGGCGAAAACGGTTCCTGGTCCTCCCACGAACTCACTGGAAACTGCCTATGTTTTTACTGCAGGCTACCTGGGAGAACCAGGAAACATTTTCGCCCTGCAGTGCACCCTACACACTCAATTCCAACAAATCTTTTCTGATTTTCACTTGAAAGTTGCAAAGGAGAACCCTCACAATACTGTGGAGTAGAATAAATACAAAGAAAACAAAAGAGGATGGATGAGGTGCAGACGCTGCGTATCGGACGCCGCCAGAAAGCATTGCTACTTAAATTGAAACAGTGCTGATAAGGCGTGCGTCCAAGACGCGTAATTCGCTCTGTTAAATGAACCCTCATTTTCAGCAGACTGATTCCGAGAGTCGCTTTCGTCTCTCTCCCCCTCATGGGGCGTTCCCTACGGATGCGAGAGAGGCAGAGCGACGAAAACGACTCTCGGAATCAGTCAGCGGATGGAGAGGGAGAGAGGAGTATATCAGACGAGGCGTGGCCTCGGGAGGGTCGTGAACCAGTAGACTGATTCCGAGTGGGAGGTCTCTCTCTCCGCACTCACGGGGCGTCCCGGAAGGGTGCGAGAGAGACAGGCGGACGAAAGCACCGTTCGGAACCAGTGTGCCGGCACGAGCTGGCCGCGTGGCGCCGCGTGTCCGACTCGCTCGCCGACATGACGAACATGACGCAGTGGTGGGCGTGGGGGACACCGCGCCGCACCGCGCGCCTCTCCGCGGACCGCAGCGCGTGCACCCCAAATTTGCATCCCATTTGCGTCGTTTTCTCCGAAGTCAGTGAAAGCTGGACGAGTTTCGAGAGATGGTGACACTGTTCCTCCCCCCTCGAACGTCAGGATGGCGCGGCTATCACACGCCCGTTGCGCAACCGGCGTGCTTTTGACCGGCCTACTCTGCCACAAATCTTCGTTTCTCGAGGAGTTTCGCCTTTTGCCTTTTTCGCGTTGGCGCATCCACACTAATGACGGCCGCACCACCACACTGATAACAATTTTTTTTTCTTGGTGGCGTAGGGATATTTTGTCGTCTTTTATTTTTTTCTCGCCCCGTTTTGGACGTTTGAACTATCAGATATTGTCTCCGCCGTCATCTCGAACGAATTGAGATGGCAGTCGGAGTGCGCGTGCTTTGCCAAAACATTCGAGGCGCCGGGGCCGAGGTCCACAAATTCGTGGTCACGGGCAAGACTGCGTCGACTGCCTGTGTTCGATGCGATGAACGTCCCTGCGGCCCCTTGCGACAAGCGTGCCGCCAGCAGACTCATTCCGAGAGTCGTCGCTCTGTCTCTCATGGGGCGTCCCGTAAAGGTGCGAGAGAGACGGAGCGACGACCGGCGAAGCCATGCCCGTGACGTCATCGCCGTGCTTTGCAGGTGTGGCGGTCGGAGGGCGTCCGCGGCGTGTTCCGCGGCTTCTGGCCGACGCTGGCGCGCGAGGTGCCGGCCTTCTCCGTGTACTTCGCGTCCTACGAGTGGATGACCCGCGGCGACGTGCAGGTGCCCACCTGGCGGCTGCTGCTGGCCGGCGGCATGGCGGGCACCATCTCGTGGGTCATCACCTACCCCGTGGACGTGGTCAAGAGCCGCGTCCAGGCCGACGGTGCCAACGGCAGCCCGCGGTACCAGGGCGCCCTCCACTGCCTCCGCGTCAGCCTGTCCGCCGAGGGGCCCGCCTTCCTGTTCCGCGGCCTCAGCTCCACCATCCTCAGGGCCTTCCCCACCAACGCGGCCACCTTCGCCGCCGTGGCCTGGACCATGCGCCTGCTGCAGGACGAGCAGCTGCACGACGCCGTGCAGGACATGCAGCACGCCGTGGAGGCCGTGAGGGCGCCCGTCGTGCCCGCCGTCAACAACGTGTACACCGAGCAGCAGTCCCTCCTGGAGTGCGTCGCGCTGCGCTGCCAGATGGCTTGCGAGTGCTGACGCCGCTGACGCCGCTGACGCGCAGGGCTCTGGGCGACGGCGTCCTGGAGACGATGCCGTGGTCCGTCTGGTCCGTGTGGTCAGGCACCAGAGCGAGGCGCGCCACCATCGCCGGCTCGCGTGGCTGTCGACTGGCTGCAGATGGGGCCCGGCCGGGTGGCGTGGGTTCGAATCCCACCGGATGCCAAGTCATCTGATGCTCTCTTGCCACCCGCGCTGGTGGGCCGGAAGACAGGTGCAGGCGGCCAAAATCCGACACGCCACGCAGTCGAATTTTTGATCCGAATTTCGAGCTTTCGAGCAGTGTTTCGTGTTTCTTCTCTCTCTGTTCGATGCAGTGGCCGCGCTGCTTTCTGGTACCTGATTCACACGTTCCGCTCGACGGCTTTTCAGAAAATTTGGGTAAATAATAAATTTAGAAAATGTTGTGAGAATTCAGCTCGAACTGTCGCGCTCCGCCTGTTTCTCATTGTAAATATTTTAGTCCAATGATTTAATTAAGCTTAAGAGGCGGGTGTTTTTTAACTTACAAAATAACGTACTGACAGACTGACACTCGGGGACGTTCAGTGCTCGCTCTAGATTCTAGTTGGTTTTAAATTATTTTTCATGACTAGCAAGTATTTCTATCTCCACCGGGCATAGTCCACGCACGCCATCGGCATGCAAACAAACAAAAAAATAAAGGTTGATAACGCCCACAACTTTTTCGTGGTTGCTTTTCTTACTCTGTCTGCCAGCGCGAAAATTTCGCAGCGCAGCTTCCTTGAACACGGTTCAACTTGAACACGGAGAAGAGGATGTTGTTTCACCGTCTCGCGGCATTTCCTTGTTGACTTAAACCCCCCCCCTCCCCCTCCTCCCCCTCGCGGACGTCGGCGGCCCGTCGTCGCGCAGCCCCCGGCGTCGCGCGTCTCGGGGAGCGTCTCCGGACCGGACAAAAAAGACGGAAAACCTGAGACACGCGGGGAGAGAGAGAGAGAGGGACAGACAGACGCACGAAGGGGCGGTCGAGGCGCTCTGAAATAAATGACCCAGATCCTGTCATCAAGACGGGGCCGCCATTTGCATAAATTGCGCGACGTCTTTGACGGAGTGGTCAGGGCGAAAAGGCCAGCCCGGCCGGCCGGGTCGGCGAGGTGCCGCGAGGTGCCCGGGGCTGGGGACGCCGGGGATGGTCCATTTGCATAGATTGTCGACGGCCACCTCACCGGCTCGACGACGTCACCGCGCCGCCGCGTCGCACGCCCACCTTGCCGTCGGCCAGCACGCCGTTCCGAGCGGCAATAACCGTGGCATACTGATTCTAACGTGGTGCGAGTCCGAAAGGCTGGTCCCGAAGAGTCGTCGCACAGTGGGCCAGAAGGCCGGTGGAGGAGGTCAAAATCCCGGACGGGCTTTTGCGCTCCAGAGTCGCTAAATGGGACTCGAACCGAACGTGTGACCCCACCAATGGATTCCTTTCCGAACGAGCAATCCATTGATGGGGTCACACGTTCAGTTCAAGTCCTATTTAGCGACTCTGGAGCTCAAAACGCGTCCGGGAATTTGACCGCCTCTACCGGCCTTCTGGCCCACTGTGGGGCATCGTGCTGGTCACGTGCGTGCAGGCGGGCGGGGAACCCTCGGGGAGCCCCCGGTGGCCGACGCGGATCCCGCCGGCCGTTGGCATTCCTGTCGTGCCGTGCGCCGCGCGCCGTGCGTGGGGCGGAGCGGCGCTGCGACACGCCGCGGGGCGCGCGGGGGGCGCGGGGGCGCCGCACGCCACGGGGCGCAGCGCCGTCCCTCCGAGACCGCGCCACCACGCCCCCGCCAGGGCCAGGGGCGTGAGGGCCGCGGGGCGGGCAGCGCGCGGGGACACTGCGGGGACTGCATCTGCCTTGCCGCCCACGCGGCCCGCCGCAACACTGCTCTCGAACCATCCTCATCGGTTATTCACTTTCTATGGCATTCAATTGTGTCCTGGCCAATATGGGCCATCGGTAGTAGTCTTGGTGCTCGAAATATTCGAAGACGTTCGTATCCTGAGTGCACACAAAATTCTGTGAGTGGTTACCCCTCGACCGGCCGTTCTGCGCCACGCAGCCGCGCGGCCAGGCTGGCCACCATTGTTCCGCCAAGCGCCATAGAAACCCTTCGCACTGTGCTCGGCAAGTGTGTACGATGGCGCGCCGCCGCTGACGGTGCCAACCTTGAAAAAAATAACCCCCGAAAAAACGAATAAAAATAGTAAACTCGGCAACCTAAATGCGATCCAGGGCGCCATGGCTCCTCACGGCAGCTGACCCTCCGTCCGGATCGCACCAAAAAGTTTGACGAGTGCGCCCTGCCCGCGCCGGCTCGCGCGGCTCGCGCTCCGCGGAGGTGGGCTGGCGGCGGGGCGCGCGGCGGTGGACGGCGAGGGTAGCGGCAGCGGCCCCCGCGCCCGCCTCGGACATGGACCCCGGCGGCCAGCCCGGCGGCCCCGGCCATGGTAAGCGGAATGAAAGCCAGCCCCGCGAACGTCGCTCTAAACAGCCCATTCGGCCTAACCTAACCTTGCGTTTGCTCTGCCTCCACTCACGGGGTTGACGGCGGGGTTGGGGCCGCTTGGACCTCTGGGCGCGACCCCGGGGGCCGGCGGCTTGGCCCTGCCGGCCTTCCCAGGCATGGGCAGCGAGTGCTCGGGCGGCGCGGGCGTCGGGGACGGCCGCCGCCAGCTCACCAAGAACGGGCGCTCGATGAGCACGCAGGCCATGCAGTCCCTGTACGAGCTGCGGCAGAACAACCAGTTGTGCGACGCGGTGCTCAGGCTGGAGGACGGTGGCGTGTTCCCCGTGCACCGCGCCATCCTGTCGGCCTGCTCGCCGTACTTCAGGTACAGGCTGGCCGTCGGCTGGCCGGCCCCGGCGCGGGCGTCGCAGCACCGGCACCGCCGTCAACGCCCTCCTCCCTGTGAAGGGCCCTGTTCACCACGACGCTGCACCCGAATGAGAAAACGGACATCCTGCTGCTCGGCATCACCAGCGACATCATGAACCTCGTGCTGGAGTACGCGTACCTGCGCTCGCTCGACATCACCAAGACCAACGTGTGCCAGGTAGAGTCTCGCGGTGGCGCCGGCGTCGGCCTTCCCCTGGACTCATCCGGCCTGACGGACTTGACGGGCAGCTGCTGGTGGCGGCCGACTTCCTGTGCGTGCTGGGGGTGCGCGACATGTGCTGCGGCTTCCTCAACACCAACATGGCGCCCGACAACTGCATCGGCATCCTGCACTTCGCCAGGTAGCTCTGGAACTCAAAACGCGTCTAGAGTTTTGGCCGCCGGCGCCGGTCTTCTGGCCCACTGTGCAGCGACGCGCTCTAACCCCCGCCTGGCGCGCCTGATCCGCAGGGACCACTTCTGCACCGCGCTGCAGGCCTCGGCGCACCAGTTCATGATGAGGCACTTCGTGCAGGTGGCGCAGGAGAGCGAGGAGCTGCTGCACCTGGAACTCGAGGCAACGCCGCAATTCCGCCGCATTCGTCGCTCTGTCTCTCGCGCCTATACGGGACGCCCCACGAGAGCAAGAGAGACAGAGCGACTCTCGGAATCAGCCTGCACAGTCGTGTCTTGATGTGGACCCGCTTGCGAAGGGAAATGAGATGGACTTCGGGTTGACAGGAGCTGGCGCGCATGCTGGCCGCGGACGAACTCAACGTCAAGTCGGAGGAGGCGGTGTGGGAGTGCGCGCTGCGGTGGGTGAACCACGACCCGGACGCCCGCAAGCACCACATCGTCACCCTCATGAAGAGCATCCGCCTGGGCCTGCTCGACACGCAGTTCTTCCTCGAGAACGTACGTCACGTCGTCTGGAGCTCAAAACGCGTCTGGAGTTTTGGCCGCCTGCGCCGGTCTTCTGGCCCACTGTGCGCCGCAGGCTGCAACTGCAACTGACGAGTGTGTGCTTGCCCTGGCGCTCCGGCAGGTGAAGGACCATCCGTACGTGACGGGCAACGAGGCGTGTCGGCCCGTCATCATCGAGACCCTCAAGTTCCTCTACGACTTGGAGATGATCACGCAGAAGGACGGCGAGATCCCCACCCCGGAGATCGCCCGGCCGAGGTGCGCGCCAGCGCGCCGCCGCAAAGTCCTCGACGCGTTTCGATTTTCGGCCAGAATGGTACACCTTGGTCTCGGGCCGCAGGGTGCCGCACGAGATCCTGTTCGCGATCGGCGGCTGGACGGACGGCAGCCCCACCAACTTCATCGAGACGTACGACACGCGCGCCGACCGCTGGGTCAAGGTGGACGACGTGGACCCGGCGGGGGCGCGCGCCTACCACGGCACGGCGGTCGTGGACTTCAACATCTACGTCATCGGCGGCTTCGACGGCATGGACTACTTCAACTCGTGCCGCTGCTTCAACGCCGTCAACAAGACGTGGCGGGAGGTGGGCCGTCCGCCGGGAAGTCCCAGTGAGGTTGACAGTGTGAGCGTTCGCTGACGTCGTGCCCGGGGACGGTCAAGGTGGCGCCGATGAACGTGCGGCGCTGCTACGTGTCGGTGGCCGTGCTGCGCGGCCTGGTGTACGCCATGGGCGGCTACGACGGCCACCACCGGCAGAACACGGCGGAGCGCTACGACCACCGCACCAACCAGTGGTCCCTCATCGCCCCCATGATGATGCAGCGCTCCGACGCCAGCGCCACCACGCTCAACGGCAAGTACTTGGCCGGGTCGAATCCCACTGTGGATTTGTCAGAAGACTGGTGCGGTCGGCCAGAACTCTTGACGCGTTTTGTGCTCCAGAGTCGCTAAACAGGACTCTCTCCCAGATCGCATCTACATCACCGGCGGCTTCAACGGGACGGAGTGCATGAACTCGGTGGAGATGTACGACCTGGACACCAACCAGTGGTCGCTCATCACCCCGATGCGCTCGCGCCGCTCCGGCGTGTCCTGCATCACGTACCACGGCTGCCTCTACGTCGTAGGTGAGCCGGGTGCACCCCGCGCGGCCAGGCCGGGCCAGGCCGGGCCCGCGTTAGCGCCTGTGAAGTCCGGGGTAGGCAGCCCGGCGCGCGGGCGAGCGGCCGCATTGCCTAGGCCGGCAGGTTCTCGCGCCCCAAGAGATCGCCGTTTCATAGCTCTGTCCTTGTCGCTCCTTACGGACTGCCAGTGAGTGCGAGTGAGACAGGCAATGTGGACGAACCCCCCCGTTGCAGGCGGCTTCAACGGCATCTCCAGGATGGGGAGCTGCGAGAAGTACAACCCGGCCACCAGCACCTGGACGCCCATCCCGGACATGTACAACCCGCGCTCCAACTTCGCCATCGAGGTCATCGACGACATGATCTTCGCCATCGGCGGCTTCAACGGCGCCACCACCATCTACCACGTGGAGTGCTACGACGGCCGCAGCAACGAGTGGTCGGCGACTCGAGCCTCCCCGGCCTGGGCGCTCTGTCGACGCACAGTGGGCCAGAAGACCTGTGGAGGCGGCCGAAACTCTGGACGCGTTTTGAGCTCCAGAGTCGCTAAATAGGGCTCGAACCGAACGTGTGACCCCACCATTGGATTCCTCGTTCGGAGAGCTATCCATTGGTGGGGTCACACGTTGGCTTCGAGTCCCATTCAGCGACTCTGGAGCTCAAAACGCGTCTGGGATTTTGGGCGACCCCACCGGCCCTCTGGCCCACTGCGGGGCGGCGGCCAAGACAGTGCCGTGGCTGTTGCAGGTACGAGGCCACGGACATGAACATCTACCGGTCCGCGGTCTCGGCCTGCGTCATCATGGGGCTGCCCAACGTGCTGGACTACATCCACAAGCACCGCGAGCGGCTCATGGAGGAGAAGCGCCAGAAGCTGCTCGCGCTGGAGACGCAGCGCCAGATCGACACCAACAACAACAACATCCTGATGCCGAACGTCATCAGGAACCCCGTGGCGAACCCCGTGAACGACAACAACAACAACCTCGATGCGGCCAACAACAACGACGAGGAACGCAACCAATAAAGCCCTTGCGAGGGCGGCATCTCGTCGGCGCAACCCAGCCTCGCAATTCGGAGCCCTTTGTTTCGCCTCCCCGCCGGACGGACAGGGTTTGCTTTGGCGGCGTGGCCGAAAGGGTACACCGCCAGACTCGTAATTAACAGGATCCTGGTTCGAATGCCAGCAATTTTTTTTTGTATATTAGCATTTCCTGCTGTGCAGCCCGGCGGTTCAGAATCCTCAGCAACCCCCAGTTTGTTTTAAACCTGATTTTTAACCGGCCTGAGTGATTCGACCAAACTTCCGCCTTTTGCGTATAATGTCTCGGCTGCGCCCCCGGCCACGGCCCCGTGCCATCGGCCCGCCCGCGCCTGCGCGCTGGCCGCGCTGGGGGTGGGGGTGGGGGCGGGGAAAGGGGTGGGGCGGTGGGGGCGTGCAGGTTGCCCCGTGCAGGACCGCCGCCAGCACTCCCAGAACCGGCCCGACGCGCTCCGAGCAACAAGTCCCACCCCCGCGCGTCGTCTGCTGCGAGGGGAAGGCCGTGCCGTGCCGTGCCGAACCGCGCCACGCCGTGCCGGACCGCGCCGCGTGAGGGACACCCTGATCGCCATGATGCGCCACGAACGGTGAGTTGCAGAGTCGCGGTGTGCGGCTGCCACACTGGAGAAAGGGCAAACCCGTGACGTGAACCAGGTGACCGGGCTGGCACTCCAAAAAGCGCACTAAAGTTAAATAGCCTATTAGGTGGAAACACATAAATGAGCTGATTCGATGCATGGATGTGGTCTAGATGAATGAGACGAAGCCGGTGACACCTGAAAAAGAGCAGGCCACAGTGGGTCAGAAGGTTCTGGACGTGTTTCGAGCTCCAGAGTCGCTAAATGGGACCCGAACCGAACGTGTGACCCCACCAATGGATAGCCCTCCGAACGAGGAACCCATCGGTGGAGTCTTACTTTCGTTTCGAGCCCTGGTTAGCGACTCTAGAGCTCAAAACGCCCTGGAGCTCCGTACTGCAGCAGGGGCGGCGGGGCGCGGGGCGGCGACTCGCTGCCGTTTTGCCCGTGTTTGATTTACGACTGTGGCGCCGCACCCGGGGCCACCAGTGTGTGAGAGAGAGTCCGCGTGTGTGTGTGTGAGAGAGAGAGAGAGGGGGGAGCGAGGCTGAGGGAGAGAGAAGGGATGAAGGTAATCCTGTGGCCGCGCGCTGCCTCACCCCCGCTAAGCCTTTGGCATTTGCAACGATAGTTTCCGTTACACCGATCCGCGCGTTGTGACCTCACATACACACGCGACGCCCTCCCCCCCTAGGGCCTGGAGGTGCAGGCCCGGAAGCGCCTCCTGCCGGGCCGGATGGTCGGACACCTGATGGCGTGTAATCCGGCACTGATAGGATGGGCCTTGTTAATAAGGCACGTGCGAAGAATCCCTCCCCGAAAGGTTGTGTGTGGGCGGCGGCGGGCCGTAGGACGAAACAAGAACGAAACAAGAAACCTCAAAGCAAACGCACCAAAATTTTAAAAAAAATCTCATTCAACGAACGTTAATGAAAGCAGATGATCCGTCGCGTTTCACAACTGCTGTGATAGCCGAGAGGTTAGAGACGTGGGATCGAGTTACCGCAGGCGGGCGTTCGAATACCAGCGTCACACACGTTTTTTCGACTAACTATCCTAAGGGTGGTGGTTCGAGGCCATCCGAGCGGAGCCGTGTGCAACAGACCCACATGCCGGAGGTTCGACTCCTAACAAATATTTCCATTTAATTTTACTGCCTCACCCAGTGCGGTTGAAACCCGTGAACGTGAGCCCACTCCGTGCATGGGACGTGGTGGTCCAGGGAGTAGAGGCGTCGGTTCCCAATTCTAGGGTCGGCGGTTCGACTCCCCCAACTTCTTGCGAAATTTTGACCGGGTCGGTCGAGTCCTGTTGCGTCAAGAACCCACCTCACGCCGGTCCCCTCATCATGGGCCGTGGTGGCCGAGAGCGTAAAGTCGTGTGATCCCGGTGGCGGGGTCCGGGGATCGAATCTCATCATTTCGTTACATTTTTCGACTGCCTTCCTCCCACTGCAACTCAAACCCGTCGTCCAACACGCTGCCAGACGTACAAGCGTGATAGCGTAGTGGTCAGAGTCACATTCACCTGGCCACTCCGCTGTGGGTGTCTAAAAAGCAATCCGCTTCGGCGGGTTGGCCTCGGCACTGGAGCGATGGCGTATTTGATCCATCAATCCAGACCACCCGGTGTGTGGTTGCGGGTGGTGCCTCCTTGACTTGTCGGGGAGGCGATGATAAGTCCTTTGAAGCTGGCCTAAAACGCTGTATGTTCGGTACGGGAGCGCCGGACAGTGGGGGTACCATGGGGTACACAACCAACCCTACGAAAACAAGAAGCTCCCACCAAACCTCTTCTCTGTCTGAGTCTCTCTCTGTCTCTCTGTCGTCTCACTCTACGTCCCGCCCCTCAAAGAGCTTCGTACTGGGTGCTCCCACCCAGCTGCCTGAGCTTTGGGGTCCTACTGGGTCCCCCGGCGAACGCTTAGAGTCGCTGACGGGATTAACCCCAGGTACCTGATAGCACCGGTTCCCATCCCGAACACCGAAGTAAAGCAGGAGGCCTCCCCATTAAGACTGGGGAGGGGGTGTAGAGTTCAAATTTTTTTCTTTTCCCTTTCAAATTTCTCAGTCAATACTCGTTCGGTTTCCTTATACGGGGTAGTATGCGGGCTCATTCCAAAGATAGTAATTAAAATTGTGTATGAAACAAAATATATAGACCCGAGCGAGGTGGCCGGCGGGACCGCGGATCCAGGAGCAAGGCGACTAGGCTGCCCGCGGGCAGTGCGGGGGTGGCTGCCCGGGGGCGGGGGAGGGGGAGGGGGGCTGCTTTATAGCTCGTTCTAAGCCCACGCGGCGGGCCGCGGGTGTCCATGTCCTCCAATGTCCACCACCGCTTGCTTTATGACGTGGACTCAGATCAGGGACAATAATCTGACCGCCCGCAGGAATAACAGTTTGCTTTCGTCGCTCTGTCTCTCTCGCGCTCTCGCGGCGCCGTGCGGGTGCGAGAGAGACGGCGAGCTGCAGCGCTGCAGTGGTGTGGCCCGGTGTAACACCCGCCCCTCGGCGTCGCTCTGCGTTCGGATCGACCCCGCCGACCTCGGCCACTTAACCCAATCTGTGGGTCGGAATGCTTTGCGGATGGCGAGCACGGCGAGCACGGCCAGCGCCACTCGTGCGCCGGGAGGAACCGGCGAAGCACCGCCCCGTCGTCGCTCCGTCTCTCTCGCACCCACGGCGCGTGCCGCAGTGCCGCAGGGGTGCGAGAGAGACGGAGCGACTCGGCCAGGCATCCGCCCGAGAGGCCCGAGAGGCCCCAGAGGGCTGTGAGGGGCGGGCGCGGCCCTTTGCCTCGGCGCCTCGGCCCTTTGCTTTGCGTGGGCGAGGAATGCCGCCGCGCCGCCGCCGCCTTCGCCAGCGCACCCCGTCGGCCACCGTCGGCCCGTTGTGGCCCCGCGACGCCAACGGCCGAAAAACGGGGCGGCCAACGTGAGCAGTGCCGGCCTGTGGCGGCCGCGGTCTCGGGGTCAGCGGGTGCGGGGCCAAAGGCGGCCAAAGGTCCAGGGCGGGGCGGGGCAGACCAGTCCGCACGTGCAGCGCGGGCAACAATGAAGTGGTAATGCACCCACGTCCCCGTGATGGCCGTGATCGATGCAGCCCGCCATTCGCACTGAAAGGAACCTGTCACCCATCCCCCTCGCCACACACACACACACGCGCACACACATGCATACGCACACACAAACACACACGCGGGCACACACCCCGGCCGCCCCGGGTCACTGCCCACTGACCATTGGGCGCTCATTCCACGCCGGGGCCGGGCGGGTGTTCGCGGAGGGTTGGATGGAACTCGGGTTCGAATCCCGCTTCGGCCGCGTTTTCAAAGTGCGCGTGTTGCAGGCCGTGCAGGCCCTCGGCGTGCCGCGGCGCGCGGCTGCTGCTGCTGGCGCTGCTGCTGGTGCAGGCGGCGCACGGCGAGCTGCTCGTCGGCGACCTCATGGACCGCGACAGGGCGATGGCGCTGCCGCTGACGCTGCTCGGCGGCGGCCCCGTGGACGTCCGCACCACCCTGGAGTGCCACCCGCGCGTCTACAACAGCACCGTCACCCGGATGGACCGCAACGGCCGCTCCTGCTACGACCACGTCAGCGTCACCAGCTGCTGGGGCCGCTGCGACTCCAACGAGGTGGGTCGCCGCGCGCCGGCCAAAATCCTAGACGCGTTTTGAGCTCCAGAGTCGAGAAGCAGAACTCGAACCGAACGTGTGACCCCACCAATGGATTGCTGTTCGAACGAGGAATTCATTGGTGGGGTCAGACGCTCAGTTCGAGTCCTGTTTAGCTACGCTGGAGCTCAAAACGCGTCTTCCTTTTATTTCGAAGATTCGTTGGGGGTACTGCGGCGCGTTTAGCGGGCCGGGCCGGTAAATGGGGCGTCGAGTGACAAAGGACGGGGCGAGCGGGGCCAAGCAGGGCGAAGACCCCCGGCAACAAGTCCGTACGCGCCGCAACGCCCTGGGTGTGTGTCGGACACCGATCCCCGGCCACGATTTGTTTGCTCTGGCCAGGCGCTGGGAGGGCTGGCGGCGGGGCTGGGGGTGGCCAGGGCCTCAGCCAGGGCTTGTCAGTCAATAGAGGGGCCAACGCACCGCGGAGCAGCGCGGCATTCCAGGTCCGGCAGGCCCACTCCGAGAGGGCTGCACGTCGGCCTATCTGGGTTTGTCTGGGAGTTTGGGAGCAATATTGCCGCAAAGTTGATCAAAACGTTCACAAATGTCTTTGGAAAATCGTGTTTTGGGCCGACTTTAAGCATCCACTGCGTCTGATCCTAGGCGGTATTTCGTCCTCCATTAGCAGGCAATTGGTCTTTGGACCTTCCTTTAGCATGCGTTTGTTGCGGAGTGAGCACCACGACCCTTGTTGCAGATCTCGGACTACCGCTTCCCCTACAAGCGCTCCCACCACCCAGTGTGCATCCACGACGTGCGCGAGGTGCGCGTGCTGACGCTGCGCCACTGCCAGGAGGGCGTGCTGCCGGGCACGGAGCGCTACGAGTACCTGGAGGCCAAGCGCTGCTCCTGCCAGGTGTGTCGCTCCAGCGAGGCGTCGTGCGAGGGCCTGCGCTACCGAGCCGTGGGCCCCGCCGGCCCCACGGGCCCCACCGCCACCAGGCAAGGCGTCATCGAGACGGTGCAGCCCATGGTCATCAACAACAGGGACTAGCGGACCCGCCGGAGAGAGACCGACCTGTTGCCAAAAAAATAATCTGTTGCAAAAAAAGTAAAAAAAAATTACTGTAATAAAAAAAAATCCATCGGCAAGTGTTTGGGAGCTTTCACTACCCTGGGTGGTTTGCACCCTCACAGGAAAAAAAAGTCTAAAAAGCATCGCTCCGTAGTGCGAAGTAAACAAAGGCATTGTAACCATCTTAAAAGACATGCTTCCTTCGTCATACGAAGCATTCGTTCATAAGACGGCGTGATTTGACAATGCCTTCATTTTGTTTGTAGCTGCGGAGCAGATGGTTCGTAGACTTTTTTGAGTGCTTAGTTTTGTGCGACTTATAAAAAGATGTTGATATGCAACATTTAGTGAATCGTAAATATGTATTGTAATCCTTTAGTAGAGCCAGAGATAACAGCCAGAGCAGTGGCTTGAGCTGAAGTGTCGTGGGAGGCGAGCGCTGCGTCGTCGCGTAGGTGGGATGCTTTGAACGGTGTTACTTTCCGTCTCTTCACATGTAGGTTACGTTAGAGTCGTAGGTCGAATTCGTGGAAATATAGTGAAAAGCAATGTGGCTTACGTGAAAAAAAAATCATGGACTACGGTGTTATTGTAGTTTTTGTCTGTAACCAAACTGTGATCAGGTGGTTGTTTCCCCCCCCCCCCAAAAAAAAGTTAGTATCATTACCGCGTATCTTTAGGACATTAATTTATTCTGTCATGTAGCTTTATTCCCAGTTTGTGCTTCTATTAAAATATGTTGCATTTCCCTCTTCATTTCCCTCTTAAATATTCTTCTCTTTCGTCATTTCATGTGTCAATTTTTACGTAATTCTAAATAAAAAATATCACTTAATTTTCACTTGCCTATGATGTACTTTCTTTTCCCTCAAACCAAACAACAACAACAAACGAGTATTTTACAGTGCGGTCTCTGGAGAGCAGGCCTGGCGCGTGCTGATACAGGCGGCACTCCAGTTCCTCGTCCCGCTCCAGAGTTCCAGACTCCAGCGCAGCGACTCAGAAGAGCGGTTTGCCGCTCCGTCTCTCTCGCACCCTTACGGAGAGCCCCATGAGTGCGACAGAGACAGAAGGCACTCTTCCGAATCGCTCGGCAGTGCATCCTCCAGCGGGTTTTCTCCCCGGTCATGCGGCAATTAAGCTCCGCAGAGCCGTAAAGGCTTACAGTAACGACAGAAAGGGAGAGGAGGGAGGGGAGGAGGGTGGGGGTGTATTTTCTCACACAGGCCTTGCTGTGCAGCCCTTCACACCCCCCACAGACCGCAACCACAAGCCACCGATATACACGGCGTCTACACTGTAGGGGGCGCGGTGATTCCGAGTCAGTAAATCATTCACCACCATACAGAAAGGATGCAATGCGTCACATGTGTAGTGTGATGGCCTCACTAGAAGAACGAATGTCTTTCAACACGAAGGACCGAGGTTCAAATACACGCCGCGATTCCCTTCTTCTTCTTTTTTTTGGTTGAAGTTTCTAATTTTTGGGTGTGGGCAAAAATGATGATGTAACCCACGCAGTAGCCGCGACTGAGGCACACCCACGCCCGCGCCCTCCTCGAGGCCACCACCCTCGCAAAGTACACGTGCAAGCGGGGAAAAAGGGCCTGCCTGCCTGTCTCTGCCCTCCTTTAGAGCCTCTGTTATTTGAAAGAAACGCAAGGTAAACTCGGCGAGTAATTAAGACGCGCTGCCGAGAGAGAAGGGGGGGGGCGAATCCAGAATTCCAAGTCGCGCCATTCGGTTTTCGAGATTTGCCCGGCGGGTTTGTGAGTAACCGTCACTCAAAACTTCACTCACCTTCTGACTGCGAATCCATACCAAATAGACAAGTCATAGCTCGAGGCACACCCGCCCGTCTGCCCGTCATAACCACATCACGCGGGCCTCCTTTCCGTGAGTGGAGTGAAATAGCGAAACAAGGAGGGTGGCTGTCATTACATTAGCCTTGCGGTGTGTGTGTGCGCGCGTGCCGTGTCAGTAATGGCCAGCCCGCTCGAAACAACTGCAGCTCCACACACACAGTCCCGTCGTGCCCGGTCCCACTCCCCTGTGAGAGCAGCCAAACCACGCGCACGGTTGTATTCGTTAATCATCACGCTCCCGACCTCGATCCTCGAACCTTGAACCTCGAACCTCAAACTTTGAATAATGAACCTTGTTCTTCGAGCCTCGAGCATCGAACCTCAAACCTCCTCGAAGTTCTAACCTTGATCCTCGAACCACGTACCACAAATCTCAAAACTCAACCCTCAAACCTAAAACCTCGAACCTTGAACCCCAAACCTCGAAATGGCGCTTCACATCCATTTCCGCTCCCGACCTCGTGCGACGTCTGCCGCCAAAAGCGCGAGTCTGTGGCTATGCGGTCAGGTCTAGAATTCTCCCCACCCCCTCTCACCCCCACGGCGCTGACGTCAGCCGGCTCCAGGAGAGGCGTCAGCAACACCCCCACCGCGACGGCGGTGTCCAAAGTTGTGCTTCAAGGTGTGCCAAGCTACCTACCGCTGAAAGAAATCTGGGAAATTATTGAACAAACTTGCTGGGGAAAGAAAACTTGCCTCCGATCTTGGGATCCTGGGAATAGGTATGCTAAAGGAAGCGTCACAGACATGTAAACCCAGAGTCCGAGGCTGCTGACCAAGCCCGGCGAAGCCCGGCCTGACGCAATAGCCGCCAAAAGCCTCCATTCTGGCTCCTCCAAGCGCGACAAGCGCGATGAACGAACATCGTTCCCTCCCTCAACCCCCTTCCCCCTACCCTCCTCGAGACGAGCAAGGTTAACTGAAATAATTAGCGTTCTGAGCCCCACACGATATGTTCCGCCCACTCTGTGTATGCGCGCGCATGTGTGCGTGTGTGTGGCTTTCCGTGTGTGAGTGAGAGAGAGTTTGTCGTGGGACTTGGGGATTTGCGGCCTGGATTTGTGCTGATATACAGATTAAAGGACTGCGCGCTGTTTAACAATTCAATATGCACCCCACGGCGCGCGGCGTCGCCCGCCTCCCTCTACACCCCAACGGCGGGAAGATGACGACAACAGAGGTATCAACTTGAGGGATCCAAGTTGAGCGCACGACTTGCATCCGAGCGAGCCTCCGCCTGGAGCAGGGCGTTTGAGGGGCAGCTGCAGCAAAGCGCCAACGCCACCCCCGACCGCCAGCCACCCCCACCACTCTAGGGTGCCCAGGGTGCCCAGGGACAGAGAAAGCAATCTCTCTCCGACAAGGATTCGGCAAATAAAGTGTGTTTGAAGTCAAAGGTCCCCGCCGCCCCAGCGTCCCGCGCCGCGCAGGCCGTGTGTTGGCCGTGTTGGCCGTGTTGGCTGTGTTGGCGGTGCCGGTGCGGCCAGTGCCAAAGGAGGTGCAACAGGCACGCAAAGAAGGGGCTGATCTGGCCTTTGCGACGGACCTCTGTCGTCGTTCAAATCAAATTTGGTTGCCCCATGTTTTTTCTGATTTTTGTTTATTTTACTGTGCGGACAGAGTAAGGGAAATATGAATGAAGCAGACGTTGGTCTAATCTGATTTATTTATTATAATTACACACAACAGCTCTCACAATAATTAATTTTATTTTTGTTTGGCGTTTGGGAGTAAAACTCTATATTTACACTTGCTACACAATTTAAAGACACGAAGGGAAAAAATCTACGTCATTTGAATACGAACTAGAAGTAGTATCAAGAATAAGTGCAAAATGATTCGGCCTGCTAAGTCACTCTACGACCTGTAATCCACACCCGCCCTAAAACTAGAATACAGCTTTCCAATTCACAAAACTCGATTCCAGAACCATTTTTTGTGCTCTCTCAGTCTTTCACTTGTAAGTGGCGCCGTGCGCCTACTCGTCATAGAGTAAATTACGCGAAAAGCTTCACTCTAACTAATTTTTCATCGTCTACGTTTAATGAGGTTCATCTTGACTGTTGCCACGGCGGAACTAACTAATCGACAGACGCGCACACACACTGCGCTAGCAGCCAAAGCACTAAAATGTTTACTTAAGTTTCCGTTTGCAAAGCGAGCCTGAACATGATCATCACATTGTTTCTATGGCACTGCATCGGCGCGGCCGCCGGAAAAACATAGTTGTACACTCCCAACGCCTCCGGGACCCTCCCCCGTCCCTCTGCTCCGGGGCCGGGCCGGATCGGGTCGGGTCCAGCCGACGTGCAGATGGCCCGGATGGTGGGGCCTACATCCCCCTGCGCGGCCACTCCGCCTCGGGTCAGTCCTTCTTGCAGTGGTAGCACGCGCAGCTCTTGGCGGACTTGAAGGTCAGCTCCCGGAATCCGTTGAGGCACATGACGCGGACGCTCACCTGGAGGAGGGCGGATTGCCAAATGTCAGCAGTGTGTTTAAAGGCAGAGAGAACACCTTCGAAAAACTGTGTTTTCTTTCCAAGAGGACTAGAAACTTACATCCTCGGTGTCCATGATGTTGCAGCACTCCCCCACGCTGGTCACGGGCTGGTGGGGGTTGACGGCCATGGTCTCCAGGGCCGACGGGATGCTCCAGGACTCGCAGAAGCCGCGGCACGCGTTCGTCGTGATGTGGAACTCAACGCAGTCCGGGATGCTGATTTTTCGGGTGTGGCCTGCGGTAGACACACGCAGTCAGGTTGGGGGCAAGCAAGCAAGTGAAAACAGAAAGGCAGACGATCGCGGGTATTCGAACCCGCACTCACCGACTCTGTGGCAGCCGGGCCGCTTCCAGCCGTTGTCGCCGAGGTCCGCGATGACGTGCTGCAGGCCCAGGCACACGAGCACCAGCCAGGCGAAGCGGGGGGCCATGGTACGCGCCGCCAGCGCCTCCCCGACGCGCAGCAGCAGCCTCCTGCAGCACGACAAGCAGACTGCGATCAAGTCTAGTCCGGGATGCCGCGGGGGTTGGCGTCGGCGAGCCTGCCGCGGCCGGCCTCCAGGCTCTGCAGGCGCTATGCTTGACCAGCCTCAGGCGGTACGTCCCCGCCGTCCCTACTCACAAGGGCGATGGCGTACTGGACTTGTTGGGCTTGGCGCGCGACGTGCTCGGCGTGCTCGGCTCGGCCTGACTGCGTCGCTGGGCCGCGGGCTGCTCACTGTCGTGCTGGTGGCCGAGCGGGCGGCCGTCAGGGGCAGGGCTCGCTGCAGGCCGATTCCGAGTGGTGCGCCTGTCTCTCTCGCAATCATGCAGACCGTCCCGTGAGTGCGAGAGAGAGGTCTCCCGTTCGGAGTGAGTCTGCTGCGCACGCCCCGTCCGCGGCCCGGAGCACTGCGGAGCACGCCCCCGCGCGGCCGCGCCACTGGACCCGCGGCCCGGAGTGGAACGGAGTGGGGGCGGTGGGAGGAGTCGCCACGCCCCCAGCCAGCGCCAGCGACCCCCCAGTGGGGCCCCCACCAGCCGCACCGCCGATTTATCAGTTTGATTGAAAGAGCGAAGGAGGAGTTATCAGTGCGATCCGAACCCCGTCGTCAAACGCCCCGCGCTCCATCTTGGACTGAGTCCAGGCCACACCGCGGTGGTCGAGAGCGTAAGAGCACATTTCACGAACACTAGGAACCGGAGTTCCACTCCTGACGTTTCCTTATATTTTAAGGAATAATGGAATAATGCAGCCATATTTGAAGAGATGAGATGTGTAGGGCGTTCGCACTCCCAGAAATTCTCAGTGGAAACTCGCTTTCATCATAATCAATTTATTCTTTAGGCAAGATACAAAATAGAATTCAGATCACAAACGCTTTTTAATTAAATCGTTACTATGTTCACAATTCTGCTCCGAATTTCTTTTTATGTAGACTTTGACCAGAAGTTGATTTCTTTCGGCCATGCTAGCTAGCACACACAAATTCATTTTAGACAAAATATATTATCTTAACTAACCATAGTGATAAATAAGCTTACCAGCAACTAGTCTAAAATATACAGAGTATGGAGTATCACATGTTGGGCTCACGATTTATAAATAGTTACTTCTACGTTACAAAAGGAATGGGTCCATTTTACAGGGTAAATTAAGTGTCTAAAGGAGTTGCCTCCCTCTCCATAGGGAATCTGCTTCCCCGCTGATCTGCACATCGGAAGCGACAAGCCTGGGAGTCAATCTCTCTGTCTACATGGACTAGAGAAGCGTCAACTTAAATCAACTTCTAGCTTAAACGGACGCTGAGTTCCACAATTTGACAACATGGCAACACTGCCGGCCGCACAAGCGGCCCCGGCTTCCTTCATAGGCCTAATGCAAGCAACTGCAAAAAAATATATGTTTCAGTCTTAATTTGTGAGCAAACCAAGGCAGAAGCTAATCAAGCCGGAGTCGACGGCACCCACTCTCGCCGCACATCGTGACGGGAGTCGGGGTCCGTGATTTTTAACTTTAACTCTATGTTGGACTAACATACGACACCGGTGGGCACCGGTAAGGCAATAAGGCATACACATTATATCACATTTCGTTCAATCGAAATTAACTAGAGAGGCTCAGACACTATGCTTTCTGGCAAAAAAGACACGTTGTTACAAAGCCGCTTCTTTCTCACGGACAACAAAAGTTTCAAAATTCATACACGGGTAACACTCGAATAAAACAAAAATGAGCTTAACGTTACCTAAAACCTATACTTCCTTAAACAGAGCAGTAGTCTAATGGAAAGACATCAATCACAATCATTTGCATTAAAACTAATACACATAAATATATCGAGCATCATAAAAAATATACTGTGTCATTTTTTTTCCGCACCGACATTTCCGATTCCGCAAGATTCTTGACTTGAGACTACAGGAGTGGCAGTGCCGCGCGGTCCACACGGCGTGGTGTTCGTTGTGGCAGTCGTTGGGGAGGCATAGCACTGCCTGGCACATCCTGAGCACTGCCCCGCCCGTCGGCAATAACATCCTGCTCATCTCCAATTTTCGAAATCAACACACAACGCACGGTGAAAAAAAAGCAGTGTTCCAAAACGAAGAATAAATAAAAGAGCGGCTGATGTCACACCCGGGCCTGCACCTGCTCCGCGGCGCCGGCCGCCGTCATGGCCACCACGGCGTCGTGCACGGAGGGGAAGACGCGCAGGCGGTCGGCGGGGTGGCCGGCGCGCACGATGGCGCCCAGCACGTTGTCCGCGGGCGCGGCCAGCACCACGGCGACGCGCACCTTGGCGAAGTCGTCCGCCACGCGCAGCAGTGTGCGAACGCCCTCCGAGTCCACGCGCACCACGCCGCTCATGTCCAGCACCACGGCGTGCAGCTCCGACGGCTCCTGCCGCTTCATCTCCTCCACGAAGTTGGCCGTGCTGCCGGCGGGGCCCACGTCCTGGAGGTGGCCCTGCTGCACCTGCGGGAGGATAGAGGCGGAAAGGTGAGTCAGCAGGGACCAAGGGTGCGCCCCACAGCGCCGTGCGATGGGGGAGGCGATGACCCACCTTGCCCTGGCGGGCGAACTCCTTCTCCGGGTTGACGCCGACCAGGCGGTAGAGGTTGTCGCGGAAGGCCGGCCTGGTGGCGAAGTTGATGACGCCGGCGTAGCGGAAGATGGCCAGGCCGGGCACGCGCTGCGCCGCGCCGTACAGAGCGGGGTCCACGTACAGCTCGGTGTTGGGCAGCGGCGCCAGCAGGTGGCAGACGGGCCGCACGCCCTGGCACACCAACGAGGCCAGCGACAAGGCCGCGCCCACGCCAAGCCCCACGTCGATGTCCACCAGCACCACGGCCAGGAACGTCACCAGCCACACGCTGCCGTCCCAGCGCGAGTTGCGCATGTACCCGGGGGCGGCGCGCACCTGTGCAAAGAGGATCGGCGGTGAGCGCGCCGCACAGTGGGCCAGAAGACCGGTGGGGGTGGCCAAAACTCTAGACGTGTTTTGAGCTCCAGTCGCTAATTTGGACTGTTACCGAACTGTGACCCCACTAATGGATTCCTCTCCGAACGAGGAGTTCATTGGTGGGGTCACACGGTCGCTTCGAGTCCTGTTTAGCGACTCTGGAGCTCAACACGCGTCTAGGATTTTGTCCACCTCCACCGGTCTTCTGGCCCACTGTGCGCCGTCGGGCGGGCAACGGTAAGACGGGTGCCGGCGGCGAGACGCGAACCCTGACCTGCATGAGCATGCTGCGCAGCGCGACCACGATGATGGCGGCCAGCACGCAGCGCGGCAGCGGCTGGAAGAAGGGGCCGGCCCACAGCAGCACCACCGTGAGCAGCGCGCACGACACCAGCGACGTGAGCTGCGTCTTGCAGCCCGCCGCCTCCTGCACGGCGGAGCGCGACAGCGACGCCGTCACCGGCATGCACGAGAACAAGCTGCCCACCAGGTTGGACGCGCCCTGCGCCAGCAGCTCCTGGTTCGGCCGCACCTCGTAGCCGTTCTGCGGGACGGAAAGTGAGGAATCCAAAGTCAGTGGAAGCCATTGAAGTCAGTTACGCCACTCCAGTGATGGTACTGACCTTGGTGGCGAAGATGAGCGCCAGGGACATGGCGATGGTGTAGGACACGACGGCGATGGGGATGGACTCGACGGCCACGGCCCACAGCAGGCCGGGCTTGGGCACGGCGGGGACGGGCAGCCCGGTGGGGATGGGGCCGAGGGGCTGCAGCTGGTACACCGCGAGGGGCGCGCCCGGCCCCGTGGACAGCAGTGTGCCCGCGATCACCACCAGCAGCTCGATGGGCACGGGCAGCGCGCAGCGCCGCGACAGCCACGGCTTGAGGGCCTCGTTGTTGACGGTCAGCAGCAGCATCGTCACCAGCGACACCACCACGGCCGCCACGTTGGCCGTGCCAATGTACGTGCAGATGGCGATCCACTGCGAGATGATCTGCGACGAGGAGCAGGGTTTAAGTTTGGTTCCAGTCCCCGTCGGGGGTGCCGTGCCCTCTTTTGCTGTCTGAGGCTGTCCCTCGCGGTGCGGCGCTCACCTTAAACATGCCCCCGTGCGAGCTGGGCAGCTGCAGGCCCAGCAGGTCCTTGATCTGGCTGGTGAGCACGTGGATGGCCGCGGCCGTGGTGAAGCCCGAGACCAGGGCCTCGGACAGCAGCGCGGACAGCACGCCGAGCCGCAGCGCCCACATGAGCATCTGCACGGCGCCCACCATCAGCGCCACGGCCGTCGCCACCTGGAACCCGTCAGGACGCCCTCCACGAGTTAGTTGGCTGGCGAGGTTGGCGTCGACGTCAGCAGAAAGTCGTTTTCGTCAGCCTGTCTCTCTCGCACCCAAAAGAACACTCAATGAGTGCGAGAGACACAGTCTGCAGCGGCTGGTCCACTGGGCGGCGCTAGGCGGCGCCTTGTCACTGACCTCGATGTTGGTGGGCAGCGGCCCCACGGGCTCGGTGCCGTTGTCGGCCGGGTCGGGCAGCACGTGCGGGGTGGTGTGCGCCGTCACCACGTGGCCCGTCATCAAGCAGATGACGGCGAAGGTGCCCATGGACACGTGCCTCGACGTGCCTGACGAACACAACACAGCGTCACCGCACTGTACCAGAACGAGCTGTGCCAGCACAAACGAGCACAAAACGCGTCTAAAGTTTTGGCCGCCGGCGCCTATCTTCTGACCCACGTGTGGCCAGGGTGCTCACCGAACAGGCAGTAGACCAGGACGGGGAAGAAGGCCATGTAGAGCCCCACGACGGGCGGCACGTTGCCCAGCAACGCGTACGCCAGGCCCTGGGGGATGTGCATGACGGCGACGGTGAAGCCAGACACCAGGTCGCCGACGAGGTCTTCCCTCCACTTGTAGCGGCCCAGCCACTCGACGATGGGGAACACGCTGCGCACGCCGTCGGCCGCCTTCCTGGCCGTGCAGGCCGCCCCCACGCGCGGCAGCACGCGGCGGACGTCGTCGCACGACGGGCACCACGACGGCCGGCACCTGCTCTCCGGCTCCTGCGGGACGACAAGCAGTGCGTGAGGCCAACGAAAGCAAGTGCGCAGTGGGCCAGAAGACCGGTGGAGGACGTGTTTTGTGCCCCAGAGTCGCTAAACGCTCACCTTCTCAGAGCACTTGCTGACGGCGGAGCCGTGGTAGGAGAACCTGCCCTGCAGGTCGCGCTGCTCCAGGACGGCGCGGTCGACGCGCAGGGACACAGTGGGCGGCGGCGACGGCGTCGGCTTGTTGGTCGACGTGGACCCGTACATGCCGGCGGCCGCCGCGGTGCCCGGCGTCGGCGTGCCTGTAGGGCTGCCCCTGGAACAGAGACGCACATCGTGAGGACCTCGCAGACGCGGACACACTGCAAGCCGCCGCGGCCAGTGGGCGCTAGGGGCGGGCGCGGCGATACCCCGCGACTCGCGACAGCGCGGCAGCGTGGCCGCGGAGTAGCGACGGCGCCGGGCGCCGCGCGCTGCGTGCACTGCGTGCGACAGCGGGAGGGAACTTTCCGCAGACTGACACCATCACCATCACGACCAGCAACGCAAATGCACAGGCACCGTATGAGAAATTGGCGGGCGCGTCTTGACGACGGTCCGATCCGTCCAATCCGAACGGAGTCGGCGAGGGGCAGCGGGGCGGCAGAGAGGAAGGGAAAGGAGGGAAGCTCGCCTCGCAGACTCCGCGGCGCGCTCGCCAAATAACACTCGGACAAACAGCGAGTTTCTCGTCGAGACCCAACCCCGACGCGGCTGCCGTTCCGACCGTTATTCGTCACACTGCGTCGGCCTGCATTTGCATTTGCGTTTTGCATTTGCATTTTGCAGCGCTCAAAGGCGCAAGGCGCAAGGCGCAAGGCACGGTCCGGCACCGCCCGGCAGGGGCCGCGAAAAGGAACAAAACGTGCAAATACGGAGCTCAGCAGCGCGGCGCGTTCTCCAGGAAGCGCAGGCAAACGAACCAGGCAGCGGGAGAGAGGGGGAGGGGAGGGGGGTCACGTGAAACATAAGTAACAGCCCCGACGGCGCGCCACGCCCTGCGCCCAGTGCAAACACCTGTAGAGTCGAGTCCGTCGGCGCGGCCGGCGCGGCCGGCGCAGCGGCCCATCCCGCCGCGCCCCGCAGGGAGGCGAGATGAAGAAGAATACGCAAACGAGCAGGAAAGGCAAAAGGAACGAAATTGAGGCGAACCGGTTTCAGCGCACAACGGCCCGAAAACAGAGCTGCGCCGCTGCAGTGCGCAGGCCGGCGGCGGCCAATCTACGCGCGTCGACGGGGACCTCTCCGGTCCAGGTTGACGGCCTGGGCGGCCTGGGCGGGGCCGGCCAGCCACTATCGTGCCACGAGCCAGCGGCCCGCGACCTGAACACCGCTTTCGTCGCTCTGTCCCTCTTAGTGGACCCCCCCCCCCCCCCCCGGGGGATCGCCTGCTGGCCGACCCGCCACCACGCGGTCGCATTCGCGAAGAAGGCCGTGCCAAAAAGAAACCGCTGCGGCCCCGGTCGTCTGCAAGTAAGAGAAAGAGAGAGAGAGAAGAAAAATGCAAAACAAAAACACGCTGGTGTTTGAACCACCGGTGGTGCGACCCGCACGTTAGGACGCACAGGTGGTGATTACACGTCGATCACGGTTGTGGCATTAGTAGAGCGAAAACAGATCTCTCCCCCCCCCCTCTCGCGCTCTCTCTCTTTGCCAGTGCACCGGGTGCATGCAATCGCCGCGCGATAAGCGGAAAAATAAGACGCACACACACAAAAGGAGGAGACGGCGTCGAAATTAGCCGATTCGCGGGCAAGCTGGTCTGTTGCGTGCGAGCCGCGCGGAAGAGGGGGAGGGGGAGGGGGAGCGTCTGCCCGGCCTTGCCTTGCCTTGTCCTGTGACTCACGCTCACGCCCCGAGCGGGCCGCAGGGGCCGCAGTGGCCGCAGAACGCGAGCCAGGTGGGGGTCGAGGGTCTCCCCGCGGAAGACGGCAACAAGCGCCACCACACTAGCTCGCTCGTTCCGAATAGAGTCCGAAAAGCGGTTTCACGGCTCTGCCTCTCTCTCCCGCACTCATGGGGCGTCGCGTAGGGCCGACAGAGAAGGAGAACAGAGACACGAAGTGTTCGGAGTCACAATTGGCAGGCAAGAGAGGAGTCCGCGCACCCTTTGGGTTGAACTGGGAACTAACCTTTCATCACCAACCCAAGCACAATGCCTCAAGTCAAGGCCAGGCAGGAAAACGACCACGAGCCACACTTAAAGATTTTGAATTTATCTTCCCTCTCCCTCTTTTTCTCTCACTCTCCCGGCTCGTCCTCGTCTCAGCAGCGCATCATCTCTCGCTGCATAAAGCTATGTGATGTCGGAGTCTTGTCTCGGCGGTGTCCCTGGGAGCAGTGCGGCGACAACTTGGGCTAGGCCTGGCCGTACTTGGCCTAGAGTGCAAGCCTCAGGCGGACAGCGTGCAAGCCTCACAGTGAAGCAGACTGATTAAGGGTCGTCCCGTGTGAAGAAAGATAGATCGACGGAAGCAAAGAAGGGCCTGTGGGCTCTCCATAGCAGCGAGGCCGACCCGCTGAACTTGGAGGCTGGCGTGTCTCTCCGGAGTGCGAGACGGTAAGACGGAGTAGCCAAGGATGGCGGGGGTTGATTAGCGCACCGAATGTCACGCCTGCCTGCGCTTCAGGTGCCGTTTGCATTCGAGGAAGGCTGCGCGGCCGCCTCGCGCCTCTGACGGTCTCCTAATCTGGCTCCGTTCTCATCCCGGGGCACATCTCTATCTCTCTCTTTCGAGTCTCTTTCCAGCCCAGTCCCACCTAGCTGCATCCCGAGGCCAAGGACGGGCGCGCGTCAACACAGACACGCGCCGTCGTCAAATGCAGTCTTTCTTCGCAACACCGGGCCTGCACACACGCCCGCCCTCATACACGCACACGCTCACACACACACACACACATGCTCTCACACACACACTCACACACACACAGCGATCTCGTTATTTGTGGCTTCATTGTGCATCCTTTCCTCTCGCACAATCACGATCGTTGGATCGCTGCGGCGCCAGCGGGCTGCGATTCCGAACCGTTCCGTCTGTCTCTGTCTCTCCCGCACTCACGGGGCGTCCTGTGTGAGGGTGAGAGAGACAGGAAGCGCCGTCCGGAATCGGAACGGGCCGCGTGTTTAACGAGCAGCGAGGAATGCGCGCAAAACTTGGGCTTTATATTTGAGACGGCTGCAGCAAAACGGTTTCGCATCCGCACTTTCTTCGCAGTGTACCCTTTCCGACGAGGGACACACACACACACAGGGATTGAATTGTTTGAGTGTCATGAATGAGTCGGACTCGTTGGTCGTCCCTTTTTGGCCCCGAAAGGCATATAAACGAAGCCCATTTCGTTTCGTTTCGGAGCAAAAACGAGCAATGCGAGCGGAGCGCCGGAAGCGGAGGCTGTCGATCCGCAAAACGGTTGGCTGGGGCTTTTCGGACCGCTTTACATTTTCGCTTTCCTCCGCGACCTGGCGAGCGAGTGACTCGCGGGGGCCGTCCGAAAACGTCATCGAAAGAAGACATCGAGTCACATCGGCACACTACCGCTTTCCCAAACCCACTCCACACACACAGACACAGACACACACACACGCTCGCACACGAAAACCGCTGCACTCAGTAGGCATAAATTACTGCCCAAACTTTCTCGCTCAGCGGGCTGGCTTCAGTAACGGGAGTGAACAAGTCAGGCCGTCTCAGGTCCTCGTCCGAGTCCTCGTCGCCGACGTCGCCGTGACCCGCCGATCCAGGGTCTTCATTAACCGTGCCGTTTTGGAAGGGGAAAGGCGTGCGATTGGCCAACGGGCATAAAGTGTCCCTTCTAGTTGTCGCCAATCGTCATTTTTCCCCCGAGAGAGGACACGGCGGCCGTTGCGACATTGCAGCGCCGCGGCGCCGTTAAAAACGAAACCGCTTTCGAATGTAAGACTGCGCTTTTATTGCCTACCTTTTGCGCGACTGTAATTTCGCGTCCGGTCAAAAAGAGTGGTCGGAAAAAAAAGCGGCGCGCCGTCATCATCCATCCCTGCCCGCAATCATGATTAAATTTGGCGTGCCGCGTGCCGCCCGGACGACGGGCCAAGCGCCACCGCGCCGCCAGGGCTCGCCCCGTCCCTCTCTCTCGCACTCGCGGGGCCGCGCGCAAGGGCGCGAGGGAGACGGAGCAGGGTATTCACACCGTCGGGCCGTTTTGATGGGCGTGACGCAAGGCGGCAGGGCGGCCTCCACGAGCGATTCCGAACAAACATTCGCTTTCGTCTCTCTCTGTCTCGCTCGCTCCCACGGGGCGTTCCGTATGAGTGCGAGAGAGACAGAGCGGAATGAGCGTCGACAGAGAGGGCGCGCTGGACCACGGCCTGGCCCAGACCGCTGCGACGCAGGCCGGACTGGCGGTGAAGGTCTCTGTTAGCCGAACGCCTATACTGGAACACACAGACACACACACAGACACACACACGACGCGACCCCAACCTTTCCCGCCGAAATCAGCTGACTCGCTATGCACCGATTAGTGTCGCCAGGAGGCGTGTGAAGGAGGTCGCGCGCGTGAGAACGGAGCGAGCTCGCTGCCGCAGACTGATTCCGAGAGTCGTTTTTGTCGCTCTGTCTCTCTCGCACGTGTCGGGGACGCCCCATGAGTGCGCGAGAGAGAGACAGAGCGATGAAAACACGACTCTCGGAATCAGCCGCCTGGCTGGTTGGCGGCTGGCTCAAGCTTGGTTCCTGATCCTGATCTGGATCGGAGGCCCTCATTATTCTTCTAGTGTGGCGTGATTAGCTCTCAATTTCCGGATATTGACCGGAAGTGGGCGAAGGGTCCTGAATAGTTGAGAGGAGCATGGAGGCTCACAGAATACTCAGTTGGCTCTGTCTCTCTCGCCCTCGCGGTGGCAAAGACCTCGGCCCAAACAGAGGCTACCCCACCAGAATGTCCAGCCAGAGACGCAGCGGAGCGGCACGCGGCGCGCTTCCGCTAAAGACACACAAAACACGGGGCGCACTGATTATGGGCGGGATGGGCATTGTATCGGCCAGCGACCAGGCAAGGCAATGACAACGACAACCGCCTTGGCCGCGTGACAAGGAGGGGCAGGCCAGGCAGGCCAGGCAGGGCGAGCCTCTATTTCGGATCGCCGCACCGACCACGCCGCCCGAGCCACCACCCCCAGCGCAGACAAGCAGAGCACAGCGCACACGCCGCCGCACAGTGGGCCAGAAGACCGGTGGAGACGGCCAAAATTCTAGACGCGTTTTGAGCTCCCAGAGTCATTAAATAGGACTCGAACCGACCGCGTGACCCCACCAATGGATTGCTCTCCGAACGAGGAATCCAATGGTGAGGTCACACGTTCGGTTCGAGTCCTCTTAAGCGACTCTGGAGCTCAAAACGCGTGCAGAGTGTCGGCCGCCTCCGCCGGTCTTCTGGCCCACTGTGCGGCGCGTCGTCGCGTCATGCCATTACTGCACCCATCTCGGTCTCGGCCACTCCGCCCCGGACTCCCGCAACGGGTTACGCGCTTCTGCATGCCTCTGCGCACCTCCCCTCACTTTCGCCGTCGGCTCTGATTGCCGCCGTCATCCTCCGCCTCTTTCACGCCCCGTTGCGTTCCGAAAATAACCCGCGACCGCGCGCGGCTGCGCTCAAAACAGTGCTGGTCAATTTGGACTCCTCGGCGTCGGCGGTAGCGGCGCCGGCTCCCACAGGAGCTCGACTAGACCAAGGTCAGGGCCGGGAGGACGGCACTCCAGGGCGTCTTGTCGGCGCCGCGGACGGCCCAGGAGGCCGCCATGGCCGCCGCCGACCAGCGCGGCCAACCAACCACTGCCACCAGCCAGCCGCGGCCCTAAACCGTTTTAACTGCTCTAGATAATGGCCAAGCCTGTTGGTGTGAGTGTGTGCGTATGTCTAGCTGTAGGTATACGTGTGTGTGTGTGTGTGTGTGTGTGTGTGTGTGTATGTGGAAAGCTTGCTTCGCTGAAGAGCCCCACCAGGACACTGTAGGTGAGGTCAAAGCCGGTCAAACGGTCGGGTCGCTTCCTCGGCGCTGGCGGTGACACACACACACACACACACACACACACACACACACACACACACACACACACACACTCACACGCGCGCGCAGGCCGTGGCCGCGGAGTAACGGGCGCCATACTCACGGGTTGCCGTGCTCCGCCATGAAGGCGGTCATGTTGGCGGTGCGCGCGGCCACACTGCGCGAGGGCCGTGAGGGCCGTGAGGGCCGCGAGGGTCGCGAAGGCCCGAGGGGCGGAAGGGCGGCCGTTGGGCGCTGGTCCAAGTCTCTCACGGGCCGCGGGCCGGTGCAGGAGGTCGCGGCGACGACGGCGGCGGCGGCTTCAAGTTCACGGCGAGGACGGCGTCGAAGGGCGTCGCGCAGGGTCACGGGCGCGCGGACGGGTGCGTGCAGCAGCGCGTCATAGTGCCTGCCCGGCGGCTGGCGGCACGGCTGGCGGCAGTGCCTGGCTGCCTGGCTGCGCGGCGCGGAGTGACTGGGGGCGCCGGGCGTTGCTTGGGCTGGCTCGCGGTTCGGCGGGGACGCGGCGAGCTCGGCGGGGACGCGGTGCGGCGTGCGGAGCGTGGCGATGCGGCGATGCGGCGGGGCGCTGCGTGGTCGGTCCGGTCGCCGCAGACGCTGCTGGCGGTCTGTTGTGCGGCGGCTGTGTTGTGGACCGCGGCAGCCGATATTGTCTACGCCGCACTCCCCCGCCCCCCCCCGCCACCGCGCCCCGCCGCGCCGGCCTGGGCGTACGCCCGGCAGGCCCGCAGAACGAGTGCATCGCTGGAGCCTGGAGCCTGGCGGGACATTTGCTGGAGTCTTCCTGCGCGGGTGTTTCCCCGGTATTCAAAGAGGTTTCTTCCGATTTCAGCATTTCTTGATTTCAGCAAGACGTTTCTTGATCTTAGCAAGAAGTTGTTTCTTGATCTCAGCAAGGAGATGTTTCTTGATTTTAGCAATAAGTCTCTTGATGACGTCTCTTAATTTTAATGAGAGGTATCTCAGTTTTAGCGAGATATTGTCTTTATTTCTGCAAGAAGGTAGGCCTACACATCAAATGTCATAGGACGGTTTTGGCCCACAACTGACTCAATTTTAACCAGAGATAAATTATACGTAGGACAAAAGACGGCCCATGATATTGAGAGGGTAGTGTCTTGAGTCCTGCAGTCCTTTTGCTGACAACTTTCTAGGGCATTTCTCAAGCCTTGTCGAATCCTTCCTCATGCAGCCTTGCTGCAACCTTGCTGCGGAACCTTGATGCAGCCCAGTCCCCCACTGGCTCCTAGATCCCGAAGGAAACTGCGGTGCGAGCATTTCGAAGTCCCCTTGGAGGCACACAGTGGGCCAGAAGACCGGTGGAGGCGGTCGAAATCCCGCACACGTTTAGAGTCGCTCAATGGAACTTAAACCGAAAGTAGGAACCCACCAATGGATTGCGCTCCGAACGAGGAATCCATTGGTGGGGGTCACACGTTCGGTTCGAGTCCTGTTTAGCGGCTCTGGAGCTCAAAACGCGTCGAGAGTTTTGGCCGCCGGCACCGGTCCTCTAGCCCACTGTGAGGCGACGCTGTGGAAAAGACCCTGACGGACAAGAGGAGCCGCTTAGCTTGGCGGCCCGCTCCAGTTGACTCCAGCACTGATGCGTCGGAAATGTTTGGCAGGAACGAGGGCCTGCAGCACGCTGCAGCACCGACAGGCGAGGCAGCGCAGCGCTGGAGAAGGAGGGACGAGAGAATGCGTGGGAGAGAAAGAGAGGGGGGGAGGAGGAGGACGTTCGATGACCCCGCAATCGGAATGTGTGATCGGAAAGTGCACGCACAGCATCGGCCCCTCCCCCCTCACGCACACACTCACGAGACATGTACACGACCGCGACCGACCTGCAGCAAACAGGAACAATATGGACAAGGCCCGTGTGAGTGTGGCTCTGTGTGCGTGTGTGCCTTGTCAACTCCGAATGGGCTGGGCTGGAGCGCCTGCCGGGTAGGCATGCCCGCTCGACACGGCAGCGTTGCGGGTCCCGGGATTTTGACCGCCTCCTGGCCCACTGTGCTTGGTCGCGCTAGACGGACGTCCCACATCCTTGAAGTGCGAACATGCGCCTGCGGGTTGGGACGCCAGAACTTCTCTAGACAGAGACAGGACGCCATTGCCATTCAGTGCTCGTCACCCCGGCGCACCCCGCCGGCAGTGCGACCGTTACCGTGGCGTAACGCCCTGCTGTCGCCGGGCGGAGGACAACCAGGCGAAGTGCCTGGAGCCGCCGCCAGTCCCACACCGATCACAATTTCAGCAACATTTCTCACACGACGACGGCGACGCTTTCATTGCGAGGGGCACGGCGTTCATTTTCGTTAGGCGATGGCTCCATATTCATAAAGGAAGCGTTCCTTTGGCGTGGAGATCGGGGGGCTGGGGGGGGGGGGGCTGCTGCCCGCGGCCGCGCCGAGATCCTTGTATTCCCAGCAGCAGCGCCAGCAGCGTCCGTGAGAAGACAGGGGTAAGACGCGCTGCTCCAGCTGGAGGACCTGCTCGGCCTGAAAAAAGTTGTGTGCGTGTGTGTGTGTTTGTGTGTGCGCTACTTGCACCAGGTATAGTACACTGCAGCAGCCGCGCCCCCGCGGCGCCAGCAGGCCACGGCACGGCATGGCACGGCACGGCACGGGTCGGCTCAGCTCGGCGAGGCACGGCCCGCGACATTCGAGTCGTCACAAGCGAGTACAGAGTGGCTCGTCTCGCCGCGATTGGAACCGGTTAGTAACCGGTCTGCGGGCTACTAGCGGACTCACTGGCACTGTGGATGTGTGTGTGTGTGTGAGTGTGTGTGTGTGTGTGTAAGTGTAAAGATGGTTTTCACGATGGGAGGAACTGAACGTATCCAGTACACACACGGGACGTGCACATTACGCGGCACACACACACACACACACACACACAGCATACACGCACTCGCACTCCGGCCGGAGCAGCATTAGCGAGACGCGATTTACCGACATAGGCAATCAGAAGTGAGCCGTGAGAAACAAGCGGAGCAAATGGGGGGAAGAACCTTTGGTCGGGGAGCGGCGGGGAGGCGGGGGGACACCATGGTGGCGCCCAGTGGGGGCCAGTGGGGGCCAGTGGGGCCACCTCGGCGATGTCGAAGCGGACTGAAGCGCCTGGCAAGCCTGGCAAACGGGAACCGTGACGACGATGCCTCTCTGGGTTTGGGGGAAATGGTGGGAAAGGCTTCCTGCCTGATTGGCCAGGTTCATCGCCTCCTTTGTGTTTATCGCGATGCCGCTGCGGATAGCGACGCAGAGCGACGCAGCGCGGCGCCCCACGGCCTTGGTGCATTCTGGGGCCGCGGCGCCGCGGAGCCGCGCTGGAACGGAGCGCGACAGAAGGCGACAGATTTCCGGTAATAAAAATCGGCCGCTTTACGATATCGGCGATATCCCGCGGACGCTTCCTGCTGCTCCCCACTTTCTTCATTACACTTAAAACCCCACCGTCCCTCCCGCGCCTCCTGAGGAGCCCCCATGCGTGCGAGAGAGACAGAGCGACCACACGGCCCTCTTTTTTCGAGCTTCGGCGTAGTGTGAGGCGACCGCCGAGATCCGATAAGACCTTTTCCTCGTGGGGACGTCATCGGCCGGAGTCACAATGTTGACACCTCACTGGGATGGCCCTCCCTCTCCTAGACAAACAGACAGACAGGCAGGCAAGCAGACCGACAGACAGACAAAACCACCCGCACTCGCCGCTTGATTCATTGGCGGGCACGAGTCCCCGAGCTGGCACATGCGGCCTTGCCGAAAACATAACTCAGCTGCTGGTGCCTTAATGTGGCGAAATCGGCAATCGACGCGTCAACACAGCAACAGCGGACGGCACCAGGCCCAGCCGGCTGCAACATCGGGCCGCGACGGGTTGCCTCCCCGAGCGCCTGGCGGGTAGGCAGTCCCGTCGAGCAGGCGTGCCGACGGGTTGCCTCCGCGAGAACCGCAGGCGGCTCCAACACAGTCGGCTGGAGTTGTGCAAAAGTATCGTTTGCTTCCGTTTCCGTTCTCGTCCGGCCGCGCCACCCGGTCGGCAAGTGGCGTGATGTTTCGGGACGTCGTCGGGCGCGACGTGGACGCTGCGACGTCGGCCAGCCAAGGTTTTATTGACGGAAACGCAGCGCGTGCGCCCGCGGCGCTCCCATCGTCGCGACGCTCTTCTTTTCGTTCTTTTCGACTTGCGATTGGTCCGGCGTCGCCGTGCCGCCCCGCCCGGACTCCAGGGGGACTCTTCCTCCGCCGCCAGAGCCGCGTATCGTGGCCGCGGCCGGCCGCCAGTTGCGTGCTCGCCGTGCCCCACGTGGTCCACGTGGTCGTCGTGTTGCAGTGTGCTCGCTGGACCGGACTGACCGCCGCGCCGCGCCGCCCAGGCCGCGGGGGAGGAGGACGAGGAGGAGGGGAGACCGCACTACTTCTTTACGCGTCCTGCACATGGAGACTTCCTGGTGCTGCTTCAGGCTTCGAGAAGCGAGCCCGCGCCGCCGGTTCTTCATCATCATCATCTTCTTCTTCTTCAGCCTGCTCGGCGACCTCCTCGCCTCTTCGGCTCCACCCGGGGTAGCGCGCCTGTCGCTCTGTCTCCCTCGCACCCCAACGAGGTGCCACGCGAGCGCGGCTTGTTGGGCCCCTTTGTGCGAGGGCTGGGGGGCTGGGCCGCCTCCTCGTCGCCGTCCTGGCCGCACGTCTGGAGCCTCGCGACGGCCACCTCCTTATCGGCGAGGCGGCGCCTGCAGACCGATTCCGAGAGTCATTTTCGTCGCTCTGTCTCTCTCGCGCCTACTCGGGACGCCCCAGGGGTGCGAGAGAGAGCGGCGAAAACGGGCATGCTGGTTAGCCACTTGCCGAGCGTTCCGCGCTTCACGCCTTCAGTCACGGGTTCGAGCACCGCGCGGCGAGGCCTGTTTTTGTTTCGGCAGGGCAGCGTGGCAACAAACAGCCTCTGCGATAACCTCTGCGACGTGCAAAATAAGGTTGAGGCGGCACCGCGGCAACAGCGAGGCCGCAGCAACAGCGACACACCCCTCTCATTGGCCCGGCCCAGGCACGGCACGGCAAGGCCTGGCACGGTATGGCCCGACATGGCTCCCCTCGGCCGGATTAAAGCCTCTGCTGCCAGGCGCCTCGAAACTAAGTCCACCGACTTTGGCATCCTCTGGCTGCACTTAGCCTTCCCCGCCCTGATCGCCGTCCTCGGCACACCGCACGCACTTCAGCGGTAGACTGATTCCGAGAGTCGCTTTCGTTTCTCTGCCTCTCTCACACCTATAGGGGATGCCGCATGAGTGCGAGAGAGACAGAGTGGAATCAGTCTCCTGTGGTCAGGCGGCGCGGTGATTCGTCCCCCTGGAGAAAGACGCACGCAAAAGGGACTCCAGGGTGACGTCACCGACGTCATCAGCGTCATCTTCTAGCGCCTCATTGGCGGCAGGAATACTGCGATGACTTCACCGGCAGTAGACCGATTCCAAGAGTCGTTTTCGTCGCTCTGTCTCGCTCGCACCAGACGAGTGCGGACTCAGTCTGCAGAGGTGGCAGCCGCCGGCATATCGGACTGGTAACGCAGACTTCACTTCACCGGGCCGGGTGGGCTCGGCTGGTGAACTTTGAGTTGCGGGGGTGTTGGTTGGAGCTTCGAGTAGCGAGGCTCAAACAAAACACAAACTCGCGGAGCTGCTGAACTCGAGTCGCTGGCTCTATTTAAGGCGTCCTGTCATCTTTGCACAAGTGCTTATCGACGAACGTGTCGTGCCGCTCCGTGCGGGTGTGTATTGTGTGTGCACCCGCTGTGTCGGCGTGTTTTGTGTTTGTGAGCGCGCTGCTCTGGTGCCCGCCAACGTGCAGTGCGCCTTCACTGTCAAACTTCCACGAGGGTAATTTACACGTGTGGCTGCACACGTGTCATAAACACGCGGCTTGCACCGAATCGGTGCGGGCCAGAGAGGACTTGACGACCAGGAAGGCGACTTTTAGGGGCGTCATGCGGTGTTCTCCTGCTCCGTACGTAATTCGTCGCTCCGTCTCTCTCGCCCCTGCGGGGCGCTCCGCGAGTGCGAGAGAGACGGAGCGACGGAATGAGCCTGCTGCAGCAAGCACAACGACTTCCTGAACCCGGCGTGGGCACCGCCCCGGATCAGTGTCAATCGCCCGGTGCACGCCTGGAGTCCAGGCCTGGAGTCCAGGAGTGGTGGAGGCACGCCGGCAGACGCGCGGCCGCCGCCGGCGGGGCTGGACGATTCCGAGCGGGAAGTCCCGCCGGCCCCTCTCTCTCGCACGCCAACGCGACGCCCCACGAGTGCGAGAGAGAGGGGCCGCCTCCAGGGCGGGCGGCGGGGCGACGCTCGGCAGCGCGGCCTTGCCCCCGGCCAACGCGGCGCGGTCGGCGCGGTACTCGGTGGGAGCGCGCCGCTCCGCGCCCGGCTGCCCGGCTCGCCACGGTGCGGCCACTGATCCTTTCCTCCCTCGCCGCGCTGCGCTGCTGCAGACCGATTCACAGTGCAGCGACGTCGCCGCTGTCTCCCTCGCACCGCTGCGGCGCGCCCAGCGAGAGCGACAGGGACGGAGCGACGAAAGCGCTGTTCGGAACGAGCCTGCCGCGCTCGCCCCTCGCCCCTTCCTCATCCCACTTTCCTCCTTTTTGCGCAAAATAACGCGCGATTATTACCGCCGCCACTTGTCCGTTGTTGTTGTCGCGGTTATCTCTCGCGTCACAGGTTGACTGATTTGCATGACAGCGGTAACGAATAACGAAACGCGGACAACGTCGCGCTGCTGTCGCCGCGCCGCCATAGAGAGTGCAAGGAGTGTGACACGCATTGTCACGCTCATAAAGCAGTCCAACAAGTTGATGTGCGTCCCGTGCCGAGCGGGGGCCCCTGCAGGTTGATTCCGAGCTCTCCTCTCGTCGCTCTGTCTCACTCGCGCCTCGACGGCACTGGACGCCCCTAAGCGCGAGGGGAGACAGAGCGGCGAATACGACTCTCGGAGAGCGAGGCTCGCGAAGCGATCCGGAAGTCGAGCCGGCCAGGGCGCTCCTCCGTGACTCCCCTCGAAGCCCCCGAAAACCAGGAAAGCCACGACGGCGGCGCGCTAGCGGTGGCGGCTCGGTTTCCGCGGGACGGCACCTCCGCCTTCGCCTGCTTCGCCTCCATGCCGTGCGGTTTGAGTGGACCCCGAGCCGTGACGCGGACGCGAGCGCGAGGGTCCTGCACACTGATTCCGAGAGTCCTTCTCGCCGCTCTGTCTCTGTCGCACCTTCAGGGGACGCCCCGTGAGTGCGAGAGAGACAGAGCGACGAAAACGACTCTCGGAATCAGACCCCCCAATTGCGGGAGGGCCTCGGCCACGACGTCGCCGCCGTTCGTTCGGTTCACGGCGAGTGCACGCGACGCGACGCGACGCCGAACGCAACGTCGACCTTGCCTTGCCTTGCCTTGCCGCGCGGCGGATTGTTGTGCGTCCGACTTCTGCGAACCCCCGGCCCCGCCTGTCTCTCTCGCACCCACACGGGACGCCCCACGAGTGCGAGAGAGAGGGAGGGAGAGGGAAGTCCGCCGCGCCAGGCCGCGCGTCCGCGCCACTGCCGGTGATTGCTCGGCACAGTTCCTTATTTGCGCAACGCCGCTCTGCTCCGCGGGGCGGAAAATGGAAATACGGCGCCGATATTTCCGATGGGTTTCCACAATGCGCACTTCACCCTGCCGCCTCGTGACGAAGGAACGTCGCCCTCTCTCTCGCACTCCTTGGGCGACCCGTACAGGTGCGAGAGAGACAGAGCGACGAAACCGACACTCGGAATCAGTCGACAATACCGCATTGCGTGGCGGAGTGGCACACGGAGTGGCACACTGCCGCATAGGAGTGCACGTGCCAATGCAATCAGACGCACGCACGGCGCGTACACTGAGTCAGTGTGTTTGGACGTCATATCGCGGAGCACCGACTGCGCGTGCTGCAGACTGATCCCGAGGGTCGCTTTCGTCGCTCTGTCTCTCTGGCACTCATGGCGCGTCCCTTATTGGCGAGAGAGAGACAGGGGGTCACTGGGACGCTCAAACCGGACGTGTGACCCCACCAATGGATTCGCCGTTCGGAGAGCAATCCATTCGTGGGGTCACACGTTCGGTTCGAGTCCCATTTGGCGACTCTGGAGCTCAAAACGCGTCTAGAGTTTCGGCCGCCTCCACTGTGCTGTGGTGCTGCGCGTGCGGTGGCCCGGGCGGCGTCGCGGCGTCACGGCGTCACGGCCAAGGGAATCCTCTCGAAGGACGTCAAGGGGTGCGCCGCAAATAGGGCACGCGACGACGCCTCGGCACAACATGGGCCGCCATCGGCCACTTTTTAAACTAGCCAATGAGACGGACGGGCCGCCGCATGCGCCGAGCGCCGCGCGCCGGGGAGGGGCGCCACGACGACGACGTCACGCCGAGCCAGTGGCTTAGGAAAGCCGGGGGCGGCTCTTTCTTCCAGCGGGCTGCGGTCACTTCGTCGCTCTGTCTCTCTCGCACTCATGGAGCGTCCGAATAGGTGCGAGAGAGACAGAGCGACGAAAACGACTCGGGATCAGTCCACAGGGCCGCCCCGCGCTGCTCCAGGATTCTGTCGGCGTAGGAGTATAGGCTATCGCCGCCTGCGGTCCACTGCTTGGCGGGACGCCTCATGAGTGCGAGAGAGACAGAGCGACCAAAACGACTCTCGGCATCAGTCTGCCGGTGCGGACGGCCCGCGGGCCCCGCGGCGCGGTTCCACCGCCACTGGACTCGCACTGCTCCGCGTGCTCCGCGAGCTCGAGGAAAGTCAATTGGCGGCGGTCTGGCCTGGCGGGCCTGGCGGCTGCGGCGGCGCGAACCAGGCGGCATCGCGAAGCGAAGCGGGGCAGCGGAAAAGAACCTTCATGGTATCAATTGGGTTGCAAGACGCGCTTTGCAGCTTTCGACATGTCTTGTCTGTCGCCTCGTCTCGCCTCGCCTCGCCACGGCGCGGCGCGGTCCCGGACGACAATACGGCCGGGCATGCAGACGCGCAACGCCACATTCTTGACTAAGACGAGCTCTTAGCTGGGCACCGTGAGAGAACAACATGTTTCAGTCCGACCGAAATACAGTGCAAATGAGTCAAAAACGTAACGACAGGGCTTGGCGTCGTGCCGTGTTTCCGATTTGGCGGCGCGGCCGCCTGCTCACGCGGCTCTCGCGTCAGGATCGTCAGGATACCCGGAATTATCCGGAATCATCAGGAGGCGGCCGGAGGAGCGAAATGAGTTTCGGGTCGTTGAGGGCAGCGCGGCGGCGTGCGGACGCGGACCGAACCGGGTAGCGTCGGCCAACCGGTTTTTCCCTGTCACGCTGTGATGGTGATGGTTCCTGGTTGATGGTGATTCGCAGTCTCTGTCATTCCCTCCAACGTCCTGCTCTGCGGCGTCTTGGCCGCTCGCGCCCGATGGGTGGCCTACCGAGCCGGCGGTCGCGGCGCGGTCGCCTCGAGCAAACGCCGCCACGCCGCGCCCGGGCGGCAGGCAGCCCACCGGCCAGCGCGAAGTCGGATGGGTGGCCTAGCCTGGCGGGGGCCGCCGTCGTCGTGCAGCGAGGGGCGTAAGCCGTCAGGCCGATGAAGCGCACCGAGCGGGACAACGTTACCGAAAGGCTGCGGGCAGCAGCCCCGTCTCTCTCGCACCCACACGGGCTGGGCTGCCCCGAGTGTGACAAAGACAGAGAAATCAGGCTGCAGTGCATGTGCAGAAGACGGCGACGGTACTCCTCCCTGAACTCAGTGACAGCAAACCCCCTCCAACACCAAAAACAACAGCTCCTTAGTCGTTATTTTGACTGACTCGAATGGGGGATTTGGGATGCACTGTTTCTCGTCGACGAGAGAAAAATGTGGAGCCAGCGCGTGTGGTGATCGAGGTCGCGGTGATTGCTTATCGCCTGTGTCAGAGCGAGTAGCAGGCGGTGTGCCTCCACTGTGAACGGAAACACTCGGCGCATCGTCGTCTAATCACGCACGCTGCCTTTGGCATTAGCGTTACGCAAGAGGTTCGGATCGGCCGCTGGACCGCGCGCCACTTGCGCACACTTGACTTGTGGCACCTGGAACCGGTTTCCTTTTCGCGTCGCCGCGACCCGGTTTCGCCGACGTTCGGTTCGGCAGAGGCCGCCATCCTATCCGGGTCTACTCGGTTCTTTTCTGCTGAAGGCCTCGGTCCAGCCCGGGTGCCAAGGGGGGCGGAGGGGGCGCACTTTGTTCCCAGCAGACTGTTTCCGAGAATCGTTTTCGTCCGTTTTCGTCGCTCTGTCTCTCTCGCACTCAAGGGACGTCCGCGGTAGGTGCGAGAGAGACAGAGCGACGGAATCAGTCTGCAGCCTGTCGTCGCCGTCACGGCGTCGTTGTTGACTGCCACTCCCTGCGCCTCCTTGTGGACCGGTTCGAGGCCACAACCGGTTCCAACCGGTTACCGCGCGATCCGGATAGCGCGGCCACGCGGCGGGGGGACTGGGGGCTCGCGGAGAGGGGGGGCGAGGCCACGTGACGATTCAAACCGAGTACACGTCGCGGCGCGGCGTCGCGAGCCCGACTATCGTCGGCGCCGAAGCCACGGCCAGGCCGCAACGCCCCACAGCCAGGGCGGCGCTCGGTCCCTCTCGCGCCTGCTCGCAACGCCCCACGAGTGCGAGAGAGAAGCCTTCGGAGGGAATCGGATACCCGGCCGGCCGATAGGGCGGGAACGGCAATCCGGATAAGGGCGGCACGGCGGGACGTTTCCACGTCAAAGTCAAGTCGGCGGGGCGGGACGGCGTCGTCGGCGTCCCCTGGGAACGTACCTCGGGGCAGGCCGGGCAGGCCGAGGCCGAGCAGGCGCGGCCGTCGAGACCTTCTTGCTGCTCTTGCCCGGCCGCGGGGAGGGCTTCTTCCCGCGCCGCCGCCGCCGCCTGTGGGCATAAACGGTTTCCCGGTTCTGCGCTGCAGTGGGGCGGGCGGGCGCCGATTGGGCGTGGGCGGGGAATGCCCTATGCTCACTCGGACGGCTGGTGCACTGTGCAGCGCGAGGAAAGGCGGAGACGGCTTTTAATTCGTACCGAGGGACGAGGGCCTTATGACCCGCAGCCCGCCCCGTCGGCCAGACTGATGACCTCCACGGCCTGCCGCACGACGGTGCACGCGGCGAGCACGCGCGTACCGAGCGCGCACGCGTGCACCAGAATAGCACACGCGTTCAGCGCACTCGACGCGACCCGACGCTCGCGCGTTCCATTCCATTTCGAGGCCCCATTTCGCTTCCCTCCTCTCTTTGGCGGTTCCTTGGAAAGCTGCCGTACCAGTGGCGGTGCCGCAGTCGCCGCATGGGCGCGGCACGCGGCAGCGCGGCCCGGCCGGTGCACTGGGAGTGGCGGCCCGTCGTCCAGGTCGTCCAGCGGCCATATCAAAGTGCCGCCAAGCCACCGAGCGCCGCCAGGGCTGCCAACAATGGCCAACAATCGCAACTAGAGCGGAGTGTGGCTGACCGGCTGTCACGTTGGCCACACTGCGTCGGCGGCCGGTTCCGGGCAGGGCTGCGCCGCGTAGTCACTGACCTCAGCGCCGAAGACCGGCCCGGCCTTCACGGCGAGGCTAGGCGGCGGACGTGACCTGGCTTGTGGCCGATGCGCGCGTTTCGGGCGGAGCGTTTCCTGGGCAAGGCCAGGGAGGCGCTGGCGGTTCGAATCGGCCCTCGACGCCCTCGAGGCCCTGCCTGCGCCTCCCGGTGGACTTGGCGGTGGACTTTCCGTTCCATTGGCCGCCTGCATTTGTCACATCAACTTATCACGCTTATCGCTGTCCAGGGACGCGCCGCGCACGCCAGCAGCGCTCTTGCCTTTTTGCCACCGACAAAAAAAAAATCTGCACACGCAGACGTGCCCCGTCCCGACGATCGGTCGAAGTTCGTTATGTTAATCGACGCGGCGCGAAGTCACTGTTGGCGGCTTGTCGGAGAGTCGTTTTCGTCGCTCTGTCTCTCTCGCACTCATGGGGCGTCCTGGATAGGTGCGAGAGAGACAGCGACGAAAATGACTCTCGGTATCAGTCTGCAGAACGGCGCCGACGTGGTGTGTGCTCTGGGATGAAAAGCCAGCGGGCAAGCGCCTGCCAAGTCGAGGGTAGGCAGACCCGCAACACGGCGCTGTCGCGCAGCCCAAACAGAGGACGGCTGATTCGTCACAGAATTCCGTCGCGCTGTCTCTCTCGCGCTCACGAGGTGGCCTGCAGAAGTGCGAGAGAGACAGAGCGGCCCAGGAAGGTCTCCACCGAGAACCTCCTCGGCGTTTGGCCGCGGTTGCACTGGGCGTGCGATTTCATAGTGCGCCGCCTGAGCGAGCAGCAACGAGCCGACGATGCCATTCCAGAGGCCAGTGTCCTAAGTTACGTATCTGTGACGATTCAAGGACGCCCCTCTCCGTCCCTCTGTCTGTCTGTCTGTCTGCCTGTCCGTCTGTCTGTCTGTCTGTCTGTGCCACGCGAATCATAACAATGGCCGCACGCGCGCGTCGCAAGGAAGTGACCAAAACGCTCCCACGATTAATGTCATTTCTATACGGAGCGTGTCCCCGGCTGCAGAGCAGACTGATGCCGAGTCGTGAGGCATGTGGGTCTGGCGCGCTGTGCATGTGAGCGTGGAGAGTTGGCAACCGTGAGGCCCTGTCTAGTCGGCGGCGGGGTCAGGAAGGTCGGCGTGCGGTTCGGAGGTTCGGAGCGTCTGGCGGCGAGAGTGAGGTTATGGCGCCCAGCTGACTCGGGCCGCTCCGGTCGGTCGGGGGGCGTCAAAGGAACGCGCTGCGCCGAGTCCGAGCCGACGGCAGCAAGCAGCACGCGAGGAAACGGAAAAGAACTTTAAGAGGCCATGCCGCCAGCACCAAGCAGGCAGCACCAGGCAGCACCAGGCACCGCCGGGACGGCCTGCGGCGCGTTGCTGGCGGTGCCGGCGGTGCTGCTGTTGCGTCTGCCCCCGGCCGGGACCGCGGCGGCGCGGCCGACTCCCGCCTCACGCTCCCGCCAAGCCAGGCGCGCTTGTGCAACCTCCCCGCGTTGTTGCTGTTGTTGTTGTTGTTGTTCGGGTTGTTAAAAACTAGCCCCGGAGCCTGCCGTTGTGGGGGCCGTCCGCGAGCACCGCGTCAGCTGTTTCCTGGCGCGGTGGTGGTGGTCCTGGTCAGCAGACTGATTCCGAGCGTCGCTTTCGTCGCTCTGTCTCTCTCGTACCTTTACGGGGTGCCTCATGAGTGCGAGAGAGACAGAGCGACGAAAGCCGTGCTCGGAATCAGTCTGCCGCTGGGCGGGAAGGTTTATTTCGGTGCGGCGTCCGCCAGGCACGCTGGCGGGACGACGGCTTCGCAACAGGTAGGCGCCGAGCGAAGGGCTACCAACCGTTGGGCACCCGCAGATCCAGCCTGGCTGGCCTGCCCGGCCTGCCCGGCCTCTCTATCCGACTTGGAAAGTGGACGCGGCGGCACGCCGGGCGTGCGTGCGCGCGCCGATCCCGGAAGGTGGTTGGTATTCCTGACGGGGAGCAGAAGACTCCCGAGGCGGGAGTGCAATCGAGAGGGGACCGCGATCTCGTGTAACAGGCTCGTATTGGTTTCCAATCCGCGCAGCCTCTCTCGAGGTGTACGATCAGGCGCGGTGTAAATCCCCCCCCCCCTCTTTCCACCCGGCGAGGCAGTGGGAGGGAGCAACCTTTCTCTGGCTTCGTGACCCTGAATAATCTGCACTTTCGCGCGCCGCGGGGGTCATTCCCTTCCCCCTCCCCGCTTACCTATCGCGCATGAGGTAGGCCCACTCGGGCTGGATCTCGTCGTCATCGCTGGCGGCGAGGAGGGCCTCCTCGTCGGCGCTGCGGCGTCGTCGCATCCTGAGGGCGTCGCCGGCCAGGGCCAGCACGTCCAGGCGCACCCCGCTCGCCGTCGCACTGGCGGCACTGTCGCACCACACTGTCGCGGCCACGGCGGCCACGGCGCGGCGAGAGGCAAGAGCAAGCACAGGCGCGGCGGTGGCGGCGGCACTCTGTACGGTGGACGCTGTTGACAGGACGGCAGGTGCGTCGGGCTGCGTCGAGCCACTGCCGGCGGCGTGCTGTTACGGGCGAAGCCCGGCTTGCTCGCTTGCGAGGCTTGTCAGTCGATTCACAGTCGCAGCCCGGCCCCCTGGCTCCGACCGTCTGCCCGCCGGGGACGGACGCACACACACACACACTCACACACTCGCGGCGGATGCGCGGATGACTAGGCGGTCATGACGGCGGCGAGGGTCTCGCTGGAAGGGCGGCGGGACGACGGCGCGCGCATTTCAAAATTGACCCTAGCGCGGACCGGGCCCAGAGCGACTGCTGCCGCCGCCACTGCCCACCTCGGCTCAAAGCCTCAAAGCTAGGGGCCGGCCGCTGGCAGTCGGGCCGCCGCGCCGGCGTGTTCCCCCGCTACGCCCCACCACGCCGCGATGTGTGTCTATCGCGCCCCGCCCCGCCCCGCCCCGCCCCGCGCGGCCGGTGCACGCCGCCGAACGGCCCCGCGGCCCGCGTTGTTTTGTTTATTTCCGCGCCAACGCGACGCAACGCGCAGCAACGCGACCCGACTCGCGGCGAAAACGGCAAAGCAAGGCTCGGAGTCCGGGGCCGCGCGGCGGTGGGCTTGGACATGGACAAGGCGGCCGGCCGCGTGGTACTGGCGGCACGGCCCCGCCCGGCCCTGCCCTACCCCAGGCCGCGGCCTGCCCCAGCCAGCCCCAGCCCCTGCCCCTCCTCGGGACGGAGTACGGAGTGGCACGGAGCCAGGGAGCCAGTCGGGCACGGAGCAACAGCGGGCCAGGCACCACGCCGCCGTCCGGGGAAGGGAAGGGCTTTCGCTGCTAACGGCGGTGGGGTGGGGAGGGGAGGGGAGGGGTCCCAACTATTGCACCGCGGAGTACGGCGGAATGACCCGGCGGACCGCGGCGCCACGTGGAGTCGCGGGGCGGGGGGTATCCGCGGCGTCCGCAGCACCGCAGCCCGAGCAAAGCAGCTGTTGCAGCACCACGTCGCACTGCATGCAGCAGGTTCACTCCGGACGGTGCGCTTTCGACACGCTGTCTCCCTCGCGCTCGTTGAGCGTCCTGCGGGTGCGAGAGGGACGGAGCGACGAAACACCGTGCCTCCCCTCCTCCTCTCACTCCGCTCGTTCGCACCACACCCTCCCCACCCCTTTCGCCGCTAAGCCCGCCGTGCCCGCTATCCTCCCCCCCCCCCCTCGCCGGGCACACGGCACGCACTCGACGCGGACACGCTGCCCTGCGAAACACACCCACCCACTTGGGACTGCTTAAATGCCGCAAAGTTGATCAAAACGGTCACAAATGTCTGTGAAAAATCGTGTTTTGGGCCGACTTTAAGCATCTACTGCATCTGATCCGAGGCGGTATCTCGTCCTCCCTCAACGGGCAATTGGTCTTTAGACCTTCCTTTTGCATGCCTTTGTTACGGAGTGCGATTATCTGCCTTAGTTTGGGAGCAGTATTGCCACAAAGTTGATCAAAACGGTCACAAATGCCTGTGAAAAATCGTGTTTTGGGCCGACTTTAAGCATCTACTGCATCTGATCCGAGGCGGTATCTCGTCCTCCCTCAACGGGCAATTGGTCTTTGGACCTTTCTTTTGCATGCCTTTGTTGCGGAGTGCGATTATCTGCCTTAGTTTGGGAGCAGTATTGCCGCAAAGTTGATCAAAACTGTCACAAATGTCTGAAAAATCGTGTTTTGATCAACTTTGCGGCAATACTGCTCCCAAACTAAGGCAGATAATCGCTTTCCGTAACAAAGGCATGCTAAAGGAAAGTCCAAAGACCAATTGCCCGTTGAGGGAGGACGAAACCCCGCCTCGGATCAGACGCAGTAGATGCTTAAAGTCGGCCCAAAACACGCCACATTCTTTGTGTGCCTACGCCACGCGCCTGCAGGCACGCAACTCATTCTGCAGTGGAGTGATTCCGAAAAGTCGTCTCTCTGTCTCTCTCCCACCCCGACAGTGGAACACCCCGCAGGTCCGTCACACCGCCCAGCGAACCGCGGAGTGAGCCTGTCGAGTAGGCACCCCAACGCACAACGCTCTCGGCGGCCCGACCGGCGAGCACTTGCAATTATTTGACGCGTTGTGCTCGGACCGCTTGGTACGTGTATTCTCAAAATACGTTGAATGACGTGTTTATTTTTGTCGTCGTCGTTGTTGTTCTTGTTGCTGCTGCTACTGGCTTGGCGCCTCGTACAGTATTCGGTATTTAGCGCGACGTTCATGTCACTTTCTTCTCTGTGGCCTGTGATTGTGAATGTGAATATAAAAGGAAAAATAAACTCGCAAAATTCTCCCACGCACTGGGGTAGTATGTCAGTTTAATTTCGGTTTTCTTCTCTGCAGGGCTGGCCAGCAACAGAAGGTCCCTCTTTCACGTCCACGTCACTCTGTCTCTCTCACACTCAAGAATGCGCCTTGTAGGTGCGGGAGAGGCTGAGCAACGAAAACTACTCTCGGAATCGGTCTACTCTGGTCTTCTGCCTTCGCTATTCGCTCTCTTCGGTTCGGCCGAGCGCCGTGGCGGTAGGCGACCCGGCGGTCTCGCGTGCGTGGCGGGCCAGTATCACCGGGCTCCACGGCGGTGGCCGGCGGCACAGCGGCGAGCAGGTCGTCGACGTCGGCGTCGAGGTGGCGGGGGCGGGGAGAGGCTCTTCGCCAACCGGGTTTAGACCGTATTGCTGCCCGGCCATAAAGAGAGCAACTCCATGACAGTGTATCCAATGTATACTGTCGACGGATAGCTCTCTTGATAGTCCGGGCTCACTCCCCGGTGGCCGACACTGCAGGAGCTGGAACTGGGAGCGCTGCCGCGGCCTGGAGGAGCTCCCGTCCAGGGAGACGGTCTAGACGTCCGCTTCCAGCGCAGCCCCCGAGGCCGCCGACGAACCCCGACTCAAAGTCAACGGGCGCCCGGTCGGCGGCCCCGACGAGCCGCTGGCCTGCGCCGCGCGGTGGACGCGCTTCCAGGGTGTTGAGGCCACGATGATGGCCAGCCGGAGTCGCACTACGGACCTGAAAAGGAACAGACATAGTTGTATTTTTGTGTTTCTCTCGTTTGATTTTGAGTGGAACAAACGGTGTTTGGGGGCAACGGCCCTCGCATGCAGCGTTCCGGCTGCGTTCCAGAGCCTCGCGGCACGGCGGGGCACGGCGGCGTCCTAAGCAAACAAGCGAGTGACCGTGCCTGCCGTGCCGTGGAGGTTCAAGGGGCGAGGGCGGCGGCCACCGGGTGGGGAGGAGGGGGGAGTGTCTGGTCGAAGTTGACCGGCACGCGGACCGTGCGCGGACCGCCGGGAAGAGCTGTTGCAAGGGGGGTTTGGTCCAGGCCCAGCCTCTACGGCGGCGTCCTCGGTGGCGTCCTCGGCGGTGACCTCGGTGATGACCTCGGTGGCGAACTCGGCGGCGTCCTCGGCGGCGTCCTCGGCGCGGGTCGGTGGCCTGACGGCGGGCTGGCTTGCGGACGGTCCCCGACGGTCCCCGACGGCGCGGGCGGGAGGCAGGGCGGCCGGACAGGGCGGAGCACAGCGGGGCAGGACGAGCCGGCTGTTTGCCTGGAACAAACACACAAACCGGGAGATAGGACGATGCAGCAGACAAGCTCCGAGCCACTCCGAGCCGAGCGCCCCGCCGTCGTCAAGCAGTGCGCGGCGCAGGACTGCGCGGGACGGCGGTGACCGCCCGCACCCCGCCGCCATGCCGCCGCGGTGCAGGCAGGTGCAGCCCGGCGATAACGTGCCCCCGTCCGTCCATACAGTCCAGCCGCGTCCAGCCAAGCACAGCAGTTCTCACGCCCACTCCTAGCGCTCGGCCGGGAACACGCTCATCGCGACAGAGGACGGCCGTGCGCCGTCTCTCTCGCACCGCGCACCGCTCCGGCACGCCCGTCGAGTGCGAGAGAGACAGAGCGACGAAGCGCCGCTCGGCATTAGAAGACGGGCCACACCGCCACACCGGTCGACAGGAATATCGGAACAAAGAGGGCTTTGGCTCTGGCAGTGGCGTAGCCGGCGTAGACACTCGTAGACACGGGGCCCGCCAGTGCATTCCAGCCGGCATTGTGGATCGGCGTCTGTAAGCGCGAGTGTGTGTGTGTCTGTGGGGCTGTGTGTGTGTGTCTGTGTGTGTGTGTTGTGTCTGTGTGTGTGTGTGTGTGTGTGTGAGCGTGTCGCTCTGCGTCTGTTTGGGACGCACACTTGAACATACACGCGACCGCGTGACATCACCGCCGCCGCCGTCACCTGTCAGGCACAGGCACAGCTACCGGGGCACGAAAAGAAATTTATGCACAACAACAGATAAGAATGGCACGCGGTGGGCCATGGGCGCGCGACGTCGTCGGCACTACGTATTTCGGAATGTGGACGACTTGAACGCAGAGCGGACTGAGTCAGGCAGCGGGTGGGGCAAAGCCTGTACGAGTGCGAGAGAGACAGAGCGACGAAAGCACTGTTCGAGACCGGGCACGTGCTCCGCGACCGTCGTCGCGTTCATCACATTTGCACATGACGCAACGGAGCATCGCGCGCCGCTCTGGTCGTTGCGATTGCACTCGCGGACCAACAACAACAACAACAACAACAACGACAACAACAACAACAGAGGTCCCGCATCGGAAAGGGACTAACGCCAAATAACAATAGGCGGGACAATCGCAGTAAAAGACGGCCGTAAATTGCAACGCGAGCGCCTCGAGCGGCGCCGGCTGTCTCTCTCGCACACTTCAGGACTTCGGGACGCCCGAAGAGTGCGAGAGAGACGGCGACGAAAGCGCTGTTCGGAATCAGTGGCGAGGCGGAAGAGGAACCGGCAGCAAGGTGCAACGCCTAGGGCCGACGGCGGAAAAGCGCGGAAAACGGCCGAACGAGTGATCCTCGCAGTAACGATGAGGGCGACCGGGAGGGCGAGGTGGCGGGCGGCACAAAAGGAGTCATGGGACGAGGAGGACCGCCTCGGAGCAGAAGCAGGCCTGTTGAATGGCCGTTGCGCAAGGCCCCGTGGCGGGCAAGGCGGTGGTGACTCGGGGCCGCGGCGGGCCCTCTCTTCGGAACGCATCTCCATCCAAGTCATTCCCATATCGGGACTATCTGCCCGCCATCGGCCACCATCGCCACTTCAAGGAAAGGTGTCCAGATAACACGAAATAATAAGAACCGACCGAAAGGGTGATGCAGTGCGGAGCCGTGCCTCCACATTTTTATCGCAGGGACGGCATCGTCGGCGGAAACAAGCGCGGGGAATGGAACACTGGGCCAGAAGACCGGTGGAGGAGGTCGAAAATCCCGGACACGTTTTGAGCTCCAGAGTCGCTAAATGGGACTCGAACCGAACGTGTAACCCCACCAATGGATTGCTCACCGAACGAGAAATCCATTGGTGGGGTCACGCGGTCGGTTCGAGTCTTGTTTAACGACTCTGTAGCTCAAAACGCGTCTTGAGTTTTGACCGCCCCCACCGGTCTTCTGGCCCACTGTGGTGTCGGCAGGCACCCTGGCGAGAGCACCGCGTCGTCCGAGACTTCGAGTGTGGCGGCGTGAGGAGGGCGGCAGGGCGAGTGCGAGTCATCGGCGCGGTGCTCAGATACCCACATTATCGATCGCGGTCCCCGATAGCGGCGCCGCGGACAAGGTCAACGCCTTCCTGCCTCTAGTGGCGGGTGGCGGCTTTTCGAACTCCTCTCGCTCCATTGGCGGCGCGTGGCCGCGGACAGTCGCTCCGTTTCCGGCGCCTTGTCTCGCCGGCGTCACCGGCGCCTCGTCCACAAATCGCTTTGTTTCACGGCCTTCTGGGCGCTGACTGGCTGGTGGTGACGCCGCGGGTGACGCCGCTCCGCGCGTTGTGCGCCATTCGAGCGGACGGCGACGCGCGACGCGCCGCGCTCCATGATGGGTCTGGTCTCCAGCAGCGGCAGCGGCGGCAGCCCGCCAGTGCCGCGGCTAGGGGAGGAGGTTACTGCGCATTGTTCCCGAGCCGCTCCCGAACAACGACAAGGAGGCCGCGGGGCGCGACCAACGCGACACCTACGGGGAATGCGGCAGGCCGGCAGCACACTGCGAGAGTCGTGGCTGCCTCTGGCCACGTCGCCGGGCGATGAAAACGACTCCCGACGTCAGTGTGCAGGCCAGTGGTGGCCACGCCCCTCCCGCTGGCGGTCGTCGCGGACCTCGCGGCCGCGGGTGCGCCTACCTGGTGCCTGGTGGTCCTCGCAGCGTCGTCGCAGCAGCGCACCTGGCGCCGTCTTTGCTTTGCGATTTGGTGGCGCGGCCGAACGCCGCCGCCCGCCCGCGGATCGCCCGGACCCGCCGGCGCCGCCCCGCACCGCCCGGCACCGCCCGGCACCGCCCGCCGCGACCTGCGTACCCCACTGCATGACGCTGCGCCGCGCGGCGCAGCTCGGCGGCCTGATAGCGCGCCCGGCGCGACACTCGTGGCGGAAAGGCGTTTTACAGCCCTCGCACGAGTAGCGGGCGAGGAGCGCGGCGGAGCGCCTTCTAGAAGCGGAGTCACGGCGAAGGCGGAGGCCTGGGGAGGCGAGTGGCCACATGGTGACCACATAGTGGCCATCCGACCAGCAGAGCGATTCAGAAGAGTCGTTTCGTCACTCTGTCTCTCTCGCACTCATGGAGCTCTCCGTGAGGGTGTGAGAGAGACAGCGACAAACCGCTCTTCTGAGTCACTCGACAGCTACTCACTCGCAGTCGCGGGGTCCTGCTGAACGGGTGGCGACAGGGCGGCACGTCGTCGACGGCGTGCGAGGCTTCGCGACAAGGGGCCGCGCGCGGTGTGAGGCGGGACCCGACCGCCCCCGGCAGATTCCCGGAACGCCTGATTGTAGGGAACCTGCCTTCACATTGGCGGGCAAAATCCCTCCCGCGCCGCGCCTGCTAGAGACCAGGGCGGCGTCGCCTGGCGTCGCCGCACTGTGGCCGGCCAACAGGTGTCTCGGTGCGGGGAGTGGCCGTGCAGGCGGTGAGGGCGGGGGGTCCCCGTCGGTCTCCGCGCCCCGCCACCTGAGACCCGATAAGACCGACCGCGGCACCGCCGCCGGGGCACCGACGGGGCACCGCCGGGGCAGGGGAAAGGGGGGAGGGGGCTGCGGCGGCGTGTCGCGCCGTGCGCCGTGCGAAGTTCGTCACGGTCGTGTTCCAGAATACAGGCGGCTTGTCACGCGGTGGGTCCGCCGGGCAGGGGGCAAGTGCTGCGTCTGTGTGTGTGTGCGTGTGCGTGCGTGTGTGCGTTTAGGTGTGCGCCTGCACTTGCCCGGCGCGGAGCGGGCACGGAGCGGGCACCGTGACGGCATTGATGGCTGTGGGAAGTGCCCCGCCCCGGGGGTGCGCTGCGAGCTGTGAGCCCCGGTACTCCTTATCGTCTGGGTGACGCATGTGGCGGCACCGGGTACGCGGGGCGGGGCGGGGCGGGGGGCTGGAGCGCCGCGCATGCCTCGGGCACCCCGCCCCGCCCCGCCCGCGCCGTCTATACCCACGGGGCAGCGCGATACAATATCAGCGCGACGATTCATCACGACCATCATCATCATGATGGCGGCGGGGAGTGTCCAAAAACAGTGGAATCTTGGCTTCCGGTGACGGCGGCCGGGCGGCCCTGCGGACTGTGGCGTAAGGCTGGCGGTCTAGAGGGTCTCGAGGGGCGCTGTCCCGTTGGCTCGTTCGTCCGTGTCACGCTGTGTCACGTGGCCGCGGCCGGCCGCTGCGCGTGTTAACGAGCCTGGCCGCCCTGCCGGTCTAATTGGTGGCCAGCGCGGCCAGCAGACTGAGAGTCGTCTTCGTCGCTCTGCCTCTCTCGCACTGGTGGGGCGTCCGGCATTGGTGCGAGAGAGACGGGGCGACTAAAACGACTCTCGGAATCAGTCTGCAGCACGGCCAGCGAGCCAGCACACCTGGAGCCGCCGGGCCCTTGGCGGCCCTTGGCCGGGCCGTCGCACATTAGCACCGGGATTGCAATTGGGGAGGACGGTCGGCAGCGAGACGGACTAGACGGCCACCTGCGCGGTGCCACCGCCGCTCTGGTACGCGGTGCTCGGGGCGACGGCGACACGGACCAGCACACCGACCACAAACATCCCCTGCTTCTCGGCACGCGCGTGTGGCGAGTCACGCGTCGCGCGCGTCGCTCGGAGGCAAGCACGCCGCACTTTCCGCGGACTCGGAGCGAGCGAGTGTCGAGGCGACGAGGCGCGTGTCGGGATGCTGCTGGTCGGTGGCGCAGCCGCGCAGCAGCGCAGCCTAGCAACACGCAGAGGACGAGCAGGGCGAGCTCCGTGTCCCCCACGTGCCCCCAGCCCGGTGGCCTCGGCCAAGGCGCCAAGGGCAAGGCGGCGTGGCGGCGCACCGCGAGCACGGCGACGACGTGTCGCCTCGCCGCCGCGCACCACGCGCTCACGTGGGGCAGCCCAGGGCAGCCATATGGCGAACACGGCGAGGCCTGCGCGTCGCCGCGAGCGGAGACAGCCGCCCAGCTTGAAGCAGGCCGACAAGCAGCAGCAGGCCGCGCGGACTCACCTGCCCGACGACCACGGCGTGTGCGGCGGCGTGGACTCCCCGCCCGCTCCGCCGCGACCCCGCGGGGTGGCCTAGGAGGCCCAGGAGGCCGGGGCCGAGGTGTGCAGGCTTGACTTGCGTCCGGTGCGCGGTGCAGTCCGTGACTGACTGGCTGCCCCGAGTGGCTGGCGGCCCATAAGGCCTCGCGCCTCGCACCTCGCACGGCGCGCCAGCCCGCCAGGCCGCCGTACTGTTTGCTCTACCTAACCGTCCTGTGCGGCCCCCGCCGCCCCCACCCTTCCGGCGGCGTGTGTGTGTCACTGTGTGTGTCACTGTGTGTGTGTGCGAGACCATTCCCCTGCGCGACTGCTACTCGTACTCGCTACCCCACGCGCCGCTACGCGTCGCCACGCCCCCATTAGAAGCGGAACGTCGAGGCAGAGGCATAAGCGACACGTTAGGGACTTTAGTTCCTGAGAAGGGAAGGGGGGGGGACTTTTATGGAAATATGTTCTGGGTGCCCGGCGGTGCCCGGCGGCGGTGGCCGGCGTACCTGTCCGCCCGTCTCCGTGTAGCCGGCCTCGCCGAGGGCCTCGCCCGGCCCCTTATCAGCCAGGTTGCACACAGACCGTAGCAAGGAGAAGATAAGCGGTCCCCTCCCCCTCCCACCTGTTCCCCCTCGATTCGAGTGTATCGATCCGGAGTCGATACTGCGTGCCTTCACGTCCGCCAATGCTTTTTAGCTTTCCTTCCCCGATTATTTTTTTTCTTTTTTTTCAGGTGGCAGAATGCAAAGACGGCGGCAGCGGCGCGGTGGTTTGTGGGAAAAGTCTCTTGGAGGGACTGCTCTGCTACTGGATAGAACGGGAATCAGCAAAGTGCGGCGCGGTGGCTGGACCAGCCCTGCAGTCTGATGCGTACCGAACAGCGCCTCGTATCGCTCTCTCTCTCTCTCACACACACACACACACACACCCACGGCACGCCCCTCGAGCGCGAGAGAGACGGTGCGACGAGAGCTACGTCCGGACTCAGACTGGAGAGGGGGAGGGCCTCCATTTGGTGGGAGACTTGGACGCGCGAGTCGAGGGGGTAGTCCGGCCAGCCCGCCGCGCCGCGCCCGGTACACTGGCACTGTTACGTCGCGAACAGTGTATCGTGTCTCCGGGGATGATTCCCAGCGTCTCGGATCCGGTAGCAAACGCCCATGTGCCTCCCCTCTCCGCCTCGGTTCGTCTCGGTGACGCGGCAGCACGGCAGCACCCTTTGCCGCCTCGCCACTGCTTTGTGTACGGAGTCGATTGCCCTTTCTTAGCTGATTACGGTGTTTGCGGAGGCGCCTCGCGGAGGACGGTCGCGCAGAACACACACACGCACACAGTCTCTCTCTCTCTCTCTCTCTCACACACACGCACACAGTCACACACACACACACACATTCAGACTAGTCGTAGTTTAGAAGAGAGATACCACAAAAAAATGGATGTTCCTGTCGTGCAGGCAATACGTAGGGCAATTCAAGCAGAGCGAAAGGAATGCGTTATTTGCAACCCATAAAACATAGGTATTTTTTTTTCTCAAATTAATTTTAAAATTCTGCGAGCAGTGGAGAAACGCGATGAGATGAGAGTGAGAAAGCCGAAGGTGTTGCCTTGGGACGCGGACGCGTTCTAGGACTCTGGGCGCGGGTCCGCGCGTTGCCCAAGGGATATAAAAGTCGTCCCTCTGATGAAGCTCAGGGCGCTCAGGGCTGCGCACGCACTCATACGCACCATTGTGCTCCAGATGGCGCAGAGCAGACTCACTCCGAGAGTCGCTTTCGTCGCTCCGTCTGTCTCGCACTCGCGGACTGTCCCCTGTGGGTGCGAGAGAGACAGAGCGACGAAAGCGACTCTCGGAATCGGTCTGGGGCGCAGCGCTTCGCGTCGGCGCCGACCGCAGCGCGCAGGATGAAGTGTCGAAACGGACGGCCGGCGTATAAACTCGAAGAAACACAGCGGGAATAACGCCTGGGGACGTTTCAGCGAAGCTTTCAGGACTTTTCAGGTGCCCCGTGCGCGTACTTCCGGAGGAGGGCGTTCTAAAAGAGGGAAAGGGGGGGGGGGGCTGCAGAGAGCAGCACAGCGGGGCGTTGTAACGAGCACGCTTGTGTGGCCTGGACACCTGTTTCCACAGGGACGCCGCCGGGGGCAGGCTGGGGCACGCTGGGGCACGCTGGGGCCGCCAACGCCAACGAGGGTGTGAACTTGGTGCCCCCAGGGCAGGGCGCCAACCCGCGGTGGCTACCACCCCGGCATACAGTGGGCCAGAAGACCGGTGAAGGCGGTGGACGGCACGTGCGCGGAGAGGTCAACAATTAACGGCAGCACGGCAGGCCGAACAGTGTGTCGTCACTCTGTCTCTGTCGCACTCCGACGGGGCGAGCCTTGAGTGCGAGCGAGAAACAGAGCGACGGAAGCACTGTTGGAAAGCAGCAACCGAAGTGAGTGCGTATGTAGTTGTGCTTAATGTCGATCATCCCTGCACTGCCGTTGATTTAGCCCTGCAGGTGCGGTTTCGAGACTTACTCACTTTTCCCAGAGCGCCGCGCAGCGCCTAGTGTACCTCGCATGAGGAGGAAACGTTAGTCGTAAATGTGTCCCTTATCTAGTTCATCCTCTCTGAAAAGGAACACGTCCTCTTCTCGAAAACAAATTTTCCAAGTACTCTTTTCGTTTTATTTTTTCAAGGAGTGTTTTTAGATATATTGTTTTGTATTCCGTCAATTTAGTCAGTGGCCATCGCCGTGTGAGTGCGCCTGTCCTAGGTGCGCGCTCGCAGGAACCGGGCTTCGTGATCGGCATTAAATGGAGCAGCACATTAATGCCGCCCAGCGTCCTGCCTTCGGTCCTGCGGACTGAGAGTCGCTCTCGTCGCTCTGTCTCTCTCGCACTCATGGGGCTTCGCGCACAGGTGCGAGAGAGACAGAGCGACGAAAACGACTCTCGGAATCAGTGTGCTGCCTTCGGCCCTGCAAGGCGCACCGCGCTGCAAGTGCTTCCGAACACCGCGTGGACAGAATCGCAGCAATCCCACCGGTCTTTTTGCTTCTGTCAGACAGGATAGGTTAGGTAAGGTTAGGTCGGTTGAGTTTGGTTTGGTGAGGTTAGGTGAGGCATGCTCCCGTGGTTTCGAGCGTTGGCGCGAGAGGCAACCCTTTGCCAGTCCGGGCGAGTCCGGTTGGGTTCGAGGTTTGGGGTTCCTGGTTTCGACATCGCCGCCGTGTCGCGGCCGCAGCGTCATGCTGACACCACACTGGTGACACTTTAATTCCAGGCCAGGGCGCCGAGGCGCCGAGGCAAGGCTTGAGCCCGGTGCGAGGCTAGGCTCGTGATGCGCGACGAGGCGAGGCGCTGTTTGAACAGAACGGGACGGTAAGAGACAGCGATAAGGCGCAAACATTGTAAACCGGAGCGCGCCGCGGGGACCGGCGGGGGCCGCGGGGCGGGTGGGAGCGAGAGAGGGCGCGGCCGGGCGCGGCGGCGCGAGAGAGACGGAGAGAGAGAGGCGAGGGAGATATAGAGACAGAGAAGGGTCGCCCACCGCGTCTGTCAAATCAAGATAGGGCCAAGTTTGTCGGGGATTTCTTCGGATCAAGAAGCCCGCCGCCCTTTGCAAGCGATTTATTGTCCTTTTCACCGTTTCACTGTTTCACCTTCAAAGCGGGGCGAGGGGCTGGGGAGGTGTTCCCTGAGGGCGTTCCCTGAGGGCGCTCCCTGAGGGCGTTCCCCTCCAAGGGTGCCCAGAGGTCCGGGGACGTTCGGAGGAGTCGCCGCGCGCTGAATATGGAAATTTTACGAGACGATGATGTTAATGTCATTCCAGCGACCGGGGACGGACGGGGCTCGGTGTAAAATTGACCTTCGACACTCCTGCCCCACGCACAAACACTCACTCTACAATCAATCATATTTTTAAAAAAAATCCGATGCTAATCGCATTGCAAGTTGTTTGTTTAACACCTTTGTTACGGAGTGCGATTAGCCGCCTTAGTTTGGGAGCGGTATTGCAGCAAAGTTTGTCGAAACGGTAACAAATGTGTAGAAATCGTCGTTTGGGCTGACTTTAGGCAGCCACTGCATCTAATCTAAGGCGAATAATCGTTCTCCCTCAACGGGTGGGTACTCTTTGGGCCTTCCTTTAGAACACCTTTGTTACGGAGTACGATTGGCCACCTTAGTTTGGGAGCGGTATTGCAGCGAAGTTTGTCGAAACGGTAACAAATGTGTAGAAATCGTTGTTTGGGCTGACTTTAGGCAGCCACTGCATCTAATCTAAGGCGAATAATCGTTCTCCCTCAACGTGTGGGTACTCTTTGGGCCTTCCTTTAGAACACCTTTGTTACGGAGTGCGATTGGCCACTTAGTTTGGAGCGGTATTGCAGCAAAGTTTGTCGAAACGGTAACAAATGTGTAGAAATCGTCGTTTGGGCTGACTTTAGGCAGCCACTGCATCTAATCTAAGGCGAATAATCGTTCTCCCTCAACGGGTGGGTACTCTTTGGGCCTTCCTTTAGAACACCTTTGTTACGGAGTGCGATTGGCCACCTTAGTTTGGGAGCGGTATTGCAGCAAAGTTTGTCGAAACGGTAACAAATGTGTAGAAATCGTCGTTTGGGCTGACTTTAGGCAGCCACTGCATCTAATCTAAGGCGAATAATCGTTCTCCCTCAACGGGTGGGTACTCTTTGGGCCTTCCTTTAGAACACCTTTGTTACGGAGTGCGATTGGCCACCTTAGTTTGGGAGCGGTATTGCAGCAAAGTTTGTCGAAACGGTAACAAATGTGTAGAAATCGTCGTTTGGGCTGACTTTAGGCAGCCACTGCATCTAATCTAAGGCGAATAATCGTTCTCCCTCAACGGGTGGGTACTCTTTGGGCCTTCCTTTAGAACACCTTTGTTACGGAGAGCGATTGGCCACCTTAGTTTGGGAGCGGTATTGCAGCAAAGTTTGTCGAAACGGTAACAAATGTGTAGAAATCGTCGTTTGGGCTGACTTTAGGCAGCCACTGCATCTAATCTAAGGCGAATAATCGTTCTCCCTCAACGGGTGGGTACTCTTTGGGCCTTCCTTTAGAACACCTTTGTTACGGAGTGCGATTGGCCACCTTAGTTTGGGAGCGGTATTGCAGCAAAGTTTGTCGAAACGGTAACAAATGTGTAGAAATCGTCGTTTGGGCTGACTTTAGGCAGCCACTGCATCTAATCTAAGGCGAATAATCGTTCTCCCTCAACGGGTGGGTACTCTTTGGGCCTTCCTTTAGAACACCTTTGTTACGGAGAGCGATTGGCCACCTTAGTTTGGGAGCGGTATTGCAGCAAAGTTTGTCGAAACGGTAACAAATGTGTAGAAATCGTCGTTTGGGCTGACTTTAGGCAGCCACTGCATCTAATCTAAGGCGAATAATCGTTCTCCCTCAACGGGTGGGTACTCTTTGGGCCTTCCTTTAGAACACCTTTGTTACGGAGAGCGATTGGCCACCTTAGTTTCGGAGCGGTATTGCAGCAAAGTTTGTCGAAACGGTAACAAATGTCTAGAAATCGTCGTTTGGGCTGACTTTAGGCAGCCACTGCGTCTAATCTAAGGCGGATAATCGTTCTCCTCACTGGTTTGGTAGGGGGAGGGAGAAGGAATCCTCAGATCTCGGACAATAGAGGTTCTTGGGAACCCCTAAAAAAGTTGGATTTTACCATTTTCTTCGGTGCACCTTCCCGGAGCGTTGACAGAGCTCGCCGACCTGACAGCTCGATTAAAACCCTTCCGCTATTTTTAGGACGCGCCGCGGAGTGAGACGAGTGCGCGCTGCGCTCCTAGCGAGAAGAGAACCCCACGCTCCGCGTAGCTCCGCGCGATGAATATTCAGCGGAAACGCCCGGTAGGTGGCGCCACCGCGGCGGGGCGGGGGTGTCTGCGACGTCCTTCGGCGTGTTGGTGACGAGGACGAGGACGACGACGACGGGGAGGGTGCCGCTGCACAGAGGGCGGCGATGGCGGCTGATTCGCCAACTTTCTCGGCTGACCTGGCCGAACGCTTACGAAGGGTCGTGTCGTCGCCCTGTCTCTCTCGCACCCTTAAGGGCCTAAGGGCCGCCCCAGGAGTGCGAGAGAGGCAGAGTGACGGCTCGGTCCTTGTGAATGAGGCGTCTGCATCGGAGGGTGCATGTGCATGGCGGCGAAAGGCGAAACAGAAGCGGCGAGGCGGAGCGAGGCGTGGCGGTTCGGGGCGGCGGGGACCAGCGGGGACGTGCCGGGGCAACGCGTCCAGCTAATGAGCCTGTCAGCGGCACCTGATGGGGCCCAGGCCCGGCCCAGGCCCGGCCCAGGGCTGGCTCCGGACAGCGCTTCGACGCGCCGTCTCTCTCGCACCCCTGGCACTGCTGGCACACGCCCCGCGGGTGCGAGAGAGACGGCGCGATGAAAGGCCGCGCTGTTCGCAGTCACATAACTGCACCGTGCGGGCTGTAGAGTTACGGGGTGACGCAGCGCCCCGCCCCGCCCCGCCACGCCGCACCTGCACCGGGCCCGCTTCCCAGGACTGTCGCACCACTGCCGCGGCACTGCCATGACACTGCCGACGAAAAGACGAAAGGACGCCGGGCGCCGCCACGCCACTGGTGGGCACCCCGTCGGCATGGCGGCCCCGGACAACGACAATGGCCTGCCCGATTTGCATGGGAAGGCCGCGGGGGCGGGAAGCCCCAAGCCTTCAGCGGCCCCTTAAGCCGTGTCCAGAGGGACGCGTTAGAAAAGGATCATCGCCTGTTTCGACCAAGGACCTCCATCAGTGGCGAAGTTTTAGTTGACACTGCCGCCGGGTGACGCTTCACACGTTTTGGCTCGCATTTAGCCTGCATAGGCCTCCAAGAAATTGGCCCCACACCTACGGCTACCACCCCTTTGCTACGCCACTCTGAGCTCAGCAGGCTGTCGCTGTCTCTCTCGCACCTGTACAGGACGCCCCCTGAGTGCGACGGAGACAAGAGCGGCGACTAGTACTCTCCATGACCCCAGCCCGTGCCCGTCTGTGCTCCGGACTGATTCCGAACAGTTTCGCCGCTGTCTCTCTCGCACCGCTGCACTGGACGCCGTACGAGTGCGAGAGAGACAGCGCGACGAAGGCGCTGTCGGCGCACAGGTGCAGTCCCAGCCTGTTAGAGCGACCCGGCTAAGAGGAAGGAGGAGGGCGGTGCGATCCGGGTCGTCGGAAGCGGATTCGTGGCTACCCGGTTCGGTTCACTCGCTCGGCTTGGACTGGGCAGCAGTCGGTCGACCAGGAGACTGATTCCGAGAGTAGTTTTCGTCGCTCTGTCTCTCTCGCACGTATACGAGACCCCCATGAGTGCGAGAGACAGAGAGAGAGTGACGTAAACGACTGTTTGACTCAGGCCTCGGTGCTTCACCTGCCTTGTGTGCTCGACTTGCTCGGTTCGACCAAGCTCGCCCCCCAGCGAGCGGATTCACTACTAGCTCCACCGCGGCGGGCAGGCAGCACATATTCTCCATGCAGGCAGACTGCAGCATCCGGACCGTCGCCGCCGTCACCGCCTCCCAACTGTCGGATGGGTGGCCTACCCGGCAGGCGCTCGCATCGCCGCCTTGCTCCCGAGCGCCCTGGAGTCAAGAGCCACGCTCGGCCACGCTCGGCCACGCTCGGCTGCGCTTGACTGCGTTCCGACTCGCAAACGCGTAAACTAGCCACTCCCCGCAGGTGGCAGGTAGCCGCAAGCAGGGCGTGGCGGCAAAACGCGCTCGGCGGCGCTATTTTTCTTTTCGCTCACTGCCGCGGCGATTACAGTGTCTCGGATAGAGGATAGAGTTTTCGCGGTTTTGCTCAGCCTGCTGTTGCCTGGCGCTGTGCTCTGTACGCTGATTCCGGAGGACCGCCTTGCCTCCCTGTCTCTGTCGCACGCAGCATCGCAGGGTATCTCGAAGGGGCGCGAGAGAGACAGAACGACGAGAACGACTCTTCGGCATCGCTCCTCTGTTGTCCGTCCTGCCCTCTGTTGGCGCCTGACGCAGGCAACCCTTCCGGCGTTGACGTCAGCTTCTGCGCTGGCGAGCGACCAAGTACACTGCGTAGATTACAAGCGTAGCACGCAATGCGAAACAAAGGAGCGTCCGATGAGGAAAACAGATCGACCCGCTGTCGCTGTTAGCCAGCCTCTCATTCCGACGCAGTGGGCGGCCCCTGTTCGCTGAACGGAGAAACGTCGTCGGAAACGAGCTGCCATTCCGTTTTGCCCCTTTCGCTGTTGCTACGCGGAGAGCAGCCGAAAGCAGCTGAACGCCTCGAGGGGAACTGCCAGGAATCATTTTCACGAGCGAACTGAACACTGCATCACAGATGACTCCCAACGATCGCGACTGCTAGTGGATCCACTATCACAGGCATCGCGGCCCTGCTTGCTCTGCGACACGGGAAAAGGCACAGAAAGCTCCTTCCTTTCACTCATTCGAACCGAGTGGCGGCAATGGCTTGTCCCAGAGTTCTTTGCACAGTGTCCATCCTCACCCCCACCCCTAACTAAATGACCGGAGTAACACTAGTGCTGTGCACAAATTTCAAATTATTTCGCATTTTGAACGTTGTGAGCTGATGTGCATGGACACAAAAATAAATAAAACATTTTCCGAGACGATGCTACTTTTTTCTGACTTCCGAACAAAGCGAGCGAGGCGCGAGAAAGTAGAGTGGGGGGAACTCCAGAGGGCTTTAGAGGGCCGTGCTTCGGGCCGAGTCGAGCATCCCAAACATTGCCAAGGAACTGAACAGCTGTGTTGTCGATTGATTGTGCTAGAGTGCCAGAGTGCCCTTGGCTCACGCAATCAAAATATCGCGGTGTAGTGAAAACAGATTGAACCACGGCGACTCCTTAGCAAGCCTGGCCTCGAACGGGGACCCCGAAGAAGGAGGACTTGCGCCTCCACCCAGGAAGAAGTCCCGAATTGTGGAGCCCAATATGCAGCAGCAGCAGCAGCAACCTGCCTCAAATGGCTGTTCTGAACATAATGGCACTTCCTCGCCATCCGGGGAGGAAGTGCAATCAAAGATTATGGACAGAACAAACCAAGATATTGTGCGACTCATTGGGCAACACCTCAAGACTGTTGGATTAAAGTACGACCCCTTTTTCGAACAAAGTGTACCTAACCTTGCTTCCCTTGGGATGCAAGTTCTTCTGCTTGCAGAATTGCATTGTTAGTGCCTAAATTTGTTTACCTTTTGTACACGGTTTGGGTGTCCCCTTAGGTTTTCAATAATTGTCCAGCTGTCTTTTTGACGATTTTCGCTTTCTGACATCATCGCTGTAGCGAAACAATCGCGTTATACTTATTGTTGTAATTTGACCTGTCAGATGTGAGACCAGATAAGGGGCCAGAGGTGCTGACTTAAAAATGTCACAAAAGTAGTTTTTCTGCACGAATTTATTTTCCCCCTTTTCAACATTTTTCTTTCTCTTCTAAACATTTTTTCTTTATTTTTAATTTTGATGAATCATTATATTAAATTTTGCTCATTACTAATATTATCTCACTCAACTAAGTAAGATTTGCAGTCATTTCTATCTTCATGATGGCTTGTCACAATTATTCCTCTAGACTATTTTCTTCTCATTTTGATATATTAAGTCAATTTTTATTTAATGGGGACAATGAACCTAACCTAAGGCAGTCATGAGTTTTAATACGCTTGACTCCTTGTTTCTTACTATCTTTTTACTGACAAGATAATAACCAAAGAACTGACGCATTGCACAATGAAAAACATATTTCTTAATGAATTCTGCAATTGGAAATTTCTCTCTCATCAATGTTATGCTGGCCTGCTCTTCTTTCAGATCTGATTTTCCTAAAATACTAATTCAACATTTTATTGTTCCAGTCGTACAGCTGAATTGCTCATGCAGGAGTCGGGTTGCCGGCTGGACCACCCTTCTGCTGCGAAGTTCCGGCAACATGTGATGGATGGTGACTGGGTCAAGGTAAAGTAACCATTTGGATCACTACCTTTATTGTCAATACTTCATGCAAGCATACAACAATTTATGTCCAGTGCAAGTTGTATTAAGTTTTTCTTCCTTGGGTTTTAGGCTGATATTGACCTTAATGAACTCAAGTCCTTGCTTGAGAGTACCTCACAGTGCTTAGTAGAAATGAAGTTTTTGTTGCTGGAGCAAAAGTACTTGGAATATCTTGAAGATGGGCGTGCTCTTGATGCACTTCATGTTCTTCGAAATGAGTTAACACCTCTTGGGCACAATACTACAAGAGTGCATCAGCTAAGCAGGTAACTTGAAATTATTCAGTCGAGGTGTCGATCAAGTACAACTTTTCACGTGTCTGTTGTCTCTTTTCTAATTCATGTTGCTTGAAATTTTCATCCATTTTTTACAGTTATATGATGTGCAGTGGAGGAGAGGAATTACAAAAACGGGCTGGGTGGGAAGGCAAAGGAACAAAGTCGCGCAGTCTTCTTATGGACAAACTACAGTCTTTCCTTCCACCATCTATTATGTTGCCACCTCGAAGGTACTATTGATCTTTAGTGAATATGCTGCAGGTTAGATTATTCTCCTTTGCATTTCTAAGTTTTTCCTTTCTTCTAGGCTCTATTCTCTTCTTGATCAAGCTGTAACACTGCAGAAGCAGAATTGTCCATATCATAACACAAAGGTTGAGGGAGTAGCAGATTATGTTTCATTGCTTTCTGACCACCACTGCTCCAGGTTAGTGTTTTGAGTCAGTCTATGCAATATGTTTTTGTCTTCACGTTTTATTAATATGCTCCTGATGCTATTTGTGCAGTGATCAGTTTCCCTGTGAGACTACGCAAGTTCTTAACGACCATTGTGATGAAGTATGGTTCTGTCGCTTTTCCCCTGACGGTCTAAAACTGGCCACTGGTTCCAAAGATACATCTGTAATCATTTGGGATGTTGATCCCGTAAGTTTTTTGAAATTGCACTTATCTTCTTTTTCCATAAATCAAACTCATTTCCATGCCTAATTTCATCTTTTGTTTGAAGGACACTTTGACTTGCACACACCGTAAAACCTTGGAAGGTCATTCATATGGTGTAGCATACCTTTCGTGGTCTCCAGACAGCTCTCACCTGATAGCTTGTGGACCAGAAGATTGTCCAGAGCTATGGATTTGGAACATTGACTCTGAGGAGCTGAAAGTAAAAGTTTCTCAGTCTCCAGAGGACTCTTTGACCTCATGTTCTTGGCATCGTGATGGCAATAAATTTGTAACTGGTGGCATTAGGGGCCAATTTTATCAATGTGTAAGTAACAAGAACTACAGTTCTACTGTTTTGAATAATACAGTTGGCCTACCGATAACTTATTGGTGCATCTCCTTTACAGGACTTGGAAGGAAATGTCTTAGACTCATGGGAAGGTGTCAGAGTTAACAGCCTGTGGTGCCGTAGTGATGGGAAAACTGTGTTGGCAGCAGATACTCATCATCGTGTTCGAGCTTATAATTTTGATGACTTAACCGACTATAATGTGTAAGTCTTTTTTCAGAATTTTGTTGGAACCTACACAATTCTTCCATGTTTATTAATTAATAATATTTGATGTGTTCAGATTGCAAGAGGATCATGCAGTAATGGCTTTTAGTGTCAACTCAGCTGATAAGCTGGCTCTTCTTAATGTAGCTACCCAGGGAGTTCATCTCTGGGACCTGCAAGACAAATGTCTTGTTCGAAAGTTCCAGGGAGTAACACAAGGGCACTTTACAATTCATAGTTGCTTTGGAGGAGCCAATCAGGACTTTGTTGCTAGTGGAAGTGAAGGTGCCTATTTCATTTACTTTTTCATCTCTCCTAATAAACAACTTGACTGCTTTTATTAATTGATTCCTTTATGTTTCAGACAATAGAGTTTATGTTTGGCATGTCAAAAGAGAGAAACCTATTGCTGTGCTAACTGGGCATACTCGAACTGTCAATTGTGTGGCATGGAACCCTGTTTATCATCAAATGTTGGCTTCAGTCTCTGATGACTTCACTGTGAGAATATGGGGCCCATCTGAGAAATACAGAAATTGTAGTCATTCTCCTGGCAATTTAAATGGTACTAAGGCTTCTATTGTCTAATGTTAATGGTTTTAGCAGAAATCTCTGTTGTCAAACTATTTAAATTGACTCAACTTTTTTCCCCTTTTTACAGGAAATAATGGAGAAGGTCCTTCTAATGGTAGTGCTTGGCATGAAATGGTATCATAGGGTCTGCTGATGCGCTGCGCTAAGTTGCCATACAGAGTCACAGCGCTGCGCCGTCAAACATTTGTGTATTTTAATGGTGCAGTGCCATGCCAAATCTTGACATCTTGTCTTATCTGGCTTTGCTCCATACTTTTTCGTTGTGCTGTGATGTACTGTTGCATCTTCTAAGTGACACAATGAAGTTTGAAGAGAAACAAGGATAAGACAAGGGTCATTCTTTTAATTCTTTGTAGAGGACATTCTACAAAATTCTGTAAAATTTTTAAGTCTGATTCAGGGCTTATGTCCTGAGTGTGCATAATGATAAGGTGACATCTTTGTTTGCAATAAATATTTTGATAAGATGTTTGGTTGTGTGTGAGAGTATGCTATGGAGTCACATGTTGCATAATGCTGAGCTGTGCCTTGCCTGAGATTAATTGGGGTGCCTAGCTAGCTAAAAATTAGGTTCAGGTAAAACTTCACTAGCAGCATTTAATTTTAATTATTTATTGAACAAAACCATCTGAGCTGGAATCTTCTACGTATAGTAAATAAACTTGCAACTTTGTTCTGTTTCAAATAAAATCCTTAAGAAGCCTATGCCGATTTACTGGATTTTGGCCTTTTGTTGTGCTTTCATTCTTCATCAAACTGCACATACACATTTTTATGTTTCTTTTCATTGTACTTAAATTTGGTCTGTACCATGCTGCTGATGTTTGATGGTATCCTCTGGTTTACCTCTCAAAATCTGTTCTTAGCTCACTGTGCATAAAAATAAGTTGCACATTGTACATGTCATGCAAATTGAAACATGTTTTTCAAAAATTCCAGTGGTGTAATGACTCAGAAACCATTTGATTGCATGGGAAGCAATAACATGTAATTTTCTTGATTTTAGAATAATTTAGTTGGCATTTAGTACTACATTTTAATTCATTATTTCTCTATTGCTAATCTTTTTATCAATTTTCTGCCTAGTGAATTTGATAATTGTACTTCATATAATCCAACCACTGATGTCGTTGAAAACAAGTCTTCCATAGCAATTGAATTTATTTATAATAATCTTCAGTCTGGATACCAGGGTCATACTACAGAGCATTTTGCGTGTGTACCACATTTAATCTCCTCTCGATTAACTCTCTTCTTCATCTAGTCTGTTTCAAGCATAATATTACTAACAAGCAGTTGTGTTCAGTCTTTGTTTTACTTCACCAGTTTAGCTATCTGTAATAGTCTCAAGTATACAATTTAGATTTTTGGAAATTTGACAACTATAGCAGGTCTGTTAATAGTATCTTCTTTCGTACGCTCTGATAGTGTAACGTGGTTCATTCATGACTCCTTTGCTTTCCAAGCAACTTCTTTTCAAGTCATCTTCCAAATTTGTCCCAGGTACCTAATTTTTCAAATAAATTTGTAGGTTCCTCATTGTTTAGCCAAAACCTTAATTGCAGTAGTTGGTTTGCTTTGTGATGTCACTAGTGAGAGCAGCTGTATCGCTTTCGCTATTCCATGACAATTGGTTCCTTTCATTTTGCTCCTGTAGGAAAGCTAAATGTTTAACCTGTTGAGATTATATACTGTTGTTGATAAAATCTGGATGTATTATTTCTTCGCATTTGCAAATATTTTAATTATACTTGTAAATAATGTTCGTTCATTGCCACAATTATAATTTAAACCTGGTAAATCTGACAAGAATGCTGTTTTAGTTTATTAACTTTTTTTGTTGGTGTTTTTGTTTTATCTGATTTAATGACTTTAGTTAATTACACCACTGGCATTTAGTGTTGTTTGAATGTGAAAAGACCAAATGTTAGTCTTAGACTACTATAATCATCCTAAATGTGTCACAGCCTGAGTGGATAGTTCCTTTTATGGACGTTCTCCTTGGTTTTTTGTTATATAGGCAAGACTAGAATGCTAATCAAATCAAAAGTTTGCTTTATGCTTGTCTTAGCTATGTTATATTTTCTTCTCATTTTTTAAAAATATTTAGTGGCACTGGCTATGCCAGTTTGTCTGTGATGGCAGCTTTTGTCTGCATGGATACCCTGCCACATTTTGTGCCCTCTTAGTGACAATGAAAGGGAAAAAGTACTATAACATTAATTTTTATAATAGTAATGAAGGGCTGAAGTGAGAGACATGCTTTATACTGTCTTTAAATGTTAAGACTTATGACACTGATAACGTCAGACATGTGCTATTCTTTCTGTTGGTGAACTGTTCGGGAAGGATATCAATAATAGACAAAATTTTGTAGATGTGTGCCCTTTTCTATGCCATTTTTCTTTCGTTATTTAGAACTTTCTAATTTTTTTTAGTCAGCTTGTTGCCAGGAATGATAAAAAAGTATTTGTTTGGTGAGTCTTAGTTTGTTAAATTGTATTCCTGCCAAGAAATATCAAGTCAGTACCCACTTTCACAATTTTATGATGTTACCCTCCTAATCATCACAAGAATTGAAAAATAACTGTCCTTTTTAAAGTGATGAACTCCCCAGATCTTTTCATGTCAGCCTGTGGTCTTGTTTGCAATTGTGACATTTGTAATTAATTTTTTTTAAACATACTAGAGCAATTGAAATTTTTTTGGATAACAAAGATAGATATTTTCTTGACACATTGTAGTGACATCTTAAAAATCAGCATCACAACCAGTTTGCAATCACTTGATGTAAATGTGCTTACTTCTTAAAAATAAGGTATAGCTGGTAAACAGTTTTTGTCATGTATTTTGTAGATGTTGTGCACACAGTACTTGACATGCTAATGTGATGGTTTCTTAAAAGCGACTTGATGTAAAATGGATTGCCACTGATTTTGATATATATTTTTTGTGTGGCAGCACAAACTCATATTCAGTTGGTGTGCATCTTCATTGGAATGGGCCTCACATGGCTGCACATAAGCTTGCATCTCATTTCATAATTTTTATGAAGATTTATTTTAATGCAGGACAACCACATTATTTATGAAGGTGATGTTTTGCCTATGGGTCAATAGGTAACATTGAGTGGTAATCAAGTAACATGTGTATATGAAGGTGACCATGGTGTAAGCTAATTTCTTGGTGGGGTGAATGTGACATTCTAAAACTTATTTTTGTAAATTGTGTTCACAGCACTGATGTGTGATGCAAAGTGATTCATGGCTTTACATCTATCTCTCTGAAGAGTCTTAACTATCACATTGTGATAGCAACACTTCATTTAAGAGGTGCTCTTTGTTATCGTTAGTGTTTGTAAAGTCTTCCTCCAGAACTTGCAGAAGACTGATTCTTCGGCTGGTTTAAAAATCCAACCATGGAGAAAATATTCAAACAATTGTCAGAACAAGGGAAATGATGAGGAGCCAGAAGAAAGAAGTATCAGTTCAGTGGTCAGGAAAATTCAAATGTAAATAATGTGTGATTTTTGACACTTTCAGCCTTTGTTAGTTATGACCGTGTGAAAGTGATGATAGCTGTTTAGATGTGATCATCTAACTTTATACATAAATTAATAAAGTTGATACACAAAATATATATTACAGTGTTTAAATATACCAATAACTCCACTATAAATAGTTCAACCACAATTAAGATTTCATGAATGCCAGTAAGATTGGAACAAAAACAATGTAAAGATGAAAATAAGCTTATAATAAGAGAATTTACAAGCTAATGAGAAGACAACATTAATTAGCACTCCGGGGCTTTTTTAAGTGATGGTACTTCACCAGAATTTTGGTCAGGTAATCAATTTGTAAACTGGGATGCTGAAAAATAAAAACAAGATCATTAAATTGCAAAAAGTGCCAAAAGAGAAAAGAAAGCTAGAAAGAAACACAAGTATAAATGTTTACTAACTGGTGGTTTGTCCATAGCAATGCGTCTTGCACAATCACTACCATATATAACTGACTTCTCAGGTAACCTTTCGTTTCCATTTAGCTTACATCCAGCTCCAATTATGCAGCCATCTGATATTTCCACTCCAGGTCCAACATGAGCTGCCACAAACAAATTTCAATGAAAGATTGGGTGATATAAGGTGAGGAAATCAACATTAGCAATTAATTGACATTCCTTACATTTAACTTCCAGTACATTTTGGTTACCCATCATGGACGATTCAAAGACGCAGTCCACTTCAAACACATTGTTGGAGCCGATTTCCATGACCTGGACTATAGAAGGGTCTGCACCAGGACGTAGACTGAGAGAATTTAGTCAGAAGACAAAAGAAAGAAAGCAAGATGAAACAAGTAAGGCCACACTCATACATAAATTACTCTTGCAAACAGTGAGAATTGAACTCACCGGTTGATTATATATGCTTGTTCTTCGATAATGTTGCTCGCTCCAATAATGATTGGTCCTGCTTCGGCAATTATCGTGGCTCTTGGGTGAACAATTGTGTTCGGGCCTATTGTTATATCGCCTCTAAGTTTGCTCTCATGGCAAACGAGAGCCTGATCCGATATTTTGAGGCTGTGAACAAATAAACGGACATGTCAGACTCACATGCTCCGAATCATGCTGCTGTAGCAGCAGCAGCAACCAATAACACCGAGAAAGAAAAAGTTGTAAGTCATCAATCAACTAGAAGGAAACATTGAGTGAAATTAAGAATGGTATTGTTCTTTAACGACGAAAGGGAATTCAGCAACAACCTGTCAGAAGGTTAAAGAATTGTATCTCACTGAGAGGATGGAAAGTACAAAAGAAGGTCAAAAGGAACAGAAACAAAATGTAACTGGGTTTCCATATACAACAGTACTTACTCTGACTTTGATTTTGACTCATGACTGGCTTGAGAAGACATATTCAAGCGAAATCTTCAAATTTATGTGACGTTGTTGACAGTTCTGCTGGACTAGCTGCTGCCTCCTGGCTGCCTCTTCTCATCCTACTGCTGTCAAAAATTTGCGACAGAAGACTTATTATGAGAAATTTTTGAGGTATTTTGATTCGGTGCGAATTTCTTGAACTGACTAGACATTTGATTGAAGAAAAAAACATTGAAATAATGCAAAATTCGATCTTATTTGATCCGTCAAATGAAATGAAACTGAGCTGAGAATAATGTTAAATTAAACGGTCCACCAAACTTCGAGAAGCGACTGCGAAAATATTCTCATCGAGCCTGGCTTAGCCTCACGCCAGGCGAAATTTACGAACTACAATCAAAAGGCCGAACCTCGCATTTCGTTTCGGTTCCTGTCCACAAAAACCGCAAACATGGCGTACAATCTGTCTGTTAAAGTTCACCCCGTAGTGTTATTTCAAATTGTCGACGCCTACGAAAGGAGAAATGCAGACGCGCACCGAGTCATCGGAACGCTGTTAGGTAAGTTAAAGCTTAGACTGCGTTGCATTTGGGTTTCATCAACACAGATGTTACCACTGTCGCACATGGACCATACTTTTGTTCTAATTCCTGCATATTTCTTCTTGCTGGCTCATTGATTGACGTCTGGAGAAGTTTGCTAACTTCTTAGGTCCATTTCTCTTAAGAATTATCATGTTGCGCTTTAAACTGACACTTCTAAAAGCCGGTTGTTGAGGTTATGGTTTAGCCGTAGGTTATGTTTCCATTCATGGGGAGCCAAGTGCCAACTCAAGTTCAATAAATCTTGCAAACCCATTTGTCTTTCTTGCAAAGGAGCTTGAGTGGTGTCCCATCGGACTGTCACTGTTTCAATTCATGGTTTAAGTGCTGTTCATTTATTTAGATTGTTGTTTTTCTGTTTATTTGCAGGATCTGTTGAGAAAGGTGTAGTTGAAGTAACTAATTGCTTCTGTGTACCTCACAAGGAGTATGATGATATGGTAAGCCTCCTTACACCATCTTTAACATTTAGAAATGCTTGAATTTGTGCATCTAATGTTATTTTCCTGTGTAGGTGGAAGCAGAAATTATGTACGCGAAAGAAATGTTTGATTTCATCAAGCGTGTCAACCCTCAAGAAAATATTGTTGGATGGTGGGCTACGGGTCAAGAGGTGACTTCTCATTCTTCAGCGATCCATGATTTCTACTCTCGAGAATGCGCCAACCCAATCCATTTAACTTTGGACACTACTCTTCAAGGAGAAAGAATGGGTGTCAAAGCATATCTGAAGTAAGTGAACAGATTCTTCCCGGATATCATTTAAAATACATCAGTTTATTAATGTTTAGTGCTCTTTATTCCTTACATTAGTGTACCTATTGGTGTACCTGGAGGCAAGGGAGGCTGCATGTTCACACCCATTTCTGTGGATGTCACCTGCTATGAGCCGGAAGTGGTGGGAAGTAAGTTTCTCCTGAAAATCTGTTGATGGGTTTTATTCTAGCTCTTCCCTTTGATGAGTTGATTTTATTAACATATTGCTTCCTGTGTTCTTCTGAATTTAGTTCAGCTGGCCAGCAAAACTGCTATGGTGGCGCACAAAGACACTGTGGAGCCCATGATGGATCTGGCAAGAATTGCAGAAGCCACCAATAAATTATCAGGCCTTCTGGACACTGTTTTGGCATATGTTGAGGATGTTCTAGCCGGTAAAACTGTCCCAGACAATTCTGTCGGACGTGCTCTAACAGACATGATAAACTCTGTTCCCAAAATGACCTCTGAGGAGTTTGACAAGATGTTCAACTCCAACATCAAGGTAGTGTATTATAATATTGTTTTCTTAATTTTAACTTATAATTTTCATGTTTCATCATTTTTTAATTCAATTTTATATTTTATCCTATCAGGACCTCCTCATGGTGATGACATTGGCTCAGCTCGTCAAAACTCAACTTCAACTGAATGAGAAACTTACTCTGCTTACATCTGTGTAATTTACATAATTTACATAAATATATTTATCATGTGCTTCAATAAACACTCCACATACCATAATTTGTGTCCTACTGTTCAGCACCTTTCGCTTCAATGCTTACTGCACGTCAAAATTTGGCCAACTGATGAATTAATTTTTATAATGGGTTACGATCTATTTTATGTCCGTGGGTCCATTTCCGGAACATACGGATTCAATTAGAATATTAAAAACATTCATTTTTAATGTTGGAATTTCTGGAAGGGCGTGTGAATTCCTCGCCGCATGACATCATATCACGCTCCTGGAATCCTCTCCTGTCCCTCCGCGCCGCGTCAAGTAGTGCCGAACCTCTACCGATTGTTTCTTCGCCAGGACTGAATTTTAGCGATAACTGGGGTTTGGCGAGAGCTTTCAACACCTGCGGTACTCGTTTATTACGAGGTTGACACGATTTAAAGTGAAAGCGAAATTACCTGTACGAACCTCGGCCCCGGGAGAACTACTTCCAGCCGCGGCTGCGTCTGCGTCGCTCCGCTGGATGTCTGTGCGTCTGGCAACATTGACCCAACCCAGTGCTTGTAAATAAACGAAGGTATTTTGATTCGTGGAATGGTGATTTGTGCCTGGATTTTTGGATAACTTTTTCGCCAGGTGAGTTGCTTGTGGTGGAAGGTGCCGATGTTAAAGTACGTGAACCAGGGGACGCGGAGTGCGAGTAAATTAAGAAAACATGACCGAGTCCTAACCTCCCGCTTCGTAGGGTTGGGCCCAGAGCGAGCCAGCGAGCCTACAAGTATGTTGTTGTGGAGAATATTTCGTGTTCACGTGCGATCCCCTCAGTCCGGAAGAATCCAGGGGCCTCATTCGCTCAAGTCGAGCACTTGGTCGGATACTCTCTTTCAGAATCGCGTTACTTTCTATCAATTTCGCTTTTGAAAGATGACAGTTCAGGATGTTTGTATTTATGTTTACTGTTTACGTCGGTTTACATTTCACCCCGGTAGGGTACCTGTTTTATTTAATTTTGTAATTTGTTCACCACCTACCGATTGGTACATTTTGAATGTTCAAAATTCATTCACTCAGGTCTCAGGGAATACTCCAATATGATTTTATGAATATCCTGTGGGTTTTAGGTTTTTAGTTACAGAATAATCCATGGGTATATACCATGCCTATTTTGCATGGTTAGCAATACTTGAGTTCCATCTCAAAGTTCTCTTTTTATTTTGAAGCAAGACCGTCCAATAATTTTATACAATTTATGTCGGTGCATAATTTGGACCGTGTTTCAGGTTTCAAAAAAAAAAAAAAAATGGTGACCTACATATGAACATATTTTTTTCAGAAAGATCATGTAGTAGGCCCGTTCATGACTCAAATTTCATTTTTGCCTAGCTCGCCCATCCTACATAAACAAATCTTTTTCTACTCGAAGACATATCTCGAAGTACTTTTATCCTGAGGTGCAAAAGCAGTTGGTATCATCCGCACAGGTAATCTCCCTGTCATGTTTTCGGACTGTGTGGGTCGTGGGTCGTGCACACCTGGCACTTCGTGAGGACATGCTGCCGTGGCGTTTTGCTTGGACCTGTGTGGAGCAGACAGGTGTCGTGGTGGACGCCTGCCTTGGTGTCGTGGCCGCGGAGCTGTAGCAGTGTAGCAGTCAGGAGTGGCAGGGACACCCCCCGGCCTCCGGTCCGAGACGATGGAATTGGACTTCGCCTTTCTGTACCGTGGGGCGGTGCGTTTGCAGAGACCGCCACCAAGTTCCGCGAAGGCAGTCGCTGATGGGCGTGGCGTGGCGTGGTGCGGCGCGGCGCGGTGCGTCACGTGCACGCGTAGCGGAGACCAGCGCCTGCAGCATGCCTGCAGTGGCCTGCAGTGCCGACGTCCGTTGTGCCCATCCTGCAGACTGATTCCGAGAGTCGTTTTCTGACGTACTCATGGGGCGTTCCGCACCGGTGCGAGAGAGACAGAGCGACGAAAACGACTCTCGGAATCAGTCCGCAGCACCCCAACGGCCGACGCCCCGGCGTGCCGACGGTGGCGACGGGGCGCTCTGCTTGGCTCGATCCAGAAGACCTCACTTTGTCGCTCTGTCTCTCTCGCACCCTTACGGAGAGTCCCATGAGTGCGAGAGAGACAGAGCGACGAAACGACTCTTCTGAATCGCTCGGCAGCACGCACGTACCGCAGAGGGGCCTTGGGGCACCTTGGGGCCGATCGGATGCGATCCGTCGAGCTGCCGCCGCTGCCGCCGAGCCCCCGGCCGCGCTACGCCCCGCCACCGCGGCCGAGGCAGGCCGAGGCAGGCCGAGGCACCGGGTGGCACCCTACTCCTCTTCACCCGTTGGCGGAGGTAACCGGTAACGGTTGCCGCGCCACGCCCAGCCGGCCCAGCCCCGCCGCTCGCCGCCCTCCCGTTCGGCTTGGCTTGCCCCGCCGCCACCTCCGCCGGCCGGTGCGTACACTGGTACTACAACACAGGTGCGCGCCGCGCCGACGCACTCCAGGAGGGGCGCTGGCGTCGCGTCGCGCGGCGTCGCGGCGGATCACCAAGCCCTCGACGGGGAAGTCCGGGGCTCGGCGCCGTGCCGCCGTGCACACATGGCGGCCTAATGGCTGGGGCTGCCGAGCGTGCCGCGTGCCGCGATTCGGCGGCGCGTGCCCCCGGGGGGAAAAGGGGGGGGGGTCGTCTCGGGGCGCACGCCTTCTCACTTATTTTTGGCCTTTCTCTGCAGGGTTTCTTCTAATGGGGCGCCGGCATGCCTCGGAGCACAAAAAAGGGGAGGGTGCCGCCGGGAGCGATTTGTCATTAGTGCTCGGCACGACAGAACCGATTATTGTTTCATTCCGTCGGAGTGAATAACGATCGGGGCGGGGCGCTGGGGCGGCATATTTTTGCGCTGCCGAGGCGTGGGAGGGGCCTCGGAGGGGCCAGGGAGGGCGATTGTTCCATTGGTAACAAGGGCTGCGGCGCCCTGACTCGCTCTGACTTGCATCGCAACAGGAGTGTCTGTCGGATTCGGGAGTTGCCGCCGCTTTCCCCGTCTGCAAGTGCACGGCAGAAAGTGACGGAGACTTGCGCTGTGGTGGAAGGGGCCCCCAATGGATTGCTCTACGGACGAGGAATCCATTGGTGGGGTCACACGCTCGGTTCGGGTCCTGTTTAGCGACCCTGGAGCTCAAAACGCGTCCAGAGCTTTGGCCGGCGGCGCCGTTGTTCCTGCCCACTGTGCGCCGCCTTGTCGTTGGAGCCGGTCCGTGTTGTCCGGGCCCCGCCGGCTGGAGGCCTGGCTGTCTGGCTGGAGGACGGAGAAATGGGGAAGGGGGAGGCGCTCGCGCCCCGCCAGCTCAGCCAGCCCAGCCAGCTCAGCCGCACCGCGGGGCCCTGGCTAGCCCTGCCCGCCCCGCCCCGCCCCCGCCCCGCCCCGCCCATGGCAGCGAGGCGTGGCCGCACCAGCGCACCGCACCACGCCGCCAGCCAGTCAGCCTGGCAGTGGCGCGGTCGCCGGTCCCACGGACAGACCTCGAGGGGCGTCGTCGCTTCACGCTCTCGGCGTTGTCGCTCACGCCTTTCCCAAACAGTTCGGCGCTCGCCGGCGCGCGCGCGTGTGTGTGTGTGTGAGTGTGTGTGTGTGGACTCGGCCAGGACTCCGGAGGCCGGAGGGGGCCCCACGCCCGCGGCGGGCAAACACTGCTCGCCGGCCAGTGACGTCACACCGGGATATGCCTGAGGTATGTCGTGCGGCGCTGCCTGCAGTGGATGGCACGCCTCGGATGCACTGCAAGTGAATGGTCGCTGCGGCGGCGCGGCGTTCCGCGCGTACCCGTCCGCCCCGCGATGTTGCTGTTCGGGGGAAGTCCAGCCAGTCCGTGGGGTAGTTTGCTCTGAGTTTGCCTGCCCTGCCGTCGCAGGAGAGGCACGTCCCGTCGCCGTCACACTCGTCGGCCATGCCGTCGCGGTGCGAGAGAGACATAGCGACAGACCGTAGGTCCAGGCGGCGCCCGTCACGGCCGTGCTGTCCGCGTCGCCGCGTCACGGGGTCAGGCCGTTTAAAAGGCCACGGAGCGCGTAGCTGTCGTGTTTGGTTTGGAGCCGCGGCGTGCTGCAGTAGACTGATTCCGAGAGTCGTTTTCGAGGCTCTGTCTCTGTCGCACCGACGGGGCGCCCCGTACAGGCGCGAGAGAGACAACGACGAAAACGACTCTCGGGCTCGGTCTGCCGCCGCGGCGCTGACTCGCGTTGTTTTGGCTCGGCGGCCGCCGCCCTGCGTCAGCGTGTCAGCGACTCGACGTACTACGGCGCGTCGCGGCGCGTCGCGGTGCGTCGACTCCGCGGCCTAGTGCCACTCGAGAACCCATCGCGGTGCGTAGCGGCCGCGGCGACGGATGAGACTGCATTTCGGCATTTGGGCCCCAAGCCTAGCATCGGCGGCCTCGGCCCAGCAGGCACTCACGCCCGAGAGAGAAAGAAACCGAAAATAAACTGAGTAAGCTCTTGAAGGTTGTCGATGAAAAATAAAGTGTGTGTGTGTTTTGGTGTGGGTGTGTGAGTGAGTGGGTTTGGGTACGCCTCGACCGATAGCAGCCGACTCCCGATGGCAGTGATGACGGACGTGTCGCAATATCTACGCGGCTGGGGCGTAAACAGCAGACCGATTCCGAGAGTCGTTTTCGTCGCTCTGTCTCTCTTGCGGGACACCCCGCGAGTCCATAGAGTTCCGCTGGACATTGTTTCGACTCGCCACCCCCCTCGCCCACAACGGCCAGAAATGCCTAATTTATTTGCAACGGCGGCAGGGTGGCCTATACATTTACATTGCCGCATCGGAGCCACTGTAAAATTTTTTGTGCGATGATTGTGGGAATGTGCTATGGGTTTCTCCTGTATTGGCCACGCATTTTGTCCACTTACAGGAGCGTTTACCGCCTGGATGTGGAATGTGTCCGTACTTTGTTGTACTATGAATGTGCGGGAAGTTGTTCCCCCTCGATAAATTTGCATCGTGGGCACTGCCCTTTGGGGCCGTTTGGGGCCCTAACGCCCCGCCCTGCGCCCCGCGCCCTGCCCTACATATCGCCAGATAAGATAGGGCCCCGCTGCTCGCTGCGCGCTGCGCCCTTTAAAGGGCTCTGGCCGCACACACGGCAGGTGCGTGATTTTCCACCGGCAGTCCGATTCCGCCGCTTCCGTCTCTCTCGCTCCCCTCCGGCACACTCCGCGAGTGCGAGAGAGACGGAGCGAGAAGCAGCTCCGGTCTTCCGGCCCACTGTGCTCTGCCTCCTCTCGCTGGGTGCGAGAGAGAGGGGCGGAGCGACCACACGCTGTTCATCGCCGTGCAGATTGCGCGTCCGCGACAAGTGTGCCACCACACTGCGTGTCCTACAGTGCCGGACACCTGCAGCGCCGGCGCGCCGCGTGCCGCTTAGCCATTTGGCGCCGCAGAGTGCATGCACTTACAGTGTCGATGCAGAAGAAGCCCCGCCACTTTCTCCGCGACCACCAGCACTGCCCGCTTGCAGTGCCGCTGCAGTGCCGCTGCACGGGCCGCCGATGTTGCAGCGATACGGTGGCCGGCCACCACCAGGCTGATTCCGCGGAGTCGGTCGCTCTCTCTCTCTCTCTCTCGCACCCTCCGGGACGCGCCGCGAGTGCGAGAGAGACGCGGCGACGCGGCCATTGGTCGCTCTATGCAGCGGCGGCCTTTCGCTGTCATTACTGCAGATCAAAGCCTCGGCCAGTGGGGCGCGGCCTCCGCGGGGTGCCATTTACGGCCAGCGGGGCGGCCGACGCTCCGTCTCTCTCGCACTCGTGGGGCGTCCCGCTGGGGTGCGAGAGAGACAGCGACAACGCGCCCCTCTCTGAATGCGCCCGGCCGGTCTCGGACGTCGTCCCGTTGCACGCCGTGGAGTGCGACGCCGCGACGCCGAGGGTTAGTGGGCCGCGCCGCTGGCGCTGCTGCCCGCCGCCTGCCCGCCGCTTCCGGCGCTGATCGCGTCGATAAAGGACGCGCGCCTCTCGTCGCTCTGTCTCTCTCTGCCGGAAGGCGATGCCGGGGCTGCCTGCCGCGGCGGCCATCTTTCGCCGAGACTTGTTTGAGGCTGCCTAGTTAACGCAGCGTGCTTGTGACGTTTGTTTGGCCCCGGCCAAACAGTGCACCGCGCAGCGCGCTTCGCACCGAGCCGACGGCCAGGGCCAGCAGACTGATTCCGAGAGTCTTTTTCGTCGCTCTGTCTCTCTCGCGCTCATGGGGGGCGCCGTGTCGGTGCGAGGGGGAGAGAGAGCCACGAAAACGACTCTCGGAATCGGTCTGCAGGCGCCAGGCAAGCCAGGCAGGGAGCGCCGTGTTGTTTCAAGGATCGCGCCATCGCGCCGCCCAAGCCGAGGCGAAAAGCCGAGCGCGGCCCCGACCCGAGTCGGCTCGGCGCACCGCTTTGTTGTTCCTCGGAGAAATGAGAAGGATTTCGGAAGCGGTGCCGGGAAACTGGCGGAAAAGCCTGCAGAAACTTGTTTCCGCAGCAGGAGGCTTGGTCTGGCGATATCCCCGGCCGGCGGACGCCGTCGAGGACGTCCTCCTCCTCCACACGGTGACGTGTTCGCTGTTCGTCGCGACCGTTGGACCGGGCCGCCTCGCACGGCACCGCGTGGGCCGCGGGCCGCGGAATGCTACGCGGAATGCTACGCGTCGGTGGCGGTTATCGCCCGGACCAGCAGAATCCACTATCTGGGCCGCGGTGTCACCCAGGCAAACCCAGGCAGCACCCCGATTCCCAGAGTTCTCTCTCGCACTCATGCGGCGTCCCCTATGGGTGCGAGAGAGACAGCGACGAAAACGAGCCTCGGAATCGGCCTTGTCGCTCTTTACTTTGGCGGCCTGTCGCCAAGTGAGGCCCGGCGTGTTGCCTGTGTACACAGTGCGGCGCCACACGGCCGTCCCGCCGCGCTGTGCGGCCAGCGGTTCCGGAAGGCAATCTTGTTAAAAGCCCCCTTCCACCCCCCGCCCCGCCCGGCGGTGACACGGCCGCGGCACCGCGACGCCCTGTTGCCGCCGGACGACCTCCCGTGACCTCCCGGGGGCCGTTTCGGGGCCGGCCAGGCCAGCCTCGGGGCCGTCAGGGGGTTGGCGCGCCGCGGAAGGCGGGGACGCACGCCACCTGATGATGGCCAGGTGGGACGGGGCCTCGGACGAGCCCTCGGGCCACTCGGCCCGGTCGCTGCGATGTCGTGTCCGCCGCTGTTTGTTGCCCTTTTTCCACCGGGTTGTCGTCCGCGGTCGCCGCGTGTCGCCCACCCTGTCGGGCCCCCACCCCGCCCCGCCCCGCCCCGCCCGGCACGCCAGTTTGCATACGGAATATCCGCCCCCAAATGGGGACTGGCAGGGTCCCTCCTTTGACCCGCCGCATCGAATTAGCTTCCCTTCGCCGCCAGCCTGCTGCACCGAGGCTGCACCCTCTGCCCGCGGCCGCGGCGAGCACCTCCCCGTCGAAGCGACCCGCACCGCGACCCCCTGGCTGGCGGCGGCGCGCGCAGCGGACCGGGTTCGCCGTTGGCGCCGTTGGCTCGTGCCGGCTGCTCCGGGGCGGCCCTACAGGGCGGCCCGCGCCGGGCAGCGGTCCCCGTGCCGCGCAAAGGAAGTGGCGTTTTCTCGGAAGCCATTGTGGGCAGGGGACTGTGACCAGGCTAAGTGCCGCGGCGCCGCGGGAAAGGCGAGGGCAGTCCCGCAGGTCGTCGCCGTCACCGTGGCCGTGGCCGTGCTCTCGGACGGCGACGCCGCCGGCGGCAAGTAGAGCGAGTCCCCGCCGGGGGTCATCGGGGAGGTGGCCGGCCGCGCCGTTTGCCGCGCCGGTCTTCTGGCCCACTGTGCGCCGCGGCGCTCTAGTCCGGCAGTAAGCCGGAATGCTAATGCCCGTTTCTTTCTTCGGTTCGGTCCGCCAGGCCCTCCACTCCACTGTAACTGGCCGGCGTCCCCTCGGCAGTTGGGCCCTTTTCCTCCTCCAGGTCGGCGTCGTTCCGCCGCGCCGCGGTTCGCGGCTTTACGACTGGCGTGCCGTTGGCGTGCCGCGGCCGTGCGCGTGCATACGCGTGTCGCATGCAAATGCACGCGCCGAGCACTCTTGTTGTTCTTCTTTTGTTGTTGTTTATTGATGTTTTCATGCACGTTTCTTATTCGCCGCTGTTGCCGGTGCTCCAACTCGCCTGGCCTGAGGAGGCGGGCCTGCTGCTGGCGAGGCGGCAAGGTGCAGCGATTATTAAAATGCGGAGTGCTTCGTGGGCGCGGCCGGCCCGCCCGGCTTTTGCTCTTATCAGTCCCGATTTCGTCACTATCGCATGACCTGTCCCGCGTGATAAGATTCGCCGTCGTGGTCTTACCCTGGATAAATTCCTCCCCGGTCGGCTCGTTTCGCGTACAGAACGCGGTCGAGAGTATTGAGTCATTTGCTCACCACGCCGCGCGGAGCGTGCTGCCTTCGTCGGCGAGTTTTCCTGTAAAAACCGCGGCAGCTGTTTGTACTGTGTTATTGTGTTATCGAGTCTGGGAAACGGGAATACGATTTGCGCTCCGTGACTCACTCGCTTCCTTTCGTGGGAGAGAAAGAGAGAGAGAGAGGACTCGGTGCGCCGCTCCGCGGACACACCTGCGATTTACAGCTGCCACAGTGTACCCTTTTTTGCTGGTGTGGCTGCCGGCCGCCGTGCAGGGTGCCAACAGCCGGCGTGTAGTTGTTGTGACGGCCTGGCCTAGCCAGGCCTCGTTGCAGTGCTGCGGACCGATTCCGAGAGTCGTTTTGGTCGCTCCGTCTCTCTCGCTCTCACAGGGCATCCCGTATGGGTGCGAGAGAGACAGAGCGACGAACGGTCTGCGGGTGAAGGGCTGGCTGGGCCGTGCCGAACGCGAGCTGCTACAACTTGCGAGCCGGATTGCTTCTCGGTTTGTTGTCTTATTTACAACTTGACGGACGGCCTGCGCGCTGCAAGTTGAACCTGTCCGTGCCGCTGCTCCTTGGAGTGCAGTACTGTAGTACACTGCTACTGTCGGCTCGGCTGCCGTGCGCTCGGGTAGAGGGACGACCCGAGGGAGTCTGCCGGCCGCGGGCTGCTTGCAGTGCACATCTCAGGGGAGGCCGTGGCCTCCGGGCCGCTTCCCTCGCATCGCTCCGGCCCTTTGCTCCACGGCCGTCCGCGGCCACTGCAAAAAAAAAGAAAGAGGGAGGCCAGAAAAATGCAACGCCAAAGCAGCACTTTGCTCTCTTTGGCGGATGCATCGCGCTCCGGTGTCTCTAGAGTCTCGCTGCAGATCGATCCCGTAGGAGGGGGGGGGGCGTCGCCCCACGTGAGTGCGACAGAGACGGAGCGACGGAAATGACTCTCAGTCTGCTGCCGGATTTGCTGGAGGAGGAAGGAATTAAAGCAGACGCCCTTTTGTAATTGAGGCGCGCGTCGTGTTGCTGGTTACGCCACTGCCACGCCACTGCAAGGCATGCGCCGCCCGCTTTTTTCTCACTCTCCCTCTCCCCCTCCCCTCTTCTCTCTCTCTCCTGTCTCCCGTCGATCGGAGCCATGTGAGGAGGAAGCACAGGAAGCACGTTTAGTTCCGTTCCAGCGCGCACGTGTGTGTGTGCGCGCGCCCTGCTACACAGAGAGAGAGGGAGGGAGAGAGGAGAAGGGGCGAAACATAACGAAATTGCAGATTTTATGAGGGGCCTTTAAAAGGGGCGCGGTCCTCGAACGAACCCTTTCCCCGGCGACACGGCTGCGTGACGGACTGCCCGAGGGGATTGGTGGGTTGGTGGGGGGGGGGGGGGCTGGACGCGGTCCGCGAGGCGTGGACAATGGCGGCACGCGTGCCGAAAGATGGGCGCGCGCGCGGCGTCGACACCTCGCCCAGGTCCGGCTTGGAAGCACAGTGTACCAAAAACGAAAACAAAGCGTGCAGGCCGATTTACTAGCTCTTCCGCGACGAAGACGACCCTCTCACTTCGACTCTGTGTTCTCCTCGATTTTTATTTTTATTTTTCTTGCGGGAATATTTTTTGAAATGTAGTTTTTTGAGTAGTTCTTCTTTTGTCTGAGGTGCCTGCTCGCCGTGTGTGGAGGGTGGCACGCCTCGGGCACGCCGCCCCTCGGCGCACTTGCTCGCGACCGCGTCGTTATGACGGGGATCGATCGGCCGGACGGACGGCACGGAGTGGCACTGCCTTCCCTCCCGGCGTACCTCAGGCTTGCCTCAGGCTTGCCAGCGCGGTGCCAGGACGTCCTAGGACGAGGACGCGCCGCCAAGGACGCGCCGCCCCGCACTGTGGAGCACCGGGGTGTGCGTTTTGCGCGCGAAAACGACGACCGCGGAAAAGAAACACTGCGCGACGCGGCGGCGGAGCTCCGCCTAGTGTTTCCGTCGCCGCGTTTTCCAGCGTGCCAAATCCGTGACGCTGCTGTTGCAGGCCGGCCGGCTAGCTGCGGCTTTCCCTCTATTTACGCATGCCATACTGGGGTGTGTGTGAGTGTGTGTGTGTTTGTGTCGCAGCGTGGGGACACCGCTATGTTCCGGCGGCTGTATGCACTCCGCGCCGCCTCTGTGTGTGTGTGAGTGTGTGGCGCGCGCCCCCGCCAATTTATGGAAGCGCTGCACCGCTGGCGGCCTGGTGGCGGCGCTGCCTGCCCGTGGTCGCGGTGGCGTCGTTGCCTGTGTCTGTCCCGCTGCCCTTCTGCGGGGCGGGGCGGGGCGGGGCGGGGCGGGGCGGGGCGGTGGGAGAAAGCGCAGCGGAGCGTGGCCGGTATGCGCCGAGCACGGCGGAGGCACGTTCCTGCAAGGCCCTGCACCACATGGCCCCTCGGTGTCGCGTGGGCTGCCAAAGGGCCATGTCCTCCTGTCTCCTTTTTTCTCGTCGTCGTCGTCGTGGGGAGATGGGGAGAGAGACGGAAGAAGGGTCAGGACGGAGAGGTGGAGAGAGAGAGAGAGAGAGGACGGGTCAGGGCGCCGGGCGCGCCGGGCGGGGCAGCTTCCCGCAACAACACGCCCCTTTCCCTTGCGCATGGATGGGCGCGCTGCTTTGTCGTTGGCACGGCGGCGCGGGTGGTGTGCAGCCTCCGGGAAAAAAAAAACAAGTTCCAAACATGAAAAAATTGTAGATTTATTTTTAATTCATCCCCTTTCTCCCTTCCCTGCAAAAAAAAAAAAAGAACATGCATGATGTACGCGAGGTTTAGAAGTGCACCAGCGGTGGCCACTAGCCCGCTTTGCGCCTGTGTGCGTGCAGTGCAGTGCAGTGCAGTGTGCGGGGAAAGCGCGTGGCTGACTGCGCCATTTGCACTCTGCACCCGCGGGGGACGCGCGCCAAGGTGCGGAAGTTTATAACGAGAGTCCCTAAACGACGCGGCCGAGGGCCGAGCATTCGTCGCGTCGTGTTCTTTTTTTTTCCTCCCGGGGGGTCATTTAGTTGAAGAGGTGGTGGTGTCACGCGTGGTCCGGGACGATATGTTAAAGACGCAAAACGGTCGTGTCTGTCTGTCTGTGTGTAAAAGGGAAAGAAGGAGGGGGGGGGGTATCGTTGCTGCAGCGGTCCGATTGAAAGCGAAAAGGGCTCCGTGCGCCGTGCAGCCTCTCGGCGGCTCATTGCGGCATTGCAACGCCGCCGCTGCATTCATTGCACTCACACAATCACGCTCGCACACACACACACACAGCCTGTTGAATGGCGCACGACCCGGTCGTTGACATCACACTGCTGTTGTTTTGTTTGATGTTGTTGCTGTTTCTGACGGTGGCGTTTTGGCCCGCAGGTGTAGGCGCCCCCCACAGCCCCAGGGAGCTCCAGGATGCCGGAGGACACGAAGGGCGCGGGGCCGGTGGCCGCCCAGCAGCCCACCAACGGGCCGGCGGCCTCGCCCGCGCAGTCGCCGATGAAGCGCAGTCGCGCCAAGACGGTGCTCGCCAAGGTCACCCTGCTGGACGGCTCGGTGCTGGAGCTGAGCATCGAGGTGAGTGATGCAGTGTGTGAGAGAGAGAGGGGGGGGGGAGAAAGGGCCGGGGTGAATGTCCCGGAGTGTCGCAACCGCAACCACCGTCCTCCTAGCGCGGTCGCCGCGCATCGGCCTGGCCGCCGAGCGAATCCGAAGAGTGGCGTTTCGTCGCTCCGTCTCGCTCGCACCTCTGAGGGACGCCCCGCGAGTGCGACGAAGACAGAGACGAGACTGTGCAGCGATTGGTGTTGCATCAGGAGGCTGCATGCAGCCTGCAGCGCCCCGAAGGGTGGCGGTGGCGGTACGGACTCCGCGAAGCCATACACTGTAACACCACAGGTCGCATGCTGCATACGGTGGGGCTGCCGAGGCCCCCCGCTCCAGGCCCCCTAGTCCCTGGTGGTCCCCGAGCCTATCAGGCCAGCACAGCCCCCAGGGGAGGCAGTGGAGGGGAGACCGTGCGGACGTGGAGGCCCACTGCCGGCCGGGCGTGCTGCGTCGAAGGCCGGCGATGATGTGACCCGCGGCCGCTTTTAGCGCTTTTAGCCGGCGGGGTTGTTCGGCAGGCGTTCAAGTGCGACGCGCTTGTCGCCGCTCTCGAGGTTGTTGGCGCCCTTGTTCGAGTGGGGCAGCGCGGCCGCACGCGCCGTTAACCCCGGGCACCCTGCGCCTGGGCCGCTTTGAAGGCGAGAGTCCTTTTCGTCGCTCTATCCTTCTCGCACTCATGGGGCGTACACTATAGGTGCGAGAGAGACAGCGACGAAAAACGACGCTCGGAATCGGTCTACTGCGAGAGGGAATGGGCCACGTCGTTTTGCGAGCGCGGGCCTTGCCTCGCCGCCGCCCCTTACAGTGCCGTAGGGGTGCGAGAGAGACGGAGCAGCCTTTTCATCGCTCGAAATGACTGCCTGCTGCCGCCACAATGCCCTCGTGTGTCGAGCGTGACACGAGCGTGGCGCGCGTAGCGTGTCACAACGTGACGACAGGGCGCCCTCGCCTTCCCACCGCGCCGGCCGTGGCGGTGATGTCACGGAGCCTCGGCTCGCCCTGCAGACTGACTCCGAGAGTCGTTCTCGTTGCTCTGTCTCTCTCGCACCTGTCGGGGACGCCGCGTGAGTACGAGGGAGACGGAGCGTCGAAAACGACTCTCGGAATCAGTCTGCTGTGCTGCCGTTGCTTTGGTTGTCGTCGCCGGCTCGAAATTGCAGCATTTTGTGTTTGTGTCCCGCTCCGCTCGTGCGCCGCTGGGCCCCGCCATCGAGCAGGGCGAGGCAGGGCGAGGCAGGGCGCGCTCGCTCGTTCCCGCCGCGACCTTTTCTTCTCATTCTTATTCTAACATTTGGCTCTTTTTTCCTTGCCACTGCCGGAGCGGCCCGGGCCTCTGGCCGAGCCTCCAGCCCGCCGCGCCGCCGTGGTCGCGGGGGAGGCGGAGGCGCGCATTGTGCCGCAGGGCTCCGGATTCCCAGCGGCTGGCTGGCGCTGGCGGCCGCCTGTCGCTGTCTCTCTCGCACTCGCGGGCCCTCCCGTGTTGCTGCGAGAGAGACGCAGCGATGAAAACGCGACCCTCGGAACCAGTCGGCTGGGATTCTCGATTGTGCCTTTGGAGTGCAGGAATCGGAAGGGGCTCCTTTGTGGCGGCCGGCGACGCGACGCCGCCCCGCCGTTCAGCCCAGCCGCGCCCTTGGTTGCCATGGCGACGTTGCGTGCGTGCACCGCCGATATGCCGTGCGGCACCGTGCGGCCGCGGCCCCACGGGGGCCAGGCGGGCCTCGAAGGAGGCGGCCCTCGTGAGCATATTCCCGCCGAGAACATTTCTACGGTTCAAGAGCATTTTCCCTCCCAACAGCTTGTTGCAAACCTTCGACCGCGCTTGGGCTAGAAGTGCTCGGCTGTCAGTTTTAAATTTGGCGCGCCGAAACTGGCGCAGTGGGTCCCCCGCCTGCCGCCTGGGGACTCAATTTGGCGGCAATTTGTGTCGTTCGTCGGCGCGGTGCCGCGGTGCCGCGGCGGCCGTGGCCCGGGCCGAGCGCGCCTCTCTGCCGCGGCTGTGGGTCACGGGAACAACGGCAGCGAGGCGGCGGGGCAGCGCTTCCAGCCAGCCATGCAGCCCGTTGGATCACGGCCTCACTGACGGCACGCCGGTCTGTCTGTCCGTCCGTCCGTCCGTCCGTCCGCCGAGCCGGGATCGTGACCGCGAGACAGAAGCCCCGGCGACGTGGCGTTGGGTTCCACGCGGGACGCGGGCGTGGCTCAGCGGCCGCGCCTTGGCACTCCGCAGTCTGTAGCGCCTGAGAAACTCGGGGTAGGCAGTCCCGTCGGACGCGCGTGTCTGCCGGGTTGCCTACCTCGCGCCTTGGCGCCCGAGGAACTCGGGGTAGGCAGTCCCGTCGAACGCGCGTGTCTGCCGGGTTGCCTACCCCGGGCCGGGCAGGCGCCCCGCGCGACCGGCGGGCATGTCCATGCTCTTGTCCGCCGCGGTGCGCGACGCGCTGCGGTCGTATCTTGATGCGCGGTGCGCGGCTAATGTTGCAGACTTTGGGGCGTGCCGCCGTGCCGTTAGAGCTCGCCGCGCCACATCTTGATGTGCAGTTCGCGAGGCCGCGGGCAGGCCGGCCGGCCGGCAGCAGCCCCGGAGGGAGGGAGCCTGCGGTCGCTCTGTCTCTCTCGCACCCACACGAGACGCCAGAGAGTGCGAGAGAGACAGAGCGACGAACACGACTCTCGGAATCAGTCCGCAGGCATCAATTAAATATGCATAACTGCGCCTTGTGGCCGCGACGTGGGCGCCGCGCCGTGAGCCCCATCGCCGCGGTGGCGCTCTAGGCGGGGAGGGCGGTGACCGTCCGGCGCCAATTGGCACCTCCAGGCCGTGGCGCGCTAGACGCGTCGTCCGGGCCGCTGGGCCGCCACCTGTGCCTCCGCGACGACGATGACGACGACGATGATGATGATGTCGACGACGACCATGTCGACGAGGGCGACGCGGAAGAAGGCCTAGCTTGGGGGAGCGGCACCCAAATCGTGTCCGCATCGAATTACCGAAACTGCGCCGCGGTCTCACGGCCCACAACAGGCAGAGGCAGGCAAGCTCCGTTTGACAGACAGTGCCGGGGTGAATTGAAACGAATGTGATAAGCCCGTGCATTTTGAAGGCGCGATGATGCGGTCGCTTCTATTCCTGTCCCGCCTGCCTGCGTGCCTGCGTGCCTGCTGCAGGCTGCTTCCGAACACTGTCATGCATTCGTCACCGTCTCTCTCGCTCCGCCTGCGGACGGCGGAACGCCCCACGAGTGCGAGTGAGAGAGAGAGACAAAGCGAATCGGACCACTGGCTCGGATCGTCGTTCGCCCGGCCCGGCCCCCGGCCCCCTCCAGACTAATTCCAGCGTGCGGGGACACGTCCGCTCGTCCGCTGCCGCGGTGATCGGAGGGGGAGGGGAGGGGGGGAGGGGGAGTCACATCTCCTCTTTTTATTTTTCCCGTCTGTGTCGGCCGCGTCGCGTCGCCTCCTCGCCGGCAAGTGACTACACTACTTACTGTCGGACGCACAGCCGATCTCGGCCACTTCTGCGCTGCAGCAGGCCGTGGACGTCGTCGTCGTCCTCGGCGGCCCCCTTGGCGGCAGGCGGCCGGCCTCCTTGGGCCCGCCACGTGCGCCGCCCTCGTCCCTTTTGGCGAATGGGGGTGGAAATAGACCGCCGCCTGGTGCGGTGCGGTAAAACTGGCCTGTTTATTGGCGGGGCCGAGATCTCTCGCCACGACACGCACGCCGTGATACCGAACACACCAGCGACCGCCAGGCCGCCAGACCCCCACGAGAACCCCGGCGACCCCTCGCGGGGGAGGGGGCTGGGCGCCCTCCAGTGGAGACGCGACGCTGCGTCGCGTCGACAATACACACACGAACCGCCGCCGCCGTCCGCCAGGCCAATGCCATTTGGGCAAGTTGGAGGCACTAGTTTGCGGCCCGGCCGGCCCGGTGCATCAAGATGCAAGTGCCGTTGTGCCGAGGCAACAAGTTGACCGAGGCCCGAGTGGAGTCGGTGCCGAGGAAAGGGCCCTGGCCTGGCCGGTGGGCTCTCCGCTAGGCAGGCATTCCTGGTTTGAAAGTGAAACTCGCCCCGGCCGGCGGCCAGCGCGCGGCCAACGCGCCGGCTGGTTCGGAAGGCGGCGGCAGCCCGGCAGCGCGCTCGTTGGCGTCTTTGACGAGCAGAAAGAGAAACTTTTCGTTTGAAAACGACGACGCCGTTGGCCGTCGTTGGGCGCGCGGTGACGCGGACGCTGATTGGCCGAGTGCTTGTGGGCGTGGCCTGGACGCAGGGCTGAGGACGACGGCGTCGTCGTCGTGGTGCTCGAGGGCCTCGGGGGGCGTGCCGTGCGGTGCGGCTGTTTGCAGTCTGACCCTCGCCCGACCATTACGGACCGCGCGGTGTTCGGCGAGCCGGCAGTGCTAGGCACGGGGCGCCAACGCGCCAACTTCGAAAACGTCTGGAATCTGAAACCGGCGCTTGTCACGAAGCAGCGCCTGCCGGTGATGATGAACCAAAAACAGAAACGTAAAACTTTGTGACGGTCACGTAACGGCGCGTGGCAGGCGTCACGAGGCACGCGCACGCCATTATTAAGCTGTCCGGCTGTCCTCCGACGTCGTCGTCGATAAGCAAAAGGAATCGGTCGTCGTTCGGTTCGGCGCGCGGCGCGCGTAAAGTTCGACTCGTGTCGACGGCCGGGCCGGATCGGCGTGCTAATCGATGCCTGGCGCCACGCGTGCGCACGCAGCACGCACGGCCGGGAATGCCGCGCCGCCGTGCCTCTCTGGCCTTTCTGGACCACGCCGCCGTGGAGTGCGCCGAGGCGGCCGAGGCGCTGCTGCTGCTATTTCTGTGGACAACAAACACGACGGGCATGGCGCGGCGGAGCGCGGCGGCCGGCCTGCCTGTGGAGTTTCCGTCTCATGAATGAGTTAGTGGGCGCGAGGGGGAGGGGGAGGGGCGTCTGCATGCGCCCCGGGCCCAGCGGCGAGCCGGTGCAATGGCATTCCCAGGCATTCCTCGCGGAGCTGTTGCTGGACCGGAGCTTGGGTGGCTTTGGGGGTCGGAGGGGACGCAGAGGCGCCCTCACCGGGGCCGGGCCGCCGGGCTGGCTGCTTGAATGGCGCTGCCAGCGATGCGATGGGAAAACAAATGCCTAACGTAACGCAACATAAGGCTTGGTCGGCTGGGCTGGGCCTGCTGTGGCTTGCGGTCCTCCGGTCCCTGCACCCTGTCACGGCCGTGCCGTGGCGGTCTAGAGCGTGGCTGTTTGGAGCGTGGCTGCGCTGCCGGCGCTGCAGGGGTGTTTTGTTCGCGGGCTGCAGCTGCACGTTGTACGCTGTACCGGAAGCCGATCCTAAATAGCCGCCCGCTCGGCCAGCGCTGTCCGCGGCCAGTGGCGAGGCGAGGCCCGCGGCGGCCTGCCGCTCCGCACCGCGCAGCCCCGCGCACCAAGCCCGTCCAAATCCCTGCGGGGCCGCATAGTTGCATTTGCTGTGTTGTTTTTGCCCAGCAGCAGGCTGGTTCCGAGCTCTGCTCTGTCTCTCTCTCGCACGCACGGGGCGTCCCGAAAGGGTGCGAGAGAGACGGAGGCGGGGCGGCGTCGTCGCCTGCCACCCCTGCCGCCGTGTCGTCGCCGGTGTACAGGAGATTCGTTTCGGGTTATTTGTCGGGGACTGCGCGCCCTGTACTGTACGGGGAGGGCTTGGTGAATGTATTGGGTGCCGGCCTGGTGCCTGTCGGCGCGCTGTGGCGCTGCTAGTGCTGGCGCTGGCCAACCAGGCCGGCCGTTGCGTTCGCTTTTATGGCGTTCCTGGCGCCACACCCCCGGCCCGGCTCTAGTGGCGCCGCCGCCAAACCAGTCGCCCCGCCCCGCCCCGCCCCGACCCGGACGGAGAGACTGACTGACTGACATCCGTCGCGGCCGCGTCGTGATTGGAAGAGGCCGGGGTAAATAATGCCGGGCCGAGACGTGAGAGACGTGCAGGTGGAGGGGAGGGGTGGGGTGGCTGTTGCCAGGGACGGGGATTGTCCTGCTCGCTTTGCCCGCCCCGCCCCCGCTCTCCCCGCCGGCCCCGCGGCCATGACGTCGACGCCGCCCTTCTCCCTGCCTCCCTGATGGCCCTCCTGCCTGATTGCGTGATAACGGGCTTGATAAAACGGTTCGGCCCCCTCGGGGTGGGGGAGGGGGGGGGAGGTCGATTCCCGGCGCCGTGGGCTTCAGACTCTTTAGACCAGACGCACGGCCTTGGGCCCGTTCCTCGTTCACTGTTTGCACTCGCTGTGCGCGGCTTGCTCTGACGACTGCGGCTGGCCCGGCAGACTGATTCCGAGAGTCGGTTTCGTCGCTCTGTCTCTCTCGCACTCGAGGGACGTTCTCCACAGGTGCGAGAGAGACACAGCGACGAGAACGACTCTCGGAATCAGTCCGCTTGACCCGCGCGCTAATTTTGCGGGCGCGCCACTTGAGGGGCTGTTGGGAGCGACGCACACCCGGCCCAGCACCCTGGTTCAAGTGCGGCTCACCCTGGGGGCGGTCGGCGTCGTCGTCGTCGTCGTCGTCCGGCGCACGACTGAATGCGCCCCTGCCGCCTGGCTCCGAAGTACCGGTCCTTCGCCCCGTCTCTCTCGCGCCCCTACGTGACGCCCCACGAGTGCGAGAGAGACAGAGCGACGGAATCGGGCGGCTGTCTATTGATCATCGGCTATTGGGGCGCGTAGCGCGCAGCAGATAGCGCGTCGCCGTGCCCTGTCTTTGTCGTGCGGTCGCGGCGGTCGCGGAGCCCAGGGTTGGGGACACGCGTCGTTTCTTGTTCGCTCCCTTCCGTCGTGCCGGTTAGCGTGACGCTCCCCTTTTTGGGAATTGTGTCACACGGGGGGTCCTCATCCCCCCGCCGACTGATTCCGAGAGTCGTCGCTCTGTCTCTCTCGCACTGATGGGCCATCCCGCCTGGTGCGAGGGAGACGGGGCGACGAAAACGACCCTCGGAATCAGTCTCCCGGCTCCTAAATCCGGTCCGGCTGACCGGCCTGCGGCGGGGCGAGCGCTGTGTTAGCAAGTCTCTGCTGACGCTGGTGGGGCTTCGCGCCGCCCCCGCCGCCCCCGCCGCGCTGCCCTTGGACCCTTTGGTGGTGCCCTGGTGCCGCACCGCGGCCGCCGCAACGCGCCGCAAGGACAAGGACGGCAAGGGCGCAGCGAGGCGCAGTGCGCACGCCACCTGCAGAGTCGTTTTCGTCGCTCTGTCTCTCTCGCACGCATGGGGCGTCCCGCATGGGTGCGAGAGAGACAGAGCGACGAAGCCTGCAGCACTGTAAGGCTGAGTGACGCGGATTATGGTGATGGTTTTTATTCTTTTCCATATGGGGCGAGGGAAGCAGGCGGGCGGCAGGCGGAATGAAAGACGGGCATTAGTGCATTTGGCTGGTTCGGCCCGCCTCCCCGCCCTCCGCCGTGTGAGGCGCGTCGCTCCCCCTGAACAGCGCGCCCTCGCTCTGTCTCTCTCGCACCCCTGCGCGACGCGCCGTGAGTGCGACAGAGAGGGATACAGCGACAAGCCACGGCCAGCCTACCCCCATTTGCATACACACGCACCGCGGGGCGTGTCGCGACCCCCTCCCCCTTTCTGTCTCTCTCGCTCGCTCGCTCGCTCCGACATAGCGTGACGTCGTGGCGTGAGGTGCAGTAGATCAATAAGAGGGCTTGGGCTTTCCCTGGCAGGGCGTCTGATTACACCTGTACTACTGTGCACTGTGCGTGCCGCGCCCTGCCGCGCCCTGCCGCGCCTTGGCCGTGTGTGGTAGTTTTACCAAGCCGGATACCCTGCCGCTCTTCGCCGGCCGGGGTGCTGCACAGTGAGCCAGAAGACTGGCGGAGGCGGCAAAAATTCTAGACGCGTTTTGAGCCCCCGAGTCGCTAAATGGGACTCGAACCGAACTTTTGACTCCACCAATGGTTTAAGCTTCGTCATGTCCGTGAGTTTAATGTTGCCGTTCTTTGCTTGTGGTTGCAGCGCAAGGCCAAAGGCCAGGAGCTGCTGGACCTGGTGTGCGACACCCTCAACCTGGTGGAGAAGGACTACTTCGGCCTGACGTACGAAGACCGCCACGACCCCCGAAACTGGGTGGAGCTCGACCGACGATTATCCAAGTTTTTCAAAAGTGAGTACATGCCGTCTCGTCATCGCCATCGCATCGCGCGCCCTCTCGCTCTCGGCTCGGATGTTTACCGTTTGTTTCTGGAGAGTGTTCGGGTTGCTGGTTCGGTTCTCGTTCTTGTTGAGGCGGAGCTTGAACTTCCCGTGGCGTGGCCGCGTGGCCCCAGGGGCAGTCAGGGCAGTCATCCCACTCCCACACACCGACTGGTGTTATACATTGCTCATGAGTGTGACAAGATGATGGCTGGACTGTTCTGCTCGTTGTCGGCCAGGGGCGGGGGGCAGGCGGGGCCTCGCCGGTCGTGCACCGTGCAACACTCACAGTGGAGGAGAAGAATCAACTCCTGTTGAGGAGGCGAAGGAGACCCGAATATCTCCCTCTAATCTTGCGCCCGTTTTCTTTTCTGTTCAGATGATCCTTGGAAGTTTAACTTCGAAGTCAAATTCTACCCTCCCGACCCAGCTCAACTGCAAGAGGATATCACAAGGTAAACAAAAAATTAAGCCAAAAAAAAATTAATGGTGCTATTGTCTTGTCATTGTCTTGAAAATGGTTCAAAACTAATTTCCTTTTTCTTTCTGTGTGATGCAGGTATCACTTGTGCTTGCAAATCCGAAACGACATTCTGAATGAGCGGTTACCTTGCTCATTTGTCACCCACGCCCTCTTGGGGTCCTACCTGGTTCAATCAGAGCTGGGTGATTTTGACCTGGAAGAGCATGGACGTAACTATCTCAGTGAATTTAGATTTGCACCAAATCAGACCTCAGAACTGGAAGACAAAGTTATTGAATTACACCGCACCCACAAAGGCCAGACACCAGCAGAGGCAGAACTGCACTTTTTGGAAAATGCCAAAAAGTTAGCAATGTATGGAGTCGATCTCCATCCAGCCAAGGACAATGAAGGTGTAGATATCATGCTAGGTGTGTGTGCATCTGGCTTGCTGGTCTACAGAGATAGGTAAGTCAACTAGAAGACCCCTTACCACCCCACATAAAATAGAAATATGTTGTATTATAAGACTTTTTTAATGAATTATTTTTAACATTTTGATTTTTGTCTGTTATTTTAGGTTGAGAATTAATAGGTTTGCTTGGCCCAAAATCCTCAAAATATCTTATAAGCGTCACAACTTTTACATTAAAATTAGGCCAGGAGAATATGAACAGTATGAATCAACAGTCTGCTTCAAGCTTGTAAATCACAGAGCAGCCAAGAAGCTGTGGAAAGTTTGTGTAGAACACCATACATTCTTCCGGTATGTACAATTTTTCTTCTTCCTTTGTACAGATGGATCTTTCATATGCAACAAAATATCAATTAACTTTTTGGTCCAGGTTGATGAAACCAGAGCCAACAATGAAATCAGGACTATTCCCACGATTTGGTTCCAAGTTCCGTTACTCGGGACGCACACATTATGAATCAAGAAAACTGCCTATTGACAGGCAAGCACCCCAATTTGAAAGGTCACTGAGTGGAAGGCGACTCACCAGCCGCAGTATGGATAGTAAGCACAAAACTGATCTTTAGAATAGAATAATAACACTCTATTGAACTGAATTAATTTTTAATAAATACTTTTTCAACTAGCTCTTGGCCATAGAACACTGGGGGATGAAAATGACCCGAAGCGGCACACAATGCCTCATGCCCCAGGCAGAATCCCAGAGGAACACAGCCTCAACACATCGAAGGATAAGGACAAGAAATCCAAGGATAAGGTGTGTTTCTTTGAATATTTTCTTTTTACGTTTATATGTATTTTTAAGTTATGGATATGGGGACTGTCAACTCTGTTTGGAGTGATTCCACTGAACTCAGTGTGAGTTTTCTGCATTTCTAATGTGTTTTGGGAGTGTAATTGTGGTCTTTCTACAATCTTTCTCTCTGAATTCTGGAACTAAATTTTTATGTATGAAAGTTTGAATTTAACTGTGATTGCTCGAGTATCCTTGTTTAGTGTCTAATTTATACTAACACTTATAGCGAGGACGAAAAGGCAGCTTGGGTGAATCAAGTGGTAGCTCTGACAGCTCATCAGAAGGGGAATATGAGGCTGGAAGCCGTAGAGACAGAGACTCCTCATCAGAAAAACCGAAGGTAGCTTTGTCTGCTTCATCTATGCTGCTAAGCTGATGCAAACCAGTCTGCCTTGCAGAGCCATCACAACATTTGTTGGTTGTCTTTTTTGTAGTGTTTGAGTTCGATTTTCAGCTTTGGTGGAGACAAGGCGGTTTTGGTTTAATTTTTTGTTTTGGTTTTGGAGTGCTTCCCCTCTCTAGTCTGTCAATCCTTTTTTAACTTTTGTCTGATGACAAATTAGCCATGACATGCATGCTGCTTTTCAACGTCATGTTTCCTTGAACTATAGAAAACCATGACATGTCCTGCATTGCATCATAATCCTAATCTTCATTCACTGTGAAATTTTCCTCATCCTCAAGCTTCTGCCCGACTGCCGTTTGTTTGCAGCTGTCTTAGACCACAAAGTGTAAAGTGCATCATTCCATCATGAGTTCATCATCTGTTTCATGCTGTTAGTGGTGTTTGTAATTGATCAAAACTGCATTTATGTAAATTTCTTTTTAGTATTATTTTCTATGCGTTTGTTTGTTAATTCTCTAGAATGTATTTTGTTGGATGTTTTTCATTTTGATTTTTTAATTGTAAACAGTAAATAACTTTATTACTAAGATCGTGTTTTAAATGATGGATCAAAGAAAATTATTTCAATATTTTGTCTTTTCAGAAACCAATTGGCGGTGTTGCTGTGTTGCCACTTGGAGGAATCAAATTAGGGCGAAGCAAGAAGAGTAAGGAGAAAGAAAATGGGCTGGGAGAGACAGATGACGACAATGAAAAGGAAAACCGAGATGACTCATTCATCACGGACCCATCTTCTGATTCTGCAAGGAAAGCTGGAAAGGACAAGATAATAGATAGTCCTGACAAGGACAAGAGCAAAATTAAGGTGAGTCACATGTATTCCTATTATTTATCATCATTATTTTGGTATAGTCTAGGGCTGAAACCTTATTCATTGGCTTAATATTTCAAAGTAGGTTTTGAAAGCGTTATTTTAGGTTTGCCTTAAGATGTAGCAGTGTTGCTGAGATGTGACGTTTGTGCACGCATTGTTCCTTACTTGTATAAAGTAAATTTTATTTTGGCTGTTAATGCATCTTTTATATTATCTCTAGATTTTTTTTATTGTGATACCCGTTTTTTTTTTCTTTCTCTCGAATGGTGGGTTTTTGAACATAGAGTCAGAAATGTTATCATTTAGTAGTGTGATGATCCGAGCAGCTATTGTAGCTGACATTGAATTAGCCTGGTTTTGCTGACTATTTTGCTTTGCCTGTTTGGACTCTTGCTTGTGCTTGTTTTTATTTTGTTTCCATTTTGTTGTCTCGCGCGTAGAGTCCGGTAACGCTGTTTGGCAAGGGCTCCAGTCGCAGACTCAGTGGTAAGGACAAAGATAAGGGCAACAAGGGACTCTCCGACCAGAGCAACGACCAGGGCCGCGACCGGGAGGGCATCGAGCTCACGGAGCAGGCCGTGAGTGGCGGACAGGGGCAGGGGCAGGGCCAGGGCCTGGGGCAGGCCGACAAGTCTCCCTCCAGCACCACGGCCTCGGCGGTGTCCGCCCTGCTTCGCAGCAAGTCCAGGGAGACGGAAGAGAGACTGCGCGAAAAGGAGGCCAAACGGCTGGAGGAGAAGAGGAGGAAGGAAGAGGAGAAGAGAATCAAGGACGAGGAGAAGCGAGTAAAGGACGAGGAGAAGCGACGCAAGAAGGAGGAGAAGGAGCGCGAGAAGGCCGCCGCCGCCGCCAAGAAGGGCAAGAAGACGGCCGTGGCCGTCAAGGAGCTGGCCGACACCTCCCTGGACACGGACGTGTCCTCGGCGCAGTCCAGCCCGGACAAGCAGGGCCAGGGCCAGGACGGCAGCCTGGGCTCCACCAGCCCTGGCGGCGGCCCTCCCCACGGCTCGCCGACGCTGCCGGGCTACACGCGCGAGTACGACTACGTGGCGGACGACGCCGAGCTACGGAACAAGCCGTTCAAGCCCCAGGAGCGCGGCTTCTCGTACGAGGAGCGGCAGCGGCAGCAGCGCGGCGCGGGCGGCCTTCAGGACGAACAGCGCTCGCCCACCTCGGGCCGCATCCTCACCGGCCTGGCCTTCAACTACGCCCCCGGCGAGGCGCGCAAGCTGGCCGAGACCGCGGAGAAGAGGAAGACTGCTGCCGGCGACAAGAACGCCGACGGCAGCACGGCGGTCTCCGGCGTCGGCATCAAGACCCCCGGGCTGGACTACGTCGAGTCGGCCGCGCGCAAGGAGCAGGCCCGCGGCGCGGCGGACGGCGGCGCGGCCGGTGGCTCTCCCTCCGCGCGCCGCAGGCTGGACATGAAGTCCGGCTTCCTGTTCGGTAGCGGCGCCGACGCGGCAGTGCAGTCTGCGGCCGCGGGCAAGACGCCGGCGGCCGGCGCGGCGGGCAGCGGCCCTGCGTCCTACACCATCTCCACCTCCGCCACCTCCCCCACCTCGGGCAACTTCGACGAGGGGCTGGTGGGCGGCTCCTACCCCTACGGCGGCCCCGGCGACTCCCCGCGAGTCGGTGGCGGCGCTGCCGGCGCCCTGGGCAGGACGACGGGCATCGCGGCGTCCCCCGGCGCCAAGCGGACCATCACCACGACGACCGTGACCACCGAGTTTGGCGGCGCGGGCCGCGCTTCGCCCAGCAGCCCGGTGGCCGAGTTCCTCGCCAAGGAGTCCGAGTTCGCCGCGCAGCACGGCCAACAGGGCTACAGCTCGCCCAGCAGCCCCACCAGCATGGGCAGCGCCAGCAGCCCTGGCAGCGCCGGCAGCCCCGGCAGCCAGGACTCGCCCTCCAGCAAGGCGGCCAAGGACAAGAAGAAGAGCAAGTGGGGGCTCGGCGGGCTGGGAGGCGCCCTGGGCGCCAAGCACAGCGACGACCCCAAGGACAAGGAGCTGAGGGAGGCCAAGGAGAAGGAAGCCAGGGAAGCCAAGGAGAAGGAAGCGAAGGCCAAGGCGGAGGCCAAGGAGAGGGCCGCTAAGGAGAAAGAGGCCAAGGAAAAGGAAGCCAAGGAAAAGGCGGCCAAAGACAAGGAGGCCAAGGAGAAGGCCGCCAAGGAGAAGGAACTGAAGGACAAGGAAGCCAAGGAGAAGGCGGCTAGGGAGAAGGAACAGAAGGACAAAGAGGCCAAGGAGAAGGCCGCCAGGGAGAAGGAAGCTAAGGAAAAGGCGGCCAAGGAGAAGGAAGCCAAGGAAAAAGAGGCGAAGGAGAAGGCTGCCAAAGAAAAGGAGGCCAAAGAACTTCGAGAGAAGGAAGCCAAGGCACTTAAAGACGCTAAAGAAAAGTCAAGCAAGACAAAGACGATTCTTGGTGCTGCTGGGGCTGCAGGTTCAGGCCATCCTGAAGAAAGTACCTCCGGTGGGGAAGCGGCCTCAGAAAGTGACGACACAGCTGAGTATGCTGAAGGGGAAAGATCTCGAGGAATTAAGGGTATTGCTGCAAAATTAAAGCTGCCTCGTACTCCTAGTAAGAAGAAGGCTGGTTCTTCTGATAAGCAGTTGGCAGCGGGCACTCCTAAAGTTGTGAAGACAACCACCAAACAGACTGTTGTCAAAGACAGTGAAGGTCTGACTCACAACATTGAGGAGAAAGTTGAAGATCTTGGTACGGGAGCTGTTAATGTCTCTACGCACGAACACAAGGTTTGCTATAGCTTGTTTTATTGTTTGGTTCTGCCGTGTAGAGTGAAAGATTTGTTTGTTCTTGGAAATTTTATCATTTGCTTTAGTTTGAAGTTTTACTATGCTCTGCATGGTGCATTATGGTAGTTTTGCATTTTGTATTCAAAAATTGATCTCATCTTACTGAATTTTTTGGACTCCACTCCATTTCCACTTTGAACTCAACGTTGTAACCCTTTTTTCTTTATTGTGGAAATTATCACTGAGTTTCAGTGCAATTTTGGAAAAAAAGAAACATCTAAGGTATTTTAGTTTGTCCCAATATGTATGTTAAATTTCCAGTAATTCTTCATGACGAACTTTGCTTTCTTTTTGAAGTTTAAATTTTAGAGTAGGCTGTTGGATAGTTGATAGTAGTTTTTGCACTGTAGCTTATACTGCTTGTGTATTTAGGCGGAGGGCGTGAATGACAATGGGCGCTCCCCATATGTCACTGCAACTGCTGTCACCACCCGCACAGCAACAACCCATGAGGATCTTGAGAAGAATGCTAAGACCAGCCAGGTTGGTATTGCCCAGTCATGAAGCACACTCATAAACATGAGTCCACAACAAATAAAATAATAATCACAATAGGTCTAAAAACCACAGAAGTTTTCATTTTCATGTTGCATGAAAACCAAAAGTGGCCTGTTCCACCAAAACTTACTTCTAAAGATTCTTCTTTGACTGTTTCAGGTTGAAGAGAAAACAGTGGCACACACTATGACAACTAGTGCTACTCGCCAGGAGCAGCGAGTGGTGACTCAGGAGGTCCGAGCCACATCCACTGTTTTAAGCGGAAGTGACACTCAGGTTTGTTGAAGCACACCTTTTTTCCCGTCACACTCAATTTTTTCTATGGTAGAAATGTGTCACAACAGTGAATTATTATTATTATTATTATTATTATTGTATGAACACATTGCACCGGCCATGTATTACTTGCTTTATGTTTTGACAAAACACTTGGTTTATATTTGCACTACTCTCTTAGAGAGACTACAAAAATACTTCTGCTTTTTTTATGTTCTAAATTGCTTTAAGTGTCTAGTGATGTGTGATACCTAATCATGAGTCACACAATTTCTAGTTAGATATCCATATTGTTTAAGTACGTTCCCTCTTCAAACTGAATTCAATATGAACTTTATCTCTTTTTATGTCATTTGGGGATAAAGTGTTTTCACTTTTTATCACATCAATGCTCAATTCCTGCAGTACTTTCGACTCTGCTTTTGAGAATAACATCATATTTAAAACTGTCATCAACTTCTCATAAAGTACTCTTCTCATAAACTTTGCAAAAAAAAAATTATTTTAAAAGAAAGCATTTAGGCTATGGTAGGATACAGAATGCTGACACATTGCATGTTGGAAAATTGCATGGCTATTTGCACCACTAACGGCACTCCATGCCACGCTACCCTGTGCAGCGTCATAGGTTGTCAAGTTCATCTGATTCTACGAGCTCGGATGATTCTGGTACACCGGTGGACATCTTGGATGACTCTCAGGGCGAGTACTTTGTCAACTGCAATGCTGATGATGACCCGTTGTTCCAGGTTGGTTTTGCTTGCTTGTTTGCTTGGCGCCACAAAGGAAGGAGCTCTGCTGTAATCATTATGAAGAGTTCAACCATGAATGTCAACCTTCAGCTAATTTTTGGAACTCTTATAATGTTTACATTCCCCTCGCTCCTTTCTTCTGTTGCATGGAATTGGTTTACCCTCTTGATTAGCCTAAGTTTTGCAAGTGTGGCGCCATCAAGCACCTGGGCCTTCCATGCCCTGAATGCTTCTCGTTCGCTTCGCCATGCACATTCTTTAGAGCACTGTTTGTACTGATACTGGGAAATATCCCTCATGTACATATGTCATATGCTACTGCAATTTTCTTTCAGCAGATTGCAACTGTGCTATACTGCCTGGATCAAATGTACCTTGCAGGTTGCACTTAGATGCAGAAAACAATTGGTCTTGTTTAGCTTTCTTGAGAGTCTCATGGTGATTTATGGCCAATCTGACTTTGATATCACTCAAATAATTTCTGCATGTAATGCACTTTTGCTTTCAGCCACACGGAATTGTCCAGACTGAAACTCTTGTGTTCAACGAGGGAGGAGAGGCCCCAGCCTTGACCAGCACGACACAAGTTCCACTGGTTCAAACTGAGAGCCGGAAAGTTGCCCTGGAAACTGAAGATGGTACCTACAGTGCAGAGGGTGAAATTGTCAGCTCCCAAACCATCAGCAGCAAGACAAGGACTGTCGAAACAGTGACTGTAAGTTCAATCTTTCCCCTTGAGGTAAATAGGTCTCTGTTCTAGCTTTAGTTTGTAAAAATAATCTCTTTTTACAACAACAAAAAAAACAGTACAAGACAGAACGAGATGGTGTTGTGGAGACTCGAGTGGAGCAGAAGATAACCATTCAGTCGGATGGAGATCCTATTGACCACGACAAGGCATTGGCAGAAGCTATTCAAGAAGCTACTCTGATGAACCCTGACATGACAGTAGAAAAGATTGAAATTCAGCAGCAGACAGCCAGTGGTGCATCTCAGTGAACTGGTATGTAGTTAAATTTATAACAAAACGAAAAGTTTTCTTGTAAGCTCACAATTTGCACATTTTTGTCATTGTTTTTTTTTTTTTTTCAGGTTGAAACTGATCTGAAAATTTCAGATCTTCACAATTCAGCTAGTGCATCACTGAGTTTGATCATGCTCCTTAAGAAACTGGATTTCGCTCTGAGCAAGGCACAATACCCTTGTTTTTTGATGGCACATTAAAAATCTCATTTTGTTGCCCGCCCAAGTAGTTTGAGGAAGAGGGACTTGTTATTACATTGATGTTGTAAAATTAGCCTGTCCATTTTAATTCTTTTTTTTTAAACTACTATTTGGACATGATGTTAATGTGAAATTGTAGATTTGTTTGTGTTTACATTTACATTTTAATTTTACTTGTGGCTCACTGGATGTGTCTTATTCACATTCTGTTCACTTTCACCTTTCATTCACCTTGCATCCCTTTCATTGTATTATTCATCTTCATTCACCTCCATATGAGATGTGACTTCACCAAGACGATACATTGGCAGCAGAGCAGAAATAAGCGAAGTGTACAAGATAAATTATTGTTAATAGCTACTAAGTAGCACATATAAGTTGGCTTTGTGTATATAAAATATGCACCTCACAAGTGAACACATATTCTAGCAGGAGTAGCTGAGGCTGAGAGGCAGCTCTATTTTTAGGAGATTATTGTCCACTCTCAGGGAGGCTGTACTCTTTAAAGTGTTTACCCTCGATCTGAGAAACTACTCCCTTACTTGCATCTTGGGCTAGAAAACAGATTTAATCACTAAACAGATTTCTGAAACTTGCATGTTGTTTTTTTTTTCCAGTTGGAATGTTCTAAAAAGATTATAAAATCTGTTTATTTGACAGTGTATTGTTGTGTATACTATAAAAAGTGACTTCACGTTTTTATGTTTTCATTATTTTATTTTTATAGTACCTTTTGTTTGCCTTTTTATAAGACATATTTTATGTGTTGTGCGTCCTGCACAGTTTCCATTTTATTTGACTAACCTTATCATAGGCATCTATTTCTCTCTTCCATTAATTTATAGACGTTTAGTCGGTTGAGTACCTGCTATGCTGCTGCTGTTTGTTTGCCTTCCACTCAATGCACTACACAATAGTATTAGCAATCTGTCCATCTAGCCATAGTGTTAATTGTTTGCTTTCAGGAAGGATTAATTTCTTAACTCTTAATTTATATAAAAATTATATTAAAATAAAATTATATTTTATGGAATATGTTGTTTTTTTTATTTATTTATGAAAGAATGCATTTACATCTTCATGGTGTAGTGATGGGCCTTGATTGAGGATAAAAGAGTTCCAATCATGAGTATATTCTCTTCTGTTAATTTACTGTTGTTCCAATGTATGTTGCATGTGCTTAAGCTTAAAATTTTCTTTTCTGATTAGAGGGATGAAAATTAATTGCTGGTGACTTTTTGATAAATCAGTATAATGAGACTTCTGCATGTGATACTGCTATACAAACCGTCTCCTAAAAAAGACTTACCTTTTTAACTGTATCAACTTTGAATCTTTTGTATTTAGTATCATGGTAGAAGTTAGTCCCTCTTATAAGTGAAAGTATGTTACTTTCTGTATTCTTATCTACGTAACATTTGTATATGTATACCTTACGGAGCCTTGTTACTTATACCACAATGATGTACACAGCATCTGCCTCAACATTGAGGTCAATAATGCCTCAGGATACTTATGAAGAAAATATCCTACTGGAGAACAGTATGATTCACTGCCATTACTAATCGTGAGATCCAGTAGCATGATCTTCTAAGTATGGAGAAAGGGACTAAAGCCTTAATGCATGTAAAATTTGCTTTCCATCTGATGAAAATGAGATCTGTTGAAATGAATTCAACACAGAGAGTCTCTAAAGAGATATGTTATCAATGTAATATATTTTATGGTCTCCTAAGAAAGGGGTGCCAAAGTTGTTGTTCGAATTAGGAAACGTGTGTAGATTGTTAAAAGTGTTAACCTTTAGTTGACTTAGGTTTTCAAACCCAGTTTTCTGAATCGATTACAAATTCATGACCAATTCATTCAAAACGAGCCACTAGAAACAGACTAGATTGGACCACTGTAGTTAATTTTAGTTGAATGGATTTGGGCTTTATTTTCTGGCAACTCAGCAGCACAAACTGTTGTCAAATATGTTAAACCTTAACACACAAGACAATTTGTTGCCGTCAATAGGAACTAAAGTACTTGTCTAGAATCATGAATATGTAGCGTTATATCCTACCAACAAATTGGGTTCTGTTCACATTGCTGCAAAACAAGTATGCTGAATAAAAGCTTCAACAAAATTAACAATTATTTTATTGATGACCAAGCCAGCCTTCACATCTTAGATACGAGGCCAGACAATGATCGGAAAAGGTGCTACCTTCCTCACAAGTGATGTGGGACGATAGTGACACTCAGACATCAAAGAGGTGCCCCTAGACATCCCTACTAAAAATGATGAGCCAGCTCTGATTCTTCCGCTCTGATCGGTCGACATGCGGCCATTCAAATGTTGATCAGCTCAAAATTTTCGCCACTCACATTTCGAGCAGTGTAGCCGCCTAGTCTCGTGCAAGGGCCCGCTGGCGCTCCCCCCCCCCTCCCCCTTTGTCCGAAGGATGCGTCCAGGGCCCAAAGCGACGCAAGCGCGCCCGCGCCAGGATGCGTCCATTTGGGGCACTAGCGTAGCGGTCTGCTGTTGCAGCAGCAGCATTGTTTTTGTTTTCTGGCTGGACCTGGACGGGATCTTCTCGATCCCCCTTTGCAAACACCTGTTGCGTCCAATTCCCGAGTGCACCTGCCGCCTGTCCTGCGGCTGCGGCATTCTGCGGTGCACCCCTTGCACGCTTTCTTAGTGAGTTCCCTTACCTTCCTCCTGCATCTCCTCAGGAGATGCGAAAAGTGTACCCCCCACGGTTTGGCGAAGGACGCCACCGGTTTCGTGCATCTTGACCAATCTTGACCAATGGACTAAATTTCTTTATTTCACTTTAGAGCTCTGAGAGACGTTTTTATAGTGCGGCTGCCGTCTTTCGATCGTAAGAAAGTGTACACTATTTTCGGACTGAATCCTTGTTCCTTTTCCATGTTGGTTAGACATGAGTCTTGTAAGGTTAGATATAAACAGGATCCTAGTGATTGTCAACATTTGGGCAAATTCATTCTCCTCTTTTGTTTCTTCCTAATCTCTCATTTTATTGTTGTGTGTTATTTTACAGGTGTATTGAGTTATCTCCTCCATCTAAGCAGATGAAGAAGATGAAAATGAAGTTGACTTCAATTCCAAAAGAAATTTTGGTTGACTTGCAGTACAACCTGATTGATGTGAAACTTCTTCAGCGGAATGTTTTGGACAAGTATTTATAATTCTGTTATAAGTTGTGAGAATTATGAGTTTTATTTGTGCTTACAAAACCATATCAACCTTGTCCAAACATTGCAGATCCGATTTCATTCTGCTCAATAGTTACTCTACCAATCAGGAGAAGGTAGAAATACTGATGGAACTAATGCGCAACAAGACTGAAGAAGACCATGACAATTTCCTTGAAATCATGGAGGAAGATTACAAGTGGCTCAGAGATAAATGTGATCTTTTCTTCACTAAATTAAGAATGGACAATCTTTCTAAAAAGCCGCAAGAAATTCTACCATCTTCTGATCCAGTAGTTGAATCAGAGGCAAGCTCAAAGCCTTTGCTGCACTTAATGTTATGACTCCCGACTTCTTATTTAATGTTTGATTTGTGACTGTTCAGGATACTACAACTGAAGAAAATGATCGATCATCATCACCCCCTGCAATGAAAAACCCAAGCAGTCCTGACAGTACTGCTGTACTGACAAGATGTATTAAAAAAGAAACAGATTTTGAAAAAAAAATCAATGATGCTTCCTCCAAAAACCTTCATACTGGCTCTGTATCTAAGAAGAATGATAAAGCATCAAAGATAAATGAGCAAACTTTTAACCAAAGTATGTTTTCTTGAGAACAACTTACATTATAAGTTGTGTAACAAAAGGAAAACTATAACAAATTTTCTTTTACTATTCAGCAATTACTCCAGAGATGATGACGATTGTTCGTCGCAACCACCGTGTTGTTCGGAAATGGTCCACACTTGCTCATATTCTGGGTATGACAAAAATTGTACATACATTACGCATGCGCATGGTAATGAGTGGAGAAGATGCAGATGCCTGTGTTTTGTATCTGTTGGAGGAATGGAAAGGTGGGCAACCCAAAGAGGCCACTCTGGGCAGACTTATTTCTGCACTCCGAGAAGAGGAGTTCAATGATGTTGCAGGTAATTGTTCTAATACAATCATTAAAATATCTATTTTGTACTAGAGTGCTTATCTGGTTTTGCTTTTTTACAGACGAGCTGGAAGAAAAATTTGCCTTAATTGATGATTCTGAGCAGTAATTTTTTTCTTTGTACAAGACTCATTGTGATTTTTACTCATATTTTTATGTAATTGTAAAAGACATGTTTTTTAGTCTTCTAACTTTATATCTACATTTTAAAAGACTTCTTACCACTTAAGTTTATTGTGCACATATCTGGTACACAGAGGTATCAACTACCATTTCAATCCTGTAACTTCATGGTTTTGAAACGTCCGTATAATTTTTTTGCTGTGATTTCTGTTTGTATGTTTCAGTAACAGCAAAGTATCTTGTCTTTAGGATGTGTGCCACAGTTCTTGCCTATGGTTAGATAATTTCTCCATCCAGTTTTAAGCCGGTGTTTTGCACACAGTGCGCCTGTGTCTACTGTAATCATTGAGGCCTGCTCAAACTACATTATTGTAAGATAGTATTTATAAAAGTTTATTTTAAATCAATGTGCATTTTAATGAACAACTTAGTACAAAATTTGGTTGTACTAAATAATCTTGAATGAGATTGTTGTAATAGCAGAATAAACACAAGAAGGGCTTTTATGAGACAAGAGAGTAGATTTTGTGTGAAAATTGTTGTAGATTTGCTGTGATAAATTGCTGACCCTGAAACTACTTATGGCAGACACCCTAGTCATCTCTGTATCTTTTTTTCTTCAAAATTTACAAGGATGAGTTTGGTATCTGTCTCTGTCATGTTGAACATTACGTATTACCACTTTTATACTCAGGATTTCTTTTCAGTATTATTGGAGTTGTTAAAATTGTATTTTGAATCCATGTTTGATGAGGGAAAGGAAACATTTTTTAAATATTTTAGAATGTCAACAATGTTTTCACTTATGCAACAATTCCACATTATTAATTAAGAGATTTTATTCAGTACTCTGCTGTTGTCGATAATCTGTTCTTTTCTCAGCTTGTTCACGTTAAGTACTGAGATCTGGTTATTGCTGATCTGTTTGAACGAAATGAGCTCTTATCAAAACTTGACTTTTTGCTTTGTGTCCTCATTTAATAGTATTAAAGCTCTCTGATTATTATCTGATTTGTTTTTAAATCAATAAATCACTTTTTGTTTCAAGTTAAAAGTTTTGATCGTCTTTTCTTCTTTTTATCCCTCTCACCAAACGCTTCTAAAACAATGGCGCCATAGAGATAGGCCACCCCTTCGACTTGTGTCGTGTCGCGGGGACAGGAAATTTGAACCACCTTGCCATTCTTGACACTTGTATTCCATGGCATTCCCCATGAAGCTAGTTCAGCTCCGGAGTCCGACTGGAGCAACTTGAATTCTTTAGCCCAAAATGTTGCTCCACCCTGGTGCATTGCCCTGGTGCCCCCTATGAAACATTTGTGAAAGGGATGAGGCTTGAAAAAAGTTACAGAGTTTGGCTGAAATACAACTGGCTTTATTCAAACACAAAATGATTGGCAGATGGAATTGGACCAATTACAGTAACTATAAACACATCTCTAAGAAAGGAACATCTTAATCTAAGGGATCTCACAAGTTTAATGGATCTTGACATCATAACCATTCACAGCTGACTGACTAGGTACTCTGAGATTTAAGATGTTCCATTGTGAGCAAGGTACAGATCCAATATCCTATGAAAAACAGATAAACGTGGCAAATAACAGTCCAATATAACATGTAAGAAAAATGACAAAAATCACTAATCCTGGTTAAATAAAAGCAAAATTTCTCAAAAATTCATTATATGAAAAAAATAATAGTTCAGGGAATTGCAAAAGTTTTGTTACATTACCGGCACAATAACAAGCAATGAGAACACAAGAACTACATAGTTTCAAGTTATTATTGCTCAATGTAGACACAAAATCACATTGGCTTCACACACAACCATTTCAACAACATAAAATCAACAACCCACAGTCTGGATGTTAGAAGAAAACCAGAGTTGGCAATGGCTAGTGTTACATTTGATTACAACTTACTTAAAATGAATAAGCTCACCAGGAGATGCACCTCTAGTGCGAAAGCAAGGAACTAGAATCTGGCTGAGAGCCCTAGTATCCATTTGTTTCAATGCACAGACCTGCAATCTCACTTGCAACATGCACACAAACACACCCACTGTATTGCTTTAAAAATATTAAGAGCAGACACAAGTAAACATAATGCTACAGATTTCTTTACATATCAAATCAGTACAAGCAGAATTCTAGGAAATACTGCATTATACATAACTGGTAAAGATGAGGATCTAGACAGCTAGGTATATAAATAAAATTGATCAAAATTAGTAATCTTTGAAATCCTAGCTTCTCACCAAAATGGTATTTTAAGATAAGAAAATAATACCTACAAGAAATCAGGAGTAGGACAAAGTAACAAACCCCTTCTTCCAAAGTCTTTTTCTAATCACTCAAATACATGACGCACCTAACAGAACATGCAGCTGTAATCTTAATGTTTAGAAGTTTAAAGTACACATCATCGGTAACCTTTTCAGCTTTCAATTTTAAGAAAAATTGCAAAATTCATAGGAACTCTAGGAAACTAGAACAAACCATGCAAAGACAGAGAAAGCAAGTAATGATTACACTATAAAAGTTGGCTTATCAAAATTTCTTACTGTTCTAAAGGTTCAAAAAATAAACAGAAAAATATAAATGAAGCAAGAATAAGATTACGCAGGGAAAGAGCGCTAGAGCAAAGTAACAATAGAGATATCAAACTAATCAAAAGTTTTTCAATTCAACCATTGGCTAAAAAAGCAAAATGCAGCATGAAATATCACTGGTTGTTTGGTCAAAGGAAATCTTAAAACAAACACATTACATAAAAATTAATTTCCTGGTCTGAAAAGTTCACATTTGTGTCATGCTGATGCACTGTCACAGCATTGAGCACACAGAAAATGCGGGTATTGGCACAACTAAATGACCGAAAAATTTACTGGTATTCAAGCAAATTTTTCTTGTTCTGAACATTAACAAGGCAAATGCAAAATTGTCAGGACAAGTTGAAGCAGTATTGGGATATATAATTATCTATGTGGTCAAAGGTATCATGGTCAATAATACTGCTAATCTTATATCACTGTCTTTGGAGAAATAAATGGTCAATTACCCATAAAGCCTATAAAAGAGGATGGTCACAACTCTCGGCTGAGAATTTAACAGCCACTAAGTGAGTGCAGCAATTAGCCGTACAATATTTTTACAAGTCCAACTACTAACACATGATTCATACCCTATTTTGCCTCAAGCTCAAAAACAAATCTACTGGACTAACTGAAATAAAATCCATCAAAATAAGATTTGACATTGGTAAATACCTAAGTATAAATGCATTCATAAATATTTGACTCTTTATTAAATAGGGCAATACACAAAATATTATCTTTAATCTCTGATTAAGAAAAGTTGCAAAACACCAAATCTTGAAGTAATTGATTATGTCACAGTGCTGTACTACCCAGTCTCTAGCTATGCATACTAAATGTTAGTTTGTGACAAGATGGGGTGAAATGCAAATCTTTCAGCAACAGTCAGTTCATTTTCATCATAAGAAAACTTTTGATTCAAAACCAACAGCCAGGCAAGTCCTGAGGAAATAGACTAAAATGCATAATTCCCAAACGCAGAAAGCAAAAATGAAACCAATGGATATAGGTTAGAACGTAAGATCAATTTTCTGAATTTAGTCTTTCCAATCTTTCTTGATATCAAAGCACCACTCCCATTTCAGGTGCTCATGCTTGTCATCGTCAGTGAAAAGTGACTGGACAGAGTAACTTCCACGAGCCATCATTCCAGCAGGTGCTTCTTCGGCAGGGGTTGTGTAGGACTGTATCTCCGTCTTGGGTGGGTAACTTCCGACCATATGCGTCATTTTATCCACTGAAATGAAAAGTAATATGATAGTAACACATTCCCTGGACTCTAGGACTCTAAATGACATGACTGGGTACTGTTTTTATTGTCTTGAGTAAACATATGGAAAGATAAATTCGAATTGGTGTCTACTGTTAAACACTACATGTGCCTTGCTTAGCAGTGAACTACAACAAGCATGAAGTCTCCTTTTACAACTCACCCACAGTAGCAGAGCTTACTGTTCCGATGAAAAAAGGAGTAGAGGCAAGAGAGAAACTTTAGAAATAAATAATTGAATTGGAATCTACAGAAACAATCATGGCATGGACATGAACAAAAAATATTGAGTGAGGATGACTTAAACTGTGAAAACAATTACAAAAGGCAGATACAGAGAAAAAGTAATTTAAATTTCCAATCATTAAAATGAAAACAAATTTTTAAAGCAAAGAATAATTCCAGAGCTGGGGGGCCTTCCAAAATTCTTTAACACTTAATAAAATGAAGTGACTCACCTGGGACACCCATTCTGTAGGTCTTTTGAACATACTTGAGACCATGGACAATCTCTCGCTGGACAATGAAATCAATACGAATCTTGTAAGAGACTCCCTCTTTGATGGTGAAGACCTATGATGACAGAAAGGAAAACAAGACAAATAAATGATGACTTCGAGGTCATAAGTTAAAGAGGACGTCACTAGTGAAATCTTACTTGTTTTTTAAGCTGTGACACATCACCACTGAGGTCCAATTCCATGTCTGGTCTATCCGGGACGCACAAAGCTAGCTTCTTCACAATAACTTTACGCTCATCATTGGGGTCTGCAGAGACACATTAAAATGGTGAATTAATTTACTATACCAAATTTAGGCGCTGAGAGCTAAGACAGTTGAAATACTGACACTGGCAGAGACTTACCGACCACAACAGCCCCCGATTTGGCATCCCCTAAAAGAGCTTCCTTGTATTTGCGGAGGCTCTCATCTTCCTTATCCGCAGCCATGATTTCCTCAATGCTTTTTTCTGGAGGTGGTTTATAGCTGGAGTCGACATCTTCAACATCTGGGGATTCCAGGATTTCTGGAGCCTTCTCTGAGTCAGCCATCTGAAACAATATAAGATATCCTTAAATTATGACATAGCACATAGTGCAAACTGGGCACTAGCATGCAGCAAACAACACAAAGCAAGAGCTCTGATTGGTTGAAGCTTTGCAAGCGCAGTGCTTTTGATCAAACATTGGCATGTCAAAACGAAAATAGAAGAGATAAGAAACCGTGGGGTACGCCCACGACGACGAAAATGCAAATAACCAGCAATGCTGAGCTTCAAAGTAACGGCACAACCAGGAAAAGTTCAGGCAGTGATCGAATGATCAATGGCAAAATAAGCACCGAATTTTGAAGAAATACATGAATGAAAGTAACAAATCATAGCAGGTTAGGTGCGAATGGACACGGCATTGATCTCAAAAATCAACTTACTGCGAATGGGTTTCAAAAGACCTGGCAGGAGAATTGAAAGGATTGGCGGAGCTGAAACGTCTTGAGGCGCAGCAACTCTTTAGGGTTCAGGGCCACACGCGGGCGTGTGTCAAACCGATGAATGAATTACGCCCAACCTCCCGTGGAGAATCCTGTTTTTCTATCCTTCTTTCTTCTTTTCTTTCTCTCTCACTCACAGCCCGTCCCCCTGCTGCGAGGCTAGGTTTTAGGTTAGTGTTTGGTATGAAAAATTTCGCTTGTACGATCAAGCAGCGGGGGGAGGGGAGGGGAACGGGGATAGTGGAGGCTGCCGTGCACTCCTTACAGTGGATATTGACGGTGGGCTGACGGCTATCGTCCGCGGTTTCAAACCCGCTGGGTGATGGTTCGAGGTCTGCCTCATGTTTTGTTTCGGGCCGCGTTAGGCCTAAGCGTTACCGCGTCAAATCTGTTTCGTTTCGATCTGTTTTTCCCACCATTTGAGTGTTGGTGTCAGAGTTCCAGGTTGGCTGGACTTCCCCGCCGTGGCTGGAGGTTTCTAATATTCATCGTTTCAGATTCATCGATTCAGAGAAATTGCCGAGAAACGGAGAGAAACCAAACGCTGTATTGATACATGAACCTTCCAATGACAATTGAATGATCGTGGATGCGGAATGCGGGTGGAGACCAGCCGCGCGATAACATCCGCACTATCGCAAATACTGCAATTACACATTGGTTTATCACGGGGCGCGCAGGGCCGGGTAAACAGAAGAATCGGTTTGTCGCTCTGTCTCTGTCTCACTCATTGGTCTCTTCGTAAGGGCGCGAGAGAGACAGAGCGGCAGGAAGAGCGCGACACATGGCGGGGGCGCGCGCCACGGCCAGCATGCGCGCCACGGCCACCATGGCCACCAAACGCGTCATGCTCGCGGAGGGGTGTCGCCCACGGCCACCCTCGCCATGGCCAGCCCGGCCAGCCATGGCGTTCCTGCGAACGGCGTGCTTCGCGATCCTCCCTCTGCTCGTCTCACCCAACTTGACGTTCTACGAGGAGCTCTGCCCGCTGCCGGCCAACGACGGCCCCGCGAGTAGCAAGCTGGCACCGCCAGTGGGCCGCTGCGACTTCGACGCCAACTCGCTGGTCGTCATGGAGGACTTCGACATGGAGGAGGTGAGGCAGCGCGACGGTTTCTCGCGCGTCCCGTTGTCGCGGTGGTCTCGTCTTGCCTATTGCCTACTTGCTGTGCACTGCTGCGCAGTACGCCGGCAGCTGGCACGAAGTCTACGCCAGCGGCAACCCTCGCAACTGTAGCACGCACGTGTTCGCCACCGCCAGCGGCGCCGTCACGTACTTCGAGAAGGACTACGACTTGAGGTACGCCAGCGTACGCCAGTCATGCTGCAGCTCGCGGCACGCGGGCCAGGAGTAGGCGGTGGTTGACGTCGTCCGTGTTGCAGCACGGCAACGTACCGGGCGATCCAGGGCAGGGTGCAGAGCGTGGCCACAGCACAAGTGTTGATCCGGCGGCCGCGCGTGGTGGGGCTGGAGACCTACTCGATCCTGGACACGGACTACCTCACCTACGCCATCGTGCACACCTGCACCGTGCTCGCGAGCGGTAAGGCGCCTTGGGGGCGTCGGGTGACGGATGAGTAGCGTCCCATTTAGCGCCTTGGAAGCTCAAAACGTGTCCAGGATTTGGACCGCCTCTACCGGTCTTCTGACCCACTGTGCGCCGTCTCGCACGCCGTGATCCTGTTCCAGAGCCGGCGGCGGTGCGGGTGCTGAGCCGCGACTACGTGCTGCCGAGCCGCGTGGCCGAGGCCGTGGACGCCGTGCTGCTCAGAAGCTTCAGCTTGACTCGCGACGAGCTCACTGCCACCGACAACAAGGGCTGCATTCCCGACACGTGCCCGCCGGTCGGACCCACCGCGCAGTACCTGGACCTACGCCAAGTGAGCGAATCCCTATCCAGGAATCCAGGCGAACCATGGCCATGGCCAGGAGACAGTGTCGCAGCGTCGCATTCAGTTCGCAGGGTGGTGGCACCAGCTCATGATCCTGTCCAAGGACCCTCCGCAGACCGCCATGCCGAGCTGCACCAAGTGGCTGCTCACGCCCGCGCCCAACGACAGCGTGTTCCTGCAGCGGGAAGTCCCGAGCAAGGACCAGAACCAGAGCCCCCGGCGCCTGCCCACCCTGGAGGCGCGCCCCGACGACCCGCTGGCCGGCGACGGCCACTTCAGCATCCAGCAACGGCTGGAAGGGGGTGAGCCGCCGCGTAGTGGATTTGCCAGAAGACCGGTGGAGGTGGATTTTGAGCTCCAGAGTCGCTAAATGGGGCTCAAACCGAACGTGCGACCACACCCATGAATTGTACTCCAAACAAGAATTCCTTTAGTGGAGTCTCACGTTCGGTTCGAGTCCCATTTAGCGACTCTAGAGCTCAAAACGCGTCTAGAGTTTTGGCCGCCTGCGCCAGTCCCCTGGCCCACTGCGAGGCGCCGTATTGCACGATGTTTCGATTTTTGCGCCCCGTCGGTGATCGAACCCTTGACCTTCCCGCACGCCGCGCGCAGCCTCGTCGACAGTGCGCTTCGACGTCCTCGGCGTCGACTACCAATCGTGGGCGCTCGTCGCGGTCTGCAACCACACCTTAATGAGGAGCAACTTGAACAGAGCCGTGGAGAGTAAGTCGCGCAGCAGCGCAGCAGCGAGAGGGATAGCACAGTGGGCCAGAAGACCGGCGGCCAAAACCCTACACGCGTTTTGAGCTCCAGAGTCGCTGAATGGGACTGGAACCGAGCGTGTGGCCCCCACCAATGGATTGCTCGTACGGAGAGCAACCCATTGGTGGGGTCACACGTTCGGTTCGAGTCCCGATTAGCTATTCTAAAGCTCTAAACGCGTCTAGGGTTTTGGCCGCCTCCACCGGTCTCCTGGCCCACTGTGGGTTGGGTTTTAGTGGCGGACATTCATACTTTCGTAATGCCCAGTGTACACGATACTCCTGTCGCGGTATCCCTTGGTGGACTCCGTACCGTGGAGCGAGCTGAGGGACACCCTGGCTCGGCACGACCTGCAGGGCCTCCACCGCGAGGTCACGTCGTCGATGTCGTGCCCTTCGCCGCGCTGCCTGGACTGGATTCCCGCCAAGGCGCCCTTCGACGCCGAGAGGGTCAGTTCCCCCACGGTCTTCCCTGCGGGTCGCCGCCGCTCCGTCTTTCGATTCCGCGCGTCATTTCTGTCGGCGTTTCGCAGTTTTTAGGATACTGGTTCGTCATGGAGCAGACGGCGACCAAATCGGACACGGGTTTCTGCGCCAAGCACTTGCTGAGTTGGGACAATAATGTTGGATCGCACGACGTTCATTTGGACATCATCCAGTACAAGAGGTAGGCCTGCAGACTAATCCACGAAAGTCCTGTCTCTGTCGCACTCACAGCCCGGCGGGGGCGTCCGCGCGGCAGCTGGCCGTAAACGTTAACTCGTTGTGCACAGGTCCCCCGGCGCCCTGAACGTCATACCATACCGGTTATCGCAGGACATCCCGTTCGAGGGCAAGTTCACTGTCGTGGAGCCCATGCCTTTCGGTCAGCTCAGCTCTGGTAAACCGTAGCGCGACTGCCTGCATCGGTGCGCAGAGCCTCCCAGTGCAGCCCTTGTTCTTGTGCTTGCAGACTCGTTCAAAACCTACTGGGTCCTCGACACCGACTACGAGAGCTTCGCCGTGGTGTACAGCTGCTCGGGGCCGAGAGAAGGTAGGCCTGCCGCAGTGGGCCAACAGACCGGTGGAGGCGGCCAAAACTCTGGACGCGTTTTGCGCCACTCTGGAGCTCAAAACGCGCCTAGAGCTTTGGCCGCGTCCACCGGTCTTTTGGCCCACTGTGCCTGCACCGCGCTCCGCGTCTGCCTGGTCCATGTGCGGATCGTTGACAGTGTCGTACCGTGCTGCAGAGCGCGTCTGGATCATGAGCCGCGTGCCGGGGCTCAGCTGGACGGCGAGCCGCCACGTCGTGGACGTGCTGGTGCAGAGCCACGTGGACGTCGCCGCGCTGCGCACGGTGGACTGGCCCGTCTTCTGCGCCACCTGGCCCGACCCCAGCGTGGACCCCGACGACCCCGACCGGCCGGCCGGCAGCCGCGCGCCCAGGACGGCCGGGACGGCGCTGCCCTCCGCCGTCGTCGCGGCCATCGCCATCCTGCTTACGGTGTGCCGGACCTGCCGGACGGCGGCTGCTTTGGCGCGACCCCGCCGCGTGCGGCGCCATCTACACTGATCGTCGTGAAGAAAACCAGGCAAATCGATGCAAGAGACACTCATTTATTTATGACAAGTACACCTATAACGGTTTAACAAAGGCACAGCGACGCCACACGACGCACTTGCATGTGACAAGATAAAAGTATGTTTCTATAATAAAACCGTAACTCTACCATTGAGCAAATGTTCATTATGACAAAATTTACATGGAGTCACTAGAAAGAATGGTTGGTCTTGGCTTTCACACTGGTCTGATGCTACATGGGAAAGTAACGAGACAGGTGGTTTGGTCCAATCCTGCTGAGGTCCTAAACAGCCCTTCCCTAAACAGATTCATTTCGGTACTCTCCAATCTCATTTAAAATATACCTACAGAATATACATGATTGGAACGTGATGCTACTAAATTGAAGTCTATTTGCAAAAAAAAAAGCTCAATCAATCAATTAATTAATAAATAATCAAATATTAAATAAGGACTCACATGTCACGTGGATCCTAGGTCTACGCGCACGATAGGGACATCACAGACAGATTCGCGGTTAGCCGCGAGCTAGTTGCGATCTAATCGCAGTTAACACGTTCAGTGCAAGAAAATCTTTACCTTTTTTTTTCGAAATGGCTTGATGAAAATGGTCCTGCCATCGCACTGGACATGCAAAGCAAGTGCACAAATAATCGTACCACCCGAGAGGACCAGGCATAAATTAAATAAATACAACGTTTTCCTTATAAATATAACTTGGCGACCCCATCACTAGCAAAAGCCACTGAAGAGCCAGCTGAAGAGGCACATGGACACAAGGGAAGAAACATAAGATGGGAGTGAAAACTAAATTTACATGGAGGATGGCCGTGTCTCTGGACACGTAAACAATAAAAAGTGTGAGCGCTTCTTCGAGCTCTGCAGAGAGCCAACCCCATGCGGCTCGGTGGTGCGGGCAAGTCCATCGCCAGGTGGCGGCAGCAAGGGCAACCACCAATCAGGTAACTTTGGCTGCGACGTCGCGGCCCGAGCGGGCGGGGCTAGTGGGCGGGGCCCGCAGCCGCAGGTTGCCACGGACTGCACGCCACGGCATGCACGCCACGGCGCACGGCCCGACAGTTCTGGCAAATTCGGCGCGTCGTGGGGGCGCTGGGATGCGCTGCGCTGCGCCGCGCTGGGCCCGGGGACGGGGAGAACGGGGAAAAGGGGGCGGGCCGGCCGGACGACGCAGGCACCACTTCCACTTTCTAGCGGCGGCCACTCGGCCACGCGGCCCGGGGGCGGCCTGGATGGCGGCCTGGGTGGCGGCGGGGCGGGCGGAGGCGGGGCGCGGGGCGCAGGCACCTGCAGGCACTCATCGCATGGCGAACAGCTTCCACCGCAGCACCGGGTACGCCACGAGCCGCAGCAGCACCAGGATGCCGGCCAGCACGATCAGGTCCACGTTGTACATGTTGCCGTCCATGTTGGCGATCTCCGTGAGGAACTTGGTGGGGTACTTGTAGTGGCAGTAGTGCTGCAGAGGGCAGAGGATTCAGTAAGGCACTGTCCCGTGACTTTGACCCTGGACGTCACACAGTGACTGTGCCCAAGTCAGTCGTTACTTACGAACTCCATGCTGGACGTGCACCCCAGCGTGGTGCGGTTGCGGCCGTAGATGGAGCCGACGTAGCCCTCGAGACCGTAGCGCAGGTAGGACACGTACGTGCCCCACTTGAGGTAGGCGGGCATGTCGCGCAGGCTGACGCCGAAGCCGGCGAACATCATCATGGGCACCGACAGCGTGGGCGCCAGGAAGGTGCCGTTCTGCTCGACAGAGACATGACAAATCAGTTTGGGCAAAGACATCGTGCGGTGCGCGCACAGTGTGCCAGAAGACACCAGGACGTACCACGACGCTGAACACGGCGCCTACGAGCAGGCCGAAGGTCTGTGCCACCAGCACCACCAGGATGCTGATGCCCAGGAACACCCCGAAGCGCACCCACTCCAGCGGCTGCGCGCTCATTAAGTACACGATGATGGTGAAGGCCGTGCAGCAAATGACCTGCGAGGAACAAACAAATTTTCATCACATCACACTAAATCACAGTCGCTGCGTTCGCATGTGGCGAACCTCGGGCCACACTCACCGATATCGGCAGTTCCAGAATGTTGATTGACATGTAGTACGACTTGAGCGAGTACCATCTGTTGAAGTGTTCTTTCCGTAGAATCTGCATTTCGGTGGGGACTGGAAAACCGAAACAAGATCACGATTAAGCACACGTTTTAAATTTTGACCAGGCGGTACTTCGAAACTGATTGGGGCGTACAGGTGAGAACGGTGAGCATCATGGTGGTCATCATGTGGTGCACGAGGATGGCGAACAGCAGGTTCCAGTTGTCCAGCACTCTGGAGCCCTCATCGCCGCTCTGCCAGAACAGGATGCCGAGCAGCACGCCGACGATAACGTTCACGAGCAGCCTCATGTGGGTCATGGTCTGCGGGGAGAAAAGACGTTGTCAGCGCCGAAAAGAAACTTTTTTCCTTTTTTCCCCGCGAGTCTTCATTCTGATAGGCCCATGTGAGCCTAGCATGACCCGCCGACATGCGTGGTCAGCCGCGGAGCGCTGAGAGCGCTGAAAGCTCAGCGCGGTGGCTTTCGGTGGCGCGACGCGATGTGCTGACCGCGGCCACGACGCGCCTCGCATGTCGCCTCGCCTCGCGCCTCGCCGCCAATCGCCGAAACCCGAGCAGGGCGCCGCACACGCCGGCCAGAAGACCGGTGGAGGCGGTCGAAAACCCCGGACGCGTTCCGAGCCCCAGAGTCGCTGAATGGGGCTCGAACCGATCGGGTGACCCCACCAATGGATTGCTCTCCGAACGACGACTCTATTGGTGGGGCCACACGTTCGGTTCGAGTCCTGTTTAGCGACTCTGGAGCTCAAAACGCGTCTAGATTTCTGACCCACTGTGCGCCGCGGCACCGCACCGCCGTCCCCTCACCTGGTCTCGCTTGATCTTGATGTAGCCCCGGTTGAGCAGCACGCCGACCTGCCGCATGGTGGTCACGTCCTGCAGCGCCGTGTTGAGCTCGGCCATCTCCAGCATGTTGGGCAGCAGCTCCACCGACAGGCGCCGCGCTGCGAGGCAAAACAGTGGCGTCAGCGTTTGTCGCAGTACAGCGTCCCGGCCTGCAGGGCGGCAGAGCGCCGGGAGAGCCGCCGCTCCCGCGGTACAGCAGCGTACCGCGGCGGCCTACCCTCGCGGCGCTCCGCCGCGCCGGGCCGCGCCGGGCTAATGACACACGCGTCAGCCACGTGGCGGGCGCGCGGCCGCACCCTAACCATCAGTTTCCAGGTACGGCGTCGGCCTGCACCCGGGCCTCGATGCGATGACGTCACCCCCGCGGCCACCGAGGCGCCAAAGTCCACGTCGTTTCATCGTCGAGCGTATGGCCCGCCGGCCCGCCTCCGAGAATGAGGTGCTGGAAGCGGCGAAGCGGCGAAGCGGCGGCCGCACGGCCCGTCACTCCAACGCAAACGGGCAATCAGCAATCGGCGAGCCAAACTCACCTTCGGACTTCCGCCTCTCGACGACCACCTCGTTGTGGTTCTCGAACCAGCGGCTGCTCTTGCCGTTCTCCGTGCCGGCCACCAGCATGTCGATCTTGTCCTCGCCGTGCTCGCCGCACGCCAGCTCGATCACTGCAAGCGCACACAAAAAAGGCCATTAGCTTTGGGACAGTCGTGGGTTTACACTTCGTTTTTTTTCTCTATTCGCCAATTGTTCCAAGTGTTGCTCGCCGAGGAGGTAGCCAATAAAATAACGTGGCACCGAGCCACCGGGCAAATTTGTGCTGACGTCCGCGCCGCGCCCGCGCGTCTCCATGCGAACGTGGACGTAAACAGTCAACAAGCCAGCGCGCAGCAGCGCGTGTGCACTCTCCGCTGCACCATGGCTCCACCAGGCTCACCGAAGTCGGCCGGGTTGTGGAACAGCGGGCAGGGCACGCCGATGGTGGCGAGGTAGGGCACGATCTGCTTGGTGGCGCCCTGGTACAGGCAGCGGCCGCGCGCCAGCACGTAGACGTGGTCGAACTGGTCGAAGAGCGAGGCTGAGGGCTGGTGGATGGTGCAGACGATGGTGCGGCCCTGCATGGCCAGCAGCTTGAGCAGGTTCACGCACTGCGAGGTGGAGGAAGAGTCCAGGCCGCTGCCGGGCAGAGAGGACAATTAGCGGAGGGCAGCACACTATAGGCCAGAAGACCTGTGGGGACGGCCAAAATTCTAGATGCGTTTTGAGCTTTAGAATCGTTAAGCAGGAGTCGAACCGAACGTGTGACCCCACCAATGGATTCCTCGTTCGGAGAGCAAGCCATTGGTGGGGTCACATGTTCGGGTCGAGTCCCATCAGCGACTCTGGAGCTCAAAACGCGTCCAGGAGGTGGTAATTCCCGCTCGGACATTGTAATCACCGCGCGGCACTGTAAGTGATTTAAGCGCGGCCCCCGACCTTGACCCTGCCGGGTGGCGGCAAGAACAAGACAATGCTGCGGCGGTCCAGGCCGTCCAGGCGCAGCGCAAGCGCAGGCACCGTGCAGACAGTAACGAGGGCTGCAAACTGCTGGACGTGCAGAGACGTCAGTGTTTGGTCGACAGACTTACGACAGCTGGGTACACGTGTCGCGACAGTCAAGCGGCCCTGGACCCACGGCCTCAGCCGCCGAGACCAGCGTGGGTTGGAATCCGAACGCCGGTGGCGAAAAAAAATGCACGGAGGGTATACTCACGTGGTGGGCTCGTCCAGGAACATGAGGAGGGGGTTGTTGATGAGCTCCAGCGCGATGGAGAGGCGCTTCTTCTGGCCGCCGGACAGCCGCCCCGTCCGCGTCTCGGAGTGGTGCTTCAGGCCCAGCGTGTTGAGGATCTCGTCGATCTGTCGGGGAGACGGCCGCGCCGGGTGAGCGGGGGTTCGAATCGCTCAATCGAGTCGTTTTTTCCGTTTCGGCGTACTTACGATGGGCTGGTGCTCGGTCCGGGGGATGGAGCCCAGCTTGAGCCGCGCCGCCAGGGACATGTTCTCCTGCACCGTGAGCAGCGCGTGCAGCCTGTCGTCCTGCTGGATGTAGCACGACATGCGCCTGAACCGGTCCAGGTTCCTCGGCCTGCCGTTCACCATCACGTCGCCGGACACGCCCGTTAACCTGGACAACAATCGAGCCAAGAGTTACCACAGGGCGCTCCAGCCAGACGGGCTCGGCTCAGACGTTTCCGACGTGTTTTCTTCTTCACCTGTAGCCGGACAAGATGTCCAGCAGCGTCGACTTGCCGGCCCCGGAGGGGCCCATGATGGCGATGAGCTGACTGGGGCAGAACCGTCCGTTGACATCGTGGATGATTTTTTTCTGGCCTGCAACACGCATTAAAGAAGGGACCGATCAGCCGAGCGATTCAGAAGAGTCGTTTTCGTCGCTCTGTCTCTCTCGCACCCACGGGGCTGCCGGTCAGGGCGCGAGAGAGACAGAGCGGCAGATCGCTACAGGCGGCGGGCGCGCGATGCTGCGGCCGGACGGGCCGGGCGGTGCAGGGGGCTTTCGTCAGCATGCTGCAGCCCCGCACCGCGCCGCGCCGCGCGGGGAAGGGAAGGGAAGGACGCCGTCAACACGTTACTCAACCTTCCGCGTGTTGGCCGGCACAGTCAACAACACATTAAACCATTACGGTCAATAATGGCCGGCCGAGCGATTCGCCATTCGGAGCGTGGAATGCGTGCAGCGGAGTGTACAGCAGTCGATCAAAACGCAAAACGACGCCAATCTTAAATTGTTGCAGCGGAATTCCCCTTCCCGCTCCCCGCCACACGGACAAGATTCTGCCCAGACGCCGCCCACACGTCACGTGACATCGACGAGACTGTTCGCGCCCTTTCGGCGGCGGGTCCCTTCACACGAGATAGGGAGAGCCTGGCCAGTGTTTGCGGACACCAGGAGGCGGGCCGCGCTGGTCGCGCTGGCTGTGCCGGCCGGGCCGCGTCTCACCGCAAACACATGACTCAACGCGGGGCCGGGATTGGCCGCCGGCAGCGCGCCCAGCCGAGCGGCCGAGCACGCCGCACAGTGGGCCAGAAGACCGGTGGAGGCGGCCAAAACCCTAGGCGCGTTTTGAGCTCCAGAGTCGCTAAACGGGACTCGAACCGAACGTGTGACCCCACCAATGGATTCCTGGTACGGAGAGCAATCTATTGGTGGGGTCACAAGTTGGGTTCGAATGGCCAGGCGAAGGGGCAGATCGGCAGTGGTCTTTACGAGTGTCGCGGAGGGGCTTAGCGCCGCTCCGTCACTGCACCAGGCTCTGCGGCCTCTTGGAACAGCGCCACTCGTACCGGATTTAAAAGCACCGCCTCGGCGGTGGCGGGGCCGTGCCGGGGCCGGCGGCTCATTGTCCAGCTCCAGGCTCCAGCTCCAGCCTTCCAGCCTCCAGCTGGCCGAGGAGGAGGCAGGCCGAGTGGCCGAACGAAGGAGAAAGTGACCGAAGCAGAGCGCGGCCCGCGCGGCCCGCCGAGGCGACCGCCGAGCAACAACAACAACAAAAAACTTCGAAGACAAATAATCGAGCGCGCCGCCGCTGCGCGCTGCGAAACAACGCTGAGCACACCGATAAACCGTGTGAATCTCAAACACGACGGCGACGGCGACCCCTCTGCATCACTGCCTGGGGCTCTGCGGAGCGCGGGGGGCGGCAGTGCGTCCAGTCAGCCCGCTCGCACACACACACACACACACGCGCGCGTCCTTCGAAGCGCTCGCACCCACACAGAGTCGCGGACACCGCGCGACGCCGCCGTCCTGCCGACGACGAGCCGGAGGGCTTCCTTGTTCAGCAGCGCGGCGGCCCGTGACGTCATCCGCTCCATTGAGGTGCTGCACGAGTACGTGCGCGGCGTGAGGCTTTGGCGTCCGTGACGAGGAGCGCGATGCAAAGCGTGCAAAGCACGGCCGGGAGGCACGCCGTGACTGCCGTGACGGGAATCGGGTTGTCCGCACAGTGGGCCGATGGATCTCAAAATGCGCCTAGAGTTTTGGTCGCCTGCGCCGGTCTTCCGGCCCACTGTGGCCCGGTACGGCCCCCGATACGCCCCCCCCCCCTTTCTTTGCCGGCCGCGCAGCTCAGTCCGTTCAGTTTCTCCCGAGAGAGCGGCGGTCCGGTCGTTAGCGTACAAAGAGGGACGCGAAAAGCGAGGACCACTCTCCGGCGGGACTCGAACCCGGGTAGGGCGGGGCACGCTCGGATACACGTGGCGCACGACGAAGCGATGCCGGCAAAACGACTCGCCCGGACAAGCAGGGCGCATACTGCAGCGCGGCGCGGCTGTGCTAATGGTGTGCCCCCCCCCCCCCCGCCCCGAGAGCGTCTACGCATTGTGTGCAAATGAGCCGGCCGGCGTGGACAGCAGTCCTGTTGACAACTCGACTGCGTTCGCTACGAATTAACGTTAGGCGTCGCCCCGCGCATCTCTCTCTATCAACTGTTTCATTCCGCTAGGTCGCGGCGTCCCCACTCCAGCCTAGCCCCAGCCTAGCCCCGTCGTGGACGTCCACCGCTCATCCAATTCCGCGTCCGATCCCCGTCCTGGCAGTCCTGGCGCGCTCCTGTTTGGTGCCCCCCTTTGTCCGGCAGGCAGGCAGGCAGGCGGGCGGGGCTGGCAGAGCTGGCGGCCGCCACAACACACGACACCGCGGCGGCGGCGGCCCGCCAAACTTCGCACCCGTCCGTGCGCACCGAGCCGGTTACGCGTCGCCGTAAAACTGGCGGTCGCGGCAATGACCGCCGCCAAAACAGGGCGAGCGCGCGCGCCGGCCACCGGGGCTTCCCTCCAGGCAGGCCGCCGTGCGCCGCCGTGGCGCTGCAGCGCGCTGGTCCACTCACCTTTCCGGAAGCCGAGGCTGACGGTGTAGTTAAGGTCCTGGAACTTGACCTCCACGGGCTCGCGCTTGGGCAGGTGCGACAGGGTGATGGTGGGGCTGCCGTTGACGCGGGTCGGGCCGGCGGGGACCTCCGCGACGGAGGGGGCCTCCACCGCCTCGCGCATCACGGACTCCATACCGGTCTCACTTTCACTACACTACACTCCACGGTCCACTGTCCTCTGGCTGCTTGCTCCGCGGCTCCGCTGCTCCGCTCTGGCCGCGCGGCGGGCGTGGCGGCGTGGCGGCGCGCTGCGGAGTGGCGGTAAGGCCCGGCCTGGCGGGCTGCCTGACGGCGCGCTTAGCAGCTGCGGCGGCGGCAGCAGCGGCGTGCAGCGGCGGTCGGTGACATCATCGGGCTGCAACAGAGGAGCAGGGCATTTTATCAGTCACCAGTGTGGTACCTCGCCAATATTATTCGCCACAATGTCACGCCGTCTTGTTGATGCGCGGCGGAAGACGCACACGTCCCTCCTCTCCTCCCTAATCGTGCACGACTCATTGCCTGCCGGCGCGGCCGGCCTGCGCGATGACCCAGATCAAGCAGGCCCTGCCGGCCAGCCGCGGCACCCATGCAAAACACGGACTTGACGCCCACGGCCAGCACTATCTCCCGAGTCGCCACTCCCGAGTCGCCACCCTGGGCCCCGGCGTGGCGGCGCGGGGCTGTACGGGGCGGCGGCACCTAGAGATGCTACCACGCTGGGAAACACGCTCGACCCGACGGCCAGGCAGGCAGGCAGGCAGGCAGGCAGGCAGGCAGGCAGGCAGGCAGTCTGACCCACGCGGCCGCGGCCCCGGGCGGCGAGCAGTAATCCACAGTAATGTCGGCCAACGCACTGCCAATGGTGCCCAACGCACTGCAGCCGAGTCGATGACACTGGGACCGGGGCAGGGGCGGCAACGGCCTCGGTTGCCCCCGACGGCGACGCCGACGACGCGGTCTTCCCGCGCCCCGGGGCTACTGCTCTGCAGTGCTCTGGAAACCACACGAAACTTTCCCACCTCCGCTCCGACGCGGACCGTTTTGTGACCGCAGAACACCCTTGAGGCTGCGCTGCGCGGGCTGTGCAGTGCGTCGTGGAACGCACCCCGCGGCCCGCGGCCGTGACATGCGGTTCTCGCGGATCCGAACCACGCCCGCGGCGGGGACCGCGTCAGGCAGCAGCCGCCAGCGGCAGCCCCACATGAGCGAAAAATGGTAGCACAGCGGGTCAGAAGGCGGTGGAGGCGGTCAAAATCCCAGGCGCGTTTTGAGCTTCCGAGTCGCTCAGTGGGACTCGAAACACACGTGTGACCCCACCAATAGATTGCTCTCCGAACGAGGAATCCATTGGTGGGGTCGCACGTTTGGTTCGAGCACTGCTTACCGAATCTGGAGCTCAAAACGCGTCCACCGTTTTGGCCGCCTCCACCGGTCTTCCGGCCCGCGGAGTACGCACCCGTGTGTGACGATTTAACGAACGCCGGCATGCAGGCCGCGCTGCTCGGCGCTGCCGCACCAGCTGACGCGCTGACGCACTGCATGGCCTGCATGGCGGCCCGCCTGGCCGGCCGGCCCGCTGACCCCGAGGCGACAATTATTCAGCGGAACCCGTGTCGAGTAACCTTTGCACCGCGTGCTTGTGCTCGCTGCCTCGCTGCCCCGCTATCGGCCCGATAACACGGCCTGCACGGCCTGCACGGAGTTGGGCACGGCACGGGACTATTATTAAAGACTTAAGCCGCCGCTTTCGAATACACGCGGCCGGGCCGCTCATCGGCGTGGCGGCTCCGAAAAAAGGTGCGCGGCCCCGAGAGTGATGAACGCCTACAATGGAGACGGGACGGCGAAGACAGCGCGGCGGCGGTCTGGCTGCCGCGGGTTCGGTTAGGCGGGTCGCGGCCCCCGCGCCCGCGGCGTGGGATTCAAGTTCGGGGCGAGGCACTTGGAGGTGTGGCACACTGCAATCGGCGTGGAGAGCACACGCGCCGCAGCTTGCAACTCCGCCCCGCCCCGCCACAAGCCGGATTCGATAAGACGACGAGTGTTTTGCCTGTTCTTGACGGCGGCGAGGACCGCCGCACCACCACGACGCAGTACGCAGTTCCCGAGTGCACGCGCACAATTATCTTGGGCACTCGAAGACTCGGAGGCGCGGCAATTCGAACGGCAGCGGCGGACTGTTTCCGAGAGTCGTTTTCGTCGCTGTCTCTCTCGCACCCACACGGGACGCCCCACGAGTGCGCGAGAGACAGAGCGACGACAACGACTCTCGGAACCAGTCTGCGGCGTCGTGACACTGGAGGGCGGCCCGGCCCCCAAGGCCCCCAATTCCCTCGTCGCACGCGCCAATAGTCCACGATTCGTCACGACACTGTCGCGCTGTCGCAGTCACGCCCGCGTCACGTGCAGCCTGTTTGGCGGTACGAAGTCACGCCGCCCGTTTTCGTAATGCGTCGCCAAGACGCGCTGCGCTGAATGCCGGCTTCCGGGCGCGCGCGCGACAGAGAGAGAAAGAGAGAGATAGAGGCAGAGGCGCCGATAACGCATCGCGGACTCGCCGGCCGGCGTGGCCTGGCCGCGCGTGCGGATGGATGGGATGGGTCAGCCCTTTATCGTTTTGCCACCACGAGGGCTTCCTCAAGGGCCAGAACAACAAATTGGGAACGAGCAGCGCGACGCCAACGCGAGGACGCCGTCGACGGACGGGCGTTCGAGCAGGCGGCTAATCCTGAAACCTGTTTCGTCGCCATCACCTACTGGTCCTTGATCGTGGAGCACATCACCGACCTGGCCAAGCGGCCAAGGACGCTTCCTGACAAACTTTTCCAGCCGCTTTGGGACGATGGCCGATGAACCTCGCCTCTCCGGATCCGGGCGGCGGCCGCGTGGTTTGACCGTTGCGTCAGCCCGGGTACCGACGGACAGCGCGCGTGCCTCCGTGCCGCCCCGTCTCTGGCCGGCGGACCGATTCCAGATGTCTCTCTCGCACCTGCACGCACGAGATCGCAGTGCAGCGAGTCTCATGCTGTGCGCGAGGCGCGACGAGCACGAAGAAGACAAAGCGACGAATCAGCCATCAAGCGCTCTTGTAACTTGTACGACTTGTAACTTTTGAATCCTTCATAAAACAAGTTATCCTTCGTGCTTCTGGACTTTGACTGCGGAATCTTTCAGAACGATGTTTAACAAGGAATTTACCCATTAAACCTGCTTCTGTCCTCATGTTACGGTCTTTAACCCACGTTCGTGTAATGATACGTGATAAGGATGCCTGCCAGGAGGGCCGTCGGAGACTGACACGCCGGCCCGGGCCTGGCCGGGCTGGGTGACGGGGTCATCAAGCTAATTAGCATGCCGAGTCATCTTGACTTTCTTCGACCGTTTCGGCTTTGGCCCGCCCCGCCGGCCGGCGGCCGGGCACGGCAAGGTGGCAACGTGACGCCCGCCCGGCCGCCGAGAGGACAAAGAGGACGCCGCCGTGCCGGCTGGACCGGGCTGGACCGGCAAGGCGGCAGTCCCAGGCAATCCGCCACCTCGTGTGCATTTCCATGCCCGTTGACACGTTCATCGTCCGGCCCGGCAGGCCGGCAGTGTTGTCCGTGTTGTCGTAGCCCTGCTGTTTGTTTTGCCGGCGATCCTGAGCCGAGGCTTGAGTCTTATCCCGGCCGGCAGACACCGCCCTGCCGCTCTGCCTGGCTCTGCCCACCGAGATTAGGGCTGACCTCGGCGACCCCGCCGGCCGGCGCGCGGACGCCGAGCGCAGCGCGCGCAACGCCACTCTGCACGTGCGGACGCGCCTTGCCGCGCCGCGCCGCCGGCCGGCAGGTTGCTCATTTGCATAACCGCGTCCAACGAAAAACATTGAGTGCCAATCGATTCCGCGACTCCGAGGGCCCATTAGCCTTCATTGCAGGCTTCATTGCCGGCGGTGCAGTATGGGCGCGCCGTGCACTTTTTACGTCGTTCAGTTAAACGCTGCCATCCAACACCGGGCAGTGCGAGCAGTGCACGTTGCACGTGCCTTCTGTACAGCGCTTCAGCCGCCTCGCCGGCGTCGCTTCGCCGTCCGGTTGGCAACCCGGTCGGAGTGTTGCCGCGGTGGCGGCGGCGGCGGTGACAGCGATGCAGGAAAAGTGCTGTCCGAGACAAAGACGCGGTCCCACACGTCACCGACGGACGGACAGCCGATACGGGGCGAGCCGGGCGGAGCGGGGCCCCGAGTCCAGCCGAGCCGCGCCTGGCCGCGCCAACGCACCAAGGGAGCCGGGCCGGTGAGGAAGTGGAACTTCCCTGCGCTGCCATGGCGCTACCCGTGCTCGGCAGGGCAGGTCGCAAGTTTGGGGCTTCGCGCACAGCGCGCGCTTGTCATTGTCTCCCGGTCGCGGCCAAGCTCGACCGCAGCAAAATCTCCGCAGGCAGTGAATTTACCTCGTAGACGGCCTCGTCGTGCAGCAGCTCGTCGTCGCGCGGTCCCAGCTAGCGCTGTCCGACTAGTGTCAGATCCTGCACGCACGCACTGCACTCGCACTGGCACTGTCGCACTGATGCCGCGGCGGGGAGAGGGTGGGCGTCGAACTCGCGGCCGGACTAACAGTGGACCGACTTCGTGTTGCGTCGCGTCGCGTCTCGGCGGCTCTTCTCTGCCTCCACTCGACTGTGTCGTGTCTGAGCGCCGCCCGGGTTCCCCGCAGACTGCAGACTGGCCCGCTGGGTCTGCCCTGGCCGCCCCGCGCCCCGCCAGGCTTGCCGCCAGGCCCGCCAGGCCCTGGCCTGCCCTCACTCGGCTCCGCGCCGCGGGGGGGCGGGGCGGGGCGGGCGGCGCGGGCGGCGGGGGAGGACCGGCCGCCCCGCCTTCGCCGCCAGGTAGGAGGGAAGTCCTCGAGTTCTGGGCGGCCACGCCGCGGACCCCCCATCCCGCAACAGCTGATGAGTGGTCCACGCGGCTCCCAGCGACCGACTTGGGCCGAAAATTACTCTGTGAACCGGGACTTCCCTGCCGCCGCCACCCGCGACGCTCTCCGTCCGTGACGTGGAGCAGCCCCGTGGAGGCCATCACGGTGGCGGCACCTAGCCGACGGTTCGCTCCGGGAAGACGACGCGGATGGCCGTCGTGAGCACGGCGTGGTTTTCCCTCCGCGGCGCCAGCAGCGCCAGCGCAAGCATTGCGTCACGAGGCGCCGGCGGGAGGCAGTGCCTGGAGCCTGGAGCCTGGAGCCGCCTTCCAGCGTCCCAGCGTTCCAGCAGCCGGGCCGCGGCGCCGCGGATGGCCGGACTAGACGGTCCAGCGCGGGGCGGCGGCGGGGCCGCGAGCAGTCGGATCCGCGTCGGGTCCTCGCGGCTCGGCTGGGCTCGGGCGCGCGGCGCGCTCGGCTCGGCAAGGTCGTTCTTGGCGGGGTGCAGTGACCGCAGCGTTGTGCAGCTCTCGGATAATGGCTTGGGGCTTGGGCGGGCCGCGCTGGCCGCGCGAGGGGAAGGGGAAGGGGGACGGGGTGGAAGTAGGGCGTTTGTCGTGCCTATCTAGTTGTAAAGGGGAAAGGGGCCGGGCGGCCGGCAGGCAATCAGCCAGCCCGCCGAGGAGTCCCTGCGCGACGGGATGCGAGGTCCCTGGGGCGTCGCGGTGCAAGGCCACCCCGCCGGCCCCTTGACGGCCACCTGCCGGCGGTAAGGCGGTACAGTACCGGCCGCGGCGCGGATACCCGGGCCTGGCCGCCTGGCCGCTCACACACTCAGGCGGTGCGTAACGCGGCGATAACTACAACGACGTATCTCGAACGGCAGACAGAAAACAAACACGACGGCGCGCAAACAAATTACCCGCGCGAACCGACGGCCCGGCCAGCGACTAGGGACCGGCCAGGGCTAGGCGAGGGCGGGCGCAGCGCCCAGCGCCACCGACACCGGCAGACTGACAGTCGCCTTCGTCGCTCTGCCTCTCTCGCACCTATACGGGACGCCCCATGAGTGCGAGAGAGACAGCGACGAAAACGACTCTCAGTCTGCAGCCGCCTGCTGCCGCGGCGTGCCATCATAGGCCATTACACGTCCTGGAAGACGAGTCGCGACGCGCCGCCACGCCGCCACGCCCCGCAGTCACGCACTGATACCCGAAGGCCGCCGTCGTGCCGTCAGTTGGCACGCGAAGACAAGCCGAAGACAAGCCGAAGACAAGCCGAAGGCGGCCTGAAGTGAACGCGGCGCCATTCAGTCCGTCTTACATCGCCGCCAGAGAATATCCTCATTGCCAACTCGATTTGGCTGCGTCCGAGGCAGTGCAGTGCCTCGAGAAGGCATTATCAATTACGCGTCGCCGCGGTCCGACGCGCACCAGCAGGCTGATTCCGCGAGTCGCTCTCGTCGCTCTGTCTCTCTCGCACCGATACGGGAGGCACCGTGAGTGCGAGAGAGACAGAGCGACGAGAGCGACTCTCAGTCCGCAGCGCGTCATGCGTGCGCAGTGCGGAGTGCGGGGGCAGCGGGTCGGGGCGGGACGCAGTCGAGGGGAAAATGGAAGTGAATCAATCGCCGGGTACAAAGGGTGGCGATAACTCCACTTATATGGGTGCGCTGCAGGCCGACTCCGAGCAAAGCATTCGTCGTCTCGCTCCCTCGCACCCCTGCGGCACGCGCCGCGAGTCGTGCGAGAGAGACGCCGCGACGAAACGACTGTCCGGAACGAGCCTGCAGGCTGCAGTGCAGTGCAGTGCAGGCCGTGGGAGACAAAGTCCGCGACCAGGAAACCAGGGGCGGAGCCGTCGTGTCGTGAGTCAGGCGGAGTCAGGCACGCCGCGCTGAGCAGTAGCAGGGCAGACTCATTCCGCGCGTACCGTCGCCCCGCTCTCTCGCACCCTTGCGGAACGGCCCATGAGCGCTAGAGAGAGAGAGATGGACCGAGACAGAGAGACCATGTTCAGAACCGGCGCAAAGTTAGTTAGTCGGTAGAGGCGGCCAAGACCCTCGACGCGTTCTGGCTGCAGGACTTGAACTGAACGTGTGACCCCACCAATGGATTTCTCGTTCGAAGAGCAAGCTATCGGTGGGGTCACACGGTCGGTTTGAGTCCCCTCTAGCGACTTTGGAGCTCAAAGCGTGCGGGATTTTAGCCGCCTCCACCGGTCTTCTGGCCCACTGTGCGACGGCGTGCAGGCCGAGGCGCGTGCTGGAGCGACGCCCGCTGCTGCTGTCGTTGTCACCGCCGTGGTATCGGGGCCAGAAATAAAGCTGCCGGCAGACGGACGACAACCTTCGCCCCCAGAGAGGTGGAGTTGAAAGGTGCGAGTGCAGAACTCTCGGACCGGTCACAGGTCGGGGCAGATAGATGTTGGGTTAACACCGATCCGCGCTCTCCGCGCACCGCCAGAGGCAAGCCAGAGGCCGATAGGAATAGGAGTCGAGTGTTTGTGGGCAAAGGGCGGGCAAGGTGCTACACTCGAGTGGGCCATCGAACACCGAAATCCAAAAGTCGGGGCTTATCGGATCGAAGGCGACGACAGGGCCAAACGTGGCGATGCGTAAGCTGTGCTCTACAGGCGTGGAGACAATGAGGGCGACCCCGTTCCCCTCCCCGCAGAGTGCGCGGAGAGAATACCTTGGAAAAATCTCATTCAACGAACGTTAATGAAAGCAGATGATCCGTCGCGTTTCACAACTGCTGTGATAGCCGAGAGGTTAAAGACGTGGGATTGAGTTACCGCAGGCCGGCGTTCGAATACCAGCGTCACATACGTTTTTTCGACTTACTATCCTAAGGGTGGTGGTTCGAGGCCATCCGAGCGGAGCCGTGTGCAACAGACCCACATGCCGGAGGTTCGACTCCTAACAAATATTTCCATTTAATTTTACTGCCTCACCCAGTGCGGTTGAAACCTGTGAACGTGAGCCCACTCCGTGCATGGGACGTGGTGGTCCAGGGAGTAGAGGCGTCGGTTCCCATTTCCAGGGTCGGCGGTTCGACTCCCCCAACTTCTTGCGAAATTTTGACCGGGTCAGTCGAGTTCTGTTGCTTCAAGAACCCACCTCACGCCGGTCCTCTCATCATGGGCCGTGGTGGCCGAGAGCGTAAAGTCGTGTGATCCCGGTGGCGGGGTCCGGGGATCGAATCTCATCATTTCGTTACATTTTTCGACTGCCTTCCTCCCACTGCAACTCAAACCCGTCGTCCAACACGCTGCCGGACGTACAAGCGTGATAGCGTAGTGGTCAGAGTCACATTCACCTGGCCACTCCGCTGTGGGTGTCTAAAAAGCAATCCGCTTCGGCGGGTTGGCCTCGGCACTGGAGCGATGGCGTATTTGATCCATCAATCCAGACCACCCGGTGTGTGGTTGCGGGTGGTGCCTCCTTGACTTGTTGGGGAGGCGATGATAAGTCCTTTGAAGCTGGCCTAAAACGCTGTATGTTCGGTACGGGAGCGCCGGACAGTGGGGGTACCATGGGGTACACAACCAACCCTACGAAAACAAGAAGCTCCCACCAAACCTCTTCTCTGTCTGAGTCTCTCTCTGTCTCTCTGTCGTCTCACTCTACGTCCCGCCCCTCAAAGAGCTTCGTACTGGGTGCTCCCACCCAGCTGCCTGAGCTTTGGGGTCCTACTGGGTCCCCCGGCGAACGCTTGGGTCGCTGACGGGATTAACCCCAGGTACCTGATAGCACCGGTTCCCATCCCGAACACCGAAGTAAAGCAGGAGGCCTCCCCATTATGACTGGGGAGGGGGTGTAGAGTTCAAATTTTTTTCTTTTCCCTTTCAAATTTCTCAGTCAATACTCGTTCGGTTTCCTTATACGGGGTAGTATGCGGGCTCATTCCAAAGATAGTAATTAAAAATTGTGTATGAAACAAAATATATAGACCCGAGCGAGGTGGCCGCTGTTGGTACTTCGGTACTAGCCGTGCCGAGCTGTGGCCTGCACGCCTGCACCGCCCGCCGCCGAGCCCGAGCTCGAGCTGGCCCGAGTGCCCCGGGCCGGGCCGAATCGGGAGGCATTGTTGCGCGATATTCCGCGCCGTGGCAGGCGGGGAGGGATTGTCAATGTTGCGCGCAGGCCGTGGCCGCCGTGGCAGGCCGTCGCGAGCGAGGAGGGGGTGCCATTGTTTACGCCCGGTGCCGCTGGCGCTGTACCGAGGAGGGATTGTCGAATCCCGCGCAGGCTGCGCCTCATTGCCAGCCAGCCACACGCACCAGCCCGCCCCGGCAGCCAGCCCCTATTATATTGTTTAGGATACGCGCTTCGTTTCTGGACTCGAGAGTAAAAGCACGCTGACACCTTCATGTGTATAGTAGTTTTAAGTATGTTTCAAGTGTGAAGGTATCATCTGCTAAAAACTTTGTTGATCCAACTAACAAATTAGGAATAAAGAATACATTGTTGGCATTACATGTTCGGTGGCGCCTAGCCGCAAGGGCCCAGCGTGCCCATCGATGCACATGCAGGGCCTGCCCCAGGCCTGCCGCAGGCCGCGAAGTGGAGCGTGTCGGCGATAGGCCGCCCAGCAGGCAGCAGGCCCAGGTCACCCAGGCCGCCCGCCGCCCAGGCAACTCGGGAGAGAGAACGCCACCGAATTGTGGAGCGCGAGCGCATAGCAGATTAGATAAACACAAAGTGCAGTGCGGGCGCTGAGTCGCAGAGATCGGCACCGAGGAGGGGATCGAAGTGCAGGCCAAACCGGTCCGGGCCCTCAAGTCGCGTGGATCCTTCGCGGCCCGCGGCCGCCGAATCCGCTTCTGGGAAGGGCGGCCGAGGCCGCGGCGAGGGTCGCCGATCACGTTGCCTTGCAAGGCTTGCCAAGGCTTGCCACTGTACTGATAAGGGTTACAAGCTGGCTGCTTGACATTGGATCAAGGATGCTCCCGACACTTGGAGTGACCGACCGGGCCCGGCGGCCTGGCCGGCGCGGCGTGCTTCTCGGGGGCCTTGTTCTTCTTGGTGAACGCGGTGCTGCGCGGTGGTCCCCGCAGCTCCTCACTGCTCCATGCCCACGCCGGGGGCAGGGTCAGCATAATCGCAGTGACCGGGCTGTCAGGCGACGGACGGACGGACGGACGGACGGACGGACGGACGCTGAAACTGCTTCCGTGAACAACAAACCTCGTCGTGCCCCACTGGGCCGGGCCGGCCGGGCAGCGCTGCACTTGCGCGCCGCGCGCCTCGGCGAGCCTGCACAGGTTCAACCTCGGCGAAGTGCCGAAGGCCGAAACCGGTTTTTCGGATCGCTCTGTTTATTTCCGCCTGCGCGACGAGCGAGGCAACGTCGCGGAGGGCGTGGTGCACGCGGCGGCGTCCGTCTGGAGCAGGCCGTCGTCGGCGGTCGTCAAAGAGGGCGCCGTGGCGTCTGCCTCGGCCAGCACCGCCACCGCCGCACGCCGCGGACGCGGAACGGAGCCGCCTCGACGTCGCGTTGTCGGACAAGACATTGTCAAGGTGCCGGGGTCATTGCCACTCGTTGCTGCTGCACCGCGACGCACAGCGACGCACAGCCTCCCCCTCTGGATGCACCTGATGTAGTGCGCGTCGCTCTTATCGCGAGCCGCAGCGGCCATCCCATTCTTTCTTGACAATACTCCGGGGTGTGAGTGTGGGCGAGAGTGTGTTCGACGACGATAAGGACGATTAAAAAGCAGATAAACACCCGCGCTGATCTGCAAATACATGTTTCTCCCAAGCGACCGCGAACTAGTGGACTCTTGGAGCAAAGGTGGTCGGGAAGGCCAGGGGGTGGAAACGGGGCTGATTTGGCGGGCCTTGGCTGCGGCGATGCGTGCACGGCCGTTTTTGCCGTTTTCACCACTTTACCGCGTTAGTTGGTAAACCACTTTCCAGCTGAAGTAGTCGTCTTAACGACAAAACCTCAACGCGTACTTAAAGAGTAAGGTTGAAGGATCAGCAAATAAGCTCCTTGGGCCGAATTGATACTTAAAAAATGAGATATTCACATTTTTGTAACTTGTTTACATTTTTTTCGGCGTTTTCAGGCCAGAATCGCCGCGCCCGAACGCGGATGAGCCATTTAAAACAAGTTAAAAACATGTCCATGACTCGTCCTGTGGGTTTCAAATCTTCAAAACGGGCTTATTTTCTCGAAGAGACAACATTACTCTAGAAGTACACGTGCAGGATTTGTGCATAAGATGTCTACTTTAGCTAGAAAGTGGGTTTCTAGGAACCACAAAAAAACAACAAACAACGGCCGTGCACGCATCGCCGCAGCAATGGCCCGCCAAATCAGCGCCGTTTCCACCCCCTGGGAAGGCCCATGCAATCTCGCCCAAGGAAAACGAAGCGCGAAGAAAAAATTGCGAAATAATTGAGTTGCTGAGCAGTGCAGGCCCGCCAATTTTCGCACGGGTCGTGCCGTGCGAGTCTGCGACACTGTGGGTAATTTGAGGCGGATCGTGCTGGAGGAGACGCCTATCCTTCTCTTCCTCCTCCGTGAGCGTGAGGCCGGCGCGTGGGTGCACTGCAACCATGGGGCAATATTCGGATAGCCACGTGCTGTAACCGACGGTAACGACCTCGACTCGACGCAGATTTTCACGCCCAGCAGACTGATTCCGAGCGTCGTTTTCGTCGCCCTGTCTCTCTCGCACCGATACGGGACGCGCCATGAGTGCGAGAGAGACGGGGAGACGAAAATGACTCTCGGAATCAGTCTGCTACTGGCCGTGCCGTCCGCTACTTCTGGCGACGCTTATCTCGCTTTCCCATCGAAATTCCTCTGACGGGCCGGCCGGTCGTCCGCGGGTTCGAGACCCTCCCCCTCCCGTCCCCTTTTGCTTTTGCCTTTTGCCGGGCTGCTGTGCCGCTGCCGCTCGCTGAGGCTGAGGCCCTGATAGTTGGAGATAGTTGCGGCCTGCGGGGTTGCGAAGTGTGCGGCACACTGTGCACACTGAGGGCGGGGCCTCGGCCGCAGTCGCCTGCAGGCTCATTCCGATAGTCGTTTTCGTCACTAACAATCTGGCGGCAGTTGTATTTGAACCCGTGTCAGCGGGAACAGGCAAAACCGGGCGCCTTTCTTGCACCCCTTGACGACTGTCGCTGAGTCTTTATCACGCGCCGACGGCGCTGACTCACAGCAGCACCGCGACAACGTGATAGCGAGACACCTGGCCCAGCCTGGCGACACGAAGGCAAGGCGGCAAGGCGGTGATCATCGCATTGTGCATGGGACTCGTTAGGCCGCCGTGGGAAAAAAGAGTAAAAAGTGTACAAATACTTTGTCCGCTGCACTGTGTCCGCTGCACTGGCGCGTGAAGAAGAAGCAGGAGATGGATGCGGACTTGATGGTGGTGGCCGAAGCGGACGGAGGCGGACTGGCGGCCGGCCCTCGCAACCAGGTGAACCAGGTCGGCCACGTAACAAAGGATACGCGGTACGTATCGAAGAGAGGCTGCACCGCCAGGCCGAAAGAAGTTTAAAAGGACTGAAAGAAGTTCTTTGTTTTGGTCCGCGACTGGCCGAACGGAACCAGCTGCCTGATTCCGAGAGTCGCAACGGCAGACACTCCGGGATGCCTCACTATGGACCGCCACCGACCGGAGGGAGAGAGGGTGTGTGTAGGTGTGCGTGCGTGCGTGTGTGTGTGGCCGAAGAGGAAAGTGGTTGCGCAAGCGGCAAGGCGGGCGAGACTGGGCGAGACACAGGACGCTGCCGGGCCGGGCGGGCGGACCGGGCGATGCGTGGCCGCGTGGCGATGCGCCACCAGCCCAGCAGACTGATTCCACTGCACGATCAGTGGGGGGCGGGAGGGGGTTTTCGGTCTCACCCGGGTCGGCACCGTCTGGTCGGGCCATGTAGTGGTCGGTTCGATCGGGATCAAGCCACGCGGGTAATTATACCGAATAGCGGCCCCACCTATTTAGGGGGAAAGTTTGGTATCATTGCATAGGTATTGATGAGTACTGATCGAAACTGCAAGAAATATGCGGCGCTCTTCAAGGATATTGCTATAAATGTTTATTTATGTACAATGTGAGCCAAAAGAACCCAACCGCTCCGGCCGGCTCTAGCTGGGGTTTTCTGGTCACAGCGTCTAAACCTTTGAATTTAGAGGGGTACAGTAAGCGAGCCGATTGTTCCTTGCACAGAGACCTACAATCGACTCGCTTACTATACCCCTCTAAGTTGAACGGTTTAGACGCTGTGACCAGAAAACCCCCAGCTAGCGCCGGCCAGAGCGGTCGTTTGAGGTTAGGGTGGGATACATAAATAAACATTTATAGAAATATCCTTCAAAAGCGCCGCATATTTCTTGCAGTTTCGAACAGTACTCATCAGCAATGATACCAAACTTTTCCCCTAAATAGGTGGGGCCGCTATTCGGTATAATTACCCGTCTGGCTTGATCCCGATCGAGCCGACCACTAAATGGCCCGACCAGACGGTGCCGACCCGGGTGAGGCCGAAAACCCCCACGCGCCCCCCACTGATCGTGCAGTGGAATCAGTCTGCAGGCCAGGCAGCCACCAGCCACCGCGCTGCCGCCAAACATTCCCTTTCTCTGGATGGCGTCATGGGTCAAGGCCGCGGGGCCGCGGGGGCCAGGGAGTCACCGTTCGCCGGCTCGACAAGTCACTTACGCCGGTCGACCGCGGGGCGGGGTGGGGCGTGGCGGGGGGCGTTCAAGAGAACCGCCTTCGCTTCCGTCATACCTACGGCTCGCCCGCGTCACTTACCCTGTCAACTGTCAAGTCGACGCAGCGGCGCGGAAAGCGCGCGCGGCGCCGCGGTGCACATGTGTACGTGGACTTTGTCTCCGTCTCCCTCGACTGACGGCCGAAATGCGCGACCTGGTTAGTTTGGCGCCAAAACTGAGCCGGCCGGACAGCGGGCCAGAAGACCGGCGGACGCGTTGCCAGCCCGAGCCCCAGAGTCGCTAAATGGGACTCGAACCGAACGTGTGACCCCACCAATGGATTGCTCTCTGAACGAGGAATCCATTGGTGGGGTCACACGCTCGGTTCGAGTCCTTTTCAGCGACTCTGGCGCTCAAAACGCGTCTAGAGTTTTGGCCGCCCGCGCCGGTCTTCTGGCCCACCGTGAGCCGTGCTGCCCATGGCCTGACTCCTGCCGTTACGTGGCCGCGTGCTTTATGGTAACGCCTCACCCACCGGCCCCCACCGCGCCGCGGCCCTCTCTCTCGCACTCACGGGGCGTCCCGCAGGGGTGCGACGGAGAAAGCCTCCAGCGGCCCGGCCTGCCACGCGGCCTGCCGTGCCGATTCGCCGACGGAACACGTTGTTGCACGTGTTCGCACATGCACGCTGCAACAAGGAACGAGGCACGCCGCCGGTCGCGGCGGCGCGAAAGAAAAAGACAACAAATGACAGTCGCCGCGGCACCGAAGTGTGCCATTAACGGCGCGACGGGGGCATTGTGCCGCCTCTCTCTCTCTCTCTCTCTCTCTCTCTCTCTCTCTCTCTCTCTCTCTCTCTCTCTCTCTCTCTCTCCGAGGCGGCGACGTCTTTCTTTTCCGCGCCAGCATAATGAGCAGGCAAGGGGTGTTCTTGTGGGCGGCGGGAGCCAGGCCCTCGGCACGCGCAGCGCCCGGCGAGCCAGTCTGAGATCCGGTGACTGATTGGGCCGTCGAGGCACTTCGAGGCCGGCCGGCACACTGCCTGGCACGCCGGCCACGGCCATAGGCAGCCACAGGCGGCGCCGTCTCGGCCATGGTGCACGACACGGTGACGCTAAAGACATGATGGCGGGCTTCGTGGCGGCGGCGGCGGCGTCGTCGCAGGATGGCAGGGCGGCCGCGCCGACTTTTTCCACCGCGGAATCTTCCAGCCGAGCGATTCAGAAGAGTCGTTTGGTCGCCCTGTCTCTGTCGCGCACACGGGGCGCCCCGCCAGGATGCGAGGCGAGAGAGGCAGGCCGACACACCGATCCGCATCTGAATCGCTCGGCAGCGGTGGGCCGAAGTGCGCGACTCCCTGGGCCCTGGCCTGTGTCCGCCTCTGGCCTGGCCCTGGTGGTTGAATCTCCGAAAGCAGCCGTTTTTGCTGAATTTGGACGGCTACTGCGTCCGATCTAGTTGCGGCCAACGGCGTCCCTCGACGCCTTAGTATTCTTAAGACCCTACTCTTTCATGCCCTGTTTCGGGAAGACGTTGACCACAACGATTTTGGCTTTGACCGCAACGATTTTCCGACCAAGTTGGTCAAAAAGTGGTCGAATCTCGGAAATTTGCTGATTTTGCTGACTTTGGGTGGCCACTGTGTCCAATCTAATTGCCGTAAAAGGCCTCACTCGACGCCTTAGTATTCTTAAGACCCTACTCTTTCATGCCCTGTATCGGGAGGACGTTGACCACAACGATTTTGGCTTTGACCGCAACGATTTTCCGACCAAGTTGGTCAAAAAGTGGTCGAATCTCGGAAATTTGCTGATTTTGCTGACTTTGGGTGGCCACTGTGTCCAATCTAATTGCCGTAAAAGGCCTCCCTCGACGCCTTAGTATTCTTAAGACCCTACTCTTTCATGCCCTGTATCGGGAGGACGTTGACCACAACGATTTTGGCTTTGACCGCAACGATTTTCCGACCAAGTTGGTCAAAAAGTGGTCGAATCTCGGAAATTTGCTGATTTTGCTGACTTTGGGTGGCCACTGTGTCCAATCTAATTGTCGTAAAAGGCCTCCCTCGACGCCCTAGTATTCTTAAGACCCTACTCTTTCATGCCCTGTATCGGGAGGACGTTGACCACAACGATTTTGGCTTTGACCGCAACGATTTTCCGACCAAGTTGGTCAAAAAGTGGTCGAATCTCGGAAATTTGCTGATTTGCTGACTTTGGGCGGCCTGTGCGGGCGGTGGGGGTGGGATCACGCGGCTGGCCGGGCAGGTTGCAGGGTGCGAGCGAGTTGTGCTGCCTGCCTCCACGGCGCGTCGAGGCACAGTGGAGGCACCGGAGCAGCGGAGGCCGGCCGCGCGAGTCGGCTGGGCTGCCTACTGCCAGCCTCGCGGGCGCAGCAGCGGCGGCAGGCTTCCTCCAGTGTGTGAAGCGGGGACCAGGAACAAGTAACACAACACGCCGCGAAGTCATGGAGGCACTTTCCTCTATATTTCATTGGTTGCTTGCACAGGACGGGGGCCTCGGGGCGCAGAGGGCCCGGCGCGCCGTCGTCCTCCTCGCCACGTGTTTGGCGGAGCAGCGCGCGAGGCCCTCTGGCAACGCGGTCCGCGGTCCGTCCGGGTGGAAAAGGGAAACAATCCACGTCGCGCATCGCGAGAAAGACAAAAACAAAAACGAGAAACGGAAGAGAAGAAGAAAGGGAAAGAAAGAGAAGCTGGTCGGCCGATTGCGTCGCCAGCTCTGCTACAGTGATTCCGTCGTATCTTGTCACAGCGAGCAAAAATGATAAAGTACTACAAACTATCACAATAATTACAGTAATGATTATTTAAACATTGAATCTGAATGGCTAATAATAAACGATCGAGAAATAATTTTTCTTTCCAAATGTGCGGGCAGAACTACGGTTGAAAAACAGTAACGGCTAAAAACTACAAACACAAAAGCAATTATATCTTTCCACAATTACAAAAATAAATAGTGATAAAGTACTAATAAATAAATTAAATACTGATAAAATTGAAATCTAGCTGTAGAACACAAAAAAATCGTCAACAGTTTCACGGCTTCGTCTCGTCACAACAAGTCTCCCATCCACCGTCGTATTAAAAGACGGTATACACACATCCAGTCGAACTCAGCAAACCGAAAACAAATCAAACGGAAAGTTACATAATTATTGTTTTTATTTTAGAGTGAAAATGATGACGCTAATTACAAGCTTTGTGAGTGGACCCAGAGATGGGGGGTCACACACAGCACAACAGTTGTAGTAAGACTAATAAATAACTAAGTACTGGAAAAGTTTTAAAGGGTTTCCGGGAGGTGGCGGGGAGGGTAGCAGCGTGTCTCGGTGCCGTTCTCTCCAGCCGACGACACCAGAGATACCCCCACCGGCAGCTCACTATGCCTCGAGGGGGTGCCTGGCCTGCCTATCTTAAAAAATAAACTGTCTGACAATGATTTATGAAAACTAGCTGAGTAACGGTTGCAACAACTACGCCTTTTTTCAACTTTCTCTCTTTTTTTTGACATTTTCTCGATAAAATTTTTTTGCGGTGTAACTAAGCAGCGAGGGGCTTCTGGTGACCCGGACCCACAGGACCCCAATCAGCCCCAGCTTTCGGTGCGGCCGCCGCAGGGCGTCGCTACCCCGCGCGGCGGACTTCCCTCCCGGGCCGCGCGGGAGCGCGGCACTCTGCTCGGCGATACTCCGCGTCTCAGAGAGCGCGGGGGACGGCCGCGCGGCGTGGAGTATCGGCAGCTAGTGCGTCGCGGCAGAACGGATGCGAGGAACAGAAAGAGTTGCGACCGGAAGCGAAGGCGAGGGTCGGCCGAGGCACACCCCACGGAGACAACAGGGGACAGGGAAGGGGGACGGGACTACGAAGCGCTTCAGGGCTGCTCCTGCTCCTGGAGGTGGTGCAGGCGCGCGGCCAGCCCCATGCCGTACAGCGGCCTCTCCAGGTCGTCCAGCTCGGGCATGGCCACCGGGTTGCGCTTCACGAAGCTGTCGAAGCCCGCGCGGTCGATCTCGTCGAAGTTCTTCTTGGTGAAGCTGTTGAAGGAGGTGCGGTCGATCTCGTCGAAGTTGCGCTTGTTGGTGCCAAAAGTGCCTCCACTGCGAACACAAATGCAAAACGTTACCTTGGCCAAGGCCTTCAAGTGAGAGGAGCAGGAGCGCGTCCAACGACCAAAACGGGAAGACTTCTGCACTGTAGGCCAGAAGACCGGTGGCGGCGGTCAAATTGGGCCGATGTCTAATGGGGTAATATTCGGGTTTATCAAGTATGACACGAATGTGATAATGTTGAAAAGAGGTCCCAAAGAGGGTTGACGCAGGATGCCATAAGCACCCAGAGCGCCTGCAAGGTTGCGCGTAGGCTGTACTGCTACACACGCGTGCCTTGCGGACTGGCCTAACTCACAGGCGCTCCGAGCGCACAGGAGGCGGCAGTAGCCCTCCTCAGAGGTCTCCCCATTTTAGTCGGAGAAAAGTTGTTGTTCATTCTGGTTCTCACTTGAGGGAGTTGAAGCGCTTCTTGGCGCCGCCGAAGGTGACGCCGGACAGAGAGTCCAGGCCGCGGCGCTGCCGGCAGGGCAGCTGGGCCTGCTGCTGCGCGAGGTGCTGCAGCTGCTCCAGGCCCCAGGTGTCCCTCAGCAGATGGCCTCCACCTGCAACAGCGCGGCAGCGCAGCCAGACGGCGGTCAGGCCCGGCGATGGTGGCGCACCAGATGGCCCCTCCGCCGCCCCCTGGTTCCCCTCAGCTTTTTACAAAGCGCTTCAAATACCACTGCTGGAGCGTAGACGTAGTAATGCGTATATAGTACAGAATACAGTAACACCAACGGTCCGCAACGCTCTTTGGAGAACAACTTGGCCTGCGCGTCCACCCGTTTCTTGCATTGCACCCTCACTTTCCAACTTTGCATTCTGACATTCTGATTCTACAAAGAAATTGAAGCCGCACCGTCAACAAGCTTTGCTTACTGTTTAAATATGCGGCCGTTGTATACGCTTTCATCGTCACCATTTTGTAAGTACTCGTCTTCAGAAACTTTACCGCAAACAAGGCAGCCAACGGCATAATGTTTTTTTACAAGCAGCCATCACCAATACAGTAGAAAAGGAGAGAAAAATGGAGAGGGCACACGAAAAGACAAAGTGGCGATGTATAAATTTTACCTCCTTGCGGATAATCTTGCTGCTCAAAGAAGTACTCAACGCCGTCTTCCGGACCTGTATAACACATTGTATAGCCAGGTGAGTGGGGATTGATTGGTGGGCGAGGGCGAGGCTGTTGACAGTGTTGACACACCGTCGGGCCGCCTCCGTTTTTCAAGCCTCTTTGTGACGTCTAGACTGCCGCCGCGGGGGCTGTGCCTGGCTGTGCCGGGCTGTGCCGCGCCGTGGTCGCTCTTTAGTTGCGCCTTATTGGGCTGACCCCGTGACCCCCCGTGGCTCCCGAATTGTTGGTGCCTGGGCCGAGGCTAGAGACGCATCTGACGTCATGCGGAGAATTCGGTGACGTGGAAAGAAACGAGGGTCGTTGCCGTCGAGAAAAGAAGAAGAAAAAAAAAGCAGAAAAGTCGAAGCGTTTTGGTCGAAGCCTTTATTCGAGATGCCAATACATAATAACATGTACGTGACTGACAAAGACAATGCAGTGGTGACAGAGATGAAACAAAATAAGTGATGAGTGTGCTGATGATGATGGATGAAAATTTGGTTTAACAACAAATGGGGGGTTCTGTTTGTCCGATGCGTGTTGTCGATCTGAGACCGCCATGAGAGAGATCAGAGGCGATGGGGAACTACGCTGCACTACGCAGTGCCGTCGCAGTCGGGAGCCTGCTGGCCCCGCGTCATCCGCTGCCCCTTGACCCCCTCGCTGCCGTACGACGAGCCGAACGACGAGCCGGGCGTGCCCGAGGAGTAGGTGGAGTGCGAGGACCAGGACGCGCTGTGCGAGGACACCGGCGCGCTGGACGCGTACTGGCGGCTGTAGGCCCTGGAGCCGCTGTCGTGTCCGGAAACGGAAGACCCGAAGCCGCTACCAGTGGCACCGTAGCCGCTACCAGTGGCGCCGTAGCCGCTGCCTGACGCGCCGTGCGAACTCGACGACTGGTACCGGCTGCTGCTGCTGTACCCGCTGGCCGAGTTGTACCCAGAGCTACCCGACGAGTACCCCGCACCACCCGCGCCGTAGCCGCTGTCGCTGGTTTGTGAGACCTGCTGCTGCGTGGAGCCGCTGCTTCCGGCCGGCAGGATGCCGATGTCCATCAAGGAGACGGTGAGCTTGCCCCCGCGGGGGGCGTCCGGGGACGCGGCGGGGGCAGGGGGGCCGCCGTAGCCGCCGTTACCGGTGCCGTAGCCCAGCTTGATGCTGGGGGTGGCGGGGGTGGCGGGGCCGAGCGGGGGGAACTCGTCGTCGCGCGTCTCCTGCACGTCGGCCCACTCCGTCCTGCTGCCGTACGCCGAGCCGGTCCCGGACACCGTGCCGGACGACGAGGTGCCGCGCACGGGGACCACGACGGTGCCGGTGGGGGCCGCGGGGTTGACGCCGCTCACTCCGGAGCCGGCCACCCTCTGGTAGGACGACGAGGACGACGAGAAGTAGCTGCCGGAGGCCTCCGGGATGCGTCCGCCGCTCTGCTCCGCCGCGATGAAGGCCGCGTTGCCGCCCACGTCGGTCTGCGCGCGCTGCACGTCGCCGGGGACGCCGCGGATGAGGTGGCCGCCGCCGAGGCGGTCCACGTCACGCTCCTCGTTGAGGCCGCTGCTGCCGCTGGTGCTGCCGGAGCTGCTGTACGTGACGACCTTCTTGTACGTCGACGACGACGACGTCCTCGACGAGCCGTCCGACGACACTGCGGCGCCGTCGGCGACGCCCGCCTGCTGCCCGGCCGCGCCACTAGCGTAGCCACCGCTGCCGCCGCTCTGGAACGTGGAGTAGTACTTGCTGGTGCCCCCGTAGGTGGGCACGCCGGCGTCCACGGGGACGTCTTCCTTGCGGTAGCCGGGCATCTGCGACACGCTCATGGTCTCCTGCGTGGGCTGGCCGTAGGTGTCGGTCTCGCGGAGCAGGTGGCCGCCGCCCAGGGCGTCCACGCGGCGCGTGCCCTTGAACTCCGAGCCCGAGGAGGCGGCGCCGTACGAGCTCGCTCCGTACCTGGACGAGCTGGAGCCGTACTGGGAGGACTGTGTGCCGGCGCCGTACTGAGAAGACTGAGAGCTGGCGCCATCCGTGTCGCGGATGAGGTGGCCGCCGCCGAGGGCGTCCACGCGGCGCGTCTCCTTGAGCGTGGAGCTGCCCGACGAGTAGGTCGCGGAGCCGTAGCCGCCAGCGCTGCCGCTGTCGCGGATGAGGTGGCCGCCGCCCAGCGCGTCCACGCGGCGCGTGCCCTTCAGGCCGCCGTCCACGAGGTGGTCGCCGCTGCCGCTGCTGCCCTCCGAGCTGTACGACGAGACGGAAGTCACGTTCCTGGAGTGCGTGTTGGTCAGCAGGTTGCCGCCGCCGAGGTGGTCCACGTGTTGCGGCGCGCGGCCGCCCGACGACCACGAGCTGTGCGTCGTCCTGGACACGCTGCGCGAACCACCGCCGGTGCTCTGGCCGAGGTCAAGCTGGCCGGCGCCGAGCCCGAGCCTCGCCGCGTCCTCTCCGAGCGTTTCCAAGGCGGACGCGTCGAAGCCGTCGCGCACGTAGGTGTTCTTCTTGACGACGGGGGGGCCGCCGTTGACCGAGGACGACTCGACGACGGTGGTCACGGTCTTGCCGGCCTGGGTCTTCCCCGAGCGGAGGTCCTCGCGCAGGCCCTTGAGCAGGTCCTCCACCTCGGAGTGGCCGATGGTGAAGGGGCGGCCGAGGCCCAGGTCGGGGGCGCCGGGCACGGGGAGGGCCGCCACGTCCACGACGCCGTCCTTGACGAACGTTTCCTGGCGCGTGACGGGGGGGCTGCCGTTCTCCGACGTGGTGGTGGTGACGGTGGTGACGGTCTTGCCGTTCTGGAAGCGGCCGGCGCGCATGTCGCTGTCGAGGCGGCTGATGATGTCCTCGATGTTGCTGGTGCCGTAGCCCAGGTCCGACAGCTGCCACGACGACTTGGTGACGCGGGTGTCCTTCCGGGAGGACCCCGAGATGCCGTCCGTGCCCGCGGCGTCGACGCCGGTGAACTCCGGGCGCGACGCAGCGCCGCCGTAGCCGGCTGACTCAACGACGCGCGAGGACTGGACCACCCTGCTGCTGCTGGCGCCGCTGCCGCCCAGGGCCGCGTCGGAGCGGACGCCGCCGTAGGCACCCTGGCCGGCGACGTAGGCACCCTGGCCGGCCTGGCCACCCTGGGCCCTGCTGCTGTAGTACCGCTGGCTGGACTGGCTGGACTGCACCTGCTGCACGCCCTGCACGCCGGCCCCGGACTGCTCGCCCGCGTACTCCGCCGCGCTGGCGCCGCCTCCAACCTTCCTGATCCTCATCCTGCAGTTGTGGCAGTTGGTGGCCACGCCGAGCACGCCGTCGCCGCCCTCCAGGGCTTCGCCGGTGATGGTGGCGCGGATGGGCGCGCCGCTGGAGCCGGCCTCGCCGCCGCTGCCGCTCGAGTACTCCGAGTACCTGACGGACCACCGGCCGCTGCCCGTGCCGCCCGCCGACTTGACCTGCTCCTGCATCTGGCGCATGGCCTCCTCCAGCTGGCTGCTGGAGCCCGCCGCCTGCTGCACGCCTGCGGAAGGAACACGGCGGTTAGACGGCTGGGATCGCTATGTCCTCACTCCGCACAGCGGGCCGGGAGACCGGCGGAGGCGGCAAAAACTCTAAGACGCGTTTTGGGTTCCAGAGTCACAGAACAGGACTTGAACCGAACGTGTGACCCCACCAATGGATTCCTCGTGGAGGAGCAATCCATTGGCCATTAATGGTGGGGCACAGGTTCGGTTTGAGTCCCATTTAGCAACTCTGGCGCTCAAACCGCGTCTAGAATTTTGGCCGCCTTCAGCCACCTGTCTTCCGGCCCACTGTGGACCCACCTCGTCTATTATTCTCTCATTATACAGAGTAAAACTAGGTAATGAACAAGCAAGTGAAGTGGTGGGGATCAAGAAAAGCCTCCCTCTCTTCCCCTTCCTACATGCAGGGGAATGCCCGGGACCCCCATGCCTACATGCGCGCCCGTCAGCAACCCTTTGCTTTGTGGCCAGTGAGGAGCGCGGGGACCGCCTCCCTCTCAGCCGGCCCCGCTAAAACGGGTCTCTGCGGCCGGCCCCCCCCCCCCGCCCCCGCCCCCCGCAGTACGCCCTCCAGACCCTGAGCGCCCTCAGGACGGGCGTGGCGTCCCTCCCGCTGCCATGACGCTGGCGACGCTGGCCAGTCTCTTTCGGCTTCCCTTTGTAATTACGGTTGACTGCGCCACGTCGCCACTCCATAGCCCCCCCCCCCCCCCCCCCCGGCCGCAGCACCCCGATGGCGCTGGGATTGCGGCCCGGCCCGGCCAAGTCGCCGGCAAAGCCGCACCCCTGGAGTCCCCGAGGAGAGCGGGAGGGGAAGGGGAAGCCGATCATGTCAGAAAAATTGGCCACGTGTTGCGCGCGAGGTGGCTGCGCCGGGCGGGCCGGGCCAGCCCATCGAGCGCGACGTCTTCACCGCGTTTCGCGAGTCCGCGCACGCCGCCACACTGTAGGTACCGCCTCCCCGGGAAACTCGATCCGCGCGCCGGCCGCGAGAATGGCGCCGGAACGGCGTCGGGAAAGTTCCATCTTGCGGCGCGGAGCGAGCGGAGCCCCCTCTGATGGGCATTACGATACAAAGTAGAGGATCGCCCCTGGCGGGGCCTCCTCCGGCGTGCCTCCGGGACCCTCGGACACTTAACGGGTAACGAGCCACCGTGCATTCCGCGGTCCGACAGCCTGGCCGGCCGGGAACAGCCCTGAGCAGCGGGCAGCGCTGCTGCAGCGTCCTTGAGACATTTCATCGCCCCCGTGCCGGCCGTGCCCCTCGAGGCCGAGACCGAGACGCTCTCGACTGACCTTCCCCCGCACCCTTTCCTCGGCACCCACCTAATAGTGGCCCGCCGTGGCGTGACGCGGTGGTCCGCGCCGTGCCCAGCGAGTGTTGACTCTGCGCCGCCCCCGCCCCGCCGCCCCCATTGGGGCCCAGGGCTTGTTCCCGCCTGGCTGGCCTCGCGTTTTATTCCAGCCTTCGCGGCCGCGCTGTGACCCGCGACGCGCGGCCCGCGACCGACGGCGTGCTGCCCTGAACCGCCACGGCGCCACGCGGCGCGCCATGCTGCCTCCCTCCGCCAGCAGACTGGTTCCGAGAGTCGGTTTTCGTCGCTCCGTCTCTCTCGCGCTCATTGGGCGTCCCGTGAAGGTGCGAGAGAGACAGGCGACGAAAACCGACCCTCGGAATCAGTCTGCAGGCCGTGCCGGGCCACCTTGTCCCTCGCTGCTGTTGGTTTTCCCGGCCGAACAATTCAATTAGAGGCGATCGAAGTGGACCTCCTCCTCCCGAACCCCCCCCCCCCCCCGCGGGGCCTCGCCGAGAGGCTAGACGTCACACTAATTCGTTATGAGAAATTCGGGGCAGACAGAAGCAGAGGAATGCGAAATAATGAGAGGTGGCTTACCTTTGGGATGAACGGACGCAGCACGGCGAAGCAGGCGGTGGGTTAGTTTTGTTAGTGGCGGCAAGCTGGTGGCGTTGATGGTGGAGGCCTGGAGGCCATGTTAGGGGCCTCGTGCATGCGCATTCGGCCTCGACTCACGTCACACTTCACCACAGTGGGCCAGAAGACCGGTGGAGGCGGTCAGAATCCCGGACGCGTTTTGAGCTCCGCGGTGCACCCAACGAAGGTACTGCGTTGCAAAAACCAAAGCGGTCCTCGCGTGCGGGCTCGGCTTTCACCCGCCCGAGGCAATTACTCCCACTAGAAAAAAGCGAGGTAGTGCCTTGGGAACGCGCTTTGGAGAGCTAAAGTGCTCGTCTTTGCGCTGCGGGGATCAAAGGAGCATCGCAGGGAGAGGCTAGGCTCACTTATAGAGAACTCAGGCAAATTAAGGAAGATGCGCCCCGCTCGGCCCCTCGGCCCCGGTGCTCCGGGGCCACGAGAGCGCGCCGCGGAGGCTGGCTGAAGATCGCCAGGTGAGGGGCCAGTTTACTCGCAGCACCACTTTTAAGTTGAAAAACATATTTCAATGAATTTTGATAAGCTTTTTTTTATCGTGTTAATGTTTAAAAAGTGGAGAAATGGATAACTTTAGTTATGAGTGGGTAAATTGAGCAATGCACACAGCTCGCATACGACCAACACTTTTCAGGGAGGTTGGAAAATAAGCTCACGATTTGCTCCAGTCCTCTCCGGCGCCCCTCACGGCATCATTGTTCGACGGCAAGAAGGCACCTTTGCATCAACGCCCCCTACGGAGCCGGAGCCCGTGAGCCATGCATGTTTTAAAGCGTCCGCTTTTCACATCAGCGAACGGGAAACTCTGGTGCGGGCCAAGCCGGGCCGGGGCGCGCGCTTTCACGCTCTTTCGCGCGCCTTTGATGCCTTTGATTTGGATGAATGGAAGGGAACGGGACGGAACGGAACACGCGGTACTACCCGTCGAGCGAGCCACTCCTCCGCGAGGGCTCTGGGGGCACACATGCGCCTCGGCCCGGCCCCGCCCCCGCCCCGCCCCCACCCGCCAGGCCCCATTCGCCCTCCAGTTTCTTTTCCGGCGCCAGACGGGATGGCCCTAGTATGACAAATTCGGCCTTTACGGCCGCCTGGCAGGCCTGGCGGGGTTGGCGGGACTGGCAGCAGCGGGGACGGCGCGTTTACAGCGCGGTGGCCATGTGTGTGCGTCGGCGGCGGTCAGGCCGCCGTCGTCGCGCAGTGGACCAGAAGACCGGTGCCGGCCGAAATCCCGAACCGCTTTGGGCGCGAGAGTCGCTAAACAGCACTCAAAACGAACCTGTGACCCGAACAATGGATTGCTCTCCGAACGAGGAATCCATTGGTGGGGTCACACGCTCGGTTTGAGTCCTGTTTAGCGACTCTGGAGCTCAAAACGCGTTTGGAGTTTGGGCCGCCCCACCGGTCTTCTGGCCCACTGTGCGTCGGTGCGGCGATTGGCCGTCGGGCCGCGCCAATCTGGCGGCGCTTTGTGCTGCCGGGGACGGCGCCACAGGGCCGCGAGGGTCGCGGTGGCAAAGTCCGAGCGCGCGCCGCGACCGCCGGAACGCCTGGCGCGCCAAAGCGCTTAAAAGAGCGATTCGTTGCGGTGCCACGGTCGGCCTGCCGCTACCACCGCCACACAGTGGGCCGGAAGACCGGTGGGGGCGGCCAGAATTCAAGACGCGTTTCGAGCTCCAGAGTCGCTATACGGGACTCAAACCGAGCGTGTGACCCCACCAATGGGTTCCTCGTTCGGAGAGCAATCCATTGGTGGGGTCACACGTTCGATTTGTCTCCCATTCAGCGACTCTGGAGCTCAAAACGCGTCCGGGGTTTGAGCCGCCTCCACCGGTCTTCCGGCCCACTGTGCGCCGCGACGCAATCAACGCGCCGTCGCCGTGCAGCACGCTGCCCGCTAAATCCGGCGCCCCGACGCGACCTTGCCGCGCTGCCCTGCTATATTTGCTCGCCGATGCAAAGAGAGCGCGAACGGCGAATGGAGTGAGATAACCGTCGATATTGCCGCGGACGTCCTGATGGTCCTGATGCACACGGGGCAATAAAGTATTGTGCGTGTGTGTGTCGGACAAATAGCGCCCGCATGATAACGGGATACCGAACGGCACGGTGCACTAGTAAGGCAGCCAGCCAGCCAGCGAGCCAGCCAGCGAGGCAGGCAGCCAGGCGGCAGCCAGCCAGCCCCCCAGCCAGGCAGGCAACTCGGTCGGCGCGGCCCCCGTGCATGACACACGCGTCGCAGCTGCAGGGCCTGTCCCACTCGCTGCTCCTCCCCCCGCTGGTAAGCAGGCCAGGCGACCAAGGCCAGGGTCGAGGGTTCGAAACCGGCCGGGGGTCCATTTATTTTAAGCGCGCGCCCACGTCCACGCGAGGCGACCGTGCTTCGAAAGCAGCCCAGCGACAATTAGTCTTCCATTAGGATGACGGAGTCCAGCGCCACGTCCGCGACACTGTGGACGGACAGTGTGCTGCCGGAGTCCAGCTGGAGGCTCCATGGAGGCCGGCTGGAGGGAAGGCCTGAGTGGCCCGCCGCGGGGGGCGCGCCGCGCGGAGTGCCGGTGGGCGGCCGGACGCAGCAGACGGATTCCGAGAGTCGGTTTCGTCGCGCTGTCCCTCTCGCGCCTTTACGGCAGGTTATGAGAGTGCGAGAGAGACGGAGCGACGAAAACGACTCTCGGAACCAGTCTGCAGGCGGAGCGGACGCACGGACACACAAGGTGCGCGGCGGCAAACCTTCCACCCCGGTCCTGGAGTCAGGGGGTGGTAATGGGATTGCGAAGACCGCCACAAGGCTGGACACACTGCACACGGCGGGGACTCATTCCGAGAGTCCTTTTCGTCGCTCTGTCTCCCTCGCACTCATGGGGCGTGAGGGACACTGCGGAATCTATCCGCTGCCCCCGGCCGAGTTCACAGCGGGTCAGAGCCGAGAATTATTTACGTGACTCGCGCTGAGTTTAGGAGGCCCCCCCCCTCCCCCTGCCCGGCCGCTGTGATTGAACGCGCGTCTCGCAGCCGCGTTGCTTTGGTCCGGGATCGACCGGCCGGAGGAAGGTGCACTGGAAGCCGCCGGATGCTCCGATGAATAGGCATGCTCATGTTAGTATGGATTAGTTGGTTGGTGAGCGAGTGTGACGACACCCAGTGCCGTCGCGCGCCGTACTCACCTAGGCCGTCGATGTGCCTCACGTTCTTCTCGGGCGCCTGGACGTCCCCCTCGTCATGGTAGCCCTGCAACAGGAGGACAGGCGTCGTGAGCCACCGTCCACCACGGCTCAAGTGGGCCAGAGGACCGGTGGAGGCGGTCAAAACCCCGGACGCGTTTTGAGCTCCAGAGTCGCTATGGTCCTAGAACCGAACGAATGACCCAACCAATGGATTGCTCCTCGAACGGGGAATCCATTGGTGGGGTCACACGTTCGGTTCGAGTCCTGTTCGGCGACTCTGGGGCTCAAAACGCGTCTGGAATTTTGGCCGCCTCCACCGGTCTTCTGGCCCACTGCGAGGCGGCGAGCGCGGGGAAATTAAAACAAAACACCGCGGCAGGGGCCAGGGCCGCCCCTCTAGGAATCCCAGGCACTGCTTTCGCCTCGCGGTGAGGGTGCGCGGTGCGCGCGGCGCCGCGGCGGTCGGGTCGGGCTGGTCGGAGCGCCCGACGACGGCCGGGTAGGCCGCCGGGTAGCCGCCGCGTGCAGCGGGTGGTCTACCCGACTCTCGGCGGGCGCTCCAGGCGGTGCGGCGGTGCTGCGGCCGATTCCGAGAGTCGTCTTCGTCGCTCTGTCTCTCTCGCACCTTTACGCCACTCTCAACGAGTGCGAGAGAGACGGAGCGACGTATCCTTCGGTCGGAGGCAGTCTGCTCGCTGGCGGGACGGCGACTCCAGCCATTGTCGCGCGCCGCACTGCGGTCTCCTTATTGCCGGATGTGGAAGCGGGGGGGGGGGGGGTAGTTAGGTAGGTCCGCCAACAAAGGGCAATCGGAGGGATGTCGCTTTGCCGCTGCAGCGGCCTGGATGTGCCTGAATGCGTGATGGCGATGGGGCAGACTGTTGCCGCTGCCCCGCTGCCCCGGCGAGGTCGGCACTCCTCCATTCCACTCCACCGTTATTATTTGATATTGTTGTGGTAATTAGCGAGGCCGGCGGCGCGGCACGGTGACGTGGAGCCGCGGGCCGCAGCAGTGCGCCGCCGAATTTGGGCCGTCGAATCGCGCCACGGCCGTGACAGTGACAGCCGCTGTCGGCTGCCTCCCAAAAGAGCTCTCTCTCTCTCTCTCTCTCTCTCTCTCTCGCACTCGCTGAGGGACGCAGCCGGGCGCGGCGCCGCGGTATTGTGTCGCTCGTAATTCGGCTTGTCCGCTTTCATCTCTGGATGGGCGAAGGCAATAAGGCTTTGATTAGCGCGTCATGCATATACAGTGTAGTCGCCGAGGCACTCCCAGTCATCAATGGTCATCCATTATTTATCGTCATTTCGAGTCGGCCGCCTGCTCTTTCATCGGGACGCACTGAGTGAGCACGGTGGGCCGGGAGACCGGTGCAGGCGGACGAAATTCTAGACGCGTTTTGAGCTCCAGAGTCGCTAAACAGGACTCGAACCGAACGTGTGACCCCACCAATGGATTCCTCGTTCGGAGAGCGATCCATTGGTGGGGTCACACGTTCGGTTCGAGTCCCATTCAGCGACTCTGGAGCTCAAAACGCGTCTAGAGTTGGACCGCCTCCACCGGTCTTCTGGCCCACTGTGCGACGGCAGCCTCCCCCGCCCCTCCCCCGGCCGTGCCGGGTGTCGCGTTATCGCGTCCACTCCCCAGGTGTCGATTCTGTTTGCGCGGCGCCGTGCCTCCAGGACGCGGCCAGCCACCCGGATTTGCTTACACCCACTCACGGCAGCGAGACCCGAAATACAACCGCCGCGGCAGACTGAGAGTCGTTTTCGTCGCTCCGTCTCTGTCACACTCACGGGGCGCTCCGTACAGGTGCGAGAGAGACAGAGCGACGAAAACGACTCTCGGAATCAGTCTGCTGGCTCCAGTGTCCGGCTGGCGCGGGCTGGCGCCGCTCCACTGCGCGGTGTTTACTGCCGCTGATTGGTGGCGCCCGTTTTATCTGGCCCACCACATGAGCGGCCACGGCAGCCACCGCGCCGACGGACGATTTCGCAGTTTAACTGTCAGTGTCGTGTCCTCTGCCGATAAAATTTTGGCGCCGCCGGTCCGGACGGTCCGCTGTGTCGTTTTTGTCGTTTGACCTCTTCTGCCCCGCGGCGCGGCTCTCCGCAGGCTTCGTTGTTTTTATGCCGACGGTAAAATTAAATTTATGACACACCGGTCGATCTCGCTTCGCCTCAGGTGCGTGGACAGGTAAAGTGGGCTTCGGTGTCCGGGCTGCCGGCCAGTGAGCCCGCGCGGTGTGTGTGACAGTGTGACATCGAGTCATGGCGTCGTGTGCGGTTGAAGGGGGTTTTCCCCGTGGGCCGCGCCATGGGCTGTGCCACGCCACCCTCTAATGCGATGACTCGACTCGGCCGATCCGTCCCACTGCCGAGCGAGTGACTCTGCCCGCTTTGCGTCGCTTTGCTCTGTTTCTGCTTTGCAATCCGTCACGGTCCTGTTGTGTCCCCCCCTCTCTCTCATCATTCTCGCGTCGCGCGAGACCACTCCATTTGGCCGGGTCGGGCCGGGTCGTCGGTGACGCCGTTTTCGAGGGGCGAAGACGAGGCGCTCGTTTGGGGTGAACAACGTTTGAAAAAATGCCGGCAATCTTCGTGAGAGAAACAGGCCGACGGGACCTCCCCCTCGGAATCAGCCTGCAGATGGGCACCGTGGCCATCAGCGAACCCGCGGCCCAGCGCGACCAGCGTCCCTCGACGACAGGGCATCAACAATTAATCCCCCATCCCGGGTTTTCCCCGTCTATTTGTCTCCCCTTCCCGGCGCGGCCCTGGAGGTCGGCGCGCGTGGCGCGTGCGCTCCGGGGCCGCCGGCGACGCGATGGAGGCCAAGGTCGGGGGTTCGCTGCCCGCCACCCGCATCTCGCTGCACTGCACTTGAGGTCGGCGGCAGCGTCGCGCCGGGGTGCTGGCCACCCCGCCCCGCCCCGCGCGAGGCTAGCGAGACTTGCGAGGCGCCACGGACGTCATTACGCCGGAGATATGTGAGCCATCCGGACCGGAATGCCACGCTGTGGACGGCCAGGGCAGGGCGCGGCGGGGCGGGGCGCCTGACCTTCAACTTGACATGAATGGACAGGACCCGACGTCCGGCCCCGCCTGCTGCAGAAAAAGCCTCGGAATGGTCGGAGAAAGCAGGAAAGCGGAAAAGCGTCCGCGATGGAATGCCGGGTCGGGGGTCGGCCCGAGGGGGTAAACACTTCACGAAATCGTGTACAGACTACTCCGTATTACGCTGTATTACGGGTGTATTACACGTGTATTACGGCCCTAAAATGCCAAAATTTGGCACATTTGACCCAAAAATGGTATTACGATCACGTGTATTACGCGTAATACACGGTTTTTGTGTACAGGGTATTACGCGAGTGGTTCCCCCCTCGGGTCGGCCGGCCGGGTTGACGAACCCGCCAGGCCGCCACCGACGCGTGGCAGACAACGCCCCGCGTCGTCCGAAGCACCCCCAGCCTCGTCAACGCGCACCTGCACTGCTTTGTCTGGTCGGGGTTCCGATCGCGGCCGGACCTCCCCCCCCCCAAGATGTATTTTTAAATCGTCGCTGCGGAAGGGGCGGCCTGGGGAAAGGGGGAGGCCGGTCGAGCCCTCCGGTCGAAACGCCGCGGACTGTGTATCGCCGCCGCGCCCGAAATGGAACCCCCCCCCCTCCCACGCCCTCCCGGCCACAATCTCGTCTGAAAAGCAGATTTCATTGCCGACAACCAAAGAACGCGGCGGCGCGGCGGGGCAACGAGCTAATTGGCCAATTCCAGAGCGACGAGGCCCGACACGGGAAGGCGCAGGAACTACCTCAAAAAATGAGAACCGTTAAGGACCTTGAGGGACGCGTTTGACCGCAGCCTGATTAGACGCAGTGGCCGCCCTCAACAGCTTTACGTCAGCTGCAACATTTTGACAACGGCCGCAACGCACGCAACACGCGCCACGATTCAATGCGCGAGGGCCACATCATTAATGAAGCATCCCGGTTCGAATGGGCATTATCAGGGCCACCCCGCCCCATCGGGCCCGCCCCGCCCCGCCCCGCCCCGCCCCGCCCCGCCCCGCCCCGCCCCGCCCGCACGCGCCGCCGCTCGACACTCCGGCACTGTTGGCACAGCCAGGCGGGCAGGCCGGGCACAGCGCTGCCGTTAACGCCTCGCCGTAAACCGGCATCCGACACGGATGCGGTCGACTCTGTGTGCGTGTGTGTGTGTGCGTGTGTGTGTTCGTGTGCATGTGTGTGCGTGTGCGTGCGTGTGCGGTTTCGTTGTCGCAGTAAAGCACGGAGGCGTGATTTTTACGGCGGTCAGGGCGCGAGCGTGGCGTGAGCGTGGCGCGAGCGTGCGGACGTGTGAAACGCCTCTCTGCGGAGCGTGGCGGGTTGCGCCCTCGTGGCGTTTGGCGTGGGGGGCGCTGGACCGCGACATGCCGGGCGTGCGCTAGGCCCCGCGGGGTGCAGGCGGACAAAGGAGTCCGGTGGGGCTGCCAGTCGCGCTCTCTCTCTCTCGCACTCATGGCTCGTGGCACGTTCTATAGGTGCGAGGGAGACAGAGCGACGAGCACGACTGGCGGAATCAGTCTGCCTGCATCGTGCCACGCCTCGCCGCACTCAACAGGCTCCGCGCATGGCGTAGCGTGGCGTGGCGTGCCCCGCTGCTCACTGCCCGGCCGGCCACGCAATTGTGCTCCTCCTCCCCTAATGGGACTCGGACTCGGTCGCCAGAGTCACGACGCCGAGATGCAGCGAGGACTCCACGAGCCGCCCCGCCCCTCGCCTCCCCTTTTCGGGGTTCATTTCGCCATCTCGGCCGTCATAAGCAAGATTTATTCGCGAGACGTTCGTCCAGTCACGGCGAAACAAAGAAGTGGAGGGCGAGGCGGCCAGGCGAATCTGTCCGAGCGACTGTCAGAGTGAGCGAGCGAAGATGATGACGAAGTGCGAAGAGCGAAGCACGCGAAGCACGCGCCAGTGGACTGACGCCGGGGGTCGATTTAGTCGCTGTCTCTCTCGCACCTCATCGAGACGCCCCACGAGTGCGAGAGGGACAGAGCGATGAAGACGACCCTCAAGGCTGCGGGAAAACTGAAGAACACTAGAGTTTGGGCGTTCGACGAACCCTCCGCGGCGCGCGCGAGGCATCTTTCCGCATCTTTCCAACTTGCTCGCGGCGAGCAGTGGGGAAGCCGAGGGGAAGCGAGTCGACTAATAGTCCGGCACGAGGGGGGCGATCACGGCGGAGCGGAGCGAGCGGGGCAAGCGGGGCGCAAACATGCCCATGTTCCCCGCCCGGCCGACGCCGAGGGGCGCGTCTCTCGCTCGCACTCGCGGCGGGTCGCGTCTCGGTGCGAGAGAGACAGACCGACGACGGCAGCGCCCGCTCGGAATCGGGTCCTGGAACGCAACGCAGCCACAGCCAGGGACGTGTTTGCTAATCAGTGGAGCAGGCCGAGCAAGCCGAGCGGCTGACCGACCGCCGGGCTGCGCCTGCCCAAGACCCGGTGCCAGGAAAAAAACAAACAACGCCACTGGATGTGAGGCGCAGTGGGCCAGAAGACCGGTGGAGGCGGCCAAAACTCCGGAGCTCAAAACGCGTCTAGAGTTTTGGCCGCCCCACCGGTCTTCTAGTCCACTGCGGCACGCCGCGCACGCGCCTCGCAGCCGAGAGGTTGGTGGGCGTGCATTTCTTTCCGTGGCGCTGCTTCTCGCCGGCGTGTTGGTACCGCTCGCTGATGAGGCAAGGTTGCAGGGATTGGGCGGCGGCCTGGCCATGGCCTGGCGGGTCGGCTCATCCTAGGCGAGTCCTGGACGAGGTCCTGGAGCCTCCAGCCCGCACGTTGGAAGTCAAGGCGGTTAAGCCCCTGGAGCGACCCTCCTTACCTTCCCGTGCGAGGGGCCGCGTTCGGAAAGCCCCCGGGACTCTGCCGCTCTCGCTCTCGCCTGGAGAGGGCCGAGGCTTTCCGAACGCCCTCCAGAGGACTCCGGGCCGGGGTGCTTCGCCCCGCTTCGCCACCAGGCTCTGGCGACGTGTCACTTTGAATCTCCCCGGCCGGGCGGTGTGGTCGGCGACCAGGGAAGCAGCGACGCCGCTTCGTCGAGGAGGTGGCCGTGGAGGGAGGTGGTCGTGGAGGTGGTCGTGGAGGTGGTCCCCACCCCGGCTCCACAACGACCTGCTTTTTGCGCGGCCAGTCAGTTGGTTAAAGTGGCATGAGCCTAGAGGTGTTGGCGGGCCGTAATCGCCCTGGGAATGCCATCGGCCTGTTTTTGTTGCGCCGGGTTCGCGTTGCTGCCGCCGGTTCCCGTTGTTCCCGTCGGTATGAATATTCACCCGGCCACTGTGAAAGGCCCTGTGTTTACCCGCGCGCGGTCCGTCTCCGACTGGCGGCGCACAGTGGGCACGTTCGGTGCGAGTCCCATTCAGCGACTCTGGAGCTCAAAACGCGTCCCGAGTTTCGGCCGCCTCCACCGGTCCTGTGGCCCACTGTGCGTGCGCGGCGCGCGCGGCCAGGTGCAGGCTAACGGGCCAACGGGGACAGGATAAAGGACAAGATGGAGTGGCCCGCATCGGTCCTGGCGCGCCTCGCGCGGCGCATCGAGCGCCAGGCAGGGTTGCCACTCGGCTCCGTTTTAAAAAAAAAAAACGGAAATACAAGATAATTTTGTGAGTGACGTTTACGGCTAAGAGCACCAACCTCATTGTTTAAGTTGGATTTTTTCCCCTCAATTCTTGTTTGACCATTTGAATGATGAAAGTTGGCGTCGATATTGGGGCAAGGTGGCGAGGGACCTGAGAGAGTGTCCGCGACGAAACCCGCTCTGTTGTTCGACCACGCTCGACATACAATTGATTTTAACTTGAGGTTCAATCTGTTGATTGCGCCTGCTCTGATTAATTCATTGATTTAAGCCAGGCGGTGTGTGGCTCATCAACAAGTCCACCCCGTTTCCGACAGTGCCTGCCAGCCGGCGGTCCCATCTCCGGCGGGGCGGCCTTGGCGGAGGAGTGGAGAGGGATCCCTCACTCTACATAAGCTGCGAGATAAGCCTGCGAAAATGAGGACCGTCTTCGGCGTGGGCAGAGCGCGGCCGGGCGGCGGCAGCGCGCCGCGGCAAAAGGAAACCGATCGCAGCCAATAAGACTCTAAACGGCAACACAACAACGAGGCAACGCCCGCTGGTGGAGAGTCTTCTGGACGCGCGTTCAAAAGATCTCCCACCGCAGCGAGGTGCGCGGCCCCGGCCGGTTGATTCCGACGGATCGCTTCTTCGCTCTGTCTCTCTCTCACTCATGGGGCGTCGCGTAGGGGTGCGAGAGAGACAGAGTGAGGGGGCGCGGCAGGGCTTCGTGCCGACTCTCGTCGCCTGGGGGCGAGCCTGGGGGGCGCCCTGAAGGCCGCCAAGTTTGACCACACGCCGCCGCGCCGCGCCCCGCCATGCACGCGCCCAGGCCGAGGAACAGAGTGTCCGCCGCTTCCTCGGGGAGGCGCGGCGCAAGTTGGCCGGGGCGAGAAACAAAGCGAGTGCCGTGCCGCCGAGGAGGGCGACAAAAGTTTGCTGCCACTGACCGCCGCGCCGCCAGCGACGTCGTCTCCTCACTCATACGCCCGGCGTGTGTGTGTGAGTCTCTGTGTGAGTGAGTGAGTGAGTGAGTGAGTGAGTGAGTGAGTGAGTGAGTGAGTGAGTGAGTGAGTGAGTGAGTGAGTGAGTGAGTGAGTGAGTGAGTGAGTGAGTGAGTGAGTGAGTGAGTGAGTGTGTGTGTGTGTGTGGCGGAGTGCCTGACGCGCAGCCAGTAGCTGGTTGAGTGGCTCTCGAACGGTCTAGTAGTACGGACACACAGTATGGCCAGCCGGGAGTCACGCACACACACTCACACTCGCTCACTCACACACACACACACTATTGATTGTCACGCCAGAGTGGACCGACACGGGCCACCCATCTGTCGCCCGGTTTAACGGGGGAGATCGGCGCTGATAGAGATAAGCCCATCAGGCGCTTGATAAGACGCGCAAATAGCGTCCCGGCGGGGCGGGGCGGGGCGGGGGGCGGGGCGGGGCGGGGGGGGCGGGGCGGGGCGGGGTGGGGTGGGTCGAGACGAGACGCGTCGCCTCTATATCATATTTCGGGAACACTGGCGCGCATTAAAAGTCGGGCCTTGATGAGCTTCTCGGCGCTCCTCGGTGACCTCATCCACGCCGGTAATTGTCGCCCGTCTGGCCCCGGCCTCGCTAGGCCTCGCCCCTGCTGCAGGTCGACCAGGTCGGCCTGGCCGACGGCCTGGAGGGCGGGGCGGGGCGGGGCGGGGCGGCACGTGGAGGATGATCCGCTCATGTTACTCTGAGTGCCCCGCGAGCTGGGCCGCGAGTGCATGCTTTGCAAGGCAACGACGCGATGCCGTGACGTGTGCACCTGGCGAGGCGGGGCGGGGCTGGCGCCTCCACTGCTCCGCGGCCCCCTCGCGGAGGTCACGGCCGCCAGCGGCACGCGGCAGCGCCGCCTCATCTTTATTCGGAAACTACGTCGTCGAGTTGGCCGCGCCGAACTGGCGGCAGAACCGCGAGACGAAGGTGACACGCGAGTTTCAGTTTCGGCGTCCCTCGCGCGGCCCGGCGGTGAGTCTGGCCATGAGGTCTGGCGGCGACGTGGTGAGGCCCGTCGGCAGCAGCCCGCGCCACGCGCCGAGCCACCTGGCCGCCTGCGGACTGATTCCGAAAGTCGCTGTCTCTCTCGCACTCATGGGGCGTCCCGTCACGTTCCGTGCAGGTGCGAGAGAGGCGGAGCGACGAAAGCGACTCTCGGAATCAGTCCGCTGGACGCCAACAACTTCGCGCGCGCCAAGTTTGGCCGCCCCCCAGAAGGAGAAGGCACGGGCCGGGCGGCGGCATGACGGCGTGCTCGTGGTCCGGCCCGCCGAACACCGCACACCCCGCCGGCCGCCACGCGTCTCCATTCCGCGGCGGCGCGGGCCAGCGGCGCACAGTGTGCCGCGGATGAGGGAAACTTTGGCCGCGCTGCCGGAGATTTTCCGCCACTCTGAGCGAATTACAGCCGAACAAACTACAACGGGGCGGGCCGCGCGTGTCCGTCGTCCGTGCGGGAAGAGGCCCCGCTGCCCCGGGCTGCCCCGCCGAGCACCGAGCGGCGTGCTCCATGGCGGGGAGCTCGGCGTGCTAGTACGGCCGGCCGGCCGGCGGGACGCGTTCAAAAATTCACGACGGCGACCACTCTGCGAAATTAGCGGCGCCCCCTCCCCCTCCCCCGCATCGGCTGCAAAGCGGATGTTTTTAGCGGGGGCACTAGGATCGCAGTAGTAAAAGGCAGGCTGAACTATCTCCGGGTGAGGGGGGGGACACGCACTCCCAGGAGGACGACCTGCGCCACGACCGAGTCCATTCTACTGCACACACTCCATCCGGTGGCTGTAGGGACCGACGGGATAAACGACGGCAACGACGGAGACAAAACTCTGAACAGAAAGCGAAAAACTTTTGTTCGAACGAGACAGGCGTCGCTACGGGAGGGAATCGAATCCGAGCCACAATAGCAAACTGTCTACTTAATGCCCTTCGCGCTGTCACGCTGTCACACCTGAGGCTGAGGCCGATTCAGTGGCAAGCCCAGCATGCGGCATGGCCTTGGGGTTGTCGGTCCTGCTGGCTCGCGAGGTCTCCTCCCCCCCCCCCTTCCCCCGCCGTGGGAACCGGCGGCTCGCGTGTGCCAAGCTGCTGCGGGGCCTTCTCTTTGAAGGGGTGCGCTCGGCCGAGCGCGCCGGCAGCGGCAGCGAGGCGGGGCGGGGGCGGGCCGAGGCGTGTGCAGCAAGCCCGAAAACGATGTCATCGCCAAGTTTTCGTCGCCGAGCACCGTCGCCCCGCCCCGCCACGCCCTGCCACGCCCCGCCCTGCCGGTGCCGGTCCACGCCGAGAGTGTGTATACACGACCAGACTCGTCGCGCGCGCGAATGCGAGCATCGCGCCTCGCCGGCGGGCTGCTTAATCGCATTTCCCGGCTGCAGAGGGTACTTTCCTCTCTCTAATGACGCCGACCTGCACCCCCCCCCTCTCTCTCTCTCTCTATGCACTCTCTCACACATGCACACGCGATTCCCGCCAGGCCGATAATCACTCAAAGCGAATCGCACGTTGATGACCCAAATGGGTGTCGGAGTGAATGCATGCGTGCATGTGCGAGCATGCGTGAGAGAGAGAGAGAGATTGAGGGGGTGGGGGAGGTGTTGGACTCTAGGGCAGTTGATGCGCCGCTACCCCTTTCAACCTCCTTTTCCAGGAAAGCCCCCTGGCTTTGCCGCCACACACGTGGCGCCACCACGCCGCCACGAACACAAAATAGACTGATTCCGAGAGCCGCTTTCGTCGCTCTGTCTCTCTCGCACTCATGAGGCACTCCCGTACAGGTACGAGAGAGACAGAGATAGAGAGACTCTGCATCAGTGTGCTGGGCGCGGCGCGGTGCGACTGTCTCTGTCTCCGTCTGTCTAACGTAACGAGGTGCGCCGCTAGTTTTCCAGCTTCCCGGCGGCATGTCGCAGTAATCAAGTCAAGTCCCTCTTATTCCTAACTTTGCTCCACTCCGGCCTCCTCGCCTTGCCTCACCTCGCACAGAGCATCGCCCAGCCTCGTCGGGAAAGTTGCCGCCGCCAGCCGCGAGGCGACGCGCCAATCCCACTGGAGGTGGCGGAGTGCGTCACCGCGGCGTGGGCGCGCCTATGACGGCCAGGGTGCCCGTCGTCGCGCACCTCCAGCAGACTCATTCCGAGAGTCGTTTTCGTCGCTCTGTCCCTCTCGCACCTGCACGGGGCGCCCCATGAGTGCGAGAGAGACGGAGCGACGGAAACGACTCTCAGTGTGCAGGCCGTCGTGGCGCGAAAATGGCCGCGGATTCAATGCCAGAGCCGAGTCACCCGCGTTCTGTCACGCGCGGGGATGAGGACCAGAGTCAACGCAACGCGCACTTTTTCGGTTTTTTTTTTGTTTTTTTTTTTTTTTTTTTTTGCGGAGGCGGCGCTCGCTACGAACTGCGAGTGTCACAACATGTGCCAACTAGGCGACCTGCAGACTGATTCCGAGAGTCGTTTTCGTCGCTCTGTCTCTCTCGCACCTGTACGGCACGCCCCGTGAGTGCGAGAGAGACAGAGCGACGCTGCCGGGCGAGGAGCAACAGCAGCGAGCGAGGCAAACGCTGGAATAACACGAAGACGGCACGCCAGATGGGGACAGCGATAGGGCCGAGGCGACAGGCGCCCCGCCGCCCAGCCCGAGCAGCCAGCACAGACAGACGCGGGGGAAATAATTAAGTTACGATCCCGGCGGCCTATGCGCGGGCAGGCGGCGGCGTCCGACGCGACCGCGGCGCGTCCGTCCAAGTGTCCGAGTCTCGGCGGCGCAGGCGGCGCAGGCGGCAGACGTGGATGTCGCCGTCCTTGTCGGAGAGGGAGAGCAGCACGACTTGGGGCTCCTTATCGTGGCGCTAATAAAACGGCAGGGTGAGCAAGATGCAGGGGGGAGGGGGGGGACAGGTGCAGGCCGCTGTATCCATGTCGGCCACCGCTGCTCCAGTATCTCCCCCTCTGCTGCGCCGCCACTCAGCTCATCAATTTTCTGCTGCTGCTGCTGTGCCGAGCCGAGCCAACGTGATCCCGTTATACGGCAATCACAATCAGAGTAACGGCGGGGTCACCTGGGCCCGGCCTGGGCCCGGCCTGGGCCCGCCGGCCGGCCGCCAGACGGCGCGTTATTGCATCGCCCGCTTTATGGAGTGATGAAGCGGCGAGGCGGCCGTGCCGGAGAAGAAGAAGCGAGGCGAGGGGTACCTCACTTCGTCTAGTCAGTGTACACCCCTGACTCCAGTCACTGCCTTGTTTCAGTCTAGTCACTGAAAAAGTCGGCAAAACCACGTAATTTTTAGTATTTTTGCAACGCATTTCGTGATATTTTCAGTCTAGTCAAAGTGGAAATTGAGTATAGTCACCAGTCAGTGTACACCTGTTTTCGAAGTGAGGTACCCCTCGAAGCGAGGGCACGCTGACGAGATGTCAGAATGTCAGAGGCGAGGCGCGTGGGGCGACGCCAGAGAGGCTTTGGTCCGCCCGGCGGACTGACGCCGTCCTCGCGACGCCGTCCTCGCGACGCCGTCCTCGCGACGCCGTCCTCGCGACGCCGTCCTCGCGACGCCGTCCTCGCGACGCCGTCCTCGCGACGCCGTCCTCGCGACGCCGTCCTCGCGACGCCGTCCTCGCGACGCCGTCCTCGCGACGCCGGCGACGCCAGCATCCGGCCGGGGTGGCGGCACTAGGCGGCGCGCCGCGGCGAGGCGAGCAGACGGATGCGCGGTCCCGAGACACAGCCTGCCAGGCCAGGCCCGCCAGATGAACCCAGCTAGAGATGTGCGAACATGTTCGGCTCCGAACGAACACGAACGAACCGAACACATAATTAGTTCGATCGGTAACGAACACTTAGTGCTCGCACACGAAATGTTCGTAAAATTATTGTAAGGTGCGTTCGAGTCTGAACAACGACCCGATACGCTACGGACACGTGTGAACAAGCAGCGCAGAACCAGGATTCTATGCATGTCGCTCGACAAGTTTCGTGTCCCTTCTAAAAAAATTATAATGATAAAGACAAATCATAGCGATTTTTTTGCGGAAGCATATGAGAACTGAAATGAACCAATATTTACATTTGAGTCCACATTGTAGTATTTCTTGTTAAGAGGACTGTTCGAGCCTTGATCGTTCGGATTCGAACAACATTGTGTTCGGTTCGGTTCGTTCGAAAAAAATAGTGACGTGTTCGGTTCGGTTCGAATTAAGTTTTAAATTTCCTGTTCGTGTTCGTTCGGATTCAAACACAGCCTGTTCGCACGTCTCTAAACCCAGCCAAGGCCGCGGCGGGGACGAGCAAGAGGACAAGCCACAGTGGGCCAGAAGACCGGCGGAGGCGGCCAGAACGCCAGCCGCGTTTTGAGCTCCGGTCGCTGAATAAGACTCAAACCGAACGTGTGACCCCACCAATGGATTCCCCGTTCGGAGAGCAATCCATTGGTGGGGTCACACGTTCGGTTCGAGTCCCATCTAGCGACTCTGGAGCTCTAAACGCGTCTAGAATTTTGGCCGCCTCCACCGGTCTTCTGGCCCACTGCGGCCCACGCGCGTAGCGGCGGCGCCTCCGCCGCCAGGTGCCTCGGCGCGCCTTGGCGCCTGCAGAGCGCAGGGTAGGCCCGCCCGCAGCACTCGCGTGTCTGGCGGGCCGTGGCACGCAGGTGCCTCCAGGGGCTCGCCGCCGGGACGCCGCCCGGGCTGCCCGCGCGCCTCGCCTCCACAAAGGGCACAATGGTGGACGCACGGCGGGAAAAAATGGTCGACACGGACGCGCCAGTGCGGAGGGCACCACACGCATGGCGTGGCGGAGGACAGCACCTTGTCGCCATGGCCCTCTGTGCGGGTGCGAGCGCAGGTGGCCTCTGCCCACAAAATCAGTTACTTGGAAGGGCCTTGTGGCCGGCAGAGTCCCCCCACCCTGGAGCCTGGACGCTGGACCCTGGCGGCCGGCGGCCCCCCGCGCCGATTTCGCGCCCCCTATTCGGGCCCCCCACAGGGCCCCCCACGGGGCGGCACGTGGACCTACGCTAAGGCGCAAGACCATCGGCAGGAAAAGATTGGGGTGGCCGAAAAGCCTCGCACTCACACACACGGCGCGAGTAAGCCAGGCGGCCCGGGAAACGAACACGACGCCGGCCACAAACAGGACGCGGGGGAGGACGAAAATCCCCGCTTTCAGCTCTCGGATCCACTCGCACCGAAACCCCCGGCACTCCGTCCGGCTGCAGCAGCAATGCAGCCGGCCCGACAAGAATGTTGCACAACAATATCGCGCGGAATGGAGTGCGCACTGCCGCGCTGCCGACTGTCTCTCTCGCACCCCGACGCGGCCGGCACGGCAGTGCGAGGGAGAGGGAGAGGCGGCAGCGCTCGGCTCGGAGCGCGACGCGCGCGGGCAATGCGGGCAACGCGCTCGCCAGGTTTAATAACCAATGGCGATGATGTACACCGCGAGGCACTGCAGGGGGGAGCCGGGAACGGCATATTAAGCGGCGCGCTGTTTATGGAAGCCTTCGCCCTCGCCGTCCTGGAGGTCCTGAAGGGCCAGAAGACCGGTGGAGGCGGTCGGAATTCCGAACCGGTTCTGAGCTCCAGAGTCGCTAAATGGGACTCGAACCGAACGTGTGACCCCACCAATGGATTCCTCGTTCGGAGAGAAATCCATTGGTGGGGTCACATGTTCGGTTCGAGTCCCATTTAGCGACTGAGCTTAAAACGCGTCTAGAGTTTTGGCCGCTAGCGGCCTTCTGGCCCACTGTGGCCTGGCGGCCCTGGCGGCCCTGGCGGCCCCTCTCCGCGGCGGGGCGAACACGGCCATCACCGCGATGGGCACGACGCACGCCGCTTCCGCCATTTCAAACTTTCCCGCGCACACGTCAATTAGGCCCGCATTATCCGGCGCGCCCCGAAAAGTGCCAAAAAGCGCCCAAAAGTCCCGAAAGTTGGAGGCGAAAATAAAATGAAACAAAACAAAATCGATACGGTAATTAATAAGGCCGCGGCCCTCCTCGCTTCGTCCAATTAGGACGCGAGGAAAAATCCCAAAGCAAAAGCCAAAAGCGGGACGGAATCCGAAAAAATGAAATAAAATAAAGCGAAACGCCGCGCGTCTGTCTGTCTCTGTGAATGGCAATGAATGGCCCTGAATTGTAACAAAACGGCCGGACGGCAGGAGAGGGGAGCCCCGTCCGAGGCCGCGGCGCACCTCCACTGTTTGTGTTTCTGTTTCACGGTGGCGTACTCGACGGCTTGATTAGAAAATTTTGTGTCGTGATAACGCTTTGGGCGACGTCTACAAACAAACCAACAAACAAACAAACAAGCAGACGCGGTAGGAGAGCAGCGCTTATTTGAACAACTGGCTCCTCTCGTCCTACATCAGGACCGGCTTGGCGAACCAGAGCACCAGAGCAGTCGTGCGAGGGTCTCTCGGCAGGACTGCGTTGCACGAACGTGATCCCCCCGTCTGCCGCGTCGCCCCGGTGTTTGACTCGGGTTCGATTACAGAGCAGGGGGATGCTTTTTTGCTCCTGGTTTGTTTCCGTCTAGCTTTATTCTCCGCGACGCTGCAGGATAGGAGTCGTCCCGGGCGGGTTCCCACGCGCGGACGACGGCGGCGTGCTTCGCGTCGCCGGTCGGTTCGTGTATCCCTGAATGCGATACCACTGTCTGTTTTTCCGCGGCCCGGACCGAACCGTCCCGACGACGCCAAGGCTGCGGCTTAGCCCAGGGCCCAGGGCAGTGCCGGCGGAGCGGAGCGGACCGGACCGGGCGCCCTCCGCCAGGCCGCAGGGCGCTAAGAAGCCCCCCGCGCCGCCAAACCGTTTTCGGGACGTGCCGGGCGCCGTCCGCCCCGCCGTGCCTCCCGGACCCGCAGACTGATTCCGAGAGTCGTTTTCGTCGCTCTGTCTCTCTCGCACCTGCGCGGGACGCCCCGTGAGTGCGAGGGAGACAGAGCGACGAGAACGACTCTCGGAATCAGTCTGCGGGTCCGAGCCGAGGGACTGGCAGACTGGCCCTCTGGTCGGCGCGGCAAGGGCAGGGTGGCAGGGCGGCAGGGCGGCCAGGGAAAAGATTGAAAGCAAATACATTTATTGGTGTGAAAGGCTCTGACATGGCTGCCATGGTGTTGCGGGCCGGCGGCCACGCCCCACCCCCACCCCACCCCTCGCCTCCAAGCTTGCCTTGCCCTTGGACTTGGCCCTCGCCTCGGACTGGCCCTTCTTGTGGACACAGCGGCACGGAATAAGCGGTGTCGGAGTGTCTGGCCGCCCAGGCTGCTGATTTGTACACCAGCTAAGACGATTCAGATGCGGTGATGGGATCGGGGTGGGGCGTGGACAAGCATGTGGGGGAGTTGCTCTGTCTCTCTCACACCCCTGCGGAGACCCTTACCCTACACGAGTGCGAGAGAGACGCAGAGCCCTTTGGGATCATTCCGCTCTGGAGACTAGTACACGTCTTGAGGGAGACGGACCCAAAAACCGGAACGATTTGAAGAGAAACTTTTCCTCCTGAGATTATATAGAACTTTGATCTCGCAGTGTGTACGCGATCGCTCGAGACGCGAAACTACGGACGGGGAATTCCGGGGCCTTCCGCCGTGTGTGACATCAGGTCAGGAAGTTGTACACACACACGCAGACACACACAGACACAGATACACACGGACACACACACGGACACACACACACACACACACACACACACTAACACAGGCGCGCGCGGCACGTGCCTTCCTGACGCGCCTGACGCGGCTGACGCGCCCACTTGGGCCGATTGGACAGATAGGACGTCATGGACTCACCCTGTGTGGGTACGCGGTCGCCAGCCCCAGCATCAGCGACACCGAGAGCAGCAGGACCACGGCGGATTCCTTGATGGGTGCCATGCTGAGCCTGGAACGCGAGACCGAAATTGAAAACGAGCAACAACAAAAACAACAACAACAGGAAAACGAATGGAAACGTGCCGCCAGATCGCCATCGCCGGCCAAGTCCGCCAATTATTTTCCGGCGCCCCAGAGCCGCAGAGCGCGCAAAGCCGCCCAGAGCCCCCGGACTGGCGGGCTGCCCCTGCCTGGTGGCGCCGCGCTGCGCCGCGACGTGCCGCCAGCGCTGTCGCCCCGTCTCTCTCGCACTCACGGCGCGGCCCGTGGGGGTGCGAGAGAGCGAGAGAGACGGAGTGACAGCGCGCGGGGGCAGAGCGACCGACGGGGCCGCGCCGCCCTGGAGGACACCGTGCTGCTGGTCACTCTGATAGGGGCCTCGGACCCCACTCGCGGGGACGCGTCGCTGTCGATCAGGAAGCGTCCCCAGAGCCCCCGGGGCTGTCTCTCTCGCACCCAGACCGGACGCCCCACGAGTGCGACAGAGACAAGCGGCGAAAACGACCCTCGGAATCGGTCTGCCGGAGCTCGCCGTCGACGCGGCCAAGACTCGGCAGTCGGCATGGCTCCACGATCCGGAGGGCGTGCGGAGGGCGGCACCAAAGACTCCGCAAACACTGGCGCCAAGTGGGCCGCCCGGCGATTGTCACGTCAGCGTGGACCAATGACGTCGTCGATGACGTCACCGATGACGTCACGCGGCGGAAAGGAACGGGCCGTTCAAAACGGCCGGCTGCGCTGAAGCGAGCAGCGCCTGGTCGGCGACCAAGTGGTGGTCAGTGCCTCCAATCGGCAAATGGACGAAGGGGCCCGAAGGGGCATCGGTGTCCTGGATGTGCCCTGCCGAGGCCGCCGCCGAGGCCACCGGCCGCCGGGGCAGAGGTCCATTAGGGGGGCCATCTTGGGGGACGGCCAGCCGAGCGGCCAGCAGAGCGGCCAGCGCGCCGAGGCGGACCAGGCCAGAGCGCGCACTGCGCTCAGCTCATCCCCTTCATATACGGCATCATTTGGCTCATTCAAAGGCCATTGCCGGTCGCTTTGCCGGCCCTACATGCCCGGTGGGGCCTGCCCTGCCGCGCCCTGCCCTGCCCTGCGCGCCCCGTCCACTGGCCGGCCGTGGCCTCCTGATGGCGGGCTGAGTGGGTTGTTCCACTAGCCGGCCAACATTGCCAATGAGTATGGGTCGCAGCCAGCAGCACCAGCAGCGAGCACTACACCGCGATGTGCAGGAAAAAGTCGGCGAGCGGGGAGTCGGTCACCGGGGAAAAAATAGCAGCCCCATATAGTGGAGCCCCCCGCACACTACACCCTAAATAACGGGGCCGCGGGTGCGCCTAGGCGGCCTAGGCCTCTGGGTGGGGGAGGCGCACTGGCGGAGAACGAGCACCCCGTCGGGCGTTCTGCTTTTTGCACTCCTTCATGACGGAGAGGACGCCGTCGGCCGGGGCGCCTCGCTCACGGCGCACCACCTTGGCGACGCCCTCCACGTCCACGCGCTGCTGCAGACTGACTCCGAAGGTCGTTTTCGTCACTGTCTCTCTCGCACCCATGGGGCGTTCCCCTTAGGTGCGAGAGAGACAGAGCGACGACTCTCGGAATCAGTCTGCTGCACAGCTCCGGGGAAATCCAGACGCGCTGCCACGGCCAGTCCCTGGCCTGCCGAAGCCTAAACGGACCGCCCCCGCGCCCTCGCGCCCTCGCGCCCCGCCGTGCGGTATCTGAGTTTGTTCACCGCTGGCTCCATACATCTTGTCTAACGGCAACACGCCCCCGCTGCCCCCGCCCCGCGCGCGCCCCGAGGACCCGCAGGACCCGGAGGGGCCGTGCGTCTATTTCGCGTGGCGTCGGCGGCGTGGCTGGCAAAGTATGTTGTGCTGGTTTCATTTTTTCGGCCAGGGAATGGACGCGCGGCGCCACGAGAACAAAGGTTCAGCGGGGGGAAAAAAACTGCGGTGGGGGCGGGGATCGAACCCGAACCTCTACTTCTCCATCTAGCTATGCACCACCAGGGTTCCCTCTCAGAATGCGCTCGGGGAAGACGTGGTGTCACAACGCAAAGCAAAATAAAAAAAACATTGCGGCCAAAAACGCGTCTAGAATTTTGACCGCCTCCACCGGTCTTGTGTCAAATCCACTCCACTGTGCGGCGCTGCGACGGTGGCGCCACCAAGGTGACCGGGAGGGCAATTAACGGCCGGCTTGCCAATTACGGCGGGGAAATGTTGTCCGAAGCTGTTGGCGCAGTTTTGCGCGGCGAGCGGCGGAAAGCGCGGAAAGTGTCGCCCCGCGCAACGCGCCGTTCCGTTTATATAGCGAGCCTTCGCGCGGCCAAAGTGCGACCGCGTCGAATGCCCACTGCAATGCCCCACGCGTGAGCACGGCGCACAGTGGGCCAGAAGACCGGTGGAGGCGTTCAAAACTCTGGACGCGTTTTGAGCTCCAGAGTCGCTAAATGGGATTCGAACTGACCGTGTGACCCCACCAATGGATTCCTCGTTCGGAGAGCAATCCATTGGTGGGGTCACACGTTCGGTTCGAGTCCTGATTAGCGACTCTGGAGCTCAAAACGCGTCTAGAGTTTCGGCCGCCTCCACCGGTCGTCTGGCCCACTGTGCGGCGTGAGCCGGCAGTCACCTCCCGAAGTGTGACGCGGCACGACCGCGAGGCAGCCGCGCCGCCGTGTCCTGACCGGGCGGGGCAAAAAATGACAGACATAGCGGCAGACACAGAGAGGAAGGGGGAGGGGCGCCGTGCCCCGCCGTGCCCCACATCGCTATCACTGTCAGGGCTCCAGAAGAAAGGCGGCGCGAGTGAGGGTGCGGAGAAATGGAGCGAGACAGTGCACAGTGCAGGCAAGGAAAAACGCGAGCGCGATCAAAGGATAACCCAGAACAAGCCGCCCAATAAAAGCACATCCCCGGGTTCGACTCCCCGCCGCCGCGGGCGGCCTCAATTTAATTTTTTTCGGTGCGCTGCGAGGTATTTTGGCTTATCAATGGAGTCTTATTGGATTGGAGGCGGAGGCAGCCGGAATTGCAGGGAGCAGAGGTCGAGAACCTTCCCTCCCCTAGCCGGTAGGCCGCCTTGGCCAGCCTATTATGCGCTGAGACCCACGGACGGCCCACGGCCTACGGCCCACGGAGGGACGCGTACCTGTGGGCGGAGCGCAGGGCAGAGCCTAGCGCGGGGATGGAGCTTAGTCCTGACAAGGCCCAGCCTGGAGGCCCCCTTCCTGGCCTGGCGCCCCCGGCGACCCAAACCGCAAACCGCGCTCAACTTGTCGAAGCAGTCTTGAGAAAAACAAAATCGGACGACACAGTGGCGGACGGCGCGCGAGACGCGAGAGGCGACACAGCAGCCGGGCTGTATCACCCACAGCAGCGAGATACGGGCCCTTCATACAGTGAGAGTGAGCCGGGGCGGGGCGGGGCGGGGCGGTCGAGTGTCCTTCCCGTCGACACACCATCCGTCACGCCGACAACCCTCCGGCCGGCCCGCCCCGCCCCCTGCCGGACAAAACGCGCTGCTCGGGACGGACGCCAAGTGCCCCGCCAAGTACGCGAGTGGCCACCACAAGTTTTCCGAGCCGCTCCGCCGCCACGCCACTTTGCGCAACAGCAGCGCGATTACGGTCATCTGCAGCGCCTTGCAGTGTGGTGGCGGCCGGCTGGGTCGCCGCGCTACAGTGGGCCAGAAGACCGGTGGAGGCGGTCGAAATCCCTGACGAGTTTTGGGCTCCAGAGTCGCTAAACGGGACTCGAACCGATCGTGTGACCCCACCAACGGATTGCTCTCCGAACGAGGAAGCCATTGGTGGGGTCACACGCTCGGTTCGAGTCCTGTTCAGCGACTCTGGAGCTCAAAACGTGTCTGGAGTTTCGGCCGACTGCACCGGTCTTCTGGCCCACTGCGCACTGCGGCCAAAGGGATTCGGCTTCCATTCCGACAGAGTGCCGGCCGTTGGCGGTAAATAAGGAGCACGCACTCGGTAAAAGTTTCAGCGTTTTAGGACGCTGCAAAACCGCTGTCCCGGCCCGCCATACACCGTAAGCCGTACCTGTGCCCGTAAACCGGGTAAAGCCGAAGCCGCGGGTGTTCGTACGAGTGTGGCCGCTGGTTCGCTTGTTCTCCCTTGACCATCCGCACTGAAACTGGCCGCGCCGCGGGGACCGCTTCGCCTTTGAGCGGGCATGCCTGGCATGGCCGCCAGTGTGCTGCCAGCGCGGCCGGGCCGCCGGGTCAAAGGGTCACCGCGACGACCCGCCACGGCTGGCGGCGGCGGTTTTCCGACAAGAGAAAAAAAAAGTTCATCGCCAAGACGCGATCCCCGAGCTATGAACAAACACACTCGGGCAGCGCGCCAACGCCACGCTCGTCTTCGTCGTCGCTTTCTTGTTATGGCGGGAAAGTACGCCAGAAGAAACAGGCAAGTGGCCGATCAAAACCAGTGCTGCTAGGAGTCGTGCCCTGCAGCTGTACTACTTGCGTGGCAGTCCTGGGAATCCTTTCACTGCCCCGCCACACCCCGCCACGCCACTGCCACGCTCGGAGTGGAAAGATGAAATATTAATGCCCTTTTGCATGGCTTGTCCTTTCGCTGCGACGTTCGACGGATAGGACGGCGAGTCAACAGCGGCGACAGAGTCGTTGCGAGCAGTGCCACTGTCCGTCTCCCTCGCACTCGCGGCGCGTGCCGGCGTGGCGCGGAGGCCCGAGAGAGACGGCATCCATTTGCATCCTGCGACGGACTTGTTATTTGGCGAGGACAAGCGCGGCGCCCTGTCCGCAATCACTGGATTCTGCATTGCATGGCGACACGCGCAGCGCACCGGAGTCTGCGGCCCGCGAGCGCGGTGACGCGACGCGCGAAGTCGCTTTCGTCGCTCTGTCTCTCTCGCACACGCACGGCTCTCGCCATGAGTGCGACGGAGACGGAGCGACGAGGCGACTCCGAGCAGTGGGGCCTTGGCACGACGGAGATAGTCAGTCCTCCGCGGGAAGGCCGCGGCGCGCGTTCTCGGAACCTGCGGCCGCCGTCAACATTTCGACGATACGAGCGATGGCGCGGCGATTGCTCCCTACGCAGAAAATTTCGTGCGTCTGGGTATCTTGGTCGAAAACTAGTTAGTCTCTAAGTGGAAACGCCGCACAGTGGGCCAGAAGGCCGGTGGGGGTGGTCAAAATCCCGGACGCTCCAGTGTCGCTAATCTGGACTGGAACCGAACGTGTGACCCCCACCAGTGGATTCCTCGTTCGGAGAGCAATCCATTGATGGGGTCACCCGTTCGTTTCCAGTCCCATTTAGCGACTCCAGAGATCAAAACGCGTCCGGGATTTTGACTGCCACCACCGGTCTTCTGGCCCACTGTGCGACGCCTTTGTCTCTCTATCTCCCACTTTTCGCTCGCCCCACCAGCCTCGCGCACTCCAAGTCAAGTGTCAGCGGGCGAGAACGCCTGGCTTTCTGAAAACAAGAAAAAGGTGGGGTGGATTGATCGGACTGCCATCTTCAAGACGTTTCCGAATGTTATCGCCGTTTTTACGATTCGGCCGGGCCGGGCCGGGCGGGGCCCCGTGCAGCGAGTGGCGGCAGCACGGCGACAGGGTTGGTGACACTGGATTCGACGGACGTGAAGGACCAGACGGCCTACTAACCGATTGATCTTGTTGATCCTTGTTTATTTTTACGAGAGGCACAAAGGGGCCGATAAGACGAGGCGGTGGATTGGCATTGGCTGCGCAGCGCAGCGGAGAGGAGAGGGGCGCCACCTCGCGGGTCAAGGTCGGCCCCGCCCTGCAGCAGGCCTGCAGCAGCGGGACAACTTTTGGGCTGCTTGTTGTTGTTGTCGCCACTACGGGTGACAAGAAACGAGGCAAGACGAGTGATTACTCTGACGCGTAGGTAAAGGTGAAAGAGATGGGCGCATTCACTGTGTCCCACGCATACAACGCTCAATTACGCCTGAAAGTAGTTGGAATTCGGCTCAATTCACCCCCAAAAATAGGTAAAATTTTGATTTTTTTTTTGCGGCTATTACGCTACTATTACGCATCCTGTCACGCGCTATGAGGGGCAAAATGGTCCGCTTATTATGCGAGTGCATACCACCCTCTCGGTTAACGTTTCTTCATGATTGCTTTCTCGACAGTGCGCCACCAAAGCGGATCAGTAAATTAGAGGAAAGATGATGCTCTGGCGTAATCATCTCTCGTGGCGTTCCGTTCCGACTTTCCGACCCGAGTCGAGTCGCGTGGAGCCTAGCGAACGGAGTGCACTCGGTCGACTTGAGGACCTCGAGGTGCGCGCCGCGCCGCACGCGCCGAGAGTGTAAGCCCTGCTTAGGCGTGTGCAGCGGGCCGGGGCCTCGTCGGGGTGCTCCGGGGCGCGCCACGCCGGGCTGGTAAGGAGATGAGCACACAGACGAGACGCGCTAGGCGGCGCCACGAGCCCGACTGGCGGCGAGGGGGGCCGCTCTTTGGATTGGAACAAGGCGGTGGTTAGTTATCAAAGAAAAATCGCCTCCAACCTTGGCCTGCAAGTCTCGGTCGGGCGCTGCACAGTGGCCCAGCCCAGAAGACTGGTGGAGGCTGCCGAAATCCTGCACGCGTTTACGGCCCCAGAGGCCTTCGCTCGGCCTAAGTAGACTGATTCCGAGAGCCGTTTTCGTCGCTGCCTCTCTCGCACCTGTACGGGACGCCCCACGAGTGCGAGAGAGACAGAGCGACGAATCAGTCTCTGCGGCGCGCACGGCGAGGCAGCTTTTGCGCTTCACGCCCGGGCCTGGCGCTCGGTCCTACGGGCAGCACGGCGGACGGCGGATAGTTGAGCACGGATTGGGTAACTCAGTTACAAAGAACATCCCAGGCCGGGCGGCCTCCGTTCGGCAGGTGCGCGGGCGTCGCGTCGCGGTGCCGCCTGGTCCGGCCCTCTTCGTCGGCACGTCGGCACCCCAAAGGCCCTCCGGGGCCCTCCGGGGCCCTTCGGCGGCGGGACGGCCCTAATCCGCACGCTATACTTTGCTTGCCCGGCGGACCGGGTGATTAAGCTCTCATCGTGAAGGGCATTAAGTGCGGCATTATGGTGCCCCCGTGGGCCTGGCCGTGCTGGCCGTGCTGGCTGTGCTGCCGGGGCCTGCAGCCCTGGAGCCCCGGGCGGCCCAGACGGCCCCGCGGAGGGACGCCGACGCCGCCACGCCGCCAGGGCATCCATAATTACGGAATTGCGTGAGTCTAGACGAAAAGGGCGGGACTTTTAAAGTAGGGCGGCAATTATAAAACTCGTTAAAAAAACGTGAAAAATTTAATCGTTTTTAAATAAAAACGGAAGCGGCGTGTTTCTCCATCGGCCACTTTGTGGTCCGGCGTTTCGTTTTCGCAGTGTAGAAGCTACTCACCGCCTGGAGAGAAGTGGAGCACCGAAGGGTTGCCTGCCTGGTCGCCTCGCCGAGCCTTGAGCTGCTCCCGCTGCACTGTGCACGCAACAACCACCTGTACGCGTCTGAGGGACGAGCCGACGCGCGCCACCCTTATGTAGGCGCGCCGGGCTGGTGGGGGGTGGGGCGGCTCCGGGGAGGGGGCGAGGCGGGGCAGGGCGGGGCGGGGCGGGGTGGGGCGGGGTGGGGCGGGGCGGGGCGGGTAAGTGTAATGGGATGGGCGGCCACATGGAACGGGATGCTAGTTTTTCCCCCAAGCCGTGACTCGTCGCCTTTCTTATTGGCCGCTTCGACAGCGATCAACTGGTGCGGTAGCGTCGTGGCGGAGTGCGGGGTGACGACGAGGAAGGGCACAGTAGGCCAGAAGGCCGGCGGAGGTAGCCGAAACTCGAGACGCATTTCGAGCTCCAGAGTCGCTGAACAGGACTCGAACTGAACGTGTGACCCCCACCTATGGATTCCTCGTACGGAGCGCAATCCATTAGTGGGGTCACACGTTCGGTTCGAGTCCCAATTTAGCGATTCTGGAGCTCAGACCGAGTCTGGGGTTTTGACCGCCTCCACCGGTCTTCTGGCCCACTGTGCGCTGGCTCAGTCTGGCACAGCCGGCGGACTGTCCTGCGTCCTGCGGCGGCAAGGAGCGCCCGCGCGCGCCAGGATGGGCCGGCCCGGGCAACGGGCGCGTGTGGCGGCTGGCCCGCCCCGCCGCGCGCGGGCGCTTGGCTGCGCTCGGCCTCGCCCTCGCCCTCGCCATGACCGAGGTAGCGGTGAGATGGAAGGTGGTACGGTGGAGTCGAAAGTTTATGTCCCCCAGCGACGGGTAGAGCTCGCGGGGAGGTAGCCGCAGTCGTTGCGGACGCACAATGGACCAGAAAACAGGTGAAAGTGGCCAAAATCCCCGACAGGTTCTGAGCTCCAGAGACGTTAAATGGGACTCGAACCGAACGTGTGACCCCACCAATGGCTTGCTCTCCGGACTAGGAATCCATTGGTGGGGTCACACGTTCGGTTCGAGTCCCGTTTAGCGACTCTGGAGCTCAAAACGCGTCTAGAGCCTTGTCCGTCCGCCTGCGCCGATCCTCTGGCCAACTGTGCGCCAGGGCCAGGGCCAGGGGCAGCAGCAAGGCAGCGCCGCCGCGATAAAAGAAGGTGCATGCCGGCGGAAGGAGCGAGGCATCCTTGGCTGCATAAACCGTGCCGCAATATCCATAAATGCGCCGGACCGCCTCGTCGTCTAGCTTGGCGTCGCGCAGGGCGGCAAGGCGGCAGGGCGGCAGCGCTTTGCAGGTGCGCTCCCGGGTGCCCGGCCGGCGGCGCGATCACTGTTCTGCTCGTTCTGCTCCTCTGCCGCGGCTGCGCTGACGCCGGCCTGACGCCAAGGCCGGGCTGACGCAGGCGGCCGGAAGGCGGTGTAGGTCGCGGCGGTCGTGACGTCCAGCAGGGCGGCCGAGGACGCCGCCGCCGTCCGCCGCGTCGGCCGCATCCACAACGACGACGCCCACACGCGAGGGACGGGAAGGACTGAATTCCGAGAGTCGTTTTCGTCGCTCTGTCTCTCTCGCAACTGTAGGGGACGCCGCATGTGCGCGAGAGAGACAGGGCGACGAAAGCGACTCTCGGAATCAGTCAGCTGAGTGCCGAACCGACTGCAGCCGCCTGCAGGCCCGCCACACCCCGCCCCACGGCCCACGCCGGGCCGGAGTCAGATGGCTCGCCTCCCAGCCCCGCACCCCTCACCTGGAGCCAGCCAGCCAGCCGAGCGCTCCGTGCTCCTGCACGGCCTGCACGGCCTGCACGGCCTGCACGGCCTGCACGGGGGCGGGTCACGGATTGGCTCTAAACACACAGCCAGTCAAGGTTGGCACAGGGGCCCCACAAGCCTCATGAATACGGGCCGCTTTTTGCAGTGGAGGGGGGCATCAGGGCGGGGAATGGAATTCAATACGGAATACAGCAAACAGCACGCGCGGGGAGCAATGCGGAGAATGGAACCGGATATGGCAAAGAGCGTCGGCGGGATAGCGCGGACACACACACACACGCACGCACACACACACCCACACGCACGCACGCACACACAAGCACGACCTGACTCATCACAGCAGCGCGCTGTTTCGGGGGAGGATAATGTCGATCCAGAAAGCCTTTCTGCAATCGCTATCACCGCTGCCCACTCGCGTCCTCCAGCCACCTGCCCCCCCCCCCCCTTGCCCGCCCCTTGCCCCCCTCGCCCGTAACGAAACCTCGTCCGCGCGGCATACGGCATACCAATTTCGAGAGGCGCATGTTGGTAGCGGATTAACTTTCGCGCGCCGCGCCTGATTGATTGCGTCTCTTTGTTTCTCTCGCTCTCGCAGTCGCACGCTGCGACGAGGCGAGAGCGGGGCGCACAGTGGGCCACACCGGTGGAGGCGGCCAAAATCCCGGACGCGTTCTGAGCTCCAGAGTCGCTAAATGGGGTTCGAACCGAACGTGTGACCCCAATGGATTGCTCTCCGAACGAGGAACCCATTGGTGGGGACACACGCTCGGTTCGGGTCCTGTTTAGCGACGCTGGAGCTCAAAACGCGTCTAGAGTCCCCCGCGAGGAAGGCATCCCATACCCCATCCCCGTCGTGGCCGGTCGAGTCGGCCGCCCCGAATCGGTCTATTTGGGGAGCAAATCCCTCCGGCTGCCCTGCCGGCGAGGCCCCCACGGCCCCGGCGGCCCCACGGCCCCCACGGCCCCCACGGCCCCACGGCCCCGACACGGCACGATGCCTGTTGGGGGCGTGGCGGGCGTGGCCAGCGGGGAAGGGGAGGGGGGAGGGCTAAATGGCTAATGCACACTTCCGTGGACACAATGCGGCTTATCGCGGCGTGTGTGAGAGTGAGTGTCGACGGCGCGGTCCGAGCCACACACGCGGGCCGCGAGTAGCCCGCCAAAGTGACTCGCCGGAAACGCGCCTTGTCGATAGTGCCCCCGCGCTATCGCCCCCCCCCCCTTTCCTAACACGTCGCGAGCGCCGCGTGCGTTAATTGGTGGCGGTAGCACTCGGCCGGGCCCCGCCTGGCCCCCATCGCGCACCGCACCGCGCCGCACTTGGTCAATAATTGGTGCATCGTGACCCGGTTTCCAATAATTGCGGAGCCACGCTGGTTCCCCTTGTTTGGCGGGCTTGCCGGGGAGGTCTCTCTATCTCTGTCTCTCTCTCGCACTCATGGAGAGTCGTCGGAGCGAGAGAGACGGAATGAGCCTGCAGCCACGCCGACATGGTGGCGATGGTGGTGACACGGGCCATCCGGGCCCTCGCCCTCGCCCTTGCCGCCCTTGCCCCCAATGTACAGAGATGGCCTACCGACTCGCCTACCGAGGAGCCCATGGTGGCAGGAGGGATCAATTCGAGTCAAGTTCAGTTTCTGTAGAAAAAAAGGGCTTTTATTTTAAAACGGACGAACAACAAGAACATATTTTTTTCTTTCAACAGCAGTAGGCAACACGCAGAGAAGGGCACTGTCTGTGCTTAGCAGACACCTAATTTAGCGTGATGTGGATGGCAAAAACCCTGGGACAAAGCAGCCAGGAATAGAAAGGCAGAGAATGAGAAAGATCAATGGAAAGATTCCGAACCTATGACAAATGTCCACCATACAAGAATGTCTTTGCACTATCTTGAGTTCATTCTAGGTTGTTGACAAGAGTCAACCCCTGGAAAACAACAGCCGCCTAAATGACAGTCTTTTGAACATACATACAGAATAAGAATAAAAAATAACTCTACAAGATGCCTGCGATTAACAGGGTAAGCGAATAATGAGGTAAAGCCCTAATAGTTCAATAGGCTTGCAGTACAAAATCAGTTCACACAATGTGTTGATATTGCAACTATGGTCTTAAAATAAAAATCATATTAAGTATAAAAATGCGGGCAGTCAACTATGTGTATTGCTTCAATTTAGAAAACATTACAATTCACAGACTCACAACTTTCACATTATGTACCTAACTCTTTCATACCATACATGAGCTTCAGTTTTTGGACTGAGATAAGTAAGGACAAGTAAGTACTTATATGACACCATAGTTAATTAAAATGTCCTCTATAAATCCATGATATGTCTCACCAAACAATCCCAAATACTATGCTTTTAATAAAATATTATAAACACAAAAAGACGCTTTACACACATGATGACTAGCTAAGACAAGAAGTCAGAAAATATTCGAAAGCTATGAGGGCAAGATTGAAAGGAATCACCAAAAATCTTGACATAAATAAAGTAAAAGTACCCTCTAAAAAATTGCACAAAGATCCGACTCACAAGGTGTAGACAGAAAACATAACATTAACTTTTGACTAACTCCTCAATATACTACCTCAAAATATTATAATTTACAAACAAGCTTAACAACAAGATAAAGTAATGCAACAATGATGTGCATTCGAAAGGTTATCAAACAATCCAGACAATTTTTGAAACTAGTTAGAATTAGTTAATTAATTTTTTATTTTTGACATTTAATTAAGTCTTGAAGTCAAGAGTATAACAATTTTAATAATGTAAGAAACAGATGAAGTATAGGCAAATAGATCTTGCAGAAAACCATATCAACAAAAAAAATTAAAAAAAAAAAGCTGTGACAATTACTTTTTAACAGTAGCATTTGTCTGAATACTCTAAATGTTTGTTCTTTTTGGAATGTTCTGAACACCCAAAAACATTCAAAGGGGTGTGACTGATGTGACAGAGGTGTCTTATAAACTACGAAGGAGAATGTTTAAGTTCTGTGATCACACAGAGTCAAAGAAAAAGACACTAATGAGCCAAGTGAAAATATACTACAATTACTCCCAACGCATAGTGGGAGTAAAAAGACAAGTGCATGGATACAAATGTAAAACCCATCAAATCTGATAAAGACAGGATGATGTCCAGATTAAGAATATAAATCTAGATATTTCATCTCTACAGCATACACACAAAAAAGGAAAAGTGATGCAAATAGACAAAGCAAACATGAATTGAACAGTATTAAATAAACCACTAATACAAAATAAAGTACAGTAATAATAAAACTCAGCATCAATTCATAATTGCTTACATGAGAATTTATATCAGGTATTGGAAATTGCTTCAGAACTAACACCTATAAATGGAATCACTTATAATTTTATCACAATGTTGTAAGTGCCGTGATCTTACAAAATGGGACAACAACAACACCTTAGTACATAAGGTGGAATCCAGCAGGCTGGAGCATCTGAAGTAGCACTGAAATAAAATAATGACACAAGCACCCAATTGCGTCATACTTCATGAGTTAATAGTGTAGTTGAATCACTTTGATAGGAACTGTATGGAACTCCTGTGTCGCATGGCAGGAGCCAAAGAAGCGGATGAGTGCGGCCACAGACTTCTGTAAGTAGTGCCAAACGAGGCTTATGGGGTCGGTATGGACCGAGATCTTGGGCTTGTTCCACAGCAGTTTCATCACCAAATATGGCTTGTAGCTGATCAACTAACATAGCTGCTACAAACAAACCAAATAGTAGGCTTTCCACTAATACGAGGACTGTGTGTAATCTAAAAGGGAAGAATGGTTCAAAATTAATGCATTGATTCAATAAATAAAAAATTTCATTATTATTCTAATAAAAATACTCACATTCGACTCTGGCGGACTGTTATGTCTATAGGGCAGCTTGGACACTCTTCCATCCACGAAGCCATCACAAGAGCTACAGCATATACTACTAAAACAGCAACATACATCAGAAACTGCAGAAAGTATTTTTGATTCTTTTCTCCAACACAATTGTTAATCCTGAAAGAAAAATATGTATAAGGGTACAGTATCCACTGTCATGCAAAGATCATTTAAACTTCTCTGTCAAATTACATACCAAGGGCAATGGTGATCCATACGACGAATGCATCTTTTGCATATTCGACAATGGTGCGCCCTGGGTGGCCTGTAAGTCTCACAGCGGGTGCAAACTGTCCAGTCCTCTTGTTCAGTTCCATTGTTGCAATCTAAAAGAAATATTCAGGGTACACAGATTAAAGAAACTTCTATGAGATCTGATGTAAATGAAAATTAATACCGTCAATACCTGAATGAATGTCTGAGAAATCCATCCTATTGTGAGGCAGTGGGACTGTGCCCGGATCAGAGCACATTGCCCGAAAATGCGCCAATGACGCCAGGAATGCTATTGTATTAAACATGACCATGTGAAAGGACCCCCACAAGCTGGAAAGAAAATATCAAGTCATAAACACAGCCAAAGTAAACAATTCTTAGCAATACAGTATAACTTAACAGAATGTTACAGGACATGTAAAACGGTTATTTCAATTAAAATCATGAGATGCAGGGTATTTTATTCGTATGGCCAAAAAAAGAATCTATTGGCAATTTTTTTCGAAATAAAAGATAACAATTACGAGACAGCTACTGCGATAATGACAGCAGAAGATGCTTAAAAGGAGGTTAGGTCCTGTCAAAAGATTAGTTATACCTGTTCTGCATTGTTTGGAGGATCACCCATTTTACAACTACGTAGTCGGCATAAAAAACGGCTAAGTACGTCAAAACGATGCAAATGATTCCACATGGGTCTCTCAATAAGAAGAACATAACTGTAGTTAACCAAACTTCAAGAATCGAATGCAAACACAAATGTCAACACCAAACCGCAGTCGCAGTCTGCGTTCCGACGGGGCGTCACTGTCCGCGTCTGAGTCGGAACGCCTCCATTTCAATGTTTGACAGGGACGGTTCACGTGGCCCTTAGAGCTCGGTGATATTCTATACTCCAGATAAATTTATGAATCATAGTTTAAATCAAGTATTCTGACACCAATTTTTCTCACTGCATTTCAGAAATTTCGGATGCGTTGTCGTCTGCAAGTAGCCTCGCCGCGGCACAACCCGCTATGCGGATACGAATAGCAATATGATTTCTCGTCTGCAATGAGGACCTTCCCTGCATTTTTCTGCTGTCGTCTTGTTCTGTTATTGTTTGTTTGAGATGAATTTGTAAGCATCATAGTACATTGAAACTGAATAGCACGCTGCTATTCGACGTGAACCGTGCAAAATATTTAACCTACAATGTTTGACAGTTTCAGAGATAAAATCCAATCAGTTCAGGAGGGCATTTCTGCAAGGTACTACCAGGTCTAACCTTTGAGACTATGCTGTAAACAGTGGCCTGACGCCCTGACAGACATCAACCGATAACGCCGAAAACCAACCAACCTGTCATCGTTTGTCTATTTTCCAGCTTCCACAGAATTTCCTCAGGAGAGACGTCTCGTCCCATTGAATACAGGAGCGTCAATCTTAATGCGGGAGCTGAAATTTTGCAGCGATACCAAACCGAATGGCACGATGGCCATCAATTGGCGGAGGAAAATGCAGCCAAAGCTCAGGTGTGTAATGTCTTATTTAGATTCTATCTGATATATATTTTGTCACTTGACAAACTATTTCTTTACCATTGTTTTGCACTTTGTATAGTTTCACATAAGCCGTAATACTGATGTTTGGTTTTCTTTTTTTAGGCTATTGATGAAGTAATTGGCAGTCTCCATGCAACTTTTGAGAAGCAATGGACTGGTATAACTCAGTTAAATACTACTATGGCAGCAATTCCTAAAATTATATCATCCACACAAACGTTAATGGAACACTTAGGTGAGGATAAATTGTGACAACCCATTTCCAAGCGGGAAGCATTGTTAAAAAGTACTTAAATCAAAATTTCTCCGAACAGGAAACCTTCAAGAATTATTTGATGAAGTGGAACACAATCTTCTGCAGCTAGAGGATGTAGTTGAGACACAAGAGCATCAGGAGCGTCAACTAGATCATCGTTTCCAATTGGCTATGTACAAAGAGAAAAAGTTGCAGGAACTTGAAAGAGTTAGAGGTTTGTCTCAACCCCAGAGTTATCATCTTCTTCATTTTAAATTTTATTTTAACTATGTTTCTTTTTTTTTTCTGTTGCCTCAGAAAGCCTGGTGAAGGAATATGGAGAGAAAATGGCGAATTATGAAAGAAGACAGTGTCAAACCATGAAAGAAAGACAAGAAACCTTCGGACAAGTTTTCCAAGAAGATCTAGAACAGTTTAAGCAGTCTGGAAAATTACCAGGTGAAATTTAATGACATTTTAAAGATAAAACTGTGGATACTGTAATGGGCCATGTTTGTCACAGCTTTGTTATAATTTGGTTTTATGTGTTGACAGTTACTCCCATCAAGTCAGCACAACCTGGTCCATCTTTGGAGGAAGTCACTCTTGATGATGACTCTGTCGCATTAGATAATTTTCTAGGGGAAAGCCAAGCGTGAAGAAAACTTCTTAATGTTTTGAAATGAAATACTGTAATTGTTATGTTCCATAATTTTCTGTTATTTCTGTGCTGTGAAAAATTGTTTAACTTTGTCTCCTGTTGTTTTGTTATGGGGCATGGAGAAAATTTTGAAACAAAACTCTCTTGCACTGACTGATTAACAAGTAAGAGGCTATCTTTCCATCGTATGCTGTGCCTTCCTTCAACATGGCATTGTTCATACATTCCAAAGTAAGTGATAACATGTCCAATTTGCTCATTCTCTCATTTTTGTCAGAGTAATTCTTATTAATTTTTGTTTTCAAGTCTCCCCTATGGAGTGCTTAGGCGTGCACATTCGAATTTTGAATCGGAAGCACCCAAACGTGTTGTTTTCTCGTTGACATTAATGAATACAGATTATATTTATCTAACCACCTCGACTTGCTTCACTTTGACTTTGACCCCCCGACGCGCACGTGCGACCGTGCGGGTACTTTCCCCTATCCTCGCCGCGCTCCCTGCAGCACCCTGCAGCAGACTGATTCCGATCACTGCTCCCGTCGGTCTGTCACTCTCCGACCCTTACGAGACGCCCCACGAGTGCGAGAGAGACAGACTGACGAGGGCAGTGCTCGGAATCAGTCTGCAGCCAGCAGCGCCGCGCGGCTTCCGTTTGCGGTGCAACAATGCACACGGGGCGGGGCGCAGCGCCATCACGTTTATTTTGGGCTGGGTCCGGCTGGGTTCGGTGCAGACCGGGGGAGGGGGAGGGAGGGGGCACCGCAAGCCGTTCGAGCCCCGCCGCGGCCCCGCCTGGCCATCTGCGCCCGCCAGGCATGAGTCTCCTTGTTGTGCTCCCGGCTTTCCACAACACGGCTGCGCAGGGCCACAGGGCACCGCAGCCTGCCTCCTAGTGCTGTCGGTGCTGTCCTTGACGGCGGCGGGGTGGAGGTGGGTGGCGGCGGTGCCGCGCCGGCATTCCCCGGTGCTGTGGTGCTGTCTGCTGTCACTGAGTGCCGGGCCCGGCCGCCAGATGGCGCACGCCGCGTCTTCCCGAAGCTCTGCAGCCTTGCCTTGCCGTCGTCGTCGCCCTGCAGAAGAAACCGTCCTCGTTTGCCAAGCCATGTCGCTGCGGCTCTGCAGACTGATTCCGAGAGTCGTTTTCGTGGCTCTGTCTCTCTCGCACTCATGGGGCTCTCCACGAGGGTGCGAGAGAGACCAGCGACAAGCCGCCTCTTCTGAACCGCTCGGCTCGGGATACAATGGACCAGCCAGGAATTCGGCATTCGGCGAACGCTTGTCCTTGTTCTGCAGCTGCCTTAGCTGGCCGATGCCGACCGGGCCTTCGCCGTCGCGGCGAGCGGCGAGGCCCTTGCCCGCCCCGTTGGAGCCCCAAGTCCGAAGAGCCGCCTGAAGGATCGTTTCGTCGCCCTGTCTCTCTCGCACCCCTCGTGTACCCCTCGTGGAGCGTAAGGGTGCGAGAGAGACTGGTGCGGGCGTGGCGGCGTGCAGCAGACCGCTTCCGAGGGCCTTTTTCGTACGTTTTCGTCACTCTCTCTTTCTCGCACCGATTCCGGACGCGCCTGGAGTGCGAGGGACGCCGAGGGACGAAAATGACTCTCGGAATCAGTGTGCTGCTCGACGTGCGCCGTGACCTCATTCGCCCTCATTTCCTGCTCCAGAAGATGGAGAAGATGGGAGGAGAAAGGTGTGCTACGCTGCTACGCCATCGCCGCCCCCCTCCCCGCCCTCCCGGCCCCGCCGGCTGCTATCGGATCATTGGAGGTGCTGCCATGCCGGGGCCGGCTTGGCCCGTCCACAATCAGCCCTGAAGGCTGATCCTGGGAGTCGTTTTCGTCTCTCTGCCTCTCTCACTCCTATACGGGACGCCCCATGAGAGGGAGAGAGACCTCCCCCTCGGAATCAGCCAGCAGTCCCGGAAAAGCTGCTTCATCGGGGACGTGTGTCGTGCCGGGCGTGAATGGAGCGGCGCGACCGACGAGTACGACGCGGACCTTATCAGCGCGCCGCCCCTATCGGTGTGCTGCCTCGCCGGGGGAAGTCCCAGCGCCGCTTTCCGGCTTGCCGCCTCAACGGCCTCAACGCCGCGTCGCACGGCGTCGCATGCGGTCCATTCATTTGAGTGTAACGATGGCGGATACTTGCCGCCGGATTTGGAAAAGGCGCTCGAGCCGCCTGCCGTTCCGACCGCGGTTCCGACTCCCTTCAGGGCCCCCGCCCCGACGGCGGCATGGTGGCGGGCTGCGGCGCGCGGTCGGACTCCGATATCGCCTTTTAAAATTAGAAAGTTGCTTCCAGATGGTGCGGGAGTCTTGAGTCTTGCCACGGACGCTAACGTGCGGTGGGGCCGCCGCCTCCAAGCGCCTCCCGCCAGCGTGGCCCCTTGGGCCGGGGAAAGGGGTAAAGAAGGGGGGGGGCGTCGAAGGGGCCGCCGGCGTGCACGGGCGTGCCGCACGCGAGGGAGGAGCGCAGCCGCGGACGCGCGACGCTACGCGACGCCATGGCGACGCCGAGGGGGACCACGAGAGCGACGAGGACAGGCGACGCGGCATCCGGCGGCGTCTCTGGGTCTCTTCTCGGCACCGCCAGGAGCGGTGACCGCCTGGCCGGCGGTCGGCCCGGCGGAGGGGGAGGAGTACCTCGAGTACCACAGCACCGCCGGGCCGGGTACCGCCCCGCCTGCGACAGCGCGACGGAGAGAAAGACGACGCCGTTGGATGCTGCGCTGCGAATCACTCTCATGGTGCAGCACATGGCGATTCTTTTCGCAGTGGAGCTGCAGCAGGCTGCAGGCGCTGCAGGCGTGTCGTCGCGCGCAGCAAGCGCAGCAGCGTCATCGACTCGGCGGCGCGCGGCGACGAAACGTGAGAAGCGGCTGGGCTTTTCGTTTCCGGCCGATGGCTTGCAAAGCAAAGCGACACCGTCTCGGCTCGGCTCGGCTTTTGGCCCTCGGCTTGGCTCCGGGCCGCGGGGCCGAGCTTACCGCGAAACGGGCCTCCGCGGCACTACGCGGCACCGGGCGGAGGGCGGACAGGAGAGGCTCCTCTACACCGTTACTCCGTTCCTTGTCGGGGCTTTCGTTCGACACACGATAACGCCGTCGGCATGCTGTCGGCGCGGCGGAGCGACGGACGGGCCGAGCGGCCGAGGCGCGGCGCTAGCGCCGCCCCGCCGCCCACGCGGCACTCGAGACTCCAGTGTCCTTGCATCTTCTGCTTTCCCATGCGGAGACGCCGGTTTTCCCCGGCATCCGCCCACGCACTCACGCACTGCAGTCTGCGGTCCGCCCGAGTGGACGGCGGGGCGGGGCGGGGCGGGGAGGAGGCGGTCGCAGGGCTTATCGCCGAGCTCAGGAGGCTCAAAGGAACGCCGGCGGCCCAGCGGCCCAGCTAGCTCCGTGTGCCAACTTTCGGCGAGGTCCGCCTGCCAAACGGTCCCCGCGTCCCGCTGGCTGTGCCTGGCTGTGCCTGGCTCTCGCACGGCGAAAAGAGAAAAACGTTTCCTCGCTTTCACCCGGCCTGCCAGCGGCCGGGCCCCCCGGGCCTGATAAGAGGCTAAGGTGCTCTGCAGGCCGCGCTGCCCGCCCGGTGCTGCCTCATGATGGCCGATGGCCGCTCCGATCGGGAATCAGGGGTCCGGCCGGTCCATCCGGTCGGAAAGGCTGAGAGGCAGCGCGGCGTCTCGTCTCACGCGTCAATCCTTGAAGGATGTGCCAAGGACCCCGGCCGCTTCCCCCTCCCGCCCCTCCCCCTTTCCCCGTCAAGAGAGAGGCTCGGCTCGCATCTCAGCCAGCTCAGCGCGCTTCTCCGATGCCTTACTCTGCCTTCCCCTCGCCTCGCGTACACTGACCCCGCCCCTGGCCGCAGGCCCCGCGGGCCGTACCCATAGGCCCCTGCTGCCATGCTGCCCCTGCCATGAGGCCATCCCGGCCGTCGCGTCCGTCCGCAGCCACCTCGCCACAAGACACGTATATCATCGCCAGGACTCAGGACTCGGCGCGCTTGTCTTTAGGAGGGCTGACGGCGTGGTCTGGCTGCGTTCCGCTGCGTTCCCCTTCCCCACCTTTCCCCGCGGCCAGGCGAGCAACTCCCCGGGCGCGCCGGGAATGCCCCTGCCCCAGCGCCGCCACTGAAGGCCCAATCGCGGCCCTCCAGGACCCCTTCGGCCGACGGGGCTGCTGCGCCCGCACTCGGAAATCCCGATCTTTCCTCCGATAGACAGGACGAGCCGGGCTTTCGGAAATTGACAAATCCTTCCATTGAGAAATCGGGCGGACCTCCTGCGTGGAGCGCCCGAGTCTGGTGCTTTTCGGTTTTCAAAGTTGCCTCTCGCGAGTCACGGCCTCCTACGTTCACTGACGTCACACCAGTATTTCGCTGTTTAACTTCCGATTGCGAGCCGATGCGAGGCTCTGGACGGTAGGATAATGTTCCAGTAGTCTGGTTTTACAGTTTAAAGTAAGCTGCGGTGGCGTACCGGCTGGGAACGCCTCCAAAATCCCAAGCAACGCTCGGTTCCTGCCACGCTAGCGCCACCTATAGGGGAGCATCTGAAGCTCCCTCGTGCCGTAATCCATTCACTGCAGTCCAGGAGGTCGTGGTCGTGGTCCGATAGTCTGATGTATTCCTTGTCTAACAATGAGAGGTGATAGTGACAAAAAAGTTTTAAGAGTTGTCAACGACAGGAGAAACTAGATACAGGCCGATACTAATGACAGAAACACAACTGTGATGGTGCAAGGAAATATAAGAAGTTTCAAAGATAATAGAAAGCAATATGTGCAGTGTTCCGCAGAAGTTTTATGAACTCTGTCGTCTTTGTTTATCCTGTGATGGTGTGAAACTGTCTATTTTCGACGATGAGGGTATACAGCGCAACTTTCCTCTCAAAATTATGACCTGTCTGTCAATTGTGGTAAGTTTCTGGGTGTCGTATCAGCTTGTACCTGTTCTTTAGGACAATTTAGAGTGTATATTTGGTCGCCGTGTTATGTGTGATGGTTCTTTGAGGGCTGTCCTACTTTGGAAGGTGCGATAAGATAACGCAGCGATAAGCCGCCATATCAGCCTTTTAAATGGAATAACCGATAAGAGTCAGCTGCTTTTATCGCGGAGCGGGCTCGGCATGTTCCCTCCTACCCCAACAATTGCTTTAGTACGGATCTGTTGACGTTTTGGCCACACAATCTAGGCAAATGTACACACCGGACGCCTGGCCGAAGTGTGCCTATACAGGAGGTTATGTGGCCGCCCAGGGTTTACTCACGATTTCCGAGAAAGCGAGCTTGAACCGCGTATGACTATTCTTAGAAAGTGTGATGCCACCGCAGTGCCTGTCATCGGTCGTTCTTCGGTGCGACCGAATTGTGAATGGTGATGGACGTACAGTCGCAAGACTGTCATCTCAGAGTAATGGAGATATGAAACTTTTCACCAAGTGTGGTTTTCTTAAAGTTGTAACAACTCACTGGAAAATCGACCAATTTTTATACTAGAAAGAACATTGACTGTAAATGTAGATATTAGAAGATAGGTAGAAAAGAAGTTTCCTACTGTCCCACAACATCCTTCCCACTTTTCATTTAAAATCATCAAAATAATTATTATGTCTCTCTGTTTCTCAGGTATCAGAGCAAGATCTTTTACCTCCATTGGTTTGTCAGCGTTGTGTGTACAAATTAGATGTGCTTCATGATTTCCGGGAAGGAGCAAGAAAATCTGATGCCATTCTTAAGCAATACCTAAACTATGCAGAACAGGAATCGTCTAAAGTAAGTTTCTTTAATTCATGATTTTTAACAAGCTTAACTAGTTTATGTATTACACTTTACTTTATTTAAACTCAATTTTATAAAATTTTCAGGATTTACATCATGAAGAGCTTCCATTGCCAAAACCTATAGATCTTAACTCTAAATATGGCTCCAAACTGAATAAAAGCCTATTTGAAGAAAGAGCTCCTTCGCCAAAACCTCTTGATTTTAAGAAGAATGGAATTGTCGCGCCATCGAAGGATGAAGGCAGCCCAAAGAACAGGAGCCCAATTCCTGGATCTGAAGCAACAAGTGACTTGCCAGGAAAACATAATAACCAAGCTGATGATGAGTACTTTGATGATGAATGCAGCAACAGCTCCAGGTTGGTTGTAGCTGAGGGTGAGGAGGGTGAAGAAAGTCAGGGTGAATGCGATGTTGAGAATGGAGTGATTAAATCGACTGGCAGTGGAGTGACTGAAAATGGAGAACAAAGTGACGGTGTTGGGCTTGACATGTCCACAAAGCGTGAGGACCGCCGACAGAATCTGCAGGATAGACAGACCGTAAATGAAAAGGTTATTCATATGGATGTAAAGCGTGATATGTAAGTACATTTGCGATTTTTTTCCCTCTTACTAGCGAAATTGTTTTTCTACCACTAGTGGAATTAATTGGACAAATCCCACTTTTAGGGAACCAGCCAGTCCAGATTATCTCTCCAGGCCCTTGCTTGAACCTGAAGTTCAGCTGAAAGAGGACAATGGCCATGTTTGGACTTCCCCGTCGAGGTAGTGCTATACTAGTTAATTGTGTTAGCAATTATCTTTGCATGAAATAATAATTTGTAATTTAATTTCAGAGCTGATGAGCAAGACAATGCCTCTGGAAATCTCCTTCGTTCATTGATTACCAACCGTAATGAGCGATATCAGCCTCCACCCACATCGTCTTCTTCACCTTCTCCTTCCCTGTCTTCATTTCAACAAACATTGCAACGTTCATTTCTCAAAAAGAGCAGTGAAATTTTGGCCAAAGCACTTTTGCATGGACCTGCACCAAAGAACTTCCATCATGTTTCTTCTACATCGTCACCTGCTTCTCATCCCTATGATGTTCTTTCTCATGCAGCCGATGGACAGGTAACAAGCTTATAAAAAGTAATGATGCTGAACCAAAACTATCTAGGGCCTAACTATTCAATTGTCTCTCTTCAATCAGCACCCAGATCCACCCAAAGACCACATACCACTCCTTATTCGTAACAATGTGAGTGTTTTCCCGGTTGCTGCTGGGCGAACGCAGGGGTGTGGCAGGCGCAAACAGAGTTACCCATCAAGAGCTTCTGATGCATTGGCAGTAGCAAGTCCTTCCTGCAGAAGGTAAGGCTCCCTTGATGACTCAGCATTGCACAACTTTGATCTAGCTTGCAAGTTTTTCATTTAAATTTTTTTTTTCAGCCCAGTGAGTTTGACTCAAGAAGCAGCAGAGGAAGAGGATGGAGTTGATGGAGGAGATGCCGAAGACGATGTTGAGGAGCCAATGGAAGAGGGAGAAGAAGGTGAAGAAGAAAATGCAGAAGCTCAAGATGCTAACAATTGGTCCAATTTTCCTGGGGTAGTTAAGTCTGGCAAAGTAAGTGGACAGCTTTCATTTGCTTTTGATATTTAAAACATCAGTTCTCTTAAGTGATAAACCATATTTTTCCAGCTTGCTGCTCGGCGTGTGGATTTGTCATGTACAAACTGTGGTACAATGACTACAACTATTTGGCGACGCAATCCACTTGGGGAAATGGTGTGCAATGCTTGTGGCTTGTATTATAAGTTGCATGGGGTTAACCGCCCTGTCACCATGCGGCGTGATACCATTCATACAAGGCGCCGTCGGCCTAAAGGAGAGAAGTCTCCTCGTCATCGCAACAGTAAGTAGAGGTGTTGTGTTGTACATTTTATCAAGTGTTCTGAATGAAGCAAATCTTTTCAATCTTTGATTACTTTCGTAACAGAAAATAAACAACCTCCTGTTTCTACAAGTGGAAATGGAGTTGCAAGTGCTAATGCTCAAAGTGGGAACAACGTCACTCCGAGGTCCTCAGCTGTAGAAGATCATGATGAAATGTTGGCTGCATTACGTCGTCAAATTCAGCCACATCTGATGCTCGCTGCTCTTCAGCACAAGAATAACAACAGCTCAGCAGTAGCCAATTTGGCACTACAGCGACATCAGCTGAATCTTCCATCTCTTTCGCAGCCAAATGTAGTCCGAGCTCATGCAGCATCTCCTTACATTTCAGTGCCAAACTATGCCACAGTCCAAGTCAAAACTGAAGCAATGAACTCGGGAGAGAAGGAGTCCTCCAAGAATTTGGCTGATGTACCGCTCAACCTGGTTGCTTCAACTCAAAGCGATTGATACTTATTCCAGGGATGTTCCTTCTTATGAATCAAGTCATGAGTTCAATGATGTCCTCTTTTCTGAGTTTACTATGTATATTATATGTATATGTGATCAGTATTGTTTATTACAGCAGGTCCATACTAATTTCAAGTCAAGGTTGCTAAAAGATAATCTCACTTCAGTGCCTTGTGGTTTGATTTGGTAGTTTTGTTTGTATGCCATTGTATCAAGCCTGTCAATGTTCCTTTCTTAGAGTATTTTGTCTGGCAAGTATTTTGATGGCAGTGTAAAATCTCTCTTTAGTACATTTTTCTATTTCCAATTTAATGGACTGTATGCAATGTACTTGGACAACTCGGATCAGTATTTGCAAGAGGCTGCAGAATTACTCCTACAATCATAGCATTGTAATTTTTATTCCTTTTAAAAGTTATGTGTGTTGTCACACAATGTTATCTGTTTTCTGTGTTGTTTCTAAACAACTTGTTATTGAGGGACACAGTCTGCTCTAAAAATTGGAATCAGATACAGGGTTTTTAAATTATAAATATTTTAGAGTATGTATTAATGATAATACTCATTAGAAATTATGATCAAGAGCCGATTGCCTCGACCAAAACTGTACCTGACTCTTTGGAAATAAGTGATTTGCCTTTAAATCGTGATAACATTTTGGCTTTTCAAATTTTTTTTCTCTTTTCAACAATGTACCAAGTACTATTAGTGGCATCATTTATGTTGCACATGTGGCTTCTAAATCGTTGCTGCAAATTTTAGTTACCTAGACTAGAAAATCTTTTTGCTTTGGACTATGTTCACATTTATTTCCTTGTCATTGCTCTCGGCTCTCCTGATCATGGTGTTTATTCTGTTGCTTTAAATTATTAAGAATACTGTTTTTAAAACGTTCATGACACAATTTTTTTTGTTTGTTTTTTCTTTGTTGTGATTGAAATACTGCATCTTCATGCATTTTGTTTTATCTCTCTCTTTCTTGTTGCCATGAACATTCAATGGCAAAAGATTCTTTCAATGAGGAGGCAATAATTTTTCTACTTTTGAGAATTTGCTGTGATTTTGGTAGAAACTCAGTATCATACATTCAAGGCATCTGCATCTGAGTGAGTGTGTTGCCTGTAATTTACTTGCTTGGAAAATTTCTCATGCCTTGCCTCCCCTGTAATTTTGGTTTTATCACAAGTCTTAAATGTGAAGGATTAAAGAAAGGGATATTCTTTTTAGATAGCAAATGTATACGTGTAAAGATATGGCTTAGTTTTGGACTATTCCTTTTGTTTATGTTTTAGTTCCTCTCCTTTTTGTTTTGCATTGCTGTTATGCAATTCTATGTAGAAATCATGGATGCATGGTCATGTATTTACAGTTTGGCTATGGTTCCAACTGCTTTCATGCTCTCTATTTTGTGACCTCTTCTCAAGATTTTCAGTCTTTTGACGCATCCCATTCTCATTTTTTATCATTAAAAGTTCAACTTTTTTCATTCTTTGCTCTCTAAATTTTTGTCTCATATTCAATTTTGTCTTATTGACCTCTCACTCAGTGTTGGTTAATTGTGACTGGAGTCTTTTATATCTTGGCAGGCATTACTTTGTGAAACTGTCTCAATTGCTTTATTTTCATGCTCTTTATTAGACATTATTTGGTGAAGCCTTATGTTGCCATTACTTTTGCGAAAAATCTGGCTTGCGACTCATGACCATCTGATAAAGTCCTAAACAGTTACTTAAGATGAAAATTTGATGTGTGTAATAATTTGTGATAAACATTTTTGTACTGTGTCTCAAAGAATACTCTAGACTCACACTGTCTTAAAATTTCAGTATTGATTAAATGTAGTGTTTTTAATGAAAGAAACTTAGTGCCTTGAAATACCTTTTATGTGCAAGACAATAACCTAATGTTAAAATGTGGTGATCTTACACTTGATGTAACATTGCATCCACACCCTTAAACAGTAATGTCTTTGTTTGAGGAAATGTTTTACCTGTGGAAGTCATGGTTACTTTGTATTGAATTGTCAAGTTTCTTATGTACAACTCCTCTGAATAGTTGTGCCTTGATTATCTGCTCTCTCATTTTGTGCGTTGCTCTCAGGGATAGACGCAAGTCATTCTTATTTTCATGTTTACTGAGGAGGCAATATACAGATTTGTTAACTTGTCATGCTGATGTCATACCTTTTGTCAAGGTCTGTTCCAAGAGAGTTTTGTTATTAGCTTTTAGTACTGTGTGTCTTTGATTCTCTTGCTTGTTGTCTTAACTTATTTTTTTTTGTCTTGTTGCCATATTGGACAGCATGCTCAAAGCTTCATTATACTCTTATGTGGGAATGACTTTTCATTATTAAAACACTAGGAATACAACTTCATCAACAATTGTGTAATTAAGGTATCTGTGTGTTGTGCTGCATCTAGTATGTCCATTGCAGTAGTTGTTACTGAACTAAGATGACCTCCGTATGTATTGGAAGTTTACCTTACTAATCAAAGAAAACAAGGAGATTTCGTTCGTAAGAGCAGTTATTTTTATGATGATCTGAAAATTAAGAAACTTGTTTTTCCATTTTACTTCTTATGCATTTTCCTCTTGGACACTGAAAATAGCTTGAGTGCTCGTGTGCCTTATATTTGAGCAAGGATTGTGTGTATTATAGTAGAATATGTGCCTACTTAAGAACCTAGTTGTCAACTATTGTTGTAAGGGTTTCTGTTCAGTGTGATATACGTTATTCGATTCAGTCTTCTCACAGGAATAGTTCTTGGTTGAAATCAAGGCCATCAGTTAAATTGATATTTTGTTTAGTGTGAGATGTACTTCATGCAGCTGACAGTAACCATGACTATTGGAGGCATAGTTGTTCTGCCATTTACTTCTGGGTAATGCAAGCCATATGCAATGCAACTGCTCTACTTAGGTGCCATTTTGTTAGGGGCATCTGGACTTTTGTAGCAGTATCAAGTGTCTGAAACAAAGTTTTGTTGCATATTTGACATGGCTGGTTCTCACTTTCAATCCACTTAAGCATTAATCCACTGTAGACATGCTCAATATTTACTTCTTCGTTAGATTCAATTTAATTTTTGTGATCAAAGTTTTTAAAATGACACTCCAGTAAGACATGATGCAATTGCACTCAAAGCCTGACCCCTCTGATTCAGGATGTGAAAGTGAAAGCCATGGTGTTACAGACTGACTAGTTTTAATAAGTGTCCAAACTTGGAGTGTGAAACCTCCGAAGCCCTCTTTAATTGTTTCAGTTTTGAAATTTTTGCCATCTACACTCAGTTAACAGGAAATGCTGGTTACTTAATCTGAATTCAGTATGTTGCACATCTCCAATGAGCTATGTACAAATTGGGTCTCTCTTTTTTTTTCAAATGTTGTTTTTGCCTCTTGTATGTACATAGTACATAGTTACAATGTTTACTTAGCACCAATACTCAACCCCTCTGACTTTTCGCATGAAAATTTTCAGAGTCTAATTTTAGTTTATAGTGTTTTCAATTGAGGCTTGCTATAAATTGGCCATGTTGTGTGATTTTTTTTAAAGAAAGAAATTGAGTGAGATATCTATTTATGTGTGGGTTTTTCTTTTTTTTAACGATCTTGTTATGTTACGTTGTGTAAGTTAAATTAATGCTTGTTTTCTGTACTACCTAATATTTAAATCCTTTTTTTCTTTTATTTATTTTTGGGTAAGTAACATAGCAATTTAAGGCTCATGTTTGAAAAGGTTACATGTTGTGAAATACAGTCTTCAAGTGGGAAGTATTCAAATCATTTCTTTATCGGATGTTATAAAATGTTATGTGATTTCTGCTGCTGTTCCAGATTAATGGCATGTGTCCTTTTTAAATTATGTATATTCATTAGTTCATTCATTCATTCATTCTTATTTATTTTTCTCATGCGCTATAGAACAAATGTTCCTATTAAGGAGAAAGCAAAAATCAGTATTATTTTTATTGTTGTTTTATTCTTGTATAATTTCATGACACGCTTTAGATCTGGCACACATTTTTTAAATCATTCAGTTGGCTCTAGCCATAACATAACAAATACTTAACTACTTCCTTCTCTGTTGCCTTGCTGTACTTCTGAGGTGTTCTGGTGTATGGAAAGCGGTGTAAAATCAACTTTCCTGTTTTGTCAGAAAATTATGTCACTACTTTTATCCTTAATCTGGAACAGCATCTGTTGTTGAGCTTTTGCTCGTAATGTGTTAAACAAAGTGTTTGATAGTATTGACAACAATTAACAATTGTTGCACAAAAGTCTACTTAACCTTTATTGTTGGACTTGTGGTGTTATTTTTCTAAAAGAGAATATAACAATGTACTTCAATGTTATTTATTTTTGTTGTTCTTGTAAAATCATGTGTCCTCTCACAGCAATGGTCATCATTGTTCATGGCATTCTTGATTTCTAAACAGGTCTTCATAAAATTGAAAATGTGTCTATATTGATAGAAACTTTCAATTTACTCATGTACTTACATTGATGTTGGGATTTGTCTTTCTTCATCAATATGAAAGGAAGACATTCAAAGAGAAATACAATTTCAGTGAACAAATGATAACCGTAATATCAAAGAAGCATAATATTATAGTGTAATGACTTGGAATCTGATGAATTTTGTTTTGCATTTATGTTTTCATAAAATGTTGACAGCCACTGTTGCTTTGAAATCCTGTTGCAGGTGTTGTGAAAGAAGGATGATAAAAGATCTCGAGCCACCTCTGTATTTATTTATTTATGTACGATGTTTGTTGCATTTGATACTTCTATGAGTTGAAACGATTTGTTTTAAATTATTGTGGGTTGAGTTTTTAATACCATTAAACTGGTTAACATTTTCTCTTGGTTGAAGTTTATAGACTTAATGTGGTAATAACACGGTTAACTAAAAAAAGAGTTTTTGAAGGAGTTTTGTTCTTTTTATAGAAGAAAATAGTTATAGTTAACTTGAAGACTCACAGGAATGTAGGACTGACGAGTAGTTATTATTAATAAAATAAAATTAAAAAAAAAGTGTTGGTACTTTTACATTTTGTTGTTCTGAACCCTCTCATATTATTGAAAACCCAACTGAAACCCTTCACCGTCAAAACAATTGGTCATAACATAAATAGAAAGAAACCAAACCAACCAATTCCCCGTCGTTTGAATTTTCAAGCTCAAAATCAAGGGGACAGTTTTCCCGTACCATTTTGTGGCGATACTGTTCGGCAACACAACTTACGACCCACTTCGAAGAGTTCACGCAGTTGACGGCGTTTTAAAGAGCCCGCCTCTTGCAGACAACATTTCCCCTCCCCCTCCCACCTACCTCACCCCCCCCCCCTCTCGCCCTTTGACAATAACAACAACAGATTTGAGAGTTGCTCGGAGATGAACGAAAAAGGTTTTAATTTCTATTGGGAAAACTATTACAGGGCCTATGAATGGCAACAAAACAGTAATGTTTCACATTGGAAAGCCCGGGTTAAAGCATTGGAGGTTGAAAATTCCCTGCTGCGAGATTTCATCCACCGTGGGGTATTATAACCTGATAATTTCTGTAGTGTTTTTCTTTTGACCTTTGAGAAGATTGCTACAAAAAATTGATTTCCACATTTGCTTAACAGCTACAACCCACGGTCGAGCATGGGTGTGTCGTTGCTAGTCCCTGTGGTAAGAATAATAACCTATCTTATTCTTAAATCTGTCTGTTGTAGTTCCACAAGCATTGACACAAATTCTTTTTATGGTAGGTGTTCGGAATAGTGTGATAAAAACTACTGAAACTCATTCAAATGGAGACGAAGACCAAGAGGATGGCGTTTCAATGTATTCAGAGTCTGAAATTGACGAAGAACTCTTAGCCTTTTATGAAAAGACAATTCGTCACAAGATAGAGCGCAGTAAGTGTTTAACTTGGTATCGCTTTGTCGTTTGAGACAATTTTGTGGCTCTTTACGGTACCCTTTTCTCACACTGTCTCTATATAGCTTACAACCATTTATACAAACTAATCTTCTACAGAAAAACTTCAGTCCATGGAGCAGATGAGTGATGACTGCGAAAGTGATGCTGGTGAGTAGACATTTCCTCGTCCCCTTACATGTTAGATGTCATGGGGATCGGCTATCGAGAAAAGGTTTTAGCTGTGCTTTAGTTCCTTTTTTAGGCTTGGTAATTAAAACCTGAAAATTTCGCTCGGAAAACCACTCTATTGAAAAGTTAATTAGCTTTTACTCTTGTGAGTTACACATTTGGCTGCATTTGTACAAAAATTCAATAAGGAACTTTAAGACTATTCTTTTGGTTTTTTGAACAAGGCTTTTCAACTCATTTAAAGCACAGCATAAAAACCAATTATTAGAAAATGACTGCTCTCAAGTGCCACTGATATTACTAACTCCTCCTTTTGTTTTATTTGTATAGAGAAAGTCTATTCTATGGGGCCTATTTCTTCCTCTCATAAGTCAAAGGATATGGCTCTATTGTATGGAAAAGATGCACCTAAGATATTAAGTATGGAGCTGTCGATGCAAATTAATTTTGACATGAACCACAACAAGTCTAATGCACAGTTATGGCCTAACATACCTCTTAGACTCTCAAGATGATGTATTAAATTTGTTAACAATGAAGTCTGACTGTTCATTAATTTTAAGTCTTCCTCAGTGGTTATGATTTTATGGGTTTTACTCACTGTGTATGTAATGTTTAAATAAGCAATAAAATAATAATTCTATTTAAATTTTGCAACAGAAGTGTTTTTGTTTTTTTAATATCACATTATAAACATATACAAAATATTAGTGCCTCAGTAAATATTACAGTGATTCATAGATAGGATAAGTGATCACAGAGTTTCATACTCCTAAAAGTAGTGCTAATGTAAAAGTCTTTGGATTATTAAACATTTCCTTTCATAGAGCTACAGCAAAGGGAAGCCCGAGAGCAAGGCATGAAATAATATACAATTAGTTCCTCTCTGATGGTAGGTTCAACAAATACTCAGGTCAAAAAAGGCATAATATAAAGAAAGGCAAACAAAATGTTTTTTCCAGGAACCCATTCTATGACTATTAACTAGAAAAACTGAAGTTGGCTGTATGTAATCTCTTCTCACAAGTACTGGAGATTGATACCTCGATCAAAGGCAACTTCTCCACCTAATGCTCCAAGGGTCACTGTTTCAATCGAAGAGTCATGCTCCGCGTGAGTGCTAGCATCCCCATCATCATCTTCAATGTCATCGTCTTCAGAGTCTCCAGCAGTTGCATTCAAGGGTTCTAAACCAATTATTATTCTCACTGCATCCGGCAGATTGCTCTCAATACTGAGAAGTTGGGCATACAATCCTTCTGCTTTGCACAGAGTGCTGTCGATGTTTATAGTCATAGACAGTTCATTTACATGCTGCAAGGAATTGATATTATGTACTAAATGATAGGCAGACATCAAGGCGCACAAAATATATTCATATCTTAGTTATTGTTTCTCCTACCTTCAATATTTCTGTGAAGCCTGAATTATTAGCATAGAGTGTCTCCTTTTCAGAATCAAGAATGGCAGCACAGAATAAAAGGTGGAAGTTGGGGCATGGCAAATCTGACCAAAACACCTAGAAAATAGTGAAAAAGACATTCACGGTAATTTATGTGCTAAAAATATTTTTTGAAATGCATTAGATTTATATCATCATGATACTGTATAATAAACTCAACGTACCTCCCATAAGCGCATGATATCCTCCTGAGAAAACTCTCTCTTAAACAAGACCAGTAACCAACGGAAACAGAAAAACATGTTGCCTGAATCATGTCGATCTAAATATTGAGTGAATTGAGGATCAAGCACAGACAGTAAGGTGTGCAACTGTTGCAGTTGCAGCTTCATGCCGGCCTGGTCCATATCAAAATTAGTGCACTGTTAAGAAATCAATCAGCTGTATTAGAGAACAAACAACTAAAAGAAACAAAACGAAAAAACGGGAGAAGGAAAAAGTTAACTTACTACTCTCTCCATGAAACCAGCGAAGCACCAAAACGTGTCAGCTTCATTTGACATTAACTGGAGTATAGGAGACAAGAGATCACTCATGCCTTGGACGTAGCCCAAGTCAAAGTTGTACATCAGGTAGGTCATAAGTATGCTATTTAACACTTCCACATTTGGGTTATCGTCACCAGCAAAGAAAGGTAGAACCCGATCAGTTCTTTTGACATCCTTGTCTGAAATTTTGAGTCATGGACTGTAACAACACGCCAGCAGTGCATGCACATCTAATGAACAGTTCTTAAACAAATTACTCACCAATTAGACTTTTGCGGTCTCTGAAGTCAGAGAATCTTTCTTCTTGCCCTGGAGTCATACTTTTCCACTGTTGTTTCATTTTGAAATATTCCTCCACCTTTGCTTTTCTTAAATGCATTCTTTCAGCATACGTTGAATTCCATGGATAATATCCAAGTAAAAATTTCCACACTTCATACCGCAGAGTTGGACTTACTCCCTGCAGAAACAAACCAAACAGGGTGATGAACAACACATCAACATTACAACGCTGAACACTCAACATAAACTGCTTCTTTAGAAAAATGGCGAGTTTTTTCTTACCCCATGAAAGACAATTTTTTTAATGGCTGCAAAATCGGTGACTTTGCCCTCCGCATCCATGGCTTGTGCCCAACGGTCAACAGATAATGGAGAGCCTCGAGTTACTAGAGGTCTTGAAGGCAAGACAGGAGTTGTGTGGCTTCCAATTACCTCGTATTCCTCACCACTTACATTTGCAATCACTGGATCATCAAAGTTGTTAAGAGACTGATTGAGCAACTCTGCAACATGGTTTTCATCATCTTCATCATCTTCTGCAGGTCTGTACACTGGAAAACAAATTGTAGATATTAATTAAAAAATCAGTGAAATTTTAAGGAACACCATATGTAGGTGGCAAAGTTACTTACATAATGCGTCAGTTATTTTGCAAAACGCTCCCATGGTGGTTTCATAAGGTCTCTGTCTAAACTGCCCAATAAAGTTCCACATGCCATAAGGTGTGGTTTCTGTGAATAAATTCAACTCTGCAAAGGAGCGCCTTAGCTCCTGTGTCTCTTGGTTGTCATCTTCATCCAAATGGTACAGGTTTTTGTCCTTTTTCGACCTGAGAATAAATGAGCTGTCAGCTAGACAATTAACTTTTTTCCTTGCATAAGAAGTAAAAACAAGGGTAAAATGAAGTCACCTGTAAATTTTCAGATGGCCCATTAAGGATTTTACAAAAATGTCAGCATTTGCTTGATAGAAGATAAAAGTGATGAAAGAGCGGCTTTCATCTCTTTTAGCAAATGTAAGATGTTGCCCATGTCTATGACGAGACACTTTAAAGCTCTTTAAGTTAACTGTGTTGAGCCGTAGTGGTTCTGCACGAATGCATTCTGCAAAGACATTAGTGAGAGAATGAGAGGCAATGAGGTTGCATTGTTATAATAATAATGCATATAATGCAATAATATTGTTTGAAATATGAAAATAAGCCTACCACTGTTGCTCCGATGGCGAGAGCTACGACCTGTGCTCACAACTGCCCACTCTTGATCCTGAGTGTCTGAGTCCACATTAACTTCTGCTGCTTTCCATTCTATGTACTTGACAGGTCCCTAAAACATATAAACATTAAATAAGTCATGAAAGAGCATTTGCAATATGCACAGAATGTGATGAAATAAACTTAAACTGTACTCACATATTGGACAAGGCTGAGGACCCCAAAATTGTCATAATTTTTGTAGCTTTTCAGAATCACATTATGATGACTGCAAAGCTCCTGAAGAATAGAAACAAGAGTAAAGTAGGGGATAATGATGTTTCACCAGGATTTGAAGGATTTGATTTTGGGAAAACATTGGAAAACATTCCCCACATGTTGAATTTTGCAGGTGTGTCTGAGCAAATGGCATCTAAGGAGAGCGTTTCATGAAAATTACAGTTTTCTGCTCGCAATCAAAAGTCAATGAAAGGAAGAACAGAACAGTACACAATGAATACACCGTGGTTGTGAGAGAGGATTAAGGTTAAGTGTTAAAAACTAAACTCAAAACACTGTGCCTATGAGTCAGAACAACGGAAAGAAGATAGCAAAAAAAGTGTTAAAAATTCGATTCAATTAAATAGGCAAACGAAACAATGGCAGAAGTTGACGAAATTCCTTACCGTTCCTTGTTCTCCAGAGTCCTCCATGGTCTCTGTCTTATCTGTTTCTGCTGTCCTTGACAGCTTATCTCCGTTGTTCATTGTTACGGCATCGGTGCCAAGGGCTTAAAGTATCAATTTATGTTCGCGCTCAGGAATGCACGATCGCTCTTCTCTCAAAATTGCACTCTGTGTACACTGTCAAGTACGATGTACGCACAATCACAATGTTTGTGTTTGTGTTGTGTTGTTGTTGTGTCGCCGCAGACGAGTAGACGTGTGGCAGCAGTGACGGAATCGACGGAATCGAAAAAAATCGCGATCGCAACCGCAATGCCGATCACACAAGCTCAAGACTGACTTCATTCAAAAGTTATCTTCTTCTGAAGACCAAAGGTTTGCTTATAAGTCACCCTTTTTCTTTGAGTGGGAGGGGAGGAATATTCTTCATAGTTGGCAAACATGTAGACGACGGAAGCAGCCGAGAACCGAGAGTGATTATTTTATAGCAGACGTTGCAGACAGTCGCAGGTTTGTTCCTGTCTAAAACAAATGGTTCAAGTTCAAGGTTATTGAAAGCAGTAAAACAAATGACAGCAGTGTGCACATACTCAAAAAGAAGCGTTCGTTGCGTCACCTCGAACTTCAAATTGAAGTTCCCGCCCGGAAATGATCTCTCTCTCTCTCTCTTTCACCCACACACAAGTTTTTTTTTCTGCTGTGCCCCCCGCATCCCCCCCCCTCCCCGCCTCCCGCCCCCACCCACTCCACCGTCACCACACTATGCACTATGCTTCCAAAGAACGCTAGACGAACTCCTGTTGTTCAGGCTGTGAGAGCTGATTTGAAGCCTTACTTCCACGCTGCCAAGAGATTTTTAATCTTCGGTGTCGTTGCAGAAATCTCTCTTTTGGCTGCTAGCTACTACGGTTTTCGCGAGCTTAACAATTCCATCGGTAAGTCATAACCTTACTTTAAGCAGAAATCACGTCCCAACTGTTCACATTTTCGCTGATTTTACGTTACTGGGAGGGTTTGTTGTGTGTATTAACCTGTAGATTTAGTCTTTGAGTTTCAAATATTCCCTTTGTCTTTAATTGACTCTTGATACACCATTGGGTTAGCTTTTACCATGTCATTCGTTATAGGCGATGAATTATGTCACTGGCTTATTAAACATTACTGATTTTGCATTTGGTGGGGCCAATAGTTTGATTTTGAGCATTCTGGTTTGTTTTAATGTGTAACACTTTTCTCTCTGCAATCTTGTAGACTAATAGTCATTTTCAATTTTGTTTCAGAAACTCGTCATTATTTTGCCAAGAATTACCCTACTATTTTAGAAGGTAATAATTTTGAATTTTATTTCTTTCCTCTATATATATCCTCAGTAGTTTTGTTACTATCTATTATGTCAACACTCTTTTGGTTTAGGTTATTATTACGTAACTGATAAAGTGGCTGGTCGTAATTTCCGCGAGGAAGACCAAGCCATCTGGTCTCAGGCAGATCTATCTTGGAATCAAAATGAATAAGGCAATCATATCTGGAATAATCTCTTCTGCTGCTTTAAGTTACTTGGTAATGCTAATCCTTAGGCCTGATGAGGTGAAAATCGAGGTGAGCACGGCTTTTCTTCAAAGTTTGGGGCAGAATTCACTTTCTTGATGTTGATAACATAGTCAGACCTCAGATGCAGCAGTTAGCTCTGTTTTTTGTCTTGGTGTGCTTTATGTCATAACTGCTCCTTGAAACTTCTTTAACATTGAATCAATTATGTCTTATGGCTTTTCTCTTTTTGTTGCAGAGTATGGACAAATCTTTTCAAAATGCTAGGAGCAAAGTATCACAAGTTGATGTTTTGAAAGCAGCAGCTCAGAGTGACAAGCCCCTTTACCTGCTTAGCAAGAAAGAAATTGAAGAGCTCGTCTTTTCGAAGGGTGACAAGTGAGCATTTAATGAAATTGTAGTAATATTAGACGAAGAGGAGACATGGAAGCTGCTGCTGCTGACCTTCTTCCTGAAAGGTTGCAAAGACGAGGTCGAGAACTTCAGCTTGAGCGTCAGCGCCAGAAGCAAGAAAGAGAGCAAGAGGATAATAGAAAAGCTGTCAACTACTTCTTAGATCAATTTGCTAAAAGTCATCTTGCAATTGAAAATGATATAAGTAAGCTGGCCAGTGGAATGATAGAAAATTCCCTTATCCCTTCTACAATTAACAAAATCAGCAAGGACATTCAAACACTTCAGAAGTATTTCTCTGCATCAACTATGATTTTATGTTTGCATGATGTTCGTGTGTCACAAGAACGCATTCAGGTTCTGCAGCAAAATTTACAAGAGCTTGAGGAAAAACTTATCCCCAAAAAGAAATTTGGATTTAAGACCAGAAAGCCTCAGATCAAAGAGCCTATTCAAGTTCATGTTGCAGATGAAACTGACTGCAGCAAAGCTTTGCAAAAGATCTTGGTTGAAAGTGACTTTGGTATTAAAAATAAGGAAAATGAAATTCTTGTTATGAGAGCAAATTCTATTTCTGAGAAAGATGTAGCACTGTCTAATTTAGTAAGATGCACTGTGAAATTAATGGGATCTCCTGGCACTCTTCACATTTCCAACATTAATGATTGCACTATTTTGTCAGGACCTGTAGTCAGGTCAGTTTTTATTGAAAACTGTAAAAATTGCAAATTTGTTCTGCCTTGCCAGCAGCTGAGAGTTCACCTTAGCCAAGAATGTGACTTTTATTTGCATGTAACAAGTAGAGCCATTATTGAAGATAGTACATCAATCAGGGTTGCTCCATATAACTGGAATTATGAAGGATTTGATGATGATTTTGAATCTTTGTGTTGGGATCGTAAAAAGAATCATTGGGACTCTATTGATGACTTTAACTGGCTGGCTAGTGATAAACCATCTCCAAATTGGAGTATATTGCCTGAAATCGATCGATTGACTTGGAGTTGACCGAACTTGGGATTGACTGATGCTTTGTAAATAAAATTGACCTTTAACAACTGTAACTTTCTCCTTTTTATTGTTTTATTACTTTTCCATACTCTCTCAGGTCCAAGGTGAGATACACAGACAATAGCCATACACATAAATTTTATCTCTTTTACTTTAGATTGGAACGTCAGTAGGGGACGTCAGTAACAATGTAGTGAAACAAGATTATTCAGTGTTTGGTCATAGACTTACTAAATACAACAGAAATTTTTTCGTGGCCGACGCGAGGCGGGGGCGCGACAAAACGAGAGAGGCGCGTAGAGCAGCAGACTGATTCCCAGAGTCGTTCTCGTCGCTCTGTCTCTCCCGCACTCATGGGTTGTCCCCCACAGGGTGCAAGAGACACAGAGCGACGACGAAAACGACTCTCGGAATCAGTCTGCAGAGCGCACCGTGAGCACCTTGAGGCGGAGGGCAGCGCGAGCACGGCGCAGACCCCGCAGACCCTTGCTGTCTTTCGCTTCCGGGCCGCAGGAGCCGCGCGGCGCAGGGCGCAGGGCCCAAGCTGGGCGCCTGCTAGCTAGGCAACCAGTCCCAGTCCGACTCGGGCGGCCGAGCGGAGCGCAACGGAACGGTGCGGCGAACTGGCAGCGCGGCCGGCGTACGGCCCGGAGGGCCCGGAGCGACTCGTCTCGCCAGCGCGGCAACACGCTCAACACGTGCGGCAGACGTCGCGTCGGACCGCCACCGACTCGGACGAGACGTAACGCGAAAGCCCCCGACGCAGCGCGCAACTCTCGTTGTTATCTGCTTGAGCTGACTGAGTGGCGTGGCGCATTCCAACTGATGGTGACACTAGTTTCACGGGCAAATTTCGGTTCAACGCAAGCAAAACATTTGTTTTGAGTTGGCTTGTGCCTGGCAGTCTGCTGCACTGAAAAATAAGACGAGTGTCGATTGCGGCGACTTCTGCTGATACCGAGCGTAGTTGGGAGTGGAAGTGTCGTCAAGAATGAACAGCTGGAGGTGCCCCGCGTCGCGCCGGGCTGTGTCGGAGTGACCACCAGCCACACACACTTGGCGGAGGTAGGTGGGGGTTGTGCACGCGCGTGCCGCCCTGATGACGGTAGCCAGTGACCAGGGCCACTAAGCGGCCGCGGATGCATCCTGCGAGGCATCCTGCATCCTAGAGAGCAGTGCCGCCGCCGGGACTCCTCGCTCTGTCTCTCTCGCACTCATGGAGCGTGCCGTCTCGCACCTCATCTCGCCCCATGAGTGCGAGAGAGACAGAGCGAGGGTGCAGGACGCGCGGCCCTCCCTCTACGGAGGGTGAACCGGGTGGCGCTTAACGCGTTCCGAGTTCCGAGCAGTTCATAATGCACTGTTCGGTCCGCTCCAAATGAATGGAACCAAACCGACACAGGAGAATGCTCTCATTTCGGTCGTCTATGTGACTCAAAACACTCACACGTGGTACAATTTTCGGCAAACTTATTTTTTTGCAGATGATACCTTTACACCTTAACTGCAGTCGATTGGTCGAGACTTTCTTTTCGACAGTGTCGCGACGCCAGTCTGCCGGCCGTCGTTTTGCGGAGGCGACTGGCGAAACAATCACGCCGACATTCGGAAAGAATCATCGACCTCACAACTCGAGTGGGACGAGGGCACTTGTCGATCAAATTACAAATCCCGTAGGGTGGACGGGGAGGCCCCCTGCCAATAACGAGAGCCCCCTCCCCCTTCCTCCTTGTCGGGGGAAAGACCATAGCAGACTGATTCCGAGAGTCGCTTTCCTCGCTCTGTCTCTCTCGCACCCATGGGGCGTCCTATGTCGGTGCGGGACCGACGAAAACGACTGGAGAGGCTCGGTAGTCAAGGGTTCTCCGCGGCAAAGCGGATTCTGTTCGTGTTGCGAGGCATCATGAGGGAAGGGCGTAGTAGGGACCGCAGGGACGCCAGGAATAGCCACGGCCGCGTACTCGCAGAGGCCAAAGCATGGCAAAGCATGGCAAAGCATCGGTAGCGGACAAGAGGATCCGATTTGCCCACACTCCTACACCGTTCGAGGTGCGCTCTCCGAATGGGCGCGACTTCGTGTCACGTTTCAGGACCATGGATAATGCAGGTCACGCCAAGGCGTGCCATGAAGTCAGTCCAAAAATCGGCACGTCAATGTCTTCGAATGACTCAGTCACGCAACGGTTTTTGGAACGACTTTAAACGCCTGGAAAGCCCCAACCCGCATGGTGCATTCACGCCAGACATCGGCGTGACTGTTTGCCTCGCCTTCATTTGGCCATGGATAAGACCATTCCATTTTCAGTGCTCACCCATGGTCCTCCTTCACCAGGCAAAGTTCGCACTTGGGTGTCTTAGCGCCTAGCCTTTAATGGTAATGGTCTGGCGGATAGGTAACCCGTCGCGGGTCCGTGTGAGGCGCGCTGCCTATCCCACACTTCGCAGGGGCTCCTTGTGTGAGCGTTAGAGCTGCAGTTGAATTCGAATACAAAAATGTGATGAGAGCTCATACTGAATGTGTTTGTAAATACTTTCTTTGTACGAAGAAGTCTGTACCAATCCTGAGCATGCGAACTTTTCTCTCACATAAATAATGGCAGAAATTGGTGCAAAAAGCCCGCTCACTCGAAATTGTACGCGCCCTCAAAATTGGCGTCCATTTTTGCGGTGTCGTGTGTGGGCGTTTTTCGGCGTTTTTTTTTTACTTTTTTCCCGGTGTGGCGCTCGTAATGCGGCGGTCAGGCACGCCCAGGGCAGGCCGAGGCGCCGAGGCGTCATTACTCGAAAGGCACCCTTTGTGCTTTCCACCCGTTCCCACCGCAAATTAATTGCTGCACCACTTCGCCAAACAATTCGCCGTCGCGGCGCACTGCGCCCACTGGCCTCCCTCTTTCACCCTCACTATTTTTCACCATTTCTCCGTTCCGTTTTTAGCCATTCTATTCTTTTCAATCGTTCTCCCTGGGTGCGGAGAGCATGCGGATATTTCAAAGCCTGCCTCGATGAAGAAGATCCATGCAAGTGTTTCCGGTTTACATTTCATCATTTTCTTTTTCAAAGAAAGCCCCGTTTTCATCTCTACCTTTTGGAAAGTTTGTTTTAATGGCGGCACAGCACGCCGGTGTGTGGTGCACGCGGCAGGATGGAGAGGGGAGGGGACCCGCCGGCGCGAGAGCTGTTAGCTGAACGACACCAACTACTCCCCGTTAGTGCGGAATGGAGAGCCTACCTCACGCCGGCGGTGAGCCGCCAGCCGCTTTTGATTATTTCCAGCGAGGCGGGCTGGCTGGCTGCCTGGCTGGCTGTCTGCATGCCCGCCTGCCTGCCCGCCTGCCTGCATGCCCGCCCACTCTGGCCTTTTATGACGAGCACATTCAGCCGAGCGTTTCTTCTGCCTTTATCCCTTCTCCGAATGACACTACTTGCATGCATTATCTTCTCCGCTCATCCCCAGATCCTTGTCTTCGCGGGAGTACCCCGCCCCTTCTCCTGCACCCCTTCCCTTGCTTCGCCCCTCCATCCCCCCGCGTTCCCTGGTTAAAACCTCTAAGACGCTGTCAGCCACTGCAAACAAATTCAGTGAGAGGTCACTATACGTGAGGAGCTGTCAAATTTTCCCTCAGTTTTTCTACCAATACACTCCGACTTCCTCATCCTTACAAAAGGGAACAAAACAAACTCATTGCTTGAGTGTACTTTTCCTACGTTGGGTTTCCTACCTACCTGTTGGGGCGCCATCTGTTGGCGACGGTTGGCGACCGTTGGCAAGGCACGGCGATGCGCGGCGGAGGGCTGCGGAATCTGTTCCAACTGCTAATGCTGGCATTCCGGTCGTGCCGCACACGCGCCGCGTGGCGTTTGAGGGGGCGGGCCTCAGCGGAAAGCGCCGGACTAGGAAAGGGGCAGCCTTCGAGGGGAGGACACCGGTGACGCGGCCTGAATGGCGCTGAATGGCGCGCGGACGTGCGCGGCCCGGGCGGAGCGGGCAGCGCGGGGCTGCAGCATGCTGTGTTCGGAATCGCATTATCCTAATGACGCCGACGGGGAGGAGGTGGTGGCGGCGGTGCGGGGGCGCATCGGCAGCGCGGCCGTCACGTACCGTTTGCGAGCACGCCGCTGTCCTGAAGCAGGGCCGTGGCCAGGGGGGAGGACGACGGCGTCCTGCCGAGCACGCCGTTGTCCAGAAGCAGAGGACGACGGCGTCCCTCCGAGAGCGCCGAGTCGACTAGACACGAGGCTCGACTCGCATTGAACGACGATGTGACGGGGTGGTCGTCGGACGAACGTGACACGATTCGCGTTCAAGCGAGTGTGGCGTCACGTTACGTTGCTGGAATACCAGTGCAAGGAGGCCGAGCAGCTCGCCAAGCAGGCCGGCTGCGTCGCGGCGAAGCGATTCAGTGTTTGGCGGCGGCCGGACCGCCGGACGTGCCGCGGCTCCCTGATCGGCGTGGCGGCGTGGCGAGGCGTGGCGTGGCGAGGCGTGGCGTGGGTGGACGCGGACGAGGGACAAGGACACCCGGCTGTCCCGGGGGCAAGCCTTAGGCGCCCGGAGGTCCCCGTCGAGTCCCGGCTGCATTGGACGAACGTCCCCAGGGACCCCAAGACGTGATCCCCGCCATCCTATCACCTCGGCCCGGCCCGGCTCGGCCCGGGCAGCCAGGGCAGCCCCGGCCCACCCCCTCCTGGATCCCAGCATCCCCGCCGTTTGATTCCGAGACAGTGTCGCTCTGTCTCTCTCGCACCCCGGCACCGCATGGCAGTGCGAGCGAGACGGACCGCCGTTCGGAGCCAAGCTGCTGCGTCGCAACGACACGAAGCTGCAGACTGACTCCGAGGGTCGTTTCTCGTCGCTCTGTCTCTCTCGCACTCGCGGGGCGCCTCCTACGGGTGCGGGCGAGACAGAGCGACGAAAACGACTCTCGGAATCAGTCTGCTGAGGCGGAGCTCGGCGTGCCGGACGAATGAGCAAAGGTTCGGTTACCCTTCCCTCGCCGCGCGCCGCGTCGGGGCGGCGGCGGGATTTTCAACTTTTATGCAGAGGGTGGCGCGCGGCTCAACCGGGCCGGAGCCAAGTGATTGGAAACAGGGAGGATGCGGGGAGAGAAAGGAAATAAGGGAGGGAAGAGAGGGGAGGGGAGGTAAGCTGTGAATGCGTGGAGCGAGAGGGCCGATGGGTGCTTCCGCAGGCGAGTCACGCGTCTCTCAAATCGGCGCCACTTAATTCTCGGAGTAATTTCTGTCACGATATGCGAGCCGGGGGCAGGCCGGGGGCAGGCCAGGGGCAGGCTGCGGACTGATTCCGAGAGCCGTTTTCGTCGCTCCGTCTCTCTCGCACCGAAAGGCACGCCCCATGAGTGCGAGAGAGACAGAGCGACGGAGGCGACTCTCGGCATCGTCTGCTGGGTCCTTGACTCGCAGCTACAGGTTGCCGTGCCGTCTACAGACAGAACTTTTGCTTTCGTCCTCGCTCCACAGCTCGCCGGGGCGGGGCGGCCGCCTCTGCCCCTATGTCACGGGGCTTTTAGCCCACCCGGTGGTACATCATCATGTGCGCAAAATTCACAGTGCATGGCGGTGTGCGCTTGCCCGCGACGAGCGTCCGGCGCGCGACCCGAGCGGGCCGAAGCGGGGATGGATGCGGATAACGAAGCGAAATTGATTGCATAATTTGATTGAAAGTCCGGGGGTCCAAGTACAGCGGCGGCGCGTGACGCCTGGTGTCGGATTATCGTGTGTGTGTGTGTGTGTGAGAGAGAGAGAGAGAGAGAGAGAGGAGAGGAGAGAGAGAGAGAGAGAGAGAGAGAGAGAGAGAGAAAGAGAGAGGAGAAAGAGAGAGAGAGAGAGAGAGAGAGAGAGAGAGAGAGAGAGAGAGAGAGAGAGAGAGAGAGAGAGAGAGAGAGAGAGAGAGAGAGAGAGAGAGAGAGAGGATTAGGCATGCTGGAGAGGCCAGCGGGTGGGTGCGGGATCGCCTCCGCACACAACCAACCCGTGCAGAGGCAGAGCCTGCATGTCCATTTTTCACGAAACGGACAACCGTGGCGCACCCCGGCGTGCCTCGCGGCCGTGGCTGTCGCTGCTGCCGTGGCCTCGCCGGCCGGTTATTACCCTCTGGATCATTTGGCGCGGTTCGCTCGCGGAAGCGCGGCGCGTGCACACCGCGGCCCGGCAAACCGAGCACTTACAGTGCACATTCCGTTTTCCCATCCCGGCTAATTGAATGGGTAATGCGAGGGCGAAATTGTTCTCGTTTTTTGAGGCGTCGGCCTGGGTATGTCATGCGAATCAAACGTCAATTGGGAGACGCGTACTTTGTCTTGTTCAAGCATGCGACTACCCTGCAAGACTAATCTTGAAAGTCAAGCGCACATAAGGAATTCCCCGAGGGGGTAGCGACTGTTTCAGGCTCGTCCAGCATGAACGTTGTTCATTGTCAATTTTTGGCTGTGTCGTTTTGTGGTGTAACTTCATTTTGCGATGCCGAAGTCCGACCTCGTCTGCGACCTTTCCATTTGCATTGCTCGATGCCGGCTCCAGAGAGTGTCGCGGGACCTTGGCGGCAGCACTGCGCCAGCATGGCGGCAGCATGGCGGCAGCCTCAAGATGAGTCCGGGGCCAGGACGACATTCTTCCCAGGCGCCCGGCCATATTCCACTCCTTGGAGAGACTGTTGTTTGGGTCAAGTCGGCAGGCAGTGTCTGCTGTCCAGTGCCGCCTGGGGCGTTCGGGAGGCACGAGGGGTAGTGGGGGGAGGGGACCATCAAGGGCTGTAAGTAGATTAAAGGGGTGGGGGTACGACGCTGCACCCTCAAGGCGTGAGTCTATCCATTAAGCCCATCCGGTTTGTTTCGCCCCGTCGTGTGTGTGTGTGTGTGTGTTTTTGTCCGTCGAAGGCTCAGCGGGGCACTGCACGAGGTCCGCTGCACTGCAAGCGAACGTGCTGCAGGAGTCCCTGCACGTGACCGAGGTCCTGGACGAGGTCCTGGAGGCCCTAAGACTCGCCCTAAGGCCACCCCTAAGGCCCTCGCGAGGCGCGCGGCATCGCTTCGTCTCCATTAAGTGGGCCATCGTTAATCGAGCGGGCCGGCCGGCCAGGCTGATTCCGGTCTCTCTCTCTCTCTCTCTCTCTCTCTCTCTCTCTCTCTCTCTCTCTCTCTCTCTCTCTCTCACTGGGGCGCTCGGCGAGGGGCGCGATAGAGACGAAGCGCTCTCAGGATCAGTTTCCAGGATGCAAACCATTACCAGGCGAGGCGTCGGCACGTACGCTTACTCTTACTTGCCCCGACGTTGGTTTATGTCTTTATTTCGCGGCGGAGGCGTCCTTCAGCGGAAAGCACGCGGCGAAAAACCAAAGTGGCTGGTTTTCCGAGGAAATCCCGAGGAATTCGCTCATGTCTTCACTTCGGGCTGCAGGGTGGCCATCGTTTGCGGCCGAAGTTGGCGCTCCCATTCCTCAGGGGATTCCCCGCGAGTGGGAAAAATGGGCGTGGGAACTGCGCCGCATGCCTCCACGCGCTAAGCGTCATGAGAAATCACGTGACCTTCCAAGCGCAAGCGTCGCCCTCCAGTGGACCAACTTGCCATGTCGCGCGTCGCCCAACGAGTGGGTGGAACACGATGCCCGCGATGTGCCAATGGCCAACCCCAACGGCGCGTCTCGCAGAGGCGCGAGAGAGACAGAGCGACCAAGCCTTTTTCGGAATCGGGCTACACAGGTCACGTTTGCAGCGTGACATTCACCCTCCGCTCCCGCCTCGCGTAGCACGGCATGGGATCGGAGAGAGAGAGAGAGAGAGAGAGAGAGAGAGAGAGAGAGAGAGAGAGAGAGAGAGAGAGAGAGAGAGAGAGAGAGAGAGAGAGAGAGAGAGAGAGAGAGAGAAGGGGCTCATCCTCTTCCTCTCTGATTAGCCTTGTGCGATTTCGATTCGAGGGGCAGTCATTGGCGCTCGCAATACGAGGGCGACGCCAGTGGCGCGTCGACGAGCACGAGAAACACCGACGGACCGACGGACAGACAGGCCAAGTGAGACAGATGTGACCATTCTTTTTCGAGTGTGTGGGTCACCGTGGCGTACCGCTGCCTGTAGCACAACACGGAGTAATAAATTGGTGGGCCTGTGTCCCGCCTCTCTCCCTCCAAGGGTGGACGGCCTGGCCGCTCGGAGCGATTCGTAGCATGTCGCTGCCCAGCGTGCCCCCCCTCCCCCCCCTCCCCCCCTCCCTCCCCTGTCCCTCTGCCCCTCTCTCTCCCCCTCACCCTCTCTCCGCGCCTCTCCCCTAATTTCGGACACCCACCCACCAGGCCGCACCGCGACCAGGTTGCGGGTGGCTCAGATTAGCGTTGCTGTCCATGAAAGGCATTACGGCATCACTGTGTGGCCGCGGGTACACGCGGGTGCCGCTGCACCATGAGGCGGCCATGGACACGAACGGACATGGACAGCCATAAGCAGGAAAGCCGATGTCGATGTCGAGTCGGCAATCGGTGAAATTATAATTTGTTCGAAAAGTGCGTGTGGCTGGTTTCAAACAGCTTAAAACAACTTTTAAACAAATTTAACCTTTGTTTTTACACACGTTATTCGAGCATGGTGACGCCTAAGGAAGGCAGGCAAAGTCAGTATTGATGAGGCAAATTGAAACTGGAGCCTCGGAAACGTAAAAAAAAGGCGAACACTGAGGTATCGGGAAGAAATCACGAACGAACGAACACCGCCAGACAAAAACCAATAAACTTTGCTTCTCGAACGGCAGGCCGCAGATGCGCTTCTTTTTAATGACGGAAACGAGTTCTCGGAAACGCCTCGAGTGCCCCTCTCCGGGCTTGGGGCCCGGGCTGGCCCCGGGCTGGCCCCGGGCTGGCCCCCGGTGGCCGGACTGGCCGGGTGTCCCCTGCCGGCCCCTCGCCGTGGGGGCCCCCAGGGGACGAGCCGAGGGGCATCAGTCGGCTGGCCCCTCGGTGCCCCTCGGCGGGCGGGTCGACGTCATCTCGGAATGGCCGAGAATCGCAAGGCGGACACGGACAGCCGGTGCAGGGCACACGGGCTGCTGCCGCAAGAGATCGCTCTGTCTCTCTCGCACCGCCACGGGCACTGCGGGACGACCCGCGAGTGCGAGAGAGACAGAGCGACGGAACGATCCTTCGGAATCAAGGGGCGATGGGGCTGCGGGGGCTGCTGGCCGGAATGCATGGTCTGGCTCGTTTGGGCCGCCGGCAAGCAGCCCGCCACAGCCCGCCCATCGGCCCCCGGGGCTGCCCTGGGGCTGCCGACGGCTGCCAAATGGACCCTGGGGCCGAACCTTCTCTCTCTCTCTCTCTCTCTCTCTCTCTCTCTCTCTCTCTCTCTCTCTCTCTCTCTCTCTGACGCACGCCGAGTGCGGAGCGAGGTCGGCCTCTCGGACGCAGCCCGGCCGCCATCTCATTTGAGCGCGAGGTGGCCCCGCCAATGGAAAAACAAGAGCAGCCGTTACGCGGAATTAAACATTCGGCGCGAAACAACGGGTGTCGTTACACTGTGCAGGCGCCGAATAATCCGCTCGGCTCGGCCAAACACGTTGCAGGCGGGGCGGGGCGGGGCGCACAGTGGGCCAGCAGACCGGCGGCGGAGGCCAAAACTCTGGACGCGTTTTGAGCTCCAGAGTCGCCAAGCAGGGCTCGAACCGAACGTGTGACCCCACCAATGGATTCCTCGTTCGGAGAGCAACCCATTGGTGGGGTCACATGATCGGTTCAGGCCCACTTTGCGGGGCGGGCCGAAGACAGATTCCATGAGTCGTTTTCATCGCTCTGTCTCTCTCGCACTCCCACGGGACGCCCCACGAGTGCGAGAGAGACGGGCAGACAAAGCGTTTCCTTCCCACTCAGGTAAGTGGCTTTGCCCTGCCGCCATCCAGACGTGTATCTTATTGCAGGAAGCGGCGCAGGCCGGAGTGTGGGTCGGGAGGGCAGGTGGCGTCCGTATCCGGTGTCGCCGTCCCTGTGATGTCGCGTGGGTTATTAGCCCACCCAGCGCGCCGCGGCTTTCGCGGCACCCTGTGGTGTACAGTGTGGCACAGGTCGCGCACACTGCGAGCGCGCGGACGCGGTGATGGCCCTCTGTCGCTCTGTCTCTCTCGCACTCATGGCGCGCCCCGTGCAGGTGCGAGAGAGACAGAGCGACGAAAGCCACTCTCGGAATCGGTCTGCTGGGAAGCCATGGAGCGTTGAGCGGGCAGGGAAAGGCACCGCCATGGCACCGCCGTGGCACACTGGCGGGGCGCCGCGGTGACGCAGCGCGCTTTTTTGCGGCGACGCCATTGGCCCGAATCCATGCGGAGACAGTCTGATTGGGACGCTGCAGGGCGCGAGGCCCTTTAACGCTGGACCATTTCGCGAGAGCCCACTGCACTGTCAAAAGTGTTCGGAGTTTTATCATTTTTATCATTCGTCAAGATTTGTGACGCAAACTGAACCTACGGACTGCTGTACTCTGGTAAAACTTTGGCCTTCCATCAAGCACACAGCCCGAAAGGGCAATCTATCGGTGGGGTCGACACGTTCGGTTCGAGTCGTGTTTAGCGACTCTGGAGCTCTGCACGCGTCTAGAACTTTGACCGCGTCCTCCGGTCTTCTGGCCCACTGCGCGGGGCCGTGGGGCCCGGAGGATGACTCAGCCCTGCCCTGCCCTGCCCCACCCAGGCCGATCCGGCGGCCGAGACGCCGCGAAGCTGCGCCGCCGCTTGATGCTCCATTTGAGGCGCGCGCGGAAAAAAAAATCCCAGCAAAACCAACAACAACAACAAAAAGGGCCCTCCTTTGCCGAGAGGAAGAGTCGTCACCGCACTGTTAAAGGCGAGTGGCGCGCCGCCTTCGCGGTAGTCGTCGGCGACCCTCCTCCCGGGTGACACCTCGAAGCCCCGAAGCCTCGGCTGACATGGCGCTCGTTTGACTCGGCGACGTTCGTCATGTCGTGGTGGCCGCTCGCCGCGCTGCTCGCCGTGCTCACCGCGCCCCGGGCCGCCGCCGCCCCCGCCGCCTCCAACGAGTCCATCTCCGTGACGCTGTCCGCGGGCCCCATCGCCGTCATGGAGTCGCCGACGGCCAGCGGGGCGACCACCACCACCACCAGCCGGAACCATCAGGTGAGCCACACCGCGGTCGACGTGGTGAACATCCGGCCAGCCTTGCCGTGGCTCACCGAAATCCGAAGCCGCCTGCACTATCGTTTCATGGATTGCGCAATCCGCAAACATTGCGGCGCCCTGTGGCGTTTCCTGAATGCAAAGGCCACGCCGCGCGTCAAGAGTTTTCACTTTCCTCAGCATCGTTGATTTTGGGTGTGCGCGGCAAGGCAGGACCCGCGTGAATCCTTGGGCGTATTTGCTGACGCGGCTGACGTGGCCCCCGCTCCAATATGGTGCAGCCACAGCTGGGCGGCCAAGGCAGCTTTTAGGCCTCGGCTAGGGGCTCGCTGCAGACTGACTCCGAGAGCCTCTTTCGTCGCTCTGTCTCTCTCGCACCTATGCGGCACGTCCCGTGAGTGCGAGAGAGACAGAGTGACGAAGACGGCTCCCGGAATCAGCCTGCAGGGTCTTCGGCCCGTCCTTTGGGGGGCTCGGCCCGGGCTTGGCTTCGGCTTGGCCTCGGCTCGGCCGCCCAATGGAACCCTCCTCGATGAAAGCCTTCATTCTTCGCGGCCATCTGTCACCGCAGGCGCTGGCTCCGCTGGCGGGGCCCGAGGCCGTGGAGGCCGCGGCGGAGGCGGCGCGTCTCCGGTCGTGGCCGGGGCCGTGGCCGGGGCCGTGGCAGGGCGGCAGAGGCCGGCCCGTCCGCGACCTGGCGGGCCTCATCCGCAAGGCGGCGCACCGCCTCATCCGCAGCATCGGCGACGAGCTGCGGGACTTCGCCGAGGGCGCCGGACCACCTGCAGGTGAGATCGGTAAACAAACGAAACCGTTGTTGCGGCCCCAAGGAGAAGTAAACGAAAAAAAAAACAACCACCTAAAAACCACCGCGGTTCGGAAAGAGGGGGTCATTAGAGTTATGCCCGCCGTGATGGATCGCTTCTGATCCATATTGCATGCGGCGTGGGCGGCGGGGCTGGCTGAAGGGGGGGCCTTGATGCTGGCTGGAGCTGAAGGAGGGGAAGGGGAGGGAGGATCGGCATTGTTGCTCTCCCGCAATCGAGTTATTCCATGTAACGCTGTAACGCGCCTCCTCCCGAAAACTTTTGCTCCCTGTCTCGCTCGCTGCGTTGCCACGCGCGGCGCGGCGCTGTCTCTCCGCGCGAGGCGGAAGGAAGGAAGGAGAGGGGGAGAGGGAGAAAGGGGAGGGGGAGAAAGGGGGGAAGGTATTGGTTGTAAGCTGTAAGAATGGATCGCGACTCACCCGTTCCGCTTGCCAGCCGTTAATAATGGTGTTAGCGAGGAGAGCGATTGTTCCTCAAACAGCGTTCGTCTTCGCTCTGCACAGTGGATTTGCCAGAAGACCGGTGGAGGCGGCCAAAATTCTACCAGACTCGTTTTGAGCTCCGGAGTAACTAAACAGGACTCGAACCGAACGTGTGACCCCAGCAATGGATTCCCCGTTCGGAAAGAAATCCATTGGTGGGGTCACACGTTCGCTTCGAGTCCCACCTAGCGACTCTGGAGCTCAAAACGCGTTTAGAGTTTTTGCCGCCGCCACCGGTCTTCTGGCTCACTGTGCCCCCCTTGCCCCCCTCGCACCCAAGTGGTTGCTGCAGGCCGGCGCAAGAAGAACGACGCCTGGCCGATGCTGGGCGCGGGGCTCATCATGGGCGGCACACTGCTCACCATCGGGCTGGGCGCGCTGGCCGCCATGTCCGGCAAGGCGCTCATGTCCGCCATGCTGGCGCTCGGCATGTCCCTCATGTCGGCGTTCCGCGGGCCGCCGCGCCGCTGCCGCCGCAGTGACAACAACGGCTGCAACAACGGCGACGGCAACGACAACTACGAGATCATCGCCAGGCCCGTCATCACGCACGGCCACACGCACTCCGCCGTGCTGCACCACGACCCCGCCTACCCCTCGGCCGGATACCCCGGCTACGTGCGCAGCCTCGTGCAGGTGGGTCTCCTCGGCCTCGGCCGGTCCACGCCACGCTCAGGGTCAGCTGGTGGACAGTTCATGTTTATGCACGTTGTTTCGTAGTCAGTCGCAACATATCGACTGTCTTATTTTCTTGTTTCAAAAATTTTGTGTACGATATCCTTGCTTTGCAACTTGTGACTTGATTTGTGAATCACTTGACCCCGCCTCTCCAGTTCGTGTCCCGTTTCACAGCCTGCTTTGCCTTTTCCCACAGCCGGACCAGATCCAGACCATCCAGGCTCCGGCCACCACCACCGTGGACGTGACGGACTTCGCCCGGAGCGGCGCCACGCGCCTCGGCGCGCCGTCAACCTCGCCGGACTCGGACGGTGAGGCAACGCGAACCCGGGCCTCGGCGTGGTCTTCGTCGTCGAGGTCCCCGTCGCACAGTGGTTCAGAAACAGAAAAAGCTGTGCAAAAGAGATTGGTTGCAGGCCGTATAAGATATTGGTGTGAAACCTTCATCCTGGGGGTTTTTGGGGTCGCCGAATTCATTCCTGAAGTTATTTTGAACCATTGACGTAACGCTTAGTCACTAGCGTTACTTTTTTATTTTATTTTATTTTTTTTTGGGGGGGGGGACTGTATGTGTACTGTACTTGTACATTTTCGGGGTCGCTGAATCTATCCCTGATGTTACTTTGGACCATAGCCTAACGTTTAATTACTAGCGTTACTTAGTTTTAATTTCAGTTTTGAACGCTGTGTTTATTCCTTTGCTTCTACGTTTTTTGGGGTCGCTGAATTTATTTTTGATTTTATTTCAAATCGTGGACGTGCCCCTTTCATACAGGTATAACGTGTATTTGTGCATCACCTTGTCTTTCATTATTTTTGGAAAAGGTTTAAGATATTACTAAAAGAGACATCAGTTACTATTATCCATTTAATGTCGGCTATCGGCGCGTTTTGAGGCCGGATATGCAGGTATATGCAAAAACGGTGAAGTGCGCTCGAAAGCTGACATGATTAGCTTTAATATGAGCCCAAGATCTCCAGGTTCCAACAGGTTCCACAAAAGTTACAGGCAAATCTTTATGAAAAGTTGTCGAAAAAACAGTGATTTGCATTGACACAAAAGAAAGGGATTTAACACGGAACGGAATGAGTGAGCGCAAATCTGAAGGCACTGTTGAAAAGAGGAGAGTTTGGACTACCTAGCTGAATGTTTAGATTTTAACCAGCCTGTCATGTTCGTCAAGGAGCGGCCGCCAAAAGAGCGGAACACTTCGCCCGCTCCACTCGCTTCGCGTGCGTAGCGCCGAAGCGGAAACGGGCTCGCCTGTCCTGGCGAGTGCGTGGGGTACCAGTGCAAAACAAACTCGGCTTTGGGCCCTCCTGACATCCCTCTTACCCATTGCAAAGTCGTTTTCGACAAATCGCAAAGTTGAAAAAAGGACTTTTGCACAGCATTTTCCGTTTCTGAACCACTGTGCGTCGACGAGGTCTTCTTCGTCGAGGTCGTCTTTGTCGAGGTCCCCGTCGATGAGGTCCCCGTCGACGAGGTTCCCGTTGACGAGCTCTTCATTGTCGACGAGGTCTTCTTCATAGAGGACCGACCCGTCGGGGGTACCATCGAGGTGCCCGTCGACGACCCGAAATTTAAACATCCGCTGTCTTTCCCGCGCAGTGTTTTTGCTCCCGCGGGCTCACCTGGGCGCGGGCACTACAACCTGAGGCTTGCGTTGCAGAGTCCGGCGGCTGGCTGGGAGGCGTGGTGGGCATGCGGGGCCCCCACCAGTCCCCGTCCCACCAGCCCACGCCCCACCAGGGCTCCACGGCCCCCGGCGGCGGCGACAGCGTTTTGAGCCTCACCCTGGGGACGTGGGGCCAGCAGCACGGCCAGCACGGTGCGGCCAAGCACCGGCCCGCGGCCGGCACACGCGGCCGGGCGGACTCGGCCAGCAACGTGGCCAGCACGGCCTCCTGGGAGTCGACGCCCTCGCCCTCTTCCTCTCCCTCGGCGGACGGGGCCGACGGGGCGGACGGAACGGGCGGAGCGCCGCAGACTTGGACGTCGCAGCATCGCCAATACCCATAGCGGCCGATGTGATTGTACGGGGCGGGGCCGCGTCTCATGGGACGCTGTAGACACATCGCTCTGTCTCTCTCGCACCTCAACGGGACGCCCCGTGAGTGCGAGAGAGACGGAGCGACGGAAACGACTCTCGGAATGAGGCTGCGGCGCGCCGGGCCGACACCGGACCGGGCGGGGAACTCAACTCCCAGACTTGACGACGCCGCAAACAGGCCCCGACTGGCGGCCGGCCGCCGCAGCCAAGCGCCAGCGCCGCCTCGCCACGCCTCGCCACGCCTCGCCTCGCCCCCTTGGGCCTGGGCCTGCGCCCCCCACGACTTGCAAACTGACCGCATCGGAGCCGACACGTCTGCGACCTGACCCGACTGGACAATGCCACGACCAACATTCCACTGCAGACGGACGGACGGACAGACAGACAGGCAGACAGACAGACGAATGGACTGAAGGACGGACGGACGGCCGGAGCGGGCAACTGACTCATAGACAGACACGAGACGGACAAGAGACGGAACGATACGGACGGAAGGACTACACGGACATCAAATTATATCCTCTCGTCAACCGACTGTATTAATTTTCATTATAAGTCAATGTCACACTATTTATTTTAGTCTGCCGTGTAATCTTAGTTATTTAATTTTAAAAATAAAACAATATTTATTTCACCGGTCTTCTGGCAAATCCACTGTGCGCCACCGCTCCCTGTTCCTTCCCTACACACACCATTCGCTGGCCGACAGTAACTCTGCGCTGCTCAGCGCCGCCACTGTATGCCGACGCGTATTTCTCCAGAGACTCTCCTTTCCCCCGGACGACACTTACTTGAATGCGCGCGCGCCAGTGTGCTGGTGTTGTGTGGGGGCACCTGCCTGCGCCGTTTGTGGTGTGTGTGTGTGTGCGCGCGCGCGCCACTAGGTACTCCGTACTTTTGCCCGCGCTGCACCGTCTTCGCTTCGCCCTCCTTCATCCCAATCGTGCAAGGCAAGGGCACCGTAAAAACCAGCCTTCTGCACCGGAAGTGAGAAGAACAAAGAAGTGCGAGCCAGAAAATGGATAGATCTGTATCCGGTTGTCCGTCCGCCCCGCGTTCGCTCGTGGATCTGTCATTTTCTAGTTCACTTTTTCGTTGCTTTTTGCTACTTCCGGTGCCGAGAAAGCAGACCAGTGTCCAGCGTTTCGCTTTCGAGAGCATCGTCGGCCTTTCACTACACGAACACCAGCAACTATTGTATAAGAAAAGTAGATAAAATGAAATGTCACTCCGTGCAACAATCCTACCTTGTTGGAATGACCATCTATAATAAATACTGGAGATCGTGACATCGTGGATATAGAGCACCGTGGAGATCCGTTTGTCGCTCTATCTCTCTTGCACGCTTAGAGAGAGCCCCATGAGTGCGACAGAGACAGAGTGACGGCACTGCTCCTCCTGAATCACCCGGCAGCAGTGGGAGCGCCTGCGAGACTCGGGGTAGGCAACGCGGTGGGCACGGGCGCCGGGCGGGCTTGCCTATCCTCCCTTCTGCGGGCGCTACAGGTCTGCAGCGAGAGAGAGAGAGAGAGAGAGAGAGAGAGAGAGAGAGAGAGAGAGAGAGAGAGAGAGAGAGAGAGAGAGAGAGAGAGAGAGAGAGAAGGAGAGAGAGAGCTTTGGGCTTTCAGTGTCGCGCCCCTGGCAGCGGGCTTCCGCCCCACTGTTGCTCTGCCGCCGTACGACTTCGTTTATCTCCAACTTGTATTAATAAAGAACGGGCCGTGTGCGGAAAGCAAAAGGAAGTTTGTATCTTCCCCACGCGCCGCCGCCACCGCCACCGTCGTTCCGCCCCGCCGACCGGCCGAGCCGAGCAGCGGCAAAGAAATAACACTCATATTTCTCTCGCGCATCATTGGCCGGCCGAGCGTTGCGCGCGCTCCCCTCTCCCTCCCCTCCCTCCCTCCCCCTCCCCTCCCCTCCCCTCCCTTCCCCCTCCCCCTCACTCCCCTCTGACCGCTCGCCCTTCACTTCGGCTGCAAGACTGGTGTCGCAAAGGGAAAGTAACGGTTCGGCTTTGCGAGCGCAGCGCGCGGCGCCACCACTGCAGACTGATTCCGAGAGTCGTTTGTCGTCGCTCTGTCCCTCTCGCACCCCTACGAGACTCCCCATGAGTGCGAGGGAGACAGAGCGGCGAACACGAGTCCCGGAATCAGTCTCCACTGCGGGTCCGTGCCCGGGGTTCAATCTGCCTGAGTTTACCGTGGATCACGGCCGCGCCGTCCCGCGCCGCCGTCGCGGTGCAAGCGGATTGGGGGGCAAAGCGGAAAACGTGCCTCGTTGTGTTGTGTGGATTTGCGGCGCGGGGCGGGGAACGCCAAAGTGCAGGAAAAGTGCAAAAAGCGTTTCTGCAGGAAGCGCGCAAAGGCGGCAAAATGCATAGTAATCCGCTTTGGATGCCAAGCTTGGCGTGGCGTGGCTTGGCGTGGCACCGGGGATCCACTCCAGGCTTTAGGGGTGCTTGGGGGCGCTGCGGTGCGACCCGGCGGCCCCTGCTGGCAGCGCCTGGCACCCGGAACCGGGACCCGGCACCGTATTCCGCACCCTGCCGCCTGATATGGAGGAACGACAAGAGCGAGCTGCCGGGGTCGTCGGGCGGCCCGGACCCACAATTTAGCCAATCGCACTGTCGGTGTCCGGTGCGCCGGGGTAGCCGGTCCACAGTGGGCCAGAAGACCGGTGGAGGTGGTCAAAAATCCCGGACGCGTTTCGAGCTTCAGAGGAGCTCACACGACAGCGCGCGATTTGTACGTTATCGCGCACATTTTGACAGGAATTCGCGCTTTGGCCGTACACCGCGTCCCTCCACCACATTACGAAATCCCTTCCCGGAACCACACGAGATGGACGCCAGATTCCAGGCCCGTTCCACGCGGAATCCCGTGTTGCGTGATGTGAGATATTTAGACTTTGGGTGCGCCGCTCTCGGCCGCTCTGGTGAACGCTGGTGAGCGCTGGTGAGCGCTGGTGAGCGAATCGGGGCGAGTTCTGGCGGCCTGTCACGCTCACGCCGACGGCACGCCGGGCCCGTTAGCGGCAGACTCGCCGACTCCAGTGGCCAAACACCGCGCACTCAAGCAAAAACAAAAACGAAAACCGAAACAGAAACAAAAACAGAAAAGCCTAGCCGCCGCCGCCGCTTTCTCGTCATTACGAAAAGCAGGCCTTTCTCAAAGTTGCCGAGTTTAATGCGTCCTTTGTTGGCGACACTTTTAATTACCCTGAATTGCGGGGAAGCGCGTGGCGCGCCGCGATGGCGCGGAAACAGTACAGCAGATGTGGCTAAAGTCAGTGAAAACCTCACCCTAGTGTTTTCCGCGTTTGGAGGCGCAGAGGTGAGGTGAGAGAGGGAAAAGCACTGCAAAAAGGGTTGCCATCGTCACGAGGCGTCTGGAAGGCCTGGAGGCGGCTGGAGGCAGCGCTTCCACACCCCTGGAATAATACGCCCCCCCGTTTCGGCTTCTGGGTCATCCGGGACGCCATGCCAAAGTGCGGCCTCATTCCAAACGTCTAAAGAAGAGAAAGAAAATAAAAAATAGTTTTAAAATTGGTGTATGCTGTGGTATGCGGCGAAGCAGGCTCGCTCCGTTAGGAACACGCTGGTAATAAAGGGCGAAGGAATGGAGAGGGATTGCCCACATGAGGGCGCGTTACCCCCGCACTGCTGGCCGGCACCGCCTTGGAGTGGCCGCCCCGTCCCCCTCCTTATTCGAGGCGGGGGAAAGTATATCCTGGAAATGACGTCATCAAGCTGCAAGTGTCATTTCCCTGCTCTCCCTCGCTCTCTCTCACTTTTCCTTCTCTGTTTTTCGCCTGCTGTTTTCTTTCTGCGTGTGTCAATGCCACGCACGGCTCGGTCTACCCCTTCTTCGACTTAGTGGAGTGACTCGTGGAGTGACTGGTGGAGTGACTCGTGGAGTGACTTGGTGGAGTGACTCGTGGAGTGACTCTGGTGGAGTGACTCGTGGAGTGACTCGTGGAGTGACTCGTGGAGTGACTTGGTGGAGTGACTCGTGGAGTGACCTGTGGAGTGACTCGTGGAGTGACTCTGGTGGAGTGACTCGTGGAGTGACCTGTGGAGTGACTCGTGGAGTGACGGGCCTGTGAGTGACGGGAGGACTGAGAGTGACCGGATGACCTCTGACGGCGTCGTTCTCTGCGGGCGGAGGCGGCGCCTGTGGAGTGCCGGGAGTGCCGGAGTGTCGGAGTGGGACGCTTGGGTGCTCTGGGTGCCCTGCTGCGCAAACGGACGTGCCATGAGAATGGTCAGAGATGACGGCGCCGCCTGCGGGCGGAGGCGGCGTCGTACAGGCGCAAGCGATTATGGGACGCTTGACCGGCTGTGTTGTGACTTGGAGTGCTGAGGAGGAGTGGGAGCGTGCAGGCGTCGCGGCTCAGCGAATGGCACGCACCCGGGCTTTGTGCTGATGAGAGCATGTCCTGGAATGGGTCATTATGCGAGGATGTCGCGCTGCCGCCTTGATCGGTGGCCGCCTCGCAGGGATGGACCCTGGCCTCGTACTACGGCGGCAGGATTTCGGGATTGACCGAGCAGTTTAACGATTTGACCTTGGTTTGACCTTGAGGACGCCCGACGTGGTGAGTGTCCAAGGCGTCCGCCTTAATTCAGTCAGCAACTGAGTCAAACTCACGAGCCGGTTCCACGAACGTAGTTTCTGTGACTGATTGATGAAAACAGTCCTGCAGGATAGTTTGGGCGGAAACCGAGGCAGCGCAACCCGATGACCGCAACAGATCGGAACGGCGGCTCCAAGTAGTTTGCAGTTCGCGGCCTTGTCACGCCCCTCTAGGGCGGCGGCGTCAATGGGCTGCAGCTGGCAGGTCGGGGCGGGGGGCGGGGCGGGCGGGCGGGCGGGGCGGGGCGGGCGGGGCGGGCGGCGGGGCGGGGCGGGGCGGGGCGGGGCGGGCGGGCGGGGCGGGGCGGGGCGGGGCGGGGCGGGGCCCAACGCAACCGGATTAGAGCCATGCGCGTCGACGCGCGACTCCCACAGCGCGACGCGCGGACCAACAAACTGATTCCAAGAGACGCTTTCGTCGCCGTCTCTCCCGCACCCATACGGGACGCCCCATGAGTGCGAGAGAGACAGCGCGACGGAAACGCCTCTCGGAACCAGTCTGCAGGCCGGACTTAATTTGATTTGTCCGTCCGCTGCTCGCCAGTGGCGGCGGGGCGCGCGGAGCGGCGTGTGTGCGCCTCTGGGGGCGTGGCGGTGGTCCTCGCAGTCGCCGTCCTTGGCGGCAAGTGCAGCGTGCCAGCAGACCGATTCCCAGAGTCGTTTTCGTCGCTCTGTCTCTCTCGCACCCATGAGAACGCCCCATGAATGCGAGAGAGAGAGCGACGAAAACGACTCTCGGAATCAGTCTGCAGGGGGAGGCGGGAAGGACCGCCTTCTTCTAGCATTATCGCGATTAGCCCTCGTCATTATTTTGCTCTCATTTACGGAGCGGCGGGGTGGGGTGGGGGTGGGGGGCAGCGCGGGGAGGAACCTAAGGGAAAAAGGGGATTCCGGGAAGGGAGGCGGCAGTGGTGTGGGAAGTTTTAAGGGGCTTGGGGGTTCCTCCCATTTCGTTTAATTAGGTATGTCCCCCCATCCCCTCTCCCCTACCGAACCTCCTCCCAAGTCGCGTGCGTCGGACCGGGGGGCGTCCACGCGACAAATAGCGGGAAAACGATTACTTGAGTCGAGGCGCCGCGACGTCGCTTGCCCGCGAATGATAACCGCGGGGGGGTGCGCACAGTGTGCGCGCCGTGGCGGTTCTTTGTGGCGCCGCGCCGCTTATTTCTCGGATTGCCGCGGATTGCTTTCCGTCGAGCAAAGCTGAGCCAAGCGGAGCCAAGCGGAGCGGAGCCGTTTTTCTGCGGGAGAAATATTGCGGGGTAATTACTGTTTCGAGGAGAGGAAGGGTCCAAAAACCGCAGACCGGGGAGAAAAATATAGCTGAGCACAGAATCATATTTGTTGAGGTTCCCGAGCAGTTTAAAAAAAAAATTCTTGCATTCATCAATTTTAAATTTGAGAACGGCCGCTGCTGTCGACGGTTGGGGTGGAAGGGAGTTCAGTGCATCAGGTTTTCACTTGCCCTCTGCCAAAGTGATGAGAAATTCCTGATGCCATTTATATCTGCGTGAGTTTCCAGGGAACGCCGTGTCCGGCCGGACAAGGAATTCGCTTCGCCGTCTTCAGCGCTCCGACAAATTATAATGATTTCCTCGCAAACTGGCGGAGCGTCGCTTCTCGACGCTAGGCTTCTTTGAAAACTCTGGACCCTGGATACCATTTCACGGATTGGGTTACTCTTCTTCTTCTTTTTTGCAACTAACTTCCGGTACCAGGTCTTTCCGGCCGCCGGAAACTGTTCTGGCCGTACCCAGTTCCGACGCAGAGGGTGGCCGGCTCACAGTGGCCCGGAAGGCCGGTGGAGGCAGCCAAAGCCACTGAGCCATGGGGGCGCGAGAGAGACAGCAGAGCGGCGGCCGGCCGGGCGACGAAACGCTGATCAAAATCAGCCTTCAGCCCGCGTGGCGCTGAGACCTTTTGTTGTTGGAGAACGCCCAGCCCAGTTCCATTTGAGTGTCGCGCCGCCCCGCAGGCTGCCTCTCTGTATTCACTTACTCGCGTCTAACGACCCCCTTTAACCCCCGTCCACCCCCTCGAGGGGCCCTCCCCCTCGACCAGACAAAAGTTTTGAGCTGACTTGCTCATCCGTTCATTAGGCAGGCCGGCTGAGGCACGGTAAAAGTGCTGCCTTGAAATCCAAGGGGATGGCTCGGTTTTATTTTGCCTAGGGGCCTGAGCGAATTTTCAAAGCTGCCCAAATCGGCATAACTTCACAGAAATGGATCCGCCTCGACAAGAAAAACAAATAAAAATTGTCAACAGATGTCATTTGGTGTAGGGAAATGAAAAAGGCATGGAGCTTCAAAAGGGTTCAAATGGCCAAAACGACAAAGTCCTTATGAAGCCCGGTGACTCTTTCATTTCCGATCCAAACCTGCACTCAGTGTACCAAGTTTGGAACAAAACATTAACTTACGCCTTCGTTTAACCAGTGAAGAAAGTACAGTACTCACCTCTGCTGCTGTGCGTATGGGCTACCAAGATGGCGGCCTGTCCGAATGGGCTATCTATACTACTGTGCGGTTACACTCGGCACTTTGGGTCCCCTTCATACTCCTGCTGGGGTTTGCCCGGCACGCAAAGTTGAGTTTGCCGAGTGGCGGTGTTACGCAGAATGTGAACGCCCTCAGTGTAAGGGGTCGAATGATCCTGGGTATCGCGGCGCGGCGCGGCCCATGGCGTCCCCGCCCACGGCGCCCATGGCCCATTCAGGCGGCGAACAAAAGGGGCGGCTTGAAAGCGGCGACCAAACGTGCCACTCTCCGTGTTGGCAGGTCCGCGACCGAGTCGGTGACCCAGTGGGAGACCCAGCCCGCGACCCTGCCCGCGGCCCAGGCCGCGATGGCCGGCGCGGCGATGGAGCCCGACGACTTCCGGCTGCTCAACCTGAGCCACTTCAACCTGACCATGGACGACCTGCAGCTGGCGCTCAACCTGAGCGCGCAGGCCGAGATGGCGGACTGCTACTGCCCGGCCGCGGTGAGTACGGGGCGAACCCGAGGGGTGAGTTTGAGTTTTCAGCGTAGAGTTTTCACCTGAGTTTTCAGCGCAGAGGGGGACACTGCGAAAGATACGCCGCGATCGCCATAGCCACAACAACGGTCTTCGCCGCGAAAAGCGACACCCGTCGTCGGAAATACATCAGTTCGCCTGTTTGCCGGACGCCAGCGTGGAGTGCGTCCCGCCAGTCCAGCGCGTCGCGTTGGACGACGTGGACGACAGGCGCAGTGTTTGCCACCCTGTCCGAGTTCACTGGCCCGCAAGGTTGCCAACCTCTGCCATTCAGCTGTGTATCTCCAGCGGCATATCGCCGCAGTTGGACCTCGGAACGGCGCAGCATGGACGAAGGACGAAAACGCGGACGACGCGTAACTTGATAGGCTTGGTGGGAAGGGGACGTCGGGGTGGAGGCCCTGCTGGCCCTGCTTCGGGGTCACAGACCGTCACAGGCCGTCACAGACAAATAACGAGGCCACACTTCAACGATCTCTGATGCCCCTCTCGCCGACAAATTAATAAAACGATTGGCGCCTCCGCGAGGGACGAACATCCTTCCAAAGAAATGGAGAGGGGCTTACGGCGTGTGGCTTCAGACGCAGCGGGGCGCCCGGCCCGGCGAGCGAACCCCCGTCCCTCGGTCTGTTTCGCTTCGAAACAAGGAAGATCTGGAACATTGGAAATGTTCGTTGGTTTGGACAGAAGTAATTTCGGACAGTTATTTACCCCCGTCGACTGGTGGTACCCGATGAAACCGCCATTTGTGGCCGACCAATAACACGCAACGCGGCACTTACTGGGCCAGAAAATGGTCGCGGCGCACTGTTTTATAGGTTCGCCACGCGGGTGCCGCGGATGCGCAATGACATTGCCGCCGCCCTTGGGGACGGGTAGGGGACGCGCACCCCGTCGCCTGGGCCAGGCCAGGCCAGCGCGCTGGGCGGCCAACCCGCGCATGAAGGATGGCTGCCGAGGGCCCCTGGAGGCGGGGCGGGGCGGGCCAACGAGCACCCCGATGACGGCGACGGCGACACTCGTGCATGGCGGCCTTGTGGGGCAAGGTCGGCGCATCCAGGGCGGGGCTGGTTGCGCCGCCGCGGCGCTGCGATTCGTGAAAAGTGACATGTTTATGTCGAGCGGGGCGGATAAGCCGACTGCATTTCAATCGCGGGGCCGGGCAGCGCAGCGCGGCGCTCGAAGTCTTGTGTTTTTCTTGGCGGGAGCCACAGTCACGTCGCGCGACGTCGTGCCACGCCACGCTGCCACGCCTCGCCACGCCGTGGCGTGTGAGAAGTTTTTGGCAGCCGGCGTCCCGGAAGGCACGGCCGGGCAGGGCCTGCATTCTTCCCGGAGCACTCTCCGCTCCCCCTCCGGCCGGAGGGGTGGCGTCCGCGAACCGAAAAACGCACCCCCAGCGGTTGCCGCCTCCGTCGCTCTGCCGACTGGCTCCGAGAGTCTTCGCTCTGTCTCTCTCGCTATCATGGTGCTCCCCACATAGGTGCGAGAGAGACAGAGCGACGAAAACGCCCTCGGAATGTTGGTGGGCGGCGGTGGCGGCGCGCCATCTTCGCACGCGGCCTCCTTCCCGGCGCGCTGCTGGTTGACTTAGCGCCTCCCCTTGGCGTGGCGCTTGGCGTGTCGCGCGGCGTGGCGCCTCTCCTCCGCCAGCCACGCCGCGCGGTTTGTTTGCAAATGAAGCGTGTCAAGGCGAGCGCCGCCGACGCCGCCGACGCCGCCAACGGCGACAAAATGCCCCTAAATTATCACCCCGTGGAGCGAGGGCCCCGAGGCGACCCGCAGAGAAATTGAAACCGTCTGCCGCGAGCCACGGCGCGTCTGTGTCTTAATCCCCACAGTGTGTGGGCGGGCACTGGGAAATTCAAGTCAGGGAGGGAAAGAAAATGGTTGTTTTGAAGCAATTTTGAAAATGGCCTCATTTACTGGGCTGGTCATCGAATCATTCATTGGCGCCGACGGTCGACAGGTGAGCGACATCTCCATGGCGTACCGGCGCTACCACGGCTACGTGTCGCTGGTGGTGTGCGCCTTCGGCATCCTGTCCAACGCCATCAACCTGGCCGTGCTGACGCGGCCCTCCATGGCCACGTCGCCGGTCAACCGGCTGCTGACGGGGCTGGCCATGGCCGACGTGGCCGTCATGGTGGAGTACGCGCCCTTCGCCGTGTTCCTGTACCTGGTGCCGCCGCGCGCGCACTCCTCCGAGCTGGGCGCCACCCTGCTGCTCTGGCACATGCACTACTCGCAGCTCCTGCACACCGCCTCCATCTGCCTCACGCTCGCCCTGGCCGCCTGGAGGTACATCTCCGTCAGGTGAGTCGCAACCGAACGTGTGGCCGGGTGAGTCGGCCTAAAAACTCCACAGCGCTGCAGGCGCTAAAAATATGGTGTAAGATTTTAAGAGTGCTGTGCGGTGTGTGTCTCGTGCAGGGATACAACCACAACGATATACCTATTATTTCATTTGTCTTTCGGTCACTTCACGGAGACCCTTCGATTCCAGCCACACCCACTCCTCTCACTGCCTGCTTGTGTACTGGTTTATGGGGGTCGGAGAGAGAGAGAGAGAGAGAGAGAGAGAGAGAGAGAGAGAGAGAGAGAGAGAGAGAGAGAGAGAGAGGGGGGGGAGGAGGAGAGAAATGGGGAGGGTAGCTGGGTTGTGGAGGACTGAGTACTCCCAAGGTGAGGTACTACGGGACGTCACGCGCAGATGCACGCCTGTCAACCGACTTCCAATTGTTCTGTCGTCGTCGTCGGGGTAGGGGTGTGGGATGTCCCAGTCGCCCCGCTTCTTCCGTCTGGCTGTCTCCCAGTCCGTCCAAACATGGCACTCCGTGCTTGGCCGTACTGGCCCACCAAATGCGTGCTACCGGCTGGCTGGCCGTCTCAGCGGCTCTAGTGTTGGAGGGGCTTTTCCGGGCGTCAGGGGGCAGAAATAGCGCGACGGCCGCTGTTCCGGCACTGCGAGTTGGGAAGGGGGCACCCAGTTCGGTGCAGCCCGCGTCGCAGCGCTGCGCCGGCCTCGGCGCCTCGACCACCGCCACTGCTTCCAGGGCAATCAGTGCGAGGCCAAGGGCTCTCTGCCGCTCCTCGCAAACGGGGTACACGCAAAGAAAAAAAGTATTCACCCTCCGAGTGTCCTCTAAGCCCCTCCCCCACCCCCATTCGTCACAACCGCCGCAGCGTTAGGGAAATCAGCCCCGACGGCCCCAAAGGCCCGAACGGCCCGAAGGCGAAAGCATGTCCTTCGACCCGCGCGCGGGGATCCGAACGTGAATCTGAAAGTAAATCTAAAATTAAATCTCACCACGTGCGGCCGGTCGGCGTGCCGTTTGGAGCATATTTGTTTTGTTATCAATCCGCGGGAGTCGTTGGCTACCCCTCCTCGGCCTCTGACGGTGTGGTGGTGGTGGTGCCCGCAGGTTCCCCGCGCACGCGCCCAAGCTGTGCACGGACGCGCGCTGCTGGTGGGCGCTGCTGCTCTCGCTGCTGGCGCCGCTGCCGCTGTGCGCGCCGTCGCTGCTCGTCTTCTCGGTGCGCCGGAGCAGCCGCGCGGGCGAGGACGGCCGCACCGCGTACCACGTCGACCTCAGCGACCACGCGCGCCGCCACAACCAGCTGCTCTACGAGAGCAACCTCTGGCTGCACGCCGTGGTCGTCAAGATCCTGCCCTGCATCATCCTCACCATCATCAGGTCAATGGGGCTTATTGCATGCTCCTGGAGACCCATTTGGTGGGGGAGGGGGTCTCCAGAGATCAAACAAAATTCAATTTAAAATATCTAAGGAGTATGATTATAAAATCTTACAACAGCATCTTGTAAAGCACTTGGGGGGATTGAATAAAAATTTTAGATTTCCAACGGGTTATATTTAAAAATTGTATGGTCCTCGGCGCAACAAGATATTAAGTTGTTTCGACTGAGCATTTCTGCACGTGAGTTGCTCGAATTTTCTCCACGTGTCTCCGTACCGTCGGTACCTTTTCGCCCAGTGCCCCGCCCACGTCCTGCCAGCACTGCCGCACCTCGCCACGTGCCGAGTGCAGAGGTTCCCGGAGGTTCCCGGAGGTTCCCGGAGGTTCCCGGAGGCTGGAGCCAGTTGACTTTCCGGCGAGGCCAGAAGGCAAAGCAAGGGCAGCAAGGTGACAGCCACGCCTCTCCTTATTTGGGTCGCAGGCGAAATGCAAATTCCACCTCATTCACGGCAAGGGGCGTGGCGGCGCTGAGGCACTCTTTGCCGACTGTCAGGAGTATCACTCGAGTGAACGAGATAGCAGGCAGCCTGGCAAGGCAGGCAGGCGGACAGTAGAGTCCCATACAGTGTAGGACGGTAGAGAGCAGACAGGTGCGTCAAAAGCCGGCACGGCGGAACATATTCACCCGCGACATTTTTACCCTTTCTTCATCCAACGCCCCTAGCCCGCGAAAGGTGGTAACCAACCAGCCGAAAAAAAAAAAAAAATGAAGAAGAGACCACAAAAAAAGAGGCTCATAACAACCTCGGATATTTTTTTCCGCCGCATATTTCCTGCGCGTTGCTAAACGGTCCCCCCGGGGAAGTATTCATTGCGGGTGATGGCCGCGTCAGGGATCCGGAGTCACACAAGGGAGGTCCCGGCCCGGCCCAGCCCGGCCGGGGTAGGGGTCGCTTTCGCCAGCGTCTTTTCATCCCCGACTGCCCTGGCGTGCCATCACGCCAACGCCTGCTCGAAAAATTGCCGGGCATTTTCAAAACTCGCGTTATTTATCACGTGCCAGGGCAGCAGCTACATTTGATTAGTTCTTTTGTCTCTTTTTTTTGCGGGTCCATGTGAATGATTGCCCTTTGGTCTGCTGGGCGGCTGTCGCCCATGATGGTTGTTGAAGGAAACCCATATCGTTGTATAAAATCAAGACTTAAACCATTGTGTTTTTTTTTTCAGGAGTGTTTGCGTATTAAGAAAACTGTCACCAGCAAACGAACAAAACAAAGACCAACACAAAGTGTGGGACAAAAACGAAGCATTTTTTCCTGTCTCTTTTTTCTGTCTTTTTTTTAAAAAGAGAGCTGAGCCGAGCGCCTAGAGCGTGGCGTGGGGCAGCTCCTTCCGCGCAGGCTTTTCCTCTTTCCTGTTCACTCTGTTAATTCGGAGCGCTTCTCGGAGCGCGGCTCTTTAAAATTCCGAGCGCGGACGGAACTGCGCCAAAGTTGAAGCGTCATTAACATGGCGGGCCATGCGTGGCGCGCGACATCATGCATCCGCAGCACTGCCCTCGACATGCAGGGAAGTGCTGCGGATGCATGTGGGCAACTACCCGACCAAGTCTCTAGTTGGAGAACTGCCCTGGTGGGCTGAAAATCCAATAAAAGTGTGTCATTGCACCTTAAATTTCCAGTGTGACAAAACTAATAGTAACGCTAGATTTAACGCTTTTGAGGGCAGGAGTACGCCAAGCTGTAGTTTCACCCGAGCAGTCCATTCGAGTCCTCATTCTCAGGTCTCAGCTCCAAACGGAGAGCTAGACGGTGAACGGACGGAAAAGGCATGTGTCGCGTGGGGAAGGAAATCCCTCGGAGATACACTGTTACGTCCGGTGACAAGCGAGTTATGTCCGGCGGACTACGACTAGCAGGCCAACTCCGAGAGCCGCTTCCGTCGCCCTGTCTCGCTCACTCTCACGGGGCGTCGCGTACAGGTGCGAGGGAGACAGGGCGACGGAAGCGGCCAGCTGGCTCGGCGCGTTAGGCGCGCGGATTAATCACTGCTGTGTGTCGACAGTATCTCGCTGATGAACGCCCTGTACACGGCCAAGCAGCGCAAGAAGAAGCTGAGCGGGCAGCAGGCGCAGGCCTTGGCCCCGGCCTCGGCCAAGCCCGCCAAGCAGCAGGTGCAGCCCAGCGCGCGCCGCTCCAGGGCCGAGAAGCGCGCCGACCGCACCACGCGCATGCTGCTCGCCGTGCTGTTCCTCTTCCTGGCCACCGAGGTGCCGCAGGTAAGCCGGCAGGAAGCCTTCCTGCGCCCTGTAAGCAAGGGGGGAGGAGGAGGAGGAGGAGGAGGGGAGGAGGAGGAATCCGTCCGTCAAGTGGCGTCGTAGCCTCTGCTCGTCCGTCAAAATAAAAACAACACCGCTGGGAAAATCGAAAAAAAAGACGCGTCACAACAAGCGGACCGTGTGAGAGCGAACGCCCACGACTAGCCTCGTTCCAGCGACCCCCGCAAAGGACACCCCTTCCCCCTCCCACGCAACCACCTTGCCGGCGAGGAAGCCGAACCCTTTACGGAATTCGCGCCACCGGCCGTGCTGTCCATCCCGTCTGTCTGTCCGTCTGTCCGGCCGGCCGCGCCGTCCGTCCATAACGTGGCCGTCGTCGCGCCGGCTCGGCCCGGCCCGGCCTGACAGGCGCCTTGTTTTATATGCGTCCGGCGGTGCCTTGGGCGGTGCACGGCGCTATGCAGAGGCACGCTGCGCCCGGATGCCGCGGAGATGGACGGCGAGGACGGGGAGGACGAGCAGGACGAGCACACGCTCAAAACCTTACCAAGTATTCAGAGCATAGTACAAACTAATTTTTGTCACACGAAGTTCGTAAATCACCAAGTATTTTCTTTGTAAGCTTATGTATGCTCAATATACTTTGTTATAACAAGTCAGGCCAAAAATTGTTTCCAAGATTTTCAGAGTGCAGAACGAATAAGACGAGCAAGACGAGAAAGCAAAAGGGAGAAGTAAAAAGTCCTTGGACCCCACAGAAATTACTCTTTGTTAGAACAATCACTGGTGTCCCTTCTGTCGCACGCGGGGACAAGGTAAGACCTGGCATGAAAGGAGAGGAGAGGAGAGAGAGAGAGAGAGAGAGAGAGAGAGAGAGAGAGAGAGAGAGAGAGAGAGAGAGAGAGAGAGAGAGAGAGACGAACCGGCATGATTTATTAGTGGCCCAGACGCCGCTTCGCCGCTTATTCCTGGTGACTGGAGACTGGAGGGCGGGCGAGGATGTGAAGATGGAGTTCCCGATAATCTCTGTCTTCCTGTCCCGACAGCCGAACGCGCCCGAACGCGCGCGAACACTGCTCGCCCGATCGGGGTGCCGGGCTCGGCTCCAATAGGACACGGCATTTTTTGATTGCGGGCCCCCTTTCCTTCCCTTCCCTTTCCTCGATCGCTCCCCGTCCCACGCCGCCCCGTCACATTCCTCTCCAACCTGCCAATAAGAATGGCTCCACCGTGCATGAAACATGGCCGCGGAAAAAGAGGACCAAAAACGCGGTGGCGTTGGTGGCGATCGGGATGAAGTGTATCCACTGTATCCGCTGTTTCCACTTCTTCTTCCACTTCATCCAACTGTTTTTACTATACACTTCACTATCCACTTTGCTTCCACCACCCACTTGTTTCCACTAACCCCCGTTTCCACTATCCCCTGTCCACTGTAGTGTATCCAACTGAGTTCAGGTGTGGCGCCCCCTCCCACTCGCGGCCCGCGGCTCGGCTGACCCACGTCCCGCCGATATTGCACAACTTTGCCCCTTGACTTTGCCGCGTCCGACCGGGCCGACCCGCCGGCTGTCTCTGCCACATCAGCGGCCCCTAGTTTATGCCAGGCCATTGATTTGCGGGCAGCCGTTTCGTCGCTCTCTCTCCCTCCCTCTCGCCGCCACCGGGACGCCCCGTGAGTGCGACAGAGGCAGAAGCTGCTCCTCTGGCCGAGCCGCGCCCGCCGCACAATGGCAGTTCCAGAGTTCCAGCGAATGAAAAGCGATCGGCTATCGGGTAGCAGCCCCACTTTGGTGTGAATCAACAGCTGCGGGCAGTGACGAGCCCCCCTCTCTTTCCCCTTTTCTCCCCCCTCCCCCCTCCGCCGACTCCACAGGTCGTTCCGGCATTCCGGGCCGCGGCTCGGCCGGCTCGGCCTCGGCCGGAGGGCAGGTGGCCTTGGGGGAGAGCCGGCCGAGACAAAGCGAAGCGGAGGCCCAGCCGCGCCGAGGGCAGCCGAGGGCCTGAGTCGCGATGATGTGTGTCTTGCCGAGCGTTGCCGCTGCCCGCTCTCTGTCTCTCTCGCGCTCATGGAGTGTGCCGTCAGGGTGCGAGGGAGAGGGAGAGACAGAGCGAAAAGCGGAACCGCGCGACGGCTGCAGGAGTCGCGATGATGTTTGCCCAGCGCAGCCGTCATGGTGGCCATTCACTCGTGATCGCCCAGTATTGCAGCACCCATCACGGCGGGTGTCGTTGCCGCCGTTTCGCAGCGTGTCCAGAGACACGGCCTCGGACGACACGGCTATGGCGGCGTGGATTTCCCCGCCACCACACCGCTACTGCCGCTACACCGCGAATATCGGCGGCCGGCGTTGCTTTCGGATCAAGAGCTTCGCCTCTCATAGGAACAACAGAGCCGGCGGGATCCGGTGGCGGAAACCAATTCGACGTCTCTCTCGCACTCTCACACTCGTCGTGTAGAGTCCTAGATCCTTTATCCTGGCGCTCCCCAGGGCTCCCCAGGGCTGCCCAGGGCTGCCCCCTGTGGGCCCTGTGGCCTTCGGAAAAGGACTGTGACGACTTCTCTTCGAGAAATTGAAAAGGCCGCAAACTGTCCGCTCGGCCCGAGAGAACAGAGCAGAGGACCGTGGTCACGGTCCCGCACCTCAGAAAAAAAGAAAAAAGATTTCTGATTGAGATTTGGTCCGATTGATACCGTTCTCTTCCGGAATCGGAGCATTGCCGGATTTTCAGCAGCCACTGTAAAAACAATCCGATACGTTACCGTCACCGATCTGGCGTGAGGTCAGGCAAGCCCGCAGCACCGGCGCGCGGCGCGCCAGATCGGTTTAGCAGTCTTTGCGGTGTATACCCGCCTTGTGCCGCAGCGGCCAGCTGCAGGCACTACATCAAGCTGTCCTAGACGAGAAGCCTAGGCCTAGCAACGCCTAGCCACGCCTAGAGCCACGCCTAGCCACGCGCCACCGTATGCGCTGTGCCGTTTGATGGTATTTGTGTTTGACGGCTTGCCCGCTTGTAAGTGGAGCAGACGCGTGGTGGCTCTATTGACCAGAATTCCCCCCCCCCCCTCTCTCTCTCTCCTTCGGCACCTGCCCATGCCAACCGCGTAGTCAAACACGCAGAATAATTTAAAGTTAGGTGGCGAGCGCGTGGAGCCAGGGTTCTCGCGCGTTGGAAGTCGGCGCGGCAACGTACTGAAGCGTGTTTCGGAAGGGGGAGCTCTCGCCGCGCCCGACTGGGATGTGTCGCGTCCGTGTCGTGGCTGTGGGCAGGGAGAAGAGCACTGGCACACAGTCTGTCAGCAGCAAGTAACCAATTTTCTTCCTTTTTTTTCCTCTCAAAATTTATTCTGTTCAAATGGCTTAACTTTTTCTTGGGGTGACTGAAATAAGCTTGGACGACATTTGACCAATTTAAAACTGAAGCCGAAAAAAACTTTTTGGAAAAAGGCAAACTTTATATATTTTCATTTTGTCCCCCTCTTCAGCTGGCTCCCATTTTCCAGTGTGCTCTCATGAAACGACGCCGACTTCTTAAGGCTTTGCGCTCACTGTCTCCCATCTTACCACCCCTTCGCACCCCCCCCCCTCCTCTCTCTCTCCCCCACCACCGGACCCCGACCCCCCCTCGTCTTACTCACGAATTTCCGTCCCTCCAACTGCCAGGACCGCACCAAGCAGTGTTCGTGCGTGTGTGTTTGTGTATGTATATATACATGTGTGTGGGTGTGTCAGCAAAAATATTTTTTTGATTAAATTCTTGGCGCGAAAGCTGGACGCCAAAGTTTAGAGCTCTGCCTCCCTAGTCGGTGTCTCGCAGGGCAGGGCCCGCCCCGGCCCCGTCGTCCTGCCCCCAGCCCTGCGGTCCGACCGGCCGCCGGGCCGGGCGCTGCCACTGGCTGCCACTGGCTGCCACTTAGCGAAGCAGTCCCGCCGGGGCGCGCTGGCATTCCAGCCAAAGCTGCAGCCAACCTGAGCCAGCAGACGGTGCGGCGTGGGCGGAGCGTGGCGGCGCGGCACCCACACCAGAACTAGCGCGCAGACCTGCTGCGCCTCGCCCCGTCCAAAATCCCTTGCCAAGGGTGCTGGCAACTGTTGTCGACATGCTGAGCAGCTTTCGGCCACGTACCCGACACTGCTTTGCGTCTCGTGGCTGCCGCGCCTCTTGGGACTCTCGGCGCCCCGTGTTGCACGTGGCCGACTCGTCGTTTCCTCGTACCGGGGCGGACCGAGCAAATGTTTTGAACATCCGAGCGAAATTTCAATTTTGGCTGACCACATCTCTCACTTAAACGGTTCGCGTGACGGGCGTCATGCACACGCACAAAATAAGTAAAATTTCTGAAATTGAATATGAAAAAAAAAAAACTGTTGTTGAAACGAGGAAATTTGTGGCGCCAGAGGTGGAGACTGGAGCGCGGAGTAACGAAGTGCATTCCGTTTTTCCGGGTGCCTCGTCACGACATGTGCACGAGCTGAAGGGGACCGGGATGAACGAAAAGGGGAGGGGGGGACAGGCGGAGGGAACTGGACAAATTTCACCCCGGTCTTTATACCGTTTCCAGCGAGCGAGCTGCACGTCGCATGGGCGGGATTCCAGGGAAAGAGAGAGAGAGAGAAGAGAGAGAGAGAGAGAGAGAGAGAGAGAGAGAGAGAGAGGGGGGGGGAGAGAGCATTTTTCCTTTTTCGAACGAGAACGTTTTTACGGTGGCGCGCGTGTGTGCATTGAGCAGTGCCGCTTTTATATCGCATTCGTCCTTTACATCGTCGTCCGGATCAAAACCCGCGCGCGCGGCCTGGTCGGGGCCCCGGCCGCCACGGCCCCAAACCGAGAGCAAGCGGCGCCGAGCAAACCGCGACCCAAGGTAAAGCCTGTCCCCGGCACAAAGCAAGCACGACTCGTGCCGCCTCCAGTGGCCTGGCTCCCGGGTTCGACTCCCCGCCGATTCCGCTCCGCAAAAGACTCTCTCGTTCCATTGTTGCCATATTTTTCCGCGTAAAGTTCCACCTGCGGGCAGTTTGCTCGTTGTTGTTGTCAACGTGTGAAGGTCCCAAAATATCCCCCAAGGTTGTACACCATAACACATCCCTTCCCCCCTCCCCGGTTTTTGAAGCAGCTCCATGTCCTTCTCGTCCTGTTTTGCTGAGCAAGGACACGAGGCGCGAGGCGTGCAAAGCGTGCCGTGGGTGCGGAGCAGCGCGGCGTTTTGTTTGTCCCCCAGTGTACTGCCCGAGGCTGCAGCGCCGCGTAGCGCCGCGTAGCGCCGCGTAGCGCCGCGCCGGAGTCCGTCTGCAAATAAATGCGGCTTCCCGACGGGAAAAGATGCCGCGTTCTAGCGCTCCGATTTGCGAATCGCAGGTTAATTTGGAGCAAGATGCCGCTCAACAGCGAGGCGGACATTCCCCCCCCCCCTCTCTCTCTCTCTCTCTCTCTCTCTCTCTCTCTCTCTCTCTCGCTGCAGACCTGTAGCGCCTGCAGAAGGGAGGATAGGCAAGCCCGCCCGGCGCCCGTGCCCGCCGCGTTGCCTACCCCGAGTCTCGCAGGCGCTCCCACTGCAGCCGGGCGATTACTATTACTCACCGAATGTGACGCTGGTTGCCGCAGGGCGTGCTGGGCCTCATGAGCGGCATCCTGGGCCGCTGCTTCTTCCGGCGCTGCTACCAGCTGTTCGGCGAGGCGCTGGACCTGCTGGCGCTCCTCAACGGCTCCATCAACTTCATCCTGTACTGCGCCATGAGCCGCCAGTACCGCCAGACCTTCCGGCAGCTGTTCGTCGCGCCCTGGGCCTTCAAGGGCTCCAACAACGCCTCGCCGGCCTCGCCCAACGCGTCCACGGCCAAAGGGTCAGTAAGCTTGGACACTGATGAATAGAGCGGCAAGGAAAACGCTTGTTTCAAAAATTGATATCGGCTCGGTTTGTTGGATTGATGAACTCTTTTTTTTTGCTTCCAGCGCCCTGCCGAACGGCTTTGCGCCGAGGGCACCTGCTGCAAACGGGGTGCCGTCGGCGGCCAGCCCCAAGGCCAGCCCCGCCGCAGGCACCGCGACCGCACGTCCCAGTAGGGCGGCCGTCTCCAACGGGAACGGGTCCGCCACCGCGGCCGCCTCCACCGCCCCCGCCGCCCCCGGAACCTCCGCCCCCGGCGTGCGGCCGCCACAGAGCACGGCGCTGTGACTGCCCGCCGGCGACACCTGCGCGACGACGCGGCGCCCCGACGATCCCGCCTCCGTGCCCGCGAATAAGCGGTGACTTTCGTTGTTGTTTGTCCAACAACAACAAAGACACGTGTGTTTAATGCGGGGGAGCGTGCTGCAGTGTGCCGGACCCCTGGTACCTGCAGACTTATATTCCGAGAGTCGTTCGCCATACCCCCTGTTGAGAGCGAGAGAGACAGAGCGACGGAAATTACTCTCGGAATCAGCCCGCCCTGGGGCCGGCCTTCCTTTCAAGATGTGCCCGACAAAGCGGTCCACGAGACACACTGCCGGGCCGGGCCGTTTGCGCCATAAAGGCACACTACTTATTTCGCGACGAAGAAATGGGGGCAGAAAGTGAGGGAAAGGAAAAGACATCGAACGCCATCAAAGTACTTATCTGTGCTATAGAACCGGACCCACAAGCTCAAAAGTAGGGCAGTTGTTGACACTGCGGAAACTGTCGAATAAGTGTCTTACTTTGTGTCAGTTTGGCTCCAACCAGAAAAAAAAATTATCAGAAATTATCGTTTATTACTGTTGTTGATAAGGTGATATTGCTTCGCGCGGTTTGTGTACACTAGCTAGCAGAGCGTTTACGTGTAGTGAGGATGTATGCTTTTTTGGACGAAATGTGCACGAAGAAAAGATAATGCCTGAGAATAAAATGTGAGCCACACTATAAAACTGAAAATTTAAATCCGCGTCTTCCGGCCGGCTCCTCTAAATCCCTGCCGCTCCGCACCGCTCCGCACACATCGTTAGTCTGAATGAACCGGCCGATGCCTCATTATGCAGCCCTGCAGGCTGATGCCGAATAGACGCGCGCTCTGTCTCTCTCGCACTCGCGGGATCTTGCCGACGCGGTGCGAGAGAGACGGCGACGACTGTCCCTTTTCGGCGGCGGCCCGCTGTCCCGCGACGTGCCGCCGAGACGCGCGTGCTGCCGCCGACGTGGCGAGGATCACGGCCTCCAACGGCCGCCCTGGCGCCATCACGCGGGGGCAGCCGGCACCAGGCTGCGCCTCGCCAGCGCCTCGCCAGCGTCGGGGGTAGCGACGACTCACAGTGGGCTAGAAGACCGGGTGGCGGCCGAAGCTCTGGACGCGTTTCGAGCTCTAGAGTCGCAAAACAAGACTCGAACCGAACGTGTGACCCCGCCAATGGATTCCTCGTTCGGAGAGCAATCCATTGGTGGGTTCACACGAATGGTGCTAACGACTGCTGTTCGGACGACGGATATGAGCCCAGAACATGACCACACTCGGAAAAATTAACTCAGCAAATGTGCTCCCAAGCATGCAGCTCGAGTGTGACAGCTCGTGTCACAAGTATGCCAAGTTATTCAAGCAAATGCATTACACGCGATACACATTCTCAATCGTCTCGTTGAGCATTGACTTGTTGCCTGCTGCACAACCTTCGCCCGCGGCGCGTATACCCCGCGCCGAGCCGAGCAAGGGGTAGCGCCGCCGTCGGGCACTTCCAGCGGAGGCTGCTTCGACCAGTACCGCCCCCTGCAGGGTGCGGGCGGAACCGCCGCCGTGTCGCTACACTGCAGACTGAGAGTCGCGTTCGTCGCTCTGTCTCCCTCGCGCCTTCATGACGGGGCGGTCCATGAGTGCGAGGGAGACAGCGCGACGACAACGACTCTGGGAATGAGTCTGCCGCCGGGCCGGGCGGCCTGGTTCCCCTAATCGGATGTCGTCGCGGGGGGCGCGCCGCACAGTAACAACACCATCCATTGGCGGCATAATGCGCCGTGTTTACATCCGCCTCTTTCCCGCGCCTTTTCTTTCTCGAGGCGTGCGTCTCGAGATGGCGGCGCGGAGATACTCCCCGCTTCATAAATCGCGCCGCGCCACGCCGCGCGCTAAATATTGCGAAAGGGTGTGCGGCGGTGGGGATGGGGGATCAGGCAGCGGCGGGGAAGTGCCTATCACATTCGCACACACCGACACCACCCGCACGCGCGCGCGCGCGCGCACACACACACACACACACACACACACACACACACACACACCTGCCCCGCGAATCCCCTCGTTTAGCCTCGTGCCACGCCGCCAAACCTGGCCATATTTCGCACTCCAGTCTGCCCTCCCCCCCCCCCCCCCCCCCTCGGCAAGGCCGGCCCGGCCGCTGCTCTTTGGCATGCCAGCGCGGCGTGGCGGAGCTGCTGGAGGCTCCAGCGTGCTTCCTGGAGGGACTGATTCGTCGCTCTCTGCGAGAGAGACAGAGCGACGAAGACGATTCTCGGAATCGGTCTCCAGCGTGCGCCAGCGGGAGGGCGACCGGGGGCAAGACAGACCGCCTGGCTGTGGCGGAAGGCGGAGAAAAAATTTTCACGACGCGGCGTGCATTTGCATGTGGCGGGCCGCTGCTGTTGCAGTCTTCCGTTTCACCTCGTTCTGTTCCGTTCCGTCCGTTTCGTCCGTTCCCCCGGTCCGCGTGTCCGTCGCTGCGCTGCGTGAGTTATTGCAGGCGCGCCGTGCTTCGTGCCTACACCGCCGCGCCCCCTGCAGGTCCTTGACGTCCTTGACGCCGCGGAGCTGGCCCCGCTGGAGACACCCCGCCCCCACCCCCCACTCCCCTCTCCCTGACGCTTTTACCGTTTTCCCGCGTGTCGCACGTCGCGCTCAACGACCGGCAGCGCACGTGGGAATCTTGAAAAATACACACGCCGCGCCGTGCCGAGCCGCGCCGCGTCGGCCACGTCCCTCGCGACGTCAAACCGACGCCACGCCTCGCGACGCCACGCCACGCCACGCCACGCCACGCCACGCCGCGCCACGCCACGCCCCCGCGCGACACGCGGCGGCCTAAGCAAACAAAATGTCATATCAAGGGGGAGGCCCGCGTGGCAGATGAGCGGGATAGACCCTTTCGGAGTGGGCAATATGGAGGCGAGGGGAGGGGGAAGGGGGAGGGGGAAGGGGGGGGGAAGGGGGAGGGGGAAGGGGGAGGGGGAAGGGGTAGGCACCAAAGAGGCAAACACGCGCCGCCGGCACGGGAGTCATGTCCTGGAAGGAATGGCAGGGAAATGAAAAGGCCTGATCCTGGAAGCGTGTGGAAGGGCTGCTGCTGCTGGAGGCTGGAGTTTGAGGCGTGCTGGAGGCTTGGCTGGAGGCAGGGGCTGGCTGGGGTGACTGGCTGCCTGGCGTGCTGGCTGGCCCTGCCCAGTAGAGCCGCGCTGACGCGTTGACGACAGTGAGGTTGAACGCTGGCCGCGGTCTCATACAGCGTGGGCCAGCAGAGCGATACCGAGAAAGCGCTCCGTCTCTCTCGCACACCTATTCGGGGTACGCGCCACGTGAGCGAGCGAGGTCACGAGTCGAAATCGACTCTCAGAACCAGGCTGCAGTCTGGTCGCCACGATGGCGAAGAGACGAGGCGTCATCGCGCCCCTTGCATTCCATTCCATTCCGGTCGATTCGGCATTTACCTCCCGGATGACGATTATGGAATAGTTTCGCGGTTTCCCGGCCTTTGTCGGCCTTTGCCGCCCCGGCCTCGCCAGGCTGCCAGGCCGCTCTCGGCACGTCCACCGCGGCCACCGCGGGGCAGGCCGGGCAGGCCGAGCCGGCGGAGCCAGGGGCGTTATCATGCGTATCACGCTGCCGTCAGGGGGAGAGGGGGGATGCGGCGGGGCCGGGGACAAGCGTTCTGATTGCCCGTTCACCAATGCAGCCCCCCACCATGCCCCGCCAGGCCCCGCCATGCCCCACCATGCCCCGCCAGGCCCCGCCTGGTGCGCTGTCTCTGTGGGGTCTCTGTGGCGCGGCCAGAAATATTGCAAATGGAAGTATTGGCGCACAGAGGCGAGTCTTTTGTTCCCGTTGTCTGGGTCGGCTCTGTTTTCTTTGTGCGCGCGCGGGTGTGTATACACGTGCATATGCGTGCACACGTGTGTGTGTGTGTGTGTGTGTGTGTGAGCACGCCTTTTCCTCTTCCCCCCGGTGGTATAGCGTAACCCAATGACGCACTCGCGTTTGATCGTTGATTTCGAAAGAAATTGTACGGCTGGTCGGGCCGCGGATCGAGCCAGCCCGGCCGACGAGCACTGCCAGAAAGGATGCAGGCACTGCCGGGCTGGCAGACGAGCAGGTTCGCGTGACGCATCGCACAGTGGGCCAGAGGACCGGTCGCAGGCAGTCAAAATCCCGGACGCCCCGTGTGGCCCGAGACCTGGTAAAGATGGTGTTATTTTGGCGTTCTTCGGACTCCAAATGTACTTTAAATTAACACCAAAAGGACACCATAAAAGCACGCTAAAATAACTCCGTAATTACATCAAATGCATTTGGTGTCAACGCGGCGTTATTATGGAGTTTTTTTAGTGTAAAATGGCTCGTTTTTTCACCAAAAGAACGCCATAATAATACCAAAGCAGAGGACAGCCATAGAGAAAAATGACAAAAGAGAGACGGCAGGTGTTGATCCCCAGATCTGCGACACGGCAGTTTCGTGCGGAACCGCTTGGCCAGAGCGACTCCGAGAAGATGAGCCGCACGGCAGCTATATGTCGTGCGTTGTGCCGCGCTCGGACTTAGCCCGAATCCCCGCGGCTGGAGCCCAATCTTGTTTCTATAAACATGTACTCGTACAGTGTAGCAGACCATTACAGGTTCCGTCATGTTTATAGAAACAAGATTGGGCTCCAGTTCTATGTTTTTGGTGTTAATTTGAAGTACATTTGGAGTCCGAAGAACGCCAAAATAACACCATCTTTACCAGGTCCCGGGCCACACGGGGCGTTTTGAGCTTCAGAGTCGCTAAATGGGACTCGAACCGAACGTACGACCCCACCAATGGATTGCTCTCCGAAAGAGGAATCCATTGGTGGGGTCACACGCTCGATTTGAGCCCTGTTTAGAGACTTAAGAGCTCAAAACGCGTCTAGAGTTTTGGCCGGTCTTCTGGCCCACGGTGCATTGCTACCCGTCGCTACCTCATGCTCCGTTTCGGTCCGTTTCCCTGTTGCGATAAAATGGAGGTTCAGCGCGGTCTGCCCTCCTACCTACCTACCTACCCCCCCCCCCCCCCCCCCCTGCGGCCGCGTCGCGACGCGTCGTCGAGATGCGCCGCCTGAGCCGTGGGCCCGCCAGCCTCCGCCTCTCCACTCGGCCTGTGGCAGCCCAAGCCCAAGCCCTCTCGCACTCCACCCGAAAAACACGAAAAAAAAAAATGTTTCTTTTCAGCATTTCAATGAGAGACCAGCACGGCGCGGTCCGCACGACGACGCCCCGCCGCGCGACCACCCATTCCCCATTTCGGCTGCGGATATTGACGGGAGGGGAAGGGGGGGGGCCACCGCGGGGCCGGCAAATGAATAATGTCGAGTATGAGAAATTGAAGAGAACGCGCGCGTCGGCGTGCAGCAGCGCCCGTGCAGAGAGACAGAGAGAGAGAGAGAGAGAGAGAGAGAGAGAGAGAGAGAGAGAGAGAGAGACGCGGCCGCATCGCTCCGAAAAAGGGAACCGAAAAACGGGTCTACTTGAGCTCGGCGTCCTCGGCCGTCGTCCCGCCGTCGGGCCGCTCGAGTGCCCTACATTCCTACATTAATCCGATGACCAGAGGACATGCGGAGCGAGGCACGCCCGTAATGAAGTATGCCTCTGCCACGCTCCCACGCTCCCACTACGCTCTCTCCCACGCCCCGCCGCGCCACGCTCTCACTCGCGCCGTCGTGGTGTGCGCCGCACTCATAAATCTCTTTTCCCCACATTTCCATAATGGGAGAGTCACGATGTAAGCGCACGGCTTTTCTTTCATTCTCGCTGCACGCCGTCCGCCGCCCCGCCCCGCCCCGCCCCGCCCCGCCCCGCCCCGCCCCGCCTGGGCCGGAGCCGCCTGCTCTTTCCGTCGTGCCGTGTTCTCAGCCCACCCGTTCCAAAATTGGCGTCACTGGCCACGGCCTTGCCACGGCCTTGCCACGGCGCACAGCACTGCTTGGAAGCTGGAAACCCAGGCCAAACCTCGCCCACGCCTTTCTCATCCCTCGATGTCACAAAGAAGCCTGTTAGCTATTAGCAGCGATCCAGGTGGTCCCCAAAATGCAACACGTTCCGGGCCGCTTGGAGGACTGGAAGAAATCGTGGCGTTTGAGACCCTCGGTGACGGATGGGCGCGCAGCCTCGGCGACGGTGGTGACGGCGACGGTGGCGGCGGCGCAGCGGCGGGTGGCCCAATCAATTATTCAAATATGACTTGTGCGTCTGTGTGCATGTCCGGCTCCCCCTCCCCCTCTTCCCGGTTTTCCCTGTCCGCTGAACGTGAGCGGGAGGGAGGGGTGGGAGGCAAGGGCGGAGCATGGGGCGTTTCCTGGGCATTTTACCCCAGTGCCTTTTTGGCCTCACAGCTTTGAAGGGAAAGGCCGCACCAGCCAGCCCTTGCCTCGCCTTGCCCCTTGCACTGCACCCTCCCTTCGCCCCGCCGCCCTCGGCAGCCCTCGGCAGCCCTCGGCCCTCCAGCACTCGCTTCAAGAGTCCCGTCTGCGAGCAACCCTTCCCGTCGTCCTGTTGCCCTTCCGTTTGACCCTCTGATTGACCCCTTCCGCGACAACGCACCGGGGGAGCCGGCAGAGGCAGACAAGAGAAGCGCCCCACCCTCCGCCGCGACGCGCGTGCCCTCCAGGTATCCTTTCACATGCATGGAATACATTTTTTTGTTGGGTAATCCTCGCGCGCTCCGCACGGCCGTGGCGGGACTTGGCGGGGCGTGCTGCGCGGCTGGCTGCGGTGGGGCGGGGCGGGGCGGGGCGGGGCGGGGCGGGGCGGCCCGGCACCGCGGTCCGCGACTGCTCGCGGTGCCGGCCACCTCCTTCCACGCCGTCACGGCCTCATGCCTGGCGCCGCGCTGCGCTGCGCGCCCACAAGCACGCCGCCACGAGCGTCGTCGCGCCGTCCGCCCGGCGTCGCGCGCGTCGCCTCCACACTTCTTCATTTAAATGATAATATCCTCACCGAAGACGCGCCGCTTCGGAGCCAACTCGCCGCGGTAGATGAGGACGGCCCGAAGGAGGGGCGGAGAACAATGCGGACGACGAGGAGGACCAGGACGAGGACGACGGCCACGGCCTACTGGAGAAACAATAAGGAAAGCAGACGACGCACGCCACGTGCCGAAAGTAACCAAGCCTAAACTCACCGGTAGAACAATTTCGTTCAAGCGTGACTTTACGCAGACTTTACGCTCTTTTTGAAAGCTGAACCATCGAATACTTCGAAAAAGAGCGTGAAGCAGAGACAGTCCATGCCACGTGCTCAAATCGACTCAACCTGCCCTAACCCCAGTGGCCTGCTGGAGACTGTATCACGCCATGCGAAGCCACATGAAAATGATCCCACCCAACTCAACCGAACCTACCCTGCTGCTGGAGGAGCAATAAGCGGAGCAGACTCGGCACACGCCGAAACTGAAATGGGTCAAAGTTGGCGGAGCGAACGGCCCAGGTCGAATACGCCACGCTCCGGCACGCTCCGTCACGCGACGCACGCCGAGACTCCTTTTCGTCGCTCTGTCTCCCTCGCACCTATACGGAAGGCCCCATGAGTGCGAGAGAGACGGGACGACGAAAGCGACTCTCGGAATCAGTCTGCAGCATGAGCGCCTTGTAATTAGGTTAAATGGATTTTCAAGACGGCGAAAGAGTTTCGGCGTCGCGGGAGAGGCTTATGGTGGCTTGGAACTTTGCGCCGTGGGCCGGCGGGTCGGCGGGTGGGGCAATGGCAGGGCCACGGCGGGGCTGCGTGGCGAAAGGGGCCGCGCGACGGCCAGCTGCGCGCGCCGAGCACGGCCGGGCACGGCCGGGCATCGCGGGACGAACTTTGCCAGTAAACTGCCGACTTTTTAACATTGGAGTATAAAATATGCTGCTGGATCTTTCAATAGAGATCTGGGGCGCACGCGGCGGGAGCAGGACGTGGCGGGGCGGGGCGTGGCGGGGCGTGGCGGGGCGTGGCGGGGCGTGGCGGGGCGTGGCGGGGCGGGCGTGGCACGCCGGGGCCCTTCTTGTCCAGCAGCAGCGCGCCCCGCCCTCGAGGGGTGCAGCCGCACGCACGGCCGCCCAGGACTTGTTTACAGGACAACGGCGTAAAAATGTGGCGCCACCACGCGAAACCAGAGACTCCTGCCCCACCTCGTGGTGGAGGTGGTTGGAGGTGGAGGGTGCTTTGTGCTGGAGGTAGCATGGTGGTGGAGGTGGTCATGGTGTTGGAGGTGGTCATGGTGGTGGAGGTGGCCATGGTGGTGCAGGTAGTCTTGGTCGGCGTCATGGTCGACATCATCGAGTCATGGCATCACCGTCATGGTCTGTCGTCGTCGATTTCAACTTGGTCGCGATCTTAGCTGTCGCCAGTCCCCGCCGTCGCCGTCCTCGCTAGCGGAAGGGGGAGGCGGAAGGGGCCATCGCGAAACGGAAAATTGGAGTTTGCTGGTGCACGTGACTATGTTGCGCGGAAGTGTGTGACGCGGCCACGGGAGGGAGGGGCGGCCGGCGGCGGGTCCGCGACGCGAGCGGGCTGAACGGCGGCGGCGTGCTGGAGGAGAATTACCCCGTAGCGGAAACGGGGGTCACGTCGTCGAACTCGACAAAGTCGATGAGGCCCCCCTCCTGGACCACTTGAAGAACCTCCTCCTCTCCTTGCGAGTCCGCTTCGCGCCGCGCCGCTCCGCCGCCGAGGGCGTCATGATTTAGTTTCCAGGGAAGTTCCACAAAGAAGAGGCCGCGTGCGACTCGGATCGCCCGCCCTTTTACGTTCGCGGGAAAAGGCACGAAATTAATATTAACGAATAGAAGCGCAAGAGCAGTGGGGAGAGGGGGAGGGAGGGAGAGAAAAAACGGGTCCCCTAAAAATACAGCTTCCTAATTAACATACTACCACTTATCGCAGTACCGAAGTAGAACCAGCACAGAAATAAATTACTTACCGAACCACACGATACGAGCTCCACGCTGGCACACACCAGCTCTCACACACAACACTCCTACTACTGACCCCCCCCCCCCTCGCCTCCCCTCTCTCTCCCACACACAGCAGCTTGCGCGCGCACAGGCGCCAGCAGTGCAACGTTGTTGGCATTTATCCAGACGGCCCTCATTTCGTTAGGTTTTCGCCAACCCCACTTGGCCTGCTGGTCACCCCTATTATGAGAGCCGGCCGTAACCTCACGCGGGGCGGGGCGGGGCGGGGCGGGGCGGGGCGCAGGTGTGACTCTGGGCGGAATGGCTGCACCGGCCGCCTTTTCGGGCTGCCTCACTTCCGGCTGCCCAGCACCAGGCTCATTCCAACACGCTGAACAAAAATCCCGAATTCCGAGTCGAGTCGCGCGACTCGGTTTTAAAGACTTGCGCCTGCGTCTGGATCTGCTGAGTGATTCCGCCGCCACACTGTCTCACCGCTCTCTCTCGTACAGTGTGCCATGTGGGAGCGAGAGAGGCAGAGCGACAAGCAGCAGCAGCGTGCACCGCACGGCCGCCCGGCCAAAAAGTGCACTTCCTCCTCGACGAAGCTGACCCTGTGGCTGGCGGCAAACCTTCCCGCTGCTGTGGCTGGTGGCAACCGAGGCTGGTGGCAACCCTTGCTGCCCGCGCTGGCCGCGCTGGATTGAATTCAATGTGTGGGAGACCGCTCCGTGGTAACGCTCACAACGTGACCAGAAAGTTGGCCAGCCCAGAGCCCAGATACCCCACCCCTCCCTCCACGCCGCTCCACGCATGCGAGGCTGGAGGCGGCTGGAGGCGGCTGGAGGCGGCTGGAGGCGGCTGGAGGCGGCTGGAGGCGGCTGGAGGCGGCTGGAGGCGGCTGGAGGCGGCTGGAGGCGGCTGGAGGCGGCTGGAGGCGGCTGGAGGCGGCTGGAGGCGGCTGGAGGCGGCTGGAGGCGGCTGGAGGCGGCTGGAGGCCACTCCTCGAGGAGGCTCCGCCAAGCTCCGCCAAGCTCCGCCAAGCGCCCCGTGCCGCGCAGGCCGCACGGAGGCCGAGGGGTGGGCCCAGGCCACTGGTGGTAGGTATCTCTCTCGCACTCGTGGGGCGCTCCGTACCGGTGCGAGAGAGACAGACCGACACTGCGCGGAATCAGTCCACAGGCCCAGGGCCCAGGCGGCCACTCCTCTCCCTTCGCAGCGAGGCCCCGGAATGCGGTGGGTCTACTGGCCTGGACTCGGGCGGCGCGGGTTCGAATCCCCGTCCCCCAATATTTTTACCCCTTTTCCGGTTTCTTTTCGTTTGGGAAATGCTCCCAAATAATGTTTCGCGTTAGCTAGTCGCGTGGCGGCTGTGCCTCGACTGCCCTATGCAGGTTGGCTGCTCGGGCTGGCTGGCTGCCTGGCTGGCTGGCTGGCTGCTCGGGCTGGCTGCTGCGGCCGCAGAGAAGGAATAGGATGCAGAGCAATGTGGAGATACCAGTCGGGATTGGATTCTTTTATCTCGCCGCCAACAAGGCGCTTGCTCGCCTTGCTAGCAGCATCCCAGCAGCGCGCTGCGTTTCCGCCGCGACCGTCTTCTTCTTGTTGTTGTTGTTGTTGATGTTGTTGAGGTTCGCTGTTGTTGCTGTTTATATTCTTGTTACTGCTGACCTTTCACAGTGCCCAGTTCTCACCCGATTGAAAAAATATTTGCTTAATCTGTCCAGCAGGCCGTTACAGGCTGCTGCGGACGCGCCGCCGCGCGCCACCCCGCCCCGCCCCGCCCCGCCCCACCTCTCTGCTTTTTCCCCGGGGAAATCTGGGCACGCAAAGCACCCCGCTGTGTAGTGCGGGGCCGTGCGGGCCGGGCCGGGGCTGCAGCACCTCATCTGGATCGAGAGGAAGGTTGTTTATCGCGGAGCCTCTCGGCGACAATCATGCGTGGCGGGGTATTCATTACCACTCGGAGAGCCGGACGAGACACACAGACAGACGACAGACGAATGATCAGGCAAACCGCGACAAGCTGACAGACAGGAAGAACAAAGTCATACAGAATACCTACCTATAAGAAATGCTAGCGACGCAATGCTCCAGAACGATTTGAAAGTCTTCAATGGCACGTGTTGAACTGCCGCCAGATTGCCCACAAACTAGTTACAACACTAACCTAGGTCGCCAGCGCGAGCGGGCGGCGGCTCGGCGCGCGCAGCGCCATCTCGCGGCGACTCGCGGAACCTCGTCCGAGCGCGAGGCCAGTTTGAGCGGTGACACCACGACGACATGACGTGGACGTGACTCGGAAGAAGAAGAAAAAGAAGAAGAAGAAAAAAAAGAAGAAGAAGATGAAGAAGAAGAAGCATAAGAAGAAGAAGAAGAAGAAGAAGAAGGAGGAGGAGGAGGAGGAGGAGGGACTGATCCGGGCAGCAGCGCCTATCCGGTAGAAATGACACGGCCGGGACACACGCACCGACCCGGCCCGGCCCGGCCCGGCTCGGCTCGGCTCGGCTCGGCTCGGCCGGTCTCAATCCGACCCCCTCGACTCGACTCGGCACGCACACTGCGACAAATGCGAACAGATCTCTGAGACAATGACCGCCGAGGGTGCCAGCGGGGGTGGACCTGTAGCTGTCCGACTGTCTCTGTCGGGAAAGGGGGGGGGGCTGCGCGCGGGGTGGAGGCAGGGACCGTGGCGTTAAAACTAAATGCGTGGCCATGCAGGCCGTTAAGATAACACAACGCATTCAAAGGCAGCGCCGTGGAGGACAGTGCCGGGACAGAGGGGAGGGGGGGGGGCGCGTTGGGATTGTCGCTGCTCTATTTCCGCAGGAGAGGGCGTGGGGAAGGGACGCGGCGGGGATTCGTCATAATTTTGGGCCCCTGTCCCTGTTGCCCCGACGTCCCTGCCCCGCGGTCCGGCGCCGTCAGGCCGCCGCACGCGCGCGAGCGAGCGTGTATACACGCCGTCGAGCAACTTTTTAAATACATTTTTTTAAAATGCCTTCCTTTTTTGCGCTCGTTCTTTTTTGCTTATCGCCTGGGTCTTATGACACGGTTACGAGCACGCGGAAGGCGGCCTGGGCCGGGCCGTGGTCGGGCGGTCGCATCCTCCGGGCAAGGCCCCCCCCCCTAAATACCCCCGTCCGGAGCGCTCGGTTCCACGATGCAATAATTAATTCATGGATGCAGAGACGCTTCTCGCGCGCCAAGCAGGTGACAAAGCGACGATAATTTTCATATATTTTTTTAAGTTTGTTTTTGTTTTATTTTTACCACGCGGCCGCGCTCCGCAGCGTTTGCGGTTCTCTTCGATGTTCGCACCGCAGGCGACGGCGTGCGACCGCAGGCCCGACAACACGTTTTCCCATTTTGGCTTTCATTTCGGAAACCAATCGAGGGGACTTCCTCCAACTATGATTGACAGACAGGGGGCGGGGGGTGATGATTCGAAACAGTCAAACAGTCGTCGCTCTGTCTCTCTCGCGCTCGATGTATCGGGCTCGTGCGAGGGGGACAGGGAGGGTGTTGCAGGCGGGATGGTCTTTGTGGCCGGCCGACGGTGCCGCTCTGACTTCAATGCGACGTCTCCCGTGCGGAGTTCGGATCGGTCCAGCCACGGCGGCGCGCCGACCCATCATCGAGTCTCGGTTCTTGTTGCTGTTGTTTCGGAGTCTCTCTTTGTTTCCGTTGCTCGTTTTTTGGCGCGCGCGGCTTTTAATTACTTGTATGGCTTCGGAGTGACGTCGCCGCGACTACACCCGCAAACTCGGTGATCCGCAGCCAGCTCGAGGGAGGGAAAAGGGGGGGGGGGGGCGCTTAAGGGAAGTGTACTATGTGGAGGAGAGATTTAGAGGAGATCACGGTGAATCCTCAGGAACCTGAAACCCGTTTCCCGCACACGCCGTGCCGTGCCGTGCCCAGCAGCGCAACACCAGCTTCAGCAAGAAGTGCCCGCCCCCTGCGAAGCCCGAAAGCCCGCGAGTCAGCGAGTTGCAAGGCTGGGCCTCTCTCTAGGCCGCCTGGCAGGTGGCTCAAATCCCACCTAGTGTGACTGAAACTGGCGGCACGCCGCGGGAGGCAAAAAGGGGGAGGGGGGGGGTGTCTTACGCTCAAACAATGTTTGTCCGCCACACGCTAAACAGCGAGCGGGATGACGTTCAGTTTAGTACAAAACAGAAAATTAAAAAAATAAAACATGTTTCTTTTTGGAGTATGAAAACTCCGCGTCTCTGCACTTCGGTAGCATCGAGCACGACAGCCCCCCCCCCCTCCCTTTCTCTCTCCACCCGGTCCACGGACTCGAAGCGCAAGTGTAGGCGCTCGCGCTTCTCGAGACGCGGCCTGTACGTGCGACCCCGCCCGGCCCGCCTGCCCGGCGATGCGAGATACGCCACGCACACCGCCGTGGCGTCGGCTTGCCGTCGGCTTGGCTCGGCTCGCCGTCCGCCAGGCATCGACAGCACGTTACACTTTCCCTGAAATCACTGCCGGTGCGGGGAATAAACCAACCAGCCGCGCCCCCCAAAAAAAATAAAGGTGCCCGGGTATTTCATAAATTTTATACGTTATAGGTGAGCTTTGAATGACGACCAGGGTCTAACCGAAAAATATTTGTTAGGACTCCCTCCCTCTTTCTATCCCTCCCCCCTCCCCCCACCTTTTCCCCCACGCCTCTTTGTCGTCCTTCGTGCGCCCTCATCGAAAATGAAACCTCATATCCAAAATCCAGAACTGCTTCCGCCAATTTAAAAATGCGTAGAGCTTCGCTGGGAAAGTGAATAAGTAGTGTCGCAGCGATCGTTCTTAGAGAGACGAGCGAGTCCACCTCGAGCCCACCTTGAATTTCTTTCGGTTCACAGAACAAGATATCAGAGCGGACACACACACACACACACACACAGATAGAGAGAGGGACACACACACACACACACACACATTAGGGCCGTTTGCGTGATAAAGTGTGGCGTGAGGCAGGGGCATCCGTCACCTGTTCGCAGCGTGTTCGTCTCCGCGCGAGGCGCCACGTCCCTCAATGTCGCGCAGGTGTGCTCACCTGTCAACGGGACTGTCACTCCGCTCGCGTGGACAGCGCGGCGCCGCGCAGCGCAGCTAGCGCGGGGAAATTGCTTTCTGCTCCTCCTTCTCCCTTTTTCTCCCACCCTTCGACGGCTGGGCTTCGCGGCTTCGCGGCTTCGCCTCAGCGCAGCGCGGCAGACTGATTCCTCTGTCTCCCTCGCACTCACGGGGCGCTCCATGCAGGAGGCAGAACGACGAAAACGACTCTCGGAATCAGTCCTAGGCGCAGCGGCGACGTTGCGAGCGCGGCGATGGCGATGCAGGGCCAGGTTCTCCATGGGCGAAGCGCGGCCAGGGCCGGCGGGGTCGGAGAGCGGGGTCTGCGAAGGCAAGCCAGGGCAAGCCTCGCTTTGGCTCGCTTTGCCGTGGAAACGCAAACCGAACCCTCGAACCCCAAGTCCGAGCCCCGCGCCTGATTGAACGCAAGTCCCGCACCAGACTCCCTTCCTGCCCCCACTCCCCCCACTCCCCCCCACCCCTCCCCTTTCGCCTCGCAGCCCCGCGACCCTCATTTGCCGACACTTCAATTGGCCCTTCCTGGTGATAAATAACCGCAGCCCTTACACGGTCACCGCGCGGGCACGGCGAGGGGGGGGGGACCCCCTCGGACTTCCGGTCCCCATTTAGGCGGGGTCCCTGCGGGGTCCCTGCAGGGTCCCTGCCGGGGCGCGCGTCGTGCGAGGCACGGCTTCGCTGGAACCGCGCGACGGCAAGGCGTGGCGTGGCGTGGCGTGGCGAGGCGTGGCGAGGCGTCGGCGGAGCGAGGCACCCCGCATGCATCAGCACATTAGCGCGGTGCCCCCCACCCACCCGGTGCGCTGCGTCCGAACCAACCATTCCGAGAGTCGTTCTCGTCGCTCTGTCTCTCTCGCACCTACAGAGGACGCCCCATGAGTGCGAGAGAGACAGAGCGACGGAAAGGACTCTCGGTCTGCAGTGCTCATTCGCGTCGCTCCGTAGGAGTGCGAGCGAGACAGGGCGAGGGAACCAAGCTGGCGGCACGGCCACGGCGTGGTGCACCCGCCCTGGCCGCCCTGGCCGCCCTGGCCGCCTAGGAGACGACCCGCACGCGTCACCGCGGGAGGTTTAGCCGGGGGTTTATTAGTGTGTGTGGTTTGCGTGTGGCGTGGGCCGGGCCGGCCGAGCGTGGCCGGGCGGCACGCCCAGCGTCGTATACCCAGCTTTACATTTACGGCGCGATTAAACTGAGCTGCCTTGTAAGGGCCACTGGAAGAGAGCGCAAGCCTTGCCAGCCTTGGCGCACGTCGCCTTGCTCGAGTCTCACTCCGGGTTTGTCAGTGTGGCTGTGTGTGTGGGAATGGTGGCAGTACTGGCCTGGAGCGAGCACGGCCAGCACTGCCATAGCACGACGGCCAGCACGACGGCCAGCAAGGCGAGGATGCGCGGGGAAAAGAGCGGCCCAGGTAAGGGCCGCGCACCGCTAGCGCAGCCAGAGCAGCCAGAGCAGGGCGATTGTCCCGCCGGGCACTTAAGGGCCGCTGGCACCTCGCCACCGACCCTTACTCATAACTTACCCCCGGAGTGCACACACACGCACACACACACACACACACACACACGCGCGCGACACACACACACACACACACGCACATGCCTCAATTTTGGCGCGTAGGGAATCTTCTTATTCGCGCGTGATATATGTACCGGGACTTTGCCGGCCGCCATTATTGACTTAGCAAATAATCCGGATATGGGTCAAGAGAAATATTGCCGGGCAATACATTTCAATGGCGAGGTGCGAGGCCCCTAAGGGCCCCCGTGGGCCGAGGCGGCATGGCGGGGCCTTGGCGGCGCGATGGTCGCCGCCGTCTCCCCTGCCCCGGCCAGTGCACGTCCGGGTCACCCCGGCGTCACACACTAGAAGGGGGTGGGGGGATTATACAGGGGTTCCCACTAATTTTCTTCTTAGCCGTTGTGCGACTGTAATCGAGCTTGACAGAGCACTTTGTGGGCGCGGCCGGAGCCCCAGCAGACCGGCTGGAGCGGGATGAGCTATGGCGTCGCCCCGCCCCGCGCTGCCCCACCCCGCCCCGCCCCGCCCCGCCCCGCCCCCAACGCCCCACCACACTACGCCCCGCGCTTCTCCCCGAAGTGGCGAGGACGCGCCGTCGGTGAGCGGGGTATTTTGTGACAAGCACGCATTCACTGCGCGGTCCGGAGGTCCCATCAGCCGGCGAGGGGCGCGCACAGCAGACTGATTCCGAGTCGTTTTCGTCGCTCTGTCTCTCTCGCACTCACGAGGCGTCCCGCACAGGTGCGAGAGAGACAGGGCGACGAAAGCGACTCTCACACGAACTCATCCTACTCAGGCAGAGAACTTGACCCTCCGCCGCCCCACACTGGAAGGCCCGCGACCGCCTCGACCGCCGCGACGCAGTAAGTCAATCACCTCGGCGGTGCGCGTCCGGGACCATTAGACGACATGGCCTCGGATGGCGGCGGGGCGGGGCGGGGCGGGGAACGCTCCGCAGAACGAATAAAAGAATAATGAGGCCATGAAGCGGTTCGGTGAGGCAAAGCAGGCCGGGCAGGCTCGGCAAGCTACGCAGGCCCACTGCGCGGGTCCTCTGTCTCGCTCGCACTCACGCGGCGTTCCGTTTAGGTGCGAGAGAGACAGACCGACGGGCACGCGCTGGCGCCGCCCAGGCCGAGCCCAGCCAGTGCGTTCCTTCCCTGCGCTCCGCGCTGCTCCGCGCGGCCGCCGGCAAGTCGGAACCACCCAGTTGAGTCTGTCGTCGTTCTTTCGATACGCCGTCCGCGTCCCCGTTCCCGTCCGCGAAGCCTGCACGCCCCCGCGGCCGCGGTTCCCTCCGTCCCCCCCGCACCCGCGCGGCAGGCCGGGGAGTGCGACAGAGAGGACCTCCCGCTCGGAATCAGTCCGCCGCGCCGAACGCAGCGAGGCGCAGCGAGGTGTACCGTGACTTATGGTTCCCAACAGGCGCGCTCGCCGCGTCTCGCCGCGCCGCGCCCACCGCCATTTGTCCGACGCCAACTGCTTCGATTTTTGCACACGAATAATCCATGCGTGGTGCGGCGGGGGGCGGGGCGGGGCGGGCACTGTCGCGCGGCGGGTACCGTGGCGCGGCGGGTGGCCTTTCGCTACACCTGACTCGGGTCGTATTCTCGTCCGGCGCACACACGGTAAAAACGGTACCTGGTTTTCCCTGGAGCTCCATGGAAATCGCCTATGTCTTTACCACAGGCTTCCTGAGAAAACCAGGGACCGTTTTTACCATGCAGAATAGCACACAGCACCAACCGCGACCGACTGACACCGCACTGTTAAAAATATTTACGATTCGTAATGAGTCTGCTGCCCGGGCCTGGGCCGTGCGCTGTGGCCGTGCCTTGCCTTTGCCTCGGCTAGGCGGCAGGCAACGCGACTCGCTGCACCGCCCGGCGGCCCGGCGTGCGTCCGGCCGCCTCAAAGGCCTTGCAAACAGCGCCATTCAAACAAGGGCCTGGACGCGCGGCCACGCGGCCCGTGAGGCCCGTGAGGTCCGTGAGGAAGCGGGTGGAAGGCCCAAGGATCCCGCAGGCCCGTCCGCCCCTCCAGGCCCCTCCAGGCCGCTCCAGGCGCGTTCCATCAAATCCCATTCCAGCGACGTACGTTTCGCCGAGCAGACCAGACCGTTCGGCGACCACGTCAAAGGCCTTACGCCGCTGTTTTTTGGTATGTACTTTCTTTTCTTGTATGTATGAGTGTGTGTGTGTGAGTGTGTGTGTGTGTGAGTGTTCGTTCGCGCGTCGTCGGGGCGCGGAGGTCGATTGTGCGCTCGCAAAAGAAAGACACGTAGAAACGACGCGGAGTCTATTATTGATGGTTTCAAAAATCGCATGGAGACGTTTCCTTTTTCCCCCCTCTTTTTTTCTCTGCGCTCACCTGTTTCCTGTTTCCGCTCTCCAATTTGTCTGCCCTGTCATTCGGCCGGCAGACTTGCCATTCCCAAGTTGGATGGCCTTTTTTCTTTTTTTTTCCCGGAGTGCTACTTTTCAACCCATTCCTCAGGCCAGCAGGAGGATTGGGAAGGGGGTGGGCGGCGGAGGGGGAAACTCAGTGAAACTTGGCCAACCAAACATGACACATGCTGCTTGCCTACAACTTGTTCCGCGCACGATATGAGCACCGGGCGCCAAACGCTCAAAAAGCTCGCCTCGCCGGAGCCGAGGTCGTTCCACAAAAATCAACAAGAAACAAACAAACATAAAAAAAGCCGTGTTCCTCCACCTCAGCCAAACCCCGTCGCCCCGCTCACAACAACGGGCGAAATCGGCACGGAAAATTCAATTTGATTTCCTCCTAAAAGGATGAAAAGTTAATTGATATTAAGCAGGAGTGGCAAGCCGACGCCGTTTCACCTGTTGCAGAAGTTACACAAGTATTGCGGCTGCAGATGCTGCACACTGAGAGTCGTGTTCGTCGCTCTGTCTCTCTCGCTCTTATGGGGCGTGCCATGTGGGAGCGAGAGAGACAGGGCGACGAAAACGACTCTCGGAATCAGTCGGCGGGGCTGGGGGAGCCGAGCGGCCGGGATCGAAGAGCTGTAACATCCCCGGGCCGGCCGCGCTGGACTGGGCCTGCACTGGGTGCCCCGGCAAGGCGCGCTGGAGTGGCTGGAGCGAGGGCCGCGAGGGGTGGGAAAGGTATCGGGCTAAGCTGCCTAAATAATGCAACAACGGGCCCTGATCACATATCACTATTAAGAAACGGCTCACTTCGGGAGCGCGCGTTAGGGAAGCCGAGGGGAGGGGGTGCGCTGGCAAGAGGGTCGTGGTTTAGGGCGTGCCGGGGGAGGGGGGAGGGGGGGGGCATCGCGGCGCGGTTCGCGCGCCCCCACCTTTGCCGATTCCCGGTTCGGCCGACCCGATTCAGAATGCGGTGCGGGAAAAGATTATCCGGGTGCGGGCCAACAAGCCGCCGGGGAGGAGGAGCGAAGGAGGGCCAGACTCGAGTCCGAAAAAGGCTGGTATTGCATGTCTCACCCGCTTTCAATTTTCAGTGGAGTAAAGATGAAGAACGGACTTTGACCGATCGAGACACGAAAAATTACTTGATTGTACACTTTAAAGACTCTAGAATAACTCATTTTCCAGCTTAGGTGTGACGGGTGGAGCGTCTACCCTTTCGCCGTCCCCTAAAGAAAACTCTGGCTAAACAGCACAGCAGATTGTCAAACATGCGTGCGGAGAAACCTCGGCCGCAAACGCACCACTAGCGAGCCGCCAAACGCGGCTGTGAGCGCCACAGTGACGTCACCGCACTCGGCCATTCTTCTTCGTCGGGAATTCCCCCCGCCGGCCGACCGACTCCACGGCTGCGCCACTGCGAGCCATCCTCCGCCTTGCACCCCTTTACCCACGAGCAGGCACTCCAGCTTTACGACTGGACAACGCCAACTTTTTTTTTTACGGCGAGGACCGGCCGAGGGGATGTGGGGTCGGCGGCAAGAGGGGGAGGGAGTGGGGGAGATGAGGATGCACACGCGTGTCACGGTGGAAGCAGCGCGAGAGCAGAGGGCAGGACGACGAGGACGGCGACGAGGAAGCGACGCCAAGAGCCTCGTGTAAAGTGGCGGCACTCGGGTGCCCCCCCCCTTTTTTACTCCCCCACCGCGTCGGGCCGCCCTGCGACTCCGATCGCCTCCACTTCCGATCACTTATTCAGCCTCTTCGGTAATGACTGCCGGCTTATTAAAGCCGTGCACCTCCGCGAGCGCCACTCCGAACGGCGCGGAGAAGGGTGGCCGGAACGGGAGGGGCGGAAAAAAGGGGGAGGGGGAACCTCGTGCCGGTCGCTGGACCGTGGCCTGCTGGGACCTCGCCGTGTGTGTGTGTGTGTGTGTGTGTTCGTGCACCCAACACCTGAACAGCCGACCTCCTTTTTATGGCCCTCTCCGTGAAGGTCAGTCTCTGTCGTGTTTGTTCCGTGCGTCTTACTGTGTCGTGTTCGACGCCAGCGCTGCAAGGCTTTCACCATTTCGGACAGAAGGGTGGTGTCGATTTCATCTTACAAGGGGGAGGGGAAAGGGCAGAAGGCAGACGCCCCTCGAGGAAGGGGTTGGGGCGCCGCTCCTTCCTTCTTTCCTGCTCACTCGACAGAAACGGAATAATTAGTGCTGAAAGCAGACAGCGCGCTCTCCTGGACGGCCGCAGCCAGCCAAGCAGCCAGCCAGGCAGCCAGGCGGCCGGACAGGCAGGGCAGCCAGCCGGGGCGGCTAGGCAAGGCAAGGCAAAGCAATAAGGCTTTGCAGGGCAGACAGCCAGAGACACAGCAAGGAGCGTGTTTTTAATTTGGTCTGGCTTTGTACGGCCAAGACGAGAGGCGCGCCGTGCGGCGTGCCGGCACACTCGCGGACCCCTTTGCGCCCCGTGGGCCCCGTGGGCCCTTTAGGCCTCGAGTGGACGGACGCGAATGCCTCCCAACTACATATCTCAGAGCAGGTAAAAATTAAAACAAAAGAGAAAAGAAAAACAATTCTGTTTTCTTTGTCGTCTCGTTGACAATCGTCCGTTTGTATGATGCTTTTTGGAGGGAGAGTGTCTTATTGTTAATGTGCGAAGTGAGATCCAACACCCGGATTGGAAACTCGATGTGTAGACAACACTGACAAAATTTTCCTGGATATTCACAACAAAACATTTATAGTGCGTTCGGATATTTGTTACTTAGTCATGTTTTTGGGAGCTTCTCAAGGCTGCGTCACGTTTTGCGCGGGGATCGTCTCCGAAAAAAAAAGTGGCGAGGAAATAAAAACAGAGGGAGTGGGCGGGGCTTGGCTGATATAGGAGTTGTGCAGCAGCGGTAAGGGAGACGGTGGGGCTTATGGGGGAGAGCAGAACCTGAGCGGCAATATCAGGCCTGGAGGCGGCAGACTTACTGGACGAGACATGTGTGTGTGTGCGTGTGTGTGGAGGGGGGGAGGGGGGAAGCTCGCGTTGGCCTGAGTGTTATGGCCGCTAAGTGAGGGCCAAGCCGTAACGCCGCTAGACACGGCGCAGGGCGCCTGCCCGCCGCCGGGTAGGCAGTCCCGCCGCGCTCGGCAGCCGGCGCGTGGCCTACCCTCGACTTCACAGGCGCTCCCGGCGAGACAGTCGCCCATCGCCGATGACATTTAAAATCGTGCAAAGAGCATGATACGGGAAGCGGCAGGTCCCGGGTTCGGGACCGGTAGTATAGACAATTTTTTCGGCGACCAATTGCTTGGGGAGGTATATTCAGAGAAAATTGAGTACCAGCGCAGGCAGGGCGGGTGCCATGGCGTCCCGGTGGCTCAGTGGTTAAGAGCATGTTGTGGGAAGCAGCAGGTCCCGGGTTCGGGACCGGTAGTGTATACAATTTTTTCGGCGACCAATTGCTTGGTGAGGTATATCCAGAGAAGATTGGGTACCGGCGCTGGCAGGGCAGGTGCCATGGCGTCCCGGTGGCTCAGTGGTTAAGAGCATGATGCGCGAAGCAGCAGGTCCCGGGTTCGAGACCGCTCAAAGCACCATTTTTTCGGGACCAGATTTCTCGAACGGCAGCTCAAGAGGAGTAGCGACATCGCCGCTGACAAGCTGGTTCGGTGGCTGAGCGGTCAGGGTAGAGGAGTTGACTAGAGTCGGCACTCGGGGTCGCGGGTTCAAATACCCAATGTGACCCCTCTGAGGTAAGGCCTCTGAATCTGGACTCTCACTGTACCACAGAAACCGCGCGCACTTCGGGTGGGCCAGCCTAATACGAACCCACTAATCTGTCGAATTGCGCGGCAGGGAGCGTCGGATGAAGGCCCGGTTCCCATAAGAACACCGAAGCTGATCGGCGGGTCTCCTTGAGACTTTCGTATTGCCACTTTTTGCCGCCGATTTTTTCGTTTTTTTTGTTGAATATTTTTATTTAAGTTTTTATTAGGTAGGCGAAATAAAGGTAGGCCAAATAGACAGGTAGGCGAACATTTAGGTAGGAGAAATGAACAACTCCCCATCACTCGGAAAGTAGTTTGGAGTTTTTAAAGTGGAATAATTTTACCCTCCATGCCCGCCGCGCCGCTCCCAGCTGTTCTTCTTCGCCGCGAATTCATGTGCGCGCCATGCGGAGATTCACGACCGGTGTCGTCCTCTCTGTCCCGTCCGCGTCCCCGAGGTTTTTTAAAGGCACTATCTGCAGCCGCCTGCGCTGCACGTGTGTCGCCTGGTGTGTGTATGTGTGTGTGTGTGTTTGTGGGTGCCCCGACTTTTCCAGTGCATTGGCTGTGTGTTGCTCCCACTGCGGTCAGAGTCTGCATGGCTGAGTCCTACCAGCGTGGCACGGCACAGTGGGCCAGAAGACCGGTGGAGGCGGTCAAAACTCTAGAAGCGTTTTCAGCTCCAGAGTCGCCTCACAGGACCCGAAGCGAGCGTGTGGCCCCACCAATGGATTCCTCGTTCGGAGAGCAATCCATTGATGGGTTCGGTTCGAGTACTGTTGAGCGACTCTGGTGCTCAAAACGCGTCCAGGATTTTGACCGCCTCCACCGGTCTTCTGGCCCACTGCGCGCGGCGACAACGGAGCAATGTCGAGCCGAAGCGAGGTGAACGAGGCCCTCCTCCTCTACACGCCCGGAAGGCACATGTCCAAAAGGCGCCGCACGACGACCTGGCAGTGCTGGCACACCGCGCGCCGTGGACAAGAGCGGAGAGGGAGAGAGAGACACGAAAAAAAAGGGAAAGAAAGAGAGGGGGATAAAAAAACGGGGACGTCGCACCGCAGAGGCGGCCAGGACACAGCCTGGCACCGCATATGGAAATCTCGGCAGGCAAATGTGTGCGGATGGGCTGAGGTGCCGCGACGTTTTTACTCCTAACTCAGCGGCCGCCCCGCCCCGCCCCGCCCCGCCCCGCCCCGCCCCGCCAGCTCCTCCTCCCTCCTCGTTCATTCTCCGCTTGGCACGGCGAAAAATGAACGTCACCGCCAGGTTCCCCCAGCACCGCGCTCGCCCATATACCACCGGCACTTACTTGCTGGAGCCACCAGCAGCAGCCTCAGGCAGCCTCCGGGCGGGCGTGCCGCTGGAGCCTGGAGCCCGCCTGGAGGCTGCCTGGAGGCTGCCTGGAGCGTGACTCGCGGAGTGGCACGGAGTGGCACGGAGTGGCCTCGGAGGGGACTGCATTTGTAAAACAACACCCCGCAAGTGGCGCTGCCGCGCTGCGCGCCGGGGGGCCAAGGCGCCCCGCCCCGTGACTTGGCACTGGCAACCCCTTCGCCCGGCGCTCCGCCGCGCTCCGCCGCGCTCCGCCGCGCCGTACCGTGGCCGCAGCCACGCCGAGCGAGCGCGCCCCGAAATTAAAAGGTGGCTGGGCGGGGCGCCTCTCCATAAGTACCCCGAACGTCCCGGCCGGCCGCGGAGCATTTTACGGCGATGTCTTGATTCATCATTCATGAACCGGGACGCGGTGGTGGTGGTGGTGATGGTGGCCGTGTTGGTGATAGTGGTGGTGGTGAGGCCCCTTCGCGGTCCCACCAGAGAAATACGGCGGCGCGTTTTTAAAAGTAACGTCATTTCGCCGCCCCCTGGCCGTGCTTCGCCGCGCTTTCCTTGCCGCCGCCTGCAAGCGAAAGCCAGAAAGCCTCGCGGATGCCAACCGCGGACCACATTATTTCTCAACCCCCCCCTCCCCTCCAACCCCCCACGCGATACTAGTCGTGGATGGAGGTATCAGGGCCCAAATGGGTTCTGATGCCGGTAAAGTGGGTTGCGGCGGACTGGGATAGGGACGGCCGGGCGAAAAGGGGGGGGGGGATAACCAGCTGACTGTCTCTATTATCTGCGGCTGATACTGACTCCGCCCTCCCCGCCGAAGCGTCTTACTCGAAGCTCGGCGATAGCCACTGCCTCAAGGCTGCTGCCACGCTCACGGTCACGTTCACATTCACTTCCGGTCCCCCCCCCCCCTCCATTTTCGTTTCGGCCACCGCCGTTACCCTGCGCGCCCCAGGCACCGTCTGGCAATCCCAGTGCCGAGGAGGCCGAGGAGGTCAGCAAAGGTTGCGAGAACCAGGGAACACGAAAAATGAAACGGCTCGTCCGGTAAATAGAAAACACGCCTCCGTCGTTTAATTTATTTTGAACCAAACGGACAGTAGTAACAATGATACAACGAGACATAGCGCGTCGGGTCACGAGCACAGCGTGACGACGCGCTACAGACATATTTACAAGTCATGTACAGTCACAGAGATAAGTCGAACAGAGTGGGAGCGGCAGCTCGATGGAGCAGTTTTCTCCTCTTTTCTTTCCTTGTCGCACAGCGACCGTCAAAGCGGGACCCCGGTTCGGTTCCAGCCGTCGCAGCGTGGAGTCGTCCATCGTAGAATGGACATTCCAGTCGATAACTCAACGTCCAGCACATGACGCCAGAGTCGACGTTATGCCGTCCACACACACAGTTACACACACTAACACTAGCGTTCTCTTTCTCTCACCGACTCACGCACACACACACGCCGACACTCATGTGTCACGCTGGGGGTCCATCAGCACACAGTCGACCTTTCACAGACCGGGGGTGGGTAATTAACCTGATTGGTTGGCACATGGAAGGATGCGCCATCTGGCGAGGAAAAGTAAAAAATAAAAAAAGAACGAAACAACAACAGAAACTTTGACAACACAACATCAACGCGCGCGCAGGTGTTCGATTGAGCGCTGTTCAGTTTATATCCTCTCAAGAGGCGCCGTTCGAGCTCCCCCAGCTGCCCTCTCGCTCTCGGGCCCGGCCGGCCCGGCCCTGAGGTGCCTGCTCTCAGCTCGGGTAGAAGTCGCCGCCGCTGTAGCGCCTGGCCAGGCCGGCCAGGCCGGAGCGCGGCACCCAGTAGGGGTGGTCGGGGCTGAGCGGGTTGAGCCCCAGCGGGACGCCACCCGACTGCGCGCCGCCCGCCAAAGTAGCCTTCTTCTTGAGGATGGACTTGGGGTTGGCGCCGGACAGCGAGTCGCACGTCTCCTTCATCTTGGCCAGCTCGCTGTGCAGCGTGCGGTACTCGTCCAGGAAGCGCTCCAGCTGCGCGGTGTGGTAGTCGTAGCGGTCGTACTTGTCGAACGAGCCTGGCGACGCCACGCCTGCCACGCCCTGCGAGTACCTGCCGACCAATTGGCCGTGTCATTCCACGTTCGCGTCATGGTCGCGAGAGCCAAAACAAAACACCAGTGGCTGATTCCAAAAGACATTCTCGTCGCTGTCTCTCTCCCACCGTCACAGGCCGCCCCATGAGTGCGAGAGAGACAGAGCGACCAAGACGACTCTCTGAACCAGTCAGCAGCAAGCAAAGTAAAAAGAGAGGCACCTCTTGGAGGACGGCCCGTTGAGGCCGGCCAGGATGGGCGTCTCGCTGGGCCGGTCCCTGCTGGGGGACCCCGGCAGGCTGGGGTTGCGGCGCGATGGCCGCGTCGCCGCGCCGTGCGCCGCCGGGCCGTGGGGCGAGGCCGCCGCCAGCGAGGTCCCCGCCAGCGAGGGCCCCGCCAGGCTGAGCGACGACGACGACCTCTGGTGGAGCAGCGGGTACGCCGCGCCGAGGCCCGACAGCCCCGAGGCCGCGAGCCCCGAACTCGAACTGCCGCCCGACGACCCGTACCTGAGTGAGTAAAGAAGAGGGTGCGAGGGTTTACGCCGCACGGGAATTCTCCCGGCACTACACTGAGAGAAGCAGATGAAGCACGAACCTCGAGTCGGCCAGCAGCGGTGACTCGGAGCCCCGCCTGCTGCCGTGGCCGCGGTGGCGGTGCGGCCGCCGAGGCAGGGTGCCCCACAGTCCCGCGCGCAGCCCGCCGCCGAGGCCGCCACCAAGGTCGCCGCCAAGGCCGCCGCCGAGGTCGCCGCCGACGCTGCCACCGAGGCTGGGCGGCAGCGACTCGGGCTGCGGCTGCAGCAGGTCCGGGAAGGGGCGGTCGTCGGCGCCGTCGTCGCCCAGCAGCGACGTGTACAGGCTGCCCCCGCTGTCGCCCAGCACCTGCACACGGCAACGCACACCGTCACGAACCGGATCCACAAAGGGTGGCGAGGTCGAAAGGTAGTTGCGCAGAGAGCAGCGCAGGATTAAAAACGCTACACAGTAAAAAGTGCTACGTCAAAGTGACGAAGACGTCGGTATTTTTGTCAACCACAGAGGTATTTTCCCGGTACGTAGTGCACTACGAAAAATAAACCTACCAATTACTACTTTTAGTCAATACTTTCATTTTTCGAGAGAGCACAAGGAGGGCCCGGGCCGGGGCCCTCGCGACGACGCTCACCTTCTTCCTCATGACGTGGTGCCGCGGCCCGTCGGGGACGAGGCCGTTCCGCGGCAGCAGCAGCGGCGCCAGCCTCGACTTGGCCGCGGACTTGGCCTCCGCCAGCGCGGCGCCGTCCGCGGGCAGCCGCGGGACCGCGTCCACCTCGCGGGGGGCCGCGTAGCTCCTGTGGCAGGCGAAGACGCGGTGAAGCAGGGGGCACAGTGGGCCAGAGGGCCGAGGGAGGCGGACAAAATCCCAGACGGGTTTTTGAGCTCCAGAGTCGCCAAATGGGGCTCAAACCGAACGTGTGACCCCACCAATGGATTGCTCTCCGGACGAGCAATCCATTGGTGGGGTCGGTTCGAGTCCCCCATCATAAAGGACGCCGTTCATGTCGCCGAGGGTGTGACGCCGACAGTGAACTAGACGCTCCCCACCTGATCCCTCAAGCCGCGCACCAAAGCGAGAAATGCGAGGCGTGCGTACTTCGCAGCTTCGCGACTCCACTTGAATAATTTCGAGCCTAGTGGCTGCAGACGGGGCAAGTCCGCGCCGCTCTCGCTCCACGCGGGGCGGGGCGGGGTTCGGTGCGGTCGGCGGTTCGGTTCGGCGCTGCGGCACCGCGCCACCCAGCGCTTGATGAATAGAGTGCGTTCCATCTGGAAGACGCCCCCGCCCCCTGCCCCCGCCCCCTGCCCCCGCCCCTGCCCCCGCCCCACCCCCATTGCCTTCCTCCCTCGTTCCCCCGTCCGCAGATAGCAGTAGAGGGAAGGTGTGATTTATTAGAATAATCAGGCCCCGTTCGAAACACGCCAGGCTCATATCCACGGCCGCGGAGCAGGCCAAATTAATGCACCACGCTCCCGCCGCGCCACGCGCCACCACGCGCCGCCACGCCCCGCGGAAACTACTCGAGATTTTAGATCCAATTAATTATCGCAGATCCGGCCGGCGGCGTGGAGGAAGGTGCGGGGTCACGTGCTCGATGGCGTCCTGGCGCAAAGTTGCCGCCTCCGCCAAGTTGGCCCTGCCTCTCGGTGCTCGTCGACGCCGTCCTCACCTGGCCTCGGAGTGGTGGCTGCTGAGTGTGTCGTCCGAGGCACCGCGCGGCGTGGGGATCCACGGGCCGCCCGCGTTGCTCGCCGTCGGCGTCATCTCCACCTCGGCGTCGTAGCCCACCTCGTCCACGTCGTCGTCCTCGTCGTGCGTCGGCACGCCCCGGTAGCGCCCCTTGGCGCCGCCGCGGCGGTGCAGCACCGCCATCTGCAAGCAGGTCGACATCGAGGACACGCGATACTACAGCGCGCCCGACGGCCCCGTGGGGAGGGGGAGGTAGGCGGAAAGGGGAGGGGGGAGGCCACCGCAGTGCGCCTCCTCAACTTTGATCGCCATGCGTGAAATCGGTGAAAATGGGAGGGAGCTGTGGGTGACGACACCGCGCAACCCACCCGGCCCGTCCATCAACTACGTCACACTCTAGACCGTGGACGGGGAGGGTCAACAAACCTCCCGTTGCGTGCGGCGCGTATCGGCGATAAGAAAGATTCGGTTGGAACGGGGCGACGGAGAGGGACCTCTCTCTAAGGGTGTCGGAAACGGCCTTTCTGAAATGATTGCAGCTTCCCCTACCTCCGCCTCCTTCCTGTCGGCGACGTGGTTCACGCTGCTGGTGGCGGTGCGCGGCTGCGGCGGCGCGGCCGGCTTGTGGTTCATCATCTCGATCTTCTCGTAGTGGTTGGCGTCGTCGGGCCGCAGCCGCGACATGCGCGCGCCGCCGCGGGCCTGCTCCACCCACAGCGAGTGGCGCTTGCGCAGGCTCCAGAGGCAGAGCGCCACCAGGCAGGTGGACAGCACGAAGAGCAGCGCCACCAGCACGCTGGCCGCCACCACCTTGCCGGACAGCGGCGCGTCCTGCGGGGCGGCGCGCCGACTCACGGACAGCGTCACGCTGGCGTCCACCTTGCCGGCGCGGTTGTCCGCCACGCACACGTACACGCCCGCGTCCTGGGCGTCCAGCGCCACGATCGTCAGGTTGCTGGTGTTGGTGCCGTTGCGCACCAGCAGCGTCTTGCGGTGCGGCAGCGCGAAGGCCTGCGTGGCGTTGGCCACGGCGCGGTTGCGGAACAGCCAGCGCACCGTGGGGCTGGGCGCGCCCTGCACGCGGCACGACAGCGTCACGTTGTCGCCCTCGGCCGCGTGCTTGGCCGCCAGCAGCGCCTCCACGCGCGGCCCGCACGCGAAGTCGTCCAGGTCCAGGCGGTCCCAGCCGCGGCCGCGCAGCCGGCCCGGCGCCACGCACACGGCCGGCACACTGGACGGCACGTTCTTGCGCAGCATCCTGGGGAAGGCCGACCCGTCAGTCACAGTCTCCGTCTCGCTCGCACTCATGGGGCGCTCCAAGGGGTGCGAGAGAGACGGAGCGACTCACCAGTTCCGGAAGGGCCGCAGCGCGCACGTGCAGTTCCAGGGGTTGCCGTCCAGCTCCAGGCCGTGCAGGCTCTGCATGTCGGCGAACGCCTCGGGCCGCACCGTGCTCAGGCGGTTGTGGTCCAGCTTGAGCCACTCCAGGCTCTTCTCCAGGCCCAGGAAGGCGCGCGCCTCCACCGAGGCGATCTTGCAGTCGGACAGCTCCAGACGCACCAGCTGCGGCACCTGCAACAACGCGACGTCCACGTCAGAGTCCAGGGTGCCGAACAGCGACTCCGGAGCTGAAAACGCGTCTAGAGTTTGGGCCGCCTGCGCCGGTCTTCTGGCAAATCCACTGGACGCCCTTGCCTCACCTTGACGAAGGCGTTGGTCTGCACGCGCTGGATGGGGTTGCCGCTGAGGCGAAGCTCCCGCAGCTCGGCGATGCTCTCGAAGGCGTGCGACGGCACCGTCTTCAGCTCGTTGTGGCTCAGGTCCAGCTCCACCAGGTTGATGAGCAGGCGGAAGGCCAGGGCGTCGATGGCGGCCAGCCTGCACCGCGCCAGGTACACCTTCTGCAGGTTCACCAGCCCCGCCGACGCGAACGTGTCCTTGCCCAGGCTGGCGATGGCGTTGCCCGTCAGGTCCAGCAGTTGCGTCCCTGGCGCACGGAGAAGGCAAAATTTGGCAGGCCGCCTCCTCGGGGTGCTCTCAACGACGTGTTCGGGTACTCACCGCCGTCAAGGCCTTTGGGCAGCGCCTTGAAGTTGGCCCCGCGGCAGATGGCGGACTCCTTGCCGCCGCGCCACTTGCACTCGCAGTGCTGGGGGCAGTCCGCCGCGCCCGCCACGGCCACCGCCAGCAGCAGCAGCAGCGTCAGGCACCGGGGCAGGCACCGGGGCAGGCACTGCAGCATGCTCGGGCCCCCCGCCGGGAGCCCCCGCAGCGCCGCGGCGCCAGGCCCCGGCCTCGGCGTGGCCCCGGCCTCAGGCAAGCCGCGGCCCCGGCCCAGGGAGCCTCAGGGCTGCCATCGGGGGCCATCCGCGCCCCGCTCCTCGCGCAGGCCGTGCTCACGGCCGCGGGCCGCGCACCACCACGGCGAGGGCCTCGACCATGGCGGCGGCGCCACCACGGCCCGCGACCACGGGCGCCGGCGCGGCATCACGCCACCATGACGGCCTGCAACACCACGAGGCACGGCGGTCAGACGCGCAAGACATAAAGACAGCTAATGTGCAGGGGAGTCGTCGTCGGCGACCCCGCGGGACGGACGTCACCGCTCCGACCCACGTAGCCGCAGCACTGCAAACAGAACGGACGGGCAGACCGCAGCACTACAGGGAACGTCCTTTAATCAGCCCTAAAGAGCGCGGCGTGGTTCATCTTATTGGACAGACGGATTTCGCATGGACAAGGTTGCGGGTCTCCGTCACACCCAAGGCCGCGGCGACGAAATTTAGCCAACGAATAGGCGTCCTTGATGCTGCCGCGCAAGAGAGCGAGAGAGAGGGAGAGAGAGAGTTACGAGGCACGCGGGCCCACCTCGCGTGGCGAAAGTAGTTTCTTTATTTCTCTTCCCGTTTCCGGGCCGTCGCGCGCGGGCCGCGCCGTCCTGCGCCGCACACTGCAGGCGGCCGCTGCACTCTGCCAAAGTACCGCGGGGGCAGCGGTAGCGGCGGCATGCACTCCGGGCTATTGCTGTGGAGATGCACCGCGTTTTGAGAGAAAACGGCCTTGCGTGTGAGTGTGTGTGTGTCTATGTGAGTGTGTGTGTGTCTATGTGAGTGTGTGAGTGTCTATGTGTGTGTGTTTGGATGTGTGGATGCAGTGAGCGTCTATTTGCGTGTCTAGCTGTGAGTGTGTGTGTGTTCAAGTGAGAGGGGGAAGGAAGGCTTCTGCTGTTATCAGTCACAATAAGGACGCGGGCCCGTTCTGCGAATATCGACAAACACGGCGAATAAGCGCTGCTCTCGAAAAAAGAAAGAGCAAAGTGTATTGTTAGTCGGTGGACCATAACATTGTCGGCGGCACAAAACGACAAGTGAAAGGCTATACCACTACAGAGAATGGGTTCGATAGGATTAATCATTTCTCTTTCCCGGCAAGCAAAGGTTTAAGACAGCGCTTTGTGGACAATGTTGTCACTAGCTCATTTTGTCACCGAATTGAAGTGCCAAACCGTGTATCAAACACATCACCTCCGACGGTTAGAGAGTCGACTGCTTTAGAGCCACTCAATTCGACCCAACGTAAATGGGTAGACTTCAAGTGACTCAGTGTAGACTTCAAGTGACTCTCGCGTTGCCAGCACAGCAGCCAGTCCAAACCAAAAATACGAGGCTGCTCCACTGGCGAAAGTGGGGCGGCACGATGTAAGTGCGGCTCAGCCAAGCGCGCGGACCAAGTTAGTGCGGCACTGTCCGCCGCGTCATCAACACATGGCCGCGCGCAGCTACGCGCAGCGTGCTCGCCGTGCCCGCCGCGCTCGCGCGTGGATGGCGCCCCTCCCTCCTGGCTTTGTCGCCCGCCCTGGCGGCCCTGGCGGCCCTGGCGGCCCTGGCGGCGCCCTCCCTTCCCATCAGGGATGCAGCGAGATGTGAGCTAACTTGTAAAGACAACACGGAGTCCGATGGAGGAGCCTCCGCCCCCCCCTAATTTCTCCTTTCGCGCGAGAGCCTTGGCTGGCACTACCCTCGACCTAACCCTTTGAGGCCCTCCTACCCCCCTCTCCCTTCACCCCAACTCAAGCTGCTCGACTTTGACCGAAAACTCAATAACAGTCCAAGTTTGAGTTGTCTGTCGACGCATTGTGACTCGGGGCGGCGACGCTACAGTGTGACCCCCGCCCAGTGGCGTGAGGCGATTCCCAAGCGACGACTTCTGTCTCTCTGTCCCTCTCCCCTTCCCCCTTCTCTCACTCTTTTCAGCGACTGTTGCGTTTTTCATGCGAGAATCGCGGTAATATCTGCCGGCCGCCAAATAAGTGCAACTAAGCCGCCTTTCGCGCGGACCGCCGTGGTAAAGCGGGAAAAATGGGGACCTCGACCCCGGCGTGCACCGCGTGCACCGGGCAGGCAGCCAGGCGGGCAGCCCGAGCAGCCGGCCAGCAGACTGACTCCGCGCAGCGTTTCGTCGCGGTCTCCCTTGCACCTACCAGGGACCTACCACAGTGCGAGCGAGAAAGCACTTCTCTGCGGCGGCCGTGGGGCGGCGCACCGCGGGAACGCAGCAAGCCGCCGCATGCGGTGCCTCAATAGCGCCTCTCATTAGGCCAACCGATAAGCACCTCGTCCTCCACCGCCAGATTCAGATTCAGGTTCAACCGCAATCCGTCGTCAGGCGCGCGCGCCGCAGCGCCGGCCGCTGCCGCCGCCTCCAAGACCCTCCCGGTCCGCCACAACGACGCCCCCCGACAGAGCCCCCGCGGGGCCCTTCCTGCGGCCGGCTGGCCTGGGCTGGCCGCCACTGCACCGTAAATGAGAAACTTTGGCGGCTTTGCCCTGGCCGCACGGCGCGCTGCTGCAGGACGACAAGAATGGCCCGGGCCGCGAGGACGGCGACGGCGCTCCGAGTTCGAGGCCGGCCAGATTGTCCGCGTGCAGCGTGTGTGTGTGAGTGTGTCACTCACGCTCACCCACACAGGCACACACAAGTGCACACTCACATTCACACACATGCACACACACACACACACTAACAATACACGTGCGCCCGCCGCTCTCCTGCAGGCAGTATGGCGTATGGTAAACTCCACAGTGCATGCATATTCGAGTGTGCACTAATTACACAAAGGTGAGATGAGAGGGAAAGGAGGGGAAGAAGAGGGTGGATGGGGAGGGGGCGGAGGCAGGTGGAGAGGATGGAGGGGGAAATGCACAGCCTGCTGTATAAGCAGCCATGGAGAGTGGTCTGAGTGATGGGGGTACTGGCGGGTACTGGTGCGGGTGCTGGTGCGGCTGCGTGTGCGGCCAAGTGTGAGGGCGGCCACGCGTGCGGCCACGCGAGCTGACACGCGAGCTGACACGCGAGCTGACACGCGAGCTGACACGCGAGCTGACACGCATGCGGCCACGGGAACGGCCACGTGTGCGGCCACGCGTGCGGGTGAACGGATTTCGGCGGGTCTGGGCGAAAGGGTTCTACCTGGAGGGGAGAAGGCCAGGGCAGAGAGGATCTCTAATTAATGGTGCTGCCCAGTGTCATCGTGCACCCCATTACCTTATCGAGTGGCGCCGAGGACGCCGACGTACTCGATCGTGTTCACAAGGGCCTGGAGCCGGGGTCGGGACCGTCGGGACGGAGGAGGGGGTGGGGGCCGAAATGAAGGCGTACCTGCTGAGCAATACGACTCAATAGACTGAATCACACAGCGTCCCTCGGCACACTTCATCGCACTCCATCCCTCTGCCGAACTCGCCGGACTCACAGACACGCACACACACCCAGAGACGCGTGCGACAGGGGCAGGGCCGCTGGCCCCGGCGCGCTCCACGCCGTCCACACCCACCGCGCTGGGTCCTGGGAGGGAGTGCCTCCCTGCGCCGCGCCCGGGCGGGGCCCTGCCGTTGGTGGGGCCTGCTAGGACCCGCCTGGTGGTGGGTACCTGCTGATGGTGATCCTGCGCTGGACCTGCCGCCGCACAGTGGGCCAGAAGACCGGCGGCGTGTTTTCAGCTACAGTCGCTTAATGGGACTCGAACCTAGCGTGTGACCCCACCAATGGATTCCTCGTTCGGAGAGCAATCCATTGGTGGGGTCACACGCTCAGTTCGAGCCCCATTTAGCGACTCTGGAGCTTAAAACGCGTCTAGAGTTTTGGCCGTCGGCGTGGGTCTTCTGGCCCACTGTGGTGATGGTGGTGGTGTGGCCCCTAGTGGTGCCCCTGGTGGTCCCTGACCGGCGCCACAGCTTGTTTGTCAGCTAAAAATAATTGCGCGAGGGAGGCCCGGGCCGCCATGCGTTGCGTTGCGTGTTTGCTGGCGCAATGTAAGGCGAGGCCGTCCCTCACGACGCCTCGGACGCAGCCCGGCCCGCGACGCCCCGCGGACGGCTCGCTCGGAGGCAGCCCCGCCCCCCAACCCGATGCGGGGCCGATCTGCATGCACACACGCTTCAATTTCGCACAGTTGTCGAAATAGACTAAGGCAATATTCGGCAGTCAGGCCGCGGTGGCGTTGCAGGGTAGCACGGTGGCGCGGAGACCGGGGGGTGGTAACTCACATGTCATGTTTCATGCATGAGAGACACCGCCCCGCCCCACTCCCCCCGCGTCGTAACGCCGGGTACCCGTTACGGGTCCGCGTTTTTCGGGGCCCGCTTGGGGTCCTTAGTTTCGCGTGTGGGGAGACCAGGTGAAATTGTGCGCCAGTTGAGGTAAACTTCGAGGTGACTCGGTCGCGGAGTTGCGGACCAAAGAACATTCAAATGAAGCTGATGCTTCCTGATTAACTTTCTGACGTGCTGCCTGGTGACTCTACCCCTCCCCCTTTTTCGTGCACCCAGTCATACACACACTGGGTCTCCTTTCCCTCCTCTCTCTCTCTCTCTGACAAACACACACACGCGCACACGCGCGTGCGGGCGACGCATTTCGCAGAAGTGGCTACTGTTGTTCCTGTTGCTGACACAATCAGTAGCTCCCCCCCCTCTCTCTCTCTCTCTCTCTCTTATCGCCTCTTCATTCGCTGGCCACTCTTCCGCGATCTCGGTTCTGCCTTCCTTTCTTTAAAGGAGAGGCCGGCAAAGAGGCGAGCCGGGAAAAGAGCGCAAAGCAAAAAGGGCAGCAGACACAATCCGATAGCAATGAGTATCGGCACAGCACAGCCTGTGCTGTGGATGACGCTCCGGAATTGCACACGAAGGAGGCGGCACAAAGCACTGCAACTTGTCTACCTGGATAACCGGCGAGAGAGAGAGAGAGAGAGAGAGAGAGAGAGAGAGAGAGAGAGAGAGAGAGAGAGAGAGAGAGAGAGAGCAAAAAATTGTTTGGAAGTGTGCTGTCTCGTTTGGTCCAGCTTCGGTTCGGCCCCAATCTGGGCCCTGACGAGCCGGGCGGCAGATTCGTCGGGCCGATTAGCGCGTCTGTGGGAAGAGTCCCCTCCGGGGGCTCCCCAGGGCACGGCAGGGCACGCCGGGGCCCAGGTGTCTGGCGGGGCTGGAGGCTGGAGGCGGGGCGGCCTGCCAACCTCTTCCCGGGAAAAACGATAAGGCGGCTTCGATGGCTGCGAGCTTTCGATGGGATCACTCCGTCAATAAAGACAAGTGTTGGTATGATTTAGCAGCCTCCGGAAATGTTGAAACCCCTAGGCCTCCCTTACTGACTTTTACAACGTCGCTTGAATTTCAACAATTCATTATTTTTTTCAACGCGATTCATTATTTTAGTACATACGTTATGAAGGAAAGGGACTTGATCCAGTCACCGTACCGCGCTGATTAGTTCCATGTTGCGTTATGTTTCGTTGTTGTTTTATTCGGATGCGCATCTCCTTCTCCAGTGCGGTCGCGTTTTACATTCTCCGCCCGGGTCTGCCCTCGGATTTCCATCGTACACGCCCCGTATTGTAATGCTAAGCCCAAAGCGCGAGCCCGGCGCCCGGCCCGCGAGCGGCGAGAGCGGCGAGAGCGCGCCCAAAGAGCCTGGAACGGCCTGGAATCTGAAAGGACCGGCGCGGATTGACGCGACAGGTCTGGCAAGCGCGGTGGAGAGAGAGAGAGAGAGAGAGAGAGAGAGAGAGAGAGAGAGAGAGAGAGAGCGGAGTCCCTCCCAGAGGGATGCCTATTTGGGCCGGTGGTGGGCCCGGTGGTCGGGTGATGGTCAGTCACTGCTACTTTTCTGCAGGAACCCACACGAGAACTTTGCCACATCAATATTCACCTAGAATTTTTTTGAAAATGTTTCCTTATTACTTTTGGTACCTTGATAATGCAACATGTTATGTATATCAGGGGCCTAATCAGGTGTTGATAATTTTGTCCAAGGAAACAGTCTGTGTTCAGGTACCTGATATTTGATGTGTTACATCGACTTTTCCCTTTGGTTGAGTGAAACGCTTTTCTGGGTGTTGTTTCCTCACAAAACAAAAATCCTTGAATACTCTTGCCTTCACTCCCCGACACTTTCACTGATTTTTCTTCGGCCTACTTTGGAAATGCCCGCCCCCTGCGGACTGATTCAGAGAGTCGTTTCCGTCGCTCTGTCTCTCTCGCACCCACAGGAGCCGCGCCAGGAGTGAGAGAGAGACGGACTCGGAATCAGTGTGCCGGTGGCCCCTGGCGGCCGGGACCGGAGAGCGGCCCCAAAGAGCCCCGCACTCTGAAAAGCGGGGTCGCGTATTGACGCGACAGTGGGCCCGCGCTGCCGGGGCCTGCCCGGGCATGCCGGGGTCCCGTTTGTTTCTTAAATTAAAAGCTTTCCCCTCCGAGCGTGCACCTTGCCTGTGTTTCGGGGCCGTTGTTATGGAAGGGAGGGAGGGGAGGGGAGGGGCGTTCCAGGTGATGGGGTCAGGGCAGAAAGGGGTCCGGAATGGGGTTGGAAATCACTCACGCGCGCTCAAACGACATGCATTAGGGCGCGCGACCGCGCCAGCGGGCCGGCCTCAACTCTGCCCCCCTCGCACTCGTGGGGTGGGCCGCATGGGTGCGAGAGAGACAGAGCGACGAAAGCCCCGTTCGGTCTGCCTGCTCCACCTCCACCGTCGGTGATTAAGCTGTCGCGAAACAACGTCAGGCGCCAGAATCAATCGGGAGCACTTTTGGGAGAATGGCGGCGGGAGGGGGAGTGTAAAAATGAAACGCGGGCTGGAGGGGGGGCTGATCGAGCTCAACGAATCTCACCCGCGCTCCCACCCGCGCGCCGCCAAATTGGTGTTATAACTTTAGATGAAATGGAGATTCCCGCTAAGCCCCCCCTCCCCCGCCCGCTGCGGCGCACGAAGCACGCACCCCGCACGTGCTCCCCCCCCCCCGCAATGCCCCCCTCTGGCCCCCCTTTACCCCGCGTCACGGCCCACAGCCGATACCAACTGATTCGAAAGAATTGAATCCTCCTCCAACGAGGCAGATGTAGCAAAGGCTGGGGCCACACGGCACTGTGGGGGTGGGGCGGCACGGCGGCCCGGCGGCACGGATAGGGGCGGTGCGGCCTCGTGGGCAGGGCTGAGAGATAAGGCGCCGCTTTTGACCCGCGACCGCGCCGCGGCCGTGAGTCTGGTCGTCATCGCACTGTAGAAGCCGGTAAAAACCCTGGCGAAGTATTTTTTACATCCTGGGAACAAACTACACCAGAAAAGGATGATGTAGATACGAGTCATGTTCTAACACGGCAACGGAGGGCGGCAAAACGTGCCTCGCCCTTACTCACCGTGAAAAAATAAAAATGATCATGACTCTCGTTCCACTTGCTGACGGTCCAGTCGCAATAGTGGTAGCTCGCGCAACGCGTTGGCAGTGTAGCGGATTGCAGCGGCTTTGGGCGACGCCCGCCGCAGCTCGCCCGGCGCATGACCCGCACATCATGTGTGGCAACACACTGCATTGTTTGGGTCCACTCGCGTGTGCGGCCATGTGTGAGTGCCACTCGTCGCCATGACAACGGGCACCGCTTGAAGGCGTAGCCAAGTCACTCGAATGGCTTCGGGGCGTGGCGGGGCGGGGCGTGGCGGGCTTGACGACGCGTCTGAGTGCCCCGTCGTTTAAACGCGCATTGCGGGCAAATTGGCCGCCAACGCCGGCCCGCCTTGAGGCAGCCGCAAGCCGGCCAGACAGGCAGCCAGACAGGCAGCCAGCCAGCGCACCGGATTACCAACATCCGAACAAAGTCCCCGGGGACCACCCGATCCGCCCCGCCCCGCCCCGCCCCGCGGTGATGGATGTAGCGGGGTCAAAGACACTGCACAAAGACGGCCGGGCACCCACGGGGCGGACTGGGGCTGCGCCGGTCCCCTCCGAGGCCCCCTCCGAGGCCCCCTCCGACCCCGGTGCAATCCGTCACCACGACCAAATTCAAAAACTGGGCCACCGGTTCGAAACACGCGGCGCGGCCCGGTGCTTTTTGCCGGCCCGCCTGCACGGCTTGCAACTCCCCCGGCGGCAGAAGGCACCTCCCCCCCCCCCGCCCTCCCGCAATATGGCCCTCCATTGTACCCCTCCGACCGCACACGCCCCCCGTACGGAGGCAACTCCTTATCAGGGGCCGTTGAGATTGAACCCTTCTCCCAGTTTCACCCTCAACTGTCATGCTGCCGTGCGCGTGTAAGTGTGTGTGTGTGTGTGCGAGGGTAGGTATGTGTAGGTGCAGGGTGTGTGTGTGTGTGTGTGTGTGTGTGTGTGTGGCGCCGATTCATACACCTGGAGGGCTGAGCGCCCCGGATCAACGAGGGAAGCGGAAGCGGGTCGGAGGGAGAGGCCGGGGGACTCGGTGGGGGGACGAGTCTGGGCTAAGACAAATGCAAATGCAAAGAGGTAACGCTAAGAGTTGGCCAACTCCGCCGCCGGGCCGCGTCGGGCCGCGTCGGGGAGCCAAAAGGAGCTCCCCTCCTCCCTGGCCGGGCCTGAGACCAGGCAGCCACAGACACCGAAGGCCCGCCGAACTTGACGTCTCGGACACCCCGCGCCCCACCGACCCTGCAAAGGCACGTCGCCCGACGGCGGATCGGATGGCCCTCAGGCAACCGCCAGACTTCTCATTCGATTATTTCAGAATTTTCAGGGATTCTTGAAATTCTGATGTCTGGTTTTCCTAACAGAGAAGGTGGCAACTATGAAGAGGGAAGTAAAGGAGGACGATGAAAAAAATCCTGCTCACATTTATATCAGTAACGTTTATGTACATGACCTGACGTACAGACACTATCGATATCAGAATCAACATATGACGTCGATCTTGGTGACGAAGTGGCATCGAGCCGACTTCGATTTGAAAAGTCGACGGCTTATCGACGAACCATTTCCGCTGGGATGGGCTGCGGCAGCGTGCTCGGAATGTGTCCGCCGTCACAGGTTTAACCACTGCGGCCCCGAGCCCGGCCCTGCCAGGCCCGCGGGGCTGAAGCAACAGAGTTGCACCTCGGGAATGCTCACCTCAGTACCAATATCAGTCGGAGACGGACCCGGGCCGGGCCGGGGTGTTTGCATCACCGGGACAGGAAAGGCAAGAGGAGAGCGGGCACCCTTGCCTCACCTTCCCCCCCCCCCCTCGATCCCTTGCAGACGCCCGCATCACTCAGCAGGGCAAACAGGAGGAACAGCAGTAGTGGCCGAAGGATATTGTGCTGAGCTGAGCGTCGCTGGGCGGGGGATGAAGACGCCGGGGAACATGAGGGTCAAATAACAAGCGAGGATGCTGAATCAATAGTGCTGTCTGCGCCCTGGCGGCCCTGGCGGCGCCCGCCCGTGTTGACTAACCATTTTCGGTATTATTTCAGGGCGAAGATGCAGTATGAAGTGATGGCACCGGAATAATTTGATTTTTAAGGTTTTGAGTTTAGTGGTTGCTGTTACCGAGGGCTTTAGGTTGATCATCAGCGGTCGGATCTTTTAATGACTTGACTGAACTAAAAAGGAAAACACTGAAACGTCAGAGTTGGTGCTTACTGGCTTAGACAAAAAAGGTGGCAGAACGGGCATATTGCCCCCGCGGCGACCGCCCCTCTCCGCCCCTGCCAACCGCGAAGTGGCGAACCCCCGTCAGCCGCTGTTTTTCCCTCCGCGCTCTCTGTCGGCATCACCACAACAGCCTTCACCAAGGTGTTCCTTTCGTTTTACAGAGACACACACGTGGCCGGTCTTCGGGCGCACGCGCGCGCGCTGACACACAGACACATACGCGCACAAACACAAACACACGCGCAAACACGCACACACACGAAGCACAACCCCAGCCCTAACAGGGCCCGAGGCACATGCGTGCGGCGGCCTTGCGGTGCCAAACAAGCCAGGCCCCGCCCCGACCGACCCCGCCCACGCCGCGTGACCTATTCCGCGACGCGGCGACACAAACTCCCACCCCCCGGCAATAAACCTCCTCGGGCACCTTTGTTCGCGGGGTGGCCTGGCTTCACGGGCCTTGCGACCTCACGGACCTTCGGGACCTCACGGACCTACAAGGCCTCAGGGACCTACAGGACAGGTTCACATAGACCTACAAGTCAACAACCTTCAGGTCCACACAGACCTTCAGGTCAACAAAGACCTACAGGTCAACAAAGACCTACAGGTCAACAAAGACCTACAGTGCCAAACGAACCTGAGGGCCTCACGGACCTAAGGGCCTCTGGGACCTGAATGCCTCACGGACCTACGTGCCACGCATACTAGAAGGCCTTATGAACCTAAAGTGCCGCTCAGATCTAAGGGCCTCAAAGGACCTAAGTGGCACACCAACCTAAGAAGGGCCTCACGGACCTGTGTCACACAGACCTAAGGGCCTCACGGACCTACAGTGCGACACGAAGCGCCACACGAGCCTAAAGGGCCACGGGCCTTGGGAGGGGTGGGGCCTCGCACGGCGCCGCAGTCAAGAAGTTAACGACTGTTAGCGGCGGCGGGCTCGCGGCGGGAAGGCCTGCCAGGCCTGTAGGGCCGTGGGAGGTCGCAGAGCAAGGCAGCACCGCGAGGCAGCACCGCGCGCAGCGAGATGGAACTCGCGGCCGCCACTTCGGGCAAGGCCAGGCAAGGCCAGGCGAGGCCAGGCAAGCCTCTTCAATAAGACATCGCGCACGGCTTGTCTCCCTTCCCCGCAGGCCTGCTTCCTGGTCCGCCCGAGGGTTTGCCCGAGGCTTTGCCGCTTCCCTTTCTCTTTGGCAGTAACTTTTTTCCCGACAGAAGCGCGGGGCGGACACGACACGCGCTGCTGCGAGAGGGAACGGGCGCGGCGCGGCGCTGCCCGCGAGGCCGCATCTTGTCACCCAAATGGGGCCAAGCCTCGGCGAAGCCAGGCCAAGCCGGGCCGGGCGGCAGCATGGCGGCAGCATGGCGGCAGCGACTCAAGCAGCCGGGGATCTTTGGCATGTCGCTTCAAGTGGATAGTGGCGGAGAGAGCGAGGCCGCCTGGGGGGCCCTGGCTTCGGGGGCCCTGGCTTCGGGGGCCCCGGCCCCTCTGTCTTGTGTCACGGACACCGAGCCAGCCCGGAGCCAGCCCGGAGCCAGCCCGGAGCCAGGCCCAGCAAGTTGGCCGGCGCGGTCCTACCCGCCGCCACCACACGATACGCCCATGCCAGCCGCGGGCCGGGACGGGCCGGGACGGGGACGCCGCGCCAGACATCTACCAACCAAATGAGCTTCCCTCCCACTCCGGGGACGCGGGATTACCGCCCGGAAGGCGTTGCGAGGGGAAGACAGGGCGTCAGCGGCAGGGCGTGGCAGGGCGGGGCGTGGCGGGGCGGGGTGAGGCGGGGTGGAGCGCGGATCCGGATTTCACTTTTAGCCGAACACCACAAGCGCGCCAGCGACTTGGTAACTCCCTGATCTCCGGGGAACGACAAGCCCCGGCGGCCCTGGCGGCGACGCCAAGCACGACGGGCTGTGCTGCTGTGCTTCGTCACGGTAGATTGTGTACCCGGCAAGCTCCCTCCCTCCTTCCCCCTGCAGTTCCTGTTTTTTTTTTGTTTTGTTTTTTTTTTGTTTTGGGAATAACGCAAACAATTGAAGGAACATGACAATAAGGCCGCGGCGGTGCGGTTCGGCAGAGGCGGATCCAGGGGGATTTCAAAGGAAGCGCACCTGTTTCACGCTCAGAGGAACGGCTGGCGTCCCTCCAGTGTAGGTTGGAGGTCCACATCCGCACCTGATTTCCTGTTTAACGGGGAAGCCCACCCCTCATAGAGGCTAGGTGTGTAGCTCTAGGACAGCGTTCAGTGTGGATTGGTGTGGTCCTCCCCATCCACGTTTGTGTGTCAGATGTCACCCATCGTGTTGGACTTCGATCTCCTCTCCACTGAGTACTTAAATCAGCTGGCCTTCTCCATAACTCCGTGACGGTACGAACCACGGGCCACCAGAACCAGACGAGGGCGCCGCGCCGGCAAAATCGGCCCAAAGGCTCTAGCATACTAGATGGAGCGCGAGAACGGAGACAGTTCGACGAGCACACATCAAGACGCGTCAAGTCAGAGCTGGCAGCATCAACGTTTTATTAGCAAGTGCTCTGGATATAGACGTCGGAGGCGGTAGAGGGGGGGGGGTCGCGTGCGGAAGATAGAAAGGAGGACGTGGTGGGGGAGTGGCCGGGGGGGGGGGGGCGAAGGGGGTGAAATAGGCGTGCGGGGAATGGCGCAATAGAGCCGCGTGTAAGGACTCGGGGGACGGGAAATGAAAAAGAGGTGTGATGAGGGAAATATGAGCATGTGAATGGAGCCGCGCCGCGCCGGACCCGCGAGAGAGAGGGGGGTGGGGGAGGCAGCGCGGCACGTGGAGATGATGCAGGGCCTGGGCGACGCGATGGAGGCCGTCCGGGGGCAGTGTTAATGCATCCAGCTTGTCGGCGACGAGAACGAGAATACGCGAACACAATCCGAGGCCGAATCCGTCACCGCAGGGCTGCAGCTGACCCATTCCGACCGATCACTGTTCCGGTCAGAGTGACCTTGTTTCACTCCGTGGCGAGTCCTGTGAGGATGCGAGAGAGACAAACAGACGAGAGCAGTGCTTGGAATCAGTCCGCAGCACGGTGGTCGTTGCAGCAGATGCCGCAGCCCCGCGACAGGTGTGCTCCCTGGAGGCTCTGGGGCCTTTTAGTGCTGATAAATTCGAGGGAGGCGACTCGGCCATCAATCTGCCGCGAGCGTGCGGGGCTGTGCGGGGCTGTGCGGGGCTGTGCGGGGCCTCTGTCCTGTCATCGCCCCCCTCCACGGTCCACTCCCCTCCCTCGCGGCCTTTTTCGCGCGCCGCCCTTAACGCGAGGGGAGGGGGAGCTTTGGAAAGCGGCTCTCTCATACGCCCACCGCGGGCCGTGTGTGTGTGCGTGTGTGTGGTGATACCAGGAAATAAAAGCAAGGGGCCACTGTTCAGCCCGACGGTCGTTCCAAGAAAATGAGCCGGAGCGCGCAGTTTGATGAGCGATGCGAGAGCGAGGCTCGATCATCGCTGCCCGCAAAGGCCGCACAGTGCTCGCCCTGCTCCTCCTCGTGCTGCCGCCAGCCCTCGACTCGACGACGACTACGATCCCGCGGCCTCATTCACACCAATACATTTTGCAAACAATTTAATTATTGGCCCGGGACGGTCTTTGGGGCCCTCTTTCGGAAAGGGGGTGGGGGTTGCAGCAGAGGGGGGCAGCAGAGGGGATGCCCGAGTTGGGCCTAATGTTAGCATCGGCGGCCAAGTTTTGGAGTCGCCAGGCCGGGCCTGCAACAATTTCGGCAGCAGCTGGATTTTGTAAAGTAAATTAATGCTCGCCGAGGGAGCCATCAGGCCGCTGCCGCCGCTGCCGCCGCATCCCGGCCACCGACCGGCCGGCCGAGCAGAGGGTGGAGTGGAGGGCCAGAGAGGCAGGCTATAATCGAAGGCTCTGCTCATATTTTTCCGATCGGCCCGACGGACTGGCAGTGGCGACGCTGCTGTTATTTTGGCTCCTGCAGTACGCCCCACCCCCCTCTCCCCGGACCGCGGAGGGGCAAGCCGATAATCGGGTCGGTTTTAAAGTTTGCGCCACGCCGCGCCTTGACAGGATCCTCAAAATATCGGACCTGGTGCGCCGGCCGCAGGGGAATACCTAGGGGGGTGTTGGTCGAAAGTAACATTCACAAGACGAGTCTCCGCTACTTTTAGACGCCGAGTTTACAGTCGCATCAGTATGCCGAGCCCTGCGGTGCCCGCACAGCGCCCACACGAAGGGTATGAAAAAGTCGGCGTAGTACGTTTCCGGACTTTTGCGTTGCCGGGGGGGAGTCCCCGTTTGGGAGGATTTGCCGGACCGTGTTTGGCGTGGCGTGGCAGGGCGTGGCAGGGCGTGGCAGGGCGTGGCAGGGCGTGGCAGGGCAGACGGAATTACAGCGCGGATGTTGTGCGAGTTTGAATGAGGAAAGGGGAGAGGGAGGGATTTTGTTGCTTCCCATTGGCTGTCCCTCGAGGCCCGGACGAGTCGCACACGCCAAAGCCACTCTGTGGGTCAGTGGGATCTGGACGGACTTCGGCGGACGCGGCGGGGAGTACTCGAGTAGTCCCAGCGGCAAGGGCGAGGGTGAAGGAAAGGGGTGGGGGCGCTCCCTCGCCCAGTTTGAGGCTCACCGCGGTGGCTGCACCGCCTCCAAACGAGATAACAGCTTTCGAGCTTTGATACTGCGCCGCGCCCAGGGAGTCCCTGCAGGGACGGGGCCCGAAGTACGTGACCGATAGAGCCGTACCTTTACCCGCAACTTGGGTGCCGCGAACGCTAGGAACTGGGGCCTATACTCTATGAGATTCGACAGAGCTGATTGCACACCGAGAATAAAATGATCATTGGAAGGCCACATCTCTTAGAATCAGAGTTCAGCCTTCGTCTGAGTTCAAACTAAAGAACAGTCATCAATTTACGTGCTTGTCTTGAAACAAAAATTGAATTTCCTGGGTGTAGAGGACATCCTCCCTCCCCCAATACCATTGTGTATTAAGCATCAGTGCAAAGTTTATTGACTACGGCACTTCGCCCTCCCCCCTCCTGCTCGTGGTTTGGGTGCGATCCCCGACGACTTCTGCACCGCTGGCGCCGCCGACTCTGCAGACGAAAGGCTTTCAGTCCAGTCCGTTGGTCCGGCCGCCAATTTTATTTATTCGCCGCGTTTTCGTAATGAATATTAAAAAGTACTCTGCCCCTGTCCCAGGATAATTATCACTCCCTTTTCGCAGAATGAGTTTCTGTTTTACGACTTAGGCGGCCGGCCAATTAAAAACTTGGGCCAACTTACTTCGGAAAAAAAAAAGGGTGGGTGCGCGGGATCGCGAGCGATACAATAATTATTCATGCCGGAAAATCAAGACACTCGACAAAGAAATGGTGGACGCGTTGAAAGCATCGCTAGCGAAAGCCACGGCATTATTTGCCGGCATTAGCGGGGCCCTCGAGCGCCGCGGAGCTGCAAGAAGAAAAATAAAAAATTATTGCTGTCAGAAGGGAGAAATAAGGCAAGGAAAAATAGAGAGAAACAGGTGGCGGATAAACCCAATTTCCCGTTACAAATTGTCGTAAGTGGACCGGCTGGTGCAGTAGTGAGTAATGGTTTCCTTGGACGTGTGTGTGTGTGTGTGTGTGTGTGTGTGTGTGTGTTGGCCGGTCATACATCATTCCGGCCGATCTCGTTAATTACCTTCGGCAGGCTTGCAGTGCAGTGGCGCCCGGACCGGACGGACATCTCGGTCGTGACGCGCCACGGCGTCACATCACGCCTCCCATCAGGCACTCTCGCCGTATATTCTCACATGAATTTTTTGCAGATAATAACTGTTAGTGCCAATAGAACGTATCAAGGTCTACGAAATGCAAGAATAGGCAACACTTCGGCGACCGACACATGAAAAAGTTCTACGGGAGGGCAGTGCCGGCAGTGGGGCAGTACGACAGTAGGTACAGGCTGTGCGCAAGGACTGTTGCCGAGGGCAGCCAATATACTAGGTGGCAAATTTGCATAAAATGCTGAGCTGCTGGACGTGTCCGAGCGTTTCACACACCGCGACGCCACTCAATCGCAATGTGAATGTGTGTGTGTGCGCGTGTATGTGTGTTGGGAAAAGAGGAGGGGGGGGGGCGGAAGCACGCGAGGGGAAACTCATTACCTCGGACCGCGCCGCAGCGAACCGCACACAGCCGAAACGCGCCCAGCGCTACGCCGGGCCTCGAAAGCTACAGGTACACTGGGAAAAGACGTCCTGCCCCAGTGCCCCACTTCATCCATGTAATTGTGCTTATTGACCAAGTGAAAGCAGCTAACTACTACTAAAAAATCAAAACACTTGGATTGCGGAGTTTGGCTGTGCCACGCCAGGGAGTATTTAAACTGGCAGCACTCACACGCCGTTTGTTGACCAATATAAAAGCACAAGCCAAGATCGGCCGGGCTGCTGCTTACAGACCACCTTAGCTCAACGGCCTCGCTCACGTATAGAACAGATCGCCGTGGTACTGTCGGGCTATCGGAGGAAGGGAAAAGAATTGACCTTGTCACTGCTCCATGCTACGCACCGTGTGCCAGAGACCGCACTGTGGTATGGACTTCATGTATCAGTGTCTAAAGAACAAAACGAGCACGTCAATACAATACCGCCATGCGCTTAGTTGGTCCATGAAGCATTCAGAGTCGCTGCCGCTTGCGAACTGTCAGTTGCCATTGCCGGCAGAGCAAATGGCACAGTTCTCTGTTGACACCGGACAACTCCCTAGCAGTTGGACACCACAATGTCCACATTTTTTGTTCATAAAAGAAAAAAAAACATGTTGTTGGCTAAGCAAACAAAATTATTTCCTGAGTGCACAACTTCTGAAAAAAACGGCATCTACCTACACAGCAAAATATGTCTTTGCCATCCTCATGGTGTTTTCAGAGCAAATTTCAGTCCATTTCACCATTCAATCTTACTCTCTCCAAAGTGCAGCTAAGGTTGAAACGGCTCTTTTCATCTTTCTGCGTTTGATTTCTTTCCCTCTTTTTAGGTGCAGCGGGTCGGGTCGGTGGACCTCACAAAACGGTCCTCAGCGCGATTCAGCGCAGCATTTCGAGGAATGTAACGAGAAAGGACGCGAGCGCCGCCAGGGCCCCGCCAGGGCGCGCCGCAAGGGCATCCAGCCCTGCAGGGCCCTGGTCCGCCCCTGGTCCGCCCCTGGTCCGCCGGCACCTGGAATTCCCGGCGACACAGCAGGATGCGGGCACGCTGGCGTCCAGGCCGGACCCACGGGGAGGAAAAGTCGACTCCCAGAGCTGTCCTTTCCGTTCCGCGGCCCCCCGCCGCCCCCGCCGCCCCCGCCGCCCCCGGCTCCCGCTGGCCTGAGGTTGGCGAGGCAGGCCGCCGCCCCCGAGGCCGCCCAAGGCAGGCCAGGGTGTCGGAGGGCCCCCCTGGAGGCCCGGGGACTCGTCCGGGGACGTCCGGAGAGGAACGGGGCGGCGCCGCGCCTGCGACACTCCCTGGCCACTCCATTTTCTCCTGATAGTAGACCAGCCAGTCACATCACGCCTCAGAGTCAATCCCTCGGCTGGCCTCCCCACCCCACCTCACCCCGACCCGCGCCACCTTCCCCCACCCCGCCCTCCCCAGAGACCAATACACCCTCGGCACACTTTTATCGGCCGGCAGGGGCAGCGCGTTCTCATCAATCGTGTTTAGAAACGTTTTCTTTTTTTAGCGGGCCGGTCCGCCTTGTTTGCTCGCGTTTCCCCCTCCCGTTTCAGAATCATACACACAAGAAACGGCAGAAGCCGGAGGGATTTTTTCCAAAGAGAGAAAGGTGTTCCTCCTTCCTCTCCCTTGCTGCTCATCGACGGGGCGGCCGAAGGGGCGGCCGGCTTTTGTCTCGCCCTTTCTTTTGGGATCAGCGTTAGCCCCACCTGTCACAGAGGGGCTGGAAAACAACGCCATGAGGACGACTTAGATGAGCGGATAGGAGGGGGGGCGCTGATGAGAGCGGAAGTTAGTGCGAGCGCGCCATGCGACTCTGATTGGCCGCAGCAAGTTTAGAAAGGAGCAGAGGCGCCCTCGGAGGAAGCGCGGCGACAGTGTAGCGGAGTCAGCGTCTAACAGTTACTGCGGCTGATAGAGGACTGTGCCCAAGATATGGGGACGGGCCGCATTGCTGTCAAGCGACTAGAAAATGACAAACTTCGGTCGTCACGCTCAGTGACATGGATCCACCTTGTGTCGAATTCGCATTATTTGATGTCCTCTGGAGAAGGTGACTGTGCCCTGACCTCGTCCCTGACGACAAAATTCACTCGCTTTGGTGGTTCAAAACGTAGTCATTGTATTGATTTGATATCATGGTTGTTTGAGTAGAGGACATAATAGCTTCACCGCGAAAAAAATGGGTGGGAACTTTTTGTGACATTGAGATACGATCCGGTCGCAAAACAAGGGAGAAGTGGGTTGTAGGTTCAGTCGTTTTCCACTCCTAAATAAAAAGTTCTCGTGCAAAGTGGAACTTCAGTGAAACAATAAAGAAGCGTTCGAGATGACATCGATCCGAAACAGGCGTGTATTATGTGATGAGCGGGCCACGCTGACGCAATAATGAGACTGAAAGAAAAAGAGACAGCCCGTCGACATGATGCTGCCTCGTGATTACGTCGATGGCATTTCGTTTGTTTCCATGCTCACAATGGAAAGTTGTGGAAAGTGAAGTAACGCAAAAAGCCTACACTATGCCTTTTGTGTCGAGTACTTCCATTTGTGCATCGATATAAATTAATCAACCCGTTGCAATTTGCTCAGCTAGACGAAAACCTTCATCGGCCTCTGGCCGACGTCAGCTAACTCCGCACGGCCAAATCGGTTGATAGTTTTTCCGGGTAGCCAATAGTACAGACATGGGTGACTTCCAGGAAGTTTCTGAAAAAAAAAAAAAACAGGAACCGTTTTTGCAGTGCGAGAATTGTCTCGCTCGCTGTTGACGAATGAAATCGTTGGTCTGATAGTACGCGATCCCGGAGAGGAAGGCTTAACGTCAATGAAGGTCCGCTTCTGGACGTGATTCAAAAAACGCGCCACCTCTCACGAAAGGTTTCCGTATAATTTAGGCAGAGACGTGTAAAGCTCGGTCCACTGAATTCTGGTTTACCGGTTAACGGACGGACAAAGCAAAGGCACAGCATGAGCACCAGCCAACAAAGCAGCTGGATTTTTTTACCTCTTCTTGCACGATTTCTTTTTTTTTATCAGACTCCACAGCAAAACGCCCCGACAGCCCGTCCCGGTTATTCCAACCGGGTAATTTTACATCGTAGCGCACCGAACATCGGCACACAATCATCGCCGCGTTATCTCCGGCGGCGCGTCGCTTGTGTTGCCAGCGTCGTGGTAATTCAGTTCACTTGATGAGCACAGAGCGAAGACGCGGCGCTGCGCGTGGGAGAGAAAAGGGGGAGCGGAGGAGAAGAGAAACATAATGGGGGTGGAACATATGATGCACTCTTAAAAGTCCATCGTATTATGAATAAATGCTTCATCGTATTATAAAGAAATTCCCCTCGTAACGCTAAGCATTCCACGTACATTTCAGAATGCCTTCAGTCTCTGCATACGATAAACCGATGCTTCATCGAATTTTTTACTGTGTGGGGAAAGGTGAGGTGGCGTGGTCGGGGATGTTTGAAGGGAGGGAAGGTGTGAGGGGGGTCGAGGTATTAAAGGGGCGCCGGTGGAGGGGGGGAGGGAGGAAGGGGAGGGGTGACGGAAGTGGCTTCGAGGGAGGCACTGCATGTAATTGGGTCCAAATCGTCTGCCCCGCATCCGCCCGGCAAATTACGCTGCTGCGCCGGCGCGGGTTGTTACTCAGGGCAGTTGGGCGCAGCAAAGGGAAAAGGGGCAGCGGACCCTTTGACGACACACACACACACACACATGTGCGCACTAAGAAGCGGCTCAAAAGAAGTGCCGGAATAGGACCGTTACAACGTCGGCTCCACTCCAGCCTAGAAGCTAGTGGGTGCGTGAGGAGTGGCCTCCAAGGCTACACATCCATATGAAAGCTCACACACCAACACACCCACAAGCACACTCGCGCCCCCTTGACTTTACAGCAGCGGGACGGCGCAGTACAGCGCTGGCGGAGCGCCCGCCAAGTCGAGCATAGGCCAGCCCGCCACGCCCGCGGCCGCTGCGTGCAGACTATGCGCCTCTCTGCAGGCGCGCTGCGCGCAACGCGGCAGGCGACGCCATCCCATTGGTCCCTTTGGCCTTGGCGTCCAGTGGGTCGGTGACCCGGTGGGCGCAGTCTCGCGAAGATAGCCCCCCACCCTTAAAAAATAAACTTGGTTTTAATCTAATAATCTGGGGGCTTATTTGGCAAGAGTGTCCCCCGCGCCCGATTTCATCGCCAACCACTTTCTCTCTGGATTCGACGGCGAACGCTCGGCGGCCCCCTCCCCCTTCCCCACCCTGGGCGGTCCCGGCGTGTAGGGGCGACGCCGCTACGACCCGATAAAATCTCGGATCAGCGACAAGACCAAATCCCGGGGAGCAATATTCGAGATATTTTTACATAGCGCGTCGGGGCGCCGGGAAGCCAGGCAGTCTTCCAACAGCATCATCAAAGTTTTACGCCCGCGACTTACGTGGTCCAGAATTGCCCTCCTCCCTCACGGCAGGAAAAAAGGGGGCGAGGAAAAAAGAGGAGGCGTGCTATATATGCTATTGGGTGTCCCTTTTCGGCAAGCCAACGACCCTCGCCGCACCGAATCCGTCAATCCCCTGTCCTCTCGGTCCCCCGGCATAACGCACACGCGGGAAGGGCCTGGTGGATTGCACGCCGATCATCCGACGCCGTGTTCGACAGGCCAATAAGGTCGGGCGAACGGGCGAGTCCTAGAGCAGATTTAAAGTGGCACTTCTGGTGCCATTATTTTGGAGCCACGACTGTTTTCAGCAAGTGTTGGATTCGAGACATAAATCGCTTCAAAGTCCATCTGGAATTTCTAAAGAAGATCGCTTAGTCAAGTCTGAACGGTACACCATTAAAGGTCTCTTCCTTACCACAGTCTCTTTTCAAACTGAGCCACGAGATTGATGTTGCGCCAACCGGATTTGGAAAATGCAAACAATACATAAGTTGACATAAGTCGATCAACCACACTGGTAAAACAAAGGCATAAAAATTACGCCTTTTAGGGCATAAATGCTCTTTTACGCCCGCAAGGGCATAAATCGTTTTATGCCGGAAGGCGTAAAGGTATGGAATTCAAGCAATTTAATGCCCTTCAAGGCATACTATGCCCTTTAAGGGGGAATCGTTACGCCTTCGCATAATTTATCCTGTCCCAGCAACGAAAATCTTCGTCCCTAGAACAAATCACACGCGATGAACAGAGGGAGGCGAAAGGGGGGCCCGGCTCGTTTCCTTCTCCCCGTCTGTCCCTCATTGGGAGCGGGAAAGTGGGGGGGGGGGCTTCCTGAGGCACCAAGGCCGCCCCTCCGCCCAACACAACGGCTGCTGTATCGTCGCCCCGCCGCGCTTTATAAACATGGCAAGTCATGAACTTTGTCCTTGTGCCATGAAAGGCGAGTTATCGGGCCGCCGCGGCCCCGTCATGAATAATGCACTGCCAAACTATCATGCCGACAATCCGCTCTGCAGTCGGACTTCCCTCATCAACCGGACTTTCCCTTTCATGATAATTTCGGGCAAAGGGGAGTGGGCTTGAATTTTGGTTCATTTTTCTTTTCATGAATTTCGTAGGACCGCAACATGTCTCGTTAATTTGCAGTGAATTTGGATGAATCTCATGTGAATTATAAGAAATTTTAGTGAAAAGTTGGTTGAACTTTTTGTCAATGAATTTTCATGGAATTTCGCTCAAAATTGGTACAACGTTACGTGGAATTTCATGAATTGGAGTTTCAGGCGTCGAATTTGAGGAGTGTGTGGCGCCGCGCCTCGCACCGACGACTTTGGCGGCGGAATGAACCGCGGTGACGCGCGGCAAAAGGGACGGCTCGAGGGGGAGGAGGAAGGAGCCCAGCCACGTCATTAGGTCCGTTTGTTCGTCACAACGTCACGACGTCACGTCGTCACGGGGACAGAAAGGACGTCACAACGAGACGGGGAGCACGCGGCCGACTGAACGGGACACCGTCAAACTGCTGCCTTTTTCTTGTGCGCGCAGACAGAGAGACTTGCAGGACTCACTGACCGACAGAGACTTGCAGGACTAACTGACCGACAGAGACTTGCAGGACTAACTGACCGACAGAGACTTGCAGGACTAACTGACCGACAGAGAGACCTCCAGAACTAACTGACCGACAGAGAAACCCCAACAAGATACATTTACACCTAAATACACACACACACACACACACACACACACACACACACACACACACACACACACACGTGCGGCAGAGGCAGACGCCCAGACAGACGGACAAACAGACGGACAGACGTAAAGCGCGGTCGACAAAAGGCTGCGTGTACTGCACTGCAACAGCACTGCGTGCTTCCGTTTATCCCCGACATTCACGGCGGGGTGTTGTTTGCCGTAATTACCCGAGTGAAAGCCAGATTTGGCCGTTTGGGGCGAAAGTAAAGAGGGAAACAGCAGTGAAACTAAAAGAGTCGGGGCCACCCCGTCCCCACCCCACCGTAAGCACTCGTTGATCCTTGCCGCCATGTTCGTGGGGCGATGATGGGACCTCGGAGTGCCTCTACCCACAGAGAGGAAAAGCAGAGAAAAAAACTTTAACGATCTGGAAAAGAAATTGGCTCAAGTGAAGCACATACTAGCACCATACAACTTTTTATGGGGCGCTTGACACATCAATTTTGCAAATAGAATGGTGGGGGGCGAAAGGCGACGAAACGCTAAGAAGGTCATTCAATGGGTGGTGTTTTTTTTTTTTTCGAGTTGTTTTCGTCGTTATTTTAACGTTGTGTCCGCACCACGAGGTACCTCTGCGAAATGAGCTGCGGACGGCCACGCTGAGCGAGGGGAAAAGGGACTAAATCTGTGGCGTCTTTCCGAGCCCCGCCCGCAGCCCTTGCCGAAGACCGACGGACAGACAGACAGACGCCTCAAAAGAAAAATGCTCGCGTTGCCTCGCGTTGCCTGGCGTTGCCTTGCGTTGCCTTGCGTTGCCTGCACGGCAGAAACGGTTCCTCGTTTACCCAGGAACTCCCAGAAACACGCCTGTCTTAACTGTAGTAGGGTACCTGGAAAAACGAGGCAGCGTTTTTGCCTGGGCGTTGCCTGCCGTTGCCTGCCGTTGCCTGCCGTTTGCCCCTCGCCGAGCGAACAGGCGGGACAAACAACGCAGATTGCGGGCGGGCGGGCCCTCGCAGTGCCGGAAGTGGCGGTTCATCACTCGGAAGGAAATCGCTGATCAAAGCGAGACTCACCCGGGCGGGGCTGCTGCCGCTGCTGCTCGCCAGCGTCGGGCATCCGCTTCCTGCAACGAGAAACGAGAATGGAGTTGCTTGACAGAGAGTCGTCTCTCTCGCACTCGCGGGGCGAGGGTGCGAGAGCGACAGAGCGACGAAAACGACTCCCAGTCGGCAGCAGCACTACTGCCGCGCGCGGTGGTGGCCGGCGGCTGTGACTCTCAGTGAGCCGTGCCGTCATAGTGCCGTGGGTCCTCAAAAACTTTGAGATGAGAATCCGTCGGCCCGCTGCTCGGCAAACTGCAATACTCTGACTCCCTGCCAATAGCTCTGCCCCCCCTGTCACTCCCCCTCTCCCCCCCTCTCTCCCCACCCCTCCACTCTCTCTCCCTCCACGTGCCTTCCGCCGCCACGAGGCCATTTTCATTTAGCCCAGGAAGGACTTCCGTAAGACTGGCCCCGGGCATCAGCATGCGGGGCGTGGTGGGGGGGCCTCCGTGTGTGTTTATTCAATGTCGCAAACACGTTTCCCGGCTCTCTCCTTCTTTCTGCAAAGCCTGTGGCACTCAATAACTTATGACTGTGTGCTGGCGCGACCAGGCGCTTGCCTAATTGAAGGCTTGCTTTTCAGGCCACGTCTGCCCCCTTACCTTTGTGTCCCACCCCCCTCTCTCCCACCCACCATTCCGTCTACTCCCGCACTCTCACGTCAACCAACTTCCCACGCATTCACGCGATAAGCTGCTCCCACGAAATACACCGGCTCGCAAAACCCAAGAACCCGTCAGCGCGGGAAAATAAAAGCCGAAGAACCAATGCCATTTGCACCGCAAAAGCGAGGAAAATTCGACGTTTGACGTTGGTGTCACACCGGTTTTTTTTTCGAACAGTTTCTGTCTGGGTTTGTAGAGCGCTTTGTGGGAGGGGAGCACTGCGTGTCGCTTTCGACTTAAACTTCGACTCTGTCCTTTGCACTGTGGGAACACAGGCGCCGCGAAGCGGTCCGCGATCGGCAGGAAAACAACTTTGTCACGGGGCGGTGACCGCGGAACCGCCGCCGGTTGGAAGGCCGAGGGTCAAACGACCGAAGAGGAGAACAGAGAATGATTGCACTTTGTCGCCAGTCCGAGCAGCACGCTTTCGGTTTCCCGATTTAGCGACTCTGTAGCTCAAAACGCGCGCCGGTCTTCTGGCCCACTGTGCGGTCCAGTCTGCGGTCAGGGCCACAGCGTGTCTGCCAGAAGGTGGCGCTCGCTTTGCGTCGCTTTGCGTGACTGTACGCAATTAAGCAGGCCGCTCCGCTTGCCGCTTGAGTATCCGGGGACGTTTGGCCCCGCGGAAAAGGGGCGGGCATTCCCGCCATGAGGTCTGTACGCACGGATGTGCGCGCAAACAAAACGCGAGCGAGGAGAATGAAGGCCGCAAAGCAGCGTGGCGAGATGCGAATCTCAAACGGCCAGCCCGATGTGGCTCGCAGCAGCGCGTCGCAACGCGAAACGCTTTTTTAAAAAGGCGGGCCGGCGCCATAATACAGTGCGCGCGGCCCCAACTTTGCCCGCTTAGTAATCAGTTACTTTGGACGCGTCGTGCCGAGACAAGTAGGTCACCGGTCTCGGTTCGTCTAGTTGGCGGCGCGCGGCGGCGCGAGTTGGGGCGCCAAAAGTTGGCCTTATGACTGCGAAGCACTGCGAGGCGCGTAGCGGCGCGTAGTAGTGGAGTTTGTTGTTGGCGGTTCGGCAGCGAGCGTGCGCCGCTCAAAGCAGTGCTCGCCGGAGTGCCGCCTCCACACCGGTTCGGTTTTTCGCTGGCTGGTGACTGATTCCCAGAGTCGCTCTGTCTCTCTCGCACCTGAAGTGCGGCGAACACCGCACGAGTGTGAAAGACACAGCGAGCGGTGAAAACGCCTCTCGGAACCCAGTCTGTTGGTGACACTTTCCTAGAACGCCGTCCGGGAACAGGAGATTTTTTAACCGGCAGCCGAAACGACCACATCCACAAACGGAGGTGATTGTCACCGGCTAGTGACAATAACGCATCTCATGCGTGTTATTCTCGCTTTAAAAGCCTGTCTCACGCACTTATCAATATTTCAACACTCATAAAAAGTCACAAATTGGACCGTTGGAAAACGGTCGCCGAGGGAATATTGCATCCGATTGGCTGGAACACTGGAAAAGGAGGAGAAGCGGCGGTGCGGAGGCCAGCGCGACCTCATCGAGAGGTGTTCCGTAGACGAGACGCCTTTGGAGGCGATCAGCGAGGCCGCTTCCGGCACTCAGACGGAGAAAGGGCGCTGAGTGTGTGTGTGTGTGTGTGTGTGTGTGTGTGTGTGTGTGTGTGTGTGTGTGTGTGTGTGAGCGTCGTGGGGAAAGGCGGAGGGGTGAACTGATCCCCGCATTAGGATTCCCCACATAGCCCGGCCGCCTTCCGCCCGCCAGCATTCCGTCCGGATTCCCCCTCAAATCTATTTCGTGCGCATTGTCGCGACAGATTCGCCGCGAGACGAAGCGACGCACGACGGAGCGGCGCGGACGCCAGTCCAAAATGGAGTCGCTAAATACGGCGCTCATTTCCGGCTTATTCCCGTCAGACAAAGGCTTTCGCACGTGTGTGTGCGATGGTGTGAGTGTGTTGGTGTTAGTGTGTGTTGGTGTCGTGAGTGTGTGTTGGTGATAGAGTGTGTAAGTGTGTGTATTGGTGTCATTGTGTGTTGGTGTCATTGTGTGTTGGTGTTATTGGAGTGTTGGTGTCGTGAGTGTGTGTTGGTGATAGAGTGTGTAAGTGTGCATTGGTGTCATTGTGTGTTGGTGTTATTGAGTGTTGGTGTGAGTGTGTGTTGGTGTGAATGTGTGTTGGTGTGAGTGTGTTTTGGTGAGAGTGTGTGTGTAGCTGTATGTGTTGGTTTGAGTGTGTGTCGGTGTGTGGGCGGGCGCGCGGCCCCGCTGGCACGCTGGCAGGAGTGTTGAGGTTGCAAGTGGTATTGGTGAGGCTTGTTGACACTGCAGGTGGGCCGGGGCGGTGCCGCCGGGGCGGTGCCCTGGCAGTGCCCTGGCAGTGCCCTGGCAGTGCCCACCCCACCCCGACGAGGGTGCTGGGGGACTGTCCCCCCTCCTCCGCCATTACAGTTTAGAAGGGCTAAGCCGAGGGTGTGGGCCCTAGGGCCCCACCGCGACCCCACGGCCCCACAGTGGCCCCGCAGCGGCCCCGCAGCCCCGCGGGACGGTTACAGTAAATAAACAAGCGCGGGCTGGCATTTAATAAGGCGCGAAACGCAAGGCGTGTTGTTGTCCGAATATTGCGCTCCTCGCCCCGTAACGACGCAAACTGTGTTGCTTTTATTTTGCCAGAGTGCCACGGCCGGCAGTCCTACCGTCGGTCCTACCGTCGGTCCTACCCCCACCCCGCACCGCACCCCGACGCGCCTCAGTGGCTCTGCTCGACGCCGTCCTCTGAAAGGGCACCTCATAAGGTCGTCTTAAAGGGACTCCTTGAGATGGAAGTCCTCAAAGAGACACACCCTTATAATGGCCCGTAATAGGGACAGGATCCTCATGAGCACGCCGTATAGGGACACCTCGTAAGGGCTCCTCAGAGGGCCCGGCGCCTCACAGGGCCGGTCCCACCGTATGTCTCACTCGCACCCACGCGGGACGCCCCAAGAGTGCGAGAGAGGCAAGTCCTTCCACTCGGAATCAGTCCGCGGGGCCGCCGGCCGGGCCCCCACCGTAAGGGCCGCCCTGACGGCAGTCCGTCCGCGTTGAGTTATGCCCCAGGATATTAAGTTCCACACCTCGGGGGACGCAAAGGATGTGGGGCATCGGCCGTCCCCTGCACACACACACACACACACACACACACACACACACGGCGGGGCCGTTAGTCTCGCAGAAGCCTGTCACGTCAGCCAGGATCTACGACATGCCTTAGCGCGTCAACGCGGGAAGCGCGCGGCGGCGCGGCGGCGGTCAGCGGACCGATTCCGAAAGGCGTTTCCGTCGCTCTGTCTCTCTCGCACTCACGGCGCGTTCCCTGCGGGTGCGAGAGAGACAGAGCGACGAGTGGGTCCCGCAGCGCACGTTTCCTTTCCTCTCCTCGAGGCCGGCCGCGCCGAGCAGCCGCGCCCCGATCCCGTTTGTTTCGTTTTCGCATTCTTCGTCGGCCCTCTGCGCCCTCGGCCCGCCCTCGGCCCGGCGGCTGCCCGAATAGTTTCGACAAAGCCCCCCCCCCTCCCTGCCGCGTCCTTCCGGTCGACGGCACAGCCTTTCCCTTCCTTGTGGTTTCATTACTACTTGCGGTGGCACGGCCCGCTCCCCCCCCCCCCCCCTCCCTGTGCCGTACGTCTTGGCGTGAACCGCGGCCGCGTGGCGACGTCCTAACAATATCGGGATCACGACCGCGGTCCGGCAGACTGATTCCGACTGTCTCTCTCGCATGGGTGACGGGTAAGGGGGTTAGAGTGACGGAAACGACTCTTGGAACTAGCCGTGTGCCGGTATCGCGCCAGTGTAGGATCTTCTTTGCAGGATCTTCTCGCGAAATGCAGAGAAACTTTTTTTTTTCAGTGGTGTGCGGTCTTGCCACGCTCCAGTAGTGACACTCCATCAACGTCAGTCTGTCCGGCAAAATGTTCGGCACCGACACGGCAAGGTTGCAGTCTTGACAAGCAGCTCACGCTCCAGGAAAATGGAAAACAACAACGCCTCAAGGAGTTTTCAGGCTTTTCCCTACAGGAGTCCATGCTCCAGGAAAATGTTCCTACCCCATCTCAGGGAGGTTTCAGTCCAAAGGAGTCCGCAATCCAGGAAAACCGTGATCACCGTTCCTGGGAGGTTTTAGTCTTGTCCGGCCGCGCTCCGGGAGCGTTCCAGTGGCGGCCCGTTGCCGCCAGCCACGCTCCAGGACTGTCATGTAGTGTGCTCTCGCCGCGCTGCTGCGCCGCTCCGCGCCGCCTTACGTGACCCGCAAGGCAAAGCAGCGCGCGCAGCCCGGCCGGGCTAGGCCAGGCCAGCCGCCTCCAAGGCCTGCAAATCTGGGAGGCCTGCAGCCTAACCGGTCCACGGACCGCACAGTGGGCCGGAAGACCGGTGGAGGCGGCCAAAATTCGAGACGCCTTTTCAGCTCCAGAGTCGCCAAACAGGACTCAAGCAAACGCGTGAACCCACCAATGGATTCCTCGTTCGGAGAGCAATGCAGGGTCGCAGCGCCACTGAGAATCAATGAGAATCGAGCAGCGACGGCGGGGCGGGAGGAAAGGGGCTGCCTTTGACAAAGCTGTCTTAGCGCGGCAACTCAAACAAGCGTCGCAGAGCGTGTGCAGAAAGCCGCGTGAGAAAGCGGGGCGTCGCGCGGCCAAGCTGCCAAGAAAAGCTGTCGGGGAAGCTGTCGAGGAAGCTGTCGAGAAAGCTGTCGAGGAAGCTGTCGAGAAAGCTGTCGAGGAAGCTGTCGAGGAAGCTGTCGAGAAAGCTGTCGAGGAAGCTGTCGAGGAAGCTGTCGAGGAAGCTGTCGAGGAAGCTGTCGAGAAAGCTGTCGAGAAAGCTGTCCAGAAAGCTGCCAAGAAAGCTGCCAAGAAAGCTGCCAAGAAGGCCGCCAAGAAGGCTGCCAAGAAAGCTGTCAAGAAGGCTGTCAAGAAAGCCGCCGTCCTTCTTCTTCGCCCCCATTTGCCCCGTCATTTTCGCACGTCGTCAGCCCGCCAGGCAGCCCGCAATGACAAACGACGTTGCTTCACCATTCACACGTGCGGCGCGCTGCGGCGGGGCGGCCGGGCGGCAGGGGGAGAGGGCGCACCTGCAGGCTATTCCGAACTTCGACGCGCCGTCTCTCTCTCTCTCTCTCTCGTCAGTGGGTCGCCCCGGAGTGCGAGCGAGACGGAGCATTTTCGGGAGCAGGCCGCGCTGGCAGCACCTGCCCCTGTGTTTGCCCCCGTCGCGGTGCCCGGGGCGGCGCCGGGCCGCCATAGTGAAGGCCGCCAAGCAGAGGCCGCCGAGGTGTCCCGGTCACGCGCTACTTTTCTAAACGCATTCCCCGACTTGGTGTTCCGCTTCCGTGCCGCAGCCAGCCCAGCGGCCAGCCTGCACACTGAGAGTCGTTTCTCCGTCTCTCTCGCACTCTTGAGGCGTCTCGAGGGAGACAGCGATGGGAACGACTCTCGGACTGAGCATCTCTCTTAGGCCAAGATTGCTGACGCGGCCACAGGTCTGTAAATCGATTAGTGACACCGCCATCGAGCAGCCGCCGCGCCGTGTCGTGCTGCGCCCTCTCTCTCTTTAGTATTTTCGTTTATTCCGTTTTCGTGGCCGAGTTTGGCGCCCTAACAAAGGCGCCCCACTTCGGACCTTTACGTTTTTTCCAGGCTTGCGTGCGTCGTCGTGTGTGTGCGTCAGTGTGCGTGGCGAGTGTGTGTTGTTGCTGCTACTGGGGTGTGTGTGTGTGTGTGTGTGTGTGTGTTGGCGTAAGTAAAAACAGGGAGTGGAATGAGTGAGTGTGATTACAACGTAGGGTCAGTAGGTGTGGTCGAGCCTGGAAAAAAAAATTTGTAGAATGCACGGAATTGTGACTGGAGTGGGAGGACTCGGCTTCCGTGTCAGCGCACACCTCCGCGGCGCAGCGCGTGGTGGTGGTGGGGGGGGGGGGGGAGGAAGTTGACGAGTACCTCTCCGGCCAGACAAAAAGCCTTCCCTTTTCTGTTTTGTTCGCGTCGAGTCCATTATACCAAGCAGGGCGCAGCAGGGCCGGGTGGGTGGAATAGTGTGGTGGGAACGGGGTTAATTGCATGAATACCCAGAGTGCTACAAGTGGGGGGAAAACCTGTTGTCGTGCGGACACCATGTACCAACGACCCAACCCTCCTCTGCCCTGTTTGTTTTTAACGTTTTTTTGTTTTTTGTTTTTCATTCATAAGCCGTGGCGGCGAAATGACAAAAGAGGGCACTCTCCACACCCAGCGGGATCGAGCACCGTCCAAAACGTGTGCGTGGCGAATAGCCCGTCAAGTTGAACAAAAAGGGGAAGAAAAGAAACGAAAACGGGGTGTAAACAAGACGAAGAAGAGTTCCTTTTTCTTTTTCCTCGACTGGGACCACCACCCGGGTCGTTCCTCTGCGCGTCCTGGCCGTCGTCGTCCTGGACGTCATGGACAACGCAGAGGCAACATTCAACTAAACCTCTGCCCTGCTGTGTGCCGCATGCAGAGAGCGGGTCGGGGCATTGCGGGCGGTGCTGCCGGGCTCTTAAAAAATTGGACCCGCTGGTCTGGAAGCCCTGGCTCTGCGTGCCTCGCCGGGCCCTGCCCCCCACCCCCTCCCCACTCGGCCCCCGCTGCAGCCCGGCGACAGGGCAAGTCATAGAGAAGGGGATGTTGTCCAGACACGTGGAAGGGGAAATACAGCACAGCACTGTAATCCATGCCACTTTCTCAAGTGCTTTCTTTCTGTTCCTGCGGGCGGCACTGGGAAGCACGCCTTGGCACTGCCAGAAGAATTATCCTCAGCCATCGCAACCAGTCATCTCTGAACCCATTTTCAAACATCACTTATTTCATTTTGAGTAGTTCAGGCCTTGCATAAAAAAGTAGCTTGTTACAACAAAGAATTTTGAGCATACACAAGCTTGCAGAGAAAATACTTCGTAATTTGTGAACTCTTTCTTTGCATTGCGAACTTTATAGTTTGTACCTTACTAGGCTCAAATTACTTTGTACGGTTTTAAGTGTGATGACTTCCCTCGCCGATTTTCTTGGATCTGTAATCGGTAAAACAAGGCATCGGTAGCTCTACCATGGACAGCAGTGTTTAGCAGAGAGGCAGCAGTAGCTGCTCAATTGATGACATGACAGAGCAGCAGGCAGAGGAGGAAGCAGTGGTGTCGGCATTAGCATCAGGCCCGAGGCCCCGAGCCAGGCAGCAGGCCTGGAGGTCCACTGTGAGGTCCGAGGGCATTCCCCCTTGGCCGGAACCCAGCACGAGGAAATGTTTTCTTTCTTTGTTCGTTTCGTTTGCCAAATAACTCGCCCGGATTTTCCTTGTCCTCCGCCTTTGGGCGAGGTGCGCGCCAGCAGTGAATATTCGAGACCCGCTCGCTGGGAAAACTTGGTTTTAATTACCCGTGCCGTCGGCACACATCGGACAAAGCCTAACGGGAAAATGAGTTCCTGGAGATCGCCCAGGACGGTGCAGCCCCCGTGACAGGATGGAACTTGTTCATAGAATCCATTGGAGGGGTAAAATGAGGAGAGCTCAGATTAGATTTAGGAGCTGTCATTGTGTCCCCTGGCAGGGCCGAGTCGGTCCACCTTCGACAAACTCACCTGCCTCCTTCTCGACTTTCCCCCGTAGTTGTTTGGACTTTGTGTAGGTCTGATATAACAGTTGGATTTTTTAGGATATTCAATGGACATGGTCGTGACGGCTGCAGTTGAACGGCTTTGAGAAGAGGGTGAAGATTCCAAATTCTGTTACGAGCTGCCCCACCCTCCCTCACGCTTTAGTTTTACCCGTGCGGTTGGTAGTCGGTCAGCGGGTCGAGGCAAATGGCGGCAATGGCTTGACTCGCTCACCGCGCATTTCCATTTCGACAGTCTCCGAGGCGGTCTCCGAGGAGGCGCCCCTTCCGCAATTATGCAAATCAGTTTGACAAGACAGAGACGCGTGTCCTGGCAGTGCCCGGCAGCCCTACAGGACGCCCTGCAGGCCCCACAGAGCCACCCCTTTTCTGCTAGTTTCGCAGCGCCCCCATTTGTCCCACTCCTTTTCCGTTTTCTTTTTCCTGCAATTTTTTTTAGAGGAGGAAAAGGGGGCTGTTGGTGCGGCACTAGAGGAGTCCGGGCCGCACACCGCTCCAGTAAAGGAGAAAGTAAACGGTGCAGGAGGAAAGTGAGAGCTGCGACTTCCGGCCGCCGGAAAAAACAGCGTTTCCTGGAGAGAAAATTAGCGGAAGTCACTAACCGGCCAGACAGCCACCGCCGGCGGCGTTTCGAGTCAAAAAGTAGGGAAACGTGTTATGGCAGGTGTGAAACTGGTGTGTGTGGTGGGGGGGGGGGGGGGGGTGAAAGACAGAGAGAATGCGCGTGTGTTCGCGCGTCCGTCTGCACCTATCAGTGTGTCTGCGAGTGTGTCTGGCATGTGCGTGTGAGATGGGAAGGAAAGTATCACAGTGAAAAGGGGGTCTTAAGGGTGAGAGGCCCTCGAGGTGACTAGAGGTGACAAAGAGTCGTTCGCCGGAACACGACAATGCAGGGCAGCAATCATAAATAAGTGTCAGCGCGAATGGGCGATATCCATGCGCCCGCCCGTTCGCTCTCTCTCTCTCTCTCTCTCTCTCTCTCTCTCTCTCTCTCTCTCTCTCTCTCTCTCTCTCACACACAGACACACACAGTTTTGGTGACCATCAAACCGGGCGGTATGGTGTGGGGTTGTTTGCGGACCGGAGCTTGCGTTTGTGTGGGAGTGCGCCTGTATGTGAGCCGTATGCCCTGTGTGCGTGTGTGCGTGCGTGTGTGTGCGTGCGTGTGCGTGTGTGTGTGTGCGTGTGCGCGTGCGCCGGGGTGCGAGTAAGTGTGTTGATGCTTAACGAGGCCAGCTGGCGGCGGTGGGGGCAACACTTTCGGAGAGTTCATATAATGGAAATGCATCCCGGGAGGGGGAAGGGGGGCGATAATATGGACAGTCAGTCGTGACCTCCCTCCCCACACCATAAGTCTAGATGTTAGTGGAGCAGCGAACTGATCAAATCACCCGGAAAAACCGCCATACGAATGCACGTTTCAACGATAGCTGCAGACACATAAACAGTAGGCAGACAGACTGACTGAAAGACAGACGAACGGATGGACAGACATACAGACTGGACTAGCATACAGGCATTCACACACTCAGAGACACACACAATGCACACACACACTCGCAGAGGCAAGCGAGTGACATCATTATGCTGTGCATGTGTGAATCATGGAAATGAGTACACATGCATACAAAACAGGTGAATCGGTAAAGAAATAATTTAAAGCACCACTGCTTTTGGGTGCCATAGTTTAATGCGGAGCGATCCAATCTACGTCGTCCCGAGTTCAACGCCCGCCCGAACGCACGCGGTTATTCTTTTTAGGGCCCTTTTGTTGAATTTTGTGTGCAGTTTTGGCTGTAATCTGACACCGTCCGGAAATACGGTCGTCATCGTCCTCGTAACGCCTTGTTCGGCCCCAGCGCCCGGCAGCGCCACCCCGCGTCGCACACACGCCCATTTTTCACCGAGATTGGGTCATACGCTTTTTTATGGCAATTATATGCGGTAATTCGTGTTGCGTCGCAAAAAAAAGGACAAAAAAAACGGCGGGCCGAAAGAAAAAAACGCGAACGTCCGCGCGAGTTGGAGTGGGACGGCGCGACCACTCTGGATTAAGCGCTGCGTTGCGTGTACTGAAATTAAAAACGTTAAAAACGTCGCGTTTGGCCTCGCCGACCCCAAGCGGCCAGACGGCCGTACGGAGCTTCCTTGAAGGAAGTTCCGCCCACGAGGATGCCGAGGTCGCCGGGGACGACGAGGAGGTCGAGGAGGCGAGGACCTCGAGGACCTCGAGGACCTCGAGGACGCCATGGACGCCGAGGACGCCATGGACGCCGGGGACGGCCAGGGGAGTCAGAGACGGCCCCGAGTCTGGCCGCTAAACGTATTGGGAAGCAAATCAACTTCCCGGACTCCGGGAGGGAGGGTGCAGCGGAGAGAGAAGGGGGGAACTAGGAGGAGGGACGTGCCGAGTGCGGGCATTATATTAAATAAATACCCGGTCAGCGATTCGACAATGAAGGAGGAACCGTCCCCTCCCCTCCCCCCTTCCCCCAGGCCCCTTTTCGTTCTCTTTATTAAATTCTGTTTTGCAATCGCCGCCGCGCCGCCTGGAAATTGTTTCTGATTCGAATCATTATTCCGCCGTTTTGTTTCATCTCTTTGTGCTTCAGAGGGGCGGGGCGGGGCGGGGCGGGGCGGGGCGTGCGCACGCGTAATGCCGCAGAGTAATCCAGTGCGCGGCGTGCGGCCCGAACCCCCCCCCCCCCCCCCCGAACCCCCCCAGCAGCCCAACAAATGGCTGGAAAAGGAACGCAACAGACGGAGTGTCAACACGGCGGCGAGATCTCCATCCCGTCGACAGACAAGGCCGAGCGCCAATAACGAGCAGGCGGAGCACCGAGGGGAAACAACTTTCAAATCCCGTATCGGTGTATCGGCGCGCGAACTCGGTTGTGCAGGGGGGGGGGGGGGGGCGCTCACGGGAGATACCGTTTGGACGTGTGCGGCACTCTCCGGGCCCGCTTAATTGCTGCTCGCTTAAGCCGAGCGAAGTTGGAGCCAAATCCCGTCTCGACAGCCACACCTGAGAGAGAAGACTTCAGACAACAGTCGCACTTGCAGCCACACCTTCCGGTTACACTTTCCAGTCACACCTCCCAGTCACACCTCCCAGTCACACCTCCCAGTCACACCTCCCAGTCACACCTCCCAGTCACACCTCCCAGTCACACCTCCCAGTCACACCTCCCAGTCACACCTCCCAGTCACACCTCCCAGTCACACCTCCCAGTCACACCTCCCAGTCACACCTCCCAGTCACACCTCCCAGTCACACCTCCCAGTCACACCTCCCAGTCACACCTCCCAGTCACACCTCCCAGTCACACCTCCCAGTCACACCTCCTAATCACACCGAAACCGGCCACGGTCTTTATCTTCCCTCCCCAATGCTTCAACCGCCCCACCAAGATGTTTCCCAGTCCCCGCGACGCAGTCAAAACCCCTGCCCAGCCAAATTCCAGCACTCCAGCCCAGCAGACTCGGCTCCAGGACGCCCCAGTCGCGCACCGCAGTCGCCACTCTCCAGCCGTGCTCAGCGCCAATCCGGCTGATTCCGCAAATCCACTTAAGCGTCTGCGTCTCTGTCGCACTCGTGGCAGGCCCGGGCGGGACCGCCGCATAAGAGTGAGAGAGAAGGGGGGGTGTACACTAGAAAGGCGCGGCGTGGCACGGCAGTCCCGCTTCGCCAAAGCGGGCGGCGCGCTATCAGAAACATGGACGCGCTAACGTGTTTGTTTTGAGACGAGCAGCCCGCCAACCACCCAGGTGCAGGCAGGGCGTGGCGTGGCAGGGCGTGGCAGGGCGTGGCAGGGCGTGGCAGGAGGCGCGGTAAACAGGGATGCTTTTACGCGCCTTTCGCACGGCACGGCCGGCACGGCGTGTTCGAGAGGAGAGTGAGTGAGTAAACCACTCCGAGCTCGTTGCCGAAACAGGGTGGCCGGCAAGGGCATGCGGCGTCTTCACGCCGCGATCTTCGTTTTTCACTTCTGCTTCCTCGTTTTTCACGTCCGCTTCTTCGTTTTTCACTACTGCCCCTTCGATTTTCACCTCTACTTCCTCGTTTTTCACTTCCGCTTCTTCGTTAATCACTTCTGCCTCTTCGTTTTCACTTATTCTTCTTTCGATTTCCGCCTCCTCATTTTTCACTTTTGCTTCCTCGTTTCTCACTTCTGCTTCTTCGTTTCCCACTTACACTTCCACGTTTCACTTCTACTCCCACCCCAATCCCCACCAAAAAAATCTCCTTCTACCCTACTTCTCCTTCTTCTTCTCCTTTTTCGTGTCGCAGCAATAAAACGGAGAGCTTGGCGCTGATCTTCAGAACCGTCGCGAGATGACGTGTCGCTTTTATTCTGAACTCTCCTCCCCCCCTCTCCTCCCCCCCTCCCCTCTCCTCCACCTTTCCCCTTCTCCTCTTTCCCATTCTCACGCCATGCGGTTGTTTTCGTTGTTTTCAACGTTTTTTCCTGTTTTTCGAGCTGACACCCACACGAGCAGCACTCGATGAGAGTTTCCGGGATGGAGCCCGGCGGGAAGAATGCCTGCATCTTCTCTGCAAGGCGACCATTTTCGCTGTGTGTGTGTGAGTGTGAATAGGGAACACTGTGAATACAGTCGTTTCAGTGTTCATGTGAAGTGGGGACACACACACACACACACACACACGAGGGTTCAAGCCCCGTCGTCTCGAGGCATTACGGTCCCAGGCACTGCCTGCCAGGCAGCACGTCAGAAACGATATATTGATTCGACCTGAAATCGCATTTTCCGTGTAGTACATTATTCAGGAGCAACGCAGCGAATCCATCAGACTGCTCAGCGCAGGCACGCCGCCCACGGCAGCGGCAACCGGAGGGGCAGCAGCAGCGGCAAGCAGAAACACCAGACCGAGAGTCGCTCTCTCCGTCTCTCCCGCACCTGTACGGCGCGCACCATGAGTGCGAGAGAGACGGAGCGACGGAAACGACTCTCGGAATCAGCCTGCTGAAACGAGAGCGGCAACGGATTGGATGGAGCGCAGACGAACGGGCGGCCTAGGCGCGTCGGGGCCCTGCAGCTGCAGTGTAAGGCTTACAGTGTGGGGGGTGTGGGGCCGCTCACGCTCACGGCGGCAATTAATAAGAATGGCAGCAGACTGATTCCGAGAGCCTGTCTCCCTCGCACCTGTATGCCTCATGAGTCGTTATTCACAAAAGCAGTTCTTCGTCTACAAAGGAAATACTTGGGGTTAGTAAACACCCTACCCTACCTAAGCTTACGTAAGGTCCGTACAGTGCATTGAGTTTTTAGGGGGTAGGTGCGGTCCCACGGTTCGATACCCTTTTTTGCCAGTGTATATTTTTCCACGCGACACCAACTACGCTACCCTTATCATTTTGTTCCATTTTCTCGCGGCCAGCACGAGGGCCCGAGGGCCAGAGGCGGCCAGAGGCGGCCAGAGGGGCACACAGCTTCACATACACGTATCGGAATCCCCGTCATGGACGACGGCCGGAGGGGCCGCAGGGGCCGGAGGGGCACCCTGCAGACCTGGCAGAGAGAGGTGATGGGGCCACCGACGGCACCGACGGCACTGCAGGCTGAGTCCGAGAAGGAGATGTCTCTCTCTCACACCTATACGGGACGCCCCGTCAGAGCAAGAGAGACCTCCCCCTCAGCCTGCTGGCCACCGGGCCGCCTGCACTGGCTCGCCCAAGCCGAGGACGGGGCCAGCCTAGCCGGCCGACTGATTCCGAGGGTCGTTTTCGTCGCTCTGTCTCTCTCACACCTACAGGGGGCGCCCCTTGAGTGTGAGAGAGACAGAGCGACGAAAACGACCCTCGGAATCAGTCTGCAGGGGCAGCCTCAGCCAGGGGCAGCCACGGCCCGGCATTGGCGGCTGGGGACTAGCTAAGGCCCAGTCGCCGAGAAGGGGGGATCCAGTTCGCAAGCAAGAGGGCTTAGCACACGCACACACTCACCCAGCGCGCACACACACACTCACACACTCACACACACACACCACGTACGGGCACACACAAACAAACACAAACGTGCGCGAGCGCCTTACGCCTATCGCAACAAAAAACGGTGACACAACGCCGTCCAAAGTCCTGTCCAGCCAGAAGTACACGAGGCGGCAGAGAGTCCAAGAAGCTAGCTCTGTGTGTGTGTGGTGGGGGGGGGGGGGGGGTGCCGGGCTGACCGTGGCAGGAAGACTGGGACAGGGGCTGGAAGGAAATGAGGACCGCTGGACCCTGGCTCGCCCTGGCTGGGCCTCTGCTTGTCTTGGCGCCGCCCCAGGCACACTTTCAAGCAGTCGGAGCCACAGACAGACAGGCAGGCAGGCACGCAGACAGACAGACAGACAGACAGGCAGCAGACACGCCGACACGTAGACGGCGGACCGCGGCGGACTGACAGGCGTGGTGTTATCGCGTCACGGCGCGACATGCTCATCCTCAAGTCTCAGCCGGCCCGAGTCCCACAGTGCACCGCGAGGTACACACTGCCCGCAAACTGCAAGTGTACAACAACATCAACTCTGTCGCAACGCGGTTACGAAACTGGATCGAAATCCAATTATTGGGCTTCACTTCCGACCAAGGTAGAAATTGGTATGTGGTCAGGTTAGGTTGGTTTGTAGCAGGTCCACATTAATGAAAGCTCCCCTCTTCAGGACACGCCAACAAATTTCTCGGCACTCTGATAGATTAGTATCGCACTGCACTGCCAAAGCGCTCAGCCTTGCGGTCGAGGCCGAAACTAGTGGCTGACGGCGGCGTGTCCGAGGCCGCCATGTCCGCGGCGTCGGCGTCGTCCGGCCGGCCGAGGCTTGCGGAGGCCCGTGGGCACCGGCCCCGCACCGGCCCCGCACCGGCCCCGCACCGGCCCGGCCCGGCTCAACGGGGATTTGGGGAGCTCGTAAATTCCTTTAGGTTAAGAGCAAAAAAGAAGGCGCGCCCTAGAGCAGGCGGGCCGGGCCGGGCCGGCCGGGCCGCCCCAAAGACCCCCAAGACCCCCGACCACCGCGGCGGGGGTAGAAGTTGGACTCGAAGAGGCTCTACAGGAGAATGGAGGCAGACCACATGGGTGTTGTGCACATCGTATATAGAGGGCGGTAAGTGCGGTCACAGTGGCCAGAGGGGGGGAGGGAGAGGAGGGGGAGGGAGGAGGACGAAAAGGAGGACGACGAGAAGGACAAGGAGGAGGAGGAGGAGGACGTGTACAAGATGGAGGACGAGGTGGAGGACGAAGGAAGGGGAGGGGCAGGGCGTGCTGGCTGCCCTGCTTAGGCCGCCTCCGAGACGTACAATCAGGGCCAGGGCACGGTGGTCGATCACTTATCGAAAACGATGCGGTCAGCGAGAAGCCTGGCCGACGACGGCCTCGTGGAGGGAGGGCGGCCAAAGGGTCGCGCCACGCTCGCGCGGTGCTCGAAGTGCCCGTGGCGCTCGCACTGCCCACAGAGTCGCGCGGAAAAAGGGCTTTGTTGTGGTTATCGACTCGGTTCGATAGGCAGAACACGAAAGCCACAATCGAAAACCCGGTTATCTACAGCCAAAAGCTACTTGCTACCACCGGTCACCTGTACAACAAACCTCAGCTTAGTTAAACCAAGTTAATTCACGAATCCCCTCAACGTCAACTTCATTAAACTCTTTCTCCTCCCGTAAAATACCCCGCGCGCGGAAACGAACCAACAAACGCAGCGAAATTTGATCAAGACAAACAGTGCACGTGGATGTGAACAGAGCAAACCGGGGGAACGTTGCAGCTACTCTCCGTGCGCGTGGAAAGCACCTTCAGAAATCACCGCGCAGCATTATAACCATGACCCCGTGTGGGAGGGGGAGAGATGGAGAGAAAGCCGAGGTCACGGACCACCACCACCACACTTACTTTGACAGGTGTTCGCGGAGTGAACGCCTTGGCGGGAGTAACAGTGCGGTGGCCTCACCTGTAATCACACAAAACAAACGTGTAATCAACCGGGTTAACTTTAATTAGGAGCCCCGCCCTCGCGGGTACGCCGACCGCGCCGAGCCGAGCCAAGCTCACCCGTCCAAACTTTTGCCCGCACGGCGAGGCGTGGCGTACGTACGACGCGGGGCGGGGCGGGGCGGGGCGGGGCGGGGGGGCGGGGCGGGGCGGGCGGGCTGTATGTCGGACGTCAAGATTATGCCATCCGCGTCGCGGCTATACCCCCGTTTTGCAAGGCATCCCGCGTGGCTGCGGGCCGAACCAACCCACACCGGTCTAGTCCCTCTCGCGCAGCGGCGCCGCGCCGTGCCACGCCCAGCGCCGCGGGCGGCAAGCCGAGGTCGACCTCGCGTCACAGTTTCTCTGTGTGTGTGTGTGTGTGTGTGTGTGTGTGTGTGTGTGTGTGTGTGTCGAGGGGGCGTCCTTATCTGCGTCTTGGTGGTAAATCTCGTGGATTGTTGCTGTGTTGTTTCCTGTGGTGTAACTCAGCGCGGCCTCCACCGGGCTGTATGCCTTTGTGAAGGCGAGGCGGACGCGTAACCGGAGGGAGAGAGGCGGGGGGGGGGGGAGGCCGACGACATCCGCTCCAGCGCCGCGACACTGCAGGCGCGGCGAGCGCGGCGAGCGCCGTGAGTACGAGAATAGACACGGCCGCCGCCTGTCGCCCTACAAGTTCCCTCCGCCCCAACACGCCCCCAAACCCCCCCACCCCCCACCCCCTTCCCCCACGACCGTCTTCGTGTAAACGCGTACACGCGCATTGACACGTGTATTGGGTGAGCGGGGCAGCGGGGACTATTTATACGTTCCACCGGCACTCTCCAGGGGGAGGAAAAAAGGTTCTGTTGGTTTTGCGCGGTAAAATTGTTTTGACAAGGCGCGAGCAGCTCCGAACTGGTGTGTTTGTATGGATACAGGAGACACGATTCTTGCAAATCCTTGAATTAATTCCACCAAAAACAAGGTCCTGTTATGATAATCTAGGAAAAAACACGCAATCCTGTTGCGACATCAATCTTGATGTAATACCGTAAATGTTTAAAAAAAAACTACTGCATTGGGTGGGGTCGTCTCGCCCACACTGTAAAAGTGAGATCTAAATCCGAGAGCATTTGTATTACATTTGATGACATGCTCTCAGATTGATATTCTGAGTGCATCTCTCGATGTGAGACCAGTGCTTTTGTCGCTCTTGCAAAAAGAACCCACTATACTTATCTTTTTCAGTGTATTCACCGTTGACGCGATAGCCAAAACAATTTTTTTTTTTTTTTTGCAGTGTAAGTAAGGAGAGCAACGACGCCGTCAATACACGGCCCCTAAAGGCGCGCCTCGCGAGACCGGCATTAAAAGTCACTCGAGTGCGGGGGTATCTCTCAGTCCTTACAGTGTGGTGGCGTGGCACTCCACGAGCAACAACCCTCGATCCGCGCGCGGCCTCATGCCCGCCGTCGGTTCGTCGGCCTCCGCGACAACCTCGCGCGAGAGAGAAAACCACTTTTCAACGCTCAAACAGTGGATTTGCCAGAGGACCGGTGAAGGCGGTCAAGATTCTAGACGCGTTTTGAGCTCCAGAGTCGCTAACAGGACTCGAACCGAACGTGTGACCCCACCAATGGATTCCTCGTTCGGAGAGCAAAAAATAAATTAAAAACAGTATTTAGCTTTGCGAAACCAATTTTATATACCCGCTCTCTTTTAAAAGAACAACAAAATTGGGCAAACAAAGAGAGTAAACGGATTGAGAGCGTTCCCTCCCTCAATTCAAGGTAACATTCCTGTGGCGCGGCTACAGTGTGCCGAAGCGGCGAGGCGGCACGTGGAGGAAAAAAACATAACAGTGCCGGCAATAAAATGCTAAATGCAGCCGCCGCCATGCAGCGCGGCAGGGCGGCAGACCGCCACAACGGCTTACAAAGTGTTCCGTCAACAATTTCCCTGAGACGGGCTGCGGGAGGGGGGGGGCGGCACGCAACCCCAAGGACACTGCAACGCCTTGGCCATTAGGGCCGTGGGGTTCGCGGCCGTTCGCGGCCCCAAAACGCAGCCAGGGCCTTAACCTGCTTTGTCTGGGGGAGGGGGGGGGGGCAACTTCCCACACTCATTGCCGGACAAAATTTGAAAACATTCCGCATTCAAGTGGCAAACCAGGCGGCAATAACGCCTAGAGCACCCCTCGGCTTCGCAAACCGGCGGCGTGGCGTCAGGACGACACGTCCTTGCCCACTCCTTTTCTCCCCTTTCGCTTTCTCTCTCTCTCTTCCCTCTTTCTTTTCCAGCTCTCGTTTGCACTCCGTGCTTTTCAATAATCGGCCCGCCAGGCCAGCAAAGCCGGGAAAGCGAACGCCGTCCTAAAATTCTTCCGCGGCGACAGTGAAGTGGTTTCCCCGCGGCCGCTTCGTGCCCATAGCGCCGCGTCCCTGTCGCACTCGCCGGGCGTCCCGCATAGGTGCGAGAGAGACACGGCGAGACTCTCGGTCTGGAGGCTGGGTCTCTCGGAACGCAGCCCCGGCGGCGTGACGCGGGGCTTGCCTGGCTTGCCGGGCTTGCCATGCCCATGGCGCGCTGGGACGCCGGGGAATTTGATTGGTTATTTCGGCCGCGGGCCGCGGAATTGACGAAATGAAGGAAGGGAATGCGGAGCCGCGGGGGCGGCGAGGCGAGGGGAGGGGGAGGGGAGGGGAGGTGGAGGGGTGGCTAAGGCGTGGGCGGGGGCAGAGCGAGGCAGACGCCGAGGCCGAGGTGGGTGAGGCGGGGCGGACTGGGCGGGCGCGACGCGAGCAAGCCACACAATACCTGCCGGGCGAGGACGGCGAGGACGCAGCGGTGCAAGAAGCGCGGCAATCAGGGTCGACGCGCCGCGCCACGCCACGCCGCGCCGCGCCTCGGTATGCGTGCGACGACGCCGACGACGCGAGGAACAAGTGAAGGCGCACCGCACCGCTCCGCTCCGCGCCGCTCCGCACCGCAGTTCAGGCGGGCGGGGCTGATGGGGAGTGACGAACCGCAGTCGCGCCGGAGACGCAGCAGGCTGACTTCGAACAGCATAGAGGCTTTTGTCGCTCTGTCTCTCTCGCACCCCTACGGGACGCTACACGTACACGAGAGCGAGAGAGACAGAACGACGAAAGTGCTGTTCGGAATCCAAGCATGCTAGCGCCACTGGAGCGTGCAGTGGAGGCGCCTGCAACCGGGGTCGCGCACACCCACGAATGCCTCACGAGTGGGAGAGAGGACAGGGCGTCGTTTTCGTCATCCTGTCCCTCTCGCACCTATACAGGACGTCCCATGGGCGCGAGAGAGACAGAGCGACGAAAATGAATCTCGGAATGAGTCTGCAGGTGGGGCAGTGCTCGGGAAAGGGGTGTCGTCGTCGGCCCGCCCTGCCCCGCCCTGCCCCGCCCTGGACGGCCGAGGAGAGGAAGCAGTCTTCCCCCTCCCCCCCCCTTTCCGCGAGACAACAACGGGCCGGACAATAAAACAACAAATTACGTCAGCCTGTCTTTCCGAAAGGGGGCCATTGTCGCGCCGCGACGCGCCGCGCAGACAATTATATATTCATCAACCGCGCGACAAAACGCGGAGCGCGGCGCACAGTGGGCCAGAAGACCGGTGGAGGCGGTCAAAATCCCGGACGCGTTTTGAAGCTCCAGAGTCACCCACGGCCTCCTCCAGGGCCTGCACCAAGGCCCGATATCGTGGCCCTCGACGCCTGCACCAAGGCCTCCACTGTGACCTCCACGGCCTCCGCACGCAACCACTCGGGTTGCACTACCTCCCGGAATCCATTTGTTCCGCCCCCACCACGGCCTCCTCGGCCCAGCGCCCAGCACCGGCGCCCTCCCCTGAGTCACGTGACCTCCAGCGACAGCTAAACGCGAGGCCGCCCGGCGCCCCAAGCCCAAGGCGCGCCCCGGGGCGCTCCGCAAGGACCGGGCAGCCCGCTCTGCCTGTAGTAGTCTAATTCCGAGAGGCGTTTTCGTCGCTGTCTCTCTCGCACCTATAAGGGACAGTGCGACAGAGACAGAGCGACGAAAACGCCCCTCGGAATCAGTCTGCTGGCCCCCCGCCGCAAGGAACCAAGGAACGCACCGAATTAGGCAAATTGCCGACCTGGCCGTGCAGCCTAGGCAGCGCCGCCACGGCAATGCGAAGGCGGGCAAGGCAGCGCCTGGAACAGAAGCAGCCCAGGACGCTGCAAAGACGGCGACACACCGAACCTCCCCGCTTGAGCATTTAGTTGTGTGTCACAGTGTCACGCGAGTAAAAATATGCGGTAGAGACAGGGGTGCGAGAGAGACAAGGCGACGAAAGCAGTGCTCGGCTCGCCATTTTCTATTTATTTTTGATTGTTTCTCGGGAAGGTGCTCGGTGGAGCCGAAGCGGAGCCGAGGCGCGGCCCAGGGCAGGGCGTGCCGAGGGCGTGCCCCGAAGACACTCGCCGCATTACTTCCGAGTGAATAATTCCCAGCGCCAAGTCGCGGCAAGTTGTCGAACGTCTCGCCGAACGGCGCGCCGTGCCGTGCCGCGCCGTGCCGCGCCGTGCCGCGCCGAACCGCCCTTCCCTTTTACGTCCCTTTGTGCGTGACGCGCGTTACGGCGCCGGGGTGGACGACCCGCTGCGAGTACCTGCCGCACCGTGCCGTGCCGTGCCATGCCGTGCCGTGTCCGCGCCACGGGGAGGAAATAAAAACCAGGATTATGCTGCCAACGACATCGTTATGGCAGTCAATTTTTTTTTTTTTTTGGAACGGCAGCAGCCGCGAGAAAATTTGTCCGAGGAGCGAGCGATTGTTTCAGAGACGCCAGTAAGACGGGTGTTTGTTCGAGAAAATGATGCTTGCCTTTACAAACCAGGTGAACGCCAAACAAAATTGAAAAAAAAATCGCGTTGAGCCAAACTTTTTTCCTCCTCTTTTTATCGCGAGGAAAGATTTTTGGTCCGGACTTCCGGTGGGCGACGCACCTCGCCGGGCCTTGGCCGCCGGGCGCGGCGATGTGGATCGACTTTCCGCCTCGTTTCGGAGACTACTCGGCGAAGCAGATTCAGAAAGGGCCGCAGACACACAGCCCGCACTCTCGTCTCCTCGATAGCTTTCCAATCGGGTTCAAGTGCGTCGAAAGCGACGTAAAGGCGATTCGGGTGAGGGAGGCTGGGGGGGGGGGGCGCCGCGGCGTCAAACCGACGAGAGAGAAAAGCGATTTCCAAGGCGAGGCGAGCGGAGCGAGCGGCGCCAGCGCGTGCGCGCTTTCAAAAGGGACACAAAATAAAACAGCGCGTTTCGGAGACCAATCGGCGTGGAGGGAGGGAACACGTCACCGTACCGCCGTGCCACAGTGGGCCAGAGGACCGGTGGAGGTAGGCGGCCGAAACTCTCGACGCGTTTTGAGCTCCAGAGTCGCTAAGCAGGACTCGAACCGATCGTGTGACCCCACCAGTGGACTCCTCGTTCGGAGAGCAATCCATTGGTGGGGGTCACACGTTCGGTTTGAGCCCCATTTAGCGACTCTGGAGCTCCAAACGCGTCTAGAGTTTCGGCCGCCTCCTCCGGAGCGAGTCCAGCGAGGAGAGCGCCCGGCGGGTAGGCAACGCGAGGACGTGCCTGCGGCCGGGTGGCCTGCCCGCACGGCGCTATGCATGCTGCCTTTGACTTGACTTGATTGTTTCGTCGCTCTGTCTCTGTCGCACTCATGGGCTCTCCGTAAGGGTGCAAGGGAGACAGAACGACGAGCCGCTCTTCCGAATCGCTCGGCCGACTGGGCCACTCGCGTGTTTTCGGCGAGTACTCGACGCCCACCTCCTCCCTTTCCGCCCGACACCTTCCCGACGCCCTTGGAAATACAATGCGGCGGTCCGAATGTTCTTGTTTTGATCCAACAAGTCGGTTTTTTTTTCGGGGGTGTACAGTGAAATGCCGCGTAGGCAACAACCGTGCACTTCCCCCCTCCCCCTCGCAAACCCTTACAACCGCCCGCACAATAGGGGTAGCCTGGTGGCATGGTGAGGGCATGGGGGTCAGCGGCGGAGACGGGGAAGGGGGGGGGGGGGCACGGCGTCGCGCCTGCCAGGCCCCTTCTCCCCGGACCGCGCGGAGCGGCGCGGAGACATCACGTGACCCGAGGCCACAACGACACCATCCCCCTCGCTCAGTCTGGCGCGACAGGTATTTACTACGACAGCCATTTGTTGGCGAGGCATCGCGAGTTTCTCATCTCGGGGCAAGAAAAGGGCGGGGTGAGGCGGGGCGGGGCGGGGCGGGGCGCGGCGGGGTGGGGCGGCACACTGACCCACAGCGAGGCATGCAACTTGCGCGCCTCGCGGGGAATAGTTGTTGGCCGGTAAATCACGGGGCACTGCCTCATGCACGCGGCGGGCCGGGCGGGCCGGGCGGGCCGGGCAGACCGAGCAGCCAGCCACTCGCGCGGCAGGGATGAATCGTCAAGGAGTTGGCCCGTGAAAGTGAAATACGGCCGCACTAAACTTTCGCCCGTTATTAATATTATAATTTATCTAGATCTCAATACATGGGAATTCCCCCGGAAGGGCTGCCGGCCGGCGGGCCGAAGGCTGAAGTGCCGGGGAAGCGGTGTCCGCGCGAATTAATGACCCCGGCCTACACTCGTAAATATTAATTAGGCGGGGCATTGCCGGCCAGGGCCTCTTCGAGCGCCGTGCCGCTGCGGACTCATTCCGAGAGTCGTTTTCGTCGCTCTGTCTCCCTCGTACCTGTGCGGGACGCCCCATGAGTGCGAGAGAGACAGAGCGACGACTCTCGGAATCAGTCTGCTGGCGGCCGGTTCGACACGCGCTGATACCGCTTTGGTTTCCCGCTTCGTCCCGACCGCGGAAGATTTCGGTTTCCAGTTTCGCGGGCGTTGACTCGGTTACCTGCTACCTGGCCCCGCCGCCCCGCCGCCCCGCCGCCCCGCCGCCACGGGATGGAATTGGATATAAGTGCGAAAGGGTTGGCGCGAGCGGCGAGCCGAGGAAGCGATTTGCAATGGAGATGTCCGCTCGCAAGTCAGAGCCCGGAGCGGCCGGGCGGGGCGGGGCGGGGCGGGGCACGGCCGGGCAGGTCTCCGCCCCACGCCGCGCCGCCAGGTCGAGGCTCGGCTCGTCCGGACAGCCAAGTGGTGCACGCCGCAGCCCAGGCCGAGCCGGACCAGCCAGGGCCCAGCCTCCCCCGGCCGACGAGCCGAGCAAGCCGAGACTCAAACGCAACGCGGAGCCGGAGCCGAGCCGAGCCGAGCCGGCCGGTACGTCGCCAATCAATAGTCCGGTCGAGTCCGGCCTGGCCGTGCCGGAGCGCGCCCTTTTCGCAGTGGAGTAGCACGCCCGTAAACCTTTGCCGATCCCGCGGCCGACAGCGGCGCAGCCACCGCCAGGCGCCGCCACACTGTTAATCGCAGCTCAAGCGCCGCTTGTGACCCCACCAATGGATTGCTCTCCGAACGAGGAATCCATTGGTGGGGTCACACGTTCGGTTCGAGTCTCGTTTCGCGACTCTGGAGCTCAAAACGCGTCTGGAGGTTTGGCCGCCTCCGCCGGTCGTCTGGCCCACTGTGGCTCGGCCTGCGCGGTGACGGTAACTTGTTACGCCTCGCGGTGCCCCGCGGTGCAGCTCGCGGCCACGCGTCGGGCCGCGCGGGAAAAAGGCGGGACGACTTAACTTGGCGGTAATTGTGTCCGACGGACTCCTCTGCTCCGCCAATTACGCTAACGGCGGCCCGCGCCATTAAGGCTCGTCACTATCCCCAAACCTCGCGCTTGTTAACCTTCTCTCCTTTTTATTTCTCTCCCTTTTTTTTGCCCCTCAGTGTGTCACACCGCCCTCGCGATCCAATTAAAAGCGTTCTGTTCCGGCGGCGCGCCGCGGCCTTCCTTAAATCAGGTAAATCGGCCCGGAAGACGGGCGCCGCGGGGCGCGTTGGCGCGCGGGGCGGCGAGGGAAGAAAAAAATAAAAATAATCGCAATCCGAGACACTTCCCCTCCCCCTCCCTCCCGGGCGGGCGTCGGCCAGGAGGCGGGGCGGCGGGGCGTTTCAAAGAGATTCATCAAGACGGGGCGGCATTGTACACGTCCTGTTTCATCTGCTCGCCGCACCGTTAGGCCGTTACCGCGCTGGGGGAGGAAGCGCGCCGTTTTGGGGACAATTATTTCCAGAAATTTGGGATTTAGGGGGAGTTTCTTTTCTGGTATGGCGGTGTGTGGGTCTGTGCTCACGCCAATGTAAACAGCGCTTTAACTTTAATGTGCCGCGGAGAACAGATTGCTGGTCTACGCATGTGGGTTTTTTCTTAGTTTCAGTGAAGAACCCTGCATATAAAACTGGTTGAACCAAGACTAAAATTATGCACAATTGAGTGTGAACGTAAGTGATTTTCCACTCAATCCACAAAAATGGTAGGTCTACCGCTGTTTTCGGACGGGGACGGAGTGAAACCAAAGGACCGCCTTGCTCAGTTCTCGCCGTCCTTCCCTCGCCAGTCTCGCAGCAGCAGACACGGCGAGCCGCAACTCTTATCTGCCGTCCCTTAACCCACTTCGACTCGCTCCAATCTCGCCCGGCTCCAGACCCTCACCAATCCCACCTTGCCCAATCATCCCTTCCTCCCCAACCCTCCTTTCCCCCCACCCCCCTCAAACCCTCCTCGCGCAATTCCAAGACGATCGTCGTCAAGCAAATACGATTCTCTTCATATTCCCATCCATTTATGAATTTTAATATGATCCCCCCGCGCCGCGCGCCATCCCGTCGGCACAATCGACATTTATTGCAGCCCGCCATTCCATGTCTCTCTGATTAGAGACCCCGCCGGCCGAATTAGAGGGACGGCCGTTTAGAGAGGCGGCCGCCACTGCCGCCTGGCCGGGCCGTCTGATCGGTGCGGTGCGTTCCCCCCCCCTCTTCCACACACAGTGCACCAGGGCGTGTTTGGCGGGGCGCCGGTCCGGCCGCTGGTCCGGCCGCAGCCAGTGCGCTGTAGTGGAAAGCCCGTTTGCTTTGAGGCGCAAAGTGTGAGGCGCCAGTCGGACGGACGGACAGACAGACAGACAGACAGACAGACAGACAGACAGACAGACAGACAGACAGACAGACAGACAGACAGACAGACAGACAGACAGACAGACAGACAGACGGACGGAGCCTGGCTGCCCCTGCTAATCGCACCGAGTCAGAGAGAGATGCTCGACTCCGGTCTTGCGTGTTTGTGTGTGTAGGGTGTGTGGTTGTGGGTGTGTGTGTGAGAGAGAGAGAGAGAGAGAGAGAGAGAGAGAGAGAGAGAGAGCCAGTGCGTGGAGTGCCTGCACATCGCAAAGGACACTGGGTTGGGTCCGAGTCTGGTCACGCCTGTCGCGGCCCAGCCCTGCCGTCGGGCTGCCGTCCCATCGAAGGGGTAAACAATCATCGGCCCCTCTTAATGAATGCGATACCGCTCGGCGTTGGTCCGCTGCGGTCCACTTCCCTCCTGCATTTGAATCGGCGCATGGGTCCGGGCCGCGCAGCACGGCGCCGCACGCGCCACGCGCACGGGTCTGTTCGTGTTGACGTTTCTGCAAACCCTGTTATACGCTTTTTCTGCGACTTTCATCCCTCTCCCCCCTCTCTCTCTCTCTCTCTCTCTCTCTCTCTCTCTCTCTCTCTCTCTCGCACAACCCTTTTCTGAAAGACTCGCCGCGCGTGGGCTGTCGCTGTTTTCCTTGTTGTTGTTTTTATTTTTCCTCCCCCACCGCCGCGTCTCTCTCGTTCGGAAAATCGTTTTGTCTAGGGAGCCCTCAGGGCCGTGGGGCCGGCCAAGAAACAAGTGCTAATGAAAATACGAGACGGGAGGAGTGGGGAGGCATTATTTATGCCCCCCTCCCCCTTTTCCTTTTACACCAGGGCGATCCGGCTGAATAATTAGCAGGTAACCTAGGCACGCAATCTCCAGACACTTACCACGACGACTCGCTGCCGGGCCGCCGGGCGAAAAGTAAGGCGGAAGGGATTAGCCAGTGATGACTGCACTTAGGCCCCCCGCGCCTGCAGGCCTCGCCGGCCTCGCCGGCCTGAGTCGCTCCGTCTCTCTCGCACTCGCGGGGCCTCCCCTGTGGGTGCGAGAGAGACAGAGCGTCAGTCTGCCCCCCGGGCCGAGGCTAGATGGATGGCTGGTTATATCGCCCCATCACACCGCCCTGTAATTATATCACAGAACGAACCGGCCGAAGGGGAAAACGCGAAAACAATTTTTGTTTTGAAAGGCGCCGCCGCTGCCGCCGCGGCACACGCTCGTTTTCTTTTCAATTTGGAAAAGAACCTTTTTGTTTTCGGTTGTTTCTCCGGTTGTTTTTGCAACCGGAAATCAATTATCATCGGCGGTGCAGCGCGTTGGCCCCCTTGGGCGCCCTTGGGCTCCCTTGGGCTCCCTTTGGTGGCGCGTCCCAATCTGCATTTGATTGGCGCGGACGCCCTTTGAACCTTTGACCTTTATTGGTGGAGGCAAAAAAAAAGCCAAGTCAAACAGCGGCAGCCCTCCCCCCACCCACTACCACCCCTAGAGCCACACCTGCATCCGGAATGCCACCGCGCTGCATTTTGGTGGCATTCGCGGCCGGGCAACATTCCGGACAGTCAGTGGGCCGTCGGTCTGTCTCTCTCGCGCACCGTTTAAGCCCCGTGAGTGCGAGAGAGACGGAGCGACGGAGCGCGGCCGCGGCCACGAATGCACACGCCCCCAGTGGGTGCGCAGGGGAAGGAGAGCGACGAGAGGTCGGTTCGGAGGCAGCCTGCGTCCTGCTCGTCCTGCCCTAGAGGAATCGCATCATCATGTCCGCCACGGACGCAGAGCGACGCGGAGCGAGGCGGGGCTAGACGGAGCGGGCCAAAGCGGCCACCAAGCGCACTGCGCCGAGGGCAGCCCAGGGCAGTCGAGAGGGCGGACGCACGGCAGGTGCTCCAGGACTCGTCCAGGACTCCAAGACGACTCGACTCGCTGCGCGGCCACGTCCTGGCAGTCCTGGCAGTCCGGACAAGTGGCCCAGACGGACTTACAGTGGAGGCGGGCTCGCGCGCTTACGGCATCGTACTACCCTGCGAGGCGAAAAGAACAGCGTTCCGTTCCAAGGGCCCCTTGAGATACGGGTCATACCACGCCACGGTCCCGGTGGCCGGCCCCACGGACCACACGCTTGGTGCACATGCATCGCAAGGCAGACAGTGCAATGGCATGGGTCAGTTCCACAGGTGGCCAATCATGGGACCCGCTGCAGGGCTTGGCAAGGCGAGTCGACGTTTTCTCACCGCCGCGCCACTGTAAATGCTTCCACGGACCCCCCGCCCCCAAGGCTGCTCCTCTTGGTGAGCATTGTCCACTCGCCCCCCTTCAGGCCTGAAGGCCGGGGCGGCCCGGGGCCTCCAGACAGTCGCACGGACATTTCGTCTCCTTTTTTAATTAAATTTCATGTCAAAGTCAGCGCGCGGCGCCGTGGACTGCAAGGTAAGCAAGTTGAGTGACACAGCACGCAGGGGGAGGGGGCGCAGAGAGGCAGGGGCGGGGGGGGCACACGCCTCTGGTTCTGCTTCGCCTTGCCTCGCCTCACCGTGCTTCGCGGTATTGCAGTGTCGGCGTGGTCCCCCACAAGGTCCCCATTTAGAAGTCGCAACCAATCAGTGGTCCGCGCTGGAGACGCCATCGACCCGGCCCCTCCCCCTGCGGTTCAACCGGCCAAACTTTCTCTCCCGGAGCGGGGAAGACGGACGAAAGCCCGGCCCGGTCCGGCCGGCCGCGCCTCGCGAAACAAAACTCCTTATCAAAGGCGATTCCGCGCCGTTCTCTCTCACCTGTCGGAAAACGGCCGCTCCGCGGACTGATTCCGAGGGTCGCTCTCGTCGCTCTGTCTCTCTCTCGCACTCATGGGGCGCCCCGTCTGGGCGCGAGAGAGACAGCGATGGAAACGACCCTCGGAATCAGTGTGCTGCGCTGCCAAGACGCGCGCACGCACGCACACACTCGCACATAATCAAGCCCCACAGTTTGATGGTGTGGCTGGCAATTAGGGGCACAATTACGGCGCCGCACAGTGGGCCAGAAGACCGGCGCAGCCGGCCAAAACTCTTGACGCGTTTTGAGCTCCAGTGTCGCTAAATGGGACTCGAACCGAACGTGTGACCCCACCAATGGATTCCTCGTACGGAGAGCAATCCATTGGTGGGGTCACACGTTCGGTTCGAGCCCAGTTTAGCGACTCTGGAGCTCAAAGCGCGTCTAGAGTTTTGGCCGCCTCCACCGGTCTTCTGGCCCACTGTGCGCCTCGGAGGAGCCGAAGGTCGCTAATTAACGCTGCAATCGCGGCGCCAACAGCGTCCACTTCCTCCTTTTCCTCTTCCGCCGCATTTTTATTTCCATTTTGTTTCCTTCTTTTTTTTCGGGGGGTAGCTTTGTATCCCTTTGTTGGCCGGCCCCGCGGCAGGCCTTGGCTGGGCCTTGGCTGGGCCTTGGCTGGGCCTTGGCTGGGCCTCGGGGACAGAGGCGAACCCCGAGGCCGACGCGGAGGTAGAGGGCGGCAGGGGCTGCTGCCCCGTTCCGAACACGTCGCTCTGCCTCACTCGCACACTGGGGGCGTCCCGCTGGGGTGCGAGAGAGACGTACCGACGAGCCGCCGCTCGGGGTCGGCCCGCAAGGCAGGGCGGCCAGGCAGCCCAGCCAGCCCGGGTGAAGTTAGCCGTGCTGTCACCAAACTGGACGCCGCCTAGGCCAGATGTCCGGCCGTATCCGCGGAGGGGAGGTGGGGGGGACCGCGACCGCAGCCGGCGCCACAGCGTCGGCCCTCCTCCACTGTGCGGTTTAACTCGGACTTGGCTCGAGCGCGCCCCGCCCCGCCCCGCCGTCCCTCGCGAGGCCTCTAAGTGCTTTCCCGTCGTGGATTTCTCTTTCCCGCTCCGAGTCGTCCGAGGAGCCGTACGCGCTGCGCAGCGATACGCGCCGCAGCAGTAGCGGTACCGCCACGACGCCGCGCCGCCCTGCAGAGCCCGGCCCAAGACCCGGCCGCCGTGCCCGCCGCAGCCGCTGTCCCCAGGTGCTCGCTCGCCGAGTTTACTGATCCCGCCACACCCTGCAACAACCCCCTCCCCTCCCCTCCCCTCTTCCCTTCCCCCACTCCCTTCCCAAAGCGTACGGGAAAGCCACATAAAAACTTGCCAACAGAATCCCACCGCCTGATTAACAAAGTTTCAATCAACAGCCGCGCGTGGTGTGCGAGTGTGGCCTCTGCTTTTTGTCCCCGCCCCGCCACCGCCCCGCCACGCCACCTGCAAGTCCAGAATACGTAATGCCCTCGCGGTCACTTTGCTCCTCTCGCCTTCCGGAGGACGCGACTGACTCTTTAATATTCCGCGTTTGAACCGCCGGCGAATCAGACGGGCCGGCCGCCAGGCCAAACCACCGCCATTCTCCCACTTTTTTTAACGAGTAGTATTTTAAAAATTGGCTTGTTCCGCCGTCAGTCCAACAAGCGCAGCCAGCGCACACACATGCTGCCGCACACACACACCACACACACACACACACACACACACGCACACCACACGCACACACACACACACACACGCACACACACGCAGCCGTCGTGTGCCGCGCGACGTCCCGCCGACTACCAGGGCCGCCGCTATGCCACGCCAGCACCGAGGCACAGAATAATGAGGGTTGCAGTGCGCCAGGCCGGGCCGGGCCGAGCCGAGCCGAGCCGAGTCCGCTGGAAACGTCTCCGGCCGAACGTAACTCGGCCGGAAGCGTCCGCCAGTTGCTCGAGTTTCTCTCCTGGAACACGTCAGGCTTGCCGTCAGGCTTGCCGTCAGGCCGAGAGGAATCGCTGCCGCCCTGCCGCCGCTGCATGCTCAGGTCGTTACGGTGCCGCGCCCCACCCGCCGCGCCGGCCACGCCCCGCCACGCCCCCCACGCCCGCACGCCCGCCACGCCCCCACGCCCCGCCGCCCCACCACGGTTACATTCACGTCTATATGGCCCTACCCTTTACCTCGTCGCATAATGTCTCTTTACACATGGCCATGCGTTTCCCCGACCCCCCCCCACCCCCCACCCCCACCCGGTCACCACACCACACCACACGGCCACTCCACCCCGCCCCCTTCCACGCCCTGCTCTTGTTTCAGCTTCCACCGGCAACAGTCCGACGACGACGGTGTGGTGCTGAGGTTCCTCTCTGCTCCTGCTCAAGACTGTCTCTGCAGCCATTTCGATCCGACAGCCTTGCCTTTCGTCACTCGAAACCAACGAACACCCCCCCCCCCCCCCTCCTTTCCACACACGCACACACACGCTCGCGCGCTCGCCTTTTTATCGTTTATTACTAGACAGCCACCTTGAGGGCAGATACAAGATGCATTCCGCCTGACTGCAGCCAAAAAGCCGCAACATAAATTTGCTTCACCTCCTCCAGTCGGAATTTCTGGGCGCGCGCCCACACTTGCGGTTTGTTCTCTCTCTTCCGACAGTTTCGCCTGCACAACGCCGCCCCCGACGACGTGAGCCTCCAGGTGCGCCGTGCCGTGCCGTGCCGCGCGCACAGCCGAAAACGCTTTTATGCGTCCCGGTTTACGGGCCTCGGATCGAGGGGTGCCACGTCCAGCATGTGTCGCAAAACGCGTCTCACATCCACACGTCACGCACACAATCTCACACACGCACGCACACAGCGGAGCAGAGGCTGCTCACGCCCTCCAGGTGGAATTTCCCCGGGGCCGCGGGCCCCGCGGGTTTGGGCCCCCTTTCCGACGGTTTCCCTGCAACAACGCCGTGACAAAGCCGGCCCCCACGACTTTAGGGCCCCGGGGCGGCGTGCCGTCCCGTGCCGCCCCCGCCGCCGAAAAGTTTTCGCCCCTTTGGGCCCGGACGAGGGGGGGGGGGGGGGGGGGGGGGGGGGGGGGGGGGGGGGGGGGGGGGGGGGGGGGGGGGGGGGGGGGGGGGGGGTTTTGGGGGGGGGGGGGGGGGGGGGGGGGGGGGGGGGGGGGGGGGGGGGGGGGGGGGGGGGGGGGGGGGGGGGGGGGGGGGGGGGGGGGGGGGGGGGGGGGGGGGGGGGGGGGGGGGGGGGGGGGGGGGGGGGGGGGGGGGGGGGGGGGGGGGGGGGGGGGGGGGGGGGGGGGGGGGGGGGGGGGGGGGGGGGGGGGGGGGGGGGGGGGGGGGGGGGGGGGGGGGGGGGGGGGGGGGGGGGGGGGGGGGGGGGGGGGGGGGGGGGGGGGGGGGGGGGGGGGGGGGGGGGGGGGGGGGGGGGGGGGGGGGGGGGGGGGGGGGGGGGGGGGGGGGGGGGGGGGGGGGGGGGGGGGGGGGGGGGGGGGGGGGGGGGGGGGGGGGGGGGGGGGGGGGGGGGGGGGGGGGGGGGGGGGGGGGGGGGGGGGGGGGGGGGGGGGGGGGGGGGGGGGGGGGGGGGGGGGGGGGGGGGGGGGGGGGGGGGGGGGGGGGGGGGGGGGGGGGGGGGGGGGGGGGGGGGGGGGGGGGGGGGGGGGGGGGGGGGGGGGGGGGGGGGGGGGGGGGGGGGGGGGGGGGGGGGGGGGGGGGGGGGGGGGGGGGGGGGGGGGGGGGGGGGGGGGGGGGGGGGGGGGGGGGGGGGGGGGGGGGGGGGGGGGGGGGGGGGGGGGGGGGGGGGGGGGGGGGGGGGGGGGGGGGGGGGGGGGGGGGGGGGGGGGGGGGGGGGGGGGGGGGGGGGGGGGGGGGGGGGGGGGGGGGGGGGGGGGGGGGGGGGGGGGGGGGGGGGGGGGGGGGGGGGGGGGGGGGGGGGGGGGGGGGGGGGGGGGGGGGGGGGGGGGGGGGGGGGGGGGGGGGGGGGGGGGGGGGGGGGGGGGGGGGGGGGGGGGGGGGGGGGGGGGGGGGGGGGGGGGGGGGGGGGGGGGGGGGGGGGGGGGGGGGGGGGGGGGGGGGGGGGGGGGGGGGGGGGGGGGGGGGGGGGGGGGGGGGGGGGGGGGGGGGGGGGGGGGGGGGGGGGGGGGGGGGGGGGGGGGGGGGGGGGGGGGGGGGGGGGGGGGGGGGGGGGGGGGGGGGGGGGGGGGGGGGGGGGGGGGGGGGGGGGGGGGGGGGGGGGGGGGGGGGGGGGGGGGGGGGGGGGGGGGGGGGGGGGGGGGGGGGGGGGGGGGGGGGGGGGGGGGGGGGGGGGGGGGGGGGGGGGGGGGGGTTTTTGGGGGGGGGGGGGGGGGGGGGGGGGGGGGGGGGGGGGTTTTTTTTCCCCAAAAAAAAATTTTAAAATTTTTTTTTTTTTGGGGGTTTTTTTGGGAATTTTTGGAATGCCAGAAACATTTGAAATCTTGATCAAAAACGCGCACCCTTTAAAACTGCAATCTGAAAAATTCTTTGATATTGAGGGCCTGAGTTCTTCAGAACAAGTTTTTTAGCTGTCATAGGGGGCCCAGTTTCGATCGGGGTTTCATCAGATTCGAACCGAAAAAAATTTGCCGAATGGAAATTTTAAAGGGTTGTAAAGTAATAGGGGGAAAAAGAAAAAGGGGAGAGGGGAGGGGGGGGGAGGGGGGAGAGGAAAAGAGAGAGAGAGAAAAGGAAAGAGAGAGAGAGAGAGAGAGAGCACTCCTCCCGCGACCCCCCCCCCGTCATGCATGCGTGTCGATATTAAAATGCGAGAGTTGACGCGGCGCGGCGGCGCGGCGCTGGTTGGCGGAAAACGTCGACGGCAGACGAGTAAAAAAAAAAAGAAAATTTACGGGGAAGGAGGGCCCCGCCGGCCTCGCCACGGCCTTGCCCGGGGACACGCTTTTTCGATTTGTTGCCGAAAGGGGAAAAAGGTTTTAATACCCTGGCCCCCTTTCACACCGTACTTCTCCCCCCCCTTTTCTTCTCTCGTTTTTCCCCAATTTTTTTTTTTTTTTGTTTCCCCTTTTCCCTTTTTTTTTTTTTCTTTTTTTTTGTTCCCCTGTCGGAAAGGCTCACCCACCCCTTTGGCCTTCCAACCACGAGCCCCATATCTCAGCTTGACTCACAATTTAAAAGGGATAAAAAAAAAAAATTTTTTTTGCGGGCCGGCCGGGTGGGCACAGGGGAAAAGGGGGGGGGGAAGGGGGGAGAGGGTTTTGTTAGGGGAATACGGGAAAAAAATGACGTACCATGCGGGTACTACGTTAGGCTTGTAACAGCGGGAAAAATATCGGACCGGGCCACTGCAAGTCACAAAAGGAAATGTGGGGAAATCCAAAACATCCGCTTTCGGTCAGGTTCAAAGAGCGGCAAACACTGAACTTGAGAAAAACTGAAAGAGACGTAAAAGGACACCCCAAATTTACTGTCTTTCAGGATCGCAAAATTAATCAAAAAACAAGCCATCTACCGTGGGTTTGTAAATGGCCTGGTCTCTGAATGCACGGGGTGTCCATGGCGCTGTCGGTTTGACAGGTCAAGGGAGATATTTGGGGGAGGCAAAAGGGGGGGGGGCTTCCCTGCGTAAGCCCTGGTGCCATTAAGGGTGTGAAGACAGGGATCATGGCCCCGCTGCCCTGCCGGCCCCGCCACCGAGGTGACGGCGGTGTCGAAACGTCTGGCCGCCACCTCGGCAGCCTCGGCTTCCAAAAGGGTCACGTCGCCCCAAAACGGGCTGGCCAGGGGTGGGGCCCGGGAAATAGAGGTGGCAGGGGGAGGGGGGGGGGGAATTCGTCTCAATTAGCTTCGGCCCAAGGGACGGCGCGCCCACGCCCCGCTTCGGGAAAAGACGGGACGATGGATGGGGCCCCCCCGCGCCCCGCCGCGCCCCCGCTGTCCGTGTCAGATTTTCAGGAAATATATTAAAGGGAATTTTTTTCGGCGACCGTCTGCGTGTGTCGTGCGCGCTATCTGGCGGCCGACACTTCATCAAGCGGGCGGGCCTCGCGGAGCCTCGCGGAGTCCCCCGCTGTTGCCGACGGTGTTGTTGTCGGGCACGTCCCCGGGGGGGGGCGGGGGGGGCGGGGCGGGGGGGGCGGGGCGACCCAAAATGGACTCTAGACTACATGACGCGTCCCCCAGGAGGCGCCAGAGGCCGGGCCTTTTGGGCCCCTTTTGGCCCACCGGCTGCTCTGACACTGACAAAAATCTCTCATCGTTTTGGTGCACTGCAAAGCCAGGTGGCAAATTTGCTTGCCAAAAATTTGGTAAGCCGTTTTGGGAAAACCAAAAATTGGCAAGCTTGGTCCGGAAAATCCCCAGCTGCAGCTGGCTAAAATTTTTTAAATTGCCCCTTGGGTTTTTTAAAAAAATAATTGTCAATTTTTTTTTTTTTTTGTGTCTTGGTGATTTTTGCTATTTTTTTTTTTTCATGCTCTTTCTGTTGCGATATTATTATTTTTTCGCCATTACTTACCCTTAGTGACAGGCTCACACCGGGCCGGTGTGCCCGGGGGTCGTTTCGCCCTAATCTGGGGGGCCGCGACGCCACGCGACGCCACGCGACGCCACGCCCTCCGTGACGCCGTGACGCCGTGACGTGAGCGACGGGGCCGCTCCACGCGTGTGGCTGAGCCGTTGGGGGAAACGCTTCGGGGATACTACTTTTTGATTAACATTCTGCCTCACGGATGCGGGGTGGGGCGGGGCGCGGTGGACGGCGCGGCGACACAGCAAAGTTGAAGAGAACGCTGTGGCGTCGCGCGCCCAATGCAGCAAAAAAGCCTCGAAAAAAGCCCGTTCTTGGTCCCCTTCTTTTGGTCCACGTTACTTGTGCTAGCCAGGTCCCATTGTTTTTGCGTCCGGTCAAAACCACCACACCAGGTAGGGCAGTGGTTCTCAACCTTAGGGTCGCGACCCCAAAGTGGGGTCGCGAAAAAATTTTAAAGGGGTCGCGGCGAGGTAGCGGGGGTCGTGTTTTGGGCCGATTTTAAGCAGCCACTGCGTCTGATCCGAGGCGGGCATTTTGCTCCCTCAACGGGCAATTGGTCTTTGAACCTTCCTTTAGCATGCCTTTGTTACGGAGTGTGATTATCAGTCTTAGTTTGGGAGCAGTATTGTCTCAAAGTTTACCAAAACGGTCAGAAATGTCTTTGAAAAATCGTGTTTTGGGCCGATTTTAAGCAGCCACTGCGTCTGCCCGAGGCGGTATTTCGTCCTCCTTCAACGGGAAATTTGGTTTTTGGACCTTCCTTTAGCATGCCTTTGTTACGGAGTGTGATTATCGGTCTTAGTTTGGGAGCAGTATTGTCTCAAAGTTGGCCGAAACGCTCAGAAATGTCTTTAAAAGCCCGTTTGACTGCTTTTTGGCCCAACTTTGAGAAAATACTGCTCCCAAACTAAGACTGATAATCGCATTCCGTAACAGAGGCATGCTAAAGGAAGGTCCAAAAAACAATTGCCCGTTGAGGGAGCAAAATGCCCGGCTCGGATCAGACGCAGTGGCTGCTTAAAATCGCCCCAAAAACATGATTTTTCAAAGACATTTCTGAGCGTTTTGGCCAACTTTGAGACAATACTGCTCCCAAACTAAGACTGATAATTGCACTCCGTAACAAAGGCATGCTAAAGGAAGGTCCAAAGACCAACTGCCCGTTGAGGGAGCAAAATGCCCGCCTCGGATCAGACGTGTGGCTGCTTAAAATCACCCAAAACGATTTTTCATAGACATTTCTGAGCTTTTTGGGCCAATTTGAGACAATACTGCTCCCAAACAAAACTGAAAATTTGCACTCCGTAACAAAGGCATGCTAAAGGAAGGTCCAAAGACCAGTTTCCCGTTGGGGGAAAAAATGCCCGCCTCGGATCAGACGCCGTGGCATGTTAAAGGAGGGGTCCCGTGGAGTCACGAAATTTTTCCTGGGGGTCGCGGAAATTTTTGGCTTCAAATTTGGGGTCGCGAGACGAGAAAGGTTGAGAACCGCTGAGGTAGGGTGAATCCATGTTTCGCCGTTTCGGTTGTTACATGTTGTCTTTCCATTCTCTCTTCCACGTTTCCATCGTCGTCACAAAACAAAGACCAGGGAGGTGAAAAAATTCGGTTTCGAACGGTTTTACACACAATGTGCACGAATACTGTACTGCGGAAAAGTGAGAAAAATGAAGTCGTTCTTTCCGGCCAAAATCAAATTCAATAAACTGGAAATGTGGGGAAAGGATTGCGGCGGGTTCCCGTTGGTTTCCAGCGCATGAGGCCCATGCGGGGCCCGACGCCAGAATTGGGATTGACAGACGCGTGCCGTGCTGCGCCCCGAACTCGTTTCGTTCGTTTCGTTGGACTGTCAGAAATAGCCCCGCCAAGGGAATGGGCCGGGAGGAATGGGCTTCAAAATTCAGTGCACACACACTCTTAAAATCTTTAAAACTTTTTTTTGGCTATACGATCATTTGTGTAAGTTTTATCGGAATGCCAGAAACATGTCTGAAATCTTGATCAAAATTCGCGCACCTCTGAAAGCTGACACTCTGAAAACTTCTTCTGATATTGATGTCCTGAGTTCTTCAGAACAAGTTTTCAGCTGTCATAGGTGCGCCAGTTTCGATCGGGATTTCAGTCAGATTTCTGACACCTCGACAAAATTTGCACGAATGGAATTTAAGTAGCTTGTAAAGTAATAGTGTGAGAGAGAGAGAGAGAGAGAGAGAGAGAGAGAGAGAGAGAGAGAGAGAGAGAGAGAGAGAGAGAGAGAGAGAGCACTCCTCCCAGCGACCCCCACCCGTCATGCATGCGTCGTCGATATTAAAATGCGAGAGTTGACGCGGCGCGGCGGCGCGGCGCTGGTTGGCGGAAAACGTCGACGGCAGACGAGTAAAAAAAAGAAGAAAATGACGGGGAAGGAGGGCCTCGCCGGCCTCGCCACGGCCTTGCCGGTGACACGCTTTGCGATTTGTTGCCGACAGGCGAACAGGTGTAATACCCTGGCCCCTTGCACACCGTACTTCTCCCTCACTTTTCTTCTCTCGTTCTCCCAATTTTTGTTTTTATTTTGTTCCCTTCTCCCTTTTTATTTTATTTCTTCTTTTTTTTTGTTCCCCTGTCGGAAAGGCTCACCCACCCCTTTGAGCCTTCCAACCAGCGAGCCCCATATCTCAGCTTGACTCACAATTAAAGGTATAAAAAACACATTTTTATTGCGGACCGGCCGCGGTGGGCACAGGGGAAAAGGGGGAGGGGAAGAGGGGAGAGGTTTAGTTAGGGGATAGTAAACAATGACGTACCATGCGGGTACTACGTTAGGCTTGTAACAGCGAAAAACCTATCGGACCGGACCACTGCAAGTCACAACGGGAGTGTGGGGAAGTCCAAATCATCCGCTTTCGGTCAGGTTCAAAGAGCGGCAAACACTGAACTTGAGAATAACTGAAAGAGACGTAAACGGACACCCAACTTTACTGTCTTTCAGGATCGCAAAATTAATCACAACACAAGCCATCTACCGTGGTTAGTAAATGGCCTGGTCTCTGAATGCACGGCGTGTCCATGGCGCTGTCGGTTTGACAGGTCAAGGGAGATATTGGCGGAGGCAAAAGGGGGGGGGGGCTTCCCTGCTGTAAGCCCTGGTGCCATTAAGGTGTGTGAAGACAGGGATCATGGCCCCGCTGCCCTGCCGGCCCTGCCACCGAGGTGACGGCGGTGTCGAAACGTCTGGCCGCCACCTCGGCAGCCTCGGCTTCCAAACGGGTCACGTCGCCCCACACGGGCTGGCCAGGGCTGGGCCGGAAGAAGAGGTGGCAGGGGGAGGGGGAGGGGGGCGAATTCGTCTCAATTAGCTTCGGCCCAAGGGACGGCGCGTCCCACGCCCCGCTTCGGGAAAAGACGGGACGATGGATGCCCCGCCGCGCCCCGCCGCTCCCCCGCTGTCCGTGTCAGATTTTCAGGAAATATATTAAGGCAATTTTTGTCGGCGACCGTCTGCGTGTGTCGTGCGCGCTATCTGGCGGCCGACACTTCATCAAGCGGGCGGGCCTCGCGGAGCCTCGCGGAGCCTCGCGGAGCCTCGCTGTTGCCGACGGTGTTGTTGTCGGGCACGTCGGGGAGGGGCGGGGCGGGGCGCGTGCGGGGCGGCGCGACGCGACTACATAGGACTCTAGACTACATGACGCGTCCCCGAGGAGGCGCCAGAGGCCGGGCCTTTAGGCCGCTTTTGGCCCACCGGCTGCTCTGACACTGACAAAAATCTCTCATCGTTTTGGTGCACTGCAAAGCCAGGTGGCAAGTTTGCTTGCCAAAAATTTGGTAAGCCGTTTTGAATGCCAAAAATTGGCAAGCTTGGTCCGGAACAAGTCCCCAGCTGCAGCTGGCTAAAATTTTTCAAATTGCCCCTTGGGTTTTTGAAAAAAATAATTGTCATTTTTTTTCCGTGTGTCTTGGTGATTTTTGCTATTTTTTTTCGTCACTGCTCTTTCTGTTGCGATATTATTATTTTTTCGCCATTACTTACCCTTAGTGACAGGCTCACACGCGGGCCGGTGTGCCGGGCGTCGTTTCGCCCTAATCTGGCGGGCCGCGACGCCACGCGACGCCACGCGACGCCACGCCCTCCGTGACGCCGTGACGCCGTGACGTGAGCGACGGGGCCGCTCCACGCACGCGGGCCGCCTAGCCTGCCGCCTCCACTAGTAAAGCAGAGGGTTGGGGGCGGGGGAGGAATTGTTAATTTGGAACAAGTGGAGGCGGAGGCGATCCTAGCGGCGCGGGGCGGACGGGGCCAACTGATATCAGTTGTTGGCGCGGCGAACGTCAACCACTACAGTGTATCCCCTGCCGCTTGATTGTGGAACAGAGAGCTTCCGGCGTCCCGCGGCACGCTAGATGACGTCAGTTCGCATTTACCAGAGCCCTGCAGTGGGGGGAGTACCTCCACTGTAGGACCTCCACTATACTAACCAGCGGGTGCAGAACAGAAAATGGACACCGCACCGGTGTTCAAGAGGGTCGCCGGGATGGTGAGTTCGAGCCTCGCCTGGGCCAGTCTTTTTAGAGCGAAAAATTCGAAGATAAATTGGTTGCTAACTCGTTTAAAGAACCTCGGGCTGCGTCGGACGCGTATTAAATCTCAGCCGGCGCGGCGCGGCGTGGAGCGCGCCGAGTGCTGCGCGCGGAGCACTGTGCCGCCGCGTTGCCGCGCCGCCGCGCGCTGTGGTCTGTTCCGTTCCGTTCCGTTGATGATGAGGTTTCCCCTCGGCTGCGCTCGCGCGCTCGCTGCACGCCGATGTAGTCTACCGTGCATCTGCCGAGCGGGACGAAGCGGGCCGAAGCGGGGCGGCCTTCCCGCCTGAACGCGTTCATTCCGCGACTCGAGGGGCTTTCCGAGCCACTCAATCGACGACGCCGCGCCCCGCAACGCCCCACAGTGGGCCAGAAGACCGGCGCTGGCGGTCAAAATCCCGGACGCGTTTTGAGCTCCAGTGTCGCTAAATGGGACTCGAATCGAGTGTGTGACCCCACCAATGAATTGCTCTCCGAACGAGGAGTCCATTGGTGGGGTCACACGCTCGGTTCGAGTCTTGTTCAGCGACTCTGGAGCTCAAAACGCGTCCAGAGTTTTGGGCGCCTGCGCCGGCCTTCTGGCCCCCTGCGCGCACCCCACGCTCCGCACCCCGCGCCCCTGCACGGCACGGCGTCGTTTAGTAGCAGCGCCACTGCTGTAAAAGCATCATATTTCGCGCGAGCGGAAGGGCGAGCCCAGGGCGGCCCAGGGCGGGCCCTCTCGCGCCTCGTCCGGGACGGGCCGACCAACGCGCTACAAGTTTGCAGCCTTAGTATAGTGTGGACGCACTACGGCTGGCCGCCGCGGCCCCGCACCTGCCGCCCACGCTCTGGCCGCGCTTTGGCCAAAGTTCCGGCCGCACTCCGACCATACGCTTCGGCCACGTTTAGGCCAAACTTCCAGCCACGCGCCGTGCCACGCTCCAGCCACGCACGCAGCGGCCAGAAAGCAGTGCCCCGGTGGGAGCGTTCCGTCTGGGCCCTGCAGACTGATTCCGAGGGTCGTTTACGCCCCATAAGTGCGAGAGAGACAGGGACGAAAACGACTCAGTCTGCTGGCCGGCCCATCGGTCCTGCTTTAGCGGCTGATTCGCCCGAACGCGCCGCCGGGCGCAAAATGGCGGCACGACAAATCTGGACGGACGAGCCGCGGGTGCGTTGCAGCGCTGGAGAGAGAGAGAGAGAGAGAGAGAGAGAGAGAGAGAGAGAGAGAGCGTGAGAGAGAGAGAGAGAGAGAGAGAGAGAGAGAGAGAGAGAGAGAGAGAGAGAGAGAGAGTGGGAGATAGAAGGGGAGGTGAAGGGGGTTGGTTACCCTCGTTATACACACGCAACCTTCTCCCCCCTTCCGCCAAACTCGGTCGGACACTCTCACACACATACACGCACACCCACACAGACGCAAGCGCCCACACTGATTCCAGAGATCTGGGGCGTGGAGTCTCTCGTCACCGCGTGACCAGGTAGATTAGGTCGGCCTGCCCGTCCTTGAGCGTGCGGCAAGGAGCCTAACGAGCGAGCCTCTACCCCCTCGCCCTCCACCCGCCACCGCCACCGCCCTGATGACTGTGTGTGCGTTTCCCTTCATCATTTAGCAGAGCCCCCGCGCCACTCCCCGCCACTCTGGGGGCGGCCGTCCCCGACGCCCCGATTCCCTGCACCGCGACGCCGTGCTTCCTCACGGCCTCCGCGGCCTCCTCGCCCCCGCTCGGCGTCGTAGTGGCCCCCGCTCGTCAGCGCGCGTCGGCGGCGCTGGAAGTCTCGAACGCGGAGCGCGGCGCGCGGCGCGCCTTGTTTGGCGTGCGTGTTGTTTTTGCCGTGCGAACCGGGCAGGTGCAGCCGCCACGCCACGCCACGCCACGTCACGCCACGCCACGCCACGCCACGCCACGCCACGCCACGCCACGCCACGCCCTGCGCCATCAGGCCGTCAGGCAGGGACGCCGTGAGCGGCACGCCGTGGCCGGGCCGGGCAGCACGCTGATTCCGAGAGTCCGCCTTCGTCCGCTCTCTCACTCGTGGCGCGTGCCGCACAGGTGCGAGAGAGACAGAGCGACGAAAACGACCTTCGGAACCAGGCGGGCGGGCCTGGCCGCGGCCTGGGTCGTCTTGGCCCAGGTGGGGAGCGAATGTAAGCACACGCGGCGCGCGCTATTTGAGCAAGGCGGGTTCGAGGTTCGAGGCTCGAGCACACAGACTGCTGTCAACAAGTTAATCGGGGGAACGGCGAAGAGGACGGATAACGGAGTGGCGAAGGGTGCATGCCTGGCCGTGCCTTGGACGTGCCGTGCCGTGCCGTGCCGTGCCACGCCCCCGCCGCACGTCACGGGGCCGGTCTTCCGTCCACCTCCCCCCTCCCCTCCCCACCGGCGTGTCGACCCCGCCTGGGCCCTGGGCAAGCACTCGATCATTATTCCGCCCCCATCGGCATGTCCCTATACTGTTAACTCTCTCGGGCTGCGGGCCACGCCGCACCCTGCCCCGCCGTGCAGACCGTGTCGGAAGCTGCTTCGACACGAGAGGAATTCAAACACTTTGTCCTCCCCAAACAGGCAGCAGGGGGGCACAAACACACTCACACACACGGACACACCGAGTCCACTGGGCAGAGAGGACAAATGACTTTATAAAGGTATTTGCTTTTGGGCTTTTTGCTTCCGTCCGTTTGTGTCCTCGCTCTGCTCCGCTGTTCCTCGTGGACGCAAGACGACCTTGCTAGCCTCGCTGGCTGTCTTCCTTGATCCGCCTGACGGCTCGGTTGGCGCCATTCGCCGCAGACGGTCGCCCGCCCCACCCACCCCGCCTCGCCCCGCCCCGCCCCGCCCCGCCCCGCCGCCAAGAGCAGGGCGGCCGCCAAATAAAGAGAGCAAATAATGAAGGATGGTGTTGGCGGGACGCTCATTACCCCTCTGTCTGCGCACAGACGTCGAGCCGCCAATCGGACAAGTTTAGTGGCGGGGCGGGGCGGGGCGGGCGGGGCGGGGCGGGGCGGGGCGGGGCGGGGCGGGGCGGGGCGGGGCGGGGCGGGGCGGGGCGGGGCGGGGCGAGGCAGGACGAAAGGGCATTACGGTTCCTCGTCGCGCCGGAAACAACAAATAAGCCTCTTTTCCTCTGGCGGCGATAAAGGAGGATCCGATCGAACCTTGTGTCGGATGTTGTTGTTGTTTGTTTCTGATGATGCTGTTGTTGTTGTTGTTCAGTTGTCGTTGCTGGCCGCCATAATACGATACCAAGGGGCGGAGGGGAGGGCGGTGGCTTTGTTGCAAACGGCTAGACGTCCATCTTATCAAGTCGAGGGGGATGAAACCTGTCCCTTTGATTCGCTTATTGCTTCCCTGAGTGCGGGAGAGGGGGGAGAGGGGTGTAGCGGGAAGGAGGGGGGGCGAAAGGGGGACGGGTGGAGGGGGGTGGAGGGGGCTGACACGGTGACAAGTGCCCCGTGGAGGGTCCGGCTGTTGTGCCGACGGCGCGCCGAGGGCGTGCCGTCCCCGGGGCCGGCCGGGCCATGCCGGGCCGCCGTCCTCAGATTTAGATTGTTTCCGGCAATTGGCGAGACTGGGAGGCGAGGAGACGGCCAAAGGAAAAACGGACGGGGGGAGGACGGCCACTCGGAGAGTGACTCTGCCTCGCCCTCGCCGGCCTCGCCCCCCGGCAGACTGTCGCTGCTGACGCCGAGCGGGAGGTCTCATGGGACGAGCCGCGTGGGTGCGAGAGAGACAGACCGACGGGGCGACACCACTTTCGGAATCAGCGGCCTGCCCAGCAAGGGAGAGGGGAGTGAGGGTTGCGGCACCGCTACTACCACTAGGCACTGCGCTCGAATATGAGTGCGAGAGAGAGGGACTTGGCAGTGTGGGGGCAGTGCATGAGGTGCAGTGGCAGCGTGGCAGCCGCACTGCATCACTCAGGCACACCGCCCACGCGCCTGCAGTGCGCGCGCAGTGTACTAGCACTAGCAGTGCAGTGTGCTCGCAGTGCTGCCACCTGCGGAGCCACTGTCAGTGGTATGCGCTGCCAGCCATAGCGGGATGACGGGCCGTCCAGACGGGCCGTCCAGACGGTCCAGACTGCTGCCACCAGCAATCAGGGGTCGCGGAGTCTGGCGGAGCAGCGCGGTGGCGTGCCTACGCGTGGAGAGTGGCGGTTGGTGGAGCTCGCACCGTCTCGGCCGGAATCGGGTTCGGTTCCCACTTGTGCGCAAAACTGGGTGTACGTTGCCTCCTACCTCGTCTCCACCTTTCGGGTGGTGGTGCTTTGCAAATTGCGAGGAAAGTGAGAGAGAGAGAGAGAAAATGCGCAGCTCAGTGGTGGCCACTGTTGGCGCTGGTGCTGCGTCGTCTGCGGCAAACGCCGTGTGGGTAGGCAACGCGCGGGCACGCCTGCGCGGCGGCACTGCCTAACTCCCATTACCATTAAGGGCTGGACCACACATGCCATTTCGGGCCCATTACCATTACCATGCGTTCTAGAAAAAACCTTTTGTGTGCCCTATGAATTTTCCTTGAATCAATAAAGCGTTTTTTTTTTTCGGGAGCGTGGTGCTTGTCCGCCTTGTATATTCTCCATGGTGTCTGCTCGGCTGACGCACATCGCGGGGGGGGGGGGGTCTATGGCCCGACCAGCACGCCACTGTAAAAAGCTGCCGGAAGCATGACCCGAATGAAGATTGACGAGGCGATGAGAGGGAGGAGCTCCGTCGGATTGAGAGACACTCGTGTGAGCGAGGACCCCTCCCCCCCCCCACTCCCCCACTGCAATTAGGCTTGCTCCCCCTTCCCCTTGGTGGACCCCGGCCCGGCTCAATGGAATGCTAAGGTGGCCACCCAGCCCGCCTCGGCCGCACCTGCGTACGGTAGGGTGTCCCATCTAAAAGTGATCGGGGCAAACCAGTCGGTAATTAGGCTAGAGGGCCTGCAGGTCCCGGAGGGCCGAAGGAGGGAGGGGGGGGGAAGCTAAGGGGCCCCGAATAACGATAACAAGGTAACAAGGCATTCGACACAACGTCAAAAGCATCCATCAATTACGTAGAAAGCCGGTCGGAGGGAGAGTTTTGAGTCCCCTTGACGTCAAGGGAGACAACCCCCCGCCATCACGTAATCGACGTTATGAATGCGCCAGACGCATTTCACAAATGAGAACGCCGAAATCAGTAACTTGCCGAAAATCGTCCCGGACGGCACAGCGCGCTCCCACCGGGCTGCAAAATGCTCCCATTGGCTGCTTCGCTTCACTGTGAACGCCAGCCTGCCTGCGGAATGATTCCGAGAGTCGTCGCTCTGTCTCTCTCGCACCGGGAACGCCCCATGAGTGCGAGAGAGACAGAGCGACCTGCTGTGCCGAGAGAGCACACCGAGAGCACTGCACTGCCGGCCACTCAGCTTTTCGCAATCGCTCTCAGCGCCGCTCTCCGAGTGGCGCTCCAAGTTTCCATTTCGGCCACACCGCGCCGCGCCACGCCACGCCACGCCGCGCCCTGCCACGCCGTCCCTCCGGCCGTCCCTGGCGGCGCCCCTTGGAGGCCGCACCGGTCGAGTGTGATCCCAAAGCGGATGACGGAAGCTGCGGGTAGGGAGTGGGGGAGGGGGGGGGGCGCCAAGGGATGGGCCGAGCCGGCCAAGCAAGGCCCCGGCTTTGAAGCCAGGGGGAAGGGAAACGGTTTGGTTGCTGCGACTCGGCGACTCGGCGGCGCAGCTAGAGGGGCCGCTGCACTGGGAAAAGCCTACGAAGAACCGATGCTCCGTGAGGGAGGCCCTGCAAGACAGGCTTCGTAAGGGTTTTCGTATCACAAAAGATTTTCTGTGCCATGAGAAGCATGTCTACGAAGCAGTTCGACAATGCTTTCAATTTCTTTGCAGCTTACCAAGCATTTGTTTTTTATTCAGTTTGGGGTAAAGGCACGGCGTGGAGGGAGAGTGGGTGGTAAAACCGGTAAAACACAAAGCTCGCGCAGGGCGGCGCGGGGCCCGCGACTCGCAACGCTCGCACCCACAGCGCAGCTATGCCGGCAGACAGAGCCTCCTCGGGTTAAAAAACAAACAAAAAACAACAAAAGCAAAAAAAACGACAACGACAACAAGAGGCCAGGTGTCGCGGCGAGATTTATCGCGAGGCACGCGCGGCCGTGGACAAGCAAGCCTAGCCGCCCTGCCGCTTGCAGTGCCGAGGCATGCCGGGGCGCACGGACAGGCCGAGGGCCGCCGAGGGCCGCGCCAGTGGCCTCGTTCGCTGTCTCTCTCGCACTCACGGGACGCTCCGTGGAGGTGCGAGAGAGACGGGGCGGCTCGGAATCAGTCTGCAGGCCGCGCCTGCGAGAATGCCATGCCACGCCCCGACGAGGGTCCTCCTGCTGCTGCTATGTAGGTCCCGCGGCACAGTGGGCCAGAAGACCGGTGGGGGCGGTCAAAATTCTAGGCGCGTTTTGAGCTCCAGAGTCGCTGAATGGGGACTCGAACCGCACGTGTGACCCCCACCAATGGATTATTCGTTCGGAGAGCAATCCATTGGTGGGGTCACGCGTTGGGTTCGTGTCCCATTTAGCGACTCCGGAGCTCAAAACGCATCCGGGATTCCGACCGCCTCCACCGGTCTTCTGGCCCACTGTGCGCCGTGCCCGCGCAGGTTTCCCCCCAAAGGCGTGGAGCACGGCAGGACACGAAAAAAATAAACGAGAAGGAGAGAGAAACGAAAAACAGAAACAACACTTCGTCGTGTCAGGACAAGGAGTGCCTGGTGCGGCCTGGTGCATGCGCAGCAGTCGCAGGTGTTGTTGTTGTTGTTGTTGTTGTTGTTGTTGTTGTTTTGAAACCATTATTAGTTGCTTTGGTGGCCGCGGCAGCAGGGTGCATCCTCCTTCACCGCGCTGCACCGCTGCATCACCCCGATGCACCGCCCCGCCCCGCCACGCCCCGCCACGCCAAGCATGCCCTCGCCCCGGTGCAGCAGTGTTTGCTTTGTTGAGGGGTACATAATGCGCAGTGCACGCCGGAGACTGCTCGACAGACAAGCGTGCATCGAGGGCGCGTGCCACGCGCGAGTGTGTGCGTGGGAAGCGGAGTGTGTGTGTGTGTGTGTGTGTGTGTGTGTGTGTGTGTGTGTGTGTGTGTGTGTGCGCGCGCGCGTGGGAAAGCGTAGTGTGTGTTGGTAGCGCGGCAGCGAACAGGGTACTCCGTAGAGTACGGCTCCCTGCAGAGGCTTCGCTTCACACTTCTGCTGACGCCCGGTGTCTTACCTACGCAGCGCAAGGAGGCCATAGAGAAGGAGCTCTGCAGGGGGGCAGAAGAGAGGGGTAGGAGGAGAGGGGGATGCATACAGTGTGGTCGCGGCTAGTCGCCGGCAGCCAAGTGATCGCCGATTACCATGCCGCGTGGCAACCCGACAGCCCATGCGGTGGCCGGCGGGCGGGAGGCGGCAACCCTACAGCCCACGGATGGGCGGTAGGCGGCAACCCTACCGAAATGAGTGCGGAATGCGGTGGCCCGGCGCGGCGGTGGAACGGAGAACAGGGCGGCAGGGCCAGGGCAGGTTCACTCGGCCATTCGGATCGGCATCGGCCACCTCCATTGTTTAGTTTGGGCGGACGGGACGCTTTTGAGCTGTCCATTTCACTCCTGGGCCGCTGGCTTGCCCGGCCTGCCCGGCGCCCTGCCCGCCCTATCTCACCCCATTCTGTCCCCTCGGCGTCCTGGGCGCCGCCCCGCACCGCCCCGCACCGCGCGAGCTGTGACCCGAGAGGATTCTCAGTTCTAAGGTTTCCCTTGACAATCCAGTCCCCCGGCCCTGCCAACCCCGCGCCACCCCCTCTCCATACATCTCTGTCCATCCGGCGTCCCCGGCGTCCCGCCCCGCATAAGACGTTAGACTTTCGGCCCGGCGGCGCGGCCGCTCTATTTTCGCGGCAACCGCGTCACTGCAGGGCAGGCTAGGCTTGGAGGGCCGCGGAGGCCGCCCGGCCGCCCGGCCCGATCCGCGCGCTTTTTAGCGTCGTCCATCAAACGTCTGCAAACTCGTTTTTACGGCCGCGCCCGCCCGACTGCTGCGCTGCGGGGTCTCTCTCTCTCTCTCTCTCTCTCTCTCTCTCTCTCTCTCTCTCTCTCTCTCTCTCTCTCTCTCTCTCTCTCTCTCTCTCCACCGTGGCTGGCCGCATTATCTGTCAGATCAACTCGGAAGGGGTTCGGCGGGCCTGGCGGGCCGCACTGGGGCCATATCGAGATGGTAGAATGAGCGCCCCGCCTCGCCCCGCCTCGCCCCGCCTCGCGCGCAGCCGCCCTGTTGCTGGGTTCGAAAGACGCCCTTGGATTAGCCTAATCTGCGATGAATGAACCCGCCGCCGGCTGCGCGGGGCGGGGCATCCCTTCCACGCGACAATATTCGAGGCAGCAGGACGGAGTAAATGGTCGAGGCGCCCCATGTCCCTTCCGAGTTGATGCCCCTGCACAGGTTGCCGCCCGCACCCCGCCCCGCCCCGCCCCCGTACACACAGCGCGCAAGCCCCTGCCCTAATCTCCTTATTAGCGACTGCCAGTCCCCGCTCCCCGGGCTAGACCTAGGGCACCGAAAGGGTTGCTGGCCCGGGACGGCGGCGAGGGGGCGGGGCGGGGCGGGGCTGGACGGTCTCGGGAGTGAAGGAAGTGCCGGGAGTGCTGAGGAGCAGGTGGGACAGGGGAAGTGGGACAGGTCGGCCAACCGAAAAAAGAAAAAAACAGGAGGAAAAGGTGCGGGATGCGAGGGAAGGGACGTGAAAATCGCAATGGCGAAGGAAGTGAACAGTCGTCTGCACCACTGAAACATTTCGCGCCAGGATTTTGAACCGACCTGTCGTTTTGTAATCCCCGGCTGCTTTCCGGTTGACGCGCTTGTGAGCCGCGGTCTCCTCCGCGCGATAAAACACACAGTCGCGCAGACACGTTTGTGACTCGTGCCTACATCGCAATCCGAACACTCGCGGTCGTCACATGTCCACAACTCGCGCAGGCACTTTAACACCTGCCTCGTTGGCTGTAATCCGCGCTTCCTCGACGCCGCGCGTTCTCGCGTGAGGGAACCCACGTACCGGCGAGTGATGGTGCGATCTCGACCGCCCGGAACCGCGCCGCACAAGCGACTGGGCGGCAGCAGCGGCAGGCGGAGGGAAGGCCGCCCGCCGCACCGCGCCGCACCGACGGGGTGGCGCGCGGCGGCACTACCCCGCGCGTCGCGGAGCCTTCCGCACCTTGCCCCGCCTGCACTGCACAGCCGGCACAGCCCTGCAGCGGCGGCACTACCCCGCGCGTCGCGGAGCCTTCCGCACCTTGCCCCGCCTGCACTGCACAGCCGGCACGGCCCTGCAGCGGCGGCACTACCCCGCGCTGCGAGGAACCGCACGGCAGAAACGGTTCCTGGTTTCCCCGGGCAGCCTTTAGTAAAAACAGAAGCGACTTCCAGAGGGTTCCCGGAAAAAACTACGAACCGATATTGCGAGCGGATCACGTCAGCCAGCACGCAAACCCTATCGTTTTGGACGGACGAGTTTCGTAGAAAACCGCATTCGCGTCCACTTGTGGCATTTTTCCATTTTACCGGAATGGAATGGAAAAGAATGGAACAGAATAGAACAATGAAAATATAAGGAAACGTGTTTGAAAAAGGATGAAGTCACATTTTGCGGTGAACCGCCCGCGGGGTAGGCGTCAGCCTGGCGTCAGCAGGGTTGGCGCGCTCCGGCGTGGAGACGGTTGCCTACCCGGCTGGTGGCAGGCGGCGGCGTCACGGAGCGTGACACTGCGGCGGGGTCAGTCAGACGTCATCACAGATCGCTTCTTTTTCCTCTTTTTCTTTTCAGAGAGAGAGAGAGAGAGAGAGAGAGAGAGAGAGAGACGCATACACGCACGCGTGGTACAGAGAGAGAATAGTGGTGAGAGAGATAGGTTGGAGAATGGGGTCGAAAGGAGTGATAGAGAGATAGAGAGAGAGGGGGGAAGCAGCAGGAGAGAGAGAAGAGGGGGGAATCTGGGCCTCCCTGGCCTCGCGTCGTAACTTAACGCAATTTAGCGGCCAAACCCGATGGCGCCATCCATTCGCCGACCAATTACCGGTCTGTGGATTTATTTGCTGCGCTCATACGAGCTAGAGCGTCCACCTACTGGGGCCTCTGCCCAAAGCCCCCCCCCCCTCTTTTACCTCTCACCGATTGTAATCTCTCCCAACTGTACGTCACCAATTTAGCTGGGGGAGCTTGGAAAGTGCATCGAACACGTGGATACGTGGACACGCGGATCAATCAGTCACTATGCTGCTGCAGAGTTTGCTTCACTCCACACTCTCAGCGACTTAAGTCTCTCCCTTCACGAACAAACAGCTTCCACTGGCTTAGCGGTGGTAACAAACCAATTTTCGTAAGTTCTATAAAGGGTAAAATGTTGCGTGAAACGACCAACCACCAACCGCCACCACCGCCCTCGTCTCGTGACGTTTGGTAATCCCTCGACAGACTCTTGTGACGTCTTGCTGTTGTTGTTTTCGTTTTCCCCCGATTCGACGGCGGCAAGCAGGTCGTGGCTGCCTGTGGCGCGGTGTAGGGCGTGTAGTGGGTGTGGGGGGCGGTGTGTGGTGGGGGTTGGAGGGGCTGCAGGGGGTGCAGGGTACGGGGTGATGGCCGGAGTCGTGCTGGCCGGATGCGGTGTCAGATAGAGGTGATTTGTCATGCGCAGATAAGACGAGGAGCGCCACTGGCTGCAGCACGGCAGCACGCTCCATGCGGTCACGCCGTGCCGTGCCTCGCCATGCCGTGCCGCGCCCCGCCGTGCCGTGCCGTGCCGCACCGTGCCGTGCCCTGCAGAGCTTGTGCAGTTGCGGAGTTAAGCCCCTGTACGCTGCACAATCTGCTGGGGCACGCGCCGGCACGCCCGCAACGTGCAAGATGAAATATCCGAGACGACCGAGAAAACGAGATCAGAATTACTTTTGCATGGACGAGTGACGACAAGTGGAGCGGCGGTCAGAAAATTCGTGTGGTTCTCTGTGTTGCGTCAGCATAAACTTTACATCTCTCTGCCATTGACGAAGTCGGTTACGCGTGATTAGGCATGGCCGACATTTCTTGATATAAATTTTGAAAACTGCGTCCCTCAGCGAGCGTTTGGCCTGTGCTTGGGCTTCCCTAACTTCATTTCCCGCCAGTACAGTCGAGTTAGAGAGCCTCGACAGTCCCTTTCGAGAGCTCGAACCAAATCTCTACTGCGCAGAAGTCGACGAGTCGACGTAAACAGCTGACGACAGTGACGGCGACAAAGGTCAACAACAACAGACTCTACTGTTATTTGTCTGATGAACCCCATGTCTGGCCGTAACAACATTTTATTTGTGCTCTTTTATACTTCATAAACGCTCTCTTGACATTTTATAGCTCGTATATATGTACATAGTACAATGGACTCCATATACGTAAGTATTATAAACAAAACTCTAGGTTAAGGTTCTTTTGTTTGGGATCTTAAAACGTCTTAAAACTCCGTTGAAAGCCACCAATCAATCACACTGAACCAATTTTATTGCTGGAGCTCTTCCTATTTTCATTAAACTACGTATTGCCTGCCTCAAGTGGTCCAAATTCCTTCAAGACATGGTGGACCAAGTGGTTTTCTTTTGTCAAGCAATTTACCTGAGTCTTTGGGATTTTTTTACAGCCAATCTTACATGCCACCACAAGGGGGCTGCGTGATAGCCTGCAAGGAGCCACAGTTCTATTTACCCTAGATAAAAATATTCAGGAGAGAGAAAATCAACTAAGACAACATACTCCTCGAAGACACCGAGATACTCAGTAAGTTGGCTTGCCCTAAATAATAATAAAATAATAAGTGTACTGGTATGGTGTTCAATTTGTCTGTTCGAGTTTGGAATAGCCCTTTAGAAAAATGAAATTATTTTCCTTTAGCCAAGTACACAAGTGTGCATTTCCTGTTAAACCTTTCCAAAATCCTTTAATAAATTTGCTTATTTTTTTTAAAATTTGCCATCATGCCAAACTTTCAGCAAAAAATCATCTTATCTTTCATTTTACAGACAACCAAGTGTGATAAAAAGAATGATGCAGTGCTGTGGTCTGAATGGTGGCCTGTTCTGGCTGAGCATGTTTTTATTTGAGTATGGACTTTTACCAACCCTAAGCATGCTGCTCACTCTCTTGTTTGGATCTGAGTCAGGAACTGGCCAGTTGGTTTGGTCGTGGTTGCAGCCTGCATTGTCCTGTATATTTGGTGCCATTTGGGTGGTCCCTTTGTTCCTACTAAGTAAATTCATCAATAATCTGTGGTTCCAGGTTTGTATTGTGTCATTTCCTCATAACAGTTTGAGTATTCTATAATCCTCTGGTGCCCATCATCTGTTGATCTATATTTGCAGGATATTGCCAATTCAGCGTATCGGTACAGCCGTGGAAGACCAGTTATGCTAAGTAACTTTAGCAAATTAATAGCTGACTTTTTATTCAGTATTCTTGTTCAAACTTTGTTTCTTATTCAGGTACAAATCAAATTTCTCCAACTGCAGTTTCTGTACCTACTAATTTTTGTTCTGCATTGTTAGTAATTTCTTCACTCTTTCTGCTCTCCAAACAGAGCTATCTGGTCAGTCTTCTACCATTGGCCGTTCTTGGGAAAGCATTTGCATTGCTGCACACTTGCCTCCTCTACTCTTTGTATTCTTTTGAATACAAATGGATCAACATGGGTTGGGAGCTGCATCATCGCTTGACATTTATCGAATCCAACTGGCCCTACTTTATTGGATTTGGTCTGCCTCTAACAGTTCTCACGAATCTAGCTAATTCATATTTTGTGAGGTAAATGTCATGAGTTTGCTCTACTCCCAGAATTTGTAGCTGTCATTCTAATTGAGTTTTTATAAATTTACAGTGGATGCGTGTTTTCAATTCTGTTTCCTCTCTTTATTATAAGTGGAAATGAGGCTTCACCAGAAACAGGAGCATGGTATGTATTGCCACTTCAACCAAAAGAAAATTGTTCACTGAAAAAAAGTGTGCTCATCTTTGATAAGAAAACTAAGACTGCATTCTGTTTCTGCTGTTTCAGTACTTTTCCATTACAACTGTTTTCTCCTGTGATAGCAATATCAAATGCCATTTTCAATCGATCCATTGGCTCTGCCAGCTCAAGACGATAAGAAGTTTTTTCTTTTAGATATCTTTTTAAGTTCTGGAAATTAATTATGCAAAATATTGGTGCCGGTGTTAAGTGCTTTATCATCAGAAGGTTTGTGAACAAATTTTGAAATGTCTTTGGTAAAGTTCTATTTTATTTGTTTTTAATGTAAAATTTAATCAAACAAATTTTCTAATTATGTATGGTGCTATTAGATACTAATCTATCTGCCTGTTTTGCCAATCGAATCTATTTGACTACTTCTTTCTAGCTGTTAAGTCATGACCTGTTCTTCTTGTCTACCTCTCAGGAAATAACAATCTGTTCGGCAAACAGGCAATGTATTTTCACTTTGTTTCTTTTTCTCGAGTTCAGTGTGGTATTTCTGTAGTATTCATTTTCAGATAAGCTTTTCAAAATGTAATTTAACTAGTTGGGTGTGGTGTGGTATGTGCCCGGTGGGTACCATACTCCTGCAAATGGGATGTTGCCACTTTCTGGTTATGCCACCCTCTATGATTTAAAATACTTGCTTGTGTTTTTAATTTTGTGGCTGTCTCTGTTCTATGTGCCTTATTAAGCATTGTCGCATTGTTTATTAACACAGATATTATTTTACCTGAAGTCCTACTGTTGAAAAATTGCTTTCATGTTTGCCGAATGAGCATATCAATTTATAAAGTAACCACTTTGTTTTTCATTCAATGTCAATGGTAATTTATACTGTTTAGTTATGTATTATAATGCCTTTATGGCAAGTCATAATTTAAAATTGGTCTAGGAAATACTGGCCAGTAAAAAGTTATTAGTATGCCTTTTTTTTTCTAAGAATAAACTCTATAATCATGAAAAAAAATTTCATTTGTGATGATGGGTTTTTGAATTTTGTATTTTATGTAAGTGATCGACTTTTGAATTTTTCGACTGTTTTGTAAAATGTTGGAGCTCGACAAAAAATTGGTTTTACACAGATTACAAAGCATCTGGCTGTGATTGACTTAAGCTCTCATGAATGTAAGTTTACTTTCTAAGGACTGTGCTTGTCTCAGCTTATTTTACCGTCAAGTATGTTGGTTTGCTTGTATGATGTTCGTGTAAGAACTAATGTCTCAATTAGCTGAAAACTGACTGTGTTTGAGTCTGATATGTGAGGCGTATCATGGCAAGGATTTCAAATGTAACATGTATTTGGCAAACCTCTGCTATATGTCAGCTCCAAAGTAGTCCTTATGAGGATCCTGTGAGGACTAGCGACTTTCGAGGAGGAGAAGTGGTGGACTGTGTTTACAAACGTCCAGACCCTCTTCCTAAAAAACGAATAAAGCCTGTGAAAATTACTATGTTCCATTTCTCCTCCTTTATGCCCCGACGACTTCAAAAAGCGCTATCAGCACTCTGTTCGCGTTCTTGCCGGTTCTGGCTGGGCGGCGCTACTCCGCGCTCGAGAGACTCCTGAGGGCAGAGACCTGGCGACGTCCTATTCCTCCCCGGAGCGGCGTGCCCGCACCTCGCCCGACGAGTGAGGCAGAAAAGCAGGAGGGAGAGAAAAGGGCAGCGGACCTATCTCATGATCCGCGAAGGAATGTTATGAGTTTTCAACGAAACCTAAACAATGGCAAAGATTGACTAGGAATCTCGTCAATTGCTGTGGTGTTTAGACATTTTCATATTGAGGCTGTCAAAGCCGAATCTGTGGACAGTTTCTTGCGGACTATTCCAGGAGCCAGAAGCAATCGAATCGGGATTGTCGTCTTGTCGGAGTATTTCACGGTACGCATTTTGTATCCTTGTGATTTTGCGGTTTAGGCGGAGAAGCTTGCCCCTCAAACTGTCTCTGCCAACACCGCTGACGTTTTCCCTGTTATTTCAGCTCTAGTTTTCGCTATCTTTTCTTCTTTGTCATTACCTGCAACCTATTCGTCTCTTGTAGGTTAAAGTGACCTAAAATAGTACTAGCTTTGTATAATTATTCGTAGTGCTCTTGTCTCGGATTAGTGGCGATCTGGACGTGGTGAACTGAATCTATCATCGAGAAACTTAATTTCGAAATGTTTCGTTGAATAGCACTCGGAACTTCTATCATTCAGGTTATGTTTGTCAACAGAACTTGACATTGTTTTGCATATATGTTCCTGTTTTGAAGTGTTGACAAATACTTTCTTCATAGAATATTTTTTCTTGAATTAAATCTCCATGGAAATGGCTCATAGATGGAATTTTACTGGCTTTCATTACTAACTAATATATTTTTTCTTAATTGGCACCTAATTATGGGAGGCATCCTGAGTGTGACCATCTGCCATTTCTAATTTCACTCACTTAATTTTCTCCCAGTGTTTGCCAAATAGTTTTTAATTTCTACATTTGTCTCGGAATCTGCTCTCATTTACTAGTACCATCACTCGTTATCTTATAATAATACTGTTTAAATGAACCCTATTGGTGGTGTATTGTAGTGAAGTGTGGGGGAACTTTAAGTTTGTAAATGTTTTATGTTGTTTTTTAGTATTTTGGTTGCTGTGGGAAATGGTTCTCTTTTTATTTAATATAGCTTTGCACTTGCATTATTTGTGATGATGGGATCAGAGAGGTAACGACATATCTCAATCACGCCTACAATATCTGTCTCTCTCAAGAAAGTCACTGAAACCCCAAATGAAACTGGCTCCAAAGACACGAGGAGGCTTGATTGGTGGGGGTGGGAAAAGAAACCAGGGCGTTTGCTGTTGTTGGAGGACCTTCCACCTTTGAGCGCGGTTCCTTTATCCCCGTGTGGCCGTGTGGCACAGTGTGTGGCACAGGGCCCTGGCTGCGAGCTGCAGCCTGCCGGATTCAGAGAGTCGTTTCCGTCTCCCTGTCTCGCCCGCACCTGCCGTCTGATTCCGAGCACTGCTTTCGTCGCTCTGTCTCTCTCGCACTCGTGGGGCGGTCCGTAGGGGTGCGAGAGAGACAGAGCGACGAAGCAGTGTTCGGAATCAGACGGCTGTAGGGGACGCCCCATGAGTGCGGGAGAGACAGAGCGGCGAAAACGACTCTCGGAATCAGTCTGCTGGGCCCCGAGCAAGGGGTAGGGCAAGGGCGGGGCCGGGGGCGGGGGCGGGTCCCAAACGTGGCCGGCATTTGGAATAGGCCCTCCGCTCCGCGCGAAGCACCGCGCGGGGTGGCCGATGTGCCGTGCTGCTGGCGCTGCTGGCGTCGCCGACGTAGGAAAGGGTGGGGCGCAAATCACCGCACCGGCCTCCAGGACTCCAGGACGGCACGCTGGCTCTGGCGTGCACGGCTCTGCTGCTGCCAGGCTGTTTCGGATACGGATAGGCCCCATGAATGGGCTAGCCGGCTGGCAAGCTGACTGATTCCGAGAGTCGTTTTCATCGCTGTCTCTCTCGCACTATGCGGGACACCCCACGAGTGCGAGAGAGACAGAGGGACGAAATGGTCTCTCGGAATCTGTCTGCAGCGCGAGTAGCGCCTCTCGGGCCGTACGCTGCTATGCCACCATGTCGCCGGCGCCGGCGATCCTGAGTGTCCCGCTGCAGCGTCCTGGGTACCGATCAGTCCGTTGAGAGTGGCGCGTGTGTGTCCGCTGTGTCCAGCAGCCCTCGGCCGCCGTCACACGGTCACCGCCCATTCAACAAGTACAAGGGCACGGGGCCCACGGGGCACGCCGCCGGATGCCGTGTCTACCCTTCACCCTTCCTAGGCACCCCTTGCCAGAAGGTCGCTGTCTGCGAGAGCTCTCGCCCTCCATTGGTCGTCCCGTATAAGTGCGAGAGAGACCGAGCGACGAAACGATGGGTGGCCCCACGGCCTGCCCGGGAGGAATGATCGGCGTGGTGCGGGGTGGGCGCCTGCACTGTAGGCCTGTTCCAAGCCGCGTTTTGTCGCTGTCTCTCTCGCACCCATGCTGGAGGCCCTATGGGAGCGAGAGAGCGAAGAAAGCACGGTGCGGTCGAGGCGTTTTCCGCCTTCCTAGTTCACCTCCCCGACCTCGTCAACTCGTGTCGACTGCGCGTTGCACTACACAACTTTGGAAGTGGCCCCACCCCTGCCCTCCCCTCGCCCGGAGAGCGAGCGGAGTGCCTCGTGCGCCGACCAGTCGTGTGTCTCCGCGTCATCCCCCCCCCCTTTCCCTTTTTTCCCTTCTCGGGCTTTCTCTCAGCGGCTCACCCGCACCCGCCACCCGCAACCCACCCTCTGTCTCCGGCTTGCTGTAGCTCCAGCGGCTGGGAGGGCCTCTGCGCCGCTCTGCGCCGGCCGGCAGCGCCGGCAGCGCCGCGAGCTCTTTGGCCGCGGAGGGCAGGCCGGCCCACCCGCACCCGGCCACCGCCAGCACCGCCAGCACGCACTTCGCGCAGCCAGGCCCGCCGGGCCGCCCACCCCCTGCGCTACGCCGTGGCTACGCCCAGCTATGCCCGGCCCAGCCGCCCGGCCAAGCCCTGGCAGGCACGCTGTGCCACGATCAATACAAAGCGTCACCCAGCGAACGCGGAGTAGCGCGGTGTGGCGTCGCGCGGCGGGGCGGCGCGGAAGGGGCTGGGCAGCGCGGCGGGGCGCGGCGGGGCGCGGCGGCTGGGGGTTGATTGATTGAGCCGCGCAGTACCGCCGTACCGCGGAAGGCTGTGCTCTGCTGGACGGGGCAGGCTGGGGATGCTCCCCTCCCCCTCCCCTCATCGCGGGGAGGACCGGACTGGGCGGGGCCCCGGCGTCGGGCCCGTCGGGCCTCGGACTGGACTCACCTCTGCGCGTCAATGCTGACCTCCACGATGAGCCCCAACCCCTTTCTCCGCCTTTCTCCCCTTCCTGTCCTTCCCCGCCGGCCCTCAGCGTGCTCCGGGAAACGCGGCCCGAGAAATGAAGGAGCCGAGTCCTTAATCAAGGGACTTGCAGGATGATTCCGAACAGTGCTTCGTCTCGCTGTCCCTCTCGCACCCATGGAGCGCTGGATCGGTTCGCCACCCGAGATTCGCCCCCTTCCCCGCCCAGGCCGAATTCCCGTCTTGAAACGGGAGCCGGAAGTAGGAAAGGCACAGGTACTCGGTGGCGGCGCGGCCTTGAGGGGTGACGGGGCGGTCGCCCGGCCCGGCCCGGCCTCTGTGTGTGCGTGGGCTAAGGACTTTCCCTGCGGAGACCTCTGCCGGCCCTGCCTTCACGGCGTCCTCGCGGTCCTCACGCCTCACTCGCCAATTGCCCCGCGTTCAATTATTCCGAGTCCGCCGCGAGGTCTCCGCGCTTCGATTGGTCGATGAGGACGGCGTCCTGGACGGGGCTACGCGGCTACGCGGCCAGAGAGAGACAGGGAGAGAGGGACGGGGTGAGGTGAAAGGACGGCACTCCGTGCGCCGCTTGGGCCGCGAGAGGAAGAGAGGAAGGGAGCTCGCCGACGGGGAAGTGGGGTCGCGGCCGGGGCCGGGCCTGAAGTAACGAGTGCGAGAGAGACGGAAAGATCGCGCAGCGAGAAGGCGCACGGCTGCCAACCCCGCGAACTCATAAATAAGACTAGTCCCCGCCGCAAGTGCTCGGCGTTTTGTTGAGTTTACGTCAATTTCGAGTAGGTTGCTCGCTGTTATCTTCAAAGTTGATGGCCGCTCTTTTTTAGAGAGCCCCTGGTAGACGAGGAAACGTCTGCCGATAGTGACGTTTTGATTGTTTTTCGGAGGTCCGCAATGTTGGTGACAGTGTGAAAAAATTTAGGCAGAAGTCGACACTTATTTGTGATGCATTTAGTCTTATGTTGTTTCTTTGGTTAGAAATTGGGTTTATGCGTGCGTGGGGTGGTGTGTGCGTGACTCGGAGTTGGTGTTTGACGCGACCCGCGTCCCTGGCTGCGCCGTGAGGACTGGAAGAGAGGCGTAACTGCGAGTCCGAGTCTAAGCACACCGGGTAGGCCTATCAACGCGACGCACTGTTCCCTGGGGGCTCTTTTTAGCTCTGCTGTTTGTTCCGCCGACTTTTGCGACTTGTGGGCATTCAATAATGTGAAACGGAAGAAAATTGACTTTATTTTATTTCGCCTCTCTCCTGACTAGAGCTAACCTGCCGATCTGCTTACATCGGTATTCTTCTTTTGACTGACTTGCTCCTCTGGGTATTCATCACCTAGTTTCTGGATTTCTTTTGCGTTCGTTTCAATGTTTTCATTGGAATTATCGTTTGGTTATGATTTTTATCTGGGTTATTATGGTTTCGGGCGTGCCATGTTTGTTTTTAGGGCGGTAATTTCAAGTTTTGGGGGACCAACCTTAAAATTAAATCACAGAATGCTCTGTAGTACGACTTGTTTAGTCCATTTCTTACTTACATTGCAGGTTTTTTTCACCCTTAATGGCTAAGGAATCTCTATATTGTCTGTTCTATCTGCAATGTGTTCATTCTTATCCAGCCAATATTTGAAATAATATCAGTTTTTGCTCAGAATGTCACTCTTAGGACTAGTTGTTTTTCTTTCACAACGTTTGTTTACTGTGTAGGATTTTACTCATAATATGAGCAAGTAGTATGTGGACTCAATGTTGCAATGTGTTGTGTTACAGGTCATGTGAAAATTAGTATGGGTCCTTTGGAGTTGTGGCAGTGTTGGTCACCTTTCGGGACCCCTGCCTAAAGTCTCAGTATAAATATTTTCATACCATGGATCCATTTGTACCATCTCGTATTGGAGATGTAACCATTCAGAGGGTGTCCTCCCGAAATAACTCGTCCGAGGAGCCAAAAGATGAACTTCCCTCTGAAGGAAGTGCGGCCACCATGGAAAACTTGCCTGGTAGGGCTACTTTTTATTATATTTTTTCTTTTATTGTGTGTTTGTTTTAGCATATTTTTTATTTTGAAAAAGATGGGTTTTTAAATTTTATGATATTTGAATTTTCTTGTTGCAGTTTCCCCCAAAGATGAACTTGTTGAAAATGAAACAGTGAAGTCTCCAAAGGCTGCATCTCCAGATCAGATTGTCAAGGCTGAAAAGCCTTCTAATGAAGCTGAAAATGGAATGGAGGCATCAGAGAAAAGTGATGATGCCTCAGAGAAAAAAGATGGTATCCAGAATGAAGTGGCTGTCATTGAAGATCAGAAATCCTCAGAAGAAGCTGAACCTGCTGTGGAACCCAAAGCCGAAACGATTGAGAATGAAAATTATGAGGCAGGACGGGAGGAATTTGAGGGCGAACAAGTGGATGAAGAAGGTGACGTTGATGACGATGAAGGGCCCATGGATGCATCACAGTTTCTTGAAATGGCCCAAGCTGAGGACGAAGATGAAAATGAAATGGCATTTGATAAGACAGGTGAAGACTTTTTGAAAGAAGAACCACAAGAAAATGAAGATGATTTAGGTAACGAACCAATCCGAAAGAAAAAGAGAAAAGCAAATGTCAGCCCATCTGATGTTAAACAGGAGGCACCTGACGAGGATGAGGGCATGGATGAAGATGTTAATGGTGCCATGGAGGATGGTGATTATGCAGCTGGTGAGAGTGGTGATGATTTTGATGAAGGAGATGATTTGGCCGAGGGAAATTATGAAGATGAAGATGAAAGAAATGAAAACAGTGGCATGAAATCAATTAAATCTGAACCAGAGGATACATCTAGTAAGAAACCAGAAGAAGAAGGTGATGATGAAGGGAATGAGACAAAGGATGATGTCAAGAAAAAACTAAGGTCGAGGCAGAAGAGAAAAGTCCTTGTTGAGGAAGATACAGATGAAAGTGAGGAAGAAAGAAAAAAGAAGCGCAAGAAAAGAAAGAAAAAAGGAGGTAATACTGTTTCTAGGTTGCACTGCCCTTTTGTTGGTTACTTATCATGTGAACATTCTGAGACATCTACTGTATTTGAAGATTGCATCTGATTGCATGTGTCCTTTATTAATTTCAGAAGATGGCGAAACATCAGAGGAGACTGAAAGTGAAGATGATGGATCTGGTAAAAAGAAGAAGAAGAAAAAGAAAAAGAAACCTGGCAAGAAATCAAAAAAGAAAGATGATGATGATGAGTGAGTAGCACTGCTTTTGTTTATCGTTCAAATGTTGCTTCTGGTGTATCTAAATTGTTTTTGATTTCCAGTGGCAGTGGAGGGGAGAAAGAGGGAAAGAAATCATCTAACATGCGCCGAAATATTCGTGATGTTATGGATGAGACACAACTTGATGAAGCTACCTTGGCTGCACAGAGGCAAGAAATGGAGCGATTGCGGAGGGTGCAAGAACAGCAAAGAGTATTAAGAGAGGTTAGTATCTCAATAATAATAATAAATTGGTTTGAGATTGTACTTTAAATACTTGGCAAGAACAATAATCAATAACCACAATTGTGTCACAATTTATTTCAGATGGCAATTCAAAGACAACAGCAGCAAAGAGCTGACAGGGTCATGTCTCTTTTACAAGGAAAAACTTCTCTTCTGAAGCAAGTGTCTGTTGGACCAGCTCAGGCCAGTAAAAGTGGTACATCCGCCACGTCCCCTAACACAGTTGTTGTGAAGGTTGGCTCAGGAGCTACAGCGCAATCAAACAAGAAGGTGTGTTATTCAGGAAAATATAAGTTGTTTTCATGGCCTCCGAAGCCCTAACTTTCATCTCAAGGACAGCTTAGTTTTTAAAAATAATTTGGTTTCATCTCTCCCTTTTTCAGGTGCTAGAACTTTTAAAAGTGCCAAAGGACTCTCAAGATGATATGAAACCTTCTGTTACAAAAACTTTGATATCTAAACCTATCCAAGGCACTACCATGATGACCCCATCAGTCTCCATTGCACCTGTGCGACCTAGTGGAAGTGGTCAGAGACCTGCTTCAGCAGTGAAGCAACCATCCTTTATTCAAGCTCAAGCTTCATACAGTGCTTCAGAAGGTGAAGAAGAAGAAGAGGAGGAGGAAATCTTGGAGGACGGGGAGCTAGAAGAGGGAGAGGGAGAAGTTGATGAAGAAGGAAAAAAGAAGAAAAAAGGTTTGTTCATACTATATATTTCACAGTTTGTGTGGCACCCTTAGTTCTCCTGTGAGTGGATTTCAACCTATTGCGTTCTTTCAGATGTGGTCACGATAAGCAGCAGCAGTTCTTCAGAAGATGACTGCATTGTTTTGTCAGAACCCTCTGATGATGGAGAGGAAGAAGAGGGAGAAGACCCAACAAATTCAGGGATGCATACCAATGATTCTTTTAATGTGCCAGATGACGAAGGCAGAGTACAAGTTAATATGGGAAAGCCAGAGGGTGATCCTGACATTTTCCTGGCTCCCCACATAGCACGGCTCATAAAACCTCATCAGGTAAATTAAATTTTTTTATTATCTGTGCCTGATTTGATTTAAACATCTCTGACACTGTCTAGTGTGGACTGTTATATATATTTATTTATTTAATTTTTGTTTCAGATTGGAGGAATAAGATTTTTGTATGATAACGTTGTAGAATCGATTGAAAGATTTAGTACATCCACTGGTTTTGGTTGTATATTGGCACATTCCATGGGCTTAGGCAAAACATTGCAGGTTAGTCAAAAGGCACTCTACAAGTTAGAATTTGTTCATTCATTAATAATTTTGCTTTGTTTGTCATGTTTTCTTCTTTTCCTCTTTTTGGGGGGTGCGTGGCTCACTTTTTGACTGAAGTCTTTGTTTTGTTTTGTTCAGGTCATCACGTTTTGTGATATTTTCCTGAGGCATACTCCTGCCAAAACAGTTATGTGTATTATGCCTATCAATACTCTGCAGAATTGGCTATCAGAATTTAATATGTGGATGCCTGATGACCCTCTGGCTACTCCTCTGGCAGTTCAAGGAGAAGTGCGGCCTCGGACATTTGGTATTTTTGTTTTAAATGATTCTCACAAAACGCTTAAAGCAAGAGCAAAGGTTAGAAATTAAATCAGTTTTTTGACATCTTTTAAATCTTGTGAATCTTATAAGAATCTGTTTCAACTTTACTTGTACTTGTGCAGGTGGTAGATGACTGGACTACAAATGGAGGTGTTCTCCTGATAGGATATGAAATGTACCGTCAACTCAGTTTAAAGAAAATGTCTAAACCTAAAAAGAGTAGGAGGAAGAGACCCATATCTGATGATGAAGAACTTGATCCTGAGGAGGAAGAAAAACGCCAAAAGGAAATGTTGGAAAGTAAGTTCTTTGAAAGTAACTATGCACATGTTAAATGTGGGCTGTAGCATCTTACTTACTTTTATGTTTTTGATCCTTTTGCAGAAGTATTTGAGGCGCTGGTGAAGCCAGGCCCTGATCTTGTAATTTGTGATGAGGGTCACAGGATAAAAAATAGCCATGCCTCCATATCTTTGGCCCTGAAACAGATTAGGACTAAACGAAGAGTTGTTCTCACTGGTTACCCACTTCAGAACAATCTTCTTGAATATTGGTCAGTACTTAAAATTAAATATAGAACTTTGAAACTTCTCTAAAGATTCAAACCTTTAAAAATACCCTTTAATACAGCATTTATTTAGAAACAGTTTTATCACTTTGCAATACCATCTTCTTCCAGGTGTATGGTGGACTTTGTTCGCCCCAACTATCTTGGAACCAAGACTGAATTTTGCAATATGTTTGAGCGTCCCATTCAGAACGGACAGTGTATAGATAGTACTCCTCAAGATATTCGCTTAATGAGATATCGCGCTCATGTTTTGCACTCTCTGCTGGAGGGTTTTGTGCAGCGACGCTCACATTCAGTCTTAACAAATGCATTGCCTCAAAAGGAGGAATATGTTCTCCTGGTCCGTCTTACTCCATTCCAACGTAAACTTTATGACACTTTCATGAATGAAGTGGTTCGAACCAAAGCTGTTCCGAACCCATTGAAAGCATTTGCAGTTTGTTGCAAGGTTGGTGTGCTGAGATTGTTTTGTTCATTTATTTTATCATACCTGATTGGAAATTCACGTGTTCTTTGTTCTTGAACAGATCTGGAATCACCCTGACGTGTTGTATCAATTCTTGAAAAAGCGGGAGGGCGGAGAGGGAGTTGATCTTGACCTGGAGGAAGCAGCTGCTGCTCTTGCAGCTAACACAGTCACCGATCCCACTGGCACACCTATTGAAGAACGAAAAGCTGCCACCAAAGGACGACCACGCGGTAGTACCAATAAAAACAGGAAAAAGAAAGAAGTTTCTCCAACTAAACCAGCTGCAACTGTGTTGCCAAACACTTCAAGTCATAGTGATCATAGTAATCCTTACAACTTATCAAGCCAGTATCCCATGCATGGGCAGATGAACTCCAATTCTTCAATGATGGGATCGTACAACCCTTATAGTGGTTCTGGGCAGTCACCATACGGCTCATTCAATGCTCATCATTACAACCCAAGCAGCTCTTATGGACATGCTGGTTACTCTGGGCCGTCTGGCGCATTCAATGCTAGCTCCAGCAGCTTAGGCTTGAATGCTACTGGCCAAGGGTCCTTCAGTGGTTCGGGATCCAGTGGTTATGGTGATTCCCTCGCCAGCTCACCAGCGTCCCAAAGCAGTCAGTACGGCTCGTCATCGAGCCAATCCATGTTTAGTGGATCTTCCTCAAACAACCCGTCCTCCTCAAGCACCTCAGCGTATGGGAGCATGGGACCTCCATACTTCGGCGGCAACGGTCCTTCTGGCCAGCATTCCATGACAGACAGCTTCCCTCCAGGGTCCAACTACAACCAAAGCTGGAGCGGCAACAGCAGTTATAACTCATTCAATCAGGGCCCGTCCGGCAGCCAGGCTTTCCCTGGATCAAGCTACAGTGGCAGTGGCCAGAGCCAAGGCTCGCAAGGCGCGCCGTTCCAGGGATATGGCTCCAGCGGTTCCTCTTCTTCCTTCAACCAAAGCATGTATGGAAGCGGCTCGGCGAGTTCCAGCAGCAGTTCAACCCAGCAATTTGGGCTAATGGATCAGCAAATGTTGGACCCGGGCTTGATGGCGCCCCCAAGCCGCCCGAACCCCAATTTGAACCCAAACCTCATTCCACAGCAAAGTCCTGTGAATGCATCAGGAATGCTTCCTGGTGGTGCACCCACCAAAAATCCTGCCATGATGCCCTCAGGCATGATGGGTTCTGGCATGGGCGCTGGGATGGGAAATGCAGCGCCTGGCATGAGTGGAATGAATGAAAATATGATGGGCCATAATCCACAGAGCATGGGAATGTCATCAGGTGTTTACCAAAACCCCAACATAATGAACTTACCTAGCAACCCTCCAAACCAAACCCAGACAGGGTCTATGGCATTATCTGGTATGTCATCTACTGATGCCCCTTCAGCGGAAGATCTCCTTCATTCCTCCGATGACTTTAGAGCTTTTGATGCTTCACTTTCAAAGATGGATCCAGGAAGAGGCATGTATGATGTTAAGGATCGCAACATGTTTGATCCCTGGGGAAATTCCCATGGTCATCCTCAAGATTTTAACATCATAAACAGCCAGGATATGAAGCCTTTACAGAATTCTGGATTGAAGAAGTCCGAAAATGAGAAGTTCAGCCCAGGCCCTTCTCCTCTTGACCAATTGAAGAATGATATGGGAGATGTTAAGTTAGAGGAAAAGCCAATTGTTAAAGATGATGAACTAGGTTTAAGTAGCAAAAGTGGTGCAAGCAACCAAACTGATCAAGATACCAAAGCAGCTGATGAAGGAGACTCATGGAGAGTCGACTCCATGGAGATTGTTGATAAGGATAAGGAAGGACAAGATGACATCAAAGACAAAGAGGGAAAGGAAGATGAGGAAGAGGGTGCGTTGGGTGCTGAAGGAAAACCACTTGTTGAACCTACAGCCATAATCAAACCATCTGGTAAAGAAGACCCTGGAATCCCATATGACTGGGCAGTAGAACTGATGAAGGACTATGTGCCTGGCCTTGTGGAGAATTCTGCTAAAATGGTTCTTTTCCTCTGTATATTGGAAGAGGCACTCGCTCTCGGCGATCGCATTCTCCTATTCTCTCAATCCCTGTTTACTCTATCGCTGATTGAAGATTACCTACAGCGATCATTTATACCCGTTCCTGGGGTTTACGAAAGATGGCAGCGTAACCGTACTTACTTCCGCCTTGATGGAAGTACAGCTGCATTAGAGAGAGAGAAGCTTATAAACGAATTTAATGCAAATCCCAATGTGTTCTTATTTTTGGTGTCGACGCGTGCTGGTTCCTTGGGAATCAATTTGGTGGGTGCCAACAGAGTAATTGTATTTGATGCATCTTGGAACCCATGTCATGATACCCAGGCAGTATGTCGAGTGTATAGGTATGGACAGAAGAAACCTTGCTATGTTTATCGCTTTGTGATGGACAACTGCCTGGAGAAAAAGATTTATGACAGACAGATCAACAAGCAGGGTATGTCAGACAGAGTTGTCGATGAATGCAATCCAGATGCTCATCTTTCCATCAAAGAGGTGAGACTGCTATTTGATGAAACTTTATCACCCTGTTTTGAACTATCATGTATCTTACTTTTATCCCCTTTGTTAAAAATCACAGGTAACTAATTTATGTTGGGATGAAGAAAAGGAATCTGAGATAAAGGATCTTAGCAGCGAGAAAGATAACTATACTGACACAGCAATGCAAAAGATAGTAGAGAAACATGGAAAACTGTTAACGAAGGTATATCATGACTTTCAATTGATTTTATTTCAGTGCTGTATTTTTAGATGCAGCGATGATCAGTAATTCTGCTGAGTTCAAAAAATTAATTTTCAAAGTTTTGTTTAATTTCAGGCACCCTTCCAACACGAATCACTCTTGGTTGATAGAAAGGATAAGAAATTGTCTCAGGCAGAGAAAAGGCTGGCCAAGCGGAGCTATGAGATGGAAAAACGAGCCAACAACCGTCCTGTCTACAACTATTACAATGCCAATCAGGGCGGTCTGCAAATAAGGTATCATTCTAAACTTGAGATGAAACAAAGTTCACTGTGTCCTTTTCTGTTATTTAAAAAATTTACTTCAATGTTGGACCCGGGCTTGATGGCGCCCCCAAGCCGCCCGAACCCCAATACTTGGATGTTTTACTCTGTCTTTTGTTCTTCAGACCTGTGCAACGTGATGCTGCTGGCAACATCATAAAACCCATTGCCAGTGTACGACCCATACAATCTGAGATGAATTCTGGTCTTGGCACAGGGAATAGAAATACTAAGTGGATTCCTGCTGAAGTTTGGCAGCGACAGGGCATGTCTGCTCAAGAAATGACTTTGCCTTTGGGTAAATTTCAATCTATTAAGTTGTGTGTTTCAACAAAAACCCAAAACTTTGCATTGAATCTTATTTTGAAATTGATCTTGCAGATGTTGTCATCCCTACCAATTCTCCAGAGAGGTCTTCCATTGTTCTGAAGGCTGGCCAAAGAGTTATGGTATTGAAGAGTCCAAAGGGTATTTACATGCAATTAGAGAATGGCAAAATCATTGCAATTCGCACTGCATTTAAAAGTGCTTTAGGGGGTAATAACAAAACAGAAGGAAACAAGCCATTTGCTGCAGACAAGGAAGACCTTAAAAAAGGTTTGTTTTAAATCATATTCAGACAATGCTTTTGTTGCCTGGATCAAATATTCTTATTCTGTTGTAAATTTGAATTTCATTTACCTTTTGTCTCAGGTGTTAATGTTGGTGTGGTCAATAAGGGAAATATGAAGCTATCTAGTGGAATTCATCCTTTACGAAACAATCCCAACATCACCATAACCCCTCGAGCTGCGCCAGGTGCTGTAAGGCCTGGAATTAGGCCAATATTAAATCGTACTCCAGGAGGTCGAATGCAAACAACTGCCAATATGAGACCATGGGTTCGTCCAGGTAGGTTCTTCAGTTGACTTTGTTTGTACACCTATACAATTATTTCTTGTATCTTTTAATCTTTATCCAATCTTCTTTTGTAGGTGGAGTTGCAGGACGAGCAGTACCAATTAGGCCCGGTCAAAACATAAGGCCGGGAATACGTGGTTTAAATCCTTCTGTGACTGTAACTCCAGCGTCTGCTAAGACACGCACACTAGGACCAGTCACTATAACTCCTCGATTGGCTCCAGCTACAAACTTTCCTGGTTTGAAAACATTTGATAAAGATAAGGCAAAGACTGAATCAAAAAGTGATGGAAAATTGGAACGAAGTGAAAGGGTAGAAAGTGAAGATGGACAAAGCAGCAATAGTAGTTTGGACATTCCCTCCTCCTCATCTAGCAAAGGAAATGATTCCATTCCTCCAAAGACTGATGATAAAGGTGATAAGCTTAGAGGCGACCCTCAAGGTGGGGATCCAGACTCCAATTTTAGCAAAGCTACGGCATCAGATCTGACAAAAATTTACAATGATGGAAGTGCTGAAAATAAGTCTTCAGATGGATTTTCTGACAAACAAGGGAATTCAAGAAGCCAAGATCACTTGTTGAACAAAGCTACAGATTTGTCTAGTTCTCTCAACTCCAATGCTTCATCATTTTCAAGCAATGCTTATAATGCGGACAAAGGGTCATTCCCTGGCAGCTTCCCCACTTCGTCATCTTCAGTGAGCAAGCAGTACAATGCTAACATGCAGAGTGGAAGCATGATGACTTCTTCTAACTTTAATACACCAACAGACCTAAGTGTTGAAGACAAATCTTCTTCACATATTGAAAATCAATGGAAGAGTCCCCCAGCTCCACAAGCTTTCTCTCCCGGAGTACCTGCACCAAGTAGCAAGTCTACTTCTCAGCAAAGAAGACTCGAATCTCCTGCACTGGATGACAATTCCAACAACTCTGCCCATTCAAATATTTCCAGTAAATCCTCAACGGCACATGGATCCAGCCTGGAATCTCGAGCTCCACCTTCTGGTGAAGGTGGTGTTTCTTCTTATGTGGGAACTGACCTATCAACATCACACTCCAAAACATCGAACAAACTCTCATCTAGCAATGTCTCATCAAGCCAAAGTAGTTCTTCTAGCACAAAGTTAAACCCTTCAAGCACGTCAAGTAGTGTTCCTACTACAACTGCATCTAATTTCCCTCCTCTAGATCCTTATGCTAATCTTTATGGAAGTTATGGTGCCTATCCTGGAGCGCTTCCTACTTCCAACTACTACAACCCCTATAGCTATTCGGCTGGCTTTTTACCTGATCCAAAGACCTCGTTGAGCAACAAGAGCTCAACAGAACCAAATCCAAGTACCCCAGTTCCTTCCAGCCGTTCTAGTTCTAAGTCTACATCAAGGTCAGAAAGCAAGAAATCTTCTCATGAGTCACCTCGATCATCTCTGCCTGCTGCCTATGAGAGTCGGCAACCTTCTAGTTCAAGCAGTACAAGTGCTACTCATAGTAGTAGAAGTAGCGGTTCCTCTGCATCTACCTCAGCTGCCTCTTCTGCTGTTGGTTCGTCATCTGCTGCTTCTGACACAGCAGCGTTCTCATCAAGTTCCAGTGCAGCGGCGGCAGCGGCAGCTTACAATCCAATGATGATGTCTCCGTCCTTCAATCCCACTTCATGCCAGTATCCTCCTCCACCAAGTGCTGCAGGTTCAGCCAACCCTTTCACAGCTGCAGCAGCAGCTGCTGCAAATTATACCAATCCTTATGCTGCATCTCCATATGGCTATACACCAAATCAGTTTGACGCAATGTATAGTGCATTTCATAGACCCGAGGCAGGGCTTGACCCAACGTCACCATACCTGAGGCCCATGCCTGGCGCTGCACCTCCAGCGGGTAGTTTTTACCCACAAAATGTTTATGGAAGTCAATATGGAAGTGCACGAGATCCTTATGGACAAATTCCTCCCTACCCTGGCAGCCCTTTCATTATGCCACCAGCTCCATATGGCGGGCTTGCTTCATCTGCAACCTCAGCATCATCTACAGCCACTTCCGACCAATCAACAAGCCAGTAAAACTTACAGGTTAGTGTGTTGAGGACTATAAATGATGATGTAGAATATTTTAATAACCTTAAAGTTTTTTAATTATTTATTGTTATTTGCAGAACATGATGATGAAAACTTCGAAGGGCACTTAACTACTCAGTGGAATTTAAAATCTTCAAAGTTTTAGGTTCAAATGATCAAATTTGAATGATTGAGTGATATGTGTGTGCGTGTGTGTGCATAAATTAGGCCTGGAATGAAAGCATCTGTAGGGTTTTACAGTAGTGTAAATCAATATTTTTTTTTAAATTGTGTGCATTTTTACTGTAAATTGCAGTAGAATAAAAGAAACCCTCATCTGAATTTGGGCTATCACATGTAGACTGATAAATCAAATATCAGAATTTGTGTACAGTAGCAATAAGCTGTAAATATATGTTGTTAAGCCAACACAGTTTTTATGTCGTTTTATGTATTATAAAAGGATTAGATTTCTTTTTGTTTTGTTTAGTAAAGATATTTAATGCGGCGTGATGAGAATTTGTACAGTATTGAATGTTTACCATGGCATCATTTATTATTGCATCATTTGCTAGAATGATGTCTGTAACTTTTCGTTTTAGATAAGTGGAGAGGCTCTGTGCTTCATTTCTTTCATTGATTTAGCACTGTACTCCTAATTGTCATGTAGTTGAGTGTTACTCTACTAGTTGTGGTTTAGTTCCTTGTGTCTGATTAAGTGCGCTGGCTTTTGCCCATTGTCTCTTTCTCCATCAATTTTTACTTCACTTATTTAACTTCTAATAACTGTCTAGATAGGGTAGAAAATGTCAATGCAAAACTAGCATAATTTTGAATTTTGGTGTAAGGTTTTGGATTTTCATAAAATTTTTATGAAAGCGTATTATTTTAAACTGGAGGATAAAAGCACCTCAGTACTTTTGAGAACCTTCTCATTCGACAGAATTATCCTGTAGCCTTTGAATTTACGGCATATTGTCAAAAGCCTGTGGTTAACACACTTAGACAAATTTGGCAGTTACAATGTTGCTAGGTTGCAAGTAGCATATTTCCTGTGAATAATATTTCTTGTTAATACCATTTTAACAAAGCGGTTGACTGATTTTGATACTCCAGGGCAATTGTTTTCAGGATAACTGTTTGATTGGTTTTGTTTGTTGTATGAAAGGGTCAAATGTTACTTCTGGATTTATATTGTAGTGGAGAAGTAGACTAAGGTGTATTTTTAATTAGAGACTATTTTAGGCTGTGTTATTTACAGAAGAAAACCATTGTGCAAAATATGATTGAGCATTATTTATGTTGCAGTAGGGATAATTTTTTTTTTTTGTTGTTGTTAAGTTTCCCTGTGCCACATGATGCTACATAATGGATGTGAACAAAGTCCGAATCTGACGTTTGATTGACAGACGTTTTTGTTTGCTGTTTTTTCTGCATAGGTCCAATTTACAATGATTGCCTCTTTGTGACTCCTTTTTTTTCTTTTAAGTGTTTAGTCCTGTAAGAAGTGTCAGCCTGTTTCAGAAACTTGTTCCATCGTAGTTATGATGTGTGCATTATTATCCGCTATTGATTGCTAGTTATAATCACATTAAAATTATGACAAACCTTCCCTTCTATGGCCTGTGTTTACAAATTCTTGGCTCCAGCTATTTTCTCATTTATGTTGAGAAGGTGGATACCCATTGGAATTAAGTGTTGTTTCTAGCAAGGCCATTGTAGGGCAGGTTGATTGTGTATCCTAGAAGTGTAGTGCTTTTATCCCTATGCATTGCTAAGCATTTACAAGTATAAAGTTTGATTTTGTCTAGAACTAAGGCTCTTGTGGCCACTTCTTATTTGAAGACTGATTACTTTCTAGTAGGATTTGGATTTGTTGTGTCTATTGAGGTCTCAAGCAACATTTTAACCTTAGCTTAATTAACTCCAAATGTGTATTTTAAAAGATTATACCTCATTGTCTTTTTGAGGACTTATGTTTTCTCCTACTTATTTATTTTTTTATCAATTGGGGATACTGTTCTGTTTGAAACAGACAATAACTTGCATTAATTAATCAACAAACCTGTGTTGACCCAATATCAATCAATTTGTCTTATGCTTTTTGACTAATCTTTTTGCTGGTTACTAGTATCTGATGGCGTGTTCTGATGCAAAGACACCAGATATTGTACAAAAATGGCTTTTTTATATAAATAGTCTTAGGTAATTTGAGTTGTCAGACTTAATTTTGATGGATATTGATAAGCCAGCACACTTAGTCGCCAATACTTCCTACTTGGTTTACCATGTAAACTGCACATGTTTCATATGAAAGATGTAGTTATTGTACAAGCAGGGGTTGCTGTGTGTTTTTTTTTCTTTTTTTTTTTTTCTTTTTCTTCATTCTAATTCTACTCTTTATGCCACAATGTAAATTAATAAAGGAGCTTCTCCTGGTTATCATGTGATGTTGTAAGTAATTTTTTGACCCCACCCATTTTATGTATATGTGTACAATGCATTCATTGTTGAACTTTTTCTGTACCACAAACATTATCAAATTACTAACTTTAAAGATGATGTAACTCGTCTTTGTTGACTTGTAAAAAAATTTTTTATGAATAAATATAATATTGTCCAATTTGTGTTTGATCTGAATTCCAATCAATAAGCCAACCATTCAGTTTTCAGTAGTACCACATAAAATCGAATGTTCATTCTACGATCTGGAAAAATATGGCCCATGGGGGGATCGAACCCACGACCTTCGCGTTATTAGCACGACGCTCTAACCAACTGAGCTAATGGGCCAGACACAGGCGTAGGCGGCGAAGGATCGAACTTAAAAAACGTGGTCATTCCTTCCCGCGCCCTTCCAAATTTATGAAGTTGATTTGTGTGGGTAAAGCAAATTGCTGTTCAGACTTGGGTATTCCATGTCGATAATACTGGAAAGGCATCGGTTTACTCAAATTTTGTTCTTGTTGGTATTGCAATATGAATGTGAATTCGAATTTGGCGTCGCGGCACCGCGCTGACAGGCTGCTTGCAGAGCAGACGGAGCAGACTGTGCAGCAGGCTCTCGAGTGCAGCGGTCGTGGACTTGTTCTAATTTTACTGAATTAAACAGGAATTTTCAGTGGCTTTCTCCACATTGGTCAAGTAGTAGAAGAATTGTAGATACTGTTTCAGGTAAAGTTGATACCTAGCGTGCAGTGTGTGGTTTTATTTGGTGACGAAAGTACATCAGCATCGCGGCTTGAAGATATGATGGCAGTGTTTTTTTTTACTATGACAACTGCTTTCCTTCCCACAAATTTGATCCCTGTGCTATTGATTATCTTTTTGGTACCCTTATCCTCCAATTAAATGCTTTACCAATATTGAGTCAGTTGCAGTTCCAGTTATTTTGAGACGAAAGTAACCCGATGACTGATGGTCCACCAGTCCTTGTTGTATTCTTAAAGAATTTTATGGATTATGCGCATCTTTTTTTGTATTGCATTTGACTCAAAATATATTTTTACAACCTCCTTTAGTTCTTTCTTTGAATTCAATGCACTGTTAGGGTTCTTTCAAACTATGACAGATAGTGTATGAAGAAAACTTTTGCAGGTTGAGTAATGGATATGAATGTAGCGGAGGTTCCCGTTGCTTCCCATTCTGGTTCAATTACTTCTAATGAGAAACCCAAGAGTGAGTAAATATTTCATCGTCAGCTCAGAAGTTTTATTAGGTTCATCATTGGTTTAATTGTATCTTTACATTTTCTAGTAAAGAGGAAAAAAAGGCGGAGGAATCCGCGCAACTTTTTCAGTAGAAAGAAAAGAAGGAGTCATAAACCTATGGTTGATGCTTTAGAAGCCAACACATCGACCAAAACATTTGGTTATGGTTCTGTTGAAGGGGTGAATTCAAATTGTTACTTAATTTTTAATTGTTGTCTTTAGAATGGCTTCTAATTTACTTTTGTTCTTTTCATCTTTGCACAGAATGGTCCAAATACATACCACACCAGTGCATTTGTCAAAGAGACAGTGGATGATCAGTTTGACCCAACCCGCATAAAGCCTGATATTAATGAAGCAGATCAATCTAGTATGTTGGAAATAAAGCTTGAGTCAGTGGATTACTGCGATACTGAAGGAGAGGTACAAAGTGAAATGAATGAAGCAGATCAGGCTTGTGCAAGAGCTATAGATATCAGCCCTCTTCTCAAAAATACCATAAAAGGGCAATGGAAGCGTACCTTTGCCTCTTTACCATCTCTTCCAATCGAACCCGCACCTGTTTCCGTGAGTAAAGCAATATGATAATTAATAATCCATGTAATATGCTTCATCATGAGTAGAAGCCGATAGAAGCTCACCAATTTCCTAAAATTTGATTTCTTAGGAAGGCACCAGTCGTCAAATGACCATAAAGAATTTGGATTCAACTCTAATAGTTACTATTGTAAATGATACTGTACAACCATCACCCACACACTTTAAAATTCCTACGGTTTGTTATTTGAATTGGTTTTCATAATTACTGTATGATGCATCAATGTTTCTAAACATCACATCTGTAACAATTTTCTTCTCACAAACAGGAGAGCAACATTTATAGTAGAATAGATGAATTCAGAGTGCCACTAATTGTAAGCATCACTATTCAATGTGATTGATATATTTTTGCCTTGTTTCTTTTTCCATCACTATAAATTATTGTTATTGGACGTTTTCAGGTAGACTGGAATAATAGCAGCTCATCCTTTGTTAGACCTACTTCTCCTCTGCTTTCTGTTGAAAGCCCTCTTTATGGACCAGATGTGATGCCACAGTTTTCTGGTATCAGTGTGAACCTCATGGACACATTACTGGAACATCTGAAGGTTTCTCTCCCAGTGCCGTGGAATCCCATTTGTCGCAAGGATGGAGTCTGTGCACTTCTCTTTACAACAGAATGTCTTCCACTCACGTCTGTGCGAAGAAGTGTGTTTGTGCACTATGAGCAGGGTTCTGTGCAGATTGGCATTCACGGAAAACCTCTGCCCAAAGACCACCAGATTTGGAATGAGACTGGTTTAAAATTTCCACTCTGCAATGATAATGTTGTGGCATTTTCAAATCGAGTTGTGAAAATTGTGTATGCTGTTCATCAACTTAAAATATGTCCTGGTATTGAGTCCAATGAAATTAACAGCAAGATTTTTGTTGGCAAAAAGGATATCATTTTTGAAGAGGACATGTTTGAAAATGTTAATGGTTCTTGCTTCAGATCTAATCGCTGTTCTCTTTTAATATCTATGCGTCGAAAAAAGTGTGTTGCTTGTTCTAAATTTGCTGATAAAATGAACTGTCACAAATCAAAGACTACTGCCAAGGACTTGGCCATTAATCAAGACTGTGATGAAACAGAAAGCTTTAAAGAAAGTCCAGGTTGGAATTCTGATCATGATTATTTGTTAGACAGTGATTCCATAAGACTCCTTAAGAAAGAACTAGGGGAAATTGAACTTCAAGATGAGACTAATTGCAGACTTACAGCAAGGGTAACAAAAATGTTGGATATGGAAGGAATTGACATTGACACTCAGTTGAGCAAAGATTTGAAAACGATATTGGAAAACAATAAGCTTTCTCAGGTACAAAGAATATTTTTACAGCACCAGATCAGGTGCTCGAAAGTAACGAGCAAGACTTGTGTGGTTTGCAAGACATGCATGAGGTGGCACCCCATTCTGATCCGATTTGCACTTTACCTAATAAGCACATCCCCTGTTGCACCTGATACTGTACGACAAAGTGGATTGATAAGGTTGCCCTGTGGTCGAGCACTCTTTGATTACTCATCAATTTATAAGCCTGTTGCCAGCAACAAAAACATAGCTGCGACCAAAGTGAAAGGCTTGAAGGAACCTTATGAAAGGTTTCACTGTCTCATTTTTAATGAAATAACAACCTCTCAAAATTTAGTCTTTTCAAAGGAAACTGGTGAATTATGTGGGTATGCCCATTTGCGTAAAGTTACGAGAGAAATGGATGAGCTGCAGAAGTTGCTGGAGGACGAAGAAGAATTAAAATTAAACTGTCCCCGTCCAGTTGTAAAGCATATGTTGACCTTCATGATTAAAGGGACTGCATCTGGTGTAAAGGAAGCGGTAGCTTCATATCTTATCACCAACCTGACCAAAGAGCAGTTGTTCTTGAGAACTTGGGAACTAATTGGTAGCTTAGAATTGGTTGGAGTTCCTGTTGTTGCCCTAATTTCAAATAATAATCCTGTCAGTAATGCGTTCTATCAAATGCATGTACCAGTAACCAAGAATGACAATGGGATTGTTTTTGACACACTTAATTATTGTTCTGGTGATGGGAGACCTTTGTACTTCTTCACTGATGTTTCCCATTTGTTGAAATGCATAAAGAGCAACTTCATGAGTTCTGGCAGAGGTCTGGAAAAGACTTGTTGTCTGATCAAGAATGAGCAGATTATTACCTGGGATACAATAATGCGCATGTACATGGAAGAAGAGCATGAAGCATGGTCCAATGGCTTCATATTAAATGAAGAAAATGTATTTCCTGACTCATATTCAAGAATGAGGGATCCTGTAGCAGCCCAAGTTAGAAGAAACACTGTCTCCAAAATGATTGACATATTGGAGTACGAAGAGTGTGAAGAGACTGCTATTTTTATCAAGAAGGTGAATGATTTCTTTGATATGCTTAATGGGACACATTCTGATGAAGCAAGAGAAACAAGTAATCCAAACCTGGCCAAGTATGACAGCCCCCATGACACAAGATTCACAGAACTTTTGGGTTTCCTAAATTACCTTCAGGAATGGAAAGAAGAAGCACATGCAGCAACCAAGACGAGAGATTTTTTTGCTGCAAGACAACTTTCTTTGCAAATTGTTGAAGGCATTGAGCGTACTGTACTGGCCTTCATTGGGTGTACTAAACTGCTTCTGGCTAATGGTCAAAAATTTGTAATGGCTCAAGTGTTTTCTCAACATCCATTAGAGCTACACTTACACCATCACAATACTACAGGGGGTGGAGACAGAAACCTCAATAAAGCAGAAAAAGGCTGTAAGAGAAAACGAGAGGACGGAAATGGATATTCAGTATGGATGTGATAATTCTATGTTAACCAAAGGTTCATTCAACAAATGTGATGTGACTATTATATTGGTGCAGGTCTTGCTCTTGACCGACCCGACCTGCTCTTGTGTAATTAAAATATAGTGAACAAATACTATGATGTAACAGAAACAACTCAGTCATTCACTTTATTTCGAAGAAGATATGAGTTATCTTCAAAACCCAATGCAAGTGTTTTTTTTTTCTTTACTATATTTTTTTAAAATAATAAACTTGTGAACTTGTGAAATAAATGAAATAAGACTGCATATAGAGAAAAGAATATTTTATTATACACAGTTCATGATTCTGTACAGAAATCTTATTGCTTAAGCACTTATACATACTCTAGAAAGAAATCACATGAAGGTTTATTTAAGTTTGCCAGCAAAATAATGTCTGTAATTTCTTCTAAGTCAACATCAAAACTTCAGGCTAAAGCCTGCTCCCAATCTTGTCCGCTCCATTTGTGTTGATCCCATATGGAAGCCCATGGCTGCTATTTCATCATCACCATCACCCTGAAAAATAAATTCAAACAGTTAATTAGAAAGAATTATAGAGAAGAGGGTTACAATGAATTTTCAGGGAACACTAAATACCAATTGCTTGTAGGCTTTGCCACCAGATGGAGGTTTTGGACTGGCAGCTTTCCGATGAACAGATTCACTTTTAGCTGGCCATGTTGGGAACATGGCCGGATCGATGGCACAGGGAACCTCTTTAAAGTAAGCATGTGATAATGCATCATCAGCAGTAATTCTTTGATCTGGGTCGTATGTTAAAAATCTGTAGCAAAACAAGTTGCAAGGATGACTAAGTCAGTGGTAGATACAATATAAAACAACGCTCGACAGTTATTTATTACTCACTTATTAAGGAGATCTAAACCTTGCTCTGTGAGCATTGTGGCAAACTTATTCCGCAAGTTGCTGACAGGATAGTCAGCAAAATTGCATTTTTGTGCTATAGGTAACAAACTGTAACCAGGCCAGATGTCATCAGTTGGTGTGCCCAGCTCCTGAATTAACAAAGGAATAAAGTAAGTCATAGGAAACAGTAGAAGAACACACAAAACTTAAAAACCAACTTACCTTGAAAATCCGATTTAACTGGTCCATTTCAGATTTACCAGGGAATAAAGCTTCCATGAGTAAAAATTCGGCAAATATGCAGCCCACAGACCAGATATCAACTGGTGTTGAATATTCCTAGTAAAAATGACAGCAAGTGATGGATTTTAAAATGAAGTACATACTAAAATATTAGATCTAGAAATGTCAACCAACAGGTGTCAATTCAGGCTAAAGTCACATTTAACAGACCTTTGATCCTAACAGCAGCTCTGGAGATCGATACCACAGTGTAACAACAATAGGAGTATACGACTTCAAAGGAGATCCATATTCTCTTGCTAATCCAAAGTCACCTACTTTTAGAACACCTTCATGACTGAGAAGAAGGTTTGAGGTTTTAAGATCACGATGCAGAATCCAATTGTCATGCAAATGAAGAACAGCCTTCAAAAGCTGTTGCATGAGGCACTTGACCTCACCTAAAACAGAGAGAGATTGTCAGAATTCGAATAAAAGAACTTCTTGGGTTGAATTTTGATAAGATAAAATTGTACCTGGAAGGAAGACCTGCTTCTTGTGCCGCATTGTTTCCATGAGAGATTTCAAGTCATGAGCAACATAGTCCATAACAATAAAAATCTTGTCCATGTTTGAGCCAACCACAATTTCCCGCACAGTGACAATGTTTTTATGCTGAGCCTGGAAGATAAGATGAACCATTAGTATTAAAAGAGTAGAGGTTTTCAAAGTTAAAACTCTCCCGGAAAACAATTTAAAAAATTAACATACTTTGAGTAAAGTGTTTATCTCACGGAGAGAGGTGATGGGGAATCCTTCCTTTTCTTTTTCCATTTTAAGTCTCTTCAAGGCCACTATTTCACCTGTTCGCTTTTCTTTGGCTCTGTATACCACACCATAGGTACCCTCCTCAATTCTGTAGGCCACAAAGAAGAAAACAGACAAGATATCAACCACATAGGGTTTGCAAAGAACAATTGGATCCATGCCCATGCCACTGGTCAGTTAGCTCCCTACAATATAATAATAATAATAATAATAAAATACTTACCTGTTTAGGCAAACAAATTCTTCAACAGAGCGGCATCCTTGAATAGCAGGGTAATAAGGTGGCAATTTTTCAAGGCTATCCAATTCATCAGATTCAGCTGGTGTGGGAACAGGAGGAGTAGAGACAACTCCATTCTCCACCTTTGGTGCATCTTCTGTACCATTTTTCTGCTGACCTGGTTCTTCTTCATCAGCATCTGAAGCTCTCTTGTCACTTTCTGTATCATCACTCTCCTCTGAATAATAAAAAAAAAATAGGACGGTTGTTGAGTGTTGGGTTCACATTGCATGTGGAATACGATACTTCAGAACTGAGAACATGATCTTACCACCGTCACTAGAAGAAGTGCTAGAAGCATCACTTCCTGCACTGCCACTTTCTAAATCAGCTCTCTTCATATCTCTATTTAGGTCCATTTCTTCATCTTGTTCTTCCTGCATTTCTTCATCAGACGGCCCAGATAATATTACAGCAGAATCATCTGTTAACAGGGAAAAATTAAGGTTCAGAATCTGCTACTACAAGGTTTAGAATCTGCTACTACAAAATTCATTAAGTTCAAGGCAGCCCACAGTTACCATCAATAAGTTGCCTCCTCTCCCTGCTCCGACTTCGTTCTCTCTTCATGACAATATTAGACAATGTTCTTTCCTTCTCTTCTTCTACTTGTCGTCTGGCTCTTCGAGCCTCAAGCTCCCTGCGGTACACTTCTTTCTGGCGGACCATTTCCTTTTCTGCAACAATATCTTTATATAAAAATGAAAGCAATATGTGAGAAAACGAACAGTCAAAGTTCACAAACTATCTGCAGGATAATGTTAATAGAGGGAAAGTAACAACAGGCATTCTGATGATTGCACTTTGCGATAAAAATCTTGTGGTAAAAATATATGGATGGAGTCATTGAGTGTGCGTACTTTACACGGGGATCAAGGGTAACGCGAGCATGCAGGGACAGGGACACTGAGGGACTGCCGAAGTAAGGTCCAATAACTGGATTCCTACCTGCTTCAATTAATTTCAACCTACGACTTTCCCTCTCTTCCCTTTCCGCCCGCTCTTGAGGAGTTTCTTTAACCGGCGGGGGCAAAGTTTGATCCTGTAGTGCAAGTTGATGCCGTTGCTGCTCTAGCTGCTGATGACGTTGGTCAAGATGTAATTGGTGCTGACCTTCACGCCTCTCCCGCTTATGTCTTTCTCTTTCATGATGAGACTCACCATCCCTTCTGCGATCAAGAATTCTATCTCGCAGGTCATCAGGTTTTCGATCAGCAGATGATAGCTTTTGAGGAAGAAAAACACAGACAAATATGAAAGGCATTTGTCCTGAAATTCAAATTAGTTACTGCAAACTAAAAATTATGTTCAAGTTACTTTCTCTTTGTGGCTGCGGTCTCTACTTTGATCTTCTCTCCTATCACCCCTCTCCCTCTCCCTCAGTTCCCTAAACTCTCTAGAATCACGGACGTCACGGACGTCACGAACCTCACGAATGTCTCGTGTTTCACGGGGTTCTCTTGAATTATGAACATCACGAGGATCTACCCTACGCCCCTCCAGAACGTCTCTATATGACGCACGAGATGCATCCGGTGCCTAAAAAAAATAAATCAGATTATAATGTGTTAAACAAGATAACAATTGAATGAGTGGTTATACCTAGGGAAACATACCTCTCTATGGTTTCGGAAGGCACTATCATCACGATGTCTTAATTCATCCACTCCATAATCTAATCTTTCTCTCTTAGCATCAATCACACCATGCTTGTCCCTGAAAGTAATTAATTATTTCAAGTGAATCAAAAATACCTCAGACTTGCAACAAAAGAAAAAAGCACTGATGGTAAAATACCTATGATGTCGTTTTTCTCTCTCACGATGACGCTCTTCTCTCTTTTCCCTATGTCTTTCCTCTCTGCTTCTGTGATGACCTTTCTTGTGAGGTCTCTCTTCTGCTCCTCGTGCATGACTTGGATGGCCCTGTACAAAGAAGACGCATTGTTAACAGTGTGATCCTGGGTGATCGTTCTGAAGTGCGTAGACTTGACATGACGCTCACACTTGCATAAGCGCGCCTTTCTTTTTCTCGGTGACTGCGTTTTTCCCTGTGACTTCGAGCTTTGAGTGGATGAACGTTGGCTTGAGGAGGTTTGATGTCCAGGGAATCAGCTGTGTCTTCAGCATCTTCATCTGACAAGCTGAAAATCAAAAAACAAGGCCGCTACAGTCACCAAAAACAAATCACAGGGAATAACATCAAATAGCAACAAATATAAAATGATTAAATGATTGCCAGCTGATTTACAAGTCAAAAATTAATCAAAATTTTGGTTACTACTGTGCAGGTGACCAGGAAATAAAAGAAAATAGTCAAAGTGCGATATGTTTCATTCATTTTAAGGTTAGAAAATTATGGAAACTATTTTTTTTATAACTACTTAGAGTACAGTTTGATTTTTACGAACCTGAAAGGCAGTTCTTCATTGTGTTTATCTTTCCGCAGAGGACTCTTTTGAATTTTTATCTCTCCGTCTTCGCTTTGATAATCCATCTCCGAACCATCGGAATCCGACATGTTAGCGTTGATGTGGTCAAGGTTTTTGAAAGTGGAAGTAACATATAATCAATATGGTCACACCAGAATGATCGTTGACAGCATTTCTATCAATGCGGAAAAAACTATCAAATAGTCAAAGTTGAAGAAGAAAGACACTTTGATGATGCTACGTGCTTGTGTGCTTGTTAGGAAGGCAAGCGTAAAGCGTAGACAACAAGAACAAAAACAACAACAACATAAAAAGCGCTCAAGTCAAGTCTCCTGTTCTAAACGTACTCTACTTCACCGCCCGCCTAGCCTCCACAAGCCTTTTCTTCGGATTGGTATGACTCAGGAATATACAAGCAGAAATATTGTAGGGAGAACTAAGAGAATGGAATTGTTCCACGATGGATAAGCTGCTTTCAAACTCAAATATCAGGATTTTCTTGGCCCACTAGCACCCGTGGCGCCCTCATGCTGCGGAGGATGCAAGCTCTGCGCCAGGTGTTATCAGGTGTTATTGCGGTGGAAAGTAGGAAAGGAAACTGATTTTTGTTTTCGAAACATTGCAAAGCATTTCGTAGTAGGTAATAAGGTATATCAGAAGTTCCGGGTGGTTCCGCCTGTTAAGTTAGTGACTCGACGGAGCGTGCCGATACTCCCTGCGGCGCTACCCCGCGCCGCCTGCTGTCGATACCCCATGACGGTGCACTGTGTATCGTCTCCCCGAACTTAGTTTGACGGTACTAACTGTGGCCCTCTTGTGTTGTGGCTGCCTTTGATTTTAATCACGATTGTTACATGGCATGACGCTGTATTACATTAAAGGATGATACACGGTATGTACTCAGCAACGCTCCATTCATTCAATGGGAAACCTTCAAGTGTTCGCGCCAATTCTGTTCTAAAATGTACTGTGATGGAGTCTCGTCGGACACCATCGATGTACATGCAGGTCGATACAAATCGTGCAGGTGTGTGAAAAACATCTGCTGCTAATAGTTTTCGTTGCTTGCGTTTGCAACTCAACCGCGAATGTCCTTTCCCCGTCCCGAAAACGCCTAAAACAGAAGGGACTGACTCGATTCCGCCTGATCTCCATCACACTACACTGTGTCGTCTGCTAGCGAAGTGGAAGGGAGGCACAAGGGTGAGGGGAGGGGTGGGGAGGGGCAGGGAGGCGCGAGTGGGGGAGGGCGAGGGTGGGGAGTGGCGTCAACTCCAAACCTGCCGACTGCCGCCGTCCGCCGTGCCGTTGTCGTTGTCTGTCTGTCTGTCCGCCTTGGCTGGCCCGGCAAGCGTGTCTGAACTCGCGGCCGCGGCCGAGTTCTTCACTTCAGTTCGGCGAGCGCTGAAAGATAGATTGGCCGTGCTCGACCACGGACCGCGTTTCGCCTCGTTGTCACGTCTGTTCGTCCCGTTCCGCGGCCGCGGAGCGACGTTCCTACCTGTGACAGCCAAGTCGACGAGCGTCCTGCCCTTTGCAAAGTGACACAGATACATTCTACGAACCATCCATCCTGTGTTGTTTGTTGACTGCCAACCCCGTACCCCTCCTAACCTAACAGGTGCCTCCTTGACCCGCCGCGCTAGCCGCGCTTCGCCATGCCGACTGTGTCCAGCCACGACGTCCTGGGCCCCATGACCTGGGGCGCGGGCGGCAACTCTCGGCAGCGGTACTTCCCGCAGGACTCGTTGGACCGGAGCGACGCTCGCAGCGGCATCAACTCGCTCTTGTTCGAGGAGAGCGGCGCCGCCGGCGCGTGCAGTGCCGGGGGCAGCGTCGCGGCGGCGTCTGAGCACGCGTACTCCAGCAACTGCCACAGGAACAGTCTGGTGTCCGCCAACGGCTACTATGGCTTCCATCAGCAGCATGGCACCGGCGCCGCGGTCCTCGACCAGGATTGCTCAATGGACACCGACACCAGTGAAAATAACCCCCCGGTGGCCGCGGTGCCGGCGGTGCCTGGCCCCCCCTGTGCCTTTGGCGGCAGCCCAAGTGCCGGCGCGGTGGGATTCTGCGGCGGGGCCCAGCAGGCCGCAGCCCCTCAGGCCGCAGCCCCTCAGGCCTTCCCCTTGGGCCTGGCTCCGCAGCGTGTTTGGAATGCCGACCCGTTCAGGAGCCACGGGCATGCCTCGGCAGCAACGCGGAAGAGGAGCATGGAGGCGCGCGGGCTGGGGCTCGCGCAGGGGCAAGGGGCCGGGGGTTGGCGCGACCAGCGCGACGCGGACGCCGACGACATGGCGGGCTGCGGCGGCAAGCGCACGCGGCCCTCCCTGCCATCTCCGAGTGAAGAGGCACACGCGGCTGCGATGACAATGACAGGTAAATACAATCGATGGACGTGTGTCAGCCGCTCTGGTGAGGGTGTTTGGCTTGGCGCCGCCGGGTCGATTTCGGTGTAGCCAGTCTTTTTGTTTGAGAGTGTCCTGTCCTAGTTAGCGGCACTCGAGGCATTACCAACTTAAGAGGCTAAATGAACCTGGGTGGGAGTGCGTGCGTTGTCCAGTGACGTTGATTGAGAGCAAAACTGAGAGCAATTTTCGAGTTTGGTTGTAGTTTGCAGTCGGGACGATGTCTTTACCCGTCTGTTGGCGAACCGAAAGCAGTCGTTTTCATTCGTTTTTGGGTTGGTGCACCTGAGTCCCTGTTGGCGCTTAAATTTGATCCGTCCCCGAGCCTTTTCTGTAGTATCATTTGTACAATTCGGAGAGAAATGAGCTGTAGTCAATGGTTCTTACGGACTTTGGGAGGACTTAATAACTATCATTTAGAGAGGAAACTTGAAATAGCCTTATCTGCTTCTGCTAATTGGTTCCTGTTGATTTCAGAGGCTCCATCCCAGGCCATGGCCCACGAAGGCAATAGCTTTGGCATGCAAGTCAGTGCTCCAAGCACCTCAGAGCAATCTCATTCCCCAGCTCTCGTGTATGAGCTCCCAATACATCAACTGCCAGGATCGACTTCTCAACTGGCGGATGCAATGACACCTCGACCTCGATGCCTAATGGGCCATTTCATATAGCTTTATTACTTTGTAGAGGCAGTGATATGATGCTTGTTAATGTATTGTAATTGGTACTTAAAGGTATTTCTAATATCACTAAAAAAGAAACTAACCCAGCACCTCATTGCTGAATGTTGATAATTGAGTGTCCTGACACTTTAGATTTTCTTGCCACTTTGTATTGTTACGAAAGCGCACACTCCTCTTTCCCAGTTTTCTTTTGTTGATATATGCATAATGTGTGCTGTTTGTTGGACATTTTATTTACTGTTGAATCAATAACCAGTGATAGCTATGATTCTAAGAAATTTTTTTTCTACAGATATTACGGGTGGTGTTGTCAGAAGTGAAAACATGTGTGGAGGAGAAATGCAGCTGAGAATATTAGAAGATACTGACCTGGCTGCTTTAGAAACTCTACTTAAGCACACGCATGGCTGTGATTATTACAATTACGAAACCTGTGATTTATAGGTAAGATTCTTTAAATTCCCTAAATTGAATCGAAATTTTCTCTCTTATCTGTACAAGCCGTTCCTGCAGAACTTGAGGCCACATGCCATTCACAATGACAGTCAAAATTTATTTTTTGGGCCACTTTTACATATTTAACACTTTCAGTGTGAATTCTTTGCAATGGATTGTTTGCTAGGGCATTTGTCTATTTTTCTGTGTTGACTTAAAATGTTGTGCTCGTTTGTTTTGAGAAGATAACATAGTATGATTGTTTACACAAGCATTGTTGTAAAATAAGTATAGTAAAATTGTTATTGGAAGTGTTGAGGTACTTTGTATGCCTAGTGTGTACTTCTGACATCACTGTTTGTTCTTTCCTGGTTTATTTATAAATGTATGTTATAAGTGTGAATTGATACACATTTTGGGGAATTTTGTATGTGTGTGGTGAGTGTTTATGTCATGGTATTGGTATGGTACTTTTATCAAATGATACTTGCTTTTCTTGGAGGAACAGATTCACTCAATATTCTAGGTGATTATTGTTAAGTGAAAGTTCATAAAACCAATTCCTATGTGATAGTTAATCTTTGTAATACTCTTAGAACCTGTTTTGTTACTATCCTGATAGTAAAATGTCTTCCTGTTTTACATTTGACCAATTTATACCAACATTTGTTTAAGCATTTAATGTTGAATTGATGTGGTTACGTTCAGCTATTTAGTTCAGTGTAGTCCTCACTGGCTGTGAGCATTTATTGTTTTTGATGACTATCAAAAGAATTTTTCCTCAGTCTGTTGTTTAAATTAATTTTCATTGACAACTGCTTTTCCTGTCAATTTTCTGCCTTTCTGTAATTTATTTTTTGAAAACTTTACAATGATATAGGTAAACTGGATTGTCTTGTTATTATTGTACATATAGATTTAAAAGACCTGTTGTACCTTTTTTGGAATATTGGTAGAGGCAGAAAGTCGGGTAGAATGGAACTTGCAGTTCATTGAATCTCTTCTAAACTTCTCATGGCCTCTGCTTCTGTTCATAAATTTACTGTAATATAGACAAAACTTGCTTAGTTGTCATTGATGTGTATTTCTGCAGCCTTAAATTTTACTGACATGAAGCTGTTTCATTGTTTTCATTAGTCGATTTCTTTGAATAAATAGTTGGAAATGTTGAGTCGTGTGTGGTTTTCCCTGAACTCAAGGGCGTCGACGCCATGGGGGGGCACCGGGGCAATGAACTTAACAAATACCCCTCAAATAGCAAATATATCACATTTATTAACTCTATCACAAATTAAAATAGATTCATCTAAAGATACAACAGTAAGTATTTGATCTGATACATTACATTTCTGCCAGTATTAGATATGGGGCTTCTGCTTCCAAATGAACAGATTTTATTCCTGTAAACAAACACTAATAAGAAATGTTTCCTTCAAACCAACATTGCTTCCTCTTAGAAAAACTGCTGTGATTTCAGTAATATTAGTGGACGTTGTAGAAAGACAGCAACATTTTTGTTCCATCAACGCAAGCAGAAGTGGATGCCACAAATTCCATGCAAAAAATCTCCCAAAGAACACTCTGGGGTGTAAGTCATCGACCTGCAGGACAATGTGCCTGTTGCACATTAATGGCAGCTGTTAAGGGTACATCTCATGTGTGACACACTACTCCAATGAATGAGCCGAACAATTAAGAAAGCTTTCTTCCCAAGGGTTTTAGAAACAGTAAATTGCCATAAAAGAAGCCTAAGCGGATAAAGACAATTCTTAGGTAACATTCACCTTAATTAAATGCTCACCTTTGACAAAATGAAACACTCTTGAAACAAGGAATTAAAATACAGCAAATTGCGTAACAAATTGTCCTTCTGATTTGGTTGCAATACAAGACCTATGGAAAACTTCCCCAGTACTGCCCATAACACTAAAACACCATCTGTAAAGCATGGCAGCTCAAGTTCACTTGATACTTTCCAGACAGACCACAGAATACATATGCAAAAATAATTATCACCTTACAAAATGTTCCCATCTTACAACTAAAAGTAGACTAGAGATCAAAGTCATATTGAAAAAAATAACATTCCCATACCATGTTCACCAAAAACAGTTGGTAACTAAGGGATACATGGAACGTAATATCAATAGTATGGTTTTCACACTAAAACAATTACACCCCAGGTTCACTCTCATAGATATAATATCATCATCACAGACCTCTTAGTCACAAATTATGCATTAAAAATGTCAACAAATGAGAGATATATACACCTATATAAATTATATCTGGATGAACACCTTTCTTATTGATACAAGATTTCAGTTTCAGCTAGGAAAAATCACAGAAAATGAGTACCTCATTTCACTTCTAATGTGAAAGGCAAGAGAGGAAAACAAAGTAAAAAAAAAATCATAAAAGTAAAAACAGTACCTAATCTAATTGCCAATTTCTACCATAGCACATATACAATTGTGTTCATCTTCAATTCTGCAACCAAAATTAAATTTGAACATGGAATGAATACATTGAAAGCTTTTAGTTCTTGTATGAAACAACCAGATACTAAATGTACCCTGTACCACTCATAGAGAACGGCAAAGAAACATAAAGCACTGCTTAAGACACTGCCATCAACCAAAAGAATGTTCTGACTAGGCCATTTCTCATTTCCAAATACTGAAGGTTCCTTTCCCTTTATAAATTATTCTAACAGGAATGACAAATTTCTGGAAACAGCTCTTCAACAATTAAATCCAGCAGAGTATATAAAAGTTGTTTATTTAGCTGTGGACACTGCACAGCACAAAAAGCTCCCTTAAATGCTGGGGCAGCTAACTTTGCAAGCCAAAATTTAGTGCATAATTGATCTAACTCACGGCATGCCCGCTCTTCTATTTCCATGGAGTTCCAATGAGTGCTTTTACTGTTGAAAATTGCTCCTTAAACAGATCAAGGTAAAGAAAATGAGTCAGTATGTAATCAAAAACTTAGACAAGCACAGCATTAATGCAATTTACCTTGTAGTAAATGAATAAGATGTGCCAGACGTGGTGCCACTAACAATGTTTTCAGAGCTCGACCAACAAAATAAGACACAACTGCATCCAAAGTCTGCCCAACCAATGCTTGAAGTGACATAGCAATGCGAAGGGATGGTTGGGAGATATTGTACGCAACAACACCTGTTTCAAGAAATGTATCAATGTACAACCTATTCTGTTCAAAATAAAATACCACTATACCAGCTAAACTCACCAATGTGAATTAAGGAATTTGTAAAACCTTTCAACCGATCATTGCTGGGAAGAGATGATTTCAGAAGAGGGACATCTGAGTTACTAGAGCTTAGGGCAGGTTCTTCTGTCAGGCTAAAATTATCACGAAATACAGGGCCAATGATATTACGAAAATCACGAGCTGGTGGACTTTCCTGACTCACATCTTTGTACTCTAGTTTGCTGCAAAAATTGTGACATTAAAAAAATTAATTTAAAATCATAATTTTAAGGTAAGATGAATATTTGAACTGTCTTGTTCAATACCTTATCTTTTTACCCTCGGTAGAAGAAAAGAATATATTGATGAATGGCTCTAGGTGTTGGCCCCTTTCCTTCCTCAAAGTCAAAGGGACAGTTCGTCGTAAGAGACGACTGAGAGCATCTGGGCTGGAGTTCATCTCAGAGAACTCGCCAGGTACCCGGAGAAATGCATAAAGTAAGTCACTTCCACGAAGGGAAGGCTTTGAAAGCAACTTCTGGATATATTCCTCAAAAGCCTGTAACGTTTAGATTTAATTCTGTTTTAGTTTAGGACGAAGGTGGAAAGGGAAATGGGATTTAAAATCAAATTACCTGTTTGCGACTCTCCAGAAACTGTGCATTTGGGGCTGAAAAGAACAGCATTCTTCGAGATGGAAGTTGGTTATCCGTAAATTCTCCATGGAATTCAGTTAGTTTGGCTTCAAGGGCATAAAAATCAGTGTACCTCCTTTCTACTGTCCAATGATTCCCTTCATTTTCCTCCACAACTGAATGTATGAAAATACAGGATAAATCCAGCTCAGCACACAGAAACAAAATACCTCAAGTCAGTTCATACCTTCTTTCATTCCATCAACTTTCTGTACATCTATGTAAAACACTGAATATGATTTATTGCTGGCATCAAGTTTTGTTTGAACCGAAGGTATGGAAACTCTCCATGCACTCAAATCTCGATCTGTAGAGTCTGATAACTGCATATCTTCAGCCTGAACAAACAGTTTTTGACACTAATGACACAACAGCACCATTGATAAGTGATTAATTTGTGATGAAAGAGTACATACAAAGTCTGGGTCAACAAGGTCAATGCCTGGGTCTGAGTCAAATGTGTGACCTTCCACAGGTCCCCTGAGTACACCTTTGATCTTGTGAAGACGACTGCTTATGCGAGCAACAGCACCTACATTTTCATTGGCCTTTCTGTTGGATCTAGAGAAAAAAAGGGAAAATTCATTAGGATAAGCCATGAAGCTTTCTGCAGTAATTGTATTGCATATGCGCTAGTTATTATGAAGAATCAAAAAAATTAAAATCACCTATTTCTTGCCGGTGATCCTTGCGACAAAGGAGAGCTGCAAAAAGGTTTTAAAAATGTACAATTTAACATATACAGGCAATACAAAACTTGAAAGTTGTGAGTCAGGTTCAAAACTCACTTATTTCCTGATCGTACGCCAGTAACCAGGACTCTAGGTCCAGCCAGCCACCTGAAAAACTGCACAAACATAAAACACGCAAGTAAGTGTTTAAAACATGGCAAGATATTTGATAGATCGAAATGATGTCTGTGGACGCCAATTATATATTCTGAATCACAGTGAAACACACCCCAGCTATAGTACCGCACAAGTAGTACACTTTAAAAACAATAAGGAAACCCCCAACAACACAGAACAAAAAAAGACCTAAAATGCATTGCTTGAGAACACCTACAAAAAAGCAGCAGTGAGAAATAGAAAGATGGCAGACAAAACGAACAATCTAGCTGCCCAATTATTTTTCTTTCTGATCCCTTGAAAATGTAGGGACTTTTGGGAAATGGGCACAGGTGAAAATGACAAGGACACATACAGAATGATACAGGACAAGTCCAAACACAATCACAACTGTAATAAACATACGGTGTATCGATACCATCTGCGCCTTCTCTTGAAGAATTGTTTGAAATTTTCTTTTGAGTCTGTGCATCCATAATTTGTCTTCATAGCCTGAAATGAAATTTTCTCCCCCCCAAACAAGAGATCTGTACACAAACAGTACTAGTACTTGATAACATTTCTAGGTGAGTGAAAGGTAATCACCCTTCTCTCACATGACTTTCATTAAAAGTGTTACAATACTAATTAAAAAATAAGCAAAAGTTAGGAGTCAAAATAAACAAAAAGAGGCTTGAGGAAGATAGAATACATGAGTAAGTCAGTTAATACTCACATCATCACTTGCATGGAATAACGGACAAAGCTTGTTTTCTAATATGCTGTATGCATGTTCATAGGCTTGGAATAGTGGAGGGGATGTTCGTAGCTTGCCAACATCATCAGTTAAAACTGTAAATTGGAAAATAAAGTTGAGTAGCTCTTGTGGCTTTGAACTCCAAAAACAATCTCAATGCCTAGAAATAACAGAAATCACTGGGGGTATTTTACCTTGTTTCATATTTTCAACTATGTCAGATGGAAGACCAATACTGTCAGGTGATACTGGATTAAAATAAACTGAATATAAGTCCATGGCGTCTTTGTACAACAAATCTTTTTCTTCTGAACTTATGTCTGGAGTAAGCATTTTTCTATTAAATTCCTCTGCAAACAATAAAAAATAATTGTTGTAAATTTTTTGGTCAAATTGTGTGAACAAAATTGTTTTTGACCTGTCTTTATAAATTTAAGGGATTCTTACCAACATCTAAGCAGAACTGCAATATGTTTACAGCTCCCTCCCCTTTAAGAAACTGCATAAAAGGGTACAATAGTTTCTGTTCTTTTAATATACTTGACAAGTCTGGATGAATAGCCTAGGACAACAACAAAACAAACCATAAAAGAAGAATTCCTAAACTTGTAAATGGGTCTTTGGTGCAGCGAATAAGGAGTAAAAGCTCTTACAGAAGAAGGTTTTGAAGGAAGACCCACAAACTTCTTTAAAAAATTCACTTTGGGTTCATTGACATCCTTATACTGGGTAAGCTGTTGATGGCCAAGAAGTAATAAGAGAAGGCTATTCAGGATTGATGGATCGGCTAACACATCAGCCAAGGGCAGCAGAACCCAGCCTGCTAAGAGTTCCCTTACTAATGCACTAAAGTTTCTGAAACAGACACAATGCTCAGATCACATGCTTAATATGTGGATAAGAAAAAAAAGAAAGGAAACATTTATCAACTTACTGGCACCGAAGTTGAGTATTAGTCGCCAAGCAGGGCATAATGCACTCAGTTAGCTGCCGAAGATATTCTAGCTCCCTCTCCCGATTGAGGGTAGCGGGATGAAGACGAGTGCCAAGGTGCTGAACTGCTGCTCTAACAAAGGGGATCCTTTGATTTTGTGATGTTTCCCGAATTATTAAATAGTCTTCTAAATGACGCACTCCAGCGGGCAAAAGCTTCTGAAAGATTATTTCTGCTAAGTTTATCTGTAAAAGAAGAACCAAATTAGATTCTCAAGGTCATAAAATTTAAAAAATTGAAAGAAAAAACTAGGGAATGAAAGTGCAGCATTTTTCTCAAACCTTTAATCCTCTCTGAAGCAGAATAGTACATGCACGTCTCAACAAAACTCTCAGCTCAAGTTCAAATGCATTATCTGAAGATATTTGGGAATACCAGGAGTCTACAAATTCCTTTAATATCCTGTTCAACAACTGCAACAAAAACATTGATGTAAACCATAATTCGTAATAAGTGAGCAAACATTAACACTGGTAAGCAATATGGGGAAAGGTACTTACACTTTCAATAGATTCATCCAGTTCGGCATTTATCATTATATCATCATGATGAGAGGCATGAAGATGTGATTCTTTGCTACGGCTGCAGGAGCCATCTCCGCAAACATAACAACCTGTGGCCTTGTGGCTTTTGTCATCATCCGTTGAGGTCTCACCAATGAAAATTTGTAACAGATTGCCCAAAGCATTCCTTTGCCTGAAACACTAGAACATTAGGAAACGAAATGGACGGTAAACAAAAAGTATGTAATTGAATACTCACTTGAATAGGAAATAGAAGAGGGCCAGGCCCAGTATGTATGACGTCAACACAAGGAGACCAAGCAAAAAGCTGGAACAAAAGAAAAGATGAGCCAAGTGAAGAATATGTGAAACACACAATCCAAAATATTCTTGAAGTCAAGACAGCAAATTAGCACATTTTCTTGGCCTTTCAAGGTTCCAAAATTCAGATTAATTCCTCAGAAGTAAACAATGAAGTTGTTGCTCAAATCAACCAGCGACATGACGTTCGTATTTAATGCACGGTTATACTAAGGCCAAGATTGTTCTAAAAGGCTTCCAATAGAGACTTCTACTGATACAGTTCCGCAGAAAGTTATGACAACATAACCAAGAATCAGCGATTCAGCGAGCCTACCTTGCAGTTAGAGCCACTAATGCGGACAAGGACACAACAATTCCTAAATTTATACGAGCGACCGTGTCGCTGACAGTGATCCGAGCAATAATCTTGGCCTCTTCTTCCATTTCAGTCAGTGTTTCAAGCCAAAATAAGTGATCCACAACATGGTTTCGAAAACATTTTGACATTTGTATGAAGCTATCTAATGTCGCTAACGTGTAACGTTGGGCGGGGGGGTCAAAGGTAGCTGGAATTGGCTGTACAAATTTGATTACGAGTTTCGCGGAAACGGGGAAACGACATGCTGTGGACGGAGATGAGTAAGCAAAGGAAAAATTTCCATGGCTAAAATTAATGTCGAACTATTCTCTTTACTTGACACAAAACTTCAATGGTTTGATGTGGACGCGAAGGAGATATTCGCAGGTTTAGCAGACGACTCGACCAACAAGTGACGATCGACCGCACAGCGAACGAGCGGGATTATTCAAATGTTATTTCGTCGGCCATAATAGAGTTAATGGAATCATGTATACTTACATGATGGAATTAGGGTCTGAACTATCGGCCTGAGTTATAGAGCCGTGCACCGTAAGTCTGTTAAAGAAGTCTGTGGATAATCCGGGTCGGTCTCTTGAAAACAGAGGACCTCTGTGCTTGCGGCATCGCCCGTTGCGACTGGCTGCTGCCGTTCTGGGGCCGTTTTTATTTTTCAGCCAGCCACAAAAATCGTCTTTAATGGTAAAATTCTGTGGTAGTGTGGGAAATCTAGGAACTTTAGAAGTGAGTAGTGTTTTTCAGCCTCAATTTTGAAGTTTGGGGTTCTGTCTGACGAAGGTTCTTGAAGGACTCGTTTAGTAATAAGTAGTATTTATTCACAACGAAATAACAACCACAACAAAACCAGATAGTTTTTCGCACTACACTTTTCGTCATTTATTTGTTCCTACGTTTCAAGAGTATTGCTGGAAAGGTGGGCAACCCACCCGACGGGGAATTCATCCTGCAACGCCGTGCGGTAGGCAACATGTTCGACAGCTAAAATGCTGTCATTGGATTCAGCAACAACGCTGCTTTTCCTTGACATAAAAAAATAAACACAATTTTTGAAATTGTCAGCTTTGAAGGAAAAGGTAACTCCCGTCGACGTGAGAAGAAGGCCAAGAAACCATTTGACACGAAGTTTATCACTACATTCTTACAAGTATTATAGAATTCAATATCACACCACCAAAATTACTTCTATTTATTGCTTACGGACGGAACTCCACGTTCGACACGTTGAAAACGTCACCCGCCATGTTGAGGAGGCGGTACCCCAAATCGTGTCGAGTGTGGACGTGGCTTCTTCTGCGAGAACACCTCACAGAACAGAAACAAAGTTCTCTAGACATTGCACTCGAGAGCAAAGGAGCGCTCACTGGAAGACGAAGGCGAAAGCTACTAACTTTAGAGAATCGACGCCCCGGAGGCAGCAGATCAGCACAATAACTTATTAATTATTGGCGGGTCCCGTGAACTCGGGGAAGGGGAACACTTTTGGCAACTTTTGGCAGCGAGGCTACAGCTGCAGGCAGGGCCGGGGCAGGGCCGGCAGCCGGGTAATGGAAGTCCGCAAGGCCACGGCCAATCCGGGCCGACGCGGAATCAGTCGTGAGTCCGGTGGAGCGGCGCTGGAGCCGATCAAGTGCGGGCCTGAGGTCTCTCTGTCTCCCTCTCTCTCTGACAGTCCGGTGATGGATCAGCCGGGGCCGCGTCACTTCCACCACCACCGTCCGCTTCGTGCTGGACGTCGCCGCCGCCGCCCTGGTGCTGGGCCGCCGCCTCCTCCTCCTCCTCTTGCTGCCGCTGCTGCTGCTGGTGCCGCAGCAGCTTGTCCTCCAGCTGCTCGCGCTGCGCGCGCAGGAACTTCTCCCGGATGGCGAAGTCGGTGAAGGGGATGCCGCGCTCCTTGATGTCCCACACGTCGCAGTTGGGCGACAGTGACGTGGTCCTGAAGGGGTAGAGGCTGGCCGGGTTGCCGAGCGACGAGCGCCGCACGCCGCGAGCGTCCTCGAGCGACCGGCAGCGGGCCCCCGCCAGCTCCGCGGCCAGCGAGCGCTGCGAGCGCGGCGGCGCCGCGGCGGCGAGGAGGCGGTTGGAGCCGAGGGACTGCGCCGCGACCTGGAGGAGGGTCAAATGAGTAGCTGCTGTGCACATGGCTCCACTCCCACAGAGTCTGGCGGCTCACAGTGGGCCAGCAGACCGGCGGAGGCGGTCAAAACTCAAGACGCGCTTTGAGCTCCACAGTCGCTGAATGGAACTCGAACCGAACGTGTGGCCTCACCAATGGATTACCCTCTGAGCGAGGAATCCATTGATGGGGTCACCCGTTCGGTTCGAGTCCTGTTTAGTGACTCTGGAGCTGGAAACGCGCCTAGAGTTTCGGCCGCCTCCACCGGTCTGCTGGCAAATGAAATGTGCGGCCGGCGGCCGAGCCGGCGGCTCACCTCGGAGCCGAGGGGCACGACGCGGTGGGGGAAGCGCGGCGACCCCCGGACGCGCAGCCTGCCCGACGAGCCGCCGGCGTACGTGGCGCAGGCGGCGTCGGCGTCGTCCTCGTCGTCGCTGGCGTTGCTGGTGCTGGACTTGGAGGCGACGCACATGCTGCTCATGGCGGCCAGCGAGAACTTGCGCTTCGTGTCCTCGTCGGCGGACAGCACCGCGATGTGCGGCGGCACCACGGTGGCGTGCCTGCCGCCACCGCCGCCGCGCACCGAGCCCGGCGACGAGGACGACGAGTTGTCCTGCGTCCTGCGGGCACGGGGACACAGAGGCTGGAGCCAGTTGCTCGCCGGCAGAAGGCTGGATTCCGGCACGGCGCTTCGTCACCCTGTCTCTCTCGCAGCCCCAACGAACACTTCAGGAGTGTGAGAGAGACAGGGCGACCAATTACCGTTTCGGAACCACCCTGCAGTGCACCGCGACTGCAGCGGCCGCCTCGCCTGCGAGAAATAGTCGGTGAACACAAACAAAAGCGGCCAGGGAACGCGGCAGGCTAACTTGGAATTGAAGCCAAAGTTGCCGCTGCCAATTTGAGCAAGCCGGGCCTGCGCCGTCTCGTCGCTCCGTCTCTCTCGCACCTTGCAGGAGTCCCCGTGAGTGCGACAGAGACAGGGCGACGAATCTTCGGAACAGCCTGCTGGTAGGAAGGCCGAGTGGTGGAGGAGATAACCAGAGCGGGGCAGTGGCATCACAGGACCTTGGCCCAGTACTTACGAAAACAAAAACACAAAAAGCACGGCGATAGCTAACCGAAGTGGGCCAATCATCGTGAGACACGCCGCCTGGGTTGAAAGGAGCTGAATTGAGTGAGGGGCGAGGGAGACGGGACCACCGTGTCGTTTCCCGGTGGGGCCTTCCAGTGGGGCCTAACCGGCCTCCCGCTCCCGTCCCGGCCGAGCCATGGCCGAGCCAATGGAGCCTGTCAGTGGGCAGGGCTAGGCAGGGCTTGGGGCCGCAGTCTGACTCCGCGCGGGAGGGAGGTCTCTCTGCTTCTCGCTCTGTCTCTCTCGCACCCTTAGGGGACGCCCATGGAGTGCGAGAGAGACAGAGCGACGAAAGCGACTCTCGGAATGAGTCCGCTGCCGTCCCTCGGGGCGCGGTGACGCGGTGACGCGGTGCATGTCCGCGAGTCGGACGTCCTGCAGCACGTCCTGGGGGAGGGGGGGCGCCTTTTACGTGCGTGTTCCTGTCGAGTACAGTGTGTCGCCGCGCCGAACGTCGCGTGCCGCTCGGCGCTCTCGTCGCTGCCTCTCCCGCACGCCCCTACGAGTGCGAGAGAGACAGAGCGACGAGGCCGCGGCGGTCCGGAATCAGACCTACGGGACGGGCGCGGCGTGCGCAGCGGCCCCGAGCAGACAGACGCAAACAGACAAACACTTTGGTTCCGCGGAGCCTGTCGGGCCTGTGGCAGGCTGTGGACACGGCGACACGCCAGCCAGCGCCAGCCAAAGGGCTGGAAGCAGTGCGCACACATCGCAGAGAGAGAGAGAGGGGGGGGGAGTGAAGCCACATTGCCGCTACGGCTGCAGCGCCAATGGGAGCCTCGCGGGCGTGGAGCCCCTTGCGGGGCCCTGGCCGTGCGAAGGGTCCTGCGCCCACGCGCCCCGCGGCAGCGTGGCGGCAGTGTGGCGGCATGCAGCAGCACCTGCGTCCGTTGCCCGCAGCGGACGGCACCAGCCCCGCGATGTAGCCCATGTGCGCCCGCAGCGCCGCCGTGATGCCCGCGATGGAGCCCGTGGAGCTGGCGTGGTTGTCCAGGCCCTGCAACACAGAGACAGGCCGCATTGCTGCTCATTCCGCGAGTCGCGTTGTCGCTCCGTCTCTCTCGCACCCACGCGGGACGACACATGAGTGCGAGGGAGACGGAGCGACGCCTGCAGAGTCTCGAGACGGCGAGCGCGCTGTCACGCGGCGTCAGGCCCCGCCTCAGTGGCCGCGTTCCGCGTTCCGGCCGTTGCTCGGCTGTCGGGGGCGTCAGCTCGCTCTCTCTCTCTCCTCATAGGGCGCCCCGTCGGGGTGCGAGAGAGACGGAGCGACGGGATCCCCCGCTCGGGATCAGCCAGTGGAATGGCCGGCCGGGCCGAAGGCCGAAGGGCGCACAAAGGGCGGCAAAGAAACTGCCTCCTGGGTGCCGCTGCGGCATGGCAGGCATGGCAGGCATGGCAGCCGCAGCAGACTGAGAGTCGTTCTCGTCGCTCTGTCTCTCTCGCACTCATGGGGCGTCCCCTATGGGTGCGAGAGAGACGGAGCGACGAAAACGACTCTCGGAGTGCGTTCCGCTGGCCGATGGCCGGCTGGGTCGCGAATCGTGAACCGAGAAATTATGTCGTGCTGCGATATTTCATGCGGCTGTCCGAACACTAATAGCGAGGCTCTCTCTTCTGGAAACATGTTCCGTCAGCAACTAAGCGAGAGAGAGAGAGAGAGAGAGAGAGAGAGAGAGAGAGAGAGAGAGAGAAGGGAAGGGTGGAATCACTGGCCGCGTCCCGCCAGCAACCTGTGGGATAGAGGGCCATTCTGGTCGTCCCGCACGCAGAGGGACGCAGAGCGACGCAGAGCCCCCATCTGCACGGGCTGCCGTTGTTGGACGAGTTGGCCAACTCTCGCAGGACGCAGCGATTCAAGTTGCCGGCCGGGCCCGAGCATCCAAGGAGCTCAACAGGGGCAGGCTGATTCCGAGGGGGAGGTCTCTCTCTCGCTCTTATGGGGCGTTCCGTGTACGTGTGAGAGAGAACGACCGACGAGACCTGCCCTTCGCTATCAGACTGCAGGGCTGTGCAGGCCGTCGTCGAGGACTCATGACGCTTCCCTGCAGCGCCACTCCGAGAGCAGTGATTTCATCGCTCTATCTCTTTCGCACTCACGGGGCGTCCCGTGTGGACGCTAGGGAGAGAGACAGAGCTGTAGCCTTCTTCGGAATCAGTCCGCAGCAGCTGGCGCCTGGCTCCTCCCGCGTTTCCCCCGGTTTCCGGTTCCCGGCCCCGCCCCACCCCGGGGCCACCCTGGGGCAACCCACCGCGTGCTTGCCGCTGAACAGGTTGAGGAAGCGGCCCAGCACGCCGGGCTTCCCCTGCGCGGGCGTGGCGGTGCCGGCGAAGGTCTCCCTGCGCATGAAGTGGTGGTCCGTGGACGAGGAGGGCTCCAGCTGCGGCTCGCTCTGGAACGCCTGCAAGCAAACAGTTTCCGTTTGGTTTGCTCTCACAGCCCCTCGCGCAGTGGGCCAGCAGGCCGGCGCAGGTGGCCTAAATTCTAGATGCGATTTTGATCTCCAGAGACGCTAAAGAGGACGTGTGACCCCACCACTGAATTCCTCGTTCAGAGAGCAATCCATTGGTGGAGTCACACGTTCGGTTCGAGTCCAATTTAGCGACTCTGGGGCTCACGACAAGTGCGGGATTTTGGCCGCCTGCACCAGTCTTCTGGCCCACTGTGCCACGGCCACAAAAAACCAGCTGAAATGTCAGTGTAATGTTAAGAGTGTACTACCTGCTGCGTGGAGGCGGCGCGCGGGCGCTCGGGGGCGGCCGAGGGCCAGGAGGCGCGCGGCGTGACGGGCGGCAGCACGGCCAGCAGCAGCAGCGGGGCGAGCGGGTGCGAGGCGTGCATGTGCACGGCGTACAGCTCCTCGCGCACCGCCTCGCGCAGCGCCGTCACCGGCTCGCTGTCGTCACCCTGGGGAAGGACAAGCAGGGGGTCAGCGAGGACTCGGAGCGGTCGCCGATGGGTCAGAAGACCGGTGGATGCGGCCAAAATCCCGGCCCTGTTTTGAGGTTCAGCGTCGCTAAACAGGACTCGAACCGAACGTGTGACCCCACCAATGGATTCCTCGTTCGAAGAGCAATCCATTGGTGGGGTCACACGTTCGGTTCGAGTCCCATCTAGCGACTCTGCAGCTCGAAACGCGTCCGGGATTTTGACCTCCTCCACTGGTCTTTTGGCAAAATCCACAGTCGGGCGGCGCGGCCCTCACCGCGGACACGGACGCCGACGACACGGCCACGGAAGGGCCCTCCAGCTGCAGCTCCAGGCGCGCCGCCTCGGCCGTGAGCGCGGCCAGCTCGCGGCGGTACACCTTGTTCTGCACCTGGGCGCGGTAGCGCTGCTCCTCGAACTCGTCCACCGCGAACCTGCGAGCAGTATTTCAGAGTTACGGAAGGCGCGACGCCCAGCCGAGCGATCCAGAAGAGTCGTTTCGTCGCTCTGTCTCTGTCGCACTCATGGAGCTCTCCGCCGCCAGTCGCTGTCTTTGCTGTCTATCTCTCTCGCACTCACGCGGCCACACGGCCCTGTCTTACCTCCGCGTGTTGCACATGAGCCGCAGTCCCATGGACTGGCCGACGGGGTCCGCGGCGCCCGTCTGCAGCGCGTGCAGCTTGGGCAGGAACAGGAGGCACAGCGTGGCCGTGGTGGACGCCAGGATGAGCGCCGTGCTGCAGCAAGGCCGCCAAGGGCAAACGCAAAAAAGTCTCAAACGAAATAAGTAAGAGGGCGCCGCAGAAAGGACACTACGCTGGCTACATCCGAATCGTAAACTAGTCTTTTAACCGCCGACGGCAGGAAAAGAGACATATCAAGTCGATCCTGACGCAGCCAGCATGACGTCATTGAAGGTCCGTGCTCCACGCCCCCACCTGCAGACGTAGGCCAGCGTGACGCGCTGCCACAGCAGCGAGGCGAGCACGACGGACAGCCCCGAGCAGACCACCACGAAGTACACCGACAGCCCGATGTAGTGCGAGTCGTTGAGGGCGGGGATCTTGACGCGCCGCGTCTCCCACGCCATGTACAGCCCCACCACCAGCAGCAGGCCCTTGTACACGTAGAGCGCGCCCAGCCACGTCTCCGTGTGCTGCGACTTGCAGACCTCCACCTGCAACAGGAGGCGGGGGCTGCAGGCTGCAGCGGCGGCGGCGGCGCAGGGCAGGCGCACGGTGGGCCAGAAGACCGGTGGAGGCCGTCAAAATCCCGGACGGGTTTAAAGCTCCAGGGTCGCTAAATGGGACTAGAACCGAACGTGTGACCCCACCAATGGATTGCTCTCTGAACGAGGAGTCCATTGGTGGGGTCACACGTTCGGTTCGAGTCCCATTTAGTGACTCTGGAGCTCAAAACGCGTCCGGGATTTTGACGGCGGGCCCACTGTGGGTCACACGGCGCCCGCGGATTCGGGGGTAGGCAACCCGGCGGCCAGGCGTGCCCGCCCCACCTGTTGCGCTGCCTACCCAGGCAGGGGTTCTGCCAGGGAGAGAGCGCTAGCAGGCCGATTCCGACAGTCGCTCTCGTCGCTCTGACTCTCTCGCACCTATAGGGGACGCCCTATGAGTGCGAGAGAGACAGAGCGACGAAAACGACTCTGGCGTGGGCGAGCCCGGACTCACCTGCGTCTGGTACACGACGCCGCGGTCGGACGGCGAGATCTCCATGGTGAGGTTGTGCAGGTGGCGGCTCATGGGGTCCACCACGGCCCACAGCGTCACCAGCATCACGTCCAGCAGCAGCAGCGCGCCCACCAGCGACATGAGCTGCGTGTCCTGCAGCAGCTGCAACCACGACGAGCAAGTCAAGCAGACTGATTCCGAGAGTCGTTTCCGTCGCTCTGTCTCTCTCGCACTCAAGGGGCGCCCCTTTCGGTGCGAGAGGGACAGAGCGTCGACAACGACTCTCGGAATCAGTCTGCAGGACAACAAGGCCAGCGACAAGGACAGCGACCGCAGAGCCCGGCAGCGCCCCGCACTGCATGTACCGCGGTACGGCGCGCCGTGCCGGCCGGGCCGCCGGGTGGTGCATTGTGCTCGTCGGCGTGTCGCTCCTCCCGCCACTCCCGCCCGCCCTGCACACCCATTCCGTCTCCCTCGCACTCGTGGGGCGTCCCATTAGGGTGCGAGAGAGACAGAGCAACGAGTGCCGCGGAATCAGTCCGCTGCAGCCTGCAGGGGCACGGCCGGCACGTCGCCGTTCCCAGCGCAGTTTTGGCCGCGGGCGTGGCGGCGCTGGCGGCGCTGGCGGTGGCGGTAGTGACGCACACACCTCGCGGCCGCACACGCCCGCGCGGCGCGCTCGCTCCCGGCAGAGTCCCACGCAAAAGGAAGGCAAAACTGCGCACACCGGCAGTGCTTATTTCTCCGTGTGTGTGAGCACGTGCGGGTGTGTGCGTGTGTGTGCGCGTGCGGGTGTAGGGGGCGGGGGAGATAAAAGCCACATCCTGTCAGGCGGGTAACTCAGTCTCATTTCGTGGCTCCCGTATCAGTCTCCACTCGTGGGCGGATGCGCGCCTACGCTGTACATTTACACAGACGGGCGCACGCACACGCGCGCACTTCCATGCATATTTGGGTCGCGGGCCGACGTAGGTAGACGGGCCGGGTTTTGCGGGGCCAGCATCAAACATTCACTAATCAAACCTCCCTTCCTTGGCATCTGCATAATCAAGAGGGGGATTCGGGTGGCATGTTTCTCGCGCAGCCTGGAGTCCTGGAGGTGCTCCCGTAGACCCGCTCTGCTCTACGCCATGCCCTGCTCGCCCCGCTCGCCCCGCTCCTCGTGCGAGGCGGGCAAGGTCGAAGCGCGGCCAGACAGCAGCACCCTTCTCGGCCCGCCGATTCCGAGAGTCGTCGCTCTGTCTCTCTCGCTCCTACGGGACGCCCCATGCGTGCGAGAGAGACAGAGCGACGACTCTCAGTGTGCTGGCCGCCCCCCGGCCGGCCGTCGTCTCGGACGTCCCCTTGACGTGCTGGCGGCGATTGGCTCCTTCCGCACAGTGCTGTCGTCGCTCTGTCTCTCTCGCACTCACAGGGCGTTCCCCGAGGGTGCGAGAGAGACAGAGCGGCGAAGCGCCCTTCGGGATCAAGCGGCCGGTGTCTCTAATGGGCGGTCTAATTGACAGGTGGATCTTCCCCAGCCAATAATATCTGGCCTCGCCGCAACGCACACTGCCGTGTCGGGGGGCGAGGGCTCCGCCAGGGCGACGGAGCAACGAAAGCACTGTCCGGACCGACGGGGAACTGTATCCCTCGCTGTCCCTCTCGCACACCTCAGGGAGTGCAAGAGAGAGCGCCCTGCCGCCTGATCCCGAGAGTCGTTTTCGTCGCTCTGTCTCTCTCGCACTCAGGGGGCATCCCGTATGGGTGCGAGGGAGACAGAGCGACGACAACGACTCTCGGAGTCAGCCTGCTGAATCCTGCGCCGCCTTGATCAACAGAGCGGGGCGGAGACGTGGTCAGGGGGGGGGGCAGCGTTACCCGGCAGACCGCAGCGATGTTCGCCGAGCAACCCATCTGCCTCAAAGTCACCTCGTCATTAATTTACATTGATTTCCGCCCAAATCCGCTCCGCCCCGGCGGCACTGGCTCGCCCTCGCCCGCGGATTTCAATCTCAATCCCAACTCGAATCTCGATCCAAAACTTGGCGCGCCGGTCTGACTGCGCAAAATGCAGCGCCCTGCTCACTGCAGCGGCTGCAGAGTCGGCGGGTCATCACCCCGGCCGGCACACTGAGAGTGGTCTCCCTTCTCTCTCGCACTGAAACGGGACGACCCCTAGCGCGAGAGAGACAGCGACGAAAGCGACTCTCGGAATCAGTCCGCAGTGGCAGCCTCGCCGTGACGGGATTCACCCGAACCTAAATAAATCAAAAAGCCTTTCCCCTCCCCTTCCCCTCCGCTGCGCGCTTCGCTTCGATATCCAGCGCGTGATAAATCAGTCATTTAAGTTGGGGCGGCTCGGGCGCGCTGGCTGCGCTGGTTGCGCTGGCTGGGCGGGCAACGTTTTGATTTGACGCTTTGCTGCTAATAAGGTCACGCAGACAGAGGGCGCGCTGTGACTGACGCTCAATGGGGGCGACAGGGATGGGAGGGGGAGGGGAGGGGCGGTGACAGCGGGGTCTTCGTTATTGTCACGATGGAGGCGGTGGGGCTGGTGGGGCCCGGGGATTGGGATTGGGCCCGTTTGGATTGTTCGTTATCTCCCTGTAGGGTGTAGGCGTGGATCAGGGCGTGCCCCGGGCCGAGACCCCCGCCCGGAGTCCCTGCGTCGCCCCGGCGTCGCCCCGGCGTCCGCCACTCGACGCGCAGACATGGGGGGGGGGGGAGGGCTGCCGAGGGCCCCAAAGGGCACGCAAAGGGCCGCCAAGGGCGAGGTGGCGAGGCAGCCACCTGCTAATAGCCAATCAGGGCGCCGGGCTGGAGCCAGACTCTGGAGTCCAGACTGGGTCGCCCGGCTGGACCAGGGCCCGGCTGGACCGGGGGTCGTCCGCTTCCGGCATCACAGATATTCGGATCAAGGGGAGTACCCCGGGGGCCACCTGGGAGACCGGCCCAGCAGGCTGGTTCCGAGCATGTCGCTCTGTCTCCCTCGCAGGGGCGTCCTGTCAGGGAGCGAGAGGGACAGCGTCGAAAGCAGTGCTCAGCCTGCAGAGGCCACCTTGAGGAGGCGCACAGTGGGCCAGAAGGACGGCGCAGGCGACCAAAACCCTAGACGCGTCTGAGCTCCAGAATCGCTAAGCTCGAACCGAACGTGTGACCCCACCAATGGATTCCTCGTTCGGAGAGGAATCCATCGAGTCACACGTTCGGTCCGAGTCCCACTTAGCGACACTGAATTTAGCTCAAAACCTTTCCGGGATTTTGAGCACCTCCACCGGCTTCTGGCCCCCTCACGACCTTCACCGCGTCTGTGCTGCGTGCGCCTGAAGTCCTGAAGGCTGCTGACGGACGCAAGCCATCCCGGCGTCATCATGACCGAGTGCGGCCCGGCGGCCACGGCGGCCCTGGCGGCGCGCCAGACCCACTCCCCAAGGCACTCCACCGAGGCGCCGACAAGGTACCCGTCTTCACGGCGATGCACGCCCAGCGGCAGAGTCGTCTCCGTCGCTCTGTCTCTCTCGCACTCACGCGGCGTTCTCGTGGGTGCGAGAGAGACAGAGCGACGAAGACGACTCTCGGAATCAGTCTGCAGCAGGGATCCCTCGACGGCGGCCGTGTACAGTACACTCGGGACGGGGCGCTTCAATTTCCACCTGCCTCTCCACCCCAAAGTGCTGGCGCGCTGCCCTCCTCGGCGAGAGAGGGAGAGAGAGAGAGAGAGGAGAGAGAGAGAGAGAGAGAGAGAGAGAGAGAGAGAGAGAGAGAGAGAGAGAGAGAGAGAGAGAGACGGGGCACTCCTACTTGGTCAATGCAAATCCCCAGCAGCCGTAATCACGCACACACTGGCAGGGCGGCCAGGACGGCCAGGGTGGGACAGGCTGGCTGCACTGATTGCACCGGCCGCTGCAATACACTTCGTCACATTACCGCCAGCAGACCGGTTCCGAGCGGGAGATCTCTCTCTCTCTCACACACACACGCTCATGCGGCGGCTGATCGGGGGTGCGAGAAATACAGACCGGCATCAACCTTCAGCCCTGTGGCGTGGACAACTATAATTACGCGCAAACAAGGAAAATAGTGGCGTTTGTGACCGGAGGGGTATCGGCTTTCTGGCCAACTGGCCACGCACAGTGCTCTCGTCGGACTGTCTCTCTCGCACTCTTACGGGACACCCCACGAGTGCGAGAGAGAGACCTCCCACTCGGAACCCGCCTGCAGTTTCAGCCTACATCACTGGAAAGCCCGGGCCACCGTTAGAGAGAGACAGAGAGAGGTTTGCTCTGCAGAACAGCCGAAACGGTTTCGCGCCGACAATCGTATAATTGTGTCCCGCGAAAATAATTAGCGACCCTTAATTCAAGAAACGGTTTGCGCGACGTCGCCGCCGCGTCGTTCGGCACTGACCCCGCTTAATTGCACAACAAGAGGAACAAGGAGAACGAGAAAAAGGGGAAAAAGAAGGCGGAACACAGGAAAACGAGGAAGTTGTCGTCGGCGGGGGTTTTGAAGGGGACGGACGGACGGGGAATGTCTGTCGTCCTCCAGCCCGGGGCGCGCAGCGCGGCGCAGCGCGGCGCGGAGACGGAGGGTGGGGTGGGCAGGGAGGGAGGCTGCCGGCATGGAGAGGAGCCAGCCTGCCCGCGGACGGAGCGGAAGGAACCCGAGGGGAACAACTTCCCACGTTCATTTGTACAACATTTGAACGCATCATACACTCAGGTGGCATTACAAGGAACGGCAAAAAAAAAGCCTGTGAATAGGCAACTTGTGCGTAAAACACCAGGAATCTTGCACATTCCCACAGTCCTCGCCACAGTCATTGGACATGACAGGGGACCCCTCGACGGAAGTGCACTCGCCTTCTTTTTGGTGCCGATGGTGCAGCCGTGGCTCATGGTGAAGATGCGGTGCACGCGGTACGTCTTGGTGAACATGGAGCCGAAAGCCAGGCTGAAGCCCGCCGACAGGAGGTACACGCGCGCCTGCAACAAGGCCAAGCAGAGCGTCAGCGTCGGGGCACGGCCGGGCACGGCCGGGCACGGCGTCCACGGCCGACAAGAGAGTCGCTTTCGTCGCTCTGTCGCTCTTGGACCGATGGGCGTCGAGAGAGACTCTGAAGGTCCTCACCGTGCACACGGCGGCGAAGGGCGCGCTGGCGCCGGCGGGCAGCGTGGCGTGGTCCACGCCCAGCAGGATCACGGCGGCGTACACCAGCACGCACCCCACGGCCGCCATGTTGTTGAGGCGCGGCGACGACAGCTTGATGTACCTGCAGCAGACCAGCAAGTCCCAGAGTCGCTCTGTCCCTCTCGCACGGTCGCCCTGTGAGTGCGGGAGAGATAGAGCGACGAAAACGACTCTCGGAAGCATCCTCCGCATCCGCGTGGGAAACGTGATCGCGCGTTCGACTCCCACCCGGGGCGAGGGACCGTCGCTCCCACCGTATTTTACAGGGCGTCGTGCAGCCTCGCGACAACTTGAGAGCGAGCGACCTCGGCCTGGCTTGCCTGCCCCGGCTGCGCTGCCTGGCTGAGGCGGTGCCGAGGCGGTGCCTAAGCGCTGCCTGAGGCCTGAGGCTCTTGGGAACGCGTCGGGTGACAAAGGCATGTGGGGGAGATGGGAGGGGCGGCCTCGCCCGGCCTCGCCTCACCTTCGAGGTGCAGCAGCGCCCCGCCGTCTCCCTTTGCATGCCTTGCAGACGCTTTGCCTCGCTTTGCCTCGCTTTGCCTCGCTTTGCCGCGGCCGGCATCCACCCGGCTGGCTGGCTGGGGCCACTCAAAGCACCCCGCCAACGCACACGCCGTCAAAATCCCGGACGCGTTTTGGGCTCCAGAGTCGCTAAATGGGGCTCGAACGGAACGTGTGACACCACCAGTGGATTGCTCTCCTAAGGAGGAATCCAGTGGTGGGGTCAAACGTTCGGTTAGTTCTGTTAAGCGACTCTGGAGATCCAAACGCGTCTTGGGTTTTGGACCGCGGTACAGACTTAAGCGTGGGGCTTTGGGGGTCAAGTTGTGCCCACAAGCAAGACGTCCAGCCGGACAAGAACGACGTCATCTGGCCGTGCGGATACAGTGCCTTTACGAGTGCTTGGCTCGAGCTCCAATTTGGTGTCGTCGAGGGTTGCCCACGGACGCAGCCCAATCATGCCACGGCCCGCCTCACACATAGAAAAATATATGGGGTGCATGGCATTGCGGCGGGGTTTAGTGTGTCAAGGATGGATGTCGCCAGGCACCCCCACTCCAACACACACACGCAGGACAAGCGCTCGTCGGACGTGTGAATGCGAAGCAGGCTTATCGGCTGTCAACATCACCCCGCCGCCTTCCTCCGAAACTACCCCCTCCCCTTTGCCCTCCTCCGCACGAGCTGGGAAGCCATCATTTTCCTCACAACTCGGATCGTAAAATCCAATGATTCGAAGAAGACGAGACGACGGCGGCGACGACGGCGGGGGCGAAGTCAAGGACAGTTGTCGGTCCGTCTACTTCGGTCTAATACCTCCCACCCGTCCGCGTCTGGTCTGGTGTGGCCCCAGCGAGTGTTTGGGTGGGGCGGGGCGGGGCGGGGTGGGGCGGGGTGGGGCGACAAGGGGCGTTCACGAAGCGCGCGCATTAAGGGCCAGGGACATAATGGGAGGCTGCCGGGAAAATGGATGTAGACGCTCTCGGGGGTGCAGTCAGCCACCTTGAGGAGCTCGCCAAGGCCTTGCAAGGGGTCGGGAGGAGACGACAGCACCCGCCCTTGAAAAGGCGTTGAGGTGGAACCTCGTCCACATTCCACGTAACTCCATCAGGATTGAGAGAGGGAAAGTTGCCAATTTGTGGTTTGCTCCTCTCACAAGTCAGAGGAGTTGTAGTCATAAGGAATCTGGTTAGTGTTACTAGACTCAGCTCTACTACAGGCAGTCTGGTACCTGGTTGGTTCCTATTCAATTAGAATGTCAGGAAATTGGCGCCAAAACCCTACTTGATGTAACTAGACTTTTTTCAGTGCATGCCGGAGAGAGAGAGAGAGAGACCTCCCACTCGGAATCAGTCTGCAGCGCTAGCCAGTGACTCTGGCCGAAGTCCCAGAGTTTTGGAGGAAATGGTGTCTCCAGTGAAGGGCACGGCAGGGCGCGGCAGGGTGCGTTGCGACGGGACGGCCGAGATATCCGGACCCTGCAGCGGCTCTCCAGTGGAAGAGAGCTCGCCCTCCCCGACTCCATCCAGCCCCTCATCCAGTACATCCCGATACGCGTGGCTCGAGCACATCTTGACAGATGGCGGCGCGTGGCGGGGCGTGGCGGGGCGGGCGGGGCGGGCGGGGCGGGGCGGGGCGGGGCGGGGCGGGGCGGGGCGGGCGGGCGGGGCGGGGCGGGCGGGGCGGGGCGGGGCGCGGCGCTGCGTGAAGTAACGTGGCCCGGCATCCAGGGGCACCGGAGTGTTTCGATTGGGGATCGGAAAGGGGCTCACTGCTTGGCGGAGCAGGCGGAGCGAGGCGAGGGTCCTGAGGACTCGGAACGTCACGCATTCGTCAGCCCGCTTGCACCCCCACCCCCCTTTCTGCTTCCCCCTGCTTCCCCCTCCCCTTCTTTCCCAGCCATCCCAATTGCGGCTCGTCCTTTCATTACACGCAACTTGACACGGCTACGACGCGACAAGGTGCTGCCCTGACCCGGATCAACGGGCAAACGGGGCAAACGCGGCAAACGCGGAGTATTTGCATTCGAAGGAGACTGCTACACTGTCACCCAACAGTGTGTCGGATAAAGCAGTGATTTATACCTTTTGACTCTAATGCTCACATTTCATGACCGAAAACTGACGTTTGAACTCTTGATTTGAATGCTTGAATTTTTCTTATCGAAACGAACTGCGACTTCAAATTGAATCATTCGCTCCTCTGGTCCTCCCAGTCCTCCGTCCTGCGTCTGCTCAGCGCGCCAAGTTCGCCAAACCGCCGGCGGGCCGTGAGGGTTGCGGTCGCGGCCGCCCCGCGGCGTGCTGACTGCCGCGAACCTGCGCGCTGTTCGCTAAGTCCAAGTCGCGGCTCGCGGGTAGCGGGAAAAGTCTCCCGTACGCGCAAACTCAAACACACACTCGCGGCGGCGGCGGCGGTGGGTTTTGTGGGCAAACACACTGTGCGGTGACATGTCACTTGAGTGTAACCGAGTAACTGACGTGTCACTTGCATGTCACTGACGTGTCACTGAAATATAACTGACGTGTCACTGGCGTGTCACTGGCATGTCACTGACGTGTCACTGACGTGTCACTGACGTGTCACTGGCGTTTCACTGGCATGTCCCTGATGGTCACTGACGTGTCACTGACGTGTCACTGGCATGTCACTGACGTGTCGCAGCCGCTGGCGGCCTGGCGGTCGGCAAGACGACCCACAGGTAGGGGGCGGGGAGCCGCTTGTTCTGACCGCAACACCGCCGCCCGCGGCCCGCTTCCCCAAATAGCCCCGGGCATCGCCGGCAGCGCCAGCACCGCCACACTGCAGGCTGATTCCGAGCGGCCGGTCCCGCCGGCCTGTCTCTCTCGCACCCATACGGGACCTCCCTCAAGCGGGAGGGAGAGAGGGGGGCGCCTTCCGCTCGGCATCGCTGCTGCTAGTGACAAGCCGAGCCCCCAACGCCCCGACGGCCCCGGCCCCCGGCTTGTCGACGCGGCGAGTGGCTCTGCACGGCTTGGCGCGCTTGGCGCCCAGGAGCACCAAAGGGAGAGGAAAGGGTCCCTGGGGGGGGGGGGGAGTCCACCTGAAGGGGCGCCGCCGCCGGCTACTTTTTCCCCCCGCTGGATGGGGAGTGGGGAGAGGGGTGGGGGAGGCGGGGGAGGGTGAAAGGGGTGGGTTCGGGGAAGGTGACCGCAGCCATAGAATATTCGACGACCCCAATCACGGCTGGCTTCTGGATTCCGGCTGAAGGGAAGGGAGGTCACAGCCGGTCCAGCGTCAACACGGTCGACACCCGGCCCTGCCGCCCTTCCTGCTCCAACTACCCCTGCACTACTTCCGGCCCCTTCCGGCCAGCACGGCACGCCCTGGACGCCCTTGGAATTCCCTCGCACTTCCCTCGGACTTCCCTCGGACTGCCCTGGAACGAGGCCCCTGCGGTGCGGCGGGTAGGCAACCACTTCCACAAGCATGCCGCGCGGGCGACGTGCTTGCCTAGCCGTCAGACCTCGCCGTCGTCGGGTAGCAGCTGAGCAGGCGCCAAACTTTGGGTGTAAAAGTCATCTGGCGGGGCTGCAGCGCTCGGGGTAGGTAGTGCTCGGCGTGGTGCGCAAAGCGTGGCGGGCAAGGTCCTGGTGGGCAGGGCGCGGTGGAAGGCCACTTGTCTGGCGCTCGCCTTTTTCTCGGCTCTTGCCATTCAGGTCTAGGATTCGCCCTGCTAACTCGATGGCGAAAGTTGCCGCCGCCGTCACGCCAGGCCGTCCCTGCCCTTCACCACCCCGCCCCACCCCGCCCCGCCGAGGGAACTCATGTTGATCGCCGAGTGGCGATTGGGCGCACCTGCTCCGCCCCGCTGCTCCTTGATGGCCTCGACGCGGTACTCCAGTCTCGCGCCGCATTCCTTCATTTTTATATCGAGTATCGATTTCGTGGTTCGAGGTTCGAAAACGACCGGGGCGGCGCTCTCCCAGTCAAGGCCTTCACCCCAGCATAGACAACCCTCGAAAAAAAAAAAGAATTTTAAAAAGAATAATCTGACCATACTTTGTGTACAAAATTCACCAACTGGAAAGGAAACTTCAGCTTCACAAATTTAAACCTTACCGGGTAAAAAAAAAAACTCATTCTCAAAAAGAAATGTGTAAAAAAAAACAACGAAAAAATTGCAAACAAAAAATATCTTTGTTCCGGTCCGGTCCCCGCCGCTGTTTTATCAAATGCGTGGCTGCGATAGGGCGGCGGTCCAGGGCGGGTCCAGCCAGGGCCGGGCAGGCTGGGCCGGGCACGCCCTGGGGGCAGGGTAGGTCTCCGGGGGCCTAACTGAAAAGGGACAGGGCTTGTGCGGTGCGGCGCGGCGGGGGCCAGATACCGCGCACAATGTGGCCGAGAACAAGTGTGTTCCGCATCTTTCCCCCTCTTTTCCGATCTTTACTCCGCCGTCCCTCCCGTCCCTTTCCCTCGCCGCCGGACTCCGCCCTGACCCTATCTCGCCAGGGGCGCGTGCACTGTCAAAGCGCGAAAAGTTTTCAAACCGTTTTCCGAGGGGCGAACAACTTTGAAAAATTTAGTACACCGTTTTAAATTTAAGTTATTTGACGTTATTTCAAGGAAACGCGTAATTCCAAGTTGTTTTCCCCTCGCCGTTTTCCCTCTCTTTGTTGTTGTTTTTGATTTGGAGGTCGTGTGCAGTGTACTCACTTGAGGCGGCGGTAGTGCAGGTTGAAGGCGAGGCACAGCACGGCGACCAGCATGCCGAGGGCGGCCAGGCTGGTGATGGCCATGAAGGCGTCGGCGCGCACCGTCACCACGCGCAGCACGCACACGCGCCGCGACACCGGGGTGTGCCCGCCGGCCCAGCGCACGCGCGGCGCGCCGCCCAGCCACTGCAGCGCGCCCCACGACGGGTGGAACAGCGCCACCGGCTGCGCCACGCCGTCTGCAACACGACTCGTTAGCACGCTAGCGCAGTGGTTAGCGACTCCGCCTCCGGGCTGCGGGTTCGTGGGTTCGACTCCCGGCGCCCGGCGATTCGCCGCGCGGACTTACTCTGGACCTGGGAGATGAGCGAGATCCCGATGCGGTCGGCGTGCCGGAAGGACACCGGCCCCTGGAGAAATACATTTTTATGAGATGTTTCGGCGGAGCACGAGAACACGGCGACCGGCAGGGACGATTCCGAACAACACGATCGTCGCTCTGTCTCTCTCGCACTCCAGGAGCCTTCCATTGTCTTAGAAGTTGGCAAAGATTTGCCATAGAGGATGCGCGGGAGACAGGGCCGCGACGCACAGAGGCCCAGAAGATCGGCGCAGGCGGCCAAAACTGGACGCGTTTTGAGCTCCAGAGTCGCTAAACAGGACTCGAACCGAACCTGTGACCCCACCTATGGAATGCTCTCCGAACGAGGAATCCATTGGTGGGGTCACTCGTTCGGTTTGAGTCCGGCTAAGCGACTCTGCAGCTAAGAACGCGACCAGAGTTCTGGCCGCCTGCGCCGGTCTTCTGGCCCACTGTGCGACGCAGCTTGCACATTCTTTCTGTTCGCCGGCCCCGCACCGCGCATTCGCACTGACCGAGACGCCGGTGAAGTTGAGCAGGGCGGTCTGGCGCAGGAACTCCATGGCCATGTCCCTGCGGGTGTAGTTGAAGTGGTGCAGGCGCGGTGCAGGCCCGCCCGGCCCGCCCGGCGCGGAGGCCCAGACCCGCTGGGCGTTGCGCAGAGCCAGGCCCAGCGCCCACACCGCGTCGAACGTCTGCCCCGCCAGGTCGGACACGGGCTGGGCCTCCATGGACACGGCCGAGACGAACTCGTCGTACGTCTGCGGACAAGCACGAGATGGTCAAAAAAAGACAAGCGCTGCAAAATAAAACCGCAGAGAAAAAAATAGGAGGAAGAAGTTTTCGCGTGTAAAGTGCAAAACATTTGAGGCGAAAATAACAGCTGCTCTCGCTCTACACGTTTCTTTGCACTGTTCCTCTCCCTCGCCTTGATGAGAAATCGACAGAAGACAACGGGGCCCTTGGCGCGGATGGGGGAGGGGGTGGCTGGTGCGTGGGGCGAGCCGGGCGGGCGGAGCGCGAGGGCGGTGCGGCGGTGTGGATCAGACCAAATAAATTACCCTATTACCAAGTTTAGGCAACGCGGCAACGCGGTGAATCGACGCCATGCCCCGCCAAACTTTGCCATCTCCCTGACACTGCTTGATTCCTCGCCTTTATCTGGCCGATCCGAATGCCTCCACCCCTTCGCACTGCCCCCTCCCGCCCCCCTCCCCCGCCCCCCCGCCCCTCGCCCCTCCCCCGCCCCTCCCCCGCCCCTCCCCGCCCCCGGCCCTCTCGGCCTAGGCCTCTCGACTTCCGCAGAACAGAGGACTTGTCGCTGTCTCTTTTCAATACGCGCAGATACAGATCGGTCCTGCCTGCGTTTCTGGGAAGCCGGGACGTTCGGCCAACTTTAGACGCATAATACGTCTCAATCTCCAAGGGGCGCGGCGTGATGGTGGTGGTGGTGTTAGCGGGGCATGGTCGAAGTGGTGGTGGTGGTCGTGGTCGTGATCTTCGTCGTGGTGATGGCAGTGGTGGTAATGGCTGCCGGCTGCGGCATGATGGTGGTGGCGGCATGGTGGTCGTCGCCGTGGTGATGGCAGTGGTGGTGGCGGCCCACTGCTAGCGCTGCTGTCCGCGCGCCGTGCTCGACCGCTCCTCATTTCAACCATTCCCGCCCCATGTCGGAATGCGCTCGGAATCGGTTCGGGGTGCGAGCGGACCCTTCGGGGAAGTAGCCACGGCCGCCGTGGGTACCGTGTAATGTAGAAATCTGGGTTTAAGTCTCATTATTTGGGTCATTTTGTTCGTTGTTTTTATTGTGTAGGTTGTGTTGCCCTCGGTTCAAGTGTGGTTGTGGCGGTCGACAGCATGACGGCGTGCTCCTGCACCACGCGCAGTCGTGCGATTCCGCTCGCTCTCTCTCTCGCACTCGTAGGGTGTGCCGTAGGGGTGTGAGAGAGGGGGGGGGGGCAGCGGCATCGCTCGGCAGCACTCACCATCCCCGAGTCCGACGGCGTGTCCCCGGGACTCCTGCCGTAGCTGGACACGAGCAGGAGGCCCTCCACGGCGTCCTTGAGGCGGCCCGCCTCGCAGGCCGCGTCGGAGCTCTCGTCCTCGCCCCACCACGTGTCCTCCGGGGCGCCCTGCAGCACCCAGGCGTAGTCCTCGCCCACCACGCCCAGCCCCAGGGCCTGCAAAGCAAAGCGAAGCACAGACCGGTTACAAACTGCAATGTAATTAGGAAAGAAAATACTCTCGAATATTCGCGACGGGAATAATAATTCCGACCGAAATGAAAGCGGCACCGTCCGCTGCTTGAGACGCCGGAGAGATAGAGAGAGATAGACAGAGTTCCGGGATGAGACCCAGAATCCGCGGATCCAGACCGACACCGGAAAAGGGCATATCGCGCTCCGAGCCAACAAGGGGCTCAGGCAGCGCCTTTCCACACCAGTGCGGCTGCCAGCCTCGGCTGCCCGCCTTGCCGCCAGCTCGGGCTTGCCGCCCGGCCCGCCAGGCCGCCAGTTTGCACTTTGGATCGCGTTAAACTGATTTGCTTGATAAACAAGGAGCGGGGAGGGGCGCGCCTGCAGGGCTCTGCGGGAAGCCGCCGTGGGACGCCCCGTCCTGCCCCGTCCTGCCCCGTCCTGCCCCGTCCTGCCCCGCCCTGCCCCGCCCTGCCCCGCCCTGCCCCGCCCTGCCCCCCCGCCCCGCCCCGCCCTGCCCCGCCCTGCCCCGCCCTGCCCCGCCCTGCCCCGCCCCCCGCCCCGGCACACCGTGCCGGCGAACAAGTGGCGCTGGGATCCTTGGTTGGATCCTTGGATCGAGCCCAGCAGACTGATTCTGAGAGTCCGCTCTCATCGCTCTGTCTCTTTCGCGCCTGAACGGAGCGCCCATGAGTGCGAGAGAGACAGAGCGACGGAAACCGCGACTTTCGGAAGCAGCCTACAGACCGCCCAGACGCCCCACAGGGTGGACCCGCAGTGTGGACCCACAGTGTGGACCCACAGTGTGGACCCACAGTGTGGACCCACACCCCAGACAAGCAGTAAGCAGCCCCTCCAGCCCGGCCCGACTTGCCGACTACGTAGCGAGTTTAGGAAGTGCAAGGCGTCGGCCTCCACGGCCTCGGCGCCTCGGCCGGCCAGGGCGCAGGGCGGAGGGAGGGCGGGCAGAGGCCCCCTCGGGGGCATTGGCCATTGGAGCGCCACGCCATTGGCACAGGTATCGTAACAGCCCGGCCGACTCCAGCAGCCTCCAGAAGTCTGTACTCCAGAGACGTGAACTCCAGCCTGTACTCCAGAAGCCTGTACTCTAGATGCCTGTACTCCAGAGGCCTGTATTCCAGAAGCCTTCAACGTGGCGCACATCGTAAGGGCATCCCTCACTCAGGGGGCTTCGCTCGCACTGCAGTGGTCCTAGAGGTTGTTTGATGCGTGATGTAGCCTCGCGCCAGGAACTACTCGTTCTGTAGCCTCCCGCCAGGCACGGGCCGGCTACCCGTGTCGTAGCCTCGCACCATGCATTACTCGTGTTGTAGCCTCCCCCAGGCACTAGTCGTGCTGTAGCCTCGCGCCACGCACAACTCGTGCTGTAGCCTCGCGCCAGGCACCGGCCCGCTGCTACCCGTGTTGTTCGCCCCTTAATCTCCCGGCCCCCTTAATAACCGGCCAATTACCCGGATGGTGCGTCTTGGCTCCGAAGTTTGGCCGTGTCGGGACCCGACGAAAAGTTGCGCTATCCACGCCACGCCACGCCATGCCCCGCCTCGCCACGCCCCGCCCCGCCCCGCCACGCCTCGCCAGCCTTGCCAACGCCCGGTGGTTGGTTAGGGCAGGGCCAGGCGGGGCGGGGCCGCACCGCGCCGCGCTCAGGTCCCGGAATGTTACTCAGCAGACTGATTCCGAGAGTCATCTTCATCGCCCTGTCTCTCTTGCACCCATAAGAACGCCCCGTGAGTGCGAGAGAGACAGAGCGAGGAAAGCGGCCCTGAGTCTCCAGGTCTGGCACTGCCACGGCCTTGAAATTCTTCCGCCGGCAAGAAGCGCAGTGGATACGCGATATACTCGGTTCGGCGTGAGCTGCCGGCACACTGGGCAAACTGCTTGCGCTCGCCAAGCATTCCCAGAGGGATGCGCAGCGGACTGACTCTGTCTCCCTCACACTCACGCGGCGTTCCGTATGGGTGCGAGAGAGACAGACCAGGGACTACGACTCTCGCAATCAGTCTGCAGTGGTGCGCGCATAGCGGCCCGAGATGGAGATGCGGTGTTTCCAAAGAGCGCAGAGAAGACGGTCTCAGGGGAGGCCAGTCATCCGCGGAATTAGTTTCCATTTCTGGTACACTTTATCATTCTTTTCAGCGAATCGTCGGACTGGCGATTGAATGGCTCGTCACGGCGTCCCTGCAGGTTTGCCCCGAGTTTCGCCCGTCAAGGCCGGCAGCGGCGGCATTGTCCCCCCCCCCTTTCCCCCGCCCCTAGGAGGACCGCCGCCAGGGGCACCGTCCCCACGATTGCACAAATAATAGGGTCGCTAAGACACGTCGTTATCCCGGGCGAGGTGTGGAGGACAGCTCGTTACCACCTGCCTGCCGTGCCGTGCCGTGCCGTGCCGTGCCGTGCCATGACGTGCCGGCCCCCCGGGGCTGCAGGGCTCGCGACGTACTACTTGCTGGAGGACAGGGCGAGGCGCGGAGTCTGCGCTGAGTGTACCTGGGTGTACAATTCGCCTAGGCGCATTGTACCTTGGGTAAAGTTGGCCTGGTGTCTCGGCAAATTGTACACTCCCGGGTACATCAGACCTTGTCGTCGTGATGTACCCCTAGGTACCATGACTGGGGTGTCCTGCACCGTCGGGCACAATGCGCCTCCGTTGGCATGCACCCTCCTCCCCCAAGACCCCCATGGCGAAGTCCGCTCCTCAGGCCGTGGCGCCGCGGCGCCCACTGCGGCCGGAACGGAAACGGATCCGAGAGAAAAGGGGCGTAATTGACTTTGGCATTCGTTAGCACCGTCCAATGGAAACAAATCACAGGGCCGCGTGCGGTACCAGCCCTTTGTGGACGTATGTATGTGTGCACGCGCGTGTGTGTGTGTGTGACTGAGTTTAGGCGCGTGAGGGCGCGAGTGTGTAAGTGTGAGCCAGCGTGTGTCGGTGTGGGTGCCTGCGCGTGTGTGGGTGCGGTAACAAAAGGCCGGGCCGCTTGTCGGGCACGATAAATAATTGAAAGGTGCTGCAAGAGGATCCCTCGTTAATCCCATCCACGTCGATAAACGGGACGGGAAAGGGGGGCAGGGGTCGGAAGGGGAGAGAGGGGGGGGGAGAGATTGGGGTGGAAAATGATAGGGGGATATTTTTTTGCGACCCCCGATTGTACCTGACCGTGCGGTATGCACGATGCGGCCAGAGCACTTCGGGAGTCATTATCAAACTTAACTTCCGGGCCAGGCAGCGGCCTCCCCCTCCTCGCCGGCCCTCCCTCTCGACCCTTATCCAGAGGGTCCACACCCCGACCCGTCTGCGCACCTGCGCCTCCCGTGGCCCGTGGCCGCCTCTGGCCGCCTCGGCCGCCTCCCCCAAGGCACCTGTGCAGGTACTCGTTCAAGTTGGAACGCCCTTGTCTGCGGTGCGGGACCATTAGGCAACTCCCCCTCCCCTCCCCCCTCCCTCCCCTCCCCCCTCCCTCCCCTCCCTCCCCCTCCCTCCCTCCCTCCCCCCCCTCCCTCCCCCCCTTACCACTTCATTGGCCTCCCATCCACCAGCCTGTTGCCTCCAGTCCGAGTCTAGCCTCGCTCCTTCTTCTACAAATAAATAACCCGAGTTCGCGAGAGCGAGTTGGTTTTTCCCGAGCTAGCGATACGTTTCCACACTGCGTACAGTGCAGTGCGCGGCGCGGCCAAGGGCGCGGCCTAGCTGCTTTGGTTGATTAACATAGTATTATTGGACGGGGCGCGTCGCGTCCCTACACCGCCAACACCCCGCGCTGCCGGTGGCGCTGGTGTGATGCGGAGCGGGCCTTGCGGTCGCAGGGTCGTGTGTGTGTGTGTGTGTGTGTGTAACTGTTATTTCAATCTCGTTTAAAATGGAGGCCAGCGGCGCTAACCAAAGGTTATGCGCAGCACAATGCCGCCACCCTCATTGATTTTGTAATGCAGCCCAAATGCGCCCATTCCATGCAGGGCGCGCCAACAACACCACACACACACACACACACACACACACCATGGCGAGCGGACGTGTCGCGGTCACGCTCCATCTCTCTCTCTCCCTCTCTCTCTCCCTCTCTCTCTAACACATAGGCACACACACACACACGCACACATGCAGCCAACGCGAGGCGCTCAAATCCTCCGACAGCGCAACAAACAAACCAGGCCGTTGCAGCCAGGGCTAAACAAATCCCAGTCCGTCCGACCCCCTCTCTACCAATTTCCAGCGCGCTGAGTCTGTTTGGACTGCAGCAGTGTGTGCAGCAGGAATGACAGTGTAGGGCTGCACCGGGCCGCGCTCGACCGTGACTCCGAGGGCGGCAGGCCATGGCGGCGGCGGCCTTGCTTCGCCTTGCTTTCGTCGCTCTGTCTCTCTCGCACTCATGCCGCGTTGGGTGCGAGAGAGACAGCGGTCTCGCATCTCGATGTCTGCGCGTGCCGTGCTGAGGCGCTGTGGGGGCGGGCCTGCCGAGTGGAGAGCGCGACACGGAGCGACGAACACCTACGAGTGAAACCGTCTGCTGCTGCCAGGCTGGCAGGCGCCGGGCCGGAGGCGGGCCATTCCAAGTGTGTGGCCGCGACACAGGTGCCGTAAACTAGAGTGTAAACGCGTCACGCCCCACGTGGGGCCCGGCCCGGCACAGCGGGGGGCGAGCGGGGCTGCGGCGGTCACGGTCGTGGTGGGGCCGGCAGGGCAGCCAGGGCTGTGGGGCAGCAGGGCCGGCAGGGCCACTGGAAGGGGCCCGCCGAGGGCCGCGCGGCCCCCTGAAGAGCCCAAAGGGCCCGAAGGGCGTGGCGTGGCCGTCACAGGTAGGCAACTCCACCTGGCTCCCAGCCCTCCCGGCTCCCTCGCACAGTGGGCCAGAAGACCGCGGTGGATGCGGCCAAAATCCAGGACGCGTTTTGAGCTTCAGAATCGCTAAATGGGACCCGAGCCGAGCGTGTGACCCCACCAATGGATTGCTCTCCGAACGAAGAATCCATTGGTGGTGGGGTCACACGTTCGGTTCGAGTCCTGTCTAGCGACTCTGGAGCTCAAAACGCGTCCGGTCGTCTGACCCACTGTTGGCCGTGTGGCCGTTCGAAGGCCTACTTGGAGTGCGGCAGCTGTGCTGGCCACGTGTTAGGCACGTGGGGCGGCGGGGCGCGCGCCGAAATGTTGCTCTTTGTTTCCGATGCGGTTGTTATTTCGAGATCCACGGCAAAGGGCGCTTAAACTCGCACTGCGGGTGCGCGGCACGGAGCGCGGTGGCAGAGCGTGGCGGAGGCACGGCGACCCGCATCGGAGGGGATCAGCAGATGGCCTGTTTAGCTCGACGGTCCTCAAATTGGGACTCGGAACGGAACGATATGAAGCGAATGCAAATTAAGTCGAACCTATAGGATTCCTCGTTTGAAAGGTAATCCAGAGGGGGCTTTCACGGTGAGTTTTTAATGCACGCGTATGTTCATATTAGTATTCGCAAGTAATCCGCTTTTTGCCAGGCCGGGCGCCTTACGAAGCGAGGGTAGGCAAGCCCGCCGAGTTGGAGTGCCTTGCGGGCAGGCCTACCCTCGCTTCGTAAGGCGCTCGGAGCAGCGTCCTCGGGCCTGGCACCTGGCGCTGGCACTGCACCGCAACAACGTCCTCTTGCCGTTCTCATCCACTTTCGCAAAATATTCGAGTTTACCTTCTTTCGAGGGGCGTTTTCTTGTTTTCCGGAGATGGCCTGTCAGGATGCAGACAGACAGCCTCGACTAGACTCTGTGCTGGGCGACTGGATTGCGGCGCAAACCGGGAAAAGTTTTTCCCTCCCCTCCCCCTCCCCCGGCCTGGGACGGACTGGAAAAGGCCGCGCCTGCAGTCGGCGTGATGCGATACAGTGCCGCGGCGCACGCATGTCTGCTGGGCTGCCGGCGGGCGCCTCGCTTGACGCCCCGGGCAGGCAGGCAGACAGACAGACAGACAGACCAATCGGCGTGCCGCAGCGCGTCGCCGCAGCACTACAGGCAACAGTCCAACAGGTCAGACGCACCGATTGCCCGCCTGTAAAGCGCGGAGTGAAGCGCGTCCTGCGAGGCCGTCCGGCCGCGTTGGCCGACAATCTCGGTGGGCGGGGCGGGGCGGGGCGGGGCGGGGCGGGGCGGGGCGGGGCGCCATGAATAATGGATTCAAGGTTGCGTTTAGGGAGTTCCGCGGCGGCGCGGCACTTTGCGCGTTCCTCCCGGTGCGAGCGCGTAGAGCGTTGGCGGGGCGGGGCGGGGCGGGGCGTAAGCCTTGTCTTTGCATCGCATCGAGGCAGCAGGGCGGCAGGGGCGCCCGCGAGAGCGCAGCGCGCAGCCTGGCGCCATCATCACCGGGGCAGCTGTTGGGCCTACGCCGTGTCGTCAGCCCGTCCGCCCAGGGGAGGAAGGGGGGAGGGGGAGGAAAAAAGAAAGCAGGAAACACACACACACACACACACACAGTGTCTATTGTCCTCAGACTTGCATGCATGGCCGGGAGGACGCGCAATGAGAGTGGCAATGATCTGCGAGTGCAGTGCAGTGCAGACGGATTCCGAGCGGCGCCTTCCTCGCTCCGTCTCTCTCGCACCCACTCGGAACGCTCCGCGAGTGCGAGAGAGACAGAGCGACAAAGGGAACGGTTCGTAATCAACCTGCCGCCGGAGCGCGTCGCGCGCACCATTCTGTGTTGTTCCATGAGCCGGGGGAAAGGAGGAGGGGGGGGGGCGGACACGGGCCAGTCCCACGAGAGCGTGTCTCGTCTCGTGTCTCGGCCGGGACGCCGCAGCCTGGGACTCTCCAGTGTGCTGGCGGGGAGGTCGCCGACGACGGCCTCGGCCTCGACGGGGACAATGAGCGCCTCAAACCAACCTCGATCAAGCCGCCAGCCGAGCGGTTCCGAAGTCCCGAAGGTGCGCTGTCTCTTTCGCACCGCGACGGGTCGCCGCACAAGTGCGACAGAGACAGAGCGACGGAAGGATCTTTCGGAATCGGTCGATCCCCGTAATCGAGTTGGACGCGGCGGTGCCGCGCCATGCGTCACGGCCGGTCTTGCCGGGCCTGCCCGACGACGCCTGAGCCGAGCCGCGCCACGCCGCCGACACCACCGTCCTCACCGTCTTGACGGCGGGGAGGCGCGCCACCCGGCAGCGCGCAGCGCGGCACTCAACAAAATCGATTTAACTTTTACCATTCATCGGCCGCAGCGTCTCGCCAGCAGCCCGATTCCGAGCACTGCTGTCGTCGCCCAGTCTCGCTCGCACCTGCAGGGGACGCCCCGCGAGTGCGAGGGAGACAGAGCGACGAAAACGACTCTCGGAATCAGCCTGCAGCGTCTCGCCAGTCTCGGCCCGCTCAGCATGCAATGCAGAGTGCACTGTGCACTGTGGACGGGCAGGTTCGACACCCGTGATACTTTTTATTCGTTTACCTGTTTGTTATTTCTCTCGGTTTCGAACTCTCGGTCGTAGCACGCGCGTGAGGTGACGATAACCACTACATTACGTGGGCTTTAGGTCCACTCGTTTTGGCAGTGTAGCCAGGTAGTCGAAGGGCTGCTGCGCCTGACGCTCCCCAGAACGAGGCCAATGGGGCAGCCCTACGCCCAGCGCCCTGCTCCCCACATCGCCAGTTCGCACCTGCAGGCTGATTCCGAGAGTCGCCTTCGTCGCTCTGTCTCTCTCGCACGTACACGGGGAACGCGCCATGAGTGAGAGAGAAGACAGAGCGACGAAGACGACACTCGGAAGCAGCGTGCTGCTCAGGAGATTCGGGGGAGGGGGCCATGCTCATTGCCATCCATGTGTGCCCCCTGTGTCCGTCCGTCCGTCCGTCCGTCCGACCGACCGACCGAGAGGAGAGACCCTCACCGTCCGTGCCTGCCTCCGTCCCTGCCCGCCCTGTTTTTCGAGCGATTAAACCATTAGACGACCGCGCGGGGACCACTGAGCCTCGCACGGGGTCAGGTCACCCCCCCCCTCCCCCTCCCCTCCCGGGGTCGTCCCCATCCTTTCCGGTCCCTCGTCGCACTACGAGGTGAGCTTACCTTGCAGAAGATGTGTGGCGCCACCTCCCGGGAGAAACTGCCCAAGATGATTCGAGTATCCAAATCCTGGAAGAGAAAAAAAATCTCATTCAACGAACGTTAATGAAAGCAGATGATCCATCGCGTTTCGCAACTGCTGTGATAGCCGAGAGGTTAGAGACGTGGGATCGAGTTACCGCAGGCCGGCGTTCGAATACCAGCGTCACAAAAGTTTTTTCGACTTGCTATCCTAAGGGTGGTGGTTCGAGGCCATGAGAGCGGAGCCGTGTGCAACAGGCCCACATGCCGGAGGTTCGACTCCTAACAAATATTTCCATTTAATTTTACCGCCTCACCCAGTGCGGTTCAAACCCGTAAACGTGAGCCCACCCCGAGCATGGGACGTGGTGGTCCAGGGAGTAGAGGCGTCGGTTATCAGTGCTAGGATCGGCGGTTCGACTCCCCCAACTTCTTGCGAAATTTTGACCGGGTCGGTCGAGTCCTGTTGCTTCAAGAACCCACCTCACGCCGATCCCCTCATCATGGGCCGTGGTGGCCGAGAGCGTAAAGTCGTGTGATCCCGATGGCGGGGTCCGGGGATCGAATCCCGTCATTTCATTACATTTTTCGACGGCCTTCCTCCCAGTGCAACTCAAACCCGTCGTCCAACACGCTGCCAGACGTACAAGCGTGATAGCGTAGTGGTCAGAGTCACATTCACCTGGCCACTCCGCTGTGGGTGTCTAAAAAGCAATCCGCTTCGGCGGGTTGGCCTCGGCACTGGAGCGATGGCGTATTTGATCCATCAATCCAGACCACCCGGTGTGTGGTTGCGGGTGGTGCCTCCTTGACTTGTCGGGGAGGCGATGATAAGTCCTTTGAAGCTGGCCTAAAACGCTGTATGTTCGGTACGGGAGCGCCGGACAGTGGGGGTACCATGGGGTACACAACCAACCCTACGAAAACAAGAAGCTCCCACCAAACCTCTTCTCTGTCTGAGTCTCTCTCTGTCTCTCTGTCGTCTCACTCTACGTCCCGCCCCTCAAAGAGCTTCGTACTGGGTGCTCCCACCCAGCTGCCTGAGCTTTGGGGTCCTACTGGGTCCCCCGGCGAACGCTTAGAGTCGCTGACGGGATTAACCCCAGGTACCTGATAGCACCGGTTCCCATCCCGAACACCGAAGTAAAGCAGGAGGCCTCCCCATTAAGACTGGGGAGGGGGTGTAGAGTTCAAATTTTTTATTTTCCCTTTCAAATTTCTCGGTTAATACTCGTTTGGTTTCCTTATACGGGGTAGTATGCGGTGTCCGAGTGGTGGGGATGACTTTCGAGCAAAAGGACAGCCAGGAGAAGTGGACAAAAGGAAAAGGCCAATTGGTTTTACCAGGTAACCTACAGTGAAGACATGGCCGATATCCAGGACGTTCCAGGAACCAGGAGCCGGTTTTGCCGCGAACGGAATAAAGTGGACGATCCCAAACCAATAAACTTGTTGCTGTTGTCGTTTCGCTTTTTGCTGCTGCAAACTCAAAGCCGGCCGCGCCGCTCAGAGGAATGCCGCTGTCAAGCAGGCCGTGCTGGCTGTGCTCGCGGTCCTCCGCTGGGACGGCTCTATTTGCGAGGGGCGGGGCGGGCGGGGTGGGGAAAACCGCGTGTGTGTGTCAAACATGTCGAATGAACCGGGCGACACGATATGGGTAAACATCGTAAAGTGTTTGTGGCAGTTTGCGCAAAACACCGAGGCCAGGAAGGGGGGTGGAGGAGGCGCCGGGAGGGGTATGAGTGACCAGACCAACTCTGTTGGGGGTGAACAACAAACAACCACAAATGATAACAACATCAGCAGCGACGAGAACAACAAAAACAACGCCACGTGGGGCTTTGTGTGAGAGGGTCGGGGCGCGCGTTTAGAGGCGTGGTGCTGCCAGCACAGCCCGAGTAGGGCAGGGCAGGGCAGGTCGGGGCAGGCCGGCAGGGTGCAATGGAGCCCTGAGTGATTTGCCTCCCTTGTCGGGGCACTTCCCGTGTGAAGCGCGCGCCGCACACTCACACTCAGACACACACACGCACACACACACACACACACACACACACGTAAACGCGCGCACACCATACACGTCTTTGGAGGATGGTCTCACACTGATTTAATGGCAGTGATTTACGGCGATGTGAACCAGGGTTATTTACTTGCGACCAGTTAATTTACTTGAATGTTGAACTTAAGAAGTTGCCTCAGGCAGACCGAGATTGGCAGCCCTTTCGACACAGGTGCATCGTGGGGACACTGCGAAACGGGAACAGCAGTGACCTTTTGATGGCGCTGTTGCTGTGCGCGCGTCACGCAAAGCACCAAGCGCCGCGGCGCTGAGGAGAGAACGAATTTCGGTGAAAGACGGCATAAAAACGAACGAAGCGGAGGTCGCGCGGCGGCGTGGCGTCGCGTGGCGTGCGCAGCCGGCTCCAACTCCAGCGCAGCAACCCAGCGCAGCAACCCAGCACAGCAACCCAGCGCAGCAACCCAGCGCAGCAACCCAGCGCAGCAACAGCGCCAGGAGCCACGTCTCGGCCTCGGCCACGCCAGACGACGACGACGACGACAACAAGAAGGAAGTCGCCGTGCCCGGCTGCTGGCCCCGTTACCTACTCTGCATACAGTATTAATTAAACTGTCTCGGAATTTTTTTAATTTTCCTCAAAAGTACAGTGTTGAGGGTCTAAGCGGGGTGAAATCGTTAACAAGGAATCACAACCACAGCGGACTTGCTTCGCCTGCAGATCGGTTGCCAACACTGTTCGCATCGCTCTGTCTCTATCGCCCCAGAGAGAGACAGAGCCACTCTTTCTGAATGGCTCGATGACTTACCTGCACGATGTTCCAGTAGGGCACCACCTTGGCCACGCTCTCGCTGACGTCCTCGCAGGCCGACCCCAGCAGCAGGGTGAGCCGCGAGCGCAGCGCGTACAGCGCGTGGAAGAAGGCGTCCACCCCCGCGCCCGGGTCGCACTGCAACAACACGAAGCAGGGGCTGCAGCAGGCGGTCAGAAGCCCCAACGCGTTTTGAGCTCCAGAGTCGCTAAATGGGACACGAACCGAACGTGTGACCCCACCAATGGATTGCTCTCCGAACGAGGAATCCATTGGTGGGGTCACACGGTTGGTTCGAGTACCATTTAGCACAGTGGTTCTCAACCTTAGGGTCGCGACCCCAAGTGGGGTCGCGAAAAAATTTTAAGGGGTCGCGGCGAGGTAGCTGGGGTCGTGTTTTGGGCCGATTTTAAGCAGCCACTGCGTCTGATCCGAGGCGGGCATTTTGCTCCCTCAACGGGCAATTGGTCTTTGGACCTTCCTTTAGCATGCCTCTGTTACGGAGTGCGATTATCAGTCTTAGTTTGGGAGCAGTATTGTCTCAAAGTTGGCCAAAACGCTCAGAAATGTCTTTAAAAAATCATGTTTTGGGTCGATTTTAAGCAGCCACTGCGTCTGATCCGAGGCGGGCATTTTGCTCCCTCAACGGGCAATTGGTCTTTGGACCTTCTTTTAGCATGCCTTTGTTACGGAGTGCGATTATCAGTCTTAGTTTGGGAGCAGTATTGTCTCAAAGTTGGCCAAAACGCTCAGAAATGTCTTTAAAAAATCATGTTTTGGGTCGATTTTAAGCAGCCACTGCGTCTGATCCGAGGCGGGCATTTTGCTCCCTCAACGGGCAATTGGTCTTTGGACCTTCTTTTAGCATGCCTTTGTTACGGAGTGTGATTATCAGTCTTAGTTTGGGAGCAGTATTGTCTCAAAGTTGGCCGAAACGCTCAGAAATGTCTTTGAAAAATCGTTGTGCCTGTTTTGGTCAACTTTGAGACAATACTGCTCCCAAACTAAGACTGATAATCGCATTCCGTAACAAAGGCATGCTAAAGAAAGGTCCAAGGAACAATTGCCCGTTGAGGGAGCAAAATGCCCGCCTTGAATCAGACGCAGTGGCTGCTTAAAATCGACCCAAAACATGATTTTTTAAAGACATTTCTGAGCGTTTTGGCCAACTTTGAGACAATACTGCTCCCAAACTAAGACTGATAATCGCACTCCGTAACAGAGGCATGCTAAAGGAAGGTCCAAAGACCAATTGCCCGTTGAGGGAGCAAAATGCCCGCCTTGGATCAGACGCAGTGGCTGCTTAAAATCGACCCAAAACATGATTTTTTAAAGACATTTCTGAGCGTTTTGGCCAACTTTGAGACAATACTGCTCCCAAACTAAGACTGATAATCGCATTCCGTAACAGAGGCATGCTAAAGGAAGGTCCAAGGAACAATTGCCCGTTGAGGGAGCAAAATGCCCGTTTTGGATCAGACGCAGTGGCTGCTTAAAATCGACCCAAAACATGATTTTTTAAAGACATTTCTGAGCGTTTTGGCCAACTTTGAGACAATACTGCTCCCAAACTAAGACTGATAATCGCACTCCGTAACAGAGGCATGCTAAAGGAAGGTCCAAAGACCAATTGCCCGTTGAGGGAGCAAAATGCCCGCCTCGGATCAGACGCAGTGGCATGCTAAAGGAGGGGTCCCGTGGGGTCGCGAAACTTTTCCTGGGGGTCGCGGAAATTTTTGGCTACAAATTTGGGGTCGCGAGCCGAGAAAGGTTGAGAACCGCTGATTTAGCAACTCTGGAGCCCAAAACGCGTTGGGGGTTTTGGCCGCCTGCGCCGGTCTTCTGGCAAATCCACTGTGCCGTGAGGGTGCGCCTGCACGGCGAGGTGGCCCAGGGCCACTGGCCCTGCTCCCTGATTACTCCGGCAAAGGCGCCCTGCGAGACGAAACCACCGCGCCCGGCCACGCCGAAGCACTCCATCTATGCGGTGGGGAGCAGCGTGTACACGGAGAGACCGTTCGGGCCGCCCTCACTGCGAGTGGTTCCAGTGGCAGTGCGGCCTCCAGTTTGCCTCTTTCCCTTTCGGGGGGAAATTTGAGCGCGGCGGGCGGCTGCGCCTTGGGCTGTGCGGTGCGCGGTTCAGCCTGTACTCTGCAGACTCATTCCGAGAGTCGTTTTCGTCGCACTGTCTCTCTCGAACCTATACGGGACGCCCCATGAGTGCGAGTGACGGAGTGACAAGAACGACTCTCGGAAGCAGTCCGCTGTACAGTGTGGCGGGGAAAGCACTTGACCCATCCGCGTGGCTGCGTGGCTGCGTCGGTGGGTCGCTACCTCCCGCCGCAGAGACCCCCAATGAATGCTGATCGCCGGCAAACTCCGCGCCGCGGGCCGCGTATTGACAGAGTCGTTTCTCTTACCATTCATCACAGCCATGGCGGGGGAACCACGGAAACCGAATCCCGGTCCACATCGGGGACTCGGGTTCGACTCCCAATCACCAAACAATTATCTCGTTTTTTTGTGTGCTCGTGTTTTTCTCTTTTTTTACAGCAAAGGGCGCGCAGCCAGCGCTCATTAACGAGTGTTTGCCTTGCCTGCCAACGCGCCTCGCGCGCCTCGCCGTGCGTGATCCGACAGCCGAGCCGCGCCGCGGCACACTCGCTGTTTATATTTGGCGCGCTTTTTTAATCACGCGCTAATTCCAGCAGGTGTGCCCGGCCCCGCCCGGCCCAGCCTGCCTGCAGGCCGATTCCGAGAGTCGTTCTCGCCGCTCTGTCTCTCTCGCACTCATGGGGCGTCCCGTGCAGGTGCGAGAGAGGCAGAGCGACGAAAACGACTCTCGGAATCGGCCTGCTGCCTCCGCCGGCCTCGCCACCAATTAGCAGTGCAGGGGCAAATAGAGCAGCCAGGCAATGGCGTTGCCGTGGCGTTGGCGGCCAAACGCCTGCCTGCCAAGACCAGCTGAAGCGAGAGCTGAAGGCAGCACGCGCAGCGCGGAAGGCAGCCAAGGACGCCGGCGGCTGGCGCCGCTGCAACACCGCGAACCGCAAACAGTGCAAAGCGGGACAAACAAAAAGGGGACATTCATCCCTCGCTGCGTTCATGCGGCCTCCGAATCAGTCCGAGGAAGGAAAAACTTTCGCGGATTGGAAAGTGACCCCGCGTGATGTCCTTTGTCTCTCTTTGTCTCCGTTTCCTCTTTGTTTCTCTGGCTCACTTTTTAAACGTCTGGGGCTTTGTCATTGGCATATCGGCAACACATCTGCCATACCGCGGCGCGGTCTGTCTGTCTGTCTCTCTCTCTCTCTCCCTCACACACACACACACACAACAAGGACGGTCTTGGCAAACGGATAGTGCCTGTTCCACGCCAAGTACCGAGCAGTACGTACCGGTGCGGCATGCTCCGCTTCGCGCCACGGGGATTCTCTACGTAATTTAGTTTCGACTTGCCACCCCACTTGCCAGCAGGAATGCCCTCGGATGCCCCAGCGCACCGGCGTCAAAGCCAAAGTTAGTTAGCAATGGACAGAGATGGATCCCGCTCCCACAACATGCACGTCTCGCACGTCGCGCGACGTGCGAAGGTTCACACTCTCTCTTGTTAGCTCAGTGGTATCAGCGTCAGTAAAGTCACGACGTTTCGGGTTCGATTCTCAGCGCCGCCGCTTCCTATTCTGAAGTGCCCACGTTTTTCCACGTCCCGACCCGAAACCTGACGGCCTTGCATCGCACCCGACAAACAGCGCGCGCGGCGCCGCGACCACGACGTCGCCGTCGAAGAAGAAAAACACACATCCGGGTCCAAGTGCACCACGCGCCGCCGGACAAAACCCGACCGGGTTGTTCCCCTTTTTTCCGAGGCTTCTTTGTCATGGCCGGTGGCCCCGTCACCTGGCCCCCGGGGCCCCCGCAGCCCGGACCGGGTTATGTTTCGAGGAGGGCGGGGTGGGGGGAAGGGCGCCCCCCGGTGGAGCGCACAGCGCGCCCCTGGGCACGCTGTCGCCCCCGCCCCCCGCGGCCCCCGCGGCCCCCGCCGCCCCTGACGGCCCGCCGGGATGAAGGGTATGGGACTGAAAAGACGATAACGGAGCAGAGACTTTGTCCCGGCCGTGTAAAAGGCACGGCACCGTGAGCAGCCCCGCCGGCCCCGCCTACGCTTTGATCATGCCCGGCATGGCCCGGCAAGAGAAGGGAAGAGGACCCCGGAGGCCGGCCGGCCCGGCGCGCACAGGTGCAGCGAGGACAACGACGCCGTGCTTCGCCGTCTCCAAGAAGACCGTCGCTCTCGATGCAAAACAAAACCTAATGAACTTGAAAAGTCGTTTCTTGAGCAAGGAAACACGTCTCGTCCGACAGAGCTGATGACAGGACTCACTCGGCTCTGCTAGCTGACAGATTACAGACGTGTGGTTCCATTCCATCAGCTGGGTCCTGGGATCGACTCCCAACATCTCAAATCTTTTTTCGACTATATTATTAAACAAAAACACCACGGTTATTGACTCCAGTGACTTGAACGTGGAAGTCGGTTTCCACAGGGCTGTGGCCAAACCTCGTATAGCCCCTCGTTTTGTGACTGCATCTTTATGGTCCCATTGAACCTCCCGCATTTTACCTCATTTTTTTCTTCCGCATCGCGAACGAAACTCAAAGTATACTCTCACGTTTCCATTTTCTAGTGTCACGTGAAAAGTCGGCTCGGCGCGGTGCGCCGCTGCAGTGTAGCGGCGGCATCATGCACGGCCCATTAAAATGTCACGCCGCTGGGCGACGACGTGTGAGGACGGCCGCCGCGCCCAGCCGCCTGCAGCCTGCACTGGATTATTATATTTTTTTTCGGCGCCGGAGCACTTGACTCGCACCCCGCGCCCACACTGCCCTGTGGGCCTGCACTGCACTGCACTGCACTGCACGTGAGGCTGCACCGTAAAACGGCAGGCCGGGCAAGGCCCCCGCGCGGCTGCCCCCGTCGCCCGAATGCGACCGATAATTTGGAGGCCGTGGGGCGCCGTGGGGCGTATGCAGCAGTCTGATTCGTCGCTCTGTCTCTCTCGCACCCCTATGTGACGCCTCGTGAGTGCGAGAGAGAGCGACTCTTGGAAATGAGTCTGCTGGCGAGGTGACACAGCAGCAGCGGCCGCCGACTCGGCCGACTCGATAAAGAGAAGGCGGGGGGAGGCGGCCGATGCAAACGTGAGTCATTTGCGGGCCGTAATGGAGGCAGGAGCGCGCCGCAGACTGTCCGAGAGCCGTTTTCGTCTCTCTCGCACCTGTTGGACGCCGTATGAGTGCGAGAGAGACAGAGCGACGACAACGATTCTCGGAATCGGTCTGCTGGCCGCTGTCTCGCCCGAGGCGCTTTCCGAAACAGCGCTTTCGTCGCTCGCCCTCTCTCTCTCTCGCTCGTGGGCTTCCTGTCGGGGCGAGAGAGGGGGGGGGGAAGCGCCGTTCGGTTCGGACTCGGCCCGCTGCGGCGTACACTTGTTCGGGGCGGCGGCGTACCTATTCAGCATTCATTGCCGAAGGAGTTGCCGAGGGCCGCGGCGAACCGGCCGCGTAATACCCTCTTCCTCTCGACTGACTTTCAGGAGAGAGAGAGGGGGGGAACTCCTTGGTCCTCGGTGACGAATGGCCCGCCATCGACTGCTGCCGCCACCGCTGCGACGCGCACACACATGTTGTCGCATCCCTGCCCTACTTACTTACAACTCGCTCAGCTCCACTCTCTATTTTTATTTTTTTACCCCCGTATTTTTTTTTTGTTTATTTTTTTTTCGGCGTGTTTACCCCCGGCCGCAGACTGCTCGCAGCCATCTTGGCTGATGCCTGGGCCGCTTGAAGGGCTAAAGGCTCCCTATCGGGCTGCGATTATTCCCAGCATATTCTCTCTCTCTCTCCGCCGAATGTGAAGATATGCTTTGTTGAGCTAAAGCACGATCGGACCTTTTTTTTTGGCCATTCCTAACAAACTTTGGTCCAAAACAAAGGGGTACCTTTTGTCGTATACCCGCCTTTTCTCAACATTTCACCAAACATCCTAAACTTAGTCAAACTTTGTCCAAAGGTGAGGCTCAAAACCCTCCAAAATCGGTCGCATCGGACTGATGCCGCTTTGACAGAAAACTAACCAAGTGGCCGATAGCTAGAGTCTCGAGAGCGACGCGAAGGAGGAACGAAGGAGAGAAAAAAAAAGCAGGGGGAAAATTAAATGTAAACTCGAATTGCCTTCCGCCACGCTGAGCTTCAAAGTTGTTTTCCGCGCCGCCGTACGTTTACCAGTGCCTCGGTCGCTTGCAGCATTGTTTATTTACTTTACTAATTATTCGTCATTATTTATTCCGCCGCTTTCCGCAACAGGCTTTTCGATTCCGCGGGGGAAATAAAATGGAATAAAACGAAAATAAAACCAATAAACGACTCTTAGGTCCTCGACTACTGTCGAGAACAAAGCGCCGACAAAGTCTCCGGATTGATTCGCGAATTTGCGAGAAAAAGGCAGAAATCGCCCGAGGAGGGGGAGTTTTCAGAGTAGGGAGGGGGGGGGGGAGGCTGGGCGGTGCCAGGCCGGACTTGGAGCACCCCTTAATGCCGCTATTAATCCACCTTCTTTCCCGGCCACTCTAACAACTCGCCGGCTTCCTCGGAGGAAACCAAACATCAACGGGAAAAGGGCGGCCCGGGCCAGGGCAGCGAGGGCAGCAAGGGCAGGAGGGCAGCCGGCAGGCTGGGTCCGAGCGGTCGCTCTGTCTCTCTCGGGCTCGTGTTCCGCAATGCCGCGAGAGAGACAGAGCGAGAGGCACTGCTCGGAACCAGACTGCAGGGCCGTGCCGCGCAGTGCTGCGCTGCGGAGGACGGCCAGAAGGCTCGCGGCCAGAGACTGTGCTGGCGGAGATAGGCTCGCCAAGGTCGCCGTGTGTTTCAAAGATTTATGTTTTTTTTTTGTTTTGTTTTTTATGATTTTTTTTTTTTTTTGCTTTAACAGGCTGGCGGCGGGCTTCACCTCCGACACCGCACGGCCCACCGCACTGCTCGCCAGCGACCGCGCGCCGCGTGCGAAGCGGTGCGAAGCGTGATTCCCGGCCGCGCACATTCACAAACGGAAATTTCCAGCAGGTCGATCCACCGCGTTCGCTATCCGAATTAAAATTATTAATGACGTGGTTATCCCCTTCTTCTGCCTCGCGGTTCTTTTGACCCAGTTTCAACGCCGGGTATGGCGTGGCGGGGCGAGGTGTGGCGGGGTGTGGCGGGGCGAGGCGTGGCGGGGCGTGGCGGGACGGTGTGATGCCCTCGTCAAAAGCCTTTCAACAAATTCAGCGGAATGCCACCGCTGTGATATCACACGCTGTCCTACCGGCTTGGCCTGCCTGCAGGCTGATTCCAAACACAGGGCTCCGTCGCGCCGTCTCTCTCGCACCCCGCAGGACGCCCGCCAGCCCGCCGTGAGTCCGAGAGAGACGGAGTGGTGCGGAAGCTCTGTTTGGACCCCGCCTGCCACCATGGGGGCCCGCGCGCTTTGAATTCGCATCTTGCACTTGAGGGCGGTTCCGGTTTACGCCCTGCTCTCTGCATTCAGAGTGAGAGAGAGAGAGAGAGAGAGAGAGAGAGAGAGAGAGAGAGAGAGAGAGAGAGAGAGAGAGAGAGAGAGAGAGAGAGAGAGAGAGAGAGAGAGAGAGAGACAGGCGTCACCTTTTCAGGCTCGCGCGCCGGCGCGCCCCGCTTGTTTATGGGCCCTTACCCGTGAAACACCCACCCGACCCCAAAAGTGGCTCTCGATTTTCGGATACACACACCCAGCCAGCCGGGCCCCGGTCGCGCACTCCAGCGGGTGAAGGGTGTGACTCCGCCGCGCGCCCCGCTTGGCTCCGCTTTGAAAGGCTTCTACGCCGCCGCCTAGATTGAAGTGCAGCGTTCAAAACCGTAAAAGGCCCTACGGCGAAAAAAAGACGGTCTGCTTTTATACTCGCTGTGTTCTGGGACGGGGAGTGCGCGTGACCGAAGCGAGCCGAAGGCTTGGAGGTGCGCGGAGAAGTCCCGAGGCTTGGGTCTGCGGGGAGGGAGGGGGAATTGGAGTCTGGTGCCAACATGTTGGTCACGCGTGTCCCGCACGGTAATGCCGCACAGCTTGCACAGCCTGCACAGCCTTGCACAGCCGGCCGCCCGTTGCGTCCGTCCGTCCGTCCGTCCGTCCGTCCGTCCGTTGGTCCGTGAGTGCCACAGTGGGTCAGAAGACCGATGGCGGCGGCCAAACCTCTACACGCGTTTTGAGCTCCAGAGTCGCTAAATGGGACTCGAACTGAACGTGTGACCCCACCATTGCTCTCCGAGCGAGTAGTCCATTGGTGGGGTCACACATTCGGTTCGAGTCCTATTTAACGACTCTGGAGCTCAAAATACGTCCGGGAGTTTGACCGCCAGCCCACTGTGGGTCCGTGTGACTGTGGGTCCGGCTTGCTATGGGTGCCGCCATCCTCTCTGCGCCTTCGTGCTTTCGGCCGTCATTGTAAGCGGGGCCCTTGAACACTCCGCACGCGAGTCAACCTCCGGGACTCCGTGGCGCCAGAGCCAGAAACTTTCGAGCAGGGATAACTGTCGGATAACTGGCGCCCAGCGAAGCGAGCGAAGCGCGGAGAGCGCCTGTGGAGTTCCGGGTAGGCTGCACCAGCTCCACGCGGCGCGGGCGTGCCTGGCGGGCCTGGCGGGCCGGCCTACCCTGGACTCCACAGGCGCTACCCGCGCGGCAGCTTAGCACCACACAACCACCGGCGGCATAAAAGCGGATTCGGCGAACATCGCTGTCGTCGCGCCGCCTTTGTCCGTTCGGGGAAAATCCGTCGACCTGCTCCTTCCCCTCCGACAAGGTCATTCCGCGGACGGAGCCGACCGCGCGGGCAAGAGTGGGACGGGGACGCAGCGTGCGCCGAGCCCGGTGCCCGTTGTCCGGCCGAGCGATACCGCCGCCCGCACTCCTCGCTGTCTCTCTCGCACTCACGGAGTGTGCCGGAGGGGTGCGAGGGAGACAGAGCGAGTGGTGCGGGCAGCGCAATCACTCGACTACGTGTGCTGTGCCCCGTGCGCCGTCCCCGCCACGCGTGGGCCGCGGCGGCCCGCGTGCCACAAAGGGGCTTGCCGCAGTCAAGGGCTTTACCGGGGCAAAAAAGGGCAAGAGAGACAACAATGGGGAAAGGGCGGCAGCGTGACCGTCATTACTATTTTAAATGGAAATGAGAGAAAGTATCCGGTTTTACGAGGGCAACAGACTCCATTCCGGGGAGACACTTTTATACCCGAGGGAAAATGATCCCGCACCGCCGTTTGCGCCACACACCGCACGCACACATGTACGCAAACTCACACACGCGCACACACACACCTAGACACACACCTGCACACACAGAACACACACACACGCGCAAGCACACAAACACACACGCCGCACGCGGGCACACACACACAATAGCTCTCCCCTGACTTCTCCCCTGACTTCCCCACCTGTAGCAGCTCACAGCCGGTGCCATTCAGTAAACCGCCACGCCGCGCCACGCCACGGACCTACATAGGCGACGCCCCGCCCCGCCCCGCCCCGCCCCGCCCCGCCCCGCCCCGCCCCGCCCCGCCCGCCCCGCCGTGACCCGCGAAGCAGCAGCAGCGGCTGCAGCATGGCGGCCACATTGGCGTTGGCGGCGAGGCAGCGAGGCCACGGTAACTTGTCGCGTCTCTGCGCCTCGGGGGCATCTTCGGGCATCTTTCGGGAGGCGCGCGGCCGCGGTGGTCGCGGGCGGCTCCCTCGGGGGTCTCGCGGCTGCTATTGGAGGATGAGCTTCCCCACCGCCCCTCCCCTCCCCTCCCCTCCCCGCCTTCCCGCAGCCTCTATTTATGTCCCCTCACCTTGGCGTGCTTGGCGCTCCCGAGCTTGTTGAGTTGGACCAATGGCCTAGGCCTAGGGACCGCGTTGCCACCGCGGCCCCGGCCTGCTGCAGACTGATTCCGAGAGTCGTTCTCGTCGCTCTGTCTCTCTCGCACCCCGGTGTGCATGAGTGCGCGAGAGAAAGAGCGACGAAAAGGACTATCAGAATGAGGCTGCTCCATGAGACTCGGGCGGCTCTCGCGGTCGGACTGGCTGGCTGGCTGCCTGGCTGGCTCCGAGGCTGTTTCAATCCGCCTCCTCGGAGGCTCGGCGTATCCTGGACCGCGGCGGCTAGGCGCTGCAAATTCAAATGACAGCGCAATCCGAGGCGCCCGCCATGGCCGCCACCTTCCAGTGGCCTTACTGGATTTGGCCCGCGGCCCGCCGCCGCGCTAGTCGTCATTATTCTTTGGCTCGCCGCGGCCCTTGCCGTGGCCCCTGCCATGGCCCGCCCTCCGTCTTTCGGAAATCCGCGGGGCAGCCCCGCCCCGCCCAGGGTGCCCTGCAGACTCATTCCGAGAGTCGTTCTCGTCGCTCTGTCTCTCTCGCACCTACACGGGACGCCCCAAGAGTGCGAGAGAGACAGAGGCTCTCGGAATCAGTCCACTGCCCGGTCGCGGTAGCCTGCGCGGGTCCCGCCTGGGATCCTCGCTAAATTACTCCCACTTCTTTGATGGGATGGAAGAGCCGGAAAGGCGGTGGCCAGGTAAGGCGCGCTACCCTTGCAGAAAGTTAATTCATGAGAGAGAGAGAGAGAGAGAGAGAGAGAGAGAGAGAGAGAGAGAGAGAGAGAGAGAGAGAGAGAGAGAGAAAGAGAGAGACAGGATAAACAGGAGGACACGCAGCAACGCGAGCTTGTAACTGACTAAGGACTTCGGGGGCTGTGATGATAGGGTTGCGAGGGCCAAGCGAAGGTTAGGTCGTCACCAGAGACACCGTGCATCTTTCGGCCCCCAGTCTCTGAAACAATGAGCGGTAAAACACACCAACCTCCTCTACTTCCTCTCGAGACTCCGCATCGGGGATTTTCTTCTTACTCCGCTTTTTTTTCCGGGGGCAGGTAGGTAGGTGCTTTCATTTTTATTTTCTGAACACAGCCCCCTCTCCGGGCTGACTCCCATGCCCAGCCAGTCCAGTCGCGCAAAGAAAGCGGCCTTTCGCCCCCCCCCCCGCCCCCCTTCCCCCCTTTCCCGCTTTCCCCGCTTTTCCCTGCACTCAGCAGGTCCACTTTGAAGAGAAAGCCTTTTCTTTTGGAAAAGCGCGCGCGTATATTCCACGTGGAGCAGGACAGACACGCATTATTCACGTTTCTCGCTGCGTTATGTTTTCGTTTTTGCCGTGTTTTTTGCGCACGCGCCACTGGAAGTCCAAGGCCGTCATGTGCAGGGAGGGGGACGGCGTGCTGCTGAACCGCACGACCGCTTTTGATTGACCACCACTTTTTTTTTCGTCCCGTATCTTTGTTATTGTTTTTTGTTATCTTTTGTTATTGTTTTTTGTTGTTTGTTTTTATCACTGGTGAGGTTCGCCGCACCAGCCAACCTAGTCGGGCTCGTTACACTGTGGGTCACTGTCACAGTGGTGGCCCAGTGAAAGGGCCAGCGGGGCGTCTAGGTGCATTGCTGAAACGCACGCCTTATATTATAAAATTGTGCAAATACATTTAGTGGTGTGAAGAAAGCCATTCGTATCGCCACACTCTCTTTCCGGGGACGTGTCACATCACGTTCCTGGAACGAGAGTGCACGTTCCTGAGTCCAAATTTTGGGCCACACAGTGTGTTAACGTGCCCAGAGTCATGTTTCACTACACTGCCCACAGCTGTGGGTGACAGCGGCACGAGCGTAGCGCCTCGGCAGCTTCCAGCGTCCCCGGCGTTGTCCGCCACGTCACGCGCGACGCGCCGGGGCAGAGGGAGCAGCGTCGCGTCGCGTCGCGTCGCGGCCACCCGACTATTTCCTGTCCATTTGCAAGGAAATCAAGTCATTTCACAGTCCGCACCGCCACGCAGAGCATGGCAAAGCGAGCCGGAGGCAGCGGCGGCAAAAACGGCACCAGTGGGGCCAAGGACATTAGCTGGCGTTCCGTGAGAGAGATTTGCTTGGTGAGCGGCTCCGCGGCCCCGCGGCTCCGCTTCATGTTGTTGTTGTTGTTGACGACGGTAATGCTGTTGTTGTTGTTGCTGCTGCCATGCCGCAGCTAGTTAGACTTCGGCGCGCTGCTGGATGGACCCGCGCGCCACTCCGCCCTTTTGGCCAGGGCCGCTTATTTGATAACGAAATGAGGCCAGGAGTGGGGGAGGGCCGGAGAGGCCGGCGGGGTGATGCACACACCACACGTGAGGAAGGGAAAGTTACTGCCTCATTCTATTAGCCCCTGATGGTGCAGCCCCGGAGAGCGTGGCGGCGTGGCAGGCGGGCACCTTGTTCCTGGGGCCACGGCGTGGCACGGCGTGGCACGGCGTGGCACGGCGCGGGGGTAGCTGGCTGCCCTTGCTGGCTGCCCTGGCTGGCCGGCGGCCGGCTGCCTGGCCCGGGCACCGCCGGCACCGTATAGTGGATTCGTGAATAAACCACCGGACCGGCGCCGCCAGGGAGGCGCCCGGGCCGCCCCGAGCAGGCCGTAGCCTGACCGTGGCCTGGCCATAGCCAACATGCAGCACCCTTTCTGCCCTGCGTCCCGGAAAAATAAAAGTCAAACAAAATAAATGCGGGCGCGGCCAGGGCCGGGAAATTGGAGCGTCAATACAATTTGGCGATAGGGCGATAGGTCTATTCCGCGGCGGGGCGCGGTGGGGTGGGGCGGGGCGGGACGGAGCGGGGCGGGACGGAGCGGGGCGGGTATGGACTACGTTGCCGCCGTCTCCGTGGCCCGGAGATCTCGGGAAATCTCGACTCGATCGTCAGCAGCAGAGAGGAAAAAAGTTTTGCCGGGTTTTATGCGTGCATCGCCCGCATGCTCCGGGCCCAATATCCCGATGCCGTGCCCTGCCCTGCCCCAGGCCTGCATCTTCTCCTCGCTGCCACACTGCCCTGCCCCAGGCCTGCATCTTCTCCTCGCTGCCACACTCTCACACGCCGTCCTCCCTCGTCCTCCCCTGCAGCTGCAGCCCGCCTTGCCGGCCGTGCCAAAGATGACGCTCTTAGCGTCAGTGTCCCACTCTTCTAATCAAAACGTCGGACAGGGAAAGTCACAACCTCTCCAGGTTGTTATTCCCCATTCCTCTACGTCGTTTCCCCTGCATCGTTTCTCCTACCTTCGCCAACAATGTTTTGCCCGGGAGGTTTTTTCTTGTCAACGTCGTTTCCCCCCCCCCCCCACGTTGTTCCCCCCACGCCGTTCCTCCCGTTTCGTTTCCCGCGCCGTTTCGCTCACGTTCGCCAACGTTGTTTTGCGCGCTGTTCTGCCCGCGTCGTTTCCCCCACGTCGTTTCCGCCAAGTCGATTCCCCACGTCGTTCCCTGCACGCCACGCCACGCGCCCTGCTGAACGGCCGCCTCAGCGGGAAAAAGAATGCTTCCTATTCATCTTGCGCCGTGCCTCGCCGTGCCTCGCCGTGCCCCGCCGTGCTTGGCGAATTCGTTCCGGATTAGACGCCACGTGGGGCTGGGGCGGGCGGGGGCAGGCAGGGGGTTGAAGGGGGAAGCCTCAGCCTGAGCGCCCAGCCCGCGGAGCAGTGGAGCAGTGGAGCAGTGGGGCGGCAGGCGATGCAGGGCGACTTTCTGGTGTTGCTCCTTCGATCCGGCGAACCTGATGCGCCAGCCAGTTTCACTGCCACCACCTCCAACCCCTGCCTGCCAGGCCCTGCCCCCTTCCCCTTCCAAGACCACCGAAAGAGCCGCCACCGTCGTAATATCAACGCAAGTTTTGCTTCTTGTCAATGAAACACGACGGAATAACGCGATGACAAAGTTTTTGCTGGAGTAATATTGTAATCCTCCGGATTTGCGTAAAGGCGCATTGAATGCAAAGTAGGAGAGACGGCGGCAGGGTTGTGGAGCGGGCGGTGAGGGCACCGTGTACAGGGGCCGTGTCAAAAAGTCCTCCTCACCGGTCCGCGTAGACTCCTCCCCCTCCCCCTTTCCCTCCTTCCGCGGCTCGGAACGAAGCGGCCGGGGTTCCGTTAATCCCAAATCCGCCATTAAGAGCTTTCCTTGATTGCAAAGCGGCGCCGATTTTCATTCTGCATTATGAATTACGGAGGGGCCGTCGGAGCTCCGCTGGCGAGGATGGAGGGGGAGGGGAGGGGGGGGGCGTACGTTACCTCGCAGTGCGGCGGGCGCGCGCTCCACAAACGCAGTACATCGGTGTATTTCTTTTTTCTTTCTTTTCTGTGATTTATTTTTTCGAGCGCCGATATCCATGGCAGTGCGCTCTTTTGTTTCGAGCATCTCGTCCGCCCCGATGGCGGCACAGACGCATTAACGACAATCGAATCCCCCGAGCGCCGTTCTCAGCCGGTAAACCCTCGGCGGGGGAGGGAGGGGGGCGTCGATGAGGGCCGAGGAGCGCAGCCAGCGACTCGGTGATGCCTTGTCGACGCCAGAAGGGCCCCCCGCCGACCTACGGCAACGCCAGCCCCGGTGCTGCCCCCCCCCCTGCATCGCCCCTGGCAGCACCGCCACTGTCTGCCGCCCTCCCTCCTTTCCTTTTCCGCCCGCTGAATGTAAGAGACTGAATGAATGGCAAATGAGGGCTTCGCCTGCTTCGCTGCTTCGCCGATGCAGCGCGGCGCCCCGCACGTTGGCGGCTCGCGAACTGGCGACTCATCAAAAAAGTGGAAAACGCAGCCTGTCCCCGAACGTGCCCGAACGCCCGTCCGTTCGTCCTTCCCGGCTGCCACCGTCACGGCCGTCAAGCCGAATGAAACGTCGCGGACATCATTTGCCTGGCCGCGCTGACGGGGCTGGCGGGGCTGGCGGGGCTGGCGGGGCTGGCGGGGCTGGCGGGAACCCAAATAGCGGCGACGCGCACGTCCAGGTGGAATCATTCGTGCGGGAAATTACGCGAAAAGGGGAAGGAAAAAAAACGGGGACCTGCTGTGGGACGAACCGCAAAAACCGGGGAGGGGACCCATGATAATTCGCGCTGACGAGGAACACGGAGACACGGGCCGACGCGCGGCGCGGGCGCGCAAAAACTCTTGGCGATGACGGCCGTCCGACCGAACCGGACCGACGGCCTAGACGGCCTGCTCCGGGTGTCGCGTGCTGACACTGTGCCAGCACGGACACGCACACGGCACGCGGCCGGCGAACCGTCTCGCCGCAAGTGGGCTCGGAGAACGAACTGCCGGACGGTCCAACACCGATGTGTCTTGGACCAGGCTGGCCCGGACGCGCCGCGCCTCGAGGCCGTGCGTGTGTTTCACTCGCAGGGCACGAAGCACAGCACTAACAGCAGTTTGAGCTCTCCCCCGTGGCCCCTCCGGGTCCCTCGGGGCCTCCTTGACGTCCTCTGCGTCCTCGGCGTCCACGGCGTGCTGGGCGTCCTCGGCGTCCTCGACGTCCTCGACGTCCTCGGCGTCCTCCTCGGCTAACCAAACCGTCCGCCGCTTCATATGGACATTATCCTTCCCAAGGTAAGCAGAACGTGTGTGCGCGACGTCCCCCTCCCCCAGCGTCCCCCGCTGGCGGGGGAAAAGGATGGAATTGGCTACGGCACCAGTTGCTCTGCCGCGAGGGAGCGCGACGCGGTCCGGCACGTTGAAAAGCGTAATCCAGCTTAAAACACACTCGGGGCGCCTTTGTGTCTGTCGTTCCGTCATTACGAAGACCCCCGCACCCTTTTCTCTCTCTCTCTCTCTCTCTCCCTCTCTCTCCAGCCACGCCTCGCGAGAAAGAGGGTAAGTTTAATGAAAGGCGTTTTCTCGCAGGCCAGAAACAACATTAATATGACGAGGGTGAGACGGCAGGCTGCAATATTATGCGCCGGCGATATGCACGCGTACTGCCGTGAGCAGCAACGCCGCTTCGTGCGAGTGTGTGAGAGGGAGAGAGGGGGGGGGGGTGTCTGTCTGTGTGGGAGAGGAGGGGGGGGTGCTCGAGGATGGTCCAAACTTTCCCCGTACTCTATTTTGCGTCCATTTGCAGTGCATAAGTCCCCCGTGGTCGCGGTTCGCCGTGTTGACCCACGGATCTGCACGCAGTGCTGCGCAGTGCTGCGCTGCTGTGAGCGGAGCGCGGAGCGCCCGGCGGGTAGGCCGCCCCTCGCCCGGCGGGACACGCGTGTGCGGCGTGCGGCCTACCCTCGGCTTGACAGGCGCTCTGCTCTACGGTCCTGCACTAGCGGTGAAATGGGAGAGTGAAAACCGTTTGCCACATGGTGCAGGTGTTACAAAGAAATGATGTCGCAGGCGACTAACACCAAAATAAGTACTTGGTGTAAATGAAGGAAATAGCTTGCATGTGCTCCGAATACTTGGCAAGGAATGCACCGCGTGGTCCTCTGGGTGCACTTGCTTGGCCGACAGCCGAGCTGGCAGCCGATCCGGCAGCGCAAACTGAAAGTGTTCCAAGTGGTGCTGCTCCAGCGCGGCCGCCACGCAATGCAGGATGCTCGCCTTGCTGGCAGGGTGCAGGCCCAGGGCCCAGGGGGCAGGGGGCGGTGCGCCGCGGTGCGCGGTGAGTGAGGGTTAGTGCCGGTTAGGGCTGTCCGTGTGAGTGGGGCCGGGCAGGCCGGGCAGGCAGGCTGGCAGCGTGGCAGGGGAGCCATTTCCCATTGAGAACGGTTCGTGGTCGAAATGACAGCAAAGTGGGGCCCGGCCTCGGGCCCGGCCCCGCACCCGCACGACCGCCAAGCCGCCACCGCCTCGGCCAGCGCGGCTTAACGAATCCAGGGCCAGCTAGCGGACTGTCTCCGAGAGCCGTTTTCGTCGCCGTGTCCCTCTCGCCATGAGACTAGGGGTAATGGACTCGCAACGGAGCTGGCCGGAATCTCTGCTTTGCTAATTGTAGTTCACTATTTCTCCGACTAAATATGCGAGTTTTGAGATGGCTCGGGCATTTTTGGAAAGAAGACATCTTAAAGTATGCCCTAAATTCAAAAAAAATCCAATTTTCCACCAGGGCTTGAACAGTACCATCTTGGCAGATACTCAAATGCGCAGGGCGACGGCCATGGTCCGGCGACGCAGGGGGGCGCCTCTTCAACTCGCGCTAGAAGCTTCCAGTGGTGCATGTCGGCAAGTGGTGCACCTTGATATGTCGACTAAGCATGTCCCATCACTTTTGCGGCATCGGGAAGCTTCTATCGCCGGTTAAAGATGCGTCCCCGCGTCGCCCTGTACATGGCGTCGCCTGCGCATTTGAGTAGCGCACGGTAGGCTGTTCCTGTTCGAGGCCTGGTGGGCAAATTGAAACTTTTTTGGTTAGGGCATACTTTAAATGTGTCTCCGAATGGCCCGGGCCATCTCAAACCGCACATTGTCACCGCTGAGCGCGTTAACAATGCAGAGATTCCGGCCAGCTCCGTTGCGAGTCCATTACCCCTAGTCTCATGCTCTCGCACTCACGGGGCGTGCCTTGTAGGTGCGAGAGAGACAGCGATGAAAACGACTCTCGGAATCAGTCTGCAGGCGACGGAACGAACGGAATAGGCGGCCGAGGCGAAGCGCCAAGCTTTGCTTAATCGTCACTGTCCCCGTTCGGCACGGTGTCGGGGTGGGCCAGGCCTGGGCAGGGCGGGGCGGGGCGGGGCGTGGCGGGGCGGCGGGCTTGCAACGGAGCGTGACAGAGTGTACCGGGGCGAGACGGGCGGGGAACGCCAAGGTGTGATTCCTGGCCAAAGCACACCATCCCCAGTTGTAACACGCCGCGCGCTCGCCCCGCCCCGCTGCGCCGTGCGTGGCGGCGTGGCCGTGTGGCTGGCAGGAGGAAGACCATCAGGAGGACGACACGCGTCACCAGCAAGACGAAGCATGGCATTACGGAGCGAGAAGAGCTCACCACACCGCCTTGGCTATCTCCCCCCGGTAAATACGTTCAATTTTCCACTGACAAAATGCTGTGCAGTCATACCACTCAGATATTTCCCAGTACTGGTACGATACTAAAGTATCATAATAAAGAGATTCATTCGTATTATGAAGAAAGTCGTCATGAGTTTCTGATGATCTTCCTGCGTGCGTTAATAAAGTGGCTGTGTTGTCATAATACGAAGATTTTTGTTCGTATGTCGAATAAAAACGAGGAAACACGGGAGCATGGGAGCGAAGGGCTGCACGGTCCGGTTTTCCGCTTTGGCCCTTTTGCCGGCGCTCCCTCGCCCTGGGCGTGCCTCGGCGTGCCCTGCTGCCCTGGACCGGCGAGCGCACGCCCACACTCCAGTGGCCCCGCCATACCCGAACAGCCTCTCGTCGCCCTGCCCCCCTTGCACCCCCGGGCCGCCGCGGGCGTGCGAGAGAGACAGAGCGACGGGACGCCGTCCGGACCGGAACGAGCCTGCAGGCGACGGCCGACGCGCTCATATTGGCCGTGATCGATTGAAGGCCGGGGCTGATCCACCGTTAAGGGGCTAACGAGGTCGCGGGGCGCTGAGCCGCGCTGAGCACATCAAGCCGCACCTGCTGGAGTCTGCTGGAGCCCGCTACACTGCGAGGCAGTCGCGGAGCCGGGCTCGGTGCGGGCAGCGCTAACTCTTGCAAAAATTAAAATGCGAGGCAGCCGGTACTACGCTAGGTTGAGGCGAGGCCAAGTAAGTTCCCAAGTGAAATCTCTCTGCGTTGTCCAACTCCTTCGCGCCGCTCCGCTGCCGCCGCTGCCTCCAGTCCCCTCGCCCGCCTTGCCTCGCTGCCTTCCCTGTTGTGCCGCGGGGCGGCGCGGGCCTCCTCGTCCGGGACGCGGCTCATTGCAATCTGATCGCCTGATCGGCTGCTCGTAATGAGCCCCTCCCCCTCCCCGCCACCCCGCGCGTCGCCGGGCCGGGCTAGGCCGGGCTGGGTAGCCGAGGCCCTGGCAGCCCTGGCAGCCCTGGCCGAGGCCGCGGCCCTCCAAAGAGATAAGGGGAACGTGCTGAGAGGTGCGCGCGGCTCCGGCGAGATGGCGGCCCCCCGCGGGGCCAGGCCGGTAATAGTAATTAAATTGGAGCGCCGACGCACACGTGAGCAGGCAGGCAGGTAGCCAGCCAGGCGGCCAGGCAGCCAGCCAGCCAGCCGGGCCATCGAGCCGAACGGTGCCAGGACTGGCAAGGCGGCGCGCTGCGGCGCCAGGATGGGATGGCGACGACGACTTCCCTAACTGCTGGAGTCAGACAGCGGCGGCGCGGCGGCGGTGCGGCGGCGGCGTTCACCGTCATGCCAATCTCTGGCAACTTTACGGAGGAGGGCGGGGCGGGGCGGGCATGTGTGCGGTGCGCGGGGCGGGGCGGGGCGGGGCGGGGCGGGGCCGCCGCGCCATCTGCCCGGCCTGCCTGGCCACCGCACCTGTCTCGCTGCTGTAAGAGAATTCAATTTGTGGCGCTGCAGGGAGGTAAAAGCTTGCCGGAGTTAAGAGGAATGCAGAGGAGAGACCGCGCGGCGGGCTGTGGGGGTGGCGTAGTGTAGCGTAGTGTAGCGTAGTGGGGCCCCGCTGGGGGCTGTGAGCGCGCTGTGAGCTGCGAGGCAAGCCGACGACAGGGATAAAGATTACCCACCACTAATCCACGGCCTGCAGCCCTGCCCCGCCGCCCTGCCCTGCGGCCCGCCAACCCGCCGTGCCAGCGCCAGCCTGCCCGCAGACTCAAAGTCGTTCTCGTCGCTCTGTCTCTCTCGCACTCATGGGCCGTCCGGTGTAGGTGCGAGAGAGACGGAGCGACGAAACGGACTCGGCCCCTGCGCCGCCACTGGCAGCCGGCGAGAATCTTGATTCGCCGAGACGTGCGTGCCACGTGCTCGGGACGCCAACGAGCGCTGCGACGGAACGCCAAAGAGCGAGCTCGGCTTGCGCCTCGGCAGCCGCGCGCACAGAGAGCTGAGTTTCCAGTTTCAATCTGTGAGTTCGATTCTCCGCCACGAGCAGTTCTATTTTCTGTGTTTTTCTCTTTCTTTTTGCTTACCGACATGCAACCAACACAGAGAAACCGTTGCACTGAGCGGCAGGAAAGAACTCCGCGGGGACTGCGGGGACCGAGATGACGCCAAGCTTGACCACGGCCATGGCACGGCCATGGAGAGTCCACGGCGGGTGCATGACGCGAGGACGCGCGAGGACCACTCAATCATACTCCGTTGAGTTTGCCCGCGGAACCGTGGCAGAGAAGCAAGGGGGAGGGGGTTGAGGGAGAGCAACTTTTGGAAAAGCGGACAGATAAGAAAGGAGCGAGCTTCCTCCTTTAGATGAGTCTGCTACGCTGCTAAGGCCCGGCACGGCACGGCCCGGCACGGCCAGGGAGGCCCGGGGCCTCATTCATGAAAATGAATCCCAGGCCGGGCCTGTCTGTCTGCCTGTCTGCCTGTCCGTCCGCCCGCCTGTCCGCCCATGCGGACGAGAGACACACTGGCGAAGTCTGTTTGATGAAGTAAGAGCGAACCGTGTCGCGTGTATTCCTTTTGTGACTGCGCGTGACTGTGTGAGTGTGACTAGTAGTGAAATGAATATTCACACACAAAATCCCCGCCATGATGAGATCGACATTGTCTCCCCTCCGTGTGTTTGTACTGTCTGCGGACTGATTCCGAGAGTCGTTTTCGTCGCGGTGTCTCTCTCGCACATATGGGATGTTCGTATGGGCGCGAGAGAGACAACGACTCTCGGAATCAGTCCGCTGGCTGGCGGTCGCGACGCCGAGCGCGCTCCGTGCTTGCTGAAGGGTAAACGGCCAAACTGTGCCATAAAACCAAAGGGGGATATCTCTTATGGGTGCGCGTGGCCCGTCTGCGCAGCGCACCGGCAGCAGAGGTGCCAACATCTAAACCGAAAAGTGAGAGCCGACCCAGCGTGGTCCGCCAAGATGCTGCGCTGGACCGCTGTTCTCATGTGAGATCGGTAGCGCAGTGGTTAGCGTAGCCGCTAACGGCTCGGGGGATGCGGGTTCGACACCCACCCGGGCAGACCGCTTTTACCGCAATTTCTGTTCTCTACGTTGGTACCACTGCCTTGGGGGCGCTGACGTCACGATTAGGAGGCCGTCTTTCGTAGCATGGAGTTATACCCCTTTGCATAAAACGAATCGGGTGGTTTAATCGGGTTGTCCTCCTCCGACTGGCCGCACCGCGGGGCTTACAGTGTACAGCCATCGGACAGCGATGACGATGTGGTCCGAGCGTCTCGCCGCGAAGGCGCGCATGGGATGCAAAGCAACGCGAAGGGACTCCTCGTTTCGAATTTGGCGCGAAAACGGGAGTGCTCCATTGGCTCCATTGCCAGCGTCCAGGCATGATACTACGTAGTGTGCCGGTCCAGGCGGGCAGGCGGGCAGGCGGGCAGGCGGGCAGGCGAAGGCGGGCCCGACTCGAGTCCGAGTGGAGCGGACCAAAGTAGGCAGCCGGTCACAATACCGTGAAAAAGCGCCTTTGATCGGCGGAGGGAACACGAGGCCTATGAGGGGCGGGAGGGCCCCGGCCGTCGAAGAGAGAGAGAGAGAGAGAGGGAGGGAGGGGAAAAGTATTGGAACAGCGCGCGGTTATTTACCTCGCGATGCTGCACGCACTCCCTCTGCCTCAGTGTTTGCGAGGCGACCGCGGGGGCGGAAAAAGTCGGCCCGCCCAACAGAGTAACAACAACAACAACAAAAATAGCGACAACACACCAAAAAGGTTTTTCCAGCTGTAGTACCTCCCACTCGGTGGGGCGGGCTGCTGTCCCCGCTCCTGTCCTGCTGCAAAACATGCTGCTTCGCCACGCCCCGCGTTTTCGGTCACCCTTTGCGACAAGGCGTGTGCACGCCGAAGGTCGTAATATCCGCGTTCGCCTTATTGACAGCACTGATATTTGCTTCGGCGCGGCGGCGACACGCCCCCCACCCCTCCCCTCCCCTCCCCTCCCCTCCCCTCCGCCGTGCCGTCCGTTTCCAATCTCGCCGCGGAATGAGACAGAAATGAAGCGCCTCCCCGCCGCGCCGCCGCAGCAGACTGACTCCGAGAGTCGTTTTCGTCGCTCTGTCTCTCTCGCACTCATGGGGCGTCCCGTGTAGGTGCGAGAGAGGCAGAGCGGCGGAAACGACTCTCGGCATCAGTCCGCAGACCGCCAGACCGCCACCTAGTTCGGCGGCAAGGCGGCATAACAACCAGCAGGCAACAACGGCCAGACAGCATTTTTCCTTCGAGATGAATCTGCGAGGGGAAATCGCCGCCCGTTTCGCGGTTCGCTGCTCTGTCCCTCTCGCACTTATCGCATTGTGCCTACGCCTGAAGCGCGCCGGTGCCGATAAGCCCCCTGCTCTTCCAGATCCAAATGTGGGAGGGAATTCCGAAGGCACGCCACTGGCAGAGCGAATGCAGCGGAACGCTTCACCTTAGTTTTAACAGTGTGCAGAGCCATCCCAGCCATCCGCAAGACCAACCAGTTAGGCAAGGCCCAGGAACGGCATTGAAGGCTCCCCTCCCACCCCACCCCGCCCACCGCACTGACCTTATCAAGCGGCGTTCCACTACACAACATGTAAACAGAAAAAAAGGAAAACAAAGGGACACTCTTTACCGGGGCTTGAACCCGGGGACTTTGAATTGCGGTGCGGGACGCGTGGCCACTAACCCAGCCGTTCTGGAGCGCTCACGGCTCAGCGTGGCTCAGAGTGGCTCAGCAGAGACCCGGACATTATTTTGAACTTTCAAGACTCGGGCCGCCTAATCACTCAGCAAGCCAAAGGAGGCCGACGGCAGGCCGACGGGGACGAGGGAGTGGCCCGGGCGGAGGGAACGCAGCGGCCCAGCGGCCTCACGCCGAACAGCGTGAGCAGCGCCCCGTCTCTCTGTCCCTCTCGCACCCCTGCGGGGCGCCCCGTGGATGCGAGAGAGACAGAGCGTTCGGAATGAGCCTAGGGCAGCCAGGGCCCTGACTGGCTAAAGAGATCCACGCGGGCTAAGTCCGGGTAAGCCGACCTAAATAGGGGGTTGGCCAGCCCGGCCCAGCGCGGCCCAGCGCGGCCCACCGCACCGTGACGACAAATGGCAGAGCCTGGGCCTGCCAGTGCCCTCCGTGCAGGCCGTGGCCGTGACCAAGCACGCCGTGGCCAAGCACGCTGCCACCGCGGTGCGCGCGCGCACGTGCGTCCGGCGGCACTGCTTCATGTCCTTCGGAATAGAGCCGAGCCGGCTGCCAGCTGTCCCTCGCCACGCGATGCCACGCGCGGTAGGGACGGTGGTTCGAATCCCCTCACCAGCTACCGCCACACGTGCGGATCGGTCAACTAACAAGCCTTCATGGCCACGTGCGCGCGTGCACCGCTTTCCGATTTGCAGGTCCGCGGTTCGACTCTGCGCACTCCCCTCCTTTTTGCTTCTCAAAGCATCAATGTAAAAAATTCACGCGTTGCACGCTGAAAACCTCCATCTCTCGAGCCGCTGCAGGTACAGAGGGACCCAAACAGCACCGATGATGATAATGGATTCGCGAAATCGGTCAAAAGGGGCTTTGCGTCCCGACCGTGGCCTTTTGTTATTGTTTACGTTTTTTTAGTTAGTTTTGCCCTGTTGTGCTTTTTACAGTTTTAGCGGAGCCACGGCTCAGCCACTGCGGACCCATCTGCATCCACTCCGAGCCGTCCATCAGAGGAGGGCCGGCAGGCCGGCAGAGCGGCAAAGTGCATGGGCAAGCACGGGCAGCGATCCCTCTCCCTCCAACGCGCCGCTCTGCCTCTGTCTTTGTCTCAACCGGATCGAAAACGGGAAGCGTCCTCCCCGCGGCCTTCCCTCGTCCCCTTTCACTAACCCCGTCCCGGTGACTTACCGAACCGCGTGCGACGACGGCGTCGCCCCGCCGCCGCCGCCACCCTCGCCCTGGCCGACATCACTTAGTGCCATCATGTGGTGCGGCCAACATCTTGATCCCTTTCCCCAGGGCCATTACTTTCCCCGGGCACATCCCCGGCCCCTCCCTCGAGGCCGTGGGGCCGTCCTCTCCCCGGGCGGTGGGGCCTCGGCCTCGGCCGCCCCACCAGCAGGGAGGCCGCCGCCGTGGTTGCTGCACGCGGTGCTCAAGGCCTGCCTGCACGCTCCGAGAGTCGCTTTCGCCGCTCTGTCTCGCTCGCACTCATGAGGGGTTCCGAATAGGGGCGAGAGAGACAGCGCGGCGGAAGCGACTTTCGCGGGATCAGTCTGCTGGCGCCTGGCGGCCTGGCGGCGGGCCGGGCCAGTTAGGATCAGTCTCCCCGCTTCATATCTCGGCCGGGCCCTGGGCGGCCCTGGGCGGCCCTTGGCCCCACCGAATCCTTGCTGCTGCTTGCTCCAATTTCATTACGACCAATCCCTCCCGGAGCGAAGGGCGGCGCCTTGGTTGCGAGAGAGGAGGGGGGGGGAGGGGACGCACTCCCCGAACTACTCTTCACTAATGCACACGGCGCGGTTAATTACGGAGACAGTGTAGCGGTGTAATCCGTCCGCCACGTGCCGCGCGGGCACACCGCGAGCACACCGTAAGCCGCGCCTTGTTCATTACAGAGGCGGCCCGCTTAATCAGTCCGGACTGCTGGCCGATTAGACCGTTGGCCGTTATTGCCCGCGAACCGCAATCAGACTGAAGGGGGAGTCACACTCGGGGCGGACGAGCGAACGACGCGCGTCGCGTGCGTAAGAAATTGTCACCGCTCAGACTAGCCTCACGCGCGGACGAGGTTCCGCGAGTCGCCGCGAGATGGCGCTGCGCGCGCCGAGCCGCCGCACGCTCGCGGTGGCGACCTAGGTTAGCGTAGTACACTGATTCCCACCAGGGTTCCACTGCCGTTTGTGTGTCGCGAACAGAGCCGCGGCCGATTACCGCAGGTGAGTTTCATGGAAACCGCTAATAGCTACGGGAGGAGCTTGCTGAGACGCGGCCTACCGCAACGCCACTCGAGCTGACCCTGCCCTGCGGCCGCGGCGCCCCAGCGAGCCAAGCGGCCCGAGGGCGCGTCGCCCCTCCTGCCCCCTCTCCCCGAGCCCCGCGCCAGCAGCGGGGCGGAGGCGCCCGCCGCCACTCAAGTTGAGGCGGGGGATGGCCGTCGAGGCCCGTGGAGCCGGATTGGCTGGATCGGGTTAACGTAGCGCTGCGCAGCGCGTCTCCAGCCTCCCGGCCGCCCCGTCCAGGCCCTGTCGCAAGCCAATTATGGCCCTTCACTTTGGCCCAATAAAAACCAGGGCCAATGGGCCGTGCGGCCGCCTTCACGTCGCGCTGGCTGCCTGCTGGACTGCCTGCCTGGCTGCCAGCCCGTCTGGCCGCCAGACGGCTTCATCCTTGTCCCCGAGGCCGCTGCGCGCTGCGCACGCATGTCGCCCGGGTGGCCTACCCTGCCCGCCACAGGCGCTCCGGCGGCGTCGCGGTCGCCGAACTTGCTTACCTTGGTGTCGTTGTAGATGAGCTGCAGCGTGTAGCCCTTGATGAGGCCGAGCTGGTTGATCCTGTTCACGGCCATCTTGGCGGCGGCCAGCTCGCTGCGGCCGTGCGGCCGGTCCACGCCGTGCATGGTGAGCTCGAAGAGCCCCAGGATGGTGACGCGGTTGTCGTAGGTCTCGCGGCGCGGCCCGCGCACCACCGCCGACGCCTGCGGCCGCGCCTCCTGCCCCACCTGCACGAGTGGAGGACAGTTGCAGTGCCGCCACATTAGTTTGGAAAAATTTCTACGATGCACCAGTCTCGAAAGGGTTGCCGACCTCAGCCCGCCAACTGGGCAACATCTGGGGTGGGGATTGCTTTTGAAAAGTTGCCTTAGAGCAGTGGTTCTCAACCTTAGGGTCGCGACCCCAAGTGGGGTCGCGAAAAAATTTTAAGGGGTCGCGGCGAGGTAGCTGGGGTTGTGTTTTGGGCCGATTTTAAGCAGCCACTGCGTCTGATCCGAGGCGGGCATTTTACTCCCTCAACCGGCAATTGGTCTTTGAACCGTCCTTTAGCATGCCTTTGTTACGGAGTGTGATTATCAGTCTTAGTTTGGGAGCAGTATTGTCTCTAAATTTACCAAAACGGTCAGAAATGTCTTTGAAAAATCGTGTTTTGGGCCTATTTTAAGCAGCCACTGCGTCTGACCCGAGGCGGTATTTCGTCCTCCTTCAACGGGCAATTGGTCTTTGGACCTTCTTTTAGCATGCCTTTGTTACGGAGTGTGATTATCAGTCTTAGTTTGGGAGCAGTATTGTCTCAAAGTTGGCCGAAACGCTCAGAAATGTCTTTGAAAAATCGTTGTGCCTGTTTTGGTCAACTTTGAGACAATACTGCTCCCAAACTAAGACTGATAATCGCATTCCGTAACAGAGGCATGCTAAAGGAAGGTCCAAAGAACAATTGCCCGTTGAGGGAGCAAAATGCCCGCCTCGGATCAGACGCAGTGGCTGCTTAAAATCGAACCAAAACATGATTTTTTAAGACATTTCTGAGCGTTTTGGCCAACTTTGAGACAATACTGCTCCCAAACTAAGACTGATAATCGCACTCCGTAACAGAGGCATGCTAAAGGAAGGTCCAAAGACCAATTGCCCGTTGAGGGAGCAAAATGCCCGCCTCGGATCAGACGCAGTCGCATGCTAAAGGAGGGGTCCCGTGGGGTCGCGAAACTTTTCCTGGGGGTCGCGGAAATTTTTGGCTACAAATTTGGGGTCGCGAGCCGAGAAAGGTTGAGAACCGCTGCCTTAGAGGTTTGTTGGCAACTCCTTCGACACTGGTGCATCGTTGGAATTTCGCCCTCTTATTTTGCAACAAGGAGCAGTGTGGAACGGTGAGAGGGAGAGGGGCAACGATTTGAATTCGAATTCGAAGCGGAGAGGAGTTGCCTCTTTCATAAAGTAAACTCGGACCGGGAACAGCTTCGTTGGGGACTCTGCAACCTAAAAAAAAAAAACTCGGGCTTCAAAGGGGCTCCTCCGAGGTAATAACTTTTTTATAAACAAGAATAAAAACGGGGGGAGTAGAATACAAGTAGCGAACTGGGCGTCCCATGAAATCGTATTTATGTACCTCAGGGGCAAATGAGGTGTGTTTAGTATCGAAACCGACCGTCTCGCTTACCTCTTTGGCGCGCGCCTCGGACCGCTTCTCCGGCTTGGGCTTGACGTGCTGCTCGCCCTGCAGCACGGCCGCGGACAGCGCCTCCCTGGTCGCGTTGTCGTCGTCGACCAGGACGTCGTCGTCCGTGAAGCCCTCCCACTCGGGCGCGTCCGTGCCCTCGCCGTCGTCCTCATCGTCCGGGGGCGGTGGCACGCCCAGCATCATCCTCGCCGCCGGCGTCCTTGGCGTAGTCCTTGGTGTCGCCGGCGACGTCACCGAGGTCGTGGTGGGCGGGGACAGTATCTCCCTCCATGTTGGCGCTGGGGTGTCCGTGACGCCAGAGCGCGATGACGGCGTTGGTTTTGATTGTCCGGTGGTCGACGGTGTCTCTGTCGATAGAGTGCGCGGCAATGGGACGATTGGGTTGGTCGTCGACGAATTGGAAGTTGCGGTGGATGTCAACGGGGTAGACGTCGGTGACGCGGGCGTCGACGGGGTAGACGTAGCCGTGGTGGGCGTCGACGGGGTGGGCGTCGGCGGGGTGGGTGTCGACGGGGTGGGCGTCGGCGGGGTGGACGTCGACGGGGTGGACGTCGGCGGGGCGAGCCCGCAGGAATCCGAAGGACATGGCGGCGTTTCGGTAACCGCTGCGGGCGTAGCTTCAGCCTGGAAAGGCCGCGGGGTGGGAGGGGAGGCGAAGGGGGCAGGAGAGGAGCTAGAGGAGAAGGAGGAGGAGAAGAAGAGGGGAAGCAGGAGAAGGACGATGGCGTTGGCAGGGGTCGGCGTCATCACAGGGCCCAGCTCAGGCCGGGCGTGTCGGAGGGCGGCGTGGCGTGGCGTGGCGCATCTGCAACACACAAAGGCACGGCTAGGCACGGTGGGTCGGGGCATAAGCGGCGTAAGCGGCGTAAGCGGCGTAAGCGGCGTAAGCAGCGCTAGCAGTCCCCTCGGCCTCCCGTCTCGTTTACAGCGACGCGTCCCTCAGTGCAATCTTGGAGTTTAAACTGTGTCGGTGCGCCGCCAAGGCACAGCCGCGCACACAACCCCCTTTTCAAGGATCAACAGCTCGTTATAGTGCTCCGCGGTGCTCCGGCCCGGGCGGTCTGGTCTGGCCGCGCGGCACACTGATTCGTCGCTCTGTCCCTCTCGCACTCATGGGGCGTCCCGTGCAGGTGCGAGAGAGACAGAGCGACGAAAACGACTCTGGGTATCAGTCCGCAGGGCTGCACAGCGCACCGAGCGCGCTCCAGTCGTTATGCTTGCTCCGCGCTGCCGCGCTGCCACACTGTTGCTCACTCCCATTAGCCTGCTGGGGGTCTGGCTGGTAGGGATGGGCACTTAATGCAAATAAAAACACCTGATTATGCGGTAAAATTTTGTGGTATTATGCGGGACTTATGCGACTAAAATGGCCCAAAAATGCGCTTTTTATGCGCAAAAAATCCTTCTTTTCTGCAAAAAATGCAAAAAGGGGCAAAAATTGAAACAGAGGGCAAAATGCATCAAAAGGGTTAATTTTTAAACAAACCAAAATGGTCACAGTTTAAATTTTTTATTGTGAATATATTAAAAACTTCGATCAGTGGGAACGCAACCAGCCAACCCTCCTCCACTGACAACCTGCACCACGCGAAAAATTCAAATTTTAACTTGTGTTTCTGCTTTAAAACTTCTAAAAACACGATAACCGACCAAAAGAAATAATCTCAAGAATCAATTATAACAGCAAAATGCGCTTTTTGGGTTCAAAATGTGAATTATGCGAGAAAAATGCGTGAATTATGCGCATTATGCGTAAATGGCCAATTATGCGACCATTATGCGATTTATAAATGTGACAGGCAATGCACCCGGACTCCAAACATATCAAAATTTTTCCATTTGAAATAAGTTTAGAAATTATGCAAAATATGCGCTTGCATATAGTGCCCATCCCTACTGGCTGGGCCCCGCCAAGGCGGCGGGTCTGTCCCTCCTTGCGAGGTGAGTGAGTGGGGACAGTGCAGTCATTAATCCCGCCTGTCTGCCTGCCTGCTTGGCGCGCTGCTTGGCGCGCTGCTTGGGCGTGCGGCCAGCCCGGTGCTTCGCTGCACTGTCTCACTTGCACCCCTCCGAGCGGCCCCATGAGTGCGGGAACGACACATCTCACTCGCAAACAGCCCGGAGGTGCAGCCGGCTTGGGTCGGCAGTGACGGGTATGCCAGTCAGCAGACTGATTCCGAGAGTCACCGCTCTGTTGCACTCGTGGGCGTGCCGTTTGGGCGTGCCGTTTGGGCGTGAGGGGGAGAGAGAGACAGAGGGACGACGCACTGTTCTGTCTGTATCAGCCAGCAGCCTCACCGAGAGAAATTGGGAAAGTTTACCGCCTGAACGACGGACCTGGAAGCTGGCAAGCTGGCAGGCCCGACCGGCGGCAGACCGGTAAGGCAAGCAGGCAAGCGCAACACGTAGCCACGGACGCAACGACGCACAAGTGCGCGGTACAGTCGTTGCCAGTGGAAAACCGTGCAAAGTGCCAAACTTTGGCAGTTGTCAGCAAATTCGAGTAGTACAAGCACGTTGAGGGAGGGTTTCGGCCACAGCCAGATTCGACGCAGTGTGGCCATCCATGTCTCACCACATTCACATTTTTCAGCGACCCGATAGGGTCAAATCCTCCTTGGATGGGACCGAGTTTCGCACTTGCGGCACGATTGCGGTTTATTTTGGCGCACCGCCTGCACCGCACGGCAGCACCTCTTCGCCCGTCTCCTTTCTGGCTCGTTAACGCGGGCCAATATTTGAGCAAGCACCGGCAGGGGGAAGGGGAGGGGGAACTCCGTACTCCGTCTGGGGCCGCAGTGCGCGCAGTGCGTTTCACACACGTGCGCGTCGCGTGCGCGTCGCGTGCGCGGCGAACGCAGACAGGGCCTGCTGCTTCCAGCCAATCAACTCCGCAGGCTCATTCCGAACGGCGACTTGGTCGTGTCTCACTCGCACGCGCGTGGGGCGTTCCGCAGGGGTGCGAGAGAGGCGGAGCGGCGAAGCGCTGCGTGCCGCGTCGCCCGTCTGCCTCGCTCCGGCGCTGCAAAACGCGAATTTAATTGGAGCGCAGCTGCTGCTGTCTCGGTGAGGGAGGGAGAGGGGAGGGGAGCGCGCTGCGTGGTGCGACACGGCCTCGGACACGGCCGCTGGATTGATTGGGGAATTGACAGCGTGACAGCGCGGCTTCCGGCTTCAGGCTCGGCCTCAAGGCTCGGCCTCTGGCTGGGTTTACCTGCCTCCCCCGGCAAGGCCAGGCCAGGCCTCCCCCGGCCGAGAGCCTAGGCCGCCGAGGCCTCCACCCCGCCAAGTGGCGGCGTGACGAGCAGTTGTGCACACCAGCGACAGCGCCATAATCGCCTGCAAGGGGGCTCGGCTGCGGTGGGAGGGGGGGGGGAGGCTCCGTGGTATTTGCGGGATCTGAGCAGTTGATAGCTTCGAGATCATACACTGTGCGCCAGGGCCACGGCGAGGACCGCCGGGCCGCCCCACCGCGGGGACCACAAGCCAAGGGCACTACACGGCCGCGAGGGGGAGGGGCGCCATTGCAGCATCCACCCAGTCCGGGCCATGGGCCGCCAGGGCCGCCAGCAGACTGATTCCACTGCACGATCAGTGGGGGGCGCGTGGGGGTTTTCGGCCTCACCCGGGTCGGCACCGTCTAGTCGGGCCATTTAGTGGTCGGCTCGATCGGGATCAAGCCAGACGGGTAATTATACCGAATAGCGGCCCCACCTATTTAGGGGAAAAGTTTGGTATCATTGCTGATGAGTACTGTTCGAAACTGCAAGAAATATGCGGCGCTTTTGAAGGATATTTCTATAAATGTTTATTTATGTATCCCACCCTAACCTCAAACGACCGCTCTGGCCGGCGCTAGCTGGGGGTTTTCTGGTCACAGCGTCTAAACCGTTCAACTTAGAGGGGTATAGTAAGCGAGTCGATTGTAGGTCTCTGTGCAAGGAACAATCGGCTCGCTTACTATACCCCTCTAAACTCAAAGGTTTAGACGCTGTGACCAGAAAACCCCAGCTAGAGCCGGCCGGAGCGGTTGGGTTCTTTTGGCTCACATTGTACATAAATAAACATTTATAGCAATATCCTTGAAGAGCGCCGCATATTTCTTGCAGTTTCGATCAGTACTCATCAATACCTATGCAATGATACCAAACTTTCCCCCTAAATAGGTGGGGCCGCTATTCGGTATAATTACCCGCGTGGCTTGATCCCGATCGAACCGACCACTACATGGCCCGACCAGACGGTGCCGACCCGGGTGAGGCCGAAAACCCCCTCCCGCCCCCCACTGATCGTGCAGTGGAATCAGTCTGCAGGGCCGACGCGACATTCATTCCGAATTCATTCGGCGACCTAGAGGGGGGGGGGGGTGAAACCTGTGTCGCCATAACGGCTCAGCAAGCCGAATGCATCGAAAGCGCCCAAAGCTGGCGGGGCGGCCGATCCGAGCACAGAGCGACGACAGCGACGACAGCGCGGCGCGCGTGGCGAGTGTACACACAAAAGGAGTGCGGCGGAGCGTGGCGAGGTTATCCGGGATTGGCTGTAGACAATGTCGGCGATGGCGATTTTCGCTTCTCTCGCCCCGCGCGCGGATCGAGGTCGTCCTCGTGCCGCCCTCGGCGTGGCGGCGTGCTCGGCCTCGCTGCGAGGCACCGAGCGATGCGTCGGGCGGGGCGCGGAGTGCGGCCACTCCACTCCTAGGACCTGGGACTCCGCGCCGCGCCGCGCCAGCCACTTCCCCGCTCTCCTTGGCCTGCCTTGGCTGAGCGCCGGAAAAACGCTGAGGTCGCGCAAGTGGATTCTCATTCACCGGGTGCTTGAGAAACAAAGGAGGGCAACTTGTCGGGGCGGGGCGGGGCGGGGCGGGGTGGGGTGGCGCCACTTACTTCCCCGCCCCGCCCCGCCTCCCCCACACAAAGCGACCCTAGTTGCCGCTCCGCACATTCAAATAGCGGTGCGCAAAATGGCAATATTCCATCCATAATGCGCCGCGCAAATAAGAGAATACAGATGCGGCTGCATTGTGTCCAAATAGCCCTGGCGTGTGTGTTGCGTTTTGTTGCTGCTGTTGTTGTCGTCGCTGTTTTTGCTGCCCTGCCGCCGCCGCCGCTTTCCCTCTCCGATGCGCTGCTCTAATAAAATTCCCCGTGACTCCAACAACACCGACAACAACATCAACATCAGAAACGATGCATGCGAGAAAATTAATTCCCGCTGACGCAACCGATCCGACAACAAGTCGGCAAAAAGAAGGAGGAGGAGGAGGAGCCGACGACGGAGAAGGAGAAAAAAAACCGGTGTGCGAGCAATATCCAGGCTGCAATGGCCATGGCGCGATGAGGGAATTGAGTATAAATAATAGACGAGTTATCCATTGTGCCCAACCCCCACGTGGAAAGCTGGCCCTGGCTGCCCTGGCTCCCGGGGGCCGCCGCTTGGAGGACCAGGACCGCGTCGTTTAGTTTAGTTTCGTTCGGTTTCGTTCTGTGGCGCCGCGCCGTCCCGCCGACGTCCTCGACGTCCTCGCGGCCAGTGGCTGCCAGTGGCCACCAAGGTGAAGACGGCAATCGAGGGCAGAGGGAGGGGAGGGGAGGGGAAGGGCTACAAGCCAACCGGCGCGACGCCCCCCTCCCCCTCCCCCGCGCGACGGCCCGCCGGCGGCGTGCCTCGTGGTCGTAGTCGTGTCCCCCGGGCTAATATAGTTCGACGGCCGTCATCCCCGCGCCATTTGTATCAATGAGCAGCCTTCCGGGGGGAGTCGGCTAGCCGGGCCGGGGCGGGGCGGGGCGGGGCGGGGCGGGGCGGGGCGGGGCGGGGCGGGGGGGGGGGGAAGCGGGTCGCCTTGAAAATACAGGCCGGGGTCAGGGGCATGCTGGGGCAGGCACGGCGGCGCCACGCCGCGCGGAATGCCGCCGCGAGCCACGAGTAGTTTTGCTGGGCCAGTGTCGCGTCCGGACCGGGGCCGTGGAGGGGGGGGGGGCCTTCCACTGCTACCCCGTGCGGGCCGGTCGGGCCAGTGCGGGACGGGCACCCCGCGCCGCCACCACTTTATGACCCCTTGCTGCAGTGTATGTGAGTGTATAGTGAGGCTGGTACACGAGGGGATTCAGCCCGCGCGCGCTCGTGTGTGTGTGCGTGTGTATCTCTGTTGGCGTTTGTGTGTGCGAGGGGACTGCGGCACGCTGAGTGGCGCACCCCGGCTAACCTTGTGAGGTCCACGCAGCGGACTTGGATACCCCAAGCCTCAAGTTTTTAATCCTTTTGTCGTCGTCCTGAAAGAGCGGTCGTCCGGGCTCCTGCGTCGAGCAGGGCGAGCAGGGCCAGCGGGGCCACCCTCCCCCGCACCGCAGGGCCGAGGGATTGGAGGAAAGGGGGCGGGAAGGGCCGGGGAAGCGTGTGAAACAAAAAGAACGCCGCCTGGCCTGCAGACTCCGCCCTGGGGGATTTGTCGCACGAATCCGAACCTTTGCCACCCTTGGAGAAAATAAAATGATGGAAAAATTATACCAGTGCAGAGATATTATAACCCACTCGAAATTTCTCGTACATCTAAATTTGATGTACCTAAGTTTCAACCCACTCACAGAAAAAGAAATTCAACTCTGACACATTTTATGCCCGAGTTTCAGTGCGGTATGCTTGCCTGGGGCAAAAATAATTTGAATCAGTAATCAGTATAGGTTCGCGTATTGACTTCTTCGGTGGTGATAAGTGTTCAAATCCCCCCCAGCAATCCGTTTCCGCTCCTGGTGTAGGCCTGGGCAGGCCGAGCGGCCTCGCTGCTGCGACATTTAAAGGCCACTGCGCGCGCATTGATTTCCTCCAGGACCTCTAGGACCTCCAGGACCTCCAGGACTTCGAGGGCCTCCAGGACCTCCTGGACCTCCTGGACCTCCAAGACCTCCAGGACCTCCAGGACCTGCAGGACTCCGAGGAACTTCAGGACCAAGATGGAAATAAGTCCCGCGCTGCCGGACTGCGATGACTGCGAGGCGAGGACTCCCGCATCTAAACCCTTTGAAACGGCCGCGGAAAGGGGACGGGGGAGGGGGAAGGAACCTCGTGGCTTTCATGGAGCTGGTCTATTCAGCAGGCCGACTCTACGACGGGCAGGGTTGGCTCGGCGGCCTCCTAGTCTACTGCCTGGCCCGCTGGCCTAGACCCGGCCTACCCGGCCTACCCCGGACCGGGCGCAACGCAACGGGACGCCATTTGGAAAGCCCCCCCCCCCCCCCCCCGCATACGGCATGCCTGCCTGCCTGCATCGCATCCCCTCCGAGCTCCCCGTGTTCCACGTACTACGTCACCGACCCTGTTGCTCCTCCTCTTCACCAATCCCGACCAATCCGGGTCCATTCCCAGCGTCCAATTTTTAGACCGCCAGGTCCCGAAGGGACACGTTGTTTTTTGCTGTTGACGATGTTTTCGTTTTTGCGATGAATTGGCGGTGGTAGAGCCTGCTACGCATGGTAGGGGCTAGCCCAACGCCCTCCCCCTCCTCGCGGGGTTTGACCTGCCGAAGCAGGTGGCGTTTCCGGGCCCACCACTTACGGGTCCTCCCCCAAAATTACTGTCTCAATAGGCCCCGTGTGCCGCGCGGTGCCGCGCGGTGCCGCGTGCCCGAGTAATCCCCCGGCATTAATTACACAATTAAGGGGCCGTCCGTGACAGGGGCAGCGGCCGGCCGTTTCAATGTGCCGATGCCTGGAGGCACCTGGAAGCGCCTGCAGACTCATTCCGAGAGTCGCTTTCGTCGTTCTGACTCCCCCGCGTCCGTGGGGCGTCCCCTAGGTGCGCGAGAGACAGAGCGACGAAAACGACTCTCGGAATCATTCTGATGTGGTCCTGAGGGAGGGAACGCCAAAGCAACGAAGCTGGGCGGCTGCCGTGTTTCTCCGGGCCCGGGGACGCGGGCCGACGGGGACGTCAAGGGCTGCCGTCAAACGTCGCTGGCAAACAAAGCTCATCACGGGGTCCTCTCCCGTCAACGAGGGACGCCGACGGCACGCCGCCGACTGCCCCAGCAGCCCGACGAGACTGTTGTCACAAGCGGCGTGCGCGTCGAGTTGGTCCCTGGTGGGTCCCCCGGGTCGGGCCGCGCGCACGGCCCGCATTTTAAACAGTGGCGGCGAGGCCGTGTACTTCCGTCCGGACTTACGCGACACGGCGGACGGCGGCGACCTCGTGGCGGCCAGGCCCCCGGGACTACAGAGGCCTAGAGGCCCAGGCTGGCGGCGGCTGGAGGCTGGACCGGGAGGGCGCGCTGACGGGGCTGACTGGACCGCGCCGCGCCACGCCGCGCCACCGGGGCGCGCGCCGCGAGATCGGCTCGGCTCGGCTCCGGCGCGTCTCGGCGGGGCGCTCGCTCCTCGCTCGGCTCGCAGGCCTGGGGGCTTGCAGGGGGCGGAGGCGGAGTGACCCGACCCGCGCGACTCACGGCTGGCGTGAGACTGGCAGAGCGCTGCGGCGTGGCGTAGCGGCGTAGCGCCCCCGCAGTCCTGGTGGTCCCGCGCCGGTGCCCTCCCACCCCGCCACCCCCCGGGCCCGGCCAGCCCTTGGGCCAGCCCTTGGGCCAGCCCTTGGGCCAGCCCTTGGGCCAGCCCTTGGGCCAGCCCTTGGGCCAGCCCTTGGGCCAGCCCTTGGGCCAGCCCTTGGGCCAGCCCTTGGGCCAGCCCTTGGGCCAGCCCTTGCGCCAGCCTGCAGCCTGCTTATGGTGACCGCCTGGGCGCCTGGCAGTCGACCCCGGCCCGGAGCCGAGCCGCGAGCCGCCCCTGCCCTCCAGGGCACCGAGAGGGGACCGGCCGAGCCCAGGACTACCGCACTTACTCGGTGGTTGTGGTCTTCCCTCTACCGGGGAATGGGGTGCAAAATCCATGTTTGGTCAGTTTTTAGTGGAGTTCAGACCGGTGTTGCCTGAGCCAGTAGGCAAGGACTAGTGTCGGCAGGGTTGCCGGTCGCAGGTGAAGAGGGCAGAGGGTTAGAAGCCATTTCGACGATGGTCCAGTAAGAGAATTTTTGCCTATCATGGGGCAATTCCTGTCCAGCAATTCAAATTAACGGAGGCTGTACATTTTCGTGAATGTTTATTTCAAAATTGATGAACATGATTGTGATAAGGTACATCTCCTACGGCTGCGGTTCCTTGATTTGGTGGCTGAGCGCTGAGTCCCCGGTGACGTACACCCGTAAGGCGCCAGGGTTTCCCTTGGGCTCCGCAAACCTGCGCAAGCAAAAGGAAACCCCATTTTAAAACAACATGCAGAGCGTGCGGCACCCCTCTCTTTTCCTCTCACGCCGCCGCTTCCCTACCGTAGCTTCCGCTGCTTCACTCTCTTCAGCACGGCGGGCTTGAGCACGGGCTTGTTGTTGAGGCTGTGCACGCCCCGCCCCGTCACGATGGTCAGCCACACTCCCTCGCCCTCCTCGTCGGCCTCGTCCAGGGTCCGGATGTGGTGGTCCAGGAACAGGTCCAAGGCCGTCACCGCCTCGCCCACCTGAGTTCCCGAGGAGAAGGATTATCCGGCTCGAGCGCCACGCAGGGGGCCGCGCATTAATTCTCGATGCGCGGAGCAAAGCGACTCGAGCTCACCCGGAAGAAGTGCAGGTCCAGGGTGTCGGTGTTGGACATGGTGGCGAGCAGCGCCGCCGAGGCCAGGGCGTTGTTCTTCTGGAAGTCCCGGTTGCACTCGCAGGACTGGAGGGTGGATGTCAAATTAGCGTGGAATAAGTGTGATATAAGCGAAAATGAAGAATTAAATAAGTTCAAAATAAAGAAGTAGAAATGAAATAAGTTAAATAAATAGTTAAAAAGTTAAATAAATAAGCTTAGTTTTAACTTAAAACAACGGTGAACAAAATCTGCCAAGAATATTTACCATTTGGCATGTACTGTTCAAAATATTATTTTGTTTCCCTCCATGAGCCTACGCTTTAGCGTGGTGCGCTAGTCGGTGCGTGTTGCTTACCTTGGAGGTGTAGTAGCCCGCCACGTCGCGGCGGCCTTGCTGGAACATTTCTTGCGCAGTCTGGCGGAACTGGTCGCGCCGCACCCGGAACATGGTGGCCTTCTCCCTGTACCTCTGGTAGGCGGCCATCGGGTCGGCGGCGTCCCATGGATTTTCGTCGTCCTCCTCGTCCTCGTCCAGCGACTTGCGGCGGTTGATGCCGAGCTCGCCCAAGAACGCGTTCTCTCTCTGTGTCGGCGACACGGAGCGCGAGCGCGAGCGCGACCGCGACCGCGATCTACTCGTGCCCGCTGTGAGCCAGCTTGAACCACTGGCCCCAGCACCAGAACTGCTAGAGCCACTGGGCCCAGCTGCAGACTCGCTTGAACCACTGGCTCCAGCTGCAGGCCCCCTTGAACCACTGGCCCCGGCTTCAGGCTGACTTGAACCACTGGCCTCGGATCCGGGCCGACTTGAACCACTGGCCCCGGCACCAGACCCGCTTGAACCACTGGCCCCGGCACCAGACCCGCTTAAACCACTAGCCCCAGCTCCAGACCCGCTTGAACCACTGGCCCCGGCGCCAGGCCCGCTTGATTCACTGCCTCCTTGACCGCTCGCCTTCAAGCGGCTGGCCTCCAGGACGAGGGCCACGATGTCATAGTCGCGTTCGGCCGCCTCGCTAGCGTTGAAGAACTTGTCGTGCTCCGCGAAGAGGGAGTCCAGCCTCTTGGAGATGTCCTTCTCATTCGACATCCGCTTCGACGAGAAGATGAGGTCGAGCAGTTCGGGGTCCACGTCCGTCGAGTCAACGTCATCCACGGAGTCCTCGACCGGGAGGCTCGGAGCAGTGGGGACGGGCTGAGGCTGCTGAGGCCGAGGCGGGGTCTGCGTGGGGCGGCAGAGTGTGAGTTGCTGTGGGGCGAGGCCTGCACTCGGTCGGCGTGCTTCGTGAGCACTTCTTACCACCAACGTACAGGGTCGCGTAGCTCTCCGCGCTGCTCTTCCAGGTCCGCGAGCGCCCGCTCGTACACCTCCAGAGCCAGCTGCTCATCTGGAGAGAGAGGAACAGGACGTCGCGTTCAAAAGGACTGCGTGAAGGTTCGTTTCGAGCCTTGTTAAGAGACTCTGGAGCTCAAAATGCGTCTAGAATATTGGCCGCCTCCACCGGTCTTCTGTCCCACTGTGCGCTCGCGCCGCTTCGCCTCACCTTGCTCGCACAGCCTCCTGGTGTGCTCGACGCGCTCCCGTTCCTCGCGCTCCTCCCGCTCCTGCTCCTCCGCCGCCAGCACGACGTAGTAGTGCATCTGGCGCGCGAACGCGGTCGGCACGCGGACCACCGCCGATGCACCTGCGCACACACGAGCGTCGCGTCATCATTCCTCCTTTTATTTTCCCTGCCGCCGTGAAACAACGCGCCACACATTTCGACACACACCCGCGTTGTTCGGGAAAGCCCCCACGCTGCCGAACGTGGTCCTGAGCTGCGCCATCAGGTCGGCGTCCAGGACCAGGGCCACGGAGTCGTCGTCCTCGTCCTCGTCGTCCTGGTCCGAGCGGGACGACAGCGGCATGGCTGCGGGGCGCCGGTGGCGTCTCATGACTGCGTGAACGACGTTGAGGACGTTGGCGGTGTTGGAGGCGTTGGCGGAGTGGACGACGTTGGCGGTGTTGTTGGCGAGAACGACGTCGGCGGCGTAGGCGACGTGCTGCACCTCGCGGCGCAGGACACACTGCCGGCCCGACTGCGGCGCAGTCCACTTGAGCCAGGCCGCAGATAAGCAGCGCGCGATGACGGCGGTACCGACCGGCAATACATTTTGCCGCCAACGCGCAGCACCGCGTCTCAGTCAGTCATTCCCGTCCCGAGCGGTCTGTCCGGCCGCGGCCGCCATTGGCCAGCTTTCCCCGTATTCCCCGCACGCCGCGCTCGCCATGGCCACGCCATGCGCCGTCTCTGTCCGGCCCGTCTGGCCGCCCCGCCCCTCCTTCCGACGCCTTGACAGATAACGCAAGCGCCGCACGCGGTCATCGGTTGCGGCGGTCGGTTCCGCGCGAGCAAATCGGTTTCCGCACTAAATTAAGACTTGGGTGTAAACTGATTGAAGGAGCGGCCAAAGTTTTCTTTGGGTAGCAGAAAATTGTTCCCGCTTGTGTCCTTTGAGGTTCTTCGACGTCCTTTGACCCTCTGTAGGTAGAGGCTGCAGAGTGCGTCGTATAGTCATTGTTGCGGCTTCACGCCAGTGGCCGATGCCGTTGCCGTGGCAACACACTCCCGGCACGCCAGCCTCGCGATGCTCGCGATTGCGAGTCGGCCGATGAGACAAGATTGAGACTGCGTGTGTTTGTCGGCTTGTTGCAGGCGCCGCCCGACCTGCCCGCGGGGAAGTCCGTCCGGGGAGTCCTCCCGAGGCTCGCCGTCGACCTGCGCTCCGCGATAAGCCCTTCACAATGCCGGCGCTTCTGCTGAGCGATTCTCACGAATCGTCGCTCTGTCTCTCTCGCACCTCTGCGCGACGCCCCACAGGTGCGACAGAGACAGAGCGGCGAAACGACTCTTGGGAATCAGTCCGCTGCGTGCGGCCGTGGCACTTAGAATGACGAATCAGTCGCGGGGAACAACCGCGGCGTTCGAGGTTTGCAGTGAGTCATTGCTCGTTGTGGGCGCTCGCTCGAACGCCACGGTTCTGCAGAGTCCAAAGGTGATGGCCGTTGGACCGGGCGGCACGGCACGCCCCGCCTAGCCCGCAATGGTAATGGTAGGGCACCCCAAGCGCCTGGCGGGTAGGCAGCCGGCCTGCAGCGCGCCACGGCGGCACTGCCTACCCCGCGCACTGCAGGCGCTTGGCCGCGCTTGCGCTTCACCTCGGCCGTCTGTAGGTATACTCTGACGCTTTTCGCTGTCCCCTGCACTGTCAAGTAGTTTGTCCCCTCGTTTCGGGCGCGCCTCTGTCGCCCCTCAAACTATCCCCCAGAACGTTCCCAGTGGACCAGAGGCGTGCCGGAGGCGAGTGCACTCGAGTGCGAGTCGCTGCAGCATGCTTCTGACGAGTCGCATTGTCATCGTCGCTCTGTCTCTGTCGCACCCATGGGTCCGCAAAAGAGCGCGCCGTGAACCCCTCTTCTGAAGTGCATGGCCGCCCGTCTGTCTGCAGGTGGGCCGCGGCGTGGACGAGCCGCCCCGCGCCCAGAAGAAGCTGGGCAGGGGCGAGTACAGGGTGCCGGCCGAGCCGTGGCCCGACCGCGACGTGCTGCGCCTGGCCGCAGTGGGGCCGGAGCACGCCGGCGAGTGGGAGTGTACAGTCACGCAGCGCGCCCTCAACCTGACTTGGACCACCGCCTGGGTCGACCTGCAGGTGAGCCCTGCCCCGCGAACCGACGTGATGACGAGGGTCGCACAGCAGGCGGCCAAAACTCTCGACGCGTTTTGAGCTCCAGAGTCACCAAATGGGACTCGAACCGAACGTGTGACCCCGCTCTCAGAACGCTCTCAGAACGAAGAATCTATTGGTGGTGTCACACGTTCGGTTCGAGTCCTGTTCATCGACCTGAGAGCTCAAAACGCGTGTAGAGTTTTGGCCTCCTCGACCGGCTGCTGGCCCTCTGTGGGCAACCCCAAGCACCAGGCAGCATCGTGACACCCGCGCGTGGGATATTGACGGGCCCATTCTCTTGTGACCGATTGTACCCCACAGGTGTCTTTGTTTTGAGAGTGACTGTGCCCGACGGGCCCTTTCTTCCCCAAGTACTCCCCGTCCCCTACACTGCGTTCAAAGCGCTCACTGCTTTGACGTTGCAGGTGCTCCCCGCCCCGAGCTTCGTCAGCCACCTGCTGGAGGACGACGCCACGCGGTGGCTGTTCGGCTGGACGGGCTCGGAGTTGGGAGTGCAAGTGCTTCTCGGTGCTCTGGGCTTCACGTGCCTCGCAGCGTGCTGTCTGGCATATTTTCTAGTGACGCGCGTGTATAGTGTTCGATTTGTAGGGAAAGTAATGAGATAAGGTGTTTGCTTGGAATGAAATATGTCTCTTTCATGAGCTGTGTATGAATAAATCACTACAATTTGACAAAAACCTCATAAATTTATTAAGTTGTCACATAAAAAAAAGAATGCAATGGAATACAGGCATTGATGACCACCTTCATGCTTAACTTAATTATGGCACTAAGAAAAATACCCTGTTGCATCCTCACCTTTAAGTACAAGAACATGTTTTCTCGAACCCGAGAATCAGAAAACACTGAGTTTGTCATTGTATAAGAGTGGGGAAATGTGGTTAAGGCTAAATTTCCTTGGAAGTCGCCAATTACTTGTTATTAAAAAGGAAAAATAGCATCTAACTAAATTAAAAATATAATACTTCAAATTTAACTGGCTATTTTCAAATATGGAGGATATGCAGGCAACCAATCAATTTCGTAAAATGGATACGTAACTAACACAGAAAGTGTCTCGCCTCAATTGAAAGAGAGTTAACATTGAACAAACAATAAGAATATTCCCATGAGGTACGATTTCACCTGAACAACCCTAGTTGTAATTACTTAATTGAATTAATTTGCTACTTTTAACTTTTAAAAGGGATGAACTGAAGCAGTTGCGTGCTCGGGGGCTTGCACGCAAAACGCGCTGGACTCGCTAGGGATGAAGCGCGATGAAGCGTTGGGAAAGGGTGTTGAGGGTAGGGCGCTGGCGGAAGCACGCTGGGGGAAGCACGCTGGGGTCATGATGAAAGTGCGTCAACAGATTGTCAATTCAATGAAAAACACTGATTAAAATACAGTAAATCTTACCTACAGCTACCTCACTCTAGCATGGCATTCCTCCCACAAAGAAGCAACTATATAAAAAAAAGTATGAAGTATAAGAAATTGAGCAAAATCTTGCTTATAGTAATATATGGTAACATAACCCACAGAGAAGACAAACTTGAGCATAAAATCAGTTCATACAACAATATATAAAAAATTAAAAAAATAATATTTTATACTATGATTTGATTTTGCAAGATAAAACTTCACTATGACTTAAAAACATTGAGTAGCTACATTTACAAGTCTTAAGTTGATAGTCCACTCCTAAACGTTACTGCAGTCCCAACAATCGCACAGAATTTAGCTACAGTTGCGCAAAGGTACTGCACAATATTTTTTCAAATCTCATCATAGAGAAGATACACATAAACTATACTAGCAGTAGTCACAGCCTAATTTTGCAGTTCAGCACAGCAGAATGAGGCATAACATGATTGAGATTTTATTAGAAAGAAATAGGGCAAAAATGAAGAATTTAAACAACAATTTTTAAGCTATACATTTAGAAATTAACAGTGACACACTGAAATATGAATGCAACCACAATTGACAACCACAATTAACCTTTATACAAGGTAATGCTTTGAAGATTATGTTAAGATGGAGGTGCATTTAATAAACGTCTATTTAGTCTATTTCGTGGGAAGGCTTGGAATCAGATGAAGCCCAGACTCTGACGACACCTGGATTCTGCAATGTTTGACATCTATAAAAACAAGAAAGAGGGCAATAAGAGACTGAAAAAGAATTTATTAATTTAATTACTTTGATTAGATGTAGAAATGCCTGAAGAACAGAATTTACCTCAGGTTACGTTTCTTAGCACGATTGATAATAGCTGGCTTTATGCGAGGTTTCCCATTGACGCTGTGGGAACCTCTTCCTGTAATGATACTGAGACACTCTTGTGAAGCGCCACGTTCAGATAATAATCTAATCCGAAAATCTATGAACAAGTCAAAGACTATAACGGCCTCAGCAACTTTGAAGTTGTGCAAATCAAGGGTGTCGCTTTGGGAATCAGCTTGGGCAGCAGCTAGGGATGCAGCAGCCATCGCACTTGCATTCTGGTATTTCTTCCCATTTAACTCACCCTAAAACCAAAGAGAAGAAAAGATTTGAAAAGATCAAGTTGTTTAAGCACAACACACATTAAACCATAAGTTACAAAACCAACCAGTTTTGCATAATAAGCTGCAACAGATCTCTGTTGTCGTTTGAAGGCTTCACTAGCCTTTCGGTACATTTCATCACGTTCCTTTAAATATTCATCCGCCTTAGCCCTATATTTATTGTAATATGCTTTCGGATCAGAAAGATCCCATGGATTATCATTTTCAATGGAGTCTTCAATCCTTTGGCATCCTCTCTGTAAAATCAAAATGAATGTGAATGAAAATGAATGAACAAGTACAGTAAGAACTTTAAACTACATAGTTTGTGACAATGCTAATGTAAGCCTCTCCAGAAAAGAATGTGGTGAAAAATATACACTAATCAAGTTTATTATTTCTATAATCATACCTCTTTTCGTGACAGACTGCCGTCACTAAACACATCGACAGAAGCAGCTCCTTGGACTGTTCCCTTTAAGATAAGATATCTTTAGTTCACTTTTAATATGTCAACAGCAAACACATTCATAACAAAAAAAAAAGAGGAATCTTATTAACACTAACAAGTAACATATTTAAAGAACTCACTTGCATACTTGCTTGTTGAGCTCTTCTTATAAGTTCTTGCTCTCTTTCAGCTGTTCCTTTTACACCAAATACTTGGCCATCAGATGAAAGAGCTTCTTGAAGAGTTTTAACGGTGTCTTCAAAAGAGTAATTACATGACACATAAATATCATGAAGTGTTCTTTTGTCAATATTGCTATAGTTCTCCTCAAGAAGGCGTTTAGCAAGAATATTTGCTGCTGTTTCTGGAGTGTTTCTTGATAATGAATCCTGTCCGAAAAAAAAAACAAAATTCTAAGAATACTTTCCAGACAGAATACTAAAGGTTCTTGAGAGTATAAGATTTTCCAGGGATGTAAATGGTTTATTGAGCTAGTTCAAATGATGAGGGAGAGAAAGGCCTTTTGGAGACAAATCATGAAAATGAGAGAATAAACCAGAACTTACGACGTCTGCTTTGTAAATGGCTTGTGCTAGCTCCATGTCCATGATTTCTCTCAGTTGAGGAGGTGACGTGTCAGCCCGTTGTTTAGCATGAGAGCTCATCATTTCGTCATACAGTTGTCGTGCTAATCTTTCATCTAATATAAGTGTAAGAAAAGACATTCAATAGAATCTTTGAAAAAAAAAAAAAAAACCACATGGTCCCTCATAAACTATAAATAATTACTGTAGTAACCGTCACGTGAATTAAGAAAACAATTAAAAGAAATGCTAAACCTTACCTTCCTCACATTGCAGCTTCATTGCAAAATCACCATCCTCTTCTTCATTTGAAGCAAATATAATATCATGAATTTGACGAGCAAGACTGATAGGAAATTTGACAAGCGGTGAAACATCTACAACAACAAATTTGAAATAAGTCAATCAATTTTGAACTTGTTGAAACGAACTATCTCCCTTGATTGAGGTACTTACTTCCAACATTACAAGACCCTCCAAATTTATCTGCCAATTGCTGAACAAAGTCCTGACCTACAATAAACTCTAATGTCTCATTTGATTCATCTCCATCACTACTTTCAGAAGGAGATTGAGATGGTTCTGGAGTTGGCTCGTTACATTCATCTGAAAGACCTTGGGGTATGACAAAAGGATCTTCAGAGACAGGTGAAGTGGACTTCGGAATTGCACCTTCCCTTAGGCCTCTTCGGAAATTTTTAATTGCCAGAAGATGAGGGGAATAGCTCCTTTCACTAAAGTCAATACTTGACTCTATATGCCTTTTCACTTCCTCAGCTTCTTCTATGGCATTTGATGTATTTTGATCATCATTGGGTTCATTACAAATAATAGTTTCAGTTACCGCAAGGTTTTCCTCAGGAGGTTCCTGTGTTGAGGGTTCTACATCGGAATCTGAATCAATACTATCATCACCTACAAATGAGGTACAGAGAGCATCATTGTCAGTCTCATCAAGGAGAAGATTAGACACATAGTTAACGTCCCAATTACATTGTTTTAAAAATTCTTTGAGGCTGGCGGTTGATTTATTTGGGAACAGACGTGACAGCTCCTTTATCTTCTCCTGCTTACTCTCTGTTTTTAGTTCCATTTCAAAATCATTTTCAGTTACAGTTCCTTTATCGAGTTTTAATTTAAGAGGAATTTTAAAATCATGGACTGTTCTTCCTTTGTTGATGTCTCTATCATAGGTATTTAAAACAACAACACCATCTACTGCACCATTAGAAGAAACTTGACTTAGGGTACAAAAGTCAGCATGATGGGTGTTTGTTTCCTTGTCTTGAACATCAACTTTAACAAATCTAGAACGTTGAGAGTTGTCTAATAGACTCTGTGGGCCTGCTGATTCTTCTTTATAAATTAACCCTTGTTGGATTTTGTCAATGGGCTGCCAGGATATTAAATTATCGTCACAATGTGCCCAGCCAGTTGATTCAATTGGAGATGCAGCATTCAAATCCTTGACAGACTGGCAATAATCCTGAATATTTTTCATATTAAATGAACGAGGTGGCTTTGGTAAAGGATTTTGCTGAATGACATCATTACTTTCATTCTTGTCAACACCAACATTCCAATCAGCCATTCCAATCCAGCTTGCTGTAGAAATAAGAGGTTGAGTTTTCATTGAACTCTTTGTTTCTTGAGCATCAGCAGATCCCATCAAATCAACAGGGCAACTGACTGGAGTTTCTTTCAATAAAACATCCAGTGGTGCTAAAGAAGAAATGCTGGAAGAATTATCACTGCTGGCATTAGCATTAGATTGCACAACCGAATTTAACAGAATTTTATCTTCTTTATCTTCACCATCTTGAACAAAAGCAACACTGGTTGTTGTATCTTTGGAGTACAGAGAGTCTTGCAAGGACGGATTTTTTCTATCACTTTGTTCACTAGTAACTGCTGCAATATTATTCTTTTCTACTGACACTGAAAAACCACTACTGGACTCCTCATTTCGTTTTGGAATTTGCGAAAACGGCAGTAAAAAATCTGATGTATCATTCATAGGAAACATTTTACTGGAGCTAACTGCTAGTTTTTCATTAATACCCAATTCTTTGCCTCCAGTAATAGATTCTAATCCTGGTTTAAAATCTCTACTAAATATATCTGAGCCTCTTGAATTAGAATTGAGTAACAGGTTAAAAGCATCTGGAGGTGAAGAATTGTTTCCTTGTTTACTTCCCAAGGTATAAAAATTTAAACTGCTGTTAGCATTTTGTCCAAAATAAAACCCTTCACCACCAGTCAATGATTTGGAATTGACTTGTGATGTCAGGTTTGTATCTTTTAATTCTGCAAGTAAAGTTGTCTCCTTTTTATTAATCCTCTGTTCAGGATTGGCATTCTTCAAGGGGACTAGACTAGGAGCTCCCACTGCCATGGGCGAAACCAGACAATGTTCAGCTGGTTGAGGTGGAGGTCTAGAATAATTTGCTCCAGTAGATTTTATGAGGTCATCAACAGATATGCCAGATTCATAGCGATCTAACATGTTTCTTAAGTTTTCTCTTGGAACTCCATGTTTATTGCGCTTAAAAAGCTCATTTAATTTGGAGAACCAAGGTGTGTCTGGCTCAAGTATTTCAATCAGATATCCATAGTTGACTGCCATACTGGCATATAATGTCATCTCCCATAACTGAGTATTTGTATTGTCAACAATAACAGGACTTAAACCTTCTCGTACTTTCTTCAGAACTCTTGTCTGGTTCCACTGATGAGCTTCAGATAATTGCGCAGGATGAAAATCATAACCATTCCTCTTCATAAAATAGTCATCTGTTGAGAAGACATAATCCTTTGGTTTTCCCCCGTAAGAAAGAACAAGACCTTGAGCCAGATATGACTTCCCAGAACCTGGGCAGCCACGCATTAAAATCATGATGCGTTTTCCGTTCTCAATATACCACCTCACTTTTCTCATCTTGTCTGTGGCAACAGGCTGCACATTTTTCACAGGCCTTTCCATAGGTAAACTATTTGTCAAAGGTTTTCGTGGTATTGCACCTGAACTTGAGTTACTTCTTGGTGTTTCCGGGACTGGACTTCTGTTGTTTCCTGAGAATGCAGCATGTGACCGAATTGCAGAAGCTGGTGAAGTCCCATTTAGGGCAGGTTTACTTGGTTTCTGAGCAGACTGCACACCTGTGGGAGCATTCTTTGTCCCACAAATATCTAAAAGTGCATCCATGGATTTCTTGTCTGGAATGGGAAATACAAAAGGCAAATTCAACAAAATTATCTATACAGGCCTCTTAAATTCTGAGACACGGACAACTTTCTAAACTACACCAAATGGGGTCTAACAACAATTCTCTAAACATTTTATTCTATTCAATTCAAAAGGTCAAAAATTGGTTCATAAAAAGTTACTAGATGATAGTGCAAATACTCACGATTAAATCCACAAGAATGAACAACAGATTGAATAACTTCAGGCTCAACTGAATCCAGGAACATTTCATACATGTCTGCTAGAACTTTGTCCCTTCTCTTGCTTTCTTTGGAATTGTCCATAAAGGAGCCGTCTGGGTTCGGTACAGTTGGAGAGGCTCCTGCCCAACCACCACCGCCCAAGGATCCAACGGGGCCACTTCGACTCATGATTGCTTCTAATGGAACCACTTTGGAAGTACAAAAACTCTCGTATCTGAAAAGAATGAGGTTTGAAGTTTGAAAGTCTGTACCCAAAATATCTCTCTCCTAGACACCATAAGGAAGGGTGACAAGTGTCAGACCAAAGGCATGCAAGCCCTGGAAAGTCAAAGTTTTGTGCTTTGTACCATAAAGACACAACTCTCCCCAGCCAATGAGAAGGTTCAAAACATGAATATAACACAAACACAACAAGATGGCAAAAAATTCTTGACAAAACGAATGTTTAAGCCCAGGAAGGAACACAACACGACCGTACATAACACAGAAAAATTTGTAACGAGCGAGTCAAGATAACCAAGATTGTGACTTTTCCAGGCTGCACACACATTCGGACTCACCCGAGTTTACTACCGTCTGGCTGCACGACCTCGGGGCCATAGCCATACGGAAAGTACGGGACGTGACGGCGATGATAACAAAACAGAAAGGATTGGATTTGGCAAAAGACAGATTCACCTCATGAGAGCAGAACACGGGCAAAGGTGTGACGAAGAAACGATGTCGGAGAACAACGGGACGGACAGGCACGACGGTCAAAGGTAAGAGAAAGGGAGCGAAATGCGTGCTGCGTCGCGACTAGACACAATAACACACAAAAACAGCAGAGGTAGACAAGCAGAAGCAGAAGCAACAGCGCGCGCGATGGGAGAGGGGGGCAGGGCTGGGGTGGGGTGGGGTGGGGTGGTTGCTATGTTTTCCTGCGCCCTCTTGTAGCCTTCACCTATTTCAGCTTCAGCCGCGGATGGCGATGCCCCCAGGGCTCCGCAAACCCTGCCATTTGCGGCGCTGGTGTTGTTTCATTATTCACAGGGTGAGGGTGCGGAGCAGAGCAGACGACAGACAACAGGAGAAAAGCCGGGGAAACAAATTAAATTTTGAAAATTAGTTGAGTGCTATCTCCTCTACAGAAGGTAAACCAGTTAACTGTCATGCACATCTAGTTAATTTCGAAAATTCTAAAATATTCGTACATATTTTAGCTGCAAATTGTTTATCTTTGAAAATTGAAGATTCTTTGTTTGGGTTATGAGTTTCATGTTTCACCATACCCCTTTTATTATGCTTGTTACACTATGATTGAAATGTAGTTTCCATTTATCAACTTGTCCTTAAATTTCAGATCTCTAGCTGCAAGATGGCAGATGAAGAGGACGGGAACGAGTATCGTTGGGAGACGGGTTATGAGAAGACATGGTTTGTGTCGTGGTTTGGTACGTCATGTCTAAATACTCTGTGTCTATGGTTTTTGATTCCCCCTTTTTACTATTCTAGGGAGGCAATCAAGGAGGATGATGATGGTATGTTGGAGGCCTCTGTGGCAGAAATCATTCAAAGAGCTAAAAGAAAACGACAAGCGGAGCGCCGCCCCAATACACGTCTGGGTATGATGAGACACTTGTACATAATTTTGGATTCCTCAGAAGCAATGACAGATCAGGATTTAAAACCAACTCGCCAACTGTGCACAGCAAAGGTAAACCTCAAAGCTCATTTTTTCTTGTTTCCATTCAGACTTTTAAAGGTCAAGTTAATGAACCGTTTAATCCCTTTCTTGCAGCTTTTGGAAGGTTTTGTCGAGGAATACTTTGATCAAAATCCCATCAGTCAGATGGGCATCATAGTAACCCGTAATAAGCGAGCTGAACTTGTTTGTGAGTTAGCAGGAAATGGACGGAAACATGTTGATGTGAGTTGTTTTAATTTTGTTATCAACTATATTTTGAGGACAAATTTTTCATTGAACTAATTTTTTGTTGCAGATAATAAAGCAAATATCTCAAGGTCCATGTGCTGGGGAACCCTCCCTTCAGAATTCTCTAGAGTTAGCCTTGAGTTCCCTGCGTCTATTACCTGGGCATGCCAGCAGAGAAGTACTTGTTGTCATGGGATCACTCACCACTTGTGATCCACATGACATCAATGTAACCATTCAGGTGCAGCTACTAGTTTGCTTGCTTAAAATAATATACTTTTCTCCATTGGTTGTTGGTTTATGAAACATTATTCTTGTTCTGAATTAATCTCCTCTTTTAACCTGCTTGTTTAGAAGTTGAAAGCTGAGGGAGTCCGCTGCTCAGTCATTGGCTTGGCTGCTGAAGTGAAGGTGTGTCGTCAGCTCAGCAAGGAGACAGGAGGCCTGTATTCTGTCATTCTTGATGACTGTCATTTCCGCGACCTGTTACTCCAGCAAGTGGAGCCTCCTCCAGCCGCTCGTACTCAAGATTGTTCTCTAGTAAGGATGGGCTTCCCTCATCACAGCAACGGCACTGAATCCTCCGATGCCTCAAGTGCTTCCTCCAATAACCCAATGTCATTTTGCATGTGGTCTGTACGCATTATCACTGTCTCATGTGATGCTGATACCTTCAACCATTGTAATACTTTAAATTGCTGTTGCAGTCACTTGGATGTTGAAAGCAAAGTGGACTCTACTAAACTAGGAGCAGCGGGACATCTCTGTCCACAGTGTGGAAGCAAATATTGTGAGCTGCCTGTTGAATGTCGGGCATGTGGTCTCACACTGGTTTCCGCTCCACACTTGGCACGTTCGTACCACCATTTGTTCCCTGTGGACAACTTTTTGGAGATCGACGCAAAAGAAAATCAACAGCCCAGGTGCTTTGGATGTCGTCGAAAATTTGTGGAGCTAGATAAACATGTATGTGATTATTATCTAGTGGTTGTTGTAAATTTGATTCCTTAATCTATTTTAATGGCGCTATCTTTTTGTTTCAGGCTTATAAATGTGGTGCATGCTCCCAGATTTTCTGTTTAGACTGTGATATTTTCGTCCATGATACTTTACACAGCTGTCCAGGTTGTACCAGCAGTGCTAAAAATCATTGATTACAATTTTTTACATCAATCATTACTATTTTGGAAAAACAGGAAACACAATAAAACACCACTGTAAATAGTAAGCAAATTGATATTATTCATGATTAAAAATATAAAACAACACGATAATAAGCAGTACAAGAGAATTCTATTTTACTTGAAGTAACAACAACCACTAAGAGATAAATAATAATAATAAAATTTAGTTTACAGTTCATTGCAATTATTACATCTCTTAATTTTCTTGTTACTTCTTAGATAGTACAGCCAACCTTTGGTCAAGTCCACTCATATTCTTCTTGATAGTTTCAACATTTTCTGCAAAACCTTTCTCAACTGACTGTAGCAGCTTCTCATTGCCTTGCAAACTTGCAGCCAATTTCAACTGGAACGCTTCCAGTTTTGATAGAGATGATGAGAAGTTGCTTGCTGAAAAATAAAAACCAGAACAAAGTCCGACATCAGGACAAAAAATATTTTAAACATTGCAAGTGACTAGGCTTTTGCCATGATAACAAACCTTCACGATGGAGAGATTCCAAAGCAGTTAGTCTCTTGACAGTTTGAGGTAGCACACTTGAAACAGCTTCAGTCTTTTTGACCAGCTCATACAGCTCAGTAACCTACAAGAAACAAGTTTTATAGCTCTAACTACATTTAATGTAAGAATCTTGATGGAAACATTCAACACAATAATATACCTTGGCATCTTTCTCTGGGTCTGACTGGCCATTAACTTTTTCAGCAATGCTGTCCATTTTGGTTACCAACCCAGATAATCTAGCATCTACACTGTCAATTTGTGCTTGATCCAGAAGGGAAATTCGACTCTCTAAGTTTTGCACAAATGAGGAGATGCTTTGATTTTGCAAAGTAGATCCCAAACGAGCCTGCAAACGGAAAGATAATTATAGGGATGGCAGAAAGAGAAAGGAAAACAGCACACACATGCTTCAGCTGGTCAATACTCACCATGTTTTCATTTGAAGTGCCAAGAATACTCTCCAATTTGTTTAATCGTTGCTCCAGCTCAGCTACTCGGGATGCTTGCTGGAGTTGACTTTGTTCAGGGCGGTAGCGCAATTGATATAACAAGCCATCTTCGCCAGTGGATGGTTGAGCAGTGGCTTTCTGTTTCGTAGCTGTGTCTGAAGGTTTGACACTTTTCTGCTTGTATGTTTCAAAGTGAGCAAAAAGTTTTCTAAACAGAAAGAAAATGATGGTAGGAACACCAACAGAAAACTAAAAATTGATAGAAGATTTTTACCTACTTGATCTGAGCTGTTTCTGGATCTTTCAGAGAAGAAAGCAATTCTGGTCCCAGAGTTTCTTCCAATCGGAACTCAGACAGCTGTTTCTGAGCCCGCTCAATGTTTGAAGCCAATGCTTTGTAACCAGCAGCATCTCCTTTATCTTCTCCTTTGGCCACATCCTGCAAGCATAAGACCATTACAGTAGCAAATACTCAGCATAATATAGTAGTAAATTTGCAGAGCAATCTTTTATTAAGTCTACAGCGAACATACCTTCAATGCAGCTACTTCTTCCACAAATTCTTTCATTTCACATTGCAAGCGTTGGTATTTCTGCAATAATGTTTCTTTTTCTCCTTCAGCGACCAATTCCCATATGCCAGATCTGAAATAAAGTTGATCTAATAATGCACCAGGAAGTAAGGCAAGGCAGGCTAACCCAGAAAACTTGACTTGTCAAAACACACCTGGCATCATAGCCACGATTGGGAACTTTCTTCAGTCGATCAGAAAAGTCAACACCGCTCCCAGACAATTGCTTGTCCTTGAACTTGAGGAACGATTCAGATGCACTTAAGTGCAGCCTCTCAATACATTCGTTCTCCTCCTGAAAATGAGAAGTCATGGACTTCAAAGCAGATGCACCTAGTTCTATGTGACATTAATAGATGGGGGAAGAAAAGGAGACGTGAAATAACAGTTAGGAGATGAATTGGGACACAAACCTCAAAAGTATCCTCGTTCTGGTCAGCCTCAGGCAAATCGCCAGTCTCATAAACATCAGGTTGATCATAAGCCTGCAGAAAAAAAACGCAAGAAAGAAATGTGATTCATTAATAAAGGACAGGCTCATAGATCTAATGTGCGAATGTCATAAAAAGTGTTTAAGGTAGTTCTTAAGTTTTGCAGAATACATTCATATCAACAGGCAAGGTTAAGGGATGTCTGGCACCCATTACTTTTCAATACATTTCTCAGTTAAGCACACTTCCTTAAAAATACTTACAATGCCGGGCAAATTCGCGTACTTGGGGTCAGCCATCTGAAGCGAATTAAACGTAAACGTTTTCGAAAACGACAAATCAAGAGCAAAAGTGACACCTGTGAGGGTAAACACTGCCAATAAGCAAGCTGGTGGTACGCCTAGGAATTGTTTTTTATTTTCGTAATTAAGTTTTTTTGAGCAATTTGTTTGGTTTGTTAGATTTAGACGGACTAAGAGCTCCATAAGAAATACAGACTAGGCATTTTTGTCAAATTAAACAGCTTGCTAGGTAATTTATTTTTCTGCAAAAACATTATTTTTTGCGCACCGTAGGTTGGCTTACTGCCTGTCATGTGTCTCACTTTCTGCGAAAAATCCTAACCCCAAAAGTGGTTGGATTTAAACTAGAAAACCTGTATTTTGCATCCATCATTTTCAGTTTCAAACAGGAATCTTAATTTAGAGGGTAGACTTCAGAGAGCCATAACCTAGCGCCAGGTATGTCCAACAGTCCTATATTAAATTACATTTTACTTAAATTGCAGATTTAGCTCTCTTTCATTGTATATGCTTACTTGATCTTAGTTTTCAATGCTGTACTTTATTTTCCTTACTGTAATAACGGATTTTGACTTGTTTTACTCACTGGCGACTAGTTATAGAGTATCAATCCGCTCCATTGTAGGTCTTAAAAGGTAAAAGTTATTTTGACGTAGAAATTTTGACAACTGTTTTCCTCGTATGAGTGATTTAAGGCGATTACGTCTATGTGATACCTTTCTGTGCCCACTGCATATGAACAGATTTTTAAGATACTTCCCTGATTTGATTGTCAGTGTCTCTGAAGCTTTATTTTCTTTCATAATTTTATTAGGAAAAAATGGATTACTGTCTGCGGAGCTTTGTCGTTTTGCTGACTTGTTTAACTTTCTGTTCTGTATTACGCCCATTGAAATCTTCATTGACAGTACCCCGTGCCTAGAACATCAATGTCTCCTCAAGTCTAGAGTTGTCATGTACGCTGCACCATTCGGGATTTCGGGAGAGTCCTCTAGAGTGTTCCTGAATCGTCTCGAACCTCCCAGAAGTTTCTCGTCGTAGCTTCCAGAGCTCTGCCCCCTCCCCTTTTGCAAGCCCGTCTCAGTTGAATTTCCCGCGGAATATTGCCAACTGCCGCTTGTCTAACACAAGTGTTACTTATCTTTCGGCAGTCATTAAGTCGTATTCATTGATTTTTCGTAATAAATGCCGTGGTTTGAACTTAAGTTGCTAGATTTTAAAGGACTTTCTTGGTAATTATAGTGGTCACAAGTTGACCTTTTAGTATTTCATGTTGGTACCGGCACGGCCGCGCCGGGGATTGGCTCCCAGCGTGCTCTGATTGGTCGCAGCCTTCCCACCCTGGCCGCCGTCTCGTCGGTGATTGGCTGCCCGCTCGCACTGCCCTCGTAGAATCTTCTCGTCACTTCTCGTCATGTTTTGAAGATTCCTCTGAAGTATAAAACCGTTCCACGCACAGTGTTCCACAATGTCATTCGGATTTCGTGACAAGGATAGACCGTCTCTGCGTGACCGTTTCCGAGGGAAGTCTGGTGATCAGATACTGGAAGAGCTTCGGAAGAAACTGGATAAAGACAAGGAGATGTTCTTCGAAAGAGTTCCAAATCCACCTAGTTTTCGGAGGGTGAGTCGTGTTGCTGCTTTCCGTCTTGTTGCTTAACTAAGCGATATTTTCCCCAGTGCGGCCGCGGTGAGGGTTGGCGGTGCTCCAATTTGCTGTTTGTGTAATTTTCTGCTCTTACCGATCATTTTGTGCGACTGTCTTGCGTTGGAACTCATTTTATGTGAAAGTTTGAGGTTATTGTGTGCTGTTGGTGAGTGGTCGTCCAGTCGTTCACCTTGAAGTCACTTGAGACTGTTACTCAATTGAACTTTACTTGCGCGTGTGTTTGTTTGTTCCTGTGTGCGTTTGCCTGCATATTGCCCCCTTGCTGGGTTAATTTGTTCTCTGTGAAATAATCCACAGTGCTCAAGTGTCCTTGATAATTTAGCCCCATGCCCTTTGTTTAATGTTCATCATTAGTTAATATATTTAATTTTAATTATTTTTTCTCATTTTGGCTGCTGTCTAGCAGCGTGCGCACAGTTTTCAAAGCGTGCACCCGGCCACAATTAGCCCTCTGCATGGCTCTCAGACTCATCAGTGTTTGGCTTGCTTGATGGTTTAAAGTGGCCCTATAAATTTGATACTTGATTGTAGGGTCCCCTGCCACTAAGGTTGGTTAAAGCCATCGGGGCTTCCAAACCGAGCTAGACAAATCGCCTATGCCCTGTGACCCTTTGATCATGCCGGCAATGCGGGGTTGATACGATTATTAAGTAGTGAGCAGTGTGGCAGGGGGGGGGGGATTCCCCCCTCCCCTTTCCCATTACGTAGTCGGTTTCTTGCGCGCCACTCATAAGCTAAGAAGCAAGCCTCTGTTTGCCCCCGTCAATAGGCAATTATTGCCACCTTGCCCGCGAGCGTTCTCATCATCTTAAGGCTGCTACTGGACCCGCCTCTGGTTAGCAGTGTTAGCAGTCACCCCCTTCCCCCCTGACCCCCTTCCCCTCAGCTCTAATTCGCAGTAGTACTTGGGCTGCGTCCGGGAGTGGTCAGCGAGGAGCGGTCACTTTTCGGACGACACGGTAGAGGTGGGGCAGTAGTGGTTCGGCTTGCGAGTGGGAGAGGATCGAGAGGAAGCGACCGCGGGGTGGGAGGGGATGGGACGGGACGGGGCCCCAGCATCTCGGCCTGCCGGTTGAAACAACAGTCAGTCAGTCGAAGCAAAGCTGGCGAGCAGCAAGGACTGGAATCGAATCGGTCGTTCCCGCGCCTTGTCGTGTCGTGTCGTATCCGTGGTCGCGAAGAGTTGCCGAGGCAGTCCAAGTCCCTCGATCAGCACCTGGGCGTCGCAGTGCCGCTAAAGTGCTACCAACGTCGTCGTGCACACTGTCATGGCTAGCGACTCCTCCCCCGTGGACCTGCCGCCCCAGTACTTCCCGGTGAGGATCGGCACCGAGAGCGCCAGCTGCTGCATGCCACGGCGTGCTGGCCTTCCCCTTGAACCCTGGTGCGTCCACTGGCCGCGTTCGACGGCGCCCAGCAGACCGTGGCTCTGTCTCCCGCCCCCACTGGACACCCCACGAGCGCGAGGGAAACGAAAGCGATGATGGCCCTGCAGGCAGCGTGTCGCCATGGTGCGCCAAAGCCGCGGCTTGCCGCTCGGCCCGACGCCTTGCACAGCCTAAGGCCCGAAGGCTCTCCTCGGCGGCGGGCCTTGGTTGCGTCTATTTCGAGTTGTCCCTGTATTTTTAGCGTTGCCGCGGAATGTGCATGCTGCTGGCTGGCAAAGTCAGGCCGCTTTGGAAACTCCGCCGAAGTGTGCCAAATGCGTTTGTCATCGGGGCGCCCGGGGTGGGGGATGACCGCCGTGGCCGTGCCGTGCCGCCGTCGGGAGGTTGTCGTCGAACGTGTCGGAGGGTTCGGCTCGTTGACGTGCGTGCGCCGAGCCGCCGAGCGTGCGCTGGCGTGCGCGTGAGCTCGCAAGTGCCTGCCTCTAGGCCTGCCTTGCTTGCGCCGTCCGTCAGCCTTTCAAATTTGCAGTGTTTACCAGGTGGATGAGTCACGCGCCGAGCCTGTCCCAGCCTGGCCTGCTGAGCTGGGCGCCCCCCACCCTTCCGCCGCCACGCGCCCCGCCCCGCGGCCGGCCCGCGGCGCCCACGCCTCGCCCGCCTTACTTTTGTCCGCGGTGTCCGGACGGACGGTCCGGATGTCGGGGCGGGGCGCGCGGCCAATGGGGCTCGTGGGGGTCAATGGGCCGCAGAGGAAAGACGAATGTGTGTTTGAACCCGTTTCCCTTCAAGTGCAAACCAACTGACCGTGTCGTGTTGTGCTCGTGTTGCAGGCGGGGTTCCCATTCGACGATGACGGGCTGACGTCCCGCGGCCGCCCCGACTTCAGACACCGCCTGGAAGAGTTGGCCCAGCAGCACCCCGAGTTCGCGGACAGCTTGCGGCCGTGGTACGAGCAGCAGCAACAGCAGCAGCCCCAGCAGAGCGCCGCCGGGGATATGGGTTGGGGCTTCCGACAGCGGACTGGCTCCAACACTTCGCAGCCCCAGGCAGAGCCCCAGCAGCAGCCAGAGCCCAAGTGCGAACAGCAGCCGGCCCCGCAGCAGCAACAGCCGCAGCCCCAGCCGCAGCCCCAGCCCAGCCGCAGCCCGGACTGGCGCACCACGGCCTGAGGAACACGGTGGACCTGGGCGAGGCCAAGGCGCAGGCAGAAGCACAAGCAGCCATGGACGGCCAGGACGACCGCGTCAAGCGCGCACAGTCCGCGCCGCCCGCCCCCGAGCAGGCCGGCCAGGGCGGGCCCCAGCGCTTCGTGTCGCGGCTCGACATCAACCCCCAGCCCTCGCAGCCAGCGGCCAGCCAGGACCCCGCGGCCGCCAAGCCGCCGTCCGGACCCAAGCAACAGCCCCCCAAGGCGGGCGGCAGCGGTGCCAACGTGCGCCAGATCCCCATCTTCGTGGAGGGCCGCGACGAGCCCGTCATGGCCAAGGACGAGGTGGACTCGTCGGCCGCCAACTTCGGCCAGGGCTTCCCGCACCACCAGGGCCCGTCGCGGAGCGGCTTCGGCCAGGGCTTCTCGAGACACAACATGGGCTTCCCGTCGTGGCGCGAACAGAACCACGAGCAGGACGCGCCGCAGCAGAAGCGGCCCTTCCCGCAGCCGCAAGCGCCGCCCACCCGCCAGCAGTACCAGCAGCCACCGCAGCAGCAGCACCACCAACAGCAGCACCACCAACAGCAGCACCACCAGCCTCACCCCCAGCCATACCCCCAGCAGCAGCAGCCTCCACGCCAGCAGACGCCGCCGCAGCAGCCCGCCCCGCAGCACCCGCCGCCGCCGTCCAAGCCCAAGGACCCACTGGAAAAAGTGCAGGAGGTGCGCGTCGAGGTGGAGTCCCTGTCCAAGGACGTGGACGAGTTCGTCGGCACGCAGAAGGACAAGAGGTACATCTACCTGGACGAGATGCTGACGCGCGAGCTCATCAAGCTGGACGTGATCGAGGCGGAGGGCCGCGACGACGTGCGCCTGGCGCGCAAGGAGACCATCAAGTTCATCCAGCAGTGCATCTCCAGGCTGGAGGCCAAGGCGGCCTCGCCGGCCTCGCCGGCAGAGCCCATGGACGTGGGCCCTGCTTCTAGTCAGAGCGACAAGACTGAGGCGGCGGTCGCCGCGCCGGAGGCCGTGCCCGAGGCCATGCCGACGGACTCCCAGCCGCTCCCCGCGGACGCCGCGCAGGCCGTGGAGGCCAACGCCGCGCCCGCACCGTCCCAGCCAGAGCCCGTCCCGGCCGCCCCGGCCCCCAGCACTGCCACCGACAACGCCGACACCACACAACCGCCAGCCGCGTCGTCGTAGTGAAGAGACAGTGCAGTATTTTGTTTTTAATTATTTTTCTTGACCTGTTTGAGTGAATTGTGTTCGTTGGAACTAGTACCTGACTGAAGATAAACTGAAACTTAAAAGTGACGTCTTTGTTGTCCGCTGTGCGCGTAGTGGCGCGCGGTGTGTGGGAAAGAAATGCAATCTCGAGAGAAAGTGTGGGTTAAGAAAGTGAGTGGTGGCTTTCGGGAGTGTGTGATGGAGAGTGAGTCGCGTGAGCTCAAACGTGCTTCGGAATATTGTGAGCCCGGTGAGTGTTCACAGGTCTATTTTTTTGAATTGTTTTGAGTGTCGCTGGGCATTACTTTCCACTATGTTGTGTTACTTTTTTAATTTAAAGCAATGAAGTTATTTATTATTTTATGCTAGCCAAAGAGATGTCGATTTCTTTTTCACTTGCGCGGTGCGACAATTATTGTTATCCCGATCCTGATTTGTTTTTTAAATTGTTAACTGTGATATTTATGCCTGTGTATTAGTTGTGTTAGCAGTATATACATCAGCCCTTCAAACAAATTGTTGCTTTCCAAGCAAAGAAACACGCCATAGTTTTCAGTAATTCTGATACGTCATTTTTTATGTCACTTGTTTCTCCTCTCAAACTTGTTACACTGTAAATAACATTAGAGTAATTAAATAATTCCATCAGTGCAAAACCTTCTTCTCTGTCTTCATTTTCCCCCTTCCACATTCGTCACTACTTGTTTCAATACCAGAATGCTGCTCTATGAGATGAAAGTCGGGCAATGCGGTCGAAGTCGAGACACGCCTTTGTCAACAGACACCGTCACTTGATCTTCGGGAGGTTGATACGACCAGTGATGTCGTCGCTCTGTCTCTCTCGGACTAGTAGGGCGGGTGCGACAGCGACGAAGCCTGCAGACACTGCGTCGGGGCGTCCACTAGGTGCGCCGCTGGCTACTCTGCCGAGGCCTGTTGCACTCTGTGAGCTGATGGACATGATAGGGCGACGCGCGAGGCGAAGTCAAGACCGCAGGGCTCCATGAATGGGCTAGTGCCTGGGCTAGTGCCTCGGCTAGTGCCGGCTGGAGCCTCGCTGGAGCCGCGCTGGATAAGGCCTGCAGAGTCCACGCGCTGGCCGCCCCGTGCCGTCCCACAGCACACAGGGCCCCGCCACCACGCCCGAGCCGCGTCTGGTCAACACGGCGCCCCGTCCGCACAGCGGCGCCTGTCTCTCTCGCACCCGCACGAGACGCGCGACGAGTGCGAGGGAGACAGACCGACGCACTGTTCGGAATCTCCGCTGTCCACCTCGGCGCGGCTCGCTTTAGACGTAGTCGCGAACGCGTGGGATTTCGCCGGCCGCGCCCCGCCCCGAGTCTTCTGCAGGCTCGTTCCGAACCGCGCTTCGTCGCGCCGTCTCGCTCGCACTGGGGGGCGTTCCGAGCGGGGCGCGAGAGAGACCGGGCGAGATCGGGCGGCGGCCAAGGCGGCGGCCGTGCCCGACTTCCCCGACGAGCGTGGGCGCGGCCAGCGCGGCCAGCGCGGTGCGGCGGCAGTCCTGCCCTGCCCCAGGCCAGGCCGGGCCAGGCCGCGGACTCGACACTCGACTCGGTCGCTCCAAATCCGCGCCTCTCGCATCTCATTTCCCAATATCTGCGTGTATTGCGCGTCGCCCGGCCACTCGACGATTATGATGGCCCAGAGGCAGGGGCCGCACACTGGAAATCTAACAAAGTAATTACGTCACATTTGATTGAACGCGAATCGTGTCACATGTTCGTCGCAACATTTTGTCACACTCGCTCCTTTTATTGTGCATCGGCCCGGGCGAAATGGAGACTGATATCGCGCTGGTGTTGCGTCATGTTGGAACAAACGTGACACGATTGCCGTCGAAACGAACGTGACGCCACATTCCTCGATTACCAGTGTATACGAGCGCGCGCACGGCCGCGCACGGGGGCGCCGTAAAACGAGGTGGCTCGCCGGCTTGTGAGTAAACACGGCCCGGACCGCCGCGTCGCGCCGCGTCGCCAAATCGTGTTGGCAGCCTTGCGGACCCTGCGGGCGGAGGACAGACAACATTGCAGTGAGGAAAGACAAGACGCCGGGGACGTGGTGGTGTGTGTGGGTTCGCTGCCAGGTCCCTGCAGCAGACTGATTCCGAGAGTCGGTTTTGATCGCTCGGTCTTTCTCGCACTCGTGTGGTGTACGTACCCTTAGGTGCGAGAGAGACAGAGCGACATAAGCGACTCTTCGGCATGTCCACGACGACGGCGGCCCTGGGAGCGCCTTACGAGGTCAGGGTAGGCCAGCCCGCAAGGCACCCCAGCTCGGCGGGCTTGCCTAAGGCGCTCCCAGGTAGGCCGAACTTAGCCCTTGTCGTCTGAAAGTCGCTGTCAGCGTGGGGCTCGGAGTGCTGGGGCTCAGGTCGGGGCTGAATACAGACAAGGTAGGGCCAATGAACTTGCAGGTCAACTTCCAGGTCCGCGACGACGGTGTTCCGAGCGCCTTGCGAGGCCAGGGTAGGCCAGCCGCGCGACACTCTGCTGCTCGACGGGCCTCGCAAGGCGCGCTCAGGACCCCGCGGCACTTTCTTCTTGAGCTGCAGACTGATTCCGAACTAGCGCTTTCGTCGCTCTGTCTCCCTCGCACCTATCGGGGACGCGCCAAAAGTGCGAGGGAAACAGCGACGAGAGCGATAGTTCGGAGTGCTGGCCCAGTGCGTGGGTTGCGTGTGCACTGCGTGTCGCCACGCGGTCGAGTCACCTGCGGGGGGCTCTCGCCTCTCGCCGCGGTCATCGCCAAATACCGTCCCGCCGAGGATTTGGCGCGCTTGGCGGCGCGGTGACGTCACGGCGTCCGAGAGGAATCGCTTCCAAATAAGCGCGGCCGGACCGCCACCGGACCCTGCGGAACGATTCCGAGAGTCGTTTTCGTCGCTCTGTCTCTATCGCATCTCTACGAGGCGCTCCATGAGCGCGAGAGAGACAGAGCGACGAGGACGACTCTCGGAATCCACAGCCTCCCCCTCCTCTCATCCGTCCGAGCGTCCCAGAGTCCGTCAGGAAGTGCGGGTTGTTATTGCGGTCCTCCTGGAAGTCCTGGGAGTCCTGGAAGCGACGCCCACGCGGGGCACGCGCGGCAAACATCAAACTGCAGAGCGATTCCGACTCTCCGTCCCTCTCGCCCTCGATGGGCGTTCCGCATGGGTGCGAGAGGGACGACGGAGCGGCGGAATCAGTCCGCAGCCGGAGCCGCCCGGAGTCCCCGAAGTGCGCAGCACGCAGCACGCGCAGCACCGCCTTTTCCGTGTCGTTTACATCGCGTCTGTTCGATCTGTCTCGGTCGCGTTCGCAGCCAGCAGACTGAATCCGAGAGTCCTTTTCGTCGCTGTCTCTCTCGCACTCTGGGCGTCCCGTGCAGGCGCAAAAGAGACAGAGCGACGAAAACGCCTCTCGGAATCAGTCAGCAGCCGGTGATACTGATTATGCTGGGTGGCTGGCTCGTCACCTGTTCTCGCCGTGCCGCCGCTCGCGTGGGCCGCGGCCCGGGGTCACCATGTTGGGCAAGGCGTTGGGCACTCCGCTCCGCGGCACGCGCGACGGGGCGCGACGCGTGCTCAGCTGGGACGGTGACGTCATCGTCCGTCAACACGGCGTCAGGCGTCACCGCCACACCGACAGGACGCGCCGTGACGTCCGCCGGTCCGCCACCTCGGCCGCCACCTCGGCCGCCACGGCGAGAAAGGAAGGAAGGGCCTGCAGACTGATTCCGAGAGCCGCTTTCGTCGCTCTGTCTCTCTCGCGCTCATGGGGCGTCTCGTATGGGTGCGAGAGAGACAGAGCGACGGAAACGACTCGGAATCAGGCTGCTCAGCACGCGGCGGCGGCGGACCGGCGGCGGGGCAACGACACATCTATTCGACCGTGGGTACTCGCTGCGGAGCAAGCTCAAACAACTCAAACGGTCTCATCTCAAGTTCACAAAAAATGATTTTATTTCAGAGTGTGATGCGCTTTTGATGGCTTTGATTCACGGCGCGTCGCGGCTCGGCTCTCGCTGCGCGTCGCGGGGTCGGGGCGACGAGGTGGGGCAGGGCGCGGCGCGAGTGGCGGGAAGGTCCGTGCCCTTATATGGCACAGCCGGCCGACACGTCACGCGGCGACGCGGACGCGGCCTGCCGAGCCGAGACAGCGACGAAAACGACTCTCGGAATCAGTCTGCAGGTACCCATTGGCTAGCACGTCGGCGCTTACTTGGCGTCGCGGAGCTCAAACGGCCCCGTTTGGGTCTCAAAACCCCAAAGATGAGTTGGCCATAACGGTGCATTAGGGCAGTGGCAAAATTTTCAGTTGGTGTGTCAGATATGGGAAGGACAAAACAATATAAATTGGTAGGCTGAGCTACATTGATCCATTTTATTTATATTACAGTAAAATTAAAACCAGAGAGTTTCACATGAAATTGATTAGGTTATAGCCAAAGTGGTCACAGAATAGACCAAGTATAAATTGTTTGTACAGTTGCAGATATTAAGAGGCATTTACCATTCTTGCATTGGTGTTTGGGACATCACTGCCCTCGATAATAATGGCTCTGGACAGATTGCGAGCAAGGCTCAAGCGAATGATTTGAATTTTTTCCTTGGTAGCTGCATCAAGAGTTTTGGATATACTTGATGGGTCCACCTGCAATCCAAATTTGAATTATTAAAAAGCTGAGGTTCTCATGAACACTTTGGTATAAAAATATACACCATTTCACCATGGACCCCTTAGCTATGAAGTAAAAATTACCTGTGTTAAGAGTTCTGTCTCTAATAATTCTAAGCAAGACAAGAGAATATCTGTGTCATTTGCTGTCAACACTAACTCTCTTGATTCCAATAAAGGTACAGCATGCATGAGTAGCGTTAGCTGGAAACTGAAAAAAAGGTGCAACAATTAAATACAAAAGCAAGAAAGAAAATTTTAAGGAGTCTTCAATAGGGATGAACCTACTTCTTAGGTGGAAGATGAGAACTCAAAAGTGATACAAGCAGTGATCCAGCAGCTCTCATTTCATTAGCTTTGTATAGTTGGTGGAATTCGCAATACTTGCCTAAAATCAATACATTTATGAACAAAACTTCAGTTTGTTAGAAAATAGTTAAAAATAAAAATATTGGATTCAGTCAAAAGAAAATATTTACCTAAGAAAGTGAGACGATCACTCACAAGCATACAAGAACCCAAATTATCTAAGAGGTCAGAAGCTTCAAACTCTCCTTTGGAAGCAAAACCTGCTAGGAACTTGTCTGCAAGGTGATTGGTTAAGTTGGCATCCATAGACCTCAGAGCCCATGCTAGGGCATTTCCCAGTCGCTCCTGCCTGAGAGATTTCGATGCCATAACTTTGCAAACAGTGGTAACTGAAATAAACATCATGAAAAATAATGAACACATCTACCGACAAATTAAATTGCATAAATTATTTTGAAAATTTGAAAAGAGATTCATACCAACTGAACCTAAACGTCTGTCATGGGCAATTTGCATGATTTTAAGAGCACGAGTCTCAGATGTAAGAGGTATTGCAGGGAGGAGGACTTCCAAGCGTTCCAGCCCTTGGGGAGGACAATGGTCCAGATAGCTGACACCAACTTGCCAGAGTGAAGGATGTGCCATTAACATGGTGCCATAATCCAGGAGGACATGCTCATGCAGCTGATGAGCAACACTGTGAAATTAGAAAATTCATGTAAACCAGGACAAAACAAGTAGCCCAAGTGGTTGACCTCTTAAAAAAAGCCTTACTTCACTTTGTTGCTATCAAAAATGTTCAAACGACCACAGAGGTAGAGGAGATTGGTTAAATGCACAGCAAACCACCCATTATCTGCCGTTTTCTGCAGTTCTTGAATAACTTCCAGAGGATTTGATTCAAATAAGAGAAGAATCAACTTGTCCAAATCCTGCATTTCAGAAGTGCTGCCAAATGCTCGCATTGCATGATCAGCATGGTAACTAAGGTCAAATGATTTCACAGTGGGTTCGGAGAAAAACAAGGTTGCTGTCATCAGCTGGTACCAGGTTCCACAATAACTGCGGATGGTATCCATTACTGTCATATCACCAGAAACAATCTGAAATTCACCCCAAAAAGATTATGTTAATTAATATTTTAACCACTTCATGCTAAAATAATACTTCACCCTCTTTGAAAAGGTCACTATGTAATAGTTGTTTTACCTTCATGATAAGCTCGAGGTCGGAATTACTGGCAAACACTCCATCTTCAACTTTGGTTCTGACATCTGCTTGCCAATGAGACCATTGAGCATTGAAAACAGAGACTGCTGTGCCACCATGAACCTTAAAACCAAACCATGTCTTATGAAGGAGAAAAGGCCGAAGACTGTTAAGATCAATCAGAAAACAAGAGAATAATTGACTTACATTGTAGAGGGGCATGGTGCGCAAACAAACATCAGCATTTTGGAAAGGAGCAGTTCTTGCATCGGAATGTAAAACAAGTAATGCTCTGGTGGCATCAATGCGTCCCTGAAGAAGGACACCGATGGTCGTCTTCCAATAGTCGGGATCTTTTTCAGCACTAGCTGTTTCAAATCCAGCTTCAACCCGTTCAGTGCCAGCTTGAAGCAGCAAGGCAGCTTTCCTCTCTGCTTGAGGACAGTGGAATCGAACCCATTCCAGTAACTGTGGCAATAGAATGTTACCTGTACGAACATAAATCTTATTAATATATTCTGTAATTAAAACTGAATTATGCAGACTCAAAATAATTCAGAATCTCTATTACCTGGTACAACATCAACAAACAAAATTTCACACAGATGCCAGATCAATTCTATGGCATCAAGAACTTTCACGACATCCACATAATAACTTGCTTTTAGGTTTTCACTGTGGTTTGACTTTTCTACCATGTCATAAAGATTGTTCAGACAAACCCTAATAATAGACCTAAACCAAAATGGAATTTATTATAATTTTAATGCCTCACTTATTTAGCATAGCAAATAAAAATATTGAATTAGACATGCCTGTATCGTCGGCTGAGCTTTAATAACTCAGGCCCATGGTCTCCACCGCTGTCCAAATTTTGGGCTAACTTTTGACCACTAAGGAAGGTGCCACAAGATTCATTCACCAATTTCCTCAAGCAAGGGTCAAACAGGATGGAATTTTTATTTGCATCAGAAGCCCATTTAGCAGAAATACCAAGAGTTTTGGATAGATCATCTTCAGAGCGCTACAACAAACCAATCATAAACACATGTTAAGACATACAGAACTTGTACACTGGATGTTAAAATAAAAACAAGATCATTGAACAATGGCATTTAAATACATTCTGAAGAGAAAAATCTATCGGGCTACTCCAGAATACGAATAAGACCGGTGTTGGCAAACGTAAACATAACCCAACACTGTCATAAGCCTTCAATGAATACTATTTAAAACACTCACAGCTCCATGGTTTGCAGTCAATTCTGCGCTTCCTTTGATTTTGAATTGAAGCCCTTTCAATGCCAGTGCGACGTCCATGTCTGACACTTTAGAAACTCCAATTAATTCAAAGAAACTGGCGCTCACGCCGTTGCGTGCGGTTTTTCACTTGCCGGCCGCCGCCGATGAATCTGCCAATAATGTCTAAAACGTTTATTTGCACGCGCTGTCTGTCTCGCTCTCTCTTGGACACTTTGATTTGATAAGGATCGCAGAGATTTTAAGAAGCGTGAACGAAAAAAAAATCGTTTGATTCCATGCCCTGTTTATGAAGTTATCCTTGTTATAAAACGCACATTTAATAAAGAAATATAAGGCTGCTGTCAAGAAGTCCATTCATTCATACACTTTGAAATTACCGCCCTTCACCAGTCAGGTCAAAGTGGCACCCAATTCATTCATGGAAAATAGAAAAATTTGATTGATTAGTGATATATTCTTGCTTTCGATTTACATTAAATACGCTTCTTAATTATTTCAGGCGTTTCTTCCCTCTGAACTCTTTTGATGTTTACTGATTGCCAAAATCGTTGTATATCTGCCAGCATGACAGGAAGCTTGGATCAGTTCAGTTGATCTAGGATTTTAGTGGGTTGTCAGGTTTGGTGGGCGGCATCCACCAGTCAGAAGAGATAATCGCTGTCAAACCAAATGACAGTTCTCTTCTAGACTATTTCACGGACTCTGAAAGGACTGGTAAGACTTCCTCGCCACCCATTGATAAATTCTGAGCCCGAGCTACCGTTGAGGAGTTGCTTGCCGTTTTGCATTCAGTCAGTCAACTTCGTTCTCATGCCTCTTGAATAGCTTTTCTCTTATCACCTATCGCTTTTGCCATTGAAATATGTAACTCAGCGATTTCTGTTCCGTGGTGCCCTTGCTGTTGGCCCTTTTCGCCTTTCAGATACGTCCTGACGATGCTTTAGATAAACGTCAAGTCAGGTTATGTTCTCTGGTCATTGGAAGGGTAGTTAAGTTCTGCTTGTCAGTTTTGTGTTAGTTGTTTGATTAGCATTGTTTCTTGAGTGTTGACAAATCTAATTTCCTGAGCAGCCTTCTCCCTCGTGTTGCCATTTGTTTTTGGTCTGTCTTTTGCATCTTGCCTCCTCCATTCTTGTACATTTGTAAGGACACAAGTCACTTGTTTGTTTGTCATTGGTTTCTCATTGGTCTCTGTATTTTTAGGTGAGAAAATCCCACCATGATTGGAGGGTTGTTTGTGTACAACCACAAGGGGGAGGTGCTAATCTCACGTGTGTACCGAGATGATATTGGACGAAATGCTGTGGATGCATTCCGTGTCAATGTCATCCATGCAAGACAACAAGTCCGCTCTCCAGTTACCAACATTGCCCGTACATCCTTCTTCCACATCAAGGTTTGTTTTGTTTCCTTACTGCGTCTATCATTTCTTTATTATTGACTCCATAATTAACTTGTGTCTTCTTCAGCGTGCAAATATCTGGTTGGCTGCAGTAACCAAGCAAAATGTTAATGCCGCAATGGTCTTCGAATTTCTCCTGAAGATTGTTGATGTCATGCAATCATACTTTGGAAAGATCTCTGAAGAAAACATCAAAAACAACTTTGTTCTCATCTATGAACTTCTTGATGGTAATTTAATCTAGGAAAATAAAACTGATAACAGTGTTGTGTGTGTGTGTGTCAGTGTTACATAATCTAATTTTGTGATTGTTTCAGAAATCTTGGACTTTGGCTATCCTCAAAACTCTGACACAGGAGTGCTGAAGACTTTCATTACACAGGCTGGTATCAAGTCCCAGACCAAAGAGGAACAAGCCCAGATCACTTCTCAAGTGACTGGGCAGATTGGATGGCGTCGCGAAGGAATCAAGTATCGCCGCAATGAGCTTTTCCTTGATGTTCTTGAATATGTGAATCTCCTCATGTCTCCTCAGGGTATGCCTCTTTTTCAAATAATGATTTTTTGCATTCTGCTGTTCTATCCACTTGTGTACTATTTGATTGACATTGTTCTTTTCTTTAGGTCAAGTCTTGTCTGCACATGTCGCCGGAAGAGTGGTAATGAAGTCCTACCTCTCAGGAATGCCAGAGTGCAAGTTTGGAATCAATGACAAGATTGTAATGGAAGCCAAGGGCAAATCTTTGGTGACCAGTGGAGGCGGTGGTCTTGGTGGAGCCGATGACCCAGCTCGTTCTGGAAAGCCTGTCGTGGTTATAGATGATTGCCAGTTCCATCAATGTGTCAAGCTTTCTAAGTTCGAAACAGAGCATGCCATCAGTTTCATACCCCCAGATGGCGAATTTGAACTTATGCGGTAAGTCATTTATTGACAAGGTGATTTAATTTTTAAGTTAACGTTTCTAAATTTTGCTTTGTGTTCAGGTACCGAACAACTAAAGATATTTCACTGCCCTTCCGAGTAATACCATTAGTACGCGAAGTTGGCCGCACTAAAATGGAGGTCAAAGTTGTTCTCAAAAGCAATTTCAGACCAGCATTGCTAGGTCAGAAGATTGAAGTTAAGATCCCCACACCTTTGAACACTTCTGGGGTGCAGTTGATTTGCCTCAAAGGAAAGGCAAAGTACAAGGCGTCTGAAAATGCCATCATGTGGAAGTAAGCTGATTTAATTTCTCAGAATTCTCTACCACTCGTCTTTTTTTGGATCTCTGCTAAATTATTTACTTTCAGGATTAAGCGGCTTGCTGGAATGAAAGAAACTCAACTATCGGCTGAAATTGAATTGCTGGAAACTGATACTAAAAAGAAGTGGACAAGACCTCCAATTAGCATGAACTTTGAGGTGTGTTTAAACATCTGATACCAGAAGGTTCTCCCTTCAATTAAACTTTTAACCACAGTTTGCTAACCGTGTCTCTGGCCTTGGTTTCAGGTACCATTTGCTCCATCTGGCTTCAAAGTTAGATACCTGAAGGTGTTCGAATCCAAACTGAACTACTCTGATCATGATGTTGTCAAGTGGGTGAGGTATATTGGGCACAGTGGGTTGTATGAAACTCGATGCTAACTGGAATAGTAAGAGATTCAGAAACAACTTTGCCTGTCCCTATTTACTTATGTTTATTTTTTTGCCATTGTAATCATTCCCAGTCACTTTATCAAGATAAGTGTGTAAGCAGTTCTTTGTAAGAATGTGTTTTAAAATTTGCTGAAGCAAAGTTGTTTTTAATCTTCGTAATGGAGCATTGTATGTTACTTGTGTGGCTATTTGCTCTCTAGTTGAAAATGTGCAATAATTTTGTTGATTGAGCTGTATGCCGTTTTATTGAAGGCTAAGAGATCTGTGAAGGCATGTATTAATATTGTTTCATCTACGTCTCTGGCAGAATTTTAGTCAAATGTTTATGCTTGTGATAGCCATGAATGAATGTCATGTTATTCATAGTAACATTTTTGAACCAAACGTACTACACTATTTTGGGGTTTGAATCATTTAATCCAGTGATATTCAAATGCAAAGTATCATGTGGTCAGTCCTTATTTGGTACTGAACCAAAGTGATTTTATTGAGTATTGAAGCTATTGAGCTTGTTTTTCGTTTTTCTAGAGGTGTTAAAGTTGTAAATGTGAACATAATCATATTCCTATTTGTAGATAAACATATGTACACAAAGTATATAAATATCAGTGTTAAAATTTGAACTTGATGTTTCTCAGGAGTGAACTGAAAATAAACTTTTGAACCACCATTCTTTCATTTACTTCGTCTCCTTGGGCATTGGCAAGAAATGTGGACACATTTAAAATTTTCTGTGAGTTACTACAGGAGTTGAACAAATTGATTTAATAATAATATTAACACTAATTGTACATGGTGAAACATGGGAACATAATTAGCAAATGCATATTCAATACTTTGTATGGAACTTGATAGCTTACAGTTGAGGACTGAAATTGCAATGTGTATCATATGGTGATATCAGCTTCAGTTGAAACACATTTTCCATTTTGAAAATATTCTTGCACTATAAGTTGCACATCCTTCTCATCTGAAAAATCCAATTGGGAAATTATAGCATTCAATTGCTAAAACTGCATGCAATACAGGATGAATTAGTTGTTTACCTGGATTATTCTGATTTTCCATCAATTTGGCAGAAATGTGCTTTGCTAACTTTTTGAAAAGGTCCTTTGAGGCTATTTTCTGTTTCTTGTACAATGGCATAAGATGTTTGACAGTTAGAGCAGCTATGGCATCTTTATCTTTTTTTTCTGGAATAATTCCATTAGGTGAGCCGACTACTACTAACTCATCCGGTCCAAAAAGTTCTAGGAATCGTTTTTCCAATCTGGCTCTTTTCTCTGGACCTTCCTCCTCTTCCAGTCTCTTCATTTTTCTCTGAAGATCGGATTCATGTTTCAATCGAAGCAAATGCCAATTAGGCACTGTTTGACCATTTGGAACATCGGGAGGCACTGGTTTTATTCTGCCTGACACTGCCTTCTTCGTTTCCAAAGAATCAGGCTGAGGAGTGGGCATTGGAAGATTAATAGGACAAGGCTTGGGAGGGGGAGAATCCTTCAGTGGGACCGGACTAGGGATTGGACTGTCAACCCTTTCCCCACACACTCTGGCCATCTCTTCTTCAATTGATTCCATCGATGGCTCACTAGAGTCATCAGGGCGCCTTTCTGAAGAAGGGGGGCTGAAGAATCTGTCTTCATTAAGCAATTTCTTTGTGTGCCTTGTTTGTTGATCTGAATTTGAATAGCCATAAGAGGCTTTCACAGAGCACTTAGAAGTCATATTTGCTAAAGTAAACACATCAATGCACTGGAAACTGTTGAGAAACAAAGCACACTGTCGAGACGATGCATACTCTCAAATAGACACATTGGCAGGGCTCTTCGCTATGTTATCAGGCTGCCGAAGAATGAGGAGTTGCTTGTAAGTATTTTCCAAACCTAGTAGGTAATTCAAATAGAATGAATGGACCTGCAAAAATAAAAATAGCAACAATTATTAGAGAGAACTACATGAGACACAAGTCCATCAGCAAGTGACCCTCAGTAATGTTGACTAAAAATTTGGGATGAACAAAAGGACAAGCTGAACACAGAACAACATAAACGTCAGTGACAGAAATGTAATCACCTGACAAGTGATTTCAAAAGAGTTTGCAAAGATTCTATGACATAAAGTGACCTTCGACTCGAGGCAACACCAGGCTTGCACCTTGATGACCGAGAACCAGAACCACTCACTTTTCCTTCCGGGAAATCAATCAAATCGACCAAAAGAGCAGGAAAACTGGGGACCTGGCGCTGAGGAGCCAATCCCAACCCTTTTGGCAAGCGAAAACAAGCAGGCCAACGAAAAGAAAAACAAACAAAAGTGCAACTCGGACCTCGCGCCCTTGCCGTCGACAGTGACTGCGACGGGAAGCCCTCAGAGGCGCCCAGCCACTCGAAGTGCCTCCCGGGGCTCGACGGGCGACCCTTGCCGCAGGAAGGGAAGACGTTTGCCCGGACAGTCCGACGCGGAGGGGTGCAAACGCCGCCCCGCAGCACGGCACCCGTTGGCTGCCCTGCTCCCGTTTCGGCTGGGGGTGGCAGGGCGCGGCGCGGGGCGGGGCGCGGCGCGGGGAGGTGAAGGAGAGGGAAGGGAAGGCAAGTGCCCCGTGCACGCTTGGCGGTGCTTGGCGGGCGGGTTTGATTCGTTTGCACTTTAGTGCCCTCTAGATGTAACTCACTTGGATTCTCAGCGAAGACAGCCCGGCAGCCCGTGCAGAAGGGCGCCAAATCTCTGCCCGAAGGCGGCCTTCCCCCGTCCCGCCTTTCCCGTGCTTTCCCGCCACTGTAAAACCCGTAAAACCGCACACGCTGCGGATTCGCTCCATTTCGTTGCGGTGCGTCCCCTATATGTGCGAGACATACAGAGCGACGGAAACGACTTTCGGAATCAGTCTACAGGCAGGACGGGGGAAGTCCCGTGGCGTGGCCTGGGCGTGGCGGTGTGTGATGCGAGTCACAGCCCTGGTGCAAGCACGCCGACGTGCCGGCCGTCCCGGCAGGGCGAGGGCGGCGAGGGTCGGCAGGTATTGTTGGGTTATGGCCAGGCCATGGCGCTGCGCGGAGCATGGCCGCGTCCTTCTACACGAGTACGAGCAGCGCGGGCGGGGCCGGGCCGAGGCCGGGCTGCCATGACGTGTCCACAGGACGCCGTGGACGCCGTGGACGCGGCCCAGCGCGGCCCCGTGCCCCGCCACGCCACGCCAGCCCCCGCAGCACGCCACCCCCGCTGACAGCACCCCCGTCCTCGCGCCCTGTTTTTGTTTATCTTTTTACAGAGTACGAGGTCTTGTGCAAAATCGGCGAGGGCTCGTTTTCGGAGGTTCTGAAATGCCAGGACCGGAACACAGGCCAGCTGTTCGCGGCCAAGAGGCTTCGGAACGCGTACCGGTCGTGAGTTCCTGGTCCTTCCTGCCCTTGAATGCCTTGAATGGAGCGGCTGTCTGCGAGGGCGCGAGGGCACTGCAACCCTGTGCCGCGAACCAACCGGCCCGTTCGCGCCCTGTCGAACGCAGTAATGCAAAAGCCTCTCCTGCCTCAGCCCCGTGGAGGCCGCCAACATCCCCGAAGTGGTGGCGGCGCGGAAGCTCAAGCCCCATGCCAACGTCCTGCACCTGCTGGAGCAGCACTAGTGCGTTCCCTTCCTAGCGCGGTGGCCGCCATGCCGCCATACAGGCCGTTTCTAAACCGTTTGTCATGCCCGGCCCAGCGACGTGGCTTCCGGCTCCGTCACGCTCATCTTCGAGCTCATGGAGCGATGCCTCTACGAGCTGCTCCAGTCCAGAGTCAGGCAAGCCGGCACGCGACGACCGGGACTCAAATACCAACGGCGCACAGTGGGCCAGATGAGCGATGGAGGCGACCAAAACTCTAGACGCGTTTTGAGCTTCAGAGTCGCTAAGGAGGACTCGAACCGAACGTGTGACCCCACCAATGGATCCTTCGTTCGGAGAGCAATCCATTGGTAGGGTCACACGCTCGGTTCGAGTCCCATTTACGGACTCTGGAGCTCAAAACGCGTTCGGGGTTTTGATCGCCTCCACGGTCCCTCTGGCCCACTGCAAACACCGACGGCGCGGTGCCTCGAACACTTTGCCCCCTGTCCCGACAGGACGCTGCCAGAGGTGCGCGTGCGCTCGTTCCTGTACCAGCTGCTGCAGGGCTGCGAGCACCTGCACGGCAACGGCATCTTCCACCGCGACGTCAAGCCCGAGAACATCCTAGTCAAGGGTGACTGCGTCAAGCTGGGCGACCTGGGCTCCATCCGGGGCAGCTACTCCAAGCCGCCCTACACGGAGTACATCTCGACGCGCTGGTACCGCTCGCCGGAGTGCCTGCTCACCACGGGCTTCTACGGGCCCAAGATGGACATCTGGGCGGCCGGCTGCGTCTTCTACGAGATGCTCACGTCAGTGTGCACGCCTGGCGCGCGGCTCCGGCGGGCTGATTCCGAAGAGTCGTTTCGTCTCTCTCGCACTCATGGGGCGTCCCGTGAGGGTGCAAGAGAGACAGAGCGACGGAGTGGCTCTTCGGGATCGCTCGACAAAGCCCGTCAACACCACGACGAGCCAACACCTCCAGGCGTTCAAACGGCAACGCGTGGTCGCCCCGTTTTTCGGCGGTCGATACGACGAGCTGTGATGAACAGGAAATAAACACGTGGACGTGGCGGGGCGGGGTGGGGCGGGGTGGGGCGGGGCAGGGCAGGGCGGGTGGATCAGTGCAACCGCACCGGAGGGCGTGGCGCGCCGTGGCGGCGGGGGGCAGCGGGGGCGAGGCCGTGTAAGCCAGTTGCCTCTTCATTATTGACGAGCGAACACGGGGCGGGGCGGCCCGACTGCAGACTGCAGAGCCTCTCTGTCTCTCTCGCTCCCTTACGGAACGCCCCGCGAGCGCGAGAGAGACGACCTGCTGGCCCAGTGCCCGTCTCACCGGGACGAATGACAGGGAGAGCCAGCCGGCGGCCACCACTGCCCCCACGCACAATGCGCCCACTGTCCATAGTCCATTGTCCCCAACGGGGCTCGGCTTGCTTGGCTTGCTCGGACTGGTCGGCCTGCCGCGGGGCTAACCGGCCAGGCAAGCCCTGCAGGTGTGGGACGCAGCCCAAAGTGGGGCCCAAACCGCATCGACCATGGACACGGCCACGCGGCCACGCGGCCTCACGCCGGACTCGGCCTGGAGGGGCGTGGCGCGGAGTGGCGTTCTTGACGAGTGGCGGGGCGCGGGGCGCGGGGCGCGGCGTCCAGCAGTCCGGCGGGTGCAGGGGCGGGCCAGGGCCGGCGGGGCCCGTACCGCGCTGTGATTGCTCGCCTGGCCCGCCTTACTTGCACTGCGAGTTGCCGCGTTGCCGGCGGCTTGCCGCCATCGATTCGGCGTTCGGCGGCGTGTTGCGTCCCTCGTCCGGTTGGCCGAGGCCCACAAAGCCGACGAGCCGACCGGCCGACAGACAGACCCGGAAACGAGAATGCGCGACAATTATCGGCGATGGTGGTCGCGAAGTGGCACAGTGGCACAGTGGCGAGGTGGACGGAAGGGAGGGCCGGGTCGGTGAGGCAGACACGATGACCAGTGTTGCCACATCAATAGGAAAACAATCCCACAGGCGCCAATACATTGAAAGCGCTCCAGAACTCGTTCCAAACGCGGTTGCTCTCCAATGCGGCTTGAATCGGCCACTTGACTACACCAATGAAACACCCTTCGATCGAGGAATCCAGTAGAGTTCGCACGTCGGCGTCCTATTCGAGGAACGCGTTCAGAACTCGAAACGTCTGACGGCCGCAGGCTGAAGCCCCTGTTCCCCGGCTCCAACGAGGCGGACCAGCTGGCCAAGATCCACGGCATCCTGGGATCGCCGCACCCCAGACTCTACGCCAAGCTGCGCCGCCAGTGAGTGGCCGTGCGAGAGTACCACCAGAAGACCGATGCAGGCGGCCAAAATTTTAAGCGTGTTTTGAGCTCCAGGGTCGCTAAGCAGGAATCGAACCGAACGTGTGACCACACCAATGGATTCCTCGTTCGGAGAGCAATCCATTGGTGGGGTCACACGTTCGATTTGAGTCTCATTTAGCGACTGGGGCTCAAAACGCGTCCAGTATTTTGACCGCCTCCACCGGTCTTTCGGCCCACTGTGCAATGGTGCGGTGCTGGTTCAAACGTTCAAGCACCGGCGGCTCCCCGGTCGTTCCGTCCTTCCCTTGCAGCTGGCTGCAGTCGCGGTCACTGCCGCTGTTCCCCGACACGCCGGGCTGCGGGCTGGGCAAGCTGGTGCCCTCGCTGGGGGAGAGCGGGCGCGACCTGCTCCGGCTGATGCTGCTATACGACCCGGACCAGCGCGCCCCCGCCCGCCGCCTGCTTAGGCACTCGTACTTCGCGGACCTCCGGTGAGTGCGACGCGGAGTCCTTGTCGTTGAACCTGAAGTCACCGCGAGCGGCTGAGCGCGAGCGCCTGCCAACGGCCGGGTAGGCAGGCCCGCCACGCACGGCCGCGCTGAAGCCGAGGGGGCTGCCTACCCGGCAGGCTGACGACGGTTGCAAACCGAAGATCACGGACAAAACAAATTAATGAAACGATGCAAGAACCACGTTCGTTTGTATTTCTTGTGAAAATAAAAACATTGAGAAAACCGACAGAAACTGGGGGCGCCTGTCTGGCAGGAGCTGCGGCAGCGCGGCGTCGTCCATGTCCTCGGTGTGCACGCGCCGCAGTGTCCGCAGCGTCCAGGTAGTGTGGGAAGCACGGTGCAGCGCGGGGCCGGAAAGCCGACAGCCCGGGGACTCGAACCCGTGCGCCACCGTTCACCAGACTCGTCACTGGCTGTGCCTCCTGACAGCGAGCCCCGTCCCGCGACCCGGTGATGTCGCTGTGCTCCGGCTCGGGCTCCGGCTCCGGTTCCTGTGCCGGCACCACCGTCAACTCGGGCGGCGACAGGGCGCGCGACGTGCCCCGCACCAACAGCTGCGCCCCGGTAAGACTGCCGTCGTCGGCGGGGACCTCGATGGTGGACCTCGATGGCGGACCTCGATGGTGGAGGGCACGAAGTGACGTCCCGCCGTGCGCAGCCCTCCAGGATCCCCATGCGGCGGGGCTGCTCCACGCTGCAGCAGGCCATGCAGCAGGGGGCGCGCGCGCACGCCGGACTGGCGGCGCCGCCGGGGATGCGGCCGCGGGGATACGGCCAGCGTTCCTGCTCCACCAGGTACTCGACGTCGACGTCCGGGAGGCAGGCAGGCAGGCCCATGACTCGACCGCCGGCTTCCCCCTCCTTTGCAGCTTCCTGCCGCGCGTGCCGGCCGCGCACAGCGCCACTCTGCACGCCATCGCGGAGGCCCAGGCCCAGGCCCAGGCCCAGGCGCCGACGGGGGCCTTGGCGCCCCCCAGGAAGGTGAGGCTCCCCACCCTGCAGGGCCTGGCTGGCCTGGCTGGCCTGCCACGGCCGGTGAGCAGACGTCTCTGTTACCCATCCCCTTGGCCCTTGGCCGGCCGCACCTGCTGACGCCGACGTCCATGTCCGCAGCCCCGCCGCCCCGCCGCCGCGCTCTCGGAGGGCTCCAGCTCCAGGACGAGCGTCGCGGCGACCAACAAGGCCCTGGGCAAGGCCCCGGCCAAGGCGTCCACGTCGTCGTGCTCGTCGTGCGTGTGCCCCCCGGAGGCTCGCGTGTAGCGCAGTGTAGCGGGACGTTCCGGCCGCCGCCACCTCGCCGCCTCCCTGCGACACGCAACCCTTTGCAGACGAATAAACGCCGCGCTTTCTCGGCGCCTCCATCCTCGACCTGCTCAGCTTGCTCGACGTTCTCGACCCCATTCCGTTCCATCCCCCGATGTGCTGGGGCCAACTATTATCGTGGCGGCTCGGAACCGTCGGCAGGGGCCGCGACGGCCGCGTGGCCCAGTGAACTGGGTCGCCGATCGGCCGTCACCACAGCGGGGCGGGGTCGGGCGGGGCGGGGATGGGACAGGTTTGCCGGGCCGGCCCGCTGGACGAGCAGGGTGGACACAACCACGGCCACGACCCATTTGGGAAAGCCTTTCCTCCTACAAGTACGCTGCCCGACCCGCCTCGCCCCGCCCCGCCGCACCACGCCTTGGTCGGCGGGGGTTGCGCGCGCAACACCCCCACTGCCCCACCCCCTGCACCGCCAGCGCGGTGCGGCGGTGCGGCAGTGTGGCCGAGGCGGTGGCCCAGGGCGCACAGGCCAGCCCCCCGCGAGGCCGTCCAGGCACGCCGTCCAGGCAGGCAGCCGAGAGGGCCGTCGCCGCCCCAGCGTGGGTCCGAGGCCCGCCACGCCCCGCCACACCCTCAGCGACGACCAGCACGCCGCCATGACATTGCCGTCGCCGTCACCGCCGTCATCGTCAACGCCTTCGAGGACATCGGCTGGCCTCTGCGGCAGTGCTGCCCCCCGTCCTGGTCCAGCCAAGTGACGACCCGTAAGTACGCAGTGACGGCCGCGCGCGCGCGTGACAGCCTCGGTGCGGACCGACGGCCGACTGGCAGCCGTGCCGCCGTGACGACGGCGTCGTGACACGCCGTGACTGGCGTGACGGGCGTCGAGACGTGGACCCGACAAGTCCTTCCCGCGTGCTAGCTCGCCGCGCCCCCAGCGTCGCGCCCCCGCGCCCATTACTCTAGCTGCACGCCGCGGGCCGCGCTGTGCTGCAGGGCCTCGACGGCCTCGACGGCCTCGCCGCCAATTTGAGGGCAAGCCTCTCGTTCCGCTTGACGTCCAAACGGAGATAGATGTGAGACTGCGAGACCTTCCGGCGACAACACCCTCCCTCCCCCTCCCCTCTCTTCCCGCCGCCGCGGTTGTCGAAGCTGATCAAGTGGCGTGGGTTGGATAACATCATCACGACGAGCTGGAAGAGCGCTCCCCGGGGACATCGACCGCCGCCCCGCCGCCTTGCCGCCAAGGGATCATCTCGCCCTGGTGTTCATCCGAGCCCCGGCCTGGCCCTGCCGGCCCTGCCGGCCCTGCTGCGCCGATGGAATGGCATCTGGACCCGGCGCCGCCGTCCTCCTGGGATCGTTATCCTACAGAGCGATTCCGAACAGAGCTTTCGTCGCTCTGTCTCTCTCGCACCCCTGCGGAACGCCAGAAAGGCAGCGTGCCTCCGCCAAGTCACCGCGGACCAAGGCGCCAAGGCGGCGAGGTGCGGCCGAGCGCCACGGCCAAGCCAGCACGCCACGCGCGCCGTTTGACAAGTCCACTTAACGTGTTGGGGGCTGCCGGCCTTGCCGTCGGGGGCCGCTGCACGATGACACGACGCCCTCCCCTGCAGGACGGATTTCGAGTCGGTCTCTCTCTCGCACCCTTTATGGGACGCCCCATGAGTGCGAGAGAGACAGACTGGCGGGAGCAGTGCCCGGATCAGCCCGCCCTGACGGGGCTCCAACGGTAGTTAGGGCTGCCGATAGAGGCGTCGGCGTTATTCGCAGTCAGCGATAATGACGGCCGTTAGAGGCTCTATGCCGCGCCGGATTACCCCCATCAGTGCAAACCCCCTCCCCTCCCCCTCCCCTTTCCAACCGACAACACGCTACTCAAGGAGGGCAGTAAACCCCGTCAAGTGGCTGGAGACGCCGCTGCGGGTCTCCTGTCATCCCCCACCAAGATGTTCCGGGAAGTTTGGGGTTTCGTTTCGGAAAATTTAGGGTTTTGTTCCGGGAAGTTTGGGGTTTGGCTGAGGATGTTAGCGTAAAGTTTGCTAAGGTTTTGTTAGATTGGCTTATGTCACGGCAATGAAAAGGCGTACACTCCGGCACCACAGCTGCGAGTTTCCAACAAGCCTACAATGTTGTCATTTTGATATCATATTGACGGTCAAAATTTCGACTGAAAAAAAAAACATTTTACACTAATTTTGACGTTGCGGGTATTTTGGTGGCGTTATACTATTTTGGAGGGAGTGCAAGTTTCCCTCTGGGGCTGTTTCAAACAAGGGGCACGCTAGTGGCTGGGCGTGGGAAACTGAGGCTGCGCACTGCGGGCACTGCGCACTGCACTGCGCACCAAGCAGGGATGATCCTGGATTACCTGGGAGTGTGGCCGCTCTCGGCTCCGCGTGCCTCGCAGTGCCCCGCGGCTGACGCTCGGCGCGCTCGGCTGCCACCGACTGCCGTCTCGGCCGCCCCCACGAGCTTCGCCACGAGCCGCGCTCGCTGAGCCGAGCGATGCAGAAGATCGGATTGGCGCTCTGTCTCTCTCGCACCCTCACGGAGAGCCACACGAGTGCGACTGAGACACAACGACGAAGCGACTATTCTGAATCGTTCGCTGAGGCGGCGGCGGCAACACGACCGACTCACTGGCCACGGCGCCTCGGCAGTGCCGCGGTGCACTGGAGAAACGCTGATGCCGGACTTTTCTGGATTGCGAGCGGCGCGCACGTTGCACTGTTGCGACATGTGTGCCACACCTGCCAGCACAAAGTGCCCCCCCCCCCCCCCAAAAAAAAATGAAAAAAATGAAAAAAAAATCTTTGGACTTAGGCTGAAAATACTGTGAGTCGAAATGCCGAAAAATATGGAACGCAGTCACAGACGACCGCTATTCGTCCCGCCTCCCCATTTGGTGGTGGTGGTGAATCACGCAGTGAACGGACACGCAGCGATTGACAGTGCGGTCACCCGCTGACCCGCTGACCCACCTGAACAGCGGCGAAAGTAAAGCCCAGCGAGCTGGACAAGTCGGGCAAGCCGGCCGACGAACATGACGGCCAGCGAGCGGCGTCGTCATGAGATATCGACACGTTGACACAGTGGACACAGTGGACGCGCCCAGGCACACACACAAACGCACGCAGGTTCACTCTGACACGCCCGTCAGTGGGGCCGGGAGAAAATTGGGGGCATTAAAATGCCAAAATCGCGCCTGGTGGGCGTGGCGTGGCGGGTGCGACTGGTCGCGCGGCCGGGGCAACAGGTCAACCGTCCTGCACACAAGCTTGGCGCCGGGCGTCCGGGCCGCGGCTTGGCCCAGCCCGCCTCGCGTGCCGCCGTGCCGCGCGGCGCCATGGCGGCGTGTATCGCCATTGTCGTGCTGCCGTCGTGTCTGCCGCCGAGATAATGTAATATTGACCGGCTGCCCATCATCGGCGACACCCCGGCCGCCGCGACCACAGTGGACACTGCGGACACAGCGGACACCGTGGCCGACAAACGGGGTTCACGCGACGTCGAAGGGAAGACGCCGCCAAAGGACGCCGCCGCCGTTGTCCGTCGTGGACTCAGCACCTGGCGCTCAGTGGGCCAGAAGTCCGGTGGAGACGGCCAAAACTCGAGACACTCTATAAGCTCCAGAGACGCTTAACAGGACTCGAAACGAAAGTGTGACCCCACCAATGGATTCCTCGTTCGGAGAGCAATCCATTGGTGGGGTCACACGATCGGATCGAGTCTTGCTTAGCGACTCTGGAGCTCGAAACGCTTCTTGAGTTTCGGCCGCCTCCACTCCATCGGACTTCTGGCCCACTGTGCATCGTCCATCGTGGCGCGCGGCAGCCAGCACACTCGAAGGTGTCGGTCCGCAGGGCACCTGGAACGCCATCGAGGTCGGCTTTGTCTTGGATTGTGTGCGCAGAGGGAGGGGGAGGGGGCTCGCCTGCAGGGCGGGGGTGGGCGGGGCAGGGGGAGGCAGGGGTCGGCCCGTGCGGCGTGCCGGCGGCGTGCTGGCCCAGCCCCAGCGCACGCGACGCCGTGGACACGCCAGCGGCACGCCAAGCCAACAAAGGCAAGGGCTGCTGCACCGAACAGACCCCATTCCATTTCGCGGAGCTGGAAGAATAATCAAAAGGGGGAGCAAAAAGTAGCGATAAAATGAGAGGTGGACGGACGGAGTAATGGCTTTGCCTTTGGGCTGCCATTGGCGCGACGCGTGCGGCGGCCTCAATGTCGCCGGGAGCGTGACAGGCGGGATGGCTCTGCGGTCGCTCTGTCTCACTCGCACCTATACGGGACGTCCCATGAGTGCGAGAGAGACAGAGTGACGAAAACGACTCTCGGAATCAGTGTGCTGTCGGGGCCGTGCCCCGCCATGCCGTGCAGGGCGACGTCTTGATCCGACGGGTACGGTCGGACGGCGGCCGTGGCCGTGTCTCACCGAGGGGCTGGCGGGCCAGGGCCCCGCTCGCGGTGTGGGGTGTAGGGTGTAGGGGTAGGTCTGGGCGCCGAGCAGCAAGTCTGGCAGAGGAAGGGCGGGCCAGGGGCGGGCCGGGGAGGGCCAGGGAGGGCCGGGGCGGCAGGCAGGCCTAAACCCACTGCGCCAGTCATGCGGCCCGGGCCCACGGAGGCGGAGGGGGGGGGGGGCGCTGAGGTCATTGTTTGTGACAAAGCTCCCAGCATTGAGTTCCCTGACCCAGCTCGCGCCACCACCACGGCAGCTCCATTCGGAGCAGTGTCACCGACGCTCGTGGGGCCTCCGTTACGGGTGCGGTGGAGACAGAGCGAGGCGCTGTTTGGAATCAAACTCAGGCTGCAGGGCTGAGCCCCCCAGCGACAGTGAGTGTGACACCCACCTGGGCCCTGGTGCGGTCCTCAGTCCACTTCAGACGGATTCACAGAGTCGTTCTCATCGCTCTGTCTCTCTCGCACTCATGGGGCGTCCCGTATGGGTGCGAGAGAGACCGAGCGAAGAAAACGGCTCTCTGAATCAGTCTGCCGCTGCAGCTGTGAAGGGGTGGCGTTAAAGAGCCGGACCGGACGCACTGACCGCTGGTCCGCTGGTCGATGCAGACCGGACTAACCAACGCGACTCGCACCACCGCGACACCGCGCCGCCACGCCCTGGCCGCCCCTGCCGCCCCTGGCCTCCAAAGCTCGCAGTGGGCCTGGCAGGCAGACAGCCGTCTGAGACGGGATGGCCGGGCCCCCGCCCCGCCAGACCCGGCAGACCCGCCAGCCGCCAGTCCCCAGCAGCAGCAGCGCGCCCGCATCCTCTCGGAGCCCCCTCCCCCACCCCCTCCCCCACCCCCGTCCCCAGGCCCCCTCCTCCAGGCGCAGAGTGCGAGGCGTCGCTTTGAGGGGGCGCTGGAATGGGGGGGGGGGCGTCGAGGGTGCGGATGTTGGCGGTCGGGTGCGGGTAGCGAGGGGGCCGAGGGGGCCGAGGGGGGCGACGGGAGGGGGCCGGATCGATGTATTTGGAGCGCCTAGACCAGGCGAAGCAGGCCCAGGTGTTGTGCTAGTTCCAGCGCAGCCGCGGGGAGCGCGCTGCTCCCCCGCCCCTCCCCATCCCCCTGGCTAGAGTCTCTGGGGTGCGGGGATACGGCCGAGGCAAACTTCCTCCAGCGGGGCGAACTCGCAGCGGGAACGCCCCGAGTCCACGCCTCTCGGCGCAGCGCGTCGCCGCGTGGCGCCATGGCACGCGGCGCCTGGGAATCCCCATGTGGCGCCTCTGTGTCATCCACTTCCTGCAGTGCAGCCCCGCGACCCTCGTCCACCCCGCCCAGCCTAGTGACCCAGTCGGCCTGCTCGACCTAGTCCAGCGAGAGCGCCTGCGGACGGCAGGATGGGCCAGCCCGCCTTGCAGTGGTGCAGCCGGGCTGCAGCGCGCCGCGTCGCAGGCGCTCTCCGGCCAGGTCTGCCTGGTCCCCGGCGATGCTGTAGGAGCTGCACTCTGCAGACGGAACGAGAAGGAAGAGTAGGAAGCGTTTTGACCTTCAGAGTCGCCGAAAAGGCGTGGCGGCGTGGCGGCGTCGCGGCCCCGGGTTCAAACACCCAGGGCGGCGGCCGCACCGGGTCAGTCCGGAGGTTGCGGCCGCGGCCCTGCGGAATCAACAGGGCCTCGGCCATGAAAAATGAAGGGCCTCTTGCTACGCTTGCTACGCTTGCTACGCTTTCCGGGCGGGGCGGGGCGTGCCGGCGGCCTCCGCCTTGCCTTGCCGCCTTGGCGTGCGTGCGGCCGGGCCAGGCCGGGCCAGGCGGTGTCCCGGGGGCATCCACCCCGTCCTCCTCGTTCTCCTCGTCGCGGGGCGCGGAGCACGCGAGGCCCCCGATGACATTCGGCTGTTGGCGCGTGTCCAGAGTGGAGCCCCCGCTTGGCCCCGCCGCGCCCCGCTCGGACCGTCACGGCACGCGCGCAGGCGGGGCAGGTCAGGACTCCGCGGTGGAGTCCGGACTGATTCCGCACGGCGTTTCGTCGCTCTGTCTCTCTCGCGTGCGAACGGGGCGCCCCGTGAGGGCGAGAGGGACGGGCGACGGAAGGGTTCTGCTGGTGGACTCCCGTGGGGAACAGCGGGTCGCCTTAAAGGTCGCAGCTCTGGCAAACCGCGGAGCTTAGCGCACAACTCGCCTCCGGGGTGCAGCGCGGCCTGCGCGGCCTGCACGGCGCGGCGGTGCGAGTGCCGAGTGCGGCCGAGTGCCCCCTCGGGGGTCGATATGCCGCGAGAGCTTACAACCCGAGTACGGCGGGGTCTCGTGCCTGCCTGGGCCCAGCCCCCCTCCGCCCTGCCGGCCCTTAGGCTGCCCCCCAGGCTGCCCCCCCTGGGGAGCGATCAAAAGGTCACCTGTGATTCAGGCGAAGCGAAACAGTATTTTCACCGCGCGAGGGAAAAGTTGGTGACGCACAGCGGATTTGCCCGAAGGTCGGTGGAGGCGGTACAACTCCCGGACGCGTTTTGAGCTGCAGAGTCGCTAAATGGGACTCGAATCGCACGTGTGACCCCACCACTGGATTCCTCTCCTAACGAAGAATCCATTGGTGGAGTCACACGCTCGATTTGACTCTGGAGCTGAAATCGTGTCCGGGAGTTTGACCACCGGCGCCGGTGTCCTGGCAAATCCACTGTGCAACGATGCTACGCGCATGGCCGGCCGGCAGGCGTGCCCGTCAGCCCGTGCAGCCCGTCAGTCGGCGCGGCGAGTTTGGAAAATAAAAGCCCCTCCCCCTTCCCTCTCGGTCTGCATCCGGCCAGGCCGTCGCGCGTCGCGTGCAGCAGTACTCCACTTCGGCGGCCGCCTCATTCCGAAGCGAAGGATCGTGTTTCATCGCTCTGCCTTTCTCGCAGCCATGGGACGAGTGCGACAAAGAGAGAGCGGCGAAACGGGTGCCGGCGAGTGCTCTCTTTGCACTCACTGCGCGGTGCTGCGCGGCCGTGCGGCGCGGGGCAAGGACCTCCCTGACGGCCTCCTCCTTCTCCTTGTTGCAGGCGGCGATAGGCGATGTTCGCGGCGGCGGGCGGCGCGTCGCTCGCAAAGCGCCAGGCCCGGAGGAACGTCCGCAACAAGCAGCACGCCCACACGCACGTCAACGTCGAGCTCCACCCGCACCCGCCCGTGCCGCGCGGCGCGCCCAGCCACCTCCAGGTGCAGCACCTGCAGCCGCGCTTCTCCACCGCGTCCGCGCACCACCTGTACCGCGCGCCCAGCCACCGCCGCCTGTCCTCGTACGCCGACCTCAAGGCCGACCTCAATGGACGCATTGTGGGATTCGGCAGCATTGAGCTCGCCGAGGTGTGACCCTTCTCGGTTTCTCCTTGTTGTTGTTGTTTTTCGTTTTGTTTGTTTGTTGTTGGTGTTGTTGTTGTTGTTTTTATTGCTGTGACTGTAGAAAAACGGCAGGCTGTGCTGTTGGGCCTCGCACAGAGACACTGTGGAAAGAAAGGATTGTTCATGAGAGAGGAAAGTTTTGCAGTGTTTGTTTCTTGTACTTTCGCGGGAGTTTTGTGGATTGTGAGCAAAGCGAACTTGAGAAAGTACAAGGGGAATTCTGCTTCATGAGTGCGCACAGTGAGGCCGGTGAGGCAGTGGGCCTGGGTAGGGAGAAGTAGGGGAGCCCGTAGGGCCCCGGTAGGCCCCCTAGGCCCTTAGGCTCCCCTTCCTTTAGAGCCTTGTCCTTTGATTTGATTTTAAAATCTAGTGGAGGGTCGTAGCCGGCCGTAGCGTAGAGACCTTTGACACCTTTGACAGTGACACCCCGTCGGCCGCACCTTTTAGCGTAGTGCATGGAGTATTCGTGTATTCAAAAAAAACATTAAGGAGTTTCTTTTAGAAAAATTCCTGTCAGAATCAGCCTCTTATTGTGACCTCACTCTGAATCTGTTTTTGTCAAATTTGTTGTAAAATTGAGAGGGCTACACAGGCAGCGTGAACTCCGATACTTTTTGTTCAAACTTATCCGGACCGACGATCACAAATTGTTGTATTTTCTTTAAATAGTGACAGAAATTTTTCTAACGGTGTCATTCCGTTAAGGGGACTATCTGAACTGCAAGCCCTTGAGCACCACGTAGAGTAGTCGTCTCGAGTACATGTAATTTTTCATTGATGTTTTTTTGTCCGGATGAGAGGACCCTTAGCTTGAGTACTTGCGTATTGGTAGCAGTATCGGAGCCATTTTGTGAGCGGGCGCCAGAAGGCCAATTTTCCATTTCTTGTATTACTTCTATCGTTCCCCCCACTGATACTTCCACTGTGATACGCGACGATACCGTGGTATTTTTTTGTATCAAACTGTTTCTCATTTTGCGTTGTTTTCCCATGCAACTTCTCTCTTCTTCTCCTTCTCCTCCTTCTCTGTATCTCTCTCGTCTTTCTCCGTGTCCGCGGCCAGCCCTCGGGCCAGACTGCCGTGAGGGCGGGGCGTAAACGATTGCTGTCTTGTTGTAGTTTTGCAGGTGTTTCTTTGCCAGCGAGCGCGCCGAGCGCGCCGAGCGCGGGCCCCGCCGTGGCGGCAGCTGCTGCTGCAGCGGCCCCAGTCGCAGCCGCTGCCTGCGCTGCCTGCGCTGCCGATGGCTCCGCGGCCGCTGCCCAGGCCGCTGCCAACCTTGCAGCAGCCTAGGCGTAGATGTGTTGAGATGGCGAGGCGAGCCAGGACACGCTGCTGTCGCTGAGCCCGACGTGACGCCGTGACGAGCCGTAGTCAGGCCGGCCGGCCCGCTAGCCAGTGGCGAGACACTGAGCCATGCAGGCGGCCATCTACATCCGGGAGAAGCAGCGACTGCGCAGGAAGAGCAACTTTCGTAGAGGGCGCCTGGAGCTGCCCAGCCATGTGGCGACGAGGGAGATTGCGCCCTTCCCCCAGTACCCCCCGCACAACTGGGTAAGAGTGCCCTCCAACACGCGCCACATTTCGAAAAAATAAAATAAATTGCTCCCTTTTAATTATTTGGGATTTAAAAAGACGGTTTGGCGGGATTTTTTTTTCAAATCCACGCGCCCCGCCTACCCCGCTGGCCTCTTTCCCTCTGCTCCAGCGCAAATACACAGTATCTGAATATTTCCTTGTTGTCTTTTCCTTTTTGTTTTGTTTTTTCTTCTCAATTTTCCCGGAGAGCTTTTGGCCTGCTGGTGTTTGGAGCCTTTGCCTTCCCTGGTATTTTGCAGTGTTTGCTTGTGCCAGGCGCAGCGGGGGCGTGGCGGGGCGGCGGAAGAGGGTGGGGTGGGGTGGGGGTGATGTTTGCTGACACGCGCCGCCGCCCTGCCAGCCCTGCCAGCCCCGCCAGACTGCCTGGCGGCGGCGTTCGCACTGTTCGCGCCGCGCGCTGGACTGACGAAGCTGGCAGGCTCTGGACAGGTTGGCGGCTGGCCGGGCGATGGTGCTCTGGGCTGGGCCCCCTGAGGTGCAAAGAGGGGACGAACTCGGAGCCGCGGGCAGAGCCGAGGGGCCATGGCAACCCAGAAACAAAATGAACCACCTTTCCGGCGACTTTTAGCTAGAACTTTCTCTAATCTAAGAAAAGCACCAGTCTAGTTCTACTCTACTCTTCTCTCTTCTCGAAAGGTCACTCTGTAGACGTAGCCTGGCTCCATCGCCTTCCCTGGGCCCTGGGCCCGGCCGGCCTGGCCCCTAGCCTCTATCTCGCACTCGGTTCCTCCGCTCTCTGATCACTCTCTAGCTCTTTCTATACTTCATCTTGTTTTCGTTTGTCTTTTGTCTTTTTGTGACTGTGAGTGACGGCTTGTTCCCGCAGCTGCTGCGCCGTGAATGTGTTGTTCCTTTTAGTGCCATTTACTGAACAGACCGAACAGATATGAACAGCGTTGCCAGGCGCCACTCAACAACAACAACACTGTCGTCTCGGACGTTCAAAAGTTGAAAAAGCAGAACGCACCTTACTGACATGCTTCCAGGCGCGGTGGGGAGGGTGCATGGACTTGATGGACTTGGGCTTGTCCGGGGACACCCGGTGGACACCCCACTAGGGGGCGCATGCGAGGCCGAGCCAGGCCGAGCCCTGCATGCTGTTTCGGCGTGGCGGCGCGTGACTGTCTGACTGTCTCTCTCTCTGTCTGTCTGCCCGCCTTTCTCTCTCTATCTCCTCCTGCTGTGTTTTAACTCTGTGTCCCTCTGTGTCACTATGCCTGTGTTGTGTGGGCTGGGCTGTTGGCTGGGCTGTTGGCTGGGCTGTTGACTGCTGCCTCGTCGCGTCTAAACGTCTAATCGTCTCGACGCGTCTTGTCTCCTCTGCGGTGTCTACGGTCTGCAATCGTGAGTGTCGTCCCAGTGTCCCCGGGGGCCGTGGGGCCGTCCTCGCACCACGCGGCAGTGTCTCTGTCTCTCTCGCACCCCTCGGGCCGCCAGGCCGGGCCGCCAGACCGCCCCTCGAGTGCGAGAGAGACAGGGCGATCCGCCTGCTGGCCCTCGGCGCCCTCGGCCCGTGCTTCGGGGACGGCCCTCGTCTCAGCTGCACGCGTGCCTCACTCATCACTATTTTCTTCTCCTCCTCCGTCCATCTGTCTGTCTGTCTCTCTCCTTCTTCCATCTCCCCCCGTTTTTCTCCATGTCTCTTCCAGGCGCCTCACCTTCCTTCTCTATCGCACTGAGGGCAGGTAAAACCGCTTCGATGCATGCTGCATGAAAAAAACCTAAAACAAAAACAAAGTGATTTCATTTACCGACTAACAACGTGTTTCCTTTCCTCCCCCTGGTTGGAATTGATCGGTTTCGGAGTGCCGGGTGAGTGTCGAAAGTGCGCTGTGACAGGGCTGTAACGGTAGTCTGCCCGACAGGCCGATCCATCACACACACACACACACACACACCACACACACACACACACACACACACGAGCGCGCACATCAACAACTGATTTAGGCCCCTGTCAAGGTACGCAGCGCTTGCACATCGTACACCAGAACGCAAATGACGAGTCCCACACTGACGTCTCCATTGTTCCGGTGTCCCTCACCTCGGTGTCGAGAGTTAGTTTGCAGGGAGGTAAAGAGAGGCGGCGCCTGGCCACCGCGTGTGCGTTCAAGCGCCCTTCTGTCCACATCGAAAGGCAGCGGCGCTGCGCCCCCACCCACCTTCCCGTTATTACCAATATTTCTCTACCCCCTCGTCCGGCCCGGCCCGGCCCGTCCGACAGCGTGCCGCCCTCTTTCGGCCGCCCCGCGAACCGCCGACCGCCGCCGTTTCGGCCGCCGCGGTCAGCCAGCCGCGCGGTGGCGCCCCCTGTGGCGCGCGGCCGAAGCGCGGCTGGTGAAGGTCACGTGGGGGGTGGGCGTCGGGCGCGACGGGCGCGTCGAGCACCACGACGACGTGCGTCGTGCCGTCGCCGCACTGCAACGCATGCTCCGCAGACTGATTGCGAGGGTCTTTTCCGTCACTCTGTCTCTCTCGCGCCCATACCCCATGAGAGTGCGAGAGGGAAACGACTCTGGGAAATCAGTCTGCTGGCGCACTGCTCCCCCCGCGGGGGGAGCTCGCAGTGTAGTGGGAGTTTGGCGGGGCTGCAGGCGATGCAGATGGCGCAGCGGCACGGGCCGCCGCCTTGCCGTCCGTCTCCTCGCACTGCATGGCAGCGAACGGGGCGCGGGGAGCGGCGCACCGAGACGCCATGCATGACGTCATGGTTTTGACGCGGTTCGTTCCTGTGCCGCCGAACGAACGTCGGCGTGACGGCCAGGGCCGCCGGGGCCGCTAGAGCGTCCTGGCGATGGCAGTGTGGAGCCTTGCAGTGCCGAGGCCGAGGCAACCCAATCAGGCGGAAAACTCAATTACGGGAAAAGGCTAAAAAGGATGAGACCGCCTCGGAGCGAGCAGCGAGGAGCGCGACGGCTTAGTCCTGGACGGGGACGCGGGCAAGCGTCGCAAGCGTCGCGAGCATGCCGGCGAGAAGGTGTGGGAACCAGGCGGGAACTAGGGAACCGTGGCGCAGGGGCGAGGGGGCGCGGGTGGGGGCGAGAAACTCCAGGCGGGGAGGGCGAAAGTCGCTGCTAAGGGCAAGAAGCGCAAGGGGGAGGGAAGGCAGACCAAGGCATAGACAGTCAAGTCATCACTTGAGGGGCTTCGAGTGAGTGAGTGCATAGGTTCGCGTCGGGGCGACCAGGTAGGGGCGGGAGGGGGGGCATCACTCAGCTGTGCTGCCCCTTTGCTGTCAGTCGGCCAGCCCGTCGGCCAGCCCGTCGGCCAGGCAGTCCGCAGTCGATGCTCGATGCCTCGATGGACAGGCCGACAGGCCTACCGGCTGGCCCACTGACACGACGCCCGCGTCGCTCTGAGGAGCGCGGCGGCAGCGGCGGTCACGTCAGTGGAGTCGCTTGACCGCGCCGCGCCGGACAGGCCGGACAGCTCCGCGGCCTCCGCGGGCAAGTCGTTGACGTCGACGTCGTCGGGGGTCGTCGCCGGCCGTGGCGCGGGGAGGGCGGTCTCGGCCTCGGACACCGCCGGATGCCAGGCCTTGTGCCGGGGAGCGTCGGCCCGCTGCGCGCGACCAAGGGGAAAGCCAAGGCAGGGAAGACCGGCAAGGCCGTCGCCAAGAAGGGAGGCAAGTCGTCGTGGCCGCCCGCGAAGACCGTCATCGCGTCCGCCAACAAGGCGCACACCGCGTCCTCAAAGCCGCCCGCTAAACCAGGTGCACCCAAGCCCGGCGGCGCAGGGCCTTCCAAAGCTGCCATCGCCGTGCCAAAGCCGGGAGCCGGTGCAGCCCCCAAGCCCACCGTCGCAGCCCCCAAGCCCGCGGGTGCAGCACCAAAACCCACCGGTGCAACCCCAAAGCCCGCTGTTGCAGCCCCAAAGCCCACCGGTGCAGCCCCGAAGCCCACCGGTGCAGCCCCAAAGCCCACGGTCAAAGCAGCCTCCCATGCCATCGCCGCCGCCCATACGCTCGCCGCGGCCTCCAAGTCCAAGGCGAGCACCGGGGCGCTCCCGAAGAAGCATGGTGTTCTCCCCGCCCTCAGCCGGCCTCCGCGGCCTCCGCAGCACGATGTCGACGGCATCCAAGGCGACCCCGGCTCGGCGTCCGCCAGCGGTAGTACGCCGACGCAGCCTCCCCGACCTGCAGCGCCGCAGGCTGACGCGAAAGCCTCGGCGCCGAGGCCACGACCCGGAGCCGCCGCCGACGTCGACGGCCGAGAGCCCAACGGCACGCCGCCGGCCGCGGGCAAGGCGGCCAAGGTGCCAACGCTCACCTCTCTGGCGCTCGGCCTCTACCAGGGCAAGCTGGAGCGACCCCAGTCCGCCCAGCCTGGCCAGCCACCGCCAGAGGTTCGTACCCGTCCCAGGAAAAGTAGAGGACACGGCGGGGAGGGTACGGCGGGGACGGCCAGGCCCCTGGGGGGACGTCGGCCAGGTCCTGGCCCGGCCGCCCTGGCCAGGCGTATTGACGTGCCATTGATTGGAGTGGCGCGTCAGCAGCGGCAGCCCACGCGATGTTGGCGGGCGTGACCGTGGCCGTCGGCCTGCGTCGGGCCGTCCAAGACCGGGGTCGTCGTCGGGCACCTGCAGGACGAGCCAAACCCCGGGAGTCACCTCCAACTCTTTACCGACAAGACATCAACTTTACACACAATCAACAAAGGCTTTGCCCCTATACCATCAAAAACTTTATAGCAATAACATAAAATATTTCTGATTCCACGCGAAGTAAGTTGAGTTGACCCTCACAGCAAAACAAACCATGGCGCTGCGCAGCACGACCACAACCACAGAACCTTGGCCACGAGCACGGTGTATGTGCGTGTGAATGTTGTGTGTGTGTGTGTGTGTGTGTGTGTGTCAGTGTAAGTGTGTGAGTGTGTGGGTGCGAGAGAGCGAGTGAGTGCGAGTAAACGTCAGTGTACATGATGGTGCGCTAGTGTGCGTGTGAGCGGGAGCGGGTGTGAGTGTGACATGTTTGTTCGTCAGCACTGCAGGGGTGGGTGGCGAGGCGACCGCCCCGACCGCCCGCAGTGGCCAAGAACAAAGCTACCCGGAACAAAACAAAAAGAAAAGTTTTAATCTGGTAATGGAAGTCTGCCCCTCCACGAGGTTCGCCTCGCTCTAGGCCCTAGAACCTCACACAGCCGGCGCGAAGCGACTGCGCGACCTCAAGCGCCGAGTCCAGACTGCCCAGTTATTCTATTTTCTTTTTAACCCTTTTACTCCTTCCCATTGGATCCTGATCACAAAATGGCCTTACAATCTATTTGCCTCTTATTCCTACTTTTGTTCCTCCTTTTGATTCTTTTGCTTGAGCATGTTTAATGACTTGCTTAGTGGGTTTAGTGCACGAGTATTTATGCATGCTAGTACTTATATTTGGTGTGGTTTGGTTTAGAAACACTGCCGATGTCTGCCCGGAATATTCTTTTTTAAAAACAAGGGGCAGGGAAAATAAGCTTTCTGCTCTTCTCCTCTTCTGCCCTTTCCGATCGGCTGGAAACTCCCGACAAAGTGAACGAGCTCCCAAGGGCAGGAGCGGGACGAACTTCCCCACCCCAGCGTGTGGTGTCTGAGCAGTCTGACCTGCCGAGCGATTCGGGAGATCGGTTTGTCGCTCTGTCTCTCTCGCACCCTCAGCAAGAGCCCCATGAGTGCGACAGAGACAGAGCGACGACTTCTGAATGGCCCGGCTGACCCTGACGCTGGCTGACGCGGAAGCTCCAAGTTGTCCCCGTTGTGTCCGTTGGCCGTCTCATTGATGCGCGTAAGATTATCGATCGCACGCCGACGCTGCTGTTTCGGCGGCTTCGGCGGCTTCGGCGGCCGAAACCGATCAGCCAGCTGTCTTGGAAAATTCATGCAACCTTGGTCCATACTTTATACCACGGCTGTTTCCAAAAATGTGTTGAAACGGGAACTGCATTGGCGGACGTCCCACAGGGGGTCAGGAGAGCGGTTGAGGCGGTCGAAATCCCGGACGAGTTTTGGGTTCCAGAGTCGCTAAATAGGACTAGAACCGAACGTGTGACCCCACCAATGGATTGCTCTCCGAACGAGGAATCCATTGGTGGGGTCACACGCTCAGTTCGAGTCCTGTTTAGCGGCTCTGGAGCTCAAAACGCTTCGAGAGTTTTGGCCGTCTGCGCCGGTCTTCTGGCCCACTATGAGTCCGAGTCAAGAAAGGGTGGGGGAGGGTCCTAATTGGTTCGATCCCCATTCGGCACGCCGTTGGCACGCCGTTACTCAATTTGCCCGGATCTGACAGGGAAAGGCGGCATGGCAAGAGCGCGAGAGGGAGCGAGACAGAGAGCGCGACCGGGAGCGGCGGAGCTCGGCCTGCGAGGCGGGCATCAACCACCGCGTCAAGTCCACGGAGGCCCGCCGAAGATGGATGCGCCGGAACCGGGTGAGTTGGCACTCCTGGAGTCCCGAGTCCTTGTCCTGGCACTTGTTCGGCCCCCGCCGCAGAGTGGTTCCGCACGGTCTTCCGTCGCTCTGTCTCTCTCGCACCCTCGCGAGACGCCCCATGAGTGCGAGAGAGACGGAGCGACGTTGCTCGGAATGAGCGTGCACTCGGCTCCCGTGCACGCGTTCACTACGCGAGGTCGAACCGACGAATCGGCGGCCGGCGGCTCTGCGTGTTTGCCGATTCGATATCGGAGCCCACCTTTAGTATTTGGGTCAGGTCCGCTAATATTGGAGGGGACAAAATATCTATTTCAGAGAGAGCGGCTTCAGTGGCGGTGGTCTCCTTGATTGGATGTGGGTTCGGCCGCGAGAAGGGCAGGTTGGCCGGGCAACGCTAGGCAACGCGACACGGCACAGCCGGGCCCGCCGAATCCGAAGGGCCGTTTCGCCGCTCCGTCTCTCTCGCACCAATCCGACTCGCCCCACGAGTGCGAGAGAGACGGAGTGACGACAGCGAGCGGTGCACGCATGCCGGCATCCATTATGGAAGCGTATTGGGTCAGACATCCCCCGGGGCCGGGACGGCCGGGACGCCTCCACCGCCTCCATGCTTCCCATGTCGTTGTACCGGTGTAGTGGTGCGCGGGCCGCGCGCACGCACGCCGTGCCGCACGACAGCGTGTCATCCAGACGAGCTATTCCGGACAGCCTGCCTCTCTCGCACCCCTTATCGGGGATGTCCCGGAGTGCGAGAGAGACACACCCGAGGGCGGTGTTCGGAAGCGAGCTGCAGCCGGTGTCCGGCCGGAGGTTCACGGGGAGGGACTTGATGGCAGGATGGCGGGATGGGAGTCAATAAAAGCGCGTTATCGAGTCCCCACCCCCCTCCTCGTTTCCAGTGCGGTGGCTCGCCGTGCCACGCGCGATGGTCGCATGGCGGTAGCCGCGCACGCCGCGCACCTCGCGGGGAATGACCAGCGAGTAAAGATGTCCGGGGTGATAGGCCGCGCGGTGGTGGCGCGCCACCAATCGTCCGACAGCGGGCCGATTCCGAAGTCTCCCTCGCACTCCGACGGCCCCGACGGGGAGCTTGGTGAGCGCGAGCGAGACGGCGCGCTGCTCGGAGGCAGCCCTCTGGGCCGCCAGGCCGCCAGGTCGGCGGGGATGGCCGCTCTCCGCCAATCAGGGCCGTGGCGGCGGCACGCGGCACGCGGCGTAGTGGGTCAGCGCGGTGGCGGTGACACCGACACATTCGCGGGTTACCAAACGGTGGCGGCATGCGCTGCCTGCGGCGCCGCGCCGCCCGGTGCCGCAAGGCCGTCGGCGCCGTCGCCTACGCGCGGGTCGCCGCCAACGAGGCCAGCGAGGCCACCGAGGTCGGCGGCGCGCACTACCGCCTGGCCCGCGGGCCGTGGCGAAGGCCATGGCGGTGGACTCGCAGCCAGGGTTGCCTACACTGCCTGCACTCACGGCGTGCTGTCGGACAGATCCACGACACGGCGTACGGCGGCTCCAGCTCGGACGAGGACGAGGTGCCGTTCCCCTTCGGCCACGAGAGCGCCGCGGCCAACGCGCTGCTCTACGTGGGGCTGGGCACGGTGGCCGTCGGCATGGTGATCGCCTTCGTGGGCACGGGCGAGAAGGGCTTCAAGACGCTCGAGCTGCGCCTCATCGGACCCACGCTCATCGCCGGCGGCGTCCTCTGCTGCCTGCTCAGGGTCATGCTGTGCGTCTGCCCTTCCAGGTAACCCTTTTCTTTCTGGGTTCCGTCCGGTGCACAGTGGATTTGCCAGAAGACCGGTGGAGGCGGCCAAAACTCTAGACGCGTTCTGAGCTCCACAGTCGCTAAATGGGACTCGAACCGAACGTGACCCCACCAATGGATTGCTCTCCGCACGAAGATTCCATTGATAGGGTCACACGTTCGATTCGAGTCCTGTTTAGCGACTCTGGTTTTGGCCGCCGGCCCCGGTCTTCTTGCTGATGGCTGATGGCTGACTCCCCTCTGTGCTGCTGCAGGTGTTTGTTGAAGCGCTTCCGGCAGCGCAGCCGCCACAAGAAGCAGGTGCTTGCGCTGGAGGCGGCCGGCCGCATCGCCATGGGGCCCATGGGGCGCAACATGCCGCCGCGCCACTCCAGCCACGCCGGCCACGCGCACAAGGGCCAGTCCAGGCCGTCGTCGCGCGCCTCCAGGCCCGGCTCCAGGACGGGCTCCAGGACCTGCTCCAGGACGGGATCCAGGCTGTCCAGGACCCAGTCCGAGCTCATTAGGAGTCCGTCCGACCCCAACGACCCGTCGGTAAGGCTGTGCCTCGGGCAGTGCGCCGAGCGCGCGTGGAACTGACTTTGAAAACCAATATTTTGAGCGCTATTAGATCGTTAGCAGTCTTTATGGTGCAGTGTAAACCCAAAACCTTGGTGTCTGCAGGTGTCCGGAGGGGCCCGCGGCAAGAAGCGCGTGTCCATCGCCAGTGGCTGCGGCCCCTGCGGCCCCGGCGTCGCGGGCGGCTCGGGGGTGGGCGCTGGCGTCCACCGGCCCGGCTCCGGCGTGCCGGCGTCGCAGTCTTCCCAGGTGCTGGCCGCCACGTCCCTGTTCCTGCAGAACGAGCAGCAGGCCTCGCGGTCGGGCTCGGGCCGCGCCGGCCTGGGCTTCACGGTGCCCTCCATCAACCTGCCGTCGTTGCCGTCGCTCGTGCGCGGCCGCTCCGAGGACCTCGGCGAGGGCTACGTCGCCAGCAGCGTCCGCCGGCTAAGCCAGGTGGGGTGCCCGACGACCGCGTCAACCTGGTGCGTGCAGTGGGAGTCCATCAGGGTCTAATGGCTGTCTGCTTTGCGTTTCAGTCCTCGAAGCGGCTGGGTTCGACAGGGGATCTGCCGCTGCTGTCCGCGGTGGACATCGACGGCGACCTGGACGACCTCGACGGCGCCTACTCCTACAACTCGGGCTTCAGTCCCGACGACGCCCAGCCGGGCCCTAGTTACGCGGCGCCAAGGTGACACAGCGGCACCCTTTTTTCGGCTAATGGATGCGTGGGGTTTGGTTTTTTGTTGTGTGCGGGTCGACGCTAATGTCCTTTCCGTTTCGTTTCGTTCCAGCACGTCGCACGTGCACGTGCACGCCCCCCACTCCATAATCGTCACCTCCCCCACGCCGTCCTCCTCGCCGCGCCCGCCCCGGCCCAGCACCGCCCGCCCCGCCCCCGCCTCCGCCCCCGCCTCCGGCCACGGCCCCGGCCACGCCAGGGAGATCATCCTGAGTCCGGGCGGCCTAGGGCTGCAGTGACCCGGGCCGGCCACGCCAGTCCCGCTGCCGCTGGGCGCAGTGCCGCGGCCGGGCGGGCCAGGGCACGGTGCGCGGCAACGCCAGGCTTCAAGACTTTAGCTCTGCATAACGACCTACATTTATAACAATATGAACGTATTCCATTTTATTTTTATTACTACTATTCCATCGTCTTTCGTTGTTCCCTTTTGGCCTCTTTTCATTCACGACCACTTTCATTTCAAGTACATCATAATAATATGATAATAATAAGTAATATGGATAAAAATGATAATAATAATGATAATCTTTGTGAATTCCATCATCATCATCACAATTTCCTACTTGTAACATATGAATATTACAAAACGAAAAGCAGGTTTAGTTTTATAAATAAAAGAGATAATTATTTAAAAGATTTTTTATTTTTCTTCAAAATACTTCATACATGCTTAGCCTAGGATACAACCACAAGAACCAACAACACCTTTGAACTACTCTCAGCAAAAATTTTAACATGTTTTAGGTTACAAAATTACATTTTATTAAGTTCGCCTCACCGAGACTGCACAATATTTGAAAAAAAAGGAATGAGTATCATACCCTCACACATATTAATTTCATAAGAAACATTACATGGTAATGTTGACAAAAAAGTAAACAATATCACACACCTCGAGACGATAAGGAAACACAAGAAAGAACTACACCACAATGGTAACTTTTTACCAGACTGCAATAGGGTTACAAAATATCACAGCTTGACTGTCATGTCCTCACGCCCACTTAGTGGAAAACACGAACACTTCACAGCAACTGTTAATAGTTAAGCAACTCTTTAAACATTCTGGTAACATGCATAAGGCCTTCCTGTGCACACCACTGTTTTGTGGCAGTAAGTTAAGTCACAAGGAGACATTGTACACCATAAAACATGTAGTTCGAAGGTTATCTAAACAGCTAAAAAGAAGATATGAATAGATAGAAATAGTGTTTCAAAAACTTGGAAAATTAATTGCCTTTGATTTCCTCTTTTTTAATAAAAAGGGGAAAAAAAGAAGGATTTCAAAGGATTTCAAACAGCAGTTCTCACCACAAAACATTTTGTAAAGGCTTGAAGAGATTCTTGTAGCAACAGCCAGGTAAGGAGACATACATGGCATGCCTACTCTCAGAATATATAGCACACTTAAATGCAAAAATAAGAAAGAAAATACATGAATTTTTTTCCAGAAACTACACTAAAATTACATAGAACAAAGATACACTGACAGAATAAATATCACAGTGTTGGAAGAAACACAATCACACATACAAATAAACAGATTGTGGGTGTTACGCTGAATCAACAAAGAAAACATCAAAATATGCTTTTCTTGGTCAATTTGAAAGATTGTTTGGTGAAGGAATGAAAACACTCCACAGCATTTATGAATAGGAGGGAAGGAAGGAAGGTAGGATTCAAACAGGGCATGAATGCAGCACTTCCAGCTTAATGCTAAACCAAGAAAACTTTTGAAATGATTCACACAATCACTTTGCATCATTGATGATAAAACAAGGACACAGAAAAACCAAAAGAACAAAGAAGGCGTACAAAAACTATCTACAGTATAAATATACAATGTTCTATAAAAATAACTAGACTTTTGTACAAGAATACTGCCGGGTTACTAGGAATATCTTAAAGTCAATATTATTATTGAATTCGCTAAGATCAAATATGGTACTTTTGAAATGAGTCAAGAAAATTCTACAACATAGATTTTTTTTCTTCAAATTTTTTGATTAGGAGCGTCACAACACATGAATTTTGGGTGATACATAAAACGGAATCATGTGTAGTGCAATGATAGGCTGCTTCTCATGTTACGCCTTCATAAAAGCACAGAAACCCCCATTATTTTTACATTAAAATAAATTTCATAGTGTCAAAAGCTGCACATTACAATTTCAATAAAAGACAAATTTTTGATTTTACAGCTTTCAAATTCATCATTCATATCTTCTGAGTTCACTGTAAGAACTGCCAAGGCATTAAACATTTCTCCTTGGTAATTAATACAGTAAATTTGAGGAAGTGAAAACGTTGCAGCTGGAATACAAATGTTTGCTACAACTGTAAGGCTGCACCACACAATAGGTGATTCTAATGAGACTTAAATGAGATCTGACATCAGAACACACCCCACTAAATCCAGAATTTTCATTTTAAAAGTCATCACTCACAAGTTGCTGGAAAAAGTCAAATCAAGAATTCAGCTGCCTTCACAACAAACAGCAGACAAATAAAAGAAACATAATTTTTGTCAAAGATACCACACCTTCAATATAGGGCAAGATTAACTTTGTACTTCACATTCCTTTTAATCTTTCATGCTTATTGTTTAATTTGGTTTGATTCTTGATAATAGGAAAGGCTTTATCACATTCCTTTTACACTGACTAAGGACAATCCATAGGATGTTAATCAGTGGTAAAGCTCTAAATCTTGACTCGAACTTACAAACCGAACTAACAAAAGTACACAAAACCTTACCATTCCAATAAAAGTAACACCTCATTTGAATTTTCACAGATAACATAAATTAAACTGCTTTGTAAAAATGTAACATTGTTAAATTTTCAGATTATGAATAATACAACAAATTTTATTGCTGAATACAATGCTAATACAACTCAAAACTACTTGCTGCAATAATGTGTATTGAATTGTAGAATTTGGCATGGGAAAAAGTATATTGCAAGCGGACCTAAGGTGTTTAAGCTCAATGAAAACAGAAATATCTTACATCCACTATCAGGAAACATCCCAATAAATCATAATCCGATCCTTAATGCAGAATCCATCATAGTAGCACCATACACTAGGCACTCGTCAAAAAAAAAATATCAGGATACAAATCACTTTGTTGGATAAAGAAAAACTCATATTGTCAAGTTGTGGAATCTGGTTCACACAAACAAGAAGTCGCTTTACTTCGGTAAACACCGAATCGAGCACACACGCACAAGCGCACGCACACTAGACAAAAACAAAGCCATGTAGTCCATCATGCAGCATGAACGACACGTTGGCGCGGTGGTACTCGAGGGCATCCATCGTCTTGACGCGGTCAAAGGGAAAGGGGCTTGGGCTAGAAAAGCGGGGAGACTACGAGCCAAGCAGTATCACGGGGGAAAAGAGATCCGAGTTGAAAACAGCCCTGCGGGATTCGCTGGGCTCTGGCCTGCGCGTGCGCGTGAGCGTGCGCGGGGACGTCATAGAGAGCCGGTCTCTCCGGGACGAGGGCGAGGGCGCCTTAGTCCTCGGAGAGGATCTCCATGAGGATGCGGCGCAGGCTGTCCAGGCCGGTGAGGAAGCCGCAGTCGGGGCCGTGGTGCACCGTACCTGAGGGCGTGGAGGACGTCGTCGACGGCGACGCGGAGGACGAGGTGGCCGCCGCCAGGGTGGTGTGGGCGAAGTCGATCATGCGGACGTCGACGCGGATGGCGGGCGCCAGGTCGTCCTCGCCGTCACCCTGGGCGGCGTGGGGCGAGGGCGGCGAGATCCTGTTGAGCCTCTTGGCCTTGGCCTCCTGGCTGTGGCCGCCGTGGCTGCCGTGGCCCATGGCGGCAGTGTGCCCGCCGAGCGGCGTGGGGCGTCGCGGACGCAGCCGCTTGTTGGCGATGGAGGCCAGCGACCGGTCGGTGGCGGAAGGCGACAGCTCCTCGTCCTCGTCGTCCTCCTCGTCTTCCTCCTCCGTGCCCTGGCCGCCGTCCTGGTCGTAGCGCAGCTGCTGGCGCACCCGCTTGGCGCCCATCTGCGGCTTCATCTGCAGCTCCAGGTCGGAGGACAGCTCCTCCGAGCTGTGCGGCGGCGACGAGCAGAAGTCGCCGAACTGGCCGACCCCGCTGCTGTACAGCATCCAGGGGCTGGGCATCGAGTCGGGCATGTCTGCGGGACAGGCAGGACGAGATGGTCAAGGCCGAGGTTCAGAACCAGCTCCAACATAAAAAGCCCTTGCGGAGCCTTGGCCAAGTAACTGGTACTCACCCCGCGGCTGAGATGACGGCGGAGTGTCGAGGAACATGGTGTCCTCGGAGATCGGGAAGAAAGACGACGACGAGGACGAGTTCTTGGCGCCGCGCGCGGCCGCCTCGCCGAAGCCACGCTGGTGCGAGTCCTGGCTCACGTCGTCGTCCAGCTCCGAGTGGCCGTCCCCGTCGCCCAGCTCGTGCCTCGGCGACATCAAGAAGTCCATGGACGAGTTGCTGGCGTCCGCGTCATAGCAGCAGCCCGCACTGCGGCTGTTGTCCGACGAGTCTTGTGTGCCTGGAACAAATTACCGCATCCGTCAGCTTCCCTTCCAGGAGGACGCGACGCGGCCGCGGCCGCCCTGACGTCATCGCCAGACCGCGCGGCCCAAAACACGCACGCAGCGATCGTTAACAAGGGGAAGGAAAAACACTCACTCTCGTCATTGATTAAAAAGTCCTGCGAGCAGCGTCGCTGGTTGTCCGTCGACGCCGACGGCACAGAGTGTACCGAGTGTCTCCGCGGCGTCATGTGGTCCCACTCGCAGCCCTCGTACACCATGAGCAGGGAGCTGCGGGGAAGAGACACACAAAAGTCAGCGATGTAGTCGCGTAGCTTTCGCCGAATCACAAGCCGTTCGAGCTGCGGACTGCGGGCGATGCGCATGGCGTACTCACCACGAGTAGAAGCGGTAGCTGCACTGCCGCTCGATGGCCCTGCGCAGGGACTCGAGGCGGCCCAGGATGCGGCGGATCACCTGCGTGCGCAGCTGGTAGCCGTTGTGGAAGAAGCGGTACATGGCGGCCTTGAGGCCCTCCTCGCTCAGCTCGCGGCCCCAGTACTTGTCGCGCTTCACGTAGTTGTCCGTGTCGGCCTGGTACACCTGCATGCCGCAGAGGCGCACGCCCAGCGACGCCGACGTGCTGGCGGCGCACTTGGCCATCTGCTTGCTGCGCTTCTCGGCCGACGCGTCGTCGCCGTGCTGCCGCGTGCCCATCTTGAGGTCCAGGATGCACGGCTGGCGGTAGCGCGACGTGATGTTCTCCAGCAGGAGGAAGAGCTGCGAGCCGTTGGAGGACGACGCCGAGGCCGCGCCCTCGCGCTGCACCTTCATGCGCAGCACGCCCGCGGTGCCCGCGGTCGACGAGGAGCCGCCGCCCTGGCCGGCCGCCGCCCCCGAGGTGGAGCCCGAGCCGCCCACCTCGCGCTTGCGCTTGGCGGCGCGCGGCTCGTCGCGGAAGCTGGGGCTGTAGCGCTTGTCCAGCGTCACGGCGCCCGAGTGCGTCGCCTGCATCACGCCTGGAACAGACAACGCGTCGCGCGGGGCGGAGAGGTTAGCGACCAAGCACGCCGATGAGGCACGGCCCGCTACCTCGTCAGGCAGGCAGGCAGGCAGGCGCGCTGTGGACTGATTCCCAGAGTCATTTTCGTCGCTCTGTCTCTGTCCCAGGTCGCTGGAATGCGGAACAGAAAGGCCCGGTCAGCACGAGGCATCGCGAGGCGGCAGTCATTTACTACTTTGGGTCCATCCCGAAGAGCAGTGCACAGTCGCTTTGTCTCTCTCGCACCTCCACGCAACGCCCCGTGCGCGCGAGAGAGCCAGGACGACGAAACAAACTCCCGTTCGGCATCAGCCTGGTGGCGGCGCCCGAATTTGCACCGCCAGGCGCCTGGGCCGCGAGCAAACTCCCCCCCCTCCCCAGTGCTGCCGCCTGCCGCCTTGTCATCATTTGCAGTACAGCCTTGCCGTCGGCTTGGTAAGCAATCTCGGCCGGGCGGCCTAGACGCGCCCAGCAAACCCGCTGCTGACGGCGCCGGCGTCGTCGGCCCAGTCCAAGCGCCAACAGCTGATCCCAGCCCAGAGCACGTGCACAGTGGCCCGTGCAGCACACCCGTGCGGGGGGGGGGGGGGGGGGGGAATCGTCAATCGCACGCGACGGGACGCTCGCGAACGCCCAAGCCAGAGGCCAGCCCCGGTAGAGCACTCGTTATAAGGGGCGCCATCCGTGGTGACGAAACGAGGCTACTAGAGTGACGCCGTCAGTCCTGGGTGACCTCATCCGGCGCGGCGTGCACCGCGGGCGCGGCCCTCTATCAAGGGCCTGTCGGCCGGGAACGCCCCAACGCCCCGCCCGCCGTCAATCGATGCCCTACAAACGACGACAAAGGGGACACGCATGCCGTCGGCACGCCCCGCCCCGCCCCGCCACGCCCCGGTCGGCTGGAGTGCGCTGTGCTGTGCTGCGCTGCCGCGGCGCGTGGCAACAGGCGCCGCGAAACGGATGCACTTGGCGACGACCCGCCTTGAGCAACGCGACCTCCGCGTCGTCGTCGTCGTCGGCCCGCGGCAGTGGCGATAAGGGCGGCGTACGGGCCGTCACCGCCACCGCAACAAGGACAATGCTATCAGGCACAGCACACCGCACCGCGCGGCCAGCACAACAAGTACTCGGCCGTCACGTCACCCACATTTGTTTTCCGCCACCGATAATACTGGTGTACCGTACAGTCCCCTGGCCGGGCCGATCCGACCCGGCAGGGCTCGGCGACGACGGCCGTCCCCGAGAGCAGCGCGAACGCCAACGAAACGCACCGACGGCGGCGAGCTGACGGCGAGCCTGTCGCAAGTGGCGGCAGGAAAGGCCGCCCCGCCCCGTCCAGTCATTACCGAGGCAATTATTGCACAAGGAACGGCCGGGACTAGCGTTGCTAACGCCGCCAGCGGCGCCAGCGAGGATGGCGGAGGAATGCCGCGCAGCATCGCTCTGTCTCTCTCGCACCCACACGGAACGCCCTTTGACTGCGAGAGAGAGAAGGAGAAACTGTTCGGAATGACTAAAGGACAGGCCAGGCCAGGCCGCTGGCGGGCGCAAGGCTTTACAACGCACCGACTGTACGACAGGCGCGGCGCGCGAGGCGGCCGAATCGTCTATCGGCGGGGCACGGCACGCCGCGGCACGGCCGGCCGAGGGAATCCACGGCACATGAGTCACCGCCGCCGAGTCGCGAGTCGCGGCCTCAAACCCTCTGCATCTGGCATGGCCTGGTGTGCCGGGGGCGGCGGTGCGGTCGGGCCGTCCTGGTGTCCTGATCGCAGGCTAGGGCCCCAGCTGGCCCGGCAGATTTAACGATGTGCAAGGTGTGTGCATTTCAGAGCCCCCCACCCTCTTCCCCCCTCCCTTTCACTGTGACTAAAGGCCGCAGGCAGTAAAGCCTCGGTCGTTTCCAACCAACAGGGTTAATGCGCCCACTACGCCGCCGCCTGGCTCGCTCGCACACACGCGGCCAGCCGACGGCAAGCCAACGGCCAGCCTTGCCAACTGGGGTGCCCCGCTCCTCCCCACCCCCTTTTACAGCCACTCGACGTGACGGTCCGACACCCGCACCCCGCACCTGCCACTTCTGGCAGGTCCACATTTGGCCGAGCGCACCCCGCGACGCCCCGCGACGCCCCGCCGCGCCACGCCGCGCCACGCCACGCCACGCTGGCAGATGCAGCCCGACTGATACACAAACAAACGACTTCCCTGAAGCCGCGCCGATCCGCGCTGAGCCGCGCTTGTCCGCCTTTGTCTGGGCCGCCCTCCCCCTCCCCTCCCCGTCCCGCTCCTCTTCCGCGTTGCAAATCAACTCTCTCGGCCCCGCGGCTAGAGGCCACAGCACGCGGCACGCGCCACCGACGCATCGGCGGCAGGCTGATTCTGAACAGAGCCTCTCTCTCTCGCACGCCGACGAGGCGCACCGTGAGAGACAGAGCGACAGCAACAAGAGCCGCGCGACAGTTCAGGGCAAGGACGCGACACGGCCACCATTTCACATGCAATTGCAAGGCGCGGCACTGCAAGGCACGCGGCGGCACGCCACTGCAAGGCACGGCACGGCGCCGAGATGAACGCCCGGGGCTCCTCGTACAGTAGCGCGGCAGCGGCGCCGTATCGCCTCGTTGTACAGTCGGCCTCGCATCTCCATCGACATGGCCCGCAAAAAAATCCTTCCAAATCAATTGCACCCGAAAAACAGGCGGAACACACTCGAGCGCGACACCAGGTGCACATGCACTCGCGAGAAAAACCGACCGGCTAATCGCTGATCGTTCCTCCTGCTCGTGGCCACCGCACTGCAGGCTAAACAGTGCTCTCGCCAGGCGTCGGTTGCGAGAGAGACAGAGCGCCGCAGCGCCCTTCCCTTCATCTTCATCCCCGCGGTCTTGACCCATAAAAACACGGACACGGGCTGCACTGGGCTGGGGCGCTGGGGGCGTTGCTCCCAGTGACGCGACGACGCGACGCCCGGCCGGACCTTGGCCGCACCCTCGCTGCACCGCGGCAGGCCGCCACCGACATCAACCAGGGCGTCCTCGCGCCCGGCAGGCAGGCACTGGCAAACGCCGCCGCCAGCGCGCCAACGGGGCCAGCAGGCTTACCTTTGTACTTGGGGACGAACGTCTTGATGTCGAGGGGGATGTTCTGGTAGAAGTTGAGCTCCCGCGAGTTGAGCGGCTTGCAGATGGTGGACTGGTTCAGCAGCAACAGGCGCGTGTGTCCGCCGACCTGCGCACATTGGAGGAGTAGGGCGTCAGCGACACGTCACCAGGCCCGCGGGGGAGGGTAGAGGATTGTAAACACGATGACGTCACTCGCGCGCCACTAGGACGGACGCGCCTCCGCGGTCCCATCGGCGAAAAAAAAAAAAAGAGAGAGACAGTCGCGCTTTACCGCTTTCGTCACACGGATGGACGGACGCGGCCGTCGCGGCACGATTCGAATCTCCCCGCGAGGGCAAAAACGGAGACGGCAAAACAGAAAAACAAAGTTCGCGGCGGAGAGAATGTCCACGCGGCACTCCCCCATTCAGAGCAAAACGCTGTTGCTTCAGACGGGACGGAGAGGAGACATGCGCAATGGTCAGCAAAGCGGGGAAAACCAGCTATCAAGACTTAAAAAAAATAAAAAAATTGAAAAGCACTTTGGCGGAGGGAGAGAACATGCAAGGTGGAACCAGCGAAATGATAGCGAAGTGAGCCTCAGAACGAACCCAAATCCCAGGACACCGTTCACGCTGAAACTCGCGTGATGTCTCGCGTTCTCACAAAGTAGGGGAAAAGAGGAAAAAAAGATAGAAAAAAAGCAACACGCGCTCGAGTCAGAAAAGGGGTGAACGAGATGGTGGAGAGGTGAGTAGTTAAAAAAAAAAAAAACAATACTTACCTGGGCAGGCACGGGGCGGCGCGGTTGGGACAGACCGAACTACTTTGCCCTCTAGGCTTATCCGATTCCCCTTGTCCGGCCATGTCCCGACCACAACATCTGGAATGTCACATAAACGTGAGTGGGGCCCCCCCTTCCCCACCCCCGGCGCCCCCCCTAGCCGGGGCTCCCCGCGGGGCTAGTAGCCCGGGGACCGCACAGCGGGGGAGGCTGACCCGGGACAACCCAGCCCCTAACAAGCGGTTCATGTTCATGGCAAGGCACAGCAATGAAATAAGGCAAAAAAAAATTGAAAAAAGCAATTGGTTCCTTAGCAACTTAAATCAAAATCGGAGTCAAAATACACAAAAAAGGGTAAAATGCGTTCAAAAACCAAAATTAAGCTCAATGAACGTGCTTATACACTAAAGGGGATGGGGTGGGAGATCGCTGCGGTAGCAGAGCGCAAGGAACGCTGCCGTGTTCATGTCCACCTTCGGCCCCTGCGGCCCCGAGCCGCGACGACGGGAGTAAATTTAAACGACGTTCGGAGATGACCGTCGGCGCCGGGCCTTCACATTCACATTCCCACGACCCGATGCCAAGCAATGCCGAGGCATCATCAGTGTTATTACAAGCCGCCATAAGCCAGCCGGCAGGGAGGGAAAGCCTTACATAAGTGCAGGCCCCGCGGGCCTCACGCCACGGCAGCCGAGGGAGAAAGAAGCCCCACGCGCCACAGTGGGCCAGAAGACGGCACTCCGGAGTTCAAAATCCGTCCGGGATTTCCCCGGAGGGCAGAGGCAAAGACCGACCGCGAAAAAATAGATTGCCGCGATCAACAGCGCCGCCGCGACGCCAGAGGTACGGCACGGCACGGCACGCCAAGCCATTCGCAGCGCGTCACCCCGGTCAGCCCGGGCGCCGCCCCCGCGCACCTGGCCGTCCTGGCCGCCGGGCCGCGGACCGCGACAAGGAAAAGGCGCCAAACAGCGCGTAAAAATACCATACCGCCCTCGACGCGTAAACAAATGTGACAAAACAGATTCGAGCGCGCGACAAACACGGCGACGCGGGGCGGCGCGGGGCGGCCGGGACCTGTTTCCGACAGGTGCGCCACGGGCCACCGGACTTCGGCACAGCGGCAGAGCCGGCCCTGGCAGGGCTCAGCAGGCCCACGGCCTGGCCCACGGCACCAGAGTGTTGACGAACCTTCTCGACGGCGTCAACGCGCCGCGCGCCGACCGGGGCGCCAAAGATAGATAGCCGTCGGGCAGGGCTCCGCCAGGGCTCCGCGACACAGCGCGACAGCCGGCACGGCACACGCCGCCGTGGCGGTGCACCGCACTGTGCACAACGAGGCCATCAGCCTGCAGGCGCCTTCAGGCTGCCTTCGGGCCGCGCGAGTTAAAACGGGGCGATGCGACAAGACAAGGCGAGGCGGCGGACAGTCCCGGCGCGCTGCTCGCGCTGCTACCGCGGCGAGGGGGTGCTTGGGGTGCGGGGCGGCAGGGCGGGGTGCAGTACCTGGTTGTGGAGGGGGTGCAGCGCCACCTCCGAGTTGTCCTCGATGTGCAGCAGGTCCAGCTGCAGCGGCAGGCTGCTGCTGCCGCCCGTCGGGCTGCTGGGGCTGCTGGGGCTGCTGTCCGGGTTGTTGTTCTGCTGGCGGTCCTGCGCGACATCCTGCTGCTGCTGAGGCTGCTGCTGCTCCTGGTGGTCGCCATACTTGCTGACGCGCTCAGTGCTATCGCCCATGCCCCAGCCCGACACCAAGTACACCATTCCCGCACAGCCGGAGAGGGGAGGGGAGCACCACCTTGCCGTTGGACGCCAATCCTGCAAGCAGAGAGCACAGCACGTCGTACAAAGGGCGGTGCCACTCCTGGAGCTGGAGTGTGGTCGGGCCGCCGCACAGTGGGCGAGACCGGTGGAGGCGGCCAAACTCAAGACGCATATTGCACTCCAGATGGAGCTCAAAAGGCGTCTGGAATTCAGGCCGCCCCCCATCAACCTCACTAAGTAACAGTGAGAGGCTCATGCTTGACAGAGCCGTTCGTTGAGCGTCCAACCTTAAACCTTAAACCATTGCCGACAGCCGGGCCGGAGCGCCGTGCGGGCAGGCACCTCGCCGGCGTGCGAGCGCGGCGGGCCTGCCTACCCGCACGGCGCTTGCGATGCTTTCCGCCCCGCTCCTTGCTTGCCGACAGCGGAAGGAACTAGGCAAAGACACCGGAAGCGGGCCGAAGGACGAAGGACTCACCGCGAGCCGCGTCGTCCGGCGCCTTCTCTGTCACCGCCGCTACCGCCGCGACTGCTGCTTCTGCGAGTGCCCTGGGGTCGCTGTCCAGCTCCGTCGCTCTCATAGAAAAGTCGGGATGCGGCGAGAGGGTCCGACAGGGTCAGGGTTGCAGTCCCGGTGGCGGCGCAGCGCTGCTACATTCACACCTGCGGCACAGAGACACATGGCGACACGTCAGCCCTCCGCTACACTTGCGTAAGTACCCGGCTACTATTTTCGCAGCCTTTCTTTCAAATTTAGCGACGGAAATGAGACGCGCATGCCAGCGGCGGGGCGTGGCAACACACAGCGCCGCCAGCCGGCCACGCGGCGCGTGCCTGCCAAGAATTTCATACAAGACGAGGGAATCTGTGCACGCCCCCTCCCCGCCGGCCCAGCCCGGCCCGCCGAACTGTTTGGGCATCAGTCCGAAAGCCCCGACGCTTGCCAGATTCCACCAAGGCAGCAAGGCGCGGCAGGGGGAGGCGGGAGGCCCCAACCTTGAACGCGTATCGGACGATGGATGCTGCCGATGGGGGTGGGGCGCGGCGGGGCGGGGGCGGGCGCAGGGGCCCCACCGGGTGGGCTGCAGTCAATGGGACTGCGAATAGACACACCTACTGGCGCCATGGCGCGCAGCGCGCCCCCCAGAGATGCCTCCGCCCCGCGCCCCGCTCGGCGCCACTGGCTCCCTGTTTTCATTCATGGGGGGGCGACTCTAGGGCGGAGGAGGGGGGGGGAGAGGCTCCACTAAATAAGGCAAGTCACTCGCCCCTCGGCCCCCGCGAGGGTGGCCCCCAACAAAGAGCTGGACGTACCGCCGCCGCACGCGAGACCCACTTTTAAAACGGCTGTGCAAAAGGAATCGGCAACGAGGGAGACGACGGCGGGACTCGAACCCCATCCCCCCGACGGCCCACGCGCGACCCGCCGCCCGCCCGGCAAGCAGAGCAGCAGGCGGGGCGATCGATACGCGCGGACACGACAAGGCGGACCAGGCGGACCAAGGTGGGGCGGCCGCCCGAACTGCGCCACTTCCTAGGGCCACTGTCCCCTCCACCACCAGGACGGCCACCAAGACGGCCTCCAAGACGGCCACCAAGACGGCCACCAAGACGGCCACCAAGACGGCCACCAGGACGGCCACCAAGACGGCCACCAAGACGGCCACCAAGACGGCCACCAAGACGGCCACCAAGACGGCCACCAAGACGGCCACAAAGACGGCCACCAGCACCTGCGTGTCCTCACAACAAGGAACCGAAATAAGTGACAACCAGGAGGCGGCGGGTGCGCGGGGCTGCTCGCCGCGACTCATCGTCAACAAGCAGCACACGGCGATCGAACGGCCTTGAGGGCCACCAAGCCCCCCTCGTCCTGGGGGACTCGGTCGAGGGGAACACGAAAACGCGATGGGGTCCTGGCAGCGCACGTCACGGCCCGGTCGGTCGGCCTGTCGGCACGGCAGCGATATCCTGGGCGATAGGGCCTCGATAAGCACGGCGCTGTTGCCTACCGCCAGGGCGGCGCTGCGTTCCGGCCAAACGACGTCACGGCCGCTAAGCCAGGGCGCTTAGCTCCCCTTAGCTCGCCTGGTGACGAAGTGCGTTGGTCAAGACACGCGGCGCCCTTCCTTGACGCCGCCGTTATCTTGAGGACCATCAACGCCGCGCTCAAAGTGCCACAGTGCCCCAAGGCCGCACACTGATTCCGAGGGTCGTTGTCGCTCTGTCACTCTCACACTCGTGGGGCGTCCCATGTAGGCGCGAGAGAGACAGAGCGACGAAAACGACTCTCGGAATCAGTCTGCCTGGTCGCGCGTGGTCGTGAACCCCATCCCGCTCGCGGCTCACCTAAACAGTCGTCCTTATCGGCTGCGGAACGTTCAACGGCCGCGCTGACATGACGCGAGTGGCGCGAGCGCGCAACGCAAACACGCCCGAGTGACATCGAGACATCGAAATAACGCCAGCGCCGCCAGCAAAAACAAAAACAAAACGCGAACGCGACCACGCCACCAAAACAAGCAGAGCCGAGTAAAACGCGAGAAACGGACGGACGGACGGCGACGCGGTCGGCAATCTGCATCCAGGTGCGTCTCGCTACGCCCTCCCCCTCCCCCTCCCCCTGCCCCGCTCCCAAAACAAAACGAGCGCGCCAACTTCCTGATTGCGGATTGCAGCCAAGTCGAGCGAGGCAGCGGGGCTCGGGCCGAGGCTAGGCCTTGCCCGGGTCGCGGGTGCAGCGCCCCGTGCGGCGGCGCCTCCTCCCGCCCCTCCACCTCTCTCTCTCCCTCTCTCACGTGGCCTGCCGGGCCACGCGACACACAGAGGCGCACCGGGGCGCACTAAGCCCTTCGCGCCCCGGGCCCAGCGGGGCCCAGCGGGGCCCAGCGGGGGCGGCGAGGCCGTTACACTGAACTGCCGGGGATTAAGTCGGGGCTCAACGGCGGGCAAATTGGATGCAGTGCCCTCGTCGTCTTCGTCTCTCTCGCTCTCATGGAGCGTCCCTTGGGGGTGCGGGAGAGACAGAGCGACGGAGCGCTGTTCGGGATCCAACTACAGTGCACGCGCCTGGCGGTGACGGGTGTGTACGGGCCGAGGCGGTGGCGGTGCGGAACCACCACCAGAGGCGTGCTCATTGTTCGATAATGGTGTTGCTGTGCTCCTGGTCGTTTTGGTTGCGACACGCGCTGCGGCCTGGGGCAAGGCCTGGGGCCACACATCGGCCACTGTTCCGCTCCATACACACCGATCCCCCCGCGCAGGCCAACGCGCCAGGCGCCGATCGGACGGATACAACACAGGACGTCGCCATGCAGCGAGGCCGGCCCGGCCGTCGGCGTGCCGTCGGCGTCTAGCATTCGCCTGGTCCTGCTGCCCTGTTCTCGCGGGTCCGCGAAGTGCCGGGTATATTTAGCACCCGGACGCCAGAGAGGCACGCGCGGCGTGGACGCGTGGACGGCACGCCGGCACGCCGAGCTTGCTGCAAAAGCCAACGGCACCCCGCACAGCATCGGCCCAGCCCGCCTCTGCGCAGAGACCCAAGGGGTGGGGCGGGGCGCCAAGTTGACATCCTCCCTGACCTGCCCCCGGGCCGGCGCAGCCCTCCCTCGGCGTGACCTCAAAATGCCACCGTCATCCTTCCGAGACCGCGCGGGGCCGCCGCGTCGTCAGCAAGGGATGCAAACAGGGCGAAGGGTCGTCGTATCGCCGCGCAATCTTTCTCTCTCGCGGCGTCGTTCGGCTGCACACAGTGCCCCCCACTGCCTCGCACACAAGTACCGGCGGGCCGGCGGCAACGACTTTCCCACAAAATCGGAGCGGGTCCGGAGTCCGGAGCGGGCGGGGCCCGCGGCACACCGGCCTGCAGACCGATTCCGAGAGTCGTTTTCGTCGCTCTGTCGCTCGCGCACCGACACGGGACGCCCATGTGTGCGAGAGAGACAGAGCGACGAAAACGACTCTCGGAATGAGTGCACCTCAGGCCTACACCGCGCCGCAGACGGCCGGACATCCCGTGCGCCACGTGCCACATAATCCACGTGCCGCCGGCCAGCCAATCCCATCGACCGCAAAATCCATCATCGCATTCGTCTTGGCACGGAAATCGCATCAAAGAAAAAGACCGACGGCGGATGATGGCGTGAGTACGGTGCGGCGCGACTGTGTGTGTGTGAGTGTGCATGTGAGTGTGTGTGTGAGGTTCAAAAGAAGTCGCAGAGGCCATCCACTCATCGGTCGGGGGGGGGGGGGACGTCGGCCACGTCCGGCAGTGCAGGCCGCGGCAGGCCGTCGACGTGGTGCAGGACGCGCTGCAGGACGGCAGCGCGGGCACGGCGCCAAGTGCACCGCGTCGTCGTCGTCGTCGTCGTCGTCGTCGCGGCCCACACTCCGCGATCTGCGCGTAGCCAAGGCGTCGCCAAGGCGTAGCAGGGCTATTCTCGCCTGCAGCCCAACAAGGACGCGCTGCACGCCGCAAGCCCGGCCGGCACAAGCCGCACAAGACTGTGTCTCTCTCGCACTCATAGGGCGTCCCGTTTAGGTGAGAGGGAGGCAGAATGACTCTCTGCAGGGCGGCACGGCAAAGCGGGGAAGCGCGACCCGCACAAGGTGACATCGTGCAACCGCTTTACAATCTCCCCTTCGCCCTCTCTCCCTCCCGCCTCTTTCTTCACTCTCCTCGAACCGCGAGCGGTGGCGGGGTCGAGCAGTGTCAGAAAGAAAGCGGCGCAAAAAAGCCAAAACACACACACACACGATAAATAATAGAACAAAACCACGACGGCTGGGTGGGCAGCCGCGGCGGTGGACCCAGCCGGACCCAGCCGGACCCAGCCGCACGGGTCAGACGAGCTGATGCAAGTTAGGCCCCTCCTGTTTGTTTTCATCACCGCCCCGCCCCGCCCGGGTGGGCCAGGCTGCCAGGCTGGCCACCCGACTTGCACGTGCTCGCACGTGGCGCGCTGAGGCGCGCCAGCCGGTTTCGAACATGACTGATGCAGTATCGGATGAACTTCGGCCGGTACAGAGACCGGGGCTCCCTCCCGCCTCCCCCTCCCCTTTACCGCGCCCGGCTCTCCTCTCCGCGGCTCCGCGCCGATTGGAAAGTAAATGAAGTGCTTTTGGGCCTTGCGCGGCCTTGCCGACCACACCGCCCGTCCGGCTTCTTTCCACGCCACTGGCGGATGTCTCTCCGCCTGCAGACTGACTCCGAGAGTCGCTTTCGTCGCTCTGCCTCCCTCGCACTCATGGGGCGTTGCGTGTAGGTGCGAGAGAGACAAAGTGACGACAAAGACTCCCGGTTGCGGCGGTGGCTGCCGTGGCGTGTTCGGGTGATAAATACCCCAACACAGCGAGGCGTGGCTGGCAGGGCGTGGCGTGCCGTGCCGCCAGATTAACGCCAAAACAAACACGGGGTGGCTCTGCACGCTCCGCGCGGCTCTGGCGCGGCGTCTCTTCCGGGCGCGACGCAGCGCGACGCAGCGCGACGCGGTCGCCTCACTGTGTCACGCCGTCACGCCTCGGGCGTGCGAGAGACACAGAGACAGAGTGCGCAATGAGGAACGGCGGCAGGAAAGAGAGCATCGCATAGCATCACGCGCACACACTGCGTCTGTTTGAGTGGCGTTGTGAGGCAACGCGACGCGCGTGGAGATGGGAGGGGAGGGAGCATATGCGAGGCTCGCTGTCCCGGGGAACGGGGAAACGGCTAAAGAAAATCGATGCACCTCTTTTAAGCACATTTTAAGGCCAAGGCCGCCCCCGCGCTCCGCCCGTCTTTTCTAGGGGTTGCCTGGGCCGTGCGCCGAGCGCCGCCGTGCGCGCGGATCGCGGGGGACGCCACAAGCAGCGCCACCAGAATAACCCAACCCACGGCGATTCCCTTTGAGCGAGCGTGTCGCCTTTGTGGCCCCGTCCGGGCCTGGCAGGGCCTGGCAGGGCCTGGCAGGGCTTTACCGCCAGGGCTGTGCCGCCACCGCCACTGGGCAGCGAGTCCCTTTCGTCCTTCGCGCCGATCCGGTCCGATATAGACCGCGGCGACCGCGGCGACCGCGGGCCGCATGCAAGGCCCGGCCAGTCCAGGCGCACGCGGCGCACGCCCACCACCAGCGTCACGGGGAAGTCCGCCTGCAGGCTGCCTGCAGGCTGCCTCTGTCCCTCTCGCACTCCCACTGCACGGCCTGCAGCGCCACGGCGCGGCCAACGGGACCCAACACAACGCCTAGCCGCTGCGGCGCGCGCCCCGCCCGGCCCCCGCCCGGCCCCGCCCCACCTGCACTGGTGAAAGTGACCACGCGACGCGCGGCCCGCCGTGCTCCGCCGCCGAGCCCGCTGCCCGCATCTGACCGCGATTATCTCCAAGGAAAACATGACACGCAGGCAGCCGCGGCCTGGCTCGGCTCGGACCGACGGACCGGCATCAAGGGGCATCTGGGTCGGAACGCGAGGGCCTGATTGTGACAACGAGAAACTAATGGTCCGACAGAAGGAAAACCGGGCGGCTGGCCGTCATGACAGGCGTGCTCTAGTTTCGATGACGACGCACGACGCACCAGGACGTCCCTCTTCCTCTTGGTCGATAAGCGGCCCGTCCATCAAGCGCTATCGCCTAGCCCATCCCGCACGACCGGCCACGACGCCATCGGGGCCCAGTTGGGGGAGGGTCGCAGCCCTGGCGGCAGTGGCGGCACCACACTCGTCTCCCTGTCTCTCTCGCGCCCTTGCGCAACGCCCATTGGTGCGAGAGAGTCCGGGTCGGAATCAGCCGGCCGGCGGGCAGGGCGTCAAATTGGCGGCCCCCGCGACCTTGACGGCGCCGACCCTCCACCCTACAGCCCCACAGTCGTGTCCGACAGGCCATCCGTCTGCCCCACGCAGCGCCCTAGTCACTAGGCCGCCCCGACGCCCGCGACGTCCGCGACGCGGCGACAGCCTCGAGCCGCGCTGCACCGCGAGTGACGTCACCTGGCCGACGGCAACTTCGGCCATCGATTATGCACCAACCCCGCTACCGCCATCGCTCACGCGGCGGCACACTGGCGCCCTGCAGGCTCATTCCGAGAGTCGTTTCCGTCGCCCTGTCTCTCTCGCACCTACACAGCACGCCCCAGCGCGAGAGAGACAGAGCGACGAAAACGACTCTCGGAATCAGTCCGCTGGCGCGGTGCTGGCGCCACCACGCCGGGAAGGGGGAAGGTCGTCGGGCGTGAGGGTCACCGCCGCCGCGGCCCGCCACTATTTTCGCGCGCCGATCGAAGCGACGGACCACCACCGCCAGCAGTCCCTCTCGGGAGCGCCCCGGCAGGAGTGCGGGAGCGACAGCGCGACATCGGCCTGCATGCGTCCACGAACTACGTAAAGCCGAGGCGCCAGCGCAAACGCCAGCGTCGCCGCCGCGCCGCCTGCCGCCACGCGCCAGGAACTGCGCCGTTTCTTACAGTGCTGCGAAAATAAGGACGCGTTGCGCTTGAGCGGCGCGTGCCGTGCGACAAACATCGACCGCGCAGCTCACTGACTCCCTGAGTGCTTTTCGTCGCTCTGTCTCCCTCGCACTTATGGTTGCCAAAGAGACAGAGCGACGAAAACGACTCTCGGCATCAGTCTGCAGGCCCGGGCCGGCCCGGGCCGCCCTCGCGAGGGCCCAACAACGCCCAGCCCAGCCGACCCGCTAACCAACGGAACCTCGTCGGCGGCGTGCCCGGCGTGCCCGGACGGATCGACGGCGTGCCCACGGCCCTCATTATCGCCGGGCCGCTCGCTCGCTCTTCCAGGCCCGGCCTCGCCGGCAAGTGCCACTACACTACGAGACCACGCCGCCGAGCCGCCGAGCCGTCGCCGTGGAAACTTTCCGGAGGCGTGGCGAGCGGCAAGCGCGGCAAGCGCACACCAAATTTGCCACACCCCGACTGCTTTCCCGCTCCAGGGCGATTCCGACCGCCGCGCCGTCTCTCTCGCCGCGGACGCCCCAGAGAGGACGCCCCGTTGAGAGCGAGAGAGAGAAGCCCGCTTGCTGCGCTGCGCCGCCGCGCCCCTTACTCTAGTACTCGCCATTTGCAGTCGGGGCCGCCGCCTCGCGTATTGTTTTGAGTTGCGCAACGCGCGGCGTGCGCCCCACACTGCATATTGGAACGTGGTGGGGCGGGCTGCGAGAGCTTCGAGAAGCTGCGGCGCGTGGCACACGGTGACACACTCGCCCTGCCTGTGTGTGTGGGGGAGTAGCGCCGTCCCCGAATAATGAAACACGTGACGGAGTGACGACGCCAGGCAGGCGGTGGTACCCAAGGCGGCACCGCGGTGCACCGGCAAAATACACAGCAGGCGCCGTGCAAACTTGTCATCGACGCCCCCGCGGCCTACGTAGCCAGGCTCTTTACACGCAGCCAGCCCTCGAGCCAGCCGCAAGGCCGCTGCCAAAACCAGGGAAGCAAGGCCTGCCTGGCGGCCTGCCTGCCGGCCTCCGCGGCGTGCTCGCGGAAGCCGAAACGACGACGGCGTGCCACCGCACCTCTTCACCGGATAATCCTCTCTCCGTCCCTTTCCCGCGGGATAAAAGTTGTCCCTCCGGTTCCGCGATGCTCGGCTTTTCTTTCTCGTTTTTCCAGAGATTCGGTGGCGCTGCTGCACTGGCGGGGCCGACACCGTCATTGCAGGGCAGACGGAGGCGCCGCGGAGCGACGGGTCAGTGAACTGTGGCATGGGGCCTACACTGCCACGTGGCGACAGGCTGACAGGCCCGACTGGCGGAGACACCGCGGAGGGAGGCGCACAAGGACGGCGCCAAGGCCGCCACGGCCGAGCCGGCGGCCCGCTACTACAGTGCGCGCTACGCCACGAGCTAGCAGTGCAGCGCGCCGCCACGCCGCGCCCTTGCACCGCCACTGCACCGCGAGATAACGCATCAGTGCCAAGAGCATCTCCCACAATCAGTTACCGAACGCCCCAGCCCCACCTCGGCGCGGCGGTGCACCTAGCGGGGCCTGCCTGGTCGTCACGAAGTTGGTCAAAAAGTGATTGAATCTCCGAAAGTAGCCGTTTTCGCTGTATTTGAGCGGCCACTGCTTCGATCTAGTAGCGGCCAACGGCCTCCCTCGACGTCCTAGTATTCTTAAGACCCTACTCTTTCATGCCCTGTATCCGGAAGACGTTGACCACAACGATTTTGCCTTTGACCGCAACGATTTTGGGACCAAAGTTGGTCAAAAAGTGGTCGAATCTCGGAAATTTGCTGATTTTGCTGACTTTGGGCGGCCACTGTGTCCAATCTAGTTGCCGTAAAAGGCCTTCCTCAACGTCCTAGTATTCTCAAGACCCTACTCTTTCATGCCCTGTATAAGGAAGACGTTGACCACAACGATTTTGCCTTTGACCGCAACGATTTTGGGACCAAAGTTGGTCAAAAAGTGGTCGAATCTCGGAAATTTGCTGATTTTGCTGACTTTGGACGGCCACTGTGTCCAATCTAGTTGCCGTAAAAGGCCTCCCTCAACGTCCTAGTATTCTCAAGACCCTACTCTTTCAGCCCTGTATAGGGAAGACGTTGACCACAACGATTTTGCCTTTGACCGCAACGATTTTGGGACCAAAGTTGGTAAAAAAGTGGTCGAATCTCGGAAATTTGCTGATTTTGCTGACTTTGGACGGCCACTGTGTCCAATCTAGTTGCCGTAAAAAGGCCTCCCTCAACGTCCTAGTATTCTCAAGACCCTACTCTTTCATGCCCTGTATAGGGAAGACGTTGACCACAACGATTTTGCCTTTGACCGCAATGATTTCCGACCAAGTTGGTCAAAAAGTAGTCGAATATCGGAAATTTGCTGATTTTGCTGACTTTGGAGGGGCCATGTGTCCAATCTAGTTGCCGTAAAAGGGCCCTCCCTCGACGCCCTAGAATTCTTCATGTCCTGTACGGGAAGGCTATTGACCGCAACTTGTGGGGGAGCGGCAGCCTCACAAAGTTGGTCATAAAGGGGTTTAAAAACAATGATGATGGGGGGCCCTTTTTGCGGTCTTATCTACCGGGGCCTTTTGGGGGCCAGTCCGAGCCTGTCGAAGCCAGAGGAGAGGCGCGGGAGGTCCCTCCCCCTCCTTCGCCTCCTTCGCAGCTTGGCGGCGGCTGGGCTGCGGCTAGGCTCCGACACGACTCCAGCACGGCTCCAGCACGCCGCGGCCGCATGCCCGCCCAACCGCCGCGCGCCGCGACTACGCGCTGTACGTAAATCGGGTTCAAACACCAACGCCAACGCCGCGGCGGGCCGCAGACTGATTCTGAGTCGTTTCGTCGCTCTGCCTCTGTCGCACTCATGAGGTGCGAGGAAGACAGAGCGACGAAACGACTCTTGAGGATCGCTCGGCTGGAGTGAAGCGACTCGGTGTATCGGGTGTAGCGCGGCACGGAGTAGCGCGGCCGGGTCAACGCCCCCACCCCTCCTAGTCCTTTGGGTCGGCGTCGGCCAGGTCGTGGAGCAGCACAGCAGCACAGCTGGAGAAGTCTGGCGCGGCGTGCGCGGCGTCGGCAGACAGGCGGGCCGTCGTGGGAACGGGACGACACGGGACGGGGCGACGGCGTCGGGGATTCTCCTTTCGTCCGCCTAGCGTCAAACACGGCCGTCAGACGCATCGCAGAATCAGAAACGACGCCGCGGAAGACTCCAAACTGCAGTCCTGGCCGGAGACGCGGCGGGGCGGATCGGGCGGCGGGTTCCTCCTGTTGGAAGGCGTGCAGTACCTTGTCGCCACCCTGCCGACCATACTGGCGGACAGGTTTCAAAAGTGGAGCATGGCCGGCTGTTGTGCGCGGCGTGGCGGCGTGGCGCGGCAGGGCAACAACGACTCCGTGCCGCCGTGCGGCCCGGCAACGCCAGAGGCAGCAGGGCGGTCGCTCTGTCTCGCTCACATGGGGCGTCCCGTGCGGGTGCGAGCGAGACAGAGCGACGACACGGCGACACGCTGTGTGGATTCGCTGGGCAGGGCCGCAGGGGCCGCAGGCAGGCAGCAACCTTCGCAATTCGCCAATCTGGCCCGGCCAGGCATCGCCAGGCAGGCCGGGGAAGTGCCCCACCTTGGGGCCCGCCTCCTGGGCCTGCACTTACGTACAGTACACTGCACTCTCGCTGCCTCCGGCCTGCAGGCTGCATTCTGCCTCCGCCGCCCGGCGATACAGTGCACGGCCGGCACGGCCTGCACGCCAGTTGCATGCATGCATCCACACGCGCGGAGAGCGCAGTGCGGTCGGGCCGTCATCGAGCGCGTTTCCAGGCAAGAAGGGGAGGGGAGGCGGTCACCTTCGGTCACCTTCATGTCCGTCGGACTCGTCAGACTCCGTCCGCGCGGAGGGGACGGGGACGGCGACGTCTGCTGACGGCAGGGCCCCGTCGGGGCCTCGAGGCCGCGGAGTGCCCGGCAGGCGTTCACGTGCTTCACGCCGTCTCTGTCGCGCTCATGGGGCGTTCCGTAGGGGCGCGAGAGAGACGGCGACCGAACGTTTCTTGAGAATCGCTCGACGGACGTCAATTAGCCAGTCTTTTCAGCGCGGTGCTACTTCCTCGATTTCGCCGTGCTCTTGTTCCTTTTGCTCCTGAGTTTATGACGTCGGCGGTCCTGGAGTCAGTACTGGCAGTATCACTTATCAGTCGCTATCGCGTCCTGGAAGGAAGTTACGAAGCAACAGCAGTGCCAGGCCGCCAGGCCCAGGACGCCAGCGGCGACGGGCGAGGCGGCGGCGGCAGTAGCGGGTGTGGGCGAAGTACATCGTTTGTACGACCTCTTTTTGTACGACCTGCCCAATTCTGTCCCGACCTCGGCGGACGAATTTTGTACGACTCGTTGTCCGACCTCATTTTGTCCGACCTCCGTTTGTCCGACTGTGTACACCGAGGCCGTGTCCACCCCCGAGTGCACGTGTACACCCGTGTGCACGCACAACGTGTAAACGCGTGTGCACCCGCGCCGTGTACATCCGTGCGCACAGCAACAGTCTAAGGTCCCGCCGGGCGGGGGCGATTGCTATGCCAGGCCTAGGCTTTTCAAGCAGACTGCGCCACGCGGCGGGTTGCCTACCTTACGGGCGCACAGCAAGGGTAGCCTAGGCCAGGCATAGCAATCGCCTCCCCCGGCCCGCCAGCACCTAAAACCTTTGCGTGTGCCCCGGGAAAGGGAGGCAACCCGCCGCGTGGCAGCAGCTGCTTGCCTAGCAGGCTGGAGCAACGCCTCCCCCGGCCCGCCAGCACCTAAGACCTTTGCTGTGTGCCCGGAAGGTAGGCAACCCGCCGCGTGGCAGCAGTCTGCTTGAAAAGCCTAGGCCTGGCATAGCAATCGCCTCCCCCGGCCCGGCAGGACCTTAGACTGTTGCTGTGCGCACGGATGTACACGGCGCCGGTGCACACGCGTTTACACGGTGTCGGTGCACACGGGTGTACACGGTGCACTCGGGTGTGTGGACACGGCCTTGGTGTACACAGGTCGGACAAAACGGAGGTCGGACAAAAAATGAGGTCGGACAAAACGAGGTCGTACAAAAAAATTTCGTCCGCCGAGGTCGGGATAGAATCGGGCAGGTCGTACAAAAAGAGGTCGTACAAACGATATACACCCGGTGTGGGTGCTGCGGCGGCGGCGGTGCCGGCGGTGCCTACAGTGGTGCCGATGTGTCTGGCGAGGCGACGACCACCTGTACAGCACGGCGAGCACGACCTGTCCCTGTCGCGTCTCGGGCCAGCTAAACGGCCAGACGCGCGGACAGACGGACAGGCCGGGCAGCCGCAGCCAGGTAGTCTGCCGCTGGCACCTGCCACGCCACACACAGACAGGAGTCCGGTTCGGTTCGGTCGGGCGACCTGGACCTCTCCACTCTCCACCGCCGTCGCCACGCCAGCAGACTGATTCCGCACAGTGCGGAGGGGCCCACCCGCATCACTCTGTCTCTCTCGCACTCATGGGTACTGTCGGTCGGCGGGGCCCCTCCGCACTGTGCGGAATCAGTCTGCTGTCGCCAGTCTGGCGTCCGAGAAGGCATTGTCCGCGGTGGCGCCTGGAGGCGGGCTGGAGCAGGCTGGAGCCACCCCGTCGACGCCCACGCCGCGCCCGGCCGGGCAAGAACCCGACAGGACGTTGTCCCCGATTGACGCCACGGCACGCTAGACGCGGCCTAGACGGGCACCGTTTCGTAGAGAGAGCGAGGCCGCCACGCCAACGTAAGGTACCCGACCCGCCGCCCAACTGCCATGTCCTCACAAGTTGGCGAGCAGTCTGCGCCGCACTGTTCCCTCTACTCCTGCGGTTTTCCAGAGGAATCGTGAATTTGGTTGAGTAACGACCGGGCGGAGCGCGGTGCATCGTGATGCAACGACAACGGCCCAGCCATGCAGCAACAATGCCTGCCCTGCCTGCCCTCCGTGCCGCCCCTTCCTGGGGCACGTCGCTTAGGCCCTGCCCTCGGCCCCTCGGCTCGGCGCCCTAGCCCTCAAGCTGTCGCAACGCCAGCACCGCCAGCACTAGCTCGCCATGCAGTCCATGATAGCGCGGTGCTGATCCGACAGGCCGACCGACGAGGAGAAAAAGCAGCTCACCTCAGCAACTCGACACTCCGTTGCACTCCGTCCGGACGAGACGACGACGGGGAGCGCAGTTTAGGTTAGTCGGCCCTCAGCTGACGACACGCTCCTGGAACAGCGCGTATCGATTTTCTCGTCCAACTCGGACGACAACAAAGACTGGGGGCAGGACGATCCTGCGGGAAAGCCACCAAACTCGACGGCGGGGGACTTGAAGGGGCACTGCACACGCACTGCTACTCAGCTGTCAGCGGGGTTACGCTCTAGCAGACGACACTCGCGCTCCGCAACAAACACACTCTGAGTAATTGACGAAAGTGGTGTTTAATTCGCGTGCACGAAGGCGAGCGTAGCGGTCCACAGCGACACGTACACACGCCGCGAGGTTCCGCGCAAGACTGACTGCCTGCTGGCTGTCTGCCTGCTGCCTGCTGGCTGCCAGCACTGCCTGGCGGCCGCATGGTGGAGGTGGAAGGGGGTAGCGCGCAGCCAACCGCGAGCCGCGGGACGCCCCCACCACAACCACTGCCTCAGCGGCAGCAGCAGCAAACGCAGGATCCCAGCGCAACCCTCTCTCACCCTCTCGAGGGGGGAGGGGGCCTCGACATTTGCCTCTACGCCCCCTTAGGACGCTTGCCTCGCACCCCCTAGGAGGATATGTGACATTACATTGCCCACCTACCCGCCTCCTAAAACTCCCCGGAAGTCATCTACGAGTGACTGGGACTTCCCCAGGCGACTCGTCCCACATCCACCCTGCAAACCCTGCAGCAGCCCTTTCCAGCCCCCCTGCTGCCGGGTGGCGCGGTGGCGCCTCCCTCCACCCCTTCCACATTCCAGGCGGAACCAGTGCTAGCTGGTATCCGCCAGTTGTTTATCTCCGGAGAGGCTCTCCACTGCAGGGCCCTGGACCAGGGCAGCAGCTTGGTTCCGAACAGCGGCTTCGTCGCCATCTTTCTCTCTCTCACCCAGCACACCCCCGCAGGAAGCAGCGCGAGCGGTGAGGTCACTGTTCGGAATCAGACCCCTGGTCTCCATGAATGGCGTAGTGCTGGCGTGGGGGTGAGGCGCTGAGGCCAGTGGGAGTGGGTTTACTGCAGCCCAGCCAGACCCAGGGCCGGACCAAGGCCACGCGGGGCTCGGCACGTGGCCACGTGGTCCAAACGGTTGTGCCCCAGCCCTACCCAGCCCCTGTGGTGCCCTCCTACTTCACAATGACAAGCGATGGGCTTTTCTCCCTGCTAAATATTTCCTGAAGCAAATGCAGAGAGACCGTATGCGCCTGTTCGGTACAGTTACGGATTAATGAAGATCTAACTCGCATTTAAGCATTTAGCAGCAATTTGAATACTTTACCATAGAGAGGGAAGAGGAAGAATCAAAATATCTTAGTTAAAGTAATAGACTTAAAAGGATTTATTAAAACTCAGGTTTACAACATGATAATAATATAAAAATTATTAAAAATTATAACAGTTACAAAACTTGAAAAATATAAAAAGTGTATCAATAATATTGGGAATTGTCAAAGACAGTTGAGCCTATGTTGGTCCCTTACATTAATTACTTTGCAGGAAAACAGCTGACCTGAATCACATTCTTCTTCCTAATTATGCAAACTATGCTCCTCCCACTCCCATAGAAGAGAGGATAAAGCCTGACAGTACAGTCATGACAGTAACATTTCAGAAAGCTAGGGGTTAAAAACATTCAGTATATCACAGTATAGGAGAGTTGGCTTTTGTCTGTAAAATGCCATAAACACCTTTCAGCTCTGCTTCTGAATTCGGTACAGTTTTCTGAACCTGGAGTCCAACGTAGTGATGGGATGAAGACCTTTGTCATTATAAAGTTGCTGCAACTGCAAATAGAGAAATCAAAGGTAAACTTTGCAACATGCAAAATCGAATGGGGCTTTAGGTGTTTAATAGAAAATATGTTCCCTTTCTTCTAATTGAGACATATACCTGGAGAAGTTTTTCCTCTAAGTGTGTAGTACGGTCAGATGCAAAGACGGAAATAAAATGAGACACCTCCTCAGAGACAACTGGTGATGAGCCTAGATAGAGAATTACTGAAGCTTAGGTAGATTCTTCAAAGAAAAATTCAGGTTGTACATAATTGTGACATTAAACTATTAAGATAATCTTACCTCTTTTCTTGGCATCTACATAAATTTTTACATGCAGAACATCTTCATAATTCCTTGCAACCATTTTAGCAGTCTCTTCCTTAACTCTTCCATATTTACCCATATTTGTTCTGCAGATTTAATAGAGAATTTACTTGTTTAGTCCTTGTTGTCCAATGGAAAAAAAAATCTGTTGTTTTCAGTTAAAGTCAAAGAAAATACTTACGAGTAAAGAAAACTAATAAGAATCTTTGGCTTTCTGTGAAGGTCAAAGTCATTAAACTTTGAGTGGAGCCAATAATTTTCCATTTGCTGAGAACCATCAAGGTACAAGGAAAATACAATAACCATTAGGGAACTCACATCTTCTAACTTTGCCTGCAAAGAGCGGAAAAAGAGTATTACACATAGCACCTGAATGGGAATAAACATGTGATCAAACAAAGTAAGGCTGTGTTCACACTTGTGTCGCCTTGAATAGCATAGCAGGGGGGATGCAAAAAACCTACATTCTTGTGTTCTGCAAATGAATCAAAGAGGTTTTGTCTTGTCCGCAACGCAAGGCCACCCAACATTACACAAGCTTGAAAGCACCATCAGTAAAATTACCTTTCCTTCCTCGTAAGTCAGAAACCCCTGACCCTGAAAAAGATCCTGGAGAGCTTCTCTATCTTTGTTGCATTCGTCACTTCTCCATTCCTTATTCAGGAAGACATAATGATCTCCCTCATCAGAATAATATTCAAGAGGTACCTCAATGGGCTCCTCAACAATACTGTGAATGAGACAGATGATGAGAGTGTTAATTAATGAAATTGCCAATAACAGTTATCACTAAGTTTCTAAATGGAATTCCCTCATGCTTTGACAACTTTGTATGACACTTTACCTCAAAGTTGGATCCAAAGCCCTTGCCAAGTCTGGGTGGCCGCTGTCCTTCAAACAATTTATCAAAAGTTGGAATGCCTGAGGGCCTCTTCGTTGGATATCCAAGTAAAATTTAAAGCACAGTTCTTTCGGCGTAAAACCTAAATTGGGTCTTTCCTAGATAACAGAAATGGAGAGCAAATATGAAGGAACAAAAATATTTTTATCTGCCAGCAACAGGTTTGTGTTTGCTTTCGCTATGACAAAAGGAAAGGAAACTTTTGAGGGGACCTCCCTATGACCTGTTTTGGGCCAACCAAAAGAAAACTGAGTAGATCATGTGGACAAGTCTTATGGGATGAAAATGCAATTTCAAAGAATATAGTTACACACAAAATATATAACTAACCTTCCACTTTGATAGGAGAGCTTCAGGTATTACATCTCGATTTTCGTCTAGCTTGTCAATAGTACGAACGAGTCGCTCGTAAGAAGTTTCGTTCACTAACTGTTCCAAGTTACCAGTAATTCGCTTCCTGTGAACGAAATCCATAACTGTCTGAACGTCAAAAATAAAAAGCCCAACAAAAACAGAAAAAAAAGAAGACTTTGTTTTTACATTAGACTACTTTTAACTTGTATGCGAAATTCAACACAGCATCAAGGAAAGTTGTTCTTTGCCTCCCAACGCGCTATTTCTTCTGTAACACAGTCTTAAACCTTAAAAAAAAAATCTTTCAATGTATGAAGCAAAACTGATAAAACTGATAAAATTCGAGAGAGGTATATTTCACGTAGGTTTCGTGAAGTTTCGGGCCGCCAAATTTGTCATAGAATGCTGAACTAGTCGGCCGATCGTCCATTTGACACTGCTTGACACCCCTTCCCTTCCACTCGTTTCCGCCGTTTACATTCCAATTTTACGTCGAATAGGTGTGATTAATTGAACCTATTGCTGTTTTATGATCGCTCGAGTGAGTCTTGGCGAGAGCTGTCACCACAATCCGGTAAGCTCTCCTCTGGCATCGGAATCTCACGAACGGAGCGGAGGAACAGCAACGCCACTCCTTGTCAACACAACCTTCTTGTCCTGGCGGTCCAGAGTGTAGATTTCGGAAACTAGAATTTACGTCGAGAAACCTGCCACTTGTCAGCAGTCCCCACAATGTTTCGGTATGAGCAAAATCCAACTTGATGAACGAAACCTGCAGAAACTCTTCAACGGTCGGTGGCGGTCCCACTTGTCTCCTTTTTTTCCATTTTGTAGTTAAGTTTGTCCGCGAATGTCAATCACCTTTCCTTCATTTGTATTCGTTATGTAACCTTAGGAGTTCCCTTGTCTTTAGGTACATGTATTTCGGAAGCTAACCTTTCTCCTGTTAGTTTTGGTGGCGGCGGGGTTATGTTTATGACCGGTCGGTTGTCAGGTTTTGTCTCTCATTTTGGTGCTTCTTCAATATTTCTTAACCAGCTTTCAGAGTGCTTCCATTTCAGCTATATTTTATTTCAAGTAGTTTAGTTTAATGAATTCTGCCCTCCACACATAGAATTGTCCCCATGCTCTGTCGCTTAGTTGTTGACCTAAACTTTCGTTCCTGTACTCATCCATTTTTTTCTAATCCTGTTAGGGTTTGGGACTGTGCTGTGATGCTTTCCTGAATCATGGTGTTGGTTCTATTTTTGAGCATGCGACATAATATTACTGTATGAATAACTTCAACATATCTGTTTTAGGTCTTCAATGATGGCACCTCAAATGTCTCCTCAAGAAGAACAGGAGAAGATGCTCGACGAAGCGTTGGGAATAGTAAAGTCACAAGCATTTCAAATGAAACGCTCCTTGGATAATGGAAAACTTATGGATGGCTTGAAAAATGCATCAACAATGCTTGGAGAACTACGTACTTCATTGTTGTCTCCAAAAAGCTATTATGAACTATGTATCCTTTGCACATGCATCCTCTCTGTTTCTACATTTACTTGATCTTGTGTGTACCTTAACTTCTCTTTTAGATATGGCCATTACAGATGAACTTCGACATCTGGAACTTCATCTATATGATGAGTTTCAAAAAGGACGGAAAGTAACGGATTTGTATGAACTGGTGCAGTATGCAGGAAACATTGTCCCGAGACTGTGAGTCTTATACCACCTATTTAATTACTTCTGGCCATAAGTTACAAAATTTTCTAAACATTTGGAAACTTTCAGATATCTTCTCATCACTGTCGGTTTAGTCTACATTAAAACAAATTCTTGTTTGAAACGGGATCTTCTCCGGGATTTAGTTGAGATGTGCCGAGGAGTGCAACATCCATTAAGAGGCCTTTTCCTTCGCAACTACCTGCTTCAAGTTACAAGGAATATATTACCTGATAACCCCGAAGGGGCAGAAGAATCAGAGGGAACGGTGAGAAATTTGAGAACAGCTATACATCATCTTGACTTCTACCTTCAAATATGATCTATTGAGTTCTTATCATGAATCTCACCTGTTAACTTAGGTACGAGATGCTGTTGATTTTGTCTTGATGAATTTTGCTGAAATGAACAAATTGTGGGTGCGTATGCAGCATCAAGGACATTCACGGGACAAGGAGAGACGTGAAAGGGAGAGAGAAGAGCTTAAGATTTTAGTTGGTACAAACTTGGTTCGGTTGTCACAGCTTGAAAATGTGAATCTAGACTTGTATAAAAAGGTTGGCCAATATGTGTTTATGTAAATTTTAGCAATTGCTTTAATGGGCAAACTTAAACTTAACCATTTGTTATTCTTTTCAGCTTGTCTTACCTGGGATCTTGGAGCAGGTTGTAAGCTGCAGAGATGCAATTGCTCAGGAATATCTTATGGAATGCATCATACAGGTAATAAATGAAATTCGGCATGAATTTTCCTTTGCTATTAATTATCACAATTATCATGTTTGTCAGTATGTGTTTCATGATCGATCATGTTTGTCCATTTTATCCGTAGGTTTTCCCTGACGAATTTCACCTTCAGACTCTCAATGCATTTTTGGAGTCTTGTGCCCAACTACAGCCTGGTGTAAATGTTAAGAATGTTATCATTTCTCTGGTCGACCGACTAGCAACCTTCTCTCAGCGAACGGAATCATCTGGTGGTATTCCTAATGATGTGAAGCTGTTTGACATTTTTTCTGAGCAAGTTGCCTCTGTTATACAGGTAAGTGCAGTCTGTTCTTTCAGAGATAATTATTTCTGACTAGTTTTTCTTTTTTAACTTTAATAATTTTCTTTTTCTGTATTTCAGTCACGACAGGACATGCCTCCAGAAGATATGGTTTCTTTGGAAGTTTCTTTGGTAAACCTGGCTCATAAGTGCTATGCAGACAGAGTGGATTATGTTGACAAGGTTTTAGGCTGTACTTTGCACATCTTTGAGAAGTTGAATGTCGAACGGTATGATTTGACTACATAATCAAGAATGACATTCACTTTTCTGACATCATTTCCTTAACTGACTTTTTGTCCCTCCAGTGTCAGCTATGAGAGTGCAGTCTCACGGGAGCTCATGCGGCTAATGAAAATTCCTGTTGACCAGTATAACAATATTCTGACTGTCTTGAAGCTCCAACAGTATGCACCTCTTCTCGAGTACTTTGACTACAAGGGCCGCAAGTCTTTGGCAGCTTACATAATCATAAACATTCTTGAAAATGACACACTTATTCCAACACCTGAGGAGGTATGAGATAGGTTTCTATCTATCCCTTTACGGTAAACCAGTTTTGGGTGCTAATCTATAATTTGTGGTGACAGGTTGATACTGTGTTGACCATGGTGGCTTCTCTAATCACTGATCAACCAGATCAGCCACATGAGGAGGAAGACCCAGAAGACTTTGCTGAGGAGCAGGGGCTTGTAGGCCGGTTAGTATTAAAATTTTTCTTATAAATTTATCAATTTTCTGCAACTTGTAACTCTACAGCTGCATTCTATCAATCAAACAGGTTAATACACCATCTGAAGTCTGAGGTGCCAGACCAGCAATATCTTATTTTAAGTGCTGCACGGAAACATCTTGGGGCAGGGAAGGCAGAAGGAAACAGAAGAATTAAGTTCACACTTCCTCCAATAGTATTCCAAGCATATCAGTTAGCATACAAATATAAGGCTCTGAAAGATCAGGTAACAATTTTGTATTTTACAAAGATAATTGTGCATGTTGTATAAATTAGTTTTCTCTTAAAAATTCCCTGTTATTTTCAATTATTTTTTTTTTAAAGGATGATATGTGGGAGAAAAAGTGTCAGAAAATTTTCAAGTTCTGTCATCAAACGATTACTGCCTTAATGAAGGCAGAACTTGCTGAACTGCCACTTCGATTGTTCCTCCAAGGAGCTCTAGCTGTTGGTAGGATTCAGTTTGAAGACTATGAAACAGTTGCTTATGAATTCATTTCTCAAGCATTCTCTATCTATGAGGATGAAATCTCAGACAGTAAGGCACAGTTAGCTGCTATGACTTTGATGGTTGGAACATTTGAGCAGTTGGCATGTCTTAGTGAAGAGAATGCTGAGCCTGTGCGCACTCAGTGCACCCTAGCTGCTTCTAAACTACTGAAGAAGCCGGATCAGTGTCGTGGAGTAGCAACATGCTGTCATCTCTTCTGGTCAGGGAAAAAGATAAGTGGAGAGGAGGTGAGTGGGAAGATCAATGTAAGAATCTCTTTGGTGTTTTGAAATTCTTATCTCAGTATGTCAAAATTGTGTCTTTCCCCAGCAACATGATGGAAAACGAGTTTTAGATTGCCTCAAGAAAGGAGTACGCATTGCAAACCAGTGCATGGATTCCTCAGTTCAAGTGCAACTCTTTGTTGAATTGCTCAACCATTACCTCTATTTCTATGAGAAAGGAGACGATCAGGTATGTGTTTAGGTTTTTGAAGTGTTGTGATTAGTCTTAAGTTAAAAGGAATCAACTATTTGGGGTCAAGATGAGAAAAAGTCTTATACTTCCTTTTTGTTGTTGTTCTGTGCAGGTTACAGTTCAAATGTTAAATCATCTGATTAGCAAAATTCATGAAGAGTTGCCCAATTTAGAAACAAATGAGGAAACTGAGCAAATCAGCAAACACTTTAGTAATACTTTAGATCATCTTCGTAATAGAATGGAATCTCCTGAGGCAGATGGCGTGAGCTATGAAGGACTTGTTCTCTGAGGTGAGTAAAACTTGTTTTGGTATATCTTGTAACTTTATTTGATTGATAGTTGAATTAAAATGGAAGGACATTTTTCAGGTTCAGATGATTTTCTCCAAACGTGCATCTTGATGACCAGTAATAACTGAATTACTCTTGTTTTCAGAATGCACAAGTGAAGACGTAAACTCAGTGACCCTCTATGATAAGATGTATTACAGGGTACACCTAACGATATCTTGTTTTTAAGTTTAGTAAAACCTGGTTTGTTTTACTGACATTTCTACTTTCAATGTTCCCCATACACTACTGGGTTAGTTAAAGTTTATCTAATCAAAGTTTGTTCATTATCCCATTTTTACTTATTGAACTCATGGTTCATACAATACAATCTCCACCTAATTCAGCATGCTTAATAGTTTCAAGAACTATTTTCTAGAGATTTGTTTGCTTGTGATTTAGTTTTGTGATTTTTGCTCTCAAAAGATGAAATAGTAAATTGTAATCGATGATCTGTTAACTGCTTTGATGAGCCTCTGAAATGTACTAGGATTGGTTTATTTTTCTAAAGTTCATTCTCATGTTGAGCTGAAAGCAGGCAGGGAGAAAACTAGTAGATTTACACAAAATAATGTGAAACGGGAGAGATGGTTCTCAAATATATGGTAGTTAATTGAATGTGTCTACACAGTCCTCCCATTGATCAATGCTGATGTGTACTATTCACCTTATTGACTGTGATTTTTCAGGCTGAGTTAATTCTGTTTGTTAAGACTTGTCAATCGTATGACGATAATCAGCCTGTTTATGGTTTTGCGTTGTTATAGTTAAAGAAGGTGGCATCCTTAATGTGTCTGTTCTTCCTAACATACAAACTTGCATCTCAAAATTGTTTTCAAATTTTCTGAAATAATTTGTTGTAAGAATGTGGCCATTCTTCAATTATTTTAAAATAGCTTTAGTATAAATGGTTGTTGCAAGCACCCAGATTTTTAATAGAAGAGATTATTGATATATTTTGGAATGAAATAAGTTTGTATCATTTTTAAGAATGAATCTTTTTACTTGTATTATGAGGGTTAAGTGAAATTGAATTCAGTTTCAGAATGTGTTGCAACATATGAAGTGTTCTGCTGGTCAGTCAAACCCGTGTTACTCATTTAATCCATTATCATATACGATTGTTTGTATTATATTTCATGGCCAAGTGCAATCTTTTATAGTTGTTGTTTTTTTTCCCCTTTTAGATGTGTGTATCCCTTTTCATGATCTGTAGATTGCATGTTTTGTTTAGTGCAGAAATGTTATATCAGTATACCATGTATACTCCCATGAACTTGCATTTCTGTTTGTTATATTGGCCTAGTGACATTTGCCCCCTTTTTTTACTGGTTGTATTTGTTTCCATGCACTGGCTACATACTTTTTAAATACAAACATGTAAAGTAATAGAGGAATAAAGAAGAAATCTGTATCACTTTGCAAAGTCTTTTACTGTCCCTCCCTCTCGCTTCCATCTAAGAATTTACTTTTGCTTTGTTCTCACCTTTCAAGCACCAATCAAGGATGTTATCAAACTCATTTTCTGCTGTGTGTAAAAAGTTGTTGGCTTCTAAATGAGCCTGAAACAATCAAGTAATACAAGAAAAATAATTTTGAGCCCAGACGAAGCTTTGTATTTTCAATTTCTTTCCAGCTCTACCTTTTGTCTCTGGAGATTGTCTATTAAGTGTGACTGCTTGGTGCAGATGCTGGTGAACTCCATGCGTTGGCGTTCTAGTGTTTTGAGTTTACACTGAAGTTGATCTATTATTTTTCTTTGATTTTCTCGATCATCCTATAGACAATTTTTGTCCTATAGTAAAAACACACACACAAAAAGAGAAATTACAATGAATTAGGTGTTAAACAAACCTTGACCTGAAGTTGAGTTTGTTTCATGCTGTTGCGAAGTTTCTCATTATCCTCCAGAGCTCTGTTTAAACGTAATTCTACAGCAGAAGTCTGTTGCTTCTGGAGTTTCAGGTCCTTTTTAGCAGATGCCAATTCCTTTAACAAAATGGACATGGTGGTCGTTACCTAACATTACAGCATTTCAAAATAATTTCTGATTTGTACTTCTATACCTTGTTCAATGAAGAGTTTTCAGCTTGTGCTCTTGTCAGGTTTTGCGATGTTAATTCAAGTTTATTTTGAAGATTTGCTGCAGCGTCTCTTGCACTTGAAAGAGAGGAGTCAAGACGGGCACCTTCTTCGTCAGACCTAGCTAGTTCTGCGCTAAGTTTTCTGCATTCTTCTGACTGAAACACAATAAGAACTTTGATAAAAATAATGATGAGAAAAATACAATATTGCTTTTGAATACCTTGCTTTTGTAGTCTTGTCTCAGGGTGTCGACTTCCTTGTTCAGGATAGTTAATTTAGCTCTTAGCAGTCGGTTCGTTGCCTCATATCCCAAACCATTGCTCCGAATGGCAAGGGGGTCCTCAGCCCTGAAATATTTAATTTTACTTGTGGAAAAAGAAACACAGAGGCACACTCGGGCACACTTAAGTATCTGGTTTGTATTCTAATTACTCACATTTCTTTCTTGTTTGAAGAGCTAGGGAATCTTTCTTCTTTGACAGAGAATGACTGCATCGATGTCGAATCATTTTTTTGAGAAAGTGATCGTGAACGATTGAGTGCTGAACTAGAGGTGCAGTAATCAATAAACAACAGTTGTTTACACTAACTAAAATTTAATTGGAAAGTGAATGGGTACCCTACCTAATCACTGGACGTGCAATATCATTAAGCCCATTTTTACTCTGTAAGCAGAAGTAGGGTGAGTACAAGAACAACACTTTCGTTATTGTGTGATTCCCCCGGATTCCCCCCGCCCCCCTTCTTTCTTGTTTGTCATCCTTGTCACCTTGGCTGCGTCAATCTCCTGCAATAGTCGGTTTGTCCGCTCCTCAAGCTCGGAGTTTATTTTGTGAAACTCCTGTTCCCTTCGAAGCAGCTCGCTCTCCATCGCCAGTGAAATAGACACAAGCTACTGGAGCAAAATAAGCAAGCGATATAGCCAGCGCGAGGCGTCACCCGAGCCGAGCAGCCGAGCCGAGCCGAGCCGGTTGGCCGTAACGTTGGATACGGTAGCACCACCACCCCACACCCCAGGGACGGGTGCGTAGTTGGGGGTGGGACTGTCTTGTAGAGCGTGACCGGCCGGCCAGCTGCTCGTCAAGCTGGCAGCACTTCATTCTGCCATTTCGAAACTGCTCAAACGCGGGACATTGGTTTAGTAAGTCCTCCTTCATCCGCATAGCGCAGCGCGACCCGCGGCCCGGGGAAGACATTGGTAACGCCCTCGAGACAGCGGATTTGAACTGCTTCGCGCGAAAGGTGCTGCCAACTTGTGTGCCTCCGACAATCCATCTTCGAGAAGTGACGATAATGATGCGATTGAAGAGAGGTAAGTTAATAAACTCACCAAATAATTTTAGAGGGTTTTTAATTTGCATGTGGTGTTACTTGGTTTAAGAATATCTTATAAATTGAACTCGTGACGAACTCGTGACACGATGTATTATGCACAGTTGGTGAAAAAGGGTTGAGTCCTGTGTGAGTGTGTTTGTGTGTGTGTGGCCGAGAGGGTGCACTTTGACAAGAGTTATGAACTTTGCTCAGTGATCTGTGAATTGTTCGAAGACCAACAACCTCTTCTTCTCCGCACATTCTGTCTTCTAGTTCAACAAATTTCGTGAATCATGTCTGACTCGGCGGAATCTTCAGGCCAGGGCAAGACCAGCCCGGTCAAGTATTTTATTTCGGGCGGCTTTGGTGGTGTGTGCACAGTACTGAGTGGACACCCTTTAGACACTATCAAGGTTCGGCTTCAAACTATGCCCAAACCTGCTCCCGGACAACTACCTATGTACGCCGGGACGTTTGACTGTCTGACGAAAACAGTCAAGCAGGAGGGAGTTCGTGGGCTGTACAAAGGAATGGCCGCACCCCTAACCGGCGTTGCCCCTATTTTCGCCCTCAGTTTCTTTGGATTCGGTCTGGGAAAGAGGCTGCAACAGTCTGCCGAAGGGGAAGAATTGTCCTTGGTCCAATTATTCAATGCCGGTGCTTTCTCTGGCGTTCTAACAACTGTCATCATGGCTCCTGGTGAGCGCATCAAATGCTTGTTACAAGTACAACAAGCTGGTACAGGACCTGCCAAGTACGCTGGGCCAAAAGACTGTGTGAAGCAGCTGTACAGGGAAGGCGGTCTTCGTAGTATTTACAAGGGTTCAGTGGCGACCCTCTTGCGAGATGTTCCAGCAAGCGGCATGTACTTTATGTCGTATGATGTTATTCAGCGCAGCTTGAAGAAAGAGGGACAGGAGATCGGTCTTCTATCAACAATATTTGCTGGTGGTATGGCTGGCATTGCCAACTGGGCAGTCGGCATGCCTGCAGATGTGATCAAAAGCCGTCTGCAGACTGCTCCTGAGGGTACTTATCCTAATGGAATTAAGGATGTCTTCCGCAGTCTCCTGAAAGAAGACGGACCTCGAGCATTCTATAAGGGTGTCGTTCCAGTAATGCTGCGTGCCTTCCCTGCTAATGCTGCTTGTTTCATTGGATTTGAAGTTGCTATGAATGCCCTCAATTTACTTGCCCCTAACTTGTGATGAACAAAAAGTATATTTACCGATAGTATGCAACCGATGCCATAATTAAGTTAAAGACGATAAAAATTTCGTTTTTGTCAACCATTTAGAGAATTGTGTTTTAAGACATAAGTTTTTCTAATGCATATGATGGCAGAAATGTCTGTAGCTGTGTGCAGGGTATTTTTCATTCTTAATTTGGTCCAAATCACAAAAACATCACATCTGCTTTGTCCAGGATGTATGAAAAGACTGTCAATGCCTTCACATTGTTTTTATTTTTTGATTAATTAAGGAGCCTATGTAATTCTTTTGAATTTCAGTATTGCAGTGTGCTTTATGCATACTGTATTGTTATGGCACTCAAAATGAGTTGTCAGTTGTGATAACATGTAAATTAATTATATTTTTCTAAAATTTCATGTTAAAGATTGTACTGTAACTCTCTTTTTTTATTTCTGTTTTGGTCCATGCGGGGTATTCTTTGTTTCTAAAATATTGAGGCAGGTCGTGAACAAGTTTGATCCTTCAACTGTTCTTAATTTCAAATGTAACTTTTATATAAGTGCTTTTAATAACCTTGTGTTCTTGTTTTCTTAAATTTATCGATGTGTGGATTGTTTGGTCTTGCTTTATTTATTATGGTGCTTTAAAGAGTGGGATAGATGTTTCATACTTAATTGAAAATGTCTGTTACGGGTCTATATAGAACTTTTTGTAACTTGCCTGAAAACGTACTGTCTTGTCTGTCTATTAATGTTCTAATGAAATTTGCTTTGTATTTTATCATGTTGTTATATTTGAACAATGAAAGTGTAAAGCTCTGAATATTTTCATTCAGTATGCCTTATGACGTCAATGAATTCACTTTAGTGAGGCATTCATCCAACCATAGCAACAATTACCATGCTAGGCAAACACTTGAATGAAAACACATCATCCTTTGTGACAATCACATTTATTCACAAACAAAGGAACAGATAACATCTCTCCCAGGTATATAAAATTCGTAAATTGCGCGTTTGAAAAATGTTACATTTTGCATGTCAATTCTGGTTCCCACATAGTCATATTATAAAAATATTATTGAGGTCGACCAACAAACAGCACTAGCACATGATGAGGTGCATATTCTTATACTTAGCTTCGATTCTATGAGATATTCAGTTCAGCATTTGAGAAAACCACTGTGGAATGCTGGGGACAACCCAGAAAACATACAGATAGAGAGCAATTATTATCATTATGGGAAATGGAGGTGACCACAGTTCTGCTGCTGCTGACTATGGAACTAAGGAACACTTTAAAACAGTATTTTAAGATGAGAATCTTCCTGTTGCAAACAATAAATGATATGGGTATTCCATTTCACTGATAACACGCAGCAAGCTGGAACCAGTGACGGGACCTAAAATACTAGCAGCTTTTTGACAACCATGAATGAAATGCAAATTTCTTAAATAACTTACTTAGCAAGAGAAATTTTGTACAAGAGGGCAAGACTGACTAGCTTGACGCAACCACTCATTTTCTTTACACCTAGTTTCTGAGCACAACAAACCCAGCACAAGCATGGATACTTTTTCAATGTCAGGAAACAAAATCAGAAAGAAGACCAGCATCTTAGGATGCAAATCAATTTAAACTTCCCACAACACAGAGTGGAATGCAGAGTTACAAACTTCTGTTTCAGTTCACGAAAGGAAACTAACTAAAAATATGCATTGTCTTATTTCACAAGCATAAAATAAGAGTAAAACTTAACTAAAATATTGCATATATAATAAGCTACCAACAATTAGCCATCATACATTTCTCCTTGATAATTAAATGAATGCTCAATATAAACTTAATAGCTACATGAAGTTCAAAAACATGGCAGAACTGAACAGATACATTTTAAAAGGAGATGAACATGAAAAGGTCAAACTGTTAGGGGAGGGCCTTCAAAGAGGCAAAGGCAAGAAAATAATATCATAATAACTAACTACAAAGTTCCATCAGGAGCATAGAGAGATTGGAATGTAGCAATGCCTGACATTAGAAGTGACTCGATATGTATTTGTTGATGCAACAACTGAACAAAGATTCTAAGAGTAAATCAATTTGAGGGAGGAAGCAAAGTACTGTAATAAAAATAATAAAAGAACAGCTTTGTGCAGTTTCAAATTAACACAAAAAAACACAAGTCAAGTAAATCACAAGACAATCACAATATAATAAATATTGACTAAAAAGAAGCACATGATAGCTCAATACGGAAATAAAGTCTTTATGGAAGAACTATCAAACTACATTCTAAAATGAATGCCAAATTATCAGACTAAAGTGCAGAGGACGTCATGAACTGATAAAACAGGACTTTTCTTGTCTGTCTTGTAATGACAACAAGAGTATTTTCCACGAAAATTTGATGGAGGACGGTTTGAGAAAATGGATGGATTTCGAAAGGCATGAGCAGCACTCTCGCCACCATGAACATGTCCATAATATGATTCAATACAACTCTCTACTTAAAAATCAAAATAGCACACAGGCAAAGTGATTGAACTATTGCCACATGCACACGCTTTTATATTGAAAGCAGTCTATACAGCCTTCATAATGGGAAGACTCAAATTTGAAAGCTGAGCTACTTCTGCAGGGTACAAAATATTCAGGACGGTGAGAATGCAAAGTTTTAAAAGAAAATTCACAACAATTAACTTTGCATGGGTAACACTAGTTCAGACACAACCAATAAAAACTCACAAACGGGTAACAGGGTAAAACTAAAATGCTTCTTAATATTTGTCAAGTCCCCACTGTAACCGGATGGATTTCTGGACCAATATAAATGGAAACTGCTTCTTTGTCTATTTAAAATTACAATAGAAATAAAAATTATAACAGAGAGCATATATTGCTGTTAATATGGGTGTAAAGTTCCCATAAAATATGAGGAAGAACGTTAAGATGAGTATTACTGACAAATAAATATGATATTCTGCGTGTGAGTAGGAACAAAAACTCTGAACACATCTTTTTGCCAGTCGCAAGTACCATAAACAGAATCAAAAACCTCAAAAATGTGAGCAAAATCCTGTATAAGATTCTAACATAAACAACAAGATAAGGTAATACACTTCTCTGAGTAACCACATAAAAGTTATTACAAAGCTTGGCACAGAGGCAATTAAAAAAAAGCACTAAGAGATAAGAAAATGATTTAAAAACCGACTTGCACTTCTTCAACAGTTGAAAATAAGAAAAGGGCAAGAAAGTGCGTCTCAAGTGGCAATAATACCACAAAACTGTTTAACAGCCAGTCATTTGCTAAGAAACAATAACAGATAGTTTCTTGAAAGATTAAAATCAGTACCTACACTCACATTGGCACAGAAAAAAATTAATGACTAATAGCTTAACACCAATAAATATTGATTCATGCATATCCTTTTACCACAAGGAAAACTAATATAACTACCCACATTATCACCCGTCAAAATCCACTTCCCATCTGGCAACACATAAGTGCTACCCAGGCCCTGTTATCACATTGAGTATGATGCGATCCAGCATGCCAAATATAATTTAAAGTAGCACCCTCTGGCTCAGCACAGATCAACAGCACACTGTTTAAGAGGTTCTGATTCATAAAAAAGAATTCCAACAAATCTGCACTAAAACATGGAACACCAAAAAATTGGGATTGGGGGGGAGGGGAATACAGTATTGAAATAATTTTTTTTTAAAAAGTAAATTGAAAATATTAGAAAATTATTGTAACTTTTGACCTTTTAGTTGATTAAAAACAAAAAGAACAATACCAAAACCTACATTGTCTCCTAATTAGTGGTTTTGATACAGAACCTCTCGTATATGCAAAAGAATTCCAATGCCTCATAGCCATAACAGAAAATAAACGCTACCTCAAGTATGAGCACAAGTGGGTAACAAGTGCTTCTTGACTCACACTTCACTGTCCAACCTTATAAAAATACTTCTTCATACAGGCCATAATTAGCTCCATTTGACTTTTTTCACATATAGGATAACTCTACTCACTAACAGAACACCCATCACAATTCTTCCCTTCCAGCAAGTGGGTGAGGCTGTGAGGGGACATCATCTCCACGAAGGAGACCCTTCTTCTCCTCACTAGTTGTGCCACTTGCAGTAGATGCACCAGAATTATACATTGACTCGTACATAGGATTGGAGAAATTACCCTGTAAATAAGAAAAAATGAAATTGACTGACAGGCCAACTTTCATAAGAATATTTTCCATGAATGTAGAAACTTGCCTTAACAATAGAGTCTAGAGTAAAATTATCACCATCATCATCAAGGTCTTCCCTTAGATACATAGGATTGCTGATTTCAACATTTTCAGTCATGCGCTGATGCAGGAAAGATTTACCTCTGAAATGGACAAGATGATTATTACTGTACAAGATAATGAAACTTAAAAATGACCTCAGTAAAAGCACGTCTTTTGCCTTACCCTCGACGAATCCGTTTTGTTACGTAATAAGCAATAGCTACTCCAAGCAGCAAAATTATTAGTATTGTTACAGAAATAATGACACCAGCAGAGGTTCCACTGCCTTCACTGGATGATGGGGAGCTTCCCGTCACTGCAATCTCACAACGTTTGCCAGTGAAGTCCACAGGACATCTGTAAAGAGAACAATTTTAGAAAAATCTGCAAAAGAAACACAGGTGTCGATGCAAAATGAACCTAACCAATAACTGAACAGTTTCTTACATGCAGGTTGGTTGAGGACTGCCATCTGTTTCAGGGCAATGGCCAGAGTTCAAGCAATACCCTGGTTTGCAATGTGAAGTTTGATCACACTTTGATCCAAACCAACCATCCAGGCAAGAACAGGAAGCATTTCCTTTGCCATCGAGATGACATGCTCCTCCATTTTTGCAATAGTTAATACATGCATGATTAGTTCCATAGTATGTTCCGCATTCAGGACCGTTATACTCATCAAGGCATCTGAAGGAAAGAGAAACATCAATATTTAAAAACTTGTAGTAGGAAAAGGGAAGAGCAAAGGATAGATTGATATACAGACCGGCAAACAGGATTCCCGCGGCTCTCAACGCAAGTGCCGCCATTTTTGCACGCCCCTGGACGGCACTTCTGAACAGAATTAGACTGGCACTCCTCTGGTGGGGGGAACACACAAAGGCAATGCTGATCCCTGTCGTCACAAGAACAGTTGCATAGATCTATTTCACACAAAGGACCAGCAAACTTCGGTCCACACTGACAAAACTGTTTCTTGTTTCCCGCTATGCATTTGCCTGTTCACAGATAAACATAAAACCGTGCTTAATGATAAATTATGAATCAGTCATAGGTAATGACAACCATAGACCTCATACATACCCTCATTTTTACAGAAGTCTTTACACTTATCCTTTTCACATTTGTCTCCAGTAAAGCCAGGAGCACAAACACACTTAGGACCACCGCTTGTCATTCTACATGTACTCTAAACACCAAACACAAAATCAGACAATGGACAAATTTGCCTTATTATGAATTATATAATTGTAGACCTACTCACATTTCCTTTACAGAAGCCAACACATTTTGAAATCTCACAGTTTTTCCCTGTGTATCCATTGGAACAGTTACATTTAGGCTCATCACTTTGAAGATAACACGCTCCATTGGGACCACATTTTAAAGTTAGACAATCTTTACAGCGAGGACCTACAGCACACAGGTAAAACACATTTTATAAATTATCATGTAAAAAAAAAACTATCCCCACCTGATATAAAGCTCTAAAATATCATTGGTCATCACTTAAAATACCTGTGAACTGTGGTTGACAAGCACAATAGACCGCTCCATGGCCAGCAGGGATACAAGTGCCGCCATTTTCACAACCACAGTTAGCTAGTGGAATTTCACAACGCTCTCCAGTCCACTGTGGTGGGCAGGTACACTGAAAACATAAAAGAATTGTTGTTATCATGAAACTAAGACATATCTACATTTCAAAAGAAAAATTATAAGAATAAAAGTATGATGAGGCTCACTTTAGGTACTGCTTTTCCTAGCTTTGACTCAACCACAGCATCACAGCGGCCTTGATTTTTACAGAATTCAGAGCACAGATACCTATTGCAATGCTCTCCACCATACATGGGTTCACACACACAACGAGGACCCTCAGCAAATATTTGACATTTACCCATGATACACTTCACATCACATTTTTCTGCTGCTTTTGGTTTGAGGTTGCATTCAACCTGAAATAAGCATATGACATATTATAACAAATCAACTCATTTATAACATCAAGAAGAACTTAAACAGGAAACAAATTAAAAATTTCAATGACTAGTTGCTTGTTTTTAGTTCTCACCATCAGAGCACTGGAAACAGTTGCTAAATAGCCATCGGGGCATAAGCATGTTCTGTTAGTGGTACCTGGGCGGTTGCCTTGTGGAACACAAAGAGCAGAGGGGTGGCAAGGATTTTTCTGACATACATTTAGTGCTGAAAAGGAAGAACTGGTTTAGGAACTTTTCAGAATATTCTTGTCATTACTATGAACATTTATTTTTATGATGGATTTGAAACAAAACATCAAATTAACTTTTCCAGGATATTCTTAAAAATTATAAAAATAAAAAATAAGATTCATTGATATATTTTAAATAAAATTCAAAATGACCAAGTAAATTTACAATTGAGATACTTACATGTCCGAGGGTGCTTGTTCTCCTGTAGCACAACAATATCTGGAGCTCGTTGCTGCTCTCCCTGGTAAAGTACAGTACCATTCACGCCAAAACGACCAAACTTGTCCAATCGTTTCACCATGACTGTCTTCTGGGCACTTAAGCTGACAAATAACTTATCTTCAAAGACGTCAATTTTGTATGGTCTTGTACCTAAAATGTAAAATTTGCCAACATGAAAACAGAACAAAAGGATGAAATGAAAACTAACAGAAGTGAAAAAAATTGCCGAATACCAACCTCTAGGGAACGTTATGACATTCTTCCTAAATTTACCATCAAGGTCTACAGCTTCTATTGTAAGTTTCTTAGCATCCACCCAATAAAGGCGACGGGCCTGATAATCCATTGCTAGGCCAGTAGGCCACAATACATGGTCTCCGACTAATGTATGTCGTCCATGTCCATCCATTTGTGCGCTTTCAATGCGGGCCTTTTTGCCCCAGTCTGTCCAGAATATTTTCCTGCAATTAAAAATGATCAAGGAGTAATCAGAATGGGCTAAGAGGATGGGAAATGTAAATCTTGGTAAGGATGAGTTGACTGTTATTACCCTTCTTGAGGGTCCACCACAATGCTATGAGGTTCCTCTAAATCTGTTTCAATTAGCGTAGCACGTCGAGTCCCATCCAAATTTGCAACCATTACGGCTGGAGTTCCAGAGTCAACCCAAAACAATAGCTTGTGTATCCAATCAATAGACACACCACGAGGATTATCCAACTGTGAGATCTGAAAGTCAAAGAAAAATGGTTTCAAGGAAAGTCTTTCTTTGTCTTTCGAGTTTATGGTAAGAACTTGGTTAAAATATCTTTCTGATTCTAAAAGAGCATCTCCAAATTGAGGCAGGCATCTTGATTCATATGATACAGCGCATTGAAACTCAAAAAGCCTACCGGCGAAAAGTCTCTTACTTAGAATCCAAGAACTACCAGTGTTTGATTTGAAGACTATCAGCTTACCAGAGTACGATTATCATGTTTTATGCTGCGATAATGATGGTCAGAGAAGATAATAGTGTGCTTAGGAGGATTCCAAAATGCATCAATGGATTCAATTTTGTTTGCAGATACAAGTTTTCCTGAGCTAGTCATAAGATCAAGAGCTACGTGTGGTTTATCAAAAATTCTTAACCCTGTGTCTGTTGCAACAATTATCTGAGCAGGAAGACCTAAAACACAATAAAAAGCAGAGGGTTGGCCATCAAAAAAAAAATTATCAATTCAAAAGAAATTTTATGTAACCGACAATGCTTTACCTTTGGCTACACAAGTTTTATTGGCATTGTCGCATGTTTTGTTCCCATTAGAGCATGCAAGAGTATAACCTGAGTGACAATTGCAGGCAGCGAAGGTACTATTACCACGCTTTTTAATGACACACAGTTGAGAACATGTGCCAAACTTGCATGGTGAAGGTGAACAATCACTTTCATCAGAGTTGTCACCACAATCATTCTTTCCATTGCAAATTAAGCTGCTTGGAATGCAATTTTTATTGAGGCAAATAAAATTATTGCCTTGACTACAGTCACCCTTTATGGAGTGACTTTGATTGCCTGTGGACACAAACATCAAGAGTTACTTTCAACACAACCAGTGATTTGTTTAAAAAAAACAAACTACAATGCACAGCTACTCACAAAATCTCTCATCTGAGTGATCTTCACAATCAAAAACTCCATTACACACACTGAATCCAGGGAGGCAAATAACTGATTCATTTCTCCAACATCTGAAAAAGATAAATGAGATACAGAGTCAAATATTTTAAAAGTTTAGTTTAACACATGTTTACCAAAACTCATTTTTACCTGTGGCGCCCTGGTTCACATGCCCACTTTGTACAATTTGTTTCATCCGTGCCATCACCGCAGTCATCATCACCATCACATACCCATGAAGCAGAAACACATTGTTTGTTCAAGCAATGCAACTTGTTCTCTGGACATTGGTTGGGGCAGTCAGTTTCATCAGAACCGTCACTACAATCCACATCACCATCACATTTCCAAGTACTGTGGCAGAAAAATAAATCACAGTTTTATCATGACAAATTCATTTGATGGTAATGAATGAATGATTAGTAATAAGATATGAACCTTGAAATACAATACTGTGGAGATGTGCACTGAAACTCATTGGAACTACAGGTGCGATTGCAATTCATCTCATCTGTGTGGTCATCACAGTTATATTCACCATCACACCTCTGCATACCTGCTATGCATCTACCATCGGAACACCTAAAGAGATAAAAGAAATTGGTGGTGAAAATTGAAAAAAAAGAATCAAAGCGTTTTTAGCAAAACCGACACTTTTACAATTATGGTTACTTCCTCACCTGAATTCTGACTCACTGCAATTACGGGGTTCACAACCAACTTCGTCTGAATTGTCTGCACAATCATTGTCATAGTCACACTTCCAACGCCCCGGGATGCATCTAGGACATGACAGAGACAGATAAGCAACAATGAAAGCAAATAAATTGCAATTTTTTTTAAAAAGATGGCAACTACTAGAGGACGTACTTGTTATTTTTGCATTTGAAGTAGGTGGGATCACAAGTGTGATACTCAGGATTCGAACAATTGGCGGGCTCGTCCTCTCCATTCCGGCAATCACGGTCTCCATCGCAGCGCCACGCCTTCGGGATGCACCGACCAGTGCTGCACCGAAGCTGGTCTGCGGAACAGGTGCGAGATTCGCAGTCCCTTTCGTCAGAACCGTCGGCACACTCTTCATCGCCATCACACACCCAAACATGAGGTATGCATTTTCCATCAGCTTGGCAAGAAAACTGAAAACAGATAGGTAGAGCATTATTAATAAGAAGTAGAGTGAAAAGAAAGTCAGTGTGTTGAAAAGGCAAAGAACTCTGAAAATTAAACGGATTCGCGGGGTAGTCGGTGACCAACTTTTCGACCCATCTGACTGAGCAATTTTGAGGAGGGACTCATCCTCCGAGGGCAAGTCCAGGACAACCTGGAGAAATTTATCAAGAGGGACGGCTCCTTCCATCTGGGTGACAAAAAGAGATCATCAACTTTGGTAATTTACTTGATCTTGTTGGCATGTTTTTGGAGGACAATCCTTCTCATCTTCCCCCAAAGGGCAATCTATCTTGCCATTGCAGCGTAATGAACCAGCTATGCAATGGTCAGATATAGTTCCATTACTATGGCACTTAAATTGGGTGTTCAAACATGTGTACTGTAATAAAACAAACCACAGAGAGATTAAAATAAAATATAACTAACAAGGAAAGTGATATGATGTATCACACATCTGCCTGACAGTTAATACCTTGTCACAATCTTCTTCATCAGAATTGTCTCCACAGTCAGAAGTCCCATCACAAAGATAAGATGGATGGATGCATTTGGTATTACGACACTGGAATTGTCCTGGAGTGCACTCAAACTTGGGACAGTTTGGTGGTTCATCTGAACCATCACCACAGTCATCTTGGCCATCACATTTCCACCAAAACGGAATGCATTTGTAGGTATTTTTGCAAACAATATTGGCAGATGTACAGTTTGCAATACAACTGCGGTTGTCGGGACCAAGTACAAAATTTCCTGGACAAGCACATTGATGCTCGCCATTGGGTCGAAGTAAACAGAGAGTGGAACAGCCTCCATTATTGGCACATGGGTTTTTGGTAACTGGAAGTTGTCGATAGGGATGATAAACATGTATATCCATTGGACGATGTACCATAATGGCAAGACGTTTACAGTCTTGGCCACTGTACTTATGACATCTTTCAACAGCTTTGGTCTCCCAATCTGTCCAATATAAGTAATCTTCAAAAACTGCAAGGGCAAATATGTGGTGTAGCATGAGTCTTGGATTCTTGGCACGACTCATCACAACTCTTCTGTTTTTGCCATCTAAGTCCGAGACTGCTATGTAATCTTCACGTGCGTCTCCCCAAAACAGTTCATTAGTCTCATATGATAGAGTCAACGCATTGGGCCATCCAAGGGAATCATTCACAAGGACGGTGAAACTCGAACCATCCATGCCTGCTTTCCCTATGTACGGGCGATCTCCCCAGTCTGTCCAGTACATATAGCCTTGATGAGGGTCCAGAGTAATAGCTCGTGGTTCTTGAAGGCCAGAGTTAATAAGAATATGCCGATATCGACCATCCAGTTTGGATACTTCAATAGTGTCCAAACCCTTATCACACCAATAAAGATTTTGGCCAACCCAATCAACAGCTAATCCATCAGGGTTCTGAAGTGTAGCCGAATGTAGAACCTGGAAAATATAAGCAGGTGCTTCAGATTTGAAGTTTCTTTTCAGATGAAAGAAATGAGGATTCATGCAGTTATCACAAGTAAGGATTAAACAGAAACATAAACAAAGTAATACCTCATGAGTTGCATTTCCTCCACATTGTCGTTTTATGGTGCTTCCACTTGCTGTTACATCAGACCAATACAAGCATTTTCCTTCCCAATCAAAGTCTAATGCAACTGCATTTGTAAGATTGTGAACTTTAAGGCTTGTTCTACCAGCTAAATCCATTTCCCTGATATAATAACGGTTAGAGAACAGGAGCTTTGCTTCATCACCTACATGGCAGAACACAGGGGAAAAATGTAACATCAAGCAAAACAAAAAAAATGAGTAAAATCATAATGCCAAAAATGAAACAGTGATGAAATATCTCACCAGAGTTTGCTTTGCAGGAATGTTTATCAGGTCTCAGAATATAACGATTGTTACAAGAGCAGACATACGAGCCTACAGTATTGCGGCATTTCTGGCTACAAGGTGACTCCAAACACTCATCAACATCCAGGCATAGTCTGTGATCTCTAGGACTGACTTTATATCCTGGATGACACTGACATTCGTATCCTATTTTTTTGTCGATACATGTATGAGCACAAGTACTATTTTGCTCACATTCATTAATGTCTAAAGAGAAAAAAGAAGACAAGAGTGTAAGAAAGTGATTCAGAATGAATAAAAAAAAAGTCTAAAGTAAAAATAAAAGACCCAAAACAAACTTACTGCAAAGGCGCTCATCACTGAAATCTCCACAATCATCCTGCCCATTGCACAGGAGCGTTTCATTCACACAAAGACCATTATCACAGTGGAACACTTGAGGTCCTTCGCACAACCTATTTGTTGCATTAAGGCATGATGTCCCCTCTTCGTCTGAATTATCTCCACAATCATCCACACCATTACAGGTCCAAGCGGCTAGTACACACTTGGCTCCATTGCGACAGGCAAATTCATTATCTCTACAGCCTTGAAGGCCGCAGAGTTTTGGTTCATCGCTATTATCGCCACAGTCATTTTGCCCGTCACAGTAGTACTCCTAATGAACATACCATAATCCCATTATGTAATGGTATAAATAAATAATAAAAATACAGGTCAGTCAAAATCAGTAAAAAATTAGTAAACCCTACCTGAGGAATACATTTGGCATTGGCACATTGGAAGTGCGTGTCGGCACAAGCGGGCGGTCTGCGCAGGCACTGGTCATTTGAAGTTTCATCTGAGCCATCACCACAGTCGTCCTCACCATCACACACCCATATCGCAGGGATACATTTGACAGTAGAGTTACATTTGAAATTTGGTAGGGTACATGGTCGAGCATTACACTTGAGGTCCTCATCTGAGCCATCTGGACAGTCTGGAGTGCCATCACACTGCCACGAAAGTGGGATGCAATCTTTACTCGTACACTCATACTGGTCATCTCTACACATACTCCCACAATCAGTCTCATCCGAGCTTGGTCCAGTTGAGCTGCTATCACCACAGTCGTCATCACCATCACAGCGCCAGTTATTTGGAATGCAGTTACCATTCTTACACTGGAAGTGAGGGCTTAGACATGGAGCAGGTGAACTAGGACTGGTTGATGGACAATCTTTTTCATCTGAGTTGTCCCAACAGTCATTTTCAGAGTCACAAATCCATGAGGGATTGATGCAAGCTGTTGTTGTGTTGCAATTAATCAATCCTGGGTGCTCAGTACAATTTGGTTTAGGGCAGTTCATTTCATCACTAGCGTCAGGGCAGTCTGCACTCCGATCACAAACATATGAAGCATTGATACAAGCAGCACCATGAGTACATTGGAAATGAGTTTTATCGGAGCACGAACAATTCACTTCATCACTTCCATCCCCACAATCATTATTGTGGTTACATGTTTGATTCATTGGAATACAACGCTTATTGATGCATGTAAAATAGCCCGCACGACACTTTCTCTGGCCACAGTACTGGGGTGCTTCGTCCGAGTTGTCACCACACTGATCAATACCGTCACAAGTCAGATAGTAAGGAATACATCTACCATTGGAACAAGTGAAGGAAGATGATGTACACTCTCCAGAGATTTTGGAGCATAATTTGCCATCAGGGAGAAGTGCAGACCCTGGGAAACAGCTGCATACAACATTACCAGTCACATTTAACCTGCATTTGTGTGCACATCCACCATTAAGGACCTTGCAAGGATTCGCTGCACCTGCAAAGGAAAGCATAAAAAATAGATCGTATAGCAATCAACATGGAAAAAAAAAGAAAAATAAAAGACAACAGTACATACAGTCATTTGTGTCATTTGTCACGGCAACAATAGCCATTGGTCTCTGCACATCTTTTCGAAGAACAACTACATCATCACCAGAAAACTTGTTAACTCGGAGGACTGCATGAAGCACCCAATCCGTCCAAAACAGATAATTGCCATAGACCGCAATATCAAACGGGTGATGTGTGATTATTTCTACTAACACCTGGTCATTGGAAAAGAAAGGTTCCAGTCAATGCAACAGTTAAAACCGGAAGCATGATTCAAAAAAAAAATTTCTTCTTGAATACTCACAACTCTGTTGCTGCCATCATATTCTGCACGTTCAATTTTATCCAAACGAGCATCACACCAATACAACTTTTGAGTGCTGTGCTCTAAAACTAAACCATTAGGCATCCGTATGTCAGTTGAAATAATTGTTTCTACATCAAAACCATTGGTGTATGCTCTTTGAATGCAAGGGTGTACTGAATTCCAGTTTGTCCAGTAAACGCGCCTGAGGAACATTGAAGAAAGATGGTCAAAAGAAGTAGAACCAGGTTTTTCGCACTTTGCCATAATCAATTAATCAAACTTACGCTTCACACGAATCTACAGCTATGCCACGTGGTTTGTCATTTTCTTTGAGCTTGACGATTTGTTCTACCTTAGAGCTATTCGTTGTAAGATTAATTTTGTTAATAGTCAAATCATTGTTGCAAGTCCAATATAAAGTGTTAGTTGATGCATCATAGTCCAACCCCTCTGCAGCACCATGCCCTAAAGTACAACAAATTTATCCATAACAATACCAAAAAGGAAAATCACAGGCCTATACACATTAGTGACATTGTTTGAAACAAGTTTGCTGATAACATCAGACAACATACAAGTAATTGTAATTCACATTATAAAACAGTGACTTACTCTCAATAATGACAGTGTGGTTGGTGCCATTAAAGAAAACACTGTTGATGCTTCCTCTTTGAATATCAGAGTAGAAAATGAGCTTCCGCTTGTAGTCATATGCAAGAGCAATGCTATTTCGCATATATTCTTTGGATTGGATGCTTGGGAATGGAGCATTTAAATTATTTTCATTGGTCATATGGATGCTGTCCAACCGCAGAACGCGGGAGTAGAGCAGGAAGCTGTCATAGTCTATAAGCAACAACAAAAGTTAAATAAATTAAAACAATTTCTAAGATTTTAAAATTAAAGACTTTTGAGTATTTGGATAAGCAAAATTAGTTGTGTCTACCTTCACATGAATGACCATCGCTTGCAACTTTCCCATGAGCACAAGCGCAAACTGGATGTGTTCCATTGTACAAACAAAGCTCTGCACATCCACCATTTTTAATAGCACAAGGATTTGTGCCTTTCTGCTTCAACTTGGAGAAAACCTGCATGCAAGATACAATAGGTAAAATTAAAAACACTCATGCAACAAAAAATTAAATCAAGAGGTAAAATATAGCTTGCACCGCCACAAGGTATTACCTGAATGTCCTTAAGAGAATCACCAATGTCCTTCAGCATGACTGAAAAGTTTGAGAGGTTGGCCAAAGGAGCTGACAAAATACTCCCTCTCTCATAAGTTCTGAAATCAGGAATAAACAATGCTAGACTTTCAAACAATTCAATAAAGATAAGCGCATTTATGATAAGTCTTACGTGTCAATCCAATAGAGAGAGTTGTTGAATACAGTCAGAGCATACGGAGAATCTAGTGAGCGCTCCAGGAGAGCTTCACGGTCCGTGCCATCATAATTTACTCTTTCGATTTTGTGGGTACTTGAGTCACACCAATAAATTTTCTTCCCCTAGAAAAAATCAATTTATAGATGCTTAAGAAAATGATTTTTTAAAAATTAACAACTTTTCCGCTTTTAAATTTATATGAACTTACATCGAAGTCCAAAGTTATGTCATTGATGGCTGCAATGCCCATGTTAACAAGGACTTTCCGGTTGGAACCATCTAAGGCAGCTCGTTCAATACGAGGTTGTTTACCAGCATCACTCCAGAACAAAAGTCCTTGCACTGGATCAACAACTACCGAAGTAGGCTTGTCCAACCCACCAGTGACTACTACATAGCGGAATGATCCATCTAACCTGGACATTTCAATCACATGAACCTTTGGGTCTGTCCAATATAGGTTACCTGTGGAATAAAGAGAAGAAAAGATAACAACTTGCCAAAAAAGATACAAAAAATATTGTTTTCTTTAAAAATTTGCCTCACTCACCTGCTATCCAGTCAACAGCCAATCCTTAGGAAGAAGATAAAAAGATTCACAGAATTATGCTAGATAATGAAAGGTTTATAACAGTAACACAAAGTTTTGAAATAAAGAGTTTGCTCACCAGTCAACCAGTCCATAGGAATAATTTCCATGGATTCAAAATGCTCTACTACCACTTTGCGCCCTGTTCCATCACGACGAATACGTGTAACTGATCCATGATCACTGTCAGCCCAATACAAGTATTCAGATTCTGTAAGTTAGCCACAAGGTAACTTCGTTTATTCAAAGGTTCCAAAACCACAACTTATTTTAACAAAAGGGTAGAACATTATCCTTTTACCTGCGTGAAAGTCTACACTTGCAGCCATTGAAACTCGGGATATAGGACCCAATACCTGAGTTGTGTTGTCTCCTGCTTTCAGGGAAAGTCCTTTGATTTCCCAGTTAATTGAGTAAAGGAGGAAAGATTCAATGCCTGAAGGGAATTGAGAAGAAATTGTGAAACAACAACCAAATTAATAACCAATACATCAAGGGAATGTAAGATATCAAGACTTACCGATACACTTTGTGAGATCAGTTGGGTCAACTATATAACCAGTTCCACAACGGCACACATGTTCAGTAGGTGAGATAGGGAGGCATAAGTGTGAACAATTTCCTTTGTTAACCTTACAAGTATTGCTGCCTTGCTGAATCTCAGGATCATATATACGGAGAGACATGACTTGAACTAAAGAGATATGAGGATGCAACAAAACTAATTTAGTAACAGCGCAAGACAGATTTAAGTGACATAATATTTCCTGCGTACTTAATTTGCTTTAGAAAGCCAAAACAGTCCTGAGTATCAATTATAAATACATGAACTCACTTGTATTAGCTCGAAGAACAGTGTCATTCTTAAGTCCAGAGGTTTTGTTTGCCATATGGATAGCCATGTCATGCAAGTCAGCATAATACAAAAACCCATGATAAACAACAGCAGCAGTAGGAACAGCTTCTTGCTTCAACGGGACATCCAGAGTCTGCTTGCTTTTGAAGTCATAGTACTGTATGGTTTTTCTCCAAACATTGACCCAATATAAACGCCAATCATCCAAATCCATAGACAAGCCTTAAACAGAAAAGAAAGTTATTAATACGTATGTTTTTTTTTTTAAATACTTAAATGATGACATAATCAGGTGCAAAAAGAAGGCATTGGCATTGACCACCATTAAGACACGTCAATCAAAGTGAAGTTTATGAACAAGAATACAAATGCAAAACTCAAAAATTAGGCCAAACAGGGACTTTTGAGCATGCTAAAATCTATCCCCATGAAAATTGATAATTAACAAAAATGTTTGAAGGGAACAGACCTTCATAGTGTAATAAAAAATTTGCTCCAAGATGCTCAACAAATGCTTTGGAAGCAGACATTTGAACAAAATGAGGGTTAAATATGATACATTAGAGGAACATGCCATTCAAAAAGCTCATGTTCAACAGGCCATCTTCACCAACGTGCCAACCATGCAATTGTACTGGAAGGCTTTGCTTACAAATCCAACTGTTTAATTGTTCCATCACACTTTCTTGACCCATAATCAGCGGCAAGATCCCATGATAAACTGCTCTCACCTTTTTTCCTACAGCAAGTACACAAACATTGATGCTAATTTTTAAATCTTAATGCAGCAAATAAAATGTAAAGCAGCCAAGTAAACTAGTGTGTATTGAAAAATAATTCCTAACTTTTAACTCAAGCTAACTATAGTTAATCATGTAAATCTCCTAAAGTAATTTAACTGTGCTGAAAGAATTAATAACAGTAATAGGGGTAGTATTGAGTATACTTACTTCTAAGAGCAACACTTGCCACATCCTCTACTTTAGAGACCAAAGTATGACGACCACTTCCATCCATATTGGCTTCTTCAATAATGTAGGTTGTTCCCCGAACATGACTGAAGTACAATTTTCCTCTTGTAGGATCTAGAGCTAATGACTTAATTTGAGCATGCTCAGATTTTGTCAATTTTCCATCAGACTCCGTGCTATCATGATTCTCTCCGTAATCTGAAGGTGGCAAAGTTGTTATTGAAGGTGTGGGTTGTGTTGTTACAGGATGAGATGAAGCTGTTTCGTTTTCTGGTACTTTATTTGGAATAGTTATTATTCCAGTAATTATGTATTCTCCTTCCAAATTGCAAACCAATATCTGATTGTATGAGGGACCAGCAGAAGTCACATACATGTTCCCCGATATCCAATCAATCGCAAAACCAGTAGGGGAATCAATGCCTGATAAAAGAAACAGTAAGATATTAAGAAAGAAAAAAAAAACAGAGAAAGGAAAACCGACTAAGATAACAGTTCAAGGTAGATATAAAAAAATTGATAGGACATACCTGTATCAATAATACTCTCTGCACCCCCACCAGTAAGGCCTGTGCGCTTTACTTCATTGACTTGCACATCAGTCCAATATATTTTTTTAGTGCTTGCTACAAAATCGAGCTGTGATGGTGAAAGCACTTGAGGGAGGCTTATAGTGGGTATTGTGTGGAAATAAGGCATTTTTAAATCGACACCTCTGATTTCATTGGCTCGAGAGAATAGGAGAACCTGCTCATTCACTGCAACATTCGCAAAACAAAGAAGGACAGACATCACCACTTTCACATAGATCATGCACACAAACCCTTACAACTTCCAAACATCTAAAGAGAGTTAATATTAAAACACAGTATGTGATTAACTCAAGGGTGCAGCTTACCGACACATGTATGGTTATCTTTATCTAATCTCATAACATGAGGGCAGTCACATTTGTAGGTGTTGTTAACACTTAGCAAGCAAAGATGTGAGCAATTTCCGTTATTGGTGCCACATGGGTTGAAATTTCCTGTAGAACATAAATATTAAATGAAACCGATAAATTAGAAAGATTCTTAAGTTTAAACATGTAACTTTTCTCCCCACCTTTAGGTTGCCTACTAGGATGAAGAATTTGGATATCAAATGGTTGTGTCAGAGTTCTTTGAATCACTGTTAAATCAGTGCCATTCCATTTGTTAGCACGGTTTACTGAATTTGTTCTCCAGTCCGTCCAGTAGACATAGTTGTCAAACAATGCTATAGCAAATGGATGTGACAAAGTTTCATGATTTCGAATGACAGTCCGAATATCCTGACCCTCATAAGTGGCTGTATGTATTGAGTCTGAGCGAGCATCAATCCAGTATATACGTTGTAATTGGTAGTCTAATGTCAGCCCGTTAGGCCAAGCACCATCAGCAATTTGATCCACAGCAACCACCTTTTTTCTCAGATCTCCACTCATGCTGCACCTCTCAATGCGTGGGTTATTTGCATCCCAATCAGTCCAAAACAATAAGCTAGTTGAAGAGGAAAAAATTAGTTAGAACTGGAACTAAATGACACAAGTTTATCAAAGAAATTGAAATTTGGCTTACCCATAGCGAGGGTCCAAAGCAATGGCTCTTGGTGACTCCATGTCTCCAGCAACTAGAGTGCGACGAAAGCTTCCATTTAATTTTGCAACTTCAATTTGGTCCAAATTGCTTTCTACCCAATACAGATTCTGACCAATCCAGTCAACAGCAAGTCCCTCAGCAGTTGAGAGGCCAGTTTGAACAACGACTTCTATGTTACTCAAGGAACCTCCAACTAGCGTTCCACGATAAATTTTATCATCAATTACATCTGTCCAGAAGATTTTGTCTTCAGTCTCTGAATGATAGAAATCCAGAGCAATCGTATTTTTGAGGCTGGAAATGAGAGCCTTCGGGCTTTGCGAATGTAAGTCAACACCACGCAGTTCATGACGGTTGCTAAATATGACAAAGGGAGTGGCTTTATCTGTAAAAGAAAACATCAGTAGTCACACTCAAGATACAATAATATTAGGTCACCAAATTAAGAATATACTGACCAGTGCTTTTGCAAGAAAACCCATCAGCTTGCAAAGCGTAACCAGGGTTGCACTTGCACTTATGTTTGGATTTAATTGGTTCACAACTATGTGCACAAACACCCCAAGTTTCACATGGGTGAGAAAAACTGCATGTGAATCCATCTGGTTGCAAATGCAGGGATGGAGGACAATAACATAAAATACCCTCAGGAGTATTTTGACACAAGTGAGAACATTCAGAAGAAGATCCACACAATTCAAGGTCTGAAAAATTAATCAAAATTAATACCAGATGTGTTTTTACTATAAATAAAATCACAGTTTATAAAAAAAAGTGTACAAAAAGGAAAGGAGAGAAAGAGATAGAAAGAAAACAGAGAAAACTCACCACACTGGCCTCCTTCATCTGATAAATCAGTACACTTAGCCTCTCCATCACAGAATTCGTCAATTTGAATACATTTGGTGCGGTTGTCACAATACTGGGCAGGAGGTTCACACTCCAGAGAACCATTTTGAGAATGGTGCTTGTGGCAATCATGGCCATGACAATTTACTAAAGGATCCCCCAAAAATAATGCAAATTTTTAGAAACCAAATAAACAAGTTTACTAAGCGAAGAGAGGGAAGAACATTGAAAGCTTACCACACGACCATTCATCAGATCCATCTAGACAGTCTCTTTGGCCGTCACATTGCAGCTTTGCCGGAATACAGAAGCTGTCATTACAAGCGAACTCAGAGGGCTCACAATGAGAAGTGTGTGTGGGTACCAAAGAAGTTGGACAGTTAGCCTCATCACTACCATCCCCACAATCATTTGTTCCATCACATTTGAAGCTCAGTGGCAAGCATTGATTGTTGTGAGCACAGTACAACTTAAAAGAAAACAACAACAAAAACAGATGTTTGAACAGAACATGGATAAACACTGCAATTGGTCACCAATAATGCAAATAATTATTTAAAATTCAAGTAACATACCATTGTTGAATTATTACATGCTTGAGGGCAATCGAGTTCATCACTCTGATCTTGGCAATCATCATCCCCATCACAGTAATGATCATAAGGGATACACTTTTTATTAGCACATGTGAATTGTGATGGATGACATTCTATAACAAAGAGTACTTGTAGAACAATCACTTTATTTTTATAATGCCAGAACAATTATTAATAGAAATACATACGGCAATTGCTATGTTCATCTGAAGGGTCATTTTCTCCACAATCTAACTCAGTGTCACATGTCCAAGTCATTGGAATGCAGCGTCCAGATATTTTACAAGTGAACTGTTCAGGTGGACATGTTATATTTCCACATCGAGAAACATCTTCATCTGTACCATCTCGGCAGTCTTTGTCACCATCACAAACCCATGCATTTCTGATGCAGGAATTTCCATCACACTTAAAGTTAGTTTCACAATCCAGCTCATCTGCAGATAATTAAAATTTTAGTTCATGACATTAAGGCATCAGACAATGAGGATAACACACACATGACATTACTTACAATGAGCAGGGACTAGAGGTGGAGCCTCCCCACAAATACCACCTATGGCAGTATCTTCATCAGAACCATCTGGGCAATCTTTGCGCTTATCACAGACAGAGTGGCGGTCAATACATGTTACATTATCAGCGCACATAAATTGGCCAGCATGGCAATGAAATGGAGCAGTATAGTTCTGATTGTGGACACATTTTTTCCCCATTAAGTCAAATCCATCTTGACAAGCACAGACCAATCCAGAGGGAGATATGAGGCAAAGGTGATCACATCCATTGTTGTCCTTTGTTGCGCAGTCATTGGCGCCTGTGAACAGGGAAAAAAAGGTGAAATAAAACTTAACCAAAACATTGTTAACTCCTTTAAAATGTACCCCTCACCCTCTTGAGTGCTATTATCAAACACTCGTAGCTCATAAAGAGGATGGTTTTCAACACTCAGTGTGGTAACTGTGAGGTTGTTAAGATCAGTCATGTTCAAACGTTGTACAGTTCCATTCTGAAACTCAGTCCAGTAAAGGAAATTGTCACTATGAGCCAAACCATAAGGGTGTTCCATTGGGGCTTTATCAAAGATCACCTACAACATTAAACATCCATAAGTTTGATAAGATTCAAAGAACAAAACACAGAAGAAAATAATGACAGCAGTATGAGGTACCTTGCGATCCTTCCCATTAGTTCGAATGCGTTCAATCCTGTCATGGTATGCATCACACCAATATAGCCATTTGCCACCGTAGTCAATGCTTAAGCCATTGGGCCAGTGTACATTCTCAACAACAAAAGCTTCTCGTTTACTACCATCCATTCCTGCACGCTCAATCTTCCCCTTTTGGGTCTGCACTGTAGCCCAATCTGACCAATACATAAAGCTGAACAAGGAACGTCAGAAATTATATAATCTGTTGAGTTAAATATGTTTAAAAGTAGAAACTTATTCAACATAATATAATAACTTACCCCGCTCTTGGGTCCAAAACAATAGCACGAGGGTGATGCATCTGCCCTTGTATGAGAACTTTTCTCTGAGACGGGTCTGCTATTCGGGCAACACTGATTGCTTGAAGGCCTTCATCACTCCAATAGATATTACCACTAAGCCAATCGACAGCAAGACCTTCACAGTTGTCAATCCCTTGGTCTAGAAGAACCTCTTTTTTCCCACCCGAGACCTTGCGACGCATAATTGCATAGCTATTATTTGGTCTGTAATGAAACACAATGAAACAATAAAATTCACCTTAAAATTGTAATAAGCTTGTTGCCCACATACACTCTAGAATTTACTTACGTTGCGTGTGTGAAATAGATGTACTGAGTTTTCACATCATAATCTAATGCTTTAGATCTATTGACATCTAAAATTGGGTATGTTACTTCTGATTTTTTAGTGCTTGGTTTAAGAGATATTCCCTTTACCATACCAGGCCGCCCAGCTCCATAAATGAGAAACTTTGTCTGATTGGCAACTGCACATGACTTCTGATCAGGTCCTAACTTGAAACCAGGTTGACACAAGCATTGATTTTGAGCATTGCCTTTCTTCCATGCAGAAATACACAAGTGCTGGCAGCCTCCATTATTGTCTTTGCAAGGATGGGGAACATCAGGTTGTTTTTGACGATGATACACATTGATGGAAAATGGTCGGCTGGTGTTGCTGATAATAGTATGTTCAGAAGTGAATTTGTGCAGACGTATCACACTGTAGCTCCTCCAACTTGTCAAGTAAAGATAGTTTTCAAAAATAGCAACATCAAAAGAGTTCTGAACTGGAACACCTCTTCGCAACATTTTCCTGTTGTTGCCATCATAATCCACTCTTTCAACACAATCTAAGAATGTATCCACCCAATAAACATGCTGGTTGGGAAAATCAACAGTGACTCCATAGGGATACACAATACGTCGATCAACCAAAGTTTTCCTTTCAGTTCCATCCATCAATGATCTCTCAAGGCTTGGGTGAGCAGTGCCCCATTTTGTGAAAAACATATAACCTCTTGTCGGGTCAAGTGCAATGCCTCGAGGTTTGCCAATGTTGACATCCACAATGATGGTGCAGGCTTGCAGTGTACCATTGCACAAAAAAATCACCTCATGAGTATCATCCAGGAAATACCAATTTCCAGACACCCAATCCAAAGCAAATTGAGTTACAGTCTCATATGAGTACATAGACGGATTTGGCATATCCCATGGCTGATCTAAGTGATCAATATTGGCACACTGAAGACGCTTGTAATCTTTTATGAAACACATTGTTTGGTTGCGGTGATCGAATGACAAGGCTTGAGTCTGATGCCGGGTAATGAGGTGGCTATTTGGCCAAATTGATCCATTGAGAGAAATGCGCCGAATATCATCAGCAGAGGTGAGCAGTATGCTTGCATTTTCACTTTCTGGAGCTGAAATTTAGAATTAAAACTTTAACATTGCAACAGCTGAATAAGAAATTTAAATGAATCACAGCAAATGTAAAAAAATTACTCACTGTTGATAGCAAAACATGAATTTCCGTCTTTTCTATAACCTGGGACACAGCTGCATTCAAAGGAGCCTATAAGGTTTTTGCAGCGTTGATCACAAGAACCATCTAGTTCACACTCATTAAGATCTACAGAGGCAAAAATTTTATTCGTATGATTAAAGTAACAAAGATAATTAAAAATATATATTGAATCCAAATGACATGCAGAGCACTTACCAACACAAACAGTTCCATTTGCCTGTTTTCCTTTACCACAGTAGCACAATGGGCCTTGAGAGCTTGGCTTGCATTTATCTTCACATTTGATACTGTCACACATAGTAGTGTTTTCTGAAAAATAAACAATGGTGTGGATAGTAGTATGACTGCAGTAAAGCTGCAATAAAAGGTCATGACATCAACTGAGCACTTACTGCAAAATTCTCCTTCATCTTCACCATTTGGGCAGTCATGTGTACCATCACACATTAACTGAATCTGCTTGCACGTATCAGTTGATCCACACCTAATAAAGTTAGCTGGGCAGTTGTTTTCTGGAAAGCCTAAAGTGAGGGGAAAATGAATGAAGAATAAATAATTTGATAGAGAAATGTATGAGGAAGTGAAAATTGAAAATCAAATCGTTGAAAAGATGCATACATGTGTCTAAAGGATCTTCATCTGAATTGTCATTGGGACCACAATCTGGTTCACCATCACAGGTCCAGCCTTGTGGAATACATTTCCTTGTTACAGCACACATGAACTGAAGGGAGCGGCATGTCACAGGAGCTAGAAGGCACAACAGTGAAATTAACACAAACTGCCTTTTCCAAATACTACTAATGTATCAGAATAATCCACGTACGACAATCAGAAGGCTCATCGGATCCATCAAAACAATCTGGGCGTCCATTGCACTTTCGACGCCGAGGAATACATCTGCCATCACCACATTGAAATTGCTCTTGGGAACAGTTTTCTTGAACTACAGCTAGAAAAAAAATTTTCTTTGAGTTTGGGATCATTGGAAATTATAAGTAAAATGGTATACTTCACAGTTGAATAACAAGCATGTGTTTGTTGTCAGCTAATGAACTACATTTATTAGCAAAGAGAAAGAGAAAACTGGCAAAGGGGTAATCTAATCAAGGGAAATTTGAGAGTGATAAAATTAGTAAATACAATATCAGGGATAGTGTGGCAAAAGTTATGAATGAACATTTATTTTATATTTTCAAAAGTAACAGAGCAATGGTTTGGTTTCTATTGAAAACCAACCATTTTTAATATACATGAAAACTTATATGTCCATAAAATTTAAGTAACAAATAATGAAATGGCCTTAGGCATGAGGCAAACTATGAAATAGGAGGTCCACATGTAACACAGTGTGTGTATTGAAACTCGTGTAAACTAAGTATCTTTTTTATTTGCAATGTTTCGGTTGTAAATGAAAAATAACAAACCAACAGGAAATGGTACATAAAAACAAGTACTCTTCTTACCCTTTGTCGGCCCATCTTGTGTCTCTTGAGTACATACTAGCTGTAGGCAGACCAGGAAGTAACTGATCCAGAACAGTCTAAGTATCATTTTACCACACCGGCAATTCGCCGAATAAGATACTCATAAAGCGATATTGTTGGTCGTCATCCTTCACTTAATCAGTTCAATTGATAAGAGAAGAAGCTAAGCCTAAACAAATCAACAAATCACAGTAAACAGCCCGCTAGTGGCGCTCGAGTCACGGTCAACACGATCGCGATTTGGGTTTGTTTTTCAAACGGACCTAACCTCTCCGTAACCGGGATTTCATGAATGCACACCGTGCCACCTATCGGCCGCTCGGGGAAGCCCAGGGCGCGCGCGAGGGAGCGCGGTGCGGCTCGCTGTTGGTGCAAGAGAGATGGAGCGTGTGGAGGTTGGGCGGATCTCCAGGAGGTGGCAGCACTAAGCAGTTGCCCGGTAAGCTGCAGTTAGACCAGATAGATACGATATTTTTATTTGCGGGCGGGTTTTCTGGCCATTTTCGATGACGTGCCGTCCAAATAATCTGCTGCCGACGCACTCGCGCTCTGATTTATGCAAGAACCTGAAATGGCGACTTCCTTCATAACATCATTTCTGACCAATCACAACGCTTTCTCGAAGGCGGATATGCCTTCCAGAACGAGCATGTTTTATTTGTGATTCGTGCAGTGTGAACTTCCGGTGTGATCTTCATGGAGGATTAAATGGCGGCTGATGAAAAGTGGTATTTTACCAAAGAACAGTTAGCAAATACACCGAGCACAAAATGTGGTTACAATGTGGACGGGGAATTATCAAGTCGCCAACAAGCTGCTCATCTCATCCAGGACATGGGGCAGCGCCTACAAGTGTATCCTTGCCATTTGTTGTGAGGCTATGTGACTGGCGCCGTTCGGCACTTGCCCTGCTCAGTCGAATATGAAGCGTCCTCTCTTTCCAAAAGTGGGCTGCTTGCTTGTATTTGATGCTCTCTGATGGTTGTCTTCGCAGCTTCTACCGATTAAATTTGAACCCTGTCCGCTGGACCTCAGGTGATGCAACCTCGACCTGGTCCTTGAAAGATCTCTCTCTCTCCACCCTAGTCTAGTGCCACGCCATTCTGACGATAACAGAGCTTACACGGGGTTACAAATTGCGTTTTCGGTACACTTTCAAGTAGCACACACGTTATAGATGCTAATCCCCACATAGGGGAATGTCTCGAACGGGATATTGTGGTTTTTAGATGTGATAGGTTATGTTACTCAGTTTGGCTATTGAGCTGTGTTGTGATTGGCCTAACCTCAATTTAAGGCTTGCAGTACGAATTGCGCAACTGCCACAATTTGACCGCCCCTCTTTATCAGAGTTCCGATTGGTGTCTGAAATTTGACACCTTTGCGACTGTTTACATTTCTCTAGATGAAGCATGTGCAACCTGTTTTCTTCCTTAACCAAATCTTCAGGACCCAGCTCTGCATCAACACAGCCATGGTCTACATGCACCGATTTTATGTTTTTCACTCGTTCTCACAATTCAACCTGGATTCTATGGCGGCTGCAGCTCTGTTCCTTGCTGCCAAGGTCGAGGAACAGCCTCGGAAATTAGAACATATTATTAGAGTAAAACAAATTTGTCAGCATAGGACGCAGGAAGCTTTAGACACAAGATCAGAGGTAAGTGCTTTTGGATCTGATGTCTCCTTTATCTCTTAATTTATTCTGATAAGTGTGGTAGCTTTTTTAGTGAGCTAATTTTTGGAACATCTTTAGATAATAGAGTTTGCTCTTTTTCAACATATGCAGCAGGTCCTTGAGATGTGTTGGCTACATTCGTGATCATTACACAGTCTCCTGATAGTTTAAAATATGTTTATTGCTGTGCTACCCACTCAAGAAATGATGATCTAATGATTCATTCTTAATTTTTAGTGGAATTATATAGTTTGTGCTCACGGCATTTTGTTTTTGTCCTTTTTCCAGCAATATCTAGAACAGGCCCAGGATTTAGTTTTTAATGAAAATGTCCTACTTCAGACATTGGGATTTGATGTAGCTATAGATCATCCTCACACCCATGTTGTCCGATGTTGCCACTTAGTGCGTGGTAAGTGCGGACCTGATCCATTATTTTATGCTGCAGAAGCATAAGTGGACTTGTCAAGTTGCTATGACATTCTGTTGAATGAGGCTTAGTTATTGGAGGAGCCCATATCATTCCCTCAGAAGTGCATTTAAAATTTATTGACAAATTTTTATGCAATTCTGATATTTTAAATTATGTCTATGGCACTTTGATGGTCTTACTTTACCCTTCATTGCTATACACTGTGCATTTCACTTTGTTTATGCAATGTTTACTGTCCACTCACAGCCAGTAAAGACCTCGCCCAAACGTCGTACTTTATGGCCTCAAACAGGTATGCCAAAACTGACAGAAAATTGTCAGTTTGAAACTGCTCTGTTTTGAAATAGCGTATCATTTATTTTTCATCCTACTCAATTTTTCAGTTTGCATTTAACCACCATGTGCCTTCAATACAAACCCACAGTAGTGGCGTGCTTTTGTATCCACTTAGCATGCAAGTGGTCTAATTGGGAGGTTGGTATCTCAACATTTTTTATAAGTCCAATTCCCTGGGAGAAAGTCACATGTAATCTTTGACACCTCTGCATTTTCATTTTCTAGATTCCTCAATCAAATGAAGGAAAATATTGGTTTTACTATGTTGATAAAACTGTTACTCAAGACTTATTAGAACAATTAACTGATGAATTCCTTGTTATATTTGAAAAATGCCCCTCAAGGCTCAAGAAGAAAATTAAATCAGCAAATCAGAATACAACATACCAATTTGTAAGTATTTTTTTTTTGTCTTGTGCAGCCTCTTTTTAATGTTCAATTTTGTATTTTACATCAAGCCAGTAATAATTTTTTTTCTAAACATGTGGCCATATCACTTTTTTTTTTTAAAGAAAAAAAACTCATTAGTGTGTAGTGCTTTTTTTTTTTTTTTTTTTTTTTTTAAATCTCTGTTTTCATTCTGTTATAATTGTCTTGTGTTTTAACATTGGACATGTGAAAAGTTATTGTTTATCAGCCCATGGGCTTTGTTACAGTTAATGTTTTCCCTTTGTTTCCCCTTAGGACAAAATGATTCCAGGTAGAGATTCAGTGATTGAAGGTGTTAGCTTTCAGTCTCAGCACAGACCAGATCCGAATAAACCCTGTAAGTGTTCATATTACCATGCATTCTAGGCTTCCTTATATCTTTTACTTTTCTGTTCTTTTTTCACTGGTCTTGCACTGCCAGAAAACCCTGTCGTAAACATGTGGATTTTTGATAGATTGTTATATTAACTAACTTAACTATGATTTTCAGCTTCCTCTCAAGCTTCTCAGAGTTCCGCTCAGCGTGCTGATTCTCGAGAGTATCAAGAGAAGCGCGAGCGTCCAGTGGCTCCACAGGGCTCCCACTCTCAACACAGGTGAGTTCAGTTTTGGATTCAGCCAAGAATTTATATGCTTGTAGGAATTCAATAAAAAAGAGATGACCTAACAACTTGATTTGCTTCAGGGATGGTCACCACCGGAGTCATCATGCCGGTCATCCTCACCCTTCATCTTCCTCTGCTTTGCTCAAGCCTCATGCTGGTATGCCTGTGCACAACAAAATGCCACACCCCACCCAGCATCGCTCGTCAATGCCCCACCACCCTCGACCAGATCACCATGGGAGGCCAGAGCATCCACAAAGGCCTGACCACCAGCAGAGGCCTGACCATCCACCAAGGCCAGACCACCAACAGAGGCCTGACCATCCACCAAGGCCAGATCACCCACAGAGGCTGGATCATCAAACAAGGTCAGACTACCAACAGAGACCTGATCGCCAGGCAAGGCCAGATCATGGTGTGAGGCCAGATCACCATTCCCGAAGCGATCATCAAGTGAGGCCTGATCAAGTGAGGCCAGATCACCATCAAGTTCGTCCCGATCACCCAAACAGACCAGATCATCAGCAACGCGCTGAGCATCATGCAAGGCCAGACCACCAAACTCGGCCTGACCATCAAGTCAGATCAGATCATCAGATGAGGCCGGACCATTCAGGAAATCAGGTCACTGCTGCTAGAGATCAGCTCAGAAGAGAAGCGGCTCAACAGAGAGAAGCTTCTCGCAGGGAAGTTTCCTCAATCCACCATATTCAGTCATCTCTCATGACTCATTCACCTGCCCAAAGGACAACTAGTGGTGATAGTGCAATCAGTTCGAGTAGTTCAACTTCATTAACCCCTTCAAGTCAAGATTGGTCTGGATTTGGTGTGACTACAGCTGCTGCAGGTGGTCCGTCACCTTTACCCCAGAAGCAACCTGGTCCCTCTGATCCAAGCCATAGACATTCTTCTGGAAGTCATGATAAGCTCAAAGCTTCTAATACAAATATGGACTCTTATTCAAGACATAAAGGTAGCTTATCAGCTACTGATCGTAGGGCAACTAATACTCCTATGTCATTAGACAGAAAAATGATGCAGGAAATATCTGAGAGACGTCAACTTGAGTCATTCTTTGGAAAATCTGAGGCAGTGGAGAGGATCAATGAAAAGCATCAAGTTAAACATATGCCCTTTAAAGATGTAAAGAAGGAATCTGACACCGTCCAATTACAACCTCAACCTTCCATGGTACCTTCCTTACACATCAAGAAAGAAAAAGTATCTCCCTCTAGGCAATTAATTAATGCTGTTCCTTCTGGAAGAATGGAATCAGATATGACTGCACCCTCAATGTCAATGAGACAAAATAGTTACAAGCCCTCATCAAGTGAGTACCTTCTTGTGAAGAATATCAAAACTGAACCTAATGCAGAATCTCTTTCTGGTACAAGAAATGGGACCACTGTTCCTGCCCTCTTGACACCTAAAGTTGAGAAGGTAGAAACAGATATAAGGACTGAAGGATCTTCAATGACAAGTAGACTTCCCCCTGTGAAAAGTAGTATCTTTAGTCCAGAGAAAACTTTACCTAAAGAAAGAGAATCGCCTATCCTCCAGCGACCTGTTAAAACCAATTGTCCATCGCCTGGTATAGCTTTTGGCTCCCCTCCAGTTACACCTGGCAAATCTCAAAGCCTTAGTCTCCTCACTAGAATTGGTCCTGCAATTGAAAATGAACCAATGATGGACGTTTTTAAAATGGAGAAGGATGCTGGGTATGATAGCCAGGTCAGAGATAGCCGAGTAGAAATGAAGAATGTACATCAAAATGACAATTCCTCTTTTGTGTCATCTAATAGAGGCATGCATGCAATGTCCATGCCTCCTTCATTAGCTAAAGTGGAACCCAAGCCGGCGCACCATTTGCTCAATAAAACCTCAACTTATCCTAATAATGAGATTAAGGCCGTGCTTCATCCACCTCTTATGCCCAATTTACTTCAAGCTAGGAGTAATGCCGTTGTGCCTGATGAGAGGCAGTCGTCTCCTGCTGCTGTTATGCCAGATGTGCGCTCCATGGTGCCTGTAAAGATGCCAGATGTAAGGTCAGCAATGCCCCTTGTTCCAGTTGAAGCGGACTTGGGTGCTGTGGCTTTCCCTGCATCAGAGGTCAAGGACGTGGCATCTAGCACCCCATCAGCTGAAGGAGCGGACCACCACCATCACAAAGCCAAGAAGAAAAAAGAAAAGAAAGAAAAGCATAGACACAAAGATAAAGATAAGGAGAAGCATAAAGAAGAGAAAAAACATAAAAACAAACATAAAGAAAAGGACAAAGAAAGGCGGAAAGGTGAACCTGACAACATGGATCCAGCCCAGACTCCGAATCTGTCTCGTCAACCAGCAATCACTTTGAAAATTCCGAAGGCAAATATCACACCGCCTCCAGTTCCAGCAGTTGCTGCCCCCTCCTCTGGTGGTAGCTTGAAGCTCAAGATTAATCTTGCCCAATTATCATCGGCATCAAGTAGCTCCTCGTCTTCCAAGGAATCCCGTAAGAGAGAGCGGGATAGGACCAGTCCTGGCTTGGATGTGTTACATTCGAAAGCTCCAAAGTTGAGTTCAGATGCCGACACCCCAAAGCGTGGTGCCAGCATTGGCAACGCCCCCCATAGTGGCTCAAGCAAGAGTAATTATGCCAGGCAAAACGGTTTGGATTCTCGGGGAGGGGGCCGACATCATATGCCGCAGCCACAACACTACAGTGGAAACAAGGTACGTAGGCAGGGTGGTATGCATGGGAGCCAGTTCAGGTATGAGCCTCCCCTGTTAAATGAAATTTCCGTATCTTATAACCATGATCTGCCACCTTCTTGTATGCATCCTGGTCCTGTTACCTTGCCTGATACTAGCATTCCTCCCCCTCCCGTAATGCAGCCCATGATGTTCTACCCTCAGTACCAGTACCCTTATTCTTTTTACCCAATGCCTTACCCCCAAGGTCAAGTCTTCCCAACCTCAATCCCTGCCCCACCTCCACCTCCTCCATTACCTAAAGAGCCCCCTCCATCAGCCCCTCCGCCCCCTCCACCACCATCATAATTTTCAAAGTACATTACTACTGCAAAATGAACCTTTACCTGTCAGAAGTTTTGATTTAGTTAAGGTCTCATATGTTGCCTGACCCCTTTGTTTCTTTATTTTTCTTCTCTCCTACAAAAATTAGTTAAGGGTTAACATCTGTAGTTGAAATTCAAATTTTATTGGTTCTGACAGATGTGATCTTTCATAGAGGCAAGGGAGCTGTGGGGGTATCATTCTTTTGAGTTTGTAAATCATTTCAATGAACACCAAGCAGTCCGTTACTTCTGCCAACCTGCTGTGCCAAGATTTATCCATTGAGTTTTTAGACAGTGCTTCGTTGTTATGCTAAGAGATATTTGATGTCTTTCCAGACATGCTTTTCTTATTACTGAAAGTTGACTAGTCATTTTCTCTCAGTTACTACTTTTGCAAACTGCACTCAAGTTACAGTCCTTCCCTCTTCAGTTGTCTGTCTTTCTTCTTTTGCCTTAGTGTATTCAATTGGCATTTTCCTTTGATTTTGCTTGATTGCTTCTGTTTGAGCAAGATCAGGAATCCTTTTTTTTCTCCAAGTAATGCTTGTCTCTGATGTGAAAGCTCAGAATAAGCTGATCCTTATGAGATTATTTCTAAGAATACAACTGTGGTGAAATCAAGGCCTGCTTCCTTGACCTCATATTGTTGATTATTAATACTTCGCTTGTTGGTTTTCTTTTCTCGTTAATTTTTTTTTGTTACTTGACAAATTGCCACTTCTTAAAATATATCCTACCCAATAAAGTTTGTCAAATTTGTTAAAACATTTTGTTTGTTTGTGTTTTTATGTGTAAAATGCTGCTCATTCTTTATCTTCCTTTGACTTAAAATGCATGTGCACTTTTACTTCTTCAAAAGGAGAAAGTTTTGTTTTCTAAATTGGTTAATTTTCTTGTTTGTCAACAGTTTTTGCTGCCTTAAAGTATTTGAATGTTTGTGCATGTGAGGTTTATTGCATGTTATAGTACAAAAACTTTAGTGGACTTTTGTAGAGTGAATGCTAGGTATACTTCTCTTTTCTTCTGTTGGTTGTGTTGTTTAATGCGTAATTCAGGGTTTTATATTAAGGTCTGCTCTCATGTATCTTTTTTTAACATGGAGTTTTGCATTCCCCTAGTCTGTAGGGTAACTTCATGTGACTTTTTAATCAAAAAGTAGTCACTGGAGTGCTCCCTTTTTTGTTGTGATTTCTCTTTTTCTGATCCTTTTTATTCTAAGAACTAATTTAAACATAATAAATATGATTGTGAAAGGAATGGAACTTATTCCATCTTACTCCATCATTAGTAAAAATTTTATTGCATACCCCTATATGAAATTTCTGTGAGGTGGAAGTCTAAATCAGGATTTGTTAGGTTCATGATAGTCTTTGTTGAAGTTGAGTCAAGTGTTTTTTGAATTTTTCTATGACATAATTGTAAAGAGGGAGAAACTGGTGATATGCATTCATTTCACCAACACCATGAGCAGTATTTACATTTCGAGATAAACTAGGCCACTTAATACTGACAAACTACAATGGACCTTTTCAAAGTATCGCAATCTCCTTAGGATTTGTTTTTCTCATTAGGTCCATTCATGTTTGACTTAATATCTTGGTTTCAACCAAAGTTTTTGTTATTCCATCTTTTTGAACTCTTGCCTATTGTTTCTGTCTTGATGAGGTTAATTTTACTCAGGGTGAGTGTAAGGTTTTCTAGTATGAGGTAACATTAAGGATTATACTCTGAATACATTTGGGGCAGCTTTGTTATTGGTTATATTGTTTATTGAATAAACCTCCATATTTTTCAGTTTTGATGTTCTCTTTTTTACTCCCATAATCATATCTGGCATCCCCAGCAGTAGTATGATACTGTTCCTTCATTGCATTATCTGAATCCTAGTAGTTTGTTCTTTCACTTTATAACATGTAGGTTTTCATTCTGTATTTAGCACTTTTGTAGTTTTGCTTGCATTTGTTTTATTTGCAGTACCCACACTTGTTTTATGTGGCAAAGTTGGGAACATTTATGGTAGTCATTGTTTGTTTCTGTTGTGGAATGTGTAGTAGAGCACGTTAACTTGTAGTTTCTTCCAATTTATGTAGAGCAGCCTTTTAATATCAGGGATGACTAACCATAATCTAGTAGTATATTCCCTTTAATGTTTTGATCACTTCAAACTCCCACCCTTATTTCCCCTAATAATTTTTAAAAATTCCCATCTCTTTTTATTTATTATTTGCTAACCTCTTCAAGAAGGTGGCAGAAAAATCATGTTTTTAAGAATGTATTCGCCCTTTTCTGTATGGATAGTTTTATACCCAATATATTGCAGTTTTTGTCATGACTTAGTCAAAGTTTCCTAATCATTGCCTATTTCTTTAATTTCTAGATGGTGTTGGATGGTTCCTCTATGAAGCCCTCAGAGATTAGCAAGAATAGCTCTTCTCACTCTTCTACCTCATAGGAAAATTTGTAAAGTAAGTCAACATTAAGTATTTTTCACAGGTAAAAACTGTGAAAATGTCGAAGGCTCCAGTTCTCGACTTATTTAGATGTTACAATTGACACGTTATTCAATTCAGGTACAGTGGAACTCGTTTATAGTAAGTGAGAAATTGTGATTATTTTACTCATGTGTTGCGCTATGACATCTCTGTTCGGCCCATAGAGAGATGTGACCAGTCTTATACTGGCATCAGTCAATGGTTCCGCCCATGGAGACACTATGGTGCAGCAATCAGATAGAGGTGTGATCACAATTTAACACCTTATAAGCAGGTCCCACAGTAGTAACTCTTGTACATTGTGATAAAACTACTTGTTTGATGGTTATTACTTCTCTGTGCATCATTAAATAATTCATTGTTATTGTAAATGTTTGGCATTTAGCGACAGATACTTTAATTTTTTATTAAATGAAGCTTTGCTAATAGTTACAGAATGTTGAGTAACATTTTCAGTACCTAATTGTTTGATATACCAAATATTCTAAGAGGAAAAAATATTGTTATTATTATAATGTGGCGAGTACTTGAAAGGGTGACAGAACTTTAATAGTCTTATTACCTACTCCTGGAGGAGTTTATTGATAGCGAATCATGTAAAGCAGTGTTTTATTTATGAAATGAAGGTGTGTGTGTGTGTGTGAAGAGAAGCCTTGTTCGAATTTTCGTGCAGCACCTCTAAAGTAAACTCTTCTAGCTAACAAATTTTACTGTTTGTAATTCTTTATTAGGTTCATTCATTGAAAGGGCACATTTTAGTGCACTGTCGGCTGAGACTGATGATTTTGTGAAGATGTAGCATCTCTGAAATTTTTTATTTTCTAACATTGTTCATACTTGGCATTTGAAGGCTCTGACATTTTATAGTTATAATAAGGTGCTGTAGTGATCCTTACATTTGTCTAACATCCTCATTGATAGCCTGACTTTTTCCTCCTTTAGTTTTTTGTTATTGTTTCATTGTCCTGTATCACCTTAAGTCCTCCTGTTTTCTGAATTGTTAAATATTGCTTTAAACAGTGGAAATTGCAGGGGCTGTATACAGTTGTGCATTGTTAATGCACTAAGGCCATGAAAATGTTGCTACTTTTTCATTTTTTATTTATTTTTATTTGATAAGATTGGGAGCAAGTGGCTCTGTGTGGTCACTGTAAGCTGTCAATAAACAAATTTGTTACTTTCTTTTTTAGTAGTTATCCTGTAACCTATTCCCTGTGCCTGATCTCACTTGTTAAAACACATTACTGGAAGCTCATCAAGTTCCAGGGTTCCAGGTTTTCGTTTGAAAAAGACTGTTCAGGGTCAAAATGGGGGGACATTTTTTACACACCCAACGGAACATGTGAGCAGTTATCTGCTTTTGATATCAAAACATGAGTTCTGCTTTAAAATATTTATTTTACAAAAATATAAAAGGAATTTAATTAAACAATCATAAAGCTATAAAATAAAGTAACAAAAATGTTAGTACTTTACAATATTCACCAGCGTAGCTGTTTGTCAGTAGTGAGAATGCTTAATGTTTGTTGAGACAGCAATCTATGCACGAAAGAGAAATTTAAAAGAAAATTAGGCAGATCCAATTGAGAAGCACTGAAATTTAATGTCTTATGTGTTAAATAATTACCTCATTGTATGTGTAGGGACGGAAGAACCATACAAAACACATAATACATTTGTGCTTCTACGGATACCGTGGCATTTGTGGTATTCAGAGCACCAATATGCCTCTAGAGCCGAGCTTTCTTTGACGCTATCAGCTGCAAATAGATCAGAACACATAAAATTTTGTTTTGACAGCTATTTTAAGGCCAAAATCACAATCATTTAACAATTTTTGATATTTACATTTTACTTTCTTCACAAAATCCAAATCACCTTGTGTCAATAGAAGTGATTCAGCAGCCTGATAATAAAATGTTCTCAATACATGAAGTCGGTGACTAGCTGAAGGTGCATTGATGGGGTTACAGCGTTCGGCCACAGTTTCAGGTTTATCATTTGCATGCCAAACAGGTTTGTCATTTGCTGTGTAGCTCAACACATATTTTCCAGTGTCTAAATTGATGAGCAAAAACCTGTCACAAGAGAAATAATAATAATTTGTAGGAGAAATATTGCTACATAAAGCACTATAGCATCTGTAATATGAAAAGTCAAGTCTCACCCTAAAACATTGACGTCAAGATGTATGGAATGAGGGAAATTTCTAGGAGCTATCTGAGTAATGGATCGTAAATGATCTGCACTCGATCCCCAACACTGAAGGGCCAAATGTTCTGCTTCGGACAATCCTGGTGTAGGTCCACACAAGCCCAAAACTGATACTCCAGGGACAAGAAGAACCCAAACTAGTCTAAATGGGATCTAAATAGCAATTACAGAGAAATTATTTAAGTAGTACATATAAGAAAAGAAAGCAAAAATTTAATTAATCTTACGGAAGGACTCTTGAAAGGAAGGAACACCGGTGTATCACTTGAGGTGCAAGGAGAAGCTACAACTGTGAGAAGCGTCAAAAGTTGACGCTCCAGAGGATGTAAATCTTCCCATGCAGGAGTAGCGATAAGTTCACGCCCTGACACCAAAAGGCACGCAAACTGGCTATTTAAGCAATCTGCATATGCATCCAAACATGTCTAAAAACAAAAAGGTATGTCCCTGAAGTATTACATGTGAAACTAATTGGAAAATTGGGTAAACTTTTTTAATAACTCACCAGCAAATCATTGCTTTCATAACAAAGTAATGTTTCTGACAAACCTATAAGATTTCCACAAAAGTAAGACTCTCCAGAATCACGTTCATTGCAAGCATTGGCATTCCTACTTTGGCTTGTATGAGATGTTACAGTGGAAATGTTAACTGAACTGCCATCAACTCCATCCATTAGCTTATCAATGAGTGGATAACACACCTGAAAAACAAAGAGGGTGAGTTAATCAAAATTACAGTTGCTTTCCACATGGAAACCTTGTGAAATTGCCATACTCTTAGTTCTCGTTTCAAACGATCTGGGTTTCGGATATTCCTGATCTCATCCACTCCAACCAATAGGAGCATCGAATTAAAAACTGCATTTAATAGCTTCCGTAAAATGACTTCACTAGAACAAGATGCTGCTGCCACCAACACAATGCTGTGAAAAGAAAAGTTTCTACGTACAGGTGGAAGCAAATGCCTTGCTTACGACATATCTAACCAATCTCACCTGTCTTCAAATTCATCCCAAACATAAGTGGTATCTTGCGTAGAAGTGGTTTGTAGAATAACATCCTGTGACTTACAAAACATATGTACGCCGTTCAGAGATGCAACAATCGAGAAAGGTAGCTAAAATATGTTAAACACAAAAATGAGCCAATAAGTAAGTTAAAACTTAATACATTTATAGATTTTATTGTAAATGAAATAATATACCAACCGATTCACCATCACCCTTTTTTCGAGTGAATAAAGGTAATCCTCCGGCAGACGTTACACAAAGGACATGAACTGTCATTTTGATTGATATGTATATTTTTACAAAGTTCGATTAATCAATAACAGCTTTACTGAGACTCATGCAATCGGTTAATTTTCTAGATAACAACAGAATAATTCAAAACTTTCAATAGCCTGACGATGTTTCACAGTTCAGGATCAGTTTTATCAACTTTATCAGGTTAGGAGGGTCAGTAGAAAATTAATTATACTGAAAACAAATCAACTACAACAAATAAAAAAATAATAAATACACACCTGGAAAACGGCGAATTCAGACGTTTTATTTTATTAGTTGATTTCTCCTAGTTTTCTTCATGTTTTCCTTAGTTCATTCATACTTGGTTGGTTTGGTTTGTAGTTTGTGCAGCAGACACCGGCCTGTTTGTTGACAGTCTTAGGCAGGTTATGGTCATCTTGCCGTTTGTTCACAATCATTTTGTTCCACTTTAGATGTCATTTTAAGTTAAGTTTTTTCACTACTGGTTTGTGACTGTTGCAAGTGTACCAGAACTTGAGCTGTCATATCAATTTGTAAATAACAACCTGTTGCTTCTTATAATTTTCAGATCATGCATATGAAGTCCTATTATTATGGCAGTGCTCAATGAATCAAGTTTTGAGAACCAGCCAGTTTACTGTGCATTCAACTGCTTCGTAGAAAAGCTAAAAGATACTGATTGGATTTCTCATTCTTCAAAAGAGGAAATTAGGAACTGCTTACAATCTGCCAAAGCCATCGAGAAGATGTTAGATACTCTGGAAACCAATGGTGCGCTTGACAATTTTATGGCTTTGGTACCAGAACTCCATGGACTTGAATGGGAGCAGCTTCGGAAGGCCAGTGACATTGTGTTGTCAATGGTGTTGACTGCCCCTGGTGTTTCTGCGCCATGTGTTCGGACATGCATCGATGAATATATTGAACTCTGCGGCTCAGATAGATTTGAAAATGCCGTATCATCAGTGTTAATCTGTTCAGAAATTTATCGTGTACTTCTTGACTATATTGCAAGTTTTGAAGGGCACCTGAAACAAACTGCTATTGAATTACAATCTTATGTTTTTATGTGTTTGTGGAGGAATGAATCGGACCTTGGAAAGTTGGAGCAAACCTTTTACAATTGGTTGAAGCAGGATACATCAGGTCAAAATATTGCTGTAGCTATGCAGGTTTGTTCTCTTCATTTTTTGAACATCTTTTACAAATAAATTTGAAATTTAATTTTTGCTGCTTTTTGTCTTAATGGCAGGTCATAATTAATGATGACAGTAGCATTGCCTCAAGCCTTGTCCTTTCAATCAACAAACTTATGCGCGAGCGGAAAGGTGCGGCAGTGGTGTTCTGGAAGGTTTTGGAAGAATTGCCCATAGTTGCAAGAAGAGTGCTGGAAAAGTCTGATGACATTTTAAAGAGTGCATTGGACTTTCTTAAAATTTCTGGCCAGTGGATGGAGGCTACTTCTACATTCTCATGGGTTTCAAGAGAAAAGGGTCCCTGCAAGTCTTTCGGGTTTAATGAAGTAGTCAGTGCTGTTAAATTCTTAAGTGAAGCTCAAGGTCAAATATCTGAAAAGACTAAGCAGTTTTTATCGAAGCAAAGAAACTCTGCAGGGTGTACACTATGGGATGATGTTGATATGAGATTGGATTCCTAGTTGTCAAGAACTTCTAGTTCTGCATGTGGTATTCAGTACTTAAAAATCTTTAGTGGGCCAATGGGATGAAAACATTACTACAAAGGTAGGTTTGAATCAAATACTAAGAACCTTAGAAAGGGATTAAAATAAAATGATATGCATATGGTTTTAATAGTGTAATTGAATGATTGGTTCTTATAACAATCCACAGAAAGGAAAAAAAAATTAATACCATTCACACATCAATAAGTTAACACTGCAGCACCAATTATATTTTTAAGTAGGAGAAAATAATTACAGTTGCATCAGAGTTGCCTATATGACTGGTACCTCTGAAAAATTATAATACATTGTCCATACAATTTGATACAAATTATGTTAATAAAGGAAACTGTTAACAGTCAATACCCTTGTTAAATTTGTAAATTGCACAATTCATGATTATCCTTCGTAGTGTTTAATGGCAAGGAATCTCTCAGTCCAGGACATCTAGTAACTTCTATCTTGACAAATTCTTTCTAACAAACTTTCAGGAGAATGAGAGATCACCCATCTGGCTACAAGGACAAACACTCTTCACAGGTAGTACAGCTTGCCTCCAAAATCTTTACAACTAGAAACTTCATTCACAGAATACTTGAGCTTCTACTGTACAATAAAGTATAAAAAGAAAATAATACAGAATTTTCTACATTACTGTACCTGTTTAATACAAACAATCTAATTAAATTACAGCTTCTTACGTACAAAAATACAAAAGAGGACAACCAAGAAACTTAGTTAACCAAATAAATATGTGGTGTGGTCATGTTACAATGTCTACAAAACAGGCAGAGGAACAGTCGATGTATCTTCATCATCGATTCCACTAAGAACCATACAAACGGGGGAGAAGGTCTTCTACATAGAAACAAATTAGGTGTACACACATGAGCACACGAAATGACAGTGTCAAAGAGTATCAGTGTCTGTTTCTGCAAAAATATTCAACAGGAAAATGAAGATGTCTCTAAATAAACAGTGATGTAACAGCAGAATTCAACTCAGACTAAATAGTAATAATAATAATTACAAGGAGTTTATTTGAAAAGTCTCTTTCTACACAATACATACAAACATAACAAAAACAATGGTCTTAAATAACATCTTAACTATATAGGACTTTGTTCAAAGCAAATACTAATAGCTGTTAATAAACAATTGACAGGTCATTGTAAAGCTGGTTCATAAAGAATTTAGCAAATAAAAATGCAAGTATTAAAAAATCAAGTCATTAATTCAAAACAAAAGATGCAATTTAAGCATGGCATGCAATAAAATGGGAATTGAAACATCCTTTCTGTAAGTGGCATACACACAAGGTAACAACCAATGGTATCACAATTCCAGTAAAGTGGGATACCAGAGTCTCCCACCAATGCACCATTTCCTCATTTGGTCTAACTAACAATACCAAAAAATCAAAATAACAAACAAAATGTTATGCAAAGAATTCAATTTAACACCTGACAGTCACACATAGGAATAGGGTTCAAGAACAATAAGTCAAACAATAATATCTTGATTGGTATGCTTCGATCCGAACAACAAAGATGAAGATATTCAAGAAAGCTTGGCTAAGCATCTAGGAAGCAGAGTTATGCTGCTGCAGCAATTTCAGCACTGTGGATTTCTAAAGATCTAACTCACTACATTATGGGGACCAATGCATCTTTCCAAGAATCCAAATATATATCCACTACAATGCTACTTACAATGGGTATGCATTCATAATATGCATCTTAGCAGTCTTTCTTAAATTGCTGAAAAGGGAAACATGCAGTGGAAATTTTGCAAAACAAAAAAGGCAGGATTCTCACCAAAATAAGGCAAGGTACACAGCCACCTCTTCAATTATTTATTATTATTAGTTTAAAAGGATTATGGCAAGAAACGCCACATTTGCCCATTTAAAACTGTGCAAGTACAGGCAAGTTGCTCACTGGAAGTTCATAAATGCAAGTGGCATTTGAACAAAACTTGGAATCAGAAACTAAAATGTCTGTGGTGGTCCATAAGTAGTATCGTACACAAATCGAAGGGAAAAACATTGATTTCTATTTTTCAGCCTAAACAAACCCGTACATAGAAACTTCATCAATATATTGCACTGAGTGAGTTCCATCAAACAGCAAGAGCAAGATAAAAAAATTCATTGAGCCTTTCAAGAGTACAAACAAAATTTTTTCGTCAAAAAAAATTTTGTAAAGCACCAACAGTCATGAAGCCAGCTCTAGTTTGTGTGAATTCAATGGCACAAATAATGTTGATATGTACAATATTGAGGCACATGGCTTCTCTCGTTTCTTAACCCCCCCCCCCCCAAAAAAAAAAAAAAAAAAAAAAAGTTAACAAGGCAAAAGAGAGAAGGCAGGCAGGAGTTAAATCAATCAATCAACCACGCAACCCCTCCCTTTGCAACATGTGGTAAAAATGAAACTCTTGACCCCTTGTTGAACCCTAGGACTGACAGATTCAGACAGAAAATGAAAATTACAGAAAGGAGGGACAATAATCGAAAAAAATGAAATTACAACACACAAATAAATTAAAAACACCACGGCAGGAAGAAAGCTAGACTTAATTTTAAGAGCTTAAGAGCTTCAAAGTTATCCCATTTTAAATGGTCTGGAGGTCTTAGTATAGGCCTGAGACAAGTCAGTCAGTATCTTTAGGACCCAATATTTAATCACAAACACTATTAAAAGTGAATAAGCCATTGCAGTACCAATTTGGTGCATGGAAACTTACCAAATCCTTATGTCATAAGTAGAAGGGAGGTGTTGCAAATTACACAAAACAACCAAAATTGAATTTAAATCATTGAATGACAGTTACCTCTCTTAATATCATGAAATACAGAATATATAAACGATTATTTAATAGGATACTGAAACAAATAGACAGTGCCCCAATATATTTGGGAAAGTACATGGTCAAATGAATTCATGCCTAGGTGGACGTAATCCATCAAATCAATTTAGTTAACCATTTTATGAGAAATAAAGTCTTTAGGACAGATCCATGGCAAATTTTTATCTCACCATGGTAGAATGGACATCAGAGATCCTTAAATAGAGCAGACTTGGCATTTTTTAGTTTATCCAATCTTCTTTGAAGATGTGAATTGGCTGTCTCTAGTTCCTCTGCATGTGCCAACGACTCCCGGAGCTGCAAAACATAAAACACAAGGCTTGTAGTGTCATGTAAAATGAAGCCAAAAAATCGTTGTTCAGTTCTGTGACTGTCTAACATCCTATCAAGGAACGGGAAAACATAAGAAGTACCAGTTACATTGTGACACACATGGTAGATTGGTTATGTCACATGAACTGTGTACTTCAAACTGTGAATTTCAGACACTTGGCCATCAAGTCAGCCTTGTTTGGTATATTGCGACCTGACTGAGGAACAGCGGAGCCAGATTTACACTGATACCTTAAATGGCCGAAAAGGAGGACAAATGCTCACATCAAGTCTGGCACACTGTCACACTATGGAAAAAACGACAAAAATGTACGTATTTACATCTTAAAACTGAACAAACTAAGAAAACAATTGTTAAATCCACAGCAATCAATTAATAAACACACTGAAACAGAAACAATTAAGGCAGGTATCACAGCAGTGAAGCAAAACGGAGTAAGTTATGCAAAAAGTTAATAAAAAAAAACATTGGTTGAATGAAATACAGTCAAATGCAACAAGCTACATGACTTCGATATCTTAGATGAAACGACAATCAGAATATCCTGACTTAGAAAAGGTTACAAAAGCACAACTTGGGATGCATCTTAAAGAGGAATAAAAATCAGTCAATATTATTTCAAATCATCACACACACACATGAGAGATTGGGGGACAAAAGAGGGATAGTCTTCGACAAAAAGAAAACGCACCATTCAGAGATAGAAGGAAAAACAAACGAACGGATTCCCACTTCAATAATTCAGCAGCACCTGTGAGTTAAGTGATGATGCACACAATACGTATATTATAGCAATAGCATAGGAATTGTGGTGAGAGTACAAATTAAATTCATGCTAGCATTTGGTTGACCAAGGCTATGGCATGTATGCGGAAGAGTTGAAAGATCTTTCATTTGTACGTAGGGCTATGCAATTCAGAAAGAAATACCCATCAACCAATACGCAGAGAATGATTACACTTTATAGAAATTCAAATAGGAAGTAATAAAAAAATAGTGCAAAAAAAATTAGTAAAAGTAAAAAAAAGGAAAAAAGTAATAATTTTTAAAAATTAATGAAAATGAGTGTATGCACTACTTTTGAATCATTGAATGAGATGATTAAAGGCGGGTTTAACTGGATGAACACAGACAAAATGGAAAGACAGAAAACAAACGAACTGGTAAGTTGAGATGAAATGATGGTTGATAGTACTGGTGATGGATGCATAGGTGTTATCTGATGATCTGCTTGAGCCTCTCGCATTGCTGAGTCAGCGCCAGCTTAGCTGCTTCAGCAAGAGTCAATCGCTCCGATATCTCTTTCACCTACAGGAGCAATACATAATACCACTGAAGTAAAAAAGGAAATGAGCAGCATGAAACAGGAACGAAAAATAGATAAGGAAAAGGAAACACTTCATACAAAATGATGCAGAGCAGGTTCGTTCGTTCATATGTTCATGCTAAGTGCAGGTCAGAGTGATGATGATAACATACTAGCCAACGAACCTGCCGAAACTCGAGGAGTTGACAGAGATAAGGTCCAAAATATACAAATTCCTGGGGAAAGGGAACATGATGTAGTTGACTCAACTTTCACTCCAAGGAGGGGGCAGCAAACCAGGCACGTGCAGAAAAAAACAAAATGGGCAAAACGACAGACAAGACAAATTAGGGTGGGGAATAGAGACCCTCGTCCTCGCCTGCGCCGATCCCGGTCCTTCTCCCTGTCTCTGTCTCGATCCCGCGACCTGCGACTGCCGGGACGATCTAAAGTGGCCGAGGTGACATTTGGCGCTGGGGAATCATCCGCGTTCGCGTTCGCATCCGCATCCGACTTGTGGCATTGTTGATTCTGTTTCTTGGGCTTGGGAATCATTGAGTGCTTGGGGAACCTTTGGGAAGAACCATTCTTGGCTGCTGGGCTTTTCAGGTTCAGGGCCCCTTCAACCTCTTGGGGCGATTCTGGTATTGCAAACAAGTGCTTAGCAGCGGATTTCTCTTTGTCAAGGCTCGGGAAAGGGGATTTTGTGTCCATGTCTACAGCCTCCAAGCCGTCATTGTCAAGAGACACTTCAAAAGACCGTTTTGATTCTTGACTCACAAAGTGAACTTCTGGTTCTTTTCCCCCTAATAGATCTTGAGGATCGAAGTTATGAATATTGTAACTCCAGTAGTATTCTGAGGGATGAACTTTGCCTTCATCTAGAATACCAGTTGGATCCTCGATAGCAGCTTGCTGTTCATACAATAAATCAGCAGGTGCCTCTGCCCAAATAGTAACTCCTACGAGATAATCCAATTCATCATTGTAAAAGCCATTAGCGACATTACTGTTCTCGTCAGCTCCATCTTCATCCCAAATTGTAACACCTTCAAGGTAATCAAACATATCCGATTCAACATCATTTTCATTCCTTGCTCCTTCAGATTGACAATGATTGGGACACTGATCAGCACCAGGGAGATCACTGGATCCTAAAATGGACCATGAATTTGGATCAGAAAATTCATCGCGGTCTGACTTTTGATTCTGAAAGTCAGATGCTTCGTCATCTTCCTCCTGTAATTTAGCCCAGAAGTCTTCTGCTTCATCTTCAACAGCAACACAAACTGTACAGTTTTCCTTCACAAAATTTTTGTCAACAGCATTTGAGTCAACAGCATAATTAGCCTCGTCACCCAGAAGGAAGGCTATGGCGGAAATTGCTTCAAAAGATTCATCATCACTATCATCCTCACATATCTTTGTGAACTGGGAATTGTTAACGCTGCTCTTTGGATAAGATTTTGGATCACAAACATCAGCCCCATTTGATTCATTTGAAGATGGGTTTTGACAAGTTTCATCTGAAGTCCCATCAAATATTACCGCCCAGAAATCTTGCTCATCACCACCTTCATTGCTGCTATCCTCGATCCTTTCAGACAGCTCATCTGCTTCTTTGACCTCCTCTAAATGACCTGATTCTTTTAATGACCCAGTTTCCTCAAATGCTATATCAGACACAGCCAGAGTACTCTCATCTCCAAGCCCATTAATAACCTGCAATTGCAACTTCATTAAGTTAGATATTTTCTTATAATTCCTAAATATGAGAAAGGCATTCTTGAAGAGAAATAAAGCTTTAATAAATAGCTGACATTGACATGAGATGGAAAGTGTCAAGTGCAAGATAATAGTGATGACAAGCTAGGACGGAATTTTGTAAGAAAAGTAGCAACAATAAAACCGCATGCTTCATCAAATAGATGGTACTAAACAAAGCCATAAGCCACATCCTTAACTCAAAGAATGAAAAATCAGCCATCATCAAACAAAGTCACTGAAAGATATGAAAGTACTGTAAGAGATACCTTGTTTATGCCTTCTCACACACACTAACAGCCCTAACACTAAAAATGTGGAATAAAAAGGAAAAACATAGCATCCATCCTGCTACACGTCCACTCACACACAAGAAACAGTATGGAAAATACCAGCTCAGTAGACCTGAATAGTTAATGCCACATTGAAATTGAAGGTTGAAAAAGAACTTACCTCTCGTTGCAGTTTCCTCTTTTCTACCTTTAATTCATCCTCTACTTTTTCTGCTGTTTCAGCAGCAGATTTGTAACGGATAACTTGACTCTCCAATCTTGCAACCTGCAAAAGCCATAAGATCAGATATTACATTAAATAAACAGTTACTTAATTGGGTGAGTTCTATGTGTATTTAAATAAATCATAACTTACATTGGCCTGCAATGTTGAAACATCTTGCTCAGCCTTCTGAAGTTTGAATTTATAATCCCCTAACAATTTTTGAGATTCCCCTGAAAAATTTGGCAACATAATTAAATTTGTGACAGGTAAGTAATGTTCCACACAACTGAACAAGTGAGTCAAGAAGAACATACTTTGAAGGTCTTCCATATCTGAGTCTTGTGGACCATTAAGAGTTCGAGGTCCATTTCGATGTCTACTGCGCTCGTCTTCGAGCTCCAACTTAAAATGCCGGATTTGATCCAAAAGTTCATTACGTTCCTCTGCCAACTTTCGCAGTCGAACATCTAGACACATAGAATTTTGTTAGTAAAAGAAAATGTCAATATTTACAAATTGTTAGGTATGAGTTATCTTGCAGTTTACAGACCTAGAGACCCTTCACCCGCTTTCTGCAGCATCTCTGCTGATTCAACAGAGACAAGAGCTTTCCTAGGTGTCCGCTTCTCACCATCTTCACAGCCATCTAGCTCCCCTTCATCACCAACAATAACCAAACCTTGTTCCTGCAAAACCAGAAAGAAAGATAAGTTCATCAAGTTCATTGAAAAAAAAATGGCAACCACTCCCCAAGGTATTTAATGTAAGGGCTTACCTGAATAAGTCTATCACGCTCTTCCAAAGCAGCTTGGCACATCACCAGATCATCCTTCAAGCGCTGCGTGAGGCGTTTGAGTTGGTCGACCTCGCGACATTTCTCCTTGTTTTCACGCTGCAAACAAGACACATGACATGAGCCCGGAGTCCGTCCGCTCTTCCCGGTACAGTAGTGTAGTAGTACAGTGCGCCGACACGTACCTGCAGCTGGGCGTACGCCACCTCCAGGTCCTCCAGCTTGTCCTTGAGCAGCTCCACCTGGTACGTGTAGCTCGCCTTCTCATTGTCCAGCTGCGCGTTCTGGATCATGGCCTTCCGGAACTTGTCCTCCACCTCCTTGAGCTCGTGCCGCAGGTCGCGCGTCGACCTGCCGTCCCGCGGCGTCTCGCCGTTGGGGCCGGGGCTGGGGCCGCCGCCGTCCTCCAGGGAGTCCTCCGAGGACCGCCGGCTCCATTGGTGGTTGTTGGCGCCGCCACTGCCGCCACTGCTGCCGCCGCCGCTGTTGTTGACGACGGGCGTCCGCGACTGGCTCACGGAGCGCGCTGGCGGCGTCCGGAGAGCAGTTTCTGGGGAGCATCGGTACAGTCAGACGGTCTCCTCAAGGATGAACTTGACGTCGGGGAGGTGCGGGGCAGGGGGAGGCTACTCACCGGGATGCATGTCGTACAGGCGGTCGGCATTCTCCTCGGACTCCTTCTGCTGCCGCTCCAGCTCCCGCATTCGAATCTCCCGCGCCTCCGCTCTGGCCTGCCTGCGGGCCGCGAGACGCGCCTCAGCCTGCAACACAAACACCAGGCCGTCAGCACCGAGCGAAGGCCGTCCCTTGTGGCGCGTGCCGCCCTAGGGGCGCTTAACGCGGCCCGGCAGGGCGTGCCGTACTTCGTCCGTGCTCTTGTCCAGGAAGTCCACGATGAGGCTCTCCTCGTCCTCGTCGGTCAGCCACGCCCCCACAGAGCTGCTGCTGCGGCCGCGGGCCAGCGGCGGCGGTGCGAACTCAGCGTCCTCGAACGCGTCGTCGGTGTCCTCGTCGTCGTCCTTGCCTCCACCCTCGCTCGCGGCGTCATCGTCCCCCTCGGCAGGGTCGTCCTCTTCGACATGGCCCTCCTTCGCGTCCCGCGACTTGGCGGCGGGCGCTTCGTCGCCAACAGAGTCCTTGGGGTCCTCGTCGCACTCCAGAGCGTCGGCGGGCGCTTCGTCGCCAACAGAGTTCTTGGGGTCCTCGTCGCACTCCAGAGCGTCGGCGGGCGCTTCGTCGCCAACAGAGTCCTTGGGGTCCTCGTCGCACTCCAGAGCGTCGGCGGGCGTCGCGACGGCCTGCTCCTTGTCCTTCTCCGCGACGCCGTTCACCTGGCCGGCGAGCATCGCGCACCTGGCGCACACGACACGGCACGTCACACCGCGGGACTGGGAAGGGGAGGACGGGGGGCGGGGCGCCCGGCGGGTAGGCCGCGCCGCGCCACCCCTGCCCGTCGGGACTGCCCACGCTGCAGGCTGACAGCCTGTCAGCCCGGTAATCCGCCCGGGCGATTCCGAAAGGCTCGTTTTGGTGGTTTTTCTCACGCACCCCTACGGGGTGCCCCACGAGTGCGATAGAGACAGAGCGACCAAACGATGATTTGGAATCGCTCCGTAGATACGCCAGATACGGCCATCAGGCGAACAATTAGCGCGCTTTTGGGACAGGGAGGTGGTGGAGCAGCCCCCCCCCCCCTTTTCCGACCTGCATCGCCACCAGCAAACAGAAACTCGAAGCCCACTCGACATATGCGACCCGCCAATATTTCGCGAGCCACTCGGGACGGCGGGACTTCCCCCGGAGCGTCCCAGAAACGATCCGCCGCGATCATTCGCGGCTTCGCAGCCACCGCTAAAAATAAAAACACAACGAGACTGCTAACTCAAACGAAAGCGACGCGCGGGACGGGAGCGTTGAACTGGTTGAACCAGCATGCTGCAGTCAGCCGGCCGAAAGCAAGCAAGCGCAGCGAGCGCAGCCATGGCGCGGCCGATGCATCCAAGAAGCGGGCGGGGCGCGAAGTGGCTGCAAGCCCATCGCCGCTCCGTCTCTCTGGCACTCACGCGGTGTTCCACAGGGGTGCGAGAGAGACAGCGACGGAAGCAGAGCTGGGGAATCATCCTGCCTGGCAGGGCGGGGCGGGGCGAGCCTGGCGAGCCCAGTCGCACGAGTCAGCGGCATTCCCTCGGCGAGCGAACACCTGGGGGACGCAGTGGGGACAGTGTAAACACCGCCAGGCCCGACCGGCCCTGCCTCGCCTCGAGTCCTCGACCTCGTCTCGTAGTGCTCGCAGCGAAGGCAGCCCAAGGCAGCCCAAGGCGCGGCGATAGCGGACGACAGGAATGCCAGGACCCGCGCAATCACCGGCAAGACGCCCCGTCTCTCTCCCACTCACAGTGTCTCTCTCGCACTCACGCCTTGACAAGTGCCGGACGCTGATTAGCGAGCCGCGACGTTTCTAATACCGTCGAAGGGCAAGGGTCCACTGGGTCCCATGCTGCTGCGCCGCGCGTCCAACACTCGAGTCAAACCAAGCACCGGACAACAGAACGAGGCAGTGACGTCACCAGGCAGAGCGCGCGCGCCACACAAACCCACATTTCGGATCGCGCCATGTATTTTCGGAAACCTAAACACACAATGAAGTGACTCACCGCCCCCGCCCCCCATTTCCGGAATTCTGTCACCTGGGGCACTGATAGTGGCGGAGGCAAACATTGCACAACCAGAGCCCTGTGCTGCCCTCCCTACAGGACCAAGGACCGCGCACACACTCTGAGTTCCCACCAGGTGCCCACGGCCCCACGGGGGGCACCAGGCCGCTGGAGGCCATGCCAGGCCATGCCAGGCCGCGACAGGCCGCGACAGGCCACTGAGGCCTCCCAACAAGTTCCCACCGACGGTTGGGCCTAACATTCACTTTGCCCTGGGAAGCGGGCAGGAGGTCGCGGACTACCGAGGACAGCCCGGGGACCGGCTGGGCGGTGGCAGACGACACGGCGGCAGACGACGCGGCAGCAGACGACGCCGACACACGCGATGTCGTGCAGAAACAGCTGGGCGCGCTGCGTCTGGTCGGCACACTGGTGGCCAAGAACAGGCCTGACGGTCAGGGCCGCCCGCGACGTACCGCGACGCGGGGCCCAAGGTCGCCCCGGGATCGATTCCTGCAGGACCCCTGTACCGCTCTCGGGATGGGCTGGATGGGCACGCTGCGGGGGTGGGGGCGGCAGGGGCGGGTTGGGATGGGAGAGCCGAGCCCCCCGTGAGGCCCCACAGGGCCCCACCACCTCAGCATCCCGACGCATTCGGGTCACTGCGGACTCTCACGCTCAGCTGACTGCGAGCGGGGCACCCCCGGCACCCCTCAAAATATCCAGAGTCCAACGCGGCGCGCTGATGCGCTCCACTTGAGAGAAGCATTCCCGCCATTGCCATTCCAGGGGCAGCCCCATCGTCACGCGACACTTCGGGACCTTCAGGAGCGCTAATGCCGGCTAATCCCGACCCCGACAACAGGAGCGCCGCCCGCCGCCGCGTCACTCGATACGAGCTCAACTCCAGACGCGGTGGCGGCGGAGCCACCGAGAGTGTCTCTCTCGCACTCATGGGGCGTGCCGTAGAGGTCGCGTTGGCGCCGAACGCGGGGCGCGGTAATCGGTCACTGCGGGGCGCCGCGGGGTATCAATGACCAGCAGAGCCGCGTCGCCGCGCGGCGTGGAGCAGTGGAGCAGCCCTGGGCGGTGCCGCCTGCCTGCACCGCGAACGACGAGGGGACCGAAATCTTCCTCCAGGACCGCCGACGGCCTCCGGCGTAAACACACTGAAGCACTGCACCACTCTACCACACGGCACTCGCTTCAACGAGCCGCAAAGCAGCTCGGCAGGGAGATCGCAGCACAGGTTGAAAAGAGGGAGGGGAACGGACATGGACGAGGATGCACCCAGCGCGGCAACGCACAGTGGGCCTGAAGACCGGTGGAGGCGGCAAAAATTCTAGACGCGTTCTGAGCTCCAGAGTCGATAAATGGGACTCGAACCGACCGTGTGACCCCACCAATGGGTTGCTCTTCGAACGAGAAATCCATTGGTGGGGTCAAACGCTCAGTTCCAGTCCTGTTTAGCGACTCAGGAGCTCAAAACAGAATTTTAGCCGCCTCCACTGGTCTTCTGGCCCACTGTGCAACGCGCCACAGCTCAAAGCGCTTCGCTTCGCCGGCACTTGCTTGCGGCACTCGCACTTCACCCCACTTACGCGTCGTGCGCGCTTTCCACACTCATCCCACTCGCGACACTTGCATCACGGACGACACGGGCGACTCGGCGCGACTCGGCGCGACGCCTACGTGCTGCGCGTGACTCCGCGGGGCTGGCGGCGACGGCACTGGCCGCACCAGGACGCCGTCGGAGCCGTCCAGCCCGGGGCCGCGGACCGCGAAAAAGCGAGCGGGCGCGGTCGGCACAGCGGGCAGCGCGTTGTCGGCGCGTGGTGCTCGACGCAAAGGCGCCGACCCGCCGACGCCTCAAAGGCACCACGTTCGCGGAATAAGTGCCTGGCTCAGCGGGCCGCGGGGCGCGGAGCGGGGCGTGGCGAGGCGGCGGAGCGCAACGCGCGCACTTGCGATGTCGTCGACTCACTGGCTCCACACTTCCACGCCGGCCGGGCTGGCTGGCGGCTCCAAGCGGGCCGCCCCACCCCACCGCGCCCACCGCGCCGCGGGTCCGCGAGGCAGGTAGACACAGGCCCAGCCGGGCTCGACCAGGGGGGCGAACGGGGACTTCCCTTGCACTGCCGCGCCGCCCCCGGAGAGGATCCGGGCGCAGGGCGGGCGGTTCGCTCCGGGGTCTCCGTCAAACTCAAGGTCCCCGCCCCGCGAGGCTACGCGAGGCGCTCCGCCAAATCTCGCGACAGCTGCACCGAGTGGCGACCAGTGGCGACGCAGCGAGGCTCGTTAGCACGTCGCTTGCGCCGTCACGGCCGCATCGGCGCGCTCCGCGTCACGAGGCCCATCAAACGCGAGGAGGCCGTCAGAGGAAGCCTTCAGAGAGGACGCCGTCAGAGGGGAAGCCTTCAGAGAGGACGCCGTCAGAGGGGAAGCCTTCAGAGAGGACGCCGTCAGAGGGGAAGCCTTCAGAGAGGACGCCGTCAGAGGGGAAGCCTTCAGAGGAAGCCTTCCGAGAGGACGCCGTCAGAGAGGACGCCGTCAGAGAGGAAACCGTCAGAGGAACCCGTTAGAGGAAGCTGTCAGAGGCCGCCGTCAATCAAGCACTGTAATCCGCAGACAGAGTTGAAGCTGGCGGCCGGCGCTGTGCGCGCTGTGCGCGCTGTGCGCGCTGTGCGCCTGACACGTTCCCTCCTCCAGCTACTGTGGGGCACTGTGGGAACGCCCCGCCGAACCCGCCGATGACATCACGTCCCCACAATGAAAGCTTCGACGGCGCTGCAGCCAGCAGCAGCAGCGCGGCCGGCAGTTTATAGGGCTTAATCAGGCAGACGGCCAGACGCATCTGCTTGGCGGGGAAGGCCGCAAGCTGGGAGCAAATCCCGCGCAGGGACCGCGACGCAGCGGGTTGCCGCCACTTGCGCGCTTCTCCTCTCTCTCTCTTTCTCGCTATCACCGCCAGAGCGAGACGGTATTCCTAACAGTGGCGCGCTTGGTAGGCTGGGTAGGCTTGGTAGGCCCGGTGGGGCGGCGATAAGCACAAGCAGGCCGCGAGCGCCGCGAGCACGCGCTGCACGCCGCACGAGTGGCGACGGCTAGGTAGGCCTGCCCTGCCTGCCTGCCTGCCCCGGTCGGCCCGCTCGCTCCGCTCCGCCGGCAGCGCCAGCGCACCGCCGCGGGCATCAAGCCTGCGAGCTTCAAGCCACCCGCACAAAACAGCGGTGCAGTGCGGCGCGCAGCTCGGCGGGGAACGGTGAGTGTTGCCGGTATAGCGCCGCGTGGCGCGCGAGTTGCAAAACAGGGAGAGGCTCGCGAGCAGAGAGGGCTGGGCCGGGGCTCGCCGACCGGGGGAGGCAAGGGAAGGGCCACTTGTGGGGGTTGCCACCGCCGCCGCCGGCCGGGGTGGGCGCCGAGCGGGCCGCGCCAGCGACAGTCGCAGAGGGGAAGTCCGAAAGGCACGACTGAAAAAAGGAGCCCCCCTCGTTAGCTTTCCGCCGGCTCCCCCTACTGCACGGCGACACGGCGTCCTCGGGCTGACGATCTGCCAGAAAATGCCGAGCGGGGCGCGCGCCTGCCATTGGCCTGCCTTTGGCCTGCCTTTGGCTTGCCCCGCGCGGAGTGCAGAGAGTGCAGGGGCATCGCCTTTGCCAGCCCCTCACTTCCCCTTCCCCGCCCCCGTAGGGCCCCGTGGGGCCCTGCGTAGCGCTGCGTGGCCTATCCCGATTCCGGACAGTGCTTTCGTCGCTCAGTCTCTCTCGCACCCCTACGGCACACCCAGCGAGAGCGAGAGAGACAGGGCGACGAAAGCACCGCTGGGAATCTGTCTGCAGGGCTGCAGGGCCGCAGGGCTCGGACGACGCCGAGTTAATTGTGGTGCCGCGACCGCCGCGACGCCTTGACGACGCCCGCCCTGCAGCCCTGGCCGCAGCCATGCCGGCCGGCCGGCACCACGCACGCACAGACACACACACACACACACACGTTTCGGCAGGCAGGGCAGGACCGTCAGGACGTGGGGGGCCGCTCACTCGCAATCACAACGCAGCACGCCACCGCCTCACTCACCGTGCCCGGCACGCAGTACAGGTGCACCAGCCAGAAGACGAGCAGCAGCGCCATGGCGACGGGACCGACGGGACAGGGAGAGGCGGCTGCGGCTGCTTGGCCTGCGACCCGCGCCTCTCATCAGGCACAACTACGAGATGCACATGCACTGCACTCCAGACGAGCCGGCGTCGCGACGCCCTCCCTCCCGCCGCCCCGCCGCCCCAGCGTCGCCACGTGCCTACACTGCCTCCACGCCCGCGACACGGCTATGTATAGCACGCGACTCACAGTCACAGTCACACACACACACACACGCACACGGGCGGACGAAGGGCGCTGCATCATGAGCACGCAGATGACAATCGGACGCGGGTCTTGCAAACGTGCAAAAATCTTTTCAAACGGATAGGGGGTGGTACTGGCTTGGTGGGGATGGGTCTCGACAATTGTCCACTGACGACATGAAATTATGATCCCGCTTGGGGTCTTGACACAGACTTGAGACAGACGTTCCAAATGGGAACATGTGTCTGCTTTCTCTTCTGCTTCAGTAGTAGATGTCAAGTAGGTGCCTGTGAAGTTGGTTTCAATTTTCTTCAGGTGCTCTGAGAGCTCTTCGGCATTTGAGGAAGATGCTAAGATACGCACACACTCACACAATGACAGACTTTGTATGAAGTCAGTAAAATAGATATACAAAATAGAAAACAGAACCAAGTGCATTAAATTTATGAACATTTCCTTGATTTAACTTAAGTCTTTCACAGGAGCACATTCATTGAATGAGATGTTTGCGGTTGCTTTGAGTCAATCTTCACTTTAAATAAGCTTACCTCTTTAGCAATCTGGTCAAGGGCCTGGTCTTCTGCTGAATGCTTGGTTGTTCCTCGCCTCCGACCACCAGCTGAATTCGAGTTCTCCATAGCTGGTCGCGCTGATCTCAGGCGCGCCCAGACATTTCAGCACACTGAAACAGAATAAGTTTGAAACAATTGAAATATTTAAAACATATTGAAATACAACTTGAGAAACCAAATACTAATTTGTTAACAAATTAATCGTATCCAAGAAGGTAGGACAATGAGAGTAAGTTTCTTAAATATCCATGAATGGGAATCAAAGTGAGACCATGAGACAAAAATTATGACAACAAGAAAAACAGGAAAGCACTTAACCTCCATAAGCCAAGGATTAATTTATATACATTTACTTTAGCCATAATTTTTGCCAAACAGCAAAGAAAAACATTCACTCATGTCCAAGTTTGGAAACAAAAAAAAATTCCTTGCTATGTAAAGCCATAGATAAATGGCGAGGATTAGAAAAACCAGCTGTGCCTTATCACTTTAAATAAACAAAATTTACAATGAAATTGTACCTCTAGTTCTCAGATTAGTACAGTAAAATTGAACATGGATCGAAAAATACATCAATTTATAGCAACTTTTCCAGCAGCACACCCTACCTAAGCATAATCCTTCAGCTATGCCCAAGAATGGAATGTTACATTTGACAGGTGTGAATTAGGTTATGTCCATGGAGCCCAAATGGCAGAGACCCCTAACACAACAAGCCTCTGGACAAGTGGTTCAGAAACTTCTGTAACGAACAACCGAGTCCATTTAGAACCGCGTCGTCCACAAAGAGGGCGGGTCCGAGTAGGGCGAGGCGAACACACTAGCGAAATGTTTCTGGTCCAGACTCCAGATGCAGATGTCCTGGAGGGGGCACTGGACTAGACAGGCTCCAGCAGGGACAGCAGGGCAGGGCGGCAAGTCATCCTCGTCTACCTGGGGCTGCCCGGGGCGTCATCGCCCACTCGCGTGCTCCGGGGGGCCTGGGGCACCTCGCCGATCACGAGAAATCAGCCTAGGCAGCGCCGATCGGGTGCCCTTGTCGAAAAAAGGCAGGCGATCTCCTCCAGGGACCCTCGGCAGCTGACCCAGGCGGGCGGCCTAACCCTTTCGGCCGGGCACACGGCAAAAGGACGTCCCGGTCCGAGCGTCGCGCCGCGGCAAGCCGCGGCTGTCCGCCAAGCTCGGCGCTTCGCACGGGAATTAATCTAATCTGCGTCTGTTGGGCTGGCGACCTTCGCCGAGAGGCCTAGGGTAGGCTTATCCCGGGGCCCGAGCAGAGCGGTGACCACGGGTGAAAACAAGCCCGAATTTAACACCAAGGGGGGCACATTCGGACGGAGCTCGATGAACCTTGTCACAACCTGGCTACTTTTATCGCTAACGCACAACTTAAAATAGGAATACACACTGTAAACACACGTGCGCAGCTTATTTTGCACTTTTCCTTCACATGTGAGCCATTTTTTCCTGCGACTGACCACCAGCGCCCACTTGCGGACCGCGGCCGTTTTCTAAACTAGGGGCATTCTAACCTCCACGCGGTGACTGGCCGACTGGTGACCCTTCGCTCATGTCTTTCGTAAACCATGGGGGCAGTCACCACAGAATGAGGACTGCTTCAGGACAGGCTTCACTCTCCACAAGTTTGTTGTTGCATCGTTTCATACGCGTCAGTTTCTCTTTTGACGCGGACAGCAGCCCGTGCCGGTAGGCGAACTGCGTCCGAAACAGCCGCGGTCCGAGAGTGTGCGCGCGCCTCGCGCCGTCCTGGCCCTGGCCCTGGCGTGACAAGGACAGAGACGGCGACACTCTGCTTTTCGGATGCGACCGATGAACCGGACGCGCGACGCGCCAAGTTCGATCTCTGCGCTCCTCTGTCGAAATTTTTCAGTCGCGCGTGCTGCACGTTGCACGCACGGCGCACCTGCGGGCGTTCTTATCGGGCCAAGCCCGCACATACCATGCGCATACTAGCGGGTGTGATAAAGGACATGAGGTGAAGTCAGCCCGTGTACTCGTTACTTGCCGATTTATTTGTTTCTTATATTTGTTTCCTTTACAGCATCGTACACGAACCACTCCAGATCGACAGTGTTACTTTGTTTTAGTCTTTTTTTTAATTCTTAAATTAATGAGATCAATCAGCACTTAAATATTGGTCAAATAAAGTGTTTTAAGAGGTGCTTCATGCTTGTACTTTTTCCTCCCCCTCTCAACCCTGCCTGTCCTGCCCCAGGTGCTCTACACAGTGCAGGCGTCCCCGGCTCCCTCGTCCACGAAGATGACGGGGTTCCTCTCCACGATGGCGATGTCCTTCTCCAGCTGGCGGAGCTCCGTCTCCAGCGCCTCCTTCCGCTTCATCTTGGGGATGGTGTCGATGAGCATGGGCAGCCCTTGGAACATGGTCTGCAGCTCCTGCCAGTTCTGCTTCAGTCCCTTGAGGGCCACGCAGGAAACGATCAAACACCCTCCGAGACACACTCAAAGAAAAACACGAGACATCGCACAGTGGGCCAGTGGGCCATCGGGATTCGAACCGTGGACCTTACCGAGACGAGCGAGGTGCGCTCCTCCTCGCTGATGTGCCGCAGGAGCGGCTTCACGTTCTGGCGCTCCCTCTCCTCCTCCAGGCGCGCCTCCTCCTCCTGCTGCAGCCGGCGGCACAGGTATTCCGGCACCCTGCCGTAGTCCTAGTCCCCACAAACGTCACGCGTTAGTCCAACGATCCAAATTAAAGACTGAGTTACAACTGCCATTCGAGTGTCCTGCCGCGGCTGGCTAGGCTGGCCCGCTCTGGCGGCCTTACCGGGCAGCCCTCGGGGCAGCCCGTCCCGTCACTGGGGGCTGCTCTTGGGGCCGCCAGAGTCCCGCTTGGCTTTGCCGAGCTGCGCGAAGTCCTGGGCAGGGACAAGCACACTGAGGCCACCGAGCCTGTATCGCAACGGCAGACTGATTCCAAGAGTCGTTTTCGTCGCTCTGTCTCTCTCGGACTTACACAGGACGCCGCTAGAGTGGGAGGGGGACTAAGCGACGAAAACGACTCTCGGAGTCAGTCTGCAGCAGCAGCGCGCCGACGAACCGCGTACCTTCTTGAAGATGTACTTGGGCTCCAAGCCGGACGTCTCCAGCAGCAGGCTGCTGCCGCGCCGCGTGTCCACGGCCTTGGCGGGGGGCTGGCGCGGCACGGCGCGGACCGCGTTCTGGATGTTGATCTTGGAGTAGTCCTTGGGCTCGCCGCGCGCCGCCTGCCGGCCCCTGGCCTCGTCGTACACGTGGTGCGCTGGGGCCTTGGGCCGCGCGTCGGGACGGCCCAGCACCGTGGGGTAGTCGGGGTGCTTGTCTGTGGGGGAGAAGAACAACAAAGACATCCGCGTTAGTAACATGACATGTGATACATTTATGTACACAGCTAGACGCAAAAACAGGAAAAGAAACTACTTCTTTGACACCGGATTACAATCCGGTACTTTGACTCACCGACTTTCGGCCGCAGTGTGTAGTACGCGTTCTTCTTGAGGAAGTTGTTGGGAGGGTCCACGGGCACCTCCGGGTAGCCGAAGGTCTGGTGATCGCGCTTGGGCTTGTAGAACTCGTGGCGCACCAGGTAGTGGAACTTGGACTGGTACTTGGGGAGGCGGTCCTCGGTGGGCATCGGCCTGCGTACTAGATTGTAGATGGTCTCGTTGTGGTCGCTGATGTTGATGGTGGACATGGTGGCCGAGGTCTAGGACGTCTAGGACTCTAGAGCTCCCGGCCCGACGAGGCCAGCGGACTGTCACCAAGCCTTGGCCGTGTACTGGTCGACTCGCGAGTAGGAGCCTCGGCAGTCCCTACGCCTCAACGCCCCCTCGGTCGGCGGCGTGGCGTGGCACGGCGCGCCCAGTTTACCTGGTGCCTAGCAACGAGCTTCGCCCGCGCCGCCGCCGCCGCCGCCGAGCGATTCCGAAGAGTCGACTCGTCGCTGTGTCTCTGTCTTCGCGCTGATAAGGCGCTTGGGGTGCGAGAGAGACAGCGACGGGGCGACTGCTCGGAATCGGCGGGCGGTGTGGGTGCCGCACCGCCGCGAGGGTCCCTAAGCATATTCCTCGAGGGCGCCAAGCTGGCCGAGCGCACAGCACAATTAGGCGAATGACGACACGACGAACCCCGACGGGGCCCGGTTGTTAAGACCCGTCGCGGGGGCACGCTTGGCGAGCCGCCGTGCAGCGTGGGCCGGGTGCAAAATGAGGTTTTCTGCCGGAACGCCCCGAATCCCTGCTCCGCAACCTTGGTAGGGCCCAAGCGCGGTCGGGCGCACGTCGCAGCCAGCCTTGCGCCGTTCGTGCAGCGACGACCCCGAGCTTCCCCCCGCCTGGACAACAGAGACAACACCCGGACGGTGGCGGTCGGGTCGGAGCTCCCGCAACGACGAACAGTCTGTTCGGAATGAGCCCGCATAAGCTGCTGGACACGACCGGCCGCCCCAATCAAGGTCTCACGGTGCGGGTTAGCCCCGCGTGCCGCCGGCCGCCCCGCGCACACCAAGAAGAGCACGCACCTCGGGGAGGCACGCCTGTTGCTCCTCGTCGTCAAGGAACGCCACCTGCAGGTCGCCCGACCGCGAGCCAGCCGAACCCGGCCCCCGGTGGCCAAGGGGGCGACCCCGCTGCCCCCGCTGGACAACGGCGAGCGAGCGCGCCCGTGCGGCTCCCGCAACGACCCACAGGGCCACTGCAGTTTAGCCGACCAGTGCCTCGGGACGACCGTCGCCCCCTACGGGACGCCCAAGCGACGAAAGCACCGACCCGGGGACTCAGCCTGGCCAGCCTGCCGCACACCGAAGAGCCGCGGCGTCCCCGGGGAGGCCCTGCGGCTCGCGTCGTCGAAGGAACGTCCAGCAGCGCCCGACCGCGAGCGGCTGCCGAACCGCGACCCCCCGGAGGCCATGATGGAGCGGCCGCCGCTGCCTCCGCTGGAGTCCGGCGAGCGAGCGCGCCCCGTGCGGCTCCCCTGCGCATCGCACCCACAGGGCCACTGCAGTCTGATGCCGACCAGTGCCTCGCTGTCTCTGTCGCCCCCAACGGGACGCCCAGAGCGACGAAAGCACCGACCGGGGGGACTCACCCCCGGCGAGTCTGCCCGCGACGGCGGCGTCCGCGGCGAGGCCCTGCGGCTGGGGGCGTCGACGGGGTCGTCCAGCAGCGACACGCCCGCGCGGCTGATGAGCGTCGGGCTGGTCTTGGGGCTGGAGTTCCACGCGCGGACATTGCGCGGCTCTGAACAGGAAAGCGGGAAATCGGAGCTTTTCCCACACGTTCCTCCGAAACCTTTCAGGTTTTGTTTAGAGGTTTGCTGACTAACCTTGTCGCGGCGGAGTGCGGGGTTTCTTCACCGGAGGCGGCGGTTCTTCTGGCGGTGGAGGGGGAGGGGGTGAAGGGGGCCGCGTCCTCGCTGGAGTGAGAGACGAAGAAATGACTTAAAACAAGACGAGCCGCGTCCGTACGTACGTCGCGCGTCTTGAATGTGCCATGAGGACGCACCCTCCAGCTCGGCGATGAGCGACCTGGTGTCCACGATGGACGTGGGGAACACGACGGAGTTTGCGGCGCACGAGGACGTCGGCGAGCGTCGCGGGCTGGGCTGCGGTGCCGCGTCTGCACCGTCCGCACGCGTGCCCTCACTCGCTGCAGCCTGGCGCGCTCTCTCTGAAATAAAAACAACCATGGAAGCAAACTTCCCTTTCTAATTTCTCAAAGAGATCAATACGCAAATACTGGAACGTGCCCTCTAGCGAGCCGCTGTGGATGGACGTGGGGAACACGACGGAGCTGGCAGCGCACGGCGTCGTCCTTCCCTGCTCCGGGTCGGGCTGCCGCTGCGGCGACGGGGTGCGCGGCAGGGCCGGGGTGGCGGCAGCGGCCTCGGCGCTGTGCGGCCCCGGGCCCAGGTACACGACGGGGACGGTGCGGCCCCGGCCCGAGACGCCGCACACGATGGACCGCCGCAGCTGCAAACGCGGGCAAAGGAGAGAGTGGGAAGATGGAAACATCCTCGCCGCTGCGGCGTGGCGCGGCGTGGCAGGATGGACTGGGCGTCGAGGAGCCAGCGGACTGATTCGGAGAGGGGAGGTCTCTCTCGCGCACTCATGGGCGCTCCATACATGTGCGAGAGAGACAGACCAACAGCCGCACTGTCAAGTCGGGTGCTCCGAGGGGCGTACCGGCTGCGGCTTGTCCTTGGTGGCGTGGATCTCCATGTTGGTGCGGACGCTGCGCGCCGAGGCCGCCGACCGGTGGGTCTGCGAGGTCAGCGAATGTTTTGGAGAGTGCGAGGACGGTGACCGCGACCGCGCCAGCGAACGGACTGGTGAGCGGACTCGGGGGCTGCCTCCCGCGGACTTGACCGAGCCGTCGTCCACCTGTGACACAGAGCAGCGCGTCAACAACAAAACCACCCTCGCCTCGCGCGTCCCGATCCGAGATGGAGGCGCACCACTTGTGTCCGCCCCCTGGACGCGGAGCTGGCGACGCTCTCCTGCGCGCCCGCGGGTCCGTCATCGGAGAACACCTCGGCGGCGACGGCCGCGATGGCGGCCTCCACTGCCACGGCGTCCGCCGCGCCGCTCCCGGCGACAGTGGCCGCGGAGTCGTCAGCGGCCGCGGTGTCGGTGGCGGTGGTCGTGGCGGTGACTGTGGCGGCGGTCTCTTGAGCCGCGGCGTCGACGGATGCCTTAGCGACGTCCTCTGCCACAGCGCCGCTCACGGCAGCGTCCTCTTCGATTGCACCCGGCACCTGCAGATATGCAGCCTGTTGCACCAGAGCCCCGCAATGCTTTCAGCTTTCCCCCTTGCCGCCGTCCTACCCGCTGCCGCGATGATGCGCGGTCCGCGCTGGACCTGCGCTGGGGGATGGCCGACGCCGGCCCCTCCGCGGCGCCCTGCCCGCCCTGCCCCACGGGCACGCACATTCGGAGCGAGTGGTGGGGGGCGGCGCGCGAACGCTGGGGGGCTGCTGCCCGCGGGGCGGGCCTGATGGCGGTCCAGGGGGTGTCGTCCACGCACCGCTGCATGTCGCTCGCCGCCTCCGTCCAGTTCTGATTTCTGGCAGGCAGGTTCCTGGTCATTGCGGAGTGCGCGCTGCTGTAGGGAACACCTTGAAAGCGTGGCTCTTCACTTACGAGACCCCCATGTTGCCCACGGTCGCCGGGCAGGCCGCGGGCATGACGGGGGGAGGATCCGCCGCCGCCGCCGCCAGCGGCGACGCGTTGGTGTTCATCTCCTCCATCGTGGCCGCCATGGCCGCCCCCATGGCGCCGCTCATGGCCGCGGCCACCTGCACGAAGGCTGCCACCATGGCGGAGGACACGGCGTCGGCGCTGTTTCTCTGGGACCTGACCAACGGGTGGGTTGAGGTCGCGCGGTGGCGGACACGATGACGGCTTACGCGATGGCCTACCTGATGGTGGAGGCGTCACGGTCGTCGTCCTGCTCGCGGTACTGCTCGTGGCCCTGCAGGCACCGTTTGTGCTCCACCTCGTTGGCGGCGGCCTCGTTGGCGGCGGCCTCGTCGTGCTCGATCTTGATGATGAGGCCCTCGTCGGACTCGAACGTGTCTTCGCGGCGCACCGAGCGGCCCGAGCTGTCGCTGGAGCTGTCCGGGGTCGCGCTGTCGGTCTCCCCGTCCAGCACACTGCCACGTAACAAAGTGACGTGAGTCGGTGCTTCAACCGCCAACCCAGCGGCGAGCACGCAGCATGCCTCTTACCTGCGGATGGCGTCGTCCGGGCTGCCTAGCGACTCAAGCAGCGCGGGCGACGAGCTTGAGGGCGAGGACGCACAGGACGCGCCCTCCCCGATGTCCTCGCTCTTGTGCACGCCAGGCGCGTCATGGAGGCTGACGCCCGCCCTGGCGTCGTCGCTGGCGTCGTCGTTGGCGGCGTCCTCGTCCAGGCCGTCTTGGAAGCTGTGCCGCAGCAGGTCGCGCAGGGACTTGAGGTCCGCCGGCACGGCGCCGCCCTTCCCCCTGCCCTGCTGCACCTTCTTGGCCTGCTCGTACTTGAGCTTGGCGGCGGCGCGGTAGTCCGCGATGTCGCGCACGGCGTTCCGCGCCGCGCCCCGCCACAGGGACGCCGGGGGCGTCGGCGTCCGCGCCGCCCCGGACGCCCTGGAGTGCGGCACCAAGGCCACGGACTCGCTGTCGTCCACGCCCTCGTTGTCCGGAGTGCCAGCCGCGTCGCTGTCCGCGGTTGCCAGTGATGAGGCTTCTGGAGGCCTCGCACGGGAGCCTTTCGTTGTTTCGGAAGGCTGGGCCGAGGAGTCTTGTGTCGATTCTGGAGGCTGGACTGAAGGACCCTCTGATGTTTCTAGTGGCTGGGTCGGGGAGTCTTGGTGGATTTTCAGTATCGCTGGAGGCTGAGTCGGGGAATCTTCTGATGTTCCAGGAGGCTGAGTCGGGGAGTCCTCTGATGTTCCAGGAGGCTGAGTCGGGGAGTCTTCTGATGCTCCCTGAGCACGCCGCCACTCGGGCGACGCCACCGGATATACTCGTCCGGCTCGAAATTCGACTGGAATGTCGGCTCGGAATTCGATCGGAATCTTGGCTTGAAACTCGACCGGAATCTCTGCTCGAAACTCAACTGGGATCTCGGCTCGAAATTCGACCGGGATCTCTGCGCGGAAATCGACTGGCACGTCGGCGCGGAAGTCCACTGGGGCGTCGGCAGCGACCCCAGCTGGGATGTTGGTCGGAAAATCGTACGGGTAGTCCGCCGGGTCGTATGGGTAGTCGGATGGATAGTCGTAGGGATAGTCCTCTGGAAGGCCGTACGGATAGTCCACTGGGACGTCGTACGTGCGCGCGTCTGGTGGCGTTTCCTCCTCGCCTGGCAGCTCCGATGGCGGCGACGGCAGGTTCTCCAGGACGTGCGCCGGGACCTCCCAGGGCGGGCTGGCTGGATTCTCTTCGCCCAGGACGGCGGGTGCTTCATCGGCGGCTGCTTTTTCGGTGGTTGCTTCATCGGCGGGTGCCGCAAGTTGCTCTCGCGAAGGCCACTCTGTCGCCTTCTTCCTTTCGGGGCTGTCCGCCCGGCCCGCCCCCTCGTCGCCCAGGACCCCCAGGACGGTGGGCGCTTCCTCGGCGAGGGCTCCGAGCTGCTCTCGCGAAGGCCGCGCAGTCGCTTTCTTGCTCTCAGAGCTGTCCGTCGCCGTCTCGGCCGACAGGTCCTGCTCCGAGGCCTTCTTGGAGAACATCCTGAGCTCGGTGCCCGACGCCGTCCGAGACGCCCGCTTGGACGCGGCCCTCGACGTGACCCTGGACGCCGTCTTGAAGTCCGTGCCCGAGGCCGTCCTGGACGCCGTCCTGGACGCCGTCTTGGAGACCATCTGCATGACGGGCTCGCTGTCGATGGTGGCGAGAGGGCGGCCCGGCACGCTGGCGCTGGGGCTCACGTCGCTGCTCCTGGCGTTGGAGGACGCGTCCGCGGTCGAGGTCCTCACGGAGGTGGCGCTCGACGCGCCAGACGCCGCGCCGCCCTGGCCCTGGCTCGCGCCGCCGCCGCCGTACAGGATCTGCATGCGCCACGACGGCGACCTGTCCCTGTCGGCGCGAGACGAGACGCCTCACTCCCACGCTCGTGCCGAAAGGAGGTCGAAGAGAGACGGACACACGACGGGCGCAACACTCACTTGCCGACGCGGATCTTCCTCCTGAGGTTCGGCGGCTCTACCGGGTGCACGGACGCGGGGAAGGCGGGGAGCTCGTGGCGGTGGTGCCTGCGGAGGGGCCCGGAAGGGGCAGCCGCCAAACCGGGGGTCACTTTGTCACTTTGGAAAATAGGAAAATTGGTCCGTGCAGGAGGTCGGTTTGCACTTTCACCTCCTGCGGCCGCTGCGCCCGCTCGACGTGGACTTGCTGCCCGAGTTCTTGGACGAGGCGAAGCTGCTGTTGCTGTCCTTGATGCTCGACGCGCTGCCGGGGGGCGCGGTGGGGCTCAGCAGGCAAGGCGGTGGAGACGTCTGTGCTTCGCAGAGAAGATGCACGGTCGTTGCAAAAACAGTGCCTGGCTTGGCTGCTCAGCTGGACCGCTGCTGCAAACTGATCCCGAGAGTCGTTTTCGTCGCTCTGTCTCTCTCGCTCTCATGGCGCGTCCTCTACAGGTGTAAGAGTGACAGAGCGACGGAAACGACTCTCGGAATCAGTCTGCTGCAATGGGAGATCACCTGGCGCTGCGGCCCGCGGGAGAGGCTGGCCTGCACCTTGAGGTGCTTGCTGTCGACGAGGCGGGCGTCATCGGCCACCTTGGCGGGCAGGGATGCCGTGGTCACGCAGGACGCCGGCGAGGGCAGCGGGACGTGCAGCGCGGAGGCCAGCGCCACGGACAGGTGCGCGGACAGCGCCGAGGACACCGCGGCCGCGGGGGACGCCGAGCGCGGCCGGGGTGAGACTGGCTGGGGCGAGGTTGCCTGGGGCGAGGGTGGCCGGGGCGAGGGTGGCCGGGGTGAGGTAGCCTGGGGTGAGGTTGCCTGGGACGAGGTTGCCGAGGGCGAGGGTGGCCGAGGTGACGATGCCAGGGGCGAGGACAACCGGGGGGTGGGCAGCGGCAGCGGAATGGACACCGGGACGGTGCGGTGCTTGGGGGGCGTGGCGACGGGCGTGGCGACGGGCGTGGCGACGGGCGTGGCGGTGGCTGCGGTGGCGGCCGAGGTGGGGCGCATGGGAACGGCCACGCTGCTGGGCGGCACCGAGGCGTTGCCGGACAGGCAGCACAGCAGCCCCAGCGGCCCCTTGTCCCGGTTCCTGGCATCCGCCGCGTGCACCGCGCACCGCGCCCACCGCGCCCTGTGTCAGTGTCAGCAGACTGATTCCGAGAGTTGCTTTCGTCACTCTGTCTCTCTCACACTTTTAGGGGACGCCCCGTGAGTGCGAGTGAGACAGCGACGAAAACGACTCTCGGAATCAGTCCACTGGCCAACACACCCTCCCCGTCCTCCCCCCTCCAGCATCTCACCTTTGTAGGAGTGTCGGACTGCGGTGGTCCTTCCCCCTGAGAAATGAAAGCAGTCAGATTGGAACCTTGCGCCACATACAGCCCTACATTACTCCTTAGGGGGATGTAGGCCTCTAGCGCCTGCGAAGTTGCTGGTAGGCCGCCCGCTGCGTGCGTCCGCGTTGCGGGCTGGCCTACCCTGCGTATTGCAGGCGGCAAGGCGAGCGCAGGGGTGCTTGTGCTTGTCGCGATGCTTCAGAAGACTGAAGCTCACCTCGTGGCTGTTGGGACCGCCAGCATGATCATGATCGGGAGCCTCTCCTGGAGCCTCGGCCCGCTCGCCCCGCCCCGGCAGGTGTCCTTCCGCGCCCTGCCGACCAAACAACGCCAGTTCTCGCAGAGCGGTTCCAACCTGCGCCCTCTCCTCAGATCCCTCTGACCACGTCGCGGAACGCTTGCATCGCGTGCAACGCCCCAGAACAGCGAGAGACAAAGTGACGAAACGCTGTGCGGAATCATCCTGCAGTTCCTATAACGGCCGGCCGAGAGAGGGGACGTTTTTTTTTGCGGAGACCTCGAGGCACAAGTGACGCGGCGGAGTTGCAGTCCCTCTACCCACTTCGCTCACATCCATGGTGTTGGGGGTTCAGAGGTGCGGGGCCGAGGGTGGGGAGGAGGGGCGGCAGTCGGGGCCCCGAGGGGGTGCAGGGGCCGCAGAGGCCGCAGAGGCACGGGGGCGGCGCGCCCCCCTTCGCCCTCGCCCGCCATTTCGGCAGACGTGTAGAGTCGGGCCCAGTCTGGCCGGCCTTCGGTCTTTGCTTCGGCGCCTTCGGTGCTTCGGTGTCAAGGCGGCAGGCGCCATTGTTACCGCCCGGCCAACGCGCAATGCGCGCAACGCGATGCAGCGAGTGTAGGAACTGCCAGGAACGGGGGAAGAGGAGGCGAGAATGACGAGACACCAGCTTTTGGTATTTTGGTAGCCGTCGGCTTTATATTTTTAAACACAAAGAAAGCTCACATATAAAAGTCGCGGCATGTTGCACTACATTACACAATAATATCACATTTTCAATAGTCACTAGATCGTAGATCGAATCGCGGCTCGTAATTGTGCTCATTAAACTCCAATCTGCTAAAGAAATGAAGGGTCAGTTCCACACAATCATGACAAGTTTTTATCCAAAATGAGTAACATTGTAAAACATATTGTCCACTTTTTCAAAAGTTTATCACAATACTTTGCCTAGGAATCAATGCACAGTGGATTAAGTAAAATTTTAACATTCAGTGCTTGTATGGCATTTCCTCTCCTTCAACAACAATTAACAAAAATCAAACAGCACAGGACAGAGCTACTAAAATGCAAATACTGAAGCACACTCAGGACACAAAATATGAGTGTTAAAACAACTAAGCAGGATTCGAAGTTAAATATTACAATACAATAAAAGCCATTACACCACAAAAATGTCTTATAATTGCATTTTTAATGCAAGTTTGGATGAACTGCAGTGACTGCATGTGTCTGGTCTTGTGGGAAAAAATGTGTTTCCCTGCAAAATCAGTTCAGATATGAGATATAATGACTTAAAAGTAAAAATCATGAAATAAAGCTCCATTTTTAAACCTTAACAAAGCCTATCTATTTTAATGGGCACAGCCCTAAAAAGATTTTAGTTTTTAAAACAACAAACTGGCCTCAAACACTAACTCCATTGCAAGACATGATGTTATAAAGAAATTAAACTTTACAGAGACTTAACCAAAATTGTCTTATTTGTTTGATTAAAGTGCTATAAGTATGAGAATACATTCAGGAAAAGAATGAATGAGGATGGATACAGTAACAAAAATATTGCAATGAGCATGAAAGAAACAGACAATGTAACAATAATAAGAGAGGCAACACTCTGTCTTCAATAACTTAGTGCCAGATCAACAATCTTCTACGCTCTGACTTGTAAGTTTTCAATCACAATCGCCCTCACATGTCATGATATTGTCTTTTCAACATTTAGTCCGTCAATCATCATTACCCCCTACACTTGCTAAAAATAATACAGGGGTATAGGGTAGAGTTTATTGATAAGCCGACTTTGCCAACAGAGATTCAAAAGTTCCCAACTAATCATATCCTAGAGTTATACCTGTGTAGGGCCAGGAAAACCAGGAAAACAAAAGAAAATTTATAGTAATTTGGCTTAATCATGAGATACACTGATACATACACTGTAATATTTAAGAGTAAACAATTAATTGAATGATTATAAAAATACATCATTGTTTGTAAATCACAATAAGTCTTCCTATCAATTACAAAAATTTACAATAAACCATGTGAGAGATAAAGTTTAAGGTCCCACATATTAGAGTCAGGGGCTGCCCACACATTACATCCATATGTACAAACTTAACTTTAAATTTAAAACTTCCTCCCAAGCGGACAGGATGGCAGTCAACAAAGTGGATGTTATGTATAGGCAGCCAGAAACAGCTTAAAAAATTTCCTTAGTGAGTTCATTTTTTTTAAAGTTAAAAATCAAAACAAAGCAGATACCAACAGCTAAAATCACTCTAAGAATGGACCATTTAAAGAAATGGGAGGCCATGATACTAAGGTTTGGTAATTTATAAAGATTTCCAACATTGCACTCCCTGAGTGGGTTTAGTATGGTATTCATGTTCTTAAAATAAAACATAAAATGATTTACCATCTCAGATGTACCTCTGGCAACAGAAATAATGCCATAACACACTTTTAAAATTTAAAAACATTGGAACACCAAAATATTAGTGTGTGGTAGACAAGATCTTAACAAATTGATAATTGGATCCGTTGAGTGGATGCTCGACCAAAGCCTGGTCAAGGAGAAACCAAGACTGGAATTTCAGAAGCCCTGCACCATTCAAAACAGTGTAGCTAGCTATTAAATAGGATATCTTTGCTTCTAGTCACAGTATTTGTAAAATGTTAGTATCTACTTTTGACTTAATATCACTTCATTTAAGCACACGTATTATACATGTGTGACATCAATGTAAAAAATACTGAGAAATCTTAACAATACAATAAATAAATAATACATAACTGCACAAAAGTGGTACCAACTATTTTATGTAAATGAACATACTGTTTTCCTCTCCCATAATCTAGATACTGTAAAATTACATGTTGAAAAGTTTGTTGCAAACAGTGCCAGTCTCAGTTTTAACAAAAAAGTAAACACAACCAAAAAAATCTTAAGTGACGTGCCTCAGTAATATTTTATAGCATGCTTTCATGTGGCCATTCTGATTGCAATAAGTAATACTGTGTCTTTTTGCTACTGACATCACTATGACAAATGCAGATATAGATTTTGTCTTCCTATATAGTTTTGTTCAATTATTTTTTTTAAAAAAAGAACAAAATCATACAATGAAATTCCTAGTTATCGGAAAAGGGCAATGGTTTTTCCTTTAATGGCCATCTTGGTCATATGATTCTTTTCCATTGTGACTGTGTTCACATTCTGCATCTGAAGATTCGTCCTCTGTCTCTTGATCATGAGCCACTTTGCAGATAGGGAAAGCTTTCCTTGCTTCTGTGTCATTCACATCTTCATTGTAGTCACTGTTGCTGGCACTGTCTCCTCCTTCGTCATCTCCATCTGCTACTTCATCATCACTTCCAGAATGGCTGCTATCCAAGCGATTATCATTTATGGAATCAGCATCGCTTTCATTCTCACTATCCACATGTTCAGTGTAAATGGTTGGAAAGAAAAACAGATACACATTTGTCAGCCATTGGTGGGCAGCCAAGATCACCATAGCTGCACTAATAATGTAATTAATAAAACTTATTCTTGTTGGAGCGTAGAGCAATGTGACTGTTGCTAGTACAAACAGAGAATCAGCAATAATCCTTAAATACGGTCTGGAAAGAAAAGGAAAAAACTTAGTGATGGCAGAGTTTACAAAACAACAAAGTTATCATATTTGCTCAAGGGCTTTGATCTTACAGCTTGGGGTGCGGATATGTATTTGTCCAAAATGTACTGCCTATACTGCTTACTATGAGCACAAGAGGTATGAATACTGGATCAGGATTTAAACTGTGATCAAAACTGCAATTAAAAAAAAAACAAAAAAAACAGGAATGACAATGAGTTAAGAGGCTGTTTAAAAATGAAGTAAACATTGTGTACAGAGCACATGTGACTTACTTGTAATTATGTGCCCAAGTGAGCAGAGACGGTATACTTGGTACTATTGCAGTCACATAGATGAGGAAAATGGTCATATACATATTTATGTCAGAAAGACTGTTACGTTCGTCCTCCTTTTCATCCAGATCGTCACTTGAACTGTGATCGCGATGCTTTGCATCTGCATTTTTCAAACAAAGATCTGTATTCTTCGAGCTATGATCAGCACGTTTTGTACCCTTCAATTGCTCACGACTTGAGGAGGCTTTTGCTGAAATAAAAATAAAATAAATACATAAGATACATCACCCTGGAACTGCAGTACATGACAAAGAAACCAAACCAGATGATAGACATCCATATTATCAAACTACCACCACAACTCTGAAAATTTACCTTTCTTTTCAGTGTACTTTAAAGTCTCATCCTCTTTTGAGCCTGAAGAGTTGGATTTATTGGCACCAGGGTTTGCAATACCTTCCAAAGATACTCTTTCTCTGCCTGTCACTACTCTCATAGAGTACAAGAATAGAGCCTCTAAGTAGTCGTTATACATGTTGCAGAGCACATAGTAGAAAAATATGCCACCCAGAATAAGAGATAGAGCTCCACAGGAACAGGAGCCAACCATTAGAAGTGTTATTACAACAACAGGAGGTGCCTTTATCATGAATTCTCCTAGAAATTCGGTCAAGTTAAATGGACCTATGCATGTTAGGAATGATCTTTTGAAAAATTGACCGACAAAGCTCAGGCAAATGACATTGAACACTTTTGCATTGAAAATAAGACAAAACATGAATATAAATCCAGCACAATACACAATCCCAAATGCACACACATACAGAAAGAATGGGAAAAGCAAATTTTCCATGGGTGTTCTAGCCATAAGATTCATGCCCTGTTCAGGTATTCCCCATGCAGTTAGAAAGTGGTCAGAGTTTAAGTCATCGCTGGAAAGGAGAGAAAAAACATTTTATCATGAAGAGAACTAACATCTAGAGATTAGAGACAGTAAATCCAAACTTACCCTTGAGAAAGCAACCTGGTGAGCATTTTACACAAGGGGAGGATGTAGAAGGGTTTTGCTCCACGACTCATTGCAATGTGGAAAAGGGAACACTTGCCACTTCTACGATAGGACAGCAACTGTTCTCGAAGTGTTAAGAGAAGAATTGCAACTACATAGGCAAAAACACATGGTGTGAGGGATCGTGCAAATTGGCTTAGTAAAAGTCCTGGTGCAGCCGTTACACTGAAACAAATCAATGTCATTTAGCAACAAGAGAACTAACCCTTAAAATACAATTGCAAAGTGTGTATTCACCTAATTTGGTATCTGCAATTCGGATCTAGAGATATTTCAGCCCTGACATTCTGTTCAATGGTCTTTGGTATATCCTTCCGCATACGTGGTTTGACATGAAGAAGTCTTACAGGAAGCGGGTTTTGGACAGCCTCACTGCAGTTACAGAGAAAGATATTAGTCGTAGGCAAATAACACAATTCAAACTTTAAAAAATCAACAATACAGCAGCAAATGGCTTACTTTATAAAGCTGAATAATTTCTCGTTACTCCATGGAATACTCAACATTGCCACAGCATGGTGTTCTTCCTTTGAACATGACACAGGTTTCACAACCAAATTTAAAACATGCCATAGAGACTCAATCTCTGAAAAGTCCACGGTGTAAAACAAGGCCTTTTGGGCAGTTTCTTGAACCAGAACCACCGGACGGGTATCAAAAAGCATCCAAAGCCCAACAGCAGGTGGCTTCAGGATTCGAGGATTGTGGACATCAACGTGAATTTGGACCTACATGAAGGATAATCAAGTATCAGCTGTACAAGTACGTTAAAAAAAACTTTTTCCGATAACTTATCTCAGATAAAATATTAATTCAAACATTGAAATGCTTACAGGATCATTAGTATGAGGTATCCTTAACACAATATGCGAAAATTTTTTCTCTTGTTGAAGACGGTGAAGATCAAGAACAAGTTGCTTGCGCTTATGGTTTTTAGTTGGCAAAAACATTGTGGAATTCGAAAGATTTTCTCCATTTTTGCTGAAAAATAACATATTAGTTGGAGTAAGAATGTCTTTAAAACTAATTGATACTTCTAAGAAAATAACCAACTCCTTTCTTCTTTACTCAGGAGTACCACACTGTTTTATAACTTACCAGACCCGTTTGTCATTTGAAATAAAATTGGCTTGACAAGCAAACACCCAATCCCCCTCCTGGTGATTAATAGCTTCCACAGCTAAGGCTGAATGCAAAATATGATCGATCAGGCGAATCATAATATGTTTAGGTCTTTTAAGTCGATCATTTCCAGTTGGGTCAATGTTTGCTGAGACAGTAAATTGACGATAAAGTGGCTCTACCCAGTCTGAACCATCCATAAAAGTAACAAAGGGTTGATGAATGGCTTTACGATACTGTTTTCCAGAATTTCTCTGCAATCAAATGAAAATTCAACAAATAAGGCATCAAACTAAGAGATTTCTGAAATTTAAAATGTATTGTAGTGAATTACATGGAGGAAGTGGTAAGAGAGAATTGAGTTACGAAGATCTCGATCATTGGTGATTTGTTTTGTTTCAAGATCCACCATATCGAATAGTGCTCTGGCTGTGACAAGAACCAATTCTTTGCACCACAATATAGCCAAATGATCAACTGATCGCCATACAGTTGGAACTGTTGTGGTCTAAAGGATAAAAAGAAGTGAGGGCATATAAATATGGGTCAATAACACCACAGACAGACTTAAGAATGCAGGTAACTTACAACTGTGTGGACATCAATGTCCCATGAAGCTATTGAATCAGTCTGAACCAAAAAATCCATATAGCTTCCCCCTACAGAGGTCAAGGATATGTGTCCCAGTCTGTTTTCTCTTCCTAAACGCCATGTTTTTGATGTAGCTCTGTAGTAGTGGTAAGAATATTCATCAAACAGAACTACAGGACGGCTATGAGGGGTTGCAAAGGTAAGAATAACTTTAACTAAGCTTGGGTCAAAAGAAATATCATTGAAGATCCCTTTAGCGATGACACCACTCTGCAAGTTAAGTCAATGGTGAATTAAAGTAAACGTCAATCATCATCAATTTAAAGTTGAAATTAGTGTAGAGAGCGTACCATAGAATGGGCAACAATCACAACTGAAGTTGGTCTTTTGTCTTTGCTTCCTCTATAGAGTTCGAGGATACGGTAAATTGATTGCCGAACAAATTCTGTTTGAGGTTCCAAGGCACCACCATACACAGCAGAATGTTCTTCATTCAAATCAGTAGTAAAGAAATCCAGGTGAAATGGAGAGCGGGAATTCAGAGCTTTACGCATGCTCACTGATGCTAGTGACCGAGCTGGCAAAAAACATTTACAGTTCAGTATACATCAGGAGTAAGTGTATTTTTTTTTATATTATCATTTTACAAACCTTGTTTGTGTGAACCAGCACTCCCTGGTAAAAAAAGGACAGGAATTCCAGAAAATTTCATTTTACGCATTGCTTCAATGTGATGTCCCTCACTGTAAGCCCATAGACTATAACGTTTGTGGGCGTGAGTAACCTCATCAGACATGGCAATTCTCTGTAAACAAGACATAAACCTCTGAGAACAATAAATAAAAAGCAAATTGGTACAAAACTGAAGTGAATTTTTAGTATCATTCAAAAATAAATCATAATGGTGTTGGACATTCTCTACTTTTTGAACTACTTTAAGTTAACATAACCACAACAAAGAGCAGACGAAAACAGTATCCTTACCACAAATTGAGGATATTCAAACATGTAGGTCATAGCGCAGGAACGGTCCTTGGGAGCATACATTAAGTAATGTACCCCGACTGCGTAGAGGAGTACTACGACAGCGGAGAAAATGGTAAATACTGATGTAGAAGGCATTTTGAACCAACTTGACGTGATCCTTGGGGTGAAGTTATTTTGGGTAGGACACTGCGGCCGTTGTACTCATTCTGCCGGTCATGGCTGCTTCAAAACCACACCGTTGTTATACTAAAACGATAACCAAGCATGGCAAAAGTAAATTTTAATGCCAAGCTAGACGATAAAATATATCTTGACGCCCAAATTTGCAAACGACTGGCAAATGGATTCTCCGAACAGCAGAACACTAACACAGCAGCAGACGCCGACTCTTTACCAACCAAACAAGGCCAGCTTTATGAAGCTTTTGAAGGGTAGGGTCACGTCCAGCTTTTAAACTGGTCAGATAGAAGCGTCACAATGAACATATCCGAGACAGGAACGGTAGAGAAAAAGAGCTTTTGACGTACAAAACCTAGTTTGTTGAGGTTGGTAACAAGCGTTTGGGTGAATAAACGGAACGCTACTTTATTCGCCCTAAAGCATCGTGCAAATAGTTTTATTTCCAGGGAAGTACCCTTCTTGAAGATACTCCATGCTCCATGTTCTTCCGGTAGGACTCATATAGTCGACAACAGTTGCTACTGTCAGGGAATGGGAAGGTGTGGAATGTAGATCAGTCAAAAGAAGCACAAACATGTAATAAATTAAGCACCATATCTTTATTCCTCACTTTTCAACAAGGCTTACAACTATAGTTGAGATTTGTTGACAGGAAACATTCTATACAGACTTTGACAAGTTCTTGTATTTGAGCATGGAATCAAAGTACTGGAAGTCTTTCCCCAAGTTGAAAGAGTAATTCAGTAAGTTCTTGATGCTGCAGTCTTCCCAGGGTCTTAAGTGTAGGAAGTAGAGCCAAATTGGAAACAAAAATAAAAAAATGGCAGATTTCAACATTTCATTCATTCACACTGAGAAATAATATTAAATACAGTTTTTTGAAAATACACAAGTTCAAGAAGCTGGATGACCTCAATACTTCAAAATGTAAGCACCAGAAGGACCATTTTTTTCTTCTTTTCTGTGGTGCTTGGAGGTATATTACTCATTATGCATTAGGACTTTAGTGTGAAAATTTGTTAATTGCAGTCCAATATCTTTTCTTTTATTACTCACTTTTCCATAAATAGTAAAAATGGTCAGTGACATTTTTACTAGCTCATTATTATAACTCATGTTCCCTATACTATGTACAAACCAGTAGATTCAATTATAGCTCAGGCAAAGGTCCAGATCCCCACTCAAAATGTGTTAAAATTTCACTCCTTGTCATACAAAAACATGCACTCACACACACATACACACATTCAGCCACCTTGCTTGTTTGGTTTCTCTCTGAGAACCTTTAGCTACATTGAAATGGCGTTGAAATATTGGGCATTGGAAGTTTCCAAAATTGGTAACAAAATATACACCATTAAAAGAAATTTCACAACAAGAAACACATTTGAAGATAAATAGCCAACAAAATCGAATGGAAACTGTATTTTATAAAAACATAAATATAAATTTAAAAAAACTTTAATTTGGACTTTAAAGTCAACAAAAACAATCATTTAAAAAGTTTCAAGTAGCTTAAACATAATTTAAAGAAAGATTTTAACAAGTAAATAATTTCATCACAGATGCAGATCTTAATACAAACACAGCAGTGTAATTATTCTGTGTTCCGTCAGATACATTTATCTTACAAATATCCACAATCATTCAAACATAAATTATTTCGTTGGAGTTATGAACCAGTGCCAAATTACGTAACTAGTGCCACATCACCTTAACTATGCAGACAAACCTGCCTTACTTATCCACAGGTTTTGTAAAAATTAATTCAATTTAGAGAATGCTTCAAGTACTGAACTTGTACAAAAAAAGACTTGTTAAAAAAAAAAAAAACATAGCAACAATGAAAAAGTAAGGCAGGCAGCTAAAATTTCCATTTCTATCAATAATATCGCAGATTGATTCCACCACCTTGACCCCATATGCAAATAGGATAGGGTAGCACATCACATAGATTTTTTCAAAGCAGAGAAGGGTGTTTAAATCACAAAAAAGGCAGCAAAACAAAACTGTTGGTAAAGCTAAGAGTTTGAAAAGTATTTGTGAAATGCCAACTTGTAATTATCCTGAATTCTGGGAAGGGCAGCTTCTATCCAAACTAAAAAGACACTTAAAGACAAATAGTCAACCAGGGACAGCTGAGCCTTCATTGGACAGGGAAAAACTTGCTGTCCCTTGATAACAGATGACAATCAGCAAATAGTAATAAATTTTTCTTTAAAAAAAAAAGAAGAAGCCGTTGTCAAATGTTACTTGTTGGTCTTTAACATACTATCTACTTAGACTAAATCCACTAAACTTTAGTTTATGTTAATTAGTTAGGGAGAAATAATTTGATGTAAACATGAAACGTGTTTTGTTACATCTCATGCCCCTTATGGCACAGTGAGTCAAGAACAAACATGCATTAATTACAGTTCTCTCACTTTAAACAGCACTGCAGTCTAAGATCAAACTGTAGGTATTAGTATGTTGCTCCCATTGAGCTTAAAGGTATTGAGCCATATCCAAAAAAAATTGGTCTCATCCAAAGTCTGATGACTTTTCATCATAATTTTTTTTGTTGATTTCCCCTTAATTTTTATCCATAAATCTGAGTACATAAAGTATGCAGTTGAGAAATTTCAAAAAATAAAAGGAAGGACAGAGCAGAAAATAGGTCTGTCCAATGAAAATTGTACAGCTGGTCTTGACAACTAATACCTACAGAAGTGATTATTTTCCCATTGTATGGTCCTTATAACATATATTAGGTACTTTGTGGGAGTAATTTGAAGGAAATTTCATCCCTTTTGTTACCTATTCACTTTGCTGACAGTTCATCACAGTGCATTTGAAGCATCAATAAAGGAGCATACAGTAGAATTAAAAGAGAAGAGACTTAAAAGCTTAAAAGAGATAGGGAACACCAACAGTCATGAACAAAACAATGATTTAAAAGACCCTTACCAATAATAAATTGGCAGTTTGCTACATGGTGGCACTTGGTATTTTGAGTAAGTTGGCTGCTTTCAGTACACTAATTGCAGGGCTAATTGAATTTCTGCCAACTTCATACAAAGTAATTAATTGTCTTGTGGTTTTGTAACCAGCAAACATCATCCACTTCATCAATCACTGCAGTTGACTCCAACTAATTCTGTTTTCAATAAGAAAATAACACGACCAACACCATCAAAAGTCATACCCCCAAAAATTACAATCAGCAACTGCAGGATCGAGAGAAGCTACACACGATGAGGACTGCAGTTACAACCAACCAGAAAAGGCAGTCATTTCAGCAACATCAGCACAAAAAAAAAAGAACAGATAGCACACACCTACAGGTATATCACAATATTCAGAAGAAGAAAAATGACACCACTGTTGAAGAACAATAGTGTAAGAAAGGAGCATATGACAATCACACACGCACGCGCGCACACACACATACACCCTAAAAAATAAAAAATAAAAATTGTTGTTATTCTAGATTCTGTTGCTGAACAAAAGCCTTTTCCAGACCATGCCTATTGGTGCGATGACTTAGATCCTCATGCTTGACCCGGCCCTCGGCCCGGCTGGGCTGGGCTGGGCTAGGCTGGGCCCGGCCCGACTCGTATGGCTGATGCGCCGCGGCCCGATGGCGGCCCGGCTGGCTGGCAGCCTGGCGTCTGGCATGTGGCCGGGCAAGACAACCCCAGAGTGCCCGGAGCTGTCCGGTTGGGTTCGGTTCGGTTCGGCCAGGCCTAACTGCAACTCCGAACTAGCTACTCCGGCTGTACGCCGTGTTGGTGTAGGGCCCCGAGTAGATCGACGAGCCGCTGGTGGAGGCCGTCTTGCGCCGCCGCTTGGCCAGCAGGATCAGGATGGCGGCCAGCACGGCCAGCATGAGCACCAGCCCGGCCACGGCGATGCCGATGGCGAAGCTGCGCTGCGATATGCAGATGCTGTTGGGGTCGTCCGACGCCTGCAACAAGGTCGGAGATCGGGCTCAGTCTGTCTCTCTCGCTCTCGCGGAGTAAGCCATGGAGGTGCGAGAGAGACAGAGGGAGGAGTGCGGGCGGTGGAATGGCTCCACTGTCGCCGAGCCGCGGGGCCGCGGTCGGCGGGGCGGTGCGCCGGGTATACTCACCCTTTCCCTGGAGACGTCGTCGAGCAGGTCGGCCCTGTTGGCGTCGTTGGCCTCGTTGACGTACAGCCCCGAGTAGACCTCGATGGTGGCGGGGCTGCCGTCCTCGGCGTCCTTGGGCGCCGCGCCGTCCGCGGCCTGCCTCCGCCGTCGGGAGCCGTCGCAGGCTGGAGGCTGCAACAGGCAAGCGTGCTGTCAGCGTCCTGGCGTGGCGGAGCGGACTCGCGGGGGACTTCCCTAAAAGCCTAAAAGGCTTCCCTCGCGCCCGTGCTCGCTTTCAGAGCCATTTCGCGGCGGCGAGTCGGGCTGCAGACCTATTCCGAGAGCCTTCTTCGTCGCTCTGTCACATCCATGAGAAAGCCCCGTGAGTGCGAGAGAGACAGAGCGACGAAAACGACTCTCGGAATCAGTCTGCTGCCGCGCTGCCGAGGGTGAAAACGGAAACGTATCGCGCCTCGCCACGCCCCAGTTGGCCCGGGGCGCGGTGCCGCGGTGGGCCGCATCGTTTTTGCGGCGCGCAACGCCTTGCCGCCCCGCCGCCTTGTCAGGCATGCCATTGCATGCCATGCCATTCCCTCACCGAGTCGTCGCAGCCGTTGTCCGCCTTGAGGCACAGGCGCACGTTGCACTGGTAGTACACGGACGCGGTGTACGGGAACTTGTGCGCCTGGAAGCGCACCTGGGCCAGCGTCTTGGACTCGGAGTACTCGAACTGGCCCATGATCTCGTTGTCCACGGGGCACCTGCAAAACAAGGGGGCGTTGTAGGACCAAACGGACAAAACGGAGAGAAAGTGTTCGGGGATTCGAACCCGGGTCCGGCCTATGACTCACCCTTCCGCGTTGATGAGGCGCTGCTCGCCCCAACCGAGGCCGTCGCGCACCAGGCAGTCGGAGATGCGCAGGCCGTACAGCGGCTGGTCGTCGATGTGGATGGCCAGGGTCAGCGGGTCGCCGATCTTCACGTTCTCGGCCACCTCCTTCTGCGTGGGGTCGCCGTAGAAGATCTTCATGCTGCAGCCCGGCATGGGCGCGGTGGCCGTCAGAGGGGTGGGCTCGGCCGTGCTGCGGGAAAGCAAAGGGTTGATGAGGACGACGAAGACGCGTTGCCCTGAAACGGATTCGCCTTCCGGGCGCTCTGTCTCTCTCTCGCTCATGTGCATGAGTGCGAGAGAGACAGAGCGACAAAGTTCTGAGCGGCGTCGCTCTGCAGTCTGCAGGACAATGGCCTGGCTCCGCCGCTCCGCCAGTGACCCTGCCCGCCGCTCCGCTCACCTGACGTTGACGGCGTTGGAGATGGTCTTGTCCCTCGTCTGGTAGCGACACCGGATGTGGAAGCCGCGCCCCTGGTTCGTCACCAGCTTCCGGTGGGGCTGCACCACGATCGTGTTGAAGTACTCGACGCCGCCGTCGTTCTGCAACACAACAAGAAGGCCGTGAGTCGCGTGCGTGCGGACGCAGTGGACGGCCAGAGCGACGGCACGCGTTTTTTGCCGTCGGTCCGCGCGCGCCGCCATGCATGCCGCCATGGCGCCCCCCACGTCGCCCCGTTCAACTCCACGACGGCGTCGTTAGCGCGGCAAAACCTGCTGCAGCGGCGCGGACTTTTAAAATTCCCGCCCATTATAGTAGCCTGGAGTCTTGGCGCTGCGTCGCGCCGTCTCTCTCGCACCTCTGCGGGACGCTCCACGAGTGCGAGAGGGACAGCGCGACGAACGCGCTGCACTGTTGGAGGGCGTGCTTGGCGGCGACGCGGAAGGAAGGGCCGCCCGGACGGCGACGAGCTGACAGGCGACTGCCAAGGTCCGAGTGCTGGAGTGCTCGCTGGAGTCTCGCAGTGGCCCGGACGTCCGCCTCGGGCTGGGCCTAGGAGGCCTAGGGCACCGTAGGGCCGCCCCGGCAGGATGCGCCATACTCGCTGCATTATCGGATGCACTGCGCTCTCTCCCTTTTCGCTGTGCAATTACGTGATCGTGGGTACGGCTTTTGTCCCGAACCAGCTTCTCCTCTCTTTCTCTAAACAGTGGTTCGATTAGCCCGGATTCTTCTCGCCGGCCTGCTCTAGACGTCCCTATTTCGACGAGGCAGGTGGACTGGCATGAAGCCCCCTGGAGGAATGGCAAGAAAACAACTCGCGCAGTGCGCGCGTGTGCGTGCTGCCCGTTTGCGGAGGTGACGCGCGGGGACGAAAAAACAAGAAGAAAAGACACGTTCCGAAAACAAACAAGGCGGCTTCGCGGCCCCCGCCCCGCCCCGCCCCTCGCGGCGCGTCTGCCCACACGCCCGCTCCCCTCCGCCCCCCGCGAGGCGGTCCGCGGGCTGTTGCAAGTGACTCCTTGTTTGGCTCGCTGCAACAAGGACACCCCGCGCCGTGCCGGCCGTAGCGGGCCGTGCCGCGCAGTGCCGCGCAGTGCCGCGCCCCACGGTGGGCCCCGCCGAGCCACAGACAATGTCGCGGTGCCCCCCGTGGGGCCGCCGGGCCGCGGTGCGATGACGGGCAAAATGGCGTCTCGGGGGGCGCGGGCGGGCTGGGCAGGCGCACGCACGTCCAGGATGCCGTCGACAGGCAGAGCGACGCGGAGGGAGAGACAGCCGTGTCATGAACCGATCGGGCCGCCCCGCTCTGCTCCACTCCGACCGGGCCACGGCGGCCACGGCTACGGCCGGTACGCAACACCTGGACACCTGTCGCGAGGCAGATGGCAGTGCACGCCGGCGTCCTCGGGGAAGTGAAGGGGGTGGGGGGCCTGCCTGAGTATGCGGACCTTGACACCACATACACACGTACATACACACACACACACACGCACACAAAGACACACACAGGCACGCAGACGCACTTAGTGGGGACGCAGGGCACATACTGCGGCGCACTGTACTCTTACCACAAACACCCCATCCGTCACCTTAAATTTACTCACACTCGTACCTCACTGACAACTCGTCTCACACACACACATACACACACGGCGCGCGCGCCCGACGTGTCAAGTATATACGTCTGTTACTACACATCGTCGCTTCGCGGTGCTTCGCGGTGCCGGGCGGCTCGTCTCGTCCAGGCCGTCCAGCAGACTGATTCCAAGAGTCGTTTTCGTCGCTCTGTCTCTCTCGCACTCGTGAGGCGTCCCGTATGGGTGCGAGAGAGACAGAACGTCGAAAACGACTCTCGGAATGAGTCTGCAGGCCGCGCAGGCCGGGGCTTGCACAATGAGTCAGAGTGTGTGGGGCCCGTGGGCCCGTGGGGCCGGGCCGGCCGCATCGTGTATGGACTGGACGGGGAGCAGCAGGGCGAGCAGGGCGAGCAGCAGGCTCACTCCGAACAGCGAATGTCTCTCTCGCACTCACGGGGCATCCCACGGGGGTGCGAGAGAGACAGAGCGACGAATGTTCGGAATGCCGGCGAGGAGAACGTGCTAATGGATTTGCCGAGCGTCCCGACGACGTCCCGGTGCGTCCCGGTCGGCCCGGCCCCTTATTTGCCCTCGGCGACACCACCAGCGACGACGACGGCAAGCACACTGTGTGGCAGGCCGGGTCAAGCACCCGTTGCCCACACACCTCCACGTCGATCATCCCCCAAAATCACTCCCAACAATGCACCCATCGCGAGACGGGTCCCAGAGAGGCTGTCTATCTGACTGACCAGGTCGGTGCTCATGGTGTTGCAGGAGCGCAGGGGCAGCCGGTAGCGCAGCGGTCCGCGGTGGCGGCGGAACTCGGCCAGGCAGGACGAGTTCTTGGACAGCCCCCGCGGGTACACCATGCCGTCGAACATGGAGTGGGCGTCCACCCCCACGTCGCCGCCGATGGACACGGCGATCTCGTTGCTGTTGCAGTCGATGCGAACGTCCTGCACCGCGTCCGGCGTCGCTGGCGCGGCTGGAGTCGCTGCCGGGCAAAAAACAAGGACAGGTGTTAAAGTGACAAAAGCGTAAAAAAGCGGCAAGGGCCCTTCGCGTTGTCGGCTCGGACGAAACCAGTTACCAATGCTTCCGATTAAAAGACGAGGGAAAGAAAACGACCCGAATCTCCAAACTTAATCGATTCGCTTCGACGCGATTGACGGCAGAAAAAAGGAACAACAACAACACTATCGCGAGCGATCGGCGTGCTTTTCGCGAGGACAGCGCAGCCATGGCGCAGCCGGTGCAGGGCCGTGAGGGCCTCATGAAGGGCCCCATGAAGGGCCCCATAAAGGGACCTTGCCCTTCGCGGGAAGGGCCCAGGAACTGGCTGACCGAGCGGGGCGGAGCGGGGCCCTGCCCGGTCCCGTTGCAAGCCGGGGCCGAGTCCCCATGGGGGGTCGTGGGAGGGAGAGGGGGAGGGGGAGGCGCACCCTACGTGGGGCCGAGCCAGGCCGAGCAGTGCAGCGGGTCAACGGCCATACCGACTGCAGCGCGGCCAGCCAGGCCAGCCAGGCCAGCCAGGCAGGCCACCAGCACACTGATTCCGAGAGTCGTTTTCGTCGCTCTGTCTCTCTCGCAATCATGGGGCATCCCGCGCAGGTGCGAGAGAGGCAGAGCGACGAAAGCGACTCTCGGAATGAGCCAGCAGGCCCACCAATACGGAGTGGCTCGGCGTGCACGGGCCTCATGGTCCTCATGGACCGGGGCGTGGCCGCGCGGCCGCGAGTCGGATTGGCTTATCATCATCCATCGCTGCGCTGCTGGCAGGGCACGGCGCCCGATGGCGGCACAGCGGTACACAGAGCACGCCGTCAAGGTCCACCAGCCCTCATGCCGACACCAGTCGACGACGCCGTCGGGGAGTCAGGGAGGACGTTGACGTCCGGGGAAGTACACATTTGCCCCGCCCCCTCCCGCCCCGGGCGAACTTCCACGGCCACAAAGAGGCCCAGTGTGCAGGCAGGCCGAGGCAGGCAGCGCAGTCCTGCCCGCGCAGCATCCTGTTCCCATAGCACAGCGGTTCTCAACCTTTCTCGGCTCGCGACCCCAAATTTGAAGCCAAAAATTTCCGCGACCCCCAGGAAAAATTTCGCGACCCCACGGGACCCCTCCTTTAACATGCCACGGCGTCTGATCCGAGGCGGGCATTTTGCTCCCTCAACGGGCAACTGGTCTTTGGACCTTCCTTTAGCATGCCTTTGTTACGGAGTGCAATTATCAGTCTTAGTTTGGGAGCAGTATTGTCTCAAAGTTGGCCAAAACGCTCAGAAATGTCTTTGAAAAATCGTGTTTTGGGCCGATTTTAAGCAGCCACTGCGTCTGATCCGAGGCGGGCATTTTGCTCCCTCAACGGGCAGTTGGTCTTTGGACCTTCCTTTAGCATGCCTTTGTTACGGAGTGCAATTATCAGTCTTAGTTTGAGAGCAGTATTGTCTCAAAGTTGGCCGAAACGCTCAGAAATGTCTATGAAAAATCGTGTTTTGGGCCGATTTTAAGCAGCCACTGCGTCTGATCCGAGGCGGGCATTTTGCTCCCTCAACGGGCAATTGGTCTTTGGACCTTCCTTTAGCATGCCTTTGTTACGGAGTGCGATTATCAGTCTTAGTTTGGGAGCAGTATTGTCTCAAAGTTGACCAAAATAGTCACAACGATTTTTCAAAGACACTTGCGACCGTTTTGATCGACTTTGAGACAATACTGCTCCCAAACTAAGACTGACAATCGCACTCCGTAACAAAGGCATGCTAAAGGAAGGTCCAAAGACCAATTGCCCGTTGAGGGAGCAAAATGCCCGCCTCGGATCAGACGCAGTGGCTGCTTAAAATCGGCCCAAAACACGATTTTTCATAGACATTTCTGAGCGTTTCGGCCAACTTTGAGACAATACTGCTCCCAAACTAAGACTGATAATTGCACTCCGTAACAAAGGCATGCTAAAGGAAGGTCCAAAGACCGATTGCCCGTTGAGGGAGCAAAATGCCCGCCTCGGATCAGACGCAGTGGCTGCTTAAAATCGGCCCAAAACACGATTTTTCAAAGACACTGCTGACCGTTTCGGCCAACTTTGAGACAATACTGCTCCCAAACTAAGACTGATAATTGCACTCCGTAACAAAGGCATGCTAAAGGAAGGTCCAAAGACCGATTGCCCGTTGAGGGAGCAAAATGCCCGCCTCGGATCAGACGCAGTGGCTGCTTAAAATCGGCCTAAAACACGACCCCAGCATCGCCGCGACCCCTTAAAAAAATTTCGCGACCCCGCTTGGGGTCGCGACCCTAAGGTTGAGAACCACTGCCATAGCAACACTGTCGCACACTGTTGCAGCGGGCCGCGCGTGTCGCAGTGTGGGCACCGCCAAGGCACCGCGCCCGCCGAGGCGCGTGGGCGCCCGCCGATCTTTATTTCAACGACAGCCCTGGCCTCTAAAGCACCCCGTCGTCCCCCCTTCCCCGCGCGGCACGACGCCGAGGCGTCCCTGCTGCGACCTTTGACCGCCCCTCCCCGCCCCGCCCCGCCCCGCCCCGCCCTGACCCGCAGGTGACGGCGACGGAGCGACATGGGCCCCGCAGCCGTGCACCTTGCTCGTTCGCGTTGCCGTCGAGCTCGCAACGTCGACGCCATCCTCGAGTCCATTTTCGCTCCCGAAATGAGATGAGGGTCTGGTCTCCCTAAATGAGTACCGCCGTTTCAAAACGGCGACGTGCTCGCCTCCGGGGCGGCCGCGCGCCAGCCAGCGCCAGCCAGCGCGCCAGTGGGTCACGTTTGAGGTCGCGGTGCGGGCCAGTGCGTGCCTGCAGACTGATTCCGACAGTCGTTTTCGTCGCCCTGTCTCTCTCGCACTCACGGGGCGTCCCGTATGGTTGCGAGAGAGACAGGGCGACGAAAACGACTCTCGGAATCAGTCTGCTGGGCCGAGGCACGGGCGGCACGGCCACTTACTTCCCTCCGCAGCCCGCCGGGCCGCCGGGCCACCACGACGGCGAGGGTCTCCATCTCCGCGTCACGACGCGGGCGCCGCGCCACACTATTTCGGCGTCTGTGGCAACGCGCGCGACGCGGGCAACGCGGCGAGCTACTTCACCCACTTGAGCGGCTCCACTCTACTTGTCCGAATAAAACCGCGGCGCCGACCCGACCCGACCGCCGGAGCGGCTGGGCTGGGCGAAATGCAATGCGCAATCGCTCTTCATTTCTGGATCCAGAGCGTTTCCGCGTGCCGGGCCGTGCCGTGCCGAGTGGCGTGGCTGCGGCGGCCCAGCCCAGTCGCCTGCGAGGTAGGCAACGCGGCGGCACGGCTGCGCGGCGGGGCGGCCCGCCCTGCATTCCGCAGGCGCTCGGGCCGAACAATGCCACGGCGTGGAGGCAGTGGAGTGGAGGCACCGTAGTAGGTTGTGCACTCACCTGTTGTTACAGACAGGGGCAGCTGGGCGCCCGCTACACTGTTCACTAGCACCGCCTGCAACAGAGAGAAACAACGATCCATTATTGATTTGGCCCGTCGAGTCAAAGGCAGCCAGCCTGCTGCGGTTCCGCGCGTTCCGACCTTGCTCCGTCTCCGCCCTGCGCCGCCCAGCACACTGCCATCGCTCCGTCTCTCTCGCACTCACGGGGCGTTCCTGTATGTGCGAGCGAGACGGAGCGACGGCTCTCGGAATCAGCGTACCGCGCCATGGCCGCCCTCGCTCCATTTCTGAGCCGCCTTCACGTCAAGCCTGTCCGGCGGCCGGACTGCGGACTCCCGATCGGCCGATCGCCGCGTGGCCGCCAACGAGAAGTGCCCGCTGCAGGCCGCCCGGCCCTTGGCCAGCCCCTTGGCCTGTCCGGCCGCCCCTGCGTGCCTTTCTTTCCTTTTACTGCAGCGGCACTTTGCTCCTCTGTGTGTCTAGCCGTCTAGCCGGCCGAGGCCTATCTGGCAGGCAGTCAATCATGGCCAGTCGGCAACGCGTTGCCCTGCGGATTCCTCGATTCTTCGCTCTGCCCGGCTACCCGGACCGCGGCGTTCCCACCAGGATCCAGGCCCCCTTCGCCTCCTCGGCGCTTCCTCGGCACGCGCGGCCGGCCGGCCCAGCTGACCGGCCGACTGATTCCAAACGGAGGCTCTCTCTCTCTTTCTCTCTCGCACCCCTGTGGCACGCCCCGTGGGTGCGAGAGAGACAGGGCGACGAAAGCACTCCCCGGAATGAGCCTGCAGGCCACCGCACAATGCAACAATACACGCCGCGACATGCCGTGCGTCTCACAATGCGGGATTGTTCCGATGGCGCCCCTCGCGGCCCCACCACCACACCAGCCCTTCCGGCACGTCGGCGCGCCACTGTGCTGTCCTTTCCGCTCCGTCGTCAATACTCCACGCTTGGACGGCCGCCGCGGGCCGCCTCGGGGCCGCCCGGCCGGACGACGTGGGGTATTGAACCCGGGCCGCGCGGACGGCAAGGCAATGCGATGCGGACAGCGCGCCGTGGTGACAATGCCGTTTTAATTGCCCCGGCTCACGACCGAGGATCAAGGACCCAGCCGCCCCAGGCGCCGCGCCGCGCTGATCGAAAACCGAAGATCGAACCAAAGCGTCGCGTCACCGGCCGCCAATCCGCGACAAGTGGTCGCGTCACCGCCGTGCAATCGCCGCTCCGTCTCTCTCGCACTCATGGCGTGTCCATGGCGTGCCGTAGGGGTGCGAGAGAGACGGAGCAAGTCGCTGCCCTTCGGCCCGGGCGGGCCAGGCCCGGCACGCACGCAGCGCCCCGGACCCTACAAGGAAGTCGCCAGCACAAAGGCATGCGACGGAGTGCTGCCCTGGGCGAAGACCACACGCCACCACCGGACACAAGCACGGCCACACTGCGAAAAATAGCTGCAGCGCGCCGTGCGAGAACAGAAAACTGTAAAGAGAAACCGGCGTCGTCTTGTGCGCGCTTCGCTCGGCGCGTCGCTGGCTTGCCCGGCCCTCGGCCTGGCCTGCCCATAATGTCAAGTTCAACGATGACGGCCTGCTCGGCCACGGCGCGGCGTGGTGGCCCTCGGCCATAAAGAAGAGCGTCCCCTGCTATCGCTCCAGTATCGCCGGATTGGCATGCCGGGCCGCCCCTCCCTCTTTCTCCGGTTCCGGCCGAGCCTTTTGACCAGAAAATAGCGGCGCTCCGGACTGGAGGCTCCAGGACTCCAGGACGGGGACGGGAAAGGACGGCCCCAGGCTGGCCAGGGGCGATTCCCGCTGACCTTTGGGCCGACGGTGCCTCGCGGTGCCTCGCAGTGCAGCGCCTGCCGCGGCGTGACGCGCCCAGCAACATGCAGTGCATCATGCACCACACCGCGCGGCGCCGAGGTCAGCGCCCTCTAGCGGCACGACACTAAACGCCTCGGCGGCGGGGGCGGGGGCGGGGGGCGTGGCCGAGGTGGACGACGGTCGATTTGCAGTCCAAAAACGAAACGAAACTCCCCGACACGCTCATAAAACGGGAAGAGTGTGTAAAAAGCACGCAGCGCGGGGGAGACGCGACTGATGCGACGTCCGTGTCGTTGGTTCGTTCGTCGGCTATCTCCGCCGCTGTCGACTCACAAAGGACGCGAGGCTGTTCGCCACCTACACGGCGAGCACGGCGAAATGCAGCGCGGCCCACGCGCGCCATTGCACTCTCGGACACGCGGCCCGGAAAAAATAAAGAGAGAGAGGAAAATAGCCGGCGAGGGGTCGCTGCCTGACGCCCACGAGGCGGTGCCCTGCCCGGCCCGGACCGAGGCCCGGACCACCGCAAGCACGACGCCAAGGCCGGCGACGGCGCCGCGGACGACGCCAACGAGAGCGCCTTCCTGACGTCCCGCGGCGCCGCGCCGATGATGAGGCCGGCATAGCCGAGGCATAGCGGAGGCTGGACCCCTCCCCTCCCCCTCCTTTTCTCTATCGAGCGGGGTCAGCGGCCGCGAGCTGGACCTGCACGTCCTGCCCACTCGTGCCCACTGCACCCGCCGGGCACTGACTGCGCGGCACCGCGCGACGCCCGGGTCCTCCGGCCGCCCCGCCCCGACGCCGCTCCGCAGTCACCTCGCCGACGACGTCGTCGCGCACCTCGGCAGGCTCATTCCGAACAGCGTTGCTGTCTCTCTCGCACACAAGGGCCGGTAGGCAAGGGTGCGAGAGGGACGGAGCGACGAAGCACCGTTCGGAAGCACACTGCCGCGCGTGTCCGCCAGGAGCAGCGCTTTTGCCGAGGAATCCGCTAAACGGCGTCGGTGCGCCGTGTGCTGGCGGTGCTGGCTGCACTGGGGCCGGGTCGTCGCCCCCACGGCGCGGCGTGCAGCGTGCCGTGCTTGGGCTGGCCGTCGGGCCGTCCTGGAGGGCGGGGAGGTCCGCGGCGGCGGCGGGGAGGCAGGAGGACGTCGCCGTGTCCCGCTGGTCCCGCTGCGACCGGACCCCGCCGCCTCGCCTCACTTTGGCGCTTTGGCCAATCGGAATGTCCGCGACGCACCGCCCGGCCCGTCCCTCCCTCGCCACAAACGCCGCAACGCCGACCGAACCCACAAGCACTCCGCCGAATGGCCCTTCACTTCGAGTGTGGTGGGACCGCGAAGCGAAACGACCCGCCATTCCTCATAGCATCGATAAAAAAGGTTTTCGTTCGGCCGGACAGCGGCACCGAGAAAAAGGTCTTCTTTTCGCTATCCCTCGGTCGAGTGCGCCCGTTCCTGTGTGTGTTGTGTGTGTGTGTGTGTGTGTGTGTGTGTGTGTGTGTGTGTCCGTGTGTCCGTGTGTCCGTGTGTGTGGGCGTTGGCGGGCGGCCTCGGCGCCTCCCACACGGCCGGCTCGTAAAAGCGAGCACCTCGCCGAGACTCCCCGAGACCTGCCCGTAAATCTCCGCCAAAGGTCTTCAATATTTGCCTGCCTGCCCCGGCTGCCCGGGAAGGCCGGTCCTTACACCGTCCTTATTACGAGCGCGCGGTGTCTCCCTCGTTCTCTCTCTCGCACCCCCTCCGGGACGCGCCACGAGCGCGAGAGAGACGGACAGGGCGGACGAACGCGCTGGTCGGAGTACTGTGCAGTAACCTGGCGGCACACCCGGCTCGCTTCCTTGACGTGGCCGTCGGCGACGCGACGACCCTTCGCCCGGGGCTCGGAGTTACGACCTCGGGCCGTTCATACGCGACCCTGACAGGCCCAGGCCGCGACCCCAGACGGCCTGACAGCGCCCTTCCCATAAATCTTGCCTTCGGAACCGAGCCCTTCTCCTCGAGTCTCCTCAGAAGACCGGTGGAGGCGGCCAAGATTCTAGACGCGTAATGAGCTCGAAAGTCGCTAAATCGGACTCGAACCGAACGTGTGACCCCACCAATGAATTGCTCTTCGAACGAGGAATCCATTGGTGGGTCACACGCTCGGTTCGAGTCCTGTTTAGAGACTCTAGAGCTCTAAACGCGCCCAGAGTTGTTAGCCGCCTCCACCGGTCTTCTGGCAAATCCACTGTGGCCCCCCGAGCCCTTCGCTCTCCAAGTTCCGATTGGCGCATTGTCGTCCAGCGCGGCTTACATCACGCCGGCCGCAAGCGCGCACCGCACCGCACCGTCGCGGCCCCGCGGGTGGCGGGCCACGCGGTGGGCCAGGCGGGCCGCCCACCGTGTTGATTTATGGCGGCTCATCAATTTGAGGCACGCAGCAGTGCCGGCAGCGCTCCGCCGTGGGACCGCCGCCACGCCGCGCCACGCCGCCCGCCAAAAACTTGGCGCCGACGGAGGAAAGCGAAAAGCGTCCAGAACAGCAAGCTAGCCGTGGCGGCGGTGCCCGTCCATGCGGCCATCGTGACGACGCGGCGCGGCGCGGCGGGGCGCGTGAGGCGGCCATCAGCAATTGATTCCCAGCCAAGCCTCGCTCGGGCTGGCGGGCGGGCGGGCTTGTTCGTGGGGGTAAAGGGCGAGGACTATCCCGTCCGAGTCCCGGCGTCCCGACGCCGTCCCGTCCCGCCCCGTCCTGCCAGGCACAATGGCGCGATGGCTCCTTCCCGCGGGGGAAAGGAAAGCACAGCGAGGCACAGCCTTATCACGAAGTGTGCATTCTGCATTCCGATTGCATGGCTGTCCGGACCCGGCCCGGCCCGGCCCGCGCCGACGTCGCCGAGCTCTATTTGATAGCCGTCAAGTCGACTCGACTCAAGTCGATGACCGAACTAGGAATGCGAGTGAAAGGCGTGGCATCGCGGCGGCAGTGGAAAAAAGAAAAAAAAAAGCGCGCGAACCGGCGCCGCCGACCGCCAATCCCGCGGGACGTCATCCTGGACGTCGTCATCCTGGACGTCATCCGGGACGTCGTCCATCAATGGGACGACTCTCGGCGCGATTGAGACGCGTTCGGCCTTCCGGAACGCCACTGTGCTGAGCGAGGATCGGCCAGAAGACCCGTTCGGCGGACACAGCACAGCTAGACTCGTTTTGGACTTGCACTTGCAGGTGCGTGGGGTTTGATTCGAGGCCCGTTCGAGGACATGCCACCCGAAACGCGTCCACCCCTGTCTCCATGCTCCCCCAGGCTCCCCACCCTTTCTCCACGTCACTTTCACTGCCCTGTTCGGCTCGGCTCGGCCCCGCCCGGCTCGGCTCGCGACGTGGCCGCGGCTAGCTCGGCTTGACACGGCGCCTCGCCGCTCCGCTCGGCCTAACAACTAACTCCGCGGCTCCGCGGTCGCCGTCGGCTAGGCCGGGCCGCTCTAGTTAGCCGACAGAAACAAGCCGGTCGGAATAACGAGACCCAGTGCGACAGAGAGAGAAAGAGAAATAGAGAGAGACAGAGAGACCGCTCAATACCGGCCAGCCGGGCCGGGCAACCCCAAGAGTCTCATTACCCGCCCTTCGCTTCCCTTCCCCCTCACTGCACTGCAATGCCACTGCCACTGCACTGCCACTGCTGCTACACTCGATGTCCTCCGCGATGAAGCCATCAAAGTCGACGCGAATCCGAGGCGGCCATCCGGGCGTCACGACCACTTCATAAAGCCGCCCTTACGATCCTCGGGCCCCGGAGCACCCCGATCAACAACAACAGCAGCCGCAACAACAGCACAACAAACAACAGTAACAACAGCCGCCACAACAACAACAACAACAACAACAACAACAACAACAACAACAACAACGCGCGGGCTATCGGGGAGCGGCGGTAGCAACGGCCGCGTCGCCGTCGTGCAGGTTCAGGTTCAATTACTGGATCATCCCTTGGCGGGCCGGCGGCCGACAGCGGCTGGGGCGCTGGAACGCGCCGGGCGTGGCGAGGCGGGGCGGCGCGCCGTTTTCGCGGCTTGCGGTTTTGCAACGTTGCGCAACGGGCTGCAGCCGCAGGCCGCAGGGCGCGGGGGCCGAACGCGCACCGAACGGGGACCGAACGGGGACCGAACGGGGACCGAACGGGGACCAACCCTTTCCAGTCGGGTGGACAGTGGGCATGCCGCGGCACTGGAGCCTCTACACTCACTCGGGCGCTGCTCTGTCTCTGTCGCACTCATGGGGCGCCCCGGGAGGGTGAGACGGGCAGAGCGATGACCCCACGGAATCGCTCAGCACTGCGGGAGACTTAAACGCGCCGGTCAGCCAGAGCGCCGCGAACACGTCAGGTCCCGGCCTGCACGGACTGCACACCGAGAGTCGTTCTCGTCGCTCTGCCTCTCTCGCACCTGCAGAGGACGCCCCATGAGTGCGAGAGAGGCAGAGCGACTCTCGGAATCAGTCTGCGGCCGAGGGCCTGCCACAGGTGGCGCGGCGCGTCCCCGACGAAGGTCACTGTCACGTCCCACATGGCGCTCGGCCTCCGGAGGGTCACTTCAGCGTCCAGCGCTGCCCGTGTGCTGGATGTTGTCGTTGTTTATTCGTTTTCACAAACAACGAATTGGCGGCGGTGAGCCACCCGATGCACGGCCGACCGGCCGGCCGGCAGCGCTACATATAACTACATCGTCCCTTCGGGTAGTCGTGCACGCCGCTGACAGCATCTGGCTACCGCCGCGCCCCGCCGCGCCCCACCGCGCCCTGCTCACTTTGTGCTGCAAAGCGATCCCTGCTGATCCTCCACATCCTCCTCTCCGGCCCGAGGCACTGCGGCACCGCGGCACCGCCAGGGCACGGCGATGCGCCCTGCGATTGCCTGCTGCAGCGTCCCGGCCGGTCCCCGCGGCGCTGCTCGAGGCGCTGCCCCCGCACGCGGACCTGCTGCCGCTCCGCGAGCCCCCCTCACACCCCCCCACACACACACACACATACACACACACACACACACACACATGCACGCACACACACGCGCGCGCACACACAGAAATCCAGAGGAAATTTCCTCAAAGCCGGGATGGAAGATGGCAGGCTGCTCACCGCGACGAGAAGCGGCCACCACGGCATGCTGGCGACGCTGGCAGTGCCGACCGCCACACGCGGCGAGCGGCGAGACCGCGGCGCGACTGTCGTGCGTGGGGCCGCGGGGCCGCGCCTAAAGAACCGCGGACCCGCACTGGTGGAAATATGGACAGCCGCCTCGCGGCCTCGCGGCGGTGGTGCGAGCCCGCCGCGCGGCCCCCTCTTCTCCCCGACGAGGTGGTCAAGGCAGAGCAGCCGCGGGGGCGGCACCGCAGCAGCGCGCCAGTCCGATTCCGCGACTCGTTTTCGTCGCTCTGTCTCTCTCGCACTCATCGGGCGTCCCGTGCGGGTGTGAGAGAGACGGAGCGACGGAAACGACTCTCAGGCTGCAGCCCCACGCCGTCATATTTCGATAGTCTCGATTACCCTACCCGGCTCGCTGCTGCTGCTGCTGCGACGGTTCCGAGAAGTCGCCGCCGCCCGGCTAGCAAGCTAGCTGCAGGCTAGGAGACGTGCAGCATCGCTCACGGGCACGACGGCGGCCTCGGAGGGCACGGCCAGGCAGCCCAGCGATTCAGCAGATCGGTTTGTTGTCGCTCTGTCTCTGTCGCACCCTCACGGAGAGCCCCACGAGTGCGAGAGAGACAGAGCGACGAAACAACTCTTCTGAGTCGCTCGGCAGCGCGGTGCTAGGAGCTAGGCGGGCTTATTTACATGGCATTGAATAGTCAATAGCGATCTAATAAGCCCTGGTCTTCATTTTGTTTGTCCGACACGGGCGCAGCGCTGGTGGGAGCGGTAGCAGCGGCAGCAGCGCCCCTACAACAATCGCGCGAGTTATATATCGTTCGCCGACACGGGCGGGCCGGGCGGGCCGTACCGAGAAGCCGGGCTATATCAATGCGGGCAGTGCGGCCGTCGCGACCGGCGATGACGAACGCCTTGAATACCAAATGAGGATATGAGGCGTTCGGCGCGGCGCGCGCGGCTCCACTGCGGTCTCTATCGGGCTGCCGAGCGGCTCAGAAGAGTCGTTTCTGTCTCTGTCGCACTCAAGGGGTTCTCCGTGCGGGTGCGAGAGAGACAGAGCGACGAGCCGCTCTCCTGAGTCGCTCGGCTGGCGCCGGCGCACCGCTCAGTGGGGCAGAAGACCTGTTTTGGCGCTGACAGTGCTCTGGACGTGGTTTGAGCGCCGACGTTCTCATTTGACTGCGAGGCGAGGCGAGGCCGGGCCGCGACGGCGGAGCAGAGTCCACGGGGCCGTGTTGCCGGCCCTGCCGGTGTCGACACGGCCTCTCGCCCGGCGTGGTGTGGCGCGCCTTGCGCCTGGTGGTGTCACGGTGCCACCGCCCCGCCGCAACCAGGGTAAATATTATGCCAGGCCGAGCAAGCGGCACACAGTGGGCCAGAAGACCGGTGGAGGTGGTCAAAACTCTAGACACCCCGAGACGACGACGCAGGCGAGCCGCGCTCGCCGAAGAAGAAGAAGACCCTCACGTCGTCGGCGGGGTGCGTGTCCGCGTGTCCGGATCGCGGGCCGTCCCGGCCGACGGGCCAGCACGCCGTCAGCGTAAAAAATTCCAATGCTAATCGCATTGCACGGTGTTCCCGTTTCCATAACTAGTTGAAAATCGAGGAAAACATGACAAGACAACCGCAGCCTTTGAGAGCATGCCAAACAATCCAACCTCAGCAACAATGGAGGGGCAGTTTCAATGGGCGCCTGTTCGTTCTTTCAGCCTCGCGATTTTCGAAAGGGCGCAGACGGCAAGCATATTGGTGCCAACCCACGAAAATTAATTTGATGCGTCGTTTCTGCTACGAACTTTTTAGTAAAGACAGACTTTAAAGATGTCCAACCCTTGGACACCGGGCAGGGCTACCGAGAAGCCGGGCATTTATCAAGGGCAGTGCGGCCGTTCGCGACCGGCGATGACGAACGCTTGAATACCAAATGAGGATATGAGGCGTTCGGGCAGCGCGCGCGGCTCCACTGCGGTCTCTATCGGCTGCCGAGCGGCTCAGAAGAGACGTTTCTGTCTCTGTCGCACTCAAGGGGTTCTCCGTGCGGGTGCGAGAGAGACAGAGCGACGAGCCGCTCTCCTGAGTCGCTCGGCTGGCGCCGGCGCACCGCTCAGTGGGGCAGAAGACCTGTTTGGCGCTGACAGTGCTCTGGACGTGGTTTGAGCGCCGATGTTCTCATTACTGCAGGAGGCGAGGCCGGGCCCACGGCGCAGATGTGTTCCCGCCGGCCACTCCGGTGTCGACACGGCCTCTCGCCCGGCGTGGTGTGGCGCGCCTTGCGCCTGGTGGTGTCACGGTGCCACCGCCCCGCCGCAACCAGGGTAAATATTATGCCAGGCCGAGCAAGCGGCACACAGTGGGCCAGAAGACCGGTGGAGGTGGTCAAAACTCTAGACACCCCGAGACGACGACGCAGGCGAGCCGCGCTCGCCGAAGAAGAAGAAGGCCCTCACGTCGTCGGCGGGGTGCGTGTCCGGATCGCGGGCCGTCCCGGCCGACGGGCCAGCACGCCGTCAGCGTAAAAAATGGCAGCGCCGACATGTAGGAAGATTTGGAAGGCCTCCCGCTCGCCTCCTGATGGAACTCCCAGTCCTCTTTTTGTCCTGTCCCTTTTTCCTTTTTCCCCGCCTCGCTCATTCTCCCTCCTTTTATCCGCGCAGGATCGCATCGCACTCGCGCCGTTCCTCTTCATTTTTTCCCGTCCCGGTCATCCTGGCGTCTGTCTCTCTCGCACCTGCGGGGCACGCCCCCCTGAGTGCGAGGGAGAGAGAGAGACAGAGACCTCCCGCTCGGAATCAGTCCGCCGGCGGCGCTTTGATTACTCCGTGAGAGCCTCCGCGGCGCGCGGACTGCGGACGCCAGTCGCGGACACGAGCCAAGCCGCCACCCCCAGCGACGATTAATGCCTCCATCCTCATTACCATTCTTTTAATTTTAATTCATATTTTCGCTCCTTATTCCTTTCCTCTTTTAGCGTGTACCAGCCAGCTACCCGCCGCCAGTACACGGCCGGTGCCGTGCGGGTCGGCACTAAATACGAACAGGGCGGGTTCAAGACGCGCCGAATCCCACGTCATGTCCAGAGCAAAGGCGAGGAGAGAAAAAAAATGACTACTTAGCGGCGCAAGTCCAACGCCGCCTTGGAAAGCCGTCGCAGAGGAAACGCACGCGCGCTTACCTGGAACAGAAAGAGAGAGAGGCATCTCGTTAGAGACATCTACACGTGCACTTGAATGCGCTCACACACGCTCACACACACACACACACAAACGGCCGCGTTTCAGAGTGTTCGACGAGCGACGTGTAAAATACGATGGCGGAATCGCGCGCACACACACACTCTCTCACATCGACACACACACACACACAGCGCGCACACACTCATTGGTAATCGAGTAAAGTAGAGCAGCAACAAGGCGACGCAGCTAAGTCTACACACGGCTTCCCTTAAAGATCGCGGCACACACACACAGACACACACACACACAGAGTTACACACACAGTCACCATATCTTGCCCTTGTTCCCTGTACGAGTGTGTAAAGTTAAGGCCCCTCCTTACGGTGACATGTTCATCCTCCCCCTCCCCTCCCCTGCCTCCTTCCCCGGCGGCAAGGGCCTAAGCGGCATGCGTCGCGGTGCTGCGCGTCGCATCGCGTCGGGTCAGGCGGGCGGGGCGGCGGGGCTGGAGGGGCTGGCGGCCGCAGGTAGCAGGTGAACCGTTTATTAGTGTCATAAAGTTGTCTCTCGGCGTGTCGGATGGCACCGCGGCGGGACGCGACGCCATGTACGGTAGCCGCACACACACACACACACACACACACACACACACACCACGTCTCGGACAGGTGCAGCGGCGGAGACAAGTGCCAATAAGTGCGTCGGAAAAAGCGGGCGGACTCCACCTCGACTCAATAAACTGCCCGTTTGAGGGGGACTTGCCCGTGGCCTGCTCGAACGCGCTTGACTTCGATCGGAATGGTGAACCCTGGAACCGACAAGTCGACGCTCCCACGACAAAATAACGGGAACGAGAGGAAGGAAAAGAGTGGAGACATTCGCGAGGAAGTCGAAACGGCGCGCAGGTGTTGGCGGTAATTTGTCGAATGCCGAAACATTCCTGCGCTAGTGTGGCCTTGCTGCACCGCGCATTCTTCGGGGCTCCTCCGGGCTGGTCGAGGTTGGTCTTGGCCTAGGTCGGGTTCAGGGGGACGCGCTCACGGCCCTCACGGCCGCGGGGTGCGGGGGCAAGGGGGAGGGCTTGCTCAAAGTCAAGAGAAATGCTGATCCAATTAGAACATGACACTGCTGCGCTGCGGCCGGCTGACTCCGAGCGGAGGTGCGTTCGTCGCTCCGTCTCTCTCGCACTGGAAGGGCCTTGCGTAGGGCCGTGGGGGTGCGAGAGAGACAGAGCGACGAGACACCGCGGAATCGCTCTGCTGCTGCGCTCGGCGCGCTCGGCGGCGCGTGCAGGCATGGAGCACGGCGAGGCCCGGCGAGGTAGGCCCCTAAGCCTGCAGCAAGGCCCTGCAAGCCTCCACTGCCATCGGCCGCCATGCACTGCCGTCTTGACTTCGCTCACGCCTTTTTTCAACCCTTTTTTCTGTCTCTGTCTCTCCTTCTCGTCGGTGCGCGCGCCTTGCCAGGCGTTCGCCAGGCGGAGCCGAAACAAGGAGTGGAAGTGCAGGCCGCAACGAGACAGGAGGGGCCCCCGTCAACAGCCCGCCACGACGGGTGGGTGAATAAAATCCTAGCGTGTCGGACAGTCTCTGTCCGGAAGCGGCCGAAGCTGGTCCAGCCTAGGCCAGGTCCTTCCCCCTCCACCGCGACCCCGGCGTCGTCATCGTGCTGCCCGTTCCCATGTGGCACGCCGCCACGCCACCGCGAAACGCGTCTCCGGGCCGCCCGGGGCTCTTCGGTGGGAAGTCAGCGGCAGAATGGCGGGCGTGGCGGCGGGTTGCGTCACGGAGGCCGTGCAGGCCGCCCCGGCGTCCCGCAGAGCGAACGTCCCTCTGTCCCTCTCGCACTCATGGGGCGTGCCGTCGGGATGCGAGAGAGAAGGAAACGTCTTGGCGGCGGTCAGGGATGGGCGCCGGACGACCCGCCGACCTGCCAGTGTCGGCCCCTCGGTCGGCCCGCACGGCTGGGAACGCTCCGGTACTGTTTCGGGCCGTCCGAGAAGCGCCCTGCCCTCCACGCGACGGAGCGAGATGGACGACGGGCAGGTCAACACGCCCCTCCTTTTTGCGCTTTTGTCCCACCGTGGGAGAGACGCCGCGACACTGCAGTGAGTTGCCGTGCGGCGTGGAGTCACGCAGAACGCAGCCTCCCTCCCCCTTTCCAAAAAAAAGAATTCAATTCCTTGGCAAAAATTGAGTCAGAAGTTAAAACTTTCTGCCAAGAGTTCTTCGGGGGGCACACAGGCTGAGCTGGGCGTTTCCGCCTCCCCCACCCCACCGCCGTGGCCGAAGCGACCGAAGCGGCGGCCCAACGCAAGAACAAGAACCTGTTTGTGATGAGTTAGAGGCGCAGTTTGCCAATGAATATCGCACCATCGCCGTGCCGCCGTGCCGCCGTGCCGCGGTGCCGCCGCGCTCAACATCCTGCTGGCCGGGCCGCTGGCTGTGCAGCGCTCCGCGGGGCGGCGGCCAGGAGCTGAGGGCCGGGCGGGGCCGGCGGCAGGAATGCACGCAGTGCACGCAGATCAAAGCGGAGGATGCAGCCAGCGGGCTGCCAGCTCGGGCCGGCGGCGCACAGTGGGCCAGAAGACCGGCGCAGGCGGCCGAAACCCCAGACGCGTTTTGAGCTCCCGAGTCGCTAAACAGGACTCGGCCGAGGCTCGCGGCATAGGGACGGCCCCGCTGCACAGTGCACGTGGAGTCGAGCGCCTCGCCGTAATAGCACTGCCACTACACTGGGATAATTGCAGAGCCATTGTGCGAGCCGAGACACACGTGCGGAGCGACGCGCAGTCGCGCAGTCCGCAGTGCAGTGGGCCACGCAGTGGGCCAGGGGACCTGTCGCGGGCACGAACAATAAAATCGAGTAAAACGCTCTCCCTCCACGGGGCAGTTTTCTTTGATGCCACATTTATTTAGCTTGCCGTTACCACGGAGTGCGATTTCCAGCCTTGGTTTGAGAGCAGCGTCGCCGCAAAGTTGGTCAGAACGGAATATACTGAGCGCGCCTTACGAGGCGAGGGTAGGCAGGCCCGTCGAGCAGGCGCGTCTTGCGGGCTGGCCAAGGCGCTCGGACCGCCTTCGGCGCGAACCTGCCACGTCATGCCATGGCTTCCCTTACACTTGGAGCAGGTCAAGTCCAGTTGGAGGTCGAGCCGTGGGCAGGCTGGCGGGCAGCCTGTTGCCCCGCGGGCCGGCCTGCCTGCACGGCGTTCTGGCCGTTCTGGCTGGCCGTCGACGGCGTCCTCGGCGAAAGCGGAAAGCAGCGTCGGGCCGCACTGCTTGGAGGGGCCGCGGATCGGGGATGGCCCGAGCCGCACTGTCACGCACCGCCTCGTTCCCCCGGCCCCTGCCCCCTGGCCCCCGGCCCGCCCCCGGCCGACCACAGCGGCAAAGCCCCGAAAACAGACAAAAAGGCTTCCGGCTGCGTCGTCATCGCCGTCCTCACTCGACGCGCGTTACCTCTGCGGTCGCGGGTTCGAATACCCCGCCCCGCGCTTTGCTTTTCCCTCCTAATGTAAGCACGGTTATCCAACGACGGCGTCGTTCGCACCCCGGCCGCGGCAAAGTGAGTCGAGTCGCGGTCAGCCATTCGCGTCGTCGCTCTGCCTCCGTCGCACCCCTGCCCGCGCCGGGCACGCCCCTCGAGTGCGACGGAGACGGGGATCCCCCGGCATCGGCCGCCAGGGTAAAGATAGCGGGTCGTTATCAAGCGGGCGACAGCCGAGGCGACAGCCGACATGGACAATGGACCGTGGCGCTGTCGGCACGCTGTCGGCGCGCTGTCGCCGCCAAGTGGCAGCTGCTTGTCGTACTGCTTGACTGCCCCGGCGTGCGCCGCCGGCCCGCCGCCCCACAGCCCCGCCGCTGCATTTGGGTTAACACTTGCCGCCGATTGCGGCACCGCGGCTCCGCGGCACCGCCACCGGGCTGGACCGCCTCAGCGCGCCACCTCGGCCACCTCGGCCACCTCGGGGCTGCGGTGAATAATTTCGCGCTGAGGCGGCGGCGTTAGCAGGACGTGTGCATTTGCGCAAAGCGAAAAAACAACAACAAAATACCTCAAACAATAATACTGATGACAACCCCTTTTAACATTTTAACACCCATTCTTTCCGGTTTCGAAACGTTTGCTTTTGTTGTTCCCGTCGTTTAGCCATGGTAAAAGAAGACAGGTATTTTTTTCCGACTCACTGATTTTCGAAATAAAACGCAGCTTGTTGTTTGTACCGCCTCCAGCCCATCAGCGCGAACCGTGCGACTCGGCGCGACTCGGCACGACTCAAACCAGCGCGCGTTAGTGCTTCGCTGCCTCGCCACAATTAACAAGCCTGCGCAGCGCGCGCTCGCGCGCACTAGTCGCGGCTCGGTCTCCCTCCTCCTTTTTTCGCGGCTCGCACCGCGACTGCGTCTGTCTCTGTCTCTCTCTTTCCTCCGAACATCGTCATCTTCTGTCCTTGTCGGTGTTGCCGGTCGCGCATGGCGCGGCGGGGCGTCGGCTCCTACAGCCTTTGGAAACGAGCCGCGGCAGCTCGGCCTGTCTCTCTCACTCCACGGGCTGGCGCCGGCTGGCGCCGCGAGTGCGAGAGGGATCAGCCGCCGCAAGCGCTACCCGTATGAAACCCCTCGAGCCGCACTGCGCGGCCGCTGCCCGCCCGTTAGCTGCCCCCGCTGACCCGGGTTCGACTCGCGCCACCGGCGGCCGGATTATCGAGCGCCGTTTTTTGTTCCTGTCCGCTGATTGGTTCGTTCGGCGCGTTATCGCGCAGTTAGGCGGCCAGGCGGCGCCGCGGCGCGTGCGGCAAGGCGTCGTGACGCAACAATGGGCAGGGCGGCCGACGGACCGACAGACAGACAGACAGACAGACAGACAATAGCAGCTAAATTCCGGACGAATTACGCATTCCGCTCGGGCTCCTGCAGTTTAGTGCCAGGGCGGTGCAGTGCATGGTCGCGGTGGACAGCCCTGCCGCCCGTGTCGTCGCTCTGTCTCTCTCGCACCCCTCCGGGCCGCCCCACGAGAGCGAGAGAGAGAGAGAAACGGAGCGGCCGCGCGTCGAATGAAAGAAAGAAGCAGGAAGCGCCAAGTCGCACGCTAAATACTGGCAGCGGGACCATTCGTCATATCACACCTTCGTGCGCCGTGCTGCGCTGGGGCTGCGAAGGCAGTGGGAACCGCCCGCCACGCCACTAGAAAGGGGAGGGGAGGGGGAACCATCACATCACGACTCGAAACCTCGAAACACGCCGCGGTGGCAGTGGAGGCAGCGCCTCGCTTTTTGTCAGGCCGTCCCTGCCTGCGTCCCAAGGGCCGCTTTACCGTGCTACGCTGCTACACCGTCGGCACGTGTTTTCCCACATTACGCGAGAGCGGTGCGCGGTAAGGACGCGGCGAGCGAATCGACCGAACCTTTTCGGCCGCAAACGGCCCAAATGAAAACGGGGGCCCCAGCCGTCTCCACTACACCGTGGAGCGGACGTGCTGCCGCCGCAGCGTTTACGACGAGCACCGCGACCGCATCCCTCATCCCGCGGGCTGCTTCAGAACGTCCTGTCTCTCTCGCACTCACGGGGCGCGCCGAAGGGGTGCGAGGGAGACAGAGCGACGACAGCACCGCTCGAAACGCGCCGGCCGCTGCCTCTTCGCCTTATGGATTTCACATCACCGCCACTTGACTCGTAAATCCGCCACTCGAGCGACGCGTGCTTTGTTTGCCGGACCTCGCCGCCCCGCCCAGTCTGTGGGTGCGAGAGAGACAGAGCGACGCGTGCTTTGTTTGCCGGACCTCGCCGCCTCGCCCACGCCCCGCCCAGTATGGAAGGTCGTGAGCGCAGCAGCGCAGCGCATGCAGTATCTGGGTTAGGTCACCGAGGGGTTCCGAGCGGCGGCTCGTCGCTCTGTCTCTCTCGCACCCCTACCCAACGCCCCGCGGGTGCGAGAGAGACGGAGCGACGACAGCGCAGTTTGCAGGCCGCGCTGCAACGGCCATCGGATCAGAACTGTCCCGCCGCAGCGAGCCGCAACGGTCCATTCCATTCCAGGGGAAACGCAGCACCGCCCGGCCACAGTGCAGGGCCTGCAGCCTGCAGCACACCGAGGCCGCCATGAGCGACGACGACGGCGTGCTGCACCGACTGCGCCGGCCGGGTCATGAGGGACTGTGTGTGTTTGGCGCCCGTTTCCGGGTACGCCCGCACGACGGCGTCCTGCACGGCGGCCCGGACGACTAATTGACATGACACTCCAAGGCAACGAGCCGGAAACGTGGCGCAGGGCCGCAGGGCCCGGCTGGGCTGCCGGTCGGCGTGGGACGCGCCGGCCGGCAGCGGCCACAATGGGGCACACGTCATGTCGGCCCGGCCGGCATGCGGCCGTCATCAGCAGCTTGCCGTCATAGCGAGCCGCCAACAGCACCAGGTTGCCGTCATAGCGAGCCGCCAACAGCACCAGGTTGCCGTCATAGCGAGCCGCCAACAGCACCAGGTTGCCGTCATAGCGAGCCGCCAACAGCACCAGCTTGCCGTCACAGCAGACCGTGATCTGCGTCAGGTCGCCGTCGTGTCGTGGAGGTCACTGTCGTGCCGGCCGCCGACGTGCAAGTCACCGATTGGCAGGCCGCCGTCGTGGAGGTGCCCGTCACAGGAGGCCGTCGTGGAGGTGTCCGTCATAGGAGGCCGCCGTCGTGGAGGTACACGTCACAGAGCCCGACAACTGCAGCCGGGGGCTTCGCGGCTTCGCGGCTTCGCGGCTTCGCGGCTTCGCAGCCGCCTCTCCACACTAGAAGCCAGAAGCAGCAGAAGCCAGGCCAGGCCGAGGGCCAGACGGCGACCGGGACTCGAAACGCAGCCAAGCTCATCGCACTGCCAGGCTGCGCCACGCAGCGCCGCTCAACACCTCGCACTCGTTCCGCAGGCCGGCCAACCTAATGAACGAAACGTTTCCATTAGCGAGCCGAGTGGACACCCGCCGTCTCTCTCGCACTCGTGGGGCGTGGCGGAGCTGTGCGAGAGAGACGGAGGGAGGCATCGCCCTGGAAACAGGAAGCGGCGGGGCAAAGGCTCTCCGTCGCCTGGTGCAGGCGGCACGGGAACGGGGAGGAACGCGCATAGCACTGGGCCTCACCTTGAGTCTCCCATTCAATGGTGTGTCCCTGCGTACCGTACCGCTCCACAGCTCTGTAGACCGATTCCGAGAGCCGTATTCGTCGCGATGTCTCTCTCGCACTCACGGGGCGTCCCGTATAGGTGCGAGAGAGACGGCGCGAAGAAGCCGACCCTCGGAATGAGCCTGCGGCCGCGGAGCCGCGGGGCACGCGGAAAGCAGCGCCTAGTTTCGACACGAGGCGCGCTGCGGTCGCGGAGCGAAGAGCGAAGCGAAAACCGAAATGCGAGTGCGGACTGCGGACGCCCCCTCGTTTGCATTTCAAATACGCAGATGCACTGCGCACCGCGCACGCGACACGCGTGCCTCCGCGCTCGCCCACCGGGCCTCATCCAGCTGCGGGCCTCGTCGCTCTGTCTCTCTCGCACTCCGGGGCGTCCCGCGGGGGCGCGAGAGAGACAGAGCGACTGTTCGTAATCCAGGCGACGCGATGCTGCCCTGCAACAGAGTGGCGGACGGGCCGCTCTTGGTGGACGCACGCACCTGCAGCAGCCTCCAGCAGCCTCCAGCAGCCTCCAGCAGCCTCCAGCACGTCGCTCTGTCTCTCCCGCACTCCGACGGGACGCCCCATGAGTGTGAGAGCGAGAGAGAGAGATAGAGAGAGAGAGACAGCGAGACGAGAGCTGTGCGGAATCATCCTGCAGCACGCCAGCCATTGCCGTGTGCGAAACCTCATCCATGTATTCAGGAGAGCAGCATCGAAAGTCCATCATTCCCATTCGCACAAGGCCGCCCATCTGGCTCGCACGCAGTGTGCCTGCCTGTCCGTCTGTCCGGCCTGTGCGTGGTCCTCCTCCCTCGGCCGCTCCGCCCCGCTCCGCCCTTGGAGGTTGACCCGTGTGTGAACCGACCGACCGAGGAGGGAACACCTCCCGTCCCGACCCAAACGATGCCGTAACCTCCTCACCTCGTACAGTGTGGCCACATCAGTCTCCGTGCTCCGGCCGCGCTAGCCCACGTCCTGCCTGCCTATCGACGTATCGGGTTGAAGGCCGAGCACGAGTGTGTGTGTGTGTATTGCGTGTGTGAGTGCACGCGCGTCGTCAGCTGCTCGCGAGACACATAAGAACCATCTCGGAAATTACGAACGCCAATTAAAATGTCCGTCGACAAAAAAAAAAATGAAAACAAAAAAACTACAGCCTGCATTTGCTTGCAGTGAGAGTGAGTCACTGACGGACGGCTCTCTTCCCCAGCAACGCATACTGCGCCTGCACTGCAAGTGCTGCAAGTACTGCAAGCACGCTGCCAGGCGAGCTGCAGTGGAGGTTCCTCGCCTAACGAGCGCGAAAAAGGCAAGAATTCAAAACGAAAGCGCAGCAAGGCTCATTACTATTAATACCCGCGTTGTCTTTCCGCGTCCCGCGGCGGAGCGTGGCGGGGAGGAGAGGGGGGGGGGCGGCGGCTTATCAACACGCATGCTTATATCGTGCCCATTAATTGGCTGGGCAGGCCGCGATGCTGCGGCGAGGCTCCATTTGCTTAATTCTCCTGCAAACGGCTCATCTCGAGCAACTGTCACTTCCTGAAGGAGATGCCGGCCAGGATAGCAGCAGTGCCGCCGCCACGACGACGACGACGGACGTGGTCTCACGGCGACGACGCGCCGACGACGCAAAGGGCCCCACGACCCCCCCGGCGATGAGAACATCAAGGCGGACAATCTGGACAATGCCCCCTCCCTTTCCAGTGCAGGCGCGAATCGCTTGCTTTTTAACAGCGGCGAGACTTGCCGGCCCGAGATTTCCCGCCCGATGTCATTGTCTGCGACGTCTCCGAAAGCAAACGAGCGTCGCTGCACCGTAAACGTGACACATCCTCGGCGCGGTCATTTCCAGGCCTCCCTGCAGACGCGCCGCCCAGCGACACGGACAGATACCATCGAAGAGGCGGGGCACGGCGTGCCCGGGTTCGACTCCCGCCAGGATGGGAAACTTTACCTTCAATTTTTTTACGACTTCAGACGCAGGGGTTCCAATCTAGTAGCCGTAAAAGGCCTCCCTCGACGTCATAGTATTCTTAAGACCCTACTCTTTCATGCCCTGTATCGGGAAGACGTTGACCACAACGTTTTTGGCTTTGACCGCAACGATTTTCCGACCAAGTTGGTCAAAAAGTGGTCGAATCTCGGAAATTTGCTGATTTTGCTGACTTTGGGCGGCTACTGTGTCCAATCTAGTAGCCGTAAAAGACCTCCCTCGACGTTATAGTATTCTTAAGACCCTACTCTTTCATGCCCTGTATCGGGAAGACGTTGACCACAACGTTTTTGGCTTTGACCGCAACGATTTTTGGACCAAGTTGGTCAAAAAGTGGTCGAATCTCGGAAATTTGCTGATTTTGCTGACTTTGGGCGGCTACTGTGTCCAATCTAGTAGCCGTAAAAGACCTCCCTCGACGTTATAGTATTCTTAAGACCTTACTCTTTCATGCCCTGTGTCGGGAAGACGTTGACCACAACGATTTTGGCTTTGACCGCAACGATTTTTGGACCAAGTTGGTCAAAAAGTGGTCGAATCTCGGAAATTTGCTGATTTTGCTGACTTTGGGCGGCTACTGTGTCCAATCTAGTTGCCATAAAAGGCTTCCCTCGACGCCCTAGTATTTTAAAGACCCTACTCTTTCGTGCCCTGTATCGGGAAGGCTATTGACCGCAACTAGTTTGGGAGCGGTAGCCTCACAAAGTTGGTCATGAAGGGCAAAAACATAATGATGATCGGGGGCCTTTTGCGGTCTTATCCGCTGGGGCCTTTTGGGGGCCAGTCCGAGCCTGGCGCCAGCACCTTTCGCACGAACCACGAAGCGGCGGCCGAAACAAAAGTGTGGTCCAATAATGGATTCGGTGTGAAGCCGGACTGCGTCCCGGACTGCGTCCAAGCGCGTCTAACGCGCGGCCTCCACGCTATCCGCACGGCGATGCCGCGCGCCGGCACGGCGGGGAGCTGCGTCGCGCTGTCTCTCTCGCACCCTTGGGGGCGGCACTGGTACGAGTGCGAGCGAGACGGGGCGCGTCGACAGCACTGCAGAAGTGCAAGCAAACGCAGCCGGAAGGAGAAGCCAGCCCGTCACGCTCATACGCCTTTAATAACCGGCTGTTTAGAAGCGGCGCGAGGGGGCGCCGTGCCACCTGCGCGGCCTGCACTGCAGGGCCCGCGCGGCTTAATTAGCCCTAGCCGGCAGGCAAAGCCAGGCAAGCCGGCCTCGGGGAAACTGCCAATAAAGCAATCAGCCCGCCGCGCCACCCGCGGGAAGACACACGATGTAGTCCAACAGCCGCCAAGCACTGACACTGTAGTCCAAAAGCCGCCAATCACTGACACTGCAGTCCAAAAGCCGCCAAGCAGTAAAGCTCCAAAAGCCACCAAGTGCGTGTTTGTGTTGGCACCGCCACTCAGGCTGTTGTACTGGCACTCCGGGCGTCGCGGTCGTGTGACATCACTTTCCATATTTGCACTCGCATGAAGTCACGGCAGTCACAGCCCGCGAGGCGAGCAGGCCGGGTCGCGGGACGGGTATGTGTGTGTGACGTCACCGCCCAGAGGCAGAGGCAAAGTGGCCCGGGTGAAGTCACTCTCTCACAAACACAGACAGACAGACGGACGGACGGACAGACGGACGGGCGCAGAGACAGGAGGCGCGTGGCCCGTGGAGGACGAGGATGAGGATGTAGCGGACGAGCATTTCCGGAACGCGAGATAAACCGGCGGAAAGGGCAACCGGCGGCGACCTTTCGGACGGAGGCGTGGCGGCCAAGGTGTGCCGGTAGGCAAAGCACATACTCGCTCTCTCTCACACACACACACACACACACTCGCTCACATCTTGTCACACGTCCTCGCGCTGGCGCATAGCAAACGCTGTGCGCGGATGTGAAAAATTTGGTCTAGTCGCTTTGTAGTTGCCTGCCTGGGGCGTTTGCTGGGGCGGTGCCACGCCCCGCCCGCCACGCCCCGCCAAGCAATCGTGCTGTAAAATCGAGCTAAGGCGGCGTCGCCACGGCGGCGTATCGCCACGCGCCACGCCGCCCCGCCGGAGCCACGCCTGTCGGGGCGCAGTGGAGCGGGGCGTGGCGGGGCGTGGCGGGGCGCGGCGGGGCGGGAGCGCCGACGGCAAGGTCGCGGGCCGACGACAAGGCGTGCGCGGCGGCAGGGCGGCGGCAGTCCTGCGCCACGACGTCGCCGACCTTTAGGGCGCCGCCGAACGCCACTCCGGCCGCGTCACCCCGCCTCTCTGATTGGCCGGCCCGTCTGTCTGTCTGTCTGTCTGTCTGTCTGTCTGTCTGTCCGCCTTCCGATCGGCCGCCACTTCATTTCGCATATCGCGCCGCCAACGCGGCCGGCCGCCCCGTTTCCACTGCCCTGGCCGCCCTGGCCGCAGCAAGCGCCAGGCAGCCCCAAGGACCCCGCGCCGCGCTGCGCCGCCACTGCAAAACAAAGCCGCGCCCCTCGTGTTCTTGTTTGATTTTACAAGCGCGCTCTTTTTACTCCTGAAACGGCGGCCGGCGTAACAAGTTATTTCAGGGCGGCGATAAAACACGGACTTGCAACTCCCTTTGGGCCGGTCAGGGAGATTGTCCATAAATATTTGCCCCGCCGCGCCGCCGCGCCGCCGCACTGCGGGGAACACGCCCCGCCCCGCGCGGCGAACTGGATTGCCTCCAGCGACTCCAGACTCCAGGCTCCAGCAGGCTGCAGTGCAGGAGCAGGAACCCTTTGTTGGTCTCGGCGGCACGCGGAATCCCAATCGCCCGATTCGCGGAGGAATCCGGGAGGACCGACCAAGGACGACCAAGGACGCACAACGGCCGCCGGGCAGGGCTCTGGAAGTCCGTGAGCAAGCCTTCGTTGTCGCCGCACAGTGGACCGGCGGAGGCGGCCAAAACTCTAGAAGCGTTTTGAGCTCCAGGGTCGCTAAATGGGACCCGAACCGAACGTGCGACCCCACCAATGGATTCCTCGTTCCGAGAGCAATCCATTGGTGGGGTCACACGTTCGGTTCGAGTCCCGTTTAGCGACCCTAAAGCTCAAAACGCGTCTAAAATTTTGACCACCTCCACCGGTTTTCTGGCCCACTGTGCAGCGGGCTCCCTTTGCAGTGCTGCATTCTGAGCCCCCGCCGCCCCGCCCGCCCAGCCTCCCGGCAATCCAGCATGATTCGCTGCTCCCAACTCGACTTTCGTGCCCCGGCGAAAATTGTCCTCGCCGCCGACAGTGGGCTGGTTCCGAACAGTGCTTTCGTCGCTCTGTCCGCGTCGCACCCATGGGGCCTCCCCTGGGGGTGCGAGAGAGACGGAGCGCTGTTCGGAATCCGAACCGACGCGGTGCTCGGCGCCACACGCGGCGTGACGGGCGCCGCCTCAGTCTGCCGTGCGAGCAGCACCGACCGAGTCGCTCTGTCTCTCTCGCACCCACGCGGGACGCACCTGGAGAGCGACAGAGACAGCGACGAGACGACTCTTCGGCGTGGTCCACACTTCCACGCAGAGCAGCCAGCCCGGCGGGCACGGCACGCTGGAGCCGATCCCGCGCGTTCGTTCATTTAACCATTTTCCCGCCAAAAAGGCGAGTGCCAACCAAGAGGCTGCTGGCGCCGGGCCGCCGGGCGTCGGGTCGGGGGAACGACCGCGGCGGCCCGGACGCGTCCTCGGGCCTTGCGCGGCTCTCCAGGCCGCGCCAGCCCCGCGGCCTTGGATGACGTTTAACTCGTTTAACTAGGCTCGGGGTCCGCAGCCGGCGGCGGCTCGGCGCGCCGGTTTCGATTTCAGCCCGACGCCCAAGCAAGCCCAAGCCAGGCCCAGCCAGGCCGTGGACCCCGCGGCAGTGGCGGCGGCGGCCTCCAGACCGAGAGGTCGCGGCCTTCACCTCCGCCGCTCCGCGCAGCCCGAATCCACGCCGAACGCAAAAAGGAAAACAATTATTTGGAGGCGAGACCGTCTGCCCGAGGTGCGCAGTCCACACCGCACGGTCCGGAGCGCAGCGCGCACCACGCTCCCGTCAACATGACGTCATCCGTGACGTCAGCGGCGCACGTGATGTCACCGGCGGCTAATTGATTCCCCGCTTGACACCGAAACAAGGCGGCAGGCCGGCAGGCCTTGCCCCCGAGGCCCCGGAAGCGCCGAGGCGCGCCAAGCGTGTGTGACGCGGCAAAGCGCGGGTACTCCGGCGATGACCGCACCGGCACACTGAGAGTCGTTTTCGTCGCTCCGTCGCTCTCGCTCCTACAAGATGTGCCCCACGAGTGCGAGAGGGACGCAGAGCGACGAAAACGACTCTCGGTCTGCAGAGAGGAGTTCGGACGGGCCTCATGCCAGGCCGTGACGCTGCAGGACGGGTTCGACTCACTCGCCGCCAAAGGCAACCAAAGGCGGCCGATGACGCCGATTCGCCCTTGGCGGGCACGGCCAGCACGGCCAGCACGGCCAGGTCAGACGAGGACGTCCGAGAGGACAACTCACCTGCGGAGGAAGAAGACATGGGTCAGTAACGAGCACTTTTGAATCTCAATGCGTACATAACCTCCAGACACAAAAGGTGGTTCAGGGCGGTTGGACTTGACTCTTGAAACCGCTTGGACAAGTGCGGCCACGAGCATCGCCCAGTGTCGTCAACGCGGAACCCAGGGCACGCAGACGTCACTGTGGCGATGGGTCATATGAGCACCCTATTTTGGCCGTCGCTTTCAACGTGTCAAGTTCGCACACCCTACACTGCAACCAAAGCAGCCAGGGCGGCCACGCTCCGCGACACCCGCTGCCCCTCCACGACGTGGACGCCCCTTTCCCCGAGACGCGCCGCGCCAGCCGCCACGGAGATGCGCCCGATGCGCCACGGCGGCCTCCCCGTCCCGGCGGTCCTGGCGTGGTCTGCCCGGCCCGGCATCCTCGTCCTCCAGGGTTATGAAAGTGGAAATGAGGCACAGTGCGGACAAGATAACGTCGATGGCTTTCTCCCGGCCGCGCCGTCCGCGCCGTCCAGGGCTCGAGATGCTGATACCGCACCGGCCACACCGCCACGTCGTTTGTTCCAAACAAACGAGGGGCAGGGCACCGGGCAGAGCGAGAGAGAAAGGGGGGTGCAGGGCGGAAAGAAGGAACCTTAAAAACGCACCCCATTGCCTCGGTCCAACACACACACACACACACACACACACACACACACACTAGTGCACACACTCGCACATGCGCGCACTTGACAGACTTAGCGTCGGCCTACCAGGAAACAAAACATTTCCACTGTGTCTCTCCCTCACACAGCCACACTCACATTCTCACACACGACCGCTGCTCCGGACAGAGAAATGTGCTATTCTCCTGTCCGGGCGCACAGCGGCACAGCCGTGGCAGTGCCGAGGCACAGCCCACAGGCCGGGGACTGCGCAGGACTGCGGCGGCGCGATTCCGAAGGATCGTTTCGTCGCTCCGTCTCTCTCGCACTCGTGGGGTGCCCCGTAGGGCCCGTGGGGGTGCGAGAGAGACGGAGCAATGAGTGGCTGCGGCAGGGCGGCAGCTCACCGCGTGACGCCCCGGGGCCCGGGCAACATTCCTTCTTCCTTCCCCTCGTCCTACCCCAAGTCCGTCCCCGAGCCGCGCCACGGCCGCGGAGCACAGTGGGCCAGAAGACCGGCGCAGGCGGGCAAAACTCGAGACGGGTTTTGAGCTCCGGGGTCGCTAAACAGAACTCGAAACGAACGTTTGACCCTACCAATGGATTACTTGTTCTGAGAGCAATCCCTTGGTGGGGTCACACGTTCGCTTCGAGTCTCGTTGGCGCTCAAAACGCGTCCAGAGTTTCGGCCACCTGCGCCGGTCTTCTGGCAAATCCACTGTGCCGACGAACCGAATCCGACCAATCAAGACCGCCGGGCCGCCGCCACACCGCAAGGGAAGTGCACTGGAAATGCAGAGACTGCGACGCACTCCGCGTCCTTGGCCAAGGACGCTGCAGCGCTGCAACCGGTTCGGCCATATTGATGGTCCGCGTCATCGGCCGCAGCGCGCCGCAGCGTCCAGCAGGCTGTCCTTGTCGCTCTCGCACTCGCGGGGCACCGCCTCGGGCACCGCCAACGGGTGCGAGAGAGACAGAGCGACTCTGCAGCGTAATGCTGCATTAATCCCCGCCGCTTTCGCTGCAGCAGTAGCAGTGCGGCGTGCCCATCCACTTTGCCCTGCAGGGAAGACGACCAATTTCACGAGATTACGAACGGGAAAAAAAGGTCAAACTGCGGGAAACTTTGAAACGAGCGACAAATTTATGAAGCCATGAATCTAGCCGGTGATGCCGCGGCCGGAACGTGTGCATAATGATAAGCCGGAGGGGCGGTAACGCGCCGTGCACTGTTACAATGGCGGGGGGCGGTTAACGAGTCAGGCTGTATACGCCCCATGAGTGCGAGAGAGACAGAGCGACGAAAACGACTCTCGGAATCAGTCTGCTGTGGCCTGGAGGATAAAGCCAGACGGGCAAGAGTAAAGTTTAGGTGCGGACGAGGCACCTGTCCCTCATTTAAACGAGGCTGTAAAGCAAAGCCTCGAGCGCGTAGAGACGGCGTGTGTCCCGAGATGTTGCTGGCCGACACTCTCAAAGTGCAGCGGGGCGGCGTGTGCGTTTACAACGCTCACTACAGGACGACACCGAGCGCGTGTTCCGGAAATGTTACTACCAACACTCAAAGTGCAGCGAGTGTGTGCGTTGCCTTTACAGCGCTCACAACAGCATGGCACCAAGCGCACTCTGAAAACCTTACAAACTATTTCAGGCCTTACAGGCCTCACAGCGGGACACGCCAAAACCATTTTCCGCACACCGGACGGTTTCCCCACGGCACGCGGCCCTCGTTGTAAATCACCGGGGCTCTATTCGCCGCGCCGTTTTCGATCGGCAAAATGTCGAAATTGGTCCGGGACCGTCGGGGACCGCGGGGGGCCAGGCCTCTCCTGCCTGCCCGTCAGGGGGATCGGACTAAGATTCATTCCGTGGCGCAACCCGCGCTGCGCCGATCCGCGCCAACGCCAAGAAACGGCCAAGGCAGGAGGGGGGAAGGATGTTGCGGTGTGCAGCTCCTCCGCAGTGTCCTGGCGGCCCGCCGCGGCCGGTCGCGTCTTGGCTGAATAAGACAATAGTCGCGGCGCCGCGCGGGACAGCCCCCCCCCCCCCCCCCCGCAGCAAGCAAGCACGCGCAGGGCGACGCAAGACGACCGCCCCGGACAAGCCCGGCCGGCCAGTCCCTCGTCGTCCCTCGTCGTCGTCCTGTTGCCCTTCGGACCTTCAGACCCACGGCCCGACGGCCCCATGGCCCGTCAGCGCGGCACCCTCCTGCCGAAGCACGCCGCCCCGGAGGATGGAGGACCTCAGTCCAATTTCTTTCTTCTCCGTCTTCGTTTTATTCTTTAAATTGCGGGGATTTGGTGCGGCAGGGACGGCATTTCGCACTGCTGCGCCGTGCGCCGCCCCGCCCCGCCCCGCCCTTGGAGGACGCGTAACGAGGCATCGCGGCGGCGACGCGGCAAACGGAGGAAAGTGCTTCGGGGCGGGTGGCGCAACGGATCCCACGGTAAACATCTTCGCGAGGGGCCATACCCGCAGCAGACTCATTCCGAGAGTCGTTTTCGTCGCTCTGTCTCTCTCGCACTCACGGGGCGTTCCGTGCAGGTGCGAGAGAGAACGACACTCGCGGAATGAGTCCGCAGCCCCACGTCGACGACGTCTTCCTCCCCCGGCCCTGCAGGCCTTCGGCAGCCTTCCCCCTCCGTGTCCAGCAGGCCGTGTCGCGCGCGCATTTACACGAATTAGCCGCCCGAATGAGACAGATTGGGCGACACTGAAAAATGCCGCCCGCCCCGCCCCGCCCCGCCCCGCCCCACCCCGCCCCGCCGTGGCGCGCCGCGTGACTCGGTAATGACAGCGATATAACCTCGTCGTGACGCGGCGGCGGGGGCGGGGCGGGGGTGGGGCGGGGTGGGGTCGTCGCGGTGCTCTGCTGCGGCTCGCGCGTTGAGGTCTCCGAGTGGAGCAGCACGGCCCAAGCCGTGCCGAGCCGAGCCGAGGCAGCAATTAGCAGTGAATGAGTCGGGCGCGTCAATAGAGCCGCCGCCACGCACGACCACGCTTCACATTCAGGTTCGCGTTCGCGGCGTTCGCGGTGCCGGTGTTGGTGTCGGCGGGGGCGGCGCGGCGGCGCAGCGGCGCAGCCTATCTCACACTTATTGCCATTCACATGGCCGCACCGCGCGGCCGGCGGGACGAAACCCAATCGCGATATGAATCTAATGGGCGCCTCTCCTCCTCCTTCCCTGCACACTGAGAGTCGTCTCCGTCGCGCTGTCTCTCTCGCACCCGCACGGGACGCCCCGCGAGAGCGAGAGAGACAGCGCGGCGAAAACGACTCCCTTGCTGCGGTCGGGCCGAGCCGAGGGGTCAATCGGCGGGAACAACCTGAGCGGCCGGGGAGGGGCCGGCCTTCAATGCCGTGGGATTAGTTTGGCCCCTCTGTGCATGAGTTAGCTCGCCAACTGCAGCCCCGTGTGACGGCTAAAACAACAACAACAACAGCAGCAGGCAGCGGGCCCTGCGCGACGCAGTACCTACACCGCCTTATTTTAATTGTTGATCGTCGCTGCGCGGCTGGAACGCGGCTGGAGCGGCTGGAGCGCGGCACGCAGCGAAGCCTTATTCGCCGGAGCGACGATAAGCAGAGAGAGATAATCTGCCTGGCTCCGTTTCAACCGGCCGCAGTCCGCAGCCCCGGTGTGCAGTGGCGGCAGTAAATTTGCATTTTCGGTGTTCTTTCGCGTTCGCCTGCTTCTCCTCCCCGCGCGGCGCCGCAAAAACACGGATGTAAAAATACGTTTTTATTTTGACACGGCGCGCAACCGGCGGGAACGCCGCTAAGAAAGAGGTGTAAATGTGTTACAAACGCGCGTCGAATAATGCGGACGGTAATTGCTTGTTTTCGACTCGTGTTTCTTGGACGTGCCGTTCCCACACGGTGTGCTGGCGCGGCGTGCTGGCCGGGCGGCGGCGGCGCACGGACGGACGGACGGTCTCGCACAGTCGCAGTTTCGAATGGCAAACTGCTGGCAAGCCAACGGCAAGCCGTCGGCAAGCGTCGGCCAACTGGCTGCCAAGCAATGGCGAGCACAGCGACCAGTATCGCACGGTGTATCGCCGAGGGAGGTCGTGACAACACGCAACCCGCGGCAGGGGGACGCGGGACACGGTGGGCCAGAAGACAGGCGGAGGCGGCCAAAAGACGCGTTTTGAGCAACAGAGTCGCTAAATGGGAATCGAACCGGACGTGTGACCCCACCAATGGATTGCTCTCCGAACGAAGAATCCATTGGTGGGGTCACACGTTCGGTTCGAGTCCTGTTTGGCGACTCTAGAGGTCAAAACGCGTCGTGAGTTTTGGCCGCCTCCACTGGTCCTCTGGCCCACTGTGCACTGCCCGGCAGGCGACACGGCGCGGCAAGTCATGTGCATCCGGCAGCATCCTGCATTCTGGCGGCGCACAAGTGCACCGACTGCAGCGACTGCAGCACTGCACCTCTGCAGCGCGGAGATGCAACAGGGAAAGGAAAACAGGAAGAGTTGCCTGTAGCCGGCCGTGTCGGGGCTCCCGGCTTGTATGTTCTGGGATGTGTTCATCGCGGAGTCGCCGCGGCGGGCTGGCCGTGGGCGGGGCGGGGGAAAGCGGAGGAGGATGCATCGGAAGTAGTGACCGGGAAATGACGACCGGTCCGCTTTTTGCCCGCCTTTTTTCTCACTTATTCCTCTGGAAGCGAACTGTGTTTCCACGAGAAAGGCGGCCGCAGTGCCGCAGTGTGCCCGCCTTGTACAAATTGGCGGACACGCACGGCCACGGCAACAAAGGCGGCTGGGCTGCACGCGTTGCCCCATTGCCCGCCTAACGTGTGCACCTGCACTGCAAGCGCACTGCACGTGGCCCGGCCCGGGCGGACCAGCAGACTCACTCCGAGAGTCGTTTTCGTCGCGCTGTCTCCGTCGCACCAACTGCCGACGCCCCTCAAGTGCGACAAAGACGACGCACAGTGCAGTGCCGCCCGCGGACTCATCCCCGCGGTCGTCCGGGACCGAGCACCTCGCCGTCGTCCTCCACGCGCGCTTTGCCGGCAGTGTACACACCGTACACCGGCACTGCTAGCGCTCGGCGCGCGTGACCACCGCGGCCCGGGCCGGCTTGGCCAGCGCCAGCGCGCGACACCGCCTGCACCGCGACTCTATTTGGTGAAGCAAAATATAGAAAATGTTTTACACAACGATCGTGATCAATAAAAAATGCGCAACACAGCGCCGCCGCCGGCGGCGCCCGCGGTCCCAGCCCGGGGCAGCGCGGCGCCACTGCAGCTGCGGGGGGCTCAAGGAAGCGAGCCACAGTGGGCCAGAAGACCGGCGGAGGCGGCCTGGCGGCCAAACCTCTAGGCGCGTTCTGAGCCCCAGAGTAGCTGCTGAATGGTACTCGAACCGATCGTGTGACCGACCCCACCAATGGATTCCTCGTTCGGAGAGCAATCCATTGGTGGGGTCACACGTTCGGTTCGAGTCCCATTTAGCGACTCTGGAGCTCAAAAACACGTCTAGAGTTTTGGCTGCCAGCACCGGTCTTCTAGCCCACTGGGCGCGCTCTGAAGGCGCAGGTTCGATCCCCGGCCTAGCCCCCGTAGGCAAAAGGGCCCGGCCTGTCGGCAGCGCGTCACACGCTTTCTAATCCGCCGCGACGCGATTCGCCACGACGCGTTTTTGCGGTGTGCGCGGCGCCGCCAAGACCGCCACCCAGTCCTCGCAGCGCCCTCCAAAAGTCCGAAAGGACGTGGGGGGAAAACGGCCGCGGCCCTCGACGCCGTGCCCACCACAGTGTGCCCACCTGCACCGCCGTACCGTGTTACTGCGTTAGCCGGGAACGGGCGGCGGCGGTCCTCCCTCGCCGACACACACACAGACTCCACCACGACGACCACACACACACAAAGCCAACGGCAACAACCAACACTCACACACTCACACTCGCGGAAGTAGCAGCGGCCGGCGCGTCGCATGCGGGGCGGTCGCGCCGTGTTACCGCGGAAAATGTAACAGAATAGCCGGGCCGGGCCGGCGGACCGCAAGGAAGTAGAAAGTCCCCAAGTGTGGGTGAAAGGAGTGTCGCATGGCGGCCGGCCTGCAGCTGGCCTACCGCCGCTCGGCTCGCCGCCACGCCCGCGTCGCCCGCGTCGCCCGCCGCTCTCACGGTGTTTAGCGAGTGGGAGAGGACACTCGATACCGGCCCTGCCCTTCCCCGAGGACGCTGTCGAGGCGCTGGTGGGGTCACACGTTCAGTTCGAGTCCCATTTAGCGACTCTGGAGCTCAAAACGCGTCCAGGATTTCGACCGCCTCCTCCGGTCTTCTGGCCCACTGTGCGCCCCCAACGACTCGGCCGCCGACGCCGTCCTGGCCGCCACGCCGCCGCGGCCTTGCCGATATTCAAATGAGCGGCGCGCTATTGCCCGGCCCATCTCGTTTGCGTAGGACGCGATCAAGGTCGCGCGGCTGGTGACGTCACAGCCGGAAGTGGGCGGGGCGGCCGGGCCCTGGCCGGGCCTGCAGACTCATTCCCAGAGTCTGTTTCGTCGCTTTGCCAATTTCGCGTACCGTAAGTGCGAGAGAGGCAGAGCGATGAAAACGACTCTCGGAATCAGTCTGCTGTGGCCGAGACGAGACGTCCACGGCGCCAAAGTCGACTCGCTTTCCAGTGGCGTGGCCGAGGCCGTGGCGACAGCAGCGGCGTTGGCCTGCAGGACCTGGAAGCGACGCTGCCGCCACACTGCCGCCGCACCCCACCGCACACGGCGCCGATACTCGATGAAACCGTACCGGGCCGCCGGCAACCCGATGCCTCCCGGCTGCTGCCAGCTGCTTCCAGCCCGGCCGGCCGTGCTACCGCGGCGCGCACGCAGAGCCTCATTCCGAGAGTCGTCGCTCTGTCTCTCTCGCACTCACGGGGCGTACCGCACAGGCGCGACAGAGACACGGCGACGAAAACGACTCTCGGAATGAGTGTGCCGGGCGAGCAGGGTGGCGACGCACCGCTCCGCGCTTGCGCAAGGGCGTCCCGACCTGCGGTTTTTGACGCGACGCCGGCCATGCTCATGCTCGGTTAGGCGCAAGGCGCTATGAGTGAGTCAAACTGCAATCAAACCTCACCAGGCGCCCTGGGGCTCGTTACCGCTGCCGGCGTCGCCCCGGAGTCCCCGCACAGGGTCTCTTTTAATTAAAAAGAGGACGAATGCCCAGCTTGTTTTCTGAAAGTTTTGCGCAAATGCTTTTTGCGGGTGTGTCATAGTTTTGAGGAGAGTGCCGCTGTGCCCTGCTAAGGGAATGCCTGACACCGCGGTCCACAGTGCTCCCCCCTCCCCCCTCCCCCATCAGCATGCATGCAGTGCACTCGGTCATCACGCTGCGCTGCCGCGGTGCCGCGGTGCCCCACAAGCCAGCACTGCCCGTCCACTGCGTCCACTCCGTCCACTCCGGCAGCCCCATCGGGGTCACGACACTGCCTAGGCTGGCCCGCGACTCGCCATGGCGGCCTCTGTCTCTCTCGCACTCACGGGGCGTCCCGTAGCGGTGCGAGAGAGACAGAGCACACTGCGGTCGTAAATCAAGGCCCGCGTCGTAAATACGCGATCCGATCCGCGACCCGCTCAAATTACTTCCTACACGCCAAGCGCGGGGCAGGCCGGCCGTGAGGCAACAGTGTGCATTAGGACCGTCACAGCGCGGTGCGCCCCGAAAACAAACAAGCCATTTGCGAGACTGTACTCAAAACTGACTCGAATCTATCACTCGACCGTACCTGTGGACTGCGCTTCGAACGAAGAATCCATCACACTGGTATTCGACGCAAGTGACATCACGCTCAGATGAAATTTACATTCTGACGCATATGACGTCACATCAGTTGATCGACAGAGTTTGATGGGAGTTCTACTCGGCCACTGCAGAGCTCATGATGGGGAGGGCCAGCCAGGCCGGGTCCGTCCGAGCGCCTTGCGAGCCCAGGGTAGGCGGCAGCCGCCCAGCGCACGCACCAGCACCCGGGCCAGCGGGACTGCCCGGGAGCGCCCAGCCGCTCGGGCTGCCACCCTGGGCTCGCAAGGCGCGCAGAGAGTGCGGCACCCCCACGGTGTGAGCGAGCTTCAAAGTTCCCCAATGGTCTGGAATAAAACCCTTGACGGCACTTTCAGACTGCCCTTCGGACGAGGAACCCATTGCCGTGCCCTCCAGTGTGCCTTCGACGAACACACTGGAAACGCGTGTTGCGTTGTGCGCGGCCCGCGGCCGTGCGTCCGCGACCGTGCCATTTCTTACTCGCGCCTAATTACTCGGAATGACTCTATTAATCCGCCTTCCCTTCCCCGGTTCCGAGGTTTCGAAATCCGCCGCTGCGGTGGCCCGGCCAGCAGACCGATTCCGAGAGTAGTTTTCATCGCTCTGTCTCTCGCGCACCTGAACGCAACGCCCCACGAGTGCGAGAGGGACGCACCGACGAAAACGACTCTCGGCATCAGTCCGCGGCGCGGCCAGGCCAGACCGCAGGGGGCACTGGGGCAGGGCGCGGGGCCGTCCTGGTGGTGGCGGTGGCGGCCCCCCGTGCGGAGGCGACCCGGGAGGTGCCCGTCAAGAACGGAAGCCGCGCGGCGCACACCGCAGCGACGCCCCGCCAAGCACCACCAAGCGCCCCGCGGACCGACGCCTTCTTTTGCATAACGGCCAGGGCGAGGAACGGACGACAACCTTGCATTGCCAAGCGCCCATTTCGCGAGCACACTGGTAAAACTAGGAGCATAACAACTACGCTTCAAGGCTACCCCCATGCATTTAGACGGACGGAAAGTCGCACGAGCTATTATTGGGTAGGCTTCATGAAGGGCGTACACACTGTCCAGGTCACGAAGGGCGCTAGGTCACGCCTTGGTTTCACCAGTGTCATAACCGCGCGCCCATTTCGCACGGGCGAATTTTGGCGCAGTCCACTCGTGCGTCGTGCGCGTTTCCGCGTGTCATCCGACAAACGAACGGCCGCCTCGTGCGTGCGTGCGCGTGACCCGCGGGCCTCGAGAGCCGCCGGCCGCAGAGTCGTGACCAGGACGGCGCCGCCGGACGGACGCGTTCGTCGGGGACCTCTCCCTGGACCTTCGCCTGCAGACCCATTCCGAGAGTCGTCGCCTGCTCCTCGCACTAACGGGCGCCGCAGAGTGCTGACCAGGACGGCGCCGCCGAAGACCTGGACGCGTCTGGGGACCTCTCCCTGGCCACGACGTCGCGGAGCGGAGCGCCAAGTAAATCGAGCGGGAGGGCTTCTTCCTCTCGCACGAAACGGGACGCCCTATCGAGTGCGAGAGAGACAGTGGTCGCGGAAGTACTCTCGGTCGGTCTGCTGGCCTCTCCGCGCGCTCGTGTCACAGGCGTCGCGGAGCGGAGCAGTCAGAGTCTCATCGGTGCAGGGAGCGGCTTCTTCGCTCGTCGACTGACGGACGCAAATTTTTGCGGCTTTCTGTTTGTCTCGCTCTTCTTCTTCGTATCCCGCGCCGTACGTGGTGCAGCAGGGTCAGTGACGGCGGCCCGCCTGATTCGTGCAGTGTGCTGCAGTGCGGTGCCTGGGACTAGCCCTGCTGGACAATGCCTTTCGGTGCCTCCTGACTGCTCACGTGCAAATATTCAAGCGGCTCTGTCTGGCTTCTCTGCCGCTCTGGCTGTTTGCGGCTCGTTCCTGCTGGCTGTGCCTGGCTGCCTGCCTGGCTGCCTGCTGCTGCCTGCCTGGCTGCCTGCCTGCTGCCTGCCTGGCTGCCTGCCTGGCTGCCTGCCTGGCTGCCTGCCTGGCTGCCTGCCTGGCTGCCTGCCTGGCTGCCTGCCTGGCTGCCTGCCTGGCTGCCTGCCTGGCTGCCTGCCTGGCTGCCTGCCTGGCTGCCTGCCTGGCTGCCTGCCTGGCGGGGCATGCGCGGCCCGACACGATGGCCGTATGGCCGTTCGTTAAGCGTGTGCCCGGCGACGCGGCGACGCTCGTTCCCAGAAGCGGCCCGGGGAAGTACCAGCCAAGCCAGGCCAAGCGCAGCGCCAATGTCGTGCGAATAAGCAAACGAGGCGCCAACGACGCGGCAGAATACAATTAGGCTATTGGCAGGCACACTCCTGCCCTGCGAATAGACGCATTGCATCAAGTGTTACCGCAGTAGGGAGAATTACTGCGATGCATCGGCACTGTTATTCAACGAATGCGGCGCCCTGTTCGTTTGAAAGTGAATTTTTACGAGTGTGACGTCACATCCCTTGAAGAACAGTGACGGAGTGGTGGATCCCAGATATGGGCAGTTTAAAATTGACAACCCTTACGACTGGTCGTGGAACGTGGGAACTTTTTAGTCCCTACGGCAACACGGAGTGAGGAGGACACAACTGGCACTTCAGCCGCCAGATGGAGACGGAATCCAAATTAAACACACGAGGGTACTACCTAACGGCTACCTCGCCAGCTCCCTCGTTCGAAGAGAGATCCGTTAAGACCCTCATGAGTTCAATTCGAGCCCCACTCCGGGACTCCGTGCAAGTGTCGTGGTGGTGCTGCAACAGGCAGCAGATTCCGAGAGTCGTTTTCGTCGCTCTGTCTCTCTCGCACTCATAAGGCTTCCCCTGCAGGTGCGAGAGAGACAGAGCGACGCGAACGACTCTCGGCATCAGTCTGCACTGCAGCACCGCCTCCCCGCCGCGCCGCGCCTCCGACCGCGTCGTGATCTTGAACTTGGGCAGCGCAATGAAGGCAGTCATAACGGCATCTCTCGGGCTGTTACCGCACAGGCGGCACGACGACAGGCACGACACGGACGGACGGACAGACGGACAGACAGAGACAACAACGCCTGACGAACTCGGCCCCGTTATTCATCGGTGGGCAATAAATAGCAATCCGCCTTGCCGCGGCTTCTCGGCTCAACTCTCTGTTTGCTCCGCAGAGATTTATGTGGGGCCGTGACAAACGGACAAACGGATTGCGATTCGTCAGCGGGCCGAGGGTGCCGCGCTGACACGCGAGCTGACATGCACGCCGGGTGAAGGGAAGGAGAAGGGGAGGGGGAAGGGGGGGGGGGTGGGGGGGGGTCGCAAACAGGCGAGTCCGACGCGCCAATTATTTGTCACGAATTAGAGGGACGATTAAAACGAACTGCCGTGGTGGCAATTCATCACCGCGGACACCGAGGCGGGCATTAACGTCGAGGCGACGTGCAGCAGACTGATTCCGAGAGTCGTTTTCGTAGCACTGTCCCTCTCGCACCCATGCGGGACGCCCCATGAGTGCGAGAGAGACGGAGCGACGAAAACGACTCTCGGAATCAGTCTGCAGAGGGAGGCCGATGAGTGTCATGAGTTATTGTCTCACATCGCACTGGCGAAGCGGCGAAGCCGAGCCATTAGGAGCGGAGGGCCTCGGGCGCGACCCGCAGGACGCAACGCGTGGGACGCCGCGCCCCGGAGGCCGCCCGCCCCGCCCGCCCCGCCCCGCCCCGCCCCCCCGCCCCGCCCCGCCCCGCCCGCCTAGGCTCGGCAAATTAGCGCGGACGGTGCTTGCTTCTTGTGGCGCTCAAAAAACCTCGGCGAGGAGGAAGCCATTCGTCAGAGCAAAGTGGCAGCACCGGGCGGCCGCGGACTTGACTGGAGACTTGACTGGAGATGACACATCCGCCGGCAAATCGGACGAATTAAATGAAGAAAGGGGGCCGAGCTGAGACGGCAGGCTGATGCCGAGAGTCGTTTTCGTCGCTCTGTCTCTCTCGCACTCGTGGGGCCTGGCTTATAGGTGCGAGAGAGACAGAGCGACGAAACGGCTCTCGGAATCGGTCTATAGGCTGAGCCAGGCCGAGCAGGGCGGAGGAAAAAGTGACACTGGCCGCCGCGGTGCCGTCGCCGTCCTCGCCGTCGTGGTCCAGGGTGGCGACGACGGCGCGGTCCTCGATGAGGTGGACGAGGAGAAAGCGTCGCCCAGCGGTGCGGCGCCGCGAGTGGAATACATTACAGAGATGGTGACGGAACCCAGTCAGCCTCGGCCAGGCCGCCAAGCCGCCAGGCCGCCAAGCCGCCAGGACGCCAAGCCTTCGGCGGCCAAAAGGCGCGGTGACGGGGACGAGTGTCGCCAAGTGGGAATCATGACGCCTAGAGAGAAACCAGCCAGAGGCGGCTAGAGTCTCTCCCTCCTTCGCACTCCGCGCTCGGATCGGAGGCAGGCACACATGACGGACTGCTCTCGGGGTCGGGGCGGGTAACTCAAAGACGCAAGAACAGCATCGAGCCCTCTATAAAATTCACACCGCAGACTTTAATTCGTGCATAAGTGGCCACGAGCTCGCTCGGCATGCGAGCACGTCCGTAAATTCTGCCACCATACAGGCGCACTCTGACGAGGACGGCCTGCCCAGGCCTGCCCAGCGGCTGTTCTGACGGGCCGCACCGCGGAGCGGAGCAGCCCCGACCCGGCAAGCCCAGTGCACCACAGCACAGACTGATACCGAGAGTCGTTTTCGTCGCTCTGCCTCTCTCGCACCTAGGCGGGACGCCCCGCGAGTGCGGGAGAGACAGAGCAAGGACTCTCGGAATCAGGCTGCTGCCCCGACCCGGCAAGCCCCCAGTGCACCGCGGCGCCCCTGCCGCCAGGGGGGTCCCCGATGACTGAGCGTTCCCCCGCCGACACTGACACTGACGGCTGGCCGCGTCGGGCGCAGTCAGTCTCGCTCCTCGCTCACGCCGAGCCCCGCGCCGAGCGGCTGCAACGAATGAAACGAATCCTCGCCGCGGCACCGCCCGGCACGGCCTCATGCGCGAGCATCTCGCCTGTCCATCTGTCCGTCAGCTCCAGTCAGCTCGCCGTCAGCTCGCTCTTTCCCACGCGGAAACAACAACAACAACAACAACAACAATCTTGCGACGGACACGTTTATATCGGGTTCGGTCAGCGCTCCTACACCCTGCAGACTGATTCCGAGAGTCGTTTTCGTCGCTCCGTCTCTCTCGCACCTATTCGGAACGCCCCATGAGTGCGAGAGAGACGGAGCGATGGCGACGACTCTCGGAATCGGTCTGCCGGCCGCGCGGCACGACTCGAAGTCGCGCTGCGAGGACGCGGGAAGGACGGCAAGCGGCGGCAACGGCGCGGCCGCTTCGATTGCGCGACTGCGCGCCGCGGCGGCGTTACTGCCGCGCTGACGCGCCACGCACGCGCGCTGAATGACCGACGCGCCCCTTTCAATTAGTTTCCGAATGGAACAATACGGTAACGAATTATTGTTGTTCCGCCCGCCGGGCCGCCTTCTCGGCCGCCGCCGTGTCGGTGTGCATTGTGCCTCTTGGGCAACGCAGCGGCGGGAGGGAGGGGAGGGAGGGGAGGGAGGGGAGGCATGCGAGCCGATCGAAATGCAGTGCAGGCAGCAGGCTGTGGCGGCGGTTTGGTACAGTACACACAGGGCGCCTGCGAGGTAGGCATCCGTCGGCCACGGCGGTGCGGCGGGTCTGCCTAACCTCCGTGTCGCAGGCGCTCGGTTCTCTGTCCCCGTTTGTGTGTGTGTCTGTGTGCGTGTGTGCGTGTGCGCGTGAGGAGAATCTGGAGTAAATCAAAGCCGCGCCGAGGCCGATGATTGGCTTTTGTCCCGTCGCGATGGCGCAACGACGGCGGCGGCGAGCGACGCAGCAGTACAAAACATAGGCGAGTTTCACTTCGCATTTTCTTTGTCGCGCGCGAGGCCGGGGTGGAGGTGGGCGTGGCCGTGCAGCGTGCAGTGTACTGTGTGTGTGTGCTTGGGGACACCCACCGCGGCGCTACTGTTGTTGTTATTGTTACTGCTCGGCGGACGGCCGGACGGACGGACGGTCAGGCGAACGGATGTTGCCGGGTTCGGCGCCGCGACGTGCCGTGGCAGTGCCGTGGCAGGAATGAGTTCGGGACCATCCCATTGCGCAACATCGGGCACACCTGTAGCCCTGTTACAATGGCGCGGCCTGCCCCGGCCCCGCGGAGGCAGGGGAAGGGGAAGGGGGTCGACGCGTGAGGTTACGGCCGGGTCGTGCCGACGGGGCGACGGGGCACCGCCGCCGACCCCTCGGAGGCAGGCGCACGCCAGCACGCGCAGACAGCGCCTCGTTATGTATTTCGCTCGCCGAGGAGGACAAGACGATTAAAACAGTGGAGCGGCCGATAGCGCGATGTGCGTGTGCTCGTCGCGGGGCGGGGCCACGGCGTCACTTTCTCCTTCGCCCAAAATCACAGCACCGCATGCTGATTCCGCCAGGGCCGCACCGCGTCGCCGCCGTCGCCGCTTGTCCTCCAATTTCGGCTGCACGTCAGACCGCGCCACGTAACCCTGTCGGCCTGCCGGCCCATCTGCATGCCAGGCAGGCGCCACCCGTTTAAATTCGCCTCGCCTGCCGCCACTCTCCGGCCGGGCACGCCGCGTCGTCGAGGTCCTCGTCGTCATGGTCGTCGGGCAGCGCACTAGGCGACATTCCGCCTACAAGTCTGGCCTGACCGAGGCTAACGGTGTGGCAGTCCAGTCCATACGAGACGCCCCATGAGGGCGAGAGGGGCAGAGCGACGAAAACGACTCTCGGAATCAGTCTGCTGCGTGGCCGTTTATCGAAACGTCGACGGCGACCCCGGGGCGGCATCGCGCGTCACGCGCCGCCAAGCACGCTCACGCGCACCGCACCGCGCCAAGCACGCCTCGGGAAGAAAGCGCCGGACAGCCGAAGTCCGAAACGGGGCCCTCGTTGTTGCGGGCGAGACACCGCGCCACGCCGCGCTTCATTTCGTGAATGGGCCGCGGCACACGCGGCGCGGCCGCCTCCGAGCGCCCCGTCTCTCTCGCACTCGCGGGCCGCGCCGAAGGGGTGCGAGAGAGACGGAGCGCCGGCGCGCTGAATCGGCCTGCACGCCGCGCCGTCGCGCCGCCCGGGGCCCTCCGGTCAGTCAGCCCCGCGCGTCCCGCACTGTGGCCGCGGGGCCGCGGGGCCGCAGGGGTCCAGCAGAGGGTCGGGGCTTGGACGTCGGGGAGGAGAAAGTCCGAGTCCACCACTTTCATCAACGGCAGCCCAGCGCGGGGCGCTGGCGGCCTGGCGGCGCGGCCAGCGATATTGAATAATATGAATCATACGGGGCGTGTCGGCCGGCCGCGTGGCGGCGGTGGCGGCCGCGCGCTTGAGTAACCTGCGGCCCGCCCCGCCCCGCCCCGCCACCGTGTAACGGCCCGGCCCACTGTGCGGCCGCCGCGAGCCTCGCCAAAAGTGTATCGGATAGCCGCCGCGGGACGTGTCCGGCTGCCTGGCCGGCCGGCCGGCCGCAAGGGATCGCCTATCGCCGCCACAAAGCGCCATACCTGTCTCTCGCTGCCCAAATCTCCAGGCCAATCGAGTGCGGCGCGGCCAGCCAGCCGGCTATTATTCCAGGGCACGGCACGCCACGGCGAGGGCGGGTGAAAGTCCGCGCCCACACCGCCAAGGGCGCGGCCGGCCCTGCGCCCTGCGCTGCCCTGCCGTGCCCTGCACTGGTAATGACCACACTTACGGCGGCGACATTATGCCCGCTGCTGCCGGAGCAGCGGAGCCCAGCGGGCCGCGCAACAGATAAGCAGGCTTGGCGGCGCTGCGCGGCGCTGCGCGGGGCAATGGTGCGGGTGGTTTAAATTCCGCGCGCTGCAAGTCATCCGCCCCAACGAGGCCGGCATGCAACGAGGGAATGACCGAGGGATCGCGAGCCGCCTTACCGCGCCAGACCCAAATTCCCGTGTGATAAATCGCCGCACCGCCGCGTCGCTCTGTCTCTCTCGCACTCGTGGGGCGTGCCGTCGGCACGGGGGCATGGGGGACGCCCTATGAGTGCGAGAGAGACAGAGCGAGCCGAGGGGCATGCCGGGCAGTGCACCAGTCGCATCGACAGCCCTTCGCCTCGCCTCGCTTCGCCTCGCCACGCACCGATGCCGAGTCCCGTTGCGCATGTATAATTTGAGCAGCACGCCGCGGAAAGGCGACTTGTCCGAGCAGTTTTCTATTTACAAGCCGCCAGTCACACTGCAAAAGCAAAACGCCCAAAGAAGGCAGAAGAAAACTTGAAAAGAAAAGAGAATCACTGCAGCGACGGGAGTAGCAAAACCTTATCATTTTTTTTCCAAAAGACACGCACCTCCCCCACTGCATATGAATGAACACACCAGCCCGGTATCCTAACGGCGGGCAAAAACGCGATGCGCGTTCAACGCGCTAACCACTGACTGCTTTTCAGAGCGTAAAAGGCCCGCTGCACGACGCGCCGCGGCACGCCGGCATACGGACCGAGCCGGCAGCCTGCAGACTGATTCCGAGAGTCGTCTTCGTCACCCTGCCTCTCTCGCACTCATGGGGCGGCCCGTGTAGGTGCGAGGGCGACAGAGCGACGAAAACGACTCAGTCTGCGGGCCTTACGCGCCATTACATTACGCGGGGCTGCGCAGGCTGCGTGCACTCGGTGCACTGCAAGGCACTGCGTGGCAAGGCAGGCGGGGCGATGACTGCAGCCAAATGCCACTCGCTGCCAGCCCCCGCCTGTGCCGCCCGGTCCGCGCGCTGCAGGCCGGGCAGGCCGGGCAGGCCGGGGGTGCAGTGCAAGTATACAGTGCAGGCGCTGAAGGGAGAAAGGCGGCTCCTTCCAGCGGCGTGGCTCTGGTTGGACTGGTGTTGCCGGGGAGGGGGGGGGGCATTTGCCCAATCTGGCGTTCAAATATTCACGCCAAATCTCGATCAGGTACAAATCTTTTAAAATAGGACATAATTTAACATCAAGCGAAGGCACATTACGGAAAAAATACTGCAAAATTAAGCGCAATAAATTCAGAAAATTCCTAGAAAATGGAATCTCGCGACGCTCAAAATACTCCGTTGAAGCTCCTTTACTTCGTAAGGCGTAAATACACAGTACTAGATTGTAAAGTTTTCAGAAAGCTCATCGGCACGAAGAGATCATCATTGCGGTGCCGATCCGTCGATTCGTCACGGAGGTCAGTCCACTACTGCTCCACATCGCCGCCCGCCCCGCCCCGGTGCCCGAGAGGCGAGTGAACTCCACGTCGGCGCGGAGGGCCTCGGCCTCGGCCGCCTCGGCGGGCAGCAGAGCAGCAGAGCGTCCACCTGTGACAGCGAGCCGGGCCGGCTCCGTGCGGCTTCTTCCCCCCTCCTGGCTCCCCGTCCGTCCACCATCCAGCCGCCCTCCCCGACGCCGAGGCGGCCGGGCCGCGACGGACAGCCCCCGTCACGACCCGCGTCCAGCGCCGTCCACCACACTGCAGCGCACTGCAGCGCAGCGCCAACCCGACGGCCATTTAATGCGAAAATAATGAGAGCGTCCTGCTCTGCGTGACAAACACCGTCATCAATGCCGCCGTCGCCGAGCAGGATGAGGAGGACGAAGAGGACGGGGAATAAAAAGACGAAGGGCACGATGTGCTGTGGGGTACTCACCAGTGCAAACAGGAGCGCGGACGTCCTGCAGGGACTCCTCGACGTCCGTGGCGGCGCCATGCCTGCAAGCAACACAGCGAGCGTTAGACATCCGAACTCCGTCAGCGACACAGACACAGATAGACAAACCAATAGATAGAGATAGACCACACAGACAGACAGACAGACAGACAGACAGACAGACAGACAGACAGACAGACAGAGAGACACAGACACACACACACCCTTAGAGAGACTACAGCGCCTGATGCGCGCTTCGGCCCGGTATACGCGTGCCGCCCGAGGGAGATGCTTGCGCACGGGGGAGAGATAGTTGAGGAAGAGTGCACTACGAGGACGGGCGGCGGCGGAGGCAGCGGGACGCGACGGCCCGGTGAGAGTGCAAGTGTTTTGCGCCCCGAGCCCTGCAGCGGGCCTTCTCTGCTGCTCTGCATCACGCGTAGGGACCCTCACTCCGCCACGCCGCGCCACGCCACGCCACGCCCACGCCGCAAAGCGGTGTCCGCTGGCGCCGCTGCCGCTCCCTGACCAGCCGAACGGCGTCCGCGTCCGCGCCGACGCGGTGCACGAGGACTTGCAGTGGGCAGGACGGGCGGGAGGCGGGGCGCGACCGCAAGGCTCCGTGGAGCATGACCATATACAGGTTAGGGACCTTCGGCCGCCGTAGGCCGCCTTAGGCTGCCTTTGGGCCCAGAGTGCACAGTGTACGCAGCACGGCCGGCCAGCCGGGACGCCGGGGCCTGGCCGGGCCCAGCGGCACCGGCCCGCCGCACTGTGGCGGGGGCGGGGGCAGCCCTGACCTAACAGGCGCGCTCCATTTAGTGAGGCAACAAGGGCACCGATATTGGATGATAAAGGCTGCGGCAGGTCAGCCAGCCGTCTGTCTGTCTGCCTGTCTGTCTGTCTGCATGTCCATCCGTTCATGCATCAATCTGTCTATGTCAAAATAATCAACTGGTACAGATTGACCTGGCGGCGGGTCGGCAATGCATCATCAAGGGAGCGGTGCACTCGGCCCGCTCGCCCGGGCCGCCTGGATCACGGCCTGCTGGGAGGCGCGGCAGCGCGTCGTTAACGCTCACCATCGACGGGGCCGTAACACGTAACACGCACGCACACACGCCCGGGTCACCTGTCCCTCTCACTCTGACATCAGGGAAGAGAAAGGTGGGAACAAGGACAAGGTCCCCAGGGAGGGCCGCCGTGCCAGCACCGCCAGCACGCCGCGGGGCGCGGGCCGCGGCAGCGAAAAGAAAAGCCGGCTTGGGCGCGGCGCTGCTGGGAATCGAACCCCCGGGCGGCGCGGCCGGCCGGGCAGGCACGCCGCGCCGTGTGTCCGGGCCGTTCCCTCACGCTCGGCGTCCGCGCCGGAGGCCGGAGGGGGCGGAGCATGGCAGATGACTCGCAGCGAGAGCGTGAGCGCGCATTCGCGGCGCCAAACTCAATTTCGAGCGATGCATGCCATGCATGCCATGCATGCGGTATGCAGATGAGGCCCTTCATCAGCTCGCTCGCGGCGGATCGCGTCCAAACAGGAAACGCGCCCTAACCTGCCTTCACTTGAGCCGCCGCGGTTCTTTCTCGGCCGGCCGGACATGCATAAACAAACACAGACGCGGCATCAAGATGCGCGTCGACCTCACGCATTCCGCTCAAAGACCGGCAGGCCAGTGGCGGTGTGTACACTGCGCGACACGCCGCCGCCGAGTGCCTTCCCACGCGCCTCCCACGCCCCCAAGCAGTGGAGTGGTCCCAGGGCCCGCGGAGACGCCGCTTCCGCCAAGCCCGGCCAAGCCGCGCGATGACAACGCCAGCAGACTCATTCCGAGAGTCGTTTTCGTCGCTCTGTCTCCCTCGCACCCGTGGGGTGTGTCGTGTCGGTGCGAGAGAGACAGAGCGACGAGCCCGCGGCGGCAACACAAGGGCCTAGAGGGCCAAGCCGCGCGCTGCGCCCAGCGGCCATTATTTCAGTCCGCATCAGCATAAGCAAGCAATATTCGCATTCACATTCGCATTCACACTCCACGAGCTCTGACACGCACACGCACGCGCGCACACACACACAGGCTGCTCAGATAGCATGCAGATGCGGAGGGTTTGCAGTAAACATCGCGGGCACCACCCAGCAGCGCCGCGCAGCTCCGCGCACCGGGATGAGATCACACAAAGGTTGTGCCGTGCATGTGAGTGTTCGTGTGTGTGTGTGTGTGAGCGCTAGCCGAGCGGCAAAGACGAGCGCCAGTGTGTGAGTGTGTGTACCCGTTCACCTTGCTTCATATATTACGCGCCGGTTGCACCGTATGACGCGAGGCGGGCAGAGGCCGAGGCGGGCAGCGCTGGCCGGCAGGGCGTCCTGCTGCTGCACTGCTGCTGCACTGCTGCCGGCAAGGCAGCGCTGCGACGCAGACACGCTGTGGCGTCTCTCGGGTCCGGTCTACCCGCGAAGAGCCAGCCAGCAGACGACTTCCGAGAGTCGTCTTCGTCGCTCTGTCTCTCTCGCCCTTATGAGGCGGCGCGTACGGATGCGAGAGGGAAAGAGCGACGAAAACGACTCTCGGAATCAGTCTGCAGCGGCAGAGCCGGGCAGAGCCAGCAGACCTAGACGGCCGTGACCGCCACACGCGGCACGCGGCGGCGACCGGAGGGACCCCGAGGGAAACGGCGAGGAGCCGCGTCCGCGTGGTTCGGCAGGCCGGCAGGCCGCGGGCCCAACGACTCTACGCTTCCCACTGCCGCGACTGCCGCGAGTGGGTGAGTCACGCGAAGCACACACACACACACACACACACACACACACACACACATACAGACACACTTCTTCCTACATAACGCGCGCACGCACACACACACGGCGCCTGAATACAAAAGTATTCGACGGTCCCGCTCGTGACGGGCCTAGCTGTTCCTGCCGCCACGGCACGCACGTCGACGGCGGGCCGGTGGATCTCGCCCGCTCGGCGGCGTCGCCTCGGCGTCGTCGTCATCGTCGTCGTCGGGGACGCCATGCGCACCGGAAGCGGCACGACGTCCGCCACGCTCCGCCACGCCCCGCCGGATGTCTGGAGGGCCCGGCCACCGCCCCCGCCGCGCCGCCGCGCCGGGCGTCGCCACACAGTGGGCCGTGGTCAAAATCCCGGACGCGTTTTGAGCTCCAGAGTCGCTAAATGGGGCTCGAATCGATCGTGTAACCCCACCAATGGATTGCTCTCCGCACGGGCAATCCATTGGTGGGGTCACACGTCTGGTTGGAGTCCTGTAGCTACTCTAGAGCTCAAAACGCGTCTAGAGTTGTGCCCGCCTGCGTCGGTCTTCTGGCCCCTGTGCGGCCTCGCCTCGAGGAGGGTTGTCCGCAGCCAAACAGCGCCGTTACATCCATCTCGTTCTTAATTAAATGACCAAGCAAAGCGCACAGTGAGGTGTGCAACGGGCGACGTGTTGTTCGCCGCGCCGCCGCGCTCCGTGTCAGGGTCCAGCCGCCCAGCCCCCTCCACCGGACGAGACCAAATAGGAAATGCGACTAAGGCCGCTGGGGCGGGGCGGGGCGGGGCGGGGCGGGCTGGCCTTGTCCGCACCACCAGGCGGCACCGGGCTGGGCTGGGCGGACACACGGCGGCCGGCGCGAGTCGGCGCCACACCCGCCACACCCCCCGCCACGCAGCCTCCATTCGCGCCACTCTATTCCCCATAAAAACAGTCCTCGGCTCTCCACACCACTGTGAGACTGCGAACTGCGAGCCATTCGCAGCCGATCGATCAAACTAACTCTCCCCGGCCGCCGCCGCCGCCGCCGCCGCCAGCACCACGCCGACGACGGGACCCCCGCCACGGCCATCGGGCCACCTAGGGCCACGCCGCCGCGCCGGCTTCAGACTGACCTTCGTGGTCACTCGAAGCCTCTTACAATGATTGGCAGACCGAGACAAAACACGACGCAGCGGAAGACGAAGACGGAGACGGCCCGGACGACCGACGCCGACCCCAGCGCCCGAAGGGAGGCCCGAGGGGTCCGCCAGCGCAGTCCGCCACGCGTTTCCTCGGAAAAACAAAGCGCCTCGAATCCAATCTCGGCCGAGCGGCAAAAAGAGGATCGACAAGAGACGGAAACGAGCGGGCGGCGCGCTGGGCCGTGGCATTGTGGTGGCAGAGACGCCGCCGTGGAGGCAGGCCGGGCCGCCGGGCGGCGCTGCAGGCCGGCTGCCTACCCGCACGGCGCTTTGCTCGCGCCCCGCCCTGTGCGTGGCTGCGTCTGGCCGACCCGACCCGACCCGGCCTGCTTGCTCCGAACCGAACGGTGCTGCGTCACTGTCTCCCTCGCGCCCCGACGGGACGCCCCATGAGTGCGAGAGAGAGAGAGAGAGAGCGCCCCGTTGAATGGGCCGGCCTGGCGTGGCCTGGCGACGGACGGCCTTGCCACATCACTGCGACTCCACTTCCCGCCGAATATGGACGCCAAAAGGTCGGCGCCGAGCCGCGCAGGCAGAGCGGGCAGAGCGGGCAGCATTGTTCCAGCGCTCCAGCCCGCCGCGTATGACGTACAGCGGACTGATTCCGAGGGTCGCTTATTCGTCGCTCCGTCTCTCTCGCACCCCTACGGGCCGCCCCAGGAGTGCGAGAGAGACGGAGCGATCCTTCGGAATCGGTCGTCTGGTTAAGGCCCGCGTGGGCGGCCGCAAGGTAAGCTGGGCGTGTGCGCACTGGCGGCTCGGCCGGCTCGGCCAGCTCGGCACACGTGGGTAAGCTCTCGGCGCAAGGACGCGGCGGGGCGGGGCGGGGCGGGGCGGGGCGGGGCGTGCCGTTTTGTTTTGAAAAGCGAGATTACGTTTGCGGTGCCTGGAAGCTGCAGGCAGCCCCGCAAAGAAGACGCCGACTTTAATCCAGACCGGGATTCCAGCCAGATGCCGTTTCCTCCGGGCGACAGTGGAGCTTGCAGTGGAGTGGAGGAAGCAGTTTCTCTGGCGGGAAAAGCGTCCCGCCGCCTGCCAGGCCCAGGCCAGGCCCTGGCCAGGCCTGCCCGCTCTGTCTCTCTCGCACCTGTGAGGGACGCCCCACGAGTGCGAGACGGACAGAGCGGCGAAAACGACTCCCGGAATCGGCCTGCCGGGCTCTGGATGACTCCAGCAGCCGAGCGTTCCGTTCCTTCGTTCCGTCTCCGACGCGGTCTCCGACTCTCCGGTTCGGTTTGACTCGACCGGACTCGGCTCGGGTCCAGTGCCAGTCGGTCGGGTTCTGCTCGCCTCGCTCCGCGCGCCGCGCTCCGCCCCGCTCTGGCCGGCGAGCCATTACGCAACCCAATACGCTATGACGCTACTCCCCGCCACGCCCAGAGTGTCCGCCGGGGCAGCCGGGGCAGCCGGGGCGGCCAGGGCGTCCGCCGCGTCCGCAGCCCAGCACTCGAGCAGGCCGTCGTCCGGCCGGCCGGCCAGGACGCTCACGATTCCGAACTTTCGTCGCTCTGTCTCTGTTCCTTGCGGTTGTCAGGAGTGCCAGAGCGACAGAGACAGAGCGCTGCACGGAGACGGCCTGCTGGATGCTGCCCGCGGTCCGGCAGTTCCAGCGCACGCAAATTACCCCCCTCGACTCCGGCACACTGTGGAGCTCCCCGCGCGCTGACGCACCCCAACGCTCCAGCGAGACGCTCTAGCTCCAGGACGATTGGTCTGCAGCGCTTCGCGCATCACACAAGGCGCCGTAAGCCACGCTCGACGGGCAGCCGCTGCAGCCTGATTCCGAGAGTCGTTCTCGTCGCTCTGTCTCTCCCGCACCTGTAAGGGACGCCCCACGAGTGCGGGAGAGACAGAGCGACGAAAACGACTCTCGGAATCAGTCTGCTGCTGCGCTCCAGCTTTTTGGCGCGGACTGCTGCAGCGGCCCTCAGCCTCAGTCGGCGCGGAGGACTCCAATCACGAAAAAGGAAAAGACGAAAACACACAAAAAAGTAACGACGCTGCTGCGGCCGCTCTGCCCCGCGCCGCTCTGCCCCGCCGTGCTCGCGATGACGGGCGCAGACTGCGCAGTAACGTACAGCGTAATGAATGCTAAGCGCGCTGTCGCTGCGTTTTTGCAGCGTGCCAGCCTCTGGACCTCGGAGCCCTTTCCCCCTTTCTCCATCCCGCGGTTGACGGCGTGCTCCGCGGCGCTCGTTGCTGGGTGGCGGCGGGAGGGTGCACAGTGGGCCAGAAGACCGGTGGAGGCGGCCGAAGTCCCCGACGCGTTTTGAGCTCCAGAGTCGCTAAACAGGACGGGAACCGAACGTGTGACCCCACCAATGGATTGCTCTGCGAACGAGGAATTCGTGGGGACTCTGGAGCTGAAAACGCGTCCGGAGTTTTGGCCGCCTCCGCCAGTCTCCTGGCAAGTCCACTGTGGGGCGGACGGAGGGGTACGCCGCGTCCCGACTCGACTCGCACATTCGCACGCCGGGAGTACACAACTTTACAGCCGCGTCGTCCACGTCGCCCGCGCGTCGCGAAAAAAACAAAAACGTGCACGGAAAAAAAGTCGTCATTTTGAGCCGCAGCAGCGAGCGCTTGCTGCTCGCGCTAGCTAGGCTAGCTGGCGGCCCGACCGCTTAAAAAGGCCCGCTGCTTTAGCTCAGCTGTGTTGTGTTTTGTTTTCGCGTTAAGGCAGCGAGCACAGCCTCGGCGCCATAGGCCAGGCCGTTGGGGCGGGCACCCGGATAATTTTCGCTCGCACACAAAAGAAAATTGGCGGGCTGTTCGTTCGGGCGCCGAGCCAGGCCGAGCCCGGCCGGGCGAAGGGCTGCAGGCAGGCTGCAGCGCAAAGTAGTGCACTTTACAGCGTAGTGGCCACGCCCACGGCTTTACGCCCACCACGTTGGCAACACCGCGGCGGACAGCGCGAGGCTACGCGAGGCGGGGCGGCCTCAGATCGCTGGACGCGACTCTGGGCGCCATTTGAGCTGTCGCGTCTTTAAATCGCTTTGAATTGAGAGGGTGTGCACATTCGTTATTCAAAATATTTTTCTGAAATTCATTTACTTTTTGACCATTTTTGCGAGACCACTGCTCCCAAACTATCAGCGGTCAAAGCCTTCCCGAGGCGGGGCATAAAAGAGTAGGGTCTTCAGAATAGTAAGGCGTCGAGGAAGGCCTTTGACCGCAACTAAATTGGATGCAGTGACCGCTCAAAGTCAGCAAAAACGGTGATTTTCTGAAATTCATTCACTTTTTGACCATTTTTGCGAGACCACTGCTCCCAAACTATCAGCGGTCAAAGCCTTCCCGAGGCGGGGCATGAAAGAGTAGGGTCTTCAGAATAGTAAGGCGTCGAGGAAGGCCTATGACCGCAACTAAATTGGATGCAGTGACCGCTCAAAGTCAGCAAAAACGGTGATTTTCTGAAATTCATTCACTTTTTGACCATTTTCGCGAGACCACTGCTCCCAAACTATCAGCGGTCAAAGCCTTCCCGAGGCGGGGCATGAAAGAGTAGGGTCTTCAGAATAGTAAGGCGTCGAGGAAGGCCTATGACCGCAACTAAATTGGATGCAGTGACCGCTCAAAGTCAGCAAAAACGGTGATTTTCTGAAATTCATTCACTTTTTGACCATTTTCGCGAGACCACTGCTCCCAAACTATCAGCGGTCAAAGCCTTCCCGAGGCGGGGCATAAAAGAGTAGGGTCTTCAGAATAGTAAGGCGTCGAGGAAGGCCTATGACCGCAACTAAATTGGATGCAGTGACCGCTCAAAGTCAGCAAAAACGGTGATTTTCTGAAATTCATTCACTTTTTGACCATTTTCGCGAGACCACTGCTCCCAAACTATCAGCGGTCAAAGCCTTCCCGAGGCGGGGCATAAAAGAGTAGGGTCTTCAGAATAGTAAGGCGTCGAGGAAAGGCCTATGACCGCAACTAAATTTGACGCAGTGGCTGCCCAAAGTCACAGCCAGACACAGATCCGTGCGCTGACACCATCATTCTGCAGCCTGCCGGCCTGCGCAGCCTGCACCATCGCGCTGCTCGCTGCACGTTCAAACAATTCACAGTGAAACGACCGCCAAGGGCAAGGGGGAGGGGGAGGGGAATATCATAATAATTTGGCGCGCTGCGTGGCCGGGCAGTGCCGGGCAGTGCCGGGCAGGCAGGCGATGCATTCCTCGAGTCCGATTCCAAAACAACGTCCCTCTGTCTCTCTCGCACTCCCGGGGGCGTTCCGAGCACTCCGTGCGGGTGCGAGAGAGACAGAGCGACGAGTGCCGGCCTGGCATCGCGTGCCTCTCCAGGCCGGCCGGGATTTAGACGCCAGCTGATGCACCTCGGCGACGCCGCGGCCCCTGCGGTCGCTCCGGACAGGGCAGGCAGAGTAACCGCGTCCGCCGAACGCTCTGCTCCTCGTCGTCGGCGTGGTCCTGGCAGCGCGCCGGCGCCTCCATTAGCTCCCGCGGACTGACTCCGAGAGCCGTTGTCGTCGCTCTGCCTCTCTCGCACTCACGGGGCGTCCCGTACAGGTGCGAGGGAGACAGAGCGGCGAAAACGACTCTCAGTGTGCTGGCACATCCTCGGCCGCGTCGTCGTCGTCGTCCACCTCTACACGCCTCTCGGCGAGGCAAAACGAAATGGCTCGGAAAATAGCAAAGGGTGGCCGCGGCGCGTCGGACGGCAAATGCCAGCCAATGCCAGCGCGGGCAGCACGCCACGCCAGTGTACCCACTGCAAAGCAGCAAAGCACAGGTTTCTCACACGGCCCGCCTAGCTGGCTGCGGCAGGCTGCGCTGGAGTTCGCCGTGCTTACGCCGTGCTTACGCTGTGCGCTCCGCGGGCGGCCAATCAGGCCTAGGCGTTCATGGCGAGCGCCGCGGACGCCGGCGCGGACCCCGGGAGGGAGGCCGGGGGAGGCACTGCACTGTGGGGGCAGTTGCGCCGTGCATCACGGCACCAGCAACCAGAACAACCCTCCCAAAAAAGTGACAAAAAGGTGCATTGAAAATTTTGTTGGGAAAAGGTTTTTAACAGTTGTTGGCAAAAAATTATGAAAGATTGATTGTTGAACAGAAGTGATCGCTATTGAAATTTCTTTTGAAAGAAAATGTATTTTCGTCCGGAAAAATTATTGGAAATTTAAGAAGAATACTGCGCCAGTTTGAGCCTCGGCGGGGAGGCCCAAAGAGCCACAGCGAGGCCGCCGTCAGGCCGCCCTCTGTTCCGTCAGCGCACGGCGGCGCACCGCGGCCGGGTTACCTCCACGGTTACACGGCCCGGCACACCGTGTGTGCCACACACCTGCTGGACCCGGTCCCGGAGTATGGACTTATTGGGTCTGGGGCCGGGTCCGCGGGGCCCGCCGGCCTGCCCGGCCTGCCGGGCCTGCCGGGCCTGCCGGGCTGGACTGGTTTCCGGGAGGTCACGCCGAGGACGGCCCGGGCACGACTTATTGCACCGCGTGCTTGGCCGTGCCTGGCCGTGCTGCAGCGTGCCTCGCCTTGCGTGCGGCCGCGGCGTGCGTGCGTGCGCGCCGCGCGCACAGCGCTGCACAGCGCTGCACGCCGAGCGTGCGTTGCGTGCACACTGCGGAAAGACGCTGAAATTGGCGAGCAATGCCTCATTTGGCGATTACACGTTTTACCGGCAGATTGGCGGCCCGGCCGAGCTGGCAGCCTGGCAGCCCGAGAGGCAGCCGGCCGCACCGCTACGCGCCACTGCCTTGGCGCTCCGCGGGGAAATGCTCCGAATCGCGGTCCGACTCATTCCGAGAGGCTGTTTCGTCGCACAGTGGGCCAGAAGACCGTCTCTCGCGCACCTCTGTGCAGAACACCCCGTGAGTGCGCGAAAGACAGAGCGACGAAAACGACTCTCGGAATCGGTCCGCAGGGGGCCGTCTCCTTCGACCAGTCCTCAACGTATTGGACGGCTCCCGGCCTCCGCGCCAGGCCGCCAGGCTCCGCGCTCCGCGCACACACTACCGCATGGAAATGGCTCGCCACGCCACTGTCCGCGGCCCGCCACGCCGAGGGCCCCGCCGGCCGAACCGGTCGCCACCACAAAGTCGCCTCATTTGTCCCCTATTATCCAGTCCGCCAATAAACATCTTCTGTTTCATTGCGCGGCCTGAGTGGGGTGGGGTGGCCCCGCGGACCGAGAGTCGTTTTCGTCGCTCTGTCTCCCTCGCACCTGTACGGAACGCCCCACGAGTGCGAGAGAGACAGAGACATCGGCCTGCCGGCGGCACGGCGACGATTCCCTGATTTGCAAGACGAGATGCCGCGGCATGCCGAGGGATGGGCCGGCCAGCTAATCGAGTCTCACTTGCGGCCCTTGGGTCCCTTCGGTCCTTGGGTCCCTGGGGACAGCGAACGCGCGTCGGGGACTCGCCTCGCCCTCATCAACGTGCATCGCATCTCGTTTGCCTCCGAGCTCTTCCTCTCTCCTTCTCTTTTTCGTCGTGCAGTGCCGTGGCCGCGTCGACGTGTGACAACCACAATGCGTATGCACAAGAGCACAGACCTACGCGCTCACGCACTCGACACGCACGTCCGTCCCTCGGTCTGTCCGTCCGTCTGTCTGTCCTGTCCGTCCGACCGCCCCGTCTGCCTGTAATTTCTTTTCAACGCTCACTGTGTGGGCAGCCACGTGCACGCAGTGGCACGCAGTCCTTGCATCACTGCTGAAATAATGTGCCCGACCGCTTAAGTGAAACACACCCAGAAAAGGGATTGAGTTAGTTCTCGTTCGCAGAGAGCGTCTTGTCAATAGTCGCTAGAGCTCAGCATCGCTCCACCACTGATAAAACCAAGGCGTAACATTCAGCCTTTCGTGAAGCGAACAAGACCTCATGCACCACACAGTTTCACCACTAAGGGACGAGATCACACTTTTCAGGCGCAGTCACAACATTTTGTAAAGCAATGACCCGGTCCTTACCAGGGCTGATTCGACACTTCTCCGACATCCTGTATCCTTTCCCTCACACCGCATTGGGGTGCTCGGCGGCAAGGTATCCAATCCGCACTAGATGCACTTCACTGCACACCACCACTCGCTCTACCTCACTCACTCTCACACACACGCACTTTTCCACCAAAACACACCACCACACAAACACGAAGTCGTTGTTTTTCGATTTCAGACACTAATCAGCGCACTCACTCATACACACACACACACACACGCGCGCGCGCGCGCGGGCGGGGGAGAGAGACGGAGAGAGGTCCCCGACGGACGCGTGTGGCGGTGCACTCGGTGCACGCGGGCGGGTTCGCGGAGCTCGCTAGCGGCGCGGTGCCGGGCGTCGCGACGGCGTGCTGCTCGCCCGGTCTGCCATCTTGGAGTGGAGCCTGGCCGGCCAGCCGCGGAGCACGGCGCGGAGCACGGCGCGGAGCAGCGCGGCGTCGAGCGGCGCGGCGGTGAAGGGGGCGGGGGGAGCGGCCGGGTACCGCAGGGCTACCAACCTCACGGCGCGGCGGCGCTGCGGCGCTGCCAACACCGACACACCGGACGGCCGCCGGGCCGCGCAGGCTAACGCCCTCCAGCAGCTTGAACGGTGTTCCGCTCTGTCTCTCTCGCACTCGACGGGCGTCTCGTAGGGTTGTGCGAGGGAGAGAGGGAGAGAGAGAGAGAGAGAGAGAGAGAGAGAGAGCAGCGCCGTTCGGAGTGCAAAGGCAGCGCGTTTCGGGAGTAGAGTGGCTGAATCAAAGCTCCTGAACGAACTTGAAACTTCCACAAGTTCGAACAGGCCGTGGCGATGTTTCCGCGCAGTGGCGCAGGCCGGCGCGCAGTGTACTCCAGCCAGGGGGTGTCCGTCCAGGACGACGGCTTCATCGAGCACGACGGGCGCACCGCAGGCCGTGCTGCAGTGTTGCAGTGTATCGGCCGTCACCGCCCGGGCGAACCCGCCCGACCTGTCACCCCGCGGGGCCGCCCGGGCCACCATAACTCTGGCCGGTCCGGAGTGAGTCCTTACTGCCGCCCCGCCCCGCCCCGCCCCACCGGTGTCGATGCGGAGCGCGATAGCGCGAGACGAGTCCCGGAACGCCACAGCAGCCCCCCAGCACACCCTCGGGACGAGGTGATTCCGCGAGGGAAGCCCCGTCGCTCCGTCTCTCTCGCACCCCCACGACACGCCCCGTGAGAGTGAGGCAGACGGAGCCTCTCCGCTCGCTGCCCATCCCCAAAGGCAGCTTGATTGCGTTTTTGCCGGTGAAGCTGCCGCTGCTTCGCCCCGGCGGCCACCGGCCATTTTTCCAACGCCCCGCGGCCCGCGGCACGGTGGGTGGTCCACGCAGGGCCACGCTCTAAGCTCCCCGTCCTATACGTCGTCCCTAGAATATCACCCCCTCCCCACCTTTTCCGCCTTCGCCCGCCCCCCGCTGGGCTCAGCGCTCAGCAGTTTCCAGTGAAATACCTCCCGCCCGCCTCATTACGACTGCCTCGTGTAAGTGTGTCCGTGAGTGCGCGCGCACACACACACACACACACGGAGGAAAGTAAACACTTTGTACACGCCGAGCCCCCCTCCGCCTTCCTCTCGCTATGACATCAGCTGGGGTTCCGCGCCGGTGCGTTAACGTTAACGCAGGCAGCGCGGCCTGCAGACTGATTCCGAGAGTCGTTCTCGTCGCTCTGTCCCTCTCGCACCTACAGGGAACGCCCAACGAGTGCGAGAGAGACAGAGCGACGAAAACGACTCCCGGAATAGGTCCGCAGCAACGCCACTGGCAGCGCTAAGGGCTGCGGAAAAAGGCAAAAACGGAGCAAGCGGTCCATCAAATGGCTGGCTTGCGCAAGCGGCTCTCGTTCAATCGGCCGGCCGGGCCGTTCGGGCGGTGCTTTCTTCGGCCTGTCTCTCTCGCACTCACGCGGGGTCACGTAGGGGTGCGAGAGAGACGGGGCGACGCGGTGCCAACACGTCGTCCATCAGGTTGGACAAGGCGAGGCCGACAGTGGGCCAACCGGCCAATGGGGAGCAAAAACAGCGCCAAACAAGGCAAGACTCATTCCGCGCATCGTCGCTCTGTCTCTCTCGCACCTGCGTGGATCAGCCCGCGAGTGCGAGGGAGACAGAGCGACGAGAGCACACCGTTCAGAATCGTCAGCCTGCAGCAAAAGAAGCGGGAGGAGAAATAAATCGGCGGCCGCCGTTTTTCGAAGCGAGCGGTCCTGCGGTCCTGCGGCGCTGCAGTGTGCTGGTGCAGCCCCGCGCGTGCTGGGCGGCCGGCGGGCCGCGCGTTTTCGCTTAGTTCCACCCCAACCTCCGCGTTCGTTCCACCGTTCCACGCCTTCTCCCGGTTTATTGCACGTCCAACGCTCCACGTCGCCCGTCGTTCCCCCGTCCACAGTCGGAGGCGCCTTACAGGGGAAATTTCCGAAAAACGGCGGAGACGGCGTTTAGAGCTCCTGAGTCGCCCGCCAAACAGGACTCGAACCGAACGTGTGGCCCCACCAATGGATTCCTCGGTCGGAGAGCAATCCGTTGGTGGGGTCACACGTTCGGTTCGAGTCCCAATTAGCGACTCTGGAGCTCAAAACGCGTCCGGTATTGGGCTGCCTCCACTGTGCGCCGCGCTGATAGGGCGCCTGCCGGGTGCCGGGTAGGCAACACAGTGCAGGCGAGTGCCGCGGCGGCCTACCTTGCAGGCGCTAGGCAGCCTGCAAGCCTCTTCAGAGCGGGCGTTGCTAACGAGTCAGAAGTGCGCTTCGTCGTCCTGTCGCACTCACGCTTCCTGAGGGTGCGAGAGAGACAGACAGAGCGACGAACCGCTCCTCTGAATCACTCGGCAGACCGCGGCGTGGCGGCGTCGCCGACGAGCCTCGCCCAGCGCAGCGGCTGGCTTGGGGAAGGCCCGGCACCGCACCGCACGGCGGGGAGCCTCATCGCTCCGTCTCTCTCGCACGCATGGGGCGCGCCGTGGGCGTGCGAGAGAGACAGAGCGACGCCGGCCATAAAGGCTGTCCACATCGGTCCCTGTCGCGCCAAGCGTCGCGCCGCGTCACACCGTCGCACGGCGCGTTCGGCATCGCCTCCATGATCACGCGGCAAGCAGCCGATCGCTCTGTCTCCGTCGCACTCATGGGGCGGCCCGCCGGGGTGCGAGAGAGACAGCGCGACAGCGCGACAGTCGTCGGCAGAGGATGTAGCTCGACTTGGCGGCAGCGGAAACCCCACCCGACGCACCGCGCCTTGCCCCGCCGCCGGGCCACCACACCGCAAGGACCATAAGCTGCAGGGAGCCGCGCCGCCGCCGCCTCTACAGCGCGTCGCGACGCCTAGCGGACCCCAGCGGGCCCCGCGGACAGTTGGATCGGATCCCAGTTCGGAAACGGTGGCCAACGCCATTCCGGCCAACAAAGGAGGGAGCGTGCCGCCGGGGGCGTGGCGGCGTGGTGCGGCGCGGTGGGCGCGGTGGGTCCAGCTTGTTTGTCACTGCGTGCCCACCATGCCCACCCGCGTGCCGCCATTGGCCGCCAGATAGCCTCGGAAGAGGACCCAACGCCAGCAGGCTGCGGGCTGGGGCCGAACAGTGCTTTCGTCGTTCCGTCTCCCTCGCACCGTGTGGCGTTCCGCGGGCGTGCGAGAGAGACAGAGACGCGCTTTGCTGCGCTTTGGCTGCGCTTTGCAGTGCAGGCCCATTTGAATGGACTGGGCGGCGCGGCGCCTCCAACGGGGAGTGGGCCCGCAGTGCGTCTCTCTCGCACTCACGGGGCGCGCCGTCCAGGTGCGAGAGAGACGGAGCGACGAAGCGCTTTGCGGGCTGCAAGTGCTGCATGTCGCTGGGCTGCCTGCCCTATTCGTCATCGCGGTCGGCGCGGTGCTGCGGGTTTGCAAATGGCAAAGGCTGAGCCGTATAAACAAACCCGCCGGCCTGCCGCGGTGCCTGCAGACTCTCTCTCTCTCTGTCTCTCTCGCGCCCACACGGGACGCCCTGTGAGTGCGGGAGAGACACAGCGATGAGAACGATACTCTCGGAATCAGTCTGCCGAGCGAGCCCGGCCGCTGCCGCCCCGTCGCGGTGACACCCTGGACAAGCAGCACACGGCCTGCATGTGTGTCGTTAGCGACGCGCGCTAACGGGACCAACGGGACGCCGGCCGGTACGCCACACCGCGTCCTGCAGGCCGTTGTCCACCCCGCCGGCCTGCAGCACCGCACGCCGCCTCGCCGCCTGGCCCACTGTGAAGCGGTCCGAACGCGGGCAAACTAGGGACCAGGTCAACTCAGGCTCGGACTGGCCCCCAAAAGGCCCCGGCAGATAAGACGGCAAAAGGCCCCCGATCATCATAGTTTTTACCCTTCATGACCAACTTTGTGAGTCTACCGCTCCCACACAAGTTGCGGTCAATAGCCTAGGCAAAATCGTTGTGGTCAACGTCTTCCCGATACAGGGCATGAAAGAGTAGGGTCTTAAGAATACTAGGACGTCGAGGGAGGCCTTTTACGGCTACTAGATTGGACACAGTGGCCCCCCAAAGTCAGCAAAATCGGCAAATTTCCGAGATTCGACCACTTTTTGACCAACTTTGGTCCCAAAATCGTTGCGGTCAAAGGCAAAATCGTTGTGGTCAACGTCTTCCCGATACAGGGCATGAAAGAGTAGGGTCTTAAGAATACTAGAGCGTCGAGGGAGGCCTTTTACGGCAACTAGATTGGACACAGTGGCCCCCCAAAGTCAGCAAAATCAGCAAATTTCCGAGATTCGACCACTTTTTGACCAACTTTGGTCCCAAAATCGTTGCGGTCAAAGGCAAAATCGTTGTGGTCAACGTCTTCCCGATACAGGGCATGAAAGAGTAGGGTCTTAAGAATACTAGGACGTCGAGGGAGGCCTTTTACGGCTACTAGATTGGACACGGTGGCCCCCCAAAGTCAGCAAAATCAGCAAATTTCCGAGATTCGACCACTTTTTGACCAACTTTGGTCCCAAAATCGTTGCGGTCAAAGGCAAAATCGTTGTGGTCAACGTCTTCCCGATACAGGGCATGAAAGAGTAGGGTCTTAAGAATACTAGGACGTCGAGGGAGGCCGTTGGCCGCAACTAGATCGAAGCAGTGGCCGCTCAAATTCAGCGAAAACGGCCACTTTCGGAGATTCAATCACTTTTTGACCAACTTCGTGACGTTACTGGTCACAAATCCAAAGGCCCCGGCAGATTTTTCTGCCTGTCTGCCCTGGCCAGTCCGAGCCTGGGTCAACTTAGGGCTAACTTTTGAGCAACTAGGTCCGCCAGGGGTAGTGCCGGGCCGGACTTGGCTTCGCCGCTTCGCGCTCCGCCACTGTGTCCCAAGCAGGCCGAGCGGCCGCCGGTCCGTCACGCCCGCCGCTGTCGCAAACCACACGACTTGACGACGGAGTGCTCGGTGTGGAGCAGTACACTACAAACCTAACTGTCTACTAAGTACACACTTACAAAGCTCTGTCACTCACGCTCTTGGCAAGTACACTTACAAACGCTGCTTGAAGAACATACAACTGCAGCTGGAGTTATACGGCGTCAAGCATGCGTTTGTAAGTGTGTACTTGCAAGCATGCATTTGTAAGTGTGTACTTGGCTAAGCATGCGTTTGTAAGTGTGTACTTGCAAGCACGCATTTGTAAGTGTGTACTTAGTAGACAGTTAGGTTTGCAGTGTAGACTCATTCCGCGCGAGTCTCGTCGCTCTGTCTCTCTCGCTCTCATGGGGCGTGCCGTGAAGGTGCGAGAGAGACAGAGCGACTCAGTCTGCAGCGCGACGTCCTCGTCCAGCGGGACTAACGGAGTGCCGCAGTGCCGCGCGGATTCAGCAACAGAGCCACCACACCGCCGAGTTTCGTCGCGGTCTCTCTCGCGCCCCTGCGGCACGCCCGGCACGCCCCGCGAGTGCGAGAGAGACGGGGAGCACGCTTCGGAGGCCGCGAGCCCCAGGGTTAATTAAACAACTCCATTTTGAAGCGCCGTGGTCGTGGCCCGGACTGCAGAGCAGACTGATTCCGAGAGTCGTTTTCGTCGCTCCGTCTCTCCCGCACCTAGACGGGACGCTCCACGATTGCGAGAGAGACAGAGCGACGAAAACGACTCTCGGAATCGGTCTGCAGCGCGGTACCGCGTCAGTCAAGCAGCGAGGCGTTAATTACGAATAGTATTTTTCATTGCAACCCCCGGTCCCCCCCCCCTGGTCCAGTCTTATTTATTTATACTGCGGGGTCGATCTAGAAGCGCGCTATCGCTTTAATCAGCATTAACGCAGCGGGAGGGGGGGGGGAGGGACGGGGAGAAGGAGCCCGTTCGATGAGAGGCTGCAGCCCACATCATTATTGCAGCGCTCGTAAAAAGAATATTTCTATCATCGCTCTTCTGCGACGAGCAGGAGCAAGCTGGAGCACGCTGGGGCGAGGCGGGGCGGACCGGCGATCGGCAATTTCCTAACGGTGGGGAAGTGGTTCGGCGAAAACCCGATCATGATGGTGCTAGTGCATGGTGCATGTCAGGTCGGGTCCGCCAACAGCAGCACCGTAAGTGAAGGAGGGGTACGTGAAGAAATTCCGAGTGGACCAGAAGACCGGTGGAGGCGGACAAAACCGTAGACGCGTTTTGAGCTCCAGAGTCGCTAATCAGGACTCGATCCGAACGTGTGTCCTCACCAATAGGTTCCTCGGTCGGAGAGCAATCCATTGGTGGGGTCGCACGTTCGGTTCAAGTTCCATTTAGTGACTCTGGAGCTCAAAACGCGTCCGGAATTTTATTTTAGCCGCCCCTACCGGTCTTCTTACCCTCTGTGCAACGTGTTTACGGGACACCCTTTGAGTATACATAATCTCAAAAAATGACAAAAATGAACGTCCCCATCACGACAAGCCCCGGCGGTGACGCCACCGCGACAGCCCGTCGCCGTCGTCATCGTCCACGTGCGCCGCGGGGCCCCGAGGCTTGCCGCGCCGCGGCGGCCCCCTGCAGGACGTCCGCGGGGGGCGCGACGAGCACTGGCCGATCAGCAGGCCGCCGAACAGTGCCCTCGTCATCGCCGTCCCTCTCGCACTGACGCGGCGTCCCGCAAGCCCGAAGCGAGACGGAGCGAACAGTGGAGGCGACGGCAGGCGACACAGCGGCCACACGCCGCAGGTGGCCAGCCTGGATCCGTCATGCGGCCATACACCGTAAGGGCATCCCACAATGGCTGCGTGAATGCGCCATTAGCGCGGACGGCCTTGACTGTGGCGGCGCGGCCCTGACACCTCGCCGCGCCGCCCACGCCCGCCACGCCGGCCACGCCCACACGGGGCGTCGCGACGCCGCTGCGCGCCGCGCCCTGCCAAGCCACACCAATTAGCCGCCGCTTTCTTTCTCGTGACAACGCGCAGGGTCGCCCCGTCGCACAGTGGGCCAGAACACCGGTGGAGGCGGACAAAACTCTCGACGCGTTTTGAGCTCCAGAGTCGCTAAATGGGACTCGAACCGAACGTGTGACCCCACTAACGGATTGCTCTCCGAACGAGGAATCCATTGGTGGGGTCACTCGTTCGGTTCGAGCCCAGTTTAGGGACCCAGGCTGCCTCATTGCTCGTATACAAACCTACTGTGGCGGTGCCCTGGGCACAACGTTTTAGGACCCTTTCAGGGACCTTTTTGGGACGGAGCCTCACCTGCAACAGAAATCAGGACGTCGTTAGAGCCTTCCTATGCAGTAACAGGGCGATGAGATGGGAGCCACCGCGGACGAGACGCTGCCCTGCGAGCTGCCCTGCTTTCCAGCGAGCCAGCCTGCCCGGCCCGCTGAGCCTGTCATGCAGCGATCGAGCAACTAGTCGAATCGTTACGTCCCGTTCGTTCGATCCTCTCGCGATTCCCTTAGCGATTGCAGGGCATCGCATAACCACACTCGGCTCGCTCCAGATGCGGCAATGTCATGTGTGCGCCTCTGTGTGTGTGAGCACTGGCACGTCGGTGTGAGTGAGGACATCGGTGACTCGATGTCACTGCGATGCATAAGGAAGACGGACTGCGGGCAGAAGATGCTGCGACACTTCGAAACGTTTCACGGAGTTACCGATTGTGTGCACACTGCAAATTAAAACTGGCAAACTTAGTTTTCAGGAAGCGATCAAGCCGTGACAGAGGTGCACTGAGAGAAGGGGTCGGTGCCTCACGATAAAACTGTGTTTTGTTGAACCCCCCAATGGCGACAGTTACACGAGTTCAATCCTTGCAACTGTTCAGCCGATGATCACAATAAGACTGCTAAATAGTGAGAGTGACTGAACCGCCAATAATAGTCAGCATGAAAGGACTCGATTAAACTGGCTTTAGTCATAGGCTTGATCGATGGTCAGTAGTCGCGACTAAAGCGTTTAGGTGTGGCACCGAAACACTGGCGATGCGACACTCAACACGGAAGTCGCGTTGCCATCGCCCAGCGCTCTGCCACACTCATAACAGTGCGGTAGCTCAGTGGTCTCCGTGCCTGGAGGCTGGATAAGAAGCCGGGTTGGGGGTTCAAATCCTCGGTTCGAGCCCAGTTTCCCTGGCTGCCTCTTTGTATAAAATACTGTGCTGCCTGGGAGTTTAGGACCTTTCGGGACCTTTGGGACACCCAGGAAATCAGGACGTCGTTAGAGCCTTCCTATGCAGTAACAGGGCGATGAGATGGGAGCCACCGCGGACGAGACGCTGCCCTGCGAGCTGCCCTGCTTTCCAGTGAGCCAGCCTGCCGGCCCGCTGAGCCTGTCATGCAGCGATCGAGCAACTAGTCGAATCGTTACGTCCCGTTTTCGATCCTCTCGCGATTCCTTAGCGATTGCAGGGCATCGCATAACCACAATCGGCTCGCTCCAGATGCGGCAATGTCATGTGTGCGCCTCTGTGTGTGTGAGCACTGGCACGTCGGTGTGAGAGACATCGGTGACTCGATGTCACTGCGATGCAAAGGAAGACGGTGCGGGCAGAAGATGCTGCGACACTTCGAAACGTTTGACGGAGTTACCGATTGTGTGCACACTGCAAATTAAAACTGGCAAACTTAGTTTTCAGGAAGCGATCAAGCCGCGACAGAGGTGGCACGGGGCGCATGACCCTGCCTCCGTGGGTCGCCACCAGGACCACATTGCACACCTGACAGAGGCGAGGCGGATGCAAACGGATCCTGCTGGCGCGTGCGTGTCCAGCCAACGGCCAGCCAACGGCCAGCCAACCAACGGACGGGCATACTGTTACTTCTTTACGCTCTTCAATTTTATCGCCGGTGAAAAAGTGAGCGGCGTGCGCCATACCACGCACGCACGCACACACACAGGCACACACAATACGCACACACACACACACACACTCACGGAATGATTTATAAATTAATTGCCTGCTACTTGTCTGCGCAGCCAATCGCGCCGCCCGGGGCTGTCCGTCCGTCCACCTACTACGTGATTCATATTTCACCCCCGTGAAAACAAAAAATTGACACGATCGCTCGCAGCGAAAGCGTTTGCGTAAACCCCGCGCTGCGCGTCAAAAAAAAGATAAATTGAGGTGCACTTTTTTTGGGAAGTGGGAATAATGATTTGGCTGGAGAATCTTCGGCGATGTCCGGCCGGCGAGGCAAACGGCGGGGGAAGTCCGTCCTCTCCAGCAGACCGATTCCGAGAGCCGTTTTCGTCGCCCCGTGTCTCTCTCTCACTCTTGGGGCGTCCGGCACAGGTGCGAGAGAGGCAGCGCGACGAAGACGACTCTCGGAACGAGTCTCCAGTCAGCGGAAAGTACAGCAAAGAACGACTCGCGCCGCAACAACGGCGAGAACGAGAATGAGCTTTTGTTGATCGGCCGACGCGGCGCGGCGCGACGCGGATGTCACAAGTCATCCTCCATTCACTCGTTACTCGGGAATGGACGAACGGCGACGGCAAGAAAACGACGCAAATGCGGCGCTCGATCGAAAAACTTGCAGTGGAATGGCGGGGCAAGACGTTCCTTCAATTTATATTAATTGTTCGAGCGCCGGTTTTTACTGGAACGCTGGAACGTTCACGCCACTGGTGCGCCACTCCGGCGACGCGCAGGACAGAAACGGGAATCGATCCAATGAAGTGGTTCTGAGTCCAAAATGTTTTGACAGTGCGCCAGCAGCGTTCCGCGCGAATCCTGCCGCTACCGTTGCCGGACGCGGAACGCAGCCCCACTGTAACGTGACACGGCCGCCGCGCCGTGCCATCACCGCTTATCCAAATATCGCGCGCGCCTTTGATCGCATTACGGCCTTTGTGTATATGGAACGGCTGGGGACATTACTCGCAAGCCCCGCCCTATCCGCCACCCGGCACGCACACACACACACATACATACACACACACACGCCGGTAACCACAGCCACCACAAACTACCTGAAGCTGCAAACCTAGCCACTGTCAAGATCAGAGGCCGTTGCGGCTGCTTCCACCGCTACACGACAGCCACCGCTCCGCCCCGCCCCGCCACGCCCCGCGGAACAGTATAGCCAACAAGCCGGGAAGAAGAGATTGCGGATTCAAAATTAGAGTAACAGGATCGGGAGGCCGACATGTGTTTGCCTGAGCATCACTCGGCTCGGCTCGGCTCGGCTACCCTATCTACATGGCCCGATGCAAGATAAGGCCGGTGAGGACAGGTGCACGGAGAGGGCACCATGCACACAGTAGCCGATGGGATGCAGGCGGTGGCTGCAGCGGGGCCTTGTTGGGGGCGGTGAAGGGCCTTGCCTTTGAGCGGCAGCAGTAGCAGCGCGCGCTCGCGACGCGCAGCGCTCCGCGGATCATCTATCTGCGTATGTATAGGACGCGAATGCGTGTGGCATGGCAGGGCCGTAAGGATGCGCGAAAGGATTAAATCCGAAGGCGAGCATCTGCCTTAACCGCGCGTGCCTGGCTGGCTGCCTGCCTGGCTGCCTGCCTGGCTGCCTGCCTGGCTGCCTGCCCTCACAACACGTGACTATTTCACTCCGATCCGGTCGAGATTGGCGCACGTGACACCAGAGCGCGCTGCGCCGCGTCCGCGTCCGCGCCCTCCACTGTACTATATTGCTGTCCGCAAACGGGCGAGCCGCGGATTCCGAGAGTCGTTTTGGTCGCTCTGTCTCTCTCGCACTCTGAGGGCGAGGGAGACAGAGCGACGAAAGCGACTCTCGGAATGAGTCTGCTGGCCGAGCCCTCCGCGCCCTCCCTTGCGGTTTTCCGCGCGGACATTGCCAAGTTTAACCTGTGGCCTCGGTGACCACGACGGCGCGGCGCGTCGCGCACCTCGCTGAGTCTCGGGGCGCGACGCGCTGGCGCGTGTGTCGACGACGCCAATTTACCTAATCGGGGGGCCGGCAAACCGCTGCCGAGTCGCGCCGTCTCTGTCTATCCCTTCGGGTGCCGCAGGGGTGCGAGAGCGACGGAGCGACCAAACGACGACTCTTGGCAGTGGCGCGGCGGGGCGCGGCGCCGCCTTGGGCCGCTGGCTGGCCGGCCGCGCGGCCCTTTAGCCAGCTGATTACATCCGTCCCCGTGCTGGCCAAGCATGCCGTGGACCCGGGGGGACCCGGAGGCGGAGCGCCGAGCGCGGAGCAGTGTGCTGCCGATACGGCGGGCATCGCCACGGCCGGGCACTGCTTCGCGTTGCGCCGCACCGCGCCGCCGCGCACAGAGACGCAGTCCGCGGCATTCAAATTACAACTACAAGCGCTAACGACCGAGTGCTGCCTTTATCGAGGGGGGGGGGGGGCTGCAACGTGGTAGCGTCGGCAGCAGACTGACTCGTTTTCGTCGCTCTGTCTCCCTCGCACCTGTACGGAACGCGCCGTGAGTGCGAGAGAGACGGGAAAAGACTCTCGAAGTCAGTCTGCAGACAGCACTAGGACTGCCACACCGCGACGACCATCGCCTCGCGGCCCCCGCGCCCCGGCATAGTCATCGGCGAGCCCAGTGTTGTTTGGAGCGAACGCTGTCGGTTTCACGCCCGAATCGAGGAGGACCACCAGACCGGACCGGACCGGGGCGCGCGGCGGTTCAACAAAGATAAAGCGCATCGCTTTGGGTGCGCCTCTTCCTCCTACTACACTGGGAAGCCGACGGCACCACGACGGCGGCGCCGCGCCGTTCCTGGCTGATTGGGAAGGAGGAAAGGGGGAGGGGGAAGGGGGAAGGGAGAAACGAAAAGGGGGGAGGGGCGTCGCCTGGCGCGGCACGGCGCGGCGGGGCGAGCGGCGAGGTCCTTCACCCTGCTGCAGCTCTATGCGGCTCTATGCGGCTATGCAGCTCCGTGCAGCTCGCCGTCACGTCCCCGGCGACACAAAGCAAGGCCCAAACAAGAGCGTGACGCCGTGCAGACGCAGACGGCCGGGACGGACAGCCGGGAACTTGAACGCGCGGGCGGCCGGCAGGGCTGCAGGCTGCAGCAAGGCCAGGGTCGGGCCCCGCCGCGACACACCGCCTGGAGTCGCGCTGCCCCGCCTCGGGTCGCTTTGGGAGCAGTATTGCCGCAAAGTTGATCAAAACGGCCACAAATGTCTTTTAAAAATAGTGTTTTGGGCCGACTTTAAGCAGCCACTGCGTCTGATCCAAGGCGGTATTTCGTCCTTCCTCAACGGGCATTTGGTCTTTGGACCTTCCTTTAGCATGCCTTTGTTACGGAGTGCGATTATCGGCCTTATTTTGGGAGCAGTATTGCCACAAAGTTGATCAAAACGGCCACAAATGTATTTTAAAAATCGTGTTTTGGGCCGACTTTAAGCAGCCACTGCGTCTGATCCGAGGCGGTATTTCGTCCTCCCTCAGCGGGCATTTGGTCTTTGGACCTTCCTTTAGCATGCCTTTGTTGCGGAGTGCGATTATCGGCCTTAGTTTGGGAGCAGTATTGTCTCAAAGTTGATAAAAACAGTAAAAAATGCCTTTGAATGCCATTTTGATCCACTTTGAGACAACACTGCTCCCAAACTAAGGCCGATAATCGAACTCCGTAACAAAGGCATGCTAAAGGAAGGTCCAAAGACCAAATGCCCACTGAGGGAGGACGAAATACCGCCTCGGATCAGACGCAGTGGCTGCTTAAAGTCGGCCTAAAACACGAGTTTTCAAAGGCATTTTCGACTGTTTTGAACAATTCTGCCAGCCGGAAAACAGCCGCGACCCCAGCGACCCCTCGAAATTTTTTCGCGACCCCATTTGGGGTTGGGAACCGCTGCTCTAGGGTGAGCCCCGTCCCCCTCACATCAAAGTATAACTTTGCTGCGCCACTGCTATTCAAGCGCGGCGACGTCGGCTGCCGGAGTGCACCGTGCACGGCTGCGCGGCCAGGGCCAGCAGACCGATTCCGAGAGTCGTTTTCGTCGCTCTGTCTCTGCCTGAACTCATAGTGCATTCCCGATGGGTGCGAGAGAGACAGAGCGACGAGGACGACTCTCGGAATCAGTCTGCAGGCACGGCCTGGGGTCAGAGGTCCGCGAGGCACCGCGCCTAGCCGCCTAGCAGCGACAGGGGCGTCCTGCAGCCCCAGCCCCTCCCTGCGGCCAATGCCTGCAGGCTCATTCCGAGTCGTTCTCCTCGCTCTGTCTCTCTCGCACCCATACGGGACGCCCCATGAGAGCGAGAGAGACAGAGCGACGATGTCGGCTCTCGGCTTATCGGCGTCCTCGGCAGCCAGCGCGCCTCGGTGCTGAGGAAGCCCGTCATTAGGATGCAGGACTGCAGCAGGAGGGACCCGCCATGGCGCGGTCATTTCCACCACTATTTCCTCCGCCTTTGCCAACAACCTCTCTTCCTTAGCGCCAATAAGCAGCGAACTGCACCAAAAGAAACCCCCGCCGCACCGCCGCGCCGCACCGCCGCAGAGGTCGAGGACCACGTCGTCGTGGTGGGCAGGGCGGCAGCCAGACTGATTCAGCCAGTCGATTTCGTCGCTCTGTCTCTCTCGCACCCATGGGGCGTCCCGTATGGGTGCGAGACCGACAGAGCGACGACTCTCGGCATCAGTCTGCAGTGTGGCGGCGGGGCGGCCGCACGCACGCCGCCGTGGCGAGGCGTACGCAACTCACGCTCATTACGGCACCGCCACGCCACCGCCAAAACGGCGCGGCACTAATTGCACGCAGGCCATGCAGGCCGTGCAGCACGCACGCCGAACGGTAACGGGTCCGCCAAAACAAAGTAATGCATTCATCACCATCTGCTGTGCTTATTTTTATTTGATGTTGTTTTTATTTTTTTTTTGCCCGCCTGCTTGCTTGCTGCTGCGCTTGCTCGGCGCTCCTCCATCGGGCGCCTGAGGGAGGGAGCATTGCACTCGTGCTGCGCGCGGACAGATCATGAATGCACATTCTCGGAGCCCATAGGTGCCCCCCCCCCCCCCGCCTCCAACCCTTCCCGTTCCCCCGCCCCGTTCGTTCGGGAGCTATAAGGCATCGACATGAGCTTGGCCCCGCCGCGGCCTGCTGCTGCCGCTTCGCGGGGGTCTCCCCCCCCCCTCCCCCTTCCCCTCAAAGTCTACCCATGTTATTCGTAATCAGACGATTCAGGGCCTCTAAATGCAGTGCGCCTTCGCAGTGCTTTGCATCTACTTTTTAATTAGGGGTTGTGTCGTCGTCCGGGGGCGTGGCGGGGCGTGGTGGGGCGTGGCGGGGCGGGGCGGGTCGCCGCGGTGGGGCTTCAATGTCAAACGGATTAACCGCGAGGCGCGAAGGGCGTGAGGCTTGCCAAACCAGCCAAATAGCCCCCTCCTACTGTATCTCCCAAGCGAGGAGTCCCGTTGCTCTGTCTCCGGTCTTCTGGCCCACTGTGCGTCGTCGCGGACCTCGTCCGTCGTGGACCGCGTCGTCGCGAACCAGGTCACTGCACCGGCCTGGCCGCCACCCCCGCGATGGCCGCGCCGGCCGCGCCACTTTGCCAGTTGCACCACCACGTCACACTTTCGAGGCTGCTAAGGCTGCTAAGGCTGCTTAGGCCAATCCGCTGCTTGGCTCCGCTGCTCCGCTCGGCTCAGATAAGCCAGGCCAGTGTGTGACGACCTGTGACGGCCGGGCCGCGGCCTGGCCGGTCACCAGGCTGTGACAGGCCGTAACGGCCTAACGGCCTCGCGTTGCGCACTGATCATTATCCACCCGCCCGATGACGGCGTTCGAGTTCGAGAGACCGCCAGCCGAGAGCCGTTCTCGTCGCTCTGTCTCTCTCGCACTCATTGGGCGCCCCGTATAGGTGCGAGAGAGACAGACTCGGAATGAGCTTGCTGCTCACAAAAAGGGCCCCGTTCGAATGGCCGCCCCCATGGCCGTAAACCACACGCTTGGCGCTTCCCCAGCCGGTCGGCCAGGCCGGCAACACACTGCAACGCACTGCAACGCACGCTGGCATGCTGCGGCCGAGGGACCGACGGGCAAGCCTTACGGGCCGGTGCTGCGGTGCCCCGAGGAAGCCCAAGGAAGAGGTAGAGGTACGAGAGGTACCGTACGGCGCCGTGCGTTGACCGGCCGAGTGCGCGCCTTCCCCTACAGGGCCACAGTGTGGGCCACACCCGCCGGCAAGCCCAGGCAAGCGCCTGGAAGGCAGGCACACTGCACCGCACATGAAGTCCACTGACAATGACAGTGAGCTGGAAAATTCGAAGCCTACTGTGACAATGGGCCGAAAAAATCGAAGCCCAGACACTGGTCTGGAACTCGAATCAAACACAAGGCGGTTCTTCCGACGCTGACTCCTCGTTATCGAAGGCCAGTCCTGGGCCCTTGGCTGGGCCGTCGTGTGCCGGGTCCGAGGCCCATTTGAGGGCATGCACTGTGTCCCCGCGTGTCGCGGTGGTGCTGCCGGATTGGCGGGCTGCTCGGAGCCGGGGCTTATCGCGATGGCCGTTCGGTGTACGGGACGCTGCTGCGGGACGCTACGGGACACCAGAGGTCGTGGCAAAGACCCTGGCGGGCGCGGCGCGGGGGCTGGCGTGTCCCCGTTGGTCCCACCGGGGCCTGCAAGTCGCTTCGTCGCTCTGTCTCTCTCGCACTCATGGGGCTTCCCTGAGGGGTGCGAGAGAGACAGAGCGACGAAGATCCTTCGGAATCGGGTGGTAGTTCCGCGGGCCGCGGTGCCCAAGTCGAGTACAAAGCACACGGCGCGCCGCGGGGCGGAGGAAGTACGCGACTAATGGGACTGGTGGCCGAACAGGGAGATTCCCTCCGTATCCCGGCAGGCCAATCTTTTAATTAAATGTACAGCTAGCGCAGGCAGAGGCTTTCGGCGGCGACGGCGACCGGTCACGGACCGCTCGGCCGGCGGGTGTGCATCCCGGAGGGAATGCCCGCAATGTGGCAATGAGGTAATATGCCGGTGGGCGGGGCGGGGCGGGGCGGCCGGCAGGTGGAGCATGTTCCGAACAAATCGGAAAAGGGGGGGCCACGTACAAGCACGAGCTCACGACGTCTCACGACCACAGACACGGCCGCGGGGACCGCAGCGAGCGGACCAATGGCGGCGGGCCGACGGCCCAGCGCACCGCAGCGGCACACGAGTTCGATAGCCTCGCGGCAGGGCCGGCCGGCCGGCCTGGCCTAGCCTGGGCTAGCTCGCCTGCAGCTAGCTCCACTACCAACATTCTCTGTCTCTCTCGCGGCCCGACGCCACGTCCCATGCGTGCGAGGGAGACAGAGCGACGAACCGCTCGCAGTGGACCGGCCAAGGGGCACAGCCCGGCGCGGCGCCCTGCAGTGCCTGTGGCTGTACAAAGACGACGCCAAGCGGCCAGCAGACTGATTCCGAGAGGCGTTTTCGTCGCTCCGTCTCTCCCGCACTCACGGGGCGTTCCCTACGGGTGAGAGAGAGGCAGAGCGACGAAAACGCCTCTCGGAATCAGTCTGCAGGCCCCGCGAGGCACCCAGCCCATCGTCAGCGCCTCGCCGCCTCGCCGCCTCGCCGCTTGACAGTCACGCTGCCCACAATGCACGTGTGCACGTGCACAAAGCCCGGCCATTACTCCCTGGAGGAGGGCTGCACCGGCACCGCGGCAATGCGGCACTGCGGCACTGCCAACGGGGCAGAGCGACCAGCCGATAGGAGCTCCTGCCAACGACCGTGCTGCCAATAATCGTGCTGTCAATAATCACGCTATCAACGATCGTGCTGTCAATAACCACGCTGTCAATGATCGTGCTGCCAATAATCACGCTGTCCATGGTTGTACAGGCATTGGTCGTGTGTTGTGATTCCAAGACTTTAAGCGACGAAAACGACGCCTCTCTCGGAATCAGTCAGCAGGTTAGGCGTTCTTACCGATGCCTCGTGTAACGTGACTCTACTTTTGGGCGGCTATACAGCTCGCCTCGTCGCCTGGTGCACCGACAACACCGACGCACAGCGCTGCGACTGCGACGCACGGCCCCGCGTCCCTGACTCGCTTCGGCAAACGCCGATCTGCAATGCATGCGAACGCATGGCGGTGCTGTTGCAGGGCGTCCAAGGCCCCCACGCAGCACTGCACTTTTCTGCGTAGTTGTTGCAGCCGTTCGGACGGCACGGCACCGTCTCCCTCGCACCCGTCCGGGCCGCGCCGTGAGTGCGAGAGAGACAGAGCGACGGGGCGCCGCAGCACTGCATCGTGCGCAAGGCCGGCGCAGCGGAAAGGCGCGCGTGCGTGCCGGCCGGCGGCGGGACTCGAACCCGGAACCTTTTGTCCACGAACTTGGAACGCGGCGGCCGGCCCTCCTCAACACCCGCGTCGCGGGCCGCGGCGGACGCGTGGCCGACGCGTGGCGCGCGCGGGCAGCGGGCCGTGTCGCTGCATTTCCGCTATTAGCGGGCAAGGTCGCACGCGGCGCGCCGCCCGGCTCGGCTGGGCCTGCTGGGACGGACGTCCGTGCCGCTCGGCTCGTCACGGACCGTCCATCGTCATTCATTAGCAGGTGTGACACTGCCTTGCAACCTCACAGAGCGCATAATCGGACGGGCAGCGTCGCTACCCCGCGCGGCCGGGGAAGTCCCGCAGCGCACGCAAGGAGTAGCGCCGGGGTTTCCCCGCGGCACCGAACGTCCTGAGGCCGCCAAAATTCTGGACGCGTTTCGAGCTCCAGAGTCGCTAAATGGGACCCGCACCGAACGTGGGACCCCACCAATGAAAGCAGGAGAGCAATCCATTGGGGGGTCACACGTTCGGTTCGAGTCTCATGAAGCGACTCTGGAGATCCACGCGTCCGGGATGTCGACCGCCTCCACCGACCTTCTGGCCCTGTGCGGCGCGTAGGGGGGAAACGCAAAACGTTTTGGCGCCACTCCATCGCCAGGCCCTCCACGGACAGGCCGCGGGCCGTAGAGCCATTCCGAGAGTCCTTTGCTTCGCCCTGTCTCTCTCGCACCCATGGGGCGCCCCGTACAGGTGCGAGAGAGACAGGGCGACCGCGGGTCCTCGGCGGGCCGCGTGGGTCGCGAAACCAGTCGGCAGGGGCTCGCCAAATGGAAGCGCAGCGCGGCGGCGCTCCAACCGACATGTCGCGAATCCGCGCCGACTGCGCCTCGGATGACGTGTGGCGGAGCCCGCCGCGGCCACGCGATAAAATATCGACGATAATTTCGTCTCCCTGTCGTGTGTGTGTGTGTGTGTGTGTGTGTGTGAAATAATGCCAGCCAATTACTGGCGCCGCGTCCGCCGCGTCGGCTACGTGAGTGCGCTGCCAGGCGCTGCCAGTGTGCTGCCAGGCCGGCGCGGCGTTTGCTAGCGTTTGCCGGCGCTAGCGTGGCGCCGCCCCGTAAAGCATTCCGCGCGCCAAGTGCGGCGCGTCTGCCTGCAGCGCCCCGTCGCAGTGCATGCTGCGTCCAGACAGCCCGTCCAAAAAACCGCATACGGCAAACAAAAAACCGTATGCGCAAACAAGCGTCCCCCACCTCTCTTCCTTCCCCACTAGCACCATTCGCGACGAACGCGGCAGTTTGGCGCGGAATGAAAACAGCGGAACTGGCCGGACGTGCCCGCCACAATGCACGTCGTCGGTCGTCGCCGCCCTGCGCGCCCTGCGCAACCACGCGACGACGCCATCCGGCAGGCTGACTCCGAGAGTCGTTTTCGTCACTCTGTCTCTCTCGCACTCACGGGGCGTCCCTGTACGTGCGAGAGGGGGCCGCAGCCGAACCTACCCACTGTTGGCCCCTCTGTTTCTGCGAAGCGTGCGACAGCCATAGAGCCCGCCGCGGTCGAGGCCCGTTGGCAATGCGCTGGCACAATGAGAGTCCACACTGGTCCACACCTTCGCCGCCCAAGTCGCAGAATGTTGCGAAGATTCGGACGAGTCGCGCCGCGTCACGCAGTCTCCGTCCAGGAGTGCTGCCGTGGTACTGCGTGGCTTGGGTCATTGTTTGCGTAGCACATTTTTGCGTCGTCTTCCGAGTTGGGGTGTTTTCTCGGCTTGCCTCTACCTCGTCGTACTCGGACAAAAACAAAGTCTCTTATTTTTTGTTCTCCATGCCTCCGCCGCCCTGCCCTATGGGGGTTTATTAGGAACGTGCCGCGATAGAAACTGAAAAGTTACGTCCGCTTACAGGTGCGGCACGTTGAATCACTCTCCGCCGAGCCGCGCCTTTCGAAAGCCCCAAATCCAAATCCCGCCGGCCACTCCGCCTTTGCGCGCGGGCTAGGGGCCGTACCGGCCGTACGGATCCCAAATTGGCTGGGCAATATCGCTCTGGGAGTCTGGACTGGAGGGTCTCACACCGGCGGCGGCGGACTGAGAGCCACGCTCCTCGCTCTGTCTCTCGCATGCGTCCCGTATGGGTGCGAGAGAGGCAGAGCGGGAGGGCGCGGCGGAGGGGCAAGCTGCCCAATACGGCCCGTACGACCCGGTGCGGCTCGACCCGGCCGAATACGTGCGTCTGACTGCCACATTTCACATTTCGCCAAAGCAGTGTCGCAACAGCGCGCGGCCGGGTTGCATCACGCCCCCAGATATATCATGCGGCATGTACCGCGGTGCGGCGCGCCGAAGGGGCCGAAGGCGACGACCAGTTTCATTTTCGTGGTTCCCGATTCCGCCGTGACGCCGCCAGAAGGCGGCTGCTGGTTCCGGACCGTCGTGGTCTCTCTCGCACCCCTTCGAGACGCAGCAAGGGTGCGAGAGAGACAAGTACGGTTCGGCAGCATGGGCGGCGCTGCGCACAGTGGGCCGGAAGACCGGCGCAGGCGGCCAAAACCCTAGACGCGTTTTGAGCTCCAGAGGATTCGAACCGACCGTGTGACCCCATCAATGGATTGCTCGTTCGACAATTGGTGGGGTCACACGTTCGATTCGAACCCCATTTAGCGACTCTGGAGCACTGTAAAAAAAGTATTACTGAAATTTCATAATTTTAGTCTGAAGTTTTTAAACAGACTAGTGGTCTGAAAATTCAGAGTAATTATTCAGACCATTCTGTCTGAATTCCAAATTCAGACTACTTGTCTGAAAAACATTTTCAGACTCCTTCTCTGAAATATTAAATAAAAGTGCCATCTATAAATCAAAGAGAAAGAAATCAACAAGAGAACAATATGAACCACCAACGTGTGACGGTACCTCCTTTCCACTTTTCGCTTGTTGGCTACGGCCCGGGTTCGAACCGGGACTTTTTGGTTACGAGACGAGCTCGGTACCACTGCGCTACGGGCGCTGCCTGGCGGCGGGGGAAGCCGTGCCGCGTGACTCTCTTCAGGGGATACCAGCTCCTTTCGGCAAGTCCAGAATGCAAGTTCGGACAACTCTTACGGTTAATCTATCGTACACAGACGAATCTGCGTGAAGCACGGGTGTACATTATTATTTCCGATAAATTTATACAACGCCTTACGCATAGACTTGATTAGTAGACAATCTGTCAACATTTTCATACCAACATTATGAAAACAGGTTTCAGGATGACAAGTCCGAAAACTCTATCAGAATTTTCAGACCTTCTGCTTAAAATTCAGACTAACCGGTTTGATCTCAAATTTCAGAGTTCCTAGTCTGATTATTCAAAGCAACTTTCTGAATTACCGATTCAGACTGCAAAGTCTGAACAAATTGTACTGAAATTTCAGAATTTTTTTTACAGTGAGCTCAAAACGCGTCCGGGGCTTTTCGGCCGCCTCCACCGGTCGGCTGGCCCACTGCGTGGGGGCGCTGGGGCGCGGGGACACCGCGCGCGCGCCTAGACGAATGGCCCAAAGGCCGATACGGCGGCGAGGCAGCACGCCCACCGTCGCGGTCCAGGGCTCCGCGGCTCCGCGGCGGCCAACGTCCACTTCGTGGAATCGACGGGCCATAACTCTTGTTTTAATCGCAATTCGCGCATAGCTGGGGGAAAGGGGAGGGGGATCGGGAAGGGGGAGCGGGGGAGGGGGGAGGGTTCGGCCCTGAGCCGACAAATGAGTAATATCCGACCCGGTAAAATCTCGGCCCCCGATCTGAATGTGTTACTCGCGGCCGGCCGGCCGGTGCGATGACAGGGCGGCAGCGCGGCGCAGCGCGCAACAAGCGGCTGCAGCACTTTTAATTAATGTTTGCACAAAAAGGCTTTTTCCTTTGCTTTGCTTGCGCGCGTGTACAGTCGTGCGAAGGAGTGCAGTGCAGACGATCGCTAAGGGAGAACACGCGCTGCTTCTTCAAGTTTAGGTTTTGATAGTTGGCGAGAAGTCTCTAAAAATTTTAATGCGTTCAATGCATTGCTGTGCCGCTTTTATACGATTTCCACTTTGGAGGCTGAAGGAGGGAGGCAGCGGTATTTAGCCGTGCAGGCTCGCTGCCGCTCGCTCCACGCAACAAACTGATTTTTTAATGTGAAAATCGAACCCAGCAGTCCTGCCTGCAGCGAGCAGGCGAATGCAGTCGCATTAAAATATTTCTACTATCGATAGGTGCTGACCCCTTGGGGCCTTTACTCCGTTCGCTTACCCCCTCCCCCCGCTCCGCTCACCACCACCCATCGCGCGGAGCGTCAATGACCTTTCGACACGGGGCTCTTGATGAGCGCCCTGGGAGGGGAAGGGGAGGGGAAGGGGAGGGGCACTGCAATCTGTAATGGGCGCAATGACAATTATGCAAGCAGTCCACCTCAGCCTCCCACCCCACCGCCGCCTCACCGCGGAGGGGGCGCCGCGCGTTGTCTGCTGTGCGGAGGCGTGGCGTGGCGGGGCGGGGCGGGGCGGGGCGGGGCGGGGCGGGGCGGGGCGGGGCGGGGCGGGGCGGGGCGGGGCGGCGGCCTTGAGAGCACGCTGATGAGAGAACACGACGCCGCACGCACACGCGCCAAGTTCAATAAACGGCTCCAAAAAGCACGTCGAGGAGGATGAGAGGCGTTCTCACGAGATTTGTCACCAGCATTGTCTTTGTCGGTGCCGTGCGCACGCGATGAGACTCTGATGGAGTGCGATGCGCGCGCAGAGGGAAGGGTCTCAGGGCTTCGTCCGCGCACGCCTCACAGTGGGCCAGAGGACTCTGGACGCGTTTCGAGCTCCAGAGCCGCTGAATGGGACTCGAACCGAACGTGTGATCCCACCAATGGATTGCTCTCCGAACGAGGAATCCATTTGTGGGGTCACACGTTCCGATCGAGTCCTGCTTCGCCACTGTGGAGCTCAAAACTGGTCGAGAGTTTTGACCGCCTCCACCAGTCTTCTGGCCCACTGTGCGCCACGCCTCTCCGAGCCTCTCTAGCCCACGGCCGTGGCACCCCGCGGCATCCTACAGCCCGCATCGTATGCATCCGCACGACCCGCGCATGAAAATGCTTTCTCTGAACCGAACCGCAGTCCGGCGGTGGATTCAACGCGTGCTGCATAGGTGCATTCCCTCTCGTGAGTGTGTGTGTGTGTGTGTGTGTGTTGGTGTGTGGCGTTCCTTTTACGAGTGTCAACGCCCGGCGCTGCGCGTGCTGCGCCCGCTGCGCCCCATCATAGAGAGAACGCCACTCTTCTGGTTCGCACACTCCATCGTGGACAGGCCGTCGTCGTGTGTGATGGTGCGTGGAAGGCGGAGGAGGCGGCAAATTTGAATAGGAATGCCTGTCCGACAAAAGGGCTTTACTTTACTGCCGTGTTCGCTGGTTCGCCAACGGCTCGCCGGACAGCCGAGCGACTCAGCGTGCTCTGTCTCTCTCGCACTCGTGGGGCTCTCCGTCAGGGTGCGAGAGAGAAGAGCGACAAACCTATCTTCTGAATCGCTCGGCAGGGTGGTTGGCAGTTCGCACCTCAGAGAGCAAGAGAGAGAGAATGGAAATTAGACACGGGGCATAAAAAACGAAAATATAGCCGTGTTTCCGTTCGTTTTATTTTCTCGCGCGGCCGGCGGCCGGACATTCAAACACTTCCCCTGGATTTCCGGCCCTTGTCTTGAAAACAAAATAAAAATTGTTTTTGTTTTGAAAGTTACCAAAAAATTTTGAAAATTCACGAAGAACGAGTTGGGAATAAAACTGCCTCCGACCTTTGGAAAACTCTGAAACCTCAAATCTTTTATTTTGAATGAGTCTCAAGCACCATTTTACCCGTGTTCGGAACGCCTTTTTAGGGTTCTCCAACTCATTTTTAACAGTGCTTGTTTTAACTTTTTGTAGTTCATATGCACTTATATTGGATATTACCGTCAGGCTGAGTCATACCAGTCAGTGCATGTACGGCGACTGGACGGTGAGTGACACGCCTAGGCCGCGGTGGAGCGCGAGATCTGTCTTTGTATGCAAATGCCCCAACGAGTGCCCCCCCCCCACTTCTCCCAACGCGACACTTTTTCTTTCATTCGAGAGGGCGCTGCCCCATCATCATCGTCGGCGGCGGGCGGCCTTCCATCGAGACGAAAAGTGAGCGGGAAAAGGCGTCGTCATCGACGAGACGAGAAGTACGCAACGCGTTTGAAGAGTCCTATATTCGTTTTTTGTTTTTTTGCCCTTTTATTTTTCAAAAATATTGACGCAGGATTACGGGGCGGTGCTCGCCGGGGCGGCGTGGGCAAAGGGCTGCAAGGGCTTCTTGCCAGAGCCTGCAGACCGATTCAAAGAGTCGTTTTCGTCGCTCTGTCCCTCTCGCACCCATAAGGGACGCCTCATGAGTGCGAGAGAGACGGAGCGACGAAAACGACTCTCGGAATCGGTCTGTTGATGATGGAGGCGGAGGCCTCCAACCTTCAATTGGCCCTTCAATTGGCCCTGCTCGCTGGACTCGCAGGTATCCGCACAAAACCCTCCACCTTCCGAGTCGTCCACTCCCGAGTGCACTCCGCGGCGAGGAGGTCTGCAGTGTGCCTGCAGGTGGGAAAGGGTAGCAGAGGGACCGATGCGACTCGTCCTGCGTTCGGTCGCTCGGTCTCTCTCGCACCTCCAGGGCCTGCAGGGCGTCCGCCGCGAGTGCGAGAGAGGCAGAGGAGAGACGCACGGAGTGTGGGCGGATGATGCGGAAGGTTCGCGCCGCGTTGCCACTTTAGCGAGTGAGGCAGCACGCTTATGCCCCCCTCGCTCCTCCACATTGTAATTAAAGGCCATTTGCAGTGGTTGGTGTTCGACAATACACGTAAAGGACATTAGGGGCCTGCAGTGCCCTGCAGTGCTCCGTAATGCCTCCGTCTCTCTCGCACCCCTGCGGGCGCCCCACGAGTGCGACAGAGACGGAGCGACGAAACGATCTTTCGGGCCGCCACGCCGCCACGCCCTGGCCGCGCTAATGGGTGGGGGCCGCGCGTAAGCTGCGACGGCCGCGACCACGGGGAGATACACTCTTCATTTTCGTCGAGGAGGAAGGGCTTGCCCGCGCGACAGCTGCTTCCGGCCATCCGGCAGCGATTCGACACCCTTGCCCGCAGCCGCAGCACCCCCAGTGCACCTCTCTTGACTGAGTGTCGTTTTCATCGCTCTGTCCCACTCGCACCTGTACGGGACGCCCCATGAGCGCGAGAGAGACAGAGCGATGAAAACGCCTCTCAGTCTGCAGCGTCGCTATGACGTGCACCTGACGGCTGGCGGTGACGGTTGACGCCTCGTCGCGTCGGCCGTCGCCTTGCCGTGGTCGGGTCAAGTCGGAATGAATCCAGGCGATTCGGAGAAGCCTCCTTCGACGGGCTGCTTCATGCCCGCGCCACGTACGGCCCTTCCGAACAGTGCTCTCGTCGCTCTGTCTCTCTCGCCTGCTATGCCGTCCTATCACGTGCGTCTGCACCCCGGGCCTCGAAATAACTATACGAACCCTCTGACCTTCCAGGACGCCAGCCGGCCCGTCACACAGTGGGCCAGAGGACCGGTGGAGGCGGCCAAAGACGCGTTTGAGCTCAGTCGCTAACCAGGACTCGAACCTCGTTCGGAGAGCTACCCATTGGTGGGGTCACACGTTCGGTTCGAGTCCCATTTAGCGACTCTGGAGCTCAAAACGCGTCCGGAATTTTGACCGCATCCACCGGTATTCTCGCCCGCTGTGAGTCGGCGCGTAAGTACTCTACGAGACAAGCTTTTCCCATTGTTAGGAGTTTTTGTTCTAAGCGGGGCGCTGCGACACAGAACTGATTTCATAAGGCGAGGTGTTCACCTGCGCCGCGGTGCCGCGGTGCCGCACCTCTCAGCGCGTCACGCGACCTCTGTGGCGGCGCGGCGGGCCTATGCGGGACTGGGGCGACACCGCCCCGCCACGCACCGCGTTGGGTAACGCCACGCCGTGTGCGGACGCACGCACGCAGCACGCACTACTCGATGTCGTCCAGCATTCCAAAGGCCCAAGGGGGACGCACCACACGGCCGCTGCAGCAGCAGCAGCCACAGACCCGAGGAGGAGGAAATGACTGCCGAAGGACGAAGGACGTCGTCGCCTCGATTCCCTCAATTCGTGGCCACTTTGAGTAATGAACGCCGTCCTGGCCAAGGACGCCCCGGCCGGACCCGCCGGAGGGACCCGGAGGGACCCCGAAGGATTCCCGAAGGATTCCCGAAGGATTCCCGAAGGATTCCCGACGATTCCGCGCTCCGCACCGCGGCGCCCCAGCGTCGCTCTTTCTCCCTTTTCCCTCCAAATCGTTTCCGGGCCGCCCAGACGCCAAGGGCCGCCAAGGGCCGCGAAGGGCCGCGGTCGGCAACCGCCTCCCTTCACGGCCCAGTGGCGTGGCGAGGCCGAGGGCCCTTTGAGAACCCAGCCAGTCCCTTGCCCTCGTCCTTGGCCGGCCTGGGACACACACCTACACACTCACTCACACACACCGACACACACCTAATACACACACACACACACACAGCATCAACAGTGATCCACTTTCGCTATCGCTAACGAGCCATTGCCAAAGCGCCAAAGCAGTGCCGAGCTCGGCGGCGCGAGGCACCGCCAATAAGGACCCGCAGGGCCAGCATGGCAGGCAGGCAGGGCCGGGCAGGGCCGGGCAGGGCCGCCAATAAGCCCTGGGACTGGAAGGGACGCCAATCGGTACGTGTTTGCATCCATTCCCTAAAGGACTTCTTTTTATTGAATTGTCGCTGTTTACAAGTATATTTTTATTTCTCCCTTTAATCCCTTTTGGCCGTGTCACACGATTGCAGCTCCATCCCCATGGTCCGGTCAGGCTTCGGCCCCGGCTCGGCCTCGCATACGCCCTTCCTTGAAAAAGAACCACCTCAGCCAACAAAAGTAAGACAAACAAAAAAAACGACTTTTTAAAAAAAAAATTACGGGAAGGTCGTAATCCTTTGATACTATCGGCGCAACGATCGATGTTGAATGGAGACCTTGACGCCGGAGTGAGGAACACGGGGGCGCTGGAGGGAAGGGCTTGGCCGCCTGGGCCAGCGCGCGGGGCTTGGGGCACGCACGGGGCCGCACGGGGCATAGGGCATGCCCCGGGCAGGGGGGCCTTGAGGTCGACAACCCTTTGGCCACAGGTGAGAAGGGTACACCCATACAAACACGCCCCCCTCTCCCCCCCCCCACACACACACACGCATCGCAACACTCACTCAGGAAACCCCGTCCCTTGGATTTACTCGTCGTCAATATGCCGACCAACCATTGGCCCTTTCGTTTGGCACGCGCTGCCCGGCGGGACGCGGGACTTCCCTGGCCTCGCTGCAGGACATGCTAGGTACACCGCGAAAAAAAGACGGACATAAACAATTTTCATTTACTTTGTATATACGTTATACTAATCCCCCATCGCTAAGGATTCCACACAAAGGATTTGAGAGGCCCGATGTGCATTTTCATTAGCACTATAAAGATGGTCAATTCAATGCCCTGCCCCCCCCCTCACGTAGTACACACACGTGTACACACACACACACACACACACACACACACACGTACACACCCACACACACACACACACAGTTACTCTCGGGTATCGCCTTATCTGCTCCCACACAGACACACTCTGGGAGACGCGCCAAGGCGGCTGCTGGGAACAATCCTGGCTGTTCGTTCCCCGTGCGTGATAATCCACGAGTTATATTCATGCGGCACTGTCGGTTACATTTCAATTTTCCCGCGGCAGTTGTAGGTGCACGCGGCGATAACTTATTTTCGTTTTCGGATTGGCTGCATTTGGGGTGGATGACGTGGTTACGCGCTCCAGTCTGCCCAGTCGGCCCACGCCTTCTTGCATCGCCCCTCGATGCCGCCGAGTCCCGCGAAACACACACCGGCACACTCCTCTCCTCCTCGCCCCTCGCTTCTTCGCCTCGCCGCCCACGACAACGGGGCGAGGTGGCGGCCCGCGGCCCCCGACCCCGACCCCGGGCCGGACACACCAAAACCGCCTCATGGAAGGTGTGGTTTCAGCCCATTTGTCAAAAGGATGTAGGACTACTCACTGACGCTTTGTCACTTCAAATAAAATGTAAACGCACACCGACAGACAGACAGACAGACAGACAGACAGACGGACAGACAGACAGACAGACAGACAGACAGACAGACAGACAGACAGACAGACAGACAGACAGACAGACGGACGGACGGACGGACAGACAGACAGACAGACAGACAGACAGACAGACAGACAGACAGACAGACAGACAGCAGACAGACAGACAGACAGACAGACAGACAGACAGACAGACAGACAGACAGACAGACGGACGGACACCAAAAAAATGGCAGCCGATTGGAATTAGCGGTGGTGTCTGGCCGTCTGGACGCGACTGCCTCCGCGACCACCTGGGCGCAGTGGCGCACCTGGACGGTGCAGCGCAGCAGTGCAGCCCTTGACCCAGAAGCGTCTGTCTCTCTCGCACCCGCTGAGCCGCACCGGGCGGCCCACGAGTGCGAGAGAGACAGACACACGCCTGGCAAGGCGTGTGCCGTGGAAGTGCGCGCTGACGTATCGGCTTCCCCTATCGCCGGTCACGAGTTCGCGCGGCACTTTTCGGGGAGGGGGGAATCGAACCCGCAACTAACGGCGCCACTTCCATCATAAACCGGTATGCCCTAACGATACTGTGCCAATAGGTACGCATCCACCACCACAGAAAGGTAGTGTCGAACGTGTCCAGTGTGTGTGAGCGTGTGTGTGTGTGTGCGCGCGCACGAGCGTGTGTGTGTGTGTATACATGTGTCGGTACATGTGTGTGTACATGTGTGCGTGTGTAAGTGTGTGCGATCTACGATCTCGCCCCTGTCGGGGAAGGGGCGGACGGGACGGATTTCGCAGAAAGATTATAACGAGTAAAAGGGACCCCAAAAATCACTTCGGCGTGCGCGAACCCACACGCACACACGTGCAAACTCCCACACACCCAAACGACTCCATAACACACACACACGCACACACACACGCACAGGATGATTCAACCTTGGTCGGAACCCATCCCTCATCCCACCTGTCCCCTGACACTGCCTCTGCGAGTCCCGGAGAGCCCGGAGAGGCGGGGGAGAGGGGGTTCCTTCGGGACCCGCGCGCAGCAGGTGGGGGGGGGGGGGGGGAAGCTTCGCGTTTCGCAAAATGGGCCCGGATGGTCCCACACCACACGGGCGCATTCCTGCAGGCACGGCACTTTTGTTATTTTTGCCCCTTTTTTGTTGCTAATCACCGGCGGCCCAGCGAAGCCAGCGAAGCAAGCGAAGCAGCCCCGTCCCGCCCATCCAGGTAATCCAGGTAGGCCCAGTGTAGGCCCAGTGTAGGCCCGGCCACGGCCCTGCCGAGGACTCCCCGCAATAAATCCCCGCGCGCGAACGAATGGGGAGGATAACTCACTGATCGGGGTGCCCCAAGGTGCCCCGGTCTCCAGTGTAGGTGCCCTGAGCCGTGCCGAACGGGTGGCTTCCGAGATAACGTGAAGAAACGCAGCAACGCAACCCGCGGCCATTAGGAATCGGACAAAGCGTCTCAAAACGATTGCCTCAGTGTTTTGCCGTTTTCCCATCTGCAGCGCGGCCGAGGCGGCCAAGGCACTGCCGCTATGCCCGGTGCGAAGCAGTCCGTCGTCATCATCGCCAGTCGTACGAATCAAGTCTTTCTTTCTTCATTTTTTTCCTAAACGCGCGCAGCGAACGGTGAACCCGCTAGAATGTCCGGGCGTCTGGCGGCGCGGCGGCGAGCAGACCACACAGTGCATCACGCTGGACGAGCGGACGCCGTGAGACCGCTAATGCGATCATGTCAACGCATCAGGGCCGCCGCATCAAGACCGTCCAGTCCGTCTAGTCGGACACGTCGTCCTGCCTTTCGCCAGATTCGCCGTCCTGTAATTGCAACTGCCTCTGCAGGACTCCAGCCCGAGAGTCGTTGTCGTCGCTCTATCTCTCTCGCACCCACGGGCCCTTCTTATGGGCGCGAGAGAGACAGAGCGACGACGACAGGCACGCTAATCAGCCCGCGTTCCTCGCCTAGTCGGCGGCGTCCTGGGCACCGGGGGCACCGGACTAGACCGGCCGGCAGCGCGACTTTGACGCGCGGACGCACGCTTCTCGCCGTCGCCGTGGTCGTCGCCGTGGTCGTCGCCGTGGTCGCCGCCACCGGGAATGCAGAATGCACGCGCAACGGGACGCTTCGCTCCGTCTCTCTCGCACTCTTGGGGCGTACCGTAGGAGTGCGAGAGAGACGGCCGCAGTTTCGGAATCCGCCTGCTGGCCGGCCGGGACGAGAGCCTTTTGCGGGCAGCTTGGCTGGGTTAGGCTGGGCGGCAGGCCGATGATTCCGAACGGTGTGCTTTCCGTCCCCGTCGCACTCGAGGCTTGCTCGGTCGGGGTGCGAGAGAGACAGAGCGACGAGGCGTCGTTCGGCGTCGGCCTGCGGGCACTCTCACTGCGTTGCGTTGACGCGGTGCTCGCCGTGCTCGCCGTGCGCGCGGTGACGGAAGGCCGGCCGGTTCCTGGGAAAATAACGACGAAGCCGACGAGCGCCGCGTCCACTGCGTCAGTCCACTGCGTCAGTCCACTGCGTCCGTCCACTCTGAACGCGCGGCACGGCGCAGCGCAGCGTGCAGCAGGACCGTACGGCCAGCCAGGCCAGCCATTAGGACGTCATTACCGAGGAGCCGACGCAACAGAGTGACACCAGCGTGACACCAGTGTGACACCAGTGTGACACCAGTGTGACACCAGTGTGACACCAGTGTGACTCTCCTCCTGCCAGAGGACTCTCCTCAAACCGAATCACTCCGCCGGCGGCGCTGGCACGCTGGCGCGCCGGTCCGCCGTTTGGGCGGCGTTTACGTGGCCGCGATAAGCACCGGCCGCACGGCAGCACGGCGGCGATCCGCCAGACACGCGGAACCTTTTCGACTTCCCACATTAGCGCGGACAATGGCGGCGCCAGGGACGCGGTCGACGTCGAGCTGCTCCTGGCGTCCTGGAGATGGGTGCCCGTCATCGCCGTCCGCGTGGCGTCGCTGCTTGCGCCGGCCGCGGCCACCGAGGCCACGCGGACGGCCGATCGGCGGGCCGGGCTGCCGGGCGGGGCGCGGGGCGCGGGGCTCGGCGACGAGGAGTCACATGCGTGGGACGCGTGCGACGCCGCGGCCGCGGCAGACGGGCGTTGGTGGGCCGACCCCGCGCGCCCCGCCCCGCCCCGCCGCGCCTCGCCGGTGTGCGGGCAGCGGCCTTGGGGACGCCCCCAGACCGCGGCCAAAAAGCGACCGAGCAGGTGGCTCATTCAGAGAGTCGTTTCGTCGCTCTGTCTCTCTCGCAGCAACACGGGGCGCTCCGTGACGCGGAGAGAGACAGCGACGAAAGCGACTCTCGGAATCAGTGTGCAGGTGGCTGCAGCCACGCCGTGCCGCCTCTAGTCGCGCCATCCTGGATCGCATCCTTGTTGAGCCGCCTTCGGTGCCGTCTGGGCCGTCTGGGCCGTCTGGGCCGTCTGGGCCGTCTGGGCCCCACTGGGCGCGCTTCGCCTGCTTCGCTGCTCGGCCGCTTCGCCTGCTTCGCTGCTCGGCCGCTTCGGCGAGCAAACCCGGCCGCCATGGCCGCCATGGACGCCATGGGCCACCGGGCCGCACTTTCGCCACGCCGCCGTCGACACCTTCGCGACGTCCTCCAGCATGGCGCACCCTTGACGGCCGCCCCGCAGCCAGGTCACCCTTCTCCACCGCAGCCAAAGCTGTCCCATCCAGCGCGCCCAACTCGAACCCATTCCGAAGTCGCAAAGATAAGCGGCACTCCGCGGCGCCCACGATAAAAGCAGGAACGGCCGTCCCGCGTCGACGGGATTCGAACCCGCGCCGACAAGGTTGTCATCCCGGCGGACGCACCTGTACAGTGTACGGGCTGATGCGCGTGAAATCCGTTTTTGCAGGCGGTGGTGTGTGCGGAGTGCGGACGCGGCGAGCGGCGCCGGGGGAGGGGGAGGGGGAGGGCCGCGGCATCCTGAAGGACGGCGAACATCTGGAGAGGCTGGAGAGGAGGCCCCGGACTGGTCCGCCCTGGCCGCGCGCCCCGCGCCATGTGTGGAGAGACAGAGACAAAAGCCGAAACCATTTCGACACGCGACACGCAATGCCCGCAATCCCCTTGACTTGGCCAAACAATCAGACTGTGCGGTCACGGCAAAGCCTATGGCAAAGCCAATGGCTGCCCAAGCCCAAGTCGGAAGTGCGAGGCGAGGCGCATCCTGCAGGCTCATTCCGAGAGTCGTTTTCGTCGCTCTGTCTCTCTCGCACTCATGGGGCTTCCCGTGTAGGTGCGAGAGGGGCAGAGCGGCGAAAACGACTCTCAGCCTCCTGATTGGCTGGCGAATAATAAGAGGCCAAATTGCGCCACCAATCAGCGCGGCGCATTGTCCGAGCCGCAGGGACGGAACGCAACGCACAAGGGAAGCGGCCAAGCCATGAGTCGGAAATGGAGAATCAATTACAAGCAGTGTCGTGGCCGGGAACGGGGAACACACAAGGCAGCGCAGGGCCGGCAGGACTGGCAGGGCGCGTAAACCTCGAGTCGGCTCGGCGGTCCTGCCTTCGAAGAGTACCTAGAGAGAGTACTTAGAGAGTCGACAAAGAGGCAACAGAGTCCATAGACAGCCCACAGAAAGTCCATACAGAGTCCTTAGGCAGCCCACAGATAGTCCATTCAGAGTCTTTAGGCAGCCCACAGAGAGTTCACTCTGTCCAAATCTGACGCTCATCCCCCGACAGTTTCCTGAACTGTGGTCGCATGAGACCCGAATGTCCGACACGTTGGGGTTAGGTTCATCCAGATTAGGTCAGGTACTCACCGGCAAGTGCCGAGGGCGTGGAGGGGCGGCGTGAGGCACTGTATCCAAAGCGCGTCCCGGACGGACCGTCTGACTGACACACCGTCGGACCGACGCGAGAGCCTGTCCTCCAAATCCACGCGGAGGGCAGCCTCGCCGTACGTCCGACACTAACTCACACACACACCAACACTTGCACTGGATGACACTGATGTGCGATCACTACCGGTGCACCACTACGTCGGCATGACACTGTGACGTTGTCACGTGACCTGTCACACACGCACACTCACACACACTCGCGTTTCGTTCGTTCGTCCCGTCCCGCACGGCCCCGGCCCCGCTGCGCTCGCCGTCACGACTTGATCGCAACTGACTGGGAGGCGGCGTGGGGCGCAGTGGGGCGGGCCGGGCAGGCAGGCCGGGCAGGCAGGCCGGCTCCCGCGTGGAGCTTTGGGGTGGCGGTGGAGGGGGTGGGGCAGGTGGCCCGCTACCGCCAGGGCACCGCCAGGGCACGGCCGCCTCCACACAGGTACACAAGGTACACAAAGTACTACTCGTTGACGTCCGGGAGGAAGCCGAACCCGGACGGAAGGCCACACCGCCAGCGGACTGATTCCGAGAATCGTTTCCGACGCTCTGCCTCTCTCGCACTCATGGGGCGCCCCCTGTAGGTGCGAGAGAGAGACAGAGCGACGAAAAGGACTCTCGGAATCAGTCTGCGGGCCACCGCCGCCACAAACGCGGCCACGCCCGATAAGGCCGATGCAACCCTTTTCACTCAGTTTCCCTTTCCTGGGCGCATTGTCAACAAACACGCCCTGCCCTACACTAATGTGGCCCCAGCACAGCGGGGCAGAGAGAGACAGAGCCCCTGGGCGGCAGGGAGGGGGAGTGGGAAAAAATGAACGGTGTCACCACCTCCGCCAGCGCCCAGCAGCCGCCCGACGACACGGATAGTCAAACACTCCGGAAGTAACTCGCAAAGTAAGACGGAGCGAACAGGTTTCATGAAATCAATCACTTTTACCGTACCGATGAAAAATGTGATGAAGCAGACAACTATTGACTTACGCTGGCTTCCACTGCTCCTCCAGGTGGATCTTTATTTTCTGCAGTACGTGCCGCGAATTTTCGTTTCCGTTGAGCAACGCTGCGACGGTCGTAGATTCGTTGATTCGTTGATCGGCCACGCGGCCCGACTCTAGAGCCGTGCTGTGACACACGCAGTGCGGAGTCGTGCCTGGGGTCCGGCTCGGTGGCGGCTCGGAGTTGTGGAAGTCTCCCCGGACAGAGCTTTAGTCGCTCTGTCTCTCTCGCACTGGTGGGGCGTCGCGTACGGGCGCGAGAGAGACAGGGCGACGAAACTCTGGTCGGCCGGTGACGTCGTAAAGACATTACAGAGACGAACGAGGTAAGGCGCATTGTCGGCCTTCTTTGCCTTGGCGGCAGCACGGCAGTCTCGCTTTGAATGGGACCCCCCCCCCCCCAACCCGGCCGCCGGCAAGTTCCTATCTAGAGCCCTATCCTAGCCTATCCCACCTGGAGAACACAAACCGGGGGCAGGGCAGTGACCCGGGCGGCGAGGGCACGGCGCTGGGCATGCTGGGCACGTCGGCACGGCGGCCCTACCCGGAGTTTCGAGGCTCTCGGTCCTTGGGCCCTTTGCCACCGCGCCCCGCCCTGCGCCCCGCACGCCGAGGAATCCAAAAGAAACAACTGCCGTCGTGGCGCGCGGCCGCTTCATGCGGGGAGTGCCGTCCGCCCGCCCTCCGGCGTAACTCCACGTAACATCGCTGCCGTTTGGTCTGGGTGCGCGCGGGTTACGGGTTCGAGCCCCGCCAGAGGCGCCTTTTTTCTGGGACCCTTTTTGGCCACTGCTCCACTGCAAGCGCGTTCCGTTCCCGCCGTGCGCCGGCAGGCGGATTCCGAACGAGTCGCTCTGTCTCTCTCGCACTCGCGGCGCGTTCCGAGAGCACCTAAAGGGTGCGAGCGAGACAGAGCGACGTGCCGGGGCGTGAATCAGCAACATGTCATCCCGGAAGACGCGCCGTCCTGTCCGTCCTGCTCGTCCTGTCGCACAACGCTCAAGATAACGAATCGCTTCACGCCGCCTGGTCCTCCGCGCCGAGCTCCGCGCCCTGTCCTGCCGCTCGCCTCGCCGCCGCGGTCCCGCAAGTCAAGGACGCCGGCGCTCTTCTCGACGACGGCGACGTCGCCCCGGACGGCGGGAGCGCCCCGTCCGGCCCGCCCTGGCCCGACGCGGCACCGAGCGCAATTAGATTATTGTTGGAGGCGGCCAGGAAATTGTTGACTACTTGAGCAGGTTATTTGTGGAGCCGGCGGCCAATTACACGAGGCAGCGGCCAAGCGGCCATCCGAGCAAGCGCCACGCCGAGCGCCACGCCAAGCGCGGCCAAGCGCCACCGGAGCGGAGCGGCGGAGCGGCGCGCCACCGGAAAAATGACAAGTAATCGGAGGCTCCGCGCTCCTGGACTGCTGGCCTGGGCGCGGGCAGTTTGCGTCGAACGCGGAAATGAGTTTTGGTAGCGGGCCGCCGCGGGGCTGCGGGCCTCGGGCGGGCCGACGGCCGACTGGGACTCGCACCGTCTGGCCCCGCAGCACGCCGCGCACGCCGTGGTGTGCGTGAGGGCGGTCGTGATTCGGACTTTTTGAAAAATAATGCAATTGGTGCTTCGTTTGCCGAGTTCCGCGTAGGCTGTCGCTGCCGTCGCCGTGCGGATCGGGCGGCGCCCTGTCCTGCCCTGCATCCAGTCATCTAGCCTGCAGCCCTGCAGTGCTGCCGTTGCATCCGGTTCCTGCTTCATCCTGGCGGAAATAAGTTGGCCGGGCTCAGCAGCGCCGCGTTGGCGCGTTAGCACCGCCTGTGTTTAGCATTAGCACCACCCTTCGGCCCTGTTCCGAGCGCAGTGGCTGTCTCTGTCTCTGTCGCACCCCTTGCAGGCGCCCCACGAGTGCGAGAGGGACACAGCGACGAAACCTGCATAGGCAGCGCCCCGACGGAACTCGGGGCGGTCGGGTCGGCGCGGCGCCCAGCGGTCCGAATCGCGCCGCTTTTCGCCTTGAATGTTGAATAACCAAATAAACGCGGATCCCAGAGCGACGGCAACGCGGCGACGGCGACGGCACTCGCCTAGATCCCATCGCCGTTCCACTTGCGCCACCCAGTTTGAACCCCATCAAAGGCTAGGAAGACTAGGAAGAAAAGACGTTCTTCAAGCAAGATTTTAATTTCACATTTTGTGTAATAACAAAAAAGAAAAATCCAAAGGAAAAACATTTTAGAGTATCACGAAACAAGAATTTGGTTCACTTTGGTAAAGCACAGAAAAATCAAATAATATAACAACAAAACAAGAAATTCATATCATAACCACTTTTGCAAATATGGACGATCAACAAGAAATAAATTTCAACCAAGCTCCAGCTTAGTGAGTTGCAGGCACCTCATGATATTATTGTATGCAAATATTTTGATAAATACTCAACATTTAGATACTAGGTAAATAGGTAAAGTGCAAGCAACACACACACAAAAGAAACACAAGTGTATATAAATCAACAATAAATCGAATACCAACAAACACATTAATTTGGGGTGATTGGAATAATTAAAAATAGACATATATTATTTTTGAAACCAGCAAGGGACCTACACATAACATGACAATATATCAATGTTATCTAAACAAACTATCACTAATAGCTGCACTACTTTGTAGTCACCTAAACGCTAAGGTAGCAACTAACAAGCTTACATTCACATTACATCGCAACTTGATTTTGGTTTTAGAAACCAAAGTTAAAGTCTAACAATTCATAAACTATTCCACATCTTAATTTTGAAACATATTTGAAACTTTTAAAATATAAAATGATTGATAACAATGATAGGTACAACAGTAGTTTCACACCTACAAAAAAGAATTTCATGTCACATCAAACCAAAATGGCATCAATCTTTCAACAGCCAAAGACTCTACACAGAACAAATAAAATGTTGAACATTCAATGGCACAAAATACTTTCTAACAAAGCCCCAAATAATAACATTACAAAGGAGTTATTCAGACTCAAGGTACTGCACTGAAATTTTATTAAAAAGTAAGTACTTAAAACAACAGCTTGTACCTCATTGTAAACAACAGTCACTTGAAAATTAACATTGGAAAAATGTCATATTATCCATTTTATTAAGAATTTAATAAAAATCTGTCATTGGGTCCCAAAGCACCAAAAAAATTTTTGGACTGAACACAAAGACTCATTTCAGTGCAATCTGGGCATAGCTTAAAAATGATAATTCATATTGAACACATACATGTTCAGAAGGTTAATTTAAAGTAAGTGATCCACATTTTTTTAGCCAGTGGGTGCTGCAGTCAGTTTGTGCTTGAATACCTATTTCACATTCATGCATAAAGTACAACAAACATCAAGTAAGAAATAAAATAAAAATACATTATACAGGTTATCTCCCTAGAGCTCTGTCAAATTGGGAAGAGACATAAACAGAGGACTCATTCATTGCAAACAAAGAACAAAATTAACAACACAATTAACCTTGGACACGATACATCCAAAAGACAGATGGAGCAAGAAGCAGCCATCCTCGCATCCACAATCCACAAAATAACAAATTTAACAAAAAAAATATCTGGGCAATTTGCTACAACAGACTTTTACTGTAACTTATGGGTGGAATGGTACTGCACCACACCTAATTGATAAGAAAGTAAAGACGATATAAATTTTTAACTCATGGATTACAACCAAGAGTGAAGCCAAACATAACAAGTGTCACAGGTAATAGTTAAAATATGAAAGAGGGTGCAACGATAGTTATAATAAGAAGAATGAGAAAGGCACTACAATGAAATGGTAGCTTTACAGGCAAATACTAAATCCTTTCCAATTTTAAAACTGAAATCAAGTCAAATAACTTGTAAAATTTTCATGAAACAGACTCAAATTCTGACTGTAAACTTGTTGAAACAAACTAAGTCACAGGAAAGGTAGCATTCCCCTTGCAAGTTACAGCTAAGAAAAGGCACTACTTATAGAAGATGAGTTCTAGACAAAAATTAAATGCCAACATTAAATGCATACATAGACTTCACAATTATATAAGAGAAATTTTAGTGTTAAAGAAAGAGAGAAGAAAAACAAAATATGACTTGGTATTTATGGCTTTTGTTGACTATGGGACCAAACTCAAACAACAGACATTAGCTGCAGAGAAATAGAATGGACTGTGGTCTTACAAAAATTCATCTGATTTTACCTTTAAAATGAATTTTCTGTAATAGTTATTTTTATGTGACCAAAGAAGTGCGGGTAACTGTGTCCAATTGGTGTTCAAAACCATACAGCGCAATTTAAAAGCAGAAAATGAAACAACTACTTTCTTGGATTAAATCTGCAAACTCACATCCATTGTTTGATTTCACATCTCGCACATGCAGTGTTTACACAAGTACACTAAGCCCACAACTGACTAGTGTCACATAGGCAGATTTAAAACGATCTGCATATTCAGTCCTTTGGTAATACTTTCAAAAACATTTAAGACTGTCTTTAGATAGGCATTAAGCTTCTAAAGAAAAAAAGCAATAATCAAATATTTTTCTCTTTCTCCTTGTGTAAGTACTTGCAGTCAGCTTTCACAAATCTGAAATCAATAATAATAATATTAAATATAAACAGTCAAAGTTCTCACAAATTAGTAAAGTTTTTTAAGAAAACTGTGATACACAGTGAAAATTGTGGAAGAAGAAAACTTACCTAAAAAGCAGGTATGGCAATGGAATTGTTGTGCAATGCCAAATGGCATGAGCATCAAAAATCCAATAAATTGGTTCGAAGTCAAGAATCTCAAAAAGCATTGTTGCCCACAAACCGAGTAAAAAATGCATCAAATAGTGAGTGTGTGGTAATTCTCTCTGCTTTTTAACACACCAGGCAAACCAGACAATAGATGTTATACCACCTACAAAAGAGAAATCCGTCAAATATGGGCCTCATATGAGTTTATTAGCTTTCCAGGATATGGTGATCAATTTTGAGCACTTACCAACACTTATGTTGACAATCATATTGTAACCATAATCCAACTTCACAAATAATAAATATGTTGCATGGAAGACATACAGTGCAATGCAAAGACATGCGTGGACAACAGTTGCTCCTCGGAATAAATGGCTTCCAACTCTGAGGGAAATTTAAATGAACAATAGTAAAATGTTAGTTCCCAACTGATAACAAGAACAGCAAAAAATCTGAAATGAGAAAAACTCACCTTGCCCCAAAACAGAACAAAAAATATGTCACTACTGAAAAGGCTGACACATAATCCATAATTTCAGTAAATGAAGTATCCCGTGCATGGAAGACAATAGACCATACCCATGAATTAAGACAGATCTGTTGACAAAAGAGGTAAAATAAATGACTAAGTTGATATGCTTCCCAGTGTTTGTAAAATTCTCAGTTACAGCTTCATACCATCACATAGAATGACCACATCCAATAAAATGGATAGTCAGGGTTGACTTCTTTCCGGAACTTCCGCCATTCATTGAGTTGAACAATGAAATTTAAGATGGAAAATGTGACAGATGCCACTTCTTGCATGCACAAAACACGAACAAAGGGCCACTGAAAATAGTACACAAAAATCTATTAGATATGCTGGTTTCTGACAATACACAGAATAAGAATGATGGTTAGGAAAGCCTTCAAAATAAGAATAGTAATTCATTGCTTCACTTCACCTTGCCATGGAACTGCGGAACATTCCACTTTCTTCCTCGGAACGCTTCAACAGTTGGCCACATACATGTATACCTGCATTCATCTTGACAAGTCCACCCAATTATGGTATCTAATGTTGAATAATGAACATTGCTTGTGTTGGAAAATTTACCACCTGAAAAGATTCACACTTCAGTCTCATCACAGGTCACAGAAAAAGGAATGAAAATAACACAACTTTTTGGATAGACAGCATTTGTGGAGGCAACTATAACCTGCAAGAAAAATGAATAATAATCTGGACTGTTTTCAGTTATTTTTACCTTTGGTACAATTTGCTTGAATGCACTTGTCTATGCAGTTGCGATAGAAAGGGGACTGGTCTCCCTCAGAACCCTGAACAATGCAGAACACTGCAAACAGGGCGAAAAGTATGGCAATTGTCGCCACTACTTGACGAGCCATACTGACGCCCCTCTTTTTGAGGAACCCTTCTAGTTTTCAATGCGCCATGAAGTAAAAGTAGTAATTTTTACGTGCCATAATGGCTAGAAATGATATTTTTCTACACCTAATGTTGCATATCGTCTGCAATCACCCACTCCGCCCCTCCCTCCTCGCCCTCGTCCTCCGGATTTCGGGGGGCTGCGGATGTTTTTGTTTCCACTTTGCACTGCCACGGGGCAACGACCTCGGCACCCTACTGGTCATTTCCGGTCAGATCTTCGTTTCCACAGTCTTGCGCCCTGCTAGTGCTTTCTTCCATTCATTTTGCAGTGAAGGTCATTTTTTAAATTAAAAGAATCATTCGAATTAAATTGTGAATGAGTCAAGGAGAGAGATGCCCTGCCCTTCACGTTGAAGTTCGATTGGTCGTTCTCTGCCTGGAAGCTTCTTACTGGAACGCACCCACGTAGTGCGAGGTACGCGCGCGCAGCCGGTTCGAACGTGTCAAACGAAGTTCAGAAAGTAACGGCGGCGAAACGGTGGTCTGTGAAGACCGAACATCTGCGTCAAACCATGAACGCCACAATCGACCTATTTGGTGAGATTTAAGTGATCGTGTGACTCCGTGTGCGGTTCTTAAAGTATACAGGCAGAAAGGGATGGGGAGTGATTGACTTTTCGATGGGGCCTACAGGGCAGGGCTGGACGCTCTCCGGCATCATGGTATCAAAGATGGAGGCAGTCTTCTTCTATATTAAAACGAAGAAACGACAGCCATTGAGTTTGAATGAAATGACTTGACGAGCGATGTCGTGTTTCCAGGATACCTTGCAGCAGAGGTGAGGGAGATTTGGTGGCAGGTTGAGGCCGACCTGCTGACTGGGCTCCATGCCGACCCCACCGTCCTCCTGTACGGGGGCGGCGTAGGCGGCGCGGCCGCAGTGGTCGCGATGGGGTACCTGCTCTACAGGAAATGCACCAAAGGTATGTCCAAGTCCCTCAGCTCACCCAATGTCGCTGGTCTTTATGTGTCATCTCGAGATGTCATGGGTTACAGGTCCTGACTTCTCAGAGCAGACTGACTTGGCTAAGATCCATTATTATGCAGGTGTAAGTTTTGTTTCTATGGTCAAGTATAATCCCAGGGTGATGCCCTGGCACATTGTTCAGTTATTAATAAGGAATTTTTTATTCAAATTATTTGAATCAAACTGTATTGAATCACAGTGTCCACCGGATCCCGATGCCACCAATGCATGCATCGAATTGTTGGCCAAGAACGGTCATCTAGTGAACGTTCCCCTTTGGAAGCACTGCACTGTGTCGCATGGATACACACCTTTCTTGGTAAGTACAAATGTCCTTCTAAACTTGGCCAAATGTTTCTCATTTTAAAAGGAAATTATATCTGTTGCAGAGAGCCTGCTGGAACAATAATTTTGAACTCATCCAGTACATGATAAATATTGGCAAGTAGCTCTCCTACCTGCAGTATGGAGTCTAAGTAACTCTTAATTGTGACACATTTCTCGTTCCCTGTTTAGGAGCAGACATTTCATTATCTAATTCAGACGGAGAGACTGCCATGTACTTAGTGGCTTACAGAGTCAGTAAGAGTTCTTCATGGGACCCCAGAGCTCTCAATCTTCTGTGGGAAAAAGGTGTGCTTTTCTTCAAGTTAGTTACACCTTAGTTGTTGCTACAAAAATCCTTATCTTTTCTCTTTCTTTCTCAAGGGTGCTCTGTTGATGATGTAAATGTGCACAACAACTCCATGCTTCACTTGGCAGCTAAAGCTGGTAATGCTACCCTCACCCGGTGGCTGCTCCTGCATGGGGCAGATCCCGACATACGAAATGCGTATGGATTCACTCCCCATGCCCTTGCCCTGAGGAAAGGTAGGGATCTCTGCGTACAAAAGTAGTTCATTACTTATGGTGAATTTTTGCTTGCCTTTCAGCAATCGTAGCTTCATCCCTTGTAAAATCAATTTCTTAATTCTTTTTTTATTATTTTGAATTAACACATGCTGTTTCATAATTTGACAGGTTCTCCTGCCCACCTCACAGTTGCTAATACTCTGCGTATTCCAGTCACTAACAGTGTCAGCCCCTGCCCACGGTTTGCCATAGAGGAGGGTGGTGTTCAAATGACGCTGTTCCGCTCCGTTAGCTCTCCTGTAAACGGCCAAAGTGATGATTCAGTTATCAACTAACTTACTAGTTTTTTATTTTTATTTTTACAAGTTTTACTGAATTACCAGTCTTCTTGACTCCATGTATTCGTAGCAAGAGTTACTGCAATGTTATATTCTGATTTTGATGTCATTAAACCATCCTGGTGCTTTAGTCATTCTGATTATGATGTCATTCATTTTTGTGTCAAAGCCATTTTGGCTTAAATCATTCTTATTATTATGTCATTCATTTTTGTGTCTAAGCCATCTTGGTGCTTAAGTCATTAAATGTCACTTGTCAATCCTGTTTTTTTTCTTTTCTGTCCATTTTTCAAGTTTGATGAACCAATTTAAAGTTTCTTGTCTTCCTAGTTGGGCAGCCCGTCTGGCCGACATACCCCATGTCTGCAGGGACACTCGGCGGAGCGCGGCTAGTGCGGCTCGCTGCCGGTAGAAGTCGCTGATGTCGAATACAGGTTCCAGCAGACTGCTTCCGAGAGTCGTTTTCGTCGCTTTTTCACTCGCACTCATGGGGCGTCCCGTATGGGTGCGAGAGAGACAGCGACGAAAACTACTTCGGTGCCCAAATTGAATGGGGAGTACACAGTGCAGTGGCCTGAACCGTCTTCAGCAAAGAGAGTGACGAATTTGAGGGAGCTTCCCTGGAGACTAAATTAGAGCACCGAGTAGTGGCTGTCAGAATTTGACCGATGCCTGATGACGTCACGTCCTTCCCTCTGCCTAATCCACGGCAGGCATGCCCTCCTCGTCACGTCACGACGGCGGCAGCGGCCGACATGACATGACATGTCAGTGACGGACAGTCGTACGTATCTCGCTTCGGTGCCAGCGACTGGTCCAATCAGTTCGGGACGGGAGTACTACGTAGGTACAGTAACTTCGCCTTGATTGTGGGCTCCAGGATAGCTGGATGCCTGCCTGCTTCCACGGGACTTCCACGTTCTGGCTGCGGCTCCTCGGATCAATGCTCCGCGGCATGAAAATAAGGCATTTCGCAGACTCCAGCGAAACGCAGCTAAGTATCATTTCTCTGTGCTCCAGCAGATTCCGAAAGAACGCTCCATCATCACTCTATCTCTCTCACACTCGTGACGCGCCTCGTTAGGGTGCGAGAGAGACGGAGCGACGAAACGAATCCTTCGGTGGTCGCTCAGCTGGAGCAGCGCTGGACCTTCTCCGCTGCAGCTGGGCAGCTGCACTGCAACCCGACCCGTCCAGGCGCTGTTCCAGGCTGCGGTCGCGGCGCGCGGCGAGTGCTCCTGGAGCCGGCCTGGAGTCTGCAGTCCCTCCAGCTGGAGTCCAGGCCGTTCCAGGACGGGGCGGCGGGGCGCGCCTGGAGAGCTCAACTTGAGGTGAAGCGACTATGCCGTGCACCTGGTGGAGGGGGTAGCGGCTGCAGCTGGAGCCACGGCCTGGCGTCGACGCCGTGCCTGGCGTGCCTCCCTCCTCCCCCAGTCCTCACCTCAGTCGTCGCCCGCCACGCCGCCACACCACGCCGCGCCAGTCAGTGTGCGCGCCGTGCTCGACGCGGCAACATGTCTGCGCGCGTTCCACCCGGGCTTCCCCTGTTCGCCGTTCGCCGCGCGGCACATGCGACTCTCAACGCGCCGCGGTCTTCCGGTTGTTGTTGTTGATAACGTGATAGAGTTGTTGTTGATTTGTGTGTGGTGCCAGTTGCCAGTCAGTGAAAAGTGTTGTCTGTTTCTGTGTATGTGTCTGCGTGCTCACGCGCCTGTGTTGTGATAGTGCAGTGAATTGTGAGTGGTTGTGGTGAAGTGCAGTGAACGTCAAGAGGAATGCCATGAAGGTGACGGTGTGCTTCGGGCCGGTGCGCGTCGTGGTGCCTTGCGGCCACGGCGACATCCTGGTCAAGGATTTGGTGCAGCAGGCGACGGTCCGCTACAAGAAGGCGTCTGGAAAGGTGAGACAAGACATCCCTTCCGACTCGTGCTCTTGGGCCTCCCCGGAGTCAGGGGAGGCTCCGGAACTGAAAACACTTGATGAAGGAAGTGAGTGCGGGGCCGAATGCTGCCTCACCGGCAACCAAACCGACCCAGGCGGTCTGGTGCTGGCCCTGCTGGCCCTGCCCTGCTGGCCCCTCAGCCGGCCCCGACCCCAACGAGCGAGTCCTCCTCTCCTCCCGTCCCCCTGCCCCCTGCCCGGGGCACCCCCCCCCCTTCCCCCGCCTCCAGCTCCGGCTTGCTCCGGCTCCGGCTGTGTCGGCTCCGGGCCGAGACTCGACTCGAGTACAACGAGTACCGCCCGCGCCAAAAGTTTTGCCCGTTCGGAACGATACCCGCGGCTCGCTGCTGCGGGGTTCTTGCAACCGCCAACAACGCAACCCCTCGGCGGCGAGGCGAAGCAGGGCGACGGCGTCTGCAGTCGAATCGCCTGGTGCGTGGCGGCAGTTACACGGGGCGGCGCCCTGCCTCCATGGTGGCGCCACCCGGCGCCAGGAGCATGTCAGGAGTCGCCCGGCGTCGGCGCCGACCGGGGCTGGGGCTGTCAGGCCCTGCGGCCCCCAGCGAGGGCTTCCCTTTCGGCGCGGAATGCGGGAGGGGAGGGGGAGGGGGAGGGCGACCACGGTGACTTGGCACTCAGTGCCGTGATGCTGCGCCCGTGCCTGGAGGACCCGCCAATCGGTCCGCGTCCGCGAGGTCTCCCAGTGCCGACTCTGGCTGGGCCACGATCGACAGCCGCCAATGTTTCGGAATGTTTTAGTTCCGATTCGCGCCGCGGTAGGGCTGGGCGGACCCGCGGACCAGGCCGGCAGGGCGCGGCGCGGGCAGGACTCGTTGGCGAAGGTCCTGGATCGGGTTCTCCGGCCGGCCGGTGCGGCGGGGCTGTGCGGGGCGGAGGGAATGGAGTGAGTTGGGGCCGGATTGCCCTGCTTTTGTGGAGGAGTAGCGGTCGCGGACCACCGCGCCGCGCCCCGCGCCGCCTTGCCCCGCCCCGCCGCCAGCGGCCAAGCCGGAACGGTCCCCAGACACGGAAGCGCCGAAATGGCTACTATCTCCGCCGAGATTCGAATGCCACGGCCCCAACGGTGCCGCTTTGCTGTCCGGGGGCTCGAGCCGCCCTCGTCGAGACCTCCCCGGTTACACTTGTCGTACCACGCTCGGCCCCCCGTTATCACTGTCGTATCGCATCAAACCGAGCGGATCCGAGCCGTCGACGGCAACCTGGCGTGGGCGCACGCGCATCACGCGCGTGTTCCTCGTCGGTTCACGGAGAGTGTTTTTGGCCCCATGGGATGGACGTGTTTCTGGGACCCATGGGGAGTTTTTCTGGTCCCGAGGAGAGTGTTTCTGCCCCCATGGGATTTGCTTTTTTGCCTACGGCTCCACGCTGATCGCTCCCCAGCAGGTTGGCGGTGTTCGCGACTGCGGCGGGGGCGGCTTGATAACTCTGCCACTGGCCAAGGATGCCCCCGTCGCGGTGCATTGCAGACTGCATTGCCTGCACTTCCCCATCCGCGTCGCCGCGTCGCCGCGTCGTCGGGGTGGCTGACGCGCCCGGCCGTCCGGCCGTCCGCCGCTCGGGGTGACGTGACGATGCGTCACTCCGCGTCACGTCCGCGGCGAAGCAGTGAGTCACTGCGGTCGCGCGTGCAAAAGGCAGAGGGCGCCGTTTTGTCCAGGCGAGCCTCGCTCGCTCGCATGCGGGCCGTACTCTCAGTGTAGGGACCTTCCGACGACGGACGCGCTCCGAATGTCTCTCCGTGCGGCATTGCTGGGCATTGCCCGCTTGGCCGTTGTTGTGTTTTTTTGCGAGGGGGAGGGCTGGTTACTTCACCTTGGCTTTACTTTACGGCCCACTTGTCGGAACTGCCAGTTTCGATCGGTTCCTTTTTTTGCGTCGTGAAAAAGCCGAACCGCGAGCAGGGCGCCGCGCGGTGACGGTGGCGATACTCTGGCGATGGAGGAGCAGCCGCTGGGGGGGCGTGGCGAGGCGAGGACTGGTCGGGGCACACGGCCCCACACGGCACTCGGGGTCTCGGTCTCGCCGCCCCGCCGCCGGTCCGGCGCTGTAGTATTTAGGTTAGCAGTTATCAGCTCGCCAAGTCGCACCGGCCTGCCCGGGCCGTGCCCGCCGTGCCCATGTGTGTGTGTGTCCGTGTGTGTGTGCACCTGCCGGCCCCGTCGCTCCATCCGGCGAGGAAGGTGGCCTTGTACCGCCACGAACGACGCCACGCTCGGGATGCCCGCCGCTGCAGAGCGATTCCGCACAGTGTTTCTGCGCTCTCTCTCTCTCTCTTGCCCCACGAGTGCGAGAGAGACAGCGGCGAGAGCACTGTGCGGCCTCTGCAGCGCCTTGATCATCAGTTCGTTGGCGCCGACAGGGCTGGACCTTGGTGGCCAGCTCGACGGCCGGCTTGGCGTGCAGCCGGAGCGGCGCGGCCCGTAGGCGCGTGGGGCGGCGGTGGCGGCGTCCTCCGGTCGAAGCGTATTGGGGGGCCGGGGCCGCCGCCACCCGCCGCCGCGCTGCTCGGCTTTGCCGCGAGTTCCAGCCAATCGATACCCCAGCGGGGCCTCCCAGGGCCCGGCCGGGGCCCCACTCGCCTCACCCAGATGACGGCCTGACGGGCTGCTCTGCCCCGACGGCGTAGGCGCCGCCGTGGGCGGCCGGCCGAGAGCCCTTGTTACACTGTGGTCGGTCACAGGGGCGTCGCAGGGCGCCTGCAGGCTGACTCCAAGGTTCGTTCCTGTCCTTCGGTGTTCCTGGGGGCAGAAGGACAGTTTGCTGACGCAAGAGGCGATGGCCCCCGTGTCCGCCTTCGCCGTGTTGGGGTGACCCTGCCCTTGTGCTTCGCGCTGCGCGCTGCGTGCTGCCTGCAAGCTGCATACGCGTCCGCCCTCGCCGTGCGTGGCCTGGCGTTGCGCCACGGCGCGGCCAGCAGTGCGTCGCCGTCGTGACGCGGCTCGCGCGGCGCGGTGCGCGTACGGCACGTCCTATCGCGTGAGGGGCATGATTACGATGTGGGTCGCGGCGTCTCCGTCGCACTCGCACCGCGTCCGAGCGCCTGGCGCCTGGCTGGGCCTGGCTGGGCCTGGCTCGCCCGCGGCCAGGCGCAGGTGGGTGCGGCCCGGGACGTCCTGGTCGTCCTGGACGCCGCCAGCGTGGTGGCGTGCTTGGCGGCGTGCTCGCGCTGCCCGCGGGTCGGTCCTTCGCCGCTTCGCACTGCTTGTTGGCGCCAAGGACGCCTCCCGGTCGGGCCGGTCTGCGCTGCGCCTTTCCCTCGCGGGCGGCAGGGCGCCGCGGGCGGCGGCGGCGGCCTTCCTTGTCAGCGCGTCCTACCGCGCCATGCCGAAGAATCGTTTGTCGCCCTGTCTCTCTCTCACACCGACAGGCCGCCCTGCCAGTGCGACAGAGACAGCGACACTCCGGACGCAGTGTCCTGCCGCGATACCCTAGGGACTCCGCGCTTCGTCCTCGTCTCGCGCGTCGAAATCTCCTTCAATCCCGAATCCCGACGCCCAGGCTGCTCGCTGGCGGCCACAGAATCTGCGGCACTGGACGCTGGAGACGCACCTCTTCGTCGCTCACCGAAGCCGCACCCCGTCCGAGCTGTCCGAGCAGTCCTCGAGCGAGGCAGAGACAGACGCGGCACAATGCGGGGCGGTCGCGGGGCGGGCCGCGTGACGCAACGCCTCGTCGGTGCGAGCGAGAGAGAAAGAGGGCCCGCTGCGTGCGGATGGACCGAGGGGCCGAGAGGCCGAGGGGCCCAAACACGCGGCGCGGCTCTCCAGCGCGGCTACAGCCGGGCGACTCCGAGGGACCGCGTCGTCGCTGTCTCCCTCGCACTCTGACGGGGCGCCCCGTGAGTGCGATAGAGAACGAGCGGCGAAGGCGAAACGCCTCTTTGGAATGGGTCTGCCGCTAGGCCGCGGCGCTGCGAGGAGGGCGCGGGCCGCGGACCGCGCGCGGTGTTGCCAACTGGAGAGAGAGGTCCTCCAGCAGCGCGGCCTGGCGCGGCCCTGGCCTAGGTCAAGCCCGGTGTGGCGGCACGGCGGCGCGGCACGGCGCGATGCCTGCCCCGCGAGGCGCCTTGATTTGATCGGCGGGGGCGCGTCCGACGTCCTGGTGGACGTCCCGGTGGACCGAGCGAGGCTGGTGGCGATGACGCGGCGCGGCGGCCTCAACCTGCAGGACCTGCGGGGCCTGCAAAGGTGAGCGGGGCGTGCTCGCTTGGCGCTCGACGGCGGTCGTGCGGGGGAAGGGGGAAGGGGTTGGGAGGGAAGAGGCTCGAGCTCGACCCGCAGTGGAGTGGAGTAACTGTAGTGCCTCTGCCCGCCATCCTCAGCCCGGCCGCACAGTGGGCCAGAAGACCGGTGGAGGCGGTCAAGTCACTAAATGGGACTCGAACCGAACGTGTGACCCCATCAATGGATAGCTCTCCGAACGAGGAATCCATTGGTGGGGTCACACGTTTGGTTCGAGTCCTGTTTAGCGACGCTGGAGCTCAAAACGCGTTGAGAGTGTTGGCCAGCTGAGCCGGTCTTCTGGCCCACCGCGGGCCGCCTTGGCTTGGCGGCTTGGCCGCGGCGTGCACTTTGGGCGCGGACGGTACTTGAACCTGGCCGCGGGGGTGCGCGAGGGTGCCGCGGCGTCTCGCTTGGCGGCCCGGCCGGGCCCGGCTCGCCGCTCCCTGCTCCCCCACCGGAAGGAAGGAAGGTCGGCCGGCCAGGACGGCGGCGTTGTGGAGGGCGACGGGGTGCAACAGGGACGCGGCGGTGCAACCGGTGCCACTCTCTCTCACACCCATGTGGGCTAGCCTGTGGGTGCGAGAGAGGCAGATACGAAAGCGATGTTGGGAATCGCTTCTCAGCACCGCTATCGCAGTGCTGGCGCGTGGTGGCGTCGCGGGGCGCGGCGCGGCGCAGTGTACCAGCGTGCTCCTCGCGGCCCTCGGCCCTCCGCGCGGTGCACGTTGCGCGGCCAGTCCCTTCACGTCGACGTCGGCCTGGCCGGGCCGGGCCGGCCGTTTGATTAAAGCCGCGTGCAGTTGGCCGCGCCGTGGGCACGCCGTGGGTCGTGTTCGCGCCAGCACTGCGCCAGCGACGCACTTGCACCTGCATCCCGCGCTGTTGCCAGCTCGGGCGGCCCGGCCCGCGGCCCGCCGCGCAATAACAACACAACTAAAGTAAAGCAAGGGGCTGGCCGGCGGGCTGGCTGGGCTGGCCGCGGTGATTTGAAGCCCGCCATAATTAGGAACGTGGGAGACCTGCCTGCTGACTGGCTGACTGCGCAGGTGGACGCCACGCCACGCCTCGCTTGGCCACGCCACGCCGCCCTGCGTATACGCATGCTCCACGCATGGATGCCCGGGCCTGCCCCCACACTGCCCCCGGCCGCGGACGGACACACGTAAATGGCCTCGATGCTATCGGCGGCGACCCTTCCCCTCCCCGCCCGGTGCATCCTGCAGCCTGGCAGTGCCGTGCCGTGCCGTGCGGCGGTACCCGTCCGCTCCGCCCCCGAGAGGCGCGCCAGTGGCTGCCTTTGGCGGCCGACCCGCCCCGCCGGTTTGGATGTGCGCATGATTGTCGGGGCCACCGTGTGATACTGGTTCCAGGTTCCCACCGCGGCGTCGTGGCCAAACCGCTCGCCCGTCCAGGATAGCGATCGGCGTCGTGCGCCCGCCGCGCCGTCATCTATCTAATGATGGCCTGGGAATGATCGGGTATTATTCGAGGCGGCTGGGCCAGCAGGGCTTTTCGTCGCTCTGTCTCTCTCGCACGGCCCCCGGACGCCGCAAGGGAGTAAGAGAGACAGCGCGGCGGCCTGGCCTGGTTTGTTTTGGCTGCCGCGGCCCCGGTGTCTTGGACCTTTTGGACGTCGGCGTCGTGCGCGCGGTTGCGGCGCTGCTGCAGGTCAAGAAGTGAATTGCCGCGGTGCGGTGACCTGGTTTCGCGGGGTGGGAGGGGGTGGCGGCGGCGCATCGTCCCGTGGGTCCCGAGCGCGGCGGCGCGGCGCTGTGCCCCGGCCCTCTGTCCCTCTGCTCGGCGTGGTACGGCGTGGTACGTGGGGGCGGGGTGGCGTGAGGCCGAGCGGGCGGGCACCGCGGCCAAGGTCGGGGCCCGCCGGTCCGCCTCGCGGCTTTCTGCCTCGCAGTGTGCTCGCGCTGGCGCCGCCCCGCCCCGCCCCGCCACTCTTTGCACCGCCACCGCCGTCACTGCCACTTGTTTGCGCGGCGCCACTCCGTTCCGCTGCATGTACTCCGTTTGCCTCGTTGTCGCCGTCGTTCCACTTAGAGGTGCAGCCCGCGGCCGGCCTGCCAAAGGGCCTGCCGGAGGACTGCAGCCCGAGGGGCGCCTAGGGCGGCCGAAGCGCCGAAGGACTACGACGCCGTAGCGGCTGGCCGGCCGGCCGTCGTGTTGTTGGCTCTGGTTCCAGGAATGCCGCCTGCACTTCCCTCTCCCTCTCTCTCTCTCTCTCTCTCTCTCTCTCTCTCTCTCTCTCTCTCTCCCCCTCGCCCTCCTGATCACTCCTGCATGCCGTGGCCGCCCCGCGGCGATGTCTCTACTGGCCTGCCCTGCCGACCGATTCAGAAGAGTTGCTTCGTCGCTCTCTCTGTCTCTGTCGCACTCGTGCGCCGTAGGGGCGCGAGAGAGACAGACCGACACCGGCCCTCTGAATCACTCGGCTGATCGTAGTCTGTGTCTCTCTGGCACGTCTACCTACTAGCGCCCGTGGTGGCGTCAGCGCACAGTTTATGGATGTGCTGCCGGAGTGCACCACACTGCACTTGCACTGCAGGGCGCTGGACGCGCGGGTCGCTGTCCTATTTATGCTGCTCTGCTCGCCGGCGCGGCGTGTAATTAAAACGTCTGCCTACAGTGGCGCGGCACGGCGGAGTGGCCGCGCTGGAGTCTGCCGGCCGGACGCCTGGACGTCTCTGAAGTCTGAAAGGCGCTGCCGCGCTGCCCGGCTGACGGGTTAACCATCACGCCGTGCGCGGCTGCGCGGCCGTGCGAGGTTCGAGGTTTAGTTTGGGGCTGCACGCACGCACGGCGCACGGCAACGCGCAGCAAGGCGCGGCAAGGCGCAGCAAGGCGCGGCGCAGGAGAGAGCTCGGCGGTCGTGCCGCGGCAGTTGGCAGCACTGCGCTGTAGTCCCTTGTACCGGTGGCCTAGGTTGTCTATCCTGCAGACCGACTCCGAGAGTCGTTTTCGTCGCTCTGCCTCTCTCGCTCCTACACGGGACGCCCCAGGAGTGCGAGAGGGACAGGGCCGCCTGCTGGCGTGGCCGCGTGGCCGCGTGGCCGGCCGGCCCTGTTGGCCGTGGCGGCCGGTCGGTCGGTCGCATGATCATCCGAGCGTGGCCGCGTGGCGGTACACACAGTGCACGGCACGGCGGCACGGCGTCGCCTGGACACTCGGCTCGCCCACGGCCCTAGAGTGCGAGGAAGTGGTGCACGACTGCCTGTCCTTGCGGCCCGGCAGCGTGGGCCCGGCGCGGCGGGGCGCTGGCGGCGCTGGCGGTCTAGATCGCCTCGCCGAGCGCGCCGAGCGCCGTGCACACAAAGGTAGGCGCCATCCCGACGTCGTCCCGACGCCGTTAGCTCTCGTCGTAAAAAAAGCGCGCCGGCATGATGGCGGTGGGGGTAATATCGAGCCATGTTCGCACAGGCCTCGCCGACGGCGGTTTTTCATTTTTGGGCGCTTGGAGAGCGCGGGGCGTTTTTCGGAGGGACGTCGTCATTGTGGCGTCGTGTCGCCGCGGCCATCCAGCTGCGTCGTCGGCCTGTCTCTCTCGCACTCGCGGGGCGTCCCGTGTTGGTGAGAGAGAGAGACAGCGCGACGACTCTCGGAATCAGTCTACTACTGCGGGGGGTAAAAAATAGCAGAGGAGACGAAGGACGCAGAAGGTGAGGATGACATTTGCGCGCAGTTGTTGCTGCTGGAGAGAGAGAGAGAGAGAGAGAGAGAGAGAGAGAGAGAGAGACAGAGAGAGAGAGAGAGAGAGAGAGAGAGAGGCGAGGCGATGCAACAGGTGGCGGCGCGGTGGCGGTATGTCCAGCGCGGCCTTGTGTCAGTGTGTGTGTCTGTGTCTGTGAGTGTGCAGGCAGCCCGATGCAACCTTGCCGCGCTAATCGGCTGCACGCCGTTGCATGGGACGAACGGCGTCGCATTGCTTGGCGTTGCAAACGCCGCCGCGATGGCTCGCGCTAACGAGGCGAGCAATGCGTGGATGGAATGTCGCAAAAGAAATCAATGAAAATGGTCTTGATTTCCTACATCGAAGCCTTTTTTTTGAAAAGGTTTTTTCGCCCGTCGATTGCCGCGGCGCCCACATGCGGCCGTCGGTGATGTGGTGCGGTACACTGCGGTGTACGTATCGCGTGCCCACCGTCCGTCTGTCTGCCTGTCTGTCCGTCCGATCGCCGCCTAATTAATGGCCCATTGACATTGTCCGGGCCATCCGGCGATGCGGCGCGATGTCTCGGATTTATGGCGAACGCTGCTGGTTTAATCTGCACGGGCATGCCGTGCGTGCCGCGGCGTGCCGTCGCGGATCGCCGGAGAAAAAGGGAGGAATATTACGAAGTTGTGGAAGAGGTCTCTCTCTCTCTCTCTCTCTCTCTCTCCCCTCCCCCAGCTGGCCGCGCCGCAGCTGGGCCCCTCTGTGTGCGCCATGCTACGCGATGCTTGGTGCCGCCACCGTGAGAGAGGCAGAAAAAAAGTGGAGTGAGTGAGTGGGCTTTATTGTCCGCCAGAACATCCACACCTGTCATTGGACGGCACGGCACGCCACCACACTGCACTGCACAGTGGACTTGCCAGAAGACCGGTGGAGGAGGCCAGAATTCTAGAAGCGTTTTGAGCTCTAGAGCCGCCAAATGGGACTCGACCCGAACGTTTGACCCCACCAATGGATTGCTCTCCGAACGAGCAATCCATTGGTGCGGGGTCACACGTTCGGTTCGAGTTCCGTTTAGCGTCTTTAGAGCTCAAAACGCGTCTAGAGTTTCGGCCGCCGGCGCCGGTCTTCTGGCAAATTCACTGTGCACTGGCGGCGGGAAAGGAGGCTCGTCTTCTCGATTTTGGTTTACAGAAGTTGGCGGGCGTGTGCGGCGGGGCCCCGGGCCGAGCCTCGGAGCGTGACGCGGGCGGTTGTGTCTGTGTGTTGTTCTCGTGTGTGTGAGCGTGTTGTGTGTGTGGAGCTGCTACCTCGCTCCAGGGACTTACTTACACCGCGGCAGCACTAGATAGACCGGCTCCGTTTTCACTCATTTCACGGCCATTTAAGGTCGAAAATGGACAGGAACGCCCCAGCCAGCCCACGCCTCCCGTGAGTGCCTCCCGCCGGCGAGTGTGAGTCCACTATGAACGTGCGTGAGTGTTTAGCTTATTAACGCGGTGTGTGTCCCAACGGGACACTGCGAGGCGCATGGCGCGCCTCCCGTCTTGTCGCTTTTCGTCGCTCTGTCTCTCTCGCACCCGCACGGGCGCCCCATGAGTGCGAGAGGGACAGAGCGACGAGCGTACTGTTCGTAGTCGGGCAGTGCTTGTCGCGTCCCACGTGCCGGCCACCGTGCTGGGGCGTAAGCCGTAAGCCCGCGTGTTAATTGCGTCCAGCAGACTGATTCCGAGAGTCGCTTTCGTCGCTCTGTCTCTCTCGCACCTGCACGGGACGCGCCATGAGTGCGAGAGAGACGGAGCGACGAAAACGACTCTCGGAATCAGTCTGCCGGGACATGCAGTGCAGGCCATGCAGGCCCACTGGGAGGGCGGCTTGTCCTCGGCGAGGCGGAGGCGCCGTGTGCGCGCACATCGCACAACGCCCTCGGCGTCGTCGGCGACCTCGGCGGCGTCGGGGAGGCCGCAAGGGGTTGTCGGCCCGCCCGGCTGTCCGAAACGGAGCGTCGTCGCTCTGTCTCTCTCTCGGCCGCGCGCCGCGCAGGACGGCCGTGAGTGCGGGAGGGACGGAGCGACGGCCTGGCCCGCCGACCGGCTGGGCTGGCTGGCGTGAATCGCTTGCTCAACGTTTCCCGGAAGCAGCCGGAAGCTCGCGGGCAATGGCGGCGGTGGTGCGGCGGCTGGCTCCTCGGAGCTTTGGCCCGCGGATGCCGGCGCCAAGGTCAAGCGCGTCCGCCCCGCCCCGCCCCGCCCCGCCCCGCCCCGCCCCGCCCCCAGCCGTGATTCACCTCGCCCGCTGGAGTGCTGGAGTGGCCCGCCACGGCCCCGCGCGCGAATCGGCTCCAGCAGGCTGTCCGTTTCGTCGCTCTGTCTCTCTCGCGCCCATAGGGACGCCCCATCAGTCCGAGAGAGACAGGCGACGACAACGACTCTCGGAATGAGTCTGCAGCCGCGGGCTCCAGTTGGCGCTCACACACTGCCACCAGGCCGGGCCGGCCGGGGCCTGCGAAACTCGAGGCGCCGTTTTCTCAGGGAAATTCCTTTCCCGGGCGGCGATGGGTATTGTCTTGATTTGGGACCGAAAATGACGGGTTTCCTGTTTGCCGGTCTGGTTGGGGGAGCGGAGCGACAGCAGGGCCACTTTGCAACCCCCCCCCCCAACCCCTCTGCCCTCCGCCCCGGCACCGGCCAGGGGGTTGCCCCGGTTGCCCCCGTCGAGGCAAATTGGCCGAACGGAAGATGACAGGTCAGGTAGGCCGCGAATTCCCTCTCATCGCGGTCGAAAATTCCGGGCGCGTTTTAAGCTGCAGAGTCGCTAAATGGGACTCAAATCGCACGCGTAACCCCACCAATGGGTTGCTCTCCGAACGAGGAATCCATTGGTGGGGTCACACGTTCAGTTCGAGTCCTGTTCAGCTCAACGCGTCTAGAGTTTCGGTCGCCTGCACCGGTCCTCTGGCCCACTGTGCCTCTCCTCGCGGTCATGGCCGTGGCCCTCCTCCTTCTCCTTCTCTCTTTTGACACCGGAAAGGAAAAGCTCTGCTCAAATTACCGGGACGCGAGTCCCTGCTGGATTGTTGGTGGGATGCTGTTCTGTCTGTCTGTCTGTCTGTCTGTCTGTCTGTCTGTCTGTCTGTCTGTCTGAATGTGCGACGTGAGCGGTAAAGCTGAAGCTGTGGAGCTTTCGGCGACGGAAAAAGCCGCCGGAAACATACCAAACGCCGCGTTCCCCATTTTTTTTCCCGCCAAAACGCATGAGCAGCAACGGGTACTAGCCTGCTGCTTTTGTGACGCGCTCGAAAGCGACGTTCGTGGAAATAATGACAATCTGACAGTGGCGTGGCGCCGTGCCAGCTTCCCTCCCCGCTGGACTGTTCTTTTTCTTCCTTTTCCGCGCCTATCGCTGGCTGGCTGGCTGGCTGTGGCTGCATCGCCATTTGCACACAATGCACACAGGCCGCGAAGTGGAGCCCAGCCAAGGCGGAGCCAAGGCGTCCCGGCCCTGCTTGTCAATCCTAGCCTCTATGCCGCGTCTATCCAGCCTCTAGCCTCTATCCGTCCAGAATTGAATAGAATGGGCATCGCCGCGTCGGCAATTAGCTTGTTGGCGAAGTGCGAAGGGCGGCGCCGGGAGTCGAACCCAGAACCCCGAGGAGGGTGTGTTACCAGTGTACCGAAGGGCCGCCGGATGTGTGCCCAGTGTCGCTGCGTGTGTGTTGCTGGGGGCGACGGCCGATTGGGGAGCCCTGCAGCAGGTTGGTTCCGAAAGGGCGCCACTTTGTCGCAGTCTCTCTCGCACCTGCACGGGACGCCCCATGAGTGCGAGAGAGAGAGAGAGAGAGAGAGCTGGCTGGTTCCCGCCGGCTTATCTCGGCCGTCGCACGCCCCCGTGTTGGTGCCCCGAGGTGCCCCGTGCCCCGTGGGGGTGGACGCGGTGGACGCGGGCGGGGGTCTCGGTGTCGTCGGCGGCGCCGCTGCAGCGCTGCAAAAGTGAAATTGCGCGGCACTATCGTCGCGTCGCGTCCCCGCGGTCCCCGCGCACAATGCTGCACGTGCTGGTAGAGACCGGCACCAAGGCTGGCACGGCAGGCTTATCGGTGTAATACATTCCGCCGCGCCGTGCCGCGCCGCAATGGCGGAGAAAACTTGGACACGGAGGGAGGACCGCGACGACGGACTTATGGAAATCCGCGACCCGCGCGGTGAAATCGCGTACGGCCTGCAGGCTGACTCCCCTGCTGCCTCTCTCGCACCCAGGGAGCGCCCCATGAGAGCGAGAGAGACAGAGCGACGAAGCACGCCGTTTGGGAATGAGCCTGCTGGCTCTGCTGGCAGTGCGTCCCGCGGACTGTGCGACTGTGTCGGCGGCGCGATGCGCGATGCAGACGCGGCGTCGGAGATATAGTAGGCGGACTGCCTGCCTGCGCCTGCGCGGGTTGGATCCAAACTGCGCTTTCCCGAATTGGCAGAAGATCGTCCCTGGTCTGGCCTATCATGTTCCTGATTCGCCGCTGAGTTTCTCTCGCGCTCATTGGGCGAAGCGCTAGCGCTGTGCATACGGAATCAGTCAGCTGGTGGGCTGGCGGCTGGCTGGCTGGCTGATGGGATTGATCCAGAGACACGGTGCATATGCAGCCCCGTGGGGCTTCAGGGTAACGTCCTGGCGCCGCGCCCCGTCGGCGTCCTGGGGCCCTTCACCCCGAGCCGGCCGACCGGTGCAGCGCGCTGCGGTGTAGGGGTGCGCCCCGGCTGCCGCGGCTGCCGAGGAGGGGAGAAAATGGAGAAAACGCGAACGCGTTGGCCTTGGAGGACAGGCGGGCCTTCCTGACGACGGCGACCGCTCGACCCCTCCTCCTCCTGACTGACGCCGAAAAATGTGTAAAATGAGTGGGTTGGTCAGAGAGAACTGAGTGAGAGAGAGGCCTTCCACCGCGGTGCCTCGGCTGGCCTCGGCCTTCGGCTCGGCCTTCGGCTCGGCCTTCGGTCTGCGGGACTTAGGCCCTTCAGATGAGCCCTGCTGTTTCCGCCCCGGCCTGCAGACTGATTCCGCACAGTGCTTCGTCGCTCTCTCTCTCTCTCTCTCTCTCTCTCTCTCTCTCTCTCTCTCTCTCTCTCTCTCTCTCTCTCTCTCTCTCTCTCTCTCTCTCTCTCGCACCCCTGCGGTGGTCCCCGTGGGCGCGAGAGAGACAGCACTGTTCGGAATCACCTCCGTAGGGCGCCCGGCGCCAAGGGAAGTCGTACAAGGGCCCTCCCTCGGTCGGGTTGGGCCTGGCCGTGCTGGCGGTGCCGGCGGTGCCGGGGGGCTTAGACCTGGACTTGGCCCCCCTCCCCTACCACACTGCAATGACGCTAATGTTGCGTGTTTCTTATTTCTGCTTGCAGGTGAGTTGCAGTGCCGAACCGCCCTGCCAGGAGACACGAACGACAGCGGGCTGCGCCGCACAGTGGATTGCCAGAAGACCAGCGCCACCGGCCAAAACTCTGACGCGTTTTGAGCTCCAGAGTCGCTGAACAGCACTCGAACCGAACGTGTGACCCCACCAATGGATTCCTCGTTCGGAGAGCAATCCATCGGTGGGGTCACACGTTCGGTTCGAGTCCCATTTAGCGACTCTGGAGCTCAAAACGCGTCAAGAGTTTTGGCCGCTTCCACCACAGTGCTGGGCCGGGCTGCGATCCGCGGACGGCGCGGGCCGCCTGACCTTGAGGTATACGCGTATACGCGTTACGACCACGGCGTCGTATGTGGGTCAATGAGAGCCTCGTGGTCTCGTCACTTTGTCATTGCCGCTATGCTCCAGCCGGGCAGGGCGGGGCGGGGCCGTCATGAGATGTCTGGACGGGTTTGCCCGCTCGCTGGAGGGGGAGGGAGACTCGTCTTTCCGTCTCACTCGCACTGCGAGGGGCACGGACCACTCGTTCGGCCCCGTCGGCCCGCCGGTTCACCTCAGCGCGACAATTAGCCAATTATACTCTGTACAGGTGTGGAGCGGGACGCCAATCGGAGTCACTTGTCGAGATGTAGGCCACTTTCGGTTTGTTTTTGTTGTGCTGATGCAACGCGCACACTGTACAGTACAGTGCGCTGCTGGCGCTGCTGCTGCAGCACACCGAGTGGGTGAGCCTCGCCTAACCGCCCCGACGCGGTCCTCGACGCGGCGTGACGGTTTTGGAAGGTTGCCGCGCCGTCCGGACGGCCAGCCGGACGAGAGCCGCCTCTTCTCTCTCTCTCCCTCCTCTGCGCGACGCCCCGTGAGTGCGACAGAGACGGAACGATTCTCCGGAATGGTCCCGCAGCTGGACGGCCGGGGCTCTTCGGGGCAAATTTATGTTTGATTGAACTGGACGGCTTTCTTCTTTGCGTGCGCCGCGGCGGTGGGCGGGCGGAGGCGGGGAGGGGGGAGGGGGAAGGGGTTCAAGTGAAGCTGAGCTTGAGGCCCGGCCCGTCTCGCGATGGTCCATTGTCTGATATCCGGACCATCACCCTGCCGCAGCGCAGCCCTCGGCCCGCAGCATGGCGGTGGCGTCACCGCCGACTTCGCGTAAGCCTATTGCCTCGCCCCGAGTCCTCGACGCCGAGGTGCGCCGGCCGACGCGGTGCCGCGGTGCCGCGAGCCTCCGCGGCGAAAGGCCTTTTGTGGCCGCCTCGTGCCGTCGCTGAACCCGTTCCCCTTTTTGCCGTTTTTGCCCCGCGGACGGCGGGGACGGCGAGCACGGCGACGGGGCTCGCGATTGCCTAGTGATTTTAGTCCCAGTAAAATACGCGTAAAATACGAGCGTATTTTACGTAAAAAACGTAAGTAATAAACGTCCCCCGTAAAATTCGTATTTTTCCCGAAATTCGTGTTTAAGTTAAATGGCAGCAATCCATATTAATGGTACAACAATCCTATGATTACAGACTCTTTTTTGTCTTAAAATCGTTCGGGGTGGAGCTGGGGGGGGGGATAGCTAAGGTGGAAACACCGTGGGTAGGAAGGGGGGCGGGGGAAACTTGTACTCTGATCCAAATCTTAAGTCCGATTTTTGGTAGCTCGTGATTAGGCATATCAAAAATGATTCGATGTCCATAAAATTAAAATAGCCATCAACGCTTCATTTTTGCACCATCAACATTACCTGGTGCTCTTTTCTACTTTGTTAAAAAATCTAGAAACCTATCAGACAAGGTTTTATTGGCTATCGGAAATATTCCTATCAGGAAATTCCTGATGACACACTCAGAAATTTTCTGCCGCGCTAGTCAGTAAAAAATTTTCTAACTGACAATCAGAAATCAGAAGATGAATCAGAATTTTTCCTCCTAGAATTCGATTTTAAAACATCACGGGATTCTGTGAAAATTTGCACGAGGGATGCTAGAGGCGTTCCGTGTGTAAGTCCCCCCTCCAATTTCACTCAGACAGTGCAGCAGGGTACAGTAGGGGCCGCAGTAATTCAATGTGCGTCAGAAAGGTCAAAATATAAAATTCGTATGTTCCTGGCCATTTAGGGAAAATTACGAAAAATACGAAAATTACGGAATAAATTACGTATTTTACGGTTTAAAACGTATTTTACCGTAAGATTGAATAAATGACGGTATTTTTAAATCACTACGATTGCCTCATCGAAAGCCGCCCCGCCGAACCGCGCCTCGCGATGCGATTACATCCGAGCGGGGCACCGAACGGGAGCCGAGCTGCAGCGCGGACTCATTCCGGGGGTCGTTCCCGTCGCTTTCTCTCTCGCACCTATGCGGCACGGCCCACAGAGCGACAAAAACGACTCTCGGAACCAGCCAGCCTGCAGAAAAAGCCGCCGCCGCTTGTCACTCCTTGACTTCATCTGTGGCGACGGAGCCGCTGTCCGCTGCACTGCCCGCGGAGAGCGCACGTGAGAGCCACACCAATACAAGTGCATCCTCCGGGCGATGTCTCCGGCGCGTCTCTGACGGCGTGCTCGCGCCGCCCGTTCGGCGGTTGCGTGGATCCACGGTGGATCCGCCGTCACTCTCTCCTCGCCTTCCTGCCCGTCGTGCTCCTCAGTCTCCTCGGCGGGTCCGACACCAATTACACGTACACGTCATAGGCAGGAAGATTCCCCCGCGGGACCACACAGTGTTTTGTCTGCGCCGCGCGGTCTCCGACTTTTTACGTTCGTAATTGAGGGAAATCTTTTTACGCTGTGGTGGTGGTCGAACCCGGGCCGGCTGGCCGGTCGTCGGGCTGCCGACGCTGGCGGCCAAAATTCTAGGCGCGTTTTGAGCTCCAGACAGTGCTCAAACCGAACGTGTGACCCCACCAATGGATTCCTCATTCGGAGAGCTATCTATTGGTGGGGTCACACGTTCGGTTCAAGTCCCATTTAGCGACTCAAGAGCTCAAAATGCGTCAGGAATTTTGACCGCCTCCAGCGGCCTTCTGGCCCACTGTGTCGTTAGCCTGTGTCTCGGAGTGCCCTGTCCGCTGCTGTACGCTGTCATTGTCATGGGCAGGGCGCCCGGGCCGTGGCCGGGCCCGGGCACTGGCGTGGTCCTTGACCCCGCGGAAGCCGTGCCGCCGTGCCCCGCTGGCGCCAAAACGGTGTACATGTCCGTCTTCCAGGCGACCGCCGGCGCCGTGTTTCGGGCCATCATGAAGCTCACCACTATCGTAGCACTCCGCCGTCGTGTCGCCGTGTCGCTGCCGCCGGGATTCCGGGGCGTTCGATACCAGCCTCGGCGCCGAGCCACCGGCCCGGCCTGCATGATGCCCCAGATGACGGCGAGGAGGGTTCAACAAACCCGGGGCCGCTCGGGCCGCTCAGCGGCGGCTCCCCGCGGAGGCCGTGCGCGCCGTGGCCGTGGACGCCGTGGACGCGGTGCTGTGCTGTCGGGGCAGTCGGCGTGGGCCGCTAATGAAGGAGAGCGACGGGCATGTCCGCCATCTCTGTAAAGGAGCGTCACCCTGGCCGACGACGCCCAGCTCCGAGAGTCGTTCTCGTCGCCCTGTCTCTCTCGCACTCGTGGGGCGTCCCGCATGGGTGCGAGAGAGACAGAGCGATGAAAACGACTCTCGGAGTCGTCTGCAGCCAGCCAGCCAGACGGACTCGATTCGCCGCGGTCCCTTTTGGCGCGGTCAACGGCTTAAAGAGAAACAATTGAGCACAGTTAAAAATGGCGGAAAAAGATGGAGGCAAGAACCAAGGAAAGCGGCCGGGGAGCGAATTGGACGTCCTAGCGCCGCTTCTTGCCGGATCCACAAAAATTGAACCTGAAAAAAGAGAATTCTTGAATTAAATTTGAAAAAGTGGTGCCGGTTGAGAGGTCACCGCTGTGACAGGACGCCTTCTGCTTTTTCTGACCGCTTTCCGTCTCGTTATTTTTGCTGTCGTTTGGCGCGTTGACGGCGTGGAGGGCCGCGGGGCGCTCCTATGTGCCATTCATTCCCACGCCGCGGCCCGCGGGCTGACTCCGCTGTCTCTCTCGCACTCATGGGGCGTCCCGTTTCGGAGCGAGAGAGACAGCGACGAAAACGACTCTCGGAACCAGTCTGCAGGGATGCGATGCGGAAGGCGCGCGGGGCCACGGAGGCGTCGACGGCGACACTAGACTTCGTGCTCCGGTCATTATGTGGGAAAGGGAGAAGGGAGACCGTTTTGCCGATTTAATTTGGCCGCGCCAGGAAGCGGAGATGGGCGTGGACTGTCTCTCTCGCACTCCGGCACTCGTGGGGCGTTCCGTTGGGGTGCGAGCACGGCCTGGGGGTCATTATGCAAACGCCTCTGATTTTCTTCCTCTTCGATCGCGTTTCTTTGAGCGTTTTGCTCGCTCTAGTTTCGGATTTTTTGGCCGCGCGTGTCGTGTTTGCTCCACTCTCGCAGGGCCCGGCCCGGCCTGCATGCTGATTCCGGCCGTGTCTCTCTCTCTCGCACCCCTACGGGGCGCTGCGTGAGTGTGAGAGAGACGGAGCGACTGCAGGGCGCGCATCAAGGGCGTACAGGCCGGGGTACTTTCTACTGGCTTTGTCCGCGCGGAAACAAAGAAAGGCCGAACGAATGAATGAATAAATGCATGAATGAATGAACGAGTGCCCCGGTGGTGTCCGCGGGAATGGCGCCACGGAATGGAATGGAATGGAATGGGGATGTCAGTCTATCCGCGTCTTCCCTTTCCTCGGAGAAATCCCTCATGATGTCGTGACGTCGCTTCCTCGCCACACGCGGCTCGCACTGCAGTTATACGGTGTCTTGATCGCACTCGTGTGGCGGTCCGTGGCGGAGCGAGAGTGACAGAGCAGCGTTCGGAAGGTGTTCGGAATCGAGCTGCTCCTGCACTGCAAAAAGGGACGGGGAGTGAAATGTCCCGGACCAGAAGTACAGCAACCTGCGTGCTGTATGGGTCAGGATAATGGAGGGGTGGGGGCTTCTTTTTGGTGTGCCGCGGGATGGGCGTCTTCGCCTTGCCGATGGCCACCGCAAAAGCAGCAAAGGCCCGAAAGGCCCCCTCCCCTTTACTTGGAGGTTTGATTGGTCCCGCTTCCATATCAGCGTCGAGCCGATGCCTTACTTGGACACCGAATTTCCCGGCGGAGGCCTCGGCCCGGCCGGCCGATTCAGAAGAGCGGTTTGTCGGGCCGGGCCGAGCCGCAGGCACGTTCTGATTTTATGTGGAGGGGGAGGGGGCTGCGATGTTGTTGATAATTACTGTGGAACGGATTTCTCGTTGAGGGCGCACTGCCGTGCCGCGCGTGCGTGCCGCGCGTGTGCGACAGTGTAGGGTCATGCTGCGTCGCGCCTGGAAATTGGTGCGTTGCGTTGTCGAGTGCGCGCGGACGCGGATTCGCCGGGCTGCCGAGCGATTCAGAGGATGAGTTCGTCGCGCTGTCTCTGTCGCACCCTAACGGAGAGCCCCATGAGTGCGAGAGAGACGGAGCGATGAAACGACTCTTCGGCTGGACGACGGACAGTTTGTGGCGGGTCGTGAGGAGGGAAGAAGGAACTCTGTCTCTCTCTCTCGCCGTCCCACGCCTCGTGAGAGGGAGAGGGACAGCGACGCAGCCCTGTTGGGATTCAGCCCGCGGGGCAGGGCGGTCCTAAACGGCGGTTTGGTCGCAGGAAACAATTACAGTGCGGCGACCGCAGTGCATGGCCCATGGCCGTGGCGGCCGGAACGGCGGCGGCTGTAGGCCCGGAGGCCCGGAGGCCCGGAACCCCCGGAACATGGCTGCTACTCGGTGCCTAGCCGCTCGGCCCCGCAGCCCGGCGACCGGTACTGGTACCGTGCCGCTGCGCCGTCCTTTCGAGCCGAGCGGCGCGGCCACGAGGCCCGGCCGGGCCACGCGGAGCCGAGCCGAGCCGAGCCGGGGCAAGCCCTGCATGGCGCGTCGCGCTGGCAGCCAGCCGGCAGCAGGAGGCGGTGCGGCGGCGCGGCGGCCAGCCCGAGCTGGCGGCCCGGCGGCCCGGTGACGGTTACGTTTTGCGCGCCAAGCCGAGCCGAGCGCTGCGGCCGCACCGAGCCCAGCCGCGCCCAGCCCGGCCGGCAGCCACCGGGCTGTGGGGGCGGGTTTTTCTGCCCTCTGTTTTTCCTGCTCGCTCGCTCCAGGAAACGGGAGACGCTCCGCAGAATGTCACTGGAGCCCTCTGGCATGCCGAAGCGGCCGAAGCGAGCTTGCCGAGCCGAGCGTTCCGAGAGTGATGGCGCGGCAGTCACTCTCGCCGCAGCGCAGCCTCTCGCTGCCGTGCTGCCGTGCCCTTGGGCGTCCGGGACGGTCCGGGAAGACAGCGACATGAGCTCATCTTGATAATCATCACGGCTCCTGCAGTAGCGCGACTCGCTGTCCGATGGTTCGAGCCCGGGCTCCGACTCCTCCGAGTGCACCGCGAGCGCCGCCGTGGCTCGGCTCGGCTCGGCTCGCGTCATCGCGGTGCTCGGCTCGTCTCCGCGGCTCGCGCGCGCGCTTCGCAGGTGGTGGCGCGGGCGGTCGCGTGCCGCCGTGCCGCGGCATGCAGCCCTCCCCTCCGCCGCCGCGCCGCCATCCCCTCGAATTCGGTGGCAGTGGAGGGGTGCGGGGTGAACGGACGCGCGGGAAGGGTTGCCGGCGTTGTCATGACGTCCAGGGCGACCGGGGGGCAACACCCACGCCCTGCCCGCCAGTGCAGCGGTGCAATGCCGCTTCTGCGTGTCCTGCGGGTTGCGTCCTGGTGGCGCTGGTTTGTGCGTTTTAGTGCTTTGGTAGTGTGGCGGCAGCGCGTTGCTCCGTGTGCTCTGCGGTGCTGCGCGTGCCGCGTCCTCCTGGCCGTGCGTCGCGCCGCACGTGTGGCGTGGGCTTTGAATTGGGGAGGGGGATCGACATCGCCGCCGCGGTACACTACACTACAAAGTAGTGGCGCGGAACTAGACTGTGGTCCCTCTCGCCCTCCCGCGAAACACCCCGCGAGAGAAAGACTTTGCCCGCCCTGCAGCTTGGCGCGCTGCGGCGCGAGGACGCGGCCCTGCCATGGTCAGGATTCGCCGGATGTATTTTACGACGTGGACCGTTTAGTTGCCCATAACCCCGGCGCGTCAAGTGCCTGCAGGGCGGGTCGCGGGTTCGATTCCCGCCGCCGGATGCGCGTTCCTCGTTGTTTTCGCTCCCCTTTGTCGTGGCCTAGGCCCCTTTACACGAGCCGGGCCGGCGCAGACGGACAGGGTCTCGGACAGGGTCATTTCGGTGGTGCTGATCTGCGGCTCGCTGGCGTGAAACCCGACCAGGGATCCCCGCGGACGAAATTCAATCTTGTGATGGGCTGTCTGTCAGCCTGCCTGTCTGACTGCCCGTCCGTCCGTCTGCCCGTCCGCCTGTCCGGCGGTCCGCGGGGCTGCCGACGTCATTTACGTGCCGATTACCGATAGACGCCCCTCCCCCCTCCCCCGCGTGGAGCTCATGGCGCTGCTGACCTACATCAGGACCGACATGTACCGCTCGCGCGCAGTGCCGAGCAGAGCCTGCACCACGGCGGCGCCCTTCTCTGCCCCTTTTCGGACGGACGGGCGTTTGCCGCCAAAAAGCTCGCGGCCCGCGGCGCGTCGTGGTGGTGGTAGTGGAGGTGGTGGTGGTTGGCGTGTACTGTCCGCGACCCGCGGCGGCCACCTCTTGTCCGGCGTGCGGCCCTGGCCACCGCGGCCAGGAATAGCGCTCCAGCGAGCCGGGGAGGGGGAGGGGGGCACTGGAGGCGCGACTTAGCGGCGCCGTGTCGCGTTTCCCTCGCGGGGTGCTAATTTCACCTTTCCCCCATCGGGCTTGTTCGACTCGCAGTGCAGGGCGTTTGGCCTGGCCGTTCGGCTCGGCCGGCAGGCCGTTTTAACGGGGCGTTTCACTTCTGGCAGCGCTAAGCGGCTATGAGCGCGCGGATTGGAGCGGCCCTGGCTGGGCTCGGTGCCATTCCAGCGTCGTTGCGTGTGCGTGCGTGCGTGTGTGTGAATGTAGGTGTGTGTGTGAGTGTAAGTTGCATGGAATGCCCGGCGCAGCGCTGCGGTGGAATGACTTGCATAGCATTGCGAACCGCAGACCCCGCCCCGCCTCAACCCGCAGCGCTTTGGATCGCTCCGATCCTTGCGCGCCGATGGCGATGCGGCGATGCGGTTCTCGATCCCGAGTGCGAACGTCGCAGCGACCTCGGTCTAGCATTTCTCGGATTCTGCCGAATTGCGAAGCAGGGACACTTTGCTGGACCGGAAGGGGCCTGGCCGAGGCCTGGCGTGCACGTGTGCGCAATGTGTGGCCGCCGTGGCCGTGCGGGGCGGGGCGGGCCGCGGAAGTGTTTGACGCGCATTTGCATAAATCGTTAGGGTCGGGCTCGGGGCACATGTGGACCCACGCCACGCCACGCCACGCCCTCGCTCCAGTTGGAAGGGCGGCTGTGCCACTTCGGCGGTCTCCAGCAGCGCCCAGCATGGCCGCGCCGAGCACATGGTCCAGAGTGTGTGTGAGAGAGAGGGAGGCACAGGGCGGGTTCTCCCTAATTATCCTTCCGGTTTTGCCGAGTAAAAGTGCGAGTGTGTGCGTTTGCCGTTTTTGCGGCCCTGCCGTTGCTCGCAATACCCGTCCGGGTGATTGCAAACCGTGTTCACTCTCTCGGGGAACGCCCAGCGAGTGCGAGAGGGACAGAAAGCCCGGTCCGGAAGCAGCCCGACGCGGCCACCACGCGGCGGCAAGGCGGCAGCACTCTGCGTTTATGATTCATGTTGGTCGATTTCGGCCGCGGTTAGTCTCGTTTCAGTCTCTCTCTCCTTCTCCTTCTCGCGGCGGCCCGGGCATTTGTTTTGTGGCTGCGAGGTGCGCGGCGGGCTTCCCGGCCCTCAAAGGCCGCCGCCGCCGTGTCCGAGACCTGTCGCTCTGTCTCTCTCGCACTCACGGGGCGGTCCGCAGGGGTGCGAGGGAGACAGAGCGACGAAGCCGTGTTCGGAGTCAGCCTGGCCGTGTTGGTGGTGGGGCGGAAGGGCGGGCGGGCCGGGTTCGCAGAAGCCGTGTCCCCGCCCACGCCGCCACGCCGCGTCCGTGTGACGTGCTCCCCTTGCTTGTTGTGCGCTGGAGTGGACCGGCGGCCGATTCGGCGTGCCTGTTCGGGGGAGTGTACTGCCTGCAGACTGATTCCGAGAGTCGATTTCGTCGCTCTGTCTCTCTCGCACTCATGGGACGTTCCCTGCAGGTGCGAGAGAGGCAGAGCGACGTAGACGACTGTCGAAGGCGGGACGGTGCCGCCGTCGGGTCCAGCCGGGACGCTTGCCGCCGTCCCGGGCGCGCAGTCTCCGGTTCGGCATGACCTCAGCATCGCGCCTCTGGGGCGCTGGGAGGATCGCGTTGCAGAGGCCCCTCTTGTGGTCGCGAGGAATCTGCGGACCGTCGTACGTGAACTTGGCCTTCCCGGCCTGCTGCGCGCCGCGCCCTCCGCGCCTTCCGCGGCGTCGATCATCTGACACCGTCTCTGGCGGCGCGGGGCGCGGAGAGGCGCTGGCTCTGCGGCGGACTGTCTCTGTCGCACTCTCGGGGAGTCGCGAGTGCCGCAGGGGTGCGCGTGAGAGAGACAGAGCGACGGAAGCCTGCTGGTGGGCAGTGGGCCGGCCCGGCAGGTTGAGTACCCATGGGAGGGGCCGAGGGATTGGCGGGCAGCAATGCAGAGCAAGGCAGCGCGTGCCTTATCGCTGGCAAGTGCAGGCCGATTCCGAACCTCCAACCGAGCAGTGCTTTCGTCGCCTTCTCTCTCGCACCCCTCGGTAACGCCCCTCCAGTGCGACAGAGACGGAGCGACGAAAGGGCTCTTCGGAAACCAGTGTGGCAGCTCGATTGGCGCATTGCACCAGGATCGCGCCGCCATGCAGACAATGCGCTGAGCACTGCACTGCGCTGCCTGCCTGCCTCGCGAGCGATAGGGCCGGTATGAGTCAGGGGCCTATTGAGGGCACGGCGACGCTGCGCCGCGCCACGCCGCACTTTGGCCTGGAAAGGCGCGCCGCACCCAGGACTCGCCCAGGAAGGCCAGCGAAGGACCGAAGGGCCGCGGCGCGGTTTTGTCGCCGCCTTTGCAGCGCTGCCTCGGTTTCCTGTGTAGGGCCAGCCTGTGGGGGTGCTTGGCGTTCCCCGGGTTTGGTTTGGACCTGTTATCTCGGCCGCGCCGCGCCACGCCGTGTAATGCAGCCCTTCCGGCGCGCCCTTTGTACGCGCAGCGGCCGTCTGGGGGGGCCGTTTCGTCGCTCTGTCTCTCTCGCACTCACGGTGCGCCCCCATGAGTGCGAGAGAGACAGAGCGATCCTTCGGAATCAGACGGCAGGCTCACCCCTTCTTGCCCCTCCGCCTCCAACGAGACGTAACAATAAAGCCAATCGGGGCCGCGTGTCTCTCTCGCACTCGTGAGGCGGCCCGTGTGTGTGCGAGAGAGGCAGCCAGGACAGCTCTGTTCGGAGTGAGGAGGCGCGCCTGCACTTGAACCCCTTCTCGCGGTGCGTCGCGGCGCGTTGACGGCGACCTGGTTCTAGGACCTGGCCGAACACGCGCTGCCCGTGTTGATTCGTGCTTATCTCGACAGGCGCACCGCCGCGCCGTCGTCGGGGAGCCCAGCCCGGCTTGACTAATGAGCGGCATTCAGTTCGGTTCCGCTTGGGGCGTGTGTGTGCGTGTGACTGGCTTTCAAAGAAAGGCCGCCGTCACCGCGGTGACGCAGCCGGAGGTCACGGCGCCGAGCAGAGCAGGTGGGCGGCGACGCGGGCCGATGCGGATTCCTAACGGGGGCTCTCGTCGGTCTGTCTCTCTCGCACCCATACGGGATGCTGCATGGTTGCGAGAGAGAAGAGACCTCACTCGCGGCATGAGCCTGGGCGAGTGAGTCGCGGTTTGAGGCTTTGAGATCGGGCGGCCCACGGCATGGCGGCACGGCCCTGCGCCTTACTCTTCGCCGCGGACCTCGTGGACCTGGTGGACCTGGTGGACCCACGTGGAGCGGCCGCCGGCAGGGGCACGGTGCCTGCCCATTGGGGCTCGGGTCCGGCAGACACAACAACCTGTTGCTGCTGACTCACCGCAGCGCCGCATCGGCAGCAGCACCGTCAGGGCGTCAGGCACCGACGCTAACTAAATGCCCACGGCCCGAAGGGTCCCCCGCCCCCAGGGCCCCTCCAAGGGCCCCAAGGGCTCCAAGGGCCCCAAGGGCCGGGTCCAGTGGCATGCCCAAGGCTAACTCCGCGGCCGGCCCTTGGCGGGGCTGTGTGTTTTTATGCCCTTCGACGCGACGGCCCTCCGGCGGCCCTGTGGTCGTTTGGAAGGGAGCCGGCCGCCGGCGGCGCGGTCCAGCCGTCTCCCTCGCACCCCTACGGCCCGCGGGACGCTCCACGAGTGCGACAGAGAGCGACGCCGGCCCCGGGGTCGCAGGGCACCATGCAGCAGGGCACCATGCAGCAGGGCACCATGCAGCAGGGCACCATGCAGCAGGGCACCATGCAGCAGGGCACCATAGGCCGGACGAGTGAGGTCTGGGGTTGTGTTCATCCGCCAGGACCAGAGGGACTATGTTACCATGTTAATCTTATGGGACTGATTTTCGGAGTGCCCATTGTAAACTTATTAGACATTTCTTAAGCAATGCAAGTGCATTTTTGTGATGGCGGTATTTTTAACGACTCTGGACGAGTTTGGCGTCTTAATACTGTTTAGGAAAGGATTTTCGTAAAACCTGCAGACGGAGCTAAAAGCTTACGGTGAATTCCTCATACCCTCGGTTTGTGTTGATATGATGGCCCTGTCTGCTGTGTTCTGTGGTAGTCTTTTTCTTCCCACAAACAGTCTTGAATCGCCAGAAAACATTTTCAACCTAAAATTAGATTGGTTATATCTGTGATTTCATCCAAATGCAAAGCACAGTTTACTTTCAAGTGTACAAAGAAAACAGAATGCTAGCAGAATGGCCTGCTTTGGCGCGCGGCCCGGCTACGGGGTATGAGAAATTCACCGTGAGGATAGCTCGTCGGCCGTCTTTATATCACATTATTATAGAAGTAGGCAATACAATTTTTGTTTTATCGAGCTGAATCGTATTTAAAACAGCTGTTCTTTCCATTTCAAAACATTTAATTGCTAAGAATTCTGTATTTTATGCTGTCAGCGTGCTTCTCCATGCTATCATATGGGAGCCTTGTCCTGGGACTATCTGCGGAGGGATACGACTCGTCCAGTCTATGCAGCAGGGCACGCGGTGAGATAACGGCGGCGGCGTCTCCACCGGCAGGAAGCGGCCGTGTCGAGTTGCCGGCCGATGACTGAGTGCGTCTGCCGCGCCGCGCCGCGCTTCCTGTCCGGCGTCTGTAACGAGAACGAGGACCCCCGCCGTCATATCGCTCTCCATTCGAGTGCAGTGGAGTAACGGCCGCGGCGGGGCGGGGCGGGGCGGCGTGGGTGTCACGTCCGGCTGCCCGGCGCGCCCCGGGCGAGGCTGTCACGTGGTCACGTCTTGTGGAGTGGAATCCAAATAAACAAGTGTGTGAATGGCGGAGTGCGGCCTGGCGGTGCCGCGGTGCCGCGGTCCGGGCGCAGTGCCGAGGTGTGGCGCGCTGCGGTTGGCGTGCTTGCCGCGTCGTGGCGCTAGTGTCGCCAAGGTGGCAGGTAGGTACAGTCCCTGCCCGCAGCATGGCCTCAGCGTGCCCGCAGCGCCGGCCCGGCCGCGGCAAACGAGCCTGCCTGCCTGCTGGCCCCTGTCCGCCAGTTGAGTTGGCTGTCTGCCCTGCCTGGCGTGGCGTGGCCTCACGGCACGGCGTCCACGGCGTGCTCGCGGAGCGGCGCACAGCCTGCAGGTGTCCGGAGCTGTCACTGGATTGCCGGCGAGGGGGTGGGTGGGGGCATGCAGGGCCTCCAGCAGCTGCATACCCCTTCCCTTTCTTTCGACTGCCGCCCCTCCACTGACTCGGCGACGCGGAGTATCGCCACCAGCGTCCAGGGCCGGCAGCGCTACCCCGCGCCTCCACGGCGGTACCCCGCGCTGCGAGATGCATCCGCGGAGTATCGCCGCAGGTGTCTGGCGGCGGAGATACCCCCGTCGGCGTGGGGAAGGTCAGGCCCCTCTCGCCGTGAGTCACGCCACTGGCGGGCAGTGCGGAGCGGACGGCAGTGCAGTGCCACTCCCGTCCCGGATGGATTCCCCATTTTGGCGGCGGACGTTAGCGGGCCTCTGATTGTGCGTGTCGAAGCGCAACGCAGTGCTGCGTCGCCGTGTTGGCCTCATCTCCCCGTCGACAGTGCACTGCGATTGCGATTCGGCACATCGCCGTCATCGTTCTGTCTCGCTCGCACTCATGTGGTGGTCTGTTCTGCTCAGGTGTGCGAGAGAGACGGAAAGAGCCTGGCGGCCGCGGCGACGAGGCGCCTCCATTCGCCGACCTGGAGGGCGCGCGCGGACGCGTCACCGCGGCCATGAGAACCTGGCGCTGCACTGCCACGGCACTGCCACGGCACTGCTGCGCCGCGGCAAGGCGACTAATTGCTGTGATTCGCTTGTATTCCTGCCGGCCGGGGAAAGCGAAGCGAAGCGGCAAGGCGAGGACTGTAGACCGATTCCGAGAGCCGTCTTCGTCGCTCTGTCTCTCTCGCACTCATGGGGGCGAGAGAGACAGAGCGAACCAAAACGACTCTCGGCATCAGAGGAACTGAGACACTGACTGAACTCAGGAGCTCTTACCCGCATGTCCAACTTTCCGTGCGTCGGGTGTTCTGCCTCTGTCATTGGCTGCGTGGCCTGGCCGGCCGGGCGGGTCGTGCGTTGAGATTTCTCAGACACGTCCCCGCCGTCACGGTGGCCGCGCGCCGCGCCGCGCTGGCGTGGTCAAGGAACCCTAAATTTACGCCCAGGTCCTGGAGGACGTAACGACTCCGTGGAAGGGCGGGGCGGGGCCCAATTTGGAGCGGGTTGTGTCGGCGGTGGCGCTCGCTCGGCGGGGCGTAAGCCTGGCCAAATTACAGTGAGCCTGTCGTCTCGGAAGCCGCCGGGCCATCGGCCGGCACACTGCCGTCGCTCCGTCTCTCTCGTACCTATACGCGACGCCCCCTGAGTGCGAGAGAGGCAGAGCGACGAAAACGACTCTCGGAATCGGTCTGCAGGCCGGCCGGAGGACGTTGCGCGCCGCAATTTGAGCGAGCAGCCTGATTTGGCGCCGCGTGTCGTCGCTGTGCGTGCGAGAGAGACGGTCGTTCGGGATGGCCGTGCAGGGCGGCGCGGCGCCGTGCTGCGTGGGCCGAGGGCCCAGCGGCCCGGCCCAGCTCGGTGCGGTGGCCAATCGCCGCCGTGGGTTTGGTTCAGGGAAAAGCGTCCGGCCGGCCGAAGCTCGAACGGTGCAAGCCTCTGTCTCTCTCGCACTCATGGGGCGCCGCGCACGGGTCAGGGGTGCGAGTGAGACAGAAAGTGACGAGGGCGCTGCTTGGAGACGCTGGCCTGGCTGGACGGACGGGAGAGCAGGAGGGCGTTGAACGCGGCAGCGCGAGGCAGCGCGGTCCGGGCCGCGGGCTGCGCTTGACTTGGGACGCCACCCACGTCTGAGGCCGCGGCGTGGCGGCGTGGCCCCTCCCCGCCGGCCAGGGCGGCCAGGGCCTCGGCGTCGTCCCTTTCCTTTGTTCGGGGCGCCGTGGCGGTCGCCGTGGCGCTGCACACGCAGAGCGTGTTGCTGGCGGTGCCGGGTAATTACGCGTAAGCGCGTCCTCGCGGGGCGCAGGCCGACGCCGTGGCCTTGGCGGCGCGTCGCGTCGCGGCGTGTGGCCCGGGGCGCCCGGGGCCCGCCACGCCCTCGGCGCGCTCTCCTAGTGTACTCGACGTGGAGCTCCGCGCCGAGGCGCCCGCCAAGCCCGCCGCGGCCGCGCTGATCGGGAACGAAGCTCTCCCCGGGACGGGACGGGCACACAATGCGGACGTTGGGAACCGAGTGGGCCGACGGCGTGGCTGGCTGTGTTGTTTGCTGTCGTGTTTTCCATGCCGGCCAGCCCGCTGACTTCGAGTGTGAGGCCTCTCTCTCGCACTCATGGGGCGTCCTGTGTGTGTGCGAGAGAGACAGACCGACGAGAGTCCCCATTCGGAATCAGCCTGCACCAGCGGCCAGCCACTCCGGCGCCCGGACTGCGCCGCAGCCGCGCTGTTGCTCGGCAAGTCGGACTAGTGGCGCTGGCGCCTCCAGGAAGGACGCCGTGATGTGGCCGGGTAGGCCGCACGCAGCGCGGCCGTGCACCGGGCCGGCCTGCACTCACGGCGGCGCACGCGTTCCCTGCCGCCGAAGCGCCGCGCCGCCGCGCTCTCGCCCGGCTTGGCGTGCGTGCGGCGCGGCGTGCTGCGTGCGACGCGAACAATGGTGGCGCGTTTTAGTTGATGGTGCTGTGATGGTGTGAACCTGGGCGGCGGGGTCACGCCAGCGAGAGTCTGCCTGATTATTTTGTGTACGTAGAAACCGGTCCCGGCCGGCGAGGTTGGTTTTTGCACCGAAAAAAGAAGGGGGTAATAATGGGGAGACAATTGGAAAAGTGGCGGCTTCCCGGCGCCACCGTGTGGGCACACTGTGGGGACGCGGCTGACGGGACAGGGTGGCGGCGCGGTGACTGCTCGGCTTTCTCCCGGCCAGCCGATCGCGACGTGCCGCCCGTCCCGCACGCGGCCCCGCCGCCCTGCCGCCGCCCTGCCGCCCCGCGGTCCAATTGCATTCCCAGCAGGTTAAAAGCTGCGGGGCGCGAGATTGCCCTTTTTTGCCGTGGCCTCCGCTCTGTCCCTCTCACACTCATGAGGTTTCCCGTAGGGGTGCGAGAGAGACAGTGCACTGTTCGAAGTGAGCCTGCAGCGCCCTGCGACCTGGATGGCCTCGGCGCCCTGCGGGACGCCGAGGAAGAGTCCCGGCGCGCCGCTCCGGTGGGAATCGAACCAAGGACCCCGGCGTGTCTCTGTCTTTCTCTCTCCGGCGAGGCTGGTGGACCGCGGCGCCGCGGCTCGGCGAGGCCCTGCCCTGCCGGCCCGGGATGGATCGGCGCCATCAACCACGCCGACGTGCCGCGTCCGCGACGCCATGCCGGAGCCCATGCCGAAGCCCGACACGGCGCCAGGGCCTTGACGCGGTGGTGCTGTCCCGACGCCGCCGATCACGATGACTAAGTGCCTGCCCGTCCACGACGGGGGTTAGAGGTTGGAGAATGGAGGCTGGACGAGCGCCGTCGGCCCCCGAGTTCCCGCGGCCGGGGGCGAGGGTTTGGGCTTATAAGGGGGCCCGCTAATTGGGTTGGACCCTGGTCCTGGTGGAGCAATGCTTGCAGAAGTCTTGCCTCCCTCCCTGCGGCCCTGCGGCACGGGGCCACCCGCGACCTAGCCTCGTGCGCGTCTGTGAGAGTGAGAGTGAATGTTACTTCATCGAGTGAGATGCCCCCTCGACCTGGGGTCAGGCCCCGTGTAAATGAGTAGTGGCTCACACACACACACACACACACACACACACACACACACTGACACGTTCATAGTACTGTACAGTACGCCGCCGCGTTTCGCCGCGTCGCTCTGCTCCAGGTCGCCGTCGTCAAAGCGCCGCCGCCGTCAAGCCCTTCCGGATCACGGACGGCAGGCTGCCTCCGAACTCCACTCTGTCTCTCTCTCTCTCTCTTCGCGACGCCCCCGCGAGTGCGAGAGAGACAGCGACGACGGCCTGCTGCTGGCGGCGCGTCGTCGCGCTCATTTCATTTCGCTTTCGAGGCGACCCGCCTGCACTTTTCCCGCCGAGCCTGCAGTGGACGGAAGCAACACTGCCTCTCTCTCTCGCGCTCGCGGGGCGTCCTGGAGGGTGCGACGGAGAGAGACCGGCTGTTCGGAATGACTCCGCGGGCTGTGCAGTCAGAGCAAGTCAGAGCCACTCCACTCCACTGGCAGGCATGCCGCCGGAGGAAGACATTTGGTCGCCGTCATGTTTCGCGGAGCGAGTGCTTCTCGGTGCTTCCTGCAGAGCTGCGCGCAGCCAAAGTGCAGCGCATTGCAGCGCTGCCTCGCTGTCTCGCTGTTTGTTCCCGGTACGGCATAACAAGGCGGTGCATGGCACTGTGCATGGCACTGCTGCACTTTCCCTCGTTCGCCTCCTGATGGGTGCGTACAGTGTATACAGAGTGTAGGGCCCGCGGCTCGTAATAAGGCCCGTGATGTTGCTCTGCACTTCGGCTGTTGTTGTTGTTGTTGATTGGGGCCCGTCTTGTTGGAGCGGCGACTCCTTTTTACGCCCCTGCACGTGCGCGGCGCTGCTGGTTCCGAACGGTGCGCCGTCATCGCTGTCTCTCTCGCACTCGTGGGGCGCACTCGGGAAGAGAGAGAGAGGGAGAGAGGCGGGCAGCGCAGCGCCCCTACGTGGAGGCGGAAGGAAGCCTCGCACCAAACCCGGCGCCGATCCGTACGGCGCATTGGCATGGTCAGTGAGTGTGAGCATGCGCGTGTGTGTGCGTGTGTGTGTGTGAGGAACAGGGGGAGGGGGTCTCGCTGATGCTCGTCCTCCGATTCAATAGGCAGCCGAGCGATTCGGAGGATCGGTTCGTCGCCCTGTCTCTCTCGCACCCTTGCGGCGAGCCCCATGCGTGCGAGAGAGACAGAGCGCTCGGTCGACAGGAAGGGAGGGCGGGGGCCGCTCATTTCCTCGTTCATTCGACGACAGTGCGCCAACAAAAAGGGGAACTGCATCCTCAATTAATGCGAGGGGGGACACTGCAGTGCGCAGGCTGCTGCGGGCCTTGAAAGTTTTACCCACGGTGCGCGGGGTGGGGTCGAGCAGTGTGGCTGCTGCGTCTGTGTCTCTCCTCCTTTTGTATTCAGAGTTTCGCGGCCGCGCGTCGCCCTCGCCGCCGTCGTCCTGGAGGTGCTGGAGGCCCTGGAGGTGCCGACCGTGTACCCGCCGCCGCTCCATCCCCACGCCGCCACGCCCTGCGCGCTGAGCCGCGACCAGAGGCGACCGGTACATCCGGTCGGCTTGGGCTTCGGCCGGTGCAGCTAGCCGGCTACCCCGGGCAGGCGAGGCTGCCCCGAGGCTAGCGCAGGCTAGCGCGTTCGGTTGGCGTCGCCGGCATGTCGAATGTCGAGCACTGGCGGCGTCCCGACGGGCTTTTTACGCGAGCCTGAGTCAAGTCTTCCTGGGGGAGGATGGCAGAGTGGCGTCCGACCCGCGGAAGCTGCAGCTGCAGCCAGCAGGCCGTCGCGTCGCCGAGTGAGTCGGCGACCAGGAAGCGGGCCGGGCGAGGGGCAGGGCAGGGCCTGGCCGGCCGGCCTGGCAGGTGACGCTGACGCCGCATTCCCGAGACACTTTCGAGCCAACGAGAGCATCCCGGTCGGCCTGCCTGCCGGTTACATCGGCGTGGCGTCATCGACCGGGGTGCCCCTCTGGGGTGCCCGTCGGCCGTCCTTTGCAGCGAGCTGCCGCCTGCTCCGAAGGACCGTTCCGTCGCTTCCGTTCCCCGTACGGGACGCCCCGTGAGTGCGAGAGAGACAGAGCGACGGGACGATGATTCGGAAGGGACGGCTGACGGCGCTGCGTGCGTTCGGCGCGTGTTTGCTCGGGGCGTTAATGCCTGCACATGTTCGTCGCGTGCCTCTACAGCCTCCCACGTCGCGTCGCAGCGCGCCGCAGCGCCGGCAGAATGGGTTAGCCTGTGTGTCAAGGTGAGAGGGGATGCGAGGCTGTCGGCGACGGTCTGCGACATCGGCCGCCAGATGACGTCGCGTCGCGGCTGCAGCGGCTGATCCCGACCACCAGTGCCTTTGACGCTCTGCATCTCTCGCCCTCACGGGACACCGTCAAAGCGGTGCGAGAAAGAGACCGGCACTCGTTCGGAATCCACCTGCTGACTGCGTGGCTGGCTGCCCGGGCCGGGCCCCGCCCCCCTGCCTGGCCAACCCAGCCCCCTGCCCTTGCAAAATGTCTGAAAAAGTTGGCTATGCGTTGACGGAAAGGTTTCGCAGTGTTTTCCTGCCGGTTGCCACCACCGTCGTCGTCATGCCCCCTCCTCCCCGCCCCGCCCCGCCCGGCCGGTCTAGGCTGCGCGCCCCGCCCCGCCACCGCCACGCCCCGCGAGCGCGAGTCCCGGCCCGCCGGCCCGCCGTTGAGTTCAGTCTGGCTGCAGCCGCGAAGCCCAGTGGATCGCTCGTTCGCGTCGCCGCGCTGTCCGACTCGCCGTCGCCGCTGTGCCCGCGCGCGTTCGAAGCCGTGCCGCGGTGCGTGCGTTCGCTTCCGTCGGTCCGTCTGTCGCGAGTGTGTCAGTGAATTTAGTGTGAGTGGTGATTGTGACGCAGTGAGGCCGGCGTCGCGTGGCCGTCGAGCCGCGTGCCGCCGACCAAAGAGTTTACGCTTTCTACCCCCAAAGTGGCCCCGGCGTCCTCGTCGTCGCGTCGCGAGTGCGACAGTGTGGTGGTGTGGCCGTGCTGGGCCGGGCCGGGCGGCGCGTGCACTGTGGCACGCCGTCCGATCGATGCACCTGCACTGCAGCGTGCGTGGTGCAACAGTGCTGCGCGAGGCGGCGAAGCCATCTGCAGACGCAACACTCATTGATGAGCCAACGGCAGCCGTGTGCAGCTGCCTGCCGCCCGTTCCTCGCCGAGGACGCGGAGCAGGCCGAGCAGGCCTTGGCGGCGGTGACGGGTCCCTAGGCGCCGCGACCGCGGAGCCCCTGGCGTTGCCGTGGCGCTGCCGTGGCGCTGCCTTGGCGGAACCGCGGATGGACGAGGGAAATCTCCAGCGGAAGGCCCTGCAGACTGATTCCGAGAGTCGTTTTTGTCGCTCTGTCTCTCCCGCACTCATGGGGCGTCCCGTATGGATGCGAGAGAGACAGCGCGATGAGAAGGCCTCTCGGAATGAGTCTGCTGGCTGTGCTCTGCAGACGGAGATCGATTCGGCGCGAGCGCCCGCCGCGCAGCGCTACGTGGGAGACTGCGGGGCCCCGCTGCTGCTGCCGAGGGATCCCGCTCTGTCTCTCTCGCACTCACTCAGGACGCCCCATGGACGCGACTGAGACAGAGCGACGCTGGGCTCACTCGGCTGCATGTCGGCGCGCGGGGCTTCTCCGATTTTTCTCACGATAAGCCCGCCGGCGGTGGACGCTGCATCCGGACTGCCACCGGCCGAGCCCCGCGCTCGCGGACTCCAAGAAGGCGAAGCTGGCGAAGGCGGTCGCGACCGCGGCTATCCATTTCCCTGCCGAGCGATTCAGAAGATTCGTTTCGTCGCTCTGTCCCTGTCGCGCTCGTGAGGCTCTGCGTTGGGGTGCGAGGGAGACAGAGCGACGCAGCGCTCTTCTGAATCGCTCGCTTGCCGCCACCGCGACCCGGCCCCGCGGTCACCGTGCCGCCCCGCCCGGCCCGGTACTTTCCGCTTGCATTCCGGTGACGGCCTGACGGCGGGCTGTGGGCTGTGGGCTGTGGCGCCCGGCGGGGCGGTGCTGCGGCACTGCGGCCCGGCCCGGCCCGCCCCGCGGCGGCGCGTTGTTGTTGTGCAACTGGTGAATAAAAGCGCGGCCGCGGTCTCTGTCGCACCTTGCGGCGCCCTGTGTCGGTGCGAGAGAGACAGCGACGAGACCTCCCCGCTCGGAATCCAGCCGGCAAGGAGTCGAACCGATGCGGCGCGCGCCGCGGCCCGCGAGGCACAGGCCACGTTCCGCGGGACGACGGGACGACGGCGGAAACCGGATCGGCGGGCTGCTCTGCGCGGCTCTGCTCCTGCCGCCCGGCCGGCCATAACGACAAACATGGAAGGCACCGCGACGGCCAGCAGACTGATTCCGTCGTCCTGTCTCTCTCGCACTCGTGGGGCGTGCCGTGCAGGTGTGAGAGAGACAGCGACAAGGACGCTCGGAATCAGTCTGCTGGCTGTCGTCTTGGAGCCGACTGTCCTTCGGCCTTCGCTGCCGTCCGCCCGGCTCGGCCTGGCACTGCCCGTGTAGCACCTCCGTACACTAGTCGACGGCGCGGAGAGTGTAGCCGCGAAGCCGCGTGGCGGTGCAGCGCTACCGCGGCGGGGGAGGCTTCCGCGAGTTAGCGCGTTGCCGCTAACTCGACCGGCAATCGCTTGGCTCGAGCCAAATGACGGGGACGGGGCCTCCGGCGCGGCGGTCCGATACTGGAACGTGAGGTGCGGGCTGCAGGCCGTCGCTCTGTGTCTCCCCCTCGGGGCGTTGCCTGGGGGTGCGAGAGAGACGGTGCTCTCTTCGCGGGCGGTAAACCCTTTGACCGGTCATCTTCGGCGGCTATTTCCGCAGCCATTGTGGGGGCGGCGAGGGCGGCGGGTTTCGCAGAATGCAAAATGCGTGCCGGCTAGTCAAGGCGTTGTGGCACGTCCAGCAGCGTCCAGCACGCCGCCGGCCGGGCCGCCGTGGTGCATTCCGTTAGCGCGGTGGTCGGTGCTGGCGGTGGTCGTGCCCGCCGTGTCCGGGCCCCGTACCACGGCGTCGTGGCCTTCCGTGCCGAGCCGCGCGGCCCCTAATTAGGCTCGGCGGATCGGGGCGGGGCGGGGCGGCCGCGTCTCTGGTCGTAAATTAGCGGAGGCCCCCTCGCGCCTCATGCAGCCCGTGGAGGCCGGCGTGGTGGCCGCTGGAATCCGCCTGGATGCCAGTCGCCGGGACGCCGGCTAGGGTTGCCGCCGACGGTCCAATAGCCCCCCGCGGTCGTACGACGTCGTCGTAACTCAGCGATGATTTTCTCGAGCATTCCGATTAAAACGGCGCAATTACTGCAATTGCTCGGTCGGTCGTAATTTGCGACTAGCTTTATGGGCGGGGTGTCGAGGGCCAGGTAATTGAATTTTAGACCGTCGCTGGACTTGCAACCCATCCGAGTTGGTGCGGACGTGAAGCCAACCCAATACGTAGGCTGTAGTTAGAACGCCACACTTGACCGTGTGAGGGTGTCTTATTTTGACCAGCCCCGTCGAAATTTTGTTCTGACGGGCTTGTTGGGGGGGGGGGCGTTCTAGGGTTGCCACCTTTCTTTGCTAATCTCTGTCCCCGTTGGTCCGTCCGCCGGGCTGCGGGGCTGACCCCGCTGGAATGTGACTGTCGCGCCACCCATTGAGGCAAGGCTGTGGTCGGTGGGGACGGCGACGGCGGACCCAGACGCCCACGCGACGCGTCCCGCCCGTCGTGCAGTGTAGTGCACTATCGGGTGGCCGTCGACGCCGCCTGGCCTGGCTGTGCCGCGGCAAAGAGCATCGCCTTCTGGGATCGCGCCGGGCACTGCACTGGGCATGACATTCCTCGTGTTGGGTAAATAGTGTAGTGGGCACCTGCCTGGGGGCGAGCGAGGCGTCGGGGCGTGCCGACAGTGCCGACGGCGTGGCGGCCCGGCCGGGCGTTCGCGGGCCGCGGTGCTCGCGTATCGCCAGGCCTCGCGCTATCTGCGAGGCGATTATGGCGATAATGAGTCAAGGTAGGGCGCGGCGGGGCGGAGCCGCGGAGCCGCGGGGGGCGTGCGTGGCTGCGTGGCCGTGCAACCTGTTTCGTTGCCTCCACGGCGGCGGCGCGGGGCGGTCGTCGGGGTGCCCCCGGTGCGCTGCTGGCGGCGCTGGCGCCGAAGCCGTCCCGTTGTGCGGCGGTGGCGGCTGGCGGGGTGCTCGGCGCGCTCGCCTCTCGGTCACTGTCCCGTCGCCGTGCCGCGCTACCCACATGCGCACGGCGACGCCACGGCGACGCCCACGCCCTCGGCGACGACGACGTTGCGAAATGCTGTAATTGTTTCCAGCAGAGGGACTTTTTGGCGGCGGGAACGCCCTCGGCGAGGGCCTTCGCGGCCTCTGCCGGGACGGGGCGGGGCGCCCCAGCACCGCAGCACCGCAGCGCGCCCGCGCCTCACCTCGGTGGTATTTCCACGGCCGTCCGGCTTAGCGAGGGACTTTTCCGAGGGTGACGGTGACGTCCCGGGGCTCCGCCGGCACGCCGCCCTGCCCGTCACGCGCGCCGCCGCCACCGCCCGCCCCAGCGCCCCAGCCTGCTCCAGGACGTGGTTCGCGTTCACGTCGGCGTGGGTGGCGGGGCGGGGTTGGCCAACGGCGGTGTGCTGCGGAGCAGTTCACTGCATTCCGGCGCGCCGAATGGAGCAGGGCGGACGCGGTGGCGGTTCCGAACAGTGCTTTTTCGTCGCCCCTTCTCGCTCGCACCCCACCCGCTGGTCCGTGAGTGCGAGAGAGACGAAAGCTCCGTTGGGCTTGAAGCGGCAGTGAGGCAACCGTGCGTGTGTCGCTGCTGCAGTGCTGCAGGATATCTGGGCCGGTGTGGCCGGTCAGCTGGGTCCGGGGTTGGGTGCTTGCTCGGCGGGGCGTTGAGGATGCGGTGTGTGCGCACCTAGGGCCCCGGGCCCGCCCCGCCAGGCCCGCCCGCTATAGCATTGCGTGTGCTGACGGCCGCTGACGCGCTGACGCTGAAGCCGCTAACGGGACGGCCACGGCCGTGGCGCCACGCGGCCACGGGGCCACGCGGCCACGCCCGGACTGTCGCACCGTTAGGGCGCGTGGCCGTTTGCTGGCGCTCGTTCGGCGCGACTGTGTGTCGTTGGTGTCGCCGTGCCCGTCATCGCCGTGCCCGTCCGGATGCCCGTCATTCCGTCGTTGCCGTACCCCGCACGTTGGTGCGCCTGGGCGTCGCGGACTTAGTTTTAATTGCCCCCGCGATAGCAGCGCGAGGCGCAAGGCCTAGCGATGGCGACGGAGGATCCGCGGCAGACGGCACCGCGCCGCCGCCAGGGTGTACAAGGTGTACAGTGTAGTGTATACAGGCACGGCGGCGAACTTCTGCGAACACACGACTAGTCGTGTCTGCGTACGGGCGGTGGGCCTGCCACACGGCCTCCCTGTGCCTCGGCCGCGCTGCTCTCCCTGCTGCCTGTCGCTCCCTCTCTCTCGCTCTTTCGCGCGCTTTCACTGCGAATGTGAGAGTGTGCCGCAATTGATAGGTGCTCACGCTTGTTATATTGTGAGTGCTCCGCCGCGCCGGCGTGTGTGGTGGTGTGTGTGCGCTCGGTCCAGGGCGGGGCCTTGCCGGGCCTTGCCGGGCCTTGCCGCCTGCCGGCCATATACTCCTTTCCCTTCGGCGTCCCTTTGGCTCCCTGCCCTGCAGTGATTCACTTTCCCGCGTCGAAGGGCGCCCCGTGTCGTTGCTGTCTCGCTCGCACTCGTGGGGCGACGAGTGTGAGAGAGACTGAGCGACGAGTGGAATGGAACGGCTGCCGCGGAGTGATATCGGGTAATGTGCGAACTGCTCGGCGCCTTTCCACCGCGTCGACGTGATCCGCGAGGTCCGCGAGGCCGCGTCGTCTCTCTCGCACCCCACGGAGAGCCCCATGAGTGCGAGAGAGACAGAGCGACGAGACGACTCTTCTAAGTCGCTCGGCTCGGCAGGACCCCGCGCCCCGCGCGATCGCGGAATGTGTGACATTATCGCTTTGGTTTTTGCCGCCGTCCGTTGCTGCTGGCGCCGGCCGCTCTGTCTCTCTCGCACCTCGACCACACGCCCCATGGGTGCGAGAGAGACGGGGCAGCCTGCACTGCGCTGCGCTGTGTGCATTGTGCTCGCGCGGCGACGGCGGCGATGGCTGCGTCGTGAGGACGTGGGTCGACGCCAAAGTCCTCCGCGTCGCGTCGCGCCGCCCGCGTGCCTCGCCGAAGTGACTCGACTTGCGAGAATAAAAGAAAAGGCGACGCCGGGGAAAAGAAATGGCAATTTGCGCGCCGATTTGCTCGACGGCGAGTCAAGACGGCGGCGGCGTTGTCGGCGTCCTTGGCGGAGCGGCGGCGCTGCTTGGGCGCTGCGGCGGGTCAAGGTGCGCGCCGGACTCGGCTCGACGGCGTGAATATGCAGTGCAGCGAGACGGGGCGCCCTTTGCCGTGGGATGGAGGAAGAAGAAGAAGAAGGAGGAGGAAGAGGAGGAGGAGGAAGGGGACGCAGAGCCAAGCCGAAGCCCCTGCGGTTGGCCACTCCGACTCCGGGTGCTCTGGCAGGTGGACGGCGGCTGTGGCGTGTGGACAGATTGATTTCGAATCGAACAGTCTCTCTCGCACCCTCCCGTATGCCCGCGAGTGCGAGAGAGACGGGCGGACCAGCCCTTCGCGTCCAGTGGCGCAGCGCGTAGCATGGGCAGCCCCGCGGCGAGCCCCGCCAGTCGGTGGACGGGACGGTACTAGACGCCGCCCATAAATCGAGCCGTTCTGAAAATGCCTCGCGTCGCTGCCGTTTCCGAGTGGGGCTTTGGCTTTGGCTTTATGATGCCAAGTCGCCTGAGTTATCACCCCGTCGGCAATGACATGAAATTCGGAGTCGTTAATCCGCTCCGCCGCGGCGCTGCCGTGTGATTCAGAAGAGCGGTGCGTCGCTCTGTCTCTCTCGCACTCTTCAGGGGATCCTCTACGAGTGCGACAGAGACAGTGCGACGACGCGACTTGTGATCTCTGCTGCAGCAGAATCGAGCAGAATGCGAGGAGAATGGTTTCGGCTCTCCCGTTTTGGGCAGCTTGTGCTGTGAGGGCACTGCTGGCACTGCCTTCGTCGCTCTGTCTCTCTCGCACTCTTAGGTCGCCCCGTACGGGTGCGAGAGAGAAAGAGAGCGGCGAAGGCAGTGCTGGGAATCAGTTTGCTGGGCGGTGACGCGGCGGCCTTCCAGTGGACCGGACTCCAGCCGCCTGGACTGGACTCCAGCAGATTGGCTCACGCCGTGACACTACACTGAACGGGCGGCCCGGGCGCTGCGCTGCTGGCCTGGCTGGACGCTGATTGGCCCTTTTCCCGTCCGGCGGAAACGAAGCGCGGCGAGTAGTGCCACAACGGGGCTGCCAGCTCGGGCGGGCCGGCTGGGCTGGAGGCTGGGCTGGAGGCTGGGCTGGGCTGGGCTGGGCCCCCAACTAGTTTGCCTGCCTGGCTGTGCCAAGCCGCGCCGCCTGGCGCCCGGCAGGGCTCGGCTGGGCCCGATCGCTGCGGGCTCGACTCGTATCGGGGCAATAATTACTAGGATCAAACTGCGGAGCAGAGCGGAGCCGCGCGAAAGTCGTTTAGCCGTAAAGTCGAAATGAGGCGATGTGATTTTGATAGCGGGGCGCCGGCGCGCTGCTTGGCGAGGGAGTGAGAGAGCGTGGCGTGCTGGGCTCCACCAACGACACCGGCAGGCTGAGGCCGGGCACTGCACTGCTCTCTCGGTCGCCGCGTGCCGCGTGGACGGCGACGCCGGGCGTTGCCGTTGTTGCCCGTGCCTCCCCCCGCCCCGGCCCGCTCCCCGCCCGGTTCCCATGCATTGGAGCGGCCGAACGCCCCGGAACCGTGGAACGCCCGGCAGGCTAGGCCAGGCTAAGGCTAGGCCAGGCTAAGGCTAGGCCGGCGTCCCGTTCTGTCCCGTTCGGGCTTCGGGCCGCGGTCTTTGCTTTCTACTCCCGCGGGCCTGCCTGCCTGCATGGCCGTGCAGTGCGCGCTGCATTACGGTGCATAACGCACGCTTTCTCTGTCTCTCTTTCCCTCTTTCTCTGCCGTGTGCCGCACGGTGTGCCGCACGGTGTGGACTCGTGCCTCCCTGGCGGCCACGATGCGCGCTGCGCGTTCTAGGCCCCGAAGCCTACACTCTTTGTCGTCGAACCGCTCCCTGAAGGGCCCGCCGCTCACTGCGCCTTCCCCGACTGGGTCACTGACCCTTCCGGGAGGGCGGAGCTGGTTCCGAACGGCGCCGTCGTCGCCGTCCCTCTCGTACAGCAAAAGTGCGAGAGAGACGCAGCGACGACAGCGCCGTTCGGAATCAGTCTGTACTTGCTGATTCTGAACAGTTTCGTCGTTTTGTCTCCCGCGCTCTCGTGGGGCGTCCCTGCGGGTCGCGAGAGAGACAGAGCGACGACACACTGCGGAACGGCTGTGCTGTGCTGGCCCTGACGGCGTGCTTGTTGCCCTTCCAGTATGGCCGCCTGAGCGCCCCATGCCGCTATGGTGCAGCCCTCGGCCGGCTCTCCGGGCGCGGGGGGGGGGTGGGGGTGGGCGGCGTGCCCGGGGTGCCCGGGGTGCCCGGCGTGACGCAGGCCACGCAGGCCGAGCAGGAGGCGGCGCTGGCGCTGGGGCTGGGCCCCGGGCGCGGGCCGCGCTGCGCCGACGTGGCCGAGAAGCTGGCGCAGCTGTTCGGCTGGCGGCACACCTACAAGGTGGAGAAGCTGCAACGGTGCCTGCAGAAGCAGCTGCAGCAGTCCGCCACGCAGGACATCAAGAACAACAACGTCAAGGACGACGTCAAGGATGGCGTCAAGGACGGCGGCAAGGATGAGCAGGACAAGGTGAGGCGGCCGGCCCACTGGTCCACTGTGGAAGGGCGCGAGTGAAGTTGCGCGCTCCAGGACTCCGGGCTGCTGGGGAATCGAGTCGCCGCTTCAGGCCGACGACGGCGTGGCGCGAGAGCGCGCGAGAGTGTTTGTTTGTTGGGCAGACAAGTGACCTGGATCCTTCTTTCTGGTGTTGCAGGTACGGCAATGGCGATCATGGAGGGCACGGCGAGCAGCAGCAGGCTCGCGGAGCGCTCGTCGGGGCGGCAAGTATCGTGCCCGCCATTCCCGGCGAGAAACGACGGAGTGCTGCTGGTGGCGATGATGAGCCCCGCCACGTTGGCGGCATCGCCGGCCTCGCGTCGTTCTGGTTTGCGTGGAAAGCGCCGGCCGGCCGGAAAGGGGGAACGCGCCGCGCGGCGCGCCGGCCAACGAAAGTGAAACAGAAGCGGGGCGAATTTGTCGCGGGGCGTGGCACGGCGCGGCGCGGCGGGCCGCGGTACATTGCACAACTTGAGTGGACCCCCCGCGGCCCGCGGGGCCCGCGCCGCCGTGCGCCTTGTTAGGGCGCTCCGCTCAGCTGGGAGGGAGGCGGCGGGCTGGTCGGTCAGGCAGTGCGGAGAATGTTGTACAGTCACGAAAATATGCGCCGACCGGCCAGGGCGGCCAGGGCGGCCAGGGCCAGGTGTTCGGTGCTCCTTGTGTGCGCGTGCACCCGTCGGGTTCCATGCCAACACTGAACACTTCACTTCCAGCGGGCCGGCTGGAGTGTTGTTACTCTTTCCGCGACTGCTTTCGCGGCGCACGGCGTGGCACGGCGTGGCACGGCACGGCGCATCCCGGGCGGCAGGCCGGCAGGTGCATGACGCCAGTGACGCCAGCTGGGCAGGGCCGAGGCTCACGGCCGAGGCGGCCCGGCCCGCGATGTGCCACGCCGCCGTACCTGTTTCTCCCGTGCACTCGCCTTGGAGGCAGTGTATTGGCAACGCTGCCGGCCCGCCGAGTATTACATTCAAATAGCTGTGGAGTTGGCTATGGCCGATTCGAGCGGCGCTGTGCCTCGCGGGGCGTGGCGGGGCGGGGCGCAGTGTTGCCGTGCGCCGCTCCCCGCCAGTGGCGTAGCACCGCGGCGCCACCGCGGCGGGGAGCGCGAGCCAGCCTGCCCTGCCTGCCGCCGCTCCAGCGGAATGCCAGCAAGCCAGCAATCTTCCTCGGCGATCTCTGCCTGCCCGCTGCCTGTCTCTGCCGCGGCTAGTGGCGCACAGTGGGCCAGAAGACCGGTGGAGGCGGACAGAACTCGAGACGCGTCTTGAGCTCCAGACTCGCTAAACAGGCCTCGAACCGAACGTGTGACCCCACCAATGGATTGCTCTCCGAACGAGGAATTCATTGGTGGGGTCAAACGTTCGGTTCGAGGCCTGTTTAGCCACTCTGGAGCTGAAAACGCGTACCGGTCTTCTGGCCCACTGTGTGCCGGGCCGTGCTCTAGTGCTCCGGCGGCGCGGGGCCTCAAGGTCGTGGGTGTCGCAGTCGCGGCGTCGTGCCGCAAAAAGGAGCGAGATAAAAATGTGAGGGAGGAAGGCGTGCAGGGCGGGCGGCGCGAAATGGCCGCCATGCCCTGCTGCCCCCCGGCGTGGCCTTTCGTCGTTGCCCAAGCCCTCGCTTGTCCTTCTCCGCGATGAGCACACACACACAAACACAACACACGCTGCATACTACAACATGTCGAGCGTTTGCCCCGAGGCGGACGCGTCGCGGGCCGGGCGGGCCGCCGAGAGGCGAGGACTCCGAGGGGAGGGGGACAGGGAGGGAGGTGTTGGCGCAATAATGTGCTGTACTATGTACTCATGGGGGCAAATGTCAAAGAGTGCACGGAAGAGGCTTTGGCCCAAAGGCCTCGCGATGCGGTGGGTGAGTCACCAGCCGGGACGCGGCGTCCTGGACACACACACACACACACACACCTACACACACACACACACACACACACACACACACACTAACGCGCGCTGCCGCGGTGCGCCGTGTCTGTTTTTCGCGCGGCGATAACACGGAAGCAAACAGGGAAGGCGCTGGCCGCGCCTCTTGGGCTGGAACGCCATGGAATGTGTCTCCAAGGCGTCGCCGCGCCAAACCAGCCGAACGCCAAACGGCCGAGCAAACAACAGATATGATGCCCAGGCTTTCTTTCAGTTTTGCGTGACTTTACACTTCTTTTTACCTTCTTGGGCGCGTGGCTAACTATTCGTCCGCCGATAAGGAACGCGCACACCCGCGAGGCGGCCGCGCCTTTCCGCCAAATAGGGCGTGGCGTGGCGGGGCGGGGCGGGGCGGGGCGGGCCGCGAACGCCAAAGACGCGAAGCTGGGGAACCAGAAGCAGCCCGATTCGGAGCGCGGCGCGGAGCAGCGCCTCTCCAATTACCCGACTCGCTCTGTCTCTCTCGCACTCGCGGGGCGCGCCGCAGGGGGTGCGAGAGAGACGGCTGCACACCTGATTGCACCCACAGGGACAGGTGTGCGGCGCGGCGGCGCGCACGTGTGCAGTCAGGGCAAGGCAAGGCGCCGCCTGAAACAGGAGCCAGCCCGACCCGGGTGGCAGGCAACGTAACGGGGAGGGAAAAGTCGCTCTCGCCGGTGTTTGAACCCGCGACCCGGCCGACGCCGAAGCAGGGCCGGACTGCAGTGTGGTGGTTGGTGGTCCCGGCGGGCGCGCTTCGGCGTGCTTCGCTCCGATGGCGGTGACGCGTTTCGGCGGCTCTAGGCGCGGCCAGCGAGGCGCACGTGCCGCCGGCATGTTGTTGTCTCGGCCGCGTGGCCGCGTGGCGTGTGTAAGGGGGCGTGCCTGGTTCTGAGCCCGGGGCGGGGCGGAGCGCGGGGCGGGGCGGTCTGGTCTAGTCTGCACATTACATGGCGCGGCATCTCAGCCGGCCGGCCGTTCACCGCGGCGGCGGGGCGTGGATTGCTTTCCATCCCGCGAGCCGTGCACGCGCCTCTGCGTGTGTGTGCGTGTGTGTGAGCGCCCCGGCACTTGTTCTTGTCCCGGAGGAGAGACAGAGAGACGTAATGGGCCGCGTCATGGTCCTCGCTGTCCGTCCTCCGGGCGATGGCGATGGCGATGGCGAGGCCGATGCCTTCCGCCCAGCGCCACCACGGCGTGCACCACGGCGTGCACCACGGCGTGCACGAAGGCGGCCAAGTGCTCCCTCCACTGTACTCCCGGCGGCGCGTGGCGCGACTACACTGTAGCGACTCGACTGATGCGATGACGATGATTCGCCGCACTGTTGTACATTTTTCTTATCTGGGTCGTCGCGGTCGTTCGCCGCGGTGCAGCGGCTTGCCGTCGGCTTGCCGTGGTGGTGCAGCGCGGCGGCACGGCGTCGCGGCCGCGTCCCTCGTCGCAATCCTCGCCGTGGCGCAAGTGGCTGCTCTTGGCGCGTTGCGGCCCGCCCCGCACGAGGTCCGCGGCGGCAATCGAATTTGCACAGAAAGAGTCTACATCGAGTAGGACGGCTGGCCTATGTCGAGAGCGCTTTTCTGTCAAGAGAATGTCGTATTCATTTTGGGTATCCATGCCTCGCAGCCTCAAACAGGGACGTGTTCCTGGGGCGGAAGGCCGACGTCTCGTTCTCCAGAATGGGAATCTCGACGTCGGCGACTTTGCGCCCTCCGGAGTCAATGGGAGTGGACTGGCCGGTGAATGGCGGGGCGGGGCGGGGCGGGGCGGGGCGGGGCGGGCGGGCGCCCGCTTGCCGTGACGCAGCGCTGGCATCCACTCCGGTCAGCGCCCCTGCCCCGCCCCGCCCCGCCTCGCCCCGCCTCGCCCCGCCACGCCGTGGACGGAACCCGACGCAAGTTGTGCATCACTGAGGGTGTACCCCTACCGGCCTGCCGGCCGCGGCGCGCGGAATCTGATTACATAGCCGTGGAGCGCGGCGGGCGGCAGCCAGCGCGGGGGGCGGGTCGCGTCCGCGGCAGCCCAGTCAGTGCACTTGCAGAGCCGTGGCGGCCACTGGCCTGCCGCTTTTATTGAGTCGGATTTTTATCATCCGCCGCTGCGTGGCGCTTCATGCCTTGGTCGCTCTGTCTCTCTCGCGCTCGCGTGGCGGCCGGTAAGGGTGCGAGAGAGACAGCGACGCGCTGTCCGGGTTCGACTTCTATCTCCCTTATCACACCTGCGCCAGCGCTGTGCGTCGAGTGCCCGTCTGCCGTCCGTGATTCTTTGTGGCTCCTAATCGGGAGCAGTGCAGTCCGTCGGCTGCGTCGGCCTGCGTCGGCCCGGTGCATGGGGTCCGTTCGTAAAGCCGGTCTGCAGACTCATCTCGAGAGTCGTTTTCGTCGCTCTGTCTCTCTCGCTCTCGTGGGGCGTCCCGTTGTGGTGCGAAAGAGACAGAGCGACGAAGACGACTCTCGGAATCAGTCCACTGGTCGCTGACGAGAGACAGGCCCAGGCCTGGTGAGGCAGCGCTCCGAGCAGCGCCCTTTGGGCCAGAGGCGGTCAAAATCCCAGACGCGTTTTGAGCTCCAGAGTCGCTAAATGGAAGTCGAACCGAACTTGTGACTCCACCAATGGATTGCTCTCCGAACGAGGCATCCATTGGTGGGGTCACACGTTCGGTTCGTGTCCTGTTTAGCGACTCAGGAGCTCAAAACGCGTCTGGGATTTTGACCCGCCGCGTGGCTCACATGGCCGCCACGGCCCAACGCCGTGCCGCCGACGAGGACGAGGCGCCGTTTAGCTCGGTCCAGTCGGTCCAGCAACGACTGGCGCGGCGTGGCCGCGTTAATGAGCTAGATTGCGAGCCCCGGCTTGGCGGGGGCGGCCGGTTACGCCCCCGCATCGGGTCGAGGCTGACCGCGCGGCCGCGTGGCGCTAGGGGTGGTGGCACTCAATTTAGAAATAACAATTAGACCGAGTGGCGTGCGGCGGGGCTAATAAGCCGTGCATAACCCGTACGGCGTGGTGGCGGGGCGGGCCGTCGTGGAGCGTCGCGGCGCCCGCTTGCGCAACGCCCTGCCCCGGGCCGTGCGCGCCGCGCCCCGCGCCCCGCCACACACCCGAGGCTGGAGGCAGGTTGGCCCAGCCGGCCCGGCCCGGCCACGGCCGCGGGCACCAAGGCATGAGAACTCGGCTTTATCCGACTGATTTGGCGCCGCCAGGCACGGCTCCAGGCCCCATGACTCCCAACCTGCTTTCGTCGCTCTGTCTCTCTCGCACTCATGGCGTCCCGCGCGCCGGTGCGAGAGAGACAGCGCGACGAGACGCACGCAGCCGCCGCAGGTTCTCATCACGGTGTATTGACGGGCCGCCGGGAAAGCGAACGAAACCGAAAGGGACCCGTCGGGCGGGCGATGCCGGCGAGCGAGCGGCCCGCCTGGGTAGCTGAGCTGGGTTAGGTTAGGTTAGGTTGAGCGCCGCCGATTCCACAGTGCGGTAATAACGCGCAGCTCGCGCTGCCTCGGCCTGCAGCCTCGCCCCGTCTCTCTCGCACCTCTACGGAACGCCCCGTGCGAGTGCGAGAGAGACAGAGCGACGAAAACGTCTTTCGGAAACAGGCCGCTTGCCCGCATCTCGATGCACCGGGAGGTCTGCCGGCTGTTTCCGACTTCTCTCTCTCGCACTCGCGGGGCCAGCCGCAGCCACAAGCATGTGCAAGCGAGAGAGACGGCGACGAAGTAATCGGCGGCCTCCTGCTGCACCTGCAGGTGCACTGACCGCGGCCTGCGCCGCTGCGCTGCTGCGCCTCTGGCCGGCAGTAAAGTGACCGGTTAGCGTACGAAGTACTACAGTGCGGGGACGGCGCGGGCATAAAACAAGGGAAAAGGCGGCGATGATGAGAAATCGCTGCGGCGCGATACCGCGGCCAGCCCTTTATTGCCGTGAGTCGGCAGCAGTGCGCTGCTCTGCTCGCTGTTCGGCCTCATGAACCCCGTAGTCGCCGTCACTGGGCGGCGGCGTGTCAAACTCCATCACCGTCGTGACTGCTCCATTTTTTATTTATTATCTTTTTTTTCTGATGGGACGCGTCGACGCCGCGCCGCGCCTTTTGGCGGCCGCCATTTTCCCGTCTCATTTGTCCCGATTCTTTTGACTTGACGCTGTTCCGCAAATAATATCTCATTTTTAATTTTTTTTTTGTACCGCCTTGTCTTTTTTTTTTTTGAAAACGTGAGTGGCTTGGTGGCGTCGCGGTCTTTGCATCGGCCGGGCCTCGGCTGTAGGAATAAAGACCCTGTGCCTGTCCGTCTGTCTGTCTGTCCGTTTGTCCGTCTGCCCGCTGGCACTCTGGACGCCGGCGGGCGACGATGAGGCGACGCCGACGCCCTCCAGCGAACCTCCTCCGACGCCGCCGTCCTTTGATTCTCATTCGCGATTCGCTGGGCGTCGCGCGTAACGCATCGCTCTGTACGACGGCGTGCCTTTGCCGTGACGACGCCGAAGGACATCGTCGACCAACACACACCGCGGCGAGATGGGCATGACGGACACCGTCCCACTCGGCCTCGTCGGTGGCGTCTGTCGAGCGATTCAAAAGATCGGTTCATCGCTCTGTCTCTCTCGCACGCTTATGGAATGCCCCTCGAGTGCGACGAAGACAGCGTTGCTGTTTGGAATCGCTGCCCGGGCCGCGGCATGCGAGCCTTGCCCTGCAGTGCGGCCCTGCGGACGCGGACGGCCTTGGCGTTGTGGAAGGGCCGGGCGGGCGGCCCCGCGCCGCAACCCGGTGTGACGGATTTCGGATTACGGTTCGGCTTGCCGCCGAGAAAGCGCGGCCCGCATTGGCCACAGCCCGGCCCTCGGCCTGGCCGTTGCGGTGCCAGGGCTTTCGTCAGCTGGCCGCCGATGCCGCCGATCCGGACGGAAAAGTGTAAAGTGTAGTCACTACACTGTGGTGTCAAGCGTGCTCAATGTGTTTCGCTCTTTTTGTTGCAGGCTCCGGACACATGGGTGTCGGTGCACGCCGTCAGCTCGGCCGAGGGCGGCCTGCTGGACCCGGACGACCGGCTGGTGGACGTGGCCGACGACCGGGAGACGCTGACGGCCACCTTTGAGGAGGCGGGCAGCGACCACCCCGGCGGACACACTGGCGGCGATGGCGCCTCAGGGTCCTCGGTGGGGACCGGCTCCCCGGACATCTTCCACGTGAGTTATGGGGCTTGGCCTTGCCGGGCTTGGCGCCTGGCGGGTAGGCCGTCCCGTTGCGCACCCGTGCCGCGGGGCTGCCGACCCCGACTTTGCAGGCGTTTTTGACAGTGTGGCTTCCTCGCAGGGCTCGGAGCGTTTCGGCACGTGCGGGCTGGGCGGGCTGGGCCGCACGGACATCGAGGTGACCGGCGAGCAGGTGTCCGGACTGCAGCTGCAGGTGCGGCGCGGCAGCGAGCCCGCCCTCAACCAGCTGCCCGAGGGCCTGGACCGCCTGGACAGGGTGCCCTCCTCGACGCTGCCGCCGCCCTGCCAGCGCAAGGCGGCCTCGAAGCGCTGGTCCGCCGCGCCCATCATTATGGAGACGTCGGAGACCTCGCCGCTGTCCAAGGCCGCCAAGGCCACCACCAACGGCCACGCCGGCAGCCCGCTGGGCAGCCCGGGCAGCCTGGACTGGGAGGACGAGGAGCGCGACGCACAGCCCCTGCAGCGCGACGCGCAGCGCGACGCGCAGCGCGAGTCGCACCTGCGCCCGCCCGCCTACGGCCGCTTCAGCAGGGACGGCTCCAACCGCCTGTCCATGCAGTTCCTGGGCGAGTCCGCGGGGTGAGTGTCTCTGTGGCTGTGACGCACAGTGGAGGCGGTCCAAGTCTTCTAGCCCACTGTGGTTCGCGTCTTGAAGTACTTGTCTTTGACCTCCGGCCATGCTCTTGTGTCTTGCAGCGGTCTGCGCTGGTGCGACGCCGCCGAGCGAGTGGCCATGGCGTCCCTGCCCGCCATGGGCTCCGGTGTGCACGCCGGGGCCGGCATGGGCTCCGGCGGCGCGAGGGACGGCGTCGTGGGCGCGCCGAGCCGCGGGCAGTCGCTGTCGCTGCCGCGGGACCACCGCCGCAAGGAGCCCCTGGGCCAGGCCAACCACGCCGACAACGCGGACGGCCACGGCCACGGCGACAGAGACAGCACCGAGCTGGTGGTGCTGCGGAGCGAGGCCGGCCCGCTGGGCATCCACGTGGTGCCGGACTACGACCACCTCGGCAAGGAGCGCGGCCTGCTGGTGCAGGGCATCGAGCCGGGCGGCAGGGTGGACCGCGACCACCGCCTGCAGGTCTACGACCGCATCATCGAGATCAACGGCAAGAACCTGCTCAACATGCCATTCCACACGTGAGTTGAGTTCCGTTTGACGCCGACGTCTAGCTGTTTCCTACTTCGGTTTTAATGAATCGAGTTTCACCATTCCTTTTCTGTTGCAGCGTTCAGGATATTTTCAAAGATTCACTGAGGTCTCCTGAACTGAGACTGCGTGTAGTCAAACACCGCAGTAGCATAGCCAACTATACTAAGAAACCTCCTCCCCCTGTCTTTCCGAGATCGTCCTCCGACAAGGAGAATATTGCCATGGTTGAAACAGAGGAAAGATGTAAGCTATGTTTCCTTTACTATTTCTTTATTGAAAATAGCAATATGTACAAATCAATTTATTCCTATTTTCTTTCTTTGCAGTAGTGGGAATGCAGACTAAAGTAGCAACAGTTTCTTCAACTAAGAAGCTTCCTACCAATGGAACAAACAACGGAGGCCCTGGGTCCTCCGGCACACTTGTCCGCAACACAGCCACTGCCATATTGGCTGCCAATACTCGTCGAATGGGGAGAAAAGTGGCCATTGAATTGACGAAAGGCCCACATGGCCTTGGCTTCAGCATCACTACGAGGGATAACCCAGCTGGTGGCAACTGCCCTATTTACATAAAAAATATTTTACCTAAGGTACTGCCAGGTTCTTTGAAGATTGATGGATCTTTTGCATGATCATATATATATTTTAACCTGTCTGTTTTTGTCTGTAGGGGGCAGCTGTTGAAGATGGTCGCCTGAGGCCTGGAGATAGGCTTCTAGAGGTGAATGGTGTTGAAATGACTGGCAAGACGCAAGCTGAAGCAGTTACAGTTCTAAGAAATGCACCTGCTGGTAGTGTTGTTCACATTGTTGTGTCTCGGCAAGATGACACAAATGCCACAGGCTCAAGTCCTCAATCAAACTACACTGTGAGTAAATAAAATTATTCTCATCAAGAATGAAACCGAAGATTTTGTTCTAATTCTTGGTTACTATTTTTAGGAGTCATCACCTGAATCTAGTGAAGAGTTATCTAATTCACCATCTCAACCAGCAAACAGCAGTAATGAGTCACAAGATAGCAATAAATCATCCAGTAGTGAAAAAGCAATTCATATTACTAATGGTTATCACAAGGTATGTGTTCACCACACACTGAGGCAATCATCGAATTTGTATCTGTGTTCTGTTATTTTCTAATTCCCTTTTCCTTTTAGAATCATGAAAAATCAGGTGAAGATTCTTTAATATACCCATGGAAACACAAAGAAATTCTTCAATTTGACATCCCAGTCCATGACACAGAGAAAGCAGGCTTAGGTAAGACAGAGCAGTTTCTTCAAAAACCAAAAAGTTTTTGTGCACCTTGCAATGTGATGCAATTTAAATATTTTTGTCTTTTTGTCATTTTCCAGGTGTCAGTGTAAAGGGCAAAACGTCAGCTAATCAGAGTGTTAGCAACTCTCAAGCCGCATCATATGACCTAGGAATATTTGTTAAAAGTGTATTACATGGAGGAGCTGCCTCCAGAGATGGACGATTACGTACAAATGATCAACTTTTAAATGTTAACGGAGTGTCACTCCTAAATCAGTCCAATGCAGATGCCATGGAGACTCTGAGACGGGCCATGCTCCATACTGAGGGACCCATACCAGGGGTCATAACATTGACAATTGCAAGAAGAACAGGGGCACCATCTCCATCAGCGCCATCAAGCAGTACAAAAGAATCCCTCATTTCTAAAGGTAGGTTGACTTACACTGTCATTCTTACATTTGACACCCATGACTCTGTGCACTCTAACATGTACATGTATTTTCTTTCTTTTCTCTTTAGGAATTGAAGTTAATGGAAAACATGACGACACATGTACCCCAGACAACTCTGGGACCAGTGAGAATTCTGACAATACTGTTATATTTTTACCTTACAAAGACCACAATCGTGTTATTGATGGTGGTTTGGATCGAAGCTTAGATTGTAGTTTAGACAAATCCTTAGGTGTGTATGTTATGATTTTATCAGAAGTATTTGCCTTAGAGTAATTAATTCTATAGCACTCAAGTCTGTGTTTTTCTACCACTTTTTTATTTTGTTTCAGACTGTGTATCAATGCGGAATCCAGTTCTTGATAGACTAACCGGGCACACTCAAAGTGCTCGTCACAATGAGAGCTACTACCGTGCGACCCATGATACATCAACATGGAATACGACTGCTCTCCTGGCTGGTGGTTCATCACCCATTGATAGGCACCACGGCCACCTCAACAGCCCCACAGTTAACCCTAGTAATGCAGAAATGATTATCATAGAAGAAAGCCCCACCTATGGTACTCAACAGCCTCATACCAATCGGTAAGAAAACTCCCTGTTCAGCAGTTTATTTTTAGGACTTAAATTTATGTGTGTTTTTAACTGTTGAAAAATTCCTTGTTCAGTGGTAGGAGGGGTGAGGGTGAGGACAGCCGCAGACCAAGTGTCACTAGCCAGCAGTCGCAACCCAATAAAGTAGGACCACAGCTGCAACATCAACAATCACAACAGTCAGAACAAAGCAACACCAGCGAACCACATGGTGATGTGACCTATGCAAGCCAGTAAGTCCAAAATTTCAACATCGGAAATATACTTGTTAAAATGTGCAAATTTTCAGCAAATTTCTGATGCATTTGTATTTGCTTTGTCAGGCTCTCACTTGATGATGCAGCTGGATTTTCAAGAGATGCCTTTGGACGTCAAAGTATGTCAGAAAAAAGACATGCCACCTTAGATGCTAAAAGTACTGATACATATCAACGCAACAAGAAAATTAGGTAATATTTTTTGTCTGATTGTTCTAAAATTAAAGATTTTCTGTAAATTATCATGAGGACCATGTAAGACAATATCCTATTATCTTTCTTTCTATAGGGAAGAGCGTGAGAAGCGAGAAAAAAGTGGAAGCTCAGACCATGACACCAGCAATGAAGGTTTGTGTTCTTACCTGTCTGGTAATAAAAATTCGTTTTGTGTTTTTGCCACTTGTAGTGTGTGTTAAGGTGGAAAGATTATTTGTAAGGTTTAATGTGTGCTTGTGTTAATCCTCCTCTTTACTAATGCTAAACTAATACTTTAATTTAGTCCTTCCTATGGATGGATATCTAGAAATACAATTACAAAATCAACCAGTCTTCTTAGCCCTTTGTAGTATTATTAGTAGTTTTATTTTATTATTCTGAGGAAAGTGAATGTAGGTCTCTTATGGCTGCATTTGTTTTCTATTTCAAGGACGCCATAAGATTCAAAAGGCAACAGCAATGTTGCGTGGTATCTCTGTTGAATCTGTGACGAGTGTTCTTCAAGCACATGAAGCTTCTGAGTGTATGTACTTGGATGAGCACATTTCCATTTTAATATTTGGTGCACCATTTGTAACTAGTTGAGCACTTGAACAATACTTGAAATCTGTTTTGTATTTCTTGTTTCCTGGGGCTCTGCTTCTGTGTCTGTCAGTTTGTGGCATTTTGGTGGCATGGCTTGCTCTCCTCAATTATAACATTTTTATTCATTCTTTCCTGCATTCGGGCAACTCACTTGAAGCCGTAATAAGCTGCCCGCTATCAGCCTCCTTTTTTCATTCCTGTCGTCCTGCCTGCAGATTCTGGTGAACGCAAGAAATTCGAACTGGGGCCTTCCCTGGGGATGAAGAAGTCGTCCAGCCTGGAGTCGCTCCAGACCATGGTGCAAGAGGTGTGTGTTTGCGTCTCCATTGGACATTGGATGGATGTCTTTTGGGCCTTGCCGCAGAGGCAGCTGGTCGTCGGTGTCTGTGTCTCACGTGCCCTTGCTCCTCGCGCTTTGCAGATCCAGATGCAGGAGGACGGCGACCCCGCCTACACGTACCGCAACGCCCAGGGCGCGGTGCGTGTGATCCGTGGCCGCGGCTGCAACGAGAGCTTCCGCGCGGCCGTGGACCGCAGCTACGAGGCCCCCTTCGCCTCGGCCTCGGCGGACCTCCGGGACCGTATGGAGACTTGTAATGCGCTTGCTTACTTGGACCCTGCCTTACCCAGTGCGTACAACCCGTGCCTGCTTGACCCCGGTGCTGACCCTGGCCCTCTCGATGACCCTCTTGCAGTGGCCGAGGAGGACGGCGTGGCCGTGGACGTGCGCGACGTGCACGCCCCGCCGGCCTTCGCCTGCGCGCGGGGGGCGCCCCGCCAGTCGTCGCTCAACGCCATGGACGCCAAGAACAAGCTGGGCAAGAAGAAGCCAGGACTGCTCAAGGGCATCGGCTCCATGTTCCGGTGAGTCTGGTTCTGCTGACTAGTTGCCGACGCCGATACTTACTCTTCCATTCTGGGCCTTAAGAACAATATACACCTTACCCAAAGAGCGTAGTTTCTGCACACCCGGAAAGAAAGTGTCTACACTGCGACGGAGGACAATTGTTTATGATTTCTGCTGTATGGTTACAGGTTCGGCAAGCATCGGAAACCATCCGATTTGGACTGCGAGATGGACATGGACGACCCCATTGGTGAAATGGAGGCCGCTCGAAGAGCTGCTCAAGACGAACAGCAACGTATTCAGGAGCAATACCGAAGGTTGCTTCAACGTCAACAGGTAACGGTCTTCAGAGGTTCTGAACCAATGTAGTAAGTTTGCTACAATTAGTAGTAATAACCCATCTCTTTAATCCTAGCAGCAGCAACAACACCAACAACAGCAGCAGCAGCAGCAGGAAACTGCCAGTGTGAATGGGTCTGACTACGGTCATACAGGCCATAACAATCACCAATCATCACAGCAGCATATGAATCATCACCACCATCATCACCACCACCATCAACAACAGCAGCATGTCTCTTCGTCACATTCACATCACAGTCAACAATCACACAGCGGAGGAGTTGGCGGCAGCAGTAGTGAGGGATCTCCTGGGGAAGCGGGTCAGTCACGCACTCAGAGAATTCACCAGTTGCGAGCCCAGCACCAGCGAAGACATGTTGAGCGCAGGGGCCAGTATCCACTGGATGAGAGGGAGGAACGCTATGAGCAGGCCATTCAGCAGGTAATTACTACTACTGAATAAATTTCACAAAGTTGTGTGGTAACGGTGCAATTTGTAAATAAATTATTGCTCTTGTGCTAGTTTTAATCATTGTTATGTTTTTCACAGAGAGTCGATCAGCCATACCAGCATCAGAAGCACAAACCGACTGTGCATCCTTGTCCATCTCCCGGAGCATATGATCTCTATGGAGAGATGACTAGGCCTGGAAGCCGAGTAGGAATCACGGATCCAACTCAACATTTCAGCCACTATGTTAATTATGACGAAATTCAGCAGCACCTCAAGTAAGTGCCTAGTTTTTCTTGTAAAGGTCTCTGTTACTGTCGGACATAGGAAGACACATTGTAGGAAAAGTCACTAAAATGTGTAAAATTAATGTAACTTTCTTTGGTCTGTCTTTCACTTCTCTTTTACCATGACCAGAGAGGAACTCTCTGAACTCGATATCTTACAAATGAGACGGCAAGTCCAACTACAGAGGTTAAAAGTAGAGGAAGAAAGGTATGAGGATATCAAGAGTGCAAAGTAATTTCCAAGTTGTGTGTAGCTTTGTGTAAAATGATATCTTTACAAATTTCTTTAGACTTGATGCCATATTATTCATTGCACGAATGAGTTGCGACAATGTTTCACTTGAATACAGTGTCTAGAGGAAATATTTAGTTACTAATTAGATTGAGTGTGCCCATTATGCTTAGTTAGCCTTTTATAGAAGTCCTTATTTATGAACTGTGATCGGTAGATTGGTTGATATTGAAGTAGAGTCGTTATAGTGTGTGTGTATGTGTGCACGTCTGAGATTTGTTGATGCTTAATGTTTCCTTTCATCCCTGTCATACTATTTCTTTTCTGTAATTTCTTTAATTTACATCTTACAGTCGGCGGCAGCAGCACTACCATTCACAACGGAGAGACAATCGTGAATCCCATCAGAGACCAGTTTCAAATTTCTATGAATATGAAAGTGTTCAGGCTGTCATGAGAGCTAACCAACACCGCATGATGGACAATGGAAATACAAATTCACTTCCTCGTCGGTCGCCACAGAATGGTGGTCCTTCACCACAAGGGCAGCATAACTCAAGACCCCAAGGTATACTTATTTCCAATTGCCAGTGGATCATGTATTAATTAATTTGGACATTATGAGTTTAATGATGCAAAATTTTCCTTTCAGGTGGAAGTCACAGGCTTTTCTCAACCTACGGTCCGGTCAATGGCTCCTCCTTCCATCACGGCCCTGTAAATGGTACAAGTGGTATTCGCCAAGGGCCCTTCGTAACTCATGTTACAATTCGTGAAGCCTCCCACACACCTGGTTCAAAGGTGTGATGCTGTTAATTTGTCTTTCTCTTAAACAAAAAATCTATCAGTATAAATCATGAACTTCCATTACATTTAGTGCTTTGTTTGCCATGAACATTGTGTGCCAAGAGTTAGATTGTGATAGATGTGCCGTACAAAGATACAGAGGCCCAGTGGGCCATGTCTTCTTATTGTCATAAGCCAAAGATCATAGATAATATGTGCTATGACATAAAATGCTGCCTTTACAAGAAAAGGAATATTCAGATAGAATTTCTGCATTTCCTTTTATGTTCTCATTAATTAAACCTTTTCTTATTCTATCTTCTTGAGACTTTTGTCATGGCCAAGTAATATTGTGTTTTGCAAAGCTGTTTCAAAGTTGTTAATCTTAATCTAGTCATTAACAGTAATTACATATGCTGTGGGTGTAGCAGCTTACAGTTTTGCCATGCCTTCCTTGAAACAATCAAAATGTATGTTTGAACGTTTGGAAACTGATCTGCTTGTTTTGGGTTATTGTTTGATTTGTGCAATCATTTAATAGTATTTCTTTCTTCTCCTATGGAGAGAGGTTTGCTCTTGTTGTTGTTAGACTATGTTTTGAGCTTTTATTCCATTTGAGACAATGGCACTGAATTTTTAGTGTTGAAATATTGTACAATTTTACACCAGTATTTTGGGCTTCTTACTTAAAAATGGCTTAATCTATATTCTCCAGGAACAAAATGAAGTTTCCAAGTGAATTAGAGTGTGATTAGGTACTGTTATTACTATTTATGAATGTTTAAAAAATGTTTCTCATTTGCTATATGCCTCCTACTCCCAGGGCTGTGCTCGATTAACAGTGTGTTGTTTTTCTTCGGTATTGTATTTGAAAGTGATACATGTGTGACCTACCCAGTAATCACACATTGTTCTTCGATAAAAAAAAATTATACAAAAGAACTAAGTATGTATAGTAGACCACATCAGTGTCCTTTAGTTTATAAATTGGCTTTATTATGTTGCCTCCAATGAGCAACATTTGTGATTATATCAATTTTATACTGATCAACTTTTTCTACAATAAAATAAATATAATAGTTTCTAATATTTTTGTGTATCATTATTTGTATATTTGAATTGTGATTTGTTTTGTACAAAGTGTACATGATGAAGTCCTTGTTGACCTTGACTAATAAATATTTTATAATGAAGCAAAATAAGTCTTATTTGTCATTTAATTACACATAGCAGGTCCAAATTACGTTTCCTACAACTAGTCACGATACATATAATCATTACTATGGGCGATGTCAATCATCACGAGATCAAACTTAAAAATACAAGAACACAATAAAATAATAAATGCAATGCTACTGTAAAACTCTGGTGAGCGCAAACTACTTTCAGTCAGATTCAATCTTCACCTTCACCTCTAAACTTGATGGCAGGGTGTCAATGCTTCCTGACGGCTGACTCTCGGAAGGGATTGTCTGGGTAGTTTCAAAATAAAAAGAATCGTCAATCTCCTGCTTGATGGCGGGGGTGGGGGCACCAGGGTCCGCAGCACTCTCCTCCTCGGCATCCACAGAAGCCGCGGCCGCGGTCATGGCCACGGCCAAGACGGGGCTGCCGCAGTCCGACGCGCCATCCGGGACGCCTCGCACGCCCAGGGCTGCCAGCTCACGCTCCAGCTCCAGGTCGGCGTCGGGGGAACCCAGAGACGCAACCGCGGCGGGGAGTTCCTGGTCAGCGACCCCTCCAGGCTCTTGCCCTGGCCCTGGCCCTGAGGACGGGGGCGTTTCAGACACTGGCGGAGGCGGACCCGGAGGCACAGGCACGACCGGACCCGGCGCTGTCGAAGGCGACGTAGAGGCGCTGCTTGACGCCGAGGACAACCGCGATGAACGAGATGACGACGACTTGGAGGAGCTCGCCGACGACGCACTGCTCGCCGAGGACGAGGACGAGTCGGACGCACTTGACGAGGTGCTGGACGTTGACGACGAGGAGGATGAATCGGGGGACGGGCTCCTGGGCGCGCGCCGGACACGCGGACAAACCGCCTTTGACGGAGACAGTGGGGTTTCCCTGCCAGGATTTCCGCCGGGCTCGTCAGGGCCGTCGGCCAGGCCGTCATAGTGATCCTCGGACACGTACTCATCTGGCAGATGCTCGTCCTCGTCGTACACGGATGGGGTTGGCGACGGCACCGGCAGGGGCACGCCGACAGACGCCACGTACCAGGGCCACTGCGAGGATGACGGGGGCACGGCGGCGTCGACGCGAGGGTGCGGGTGCGCCCCGTGCAGCGACCACGCGGGGGACAGCGACGACATCCCGACAGTGTGATACGGCCTGTAGGTGGAGTTCTCGCTGGCGTCCTCGTTGAGGAGGAGGGGTGTCGTCATCGTCATGGGGTCCTCCGGGTCGGGCGACAGAGGACTGTCCAGGACGGGCGACAGCGGACTGTCCAGGACGGGCGACAGCGGACTGTCCAGGACGGGCGAATCTTCCGTCTTATCCACTATTTTGTAGCCTGCCCACCCGTCCAGAACACTATTTGAGTCCAGAACGGTGGAGTCTTCCGTCGAGTCGGGCTGCTGCTGCAACGCGGGGGCGCGGTCGGCGGCATCGACGCGGCGCTGCTTGACGCGCGAGTGGTCCACCGCGTCGCTGCGACGCTTGGCGTTGCTGGCGGGCAGCAGCGCCATGGAGAAGCGCTTGGCTTGCTGGACCACCAAGTCCCTCAGCTTGTCGTACGAGGCGTCCCCCGGCCGCGGCCACAGCAGGGGGTGCGGCAGCGCCTCGGGCGGCGGCGTCTTGGCGGGGTCCACGACGCCGAGGTCCAGGGCGGCGCGCGCCACCCAGGTGCGCACGGCCCCGACGCCGGTCAAGAAGCCCGACTCGCTGCACAGGCACGTCCCCCAGCGGTGCCAGGACTGCGACGCGATCCGCTCCACGATCTGCAGGTGCTGGAAGGCGCGGCGGGCGCTCCTGGTGGGCCAGTGCGGCCTCGTCGAGGGGGCGGCGGCGTGCGGCAAGGCGTGCGGCCCGCGGAACCGCGGCCTGTCGACGACGGCGCGGATGGGGCCGGGGGCGTGCGGCCCCTGCGGCCCAGGAGGCCCTGGGGGGCGGGACCGCGGCCCCATGACCATCCGAGCGTTGTGGGCACCAGGCCCAGGGGGGTACCACGACCCGAAGCCAAAGTCCGCGGGGGCGTGATGCGGTGGCGGCCGGGACCGCGGCGCGGCGGAGCGCAGGTCTCGCAAGGCGGGTGTCGGCAGCAGGAACCTCTGCCGCGGGACTGCCCGCTGTTCCCGCTGAGGGCGCTGCATCACGTCCACGAGTCCTTCACGCACAGGATCAACTTGCACTTGTCAGCGGGCCACGCCACGCCACGCACCGACGGGCACCGACACCGACACGACCTGCCGGGCCGACCCGCTTCGGCGAACTACAAGTAAACTTGACGCCTGACGCGCCTGACGCGACGACGGACGGACGGACAGACGCCGGCGCGACCCGACCCGCAGCGCTCGGCACCGCTACAGTGCGCCGGCCTGCCCAGTCCTGTCGTAAAGGCACCCCCGCCCCCTCCCCCTTCTCCGCGTGGCACCCGCACCCAACTGCTAACAATGAAAGCGATGCAACAGACACAAAAGGTTGGGTGCGGGTGCCAGTCCTGCAGCAACATCCCCCTACCTGCGGCCGGCCTGCAGTCCTAGAGAAACATGAGCACACCTGCAGAAGGGGTGGGGGAGCGGACAGCAGCCCGTGATAAAACCTGTGACAAACAGTCGGCCGGCGTGTTGATGTGCTTAGCCTTTCGAGGTCTGCTCTATGATATGTTCGTGTTCTGATTTGATGTTATGGTTTGCCCAACAAAGGTAGAACTTTGTAAATCAATTTGATATGATATTTTCAATAAAAGTTAAAATTTATTTACATAAAAATAGTAACATTAATACTCTGAATAAATACTCTATGAAATCATAAAATGGGGATACCCAGATGGAATGTGAGGTAACAAAGTAACAATAATAATCTTACAAACTAGTTGCTTTCACCCTGCATGGAGTTTAAGTCATTGCGCCGCCAGATGATTACGAGTCCTTGAACATCTGTGGTGGCGAGGAGGCTTTCGTCATAATTGAAGCTTACACCCAGGACAGGACAGGCATGACCCTGAAGTTTATTAACACAGGCTTTGCCTTCGCGTTCTATGTCCAGGAAGTAAACACAAGAGTCCTCACTTCCCGTTACTGTAGTAAACAAAACCAAAATTAGAGTGTAAAGAGTTGCTTTCAAAATTTTATAACAGTAATTTTAGTGCAACTGTAACTAACACCAAACTCACCAATGCAAGCGCCCTGCCTAAAGGACATAATAGGGCAAAAGGTAGATCGCAGCAATTGATGTTTGTGCCTAACAGCAAATTTTCGTCGGAGTTGAAGAGTGCCATTGTTGTCAGAAACTCTGGAAACATTTAAAAAATGGTTAGGTGAAGTAAATCACTGAAAATATTTCTCATTCAATCCTCTGAGCATACCTGAACAGACATACTACATTGGCCGCACAATTGACAAGAATAGTTGGATCCCTGGCTTCTCTACTCATCCATGCACGCCAGCTCAAACAAGTGATGGCACAGTTTTCAGCTATGTTCAGTTTCCTGCATTTAGTCAGACGACCAGATCCAGCATCAATAATAAATGAGACAATAACACCCTGGAAGTGCAAAGTCCCACAGTTAATTAAAATTTGAGGCAATCATGAAAAGACTTGATTCTGAATTTCTTATCAATACCTTGTTGTTTCCGGCCCATATGAGGTGTCCAGTCGCCTCACATGCTACCGATAATATTTGACCACCTATTTTTCCATTGCTTCGAGGACGTGGATAAATTCCTGTTGAAATATTGAGAACTAGAAGAGATCCCTGTCCGTTTCCAGCAACAACCATATTGCTGTTGGCTGGGACAAATGCACAGCATAGGACTTGGGCATTATCAGGATCTGACACGGTCCGTAGGCACTTAGGATTTGTAAGAGAAACATCCCATAGTCTGACAGTACCATCAGATGAACTGGTAACTAGTAAGTCGTTTGATATTGACCAATCACAGCCTGAAAGAGAATTAACAGTTATTCTTTGGAAATAATGACATATGAAGTGATTATAATTATACAATAAAAGAGAGTTGTGACAGATATGAATTTTTATAGTAAAAGCTACCTACCAGTTACTGGTCCCTTGTGACCTTCCAGAATGAAGTCTACTTTGGGCGGAGTAGCAGTGACATCACAAAGTGATACTGAGCCATCATTGGACACACAGCAGAGGCGGGAACGGTCATTATTGGCGAATTTGCACATTGTTACAGCTGCTTTATGCTGAAAAATTCCATCAGTATTATTGGAGTACAATCAAATTTAAAAGAAAAAAAATCTGTAAGCTTTTAGGTAGATGGGTAAAATGGTCCAGGGGGCTCACCTGATCAAATATGTGATGGACACCAACAAAGGCATAATTTTCATCAATTGTATTCCCTCCCACAATGGCACGTGAAGCTTCCGCTTGATGAGTAGGAACAACTCCACTGGCAACACTGGGTCGCCTGGAGAAATTGCTCAGGCTCACACCATCTTCACTCCCATGTAACTGTCGGAACGATTCAGTGGATTCACTTACCTGCAAAAGAAAGCCAAACATTTAAGAAAGAGAAAAAACGTTGAAAGGACAACTGGTAGGTTTTGGGGCACATTCAACATACCCGACTGCTACTTCGAGCACTCATGTTAAGACTCCTTAAACTTGCTTGATCACTGAACGAGATGCCATATCTCTGTTGCAACAATTGGTTCCTATGCTTTAAATACTGTCTGCGAAACTGTGAATCCTACGACAAAGACGGAAACTTAAGATATAATTCAAAAGAGATATCTCGACTGGAGCGATTGCACAAGGCAACATATTACTCCTTCACCTCAATGTACCTCAAAGAATTGTTCACTGACCTCTTTCCGTGGACACTCTCTCAAGAGTTGGCTTCTCCTCCGAATGTACTGGGTCCCTGCAAACAATAACATTGGGAATAAAACACAAGGTTGACAACTGTCAGAGCTAGGTTAGGGGCTGAGTGCAACGCCACAACGCGCCTGACAGGACACTGTGACTCTTCTGGAGTGGTCACGATGACCCGCTAGACGTGTCAACCATCACGTACTAAAATTTGGGTGGTTTGGCGCGCGGTGGGCGTTGTATTTGGCGTCTAGGGCGAAAACTTGTTGCTGCCAGACAGCCATGTTTACTCCGTGTTCGCAGCAGTAGCAGACGTCGTCCAGGTCGTCGTCGGAGTGGGACGGCCCGGGCGGTGGCGCCATCTCGCGGCGGCAGGAGCAACTAACTAGCGGCTGTTTCTGCTTCTGGCCACGGCGACAGGGACGCCGTTTCCTTCCCTCTGCAGACTGATTCAGAGAGTCGTTTTCGTCGCCCTGCCTCTCTCGCACTCATGGGGCGTCCAGTAAGAGCGACGAAACCGTCTCTCTGAATCAGTCTACTCACGCTCCGATTCTGATTCGGTTTTCGCGTCTTGTCGCGCTGCTTGCCATGCACCGTTGCCACCGTGCATGTGCAGATCACTGTACACTGTGTGTACTCACCCTGACGGCAGTGACTGCAGTGCAGGACACCGGGACTGTACTGCGGCGCTTATCACGGCGTAACGGCGTCGCGGGGCCCTGCGCAGAAATAGATAAATTGCTATCTCAACGCGCAGCGACACTATTGGGCCGCGCACCGATATGGTTCGGCCGGGACTCGCGGGCCGGGGGCAGTACAAATGAAAACTGGAAAAAGTGGGAGTAAGAAGAATTTTTGATAGGAAGAAGGATAGGATAGAAACGGGTACTTTTCAAGGGACTGCGGGAATGACCTCACAGTGGTCTTCCCTGTCGAGGGAATGAAGTCACTACGGTCTTCCCTGTCGCGAACACGCTGTGGTTTGGGCGCGTCCTTCGCGGTCCTCGGCCCCTCTTTCTCCGGGTGCGGGTTCGAATACTGGCCAGGAAGAAAAGGGCCGCCTTTTTACCCCTCGCCCGGCCCTCCACTCATTTCCCTGCAAAATCCCTAAGGCGTAGGGCGTAGGGTCGAGCTGAGCACCCCGCCGCCACCAAGACCACCTTATCTTCCACTTCACAAACTTTTTAAAAAGACAATTAAATTCGTTTGCTTGTCCGCCTTCATGAAACAGTTTTTCTTTCTCGGTAATCTTTTTGTCCTTTTCCCCCATTCCGTCTTATTCCTTTGTTTCGAAAGCGACTTTCTTTATTCCCTTTGTGCCGAGCGAGGCGGCGAGGCCTCGGAAGCTTCTTCCCCTGGAGGCCACTGTCGAGAGTTTCCTCAGAAAAATCAAGATATTCTGAATAAGTGATATCCAGGCCATGCCCGGCCGTGCCCGGCCGCGGCGAGCCGCCCCGAGTCTCGGGCGTGCCTTGGTCCCGCGCGTCCCGCGGGACAACCTGCTGCTGTCATTACAATTAGGAGAAGCGGATAAGGAAGTGCGGAACTCGCTTTGCGGCAAAACGCTTCCCTCGAGTCCTTCCTCTCCTTTCCGGCATTTCCATCATAAATTTAGCTCTTAATTCATTGGGTTGTGTGCCCGCGAAAACCGCCCTGACGGCACACAAAGAGTTGTCCTCCTATTGTCGGACGCTAACGTGGATGTAAAGATTTTTTGCGTCCCATTTAGCGCGACTCTGAAGCTCAAAACGCGTCTGGAATTTGACCGCCTGCGCCGGTCTTCTGGCCCACTGTGGGCCGGGCCCGCGGCACCCGGAGGGAAGGCCCTGCGGCGGTCCCTTGCTCCCCCCGATGAATTCCTGGGCCGCCGTTTGCGCGGTTCGCCGCAGATCGCGGCCGCCTCGCCGCCTCGCCGCGGCCGCGCGGGGCCATTTGGCGCCCTCCTCCCTCCCCCTCCCCTCCCCCACCCCCGCCTCGCCCCCGCGGCATCGCGGCATCGCGGCATCCAACGCACGGCCAATCAACCCCTTTGTCGGGCAGCCAGTCATTTTCTGTCCAAATGAACTGGCGCGGCGCGTCGCGGTGCATCGCGGGGTGACGACGACACCATGGGGGAGGCTGTGAGGCTGCCAGCGATCCCTTTGCATGCCGGCAGGCTCATTTCGCTCCGTCTCTCGCGCACTCGTGGGGCGTTCCGTAAGGGCGCGAGAGAGACGTCGTACAGAGCGATGACGATGTTCCGTCCGCCGCCGCCGCACCGTTTGCGACATGGCCGGCGGCCGGCCTATGGCGGTCCCGAGGAGCGGATTCGTCGCTCTGTCTCTCTCGCACCGCTGCGGCATGGTCGGTGGGTGCGACGGGGCAGAGCGACAAAACGCCTGTGTCGGAATGAGCCTGCTGCACTGTCGTTGGTGGTGGCCGTGCTGGCCTTGTTGGTGGCGGCGCGGATGGCGCTGCGGCCGCGGCGCTGTCATGCCCAGGCACGCCCCCGCCAGCCTCGCGCCCGCCGTGCCGTGCCGTGCCGTGCCGTGCCGCGGGAAAGGGGTGCGGAGGGTGGGGGAGGGCCACGGCACGCCACGCCGCGCCACGGCGGAGAATCACAAACACACTGCTTCCCTTTGAAGTGCGCCAGCCAGCCGCTTTAAAATGTAATGTCATAACAATTCAGCAGCACAGGCGGCATCAGGGGGCAGAGGGCGCGGCGGCGGCGGCGTTCCTCTTACCCCGACGCACCCCGCCCCGCCCCGCCCCGCCCCGCCCCGCCCACGTCCGGTGCAGCAAAGGCACGCTAGAAACGCGCGCGCTCTAGTCCGCCTTTGAAAATCGCGCGCGCACACACTAGACTTTGCGCGCGCATTACAAAACAGACGCAGAACTCGCCAGGGGGAAAAAGGACGAAAAATGGAAGGGAAAGAAGAACAAGAGAGATAAAGATGAAAGGCTTGTAGACAGAAGTACTATGCGCAGTTTGAGTAGCAGGCACGACACGAAATGTAATCCTTTCCCTTGGCAGGGCGGGGCCGGGCTGCGTTGGCCACAGGTAAGCCTCCTACTTGATAAACAGAGTCCCTTCTCGTCCATTGTGCCCATTGTGGCCGTTCGAGCCCCGCTGCCCCGGATCCAAATCCTGAATCCCTGAATGGATCTCAGCCTTAGTGCAGTGCACTGCCGGAGACTCCCTGCTTGCCACTGCAATTTTATTTCTCTGCGGTCACGGGCCGTGCCGGGCCGTGCGCAATCTCGCTCAATCGAATTGAATAAAAAGCGAAACGGGGCGAGGAAGGCAAGGCGAGCAAAGAAATCAAGAGTCTGGTCTTGCGCTCTTTGAGGCCGGCCAAGGCCAGGCCGTGCCAGGCCGTGCCACGCCGTGCCGCGCCGTGCCGCGCCAGCCCCGGCAGCTCAAGCCGATCATCCCGCTGCCGGGCCCCGCGAATCTTTGTGGCAAAGTAAAGCAAAGAGCAGTTGAACGTCCTCGAGACAAGGCCAACAGGCAGACAGGCCCCTGCACACGACAGTCTGTGTGTTTTCCGACTCAATTTCCCCTCCTTTTCATCTTTCATTAGGTATATATTTTTTGGGACGAGACAATGAGGTAAAAGAGTTGCAGCAGTCGCACGCAGACAATAAGAAGAAGGGCAGTTGTTACCTCTCTTTTGGCGAGGCGGCTCTGTCGGAGTTTGCGCCGACTTTTACTTTGTTAGCCTTGTCAATGTTTGCGGAGCGCGGGACACTACAGGCACTACCAGAGGCTCTCCGAACCGCGCCGCCCCGCCGAGGCAGCCAGGCATTCGTCGCTCTGTCTCTTCCTACGGGCGCCCCACGAGTGCGAGAGAGACAGAGCGACGAAAAGAATCTCGGAATGAGTCCACGCGACACTAGCGACACGCGGGGCAGGACAAGGAGAGCGCAGCGCTGCAGGGCCGTGGCGGATGAGGGGTCTGATTGGGGCGGACAGCTCGACTCGCTCTGTCTCTCTCACACTCACGGGGTGTGACGTAGGGGTGCGAGAGAGACAGAGCGACGAACTGCAGCGAGGGAAGTGTCTGCCGTGACTCGGTGGCGGCGGCGCGGCAGGCGTGCTGCTGAAATGGCCTTCATTCAAGCGCATTGTTCTGTGAGTTGCCTACATATAGGTTCCACAAAAGAGAGACCGAGGGGGGGGGGGTGTCACGACCGGTGCCCCCCTCCCCTCCGGGTACACACCTGCCTCAGCCTGCGTGATAGGCAATATCCGTGCTTTGCTCTCGAGAATGCCGAGGTAGGCAACCCTTCCGACACTGATGCCTCACGTGTCGTGGCGGTTACACTGTTGAGCCCCCACGGTGGCGCCGTGGGCTCGGCCGTGGGGCCCACAGCGGCGTTACGTGTATTCGTGCACGCGGAGGGCGTGGCTTGGGCGGCAGATGCCGGCGTTCCCACAGAGTATCCATCAGTGGGGGAAGCAGGGAAACGCACGCCGACGCCAAGGGAGGGAAAATAAAAATGAAATTCTGCCTCCGCCCACCGAGAGCGAGACGGAGACGGGAAATCCAGCGGGCCGAGATTGGAGGCTCGCGGCGCACCCTTGCGAGGTTGCGAGTGTGGCGTACGGCCGTACGGCGCACAGTGGGCCAGAAGACCGGTGGAGGCGGCCCAAACTCTACGCGTCCGCAAAATGCCACCCGCATTTTTCGAGAAGGCTTTTGACACGCTCACGCTGTACACGCTGCAGGAGTGTTGCTGGTGTACCGCACTGCATCGACCGCAGCTTCCCCTATCAGCCAGCCAGCCAGCCAGCCAGCCAGCCAGCCAGGGCGGCAGGGCCCAGCAGGGCCGCTCTACTCGCCGGCAGTACTAATTGTGGGTTCCGCAGGGCACAATCAAGGATCCGGGGGACGCGGGGAGGAGGGGTGGCGGAGGGGGGAGGGGTTCCCAGGGGAGCGCTGTGTCTCTCTCTCGCCCTTGCTTCTGGGGCCCGTCGTCCCCGTCCCGACGGCCTGTCATTGGTGCACGCCATGGCCCCTGGCACGGACACGGCACGGCCACGGCACGGCCACGGCATGGACACGGCGTGCCAAGTCTTGATACACTCCGCTGCACTGTCGCCCTCCCCGTCATGTCACGTCGGTGCCTTTCCACGGTACAGGCCGCCCCAGAACGTTCCCCGCCCCTCGTTCTCCCCCCCCCCCCCCAGCCTCGGGGCGCCCAATCTGCCCGATATATTCCAGGAGTCGGCTGGCTCGGCCGGCCGGACGGCACACGTGCCGCTGGAGTCCATCCAGGGCCTCATCCACTACCCCGTCCTGGCCGCCCCACCGGAGTGCCTGCGCTATGCACTCCGCTTAGGCACCGCCATCACTTATGCATTTCGTCAAGGTTTGCGATGCAAACTTGTCTGCGGCCGGCCGACTTATTTTGGCCGAGGCCGTCCAAGGGCCTTTCTTCTTGCTTGTCTCGGGTCGGGGGCCTCTCACGGTCCGAACGCCGCCATGGCGGCCGAGGCAAGCCATGGCAAGCGCGGGCGGTGCGCTGCCTAGCCCCCCAGGGGCACCACGGCGACCGCGCACTGCGTACCGAGCTCCTTAAAAATAACAAGTAGGGCCTCGAGTAGAGCGGAGGCGGAGGAGGAGAAGGGAGCAAGGCGAAGACGGAGCCGACCGCCAAAGAGTATTTCGGTACTCGGTTCGGGGCGTCCAGCTGTCCGTCCGCCAGCATCACTAGCGGTCAGTTTTGTCACTTGCCACGGGCTCGGCCACCACGGGCTCGGCCACCACGGGCTCGGCCACCACGGGCTCGGCCACCACGGGCTCGGCCACCACGGGCTCGGCCACGGCCAGAGCAGAGGGCTCGGAGCGAGTCCGTCGCGTCGCCACGGGACCGCCGCGCCGTTTGAGCCGAGCTGAGCCGAGCCGAGCGCCTGTGCAAATAGCCCGCGGTCTCTTTGGAGTTCCCATCCCAGCCCTGCGAGCGCGGAGCACGGCGGAGGGGCGGTGGCGGAGGGGAAGCCCCGCACCCCGGCCATGCCCCGCGGGGGTGGGGGAGCGGGCGGCGCGGGGGCGGCGCGGCCGGAGGCTGGGCCACAGGGGGTGGCGCGGGGCGGCCGGGGCGGACCCAGAGCGGGGAGGGCAAGCCACAGGCAGCCCTCCTCCCGCCCTTAGGGCCCTAAGGGGATGGTGGCTCCACCGGGCTCCACCCCCCGACGCCGCTCCACCGCTCCACCACCACACCCTCCTTCGCCTCGCCGGACACGCCGCCAGCCTGCCTGGCGCTGCCGGCGCTGCTTCGACCTGGCGACGCCACGACGCGCCTTGAGCCCACAGACCGGAAAACAAAAAAACAAAAAACAAGCGCGGGGAATCAAATTCGGGAATCGCATCACAGTTTGCGCCGCACTTCTTGCTTTCGGGAGAACAAGAGCACAAGTAGCGGCAAGCGGCAGCAAGGGAGGTTCCGGCCACCGGCGGTCCGGGGTGTTGGGGTCGTTGGCGAGCCCCGCCGAGGGTGCACGGCAAAGACGAAGTTGCCTGTAAGACGCAGGCGATTTTCAGGAAGTTCTTCGAAAACCCAGGAACCGATTTCGCCGAGTAGTTAAAAACGTAGGTGATTTCGAGGAACTTGTCGGCGTCCACGCGTTGGTCGCGTCAGCCCCCCAAACAAACACGAAGAAACCCACAAAGTTGTCTTTTTGACGTGAGACGATCTTAAAGTCAAAATTGGACAAAAGCGAGTCGTTCTGACGGCCATTTCGTCGTCACGGACTGACCATTTAGTGAACTCGTGTGTTTGTCGGGCTGACTTGCACAGGCCAGCGCGGCCTTCCCCGCCCGGTTCGGGGAGGAGCCGCTAAACCCTCCACGGCCTCCACGGCCTCCACGGCGCACGCCGCGCACGCGACCGCCGCCACCGCAGCGTCACCGCCACGGCCTTGTCCACGTCGCGGCGCCCTCCGCGGCCTCGGAGCGCGCTTCCGTCGCTCCGTCTCTCTCGCACTCACGGGGCGGCCCGTAGGGGTGCGAGAGAGACAGAGCGACGGGGAGGCCCTTTCGGGACCGCTCGCCCGGCCGACGTATCGTAATCAAGTACATAACGAGAGGCACGCGCCCAGCGCCGGCCGCCGCCACCGCGGAGCACCGCCCCCCACGAGTGGACGCGCTCCGTCTCTCTCGCTCCCGCGGGGGAGTCCGGAAGGGTGCGAGAGAGACAGGCGACGCGTGCCTCTGGCTTTCATTATTGCGAGAAGGCGGTGCGGGCGGCGCGGACTCTTGGGCGCGACTCGGCGCCACGCGCCCCGGCGTGTACTTACGGTGTAGTGTCGCATTGTAGCCGAACGGCCGCGTGCTTGTTAGGCGAAAAGGCGAAAGGCGAGGCGGCCGCCGTTCATTGCGTTTGCCCGCCCTTCGCTGCCCTGCCGCAAAACAGAAACGAAAACATGAAAACAAAAAGAAATTGGGAAGCAGAGTGCAAGACTTTTCGGCAGGCCGAAACGGAGTGAAGATTTTCGTTACACTGCCAATGAATGATCATGAATGAATCATGAATGAATGAGTGATCATCTCACTCAAAATTCGAATTTAGAGAGGGCGTGGCTATTTCATTCACAGAGCATTCTGGACCGCACTACTCAAGTGTGACTGGTGGAAGGAAAGCGATCCTTCAGGCAGCCGCAGACAGCCGAAGGGTCGTTTCCTGTCGCACTCACGGCGCGTTGCCGTGGGGGTGCGAGAGAGTGAGAGGAAGTCGGTCGGCCCAAAAAACGAACCCCGCCGAGGGCCGAAAAGGGTTGCGGCCGCCCGTGCGGACCGTGTTCACCCCTTCCCTCTCTTCCCCCACTCCCGTCCCCCTTTCGCAAAAATGTATTTAAATTAGATGTAAAAGAGCTAGGCGTGCGTGCGTTTTCAGAGGAGGAAAATGTGGGGTAAAATTACGATACGTGTACTCGTCCGATGCTCGCCGCAGGGCCCTCTCTTTTTTCGAGCGCCAGGCAGAAAAATGAAAGTGGGCGTGTCCGGCGAGCGGGGACCGCGTGGTGTCTCATTCCGAGATTCGCGCGGTGTAGCTTTTGCCCTCTCTCTCCCCCTCCCACTCTCCCTCATATCATTTTTTGCGGAGGATAGATTTTCACCACTTTGGACTCCCTTGCGTCATCATCATCGTCATCATCATCCCCCTAGTGGGCGCGACACTTGCTGTATACTTATGGAAAGATATGTCTGAGCCGTTTAACGAGCCGGACAATGCGACCAAGAAAATTGTTCCCTGTGGTTGAAGTGCTCCCCCAACACACACACACACACACACACACACACACACACAGACACACACAGACGCGCGCTCACCATGTGTGCGGGTACGGGGATGCCAATCATCTTATCATCCCACTAAACGGCGAGCCCGCGCTCCGCGCTCCGCTCCCCGATAACACACATCCCCATCAAATCTTTATATAATAGGCTGCATGAATAATTTCGGGCCGCAGCGTGTCACGAGCATGTCGCGTCGCGGCAAAAAAACACGTGGCGCGCCGCCGCCACACTGCCACACACCCCCGCATGGGGAGGACGGCGGCGGCGGCGGCGGCAGAGGGGTCGTGGCACCTTTCCCTCGCTGCTCAAGAAGTGGTCGGTCTTGGTCACGGTCACGAGTGAGATCTGTGGCATCGTCCTCAGCGTCGTCGGTGGCCTCTATATGTGGTCATCCAGAGCCCTCCTCCTGGTCGTCGTCGTCAGCGTCCTCCTCCTCCTAGTCGTCATCGTCGTCGACCACCTCGGCGTCGTCGTTGTAGTCGTCGTCGTCCTCCCCGCCATCATGGTGGCGCCCTAATCCCGATATAATCCCCGCTTGGCCGCGCCGCCCGTTTTGCCTCTGATCCGGTTTTGACGGTGCAGGCCCGGCAGGCCCGGCAGGCCGACGTCCAGACGGCCGCGGGGTGCGCGTCGTGGCGGCCTGAAACGCATCAGCTGGCGGGGCGGCCGAGGCGGGGCGGCGGTGCGTGGAGGTCAGGGCCACAAACAACACCGATGTCGCGCATATTCCTCCCCCGCCGACGGGGGACTGGAAAAAAGGCCAAAGGTGGACCGGAAAAAACGGCGACGCTTTTTGTCCACACGAGAGCCGTTTTCGTCGCTCTGTCTCTCTCGCACTCATAGGCACCCTGTATGGGTGCGAGAGGGACAGAGCGACGAAAACGACTCTCGGAATCAGTCGAGGCTGAGGGCAATGCGGCGCGTCCGGTGCAGCCCTTAATGGCAATGGATTGGAAACGCCTGCAGCGTAGGCACCGCGGCGCGCTCCCGTGCGCCGACTTGCCTACCTCGCAGGCGCCGAGCTGGGCTACCATTACCATTAAGGGCTACAGCCCCGCTCCGCCCGCCAAGCAGGTCGTTCCGTCGCTCTGTCTCTCTCGAACCCCTTCGGGACGGCCATGAGTGCGAGGGAAACAGAAACAGGGCGACGAAATGATCTTTCGGAATCGTTTGGTTCGGCTGGACGTTCGTGGAAAAGGCCGGCGTGTCCTTTCCGGGCGATGGCCGGCGACGCCGCGCAGGGTAGGCGGCCAATCGGACGGACGAAACGGGGAAAGCTGTTTATTTACATACGGCACGGCACCACGGCACACGCCGCCGCTGCACCGCGTGGCCGAGGCTTCACCGTGGCGTGGCCGTGGGCGGTGCGCAGCCGCCCGCCCCGAATTAAGAAATATATTAAAGTGGACTCGCCGTCTTCTCAGGAAATAAGTCAACTCTTCGACCACGCCATGCGAGGTGCTTCCGTGGAGTGCTGTCGTCGGTCCGTCGCTTTCGCCTTCGCGCGGCAGCAGTTCGAAGGGGTGCGAGAGAGACAGAGCGACGCGGCACTTTCGGCCCGACTGCCGGTCCCGGTGATCGCGTTACGCGGAACGGGCGCCACGCTCGCCCTTGCCGCTCGCCTCGCCGCGGGGAGGGTGGCCGTCGACCACTTTCTCAGCCTGCACTGTATTAATCCCCTCTACAGGATCACCAGCCGCAATATTTTCACGGTGGATTACGGCGGGGCGCCGCGCCGAGCCGCGCCGGTGTGAAATGGGATCAGCCCGGCCGTGAGCCTGGAGGTTCCCGAGGGAGCGCGACTGGCGGACCGGAGGAACGGCCGGGCGACATCGACGCGTTTCCGCCCGCTCGCCCTCGCCGCTCCCGTGGGACCCTGGCGCACCCCGGAGACTGATTCCGAGAGTCGTTCTCGTCGCTCTGCCTCTCTCGCGCCTAGACGGGACGCCCCATGAGTGCGAGAGAGACGGCGCGACGAGAACGACTTTCGGAACCTGTCTGCTCGACTGACGACGACCCTCACGCCCCGGAGTCATCGCGCGAGCAGTGGCGCCGCCGTCAACGTCCGCCGTCAGAGTGTCCGAGGCCGCCGTCAGAGAGTCCGAGGCCGCCGTCAGAGAGTCCGAGGCCGTCACCGTCTTCCTTTCCCTTGGCGGGGGGCGCCACGCCTCGGCTAGGACGTGTTTGCCGTCGGGGTGGATGGGCGGATACAGAGGGCCCCGCTGACGCTGACCCCCCTCGCCCCGCCCCGGCGCCCCCTGCGGACTCCGGGAGTCGTTCTCGTCGCTCTGTCTCTCTCGCACCTAGACGAGGCGCCCCACGAGAGCGAGAGAGACGGTGCGACGAAAAGGACTCTCGGAATCAGTCTGCTGGCGCGGTTCGGCGAAGAGGCTGCTTTGCCTGGCTCTGCCTGTGAGCGCGCCGCCCAGCACCGCCCAGTGAAAGGACAGCAGGACGATGCCGAACCGGCGCCCCGTCGCCCCGTCTCTCTCGCACTCAAGGGGCATCCCGTGGGGGTGCGAGAGAGACGGGGCGGAGAGACCGTTCCGGAACCAGCCTGCAGGGCAGGGGCGGTGCGGTGCGGCAAAGACGACGCCGAGGAGAGGAAATGTTTACCGGGCGGCGCCGGACGGCTAAAGGAAGAGAGAGAGGGAGAGAGTGGTTGAGGGAGAGCGCGCACCGCCCAGCCCTTTGGCTTTGGGGCCCAGTCCTTTGGTGCTGGTGCCCTTCGCCTGGACCTGGCACGCCTGGCACGCCTGGCACCGCCCTGGGGAAGGGTGACCCGTTCGCGTATTACGTGCGCGGTGCTGCATATGGAGTATGGGGCGCCATGGGGCGGAGTGGCCGTATCTTCGCAGCCCATCTAAATCCCATCCCTCACAATCCCGGCGCCCTGCAGGCTGATTCCGAGAGGCAGGCCGCGTGTCTCTCTCGCTCCCGCACGGAACGCCCTGTGAGTGCGAGAGAGAGAGGGGGGGGCCCTACGCTCGGAATCAGCATGCCGGCGGGCAAGGACGACGATGACGCACCTTGTCGTGTCGCGTCTCCCAACTTGATGACAAGCGCACGGGTTCGAGTACCAGCAGCGGCGAGGTTATGCCTTTCTTCTTTTTGCTCTTCCACGGCAGGACATGAAGCGACAACGCTAAATGAGGCAGCAGTGGCGGTGGCGGCGGTAGTAGCACAGTGGCGGCAGGGTTTTGTCAAAGAAGCGCGCTGCTCTCCCGCCGTGGTCGTTGCTGGCCTTGTTGGTGGCACCGCGCACCGCGCACCGCGCCACTTCAAAGGTAAAGCCAATAATTAACTGTCATCACCCAGCCCGGCCCCACCGTGCCGCCGTGCCCGAGCGAACGGCCAAACGAGCGGCGTGCCGCTGCCGCGCGGACGCGCCTGGCTCTCGGCTCGGCAGCCGCTCGGCCAAAGCAGCCAAAGCTCGGTGGCTCGCCCAAAGCGGCGCACAGTGGGCCAGAAGACTGGTGGAGGCGGTCAAAATCCCGGACGTGTTTTGAGCTCCAGAGTCGCTTAATGGGACTCGAACCGAACGTGGGGGCCCCCCAATGGATTGCCCTTCGAACGAGGAAACCATTGATGGGGTCATACGTTCGGTTTGAGTCCCGTTTAGCGACTCTGGAGCTCAAAACGCGTCTAGAGTTTTGGCCTCCTCCGGTCTTCTGGCCCACTGTGCGGCGGCTGGCGATGCTCGTTGCTCCCGCAGCCTCCGCAGTCCGCAGCGATGCGCACCCATCATGCCGGAATGAATATCCATTTCTCCTCGACCGTCATTTCCAAACCGAAATTGTGCCGCCAAAATAAGGGGTTGCTCGCTCTCTCTCTCTCTCTCTCTCTCTCTCTCTCTCTCTCTCTCTCTCTCTCTCTCTCTCTCTCTCTCTCTCTGCACGGCGGGGGGAGCTGCGGGGAACTCCGTGCCGAACTTAGGCTCGGATAATAAGCAGAGCAGCCCTTGCCGCCCTGGCCTGTATGGAGAGTGCCGCACCCCGCCCCGCCCCGCCCCACCCCGCCTGTCCCGTGCCGGTCTCTGTGCGGCTGTGCGCCAATCCGATCCTGGCCTCGGGGCAAGGCTGTATGCTGAAGAGGGAGCTACACACCCCGTTTTGCGTCCACCCGCCCCCTCCCCTCCCCTCGCCTAGCGTCCCTGCCTCGGCCCACTGGACTGATTCCGAGGCTCTGTCCCCCTCGCACCCATACGGGACGCCCCGTGAGTGCGAGAGGGACGGCGCGGCGAGTCTCGGAACCAGCCCACTGCCACATTGCCACAGATACCAATAAAATGTAATACGACTATTGCGGCGCAATTCCACGCCCTCTCTTCTTTTATTCCCCGTCGAGGTAAATCGCGCCGGCAAAAATTAATACCGCCGTAAATGAGACGGCCATGGGAAAAAATGTCAGTTGGTCCTGGAGAATCGTGGTGGGAGGGAGGGAGAGATAGAGAGACAGGGAGAGGCAGAGATAGAGAGACAGAGATGCAGAGAGATAGAGAGAGGGAGAGAAGGACGGGCGCTGGCATCGGTGTCGGGGAAAGTGCGAGCGGAACTTGGAGAGTGTCATGTGCGTGCGCGTGTGTGGGTGAGGGGCCGTCGGGGGCCGTGTGTGAGGGCCAAAGTAGTTACTTGTGTAAGGGGTTGAAGCAGGTTGAGGCGGCGCGGCGGGCCGTCCGGGCGAGCCAGAGTGCTTTTCATTGTCGGCGACCGTCTTGCTCGTCTTGCCCGTCTTGTTCACTCCCACGCCACCTCGCCGCCCCCTGCTCGCTGCTGCACACCTTTAGCTTTCCCTGCCCGCCTTCATGGCAGTGGCGGCGACCGCGCGCCGGAAAGTTGGCAAGTTGGCCCCCTCCCTCCATTCGGCAATGTCATTTTTCAGTCGCAGACTTTCCGGGCGCGCCGCGCAGCATCGCGTCGCTTCCACCTTGCCGACGGCGGCAGCGTGGCGCCGCCTCCGCTTCCTGCCCCGGGGGCGGGGAGGGCCGGGGGCGGGTCGACGGGGCCGCGGCGGCCTGAGGGCCCCACTGGGGGCGGCAGCCAGGCAGGCAGCCAGGCAGGCAGCCAGGCAGGCAGCCCGGCGGTAGCTGCGTGTATCGATTTGGCCAAAGGGGCAGCAGCGTGCAACCTCGGCCCCGAGGCCGCGCGGCTGGGGGCGGCGGCTGGGGGCGGCAGTGGAGGGGCGGCGAGGCGGTGCCAGCGGCAAGGGGAGGCTGCAGGGGCCGGCCAGCGCGCCGCTGGAAGCGCTGGAAGCTGGAAGGGCTCCAGGCAGACTCCAGCCAGCCTCCAGCCAGGCTCCGGTCGGAGGAGGGCGAAAACCGGAAGGGTTGAAAAACAATCGGTGAGAATTGAGAAAACGCCGGCGTGCATTGAAAAATACTCGGTGTCAGTTGCAAAAATAATTGGTGTGAATGGATGAAAGAAGGACGTATGGGCGTTCCAACATGCCAACCCACAGGGCGTCGTTGCTGCTCTCCGGCGGTCCCGCTCGTGTCTCCCTCGCCTCCACTCGCCGCGGGGAAGCCCGAAAGGGAACGCTGGAGACGTAAGAAACGGGTGCCGTGCTGGCTGTGCTGCCGAACCGCCCCGGCCCGCGAGGCTGCTCTAGGCCATCGCTCAGGGCCGGGCCGAGGGCGGGCGGGGCGCCTGGGCGTCGCTGCGGGCGATGGGGTCAGAGCGCTGCAGAGCGCAGGGCGGCGCAGAGCTTGTCGCCTGGTCCTCCCTCCCCGGCTGGCGCTGCTGGCGCTGCCTGGCGGCCTGGCGGCCAATGGCTGCGCGGCACTCGGTCTTGCAGGCGGATCGAACTGGGTGACCCTCCAACCAGCGCTGCGGCGTGGCGTGGCGTGGCGTGGCGGCGTCGCTCCTTACCCTCGCCCCCAGCGTAGCCAGCGTAGCCAGCGTGGTCCTGGCAGGGACTCCCAGCGGACCCGGAGCCAGCCCGGCCGGAGGGGACCCTGGGACTAGACCGGCGGCGGGGACCGGCGGCGGGGGCCGGAGGGGTGGCGGTCCTCGCGGTCCTCGGTCTCTTCTCCTCCGGCGGCCCCGCAAGGGTGTCGGCCCGCCGGCTCGGCTCCCGGCGGCGCCCCGGCGCGGCTGGGCTCGGCCCGCGGTGGCTCGGCTCGGCTCGCCCCCGGGCGGGCCAAGGCGGAGGCAAACCCCAGCGAGGGGTGGCTGGGCTGGGCTGGGGGTTGCAGCCTGCAGCACGCACTACGGCGGAGCGCTCTCTGTTTGCACCTCGTGCGCCATCTCGACAGCCGAGAAAATTGAACGCCGGGGAACGACAAGTCGGCCTGTCGACTGATTCCAAGAGTCTGTCTCTCTCGCTCTTATACAGGACCTCCTATGAGTGCGAGAGAGACAGCGACGAAACCGTCTCTCGGTGACCCGGCCGGGGCCAGGAGGGCCAGGTAGGCAACACGCCGCCGGCCGCGCCCCGACTCTCACCTCACATTTGAAAGTCTCTTTCCCGGCAAATTTCCCTAAAATAATACATGCCGTAATGTAGCGCAGCTGCTGGAACACGATAAACAAGCGGCAAGCACGCCGGCCGGGGAAAAGAAAGGAGTTCGCCGTGCCGGGGCTGCCTGCAGACTGATTCCGAGAGTCGTTTTCGTCGCTGTCTCTCTCGTGCCTATACGGAACCCGCCATGAGTGCGAGAGAGACAGAGCGGCGAAAACGACTCTCGGAATCAGTCTGCTGGGCTGCCGGGACGGGAACGGGAAGCATTCCATTTTTCATAAAGCGCGCCGTTCGGTGTTGTCGTAATTCAATTAGGCAGATATCCTAGCAGGGCCCGCCAGGTGTAGGGAGGGAGGCGGGAGAGGGATCGCGGGCTGGAGAAAGTAATTCAGGAAAAACAAGGAAAAACTGGCGCGCGCGGGCGGAGCGCGGAGCCATGGCGGAGCTGGCACACTGCGGCTGGTTCCGAACGGCGCTCCGTCGCTCTGTCTCTCCCACGAGACGCAAAGTGGAGTGCGAGAGAGACGGAGCAATGTTCGGCATCGCCTACCGCCACGCCGCCTCGCGCTGCTTTATCTCGATCTGTTGCCCCTTTCGCAGCGGCCCACCCCGTGCACCCCGTCAGGCCCGTCAGGCCCGTCAGCCACGAGGACGCACTCCACGGCCACGGTCAGCGGTCCGGTTCCGAGAGTCGTTTTCGTCGCTCAGTCTCTCTCGCACTCACGGGGCGCCATTCGAAGGCATTAGGTCATTTTCGGGCTGGCGGCCAAGTTAACCAGTGGCCGCAAAAAGGGAGAGGGGCGCCTTATGGCTCCATGAACGACTGGCGCCCGCGGCCAAAGCGCCGCCAAAGCGCGGCCAGCCTCCGGGCCCCGGGCCCCGGGCCTCGCCGATGTCGAGTTGGCGGTGTTCCACCCCCCCTCCCCTCCACGCGGCCCCCGCGTCCCCACGGGGCGGGGAGGGCCCGGCTGGGGCCAGGGCCTGCGCACTGAGATTGGAACGCTCTGCCGCTCTGCCGGGCCGGGGGCCGGGGGGCCGGGGATTCGGAGAGAGAGGATGGAGAGGACGCCGTTGTCGGCGGCGAGGAGCTTCCGATTGCCACTGGGTACTCCCCCGCATGCTCTGGCCGCGCTCACCGCGCGCCCCGCCGCAGCCAGACCGCCAGACCGCGAGCGCCGCGTCGTCGTGCGAATAAGGCCGAGCGAGGCGCGACACGTGACCGCCAGGCAGTCGGGCCGCTAGCGCCGCGTGCACGCGCGTCGTGCGAATAGCGACCGGCCTTGCCCGCTCCACCCTGCTCGGCGCGCGTTATAGGCAGGCAGCGCGAGGCGCTATTCGCAGTGTAGGCGCTTGGGGGCTTCGCCGGTGCTTGAGCGGCCTGCCGCCGGGGAAGTCCAGCAGCGCTACTCCGTGTAAGTTGCGGTGTGGTTCATAAAGGGCGCACAGTGGATCAGAAGACCGGAGAGGCGTTCTAAACGTCTGACCCCACCAATGAATAGCTCTCTGAACGAAGGAATCCGTTGATGGGGGTCTCACGTTTGGTTCGAGTCCCATTTAGAGAATCTGGAGCTCAAAACGCGTCTAGAGATTTGGCCACCGGCGCTGGTCTTCCGGCCCACTGTGCGCCCGTAACGTCATGTGTGTGCTTCAAGACCTGCCAAACAAACTCTCCAGAGTACCGGGAGGTAGTATAGAGCACCAGAGGTCCGCTGTGTGGGAATGAGACATGTGTGCACTGTAACTTGCGCTCGGCGACGACGCGTCGAGTGAACAGGCCAGGCCAGGGCCCATTGTCCTCTCGGCCCGGTGGCTAATCTGGCTGCCTTTGTGTCCCGGCCGTCCCGGGCGTCCCGGCCGTTTTGGCAGGCGAATCGCTCGGAAAGGGAATCAAGTGCCGCGCTGTTGACTCGCACCGATGCGATTTCACCCCCGATGCGCAGCCAGCGCGCCGCCAGCGCCCGGCATAAAGGCGCGCGGGGCGGGGCGGGGGAGTCGGCCGGGGCCCCGCTTGCCAGTGCAGTGCGGCCGTCGGTCTGTCTCTCTCGCACCGATACGGAGCGCCCAATGAGTGCGAGAGAGAGAGAGAAACCTCCCACTGCAGGGCAGTGCTTTTGCAGTGCAGGGTGAGTCAGAGGCCGCGTGGGAACGAGCCGTAGGACCCCGTGGACCGTGTGGTTCGGGGACCGGGCCTCGATGGGGTTCGCCAGCAGCAGGCTGAACAGAGTCGCTCTGTCTCTCTCGCGCACGCGTGGCGGCACGCCGTGCGGGTGCGAGAGGGACAGAGCGATGAATCGCTGTACGCTCTGCAGACGGCTGATTGGCCGATTCCGAGCGGTAGGTTCCGTTCCGTCGGCCTGCCTCTCTCACTGGACGCCCCATGAGTGTGACAGAGAGAAAGAGAGTCCCGATCAGTCTTCCAGGTTCGGCAAAGGAGCGCAGGTGCGCGACGACGCCGTGCTGCAGCTGAGCACACTGTGCCCGCGGTGCGCAACCCTTGCAGTCTGCGGTGGCCGTCTTCTGTTCTCCAGGATGAAAAGAAAATCGCAGACAGTCGTGGACAATGTGTCGCTGTGTCTCTCTCGCTCTCATGGGGTGCTCCGCGTCTGCGCGAGAGAGACAGCGACGAGAACGCTGTGAGTCCGGAATCAAACTGCAGCCCCGCCCAGCGCCTCTCCGAGGATCCGCCTACCCGTGGACGGAGTGGACGGAGTCCGCGACTCCGAGAAGGCGGACCGACGGCCGCGCCCGAAAGTCCGCGACCTGCGCGGCACACCGCGAGAGTGCGAGAGAGACAGACCATCGGAATGAGTGTGCCGGACTCGCACGCGATCGGCTTCTCGTGGCCAATTACGTGGCGGGCAGCGCCAAGCGCCGCCATGCCGCCGTGCCGCCGTGCCGCGCGGGGCGTTCCTCGCTCCTCCAAGACGGGCCACTTATTGGTGGCGGCCAGACCAGTAGCACCAGTAGCACGGGCCGCGGCGGCGGCGGCGCCCGTTCCCACGGTCACCCGGGCGGGCGGGCACGCCGACGGAGGCACGCCGACGGAGGCACGCCGACGACGCGCCCGGAATGCCGTGCACCGCCACATTCTCATACAAAAATGCGTGTTGTCGCTGCGGCGGTGGGGGGTTGAAAGGGTGTAATTAAAAGGCCGGGGGTCCGAGTGTGTGAAACTAACGCCGTGGTATGCCTGGCATTGCCTGGCATTGCCTGGCCTGGCATTGCGCGTAGACACGGAACGGATGAAAAAAATAAAGATTTTGACGAGATGATTGGTTTCATGCGTATTGATGTTGGTAATGTGGTGGTCTGGGTCTGGAAGGGGCAAAAACAAGCGGGGGAGGAAAGGGGGGGGGGTTGCATCTACGTAAAGAAGGTCGCGGGTGACTCACCTTGCAACAACCCAGCTGAAAATTCATTGAAGATTCGGGATCGAATCGAAAGTAGTTCTGATGCTGGGTGATGGAGCATGCGCCTGACACCAAGTTTTCCTTTTCCAGGGACGGCGCCCTCCAGGACTCCAGGACTCCAGGACTCCAGGGCCTGCCGGCCGCGCGGCCCGCCGTGCGACCTGCCCGCGGCACGCTGGCGGCCGACATGTCCTTCCTGAGCCTGGACTGCAACTGGCAGGTGTGTCTTCTTTGTTGTCCCTCACGGTCCGCACGCGCCGAGTGTGATTGAGTGCGAGAGAGAGGGAGAGAGCGGCGCACCCCACGCGGCACGGCCAGCACGCCAGCACGGGGTGTCCCCTACACCGCTGCCCCGCGTCCCCGCGTCTTATATAGGTCCGATATAGGATCATCCCGGGCCTCCCCTCCTCGGCCGGGGCCTGCTTGGCCTGGGCCGGCCTGGGCCCGCGGGCGAAGATTGGATTTCCTCTCGGCGAGTCCCTAAACGCGTTTCGCGCCCGGAGAGTCAAGCCGAGTCAAGCCCAGGCCGACCGACCAACCGGCCCGCAATCTCGAGGCGGGGCTCAAGGCGGCACTGGGGCACACAGTGTAGTGTCCCTTCTCCGTCCAGAAACCACGTCACGCCGTGCGTGGGCTTTTCAACTCGACTACCCCCGATAGGCCTTGGATCAAACATATGGCACCCGTCCTGTGGACCGATTCCCTGAGTCGCTTTCGTCGCTCTGTCTCTCTCGCACTCATGAGGCGTCCTGTGGTGTGAGAGAGACAGAGCGACGTAAACGACTCTCGGAATCGGTCCGCACTGAGTTTGATATGCGAAGCGGCTTTGGGGACTGGAGCTCAAAAACAGTGTCTCTAGTACATCCGCGTGTCTGGGGCAACTCGCCACCCCGAACACCGCGCGCAGCCGCCACTCGCCAGCCCCGGGGCCCATCAGGTCACCTATAGTCGGCTCAAAGGGCTGGGTGCCTCATATGTGCCGTGTGGGTGCCCTTTACGCGCCCCGAACACGCTTTGCATGTGTGTGTGTGTGTGCCTGTGTGTGTGTGTGCTGTGTGTGTGTGTGTGTGCGTGTGTGTGTGAGCGCGTTGTGGGGCGTGTACGTGGCGTGCCGATGATGCGGGTGGGACATGATGGCGGCCACACAAAGGGACTGCCACACCTGGGGGCACGCAGGGCACGCAGGGCACACAGCCCGCGCGTGCCGTGCCGCGCCGTGCCTAGCCGCGTGCGTGTCTCCCATCCTGATGGGTACGTGGTATTAGCATAGTATTATTAATTTCATTTCGTTTTCTTTCGGGGGATTTTCTTCCGCTTCGCCACCCTGTAGGGTGTAGGGCTGAGTGTGAAACGGACGTCCCGGCGCCATGGTGTCCCGTGGCTCCATGGTTAGAGCATGTTGTGGGAAGCGGCAGGTCGCGGGTTCGGGACTGGTAGAAAATACAATTTTTTCGGCGACCAATTGCTTGGGGAGGTATATCCAGAGAAGATTGAGTACCAGCGCAGGCAGAGCGGGTGCCATGGCGTCCCGGTGGCTCAGTGGTTAAGAGCATGACGTGGGAAGCGGCGCAAGTCCCGGGTTCGGGACGGGTTGTATGTACAATTTTTTCGGCGACCAATTGCTTGAGGAGGTCTATCCAGAGAAGATACGGTACCAGCGCAGGCAGAGCCATAATCTCCATTGGCGTACCGGTGGGCTCAGTGTTTAAAAAGCATCGAAGGGGGAAGCGGCGGTCCCTGGTTTCGAACCGCTCTAAGTACCATTTTTTCGGGACCAGATTTCTCGAACGGCAGCTCAAGACCAAACGGCAAACTGGTTGAATTTTGCCACTCCCGTCCTGGAAACGGGTGTCCGGCTACCTCAGGGACGCGTTACGGTCCTGAATCTTTCAGGACCAAGTCTAACCGTGCAGAGATACTTCTAACATTTTTGTTTTTCCTTTCCAACTGTAAACGCAGCGAAACGCCATTTTCATGTCACTTGGCGCACGCGACACGCGAGTGTTTAAAATATTCATAGGAGGTCGATGGCCAAAAAATCACATCGCTGCTGCTGTCGCTGCTGTCGCAGGGCTGCTGGGGTGGCGCGAGCGCAACGCGCGGCGCGCTGGGGTGTCGCGGGTCGCGTCGAGTGTTTGTGCTGCGGAGGGCCCTTGACGGGTAATGACTTGGGGCTCCGGGCCGCGCGCCGCGGGCTGAACGCGCTGTCTCTCTCGCACGCACGGTGCGTCCCACAGGGGTGCGAGAGAGAGAGAAAGAGCCGTTCGGCATCGGCAGACGGGGTCCGCGACGCACAGTGGGCCAGAAGACCCGTGGAGGCGGCCAAAGTTCTAAACGCCTTTCGAGCTCCAGAGTCGCTAAATGGGACTCGAACCGAACGTGTGACCCCACCAATGGATTGCTCTGCGACGGCGGAATCGATTGGTGGGGCCACAAGTTCGGTTCGAGTCCTGCTTAGCGACTCTGGAGCTCAAAACGCGTCCAGAGTTTAGGCCGCCTCCACCGGTCTTCTGGCCCACTGTGCGACGACGGCGTCCTCGTCGAGGATCGCGGCGCGGGGCTGTAAGTGGTGTCGGGGTCCGCAAACAGTGGCGGACAACGTCGGGGCCGTTAGAGCGGCCGAGCCGAGGGCCGCGCGGAAAGCGCCGCAACGACGCCGTCGTCTCGCCGTGGCGGCGGAGGCCGCGCATTAGCCCTGCAGACTGATTCCGAGAGTCGCTTTCGTCGCCCAGTCTCTCTCGCACCTGTGCGGGCCGCCCCGTGAGTGCGAGAGAGACAGAGCGACGAAAACGACTCTCGGAATCAGTCTGCCGAACGGCGGCAATGTCGTTAGGGTTTGGCGCTAGACTCTCCGCGCCGCTCCGCCCGCCTCGGCCGGCCGCGTAATCTGCGATAGATTGGCGCCGAGTAATCACGGCCCCATTAGACGCCCCGACGAGGCAGCCAGCCAGCCGGCCAGCCAGCCAGCCAGCCAGCCAGCCCGCGGGCCGGACGGACGCCAGGGGGCTGCAACGCCTAACGCGCAGCGAGCCAGAAGACAGGGAGGCGGCCAAAATTCGAGACGCGTTTTGAGCTCCAGAGTCGGTAAACAGGACTCGAACCGAACGTGTGACCCCACCAATAGACTCCTCGTTCGGAAAGCAATCCACGTTCGGTTCGAGCCCCATTTCTTGAACTTGAACTTGAAGAGCGGATAGAAAGCGAGGCCGGCTGAGCTCGGCCTGGGTGCGCGCCTTACGAGCCCAGGGTAGGCAGTCCCGTCGAGCGACGGTGTGGAGCGGGCTGGCCTACCCTGGGCTCGTAAGGCGCGTGGGCTAAAGGGACTGAACTTAAGAGAGTCGTTTTGTCGCGTTCTCTCTCTCAGAGCGTCAGTGGTGCCTGCGAGCCTGCCGTGCCGTGCGATGCAGAAGAGAGGTCGTCGCTCTGTCACTCTCTTACCCTTAACGGAGTGCGCCTGTGAGTGCGACAGAGACAGAGCTCCACGCGCCCCGACACCGAGAGAGTCCTCGCGGAGGCTGAGTCCTTGGCCGGGGCCGTGTCGAGGCCGTGTGAATCGGGAATCGGGCAGAGGGGACGGTGCGCGTTATTGGGCCGCCGTCACCACTGTCACCCGAGTCAACAAGGCGGGGCGGGGCGGGGCGGGGCGGGGCGGGGCGCACCCACTCAATATCCCCGCCGTGGCTGATCTTCTGCCAAACAAACGCACGTGCCGGGAGATATTAGCGGGCAGCGGGCGACATGACGGCCAAGGGGAGCCGAGGGGAGGGGGAGGCTGCTGCAGTCGCCACAGTGTAGTGGCGGCTCCTTTTGCCTGCCTCTCTGCTATAATACTGTTGTAGAGCAGTGAGGAGCGAGGAGCGCCCCTTGCTCTCTCGCCAAACACATCTTCACTCATTTTGATTTGAGGGCAATCATAATGAACTGGGTCTTGAGCAATGCAAAGCAGGTCACGATTTTCGTTTCTCCTGTGGTAGGGGAGATCTGTTAGAATGCAAGACCGCCACCAGTGACGCCACTTGCTTACAAACTAGTTACTACGCTAACCTAGGTCGCCACCGCGAGCGTGCGGCGGCTCGGCGCGCGCAGCGCCATCTCGCGGCGACTCGCGGAACCTCGTCCGCGCGCGAGGCCAGTTTGAGCGGTGACATACCATCAATAGACTCCTCGTTCGAAGGGCAATCCATTGGTGCGGTCACTCGTTCGATTAGAATAAAGGAGCGAGAGAGAGAGAGAGAGAGAGAGAGAGAGAGAGAGAGAGAGAGAGAGAGAGAGAGAGAGAGAGAGAGCGAAAAAGTTCTGTTCGTACTTACAGATGTCTGACGAGGCAGTGTTGCAGGTTGTTGGCTGTTGTTGTTCTCGTTGTTGTCGACGTATCCGTTCGCAGTGGCGCAGCGTGCCCTTCCACTGGCGTGCGCGGCGAGGCGCACCCTTGACCGCGGAGTGGATAGTGGATAGGGTTTCGCTGAGCCGCCGAGCCGCGCGCAGCGGCGCAGCAGCGCGGCCCGCTCGGTCGGTCGGTCGCGTGGCAAAACAAACCAAAACACGGCGCTGCCTCGCTGGGCCACGCTCCGCCACGCTCCGCTAAGAGTGCTTGGACGGGGGCGAGAGCGGCGAGAGGAAGGGGTGGAGGAGACGCTACAAATTGGATACGTTCACCACGCGACAGCACCGCCGCGCCGCCGCTCTGCGTGCGCGGAGTAGTACGCGCGGCGGTGGGCGTGCGGCTGTTCCGAGAAACGCGGGGGGCAATTTCGCAAATTTTCTTCTTTTCTGGGGGGCGCCGATGCCGTGACTGCGTTTGCGCTGGGCTTGTCGTGCGAGCGAGTAGGGTTATGTTTTAGTGCTGTTCGTACGTCTGTGTGTGTGTGTGCCTGTTTGCCCGCGTAGCTCTGCTTGTGGTTCTGTTTGTGCAGGACGTCTCTGCAATAACACACGGCGCGTTTTACCATTCCAGTTGGAGTGACACCAACACTGCACACACACACACACACCACACACACACACACACACACACACACACAGCGCGTGCTCGTCTTTTTCACTTTGCCCCACCCCAGCCGTCCCTCGCATCATACGCGCAGCCTTCCTCATTCACGCGGAAAATAGGTGGTGCTGCAGGCTGCGCTCTCTCTCACTCTCTGTCTCTCTCGCACGCGTGGGGCGCCGCGTGGCGGTGCGAGAGAGACAGCGCGACCGCGCCGTTCGGAATCGCTCGGCAGGCCACGGCCAGCGCTGATGGGTGGCGAGTCTATTTCCACAATGAAGCCGTCGCCGCGTCGTCGCCACGCGGAGGGCGATAATCCCTGCCGGCCAGGCAGGGCTGGCGGCCAGCAGGCAGGCGGCAGGCAGGCGGGCCGCCCGAGCTGGCAGCCCGGATCAGTCCTGTCGCGGCCACCTCGCGGCTAAGCGCGGCTAATTAAATAGCGGGCCATTTGCTTCATTGGGACGGCCGAGAGTCGCTCTCATCGCGCTGCCTCTCTCGCACTCGTGGGCGCTCTGTACCGGTGCGAGAGAGAACGGCTTTCGGAATCAGTCTGTTGGGCCGGGCGGCTTTGCAGCGGAGTCAAGCTCTCTTTCGGGACCCCGCCTTGCTTCACCTTGCTTCCACCTACACCTGCTGTCACGGCCGGGCCTGCAGGCTCGTCGCCCGTCTCTCTCGCACCCGTGAGGCCTTACGGGACGCCCCGTGAGTGCGAGAGAGACGGAGCGACGTTCTGGGCAGCGCGACGCCCAGCCGCCGTTTTCATTACTACGCCAAAGTAACGCCGGCGTCGAGAGGGAGAGAGAGAGAGAGAGAGAGAGAGAGAGAGAGAGAGAGAGAGAGAGAGAGAGAGAAGGGCAAGGCGCAAACAAACAGGGAGAGGGTGGTGGGTCGCGGTGGTTGAGCTTGGGCCGTCTGCTCTCATTTCACGACTCATCGCGCACCACTACAAGCAGTGCCGCGCCGTGGCGAGCCGTGGCGAGCAGCGCCACCCTGCAGGCCTTCCAGTGTCCTGCAGCAGCAGCCTCGGAGACAGTGCAACCATTTCCAGGCCGCCCCCCAGAGCCACGGAAAGCCAAAGGAGGAGAGTAGAATTTGGCTTGTCTGTCTTTCCAAGAATTTTGAAACTGTAGTTTTTCTCGCCTTTTAGGAGATAGAGCCACCGAAAGTTGGCAATTTCGTTAGACCCTGATGGCGGGAATTAGAACTGTTCGGAGTACTAATCAGTCCTGCGGGTACTAATAGTGAGGACGAGGGGGGCGCAGAGCGACCTGAAGTAGCACGAGCGCCGGGCCGTGGCGGGGCGGGGCGGGGCGGGGCGGGGCGTGCACCGTACGCCGCCCACGGAAAGCCACCGCGTGCCACTGTAATGAGAGGCTGGCCGCGCTGCCGCTCCACGCCGCTCCAGCATGGCCAGCCTGCACACTGATTCCGAGAGTCGTTTTCGTCGCCCTGTCTCGCTCGCACTCATGGGGCGCTCCGTGCGAGAGAGACCGAGCGACGAAAACGACTCTCAGTGTGCCGCCGGGCTGCTGCAGGTGACGAGCTGGCGGGGCAGGCCGGTGTCGGGGCATTATGCAGAAACGCAACGCGATCCGTCGCGCCATCGACACGAGGTGAATCAGCGCGGATCGCGTGGCGAACAAGAAAAAAATAAAACAACAACAACAAAACGAGGTAGAGGGGTATTTGAACCCGGGGCTCTAGCTTGCTGGGTTTGTTCCGGCCTAGCGGCAGCGCGAGACGGCGCTCGTGCGATCGAGATTGAAGTGGTGATGAGATTTTAAAGACAGGCTGATCATACACGCGGCGCGGTGGCGGGGCGGGGCGGCCCTTCGGCCTCGGCGAATGACAGCCAGCGAAGGGCCGGCCCCCTACGGCCCCGCCAGCCCTTCACACCTGCAATTAGGGCCGGGAGAGGCACGCGCGGAGTCCAGACTCTGGACCGTCCGAGGGACCGTCAGATAGGACGGCCGGAGAATGTCTGAGGCTATTCGGGAAAACAACAACAAACGAAAATTAGAAATGTTTTCCTTTTTTTTCGAGTTTGGATGTAGCGCGCGGGGTGCTCTACTTGTCGTGTTCGTGCTCCGCGAGCGAGCGGCCTCCGCGTCGCCGCCGGGGTTGACTGGGTCGGCTGGGTTGACCGCCGCGGCGCGGTACGTGACCGTGGCGATGCTGGTCGCCGCGGGGGGCGGCCGCCGTGCCGCGCCGCGCGAGGACCACCCTTTGTCGCCACACGGCCTCCACGGGGGCTCCTCGTCGCCGACGGCCCGTCGCCGTGCCGCCAGGCCGCCAGGCACGTGGCCGTCGAGCGGCAGTCGCTTCCCTTTGCGCGGGACTGTACCTACACTACCCGCTTCACGGAACAGAGGGCTGCTGCGGGGCGGGGCGGCAGCGCGCCTGTGTGCAGCTTCATCTAACGCGCAACCGAATCATCCCCGCCTTCCTAACCTCTAAACCAATTTGTTGGCGGCGCCCCAGCGGCCCAGCCCTCGCCGCTAGTGCTGCGAGGCGCGGGGACGCGGAGCAGGGCCTGGGGGCGGTGGGGCCGCGGTGGGGCCGCGGAAGGGCGCGGCGAGAGTTAGCGGCGGTAGCGACGAGCAGCCGTCAGGGACCGCGCCGCCAGACTTCTTGTCTTGAGAGAAAACTCCTCGCGGAACGACCGCCCTGCTTGTGAGGGCGCGAATTAGTGCCCTGCCTCGCCGGCCTAGCGTCGCTAGGAGGCTGGTTCGACTCCTGTCTACTGCAACCTTCCTCTGGAGAAGACATACCTTGCCGACGCTGACATACCCCGCGCACCAGGCCCGTCGCGAAGAGGCCAGCCCCCACGGGGGTAGCGACCGTCTGGTAGCGACGCAGCGCCGGCTCAGCTGTTCTGCCGAGCCATTCAGAAGAACGGTTTGCCGCTCTGTCTCTCTCGCGCCCTGAGGAGCGCCGGAAGAGATCGAGAGAGACAGAGCGACGAAACGACACTGCCCGGCTGCTTCCAGCGCTTCCAGCAGTGTACAGTGTACGCCCCTCGGCTCGCCTCTCTCGCGGCCCGGAGCCCGCGGCCCGGGGCGGCTAGATTGCAGGGTGGCCGGGCACGCCCCGCGGCCTCGGCCTCGGCCTCCACCGCGCATGCGCCCTCTCGCCGCCAGGCCGCCAAGCCTCAGAAACCCATCTGCCTGCCTGGCCAAGCGTGGTCCCGCCGCGTGCCACACCGCGCAGCACCGCGCAGCACGGGCCGCTGCCTCACGCGACACGCCACCACGTTCCTGGTGTCGCGGTCGTGGCGGTCGCCGCGGTGGCGGACGGACGACGGCGTGCTCTCGACGCTCTGTCTCTCTCGCACCCTTGCGGAATGCCCGAGTGCGCCCCAGCGCCACGAACGCGACGGACAGAGACAGACCGACGAACCGCAAGAGCCGTCCTCCGCGGCAGGGCTTTTGTTTCCGTCTCCGCGATGAGGACCTCGTCAACTCGTCTCGGTCGTCCCCGTCACTCCGTCACGGCAGTGGGGTGGTTCGGCTCCTCCGACGCGCCGCGCCCTCCCCGCCCCGAATTTAAAAACAACTTCATACTTGGTTTATCTGCAATCGTGCCTGCCTGGCTAGGGGTGGCGGGGCGGGGTGTTCCCGAGGAGGGAGGCAGGCGCGGCAGGCCGGCGAGGCACGCAGAAGGTGCGCGGGGCGCGGGGGAAGAGAGGGCGAGGGGCTGTGCACGCGTTTTTCAAACACAATCGTAGAGATTTTGGACCCATGATTGTGATCGTTTGACTTGGCTTGAACACGGATGCATCACTTGGGCCGCACACGGTAAATTCCTACTGGGATTCCCAGACATGGTCAAAAGTTAATGTTCAGGAGATGGTTTTACCGGGCAAACGAGGCGTTCAAAACAATGTCCTGCATTCATTGCGAAATGTTGCATGTCGGATACAAAAAGGTCTTTCTGGTCTTGTCACAAATAAAAGGCCTTTTAGTGGCGAAATAAAAACAACACAGGCAACGTGGAAGCGGCACCTGTCGTCGCGCGACCGAGACAGAAATGGAACTGTTTTCTCCGTTGCCACTCCATTACTTCGGGGAAGGCCATGTGGTTGCCAAAGGGTTGCCGAAGGGTCGCCCTGTCATTAGCACTTTTAACTTTACATTCAAGTGCAAATCCCTGAAAGCAAAACCGGGGGAGAGCTAATCGCCCGGGGGGGTCCCTCGCCTCGGCCCGCTCCGCCTGGCCAGCCATTCACTTGACACACATCTCGGCGCGTCGTGGCGCGACACCCTTTCGCTGTCGGATTCCCATCACAGCTGTCTACCCCGTCCGCCTGCCTGGCCTGCCCGGCCTGCCTGGCCGTCCGTTTGTCTGCTCAGTGATTGCAGCCCGGAGAAAGAGGGCGATACACACTTTGCGACATTTGTTTGCTATCGATTCGCGGCTTCACCTCGTCTGCATCGCAGAAGAAGGGGCGTGGCCGCGGCGGGCCTCCCTCTTCTCCGCAGGGTCATCTGCGTGCCGTGCCGCGCCGCGCCCCGTGCCTCGTGGCAGGTGGCGTTTCGCGGCCTTATCAAGATGTCTGAAAAAGATAATGGGTGGGGCAGGCAGGCCCTGCAGGGGTGGAGGCTGCCGCGGCGCGAGGCGGTGCGTGTCGAGGCGACGACGGTCCAGACCCAGAGGGACGTTCACAGAGCCCTGACCAGTTCACCAACCCAACAACAAAAGCGTGTGAATTTGAGGTTAGGTTCCCGCTTTGACGACGTGACCAACCTACCAATTTCAAATAAATCAGGCAAAAATGGGGTATTCAAATGAGGACGATTAACATACCCTTCGCACCTGGACCACCTTGCTGTGCCGGCATTGTTGGCCAGTTTGTGCCCCCAACAGTGTAACGCAGTCATCAACACGTTATCGACCTGGCGGCCCACTTGAGCAGGTGACGCTGGGACAATGGCGGTGGGCCTGCTTGGGTCCCGCTCCGCCCTTCTCCTTCTTGGCCTTTGTTGGCCAAGCTTGCTCAATATCAAGGGGTGATTAAAAATATGCATTTCAACAAGCGGGCCCGTACTGCCCGTCCAGTCGCCCCTCTCTCTCGCCTTCTCTTTTTCCCGCTCGCTCTCTCATGAGGCCATCTGTTGTCCTGACAGATCGTCGGCTAGCCGCACCCTCGTCAAAGCATGATTCCGCCTCCCCTCCCTCTGTCTCCACCGTGATCCCCTCTCCCCCTCCCCCAGCCCACCCGCGGGTCCCTGTTAGAGTAACGCTTTAAAGGCGCATTGTGATTAGGCGGATAGATCCGCGTCATTACCGAGGCTATTAAACCTCTTTAACCACCAACGCGCCACCCCCACCCCCACCCCCACTCGGCATCCCTTGCGGCGACAGAGTGGTGTGCACCTTCCCCATGTAGGTGTCGCTGCACCTGAACGAAAAAAAACCATCGCAGAGCTTTTTTATTTTCATTTATCGGCCCTCTGAAAACCTTACAAATCATTTAAGGCCCAACGAAGAATAAACCTGTTTTAACAAAGCATTTTTAGCGTAGCGTAAATAAGTTCACAAAGAAAGTACACACTTCGTAATTTACGAATTATTTCTTCGAATATAACAAACTCGACTTGGTCATGTTTTAACCGTGTCATTTCTCTTGTGCCAGGGTCGCCTAAGTTCTCGAGAGTTTGGCGAGAGTATGTACGACCTCGTGGACTGAAAATGCGTACCGAGCACGGAAACGAGTGTGTTTTATTTCTGGAGACTCTCTGTTTCTCTCCGCTTGCTGGTTGTGGCACTGCCTTGCGCTGCCACGTGCCGGTCGCCCTTTCGCCGTGTCACGTTCCGACTCAGTTTTCGTTACACTTCTTTTTTTGTGGTGCCGCTTGTTCCGCACATCTGTGTCCAGCCCCCGTGTAAATACTCCGCGCATAATAGGCCGCGCGGTGGCGCGGGGTGTCGCTGGTCGGAGCCAAGGAACTGGGTGAGGGGCCAGGGGCCGGCCGGCTGGCTGCTACGGACCGCGCGCTGGCTAAAGGGATTCCCCGTATTGGGCAAATATTGGCGCAGCCCTGCCCAGACCGCCAGGAACGCCGGATGGATGGATAGATGGATGGATGCGGTTAGCGGGGAATTAGCGGTCCACCGCCGTCTGCCGCCGGGACGGCGGACAAGTGGCCGCACCAAAATGACACCCTCAAACATCACTGTTAAAAAAGTTATGAATTTTCAAAGCAATTTTGATGACAATTTTCCAAACACGGATATGAATTTTACAAACATTGCAATTTTCATAACTTGATGCGAAAATTCGAACAATTTCGTAAAATTGACAATTGTTGGTATTCTGATCTTCTCATCCGTTTGAATTTGCGCATGCTTAGTGTTGCTTTTGAGCATCTTCACAATGTAATTTTCCGCAATCCCCGATTGTAAATTTCGAAAACTGGCTCAAAGCAGGCTGGCCAAGGGTGTCGCTGGTGAGCCAGTAGCTGAACTCCGCTCCCGGGGACGTGGAGCCAGCGGTAAAGGCTGCCCACAGTGACCGCGCCCGCTGAGCTAAAGTGATTCGGTTATTGGCAAATGGCCGCACCGGTGTTCCTCAGAACTTGTGCCATTGTTTAACTGCCCTGAATGATCGAAACGCGTTACATTTCATAACATGGTTCATCGTCGATTGTCATTTACATCTGGATTGTTTCATAACAATGTTTGTGAAAAAAATGCCACCAATTTATGAAATCCTGATTTAACAGTGAGTCATGGGCACCAATAACAGAGTACGCTCATTGCCGCCACCGTGAGCTTTTCAATCGAGTCCTTCTCGAGGACGCTAGAGCCGCGTCCGTCTGAACAGGTCCTGCCCCACTGCCGCCTCGTTGAGCCTTGTTGAGCCTGGTTGTGCTGACCTGCAAATTTGTCATACGGGAGTGCGGCGGTCGTTAAAACTCGTTCCCCCCTCGGCCGGCACCGCCAGGCTTGGCCAGGCTCGGTCAGGCCCAGGCTCGCCGGCAGGACGAGGCTCGCCGCTGGACCGTGATTCAAACCGCGCGCCCCGCCCTCGCTGAATGCTCCGGAGAATCCAATCAAACTTTGTCCTTTTATTTTTTTTTACCCGTTTTGTTTTTAGAGAGGGCATTTTTTCCGGTTGTTGTTGCCGTTGGTAGTTTAAGGCACCATTAAGCAAGCCGCGCAGGCCGCCGGACCGCCAGTCTGCCAGACGGGCTTGAAAAAAGCGGGCGCGCTTCGCAGTGTTTTAGCGTAGACCGCGTAAGGCACGCTCGATTCACCACGGAATTTGGTCACGCTGCGCGGCTTGGCGCGGCTTGGCGCGGCACGGCGCGGCGCTCGCTCTGATTGATGAGGCACTACACGCGCAGAAATGAGTCTGCTGTGACCCCGGAACGAGCGGCACCCACCGCATCCCTGCTAAGACCCCAGCCAGGTAGAAAAAATAAATAAAACAAAAACAAAAAAGAGCAGCATCTCGAAAGGCCGCCTTTATTAGGGGTCACGCTGCTTCGATGCGCCATGGTGCGGCTAAACGAGTGGACCGAAATGAAATCTGGTTGCTAGGAATTTTCTCAAGGCGCTAGCCGGCAAAGTACAACTACACAATTTTTCTTAGCCTGGAGATGCATTAGAGGGAATATTGTCAACTTGTAACGGAAGATGTGTGGATATGTGGATCTGTTTGCACAAGCACCCTATAATCAGAAGCCCCTCACCTGAGGCCCCCCTGTAGGGCCCCCCGTCGGGCACCCCGCCGAGCCCTCGCGAGTCCCGTCAGGTGTCTCTGTGGGGGCCAACACCCCATTCACGTCGAACTTGGTCCAAGTGATGTGCTGTCTCCCTGTCCGCGAAGGGCCTTTTTCCCGATTACTAATTGTTGTTTTGTTGAGCCACCTTTTTGGAGGTTCCAAAAACAAAAGCCCCGCGTCCTGTTCCTCTTTAATGTAGTTCTTATTAAATTTTTTCGCAACGAAAAGCCCTTCTGAATGCGTTTTAATGGTCCCGGCCGCAGTTAACGAGTACCACATAATTTGAATGATTTATGCGGTCGTCGGGCTGTTTGAGGGTCTCTCTCGCTCAGTGTGTGTGAACGCGTTGTAAGTGTGTGTGTGAGCGTGTGCCTCATTTCCTGGTCTTGCTGGGCCGCCATGAAAGCACGGCTTATGGACACTTGTTTTAACACAATTCGCCACACTGCTCGCTGCGCGCGGTTTGTTTATTTAAAAACAATAACAAAGGCAAACAAGACCAATTTACCCATCACCTCGTGCGCCGATACCTCTGGACAAAGTCCCGGAGGAAAGTCCTCTCAGCGACTCCCCCTCGGCTTACTCGGCCCCGGGGCGGCCGAAATCGAGGCCTAAATTTGGTTCGATAAATCTGAGCCAGCCCGCGCCGGGCGCCGCCAACACGGCCTGACCCGGTGCTATAAAGAAAGCGGCGCGCTTATTATGCAAACCCGATTTTTCCCACATGGATGATGAGCCCGCCATTAGGGTGCAGGTGGTGGCGGACGGGCCCCGGACGGGCCAGGCCCTTGGCCAGGCCTGGACGGCCCCACCGACGGTGCCCGACGGTACCGACTGCACTGTCTCGACTAGATTAATTCTCATCCGAGGATATTAACCCTTCTTCTCCTCCTGATGCGCCGTGCGCTACGCTCCGAGGTATTCGAATTGTTTTAATTTCGTCCGACTTGTTGTGGTGGTGGCAGCAGGGACCTGGCCAGGTTCAGCGGCCTGATGCGCGCTGCCGAGGTGCCGTTTCTGCAGAACTCGCTACGATTTGCTCTGCTCCTCTTGGTGGAAGAGCTTCGTCTCCCTCGCAAGGCCCCGCTTCGCTCGCTGGGGGTGCTACGTCCCCGACTCCGCTTCGCTCGCTCGGGGTGCTGCGTCCCCCTCGCTCGGCGCAGCGCATCACCCGCACATCACATCACGCCGACGCGCGCCGTGGCGTTGTGGCACGTTGTGGCGAGCACCCACTTGTCGGCTTGTCACACCCTGATTTATTGGAGGCCGGCTCAGTTATAAATTTCACTGCATTATGATTTATCACATTGTTGGCTGAAAACAATTTGGAGTTTTGTTTTAAGCTGCTTGGGCTATGGGCCCGCGCGCCGGGGCCGGGCCGGCGGGGCCCTGGACCCTACCGTGATGTGTGGTATGAGCATCCAATCAGCCGCGGCCCTCTGCCCCATTGTCTCGCCGAGATGAGGTGAGACAAGCGGCTGCTCTGTGCTCTGTCTCTTTCGCTGCCTTATGGCTGCCGTCTTACTGCCTCTCGGCCGCCTTCGGGCTGCTTTATTCGGAATGCCATCGGGCTGCCTTCGGGCTGCCTTCGGGCTGCTTTCGGGATGCCATCGGGCTTCTTGTGGGCTGTGGTCTTTCGGTGCTGAACTGCTTTTGGGATGCCTTCAGGCTGACTTCTCGCTTTCCAGCTCCAGGGCCCCTCCAGGGGATCGCAGCAGCAGCTATCGGCGTCGCTTCGTTTCCGCCCATCAAACCTCTTTACGCGAAATGCCGAAGAAAGTGGAAAAATGGGTCCGTGTCGCCCGCGGGGCCCGCTGGCCGGGGGAGGAAGAGGCTTTTAAAGTGACCGTGTCATCTTGTCCGCGGTAGCGGGGCGGTAGCGGGGCGGTAGCCGGCCCCGGGCGGGAGGTGGCGGGAGCCCCCCCGTGGAACTCCCTGCGGGACCCCTGTGAAGCTGCGGACGCCCCCCTACGGCGACCACCGAAGCCTCCATGCCCAACCGCAATGGCATCCCCGCGGCGTGGTGGCGCGTGCCAGGCCCCCGCGCCAGGCCCACCGTGCCCCCGGGCACTGCGGGGGCGGCGAAGGGGCGGGCCGGGAGGCGTGCCGGGGGCGGGACGGGGGCGGGACGGGGGCGGGACGGCCTCAACGAGTACTCCACCTCCACCACAGTGCTCAGCAACACCACGACACCATTTTCGCACGCAGCCGCCCGAACGCCGCGCAGCGCGACCGCGGTTCTGATACAAAGCAACACAACACGCTGCTGGTCGGGACCTCACCACAGACCTCTGCCTAGCCGGCCAGCCATCAGACGGATGGACAAGAGACAGATGGACAGCAGACAGTGCCGACAAGCTGACTCCTGACCCGGGAGTCGACGTCGGAGTCGACGTGGGCCTGAGGACGCGCCGCCACTGATTGATGAGGCTGTGTCTACCCGGCCGTCGCCAACGCGTGGTGGACGTCGGCATGCTGGCGGTGGTGGTGGCGCGCCGCTCCAGTTGCAGCACTGCCCCGTCCAGGACCTCGTCCAGGGCCCCGTCCAGGCCCTTGCCCAAAGACTTTTGCCGGCGCATGCGCGCGTCCCACGATGCCGGCGAGATGTGTAATAACCGAAATACCGGCCGTAAAATGCTGTGAGCTGGCAGCCGACTGCTTGTGTGTGTGTATATGTGTGTTATATTTGCTGGCAGCCAAAAGGCAGCCAAAGGCCCAGCCGGCGCGCGTCCCAGGCTGTCCGTATATTTACATCCACATTCTCCGCAGTAATAACCAATTAAAGACGAGTGTATATGACCTGGAATCATCTAGTCCATTACCTCCCGAATTAAGTCAATTAAACACGGGGCCAGCGCGTCCACGGCGCGGGCAGACTTATTGAAACCGATCATCGGCATAAGCCACTTTTGTCCGTAACCCGTACTCTGTCTTTCGCCGTCTCGCTTGTGTGTGAGCATGTGTGCGTGCGCGTTAAAAGAACGATTGATTTATACCCAGCCCTGCCGAGTTCACACCTAACGCATAACGCCACATACGCCAATAAGCAGTAAACGGTCCTGGTGCGGCCGTCGAAAAAAATGGACGTTTCTTCATCCGAACGTGATGGGAGGGGCATTAAGCTTCGATTACTGCCAACGCGTCTTTGAAATTAAATTCTTTCGCTCCATCTGATGACGCCGTGGATTCCCGCGCGGGAGGGCCTTGAACTACGAAGCGGCGCGTTTCGCAACGGCACTGTCCGAACGGTGTCATTCTGGCGTTTCCGCGGGTTTTTGTTGGTTTCTTGGCGCCGTTATCGGTCACCTGGGGCACTGTGTTTTTGTGTGCTCGGTGACATCGGTTTACTCAACGCGGACGATTACCCAGCCAAACAGCGCTTCGCGGACTTCGCGCTTCCTAACCTATCAGGTGCCCTGCGGCGGCCTCCGCTCCGCTGGCTCCGCTGCGCTGCAGGCCTCGGTCCCTCGGGCTTCTGCTGTCCCTCGCTGTCCCTGCGGCTCTTTCGTCCATGCGGCCTTGCCGACCCCTGCTGCAAACTGATTCCCAGAGTCGTCTTCGTCGGTCCGTCTTCCTCACACGCATGGTGCGTCCCGTAAATGCGCGACAGAGACAGAGCGACGAAAATTACTCTCGGCTTCTGGCTCGATAAAGTGCTCGACGGATTCGGCCATGCACTTCTTGGCGCGGAAGTGATGGCGGAGGAGATTAGAAACAGCAGACGCGACCATTTCACATTTATAATTGAAGTGGCACTTGACTGCCGATTGAGAGCGGAGGGGACGCGAAATGGGATGGGAGGCGCTCCTGCCGGGACGAACGGGACCTGGAGTCTCTACGATTCGGTATATTTTCCAGTTGCGAGTCAGCAGCTAATACGTGTTTTGTTTTCGGACTCGAGCAAGCAGACGGGACTAGATCTACGCGGTGCGAAAACTGCTCGTTCTTTTGTTCGCTATTCGCAGCAGCGCCTGCGTTATTTGCACGTCACTGGCCTGGAACCAAGTGCCGCTCGGCCACGCAGCACTCCTCCCCGCCTGCCGAGCGAAGGCTCGTCGCTCTGTCTCTGTCACACTCTTTGGGCGTCCATTGGAGGTGCGAGAGAGGGACAGAGAAAGATCTTTCGGAATGGCTCGGCTGACTGACTTCCGGACATGCTTGGGTCGCTGATGAGCATTCACCATTTGGAATCCGGAGGCCTTCGCCTGTGGGCCACGCGGGGCCCCGAGGTTCCCGGAGGTACCCGGAGGCGGTGCGTCGCGGAGCTCGCCGAACCCGCAGCCAGGCTCCGGGCGGGCCCGGGCATGCCCCGGGCAGGTGGCGTGATGTATTGCCTCCGGAGGTCATAGATCCGGGCGTGAAAATGAATGCCGTCGACAAAGGGCTTGCCGGGATGACCAAATCAGTTTCAATTTTTGACAGTTTTGTTTGCTTATGAGGCCGGAGACAGCAACTTCCCCAAATTAACAATAGAAGAACCCTAGAAATTAGATGCTTCCGAAACAGTATTGTACTTTTCGGTTGGTTTCTGGTCTTGAGGCTAAATCAAGCTGACACCTTCTTTGTGTTATTCCACTCAATATGCTGAAAGGAAATGTCATTTTCTGGGTGCTAACGGCGTTGTAATAATCATATGCGATGCCCGCGTCACCCTTCCCCCTTTACCATAAACGCACGCCAAAACACACACACACACACACACACATGCTCGTGCGAGAGAGAGAGCGATGTTCATAGAGCTGTGATTGAGTTTATCCAGCAGCACCTGGTTGGTTCCCAAGTCAAGCGTCCAGAACAACACTCCCCGCGTGTATATGCATTTGCAGGCTGCCGGGGCGTGTGTGTTCCGAAACACGGCGAAAAAATATGTTTTTGTTGGTAAATGAACCGCTTTTCTCCGCTTTCCAATTTTCCGCTGAACGCTGCGGCCCGATATCGGAGCTGGAAGACGAACTCGCTTCGGTGAGGCCGTGGGTGTGTTGGGCGCGTAATTACGGTATGTAAAACAGGGCCGGACTCCGGCAGCAGACTCCGGCGGTGTGCCTTGCCGGTATACTCCACAAGTTTGTACTCCTCGGATTGAATTCCTTCGCTTTAATCCGTACGCCAACGCCGGTCAGATTTTTTCGTATATTACCCGGCGTATATTATCGAAGCGGGGCCGTTCGCTGGCCGGGCCGGCAGAGCGGGCAGAGCGAGTAAACCAGATTGGAGTATCGGACTTTCCATACCGATCCAATTTGAGAGAGGACCTTGCATGGTTAAACGCCTCGCTCGTAACTCGATTCCACATACCTGACGGGCTCCGTAATAAGTTGCCCTTCGCCGCGGCTTTTTTCTCTTTTTCCTCCCTTCGGAATAACGTAATTAAGGCTGCGTGGGCGTGTCTGGGAGTCAACACGTTTGTCTCCGCGTTCCAAATTAAATTCCAGCGCTCGGTGCAGTGCCATGGCAGTGCGCTGGTTTGCTGATGCGCGCGGTGCGAAGCGCGTGTCTTCGTTAATATTCATTTCGGGTCGATTACGACCGTTCCTCCTCTTTTTTTCCGCACAAGCGAGGGAAATTTTGGAGGCGCTTGTCAGCGAAGATTGGCCGGCGATAACTCAGCGACCGCGCTGCGGCACGCTGCAGCACTGCAGAGCATGCTCTGCTGCGGTGTTAAGATGTTCCCCATCTTTTTAATTAGGATTATCATTCAGATTATCGGGTCCGCGACGGCAACTTTGAGTGCATCTCCGCGCGAGCCTTGCGCCGCAGGGGCGGGGCGTGGCGGGGCGTGGCGGGGCGGGGCGGGCACGCGCCATGAGTTGTTGTGAGGCGGGGCGGCCCATGGCACGCTTGTGCCGCTGCGCTCCGCCCATCGGGAGCCATGGGCAGCCAAGGTCCGTGGACCCAACGCGGCCACACCCGTTAATTCATTTCCAGATATGGAAACCACTCCGTGTGTCATTTCATTCATCCATTCATTCGCCGGGCGCGCTCGCCCTACCGGCAAGGCGGATCCTCCCGTTTCATTCATCCTGTTTATTCATTTTCAATCGGACCGGATCTACCGTTTGATTCTGTTTGCGTTTTGCCGCCTTCATTCAGCCAACCCTTTCGAACATTCCATCGGTACCTTCATCCTATTCGGCACTCCGGTCATTCATTCGTTCATTCAGTTGGTCACCCATTCTTGCATTCAGTTGGTCATTTATTCATGCATTCAGATGGCAGTTCATTCGTGCATTCTGTTAGTTTATTCATTCATACATTCATTCATTCAGTTGATCATTCGCGCATTCGCCTTCGCCGTGTTTTCTTTGGTGACACCGAGACGCCCTGCAAAGGGGGCGGCGGTGCGGTCAGCGGGCGTAAAAGAGCACCTCCCCTCCCCCATGCCTCCCTTCGCGGCACGTGACTGGCCACTCGAGTTTCGTTCGGGGTGTGCATGGAGCCACTCCGGCACATTAGTGTAGCGGTTTTTGTTGGGCTTCGTTACCCGCGCGTTTTACCTTTTCGCGTGAATGGAGGCGAAGTACAGTGGGGCGTCCTCGCGGAGGCGCGTGCGGCCTTTCATGCTTTCATTAGAGCCATTACCCGAGAGCGCTGATCGCATTATCGTGGAAAAGCTACACTGCAGAGATATGCTGAACAACCGAGGGGGCAAAAACTCGCGCAATCATGTGTACACGGCCCCCGAAATCACACGCGAATCATTGAGAATCACGCGAAATCAAGCAATCCGAAATCAGCCAAAATCACTAAAATCGACCGAAATTAGGCAGAATCACACGAAACCATGCCAAATCAGTCCGAGATCATTTCTTTCCGAACACAATCACACGCAATCACGCTCAACATCACCCTGGTGCGTCGCGAAATAAGGCAAAATCAGCCATGAAATCAATTAAAACCATGCGCAATCATTGCGTTTTCCGAATCATGTGTACACGAAAATCCCGAGTTTTTGCCCCCTCGTGAACAACACCCACACGGCAAGAACATTCTTGTTTTTGTTTTTTCAGGAATTTCTTGTTTTTTTTTCAGGAAGTTCCGTTTTTTTTTACAGGAAGTTCCTGTTTTTTTTTTTTTCAGGAAGTCTCTGGAAGTCGCCTGACTTTACTATAGTAAAGTACTTCCTGTAGTAAAGAGATAAGGCTTCCCTTACCAGGACCCGTTGGCTGTGTGGCCATCTCGCACGACGGCATCGAGTCGAGTCACCTCGGGCACCCCGGGCGTCCCGTGGACCGATGTGGGCGCGAGAGAGACAGAGCGAGACTCGCTGGAGACGTGCCATTCGGCTCCACCGCACCGCCTCTCCCTTTTTCTCGCGGAACACACAACAATAACAAGGCGAAAAGGAAAACAAGCAAAACAACAGGAAAACAAGCAGCCTGTACTTTGGAGTCGTACTGCTTCTCGTTCTCCGCGGCGAAACTCGGTGAAGGTGGGACAATTAAAGCGACCCCCGGCGTCCCGGATGGCGTCCACCGGGCCGGCGCCGGTGGACGGAGGGTAGTGAGAGGGAGGGAGAGGCGTCTTCATTTGTCGCCCATTGTCTGGCCTTGGCGCTGCCTGGCGCACACAAACACACAAAGCAGCATTACATTGTCGTATCCGGCATTGTTCGAGGCTCCTTGATGACGACAACGAGGCCGGCCTGCTAACAATCTGCATCTGCACTCCGCGCGGTGCGTGTGTGTGTGTGTGTGTGTTTTCAAGGTCGCTCTTGTTTTGGCAAGTGGTTGTCTGCTTTACGGACGCCCCCTAGACTGGCGGGCGCACCCCCTCGTCTGCATGGCAGCAGCAGTGGCGCTCTCGTCACTCTGTCTCTCTCCTGCTCATGGGGCGCGCCTTGGGGGTGCGAGCGAGACAGAGCGACGAGGCTGTGGCAAGCGTCGGACGGCAAGAAAGAGTTTTTCTCGAGGAAAAGTGGCGGAGTGGCGGCAGCCGTTTGCGCGTGGCGGCCTGGCCTGGCCCTGGCCTGGCGGTGTGGCTTTGGCGCACTCACCAGATCGCCGCAACAACTTTTAACGAATCCTTCTCTCCTCTCCGCGGACAAAGTCGTAACTCTTTTCGAGTTGTTGCTCTTTTTAATTATCTCGCCGGCAGCAGCGGCAGCCAGCAGAAGGAGAGCGCGGCAGTCCGCGCGCGACGATGCACACAAAGTAGTCTGCAGTTCTTAAATAGCCGTTTCTTTGAACCAAGATACAATTGACTTACGATAAGTAAATTTACTTAAAACATTTCAAGTGAATTCAGTTGATAGAAGTAGATTTATCTTCATTCAAGAAACGGCTTTTTCGGTGCAAAATTTGCAGAGTCAATGCAGACTGATTCTTTCCAGCGTTTCGACGCTCTTTCTGCCCCTCGTCAGTCAGTCCGTCAGTCTGTCTCTCCTCAACCCTCCCCATGAGTGCGAGAGAGACAAAGGGAGACGAAATTCACTCCAGCACGGAGGGGCACACAAAGTAGGTACCTAGTGTGGTGGTCCCGTGGTATAACAATTGGCCACCTCAACAAGGAAGCGCGCACGTACTGTACCCACTTCACCACTGTAGGTACGGCGAGCGACGCCCCCGCTGCCAGCGCGGCCTGCGCGGCCGGCACACAACATAGTACTGTACAGCGATGGCCCCGGGGCGCCACGGGCGCTGGGGTGACAGTGCGCTCGGAGCCGCTGGAGCCGCTGGAGTGGCCGCTGCTGGCGCTGCTGGGACGTCGGATGGCCGGCAGAGATATTTCCGCGGCCGATTTATGGTGGCGTGGTTTATAGCCGATTCGACTCACTTTATGTACGCTGTGTATGAGTGTGTGTGTGTGTGTGTGTGAGAGAGAGGGAGGGAGAGAGAGAGAGAGAGAGAGAGAGAGAGAGAGAGAGAGAGAGAGAGAGAGAGAGAGAGAGAGAGAGCTCTAGGCGAGTTGACCGGCGCTCTGCTCCTGAGATGCGTATTAATGTTTGCACGGACCGTTGCAAGAGGAGCCTGGCGATACGCCCTGCCCACTGACTCCGAAACGGCAAGGATTTCGTCGCTCTGTCTCTCTCGCACTCCGTGGGGCGAATCATGAGCGAGAGAGACAGGAGCGACGGAGTGCTGAGTGCGCCGGGCAGACTCATGCTGCTGGCGCTGGCCCGCTCGTCCCGCGCGCTCCCTTTGGCCAGTCCCGAAACACCGACACTGCGGGCAAACTGGACCCAGTTCTCTCTCGCTCTCTCTATGTGATATTTGCCACGCACGTGGAGAGGGAGGAAAAATACTCCTACGTACATTCGCGACAAACACACACGCAACATGCCAGCCGCCCTGAAAAAGCTGAAGGGGACAGGAAACGGAGTACTCTCTCTCTCTCTCTCTCTCTCTCTCTCTCTCTCTCTCTCTCTCTCTCTCTCTCTCTCTCTCTCTCTCTCTCTCTCTCACGCGCGCACTCGCACTCCAGACGCGTGCCGCGCGGCGCTGGCGCCACAGCGGGGGTGAGATCGCGCGGTGGGGTGCTCTGCGGGGGCTCGCCGCGGGGGGGCTGCTACACTCCACTCCTCGGCGCCACGCTCACCCCTCAGCAGGTTGATGTGGCTGCGCTCTGCTAGGGCTCTGCTTTCCGTCCCCCCCGTGTTTTCATTTTCTCTCGCAGAAGGTGAAGCCAACCCCGCGCGGGGTTTGCTCTCCTTCCCGTCACCAATGGCGTTCTCGTCTCTCTCGCACTCATGAGGCGTCGCGTAGAGGTGCGATAGAGACAGAGCGACTCTCGGAATGAGTGCTGCAGTGCAGGCCCTCGGCCCGGCCGGCCGACTCGAGACTCTCCGCCGCTCTCCCGCACATTAAGCACTCCCCATGCATATTAACCGCATTATTCATACGACTCAAAACAAATCCGGCCGGGCCGTCTCTCTAAGCGCTGGCCCGGCCTCTCTAAGGCCGGCCTCTCTAAGGCAGGCCGGCCGCGCGCGCCGCTCGCTCCTTATTAATTTTTGTGGTTTCCCTGTCCGACCGCGGCAGACGGATTCCGAGAGTCGTCGCTCTGCCTCTCTCGCACTCATGGGGCGACCCGTATGGGCGCGAGAGCGACGAGAACGACTTGGTCCGCAGAGCCGCAGATGGGGCTGTCACAGCGCTGGCCGCGGCCGCGCTGGCCGCGCTAGCGCAACCAACAGGTGGACGCGGACCGCGCGGACCGCGCCCGACGAGGGTCGAGTGTTAATTCGAAAACGATTTGTAAATACGCCGCGCGGCCCACGATCGCCCGCCTGTGCTTTCCACAAAACCATTTCACCGAACAAGCGGCGCTGTCGGTCCGAAACACAAATATCAAAAAAAGGAGAACGCTGACAGCGGGGGAGGGGGAGAGGGGGAGGGGTTAGCGCAGAGGTCGATACCTGCTTCACAGTGTATGAGGCCGGGCTGGGCTGGCTCGCTGCCCAGCTCCAAATTGGACGTCTTCGAGACCAACTCGGAGACGTTCTCATTACTCTTACAACCGGCGCGTTTTTTACACCTGGAGTCCGTGGTCCGCACGCAGAGCCGCGCCGCGCCGTGGCGAGCCGCGCTTAAAAATGGACCGTGATTTATTCCCTGACAATTACGCGCGCTTTCCGCCGCGTGTCCGGGCAGTCCGGCCAGTGGGGCCACCACGCCGCCACGCCGCTTGTTATGTGTTCGAGGAAGTTTGGCAGTGGAGCGATTCCGTCCGAACGCCGCGTGGGGCGTTCCCGAGCGTTCCGAATAGAGAGAGCATTCCCGACAAATCACGGAAACAAAATTGAAATGCATGATGCGATGAAAGGGAAAGCAAAACAAAACTTTGCGCACAACAAAAACACTGGGTGATTTTATAGGCGGACCGAGGAGTCTCTTGTTGTATAAAGTGCAAAAACTAAATAAAAGAGTAGTTCCGAGTAATGTAGTACATAATCACGTATCTGGCAATTCCGAGCTCCCTTGGCTCCCATCGACTCAATGACCTCTTTTTTCCGTCGTCGTCGGCACGGCCGCCAGGCCACAGTAATGCCTCATTACGCGACAAGGGCCTTCTGCTGGCGCTCTGCCGGCGCCTCGCCGACCTTGGAGCGCCACGACGGCGGCCTCGAGGCCACGGCGGCCACGGCCTCGCTCGAGGAGGCGGAGATGTCGCAGCACTCGGGGAGGGGGTGCAGGTGACGAATGGGGTCGGGGTCCCCAGTGGCCCCCCCGGGGCGGTGGGCCGCCATCTTAGTGCCGGGCCAACCTGTCCCCTGGGAGGACGACCCGACGACCGGGCCGAGGCGACACTGTGCCCTCCCCCTCCACCGTCATGGCCTCCGCCGGCCGCCTCGTCCTCCTCGTCCTGCTAAAGGGAGCGGCACAGAGCGGCCGACCGCCCGGGCGTTTCACTACAGCGAAGAATTGTCGCTCTGTCTCTCTCGCACCCCGACGGCGAGAGCCACGAGAGCGACAGAGACAGAGCGACGAAACGACTCTCCCGAATCGCTCGGCAGCGCGATATTTAAATTTGCTTCTGCTCCGGAGGCGCGCGCTCTCTCTCTTCCCGGAATGAATCATGAAAGAGGTGTTTATTTTTTCGAACAAAATCCATACAATAACCGCGAAGAACTTGCCAATCGACATTCAGCCGAGCACGCTCGGGGGTATGATAAACGCGCGGAGGGGAACGGAAAACAGCAACGAGTGAGGAAGTTTGAAGGGTTGTGCAGTACCCACACAGCCCGGGCCCGCAGGAGGAGAGGAGAGGAGGGGAGGGGAGGGGGAGGGGAGGGCGAGCGGCGCCCGCGGGCAACGAACACCCCGTGAAATATTGCTCCTCCGGCGCGTCGCTCTTGTGCCCCTGCTCCCTCTCCCCCCCTCCCTCCCCTCCTTTCCCGCCCGGCGTGATATAGTTAGATAGGCCCGGTGCATGTGCGGCGCTGTGCGTGGGTGGTGCATGGAAACGACCGGGGCGACCTTCATGGCGTTGGACAGACACGATGTAGTACGTCGCCGGAGTCGGAGTGCGCGTTCGCGTCGCGATGCGGTGGTCCGCGCGGAGAATTAAGAAATAAAAGAATGGGGTTGCAGCGCGCGGCGGCCGCGGCGCGCTCGCTCCCACACAGGGGAAGGAGGCCCACCCGGCCGTGAGCCTTTGCCCTGGGGCTGCATGCAGGCCGCGGCGCTGCAGGCTCATTCCGAACAGTGCCGCCTCTGTCGCGTCCCTGCGAGACGCCTTGCGAGTGCGAGAGAGGCAGAGAGGCAGAGAGGCGAAAGCACTGCTCGGAGTCGGCCTTCTGGAGCGCGCTGGAGCGACAGGAGCGACGGGCGGGGACCCCCCCCCCCTCTCTCTCTCTCTCACGCAGCCCGCGGTATCCCCCCTCCCTACTGCCTCCCCAAACTCGGCGAGGGAGGCTGCAGAGAGAGAAAGGCAGTGAGAGTGAGAGGGGCGGACGACGACGAGGTGGCCGAGCCCGTGGCCGACCCTTTGGCCGACCCTGTGGCACAGCCCGTGGCCGACCCTTCGGCCGACCCTTCGGCCGAGGCTGCGCCGCCCCAGGGCCCCGGGCCGTCCGCGACGGGCTTTACTGCGCCCATAACTTGCGCACGTTATGTAACGGGAACACCCCTGCCCGTGGGCCCCGTGGGCCCCGTGGGGCGTCTCTCTCTGTGCGGCGACCCTTCTTCGTCTGTCTTCTCTTCTGTCGGCCTCCTCCGGCCGCTGCCGCCAAAACGCAGCGCGCAACGCGCACTAGTGCGAGTCGGAGACGTAAGTTATCGTTCGGAGTCTTCGCAGTGGAGGCGGCCGTGGCCGTGGCCGTGGCCGAGACGGACCGCCGGACGGACGCGGGGGGAGCTGGGAAACAAAGCGGCTCGACGGTCCGACGCAGCCCAACGCGCTCCGATTGGAGGCTGCAAGGCACTGCAAGGCACTGCAAGGCACCCCGCTGTGCTGTGGGGTTCCAAGGGGTTCGGGTCTGCTGATGAGCTTCCCTGGGGCCGGGGGGTACCGCCGCCAACGCCACCACCGCCACCTCTACGCCAGTGCTGGTACCGCGGTGTATCAATCAACACACTGTCGGCTCGTCGATACGGTCCGGCCGTCCCTTCATCGGCGCCGCCGTGTCACTGCCGCGGGTTCAAATACCAGAGTCCATTCGTTCGGAGTTTTTGTCTGGCTGCACGTAAACACGCGGCATGACGCACGCTGTGACTCACGCGCCGGGAGGTTCATGACGACGGCGAGGTGCATGACGGCGGGCTGACGGTTCCGGGGAAAGGCCTGGAATGCCCCGTACGTCCATTTTAATAAGGCCAATTTAAATAGCTGGTGCCCACGACGCGCGGCACGGGCTGGCTGCCTGGCTGCTCGGCCAGACCGGCCCAGAGAGGCCCTTGCGTGGCGAGGCCAGGCGCGAGGCTGCGGCTGGCCGAGGCCCAGCGGGCCCAGCCCCTCGCGTGACGCCCAGCACTGCCCGCAGTGCTTGCAGTGCGGCGCATATTGGTGCAAGTGCATCCCAGTGCATCCAGCTGCCCCTCGGGGCCGTGACGGCCGGGCTGTGCGCCGCGCCGCGCGGGGCGGAGAGGCGAGGCGAGGCGTCTCAACCGTTTGTCATGCAGCGGACTCAATTTGCATGGATTACCGCCGTGTAGAATCAGAGCGGCCGGCGTGGCGGCGTGGCCGGCCAATGGCGATCGCCGCCCCTTGCTGCTTGTTGAGACCTAGGCGGCCGTGCCGTGCCGCGCCGTGCCGCGCCGTGCCGCGCCGTGGCGTGCTGGCGTTCGGTCACGTTCTCCGGGAGGCGGTGCCGCGCCGCCGCCATGCTGCGCCCCGCGCTGATGTGCCGACGATCAAAGTAGTGTGCTGCTTCTTGGGGTGGACGGGGAGGGCGGGGAGGAGGGGCCGCCGCCGAGGGCGACACGGGCCGCGTGCTGCAGCGCGCTGTCTGCTGCCAGTGCTGCCAGTGTGGTGCCAGTGCCGGCCCAGGCCCGGCCCTGCAGACTGGATTCTACGACCAGACCGCGGGCCGCGGGCGGACTCGGGACGGGACGGGCGGCACGACGGCACGACGGCACGGCCCCTGCACGGCCGCCACCAGGATTAACAAGTAGTGGGCCGGGTCAGGAGTGGCTGGCTATCGAGTGCCGCAAACACGGAGCGATGCGACTCTGATCGCTCTGTCTCTCTCGCACTCATGGGGCGTCTCGTACAGGTGCGAGAGAGACAGAGCGAGAAGAATCTCGGAATCAGTCTGCAGAGGGCTACCGAAATCGGGAATGTCACCCAGCTTGCAAGGGGTGCGTAAAGGAACGTCGGACAATGAAAACATCCGCGTCCTCCGTGGACGACGACGACGGACGACGACGAGGAGGACGCGCTGCTTGATGCCAAACCGCGCCGTGCTTTCCACGTTGAAGCCACCGGACGAATAATCAGCAATCTGTTACGCATAAAGGGGGCTTCTCCTATGGGCGGGGCCGCACGGCGGTGCGAGGGAGAGAGAGAGAGAGAGAGAGAGAGAGAGAGAGAGAGAGAGAGAGAGAGAGAGAGAGAGAGAGAGAGAGAGAGAGAGAGAGAGAGAGGAGGGAGGGGCGTGGCGCGGCGCGGCGTGGCAGGACAAGGCCGCGTCCAGCTCGTGCTCGCCCAGAGCGATGGCAAGCCGGCAGGCGGGCGGGCGAGGCGAGGCCCATTCCCACGGGTTACGCCCCGGGTGAACGCAGCGAACGCAGCGAACGCACACCCCGCGGCGGGGCGGCACCGCGGCACCGCCGTGGGCAGGCCGTGCCGGGCAGCACACTCTCGGAGCGACCAAACGGCAACTGCCGGGAAAAGTTGTAGATTGAAAACGACACCGAGGCCGCGTTTTGGGACTGGCGGCGTGGGACACACATGGCTTCATCAGCGCCAAGTGAATTTCAACACCGTGAAAAATCAACCGCGCCAGAGACAAATTTCGAAACTTTTTAAAATGCTTATTCTCAGGGAGGGTTGCGTCGCCAGGCGGGTCGCCGGGTCGCCACATTCCAGGGATGCCTCCACGCCACGCCGAGAGGCGAGCCAAAGAGGCTGCCGGGGTAATTGGTGTGGGGGCCGAAGACATGCAGGGGCTGTTGCACGGTGTGCATGTACACGCCACACGGCCCGGGCCGGCCTGGGCCTGGCCATGACGATCAGCAGCCCACAGGGCCTACAGGGCCTAAAGGGAGTACTCCAGTGCCCCGGGGCACCACGACCCACGGACACGGCAACCACGGCGTCACATTACCGGGTCCACGTCGTTGACGTCCTCGTCCACGTCCCGCAGTGGGCCAGAAGACCGGTGGAGGCAGCCAAAATTCTAGACACTGGAGGCGGGGTGCGGCGGCCGGACGAAGTCTAATAAGCACTTGCCCGACGCGCGATTCATATTTCTCCGGCTCGTCGGGATAAACTCCGCTCCTCCCTCACCTCGCCGCCGACGCCCCGGACCGAGCCCCGGACGGGCCGGCCAGCCGCACCTGTGCTGTTACCTGCGCGACGTGCGAAATGACTATCACTCCCCTTGTAACCCCCCCCCCCCCACACACACACACACACACACGAGCGCGTGCGACTCAACCGCCACTGAAGCCGTGTTTTGATGTCCACGACGACGTGCTTGCTTTTAACGACGGAGACGGGGTGGCCTCCATCGCCCGAGATGCCCTTCCTTCCCGTTTTCCCTTTTTCCACTTTTCCAGGACGGCGAGTCGAGGCTCCATTCTTGTCTCCTCGGACGCCAGCTCCAGACTCGCGCGACTCGCGCACAGGAAGTAGGATATCGGAGTGTCGATCGCCTCCGAATTATTATTGATCCTCATTCAATGAATCACTGCGGGGCGCGCGGGGCGGGCGGGCGGGGCCATCGGTAGGCAGCCGCTCATATGTCACTGGGCTGGCTGGGCTGGCCGGGGCCCGCGGTGCCCGCAGTGGGGCCACCGCCCCGCCACGGCCCGCCACGGCCCGCCACGCCCCGCCACGCCCCGCCACGCCCCGCCTCGCGGCGGCCACGGCGTCCGGCACGCGGTGCTGCCGGGCTCTGATTGGTGGCCACCGGGGCCCCGCCACGCCCCACCAGCTCCCACCCGACACCTTGGAAGGCGTGGTGGGCATGGGGCGGCACACACGTCGCGAAACGCCAACTTTTGCGCGCGGTTTGTGCGCCGTGTGCAGGACGCCACCCTCTGCGCGGCTGCTCCGAGGCCCGCCGCCCCTTTTCTGCTTTTTCTGGGGAAGTGTCACCGGCGTGGTGATGAAGAGCCCCCGCAGCCCCACCGCCAATTAGTGCCCACGCCCCTTCGCAACAGGTCTGCGCCACGCCCGCACGCCCGCCCCGGCCGGGTGGGTAGGGTAGCCCCGCGCCGCCCCGCGCGCCCTGACGACGTCAGTTTTGTGAAACTGGCATTACTCTCGATATCAAGATCGAAAGAGTGATTTCCACCACTATCCCGTTGCCGCCTCGCCCCGTTGCCGTTCGTACCTCCCAATTTGCCCAAGATAAACGGCGGCGGGGCGGGGCGGGGCGGGGCCGCGAGACATCGCGCCGCCTATTGTCTTAAAGGATGGAGCCCTACTAGGTGACTCACGCGTTGCTGGTCGTGAAAGCATCGAGTGGCATTGGGCGGCGCGTTATCGGCCGGGGAATCGGGGTGCGGCGGGGCGGGGTGGGGCGGGGTGGGGCGGTCAAAGCACACGGGCTTATCGCGCCGCATCGCGGAACATGTAAAGGGCCGAGCCCCGGGATGGCCCTCCCCGCCGCGTTGCCGCGTTTTAGGGTATTTAAACACGCGGCCAAGTCGAGTGCCTGCGGCCAGGGCCCGGCAGGCCCGGCTGGGCGGCAGTCGCCGGAGGGACGCGGTACGCCACCGCGACATCGCATCCCCGCCCGGTCCGCGTCGGCCGTCGGCGTGGCGGATGGATACACACTGGTGGAAGCCGCAGCCAACCGCGCAGCCGAGCCGAGCCGAGCCGAGCCGAGCCGAGCCGGCTCACAACATATAATTACCAGATAAATTCTCCGGCCGGCTCGGGCCTGGCTGCCTGGCCGGGCCGGCTGGGCCGCGCCGGCCGCAGCCAATGGCTAGGTTCGCGGGGACGCGCCGACCGCTCGCCTGTCAGGGCCTTGCCGCCTTGCCCCGCCAGCCCGCCCCGTGCTGCCCCTCGGGGGCCATGGCTCACCGCGAGCTGACGCGCAGCGCGCAGGGCAGCCAGCCGACCGATTCCGAGAGGCGTCTTCGTCGCCCTGTCTCTCTCGCACCTGCACAGGACGCCCCGTGAGTGCGAGAGAGACAGAGCGCTGGCCGCCCCGACGCCCACTCGCAGGAATGGAGCGGGAACACGCGGGCCTTACCAAAATGGTATTAAAAGGGCCGGACGGCACCGGGTAGCCGGGCGCTCCGAGGCACTCCGAGGCACCGAGGCGCACCGAGCCAGAGTCATTACTCCGGTCGCGTGCCTCCACGGTGAGCCTCCACAACGCAGGTCCCCGTCGGCCCGCTGTTCAATCACCGGCAACTATGCGCCGTCCAGCGCCTGGAGGCTGGTTCCGAACACGGCTCTCGACGCTGCGTCTCTCTCGCACTCGGGGCGTCCCGTGTGGAGACTACTGGAGCCTGCGGCGAGCCCCGCGGCGGCCTCGTCGCCGGGCGTGTCCCCGGAGGGAGCGCCCGGCAGGCAGGCAGCACAGCCACAGGCGTGCGCGGCACGGTGCCTGCCGGGCTGGCCGCGGCGCGCACATGGAGGCGGCCAAAACTCCAGACGCGTTTTGAGCTTCAGAGTCGCTAAACAGGACTCGAACCGAGCGTGTGACCCCACCAATGGATTCCTCGTTCGGAAAGCAATCCATTGGCGGGGTCGAACATTGGGTTTGCGTCCCATTTAATGACTCTGAAGCTCAAAACGCGTCTAGAAGTTTTGCCGCTCCTACCAGTCTTGGCACACTGTGGCCAGCCGCCTCCAACAAGGACAAGATGGACCAGACCAGAATACGCCTGCAAGCAGTCTAGTGTGCCCCGCGCGGGCCACGGCACGGCCACGCAACGCATGCCGCCGCTGCGGGATGCGGGACACATCTTTTGTTGTTGTTGCCGAATGCGCGGGCGGACATTTAATAATATGTAAAGGAGCCATTTTGTGATTGTTGTTTTTGCTGGGCGGCTGCTGCCAGGCTGCTGGCGCTGCGGGGCACGCGGCCCCCTCCCTCCACCCCTGCAGGCCCCGCCCGACTTCTCCTTCTTCTTCGTCTTGGTCGTGTTGTTGTTGTTTTATCAGAATAAAATAAAGTGAAAATATGGGTGCGGGCTTTGCATGCTGTGGCAGTGTGGCAGCGAGCTGGGGAGGGGTGGGGGTGGGGAAGGGGCAGGCGCTCCGATGGCCGACAAGTAGTAGTCTGGTCACGAGCCTGGCGCGTATCACGTCCTCGTCACATTCGCACGAACAGTGGGCCAGAAGACCGGTGCAGGCGGTCCAGACGCGTTTCGAGCTCCAGAGTCGCTAATTATGACTCGAACCGAACGTGTGACCCCACCAAAGGATTTCTCGTTCGGAGAGCAATCCATTGTGGTGGGGTCACACGGTGGATACGAGTCCCATTTAGCAAATCTGGAGCTCAAAATCCGTGCGGGGTTTTGAACGTATGCGACGCAGCAGAAGTAGTGCAAGGCGTATAGAAGTCACTCCGCTGTTCATGTTTTCATCTATAGAAAAGGAGAGCCGCGCTGTAATAGGCTTCGCTCATGCAGGCAGTCCAGGCCGGCGTCCAGATTGGCGTGCTCCGGATAGCGCGCGCGAGCCCCGCCGTCGGCGTGACGAGACGTGGCGGGGCGGGGCGGGGCGGGGCGGGGCGGGGCGGGGCGGGGCGTGGCGGGGTGTGGCGCGAAGCCATTTACCCGGCCGCGGTGCCGTGCCAAGCCCTGCGCTGCCTGTGGAGCCGTGAACCTGTTTATTCGAACATAGTTGCGGCCGCCAGAGAGGGCTTTCTTACTCTGTTTCAATTTCGGCCTGATCGTTATTTTTAACCACCAAAGGATACGAGAGAAGTGACACCAAAAACAATGAGCTAAAATGGGCAAAAGACAAAAGTGAGACAGATGTAAAAAAAAGCAATACTACCAAAAAGCAAAGGCTCACACTCCACTCCTTTCGGCGTCCTTCAGTCAAGCTGCGAAGCCCATTCGTATGACTTCCATTTCCGAAAACGCTGCGTTCCGAAAGTCTCAGCGCGCACCTCTCCCACGCACGCTAGACACCGAATAATAACGAATCCAGGCGAACGAACACCCTCGCCAATCAGGGGCCACCACGGCCAATTAGATTGTTGATTGCATAACGCGACGTCAGGTGCACGGCCTTCTTTATTCCTTCCTCGGCGAGGAAGGGCCTCTCGGCCTTGATGAGCTCCAGCGGGCCGGGCCGCCAGCCGCCAGGCACCGCCACCAAATTCGCCCTCGTCGTCTTAATTGTTTCGGGATGTCTGAATTTATTGCGAGGTCGGCCGAGCAGTGCCTCGTCGCTCTGTCTCCTTCGCACCCCTACGGGCCGCCCCACGAGTGCCAGACGTGTGAGAGAGAAAGACAGGGCGACGAAAACTCTTCGGAATCGTCCCGGCCGTCCCGGTGTATCCGGCCCGGCCCGGCCGCGCCGCCATAACCCAGTTCGCGTTATATCCCTCGTTTCATTCATTATTAATTTCTTTCTTTTCTGTTGTTGTTGTTTTTGTTGCTGGGAATAACTTGTCGCCTTTGCCGCCGCGGCCGAGGTGGCGACTAGGCGGCAGCGCGCTGGAGTCGCCGTCTGGAGTCGTCCGGCTGGAGCGGCTCTGGAGACGAGTCGCTTGTAATGACATGTAATCTGGACTGGAGCCCGTCCAGCCCTGCCTCTGCTGACAACGCCCTGGCCCAGGCCCTGGCCTGCCCTGCCCTGGCCTGCCCTGGCCCAGTAGACCGAGAGTCGTTTTCGTCGCTCTGCCTCTCTCGCACCTTCACGGGACACACCGTGAGTGCGAGAGAGGCAGAGCGACGGAAACGACTCTCGGAGTCAGTGCGCAGGCCCTGGCCGAGGCCCTGTCCGAGGCCCTGTCCTGATCTGGTTCCGTCTGCGTGATTAATACGCAAGCAGTATGACCCCCTCATCTCGATGCAGAGCGGTTCAAACGGAGCATTAGGGGGCACGGCGGGCACAGCCTCGGCGCGCGCGAGTGTGTGTGTGTGTGTGTGTGTGTGTCATTACCGCCGAGGACCGCATGACCGCAGCCGCCTCCTTCACTATTACCCTTAATATGAATTTAATATCTGTTGGCGCCGCGTCGCCGCTACCCGAGCGCCGCGCGGCACAGTGATACGTTAATAAACCGCCAAGTAGGAAGTGAAAAATAATGAATTTTATTAATGCGTGACAAGTGATGAGCACAGTTTTCTGTTGAGATTTTACAGTAACGGGTATTTGGAAATAATAAGGGTATTTTTGCAACAAAAACAAAGTCCTGTTTAGCGACTGTGGAGCTCAAAACGTGTCTAGAGTTTTCGACCGCGCCTGCGCCGGTCGTCTGGCCCACTGCGAGGCGGTACCGCGACGACTGCGCCGACGAGATGGTATCACTGCGGGTGGGTCCCTCAGTCCCTTCGGCCGGTCGGCGCGTAGTACTCGGGTCCTTTGCGGTCGCCCTTCGGTACTTACCCCTTCGGTACACCTTCGGCCCGTCGGCCCTAACCCTTGTAATGTCGTAATGAAGAGCCGTTTGCTGCCGAGCGCACTGAGAATGGTCCCCGCAGTAATGAGGGGGTAACGCGCCCCCTCCTCCTCCGCCAGTGCCTCCACGCCCCCGCCGCCGCCCCGCCCCCGGAGTGGCCCCCGCAGCCCCGCGGCCAGCGGGCCGCCGCGCCGCCTCTCTCGCACCCCTACGGGACGTCTCGTGAGCACGAGCGAGTCAGACCACTGTTCGAAACCAGCCTGCTGGGCATATAAATATTAAGCGGTGTGTGTAATGCGGGGTTGGCCCGACAACCACAGCCCTGGGCCCCGGCCGGCGTGCCCTGCCGGCGTGCCCTGCCCGCCCCGTCCAGTCTCTGCCAGCCCGCTGGAAGTCTCCGGAGGGCGGTGCGCCGCTCCGGGCGTCGCCGCGGCTCCAGCTCCAGGGTCCCGTGAGCTCCGGGCGCTCCGCCGCCTCCACGCGCAGGCTTGGCTCCGGGGCCCCGGCTCCGGGCCCCGGCAGTTTTTTTGTTTCGTCGCTTTGGATCTATCTGCGCAATCAGCAGTTCTCGCGGTACGCAGGCAGTACCGCCGGCCGAAGGATCGTTGTTTCGTCGCTCTCTCTCGCACCCGCACGGAACGCCTTGCGGCCCCGCGAGTGCGACAGAGACAGCGACGGCACGGCCCCCCGGAATCCCTCGCCGTCCTGGCCAAGCGGGGTGCGTCCGTCCGCGCGCAATCTGCACGCATCTAGCGGAGGGGCGTGGCGGGGCGGGGCGGGGCGGGGCGGGTTCGCGATAGGACGTATCAGTGCGTTCGATCGCGTCGGACAAGCAGTCAGGTAAATCCTGTGCAGTCACACACAGCAGCGTCTCACTCTAGTTCTTGTTTCGCGGCGCTGTCGGAAAAAGCTCCACTCCGCCTCGGCTACGCCCTGGTCGACTGATTCCGAGTGTCGTTTCGCCGCCCTGTCTCTCTCGCACCTATACAGGACGCCCCAAGAGTGCGACAGAGACAGCGCGGCGAAAACGACTCCCGGAATCGGTCTGCTGACTACGGCTACGCCCCCCACGGCCCGATCCGCCGAGCCGATTCCTCTCCGAAAACAGAAGGATGACACATTGTGAAAATAAATCCCGATCGTCGCGGCGCCTCGAATAATAATTATTCCATAGGAGCGCGTGTTTATTCTCTTCTTCTTTTTTTCTCTCGTGTTTCCTTCTTTCCTTTTATTTCTTCTTTTTTAGCGGTGTGGTCGTGCGCGCGTGCGGCGTGCCCTCGGGCGGAGCCGGTGCCAGGAGACTGTACACTGCGGGGAACAGCGCGGCCCCGGCCATGGACCTCTCCGAGCCTCTCCGTGCCTCTCCCCGGCCACGCTGCCACCCGCACAACATGGCTTTCGGAAAAAAGAAAAAGAAAATGGCATCCAGTGGGAGTCGAACCTGGCCATGCACAGCCGCTGGCCCTTCTAAACGGCTTCGGCGCACTGGGCCAGACCGGCGCAGGTGGCCACAACCCTACACGCGCTTTGAGCTCCAGAGTCGCCAAAGAGTGTCCGAACCGAGCGTATGACCCCACCCCTCGTTCGGAGAGCAATCCATTGGTGGGGTCACACGTACGGTTTCAGGCACATTTAGAGACTCTGGAGCCGAAAACGCATCCAGAATACTGGCCGCCTGCGCCGGTCTCCAGACCCACTGTGCGGCGTCTGCACCTCGGCTACTCCCTGAACGGCCCCGGCGGTTTGAAAATAACGGTGTCGGGTCATTCATTACGTGGCGCCGGCCGGAGACATCCCAGTGTAGTGACCGTCCGTCCGGCGATCGGGCCGAGCGGCCGGGCAGTCAGCCTGATTGGTACCCACACCCTCTCGGCATGCAGGGACTGCCCTGGGACTGCCCTGGGACTGCCAGCCAGACTCACGTAAAAGCCTATTTATTTGCGTTTCGCCGGGTAATTTGGGATTCCGATCCAGAAGAGTGCCGCGCCCCGCCCCGCCCTTCCCCGCCGACGAGGGACTTTGTTGTTCACACGTCAGGCCGGTGTTCTCGCGTGCTGCGACGGAGCGCCTGCGCGTGTGTTAGTGTGCGTGTGTGTGTGTGTGTGTGTGTGTGTGTGTGTGTGAGTGATGCAGGCAGTGGAAAACAGGCAATAGTCCAACACAATGTTTGACCCGGACATCCGAACCCCCAAGCGAAATGAATTGACGAGTTTGATTGATCTTGCCGCCACCTGCCAGTACTCCTCTAGAAGGAACAAGTGCCTGTTTTCACCAGGCGGGGGCGGCGCCGCAAAGTGGGCCAGGAGACCGGCGCCGGCGGCCAAAACTCTAGACGCGTTTTGAGCTCCAGAGTCGCCAAACCGAACGTGTGACCCCACCAATGGATTCCTCGTTCGGGGAGCAATCCGTTGGTGGGGTTGCACGTTCGGTTCGAGTCCTGTTCAGCGACACTGGAGCTCAAAACGCGTCCGGGAGTTTGGCCGCCTCCACCGGTCCTCTGGCCCAGTGCGACGCCGAGGACTGCCGACACAAGGCTCTCGTCGCTCTGTCTCTCTCGCACGTCCTACGGGATTCCCTACGAGTGCGAGGGAGACAGAGCGACGAAAACCGAGTGTCGGTGGTCCTCGGCGTCGTGGTTCGGGGCTGCCGCATGGCTGCCGCCGACAGTGCCACCAGGTCCTCGACCTTGTGGGAGCAGCGAGCTAACGAGAGCGGCGGTGGCGGCCCGCGGCCTGCGTGTGTGTTTGAATGTGTGTGTGTGTGTGTGTGTGTGTGTGTGTGTGTGTGCCTCAGCCAACCAATAGCTAGCAATCAGTGTGGCGCTCTGCCCCGGCTCTGGCTGCGGCGTTCGTTCCAATTTGCAAACATTTTGCCTTTTTTCGTGCCGCGGCGGCGCGGCGGCGCGGCCTGCTGCCGCCCAGGTCGCCGCCAGACTCGCGTTGCGTGCGCGGATCGGCACGGCACGGCACGCCACGCCAAGGCACGGCACGCCACGCAGAGACACTGCATGGCAATCAGGCGAGAAAAGGAAAGCAATACGCGGCCGTTGGTTGGAGCGCCGCCGATTCGCCGACTCCGTAACCCGAACGTAGACGGGCTCTGTCTCTCTCGCACCTATACGGGACGCCCTATGCGAGCGACAGAGACGGAGCGACGAAGACGCAGTGGTGTTTTCTTAAAAAGTTTATAGACCATACGGTTTTGTGGGTTGCCTACCTTCCAGGCGCCACGTGTGATCCGGAAAACACCACTGCGAAGACGACTCTCGGATTCAATACAAGCCTTAATCGCACACTTGGTACCTCCTCAACGGGGTGCAGTGTTCTTGGGTTACTCTCAATATGGGTGAGAATGGGAGTCAGACTCGGTTACGACTTCGTTGCAAAAATTTCAGCCCACCCAGTTTGGAGCGAGTCCGGTTGTTCCACTCGTCCAAATGTTTGAAAACCGCGTGCACGTTACTCACCCCACCGACGCGTCCTCCTCCGGCTATCGGTACCGAGGGCTTCGGGACCAGTCGGCTTATCGCCGCGCTACGATCCCGAAGTCCCGAGCCGAAGACCGAAGCCGACCCCGGCATCGCGACCTGTCTCTCCCCGTCCCCCTGCCGCCCTGCCGCCCTCTGGACCACACCTGTGATTACCTCTGGACGCCGCCCCGGGCGCAAGGAGGCTCTCCCTCCCCCCGCCCTCGCCACGCCCCTATCTTGCATCGCAGCGGCCTGTGGCGGCCCCGCACGGCTTGCCGCACGGGCACCAGGGGGCACCGCACGACGCTCATCGTGTCCCCGGCGCACCCACCGCCCGCGTCAACCCCAGCAAGGCAACCTCCCCTGTGGCTCAGACGACGATTAAAATGGCAGCCCTGTATGTTCGATTCTAGGTGTGCTTGAGGACCTACAACTGTCGCGCGCTGTCTCTCTCGCAATCATGGGGCGTTGCCTCTGTGCCAGAGAGACAGAGCGACGAAAACAACTTGCAGCTGCACATGGGCGCGCATCCTCGCTCCAAGTGCCCTTCTCTCCAGGACCGAGTCCAGGACCGAGTCCAGGACCGAGTCCAGGACCGAGTCCAGGACCGAGTCCAGGACCGAGTCCAGGACCGAGTCCAGGACCGAGTCCAGGACCCTCCCCGCCCGCTATCTGGCATCGGCCGTGCCTCATCCTCATCGCATTGCGCCGCTCATACACGAAACGCTGCGCGGCGCTGCGCCCGACAAGCCCTGCAGTGCCCTTCCCTACAGTGCCCCGCAGCCTTAGGGCTTTAGGACCTCAGCCTGCCCGGAGCCTGCTGGCCCTCCAGGCCGGACGAAGCGAAGGGAATTTACACGCCGTTTTATTCTTCTTTTTTTCCACGGGCCCTCCCCTTTTTTGTGCGTTGGGATGCGTCAGGGCCTTCTTCTTCTTCTTGCGGCCAAGCGTGCGCGCCGCGCGCGGCTCGCCGTCGTCCGCGGCGTGTTGTTCTTCTTGCCGTACTTCTTCGGCGCGGCGGCACGCACCAGGAAAAAGTAGATGTGTGAGTCATCCTCTCGGACCGTCCATTACGCGGGGCCTCGGGGGCACACCGCGGGGGCACACGCCGCGCGGTAGTACTACTACTCCACGACGGCGGCCTCGGGGCTCGGGGGCACGCGGCGGGGACGCGGCGGGGACGCGCGGCGTTTAGGCCCCTCCGTGCATACCTCCCGGCACGCTCGGCGCGGCACGGCGGCGCGGAGCACACCGTCGTGGCCGCGGGCTTTGGAAAGTCTGCCGTGTCGCCGGCGGGGTCGCGGAGCTCGCCGCCAAGTAGTGCGGCATCGCGAACACGTCACCGCCGAGCACGCCGTCAGTGCCGTGCCGTGCCGTGGTGCCCTTCGCCGCACACGCCGTTTCTTTTCCCCGCCTGTTGCGTGCGCCCCTTGGTGCGCCCCGCGTCGCCACCCTGGGTTCGATTCCCCTCGGTTTTGTTTTTTCGCCGAACTCGACCCCGCCGCCTCGTGCGCGTCGTGCACCGCGCCCACACTGATTCAACGGCTCTTTCCTTTCATCTCGCCGTCCATTTCTTCGCCCTTTTCGGGTCGGAGGGTCCGCGGCGGGGATGAAGACGTATCGGCGGGGAGGACGCACAGTGGGCCAGAAGACCGGAGAAGGTGGGCCGAATCCCGGACGCGTTTTAAGCTCCATGGTCGCTAAGTGGGACTCGAACCGAGCGTCTGACCCCACCATTGGGTTGCTCTCCGAACGAGGAATCCGTTGGTGGGGTCACACGTTCGGTTCGAGTCCTGTCTAGCGACTCTGGAGCTCAAAACGCGTCTTGGATTGCGGCCGCCTCCACCGGTCTTCTGGCCCACTGTGGAGGGATGGGGCGGCGAGCTAGTGCAGCGCACTGCCTCCACACTCCGCCGGACTCGGTGGACTCCCCTCGCCGACCGGCAATTCAATGCCAAGTCGTGTCGTCCGGAAAAGTGCGGGAAATGCAATTTCCTGGAGCGCCGGTCCTGGACGGTCCTGGACCGTGTGAGGTCCGGCCCGCCTGCAAATGATTCCCAGCGTGTGGTGGTGTCTCTCTCGCACTCGTGAGGCACGCCGACGACGGGGTTCTCCTCTCGGCTTCAGCCTGCTGCGGCGCCGGCCGTCGGCAAGGGTTCCCAGTGTACTTGTCAGCGGGGGTGGGGCCCCTGGCTGGAGCGCTGGAGCGGTGCTGGAGCCGGCCCGGGGTCAGAGCGGGCGTGGCGGGGCGTGGCGGGGCGTGGCGCGCGTAACGAAGGGGTCGCTCGTGCCCGAGCACGCCCTCCGGTGGTACGCCCTCGGTACGCCTTCGGTACGCCCCCCGGCACGCCCCGCCGGGGGTCTTGGCGCCTCTGGGCCGCCTCGGCGCCGGCAGGCCCACGCGTCCCACGAACCCAAAACACACGTCACTGCCGGCCGGCCCCGTTTGAGAACCGACGGTGCAGCAGACTGATTCCGAGAGTCTTTTTCGTCGCTCTGTCTCTCTCGCACTTATACGGGATGCCCCATGAGTCGGAATCGGTCTACAGTGTACTCATCACTTTGACCTCCCGCATCACGCTGCCCAAAGCAGCCTTGCCGAAATACAGGACCCGCGGGACATTACCACGGCCCCGATTTTTCCCACAGAGAAGCGGCGTGCCCCTAGGCGGCGCCGCGAATCCAACACCTAAAATAATTACCAGTCTAGAAACAATTGTTTTCACTTTTAATTAGACCCAGTTTTTCCCCAACTGCATATCGTCACGCTCGCGAGCGAAACACCAGCGAGCTTGTTATGAAGGAAAAAGGAAAATGTTTAATGAAACGACCGAAAACAAGCAACGAGTTAATCACATTAATGCCAAGCCGTGCGGCGCGGCGTGGCGCGCGAAGGCAGCCAAGGCCACGTCACATCACACCTGAAATGTATTCTCGGCGTGTGACGGGCCGACTGGCCGTCGGTGTTTCGAACCGTCGTCGTCGTGAGCGGCGCGGAGCGGCGGAGCGCGCGGCGTGCAGGCCGGGGGAAGGGGGCGGCGGGGGCGGGGGCGGGGGCGGGGGCGCAGCGCCGCGAGGGCTGGCCGTCGCGTTCCCACGCCGAGGGCAGCAGACTGGGGCCAGGCCATCGGCCATCCCATCGGCCAGCCCATCGGCCAGCCCGAGGGGCACCGGGCCTCGGACCCTCGGACGCACGGCTGGCGGACGGGCGAGCGTCTGGAGGCGCTTCCCGGAGGCCGGCCGGCCGGGGCACCGCCGCGCCGCCACGCCGCCAGCCGGGGCGTTTCTGGGGTCGGCCCGGCGAGGGCGAGCCCGGCTTGATGTTGCTGCACTGGGCGAAGGAACCACGGCGGGGCCGGACGGCCGCAGTCCGCAGTCACAGGGCAGCGCGACGCGTAAAGGGATCACCCCGACGGCCCGCCACGCCCCGCCACGCCCCGTCTAATTGTACGTTGAACCCGCCACAGGTCGGCGCTGGCGGCGCGCGCACGCCGCTCCATGGCGCTGCCCCGCCCCGAGGATGCCCCTTTCTTCCCAGAGGGTCCCTTTTCGCCGCTTGCAAGGCCGCCGCACACACACACACACACACACACACACACACCCTCACTACGAATGGGGCGGCGCCACCCAGCTGCTCGCCGAGGAGGCCCTGATCCTGTTGTTGTGGCCGCGGCGCCGCGCGGCCGACGTCCTGCACGGCGGCGGCCCTTGGAGTCGGGGGCGTCGCCACCGCCGCTTTTAAACTGTTGACCGTGTGAAGCCGGTGGCGCGGCGGGCAGGTTGTGTGTGCGAGGGGCATGACTGTTTGCCAGCAAATGTGCAAATGAATTCACCGCGCGCGCGCGCGTGTGTGTGTGTCGGAGTGAAAGACTGTGCGTTGTGTTGGTGTGTGTGAGTGTTTTTGCATGGAGGCTGCACCCCTTTTCTCCAGGTCGATGATGATCAGTGGCCGGGCGCCGTGCTGGGCGTCGCGTTACGACATAAATCGTGCGGACACTGCAGCGCCGCTCGGCTGCTGCGCTAAACGCGAACGCGGCGAACGCGCCGAGGTTGAGGTTAGGCCGTCCGATAATGCATGCAGGCGGCAGGTCGTCCTATGCACGTCACGGCGTGGCCCGCTCGGCCTTCTGCAGCCCATCATTTCGCGACATTAAAGCGGCGGGCTGCCGCCGAACTCCCTGTCGCTCCGTCTCCCTCGCTCTCGAGGGCGTTGCCGTGCGGCCCCACGAGTGCGAGAGAGACGGGCGGCGTTCGGACAGCCCGGGGCTTGCCGGCAATAACCCCATCCCCGTGACGCGCGTGCCGCTCGCTCGGCCCGAGAAGGTCCAGATTCCCAGAGTCGCTTTCGTCGCTCTGTCCCTCTCGCACCTACACGGGAAGCCCCATGAGTGCGAGAGGGACAGAGCGACGAAAGCGACTCTCGGAGTCAGTGGGCAGGTCCACGACGACGCGGTGGCGGTGGCGATCGATTACGCCGTGCTTCGGTTCCCGCCCAGTCTTTTGTTTTGTTTAAAATGTACTAACCTTATTAGGTACTCTGAGCAGCCCCTCTGAATCAATTTGTGGACAGGGTGACTGCTTCTGATCGTATCCGACGTTGAAAGCAAACCAAAACATTGCTTTCTGTAGTGGCAAACTCATAATGAAGGTGACTTGGTGTTCATAAACTTGTATGATTCTCACAGTATTCCAAGCAACAGGCATTCCACTGGGTATTCAAGAAGTGACACACAAAAAGTCTCTAACGCACAGATCGTTCTCGAAGAATCGTCGTGACACAGTACAAGAAAAATTATAATTTAATCGCGTCGAACAGCTGACAACAAAACAGGCAAGCGACCATTTCAAAACTGCAAATACCGTGAGGAAAACAAAAGAAGCTCAAAAAGCGCCTTCAGTCGTTATTGGCAGTCGGTTGACTATGGGCAGTCGTGGCGTGGCGTCGCGTCAAATTAAAATGACAAATGAACCAAGCCTGTCACGTTCCTTTGAGTGTGGCTTGTCACGTGACAGTTTTCACATTCAAAGGAACGTGACGTCACATTCGTTGAACATTGATGGGGTCACACGCTCGGTTCGAGTTCCACTTAGCGACGCTGGAACTCAAAACCCGTCCGGGATTTTGACCGCCTCCACTGGTCTTCTGGCCCACTGTGCACCGCTCGGCGTGCGCAGGGCACTCCACGGCGGCGTGCACCTCTGGCGGCTGTTATCACTGGACGGCCGCGATGGCAATCCCGCTTCGCCGCTACCGCAGTCTGGATTCTCGGAGCAGCAGCGCACCCCGCGGGGCCCTGCCCTGCCCTGCCACCTGGTTCTGAGGGATCTCTCCTTGTCTCTGTCGCGCTCGTGCGGCGTCTCGAAGGGGCGCGAGAGAGACAGAGCGACGAGACGATGCTTCAGACTGGGCGGCGGCGGCAGGTCCAGGGCGCCCGCGGTCCCGCACGGCCTGTGCACTGATTCCGAGAGTCCTCTACGTCGCTCTGCCTCTCTCGCACTCATGGGGCGTCCCGTGTCGGCGCTAGAGAGACAGAGCGATGAAAACGACTCTGGGGATCAGTCTACTGGAAGATCTTGGCCGTCTTGGCGGCGTGCCTTCGGCCCTTCGGCCTCGCTTGCCGGCGGCCCCCGCCCCCGCTGCGCTAACGCTGCCTTTTGTTTCGCAACGAGCTGATTGGCTGATAAATCCGGCAGGCTGGACGGGGGCGTGGCGTGGCTGCCTTTCGGACAATGTGTGCGGAGTAGTAGTGCCCCACCCCGGGGGGCCCCGGGGGGCAGCACGCGGGGGGGCTCCCGTAAGCCGGCAAAGAGATTCGCCATTCGGCAGCGCAGTCGCTCTGTCTCTCTCGCGCCCCGGCGGCCTGGACCCCGCCGAGTGCAACAGAGACCGACGAAGGGGATCGTCGCAAACCGAACGTGTGACCCCACCAATGGATTCCTCGTTCGGAGAGCAATCCTTTGGTGGGGTCACACGTTCAGTTCGAGTCCCATTTAGCGACTCTGGAGCTCAAGACGCGTCTAGAGGTTTGGCCGGCTACGCCGGTCTTCTGGCCCACTGTGGTGCTCGGGGGACGGCCCCCGAGAGGAGCACAGGCCACAAGCCTCGCTGATACTCGGCGTAGTCGGCGACTACTTGCGCAGCACGCCTCCACCGCCAGTCTGCGGGTCTGCGAGGCCCAGCAAGGCGGTACCGACGTGCCGTGCTTTTCTTGCCGCGGGCTGATGCACGCTGATGCATCGCCGGGGCGCGCTCTCTCTCTCTCTCTCTCTCTCTCTCTCTCTCTCTCTCTCTCTCTCTCTCTCTCTCTCTCTCTCTCTCTCTCTCTCTCTCTCTCTCTCTCTCTCTCTCTCTCTCTCTCGCACTCCCTCCGAACGGCCCTCCGAGAGCGACAGAGACGGAGCCACCGTTCGGGGCAGGGCAATGCATCGACGGCACATGCGGCAATCGCGTCGCGGCATCTCGGCGACCGCACTGTAACTTAGACGCGGGCATTTCGCAAAACGATTAGCGGCGCGGAGGACAGCTTTGGCGCATGTTTGGTGCGGGCCGCGGACTCACAGTGGAGTGGACACGCCGCCTCGAGGCCCGCCGCCGTGTTGACAGGCTCGCCCCCCTCGTCCGGGGCACGGGCCGCCCAGAGCCCGCCGGGCCGTCGGCACTCGGTACACGGCGGCCGCGCAAATTACACGACGAAGAAGCAGCAACAACGCGGGCACGCGTCCAGCCCCCCTCTCTCTCTCTTCTCTAAACTAGAAACTGGTTCTCTCTCGCTCCACCTCTCTAAGGAAGGGAAAAAAAGAGTTTCCACTAGATTACACACAATCAATTCGCTCCATCCTGGGGCCGTCCCGCGCCCGCAGTGTAGCGGAATGCTAGACTGCTGCACTGCCTCGCGTCCGGGATTTTGACCGCCTTCCCGGTCTTCTGGCCCACTGTGCTTAGTCAGACCAGTGCGGGCGGGCCGTCGGAATCCACCTCCACTACTCAAAGTCGAGTCAGCAGCCAGGTCGCCATGTTTGGCCGTCCAGCATGGTGCGTCCCGGACCTGCCGACTGATTCCGAGAGTCGCTTTCCGCCTCTCTCGCACTCATGCGGCGTCCCGTATGGGTGCGAGAGAGACAGAGAGACGAAAACGACTCTCGGAAACAGTGTGCTGGTGCGCGGCCTGCATGCACCCGAAGGTACTCCGAAGGCACCCGAAGGTACCCGAAGGCACCCGGCGCGCTTTTTACTCGTAATGACCTGATTTGCATTGCCGAGCACCATAACGAATGCCGCGCTCTGCAGCTTGCTCGCAGCCGTCTCTCTCGCTCTTGCTGCAGAGGCCCACCAGACGGGGCGCTTTCGTCGCTCTGTCTCTCTCGCACCCGAGTCCGGAAATCCTTACGAGCGAGCGGGACGGTGCGTCGAACGCGGCGTTCGGGATCATCACTCTGCACACAGATTCCGAGAGTCGTTTTCGTCGCTCTGTCTCTCTCGCACCTATACGGAACGCCCTATAGGTTCGAGAGAGACAGGGCGTCGAAAACGACTCTCGGAATCGGTCTTCCTGGCTCGTAAGGGCGTTGCAGTTCGCAGGCTTCGCGCTTCGCAGCGCTCCGCAGGCACTTGGCGCGCGAGCCGCGAAACCGACCGTGCCGGCCGCGCCGGCCGCGCGGCGAGGATGAGTTAGGACCGCGGCTGTAATGGGCGCCGGGGATCGTTTATTGGGACCGCGGTATCGGTACGAACAACAGCAACAAACAAAAACAACAACAACAACAACAAGTGCGTGGACCCGGCCGCCTGCTTCGCGACACACTTTCACGCGTGATAACTCCAGCAGCCTATGACAGTCCGCGCCTCCACCCAAGCCAAGCCGGCGGCGTGTATCTCTCTCTCTCTCTCTCGGGGTGTGCCGTGGGGGTGCGAGTGAGACGGACAGCGACTGTTCTGAATCGGCGGCCGCTGTCGACTGCGACAGCGGGATTGCTCTCCGAACGAGGAATCCATTGGTGGGGTCACACGTTCGGTTCGACTCCCATTTAGCGACTCTGGAACTCAAAACGCGTCTGGAGTTTTGTCCGCCTCCACCGGTCGTCTGGCCCACTGTGCGCGGTGCAACGCAGTGCACCACCGCATGCTTTACGGTCCTCGTCCTCCCCCGTGCAATCGCGGAGCATGACTTACGCCGCCATTCATTACCGGCAAGCCGCGGCACTGCATGAGGCACTGCACTGCATGAGGCTGCGGCGGAGCAAAGCCCGACTGCGTCTGTCTCCCTCGCACCCCTGCGCCTGGCCCCGCGTGCGCGTGAGAGCGACAGAGAGCGAGCGAGGCAGCGGCGTGCGGGGCAGTGCGGGGCAGTGCATGGGGGCCGACGGGCCCGGCCAGCGCGGCTGTGATTGGCCGGCCAGGCCAGCCGATCTGCGACTCCACCGCGGAAAACAAAGTCGGAAGGGTGGACGGGAATTGAAAACGTAAGAGAAAAAATTCCAATGCTAATCGCATTGCAAGGTGTTCCCATTTTCATAACTGGTTTAAAAGTAAGTTATGAAATACCAGTAAAAAGGCGTCCTGGTTTGGGAGCGGTATTGCAGCAAAGTTTGTCGAAATGGTAACAAATCTGTAGAAATCGTGGTTTGGCCAGACTAGTATTTACTATGGATTGTTCCATGTTCTGGTTCTGCTCCTACGCTGGGACTGCGATGCGGTTCGAACGTCGCTCGCGGCCTTACGGGCTCGCGGGCTCACAGCCTGGCGGCCTGGCGGCCCGGCCTTATGGGCGATAGTGCGAGTCCATGAATGGCCACGAGTCGGACCATCGCAGCCTACGAGGGTGCCTGGCAGTGCCTGGCAGTGCCTGGCTCCAGGCTCGTTCCGAGTAGCGCTTTTGCCGCTCTGCCTCTCTCGCACTCATGCGGCGGCTCGTTGGGGTGCGAGAGAGACAGGCACAGTTCGGAATACAGCCGCTGGCTGGCCGAGATGAGCGGTCCGATGAATGGGCCATTGGCTGGCTGGCCGGGCTGGCTGCACGCTGATTCCGAGAGTCGTTCTCGTCGCTCTGTCTCTCTCGCACTGGTGGGGACGCCCCACGAGTGAGCGCGAAGGAGACACAGCGACGAGAACGACTCTCGGAATCAGCGTGCTGGCTGCCTTTGGTTCGCTTGCTGGCGTCCGGCCCGCGAGTCGCTGGCTGCCTTTGGCTCGCTCGCCGAGCCTGGATGAGCTACGGCCGGCTTATCGCCAAGTAATCGGAACTAGCCCTTCCCTACTAATTTATGCACTTTTGTCTCCGGTTGCCGCGGTCCGCCGAGCCCCGCCAAAGCCCCGCGGCTCCAGCGGGGGTAGAGGTCCCTGGCGGCGGTTTATCCCAATGCTTCTTGGTAATTGTTTTGATGCGTCGCCTTATTTCTCCATTGTGCGCCTCGTTTTTACCCCCCCCCCCTTTCTCCTCCTCCTTGGTTCGCGATGCTATCACCGAACAGCATGGCGGTGCGCGGCCATGGTCGGCTCGGCCCCTTCTTTCTCCCTCTCCCTTTTATTTCTTTATTTCTTTCCTTCACCGTCTTACCAAATCCTTTTTTTTCTTCGTCTTCCAGTCGTCCACCAACTTTTTCAGCGTTTTTTCTCATATATTCGTATGTTGCTGACCCCCTCTCCCTCCCCACCCCCTTTTCCTCCCACATGGCGTCACTTTTCTTTTGTCTCAAATGGTCGAGATGGAGATTCAGTGCCTCCGATATCCATCACCCCCCCCCCACACACACACACACACACGCACGCCATGCCGCACCGTGTCCTGCCGGCCCGGGCCACCAATTAGCGGGCATCCATCCCGACGAGGAACCACGCGTGCTGGGGGAACGGCACGGACCTTATCGACTTCAAATCGCAGTTTTACACAACAATTTTTATTATTTTTGGGGGTACTTTTTTTTTCGTTGTATTTTTCCGCAAGTTTCCGGTCGGCGGCGGTGGACGCACACACCGCACCACTGTCGGCCGAGTCGACCGCACCAGCACTAGGTGGTGTGCACCGCGACGCGAGCGCGGTCAGTGGCCCTGCTGGCCGATTACAACCGGGAGGTGTCTCTCTCTCTCTCTCTCGCACTCATGGGGCGCCCCATAAGGGCGCGAGAGAGACAGAGCGTTACAACACGGTGCGGATTCGCTCGGCCAAAGTGGCGTGAATCAGGTGGACAGCTTCATTGGCGCAGTGCGGCGGGGTGGGAGTGAGGGGGCTAGTTAAACGCCATGACGCGCGGCGCGGTGGGAGTGAGAGGGAGTGAGAGGGAGCTAGCTGGACGCGATGACAGGCGCCGTCCGGGCCGGGCAGCGTGCCAGCGAATAAAATGGATCAAGGCTCCAAACTGCGTGTTTCAATAAGTAATGACGCGAGTCGGGCCCCGGCCCGGCCGGTCGTGGTCGGTCACCCCGGTCGGCAGACGAGCCCGCCGCTGTCTCTCTCGCACCCCGTCCGGGACGCACTGTGAGTGCGAGAGAGACAGAGAGCGCCGTTCGGACTCGGCGTGCCGCTTGGAGCAGCTTGGAGTGCCCCGGGAGCAAGTGGGGTGCTGCGATTTAGGATTTATCACCACCGCGGCGGAGTGTCTCTCCTGCTCCGAGAAACGGCCGCGTAGACCAATGACAGGGCTGGCACTGCCTGGCACTGCCTGGCAGCCCGACCGCGGGGGCGTCCCGTTTCTGTCCGCCGGCCGGCGAGTTTATGGCGCGAGTCGCGAAAGCGACGCTCGGATTCATCCCTCATTCGCAACGGCCGGACAGTCGGAGAGTCTATTTGGCGCGCGTTATCGGCGCTTCTTGGAGGCGCTCTCCGCCGCCTTCTGCCACTCCTCCAGCACCTTGGCCCGCTTCTTCTGGATTGGCGTCCGGCCCCACCACTTGAGCCACTTGGCGCGCTCCTGTCGACAGCCGGACGGCGTGGCAGGGGGTCACAACTCCAGACGCGTTTTGAGCTCCAGAGTCGCGAAACAGGACTCGAACCAAACGTGTGTGACCTACAGTGGGCCAGAAGCCGGTGGAGGCGGCCAAAACTCTAGACGCGTTTTGAGCTCCAGAGTCGCTAAATGGGACTCGAACCGAACGTGTGACCCCACTAATGGATTCCTCGTCCGGAGAGTAATCCATTGGTGGGGTCACACGTTCGGTTCGAGTCCCATTTAGCGACTCTGGAGCTCAAAACGCGTCTAGAGTTTTGGCCGCCTCCACCGGCTTCTGGCCCACTGTGTGACCCCACCAATGGATTCCTCGTTCGGAGAGCAATCCATTGGTGGGGTCACACGTTCGGTTCGAGTCCTGTTTAGCGACTCTGGAGCTCAAAACGCGTCCGGGATTTCAAACGCGCGCGGCGTGGGTTCGAATACCCGAGGTTTCGTTTCGTCCTTACCTTGACGGGGGGCACCGGCGGGAACTCGAGCAGCGCGGTGAGGACCTCCTGCTGGCGCAGCGGCCTGAAGTCCAGGTGGATGCGGCGCTCCACGCTCAGGACGCGGTTCACCACCTCGCGGATCGTGGGCAGCGGCACCCACTCCGTCACGTGCGCCAGCGGCGTCACCTGGGCGTCAAGGACACGCCAAGGACACGTCAAGGACAACGCAAGGACACGTCAAGGACAACGCAATGACACGCCAAGGACGCGTCAAGGGCAACGCAAGGACACGTCAAGGACACGTTGCACAGGGGGCGGCTAGCGGGTACACACCTCGAAGTTGCGGTCCACGCCGTGGTGCTCCATGATGAACTTGTGCCAGAGCAGGAAGCGCGAGCCGTAGTCCAGGGGCGGCACGAAGACGTGCCTCTGGTAGGCCTTCACCAGCCGCCGGCCCCGCGCCTTCCAGGGCTCGTTCGTCAGCCCCAGCACCAGCACCTGGTCGGGCTTCTTGATGCCCTTCACGATCTTCTTGAGCGTGCGCGCGAACTTCTTGGGCTTGAGGGGGCGCTCCGCCTTGGGGACCTGCAAAGTCCGAAGGTGAAGTCCAATGGCTAGCGCAATGATTCTGACAAGTGTATCGCTCTGCCTCTCAGAATGTCCTATGATTTTCTTTGAAGGCGCTCAGTTGGAGGGTTTGCCTTACTTAGAGTAGCTCACGGCGCCTTACGGGGCCAGGGTAGGCCAGCCCGCATCACTCTGCTGCTCGACGGGACTGCCTACCCTGGCTTCGTAAGGCGCCAAAGGAACTCAAATCGAACCCCGACCAGAGTTTCGGCCGCCTCCCCCGGTCTTATGGCCCACTGTGCGCTCTCTTGCCACCGACCCGCTTGTAGTAGTTGCGGTGCGCGTTGTCCATGACGATGACGGTGGGGGCGAGCAGGCGCGCCACCTTGTTGACCACGTGCAGGAACAGCTTCCACTCCTTCTTGGCGGGGAACTTCTCCCGGGCCGCGGCCACCGCCTCGGGCGTCAGGTCGATGCGCAGCGCGCCCGTCTCGGTGCACACGATGTCCGCCAGCAGGCTCTTGCCGCACAGCGGCGGCCCGGCCAGCAGCACGGACTTGACGAGCGGGGCCAGCTCGTGCGCGCGCCGCGAACCCAGTGGCAGGATGCAGAACTCGCGGACGGCCTGGGCAGTGTTGCGTTGCCACGTAAGTTGCGATGCACCAGGGCTGCAAGGGTTGCCAACCTAAGCCTGCCTGCTGGACTGCTGCGCGAAAGCAACGCTGAGGTTGGCAACCCTCTCGACACTGGTGCGCATCGTGGGAGATTATCCCCGCTGGTGTGGCAACACTGGGTGCACACTGGGGTAAAAACCGTGATTTTGGGCAACTACGTCCAAACCAATGCGGGGCACCGAGTGCAATTTCCCGCTTCGCTTTGCCCGCTTGCCTGGCGGATGTCCCCCAGCGTGGGCAGGGGGTCCTTGAGGCGCTCGCGCAGCTCGAAGTTGCAGTAGGCCGGCTCGCCGAAGAAGTCCTCCATGCAGGCCACGGCCGAGTTCCTGACCACGCCGGCGCGCACCAACATCTCCAGCAGCTCGTCGGTCGTCTTGTCGGCCGTCAGGTCCTTCTTTTTCTTCTTGCCGCGCCGCTTCCCCTTCTTCTTCTTCTTTCGCTTCTTGCCCTTCTTTTTCCGCTTCCGCTTCCGCTTCCTCCCTGTCGGCAACACGGACAACAAACAACTGCCGGCGTCGGGACTCGAACCACCAACCCTCGCCGCCGTGGACACTCACGCTTGTTCTTCTCCCGCCACACAGCCTCCTTGAGCTTCTCCAGCTCTGCGCGCATCAGGTCGTCGATGGCCTGCCGCACCTCGAACTGCTTGGCGTGGATCTCTTCATCGCGGATCAGGTCGACGTACAGCTCCTCCAGCGGGTTGTCCTCGGGCGGCCGGATCTGCTCCCAGTCCTGGAAAGGCGACACTACGGAGGCGGTCCAAATCCCGGACGCGTTTCGAGCTCCAGAGTCGCTAAATGGGACTCGAACAGAACGTGTGGCCCCGCCAACGGATTGCTTCCCGAACGAGGAAGCCATTGGTGGGGTCTCCCGGCCTATTGTGCGATGGGCCGCACGATCGGCTGCACTGCGAAAAACTCGCCAAGTTTTTAAGAGTGTGGCGGACGCACCACGCGGTACTCCTGCTCCGCGATGCCCAGCGCGGGCATGACGGCGGACTCCTCCAGCTGGAAGCCGCGCTGCTTGTCGGCCAGCTTGCGCTGCTTCTCTGCCTTCTTGGCCTCGCGCCGCTTGGCGCGCTGCTCCTTCTTCTCCTCGCGCGAGAGCTTCGTCTTGGCCGCCTTGCCGCCCTTGCCCTTCTTCTTGTCCTTGGCCAGCTTCTCGGCCGCCTCCTTGAACTCCGTGCTCGTGCACCAGAAGTCCGCCGTCACCAGGTTGGAGCCGCCGAGCTTGCGCGCTGGAGGGAGGAAACTCGAGTGAGTGGCCGCCGACGCCGTCCTCGTCTCCTCGTCGCTCTGTCTCTCTCGCACCTGCACGCGACGCCCCACGAGTGCGAGGGAGACAGAGTGACGACACTCGGAATGGCACTCACGAGGCACCCCCGGGATGACGGTGTCCACGACGGGGAACATGTCCTTGGGCGTCTTCCTGGGCAGCCCCAGCAGCGTCCCCGCCAGCTTGCGCTCCCTGCCCGGCGGGTACTTGGGCAGCTTCTTGACGTCGTAGTACCAGGACTGCACCCAGTCGCGCATCTCGTCGCCGATGTCGTCGAAGATGTCCGGGCTGAGGACGCGGTCCACCCACTCGCGCTCCTGCACGATGGTGGCCTCGTAGGCCGCCTGCAGGTCGCGGCGCAGCTTGCGCCGCAGGGCCTGCACCTCCTCGATGCGGGCCTGGGGGCAGGCGGTCGGTTCGAACCGAGAAAAACGGAGCAACTTCGGTGCTGAAGTTGCATCTTAACTGTAGTTTTTGCGAAATTAGCGGTCAGTTTTTGGGGCACCTTGTACGAGTAGTCGACGCTCCTGGGCATGAGCATGCCCACCAGCGTGTCCTCCTTCTCGCGGTACTTCCGCACGCGGCGCCGCGCCACGTGGCCGCGGTAGTGGCGCTGGATCTCCACGGCGGCGGCGTGCTGCCTCTCGGCCGACGGCCGGTCCTTCTTGGCCGTGGGCTGCTGGTAGCGCTGCTCCATCCACTTGCGGCCTGGTGCAGTGGATTTGCCAGGGGACCGGTGGGGGCGGTCAAAGTTCTAGACGCGTTTTGAGCTCCAGAGTCGCTGAATGGGACTCGTGGAGCGCCCCCCACAAGTGCGAGAGAGCCAGAACGAAGCGCTGCGCGGGATGGGCCAGCAGCCCGGGGCGCCAAGGCCTCGGCCACGGTCGCGGACTCACGGTTGAAGGACTGGATGCGGTTCTGGCGTGCGCGCTCGTGCATCTGGATGAGGTGCACGGCCTCGCGCAGGGCGCGCTGGTCGGCGGGCTCCTGCTCGGCGGCCTCGTGCTGCTCCTGCAGCATCTCGCGCATGCGGCGCGCGCGCCCGCCCTTGGACAGCCCCGCCAGCGCCGCCTCCTCAGCCGCCTCCACCGCCGCCACGGCCTCGGCCGCCACCACCGCGGACCCTTTCTCCGCCTCCGCCGCCATCTTGGCTGCGGGCAAGACCGCCCGTTGAGTCACTTTTGATTTTGTTTCCCCGGGCACCACAGTGCGGAGGCGGTCGAAATCCCGGACGGACTTTGAGCTCCAGCGTCGCTAAATGGGACTCGAACCGAACAGGTGACCCCACCAATGGATTGCTCTCCGAACGAGGAATCCATTGGTGGGGTCACACGCTCGGTTCGAGTCTTGTTTAGCGACTCCGGAGCTCAAGACGCCGGCCTTCTTGTGCGCACCCAGCACGCGGTCCACGAACTCCCTCCGCGCCTGCAGCTCCGGCTCGTTCTCCCGGCGGTAGTAGCGCGGCGACGGCACCTCCAGGTCCTGGTGCGTCAGCTTCTGCTCGATGAGCAGGTCGTCCATGTAGCTGCGGACGAACGACAAGCACGCGGTGATGGCGACGCCGTCGCTCTGTCTCTCTCGCACGCGTGGTGCGTCCCCTATTGGGTGCAAGAGAGACAGACACGTGCACGCACTGGAAGTTGCTCTTGTCCAGCTCGGTGTACAGCTCGTGCTTGAGCTCGAGGAGGCGGCCGATGCAGCCGTCCAAGAGCCGGCGGATCTGCGCAAGGGATGACGGTCAGCAAGGAGGCATGCTTCGCCTCCATAAGGCTCTCCCTCTCTCCCTTCCGGCCCACTGCTCGGCCTGCAGCACGCGGTGCGGCGCGGTGCGGCCCACGCACCAGGATGCGCTTCTGCGGGTGCACCAGCTGGTCGTGCACCTCGTCCAGGCGGCGGGTGATGCGGATGTAGTCCGCGTACAGCCGCACCACCCAGGCCAGCGAGGCGCGCTTGTCCGTCTCCCGCTGCCGACGCTGCAGCCGGCGGTCCTTGGCCGTGAGGCGGTGCAGGTCGGCCTGCGCCGCCCACCACATCGCGTTGTACGTGGCGTGCGACATGGCGCAGCACCACGAGGGCTGCCAACAGCGAAAACAACGTCGCGGGTATTCGAACCCGCCACCGACCGATCGCTTTGGCGCAGCATGACTCACAATGGACACAGTGGCGCGGCCAGCAAAAACACAAGGCGCGTTTTGAGCTCTAGAGTCGCTACACAGGAGACGAGCCAAACGTGTGACCCCACCAATGGATTCCTCGTTCGGAGAGCTATCCATTGGTGGGGTCACCCGTTCGGCTTGAGTCCCATTTACTGACCCTGGAGCTCAAAACGCGTCCGGGATTTTGACCGCCTCCACCGGTCTTCTGTCCCACTGTGCGAACAAGGGCTGCTAACAACTAAAACAACACCGCCGTCGCGGGTAGTCGAACCCGCGACCGCCCGCTGCGGCGGCTTTGCGCGGCACGTGGCGCCCGCTCGGCGCGCACCTCGCTTGTTGAAGAGGGAGTCACGGCGCGGCTCCCTGCGCCTCGGCCCCCTGCAGCGCGTCCTCGTGGTCCTCGTGGCCCTCGTGGTCCTGGCCGTGAGGGTGGCCGCGCGTGCCTTCCGGAGTGCCCGCGATGCGGTGGCGCGGCGAGGCGCGCATGCCATCGTCGTCCTGGTCGCCGTCCTGGCCGTCGTCACGCGGCACGCCCGCCACTAATTGGGGCACGCCGTCCTGCCACACAGTGTAGATGACGTCCACCGCGGCGCGCGCCCGCCGCCGGTGGTGGTCCCTGCTGGGCGACTCCGCGCGCAGCCCTTCGTCGCTCTGTCTCCCTCGCGCCTCGGCGGAGCGCCCCGTGTGAGCGAGAGAGACAGAGCGACGATCTGCCCGCTGCCGGCCCTTTCCCACCAAATGATTTATTTAAAGGCGGTGAATTATAACGACCAAAGGGCCGGCAGGGCGAAGGGCATCCACGTCGCGGTGGACGCCGACGGCCGATATTGTTTGAAAATGGAAAATAAAGGCCGATGGACGATTTCCATATTTCTCGCGCTAATGGGCTTAGCCTGTTTCAGTACTTACGGTGAATGAGGTTCGGTTCAATGGTGATCACTGTTACGTTCATTTTTAATTTTGAGTTATGCTATTTTTTTTAGTTGCAGTTCTTTTTGTTTGTTACATTTTTTTTTGAAATTTTGTGTTTTTGTAAAAAGATTGTGTTCAAGTTTCCATGTCTACAATGGTGCCCGCCTTGGCCATTGTTGTCCGACTACTTGTTGCTTTCGTTCTCGGACGCGCCATTCAAAGAGGATGAATGCATTGTTTTTTCGGCCCGATCAGAACCAACTACTCTACCATTCACAGTGGTCGTCCTGGCGGTGCGTGGCACAGTGGGCCAGAAGACCGGTGAAGACGGCCAAAACTCGAAACGCGTTTTGAGCTTTAGCGTCGCTAAGTAGGACTCGAACCAATCGTGTGACCTCACCATTGGATTGCCCTCCGAACGAGGAATCCATTGGTGGGGTCACACGTCCGGTTCGAGTCCTATTTAGCGACTCCGGAGCTCAAAACACGTCAAGGGTTTTGGCCGCCTGCGCCGGTCTTCTGGCAGGCAACTCCACTGTGCGTGGGCCCGACTGTCTGTCCCTTTCGCCGCGTCGCCGCCCTTCGCCTTCCTCGCGGACGTCTCCCTCGGCGGCCCTTTGCGGACCTGCAGGGCGCCCCACAGGCTCCAGCAGCTGTGCCTCTGCCCGGCTCTGCCCCCTCCCCCCCCCCCCACTGCTCCCTGTCTAGCCGCGGGCGACTGTCCCGGCCGTCGTCCCGGCCTTCACCCCCTCCCCGCCCCCTCTCCCGGGGAGCGCGAGTACGGAACAGGTCCGGGCGGCCAGGCTGCGCCATGCTGCGCCATGCTGTCACGGGCAAAGGGAGAGCCTCACTGCGCAACAGTATAAAGAGGATGTGGCGCTGTTCCGAGAGCCAGACAGTGTACCTCTGAGCCTGCTGCATGCCCCGCCGGGACGCACAGTGGGCCAGAAGACCGGCGGAGGCGGCCGAAACCCCAGACGCGTTTCGAGCTCCACACTCGCTAAACAGGACTCGAGCCGAACGTGTGACCCCATCAATGGATTCCTCGTTCGGAGAGCAATCCATTGGTGGGGTCACACGTTCGGTTCGAGTTCCATTTAGCGACTCTGGAGATCAAAAGGCGTTCAGAGTTTTGTCCGCCTCCACCGGTGTGCGGCGTCGCATAGCGTCGCCGTCGCCGTTGCGGTCGGCTTGGCGTCAGCAGGTTGGCGCACCTGGTCCAGCCGACGCGGCTTGGCGGCACTGCCCGCCCTAAATGCCCCGGCGCTGCCCCGGCCGGCCGACGACGCCGACGTGCACAAAAGGTTCGGCCTCTGATTGACAGGTGTCGAATCGGGCCGGGATTCGGGAATCGAGCCGAGCCGCTCTATCGTGGTCCGGCAACGGGGCCATGGGGCCACGCGGCCCTCGTCACAGAGCGAGTGACAGGAAAATCGCCCTCCCGGGAGGACGCCGCCCGCCCCGCCCCGCCCCGCCTCGCCCCGCCCCGCCCCGGCCTGCGCGGCGCCGCCTAATTTGCGGCAAAAGAGCCCTAATTCTGTCCTGGTATCGCAGAGCGAGAACTCTACAGATTAAAATTTCGTGCTACGCTGCTGGAAACGCAGTGGGGGTTTATACATCACGAGAGGGGAAAAAATGGGTGTGTCCTGATTATTAAAATGCATATTACCAGGAGTGTGTTCCGGGTAGGCGCTGCTCACGCTGCTCACGCTACTCACACGTGCGGCGATGAAAGTACTCTCAGTGTTAGTGCGGCCGGTGCTTACGTGCAGTGTCAGCCGCAAAACCCCCGCGGGGCAGGCCGCCAAATTAATTTCGTAAGCAGGCAAGCAGAATGCATTACACACTGCCCGGGAAGCCGTACCAGTGCGTAGCGCGGCGAGGATCCAATCCCTCACTGCTTGAATTTGGGCATTTTATTCGATTTTATCTGCCATGTTTGTCGAAAGAGAGGGTACTACAGCACCCGCATCGCCCAGTGCATCTTGCGCAAAAGGGGTCTCACACACACACACACACACTCACGACCTTCGTCTCTAATACATACTGCTGCGCCATTATGGCCGTTTCTACGATTTTCAGATGCGCTCATTTGGCGACCGATAATTCGCTGGTGTCACGCGACGGCGGCATAGATCGCGCGCTCACTCACACACACACAGACAGACAGACACACACACACACACACACACACACACACACACACGAGGCATGACTTTTGCGCGATCAAGCTGCTGCTGCCGCCCGGTCCCGCAGTTCGACTACCATCACCGAGGCCGCGCCATGAGTCCACACACACATGCACGCACATGCACGGACGCAGACACACACACACACACACACGTACTCACACACGCGCGGACACGCACTCTGTGGGTCCGGACCTTCGGAACGTGCCCGCCTCGCCTGCCTTCGCCTTGCCTTCGCCTGGGATGCTCGATGCTCACGCGCGAAGAAGGAGGTTTTAGTTTACACGATCGCCACAAATCGGGGCCAATCAGTGTCCAATCATTTCATCATCCCATCAGGCCGGCCTGCATTCAGCCTAATTAATAGTGGACGATTACGCTTCGATCATTCCTTTTACTTGATTTAGAGAGGAACGTTCCTTTTTGGGGGGCGCGCGGGGCGGGGGGAAAACCGACGTGTTTCGAGAATATTTTTCCGCGCTGAAAATCGGGTTCGCGCCGCCATTTTGCGGTGGCGTGGCAGCGGGGGCGGAGTGGACGGAGGGGGTCTTGTCGTCCTGGCCGGCCCGGCCGCTACAAGGCAGCCAGCGAAGCCAGGGCGAAGCCAGCGCACCCGCCGGCCATCGCGCGGCGTGGCGGCGTGGCGGCGCGGCCACTTTGAACTAATTAAAACTCCTCCCCGATGCGGGCGGCAGCGTAGCAGCGTGACGGGCGGGGCGGGGCGGGGCGGGGCGGGGCGGGGCGGGGCGCGGTGGGCGCGGCGGTACCGGGTACACCAAGTACACCGTGTACGACGCGACACACCGCAGCCATTTTCCTTTCGACACAGACAACACGTTGATCAGCATCAGATTCACGGTCGCTCCTTTTGCCCGTTTTTGTTGTTTTTGTTGCGCTGCCGCTGCAATGGGCGGACGGGCACGGGCGGTAGGCTCTTGTTGTTGTTGTTGTTGGTAACGCGTCGCTTCTCGCCGGCCGCGCGTTGAACCGCGCCCCGCCGCACGTTTTTAGAGGAATTATGAAGATTAGGCGCGCTGCGTTGTTCAGCAGACTCATTCCGAGAGGTGTTCCGTCGCTGTCTCTCTCGCTCCCATACGGGACGCCCCATGAGTGCGAGAGAGACAGAGCGACGAAAACGACCCTCGCGGAATCAGTCTGCAGTTCGGCGCGCTGAGCCGCTTCGTCGTGGACCCCGTACTTACGGCAGTTCGTGAAATCGGAGTGATGACACTGTCAAGCTCGGATCGGATCCGCTTTGGACGCCCTCGCCTTCACGGTGCGCTGCTTGTCCGTGCGCAAGGTGCTGCCGCAGGTGCGGCGCGCCCATTGGCCGTGCCCGCGGGCCTTCCCCGGCTCCCCCGACAAGTCCGGCAAGTCCAGGGTGCCGGAGTCGAGTCGCCGGGAGTCCATCGGGCGCGCCAGTGCGCCGCTCCGAGACACTCCGCCCGCCAGACTTGGTGCATTCGGCCCTCTTTTTGGCTCGGGGCGGTTGGGGGCGGCCTGCCTGCCTGCCTGCCTGCCTGCGCCTCGACTCGCTGGGCTCGGTCAGGGACCGTCAGGGACTCGGAGTGGGCGAGGGGGACAAACTGTTTACTAGGGAAGGTCACCCTTTAATCGGCCAATTGGGCCGTTTAATGATAAGAGGGCCGTCCGACGCGACGCGCGCGCCTAGGGGGAGGGGGTCCTCCTTCTTCGCCTCGCCTAATTTATTCGACACGTTTAGGGCCTCGGCCTCCTCATGCCCACCCCGGCCGAGCGCCCGGAAGGGTTACTTTGTCCCTGTGGGCCCTGTGGAAGCGCGCTGGCCAAGGCGCGGGCCTCGCCGGCCTCCACCCGGCCGGGCTCGTGTGTTTGCATAAGGACGTTATCATGTCGGTTGATTTAGTACCATCGGCGTGATGCCGCCCCTCCACGCGATGGTGGGTCGTGGTGGCGCTGAGATGAGGCCATTAGTGCTTTTGGTAGTACTCGGTGTACTGGTGGGGGTGGTGCTTGGCGTGGTGCTTGACCACGCCCGCACACCCAGAGCTCGGCGCGGCGGCCACCCCCGCACAGCACCCCGGGGCACAAGGACCCAATCTTGAGCTAATAGGTCTCGGCCTGGCCCCATCGTGTCCTCGCCGTCCTGGGCTGGCTGGCTGCCTGCCTGCCTGCCTGCCTGCCTGCCTGCCTGCCTGCCTGCCTGCCTGCCTGCCTGCCTGCCTGCCTGCCTGCCTGGCTGCTTGCCTCGCCGCTCGGGCAGTTGGGCCCCAGGGCGTCCTTTGGTGCCGTTCAGGATGCTGGCTGCCTTCGGGTACCTTCGGGTACCTTCGGGAGGTGGCAGCTGGGGACGCGACAGGTGCGGGCACGGTGATACCCGCCATGGTGATGCTGTCCGTGGTCGTGGAGGCAAGATGGGGCCTATTGTCCGTGCCTGCCCCGGGTCGCTCGCTGTGGGTCGCCCTCGGTGCCGCCGGCGGTGGTTACTCCTTAAAACAAAAACAAAACTCGGGCGTGACCGCAATTTTGACACCGCAGAAAAAAAGACGGGCGACGACAATAAGGGAAAGTGCGTTGCAGTGCGTGCGTGTTGGGCCCGTCACGTGATCGGGTTATCGTTCCCACACTTTGAGCACGCCTCGTCGCCGTGCACGCACGCACGCACACACGCACACGCGGGGCGGGGGTGAGAGGGCGACCTGGATCGCTCGCTCGCATTTGGTTCCAATTTGGACCTTTTTGTCTTCATTTTTATACCCCTAATTGTTTACGTATTGTTGCACATGTTTGGTCCCGGGTCGGGCTGGCTGGGCGGTTCGGCGCGGTTTTTTGTGACAAGCTCCGGGGTTTTGTTTTTGTTTTTGATTCGCCTTTCGCACGCGATGAAGTGCGCACCGTAAGTCCGTGGCCGGAGTAATGAGGCTGGCGACGACGGAAGCGGCGAAGCGGCGGCTCGTTCATTTTGCCCCAAACGTGTCGCCGTCGTCGGCCCACCCGTGCTTCGACCTTCCTTTTTTGTTGTCTTGTTTCAGGCTGGGGTTCAAAAATCCCACACCAATTTTTTTTTTTTTTAAATATTTCTAATAAAAGGTGCCGCGGTCGGCGCGGCATTCCAGCGTGCCCGCATCGCGTCCGTCCCGTCGGGCCCCGCGAGCCCCGCCACTCCACTGCGAGCAAGGCTTGCATGGGTGTGCGGTGCGCCTCGGGCCGCCGCGGTCGCCGGTCGGTAGCGGGCCGCGGCGTCGTGACGCCCCCGAGGGTCCCCGGGCGGGGCGGGGCGGGGCGGGGGGCGGGGCGGGGCGGGGCGGGGCGGGGCGGGGCGCGGCGGCCACCGTCCAGCGGCGACGACGCCTTTCTAGCTATGCAAGTCGTGCACATATGTAAATGCAGAAATCCAAGAGCGCGCGCGCGCCGTGTCTCAAACAAAACAAGCAAGCTTTCTAGTACAGTGGTGCCGCGCCGCCTATGACGCCTGACACTTTGAATATTCATCCCCGTGTGCAAAAAGCAGGCGTTCCGTTGCTGCCGCATGTCGTCCTGCCCGCTGCTGGACAGCCGCCCCGCCCCGCCCCGCCCCGCCCCGGGCCGCGCTGCCGCCGGTCAGAATGCAAGTGCAGACAATGACCAGCGCATTGAGCCAAAGGGCCCAAAGCACGAACACGCTCACGTTGCAGGCGTTGCACCCCCGGGGCCCGCGGCGGGCGAGCCCTCTCTTAAATTGCCCCTTATCGTTGCGTGTTTAGTATGGAAAATTGTTTTAATTTCTGTTCATTCCGGGAAACTGCCGCACCACCGAGTAGAGTAATAAATACCGGGTTTTTGTGAGGAAAAAAAAACTAGCTTTCATTTAGATAGAATGATGAACGTTTATTCAGCGGAGAGTTAGATCTCTTTGCAAAGCGGTGAACAGCTTTGGCGATTCGCGGCTCGTCCCAAGTAATTAGTAATTACTGTCTCTGTGCGGCAATTACACATTCATTCGCACCAGTCGGATTTTCTGGCGAGTGCAGGTTATAAACAACGGCGTACTTCGCAAGCTTTGCGCACCATAGCCGTAGTGCAGAGGGTGGCTCGGGGCTATGTTTCGTGCATTTGCCGTGTGATGTGTGTGTGTGCGTGAGTGTGTGCATGTGTGAGGGTCCCGCTACATTCACCATAAGCGCGCAGATACTAGGTCCGGGTCGGATAAAATGTATTTTCCGCTGCAATTAATTGATTTTGAGATTTGAAGCGAATTATTTTGACTAGCGTTAATTCCAAGACTTGACGTGTTTTCTACGTTGTTTTGGAGCATGCCGCCACACGGGCTGCGCAAGCTTTGCTCAGTCTCGATTGAGCCCTGCTTATGATGTTGACTGACCTCTCTGGATGCCAACTTATTACAAACCGAGGTTGACCAACAAAACAGCCGAAACGACAGCGCTCCCTTTTTTCCGCTTTCAAAGTATTCAAACAGGAAAAAGTGAATTAATTTTGAAACTTTTGAGCTGCCTCTGGGCGGCAGCCATGCGGCAGCCTCCCTGCGCTTCAATGGTTGCGTAAACAATGATGCAGTGCGCGGTTCGCCGTGGGCTGCCGTGGGCTGCCGTGGACCCAGTCCGAGTTTATAACTTGCACGTGCCCGCTGGCTGGCGACGCGTTCCGTCGCTCTGTCTCTCTCGCACCCCTACGGACGCCGCGTGAGCACGGGGCGTTCCGTTGGAGTGCGAGAGAGACAGAGCGACGGTCCTAGGGGATGAGGCGGCAGGGCGGCAGCCGCGGGGTGGCGCCTTGCTCGGCGCCTCGCGCCCCCCAGGCCCGTCGGCCCGCCGGCCCGCTGGCCCGTGTCCACGGCCCACGCAACTACAGTGCAACACTCTCTTGCTGTGTTCCTAAATAGAAATGTCACCGCATAATTGCGAGCGCCCCAAGCTGTTGGCCTGCGAGCTTGTAATGTAAATGTCAGGTATAATAATGTGGAGTTTAGAGCGCCTGGGATAATATCCAGTGAGGAATGAACAGCACCGCGCCCTTGGCCCTTGGCGGCGGCAGCCCTCCGCCCCGCCCCGCCCCCCCCCGCCCCGCCCCGCCCAACGCAAAAGTTTGGTCTTGCAAATAAGCGGAGAGCCTTTCGGGGCAGCAGGCTGCATGATTCCGAGCTGGGGGTTCCGTCAGACTGCCTCCCTCGCACCCTTCGGGGCCGCCCCATGAGTGCGAGAGAGAAGTGACCTCCCAGTCGTCGAAATCAGTGTGCAGGGAGGGACTGCGGCCGATGTTGTTTCCCCCTTTTTCGAATATCTCGTTATGCGAGCGGCTTCGGCTACAAGACCGTCCGGGACTTCCCCGTAGCGCAGCGGCCCCAGCCTCCGGGTGGAGCACGCTCGAGCAGTGGAGCGGAGACGGAGGCGGTCTCGGAGTGTTTGCTGCTGCGAAGGAGCAGCGCTGTTTCCGAGTGAAATGTCCTGAACTGATGGGAAGCCACTGCAAGGAGAGCGAGCGCGAGGCGAAGCGTTTTTTATTCCGTTGAGGGGACACTTTTCAAAGAGGTACACGATGCACGGCCGGCGACGCTCATCCCGGCGCCGCACAGTGGGCCAGAAGACGATGAAGGCAGCCTTTTGAGCTCCAGAGTCGTTAAATGAACTTGAAACCGAACGTGTGACCGCACCAACGGATTGCTCTGCGAACGAGGAATCCATTGATGGGGTCACACGTTCGGTTCTAGTCCTGTTTAGCGACTCTGGAGCCCAAAACGCGTCTTGAGTTTTGGCCGCCTCCACCGCTCTTCTGGCCCACTGTGCCGCGCCGCGCGAACCCGCGAGCCGCGACTCATCGCCGTCGCGCTCGCGCTCGGCGATCTTGGCGGCGCGCAGCGTGCCGCTTGCCGCGAGCGTGCGCGCGCCGCGACTGCCGGCCGCGTTGTGGTCCAGCGCGGCGCCGTGGTCCGCGACGCCGCGACAGCCTCCGCTGCCCCCGCCACCGTGCTGCCTGCGCTGGCTGGCCGTCTGGCGGTGCCGCTGCCGCCGCTGCCTCCCCGGCCGCCCCAGGCGAAGCACCGCCTAAGCGCGGCAGGCGGCCAATGGCGGCCCTCGGCGCACCCGGCCCACCAATGGCAGCGCGCGGACGCGTCCCTCCCCGGCACGGCACGGCACGGCCGGGCCACCGCGGCACCCTGCGGCTCTAGGCTCTCCCCACCGCGGCGGCCGGCCAGGCAGGCAGGCAGGCCGCAAGGCTCCGCAAGGCGGGCGCCCTCCCCCTCCAGCCCCGCCGCGAGCGCCTCGCCCCGAGCCAGCCCCTCAGCCGGCGGGCGGCAGGCCGGCGGTGCCAGTGCAGTCCCTGTGCGCCGAGCAGCACGTCGCGTCCCGGCAGCCAGCCTCTCGCCGTCGCCGCGCCGCCGCCGCCCCAGGACCCGACGCCGCGGGCACCGCACCGCCCCTCCAGTGGCCCCGCACCCCCGCCCCGCCCCCCCTGCCCCCCGGGGGGCTCGACGGCCCGCTACCACGGCGTCGGAGGCGGCCCATCGCAGTGACGAACCGCGAAGCTAGCGACGCACCGCGCCAAGCTAGCGCCTCTCCACGGCGTCGGACGCCACCGCGACGCGACGACGACGTCGTGCCAGTGCAGTGCAGTGTGAATCAGTGATGCGGCATGGCGGCCGGTAGTGCTTCAAGAGGCCCGCGTCGGCGCCCCGTTCTGGATTATTAGTGTCTGGATTATGCCCTGCGTCGCCGACGTCCACCTCCACGCCGCCGACCCCGCGGCGTGAGCCAGGTCCGCGCAGCTCGCGCAGCCAGCCACCAGCGCCCTCGTCTTCCAGTGCAAGTGCGGGGCCATCCCCGGAAAGCTGCCACCATTCTCCTCCACCACCACCACGCAGACATGGTACGTCAAGTGGAGGCCGCCCCCCCGTCCCGGACGCGGACAGACAACCGCCTCTGCTCGGCGACGCCGTCTCGACTGGCGGCCCAGCGCGCCGCGGTGAAGACAGGGATTCAGTGCACCGTGTGAACCGCCACCGCCGCGCTCCCGCCGCGGCGACGGAGTGTCGGCTGCAGAACCGGGACCGCCCCGACGTGTCGTGCGCGTGTGTGCGTGTGTTTTTCTGTCACCAAATGAGCCGCCAAAGTTTCCACTGCCCCGCAGGCCACGCAGGCCGCGGCGGCTGCAGGCTGATTCCGCTGTGCCGTTCCCACTCGCGGGGCGTTCCGGGGCGCTCCGTGGGGGTGCGAGGGAGACAAGACAGTGCGGCATCGCTGTCGCCCGCCGAGGCCCTCAGGCGCCACGGAGGCCGTCGCCAAGCCGGTGTGTCTCGTCTTCCTCGCGGCCACCTCGTCTTCTGGCACTCGCGGTGGTTTTCCCCCGCCGGTTCATTAGTGCCCCATGTCGGCGGTGCAGGCCGGCCGGCCGGTGTCCCATGGTGATTGTTGTGCCGTTAAAAAAGTGAAAAACAAGGCATTCTCGCCGAGATTGAGACGTTCGATTCGGACGACGGCCTTAGTGACAAGCAGGAGACAAAGTCTGCGGTCGGTTTACGACACGGCCTGGACGGCCATTAGCCCGTTAGTGACGCAGTGACGGCCGAAATGACATGATTTGCTTGTCGGGCTCGCCTCTGCCCTCGCTGCCCCGGCGTGCCGTGCCGTGCCGGCGTTTATCCAATTACCGCAGCAGTAAAGCCGAGGGCCGAACGCGCAGCGAACGCGCTGCCCGCCGAAGCGCCGTGAGGCCCGCCCGCCAATTTCCAAGAGAAAAGTACAATATTTGGCGAGGGAGGCGTTTTTCATAAACCACGATACTTTGCTGCGACGGCCGGCGGTCGGGCCGGCGGTCGGGCCGGCGGTCGGCGCGCGAGGGTGAGTCCAGTGAGTCATTCAATGGCAATTTCGGCACTGCGAAAACCACTGGCCGGGGGGAACAGAAAAGTCGAAATGAGATCCAACGAGACGTGAAAGAGGAGTGACTTCAGACGAAACTTTGACACCAAAATGACATCATTTGCCGTCATGGTGATCTGATTTTGACTACCATGTTCTACTGGTGTGTGCGATAAGGTGGGCAACCGACGTCTGCAGCTCGGCTCAGTGCATTCCTCGAGAGGCCGTCGTGGACTTGGCGCGTCGCGTGTCGCGATCAGGGCCATAAACACCGCGAGCTTGGACGACACTTTCACTCCTCCTTTGCACATCGCGACGGCCGAGCGGACGGCTGAAATCATCCCGACAGTGTGCTCGTCGCTCTGTCCGTCTCGCTCTCATGGGGCGTTCGGATTAGAGGTGTGAGAGGGACAGCGGCGACGAAACCACCGGCCGGGATCAGTCTGCGAGGGCTGCTCACCACGACGTTATTGGCAGCTAGAGAGCTGCACGCACACAAACACACACACACACACACACACTCATACACACTCACACTCACACAGGAGTCCAAAAAGAAGGTCGGAAAATGAAGCAGGACGTCGAGCATCACGGACGACCTTTTCATTTTTCATTTATTCCTCCTCTGGGATTTCGTTTTCGTTTTGTTGTTGTTCGTGCCGGCCGGCGACGAGGCCGGCGAGGCGCGCGTGCAGAAGGGCGCGAGCAGGGCCGGGAGGCGAGCCGCAAGGTCTGCCGAGGGCCGAGGGCCCGGCCGAGGCGCGAAACGGTAACGATCTTTATTACGAGCAGGGCTCCACACACGCACGCACACGTCTGTCGACAAAACGTTTTTCATTTCCCTCCTCTTTATCATTTTTCTTTCGAAAATATAACGATGGGGTCACTGAGGAGCAGCAGCAGCGTTTTCGCCGTTCGGAGAGCAATCCATTGGTGGGGTCACACGTTCGGTTCGAGTCCCATACAGCGACTCTGGAGCTCAAAACGCGTCTAGAGTTTTGGCCGCCTCCACCGGTCTTCTGGCCCACTGTGCGTCTCGGAGGCGTCGCGTCGCGTCGCGTCGCGCCCAGGGCGGCACGGCCACGGCACGGCCCGGGATGGCGGCGCGAGGCGCACTTGCTGCCTAGGCTGCTGTTTTGATTAAATCAATCATGGCTCGGGACTGGAGACTCTGCAGAGACGCCCCGCGGGCCTGGAGGCGGCAGAGGCGCGACGCGGAGGGCGCACCGAGCCACCCCCGCCCCGCCACGCCACGCCCGCCACGCCCCGCCACGCCCGCCCCGCCCGCCACGCCCCGCCACGCCCCCGCCCCCCCTCGCGCTCTTTCTTTCAGCCCCGATGGGGTGCTGAGCTCCCCCCCACTCGCGCGACGCGTATGCCACGCGGTGGAGCGGACGCTGAAGTGTGCAAGTACTAGTATCCGCGCTTGCAGCACCCAGTTCTTCGCTCGAGTTTTCCCATATCCCGCCTCCCCTGTCTTGTCACTCGTCTTCCTTTCGCGAGTGAAAAGACATCAGGTCCCGCTCCTTTTTAGCTGATGATACCTTTACTTTGAAACATTCCTAAAAGTACAAGACACATTAAGGGATCAGCTTGTGTGTGTTTTCATTTCTTGTTTTTTGTTTCGAGGGCTCGTCGTAAAACAGTGATACTCATCACACGGAACGTAGTCCTCTTCTTATCTACGCGAGCATTAACTTTTCCTCCAAATTAATTTATTCGTTTTCATAATTTCTCCCCTCCTTTGTGGTGGACGTCATTTTTTTCTTTCTTTTCGGATGGCAGTCCCAGCACCATCTCATGAACTATATGTAAGCGCTGTGTGTATGTGTGTGCACATTGGACACAAACACTCCGCCCTACTCACACAAACCGAGACACACACACACACACACACACACACCGCACTCCGCAATTATATCACGGCGGCCCAAGAATGCCGAAGATGTCGGGAAGGGAAGGGCCCACGCCCCTCGCCCTGGCACTGCACTGCCCCGGCGCGCTCTCCTTTTTAAACACACCCTTTCATGCATGTAATATAATGACAGCCCTGCCGCCCCGCCACGGCGCGCCGCCCCGCCGCCCCGGCCGGTCGCAGTGTAGGTGCTGGCGGCCGGCCGTCTCGGCGGCCCGGTCGCGTGACGCCTCCATTCAGCCCCCATTAGTCCTACAGTGTGGTGGCTGCCGAGGCCGCCCCACACTGTAGGGGGATGATGAGGCGTCCGTCGCGCAGGTGTCTTGTCCGCGTCTGGCGGGCGGTCGCGGCCGCACGCACGTCGCTGAGATTTCGAGGGAGGACGCGCGACGGCGACACGAAGACCGGGAGGCGGTCGAAATCCCAGACGCGTTTTGAGCTCCAGAGTGTCGCGAAACAGGACTTTAATTGAACGTGTGACCCCACCAATGGATTGCTCTCCGAACGAGGTATCCAGTCGGTGGGGTCATGTCATTCGGTTGGAGTCCGAGCGGACTCCGGAGCTCAAAACGCGTCTTTAGTTGTGGCCGCCGGCGCCGGTCTTCTAGCCCTCAGTGCACTGTACCAAGTCTGAAAATGTAGCGAATGTGTTTCTGCGGCCAGCCTGTTGGCGGCTTGTCGGCCGGCCTGGCCGCCTGGTCCGGTCGTCGTCGGCGACCTTGCAGCTTGCAGCAGCACACGACACGCACGTCCCCGTCGGCTCGATGTCCGAATCGCGATGTCGGAAGAGCGAAGCGGCGCGTAATTGGAGTGCGTTTATGGGCCGCCGAGCGATTCAGAAGGTCTGTCTCTCTCGCACCTTTACGGAGAGCCCCACGAGTGCGACAGAGACAGAGCGACGAATCGGCGGGCTGCGGCGGGCCGCCTTTTGCCTGTTGTTTCGCTTTGTTGTCGTTTTGATTCCCTCCGGGGATTGGACGCCCCGGCGGCGTCCATTTTGCCGGTCGGTGTGGGACGCTGTGAGACGCTGCGGGAGCCGCTTCGCCGCTTCCGAAACCCGCCGGTCCTTGAACCGGCTGGATGTGAAGGAATCCCGTCGGAAGGACCCCCTCGTCTGTCTCTCTCACACCGCAACGGGACGCCCCGTGAGTGCGACAGAGACAGAGCGGCCAAACGGTCCTTCGGAATCGCTCGGCGGCGGCCCCCTGGCCTGCCTTCTGCCCCGGGACCTCCGGGACCTCCCACTGGATTCCAGGCGCTCCGGAGCACTGGCTGCCTTTCCGGTCGGTCGCGCGCGCCCCGGCTACGCTGGGCTACGCCTTGGCCGGCCGGGTCGGGGGCCCCGCGCCGAGTGGTGCCACGCTGAGCACCGCGGAGCTCAACGAGGCTTATTTTCCGACTAGAAATGAAAAGCAGCAGTGATTAGTCGAGGCTCGGTGGCCACGGCCTGGGCGGGGCGGGGCGGGGCCGCACGGCGTGGCATGCGCCGAGTCTTTACCGCCAGAGGTGCACGCCAAGGCCAGGAGGATGCAGAGCACCAGCAGGTTGATTCCAAACCGTGCGAGAGAGACAGAGCGACGAGGCACTGTCCGGTCCGAATCGAGTCCGCGCAGCGGTGGCGGTTTTCCGGGAAATCTATTTCGGGTGCCGACGCCACCGCGGGACGTGTGTCCTTCCCCGTCAGGCTTGCCGTCAGGCGTGAGGGCGGGGCCGGCGGTCGGGTCGGACTCGCGCTCTGTCGCTGTGTCTCTCTCGCACCCCTGCGGGACGCCCCATGAGTGCGAGAGGGACGGAGCGACGGAACCATTACGTATTCGGAATCTGGCTGCTCGCCCGGCGGCCCGGCGGGTCGCGGCAGACGGCGCGGCGGCGGTGGCGTGACCGGCAGAGACCGCCATCTTTCACGCCGCGGCAGCGCCGCCATCTTGGACGCGGCCATGTTCACTTGTCGTACTTGTTAATTGTATTGCTCCGCGCCAAGTCGTCGTAATGCTAATATATGTAAAGGAGCCGCGGGGCGGGGCGGGGCGGGGCTGGGCTGGGCGGGGCGGGGCGGGCGCGGCGGGGCGGGCGGGGAGCGATATACATATCCCCATGGCGCACGTCGCCGTCGTCATCGCTGTCGGGGGAAACCGAGCGGAGCAGGATTTGGCGGCGCGGCGCGGCGGTTCCCCCGCGGGTTCCCCGTTCCACGCCGTGCCCCAGGCAGTGCTCCACGCGGGCCGCTGCTCGGCGCCACATTTATTTTAGCAGCTGTTCTTTGTCCAACCCTTTCTCCTCCCCATCCTTCTTCTTCTTCTTCTTCTCCTCCTCCCTCTTCTGCACGACGACCTCGCGCATTCCTCGCCGCGGGGCCACAGCTGCAGCCTTCATTCAGGGAAGGACTTTTCATCTCGCGCGCGCCTCTGTGTGTGTGTGTCTGTGTGTGTGTATGTCGTGTGTGTGTGTGTGTGCGCGTGTGTGTGTGTGTACGCTCCGGCTCCTCCGGCTCCGCGATTGAGCACATCTCATTGTGCGCGCTGACAGGTGGATGTATGGCCGCACCATGCCGCACCAGGCCATGCCGCCAGGCCCTGCACTGCCGTCACTGCCGTCACGCCTCGCGGCGCCGCGTTCGATAATCTGACCGTCATCGCGTGCGCCGCCAAGGAGCGCCGCCCTCCTGGACGCCGAGCGGCGCGCTAGCAGTGCGCCAGCAGTGCGCCGCCACTAATGCCATCTACGGCGGCCGCGGTACAGGTCCGCGTCGAAGGGCTCCGCGACGAGGTTGGCGTCGGTGGCCGTGCGGTCCGCGTCGACGCGAAGGACTGCCCGACGAGGATGGCGGCCACGTCCGCCGCGTGAAACGTAACCGGCCCGACGACGGCGTGGATGACCGCGGCGCCCTGCCCTTGATTCGCCGCGTCGCTGCGTTGATTGCAGCTTCTGCCTGTGTTATTTGTCCCGTTGCCCCGAATGCTGCTTCCCGGGCCAGCCGCCAGCCAGCAGGGCGTTCATTCCATTATTACACCGGCGGCGTCTTGCTGTTGTTGTTGTTGTTTGTAGGGCGTCCTCCGGATTCCGTTTGAGGCGAGCAGGGCGGTGATGCTGATAGCAGGCGTCAGGCCGACCGGGCAGCAAGCCGTGTAATTTGGCTCTGTGTCCATTTTCACGTATTTTCATTTTGGTCGGGGAGGACAGTGCGTGCCCCGACGCCCCTTGCGACGCCCCGACACGCGAACCCCGCTGGCTGGCTCGCTGCCGCTTGCTATGCGAATTAAAATCGCAATAGAAGAGATTCTCGTTTTCCATTCTGTTGGGCCTTCTTGTGTGCAAACAATTGGAGTGAAAGAAGTCTTCGACGGCAGTGCCATGTGTTCCGCGGCCTGTGGCGCGACGGCCATCTTGCGTGTGGAGCGGCACGCCGTGGCACGCCGTGGCACGGCGCGGGGAAAAAGGAAAAGGAGGAGAGACGGCTACCTTCTCATCAGTATTCACGCAAGATTCGTCAGTGACGCTTGTGCAACCCTCTCGTCCTCCTTTTGTGCTTCGACGACGACGTCAAATTGCCCCCGAGGTTGACATAAACACATTCATTGCGGCAGCGTGCCCATCAGCACGACTGTCTGTCTGCCTGTCTGTCTGTCTGCCTGTCTGTCTGTCTGTCTGTCCGTCTGTCTGTCCGTCTGCTCGCCGCCCTTCCACAATCGGCAGGTTTTCCATTCATTTGGCCAAGGACTGCGGACCGCGGCTCGGTCGGGGTGAATGGATCAACGACGGTCGCCATTTTGCGGCACGGAGGGGGAGGGGGGGGGGAGGGGGCGTATAATGAGGGTCTGGTAATTACGCCGATGTTTTATTCATAAGCATATCTCCGTGTGAGATGCTGATCGCGCCGTGCTCTGTGTGTGTGTGTGTATGTGTGTGTGTGTCACGGCGTGGTGTGTGCGAGATGGTGGTGCCGCGGGGGTGTTTCGCGTGTTCTATCCCAACTAGCCCGTCGTGTGTGTGTGCGTGTAGGTGAGTGTGCCCCATGGTGGCAGTAGTTTACATTGCAGCGACCGAATAAGAGTGCCGCTCTCGTCCACGCGGCGCCGCGATGACAGAGGCGATTCCCTATCGGCGTTGTCCATCGCCGTGTATTCGCCAGCCCCCCCGCTTTTATCACTATTAGCGGCGCGTCTCGCCGTGTGGCCACCCTACATGCGGGATGCCGTGCGGCGGACACCCTATGTACCGTGCGAACGGCCACGGTTCACAGGCGGGGCGAGGAATGTCGCACGGAGACGCGTTGCGAGAATATGGCGAATTTGCATCGTGTGATTTGTTAGGGAGTCGAGTTGAAAAAGCTTCTGCCTATCTGCGAGCGCCATAACTTGCTGCTGGAAATGCGCTCTACAATGTTTTATCCCCCGTTACTTTGAGGATTTTTTTTTCACGTGGCTTGAAGAAGAAAAGTCAAGTGTGGCGGCGGCGGTCCGAATTCCAACCTGTTTCTTCGCGGAGGTCCCAATCACCCCGCCAGTGGCCCAGCCATTGGCCCAGCCACGGCACTGCTAGCCGCACACTCGGCACGAACGCTGACAGAAGCTATCTGGAAATTACAGTGCTCCGTGGCGGTGTTTGGGGGCTCGGTCCTTAGCCGCCTCGGCTAGCCGCTGTCAAAGTATGAGAAGCTACCGGGCACGGGGCGAACCGCCAAGGCGAGCTTTACATTTTTATCTGGCAGGCCATTCCTTACCCCCATGCTTGGGCCGGGCTGCGCGGGCTGCGGCGCTAGGCCCCACATTACAGTGTCAAGACGCCGGCCGCTCGGCTACCGTCGTCACCTGGTCGTGCCTGGATCGGCAGAGGATCACTCCTGCTCCAGCACCATGTTCATGCGTTTACTCCGCAGGCGGCCTGGCGGCATGCAGGCACGTTGTTTGCGCCATTGATTCGTTACCGGCCCCGGAGCGGCTTCCGAACCGCGTGTCACGTCCGCGGCGGCTCGCCAGGGCCCGGCAAGGCCTGGCCTAAGGCCCGGCCGGGCTTCTTCTCCAGCCCCTCCGTCCTGGAGACTCCAGGCGGCCCTGGGCCACCCGGCCACGCCCAGAGCAGAGCACGCCGCCGACCCCCTGCCTTATTGCCGTCATTTTAAAAAAAGAAATCTCAAAACAAGAACAAAAATCAAACCGCGCGTCCCCAGCGCACATCATTTTTGATGCTGTTCTGTGCCTCTCGGTCATTTTGCAAGCAGCCGCTGCAGTTGCGCCCTGTATTGATAGTTCGCGTGTCTTTCTTCAAATCAATCTCTAGCTTATTTTCGAAATCAGTTTCCCCCCCGCCGTATTTACATACCGCGTCTCCGAAGGTGTTTTAGATAATTGCCCCGTAGGTCATCCCATCCCGCGTGAGGCCCTCATCTTCCTTTCAAGGAAGCCTTTTTCCTTTTCTCCGCGACGAATGCTGGACAATGTTTATGCGCTCCGGTTTCTCCGTGCGTGCGGCACGTACGGGGCGGCGTGCTCCAGCGAGGCTCCAGCGAGGCTCCAGCGAGGCAGGCTCCAGCCCCGTGCTGCAGCACTAATCATTAATTAGGACCACGGCCGCGTACTTGTTCGGCTCTTCGACAATTTGGATCACAATCACGCTGGCCGGGCCGGGCCTGCTTCCGAGGGGCCGCTCTGTCTCTCTCGCACCCGAGCGGAACGCCCCGCGAGTGCGACAGAGACAGAAACAATCTTCCGGCCGGTCGGAGCGACAGCAGCCAACAGCAGCAGCAGGAGATATGGGCCAAAAGCGCGCTTGAACCTGTTTGGGCTACCGGCGTACGTGCTGCCGGGGCATGGGGCAGGCCAGGCCGGGCAGGGCCTTGTTGGGGGGATGGGCCGCACTGCCTGCTAGCCGGCTACCGTATACAAGGTAATGAGTCCTTTGTGAAGATGAGATTGCTGGTTGCGAGGAAGCACGCCCGGCTTGATTTGTGTCTACTTCACGTCCTCGCTGCCGCCCGGGCCAGACCAGCCGGCTAGGCGAACCCCGAACCCCGAACCGGGTGAAACGGCCTAGCTTCCCCAGATTGAAACCCTGAATCGACGCCGACCTGACGTCATCACTAAGATGCCCTCAATGATCAGTGTGACATCTACAGCTGATCAGCCGTCAGTCTCAACAATCAATCCATTTCGCTCACTTTCAAAACTGCTCGCTCTCGGAAATTTTCTAGCTGATAGCTTGGGAACTCTATATTGTTATGATGGAGGTCACTAGGCTGAAGATCACCGTGATGGCAAATGTAGGGGCAAGACCACTCGTCTTTGGGTGCTGTCTTCGAGGGAGCCTCTTTGCATCTTCAAAAAACCATCACTGGCCTTTCCAAGAAAATCGTATGTTTACCGTTCGGTTGTAATTTTTTGGCGCGAAGTATCTGTGGTCCACTGACAGAGACACCGTGGTTTGTTTTGACTGTCCCGCATGAGGGTTGTGCGACTGACTGAGGGAGTGAAGCCCGCGGCGGTTCGGTGCCGACTGACTGACCGACCGCCAGAGGGGCAGGGCAGGCTGGCACCCTGGCACCGAGCTGGCACGGGGGTCGCCCACACACAGCACGGTCGGATCAGCTGACTAGAGAGGAAGGGGGGGGGGTTGCTGGGTTGCTCGCATCGACAGGTCAATAATACAGTCGCTTAGATACGGCTGCGAGTGTGATGCATTACCGCTAAGGACCCCGGCCCCGCCCACAAGCCACGCCGGGTTCGTGTGTGTGTGTGTGATGCGAGCTTTGTGCTCTAATTGTCGTTGAGCAGGAGCCTTGTGGGAAACAACCCCGGTAGCGCAAAATCCCCGTCGGGGAAAATCAACATTGCGAAAAAAGAGAGAAAATGGCGGGCATTGTCATTGAGAAAGCAGTCTTACCCTTTTCTTCGCGAAAGACGGGCAGAGCCTATTGATGCACGCGTCTGAAGGGATTACCCTTAGGCGTGCCGACTCGGCGGGGACCCCGAAAGCCGAGTTCGAAAGCCCTCCAAGGCACGAGGTTTGTTTGACTAGCCTCTCCACTCGATGGGGGCAAGGCGGGGCAAAGGGGTGGGGGGCAGTCGACTTGTAAACAGTCCGGTTATAGATCTCGAAGGAAGCCCTTGAATAACACTTTTGCCAGTGTGTTGTGTTGTGTGTGTGTGTGTAGGTGTGTGTGTGTGTGTGTGTGTGCGGTGTTTTGTCCTGCTCGTGCCCTTGACGACGACTTTTTTGCACTAACGCTGCGTGTTTTCCTTGCGTGTTGCAGGTAAGCGGCGGTGGGATGACGCTATTGCCCGCCTTGCAGGCCTTGCAGGCCTTCCCGGCGCCGAAGCAGCAGCAGCAGGGCGCCCTGCTCTGGGTAGGTTGCACTGGTTACAGCATGACGCCAAGTCTGCGCGAAATACCGCAGCAGACTGATTCCGGAATGAGTCTGCTGCCGAGAAGGAGAGCACCGGCGCCTCACGTTGGCGACGCCTAGGCATTCCTCTTTCGCACCCACTCGCTCCCTCTGCTGCCCCGTTTGACTGCCGCCGCCTGGTTCCGAAAGCGGACCGTCGCTCTGCCTCTGTCACACTCTCGGGGCGTCTCCTGTACGGGTTCGAGAGAGACGGAGCGACGAAAACGTTTCTTCGGAGTCAGCAGGCGGTTGGTTCGGACAGGATGCGCCGTGTTGTTGCCATTCGCCTCCTCCCCCACCTGACCGCGCCGCGCCGTGCCGTGCCGTGGCGTGCCGTGGCGTCCGTCTCCTCGCCGACATTGTCCGACTTCAACTTCGCGAGACGAGGAGCTTTTATTCTCCGGGGCCTAATTGTAGGCCATAGGCCTCGGGTTGCGCTCCGTGAAGTCGGTCGTCGTGGCGTCCATAACCGACGCCGCGCCGCCGCGCTCCGTCCGCCCGTTCCGTTCCGACTCCGTTTACATTTTTCGCTCTTTGTCTTCCTTGTTTTCTTCCTGCTGCACTTGTTATCCAGCCGCCGCGCCACAGTGGGTTGGCCAGAAGACCGGCGGAGGCGGCCAAAAGTCTAGACGCGTTTTGATCTCGCAGAGTCGCTAAACTGGACTCGAACCGAACGTGTGACCCCACCAATGGATTCCTCGTTCGGAGAGCAATCCAGTGGTGGTGTCACCGCTCAAACTGGCCTCGCGCGCGGACGAGGTTCCGCGAGTCGCCGCGAGATGGCGCTGCGCGCGCCGAGCCGCCGCACGCTCGCGGTGGCGACCTAGGTTAGCGTAGTAAATAGTTTGCATGCAAGTTTCCACTCGTTCGTCTTACGTCTTACGCGTTCGCAGTTGGACATACGTTCGGCTCGAATCACTTGTAACCACTCTTAAGCTTGAAACGCATCAACTATTTTGTCGTCTCGACGGTCGTCTGACTAATTCACTGAACGTGGCCACTTCGCACGACACCAGAAATTTCTAAACTTTTGTTTAATTCAAATCATGTTGAAGTTTCTAACAATCTTTTTGACCGTGTACCTGCTTTTGTTGTGGTCGATCTGTTATTAGCGTGGCGGGACTGGGTCGCTGAAACCCATAAGGCTCGAAGGGCCGCAGTCTGTGACAGATGGGTGGGGTGGGGAGGGGGCGCGGTCCTTTGGAGGGTGGATGATTATTAATACATAAAGAATAGACTGTTTCTTCTGGAGGGCGCTAGGGGGCGGGGCGGCTGGTTGGCGAAGGCCTCGCCGGCCGGTCGGCGGTCTTTACCCAGGGCCGAGAGTTTCATCTCCCGTCCCGCCGAGCGATTCAGAGGAGTCGTTCTGTCTCTCTCGCACCCCTACGGGAGCGCCCCACGAGTGCGACAGAGACAGACGGCGACGAAACGACTCGTCGGAATCAGGCGGCCGGCGGACCTCCAGAGTCCTGCGGGGGCGCCCCGCCCCCCCTGACAAACTGAGGGCCAGGTCAACTCGGGGGTAACTCGGGGGTAACTCGGGGTAACTCGGGGTAACTCGGGGGTAACTCAAGGGGAAGTCGGGGGGAAGTCGGGGGGAAGTCGGGGGGAACTCGGGGGGAAGTCGGGGGGAACTCGGGGGGAAGTCGGGGGGAACTCAGGGGCAAGTCGGGGGGAACTCGGGGGAAACTCAGGGGCAAGTCGGGGGAACTCAGGGGTAACTCGGGGCAAGTCGGGAGGAACTTGACCGACTCGCCCAAACACTAGAAATACGCTCCAAACTAGCACCGTTGCCTTTTTCTCGTTGCCCCGATTCTAAAAGTGCCCCTACTTGCCCCTCTAGCTCAGCGGTTCCCAACCTGGGTCGCGACCCGGGTCGCGAAAAAATTTTGAGGGGTCGCGGCGAGGTGGCTGGGGTCGCCTGGGGTCGCGGTGGTTTCCCGGCTGGCCCACACGCCGAGCACTGGCTGCTTAAATGCCGCAAAGTTGATCAAAACGGTCACAATGTGTGTAAAAGATCGTGTTTTGGGTCGACTTTAAGCATCCACTGCTTCTGATCTGAGGCGGTAAATCGCCCTCCCTCAACGGGCAATTGGTCTTTGGACCTTCCTTTAGCATGCCTTTGTTACGGAGTGCGATTATTTGCCTTAGTTTGGGAGCAGTTTTGCCACAAAGTTGATCAAAACACGATTTTTTCAGACATTTGTGACCGTTTTGATCAACTTTGCGGCAAAACTGCTCCCAAACTAAGGCAGATAATCGCACTCCGTAACAAAGGCATGCTAAAGGAAGGTCTAAAGACCAATTGACCGTTGACGGAGGACGATTTACCGCCTCGGATCAGACGCAGTGGATGCTTAAAGTCGGCTCAAAACACGATTTTTCACAGACATTTGTGACTGTTTAGACCAACTTTGCGGCAGTACTGCTTCCAAACTGAGGCAGATAATTGCACTCCGTAACAAAGGCATGCAAAAGGAAGGTCCAAAGACCAATTGCCCGTTGAGGGAGGGCGATTTACCGCCTCAGATCAGAAGCAGTGGATGCTTAAAGTCGACCCAAAACACGATCTTTTACACACATTGTGACCGTTTTGATCAACTTTGCGGCATTTAAGCAGCCAGTGCTCGGCGTGTGGCCAGCCGGGAAACCACCGCGACCCCAGGCGACCCCAGCCACCTCGCCGCGACCCCTCAAAATTTTTTCGCGACCCCATTTGGGGTCGCGACCCCAAGGTTGGGAACCGCTGAGCTAGAGGGGCAAGTAGGGGCACTTTTAGAATCGGGGCAACGAGACAAAGGCAACGGTGCTAGTTTGGAGCGTATTTCTAGTGTTTGGGCGAGTCGATCAAGTTCCCCCCGACTTGCCCCCGAGTTACCCCTGAGTTCCCCCCGACTTGCCCCCGAGTTCCCCCCGAGTTCCCCCCGACTTGCCCCTGAGTTCCCCCCGACTTCCCCCCGACTTCCCCCCGAGTTCCCCCCGAGTTCCCCCGACTTCCCCTTGAGTTACCCCCGAGTTACCCCCGAGTTACCCCTGAGTTACCCCGAGTTACCCCCGAGTTGACCTGGCCCTCAGTCTGTCAGGGGCCGACCGCCCCGACCCCGACGCGCGCGGGTTTTATGTATATTTTCTCAACAGAATATTCCGTTAATGAGTACACTTTTGAAAACGGTTTGCCCGCCACTCCCGTCTGGCGGCATTAAAGTTTCACGGAAGACTCGCGCTGCTCTCGGAGTGCAGCGAATTGGCAGAACGGCTTTTTATTTTTCTCAAGTTTGGACAGCGATTTTCTGGAGGAGGATCCGCGCGGCGCTTTTGGCTTTCGGCCTGAGCGATTCGACGGCACTCTGAAGACGGCGTCCGTCGCTCCGTCTCTCTCGCACTCACGGGGCGCTCCGTTGGCGTGCGAGAGAGACAGAGCGACGAAACGACTCGGCGTCCGCGCGTCAAGCGGAGACGTGGGCTGCCGTCCTATCTGACTAATGGCCGCCATGGCGTTGCCCGACGCCCTGCGCGCCGATTCCGAGCAGCGCCGCCGCGGCTCCGCGCGGGTGCGAGAGAGACAGAGAGCGGAGTTCGGAACCGGCCGGCGATCCTGCTGACGGTCCGGCCTTACAGCGTGTACCACGCCGCCTAGCGCCGCCAAGCAGAAGAAGAAGTGTTGATTCCCGAACATGCCCTTCGGTCCGCTCGACGCGGGGCGCGGGGCCTGGACAGGGCGGGGCGGGGCGGGGCGGGGCCGTGCGCGGCAGGCGGCCGGCCTGCGTTTAAAACGTCCACCTCGTCCACCGGCAACGGGAGTGTATCATAAGAGAGATGAGCGGACTGGACCCGCGCGCCGTGCCACGCCGCGCCGTGCCGCGTGTATCGTGACAGCAGCGTGTGTGCGTGGACCTGCCCAGATTCCTGTGTAATGACCCGCTCGTCACTGTGTGTGTGTGTATGTGTGTGTGTGTGTGTGTGTGTGTGTGTGTGTGTGTGATGGACGCTGGGCTGCGCGTGTGCTGTAACCAGGTACAATAAGAGCACGACGCTCGCGACGTAAAGAGGGGGTGGCTGTGAAGGGGAGCGTCCGTATGCAACGAGCCACAGTTTTTTTTTTTCAATGTATCTCTGACGAGTTGTTTTTTGTATTTCGGGGCGGTTTGTGCCTCGATGTGGTTCCGCGGGACGTGGTTGAGGTGACGGCACGGAGACAAGCGCCCGGAGGGTAGGCCGTCCGGATGCAGTGCCGCCAGGCGGGACTGCCTAGGCGGACGCGGACGGGGTTTCCCGGAAGCGAAGAGAAGGCCGCCCCACAGTGGATTTGCCAGAAGATCGGCGCCGGCGGCCAAAACTCTGGACGCGTTTTGAGCTCCAGAGTCGCGAAACAGGATTCGAACCGAGCGCGTGACCCCACCAATGGATTGCTCGTCGTTCGGAGAGCAATCCATTGGTGGGGTCACACGTTCGGTTCGAGTCCCATTTGGCGACTCCGGGATTTTAGCCGCCTCCAGCGGTCCATCTGGCCCACTGTGCGCACACCGCACCCTCCCGGAGTGCCCCGCCCCGTCTCCTCCGCCGCCCGCTTCCTTTTCCTTCCTCCCGAATCTGCTGAGAGTTTGTGGGTGATATTGTTGCGTTTGAAGATTATACGCGCTCTGAAATCGGAACGCGCGCGGGGCGGGGAGGGGAGGGGGAGTGGAGGGCGGAGGGCCGGTCGGGCTGGCTTGGAGTCTTCGCGCGCAGATTCTCTTTCCTTCCCCTCCAACCTCGGCACGGCAGGCAGGGCAGGCTCGGCAGGCAGAAAGAAAAGCAAAATGGAAACGAGCCCAGAGCACCGAGAGCCCCGCGGGCATGGGGAGGACGAGTGGGGCCGGGGCAGGCCGGGGCGGCACGAGCGTGCTCGAGTGAGAGGGAGAGGCAGCGAGACCGGAGAACCGGGGAGGAGGAACAGAGAGAGAAAGAGGGAGGATGACGTGGACGCGGGGCAAGGGCGACGCGAACAGCGCAAACGGTTTCCGTTTTGAGCGTTTCGTCACTCTGTCTCTCTCGCACCCATGTGCGAAACGCCGCGTGAATCGCCTTAAGAGTGCGGGAGAGAGACACTAGACGAAAGCAGTGTTCGTTTTAGAAACGTGACAAGGATCAGTCTCTGCTGTAGAGCTTTTGGACATTGTGGTGCCTGTCGCTAAATTAATGCTCTCGTTCGGTAGTTTCGTCTCTCTAGTTGCTGATTCAAATGTGGCGAGTACTCGCTGTCGGCAGTAGTCCGCCGTCCGTTCCGCCGGCTCCAGGGCGTTCAAACTGCGGCCCCGTTCGCGCCGCCACCGGCCGTCGCTACTCCACGTCGGCGGGCGGCGGCACCATGGAGGGACCTCGGCGCGGGAGTCTCTCCGCGCGCCGCTCCAGCGCGTGGTGCGTGCCGCGGCCGGCAGGGGGCGCTGGTGCACCGCTCCAGAAAGCAGAAACCTGTTCCCGTCTCGCTCTCCCTCCGGAGGGAGCACAGTGGGCCAGAAGACCGGTGGAGGCGGTCGAAATCCCGGACGCGTTTCCAGCTCCAGATTCGCTAAATGGGACTCGAACCGAACGTGTGGCCCTACCAATGGATTGCTCTCCGAACGAGGAATTCATTGGTGGGGTCATACGCTCGGTTCGAGTCATGTTTACTGCCTCTGGAGCTGAAAGCGCGTCTAGAGCTTTGGCCGCCGGCGCCGGTCTTCTGGCCCACTGTGCGGAGCCGGGCGGCGGGCGGGGAGGACGGAGCAGGGGATTTGCATCGGCATTCGATTGGAACCCGACCCGACCCGGCCGGCCCGATCTCGCCCGATCTCCGAATGCGATGCCCGGTCACTTCGCGGCGAGGCACTTCGTGTCCACTTCGTGCACCGCAAATCGCATCCATATTCACGTCCACATTCGCCTGCCTCGCGAGCGTAGCGCCCCCGAGTCGCGTGGGAGGCACAGTGCGCGTCACTCGGTTTACTACCTGCAATTGAAATTCCCGCATCGCAACTTCACTGTAAAAAAAGGGGGGGGAATTTTGTTGAAAGTGGATTTTGCAGCTCGGCTTGTGCTGTATACTTTATGCGCGCGAACGTTATCCCCGGGTCGGCATAAAGAATGTTGTCAGGCAGACTTCCGCCCCCTCACAGTGTGGCGACACCTTTCGTGGTCCTCGCGCCGTCCTGCCGTCCTGCGGACTGACGCCGAGAGTCGTTTTCGTCGCCCTGTCTCTCTCGCACTCGTGAGGCGTGCCGTATAGGTGCGAGGGAGAAGGAGCGACCAGAGCAACTCTCGGCAACTCCGCCGGCGCGGCTCGACCGCCTCGGAGGTGTCGTGTACTTTGACTATCTGCCCGCGCCACAAAGCATCCCTCCCCTCCCTCTCCCAGCGCCATCCGCTCACCCTTCCGCGCGCCGCCCCACGAGGCCCAGGAACTGCAGCGGTGATAAGGAGCACATCAGGCTCACCCAAAAAGGAGAGAGAGAGAGAGAGAGAGAGGAGAGAGAGAGAGAGAGAGACAACTCACAGGCTATAAGTACGTTTCTACATAGTCGGCCAACACAGTTGTGCTTCTTTATGCTACATCGAAGCCGTCGACTTCGGCACCGTGAGGTGATTTCGACTGGCAATAGACTAACCTAACTTTTTCAAAATGTTCATCTGCTCTTTTGCCAGCAGCAGCTTCATGACCAGCTTTGAGCTCTGCAGGAATGGAACGAATCGCGCATCATTTCTCCAGTTGTCCCACGTTTCGCGGAAGTCACCCCGATGGACGGTGTAAACTTCTTAGCAACGTCTGCGAGCGACCGTTCTTTTCGCAGCGTGCGAATCGGAACAGGACGCGCGAGAGACGTGAAACGGGTCGCTCTGAATTTTTCATCCCCAGTCATTTTCCGTCCGTCCGCTGCTTTTGTGGTCCGCCCGCTCGCTGGTTGTTGGTTGACCCTTCTGCGCCGTTCGGAGAAGTGATGACGCCAAAATGATGACAGCGCGGAAGCAGTCACAATTTCCGTGTGCTGGGGGCGGGGCGGGGCGCGGTGGCCGTTATCGGCAGCGCCTCAACACCCCGCCGCCCCACCCCGCCACCCGCCGTGCTTTTTGATAGCGGAGTACAGGAGGGAGAGACGCTCGGAAAAGAATCCCGCTGGGTTCGCGTTAAAAAGTGCCAAAGTACGAGACGAAAACGACTCTCTGAATCAGTTGCTGGCAGCGCGCACGGCCGCACGGCCTCGTCGACCCGGTCGGCCCGAGGCTCGCCTTGTGGGGGCTTTACCGTCCCATTCACCTTTAGGACCCTCGGCCTCTCGGGCCGGGCCGGGGGCGGAACAAAACACAACAATGTTGAGACAGCTGGTGGCCGGCGGGGCACACAGTGCGCCTCACAGTGGGCCACACAGTGGGCCCGCGGCAGGCAGAGCGACGGAGATGGAGAGTGCGGCGCGAGCAGATCCGGCGGTGGGGCCGGCGGGCAGAGCGGCCTGCACTGCAGGACTCCTCCAGGACCTGGAATGACCCCCCCCCCCTCCTGGTCCTCGCCTGCCTCGCCGCGGCGCACCCTGCCCCAGCGCCACGCCACGCCGCGCCACGGCCGACGGGTTGTGGACACCCACGCATCGCCATTGGCGACCGTCCGGGCGTCCCGGCCCCGTCCCGGCCCAGGCCGCCGGGCCGTGCGGCCTGCAACGCAACTCTCCAGCCGAGTCTCCAGCCGCCTGCAGTCGTAACGTTCCAGGAGACTCCAGCAGGGAGTTCCAGCCATATAGGACGAATGCAAATCTTGCATTGGCAGCCGGGCTCGGCGGGCTCCTCCCCGTCCCTGGGTGATGCGGGGACACACTGGCTGCAGTGCAGACTGATTCCGAGAGTCGTTTTCGTCGCTCTGTCTCTGTCGAACCTATGCGGGACCCTCCATGGGTGCGGGAGAGACAGGCCGACGAAAACGACTGCGGGACACCTTCCAGCGTCCAGGACTCGATCCAGGTCCTGAGGGGCACGCCGTACGTTCGAGGAGGAGTACCAGCCGAGAAGCAAGTCTACTTCCTGCAGGCTCATTCCGAGAGTCTGTTTGCGTCACTCTGTCTCTCTCGCACTCATGTGGCGTCCAGTATGGGCACGAGAGAGACTGAGCGACGAGAACAAGTCTCGAAATCAGTGTGCTGGAAAAGCTGAAGCGGGCGATCCCCGCGCTGTACGTAGAAGCAAGTGCACTTCCTGGAGAAGCGGGCGGTGTCTCTGGAAAAGCGGGCGAGGATCCTGGAGCGGTAGGCGCGGCGCGTGCCCAGGGCCTGGCGCCACGGAGGCGCGGGGCGGGGCGGGGCGGGGCGGGGCGGGGCGCGGCGGTCCAGACGGGCGGCACGGGGCGGATACGGACGGATAAGCCCCGCGCGCGCCGCGCTGTGCCGCGACGCCGCGACTCGCCGAGAGAGAGAGAGAGAGAGAGGAGGGAGAGAGACGGCAAGAGGCGTAGGAGAGGAGAGAGGCGAGGCGAAGGGAGCCGAGTCCGTGTGGGCAGAGCGACCGGGCCGGCCGACCCGACCCGTCCTTACCGCCAGGCAAGCTCCGGGCAGGCTCCAGCCGCTCCAGCCGCTCCAGCCGAGGCTCCAGCAGGCAGCGCGCCAAAGCAGCGCGCCAAAGCAGCGCGCCGAGCGACGCACCAAGCCCGGCTTCGGCGGCGAGCAGCGATAGAGACAGAATAAGAAAATAATCGTAAAAGTAAATAAAGAAAAGCAAGCGATACGAGGGAGACACCTCCAGCCTGCCCAGCCCGGTCCGGCCTCCGGCTGCCTCCGGGCCGGATGGCCGAGGTTAGGTTAGGCCGCCAGCCCCGCCAGCCCCGCCAGCGCCGTGCCGCCTTGGCCGCGGTGGCGTGCGGACGGCCGCGCCGCAGCCCCGCAGCCCCGCAGCCCGCGGTACGTCCGAGGGGGCGGGGGACGACGGGCCGCGGGGGACCGCGGGGGGCTCCGGGACCAGTTGCAGCGACGGGCGCGCGCCCAGCGGCCACCAGAGGAAGGAGGCTTATGCCTGGCAGGCCAGGGCAGGCCAGGGCGGGCCGCCGGGGCACGGCGCTGGCACGGCAGGGTCGGGAAGGTGAGGCGGGCGGGGCGGGGCGGGGCGGGGTTGGGCGGGGGGCAGCCGAATCCCTGAGTGGGCAGCACGCCGAGCTCATTCATGTCCTGGCCGGAGCGGCGCGTGGAGCGAGCGACGACGACGCGCGTGCAGCGGCGACACCGGATTCGAAGCGCGGCCCCGCGGCCCCGCGGCCAGGACAGTGTCGCGTCGAGGCCCCGTGTACAGTGTGGCAGTGTCGCGGAAGAGGGCTGGGGGAGGACCACCCCGTCAGTGCAAGTGCAGTGCGTCAAGTGCCAGTGCAGTGCGTGTGTGTGATTGTGTGCAACAAGTGGCCCACGTGCGGCGGGGCTTGTCCCGAGGGCTCACTCGGCGGCCACTCGGCCGTGGGGCCGGCCGGCGGCAGGACAACGGCGCCGCGGTCCAGCTGCCCACGCAGCCGGCCTTCCGGTCGACGGAGAGGGTTCATCGGCGAGGTCAATGGATGCGTGCTGCTCTTAGCGCTGCTACATATTGAACGCGCGTGAGCGGCGGGCCGGCGGGTCAGAGGTCGCCGAGTCCAGTCCGAGGCCGGGGCAGAGGCCGCGGGCCAGTTCCAGGGGCAGGGCGGGCAGGCAGGGCAGGAGCGTCAGGCGGCTCCCCGGCCCCTCTCCCGCGTCTCGCTCCAGCGTCTCGCTCCAGCCGGCTCCAGCCGCGCCGCGGGAGGGACAAGGATGCCGCGCCAGTGCCGGACCAGTTGGGAAGGGCACGGCGTGGCGGGGCGAGCCGCAGCCTGGCGCGCCGGGGCTCTGGCTCCTCTGGCTCTGGCTCCTCCGGCCCCGCACACCCACATATTTGTCTCCGTGGAGGACAATGACTCCGCGTGGTGACTTGGGTGACCTCCCAGACGCCACCGTGCTGGCCTAGAGGCCCCGGAGGCCGCCCTCGAGGCGACACCACGCCGTCATGGCGCACCTGCAGCCGCGCGCCGCCACCAGCTCCAAGGAGAGAGTCGCCAGCCCCGAGTCCGCCGTCGGCTCCCCGGAGTCGGACAGCCTGGACCTGATCCTGGACGCGAGGAAGTCGGCGCTGCCCTCGCGGCGCACGCTGGCCGTGCCGCACCAGAACCTCAACAACAACATCCTCAAGAGGCCCCGCCAGCCGCCACCGCGCCGCGGCGCCGGTCGCCTCGCCAACGGCGCCAACGGCAAGGCGCTGTCCCTGGCCTCGTCCGGCGCGTCGTCCGACCAGGAGGAGGCCGTGCCCCTCACCAAGAAGCCCTTCGTGGTGCGCCGCCGGTTGCGCGCCGACGACCCCGACGACGAGGACGTGTGCTTCGACCTGTCCGTGGACGCCGCCCTGAGCCGCAGCGACGACGGCAGCGCCGACGAGGCCGTGGCGGCGGCCAGCGGGGCCAGCAGCGCCGAGGACGAGGACCGCGATGACGAGGTAACGACGGCCGCCGAGGACCGCGACGACGACGGGTTTGACTGAACCGCGCGCCGCGCTCTGCATCGCACAGGGACGGACCCTGGCATGTCGGCATGGACATTGGTCGGGGCGTGGCGCGGCGGGGCGCGGCGGGGCGGGGCGTGGGCGTTGCCGCGTGCAGTGTGGTGCGGTACACTCCCCCTCAGCAGCACGCCGGGCCGGGCCCCGCCGGGGTACAGTCCGCACCGCGGCGATGGGGGGCGTAATGCAGCATCCCACGCCTCACGGCGACACCGCACCGAACGCCTTACAGTGAAGGCAATCTCACCTCGCACTGCTCGCCTTGCATTATTTTCCCCCGGCGCGCGGGGCGCCGCCACACTGTCTGACTTTGTCGCGCTTTTGGCCAACCGGCCGGCCTAGCCGGCAAATGTCACGCTGTGCAGCGAGTCCCGCTTACACGTTGCGCGATGCCGTTGCACCGTTACAGTGGCGCAGACTAGTTGACGCGGCGTCCTTGACGGCCAGGTAGCGGCCTTGGTGAAGGCCCTGACCCTCCTCCCTGACGCAAAACGGACAAGCCGCGGGGCTGCTGGCAGCAATGACAGCGCGCCTCCCTTGTTTCTGCAGACGTAACGGGACCTTTCTTCCTTTCTTCTCTGTCTCTCCCTTTTTTGCATCTCTATTTCTGCCGCTTTATGACGTCACCATTGTGTTTCGGTTTTTTCCTCGCGCGAGCCGGCCGGGAGCAGTCTTGCTTTTGGATATGCATCTGCGGACCTGCAGCCTTGTGCAACCTTGGCCGGCCGGGGCTTGCCGGGCCCGGACCCGTTTATAAAGTGAAGGCGGCTTTGCATTCTGCAGACTGATTCCGAGAGTCGTTTTCGTCGCTCTGTCTCGGGACGCCCCATGAGTGCGAGAGAGACAGAGCGACGAAAACGACTCTCGGAATCAGTCTGCTGCTTCCCTCTGGCTTTGGGCTGCCGGTCGAGCGAGCCGTGCCTACCAGTGGCGTGGCGGCCCGGGCGACTGACTCCCAAAGTGGCCCCCGTTTTGCATCGCCCGTCGAAGCCGTGCCTAATAGAGTCCTCCGACTGCATTTATTTCCTCAGTCCGCTTCTGTCACTCCAAAAAATAAAGTTTAACTATTTTAAACCGGGTTTCCTTTTCGGGGAGAAATTTGTCTCTGCCAAATATCTATCCCTTTCTCCTCGAGCCTCGTCTCCGTGCACGTGTCCCCCTGGGGTCCCCCTTCGCCACGCCACCTTTACTTGGGCATAGAAAATGCGAAGAGTGGCGACCAGTCCGGCGCGTTGCAGTGGTCGCTGTATACCCGCCGCGGGTCCAAAGGTCGTCGGTAAAAACTTCTTTAACGCGCTGCCTGGCCGTTGCTTGGCCGCTGCCTGCATTTGACTGATGAGTCGCCGTGTACCCCCCCCCCCCCTCTGTCCCGCAACTGGAACCCTGCTTTGCCACCTGGGCGCTTGCAGCGCTTGCAGCTACTCGTTGCAGCCGGTCCGGGGCCCGCTGCAGGCAAAGGCGCAAATGGCGATCCACGCCACTCGAAAATTACCACTCAATTAGAAGGGAAGGTTCGCGGGTTCGCGTCCCGCAAGCGGCGAGGGCCTGGGTCAAAACGGAGGGGGACTTTACTGCGGCGGAGTCGCGAGGTGGAAGCCATCGGCATGCGTCAACACGGCAGACTGATCCCGCGCCTCGTCGCTCTGTCTCTGTCGCGCGCGTTGGGCGTCCCGTGCGGGTGCGAGAGAGACAGAGCGACTCTGTGCTTCGATAGCGCGGCGGCGCCCATTGCTTTTGCGGTGCAACGTGATATGTTTGTTTGAAAACTCGTTTTCCTGATTGCTGGACGAACATTGCTCAAACGTTTTCTGCGATTCGTCGCGGGCCGAGAGGCGAGTCTGCCGCGACGCGAGGCGCGAGGCGCGGAGCACTGTGGCCGAGCCCGGCCGGCGGTGCCAGCCACATTTCTCTGGATTATCCCCGTGACAACTGAAAGGCTCAAGTCTGAAGGTGTCGCCGACGACGACCCCGCGCCGCGCCGTATGCGGGCTCGACTGCCGCTCGCCCCACTGCCGACTGATAAAACTCGCTTTTGATTCTCTTTTCGTTTCTGTTCCTGCGTTCTGCGCGCGAGGCAGTGGTTGTAAGTATGTAGCGGCTCGCGCCGCGACCGCCCGCGGCGGCATGGCGGGCTTCCCAGCAGACTCATTCCGAGAGTCGTTTTCGTCGCTCTGTCTCTCTCGCACGCCTGGATCATCCCGTATAAGTGCGAAAGAGACAACGAGAATGACTCTCGGAATGAGTCAGGGGCGCTGATCGGGAAGAGAGTGGCGCTGGTGCGGGTGCGCCGCCTGCGTTCAGGTCTCCAGGGCCTTTTCGTGGCGCTGTCCCTGCTGCCGTGCTGCCCTGGGGCGCGAGAGGGACAGAGCGACGAGATAGAGTGATGCTCGGAGTGGCTGGGCCCGCCGCCGTGGGGGGCACCTCCACTTCCTGCCGTGGGGCACCCCGACGTCGCGAGGATGCGTCGCGTAGCGTCGCGGACCCTCATCCTCATCCTCGGCCCTCGGCCACGCGAAAGTCGCCCCGCCGCGGAGACTCGGAGGAACATGCGGGGCTTTTCTCGCAGTCCCGCGGCTCACGTTTCCCCGCGATTTGCATGTGGGCCCAAACCGTGGCGGCGGGGCTCGGCGGGGCGCGGCGAGGCGCGGTGTCACTCGGGGCTCCTCCTACGCCCGTTGGCCCCTTGCCTGCCCGTGGCCGCCTGTGGCCCATTCCGAGCCGGGTGCTCCGTCTCTCTCGCTCCGCCCCGGGACGACCCACGGCTGCGAGAGAGACAGAGCGACGAAAGCCCCGTTCGGAGGCAGCCCGCTGCCTGGCCCGTGGGGACCGAGACACACACTCCTGCGGGGTGCGGGGGCCGCGGGGGCCGCGGGGACGGCGGCGGGTCTCCGGACAGGCCCACCGGGCGGGGCCCAGGGCAGCCGGGCGGGGCCGTCCGGGCTTATTGTCGCGGGGCCCCGCGAGGGGCACGGCCTGCCCGGCCTGCCCGGCGTGGGGGCCGACGTCGACGTGATGCTACGTGCGCCCCTTTCCCGATGCCGCCAGATGGCGCCGCCGCCCCCGCCAGATTCGCACGCGCCACCGCACGGTGGGCCAGAGGATTGGCGCCGGCGGCCAAAAACTACACGCTTTGAGCTCCAGAGTCACTAAATGGGACTCAAACCGAACGTGTGACCCCACCAATGGATTCCCCGTTCGGAGAGCAATCCATTGGTGGGGTCACACGTTCTGTTCGAGTCTCATTCAGCAACTCTGAAGCTCAAAACGCGTCCGGAATTTTGACCGCCTCCACCGGTCTTCCGGCCCACCGTGCACCGGCCCGTCCTGGCTGTCCTCCTCCAAGCCGCGTATTACGATGACGGCTCACTTCTTTTCGAGATAAAAACGTGCTTGGACGACGACGCCGTGGCGGCGCTACCGCCGAGCGCGGCGCGTGCGAGCGTGCGCCTGCGGCGGCAGGGGCCAGAGGCGAGGCCAGAGGCCACGAAGCAGGCCGTGCCGCGGGTCAGCCGCCCGACGCCGCCACGCCCGTCTGGCGGCCCCTCCCCTCCCCGCCCGCGCCGCGCCCTCGCCCCTATCTGGCCTCGCGGCCGATCGCGCCGCCGTGGGGACTTTCGCGGATAGCGCCCCCTCTACCGCCACGGCCGAGCCGACGGCTGCCGACGGCCAAGCACGGCGCGCCACCGGCCGGGCCGCCTTTTTCTCTAACTGTGTCGAGGCGCGGCGGGCGGGGCGCCACCAGGCGGGCGCCATCCCGAGACGAGCCCGCCGAGCCAGCCCGCCACGGCAGCCACGGCCCCCGCGCGGTGGCCGGGCCGAACCGTGTAACCAGTCCAACTGCAACCACGTTTTTAGGGCTGTTGTCGGCGGAAGCCCCCGTAGCACTATCAAGCGGAGCGATCTTAGGCCGGAACGACAAAAAAATTGAAAAAGCAATTATTGGTTGTGAAAGTGCGTGTGGGTGATTGACAGATACGGGCAGGGCACGCGCCTGCCACCGAGACGAGAGGCTTTTCGAACGCTTGCGTAACCCCGCCGCGCCCTGCACAATGGAAGGCTTATCGCTCGGCTTGTCGGCAGACGAACACCGCGCGTCCACTATAAAAACACGACGTGATATCCGGGACGCCGTGCGAGTAAGCCGTCCGGTGCTTATTGGCAGTTCGCGGCCCGCGCCGCTCGTCGTGATGAATGGGCGGACGCTGTGTGTGTCTCTCTCGCACTCATCGGGGCGACCCGTAAGGCCGCATGGGTGCGAGAGAGAGGCAGCGACGACAGCGTGAAATGGAAATGAGTGGCGCGAGGAGGAGTGCGAGTGAGTGACCCTCGCCGTCGCTGGAAGTTGAACCCGAGCGAGGCTAGCGGACACTGTAACGACTCTCTGTAAAGCACGCGGTGATGCATCGCGCGTCAGATTAAGTGCAAATCAAATCTTAAAGGCTTCCGTGTCAGTTTCCGTCTCGTTCCCGAACTCGTTTTAAGCTCTAGAATCGCTAAATGGGACTCGAACCGAACGTGTGACCCCACCAATGGATTGCTCGTTCGGAGAGCAATCCATTGGTGGGGTCACACGCTTGGTTCGAGTCCTGTTTAGCGACTGTTTTGGCCGCCTGCGCTGGTCTTCTGGCCCACTGTGCGTGCCGTGCCGTGCCGTGCGGGCCATGTCGCGGAAGTGGCGCCGCTAATAGGTGTAGCATAGCGGCGGTAAAGGTCGTCCGCCCGGGTGGAAGTTTTCTGCGGCTCGCATTGGGCACTGCACTGCGATGCAAACGGGAAGTTGCTGCACCGCCGGCCGTCACCACCTAGCAGGCTGGAGAGAGAGAGAGAGAGAGAGAGAGAGAGAGAGAGAGAGAGAGAGAGAGAGAGAGAGAGAGAGAGAGAGAGAGAGAGAGAGAGGCATGGTCTTGCCGGCCGGTCAACTCATTACGACTGTAGGCTCAGACCGATTCCGAGAGTCCTTCTCGTCGCTCTGTCTCTCTCCACGAGTGCGAGAGAGACAGAGCGACAAAGACTCCTCTCGGAATCAGTCCGCAGCGCCCCCCGACCGCGCGGCGGATCTCGGAACTCGCGCTAAAAGGTTGGCCAGACTGCTCGCTCATCCCCCGCCGCAGTGCTGCCAGCCAGCCTGCCAGTGCTGATTGCCGCGTGAGTAACGACTCCGAGGCGTCCCGGGACTCTCACCCATGCATATTAAAGAGCTGGTAAGCGTGGCGGCGCCGCGAACTACTGTCCCCAGCTCGTGCATCACACGCTGCGCTCCGAGGCGAAGGCGAGCATCATCGCGGACGGTAAATCAGAGCCCCGGGGCAACGCGAGCGGTGCGAACCCAACCGGCGGAGGGCGGACGGGCCGCAGGACGGGCCCCGCCTCCGCCAGTGATTCGTCGCTCTGTCTCTCTCGCACTCATGGGCTGTGCGTGAGGGTGCGAGAGAGACAGAGCGACAAACCGATCTTCTGAATCGCTCGGCTGGGCGCCGCGCTCTTTAGGACCAAACAACAGCAGCAACGCAGTGCGGCGAGGAGGCCCCTTCCCCCTCCAGCGCGACCCCTGACCTCGGGCCCGGCTACTGTTGGCGTAGTTATGCGCGGAACGAAATGGGACGTCCACCAACGCCGCGTCGGGCTTGTTGTTGCCGAGAGGGTGCTTGGCCGGGAGCGCGTGGGCGGACGGCCCCGCGGCCCGACGGCGTCCTGGTCGTCCTGGCGGCCGGATTCGGCCGGAGAAAGGGGCCTCGGGGTGTTGCATCGCTGCGGCCCATTCCGCGGCGACACGCCGCCACGCCACGCGTGGTTCTCGTTTTTCGGGCCGAATCGAACCGGGCGAATGCGCGCAGTCGGATCGGAACAGGGCCGCCAGCGAACTGCTTTCGTCGCTCTGTCTCTCTCGCACCTGTACGGAACGACCCATGAGTGCGAGAGAGACGGAGCGACGAAATTGCTCTGCGGATTCAGACGGCAGGGCCGCCTCCGCTGCAGCATGCACTGCAGCCGCCAAAATTTGGCCCGCTGTTTGCGCGTCCGACCGGCCCGGCGGGCGGAATCGTCTGCGGGTGCACGTGGCGGGGCGGGGCGGGGCGGGGCGGGGCGGGGCGGGGCGGCGGTCCGGTCGGGCCCAAGCCCAAGGTGTTGCCGTCCGGCGCTGCTATGAGCTGCACTCCAACCGGTTCCAGGGCGGGCCGCGCTGGGCCGCCCGGGCCGCTCGGACGCCGCCGCGATGGGCTGTACCGGACTCTGCTGCGCCGTGGCCGCGCCGAGCCACGGGGCAAGTCCCGCAGCGCGCCGCGCGCAGGGCCCCCATGCTGCGAGACGCGAGCAGCGAGCGCTGCCAGGGCCCCGCCCGCCCCGCCTAACCAGCGCAGCAGCCGCAGCAGCGCGGCGGGATGCGAAAAGGCCTTCAGGAAAGCGATCTGCTCTCCGTGGCCGCGGTGCCGCGGTGCCGCGGGCCCCTCTCGACTTGGCGTGCGTCGGACCCGCACCGCGCGGACCGAGACGGCAACGCGATGCACCGGCTGCAGGGCCTGCAGGGCAGTGCGGAGTGCAGGGTGGCAGCGGAGACCTGAGCGCGCGCGGGGGCGGAGGGGAGAGGGGAGGGAGCGCACCTTGTCACACCTGTTGGGTGTGGCCGCGTGGCCGTGGGGGCATGGTCGGCCCGGGCAGGGCCCGGCAGGGCAGGGCAGGGCAGGGCAGGGCCATCCGGGCGCGGCGCGGCGCGGTCGCGGGCCCGACGGGCGGACGCCTGCGCGGCAGGCAGGCCCGCGCGTGCGCCAGTGCGGCGGGTGGCCTACCCTCGGCTCCGCAGGCGCCGGGCCGGCCGCGCTCCGGACTGCTGTGCGTTGCAGCGCCGCCGCGAAGGCGCAAGGCGCGCGCGCTCTGTCGGCCGGGCCGCCGAGGCTCCAGCTTGGTCCAGCCGCCGCGGGGAGCGCTGCGCTCGCGGCTGGAGCCGCTGGAGAGGATGCTGGAGCCGCCGCCGCCGCGGGATGCTGGAGCGTGGAGTCTCACCGTGGATCAGCTGATTCGACCGCACAGTGGGCCAGAAGACCGGCGCAGGCGGCCGAAACTCCAGACGTGTTTTGAGCTCCAGAGTCGCTAAACAGGACTCGAACCGAACGTGTGACCCCACCCATGGATTCCTCGTTCGGAGAGCAATCCATTGGTGGGGTCACACGTTCGGTTCGAGTCCCATTTAGCGACTGTGGAGCTCAAAAGGCGTCCGTAATTTTGACCGCCCACACCAGTCTTCTGGCCCACTGTGTCTCGCGCAGCGCCCTCGCGCCGAGTCTGTCAATCAGTGCCCCGACGAACTGTCACCGTTGTCCGTCAAACGCGCATCGGCGGCGAGGTGTTGAGAACGAAACGCGGCGTGCGGAAACCGAGCAATAACCGGTCCACTGTGATGGCCAGTGCACCAGTTTCACGCTCAATTTGAACCCCGCGCGCACGTGACACGCACACACACACACACGCAAGGTCTTGGCGAAATGCATATGCATTCGCTGTTGAACCCGTTGGTCAACAGGTGCGTGTTGATACGCCTCGCGCTCGCGCCGCTCTCTTGCTCTCTCCCTCACACACACACACACTCACAAACTCTCTTAGCATGCCCGGCACGCCGCGGCTACTTGACTCCCCGATTGATGCCCCTCCCACCTCGTGGGGTCGGCCGCTCCGCGTCCCCCCCCCCTCTCTCTCTCTCTCTCTCTCTCTCTCTCTCTACCTCTCTCCCCGCTGCAGGACGCAGGGCGCAAGCAGCGGCCAAGATCAGATGCGCTCTAAATTACCGGCTTTGGGTTGCCTATAGCTGAGGCCTCGCGGCCCGTATAAGTAATGAAGCGTAAAAACTGAAAATGAAAATGATGTGCCGCCAGTGTGGTGGTCGCCGGAACCCGCTATGCAGTGCAGTGCCCCTCCGCGGCCACCGCCCCCTCGCGAATCGCCGCGAACCGCCGAGCAGGCCAAGCTCGTCTATCTGCCGCCGAGGTGTTGATGCCACTTTTATGGCCACTCTGACCTGATGCTCGTGCGTGTGTGTGTGTGTGTGTGTGTGTGTGTGTGTGTGTGTGTGTGTGTGTGTGTGTGTGTCGCTTGAATTCCAGCCATAGCTCCTGCAGTGCAAACAAAACAAACGCTGGTATTTTTTTCTAACAATTCGATGTGCGGTTCCGAATGGCGCGTTCTGGCCCCGTCTTTTGTTTTTTTGTCGGGTGTGGCTTCTATTGCTTGCTAGTGACGCTGCCCCTCCGCGTCGCGTCATCGGAATGCGTCGATGGGAGATATAGCGACTCCACGGCGAAACGGCGCGCAAGGACCACGCCGTGCCGTTCCACGCCACGCTTCCTCTTTTCCACACCCTTGCGCCGGCCGAGTGGTTCGCTCTGTCTCTGTCGCACCCCTTCGGGGCGCCGCACGCACCTGCTGGCCTGCCGGCAGGGAAGTGTTCGGCGGGAAAATGGCCGAATCGTTGCAACTCGTTTTGTCACTCTCTTCCAAAGGAAGCAAATCTTTGGCGGCGCGGCTTGGGTTGCGGAGTGCGTGTGGCGGGGTCTGGACTTGGGGGCGTCGTCGACGGCGAGGGCGTCGCTCGGCTGCGGGCAGGTCGCTGGGGCGGGCACGCGCTGGGCGGCGCGTCGCGGCGTTGCTCGCGGTGCTGCCTACCTTCCCGGGGAGCCTCCCCGTCGGGCCCGACGTCCCCGTCCCGTCCCGTCCCCCGCGGCGACGCTGACTCCGCCCGGTCCGCGGAGGCCCCGCCCCGCCCGCGGCGGTGTGCGTCCCGCGGCCGTCCCGCCGCTCCCGCCGCCGCCCCCTCCCCCGGGCCGCCGCCGGCCGCCGCCACGAGCACCGCCAATGGGACGCGAGGCGGCGCGAGGCGGCGCGGGGCACTCCCCCTCCAGCGCCTCCACTGCGAGCGCGGCAAGGCGCGGCGTCGCGGGGCAGTCGCGAAGCGTGCTGTGCCGAGTGCGGAGCGGAGTCCGAGCGAACGACGAAAACACCAGGCACACGTCGCGCGCCGCCGGGCCGGCCGTCTGCCCCGCGTTGCCTCGCGTCGCCTCGCGCCCGTGACGAGGATGTGACAGTGTGACAGTGTGGCGACAGGCAGGATGCCGTGTGACAAACAGTGCAGTGACGATGGCTGTGTCGTGTTGTGATTTTGTGCCGTGACCTGTGTGCTGATTGTTGTGGCGAGTGATCGGACATGTCCACCACGCTCATGGAGGTGAGGAAGGAGGACACCGTGGGACTGGCATCGCAGCACACAGTGGATTTGCCAAAACTCTATCTAGAGTCGGTGAACAGGACTCGAACCAACCGTGTGACCCCACCAATGGATTCCTCATTCGGAGAGCAATCTATTGGTGGGGTCACACGTTCGGTCCGAGTCCCATTCAGCGACTCTGGAGCTCAAAACGCGTCCTGGCTTTCGAACGCCTCCACTGGTCTGCTGGCCCAGGGCGCAAGGCTTGCTGCCTTCGGACTCATTTACGGCGAATCTGGAGCACTTGCAGGACGAAGAGCGGCTGCAGGGCTTGTCCGCGTGTCGCTCTGTCTCTCTCGCACCCCCAGGGCACCCCGAATAGGTGCGAGAGAGACAGCTGTGTGGTATTAGCCCGCCGCCTGCCTCACTTTGTGGTCGCTGCACGCGGATTGGCTGCCGCTCTGCCGCTGCACTGTAGGCACTGCAGGCACTGCAGGCACTGCATGACAGTCGTGAGCGCGGCCCGACGATGGGATGGATCGAGAAACCGCCTCGACGTCATTCTCGGTGCTCTTGATGTAGAGCGAGCCTGGCCGGCCGGCGCGCAGCGCAGTGCAGCAGCTTCATTCATTTTATTCTACATTTGCCCGCCTGCAGTGCGGTTGCTTTGCCACGCGCACGCACAGCACCCCGTGAATCTATGATTTAAAATTTTTCATAAAAACACTGAGAATGAAAAAGTGTCGATGATAATTGACTCAAATTACTGTCGATTAAAGTTCTGTCGCCCAAAATTTTTCTGAATTTCCCATGCAAAATAGAATTATCACATAAAAATACGCCCAAAATTTTGTGATGGTCGTCATATTTTTATTCTCAGTCAATGGTGCAATTAAGACCAGGGCCGACACGCTCGGATCTTTATTCTGACAATGTATGCAGTACTTATAAAATTTGCGGCGTGTGGTTCCGGCTAGACGGGCGGCGTTATTACAAACTTCTCGGGGCACTGCTTGGCGGCCCGCCAGTTTCCCGACGTCTTAATTCGCTGGCAATTTGTAACGCCGCTTATTCCCTGTCGCTTCAGCCGCGCCGACGGCCCGAACTCCGAACTGTCCGTAGCGGGCCAGATGACCGGTTCAGGCGGTCAAAACTCTTGACGCGTTTTGAGCTCCAGAGGCGCTAAATGGGACTCGAACTGAACGTGTGACCCCACCAATGGATTGCTCTCCGAACGAGGAATCCATTGGTGGGGTCATACGTTCAATTTGGGTCCCATTTAGCGACTCAGGAGCTCAAAACGCGTCCATAATTTTGACCGCCTTCACCGGTCTTCTGGCCCACTGTGCAGGGGGCCGATGGGGCCGATAGACGCGACGGGGCCGCCCTGGTTCGTCTCCGGGTGTCTCTCGGCATTTTCATCCATTTTCCGTGAGAGAACAACATTTTGCTGCTATTTTTAATGAGGGGGTAGATCCCGGAGGGGCGGCGCGGGGCCGGTGGGGTGGGGTGGAGGGAGGGCAGAGTGTCTCGCGCGGCATCTCAAGAATTTGGAGCGCCGGCAGAGCAGCCAGCAAGCAAGGCAGCGAGGCAGGCCGGCCAGCAAGAGATTATAACAAATTTGGATTCGCAACTCCAGCGCCAAAAGTTACTCTGACCCTTCGCCGGCAGGCCGGCGTGGCAGGCCGGCGTGGCAGGCCGGCGTGGCAGGCCGCCCTGGCGAAGTAACCCTGCCAACCACAGCGGCGGCGCGGGGCTGCTGAAAATCGGGAACTGTGAAACGGAACTCGTCGGCGACGTCGTCGTCTTTGCCGCGAGTCGAGACGGCGGCGCATTGGTGAGATGCCGGGGCGAGCCGTCAGAGGCCCCTGGCGCCTCTGGCCTGCCTCTGGCCGTGGGCCGCGTGGGCCACTCATTCGGGAAATGTGATAGATTAATTAGTGGAGGAGCTCCGGCAGCGAGACGAGCGGCACTGAGCGACACGGTGTGCAAGGCGGGCGGGGCGGAGCAAGGCGAAGCAAGGCGAAGCAAGGCGCCCGAATGCCATTCCGGACAGCAGCGACTTGGGAAAGTATTTCGGCTTGGAATGTCTCGGGGGCGGGGCGGGGCGGGGCGGGGCGCGTATCGCCGAAAGTGTCGGCCTTGTCTTAATTCCCCGGCCCCTCCAAGCACACCTTCACTTTCCTAGTCACGCGGGCGCACACACACGCACACACCACTCGTCGGATTCGTTTTCGCTGCTGATCCACTGGCTCGTACTCGCCTCAACGTTCAAACAATGCCGCCTCCTCGCGACCCGACGCGACGACTCGTTAGAACCGACACATTTTCCAGTGAAATCATTCAATTTTGCCGTGTTAAAAAGTTAGTAGACTGTTTCCGAGAGTCGTTCTCGTCGCTCTGTCCCTCTCGCACCTACACGGGCCGCCCCATGAGTGCGAGATAGACGGGGCGAGGAAAACGACTCTCGGAGACAGTCTGCGGGCCGGCTGCCGCGCTGGGAGCCCTGCCTGGAGTTCTGGAGCCCAGCGCCTGGTCCAGCGGGTAGCCCTCGCAAGCCTGACATTCAGGTCGCCCGGCCGCCGCGCCGCCGCGCCTCGCCGAGAGAGCTGTCTGCGCAGAGCGGCGCAGAGCGAATAACGTTTTATTCGTCTTTTGACTGGTCGTTAACGACGACCCCGTAAACTATACTCAAATCTCACACTCACACACACACACACACGCAGCGGGCCGCGGCCGGGCACCGGGCCTGCCTGCTTGGCACCTTCGCGTTCGGGTGGGACGGGCTCGCGCGGATTGAAGCACTGTTTGTCGCCGGAAAAGAAGGGAAAAAACGTAACGCAGTGAAAAGCTCTTATTGAAAATTTCTGAACGCGCACTACTAAATGTCGAAGTGTACGTACTTACAATGTACTGTATACAAAATTGTACATAAGCCTACCCTAGCTAGGGCACGTTTGAAGTCCTTTCTACTGGACTGTGGAATTTTTTAAAATATTTTTCATTTTTTGCTTTAAGTGTTTTGTTGCACGGCGCGCTCGAGTCCCTCCCCCTCTGTCCGACGGTGACGACACCGACGGCCGAAAGCGCGTCGCTTGGTTCCTGGCCGCGGCACCGCGACACTGCGACAGCGTCAGCAGCGTCAGACCGCCAGGCTGACGAAACCGGGCGGCGGCGGGCGGCGCGTACACTGGAGAATGTGGCCGGGGTGCTCTCCCCGAATAGAGTGGTCCGCGGGGACAGTTACGGCCCCTCTTTCTCTCTCCGTCTCTGTAAAGCTGTCCGTCTCTCTCTCTCTCGCGGCGCGGCGCGGGCCGGCGCACCGCGGAGTGAAGGGTGTTTGATGGCCGCGGGCTGGCGGTGTAAATCTCCATGCTGTCCAATTAATGGCAGTTGATCGCGGACGTTTATGTTGTGATGGCAGCGGAGGGCTCGGGAAGGACTCCGCGGACGATGACCCGGCGCACACCTGTCGGCCATGCCTGCCATGCCTGTCGGTCGGAAGGGACCGGGTTCGAATCCCGGTGCGGGTCACCGCGGGAAAAAAAATGGAAACTCATTGCGCGAGCGCTTAAGGCTCCAGAGTCGCTAAATGGGACTCGAATCGAACGTGTGACCCCACCAATGGATTGCTCTCCGAACGAGGAGTCCCATCCGGAGTCCCATTCAGCGACTCCGGAGCTAAAAACGCGTCAAGAATTTTGACAGCCTCCACCGGTCTTCTGGCCCACTGTGGCGGGGAAAAAATGGAAGCTCATTGCGCGCGCGCGTCGGCCGGCACTTCGTCGGCGAGGGTTCGTTTATCGTCGGTGCGCCGAGAGTGTCTGATGAATGGCTTTGGAACGGGTTTCCATTGTTTTAATTGAATGCTTTCCGAGCGCCCCAAGTTGCTTAGCGCGTGTCTCGTCGATACAGTGTATCGGTGGCTTTCCGTCGCGCCCTCCCCGTGCCGCCACGTCGCTCGCAGCGAAAACAGCGTGGCCTCTCCCACGCCCGAAACTACAGTAACCGCCGTGGGGCTCGTGATAAAAAAAAAATATCCACCCGGAAAAAAGTTTGATTGCCTTGTTTGGCTTTGCGAGATAATTGTGGCAATGTATTTGCGCGTGTGCGGAGGAAACAACGCTCTGTTTTCATTTTTTATTGTTTTTTTTTTTTCACTGGTTTTGCTATTTTTAAGGGCTGTGCCCAAAGCGCGAAACGTCACGTGCGCGAATCGCAGCCAATGTGAGAGACGCTCGGCGGGGCGGGGCGGGGGGCGGCAGTGGTGCCGCGGTGGCGCCAGCGACCTGCTACCTTGCCGGAGGGCACAGCGATGCTCTGGCGGGGCGGGGCGGGGCGGCTAGTTGGTGCGCCACCGCAGCGCTATCGCCCAGACCGGTAATCCACCCGGCTCCATACTCCGTCGGGTTTTGGTCGCGGCAGTGCAGGCAGTGCAGCGCGGCGCGGTCAGGTCGCCAAAAACGGTTTTAAATTTGTTTTCCCAAACCGCCCCGCCGGCACCGCCGGCACCTCGCCGCGCTGGACCGTTCCGCGTTCCGCCAAACGGCGCGGGCCTTTTTATTTGTCTCCTCTTTATCTCCTCTCTCTCTCTCTTTCTCTCTCTCTCTCTCTGTCACGCCCCGCTATACGATCCCGTCGCTCATCGGCGCGCTCGTTCGCGTTTGATGGTTTCAGTTAAGGGTGCTGCTCACACGGACTAAAGTGGCAACAAATTTCCGGACCATCGTTTCCAGTTCCTGATCTCGGAGAATGTATAGAGAGAGACAGGGAGCCAAATCTTTCACCACCAGCGATTTTCTTTGAAACTTGAAAATGTTTGTGTAGCGATTCTGGGTTCGGAAATATTTCCGAAATATTCCTGAGGCCTCAGAAAATTTGGAAGTACGTATTGATTTTTAGTGAACAGTATATTAGCGGTTTTAGCAAATGCTATGGAACTTATCGCTCTTGAGGAAGTATTTTGAACGGCGAGGTTGTTTTTGGCAGTGTGGGGCGTAGCGGTTGCAGTGGACCGACCACACGGATGGCCTAGGCCGCCTAGGCGCCATTCTAATGCACTTTATACCGGTCGCGGCCGTTCATGCACTTTCACAGACCGCACCACCGTCCACAGTGCCTACACTGCCCGCAATGTTGTCCCGCCATCATTTCGGGGCACCCAAACCTTTCCCTTTCTTTTGCCCGTGTTATTTCGCTGCCACGCCCCCTGGCGGTGCTGCCTGTGGCTGGATTCTGGTTCTCAGATTTGACAATTCACTTTGCAGAAGTCGTTTATCAGTGCAGTGCAACTGCCACGGGGCTTTTTTTTTGTTTCGAACTTTTTTTCTGGTTGGCTCTGCGTTTGTCTCTGGCGCCACCGGGGCGGTGTCGTTGAGGGCGGTTCGGCGGTTCCGCAACGCGCGGCCGCCTCCACTGTAAGACCCGTCCCGCCGGTACACGGCCCTACACGCACGGCGCACTTCTCTGCCGCTCCCCTGGGGCTCTGACGAGTCGCCTCGTCGCTCTGTCTCTCTCGCACTCGCGGGGCGCCCCGTGGAGGTGCGAGAGAGCGATAGAGCGGCGAGGCGCGCGAGGCTGCAACCCGTCCCGGGCCAATGCAGTAATTGTTATCACAGCCCCTCGCATCATTAGCAGTGTGCCATGTCTTTATCGGGGGCCTTCTGGGAAGCGCGACAAGCCGCGACGAGGCGGTGATGGCCGCGCGTGTCACCGATCCGCCTGGCCGGCCAGGCCGAGCTGGCGGCCCGCGGCGCCGCGGGGGCTGGGGATTCACCATCGCCATCACGGCGCGGAATTCGCCATGCGCCACGTTCGACGGATTGTCTTGTCCACGTTCTGCTCGCTCTAACTCTCGCCCTCGTTGTCGTGTTGCAGGACCGGCTGTCGGGCCACGGCGGCATCGCCTCCCTCGGCTCCGGGGGCGGCGGCGCGTCGCCGTTTGGTTCGGCGGGCCACCACCACCACCACCACCATAGGACGGCGTCGGGCGGCGTGGGGGCCACCGCCAACATGACCCCCAACCCCCACCACGCCACCGACTTCCAGCCCCCTTACTTCCCGCCGCCCTTCCCGCCCCCGAGCCACCACCACCACCAGGTGAGTCTGGGTGTCCTGCAGCAGGAGTGGGCAGGCCGCCGACGGAAGCCCTCTCGCATCCATGCTATGGGACGTCCCTCCGTGAGCGAGAAGACCGGTGGAGGTGGTCAAAATCCCGGATGCTTTTTGAGCTCCAGAGTCGCTAAATGGAACTCGAACGTGTGTGACCCCACCGATAGATTGCTCTCCGAGCCAGGAATCCATTGGTGGGGTCACACGCTTTGTTCGAGTCCCGTTTGGTGACTCTAGAGCTCAAAACACGTCTCGAGTTTTGACCGCCTGCGCCGGTCCTCTGGCCCACTGTGCGTCCCGTAGGTGCGAGAGAGACGGTTCGACGGCCGCTCCGCCCGGAATCACTCTGCAGGCCGACGCGTAACTCGAGCAGCCGGCCGGCGGCCACCGTCTGGGACCTTGCCCGCGGCGCAGCGCGGCGCAGCGCGTAGCGTGGTGGGTCCTCGCCCGCGGTCCACCAACCCACCAACCCCGCCGCCATGTCGACTTGCTTCCGAAGCGCCGCCTCGTCGCTCTGTCTCCGTCGCACTCGTGGGGCGTGCCAGGGGTGCGAGTGAGACAGAAAACAGTTCCTCGACGGGCTCCTCTTGCTTGCCGCAGGCTACGTCGCCGGCCGCGGCGCAGTCCCACCAGCACCAGCTGGACTACCTGTCCGTGCCGGACCCCTACTCGCAGACGCTGACCACGCTGCACCAGACGGCGCAGCAGGCCGCCGCCGCCGCCCACCACTACAACCAGCTCACCGCCGCCGTGTCGCAGCGGAGGGACTCGGACTCGCTGCACGTCGTAAGTACAGCCCGCACTCCGCCGCGTAGTCAGAGACGCACAGTGGGCCAGAAGACCGGTGCGGGCGGCCAAAACTCTAGTCGCGTTTTGAGCTCCAGAGTCGCTAAATGGGACTCGAACAGAACGTGTGACCCCACCAATGAATAGCTCTCCGAACGAGAAATCCATTGAAGGGTCACACGTTCGGTTCGAGTCCCATTTAGCGACTCTGGGGCTCAAAACACGTCCGGGATTTGCGCGGTCCCCGCGCTGGAGGCGTTTCTCGAACACCGGTTCTCCTTTTTGTTGTGATCGCCCGGCATTAATTATTGCCCCGTCGTAAATTGAGGCGCACCTCATCAGAAAAAGGGGAGGGGGGTGAAAACGGCAAGAGGCGTTTTACGCGGGAGTACGGACGGGCCCGAGTGAATGAATGGAGGAGGCTGGAATGCGGCGTGGCGTGGCCCGGCCGGCCAGGCTGCTTGCTGGCCGAGCTGGCCGCGGACACCGACATGCAGATGATCCAGATGATCTACCGGGAGGCCTGCCGCTGCCGCGCGTCGAGGTATCGAATGGGGCCGGTAATCGAAGTGCGGTGATCGATAGCGGGCAGGATGCAATTACACGCACGCGCGTGACGCGGGCCGCGTCCTCTTGTAATCACGCCTGCAAATAGGACCGTCGCTGTCCCTCTCGCTCTCACGCACGCCTGCGGATAGGACCGTCGTTCTGTCCTGTCCCTCTCGCACTCGCCTGCGAATAGGACGGCCCCTCTCGCACTCGCGCGTCCTCTTGTAATCACGCCTGCAAATAGGACCGTCGCGGTCGGCGCGGCGGGCTCCGAACCGCTTTCGTCGTTCCGTTTCTCTCGCACTCGCGGCGCGTCGCGGCGGTGCGAGAGAGACGGAGCGACGGCGGCCGAGGCGCATGCGCGATAATAATGCTGTCAAATAAAGCATTGCCCCGCTCGCGTCGCTGGCGTTCATTCAGGACGACCACAAATCAGAGCAGGACGGCACGTTTCGCTTTGTCTTTTCTTTTTATCGAGTGTGCGGCCACACTGTGGGGCGGGGCGGGGCCGTGGAGGATCAGCTGATTTCCCTGCCTGAAGTATGCCCGGCAGGGCGTCGGCGGGGCGTCTGTGGGACAGAGGACGGCGGGGCGGGGCGGGGCGGCGGCACAGCAAACTTGTCGCAAACTTGCCCTGCCCTCCCCGTCGGCCTGCCCGGCCTGCCCGGCCTGCTCGGAATGCACGCACCCCTTCCTTCCTTCACTTGGTCGCGTTATGACGCCGAGGCGCCCATACCGCACGCCGCTCCCTCCGCGCCCCGCCCCGCCCCGCCCCGCCCCGCCGCACCCTCCTCCGGGACCTCCTCCTTGGCCACACAGCTGCTCCCGTCGCTCGCGCTGCTCGCGCGCATCGCTAAAGTGTCTCAAATAGTTGGCAGCCAGCTGGCGAGACGGAGGCTTTGGCGGCAATATCGGGCCGTGTACGGTGTACTTGCGCTAGCACTCGACTGCACCACGTGACCGTGCCGCCCCGCGCGCTGACTCCTCGACGGTGTGGTGCTTGCATCTAGAGTTTTGTCCGCCTCCACCGGTCTTCTGGCTCACTGTGCGCCGGTCGGCGGAACCGACTGGGGACGAGCACGAAAAGCATGCGCGCCGCGGGATTCGAACCCTGAGCCCCAGTGGAGGTGCGGCGCGGCGGTCGTTGCCGGCTGTTTGTTACCGTCGGGGCAGGCTGCAGGCAACGCCAAGGCAACGCCAAGGCAACGCACTGGCAGGCAATGCTATCCCAGTGTCGTCGAAAACGACCCGATGATTGAAGTGTCGCGAAGGCAGAGGCAGGGGAATGCACTGCGCGACTGCGCGGTCCCAGCCCCCCACTGGGGCCCCCACTGGGGCCCGCAGCCCCCTCGACCTGTGGGGCCGTGTGGGGCCCGGCCGGCCCGGCCCGCGGGTAACGTAATGACAAGTGTCACGGATTTACGAGGTGTATCATCGACGGTCGTCAAATTGGCACTTCATTGCCTTGTTGGCGCGCGGAGCCTGGCCGAGCTCCCCGGGACGGCCGGGACCACGACGCGGAGCGACGCGGAGGCTCGGGGATAATCAGAATTGGAAAAAAACGACCAAGACGACGACAGGCAGCCGGGCAAAGAGGGGGTAAATATGAAGGAAGGGGGGGGATTACTTTTTAGAAGTCTCAGGACAAGGGACTGTGCGAGGACTTCCCTCGCCCCCTTGAGGCGCGCTGCGCTGCCCCGCCCCACCCCGCCCCGCCCCTCCGCGGGGCCCACACGCGTCCCAACTCATTACATTCCGAACGCCGTGCGCGGCTTCGCGGCTTTTAATTCCAGGGCGAGGCGTCTGTGCGGCCCGCCTGGCCCGCCTTGCCTGCAGACTGATTCCGAGAGACCTTTCCGTCGCTCTGCCTCCCTCGCACTCACCGGTCGTCTCGGACAGGTGCGAGAGAGACAGAGCGACGAAAACGACTCTCGGAATCAGTCTGCAGGCTCGTCACGACGGCCCGAGTGCCTGCCGAGGTCCAGCGCCTCGCCTCGGCCGCTCCTGCGGCTGTTACGCCCTTTCAGCTTCCAGTGGCTCATTCCGGAACGTCTCTCTCGCACTCACAGGGCGTCCCGCACGGGTGCGAGAGAGACAGCGTGACGAGCAACGTGCAGGCCGTGCAGGCCGTGCAGGCCCTCCTCCAGGTCGGCGACGCGCCGCGGCACGGGCGTCGGAACCGTCCTTTGGTTAGGTATCCGCGTGCCCATTTCCTGCAATCGCTTTTCCAGTGCAGGCGTTGTTTGTTTTGCGTTCTTTTTTGGCGAGGATGCTCCACTGGAAAATCCTCCGCCTCCACTGGCAAAGGGGGCGCGGCAACAGCCAGAGTAGACTGGACTTGCCGTGGAGACGGCACAGTAAAACGCGCGGGCGTGTATTTATGTGTGTGTGTGTGTGTGTGTGTGTGCACGTGTGCGTGTGCGGGCGGCTAGATCCACTCACTCGAGCTGATCCTCTCCGCGTCGCGCTACGCCGCGAAGTGTGTCAGCTTGGTGGTGCGGCGGTCCACGACGGCGTCCACGACGACGTCCACGGCGTCGCAGCGACACGCCCCGCGACGCCGCGCCGTTGCCTTTTCGGCAGCCCACAATAATAGAGAACGCGGACACGCATCCGCTGGAGTCCCTGGAGCCCCTGGAGCCCCTGGAGCCGGCTCTCCAGCACGCCCCGCCTGGCAGGGCGCGCGCGCCGTAGACTGATTCCGAGCGTCGTATTCGTCGCTGCCTCTCTCGCACTCATGGGGCGTCCCGTGTAGGTGCGAGAGAGACAGAGCGACGAAAACGCCTCTCGGAGTCAGTCTACTGCGGCCTGGGCCAGGAGGCTTGGAAAGCTCTGCTAAAAAGTACGAACCGCGCGGGGCTGAAATTAGCCAGTTGGAAGAATGATGACCGTATCATCCTTGTTGTGGCCCGATGCTGACGCACCCTGTTTGCTTGTCGTTCCAGACCAACATGCACGCCTCCTTCCCCTACGAGCCGCCGCGGTCGCGCGACTACAGCGTGAGCCGGCGCGGCGACCTCATGGTGGCGCACCCCCTGGAGCAGGACATCGGCCTGCACGGCTCGCTGGGCAGCGACGACAACCAGGTCTCCACCAACAACATGATGGCCCAGTGCAACACCTTCTCCATCCAGAGGCAGATCCAGGAGGTGCTCAAGGAGGCCGTCGTCTACGATGGGGTGAGTGTTTTCCACAGTAGTACGTATTTCTTTGTGAGGAGTCTGCCATGGGGCGCGGTGTTCGCGGAGTGCAATCTGACAAGCGGCGCCCTGGATACTGATTCCGAAGGACTGTCTCTGTCGCTCTCATGGAGCGGCCCTTCGGCGTGCGAGAGAGACAGAGCGACGTAACGCCCCTCCGACATCGGCCCGCTGTCAGCCAGCCACTCTGGTTTACGACGGCCGCCAGAGAAAGGAGAAGTGAAGTGAAGGGGAGGGCTGTTGTTCCTCTGCCCCTCGATCTCGGACCCTCGGTCTCGGACCACACGGACCCGACGCGCGGCGCCGCGTAGCTCCGCATCATCTTCCTCGCGCCTGGCGGCCTGGGCCTGGCGGCTCGCTGCCGCGGAGTAGACTCGGGTGCCGCGGCCTGCGGCAGGTCAAGCAGGCCGAGCTGCCGGTCTTTGGCCCGCCACAGTGTGGCCACACGCTGGGCAGCAACAAGGCGGCCTGGCGGCGTGGCGGGGCGTGGTGGACTACCGTGTGGCTGCCGCCGCCTGCCGCCACGCCCGGGCGCGGGCTGGCGCGGGCCTACACTGCCGACACAGGCCAGGGCAGGCCGGCCATCTTGGATTATCGACACCTTAATGAATCATGATGCTGCACTTCGGGTCCTTAATTATCGGCTCCCTGAACTGAGCCATGTTCCCCCTCCCCCTTCCCCCGCGGAGGCCGACCGACCGGTAGGCCGCTGCTGCCGCTGCGCTCCGGCCGAAGGAAAGGAAATTAGTTTCGCCCGATGAAAAATTTTTCAATACGCGTGCCGGTTGTTTTGGCGCGCGCCGCCGGCCGGCGTGTGGCGTGGCGCCTGCTTGACCACGACGACCACGACGACCACGACGCGCGCGGAGGGCTCGGGAGCGCCGCTGCAGGCGCTGCAGGCAGTGTGGCAGCACGCCGTCACTCGGGACTTGATTTACAGCCCAGCCGCGGCCTGATTCCGGGAGTCGTTTTTGTCGCTCTGTCTCGCTCGCACCTACACGGGACGCCCCATGAGCGCGAGAGAGACGGCGTCGAAAACGACTCGGAATCAGTCTGCTGAGTAATGAGAGATGGCCGCGGTGCCGCGACTCTATCACGGCCTGCTTCTTGTGGCCACGCATTGTCGAGCACATGTCGAGGCGCGGAGCGCAGCAGCAGCGCCGCGGCGGCCCCCGGAGAAGCGCGGCGGCCGCGAGTGGGGGATTTATCTGTCTCTCTTGCACTCCTGCGGGACGCCCGGGGACGCCCCACGAATGCGAGAGAGACGAGACAGCAGGGCTTCGGAACCCGGCGGCGGCAATGTGTCACCCTGGGCTCGCGCTGCGGCACAGCGGCAGCCGGCACCGCCACCAGGCCGAGAAGGGCGACAAGCCGAGCTCTCAAATTGCCGCCGCTGACGTTAGAATCGCACGGCGGCCGAGGCGGCCGAGGCGGCGGCGCATAGCTGGCCGCGGGGCGCCGGCGTCACGTCCGCGACGTCCACGGCGGGGAGCTCGGGGGACTCCGCCTCGGCGCGGTGCGTCCCGGCGCCATAAGGTCATAAGGGCCGCTCCTTCCTCATTTGCCGCCCTTCACGCCGCCGCCCTTCGCCGCCTGCTCCCGGCGGTCTGAAGGAATGCCCGGGATTTGCATGTCCAGGCGAACAAGCGGCGGCGCGGCGCGGCACGGCGCGGCTCGCGGTGATCAAGACCACCGAGCTGCCCGATTGTCCGATTGTGTGGCCGAGTGGCTGCAGCCGGCTGGGCCGTGGCTGGGTGGATCGACACGTGAATAGGGTGTCGCGGCCCTCGGCGCCCTCGCGGCCCTTAGGGCTTTCCCGCCATTAATTACCCCCCTTGGCGCCTCGCTCCGCCAGGACGCCCCGCCAGGACGCCGACGACGCCTTCCCGCGCTTTTCCTCCATTTCCCGACCCCGACGGGGACGTCCCACCGTGCAGTCCTGTCTGACGCCGCCGCAAGCCGGGCGGCTCCGCCAGCTTCTCCGGCCCGGCAGGCTGTTCCTGTTCTCGTTTCGTCTCTGTCGCACTCGTGGGGCGTTCCGCGGGCGTGCGAGAGAGACACAGCGACGAGGGAATCGTTCGGCTGGAGTCGCGTTGTGCCCCGCGTGTTTTATTGGCCGTAATCGCATCTGCTCCTTGACGCGCCGTGCCGTGCCGCGTTTTCCTGCTTTCGCCACGCCGTTTTGTCGCCGCGGTTTTCTCCTCCCAGTGACAGTGTGACAGCCCCTCTCGGCATGGAGGGCCAATTTATCGCCCGTGTTGTTTCTCGCGCGCGCTTAGGGACGGCCCCCGCCTCGGCCGTTATTGTTACTGTCGAGATTAATAACCTGGCGAGGTGCTCGAGTCGCTGCGCCTCGCGCCTCGCATCGCCCGGGAGCTGTGGCGAGGCTGGCAAGGACGCAGGGCCGCCTCCAGGACTGGCCTGGAGTTTGGCTGGGGCATCTAGGACTGGTCTGAAGTTTGCCTGGAGCCTTCAGAAGTGGCCTTAAGTTTGCCTGGAGCCTTCAGAAGTGGCCTTAAGTTTGCCTGTATCCTCCAGGACTGGCCTTAAGTTTGCCTGTATCCTCCAGGACTGGCCTTAAGTTTGCCTGGAGCCTCCAGGACTGGCCTTAAGTTTGCCTGGAGCCTCCAGGACTGGCCTTAAGTTTGCCTGGAGCCTCCAGGACTGGCCTTAAGTTTGCTTGGAGCCTCCAGGACTGGCCTTAAGTTTGCCTGGAGCCTCCAGGACTGGCCTGAAGTTTAGCTGGAACCGCCAGGACTGTCCTGAGGTATGACTGGAGCGTATACCGTGCAGCTGGTGTTTCTCAGCGCGTAGAACTGACCGCAGCATGTTCGAGGCTCCAGGACTGCACTGCAGGATTACACCTGGAGCCTCCAGGACTCCGGGACGGTAGTGCCCCGCGGCACCGCACACATGTTCCTGAATCCAGCGCGTGTTGCCCTTACGGGGGGGCTTGGCGATCAATCAAATCGCGCATTAGCAAAACCGAATTAATAGAAAAAGACTAGCCTATCGCCCGCGGCGGTCCGGAGAGGACTACTGCAGGCACCGCGGCTGGAAAAAGAAATGAAAAGAAAGGGGGGGGGGGAAAAAAAATGAAAGAGTTGTGCAGTGAGTGGTATATGAACGCACCGTCATGTGAGCGGCGGAGCGGCGCGGGGGGATCGCTGCCTGCCTAATGGGACAGCGCGTGTCCTGCGGGACCCTGCCGGGGGTTCCTGCGGGACAACGGGGCGAACGGGGCCGCGGAATCGGAACGGTTTGACTTGGCGCAGCTCTGCCATTCCTTACTGCTGTGTGTGCTCTCTCTCTCTCTCTCTCTCTCTCTCTCTCTCTCTCTCTCTCTCTCTCTCTCTCTCTCTCTCTCTCTCTCTCTCTCTCTCTCTCTCTCTCTCGTGTGCGTCGAGCCAGGCCATTGTCACGCGAAAAGGAGCAAGAAAGAGTTATTAGAAGTAATTAAGGGAGCAGAGAGACGTGCCAAGTAGCTCCGCTCTCCTCTGCTTCTGCTGGCTGGGGCTCTCCGCCTGCTGCTCCGCGCTCGCAGCGGCCTCACACCTCGCCGTCCACCTCGCCGTCAGCCTCGCCGTCACGATCGCGTCGTCGTCGCTGTTTCTCCGCTGTTATTGTTTCCGGGCTGCACAAGTCACACACACACACACATCGACACAAAAGCGGCCGTGGGCTACTTAGGGAAAACGAGGCGTTTCTGCGCATTTCCCGCGCCACACTGCGAATCTGAGTATTGGCGGTGGTCCTTCCCGTTGCCATCCTCCTCCTCCGCGGGGTGGCGGGGGACAGGGCGGGACGGGGGAGGCCGTCGTCGCCCTCTGCATGCCCTGCATGCCCTGCATTGTGGCCGTGTTTGGGGGGTGTTTGGGGGGCGTGCGGCAAACACCGCGCACAATGCACTTCCTCCGCTAATAACAATAATGACAATCATATGTCGTGTCGGGGTACAGGCGCGCAGGGAAGTACTTCGCGCCGCCCGCTTGGGGTGTCATGCAAGGAGCACCGCAAAATTTCCTGTATTTCTTTTGAAAGTGTTTTTCGTTTGTGTTTATTTCAGTGCTCTCGTTTCGTTCGGTTTTAGTATTAAACTTTAAGGCTGGACCTTTAAAACAAAACGCGATACCGTTGTACAAAAAACATTCAAAGAATAATTTCTTCCGTCCCAATCTTATTTCGTGAGTGAATTTTTGATTTAATTTTCTAAATTCGTGGGCCGTGCTGTGCCAGTTTCCACGATATGTGCCGCTTTTGGAGCCGTCTTTCGGTGGCGGACTGTACGCCGCGCGACGATCACACATACGAACACGCTCAGGTTGCAGATCCAGCAGAGACACATGCAGCTTTTTGTGCGCACATTGAAGTGCCTATTATATGCACAGAAAAAATATACTTTGGTATATTATTGCGTGGCCGGAGGAAGGGAGAGGGAGCGAGGGAGGTGGAGGGGGGAGGGAGGGAGGGAGGGGGAGGGAGGGAGAGGGGTGCGGAGGGTGCGGGCCGGCTCGGGTGGCGTATTACCCGCGCTAATACCGCTACAAAGGCGGGGCGAGGAGCAGGCTTGTTAAGGGTGCACCTCGGCACACTGCATGACACGCCTGCGCGGCCCGGACTCGCCCGGATTCCAAAATATGCACTCGAATCCGGAAATCCGACTTGGTGTGCTCGATATTTTTTTTTTTGTCGACTGAATTTCCACCTCTCATTCATGAGTGAAAAGTTTGGCACTGTTGTGCGCGCTGCGCCCTGCGGGGCGCCCCTTTTTGTTTCTGTTTTATTTGCGTGTAGTGTTACCTCAGCTTAGCTCTCATTGTGTGTGCGTGTGTGTGTGTGTGTGTGACCCCTGCCGGTGCCAGCCCTCCCTTACGATGGGAATGCTCAAAAACGTGGCGAAAAATGCAGCATAAATCGCTATTCCCTCACCTTGGCGCGCCGTGCCGCCGTGCACAGCGAGGGTCGTGTGCTTTATGTCCTGGATGGGGCGCGGCGGGCGAGGCCGGGGCCCGGCCCGGATGGACCGGCACATATCCTGCCAAAGGGCTTATCGCCGGGGGCATCCCCCGGGGCAGCGCGGCGGCAAGGCGGCGCACACCTTGCGGTGCAGCCCCAAAAGCCACGCGCGCCTCGCGTCGCCCCGGACGGCCGGGAAGAGAGCGGCACCGAACGCGGTGCACGACGCCGACGTGGCGGTGGCGGCGCACAGTTGGATTCTGCTGCTTTATCGCCAAGCTGGTCGTGATTCCCGAGACCTGGTCGTCGGCGTTATCGGCAAGGCCCGCGCCGCGCCGCCACAATGGGGAAGGGGGCGAGGGCGGCGGCGGCGCTTTGGCGGAGCCCGCGTTCGCTTCCCGGCGCCGCCTCCCCTTTCGCTCGACGGCGTGCCTGCCTTCGCGACGACGGCGTGCCTCGTGACGACGGCGTGCCTGCCCCTTTCATACCCCCACACTCGCTGCAAAGTGGCCCCGCGGTCGGCCGGTCGGTCCGGGGAGCAGAGAATCCCGAGTGGAGTAGGACACGGCACGGCCACTTTGAGTGATTAGTTCGCGGGCCACAATGCACACAGTCCTCCGGCGGTGCCCCCCCCCCCCCCCCCTCCTCGCCAACCTGGCCGCCGGCCGCCCCGAGTTCGGGCCGATAAAAGTAATATCACTTGGCTAATTGGAGTGAGCGGCCAGACTGCGTCGGTCCAGCCTGCCCAGCCGAGCAGAAGACGCGGCTGCCAAAACGATGTATCGATGTTGTATCGAAGCGCGCGCCTGCCCTTTCGGCCCAGACCCGCGCGCGCACACACACACACACGCGCACACACACACAGAGGCGCCGCCGGGTTATGATATTGCAGCCCGGCCGAGGGTGCGGTGGCGGAGGTTCGATTCTTATTGCCGGCCCAGCCGAGCGATTGAGAAGATCGCTTTGTCGCTCTGTCTCTCTCGCACCCTTATGGAGAGCCTCGTGAGTGCGACAGAGCGACGGAACGACACTTCTGAATCGCTCGGCAGGCCGCAGTTCGCCTTCTTTTTCCCTTTCCTTTCCTCTTTTTCTGATGATTGTGCGCTCATCTCGTTGCAGAATACCAACGTCGAGGACGGCGGAGCCTTCATCGGGGACCTTCCACTATTGAAAAGTAAGTCTAATGAGAAGTTGAGACGTGGACAATGCGCCGCTCATTACCCCGTGTCTGTCTGTCTGTCGATCTGTCTGTCCGTCCGTCCGCGCGCTCGCTTTCATATGCAAATAGCGAGCAGGCCAAATAGACTTCGATTGGGGAGGCGAGGAATGTCATAGACAAATTGCGCCGCCTCTCTGGCGGATTTGGAGAAGTAGTGCTGGGGGATGTCGATCACGCGCGTAGGCTTGTTGGCCAGGGAAACGAAACGAGACTCTCGGCTCGGGTAGCCTGCACTGCAAGGTGTGCCGTGGTCTAATTTTCGTCCCTAGCGCGGAATGTGGGCAGAATGAGCGGAAACCATAGGACACTGACGCGGTTCCAAACGACATCAAAGTGGAGCATCGGAACAATTGGGAGCACTCGCACCTAGAAAATAGTGTCATTGAATCAAAGAAAAGTCGATGTGTTAATTCTTTCGAATCGTCGAAAATTGACGCAGCCCGTTCATTTTTAGTCCAAATCCCTTGGATGTCGTTTTTCTGGCCCCCGTTTGATTGTTGTCTCCGTTCGCTGTCGAGATTCACGAATGTCATGTCCTCTTGGCCGCGCGAGTGCAGCTGGAGGCGGGGCGCCAAATTGAATGTTTGTTAATTAGCGGAGCCTCGGGCCTGCCAGCCTGCCTGCCTGCCTGCCTGCCCAGGGCATGCCCCGGGCCGTCTCCATCTTAAACCCCGCTGATGTCTTTTGATTCGGCCAACTCAGCCAGAGGGCTGCGATAATTCCATTCCGTGATGACTGCTCGGCTGCTCGTTTCTGCCAATATAACCCTTTGCCCTCTCGCTCGCTCGCTCGCGCCCGGCCGCGCTCGGCTCCGATTCGGCGTCGCGACGCCTCGGCGGGGGACCGGCCGTCGGTCTGTCTGTCTCCCTCGCACCCGTGGCGGCCTGGCGGCCTGTCCGCGCCTCCCTCGAGTGCGAGGGAGAGGCCAGAGGGACCTCCCGGTCCGCTGCTAGGCCCTCCATCATCCGGAAGGGAAAACAGGGCGGCACGGCCGCACGGCCTCGGGCGCGGCTCCCCCGCCGGACCCATTTTCGGACGACTAATTTTTATTGAAGTTATCGCAAGCAATGCGCAAAATTTTTGGTTTTTTAATTTTAACTTTGTTTTACTTGATTATTTTTTTTACTTGTCTTTATACTGACTGAATGACCCCCTCCTTCCCTCACCCCGCCATGCTGCACCGAAGTTAACTGTCGCGCTGTCCGCCATCTTGCTCTCGGGCGAGGGGGCGGGATGCGCGCGGCAACGCCGGCAACGCGCAGCATGATACCGGTTCGCGGTCCCCTCCCCTGCTGCAGTGCAGCAGCAGCCTGCCTGGCTCGCCTACTGCACACAAAGGTAGTCACCCGGACGGCAGTAAAATAATAACAGTCGCACTTTAAAGAGTGCACTCGGCAGACGCGAATGAAATTCAATGGGGTAGCCATACGGGCTGACGACAAGGGTTGCTCGGATGGTGGCGCGGGGGGAAAAAAGCGGGGAGGAGAAAGGGAGGGGGAGGGGGGCGGGCCGGAGTAGCCTGGGGCCACAAATCTCCACCCCTTACGTGTTAAGGTTCGCTCCGTTTAAAGTGCGCGCCGTGCCGTGCCGTGCCGCCCTGCCTGCCTGCGTGTCCTGCTTGCCCTCGTGTGTGGGCACCCCCTGCCCCCTCTCCACGAATCACATCAGGCCATTAGCGCTCTCTCTCTCTCTCTCTCTCTCTCTCTCTCTCTCTCTCTCTCTCTCTCTCTCTCTCTCTCTCTCTCTCTCTCTCTCGCTCGCTCGCTCGCTCTCTCTTCCCCGCGTCCGTCCTGTACCCCAGCACCCCGCGGAGGCCGTGCGGGTCGCCGTGCGGGTCGTCGACGGCGTGCCCCCGGGGCATGGCGGCCTCCCCTCGGCGACGGCGGCACCGGGCCGCTGCAGCAGCGCGTCGAGGCCCTCATGACGGCGTCCTCGATTAGCCTGTGCTTGTTGTCGTCCCTGCGGAGCACTGCAGCGCTGAGGACATGACCCAGTGGGCTGACTGTGCCGCCCCGCCCCCACCCTGGATTCGGCGACGCACAGTGGGCCAGAAGATCGGTGGAGGCGGTCAAAGTCCCGGACGTGTGCTCCAGTATCCTTCGATGGGACTCGAACCGAACGTGTGATCCCAGCATGACCCCGCTATGGATTGTTTACCAAACGAAGAATCCTGCGTAGCGACTCCGGAGCTCAAAACGCGTCTTTGACCGCTGGCTCCGGTCTTCTGGCCCACTGTGCGACGCAGCCCCGCCCCAGCAGCGTGGCGGGCTGCCGGCTGGCTGGGCCCCCGTAAGACTCTAGGCCCCGGGGTGTCTCCGTGAACGTGCCTGGAGCTGCGTCTAGCTGTCTAGCTGCGTCCCTGCGAGCGTGGAGCCGAGCGGGAACGTGCCTCGACGGCGCCCTGGGGCACGGCCCGCTTCCTTCCGTGCCTCCTCCAAGGAGTCGACGAGGACGACGAGGAGGAGGAGCGTTTCGCGCGGCCCAAATATTTATTTAATCGGGAAGTCGGAATCCAGTCATAATGGTCCCCGGTTTAATCTGCGTCGTGCCGTTGTGCCGTCCCCGTGTCCAGCGCAGCCGAGTTCCTTGGTTCGCCCCTCGCCGCCGCGCCGGCCAGTGCCGCCAGAGCCGGGCAGCCGGGTGGAGCAGTTATGTCTAATATTTCGCTTTCGACCCCCTGCTGCCCCGATCCGGCCCGAGTCCGACGAAAATCCGCCGCTGCTGGATCCGCAGACAGGAAGAATGCGGGCAAAAAAAATAATAATAATAAAATAATAGTAAAATAATAAGACGCGCCCAAGTTGGATGGAATTATTGGCTAGCGGGCAGCCGGACGCTATATTGCGAGCCTCCCCCTCCCCCTCCCTTACTCCCTCGGCGCGTGGGCTGGCCGCGGCAGTGCACCACATCAGAAAATCAGACCCGGAGAGTTGGGGGTCGAATGGACGGACGATGGCAGTGGGGATGAGGTTAGAGGGTTAGAGTGTGTGGCCGGCCGGAAATCGTTCGAACCGAAGGGAGCGCTGCTTTCCAGTGCACCGACGACGGGGGCCTTGTCCGCTCCCAGGCTGCGCACTGCAAAAGCACTGCCCGAAAACCGCTGTCGTCGCTTCTGTCTCTCTCGCACTCATGGGGCGTTCCGTATGGTTCCTCACAGGTGCGAGAGAGACAGGGCGACGAGACGCTGCGCGCGCCGCGCTGCCTCCGCCCGTTTTTGCCCCGCGACTTCGCAGTGCTTCACGGTCGCGACGATAAAGCCCCGCGAAGCATAAATTCCCCTCCTAATTGAGTGTTCGACAGATCGTCGTGTTTTGTGTGTCGCGTCGTCGACCGCGCGCATCGTGGGACAGACGGAAGACGGGCGGACAGACAGACAGACGGGGGTCATGGACACCTCCGCGACCTTTCCAGTGTGGGGCCCTTACAGAACGAGAAGTCCTGATTCGGGCTGCTGGGATGGACTCATGAGGGACTGGTGGGTGGACTGACGGCTTACTGAAGGGACTGAGTCCGACAGGTTGACCAAGGGGTTGAACGGGTTGAAAAGGTTTCATATTTGGGACTGAATTCAACCTCGGAACGGGTTGATACTAGTCCGACCGGGTTGAATCGGTCGGTCGAAAAAACGAACAGAAGCGAGAGTTGAACTCACACTTTCGGCTTGGTGACCCGACACCTTATCCGTTACACCACGGCTCATCTCTGCTCAACGGAATGACGCGGAGCGGTCTGTATCTTCGCTTGCGCCTAGCTGACTCTTGTCTTTTGTGCGCTGTTTTGCGCCCAGGCAAGCTGTATGGCGAATGATAAGTGTTTGTGCCTACACCCACTGTATTCTCGTAGTGTATTTCAAGCTTGGACGAGCTTGGACTTGCACCCAATAAGTTCGGTGCCGATATGTTCTGGGCAGCGGCCTGCATTGATTTTAGTCAAAAAATTTCGTTGCTAACTAAAATATATTTTGCATTTTTCTTTTCATCCCGTCCATCTGCCTTGCATTGGTCGACTTACGTACATAACCACGTGGCTGTCTCTTAATATTTGACTAATAACTCCATCGTGGCCATCTTCCATAAGTTCAAAGAGTGTGGGAAGTGTCCGACTGGTCCGCCAAGGGACACTGCGGGGTTGACCAGGTTGACGAGCGGACTGGATGGACTAGGGGCGTACTGGTCAACCCAAGGCATACTCTGAGGAGACCAGCAGGTTGACCAAAAGTCCGACCAAAATACTCTGGCATACTGGCGTTGGACCGTGGCACACTGATGCATACTAGTATCAGCCTGTTCGCAACCTCTCTGTGGACTTCTCGTTCTGTAAGGGGGATTGGGCGCGTTAGAATTAGATTGATAGTCTTTTAGCGGTAGCTGTAATAAAGCTTGTGCAAAGTGCCCGGGTCGGAGCCAGAGTCTTATTTTCGTCTTTTCTTCGGCTTATTTGGTTTCCACATAGAGTCCGTTTGAAGCGCGGCAGAAGACAAGAGCAATGGTCATTCAAGGCGCGCGCAAGGGTTAAACGAGGCGAAACAAAGGTTGAGAGCAGGCGAAAAAAAGACGCTGCGCAAGCTTATCTTTTTCGTCTTGAAATTGTCTCTATCGCGTTTTGATTTAGGCTTGCGGAAGCCGAAAAGAAGGCGAAAAAAAGACGAAAAGAAGACTCGTACGAGCCCGGCAGAAGAGCCGAAAAAAAGACGAGATTGAGCGCCGCCGGCCTCCGGTCGGCAAAAGAGGTGGTGGGGGGCCAGCGACCGCACTGGCGAAAAGTAAACACAGCCTGCGCTTCGACGCAGCGTCGAACTATGAACCATGAGACTCGAAAATCGGTGCCGCAAGCCGCTGGGCCAGGGCGACTTGTTGGAGGTTGGGTGTCTGAGCTTGAGTCCTGTCTCACGCTGCCGCGGCGGCTGGCTGTTGACGACAAACTCGACGGCTGTGTGGTGTGACGGTTCAATACCATTCATTCACTCATCGTCCGATCTATTCAATGCGTATGATTTCGCTAAACGGTGATAGAGAGCACAAACAGTAAAGGCGATACAAAAAATTAAGAAGTGTAAAATAATATTAAACCGACACACCACACAGCCGTCGAGTTTGTCGTCAACGACACCCAACCTCCAACAAGTCGCCCTGGCCCAGCGGCTTGCGGCACCGATTTCCGAGTCTCATGGTTCATAGTTCGACGCTGCGTCGAAGCGCAGGCTGTGTTTACTTTTCGCCAGTGCGGTCGCTGGCCCCCCACCACCTCTTTTGCCGACCGGAGGCCGGCGGCGCTCAATCTCGTCTTTTTTTCGGCTCTTCTGCCGGGCTCGTACGAGTCTTCTTTTCGTCTTTTTTTTGCCTTCTTTTCGGCTTCCGCAAGCCTAAATCAAAACGCGATAGAGACAATTTCAAGACGAAAAAGATAAGCTTGCGCAGCGTCTTTTTTTCGCCTGCTCTCAACCTTTGTTTCGCCTCGTTTAACCCTTGCGCGCGCCTTGAATGACCATTGCTCTTGTCTTCTGCCGCGCTTCAAACGGACTCTATGTGGAAACCAAATAAGCCGAAGTAAAGACGAAAATAAGACTCCGGCTCCGACCCGGGTGGATCCCTTTCGGGGATCCTGCTTTGTTGACGCCTCTCTCCCGCCGACTCCTTGCTGCACACAGTGGGCCGGGCCGGTGGAGGCGGCCAAAACTCTAGACGCGCGTGTCGAGCTCCAGAATCTCTAATGGGACTGGAACCAAACGTGTGACCCCACCAATGGATTCCTCGTTCGGAGAGCAATCCATTGGTGGGGTCACACGTTGGATTCGAGCCCTATTTAGCGACTCTGGAGCTCAAAACGCGTCTCGGGTTTTGGCCGCCTCCACTGGTCCTCTGGCCTCAGGCAGGAGCCGGCGGTAGTCGGGCGATCGTTGATGCCTCTGCCTTCTGCAACGCTCCACTTGCTGACTGCAATGAGCCGATGTGGCCAGTTGACGCACGTAAGGGCGCCGGGGTCGGACGCGCGCTCAGAGGGAGGAGGGACGCACCGTCACAGCCTCTTGGCTGCCGACAGTGTGGGTTCGCCTCAGTTCCCCTGGTGTGGGTGATCCGGCTCCGGCCAGCCCGACAGCAGCAGCAGAATCATAGCCATTCTTTTGCTCGCCTGCTTGCGGCGCGCTTGCGACCACACCGGCCCTGACACACCATCTCGTGCTGTGTTGTCAGGCATGAAACGGCACGACAGCGAGAAGGGCTCCTTCATGTCTGGCGCCTCGTCCGCAGGGGATGTCTTCTGCTCCGTGCCCGGCCGCCTGTCGCTGCTCTCCTCCACCTCCAAGTACAAGGTGACCGTCGGCGAGGTGCAGCGGCGGCTGTCCCCGCCCGAGTGCCTCAACGCGTCCCTGCTCGGCGGCGTCCTCCGCAGGTAAGCATCGCCATCGCAAGCATCGCCGGCGGCCTGACGTCTTTGGCCGCCCCAGAAGACTGGATCGGCTCGGCGCACACGGCTAGACCAGCGGTTCTCAACCTTTCTCGGCTCGCGACCCCAAATTTGAAGCCAAAAATTTCCGCGACCCCCAGGAAAAATTTCGCGACCCCACGGGACCCCTCCTTTAACATGCCACGGCGTCTCATCCGAGGCGGGCATTTTGCTCCCTCAACGGGCAACTGGTCTTTGGACCTTCCTTTAGCATGCCTTTGTTACGGAGTGCAATTATCAGTCTTAGTTTGGGAGCAGTATTGTCTCAAAGTTGGCCAAAACGCTCAGAAATGTCTATGAAAAATCGTGTTTTGGACTGATTTTAAGCAGCCACAGCGTCTGATCCGAGGCGGGCATTTTGCTCCCTCAACGGGCAGTTGGTCTTTGGACCTTCCTTTAGCATGCCTCTGTTACGGAGTGCGATTATCAGTCTTAGTTTGGGAGCAGTATTGTCCCAAAGTTGGCCGAAACGGTCAGCAGTGTCTTTGAAAAATCGTGTTTTGGGCCGATTTTAAGCAGCCACTGCGTCTGATCCGAGGCGGGCATTTTGCTCCCTCAACGGGCAGTTGGTCTTTGGACCTTCCTTTAGCATGCCTTTGTTACGGAGTGCAATTATCAGTCTTAGTTTGGGAGCAGTATTGTCTCAAAGTTGGCCGAAACGCTCAGAAATGTCTATGAAAAATCGTGTTTTGGGCCGATTTTAAGCAGCCACAGCGTCTGATCCGAGGCGGGCATTTTGCTCCCTCAACGGGCAATTGGTCTTTGGACCTTCCTTTAGCATGCCTTTGTTACGGAGTGCGATCATCAGTCTTAGTTTGGGAGCAGTATTGTCTCAAAGTTGACCAAAATAGTCACAACGGTTTTTCAAAGACACTTGCGACCGTTTTGATCGACTTTGAGACAATACTGCTCCCAAACTAAGACTGACAATCGCACTCCGTAACAAAGGCATGCTAAAGGAAGGTCCAAAGACCAATTGCCCGTTGAGGGAGCAAAATGCCCGCCTCGGATCAGACGCAGTGGCTGCTTAAAATCGGCCCAAAACACGATTTTTCATAGACATTTCTGAGCGTTTCGGCCAACTTTGAGACAATACTGCTCCCAAACTAAGACTGATAATTGCACTCCGTAACAAAGGCATGCTAAAGGAAGGTCCAAAGACCGATTGCCCGTTGAGGGAGCAAAATGCCCGCCTCGGATCAGACGCAGTGGCTGCTTAAAATCGGCCTAAAACACGACCCCAGCATCGCCGCGACCCCTTAAAAAAATTTCGCGACCCCGCTTGGGGTCGCGACCCTAAGGTTGAGAACCACTGGGCTAGACATTTTAAGTCGTGTCTCGGCGCAGGCGGCCAAAATCCTTGACGCTTTTTGAGCTCCGGAGTCGCTAAATAGGACTCTGGAGCTCAAAACGCGTCTAGAGTTTTGGGCACCCGCGCCGGGAGAGTCATTTCCGCCGCCCTGTCTCCCTCGCTCTCTTGAGCGCTCCGTTCAGGTGCGAGAGAGACAGAGCGACGAAAACAACTCTCGGAATCCGTCTGCAGCACTCACCACACCAGCCGAAGCAAAGCGTTGCGTCCTGGGGGTGAGCCTGTCACTTTCTATCCAGCAACTCCTCCGCCACCGCGCGGGGAGATGCCGCACGCACATTTTTCCCACGGTGCGGAGGCACGTGGATTCCTGCCTATTCCGCCTCGGGTTGACGCGATCGGGGCATTCGCACACACACTCACACGCTCGCAGGGTCCGCGTGTGTGCGCGGCGGGCACGTCTCGCCGGCCGAGCTTTTATCTGCGTTTCCGCGGAAGATGACTCACTGGCGCGGGCCTCGCCGCGCGCGCGCTTTCCGCGGGAATGGGGCACTATTGGCGGTAGGGAGGCGGGTTCGATTCCCGCCGCCCCCCTCCGCTTTTGGAGCGCACGTGCGCACGTGCGCGTCCCGGTCTTGTAATTGGCACCGTGAGCCGGCCGGCACGCCCTGCCTGCGCGCTGCTCCGCTCTAGCCGCGCCTAGCCAAACGCCCAGCAGGCCGAGGGGGCTGCGGCCGCGATGGCCGGGCCTAAGGACGGCGACGACGACGCGGCCGCGGCTCCGCGCGGCTGCACTGCAAAAAAAAAAAGGATCCATTAAATTCTACCGCGCACACCACCGGGCCGGGTATCAACAACTTTACAGTGGTTAATGGCTTTCGCCAGATCGTAAACCAACTATGACAATAAATTCCAATTATTATTTGGCGGTGTACGAGTGTGTGTGTGTGTGTGTGACAGTGTGTGTGTGTGTATGTGTGTGTCGGGAGCGAGAGATTGCGGGCGAGTCGTCGGCCCGCTGCTCTGTTGGCTCGCTGCGGTCGAGGCGGCCCGGCCGGCCCCTCGCAGTCCTTGCAGTGCAGTGCCATGCCGTGCCGTGCCACGCTTGCAGAGCTTGCACTTTGATGACGGTTAGGCCCCCTGATTGTGGGTGTATGCGCGCCGTGCCGCGCCGCCCGCCTTGCAGCCAACAGTGCCTCGTCGCGCTGTCTCTCTCGCACCCCCATACGGTATATGGGTACGGCCCGCGAGTGCGAGAGAGACAGGGAATCGGCCGGAATCGCTCTGCTGCTGACGGCTATTACGACCCGATGCTCCGCCGCGCGCATTGCACTTTGCCCCCGACTCACACTTGTACCGTAACGGCAGCGTTTGTGTGTGTGCGCGTGTGTGTGTGTGAGCGTCATTGATATGGAGTCTGTGTGTGTGTCTTGTTGCAGAGCCAAGTCCAAGAATGGAGGCAGGTTACTACGAGAGAGGTTGGACAAGATCGGTCTGAATCTTCCCGCTGGTCGGAGAAAGGCCGCCAACGTGACCCTGCTGACGTCGCTCGTGGAGGGTGAGTACCATTCATGCAAGGCGCCAAAACGCGGAACGCGGCGCCAAGTGTGTGCCCCTGCCTCGCCAATCGATGCTGGCCATTTGCACGGTGGCGCTGGGCGCGGCTGGTGGCGTTGCGCGCGGCGTTGGCAGCCCTGGCCCTGACAGGCCCTGCACTGCCCTGCGCACTCATTCCGAGAGTCGTTTTCGTCGCCCTGTCCCTCTCGCACCCACACGGGACGCCCCATGAGTGCGAGAGAAACAGGGCGGCGAAAACGACTCTCGGAATCAGTCTGCTGGCCGGCCGGCCGCCGCCATTAAAATAATGCGCCAATTTGTATGCGCGGCTCGCCACGGCCAGGTCGCGGTCCGTGCGCGGTAGGTGCGCGGTGCGCGGTCGCACACCCGCCACCCCTAAGCACGGCCGGCCTGCCGTCGGCCCGCCGCTGCACCGTAAAAGTGCAAACCCATTTTCCGGGGCACCACGGCGCGCCTTCATTCTCTTTCGTAATTCGAATTTCTCGAAAAACAACAACAACAAGTTGGTGGTGGTTGTCGCTGGCAACCTGGCTTTGCGGGTCAGTCGAGTCAGTCACCGGTCGCCGGGACGCGGTGCACGTCGCCGTCAGTCACTCATTATTTTTGAAAAGGCGCGGAATGGCTCCCGACGCGGGTCTGCAGACTGATTCCGAGAGTCGTTTTCGTCGCTCCGTCTCTCTCGCACTCGTGGGGCGTCCCGTATCGGCGCGAGAGAGACAGGGCGACGAAAACGGCCCTCGGAGTGAGTTTGCTGGCCTGCTGGACGGCGCCGCGGTGCGCCGTGGCCTGTAATCGTCCCGGCGGAGGCGATGCAGGCCGATGCCGTGGAGGAGGGCGAGAGGGATCCGCTTTTAATTCCAGCCCTGCAGCCGGTTCATGATGGGCCGCTATTGCCGCTATCGGCGCGACGTGCGGACGCGGCGGACGCGGCGGCCACGTGCCTGCAGACTCATTCCGAGAGTCGTCCTCGTCGCTCTGCCTCTCTCGCACTCAAGGGGCGTCCCGTTTGGGAGCGAGAGAGACAGAGCGACGAGGACGGCTCTCGGGATCGGTCTTCTGGGGGGCTTCGCGGCCCCCGCGACGTCGAGCACCGCGATGTCGGGCACCGGGCGCCGCCGCGCTGCCGCCCCCGCGGCCCCGCAGAAGGTAATGATCCCCGGCAGCCACGTGCCCGTCATGCCCGTCGTGGCCGTCTACACCGCCAAGAAGGACGGCGTGCCGGTGTGCTCCGGGTCGGCGGCGGGCGTGCGTGTGCCGAGCGCGGCGGACGCGGCGCCACGACGGACCGCTCTGCCCCGCCTCTTCGAGGAAAAGGAAAACCAAAGACCGCGTGGAAAAATTGGCGGTCGGTTCGCTGTGCTCTGTGCGCGCAGCCAAGGCGCAGCCAAGGCGCAGCCCAGCGGGCATTGGTCGCGCGTGACGTCGCCAAACACCGGCCAGGCATGCAGCATGTCATTACTTGCGTCATTTGAGTGGTCATCGGACAGAAGAACCTTTTTTCAATGGGTTTGCCATGTGACTTACGCCCTTATGCCCAACGGCCGCTGATTTCCCTCATTGCTTTGTTGATGCTTGTTTCTTTTTACTTTTCCGCTTGTTGCGGAAAGCGCGGGCACAAATTGAGATGATGCCATCCATTTCGATGTATCGACGGCGACGGCTCGGGAGCTTTTCTGGAAAAAGTCGTCCGGCGTGTGCAGAGAATCGCAGAAAGTCGTTGTCGCCGTTATTTGTTGTTCACGTGTATTTATGCGGGGCGTTTTGAGGATTCAATTTGATTTTATGCATACATATACGCACTCGTGCGCGCGCGCACACACACACACGCAGCTAGATGGTGGACTCGTTTATGAATGGGTTCCCCCTGCAGGTGCCCTCGCCTGGTACCCACAAAGTGGCCGCCCCGCCCCGCCCCGCCCCGCCTGCTTGTTTTCAGCCTCGCCGCCCCGGCCGCCCCGGCTGCACGCGCAATTTGCAGAGCCCGCAACCAGATCCGCGGCGGACTGCGCGGACGGCGCGGACTGCGCACAGCGCGCGAACCGTGGAAGAGGAAGTAGAAAAGAGGAGGGGGCAGAACTGTTGGGTCTGTTTGTCCGCCGGAGGTTGTAGTACTTCGTTGAAGGATGGCCCTTGCTGTTCGCGCTGCACAGTGGGCCAGAAGATCGGTGGAGGCGGTCGAAATTCCGGACGTGTTGCTAAATGGGACTCGAACCGATGGCGTGACCCCACCAACGGGTTGCTCTCCGAACGAGGAATCCATTGGTGGGGTCACACGTTCGATTCGAGTCCCATTTAGCGATGCCGGAGCTCAAAACGCGTCTAGAGTTTGGCGCCGGTCTTTCTGGACCACTGTGCGGTGTATCGCATCCGCCCGCTTGAATTCGTTCGGACTTCCCTGTCGTGCCGCTCGGGCGTCCAAGTCGCCATCGCCATTCCCCGCCGTCATGCCCCCCCCCCTCCTCTCTCTCTTTCCCGCCTCTCGTCCACACAGCGTGTGTGTGTGTGTGTGTGTAATCACACGGCGGCCTTTTGTACACCGGCGCGCCACCGCCGCCCTTGCCGCCACTGTGCTGCTGTAATTAGGGTCCGGTCGGATTTTTTTTTGTCACACTTCTTTTATGAGCTTATTGCATCTCCTAGAACAGTTACGCAGCCCGGCGATAGGGGCGTGTGTGTGTGTGAGTGTGAGTGTGAGTGTGGCGCGCGCGTGCACATTCCTCGTAGCTTTCGGTCCTTCTGACCACACTGTAACGCGTGCGACGAGCCCTCTGCCTGCACGCATGCGTGCACGTTGAGCGGGCTCGCCAGTCGGCGCCGCGCCGCCGGGCCTAACCTCCCTCACACGCTGACCCACTGTCGTCGTCGTGTTTGCACGGCGACAAATTGCGCGGGGCGGGGCGGGGCGGGGCGGCCAGGACCAGGCCATCTCCTGTTTCCTACGCGCCCCGGTCGTCCCGTCCCGTCCCGTCCGTCCAGCCCCACCACCGCTAATTGGAGCTGACCGGCAGCAGGGCTATAGCAGACTGACTCCGCGTCGCTCCGTCTCTCTCTCTCACCTCCATGGAGCGCCCCATGCCCATGCGAGTGCGACAGAGACAGGACGACGTCCCGCTGGCCGGCCGGCCGCGGCCGGTCTAGTGGGTCCACTTGTTGGGCTTAGCGCTTCAGCACCGCGACGGCCACGCTCCGCTGCAGGCCCTGGCCCGGCCCTGGCCCGGCCCTGGCCCGCCCGCCCCAGCACACTGATTCCGTCGCTCTGTCCCTCTCCCACCCCTTCGGGCCCTCCGTGCCGCCCCACGAGTGCGAGAGAGACAGAGCGACGAACGAGCGTTGTGCGGACTCGGCCTGCAGGCTGCAGCCAGTTGCAGCTCCGCAGCTCCATCATGTTTATGCCGGGGTTTCTGATAACTGGCACCCGCTGCGCCGCGCCCGCCAGCCCGCCACCGCCGCCGCGGCCAACATTTATCTCGCCTTCCATTCAATCTTGAGGCGAACTAGTTTGCACGGATACGACCACCCCGGCCAGCCCGGCCGGCCCACTCCACTACGGCAAGTGCAAGTGCAAGGCCGGCCTGGAGCGCGGCCAGCGGACTGACTCCGAGGGTCGTTTTCGTCGCTCTGTCTCTCTCGCACCGATAAAGGACGCCCCGTGAGTGCGAGTGCGACGGAGCGACGGAAACGACCCTCGGAGTGAGTCCGCGGGGCGCGTGGCCGTTCGTCACGCTGGACGCGCTGGACGCGCCGACGCTGCCCGCCGCCAAGCCGCGCTGTTGCGCCCCCGATTTGCCGTGCAACTCTTTCGCACAAGGGACGCGAGGAAACCGCACCCACCGCAGGCTCATTCCGAGAGCCTTTTTCGTCGCTCTGTCTCTCTCGCACTCATGGGGCGTCCCTTGCAGGTGCGAGAGAGACAGAGCGACGAGAACGACTCTCGGAATCGGTCTGCTGCCGGCCGACGACGGACTGGGCTCGGCTCGGCCCGGCCGCGGGACGAATCAATTTAGTCCGGGAATTAAAAGAAAAGCAGCGGGTAGGGCGCCGAGTGGACGAGTAGCCAAGAAAGCTATCTGTCTGGACACTGATGCCGTGCGTGTGCTGCGTGCGCTGGTAGTGCCGCGCCACCACACTGCTACCGGCCGGGCCTCTGCCTCGCGTCGTGCCGCCGTGCCGCGGCGACTTGCTGCCTATTGTGGCCTTTGATTGCCTCCGCCTTGCCTTCGCCTTGCCGTTGCCTTTGTCCGCTTTGTTTCCCGCCAACAATGTCGCCCTGCGTCCTGCTTCATTACGCCAGCCGCACCGGCATATCCAGCCCGCCGAATTTTTCATCCCGTCCCCTTTCTCCCCGGCCCGTTCGACGCCGCGACGCCGCGACGCGCAGTGTCGTCTCGTCATCGCTGCCTGTGTCGCCGACAGCAGCCGTCTCTCTCTCTCTCTCTCTCTCTCTCTCTCTCTCTCTCTCTCTCTCTCTCTCTCTCTCTCTCTCTCTCTCTCTCTCTCTCTCTCTCTCTCGCACCCCGACGGGGCGCCCCGTGAGTGCGAGAGAGAGAGCACGACGCTGTTCGGAATGAGGCTGCCGCGTCGCTCGGCACCTTGCGCAGCTTGGCAGCCCCCCACTGCAGTCTTGTGTCGTCGTTTCATTACCACGGCCGAGGTTCTCACAATGACCGCGGCGAAGAGGCGCCGCGTCGTCACGTGACCGCGCGGCCCTCCGGTGCGCACAATGCGCGAGGTTGGCCGAGCCTCCGTCACCGCGATGGCGATCGGCAGGTTGATGCCGAGCTCTGTCTCTCTCGCACTCGGGAAGCGTTCAGTGTAGGAGCGGGAAAGACAGCGCCGAAGCAAGTGCCAGCGCCCGCCGACGGCGGCTGGGCCGGCCCGCCTGACGTGCGTGTCGTCCGGGATGGCCTACCTCCCGGCGTTAGTCGGTAGGCAACCCAACGTACCCCGAAGTGTGACAGGCGGGTATCGCAGCCCGCCAGGCCCCCGCGCTAGGCGACTGTGTCTGCGGCGTAGTGCGGTTCCTGGAGCAGCACTCGGAATGAAAATTTTTCGTCTCACGAGGAAGAGTAATTTTAAGCCTTATAACGTTCAACGGAAGAATAAGTGCTTTCAAACTAGTTATAACGCTAACCTAGGTCGCCAGCGCGAGCGGGCGGCGGCTCGGCGCGCGCAGCGCCATCTCGCGGCGACTCGCGGAACCTCGTCTGCGCGCGAGGCCAGTTTGAGCGGTGACACTTCCTTTCCCTAGCCCTTCCCGCCAAAAAAAATCATCTTCCCGCGGCCGTGGTGGCGGTGGTTACCTCGCGCGCGGCTCGGTGAAAAATAGCACGTGCGATAGAGGAGGACCGGCAGGACCCCTCGCGCGTCGTTGCGTCGCGGGCCGAGGCCCTGGGATGCTGCGGCCTAGCGGTCCGGTGCTTGGTGCTTCTGCCGTATCGAGCCGGCGGGGCAGTGCGGGGCAGTGCGGGGCAGTGCGGGGCAGTGCGGGGCGGGCAGCGCAGCGCCACGAGCCGCAAGATTGATAGAGTCGCCATTGTGGCCGAGAGGGGTGGCAGCCTGGTGGCAGCCTGGTGGCAGCCTCGCACGACCGACGCGTTGCCGGGCTGCAGGCTCATCCCGAACACCGCCTCGCCTCGTCGATCTGTCCCTCTTGCACCCCTACGGAACGCCCCACGAGTGCGAGAGAGACAGAGCGACGCTCGGGACCAGCCCGCGCACGGGGCATGGCACGGACGAGCCTCCTCCTCCTCCCGGCCGTGGCGTCCTGGCGTGCCGCCGACTCCACGCACAGTGGTCCGGAAGACCTGTCCGCGGGTTTCTTTGGAGGGATTTGGGTTTAAACCGTGGTTAAAACCGTTTACTTTCCCCGTCGCCCCAAATGTAACCCAGCGCCGGCCGCTGTCTGGCCGTTTGCTCCGTGCTCCGCCGCTTGACTGACGTGGCCGTCGTCGTGTTGCTGATTGCAGGCGAGGCCATCCACTTGGCGCGAGACTTCAACACGGTCTGCGAGACGGAGTTCCCCGCCCGGCAAGTGGCCGAGTACCTCAGCAGGCAGCACACCGACCCCTCGGACTCGTACCGACGCAAGGAGCTCATCCACGCCACAATGTAAGTACACCTCGCCGCTCGCCGCGTTACAGCAAGCTGCCTCCGGCGCTGTCTCTCTCGCACCACCGCGGGACGCTTGGTGAGGCCGAGCGGATTCACTGTGCAGTGTGTCGCGTGCCGAGTGCCGAGCACATGGCCGGCCCGGTGGAGTTTGTTTTCGGAATGCGGCTGCGCTGCTGCGCTGCCCGTCGCGTCCGCGGCGTTGGGCTGGTCAGTGCACTGTCAGTGCTTTGGCCCCATTCGTCATGACTCGGTCGCGCCTCGCCGCGCCTCGCGAGTCGCCCGGAGTCGCCCGGCCGGCTGATTCCGAGCAGTGCTTTCGTTGCTCTGTCTCTGTCGCACCTCTACGAGACAGCACCGAGGACCCTGTTCGGACTCGCAGCCCGCTGCAGCCGCGGCCCATAATATTTTGAAAAGGCGACCGGTTCTGCCCTCGCTGCGTAGCGCCGCTCTTCTCCCCCGGAAACGCACGCAGTGCACTAGCCCTGACTCTTCCCTCTGTGTTGCAGCCAAATGACCAAAGAGCTGGTGGACCTGCTGAACAAGGACAGGTCACCGCTGTGCAACACGCGGCCGCCGCTGCTCCTCGACGCCAGCATCCAGCGCCACCTCACCCACTTCTCCCTCATCTCGCACGGCTTCGGCTCGCCCGCCATCGTGGCCGCCCTCACCGCCTTCCAGGTGGGTAGCGCTTCGTCACTCTGTCTCTCTCGCACTCTGACGGACCTCCACTTGAGTGCGAGAGAGACAAAGCGGCGGGAGCACTATTCTGGATGGAGAGGGAGCCGCAGCACAAGAGTCCGCTAACGTTGCCGTGTTCTCTCGTCCCGCAGAACTACCTGTCCGAGTCCATGAAGACGCTGGACAAGAGCTTCCCCGGCCAAGGCGCAGGCAGCCTGACGGACAGCAAGCCCAAAGACCTCGCGGGGGGCGACCTCAAGAAATGAGTGTGGCCGCGGTCGCGACGGGGAGGTGCGGCGACCCCGGCGCCCTCGTCCACCGCCGCCGCCCTGCCCGCGGCCTCGGCCGCCCTGGGCGCCGGGCCTCCAGGACCACGGCACGGCCGTGACGGCCTCGCCGCGCGGTGGCGGCGGCTCCGCGACGCCCACCACGGTGGCCGCCAGCGCCGCTGCCGCCCCTGGTCTGGGCCTTGGCCTCGGCTCCGGCGTGCCGTCCGTGACCGCGCTCCGTCACTCGTGGCCCTACAACTAGTGCGCCAGCGCCACTGCGGGGCCCCGCTGGAAAAAGACTTTTTCGGCGGCGACGCGGTTTTGGTTGGCTCTGGCCTTGTCGCGCCGGAACGGCCGCAACGTCAAGAGGGCCGAGAGCGCCCCGAGCCGGACGACGGTCTAGACGGTCTAGACGGTCTAGACGACGGCGGCGACGTGCCGCGAGGCATTCCTAGGCACTCCGCGACTCGCCCTCTGGCTCCTCCCCCTCCCCTCGCCCCTTCCCCTCTTCCTTTATCTTGCCCTTGCTTGATTCATTAAGCCAGTCATATCATCGGAAGCTGCAGATGCTGCCCCAGCCCCCAGTGGGGCCATGGAGGGCCCCCCCAGGCCCCCACCCCGAGCTGTCCACGGCGGCGCGTGATATAGTACCTGTACTTGACGTGTTGCACCAGACCCGCCCGATGCCTTTTGCGTTAAGCGTGCCAAATCTGTGCCAACACCATTACATCGAGAAGTAATATTATTAACATTATTATTATTAATATGTTTTAATGTAAATTATCGTTTTGTACAAACATACAAAGACTTATAAAAAAGTGTGATGTGAAATTTATCTATAAAGAAATGTAGCTGTAGTAGTTAAATATAGCTACCTATAATTTATTTGTAAGTAAACTGTGTATATAAAGATGGGAGGGCGTGTAAAGAACTGGATATTAACCCACAAAAGGGTTCCGTACGATGAGGTGCCAGGTCTGGCATCGTGATTGTTTCAAATTATTCCTAGTGGTCAGGGAAATTTATTCATGATATTTAGCATTCCTCTATATGTGCAATATTTTCAGGTTTCACTTTTAACATGGTCTCTCTAGGTCATTCTTTATGTGTTTGTGGGAATCTGAACTCACGTAATCAATCTTTAAAATATCTGTGTGTGAAACAATTCATGTTACTCTATTCATGCTCAATAGGATGTTTTAGTTCTGTTCTACGTCTATATTATTACATTTTTTCCTTCAGATCAAAAACTATAATTCCTGCAAATTAGAGAGTTTTCTCAAAATTAGAGCTTATTTTGAAAACATCTTGGATATTTTTGACAGCTTCTTGATTGAGTTTTGAGATTTAGTTTCATTAGAAGCTCCTACTTTTCTAACAAATTAGGCTGTATGCCTGGATAACAATGTACAGCAGGTTGTAGACGTTGTTGGTCATCTACTGTCTACAACCCATTGCCATTGTCCTCCCCATCAACCCCTTTAGTAGACGTCTATCCAACAGTCAGAATGATTGCTAAAATGAGGCACAGCTTTAGATAAATTTCATTGTAGACCTGTGCTGTGAAATTTACACTGTCTGTCAGATTAGGAAAAGCCTTTGATGGGTGAACTTTGAGCCATAATTTTTATATATTGCATCCTATAGACGGAATCCATAAATAAGATTTGAACTAGATAATATACTGACACCTTCTGTTTTTGTTGTTGTTTTGTTTTTCTTTTCACTTTGAGAAAAAATATGTCAAAGTTTTTTAGAAGTCTACAGAAAGGTACTTGGGACATGCTTTGGTCTACATTCAGCACTACTGTGCCTTGTGGAGTTAATGAATCAATTCCCTGCAATATCTATCTAGACTGCTAACTTCCCTGATGTTGGCTAGACATCTATCAGAAATGTGTGTTCAATGTTCAACCCAGGAAAGTGTTAATGTGCCATTTGTATATTTATTAGCTTTCTGTTTGAAAATATGTTTTTCACTTCAATTCTATTGAGTATAAGCACACGGTTGTTTCTTTTGATATCATGGTTGTCTTTCATGAATTGCATGTTCAGAAAATACCCCTTCACCTGTTCAGGCCAAGATACTTCTAGCAATTTTGAAATGAGAGTTGGAGCTCTTTTACCATCATTTTTTTTTCTTTTCCAACTTGATTAAATTATTGTGATGTTGACATTCTTACCGTGGTTTTTCTATTGTATCTTCCAGATCAAAAATTGTATATCATAAGATTGGAATAAATATGCATTCCAGCGACATTGTTGTTTCGTTCCACCTCCCACTGAGCAGAGAGCAGAGGGTTCGGCCGCGTCGCATCGCTCCTAGAAGGACCAGAATTGAACTGGACTTCCTTTAAATACATGGATGTCAAAATATTTCATCCAGGGCAAGCTTAGCCAAACGCCAAGCTTAGCCTCTGTAGCCACTATTCATTCATAACACTTGGCCTCCAAACACAAATTGACCTGGAACGTTGCTGTGGGTCTAAGAAACAGCAGCCCAGCGCCTAAAGGTCTTTGACAATGGTGTAAAAATGGCTTGTTTAGTTCTGAAGTCCAAAGCGAGTAATTTATATTCTTTTGCCCAAAATGTTGTTTCCCCTAAGCCAGGTGCATTGCCCATTGCCTTTTGCCCAAGGCGTCTACGCCCCTGAATTCAAGTACAGCACATTTTAACAAATCAAAAGTACTGAATCTTAGGTAGCATGAAAATAGCTTATGCGAAAATATGTTAAGAGGCCTATGGGTCTGAGATAAAGCGTTAAGCAGAAATCGACACATTTTTTAAGATCATATCAAATAAACATTTTTATTACTAAGGAACGTAAACATACTCATGAGCACCCTGGATAAGGGTCAGGCCTATTCACACGCATAAGAAAGGCCAGTCGACGTGACATCTCTTCATTGTAGATGCTCTTGCATTTAGTGTAGTTTACTCTTCTCCGCATCTGGAAAACAAATTTTAATCAAACATCATAAATTAAATTCATACACGTGCTGAAAGACACAATCATATCCTAAGCCCTTACCTCAGTCGGTTTCTCATAAAACCTGGTGCGTCGATACTGTTCAAAAAAGCCATCACGTGCCATAATGCTGAGAAACAAACAAAAAGTTATTAACTAAATATTATTATGAGCATCCAAAAAAAGGGAAATGTGGACTAACAGAAGCTAGAGACTAAACAAAATCAAGAAGGGAGGTTAGGACACCCCACTGTACAAAGAATAGACAATGTTCAAAGAGTGCGTTTTACAAAAAGATGAAAACACTTTCTTTAAAATTTTAAAAATAAAGATTAAGGTATTTTTTGTCTAAATTGTACTTGGTAAAACTCACTTATTCAAAACACCCATGGCTTCTTCCACAGCACCGTTTTTAACCAAAACGGTCCTGGCAATAAAAAGAGGGTGCCTCATCTCGTTTGGAAGCTGCCACTCAAATTAGCTAATATTGCGTTTCCTTGTGTACAACTAACAAGTTTTAGCCCAAACTGTTCACTAAAACTTCACACGGCGAGAGCGAGATTACGCCTGTCCGTCGTGTCCCTGTCGTCTGCTCCTACTTGTTTTTGTTTTGTTTCATGGGGGATGAGAAATTGAAGCCGCGGAATATTTTGCTTAGAGTCCTTAATCAGGCAGGGGATAGAGGCCGAGGTGGGCTCTAAATGCAGGGCCGCTTGTGGGCTTATTTTCAGCCTGTTAAGCTTAGAGAGGCAAAAACTTGGCTTGGATTAAAGCTAGAGGCTTGAACTATGCCCATGTGGATTTTTTTAAAATTAGGGTAGAAATATTTGCACTCTCTTACAAAGTCGCACAACAACCTTCCACCATGGTCGTGATTCGAAGTCACCGCTGCTAACGGCTTAAAGAAGTCCGACTTGTAAGGAGAATGCAAATAATTTCTACCTAATGTTTTAAATAAATGCACGTGGTCACATTAAAAGCCTCTGGCTTTAATCCAAGCCCAAACTTTTGCCCTCTAGAGCTAACAAGGCTGCAATGAGCCCACAAAGGGCCTGCAGTGCGCCCGACGCGGATCTTCGCCAGACACTGCAGTCGACCCCGCCGCTGCTTCCTTTTTGTCATTTAAGGTTTAAAACGGCTAATCCGTGATAAAGGGTTCGATTTACTCAAAAATGTCTACTGAGTGCGCCTCAATATATGTTTGCTTACATATCCTTTAATTCTGAGTATTTCGTTTCTCCAAATTCCTCCCGACATGGTCAGAACGCCAGCAGCGTCCGTTCCCGAGCCGAAGGCATTTATAATTCTCCTGCCTTAATGCCCTTTGGGGCCTTTAGGACTCTAATTTTGCTTAGAGTCCTAGGGCCTTTAGGACTCTAATTTTGCTTTAGAGGGGCCTGTAGGACTCTAATTTGCTTGATTTGCACCTAGATTCACTGGCAAATCGTTTCTGCCTCTGACAAAGTCTGACTCCCTTAAGTCGAGATGCGGTTGAGTTGCGGTGTGCTGGGTGGAGGGCTCTTTTTCCACAAACTGAGAATCATATTCTGTTTTCCTTGAATTTATTTTTCACTTTGGTGAACTCTAAGGAAGTTCAGGTTCTAACAGACTACAAAATAATCAGGCTTTATAATTCAAACTGGAGGTTAATTTGTTACTTATCACAACATAAATGCCATCTTCCACTTTTTTCAGACACATAATAGTGTGGAGCACAAGTACTGTGCACTTGTAGTCCACAAAAAAAAGTTTTATCAACCTAAGGCTGGATGTATTTCTACTTCATTTAACGAAATACATCTATTAGTAGTATACAAGTAAATAGTTGTACATGAGGAGACAGAAATAAAAATGGACATACAGATAGATTAAATATTTCTCAAGCTTCCCAAACATTGGAGTAGAGATGCTAGATACACATTTACTTCCAGAAAGGCCCCTAAGACTAACTGGACCTTCCCAGGCAGACAAAAACACAGAAACAGACTACATCACACTAATATTCCTACTGTATTTGAATATAAACTGAAAGAAACATAGGTGCTAATCACAGTTTAAGGTCGGACCAAATTCTTAGTCTAGGGACGAAGTGGCAGATCAACTGGTATTCAAACAATCCCAAATTTCCACAGATGCTACATCACATTTGATTGAAAGGGAAGAGGGAAAAAAGTCACCTCAGAAGAGAAGAGAAAGTCTTTTTCTTTGTGAAAACCAGTTACGTTGGTGGAGTATAAACATAATTGATAATTTAAGGCTTTGAAATAGAAGTGAAATATTTAACTCAAGAGGATGGAGACCTTGATTATGTTTTTGCATGTTCCATAGTTTTTTTTAATTTGGTAAATTAAGAGATTGTGAGAAACAGTAGAAAAATATACATAAGAGGTTCCACTTTAAATTTCAGATAAGTCATGAATAAGTTAATGCACAAGTTTGGAAACACAAGCGCAACAATAACACAGTAGGGTACATCAATTTAATTTTTCATATGAGAGTGACGTATGCCAGTGATAAACACGTTCCACACCAGTCACCATAAGAGAACAATTTAACAATTACACACTGAATACTAACTAGATAAAACATAGAAAGAAATATTAAAACAATAAAAAAAAAGGAAATAATTTGACTCAGTTAAACAAAAAATATAATTGGTGCCATCTCCAACAAATGTTAATTTTTCCCTTATCATCCACTCGGTAGTAAATGTTAGCAAAGAAATGATTCCTTCTGCACAAGAGAGCAGTTGGTCTCGCCAAAATTACACACCACCGAAGTGTTGGTACTATCTAACTCATCATTCTCAACAATTAAACCAGTCTTTTGAAAATAATCCTGATAAATTATCAACACATACATGTTGTACTTTGCTATGATAACTTTGATAGTTATCACGCATCAAAGAATATCACACTGTTAACAGGAGCTGTAACAAAAGAAACCACCAGGTCAGGTTTCTATGGAATAAGTAAGATAATTCAAATACATAAAGAAAAGTACAAGATTTGAAAATTAGAGCAAGAATTACTTTCCACCTAGAATTAATGAAAACATTCAATTTCACTATCAATAGAAGAGCTGTGGGTAAGAGCTTCAATCTTAAAACAAGGAAATCATAAGAGTGGTCCTCATCTTGAATACCTATTGAAGTCAAATTAGTGGTCTGTAGAATTAAATAATATTTGCAAACTTTGCAATGTCAAAACATTTAACTACTACAAACAAGTCAATCAATGGTTCAAATTGAATTGCTCCTACCCACATATACACACAGATAAGTGAGAATAAAATATTTAACCTGGTCATAACGAATCTTACAAATGTCATAATACGTGAATTAAAGCTGTGCAATCTTTTCCTGTGATAAAGGATACCAGGTGCACAGACAAAAATGCAATACAACATTTCATTCTGACACTCATTGCCCTAGTGATTGCAATTACTTGACACACAGATAACTGTAACATATAACTATTCAATCTACAATATTTAAGTTTGGTAATACAGCTAAGTTAGTTACAATCAACCAGAAAACGTGTACAACAACAATCAATAAAGAGGGTACACCAGATGCATTTTCATGACAAAAGACTAACACACAGACATTAATTTCAAGACATCCACATACATTTATCCATAGTAAGAGCAAAAAGGTTTGGGTGCAAAAAAGCAAAGCCTAAAATTAAATGAGGCCTATAACATTCACCAATTAAAATACATCACAATCATGCAAAAGTTGAGGCAAGAGAGACAACCTATCTTCGCTTTTATCTTTGTAAACTTAGATCATGTTAGTGTTCAAAGTGCTGAAACAGTGCTCACTGCTTAAAATCTTAGATTGAAACAATAAGCTTCAACACCCAGACTTACTTATCAGCCACCAAACAGAATCTCACTAAAACTTCCTGAACTTGTTAACCCTAAAGGGTGTCAAGATACAACTTCTTCAAACAGCACAAGACAACTGGTCACAATACACATTAAAAGAAACTCCCTACACGATGATCTGGGTCAATAAACAAACAATACAAAAAAAGAAACCATCATAGCCAAAGATGTTCATTTTGCTATGAATCATAAACAAAGTTGAATGTCTCTTAAGCCAGCATCATGAAAAGAAATATAAAAAATTAAATCAGATTTAAATTTAAATTAGGAATACAAGTCTTAGAAACAACACCAGCATCTGTTTTCCTTCTGTACCCATTTCACCACAGTGGTATCGTTACCATCTGTTAATCTCACTACCCAGAATAAAGACCACACTGGTATTAAATTGTGAAACACAATAGATGTGCAGACATTAAACAGACAATTATTTCGCATGGAAGGAAAATAAAAGTCATTTTTTGATGAGGGATGAAATTTGCTTTGGAGACCTTACTGCAAAAATGATAGTGCATCCAGCAACTTTCTTCCATGTCCCACAGTATCACAGTTCAAAGATAAGAATCACAGCCCAAAGAATGATTTGCTTCACATTTTCAGTCACAGTTCTTCTGCTCCACTCACAACATTCAGAACAAGCAGTTCCTCTCAACATTAAGCAAAACCCAAACTATAAATTATTTGATAAAACAGCAAACGCTGCGAATAACTATCTATTTCAGTCCATCATTAGCTTTTCTTCAAAACCAACTGAAGAATCATCCTCAGGTCACAATCAAGTTCAGGTGAGACAAATAACCAAGTAGTATGGTTGGCATGGCCTATATGTAAGGAAAGAAGAAAGCAAGAATAAATATATGAGATGCCTTACGGAAAAAATTCTACTCATAAAACTGAATAGACATGATTACCACTGTCTCCTAGTGAGAACCAAAGTTTCTACAGCTACATTATTAAAATGAAATTACCGTAAGATAATTAGTATAAATATAAGAAACTTAGAAAAATAATTTTCATTTCACAGGCAATTCAAAAATGTGGAAAGCAAGCAGTTAAACAAGTTGGAATATTTGAAAGCAACAGTATCTGCACACAAAAGAACTATTGATAACCTGTTAAGTGCTGTCTTTCTCAAAAGTAACATGAGATAAGGGCTGAAGCAGAGCAGACACCACTGCACTGTCAGTCAGTCTGTACTAATGGTTTTGGGAACATAGCATCCTAATCCAACCTAGCACAACTCAGCAAGCTACAGAACTTTAAGTGAGATAAGCAAAATCTGACTGTAAAATGCCACTGAAAACAAAATGTAAGAAGAGGACTACATGTACCTAGCAAAACATTTAACTATGAAGTGAGCAAAAGCTATTTTGCTCTTTATAGACACAAATACACATGGAATAGATAATAATAATTTTTTAAAATGAAGAGCACAGGTTGATAGATAGCTACACAATCAAAATACTTGTTATAACCAGGCCAAACAAACCAAATAACAGTGTTTCTAAAAAATAATAACAAATTACTTCATGCCTAATACAATAGAAATTGTAAGTCTCACACAATATTTATCAGTATCACGAAAGTCGCAAATGCATACAAAAAATACTTAAGTTTTTAGGTTCATTTTTTTTTTCTTTTTTTTTTTAGACTTTATATCTGCATATTTTATAATCTGGGCTGGACATCAAATAACATTCAATCACAAACAGAATCAAGTACACAAACTGAGATTCCTCAAAACAAGTTGACTGGACTGAGCAAATTTTGACTTTCCCCTCCCCACCCCGCCAAAAAAAAGGAACTAGAATGATCATGCCCTAATAACATTCAAATATTAAAACATAAAACAGGAAGTCTGACAACAACCTTTAAAACAAGCAGATAAAGAATAGCTATAATAGACATAGGCATGATTAGTTGCCAAACCCAATAGGTAGACATTGACAAATCTATCCCCTCATAAGAAAAGAAACTGGGCAAAGCAAAAACCCAGGGATATAAAGTAGTTTGGAGCTTTCCTAAAAGTTACTAATCAGCTATGAAACAGCTTCAAGTTTGTTTGCTTTTTTCTTTCAAATTACTGGTGGTCAGCCATATATTTTAATATGATCCAGTCATAGAGAATATACAGCAACAAAAATTATGGGTAACAGTGACATAATTATTACTATTTTTTTTCTAGTTTTTCATTTTATAAACAGAAAAGAGAAAGAAGAGAAGAGGCCAAGTCTTCCACTGAATTTTAAGTTGCTCCACTACACCCCACCCCCTCAAGATAACCTTTTTAAAACAATGAGGGACAACTAAATTTTGACACCTTTGAAATCTGTTTCCTTTAAATAATGCCCATGCTGAGAGGCAGACTGGAGTTTTGAGCTCTTCCTGGTGATGGCAAAGTGTAAGGACTGATGTAGCAGGTGCTTCCAGGTTTTGATGTATGCACATCTAGGTAAGCTTGTCGAGAAAATACGCGTTTGCAAGTTGAACATTGATATTTACTGATGTGCACCTGGAGGTGAAAAAAAAACAATAACAAAAAAAACAGAAAAAGCAGACAAACAAATAATTTGTGAAAACTGCATGAAAGGATACATTAACAAAACATCTTGACTCACTCACCTTATTGTTGTGACGGAGAAGTGAAGTTTGAAATTTAAAAGATTTACCACATGCTCGGCAGAAAAATGATTTTCGAGTTTTAGATGAATAATCTGATGCCTCTGAATCTGGTTGACTATTGCCAGCAATGTCACTTCCTGAGTACAAATCATCAGAATCATCAGGATTTAGTTCAACCGGATCTCTGACTTGAGCTCTTCTCCTAACATTTCGCTGTTTCTGTGCAACAGATATTTCCTGCAAGAAAAATATAGAAAATGAAGTGCAAAGCAAGGACATACATAATAAAGACTAAGTTTGACATGAGCTCCAGCTCACCCTGTACAGATGTCTCAGACTGAGAGGCAGAGGAGTGGGAGAGCTTCCAAGAGAATGACTTGAAACAAGACCCAAAGGCCCAGAATCATCACTTGATCCTGTCAAATCAGAGTCTAACCCTGATTTGTCTAATGATGACCGACGGCGTTGATTAATGATAAGAGGGTGAATTTCATAAGCAGAGATCTGAGGGTAGAGCATAGCCACGGCGGAAGGGCTGCTGCCTAGAAGTGCCTTGCCTTGAGGTAATCCTGTTCAACATACAAAAGCAATGAGTTCAGTTTTTACCATCTCACACAGATAATGCAACAGCAAAGGAGAAAAAACATACCATAAGGTCCAATACCAAAAGAGAGATTTGGTATGGCGATGGTTGGAGAAGATGACGATGCATCATCATTTTGATCACTGTGAGGACTCAAGCGGTCGTTCATATTGAACAGTAGTACAGATGTCTAATGGACTTTGTAGTAAGCCTGAAAACCATGAAAAAAACAGGTATCAGTGAAACTGACAATAAAAGTAATAGAAAATTTTGTATTCAATGATCACTGGTCCTCATTAAAAATAGTTTTCTTTATTACCCTCAGACCATAGAAAAGTATCTTTAAGAGTGAACAGAAACTAATAATATGCTCACTTCATTCCGAAAGTACATAAAATTACATCATGTAATTTTACTTTACTTGAAGTTTACATAATGGGAGACTCAACTTTGAATTATAGCAAAATAAACAACCAGGCCATATGCAGGAACAGGCCACAAACCAGGGATTGAAACACCACCCCCACCCAGAAACCCACATGACGGGAGTGCTCTGCCTTGGTAACGTCATAATAAAGGGGCGGGTAAAGAGAAAAGGCTGAAAACGCAGGCATTCCAATCAAAGGGGAACACAGCAAGGAATACAGAGCACTGCAGAGCACAGAGCCGCCTGCCCACCGGTTATTGGCCTCGGACACTCGGTTGGGTGAAGCAGAGAGAAATATCAAGACTGAAGAGCTGATGGACAATAGGCGCAGAATGTCGAGCAGAAACATATGATGCCATGATGACAAATCACTGATTGTACTTGTGAAAATTCCACTTTAGTACAGTCCCTTGGTAACTTGTTGTTCTTATTCAGTCGAGTAAATAAAGGAATATTCGGTGCGGGATTTCGAAAACCCGTAGCGATCCCGGCTCAGAACAGGCAGCAAAAGTCGCGGAAGAGACTTATCTACAGACTGAAACACAATTACAAACCTTTCTTAAGCAAAACTAGAGTTTATGTTGATTTTTGTGAAGTCTGCGACGTTTATTCTTTGTTGACGGATACGGCAAGCGAACGCTGAAGAAAACTGCTTGTCTTTCAAGTTCCTGTCGTCTCCACCAGGTGGCGCTCGCGGAGGGTTGCTGTGACCAATTTTCTACCTTCTCTCGGATTTATTTCTGAGCTTCTATGTGATTAACAATTAAATACATACCCAACTATGGATTACTCTACAGTGAGAGTAAATTTAGAGGCTACATACATAGAAAACAATCTGGTCGATTTTGGTCAAATAATTATGTGACCAGCAGAAGGCCGTGTGTATATTCTGCGAATAATTTGTTTTCATTCGTGTGACAATTTCGGCTGCTGCTATCCGGTTGCTGAAATTTTACAGTGTCTCCGTTGTGTTTGTTGCTGTTGGGAGTGTTATTGAGGGCTCTTTCAGTCCCTTTCAAGTTATCTTTGGATATTTTAGCCACGAATTTCGTTGTCACCTAATGCACACTCTTGAAGGAGTTGTTTATCATGTTGGTGTAGCATTAACGCTTCTTCATTACATAGCAGTATTCTTTGTTGGTGTATAAATTGGCTGTATTGGGAGCTGAACTACCTCCTGTTCCTTATCCCTAGACCTCTTCTGCTGATAAACCTTGACCTCGCCACTCTCCCATCGATACGGATTGGATTTTTAAGAATAAGTCGGTAGGTCAACCAAACCCGTTCTTCATGCATCTTCATCCATTTAAACCTATTTGCTTCTTCTTTTTTCCAAAACAAAAATCACTGTTTATTCTTATTTGAAGTCCTCTTATCTCCTAATTTACAGATTCGTTTTGCTCTGAACGTCAGGACAAAAATGTCTGATGACGCCAATCAATCACCAGGCCCGTCGCGTATCAAACGGAAGAATTCTGATCCTGACCTGGGACATGGAGAAAGTAAACATGTAGCTGAAGACAGATCTGTTGTCTTACCTGTTTGGGAAGGCCAAGAACACGAAGATGTAAGGGAAAGTTACCCTTAAGCTAACAATTTTTAAATATTATTTTTGTATTGACACATATATATGTTACAGGACAATGCAACCAAACTTGGTGATTATTTAAGTTCTCAATATGAAGTCCTGTTAAGAGTGCTAAGCAACCTCTCTGCTTATGATTTGAGAAAAGCTGCACAGGTGTCTAAGTAAGTAGTGAGGAAATTTTTGTTTTGTTTTCAATGGTTTGTAATTCTTTCCTTTGAAAGTTTTGAAGGGAGGCATTCAATTGTCATCGCTATCTTCTCTTTTATCAGATCATGGCAGTCTGCAGCACGAGTTGTTCGAGATTCTCGGCACCAGTTCCACTGGTTATTTTGGAGAGCTAACAGTGGCGGCTGGAATGTACCCCCTCCTTTGGCTATTTACTCTTCCATACGTGAGCATGTCTTTTCACAGCCAACAATATGTGTTGCATTTTTTACTAAAACAGCCATTAAATCATTTGAGTGCTCCTCTTCTGGAATTTTGTGCCCAAAGACGAAGGATACCAAACGTTGTGGAAAGATGCACGCAAGTATGACCATAATTCCTGGTTTACTTTCAACCACATTCCACCACATGATTCTATTCAATTCATTCTTGAAATTCCTCTTTTGTAGGAGAATCATACATGTCGTTAGCATTGGGTCCAAAGTGTCAATTGATGTCATTCCCCGTGAGTGGGATTATTGGAACTTCGTTGGACCTGAAGTCAACATTTGAAGTTGAAAACATAAGCAGTAATTGTCTGAAAAATGTTGTACAACTGTTGGCCAATTTCAATTTGCCTTTCTAAGACCTTTTTTTTTTTTTTTTCTTTCAGAGAGCAAAGTTCAATCTATGAGTGCTGCTTTGTTTCCTGACTGTCCAGGTGCCAAAATTATAAGTTTTAGTTTAAAAAAACAAGAACTTCTGAAATTTTATCGGGTACTGTACTTTTGATATTATTAACCTGTGTTTGATTTTGTTAAAAACAATGCTTAATTGATATATTGGTGCAGCAAGAAGAACCGGAAGAAAAAAGCTTAGCAAAAAAGTTGGGATTGCCCTGTGATATGCTCATTCAAGCTGTTGTAATGCTTAGTGGCTACAGATTCCGTTCTGATGAACTTTCATTGTTTGTAGCTCATTTGCAAGCAAGGTAATTAATCTTTCATGAAAGCATTGGTTGTGTTTCTAGTATTTGGCAACTGGATGTTACCTACCCTTTTTACCTGCCCTCCCTCATAAAGGCAGGAGCATAGATTTGCTGTGGCTGGTGGTTTTGGAGAAAAAGCTGATTCACTCGAAGGTTTGGTGATTCTTGGGGATGATGTATGCGCAGCATCATTGGTAATTAATGATACATTCACTGAGAAAGATGCAGTAATAGAACAAGTCTCCAAGGTAATTTTTTTATGACTGTTTTTTCTTCCATGATGTACTTTACATTCCAATAGAAATTCTTTAAAGTATTAATTCTTTTCAGATTAAAAACTGCAACTTGCCGTGTGATAGAGCATTGTGCTTCATGTTCACATGTTTGGGTCGAGGCTATATGTGGTATGATGGAGAACAAGATGTTGAATCAAGTATCATAAAAAAGGTGTTCCCTAAGTCCCCAGTGATCGGCTTCTTGGTAGAGGAGAAATAGGGTTGAATGTTTTGCCAAGTAAGTATTTTGTTTAAATTGACCTTTACCCTCCCATCAAAAAGAATCCTAATCTATTCATGTTTTATTTTAGATTTTGAAGCTCAAGATTCCAAAGAATTTTGGCAAAACTTTAAAGCTATTTGCAACGAAAACAAGGCCTCCCTTGAAGCTCCTCCATGTGTGGTCAAGAGGTCATCAGAATTTTCCATTGATCATTCCTACAGCACTTGCATCATGTACCTGTCATTCAACACTGCGCATTCGAGTTTACCTCTATAATGGTTTTGATTGGTGACGCTTGACTATACTTCTTTTAATTGTTTAGAAATGGTTTTTTATATGTTATTTACAAACTTGACAGGGTCTTGGACGAGCGTGAATTTTATCTGATTGTGCTGACGCACCACAGTTAGAGTTTATACTATCAGTGACGAGAGAAGGACCCCAAATTCACTGCAGTTGTTGTTTTTAATTTTTTTTTTCTTGTTATTTTATATGATGGACATTTGAGACAATCATGGTTCGTGCATCTTTTTTACAAAATTCTTGTTAGAGACACCATTATTGTTTGAGTGTACTCTCCCTAAGGTCATAATGAAGTTGACAGTAGCCTTGTGTATAAATATGGCTTAATCATTGCTTTCAAATTCTTCAGCCTCATGGTTACTCATGTTTTCCGTATCAATCTCCACCATTGACTTCCAAAGTGCTTATTGTAAATAGTCCTCTGCATGATTTTTTATGTGAAATAAAAATCTACAAACGACAGTTTTGAAATGGAAATCGTGTTTTATTTCTCTACCGCAGCATGGCGAGAGGGTGGCCGGCCAGTTCACTGATTCCGAGAGTCTTTTTCGCTTCGCACCTATTCGGGACGTCCCATGAGTGCGAGAGATACTGCGCGACGAAAACGACTCTCGGAATCAGTCCGCAGAGCTCACGATGCAGTGGCGGCCCCGGCTGGCCTCGGCTTGGCATACCCCTCGCTCGGTCTTGCCTACCCCAGGCCGCGGTCCCCGGCGCAGGACCGAGCCCGCCCCGCCCAGGCCACCCTCTTCGACTCCAGCAGACTGATTCCAAGAGTCGTTTTCGTCGCTCTGTCTCTCTCGCACTCATGGGGTGTCCCGTATGGGTGCGAGGGTGACAGAGCGACGGGAACGGCTCTCGGAATCCGTCTGCAGCCTCCAGCAGCCCCTGGCATCGGGGGCGGCCTGCGCGTGGGTGGCTGGACGGGCCGCCGGGAGCGGAGGGGAAGGGGAAGACCCCGCTGGCGCGGCCGCCCTGCCCGGACTCGGCCAACGGGTGCACGAGCACTCGACGTCAACAAAGAGAGGGGCCTAGCAGCGTGCTAGCTCGATGCCCGAGGCCTGCCCAGGCCCCAGGGGAGAGGGGAGGGGACCGAGGGGACACGGGGGATGGAGGGGCGCTACTCACGACGCCTGGGGAGGGGCGGGGCGGGAGGTGAGCTGAGGTCGTTGGGTGCGAGTGTACCCGCAGCCGAGTGCTGCCGCACCGAGCGAAGCGGCGAAGCTAGCGGGGCTTGGCTCTGTGCGAAACGCGAACTGCTGGCTGGCCCGTCCCTCGGAGCCCCACTCGCCTCGCCCCATCAAGGACCGCGGGCCGAAGCACGTAGCGTCACTTTGGATCGATAAAGCTTTCGCGACAGAATTTCGAGAGACAGGAACCTGATCGGTGCTCTCGAGTGCCGTCGGCGGCTTCTGTATGCGCAGCGTGGCCGCTCCGCTCCTTCGCACATCATTTCCTTCTGGGCGTGGGAGTTTGGCGGTCGGATCACTGATACGGGGCGAAGTCCACGAAGTCCACACGAGGCCGCCAGGCTGATTCCGAACAACGGTTTCGTGGTATGTCTCTCTCGCACCCGAGCGTACTCGCACGGGCCGGCCCGTGGGTGCGAGAGAGACAAAACACCGTTCTGAATCGGCTCGCTGGGATGACGCAGAAGCGAACGCGAAGCAGCCCGCTGGGAGCCCCGTGAGGGTAGGCAACCGCAATGCTTCCGAGTGTGACGGGACGGTCCTTACCATTACCATTACCATGAGGGCTAGACCACACATGATCGTATGCCATTTCCTTACCATTATCACTAAGGGACGCGGACGTCGCGCCAGCAGTCGATGCCGTGTGCGGCATCAGTCACCCAGGGTGACTCACGGTACTCTACTCACGGCTGGCCGACGGACCCAGGTCAGGCTGACGCGAGTCCAGGGCCTCCTCTCGCGGATGCGGGCCTGGTGGGCCTTCCCCGCGTTCGCGCGCGGCCGGGAGCCGCCGAGGTCCGAAGTCACGCAGATCTGCCGGGATCCAGGGTGAATCTCAGTTGTTGGAATCGACGCGGGGAAGGATCGGCGCGCGTCACGGCACGCGACTTTGGTTGCTGTCTTCTTTTGGGCGTGATGACGCGGGTCCGTGTCGAGTCACCGGGTGCTCGTGTACCTCAGGCCGCGGCGTGGCGGGGCGTGGCGCCCGGCCCGGTGCACGAGCACCCGGCGGCACGCACTCGCTGCTGCCTGCTGCACTGCGGAGCGGCCTGGCCTCGCCCTGCACCAGCGAGCTGGTTCGAGCCAGCTGGAATAGGATCGACTGGCATCGGCACGAGGGGGGAACAGCGCACAGCTTCAGTGTACAACAACGGTTTTGAGCGTCCATTCGCACATACTGCAGCGTGTGCACAAACGTCCTGCAAGTAGGCAATCGCTGGTGGCAAACGAACGCGAGCAGTAACTCTGTAGCAACCATGTTCTTGACGTTCACCAATCATTACCAGGGTACCCATGATCGAACCATTCCGTGTACAAAGCAAGGGACGCGAACCTCCGCATGCTAGCCGATGCCGGGCGGGCATCAGTCAGCCAGTGCCGCTGACTCGGTGGCCAGACGGCAGGTCAGGGCTGCGCGTCAGGGTCACTAACGCGCGAATCGGGTGACGAAGCCTCACGGAGAGCGCGGCCGAGCTCGGCCAGCCCGAGCCGACATTCACCATCTGGCCGGTGGAAGTCTCGGGGGCGCGGGCAGGGCCCCAGGACGCGCTTGTCACCCGTCAGCGGCGCGTTAGTGACGAACGGCAACCTAGACCGCCTCTGGCCCACCGAGCGCGGCATAGGCAAGCCCGCCCGCACGGCTACATGCGGGTTCCGTACCTCTTCTTTTGACACGGGGTTTTTGGTACACCTGGTACATAAAATTTGACAGTGGGTCACCCCTCGCATCGGCACATTGAACAATGTAAGACATTTCCTAGGGGCTGCTCGGGGAGGCCGACCCGACCATCCCTGTGTTCGACGAGGCACAGGCGCAGGCGGTAAAAACTCTAAACGCGTTTTGAGCTCCACTTGTTCCAGTTGCTAAATGACTCGAACCAAGCGTGTGACCCCCACCAATGGATTTCTCGTACGGAGAGGAATCCATTGGTGGGGTCACACGTACGGTTCGAGGTCCAGTTAGCGACTCTGAAGCTCAAAACCCATCCGGGATTTTGACCGCCTTCACCGGTCTTCCGGCCCACTGTGCGAGCAAGTTTGTCACGTGAGTCCACCAGGAAGACAAGCGGCCCGAATCTCCTCCTGCCGAATTGAGGCTTATTCCATTTGGCCGAGGCGAAGGCAAAGCAGCAAAGCAAGGCCGCTGATTGCCGAAGGGCCGATTGAACGCAAACAAGGCCAGTGCCGTTGTCGTCAAGGGAATGACAGCAAATCGAAGGTAAGGACAAAGAAAGACCCAATATAGAAAATGAAGAAGGGTAGGTCGATAGTCGGCACAGGGCCTGACAATCTGACACTGTCGTTTTGACATGTCTCGTGCGCGCACTCCAAGCTGGCTACAGGCCTGGCTACCGGCCCCCGCATTCTCGCGGCACTCGAGGCGAATTCGCTCCGCCTGCTCCGCCACTCCAACACGCTCATCGATAGTAGATTAAAGCCCAGCTGCCTCACTTGGAGAATGAAAAGAGTGCCGAGGCCGTTGCATCACGAAAGTTCACAGGACTGTAGAGCACCAGACGTTTCGTCGCTCTGTCTCTCTCGCCCTCATGGGGCGTTCCGTAGAGGTGCGAGAGAGACAGAGCGCCGAAACTCTGACTGAACCCAGCTGCAGTTTTTCTGACGCCACAGGCGTACGGTGAGGCCTCTTTGTCGTTGTGGGGCAGTCGGCCGGGCGGTTTGCGCGGTTTGCGCGGTCCAGGATCACTCGCATCCCAACCGACGACGCGATGACCCGCATCTCTTTGTTCGCCTCGCCCGGATCGCGGCTAGAGCTAGTCGGGGAGGGGCGGGGGGGGGGCGTCGCGAGGGGGGAGGGAGGGCGTCGCGGTGCGCAGAGCGGGGCGGGCGGCGGCGCTGCAGCCGCAGTCCTCTCCTCACCGCCCCGCAGGCACCACGCCGCCACGCCGCCGCGGCCGCCCGCGTCCGCCCCACCGCCTCGCACCGCGCGCCGCGCGTCGCGCCGCCGCCGCCAGTGCGCGCAGGGCCGCCGTGAGCCTCACATCGCGGTGCCGCGGCATGGTGGCCGCGTCGGGCGGGTAGCAGCGTGCAGCGTGCGTGCAGACCACACGAGCGGAGCAGCGTCGCGCCGAGCCCAGCCGGAACCCAGCGGAGCCGGGCTAGCCATGGCGTCGACCGCGGTGGTGGCCGACCCCCTGCGCCGTCCCCTGAGACGCGACTTCCGCGAGAGCCGCGTGTACAACCCCACCGTCGTGCCCAAGAACGCGCCTCTCGCCTCCACCGAGTCCCTCGGCGACGCCGCCCTCTGCAGCAGGGTGGCCGCCACGTCCTGCCGCACGGCCTGCCCCACCGCCGGCTCGGACTCGGGCCGCTGCAGCCCCAGCGACTCGTCCACCGTGCTGGACATGACGCCGTCCTCGTGCGCCTGGACGGCGTGCGCCTCTGGCACCTGCCCGTCGTCGTCCGGCGTGGACACGGCGTCCTCCTCGGGAGGGTCCGCGCCGGCGCCCTCCATCGCGGAGGCCGAGGACCGCGATCTCATGACCCTGCCCTGCACGCCCCAGCCCGGCGACGACGGCGTGGACGACCCGGACGGCTGGGGCGTCAAGTCCGCCGTGGACGAGCCCGTCAACCTAGCCTTCGAGAACATCAGATACACGGTGCACACGCGCGTGCGGCTGCGGAGAGGTGAGTGTCAATCAGTGTAGTGTCCTGGCAGTGGCACGCAGTGCACGCAGTGGCGTCTAGCCGGCCGGGACTTCCCTTTGTCCTCTCCTTTGTCCTTTCCCTCGCGCGCCCCGGCGGCCTTGGCCTCGGTGTCAGCCAGGCATCAGCCAGCGCTCCAGGACGGACGGCTTCGCCTCCTCGGCACTTCCTGGCCCTGGCGGTTATCGCGCAGCAAGCAGGGGCAAGCCAGCAAGCGCAAACAGGGCAAAGTGGACAATGGCCGCGGGGGCGGTGAGATGATGCTGCCCTGCGCCGTGTCACTCGGCCGTGCCGCCACCGCGCGGCTCTCCCGCACCCCCACAGAACGCGCGTGAGTGCGAGAGAGACAGAAACAGGCTGGCCGCGCAGCCTGCCTCGTCTCCATGGCACTGCCATGGCAGCACGCTGACAGCCGCCTTGAGGGCCTGCCGAGCGAGTCGTCTCCGATGAGTCGTCTCGTCGCTCTGTCTCAGTCGCACTCAAGGGGCGTCGCCTAGGGGGTGCAAGAGAGACAGCGACGAAACTCTTGGCAGCGTCAGCTGGTCTGGTTGTAGGTAATCGAGCCCCGGGCTCGAGAGGGTGACGCGATGGGAGGCCGATGAGTAAGGCGTGCTGCACCGCCGGCCGTGCAGGGCCCGCCTGCCTTTGTCATCTCGGGAGTCTTGGTCTTCGCCACGCCACGGGCCGCGCACCGCCGCACACGCACCTCACACGTGCCCACCAGAGCCACCGCGGGCGCCTGGTCCCTCGCCTGGGCGAAGTGCTCCAGCGAGGATCCAGGAACTGGTCCCAACCGGTTCGCGTCCCTAGGCGGTTTGCGTCCGCGCCCCGCCCCACCCCGCCACGCCCCGGCCGCGGGGTAGGCTGCCTCCAGCTTCCCGACTTCCCAGAGCAGCTAGCACGATCCGCGCGCCTTCCCTAGGCTTTCCCTGCGCGGCCTCCGCCGAGGCCTCCGCCAAGGCCTCCGGCCACCCCGACCGGGCCCCACGTCGCACCACGTGACTTGTTGCTGGGGTGGCGGAAGGGGTGGAAGGGGGAGGCCGGCGCGTCGAGGCGAGGGGAACACCCCGAGGACGCCGCTCGGCGCGTGTAAATTGTAAACGCACACCGTCTCCGACCAGTTGTCTGTCTGCCGCCTCTCGTGGGCTGCCTATTTCTGGAGCCGATGGCGAACATTGTTCTCGTCGCTCTGTCCCTCTCGCCGCGAATGAAAGTGCCGGGCGATATTTGCTCTGCCGCTCGCGTCCTGCGGCCGCGCGGCTGCGGAGTGGCGGACCGGCGTGGCGGGCAGTGACCTCTACACTCGCTACTCGCTAGAGCTAGCCGCCCGCTGGCTGTTTATTTCTGGGGCGGCGCGTCGAGCACGCCGATGCCGAGTCTCTACCGTCGGGAGCCAGAGAGCCGCAGAGAGCCGCAGAGAGCCGAGAAAAAACGGAATTGGACGACCTCAACTCCGGACTGGATTGGAATATCTCTTGTTCGCGTTTAGACCGTTTAGCACTCCTGTGACTCCGTGACGCGCTCGCGCCTCCGCGGCCTGCGGGATGGTTGGCGATGGAACCGATTGAACGGGGGAGGCGCAGCAGACTGCTTGAGATAGTCGTCGTTCTGTCTCTCTCACACTCATGGGGCGTCCCGTCTAGGTGCGAGAGAGACAGAGCGACGAGAACGACCCTCGGCATCAGTCGGCAGCGCAACCGAGCGATTCCGGAAAGTCGTTTGGTCTCTAGCGGGACAAGTGCCATGAGTGCCACAAACGAAAACGACGGCCCGGAATTAGTCCGCGGGTGGTGGGTGAGTCACAGCGCTGTGTTTTTGCAGGACGATTGGCGGGGTCAGTGACGCCTTCGCGTTCGCACCTGAGGAGCAGAGATGGCTAAGCTCTCCGGGATTAAGGGCCAATGGGGAGTACAGTGCCGCGACCGGCCGCGTGCTCGAATGGAGTGGTCTGCAGACTGATTCCGAGGTTTTCTTCGCTCTGTCTCTCTCGCACTCACAGGAGTCCCCTACAGGTGCGAGAGAGACAGAGCGACGAAGACGACTCTCGGAATCATTCTTCCGGCCATTCAGGCCAGCGATTCCGCCGAGGGGTACCTCACTTCGAAAACAGGTGTACACTGACTGGTGACTATACTCAATTTCCACTTTGACTAGACTGAAAATATCACGAAATGCGTTGCAAAAATACTAAAATTGGGACAAATTTACGTGGTTTTGCCGACTTTTTCAGTGACTAGACTGAAACAAGGCAGTGACTGGAGTCAGGGGTGTACACTGACTAGACGAAGTGAGGTACCCCTCGGATTCCGCACAATCGCGGTTGCGTCGCTCTGTCTCTCTCGCACTCAAGGGGTGTCCATCCAGTTGGGGTACGAGAGAGAGAGAGAGAGAGAGAGAGAGAGAGAGAGAGAGAGAGAGAGAGAGAGAGAGAGAGAGCGACAGCGACATAACGCCGTTCGAAATAAGCCTATGCAGTTGGGCTGATCCGAGCCGAGCCCCGCAGGGAGTGAGGGGCATGCCAGCAGCAGCTGTCACAAACTGAAAGATGTAATACCTCAACCCGCCGACAAGCAGGTGTTCGGTCTCGGACGCCTGCTCAAAAAGATAGTGTAAACGAACAGGGAAAGGTGTCCATATTTGTCGCGCTCAGCAGCAAAGCACTTCGAACCCGGGCGTACGCCGATGAGTCGTAGAGTAGTCGCAGCTGTGATACCTCGTTTTTTCAGAGCACTCTGAGTGTGGAAACCCATGTGGTGTGCTCCCGGGCAGATAACGTTCGTTACGGGCTTTTATCTCAGCGCTCTCCCTGAAAAGGGGCCTGAAATTCACCCCTCACTCACCGGTAAATCTACGGCAAAACATGACGTCCTTCGTAAAGCGTGCAAGAGCCCATTCGTGTTCCTTTCCTTCTAAATGCATGGACGGGGTGGGGGAATTGCCACGAAGCGTATAGTTGTACGCTTCCAGAAGGGCCTGACCTACTTGTGCGTGCGACTGTTTGGTGGGACCACTGTTCTAATCCACCGTGTCCTCTTTGTTGTGATGGTTGCAGAAGCCCGGCGCATCCTGCACGGCGTCTCCGGCGAGTTCCGCGCGGGCCAGCTCACCGCCATCATGGGCCCGTCGGGCGCCGGCAAGTCCACCCTGCTAGACGTGCTGTCCGGCTACACGTGAGTCTCTCTCTCTCTCTCTCTTTCCCTCCCTTTATCGCTCTCTATCTCTGTCTATCTCGCGGCAAACACGTGGCGGGCCGGCCAGATCCGCACGCCTCCAAAAAGCGCCGCGCTCCTCGCCTAGGCGATCGCGCTCTCGGTCTGTCTCCCTACACCCTGTCTGGACGCGCCATGAGTGCGGGAGATCCGCTTTCGAAATGGGTCGCGGAACGCACTATCTGAGGGTCGGTCTGGCGACGCTGGCGACGCTGGCGACGCGCGGCGCGACGCTCGACTCGAGCGACACCTGCGAGCGAGCGAGCACGGAACTATCGGCACGGCACAGCGGCACAGCCCGACCGACTCGGCCAGCACGGCCGCCTCGATAAGCCGCGGGGTATAGAAGTTGCAACTCGGCGTGCAGCGCGTGCCAAACTTTGTGGTGTGCCTCCCGCCCACGCCGGCCGGGACGGAAGTGAAGAAGTGCCAGAATATCAGTGATACCAAACGACGGTGCCCCGGCGGAGGCATCTCAGATTGCGTTCTGTGCAGGCTGTGGCTCTGGGCTGTCGTCGCTCTGTCTCTGTCGCCCGCAGTACATAGTCAGTGCGAGAAAGACAGGGCTCGGCTCGCTGCTGCGAGGCTTGAGGCCGGGCTGGCCGACGGTCGAGGCTTGAGGCTGACCGCCACCAGACTGCTGCACTGCTGGCGCGGAGGGAGGGGGAGGGGCACAGAGGCTGATGCCGAACGCCTCGTCTGGCCTCGTCGCTCTGTCTCTCTCGCGCAGCAGCGGGGCTCCGGCCGAGAGCGGGGGAGACGGAGCGACAAAAGCGCGCTGTTCGGAATCGGCCATCTGCAAGGTCCTTTATCCACGCCGAGGCATGATGGCTCCGCTGCTCCGCTCACTGGCCGGTGCGTTGCAGCGCGCTGCAGTGTAGTGGCAGGCCGGCCGCGCCTATGGGGCCCCGCGCCCCGCAGACCAATAAGCGCGAGGCGGGGCGCGAGTGGCGGCCGGCGGCAAAGTGAAGAGCGTCGAGCTGAGCGAGCCGCGTCCTTTCGCCACGAGGACGACGGCGACGACGACGACGAGGACGACACGGGGAAGGTAGCGGCACCAGCAGGCGATTCCGAGCACCGCTTGTCACGCTGTCTCGCTCGCACCCTTGCGGGACGCCCGGCGAGTGTGAGAGAGACAGAGCGATTCTCCGGCCGTGTGTTTGGCGGGAGTCGGCGGCCGGCACAGGGAAGCCCGGAGCGGCTTCGGCGGACGGCCCGGACGGGGCGCTGATGAGATAAGCTTGTTGTGCTGGTTTTGCTCCGTGTTAAGCTCGGCGTTCGATACTTAGCACAAAGGGGGACGGCCGAACTGGCCGCGCGCCGCGCCGTCTGCCGCCAGACCACTCTTCCCTTCCGTCACTCCGCGTCCAGCGCGGCGGTACGCGTCACGGTGAGCGCGTCAGCGCGTCACAGTCCGCGGTTTGCGTCACCGACGCTGTGGATAGGAAGGACAGGAACGCACCGCACAACCCCCCGCCCCGGCGCGCCGCCGACGCCAACCCGGTCCGTCGGCCGCCTCCCCCGGCCAGGCCCTATCTTGCACGTGTGCACGTGTCGCGGCGGCCGGCCGATGCATTCTCCGTCTGATGTGACGTCACCGACACTCTCGAGTGATTCCGAGAGTCGTTTTCGTCCCTCTGTCTTCCTCGCATCCATGCGGGACGCCCCATAAGTGTGAGAGAGACAGGGCGAACGAAAACGACTCGCAGAATCAGTCCACGTACTGCAGACGAAAAAGTGGGAAAAGTAGGCACTTGTGCGGTGCCCTGACGGACACCTGCGGCCAGATTATCGGCCTTGGCTTGGAACTGGCAGCACCGATAACCGGCGGCCTCATACCGGTTATCGGTCTTAGGGCTATGCTTCTATTTAATTGTTGAAAGCGTCAAGCAAGCGTAATTAATAGTACGCGTAATAGAGGCGTGATATCCGAAATTCTCCTATTTTTATCTATTTTTGGGGTTGTGGGGGTGTTTTTATCAAAATCCCGAGGCGTGAGAGCGTAATAGCGTAATAGTCGGGTTACAGGTTTTGAGACTGCATACCCCCTCGGGCCGGCTACAAAGGCCAGCCACAGTGAACCGCGGAGCCAGAGCACCGCGTACGTAGAGCAGGGAACAGGGAATGCAGGACGGAGCCGAAGCCGAAGAGTGCACGAGTCCTGGCGTTCGGCTGGCCACCTCGGCTCGTCGGCTAGGCGCTCGGCTCGCTCGGCTCCACCCGAGCGCCGGTGCATTGCACGAGCGTGCAGCCTGGCAGCGGTCTTGTCGACCAGCAGGACGAGGCGAAAAGGAGGGGGCGGGGTGGGGAGGTACTTCCCTGCAACAGCTTCCTGCTGCTGCAGGCTGATTCCGAGAAGTCGCTCTGTCTCTGTCGTACTCGCGACCCGTACAGTGCAGGTGCGAGAGAGACAGAGAGGGCGGCATGTCCGGGAAGGGTGCCTCCGCCGTGACTCACCACGCCCTTGCCCTTGTTCGGCTCGCAGGTGCTGGGGGGTGCGCGGCCGCCTGCTCGTCAACGGGGCGCCTCGCGACACGCGGACGTTCCAGCGGCAAAGCGTCTACATCCAGCAGGACGCGGCGCTGCACCCGCAGCTCACCGTCAAGGAGGCCATGAACGTGGCCGCCGTCCTCAAGCTGGGCCGGCGCGGGCCCGAGGTCCAGAAGACGGTAAGTCGAGGCGACGCACAGTGGATTTGCAAGAAGACTGTGCGACGACGCTGTCGCTCTCGGTGCAAGTGGTGCAAGCCGAGCGGCCGAGTGAGCAGCACTCTGATAGCCTGTCCGTGTTACCTGTTTCCGAAGATCGTTGAGACCCTCGAGTCCCTAGGACTGCTCAGCCACATCGACACCATGACGGCCAGCTTGTCCGGCGGGCAGCTCAAGCGGCTCGCCACGGCCCTGGAGCTGCTCAGCAACCCTCCGATCATGTTCTTCGACGAGCCCACCAGGTGAGTTGCAACACCTCAGGGAACCGCGGTCCACGCCAGGCACGCCGCCACAAGCTTGGAAGCGCTCTCACATTCTCTCATTGATTGTGTGCTCATTGCTATCTTTTTTTCGCAGCGGTTTGGACTCGTCCACCACGAAGCAGTGCGTGGGCGTGCTGCGACGGCTGGCGCGCCAGGGCCGCACCGTGGTGTGCACCATCCACACACCCTCCGCCTTGGTGTTCGGGCTGCTGGACCAGCTGTACCTGCTGATGGACGGCCGCTGCGCCTACAACGGCCACACCGCCAACCTGCTGCCCTACCTGGCCAGCCTGGGGCTGCGCTGCCCGCCCTACCACAACCCCGCGGACTTCGGTGAGTCTCGGCAGCGACCCTGCCACAGTGGGCCAGCCAGAAGACCGCTGGAGGCGGTCAGAATCCCGAACGCGTTTTGAGCTCCAGAGTCGCCAAATGGGTCTCGAACCGATCGTTTGACCCCATCCATGGATTGCTCTCCGAACAAGGAATCCATTGGTAGGGTCACACGCTCAGTTTGAGTCCTCTTTCGCGACTCTGGAGTTCTAAACGCGTCTAGAGTTTTGGCCGACTTGGCTGACACTGCGCTGCAGTGGCGTGGCCTTCCCCGCGCTAATTCATGCAAGCTTCCGCCCTCCGATCGCAGCGCTCGAGGTGACCAGCGGCGACTACGGCGACCACACCGCCGCGCTGGTGCAGGCCAGCGACAACGGGCGCAGCCAGCTGTGGGGGCACACCAGCAACACGCACTCGGCCGAGGGGGCGCTGGGCCTGGCGCGGCGGGGCGCGGGCCGGGCAGGCGACGCCGACTGCGAGAGCACGGTGTCCAGGATGTCCAGGCAGAGCAGCGAGACGGCTTCGGCCTCCGTGACGCCGTCCGAGGGAGGCCGAGGCCGGTGCCGCAGGGGCCGCTTCAACCAAGTGTACCCCACCACCTTCTGGATGCAGCTGTACATGCTCATCAGGCGCACCATCAAGCGCGGGCTGCGCGACCGGGTGAGGCTCGGCGACGAAGGGCCCGAAGGGCAGCCGACGCTCTGTGGGTGGTCAGAAGACCAGTGGAGGCGTGCAAAATCCCCGGACTCGGGGTTTTGAGCTCCAGTGTCGCTAAATGGGACTCAAACCGAACGTGTAGTCCCAGCCATCGATTGCTCTCAGAACGAGGATTCCATTGGTGGGGTCACACGTTCGGTTCGAGTCCTTTTTAGCGACCAAGGAGCTGAAATCGCGTCTAGAGTTTTGTCCGCCCCGGTCTTCTCCTAACCCACTGTGCGACGGCGACCTCCGAGTGACGCGGCACGTTCTTTGTTGCAGATGCTGTGCCACTCCCGGTTCTACATCCACCTGGTGGCCGGCCTCCTCATCGGCGCGCTGTTCCTGGACATCGGCGGCGACGCGGCGCACGTCTTCCACAACTTCAGCCTGCTCTTCTTCTCCCTCATGTTCCTCATGTTCACCGCCTTCTCCGCCATGATCCTTGCCTGTGAGTACAGTCGCTGCAAACGGGATCCGCTGACGCACAGTGGACGCACAGCAGCGCGGCAGCCTTGAGCCGCGGCGCCGCGGCTTCCTTTGTCCGTGTCACCGGGGAGCAGCCGGTCGCCTGGAGGGCAGGCAACCCATCGGGCTCGGCTTGGACCCGGCCCGCCTGGAGGGCAGGCAACCCAGCGAACTCGGCTTGGAACCGGGACGCGTCTCACGGGAAGGTGGGCTGCCTACGCACCGGGCGGGCTGCCGCTGCCGCCCTGACTTGCCGCAGGACGGTTCGCGTTCGACGCCAGGCCGGCCACACGGCCACGTTCACATTCTCTTATTTCCCCCTGGCCATTTTGTCGTGTTGCAGTCCCCCTGGAGATGCCCATCATAGCGAGGGAGCACTTCAACCGCTGGTACTCGCTCAAGTCGTACTTCCTGGCCGTGACCATCGCGGACGTGCCGCTGCAGGGGCTGTGCACGTGCGTGTACACCGTCATCATGTACTACATGACGTCGCAGCCCCTGGAGCCCGCCCGCTTCATCCAGTACCTGCTCATCTGCGCCCTCGTCTCGTACACGGCGCAGAGCATCGGGCTGGTGGTGGGCGCCGCCATGAAGGTCGAGGTGAGTGTCCCCGTCAAAATTCCAGACTCGTTTTGAGCGCCAGTGTCGCTAAATTGGCCTGAAACCGAACGAGTAATCCCACCAATAGATAGCTCTCCGAACGAGGAATCCATTGGTGGGGTCGCACGTTCGGTTCGAGTGCTGTTCAGTGACTGCGCGGGTCTTCTGGCAAATTCACTGTGCGACGACATCCGAAGTCCCTCTGCTTCGGACCTTGTCCTGACCGCCGTCTTGACCCTCGCTCTTCTGCCCGCAGCACGGCGTGGTGTTCGGGCCGCTGGCCATCCTGCCCTTCACCATCTTCTCGGGCTACTTCGTGCTGATGAAGGACGCGCCCAGCTACATGCAGTGGCTGTTCCACGCGTCCTACCTCAAGTACGGCCTGTCGGGCTGCATGCTGGCGGTGTACGGCTACGGGCGCGCGCCGCTGTCGCAGTGCTCCGACGACTACTGCCACTTCAAGCGGCCGGAGAAGTTCCTGGCGGAGACCAACCTGGACGGCGGCAACTACTGGCTGGACGCCGTCGTGCTCTTCGTGATCGGCTCGGCGCTCCGGCTGGCCGCCTACTTCGTGCTCAAGCTCCGGCTGCGCCAGTTCCGGCAGTGAGCTTCTCGCGCCGCGCCGCCTGAGGACGCTGTCCCCCCGTGCCATGGTGACGGCCCTCACGGTGGCGGAGCAAAGACCAGCAGCCTCATTCCGAGCCCTGCTTTCGGCGCTGACTCTCTCGCCGCCCCACGGGACGCCCCAGGAGTGCGAGAGGGACAGAGCGGCGAGAGCGGTGCTCGGAATCAGCCTGCAGGAAGGCCTCTCCCAGAGGGAAGTCCCTGCCTCCCATATCATTTCTCGGCTCCCTTTCTTTGCATCAAAGAGAGCGGACCCATTTTGCATCGGATCAAATTATTTGTAAGTTAGTGGATACCTTGGCTGTGCTAGCTTGTGCCGAATCGCCTTGTCGTCTTCCCGCGCGCGTGTTGGACGGCGCGCGAAGAGGATCGGACGAGTGTAGTTTTTAAGACAGACAGTGCCGACAACACGACGCGCTTGCTTTTTCTGAAGGATCTCGCGGCCTAATGCCTGGCGCGCCCAGTGTCTCGCTCTCACTCCTCATCGCGCGTGGCGGTCACCTAGTCTTCTGGAGGTGCTGTTGTGTTGTTTCTTTTTGTTTTTTGTTCTTTTTTTGTGCCGTACAGGTTGGCGCACGTGCCGCGGCTTTCCGCGCGTGCCAAACTTGTTTTCGTTTTGTAATTTCCTTACTTTTATTGTGATACTTACTCGGTAGCTGAAGCGCGCCGTGTTGGACATGAGAGATATGTGTATTTTTGTATTTAACGATGCTGCCTTAATGTGTTGAAGTCGTGCGCGCGCTGTCCGACTGTCCGCGTAGCGACGCGCACGAGGTAATATTCTTAAGTTTGTTCATTCCCAAACCAAAGATGTTTGTTAGCACGAAGACAAAAGTACTATTGAGTAGGACTCCAGGATGGGGGTGTCTTACATTTCAGCCAAAATAAATCAATTTATATGCCAGCCGCTGAAGTACACCACTTTTTGTACGATTCCAGATTTGCCTGACTAGTTTACATATTTTTAAAAATAAACTGCAGGTTTGGTTTGTTATACCAACTAATGTGTCAACTGAGAGTTTACTGTAAAGTATTATTATAAGTATTGTTACAACAATCATGTATAAAGCGATATTTAGAGAGAAATTTAAGTATTGTTATAAATATTGTTAAGTGCCAGATGAAGTCTGACTTGTTTTCTTCCGAGTTCCCAGAGTCCCCCAATGACACCCTTTGACGTCGTCCAACGAATATTCCGTGCGATTCCGTGTCTTCCTGCCGGATCAGCCCAGGTCACGTCACGTGACGTCACGTCACGGCCTGCCGGCTTTCGCTGCGTCGTTTTTCGTTTTGCCGCAGCCAGGCAGGCTGAGGCCTGGCCGAGGCTGATGGTGCAGACTCGCCGAGCGATTCCTAAGAATCGCTTCGTTTTCTGTGTCTCTCATGGGTGCGACGGAGACAGAGCGACGAAACCACTCTTCGGAAACAGTTGGCGGCAGATTACGGCCAAAGTGACGCGACACACGCGCAGTGCGGCGCGCCGAGGAGGCGGCCCGTGTAGGCGGACACGACACTGGACACAGTGTAAGTTGGAGCTCTGCAGTGCTTGCTCAGGACACGACTCGAACACATGATGATACTATTGGAGCTGCCTTGTGGTTCGAGTCCCGGCCCCACCGCACAGTGGATCTGTCAGAAGACCGGCGCCGGCGGCCAAAACTCTAGACTAGACGCGTTTTGAGCTCCAGAGCCGCCAACAGGACTCGAACCGAGAGTGTGACCCCACTAATGGATTCCTCGTTCGGAGAGCAATCCATTGGTGGGGTCGCGCGTTCGGTTCGAGTCCCATTTAGTGACTCTGGAGCTCAAAACACTTCCTGGAGTTTGACCGCCTCCACCCACACAGCCCACGCCACCCTCAGCCTCAGCATCCCTAGCGAGCCTCGCGTCGTTGGAGGATGACGATGGCGGCATTCCCCACGGCGCTCTGCGGTCGCGCTCCTGTCAGGCTCCAAGAAAATCGTAAACAGATTAGCCAACGCCGCTGCAGCACAGCATGAGCGCAGCTTGCCAATCTAGTGTCCCCACCCCAATTATCGTCTTTTTTCGAACTCTCCTTCGGATCCGAGTTCGGATCGGACATCGGACGCACAGGACAGGACGTCCTTGGGCGGCTCCGCTGGGCTCCAGTCTATCCCAAGCCAGGCTGGTCGGGCCGGGTCGGTTCGGGTTCTGCAAACAGCAGCAAAGAAAAAGGCAAAAGCAGAGAGGCGCGGTCGCGGTGGCACTGGCGTGTTGTACACTGACTCGAGACAACGACGCACGCGCCCGGCCCGGCCGCCCGATCCAAGAGGGCGTCCCGCAGCACCGCGATGAGCGAGGAGGTCGACGAACGGGGACGCGAGGGTGCCCTTGCGGAAGGCGGCGAGGTCACGTGGGATGGGCCTTGGCGCCTTGGAGGCTTGGAGGGGCCTTGGCCGGAGCAAGCTCACTGATTCTGCGCGGCTGGACGCACAGTGGATTTGCCAGAAGACCGGTGGAGGCGGCCAAAGCTCCAGACGCGTTTCGAGCTCCAGAGTCGCCAAACAGGACTCGAACCGAACGTGTGACCCCACCAATGGATTGCTCTCCGAACGAGGAATCCATTGGCGGGGTCACACGTTCGGTTCGAGTTCCATTCAGCGCCTCTGGAGCTCAAAAGGCGTCCTGGAGTTTTTGGCCGCCTCCACCGGTCATCTAACCCACTGTGCGATGGCGGCAGGAAGGCGAGTTGCCTATGGCCGCCTATGGCAGGAATCCGTCCGCTGGACATGCAGGCTAATCTCACTCGCAAATCTGGCAGCGGCCTGGCGTCCTGGCTCCTGACGCTCCTGGTGCTGGCGTGGAGCACGGACATCACAATGTGCACGCGGTGCGATGCGGTGACACGGCGGGCCGGCGGCGGCACGCTCTCGAGACATGAACCTGACGGCTGGCGGGCAGAGATTGGCAGGCCGAGCGCGAGCGAGCGCGCCACTCCCAACTATCTGTAGAGTAGTCCAAACAAGTGCTCCGTCGCTCTGTCTCTCTCGCGCTCGTGGGGCGTCCCGCAGGGTGCGAGAGAGACAGGGCGACGAAAGAAGTGTTGGGGATCGGCGTGCTGGCAACGCTCGGGCCGCCGCGTGGGCGCAGTGACGGCTGCGCTTTCGGCCAATCAGGGACACGGCCAGGACAACGCGCGCGTCGTCACCGAGGCCGTGCCGCCGTGGAGCCTCAATCCTCCATCCGGCGGCGGTGCGATCGTTCTCCAGCAGGCGGTAGAAAGCGGCGCCCGCCAAGCCGGGCATGAGCCGCGTTCATGACATCACAGCAACGTAACACCGCAACCGGGAACTAGCGCCTGCCGCCGAGATGCACCGCGCCAACCGGCGCCAACGCGACCGGTTCCGCGGGCGCAGCGGGCGCCACGGCCCCTCCCTCCGCGACCAAGGCGGCAAGGCGCGGCCCACACCCCCTCCAGCCCCCTGCTGGAGCTTATGCACTTTCCGACCCATGCTTTAATTTTGCACGACGCCCGCGTGGTTCGTTGACCGTCCGCGAAGAGCGCGCTGCGCTGCTCGAAGAGACGGGCGTTGGGAGAGGGGGCCACCGCGCCGCGGCCGCCGCCGTCCGGGCCGGGCGGCCTGGGCCCCCGCCGCCGTCCCTTCCGCCGCGCGCCCCGCGGGCCTCGCACCGCGCCCGACCACTTGAGCGGCTGCAACTGATGGTGCCCGGCGCGGCGGCCCGGCGAGCCTGGCCCGAGGCCCGAGACGCGCGTCCAGTCCAGTGCTGGTGTTGTCGGCGGCCAGGTTCAGCCCCGCGCCGCGCCCGTAACGCCCTTCCCTGCCACGGCTGGAGAAAAGAAAGTGCGTGTGGCGGCTTTCGTGGGGCACCGGGGGCGCGCGCGGCTCCGCGCTGGTGACAGGTGAGTTCGACGGCGAGGTGTGCGTGTGCGTCCGCGGCCGTGAACATGGCGACGACGCGGCGGCGCGGCGGCCGGCTCACTGGGGCCCGCGTTTATCTGGCCAAACAGATGCAGCCGGACCGGCGGGCCGGCTGGCCGGCTGGCGGCACAACAGAAGCTCGGCGATAACCCGCGTCTCCGTCACTGAATACAACAAACTGCGGGTGATGCGTGCGTCTTGGCATGCGGACGGTGAGGTGCTCGTCGCGTGGCGGTGCTTTGCGGTGTGGTGCCTCGCGGGGACGAGGCCGTGCGCGACGGGACGGGACGCACATCTCGCCTAGGCGGCTCTGCCTCTACTTGGCGACGCGCGGCGCGCGGGCGCGGTGCGGGGCCAGCCCAGGCCAGACGAGCCGCCGCATCGCCGCGGACCGAGCTCGCTCGACGGCCTTGGCCCTTGGCTCTCGGCGCAAAGCTCAGTACGCTGTAGAGGCTCCGTCAAGCTGCACTGCCCGGTGCCGCCAGATAACCAAACTACGGATGCAAATGCCAAATTCGATGACGGGGAAACTCGCTCCCGTAGTAGGTTGCAGCTACTCGCAGCGATAACTCACTAGCTCGCTATCACTTACCCTTGCCGCGGCCATCCTTGACACGGTCTCGGTGCTTGTCTCTTGCAGGAGAGTGAACCGGCGGCTGGCGCTGCAGTTCGCGCGTCTTGTCGTCTGACCCGACCGTCAGTGAGACGGCCTCGGCGGGGACGGCGAGCATGTCGCCGCGCGGGGGCGCGCTGTTGGAAATGGCCCCGGCGGCGACGGTCACCCCGAGCCAGGGCGCCAACGGCCACGGCGTCAACGGCAACGGCGTGGCGCGGGACCAGTCGCTGAGGCTGAGGCTGGACTTCAAGATCAGCTACGTCGTCCCGGAGAAGAAGAGCGGTAGGTGGTGAGGACCAGGTTCCGGAGAGTGGGGGCAGGTCATGTGGGACATTCCAGATGAATGGAAAGTTCCATATGTCACACTTATGGGGCACCTGTGGAGGGCAGGGCACCTCAAACTGAAGCCGGTCTTGCTCGCAGGCAGCGGGCCCCGGGAGATTCTGAAGGACGTGCGGGGCTGCCTGCGGCCGGGCCGCCTCACCGCCATCCTGGGGCCGTCGGGCACGGGCAAGACGTCCTGCCTCAGCATCCTGACCGGGCAAAGGTAAGCGCGCGTCCATGTGGTCCATGAGGTCCATGGCCGCGGCTCGGCGTTATCGTCGCCGAAGTGCACCGCGGGGCGGACGGTCAGTCTGCTGCAGCAGTCATGGCGGTTCAGTAGTTGATCGCTGTGCAGGGCGGCGGGCGTGCAGGGCCGCGTGCTGGTTAACGGCGAGGAGCGCAGCCCCGCGTCCTACCGCAACTACTGCGTGCTCATCGCCCAGGAGATGTCCCTGCTGAACGCGCTCACCGCCAGGGAGACGCTGCGCATCGCCGCGGACCTCAAGCTGCCCTCCAACAAGCACTCGTGCCAGCAGCGCGACGACGTGGTGCGTAGACCGCGCCGCGGAGCACAGTGGGTGCTCCACCTCCGGTGGAGGTGGCCAAAATTGTAGACGCTTTCTGAGCACCAGAGTCACTAAATGGGACTCAAACCGAACGTGTGACCGCACCAATGGATTCCTCATTCAGGGAGCAATTCATGGGTGGGGTCACACGTTCGATTCGGGTTCATTCAGCCACTCTGGAGCTCAAAACGCGTCTAGAATTTTGTCCGCCTCCACCGGTCTTCTGGTCCACTGTGCGGTGCTCCAGGGTGTCCCAGGGTCGCCGACTCCTACAGCAAGGCCAAGTTGCAGGTGGCTGACATCGCGCGCACCCTGGGGCTGGAGGCGTGCTTGGACACGTCCGTCGCGCACCTCTCCGGCGGCGAGAAGAAGCGCCTGTCCATCGGCATCGAGCTCGTCACCAACCCTCCCATCATGTTCTTCGACGAGCCCACCAGGTGAAGCGCGAAACTGCGGCACCGCAGTGGGCCAGAAGACCGGCGCCGGCGGCCAAAACTCTCGACGCGTTTTGAGCTCTAGAGTCGCTGAACAGGACTCGAACCGAACGTGCGACCCCACCAATGGGTTGCTCTCCGAACGAGGAATCCATTGGTGGGGTCACACGTTCGGTTCAAGCCCTGGAGCGACTGGAGTTCAAAACGCGTCCTTTTTTTTCGGCCGCCTGCGCCGGTGTTCTGGCCCACTGTGCATTACTGTGCCACGCCGCCACGCCCATCTAACCCTCCAACTCCGCTCCGCGCTCGGTCCCGCAGCGGCCTGGACTCGGTGTCGTCGCTGCAGGTGGTGTCGCACCTGCGCACGCTGGCGCTGGAAGGCCGCACCGTGGCCGTGGTGCTGCACCAGCCGTCCAGCCGCCTCTTCCGGCTCTTCGACGACGTCATCGTGCTGGGCGGCGGCCGCTCCCTGTACTGCGGGGCCGTGTCCGAGGCGGCGTCCACCTTCAGCGCGGCCGGCTTCACCTGCCCGACGTTCTACAACATCGCCGACTACGGTGAGGGGCAAGGTTCTAGCGCCACGCAAATGAGAGGCATTCCAGTGTCCGCAAGCCTCACCGCCCGCCTTGCCGTGTTACAGTGGTGGAGGTGGCGAGCGGCGAACACGGCACCGAGATGGACGCGCTGTACAAGGCCATCGACGCGGACGTGCAGCCCGCCCTGGAGGCCGTCGAGGACGTCCGGAGCGGGGAGGCCGGCGAGGCGGACGCCCTCGTGAGGCCCCGCGGCGTCGCCCTGGACGTGGAGGGGGCCGCGCCGCCCTGCTGCAGCGGCTACCCCGTGTCCTTCTGGGTGCAGTTCGCGGTGCTGTTCAAGCGCTCCCTCGTCGTGTCCTGGCGAGACATGGTACGCATCCGCACGTGCACGACGTGCTCTTTCCTCGTTGTTTTCTTCGCCCGGCGCGCCGCGTCCAAGCCTCGCCGTCTCTGTTCCAGAACATGGCCTGGCTGAGGCTGGCCGTCCACCTGATCGTGGGGCTGATCCTCGGCTTCCTCTACCAGGACGTCGGCAACGAGGCGTCCAAGATATCGGGCAACGTGGCCTGCATCTTCTTCTTCGTCCTCTTCCTCTTCTTCTCCAACGCCCTGCCAACTGTGTTGACATGTAAGACGCGACGCCACCGTGCGGTTTGGCCACACCACGCCGCGTAGTACCGCCCAAGGTACCGCGCACCGACTGCCAGAGACACTGTTGAAAATGCGATGCGCTCTCCGGTTTGTTGCAGTCCCTCTTGAAGCAGCAGTATTTTTCCGAGAGTACTCCAACAATTGGTACTCCATGCCGGCGTACTACTTGTCCAAAGTGTTGGCCGACTTCCCGTACCTGGTAAGCCTTTCGTTTCGCGGGGCGTGATGCCTGCACTGTCAGTGCCATCGCCCTGATAATTCTTCCTAAAAGTGCGATCCACTTAGATGGCGAGTTACGTGGTTGATTGGCCGCGGCCGACGGCTATCTTAATCTGTGCATGACAACGGCGGTACCGTCGCCTAGCAGCGTCGCTTCGCCAGCTCCGATACGTGCCGTAAAGCCACCCAAATCTCAAGTGCAACAAAGTTGCAGCGTGGTTGCTGCACGCTGGAGCCCCTGGAGCTCAGAGCGCCGTGCTGGGTAGGCAAGCCCGCGACGCTCCCCGGTTCAACGGGACTGCCTACCTCGCAGGAGCGCAGGGAGCCGTGCTGGGTAGGCAAGCCCGCGACGCGCCCCTGCTTAACGGGACTGCCTACCTCGCAGGCGCCAAGGGTGCCCGCGCCGCACCAAGATAGGCAATGCGGGGCATACATTCCCTCCAGCCTGGCTTGCGTCTTCGGTTGATGAAGAAACATGGGGATGAGATGTATCTGAACCGTGGTCTCTCTTTCAGATAGTGAATCCGACTGTGTTCGTGCTGGTGGCGTACTACATGACGGACCAGCCCACGCAGGACTTGCGTCCCGTCCTGGTGTGGTTCGTGTGCGTGCTCATCGTGTTCACGGCACACGCCTACGGCCTGCTGTTTGGTGCTGCCATGGGGATGCAGGTTAGTCTGAGTTTCCCATCCCTCCCGCGCATTTTTCACCTTCAAACCCTATTTTCTCGTTCATTTTGTTTTCCAGCTAGCCGTCTTCTTCGTACCGGCCTCGACCATTCCGCTCGTCTTATTTTCGGGCTTTTTCCTCCACATACCAGACATCCCGTCCCTCTTACGATGGCTCTCGTACGTGTCAAACTTCAGATACGGATTTGAGGGCCTGGCGGTGGCCATTTATGGCATGGATCGAAAGCCTATGAACTGCGCCATTCCATACTGCCATTGGAGGAGGCCATCAAAAATACTCGAAGACGTTGGGATGCTACATTCAAACTACTGGACTGATGTCACAGGCCTTCTTGTGTGGCTTTTATGCTTGCATGTAGGATTATTGATTACTCTTAAGGTTAAAGTTATTTTAAGTAGACGATGACCATTGGTTTAGCATAGATCCATGATCCATGACAATCATTTCATTGGTGGCCGACTGAAAATTAAACCATAAGAGAAGAGCAAGGAGATTCACTCATTACAAACTTTGTACCTGTGCTTAGCTGTAAAATTTAATAAAATACTATTTTAATACCTATGTTTCTGTTTTATTTTTATTTTCCTTTCTTTTTTTGGGGGCACGGAGTAAAGAATAAATTCAAAATAAATCCATTGTTTTTTATTGGAATATTAAGTCATTTTGTAAACTGGAAATAAACAAATTTGAATCACAGAATCACTATCACGATGAGAACTAGCAACCGCTAATCTCGTATGCCATATCACAGACACACTCATGAAAGCTTTGAGCTAGAAATCACAACAGCTTCAGCTGCTCCAATTTCCTCTTTGCTCAGTATTGCAGCATGCAAAAGTCCAGCTTTCAATTCTTGACAAGCGTTACCAATAAAAGAATTTTTTAGGAATGTGGGGAACCCTCTGACACCATCATGCATTGTGTACAGCGGCACCCGGAATGTGCCCATCACCTTGAAGTATTGCAAGAAAAAAAAAATCATGAGTATAAGTAACATAGGTATACTACTTAGAAACTGGAAAACGTTGTGGATACTAACTTCCCCACCATAGTCATGAGCCTCAAGGGCTTTCCGTTCAATCTCTCTGATTCTGCTTTGAGACACTTCCAAAGCATAGAAATGGAGCAGTATTTTCTCAGATGAATTCCAATATGAACCAACATGGCTTATTTCATTTACCTAAAATAAAAATGAATACCATTTTTAAAAAAAATAGAGGTGAAAAAATACTCTCAGCAGCAAACCACACTATTTTCACAAACCTCATCCTTTTGAGGGAGGAAATTAATTTCTTCGTCCATCTCTCTGATGAGACCATGTATTGGCTCTTCTCCGTCCTCAATTAGTCCCCCAGGAAAGCCGACATGGCCATCAAATCTCATCTGCATCTGAAAGGGACAGAATGACATTAAGACAGTTGTCAAACTATGATGCTGTTAAACCATTAAATTATGAAATTCACCAACCAGCACTGCTGCCTTTAGTTCATATGTTTCCAAAAACTTCATATCAGGGAGTCGAGAGTATACCATGCAATGAGCCGCTTGTTCACAGTTGGCATATTTTTGACAGTCTTCCCTTTTAACCTCAACGTACGTGACAGGCATCGTGAACTGCCCTTCGTGCTGCGGTGCCGCCTTCGTGGGGACAAACGCAGGGTTACAAATTGTAAGACTCGGCTAAATGCAGTTCCTCAGAGGCGGCGCGAGCGTTACTCGTGGCAATAATTGTTGAAAGACGCGCTATGCGACCGCCGAAAGAACAATCCGAGGGTCCTTGACGGGGTGGAGGGGGTGGAGGGGGGGAGGCAGGGAGGAAGGAGGAAGTCCCTTGCAGTGCTGACACTTCCTTCCGAATTTCTCTCGGGCCAATATGAATGTTTTTCGACAATTTTAGAACCATTTAGACCCATTTAGAAGCGCGATAAACTGTTTGAAGAAGGAACACAGATGAGCGTCAAAACTTGTCACATGCCTCCACGAGGAAGAAGGTTCTGCAGAGATGAGGGAATTTTTCCGCCGTTCCGCGATGACACGGGATTGGCTCCTGAAAGTTAGGCAATAATAACAACAGAGGGGGAGAGGAGGCAAGAGGAGGTGGGTGGCGGCAGGCGGCGCCAAAGTCAGTCAGCTGTTGAGATTGACAGGCGCCGGCGCCTGCGAGGCACCTTTAAGGCCGTGACCCTCTTCCAGCGATCAGACGTCCGCTCCAGTCACACTCCAGGCACTTCCAGTTTCCAGTCGCCTGGGCCGCGTTTGTTTACATTGCCACGGCGACGTTTCACCGACAGCGCAAACACAGCGAAACAACCCGTGAAGCGAATTGATTGAATCGAATCTGGGTGAAAATGGTTGCCCAACGAACTTGTCCTGTGGGTTTGATGGCCTTCGCGCTGTTATGCGTTGTAGCGCAAGACACCTGCGACTTAACCTCTAAAGAGACGCCCTGTGGCTGTGGGGCCCTGAAGAGGAAAGCCAAGGATAAAGACTCGCTGACACCTCTGGAGAAGACTGTCACAACGTTGGAGGAGATTATGAATGGGGGCGAGTCAAATAAGGCTGTGCCCCAGCCCAGGGATGCATTTGTTGAATCCGAGTATCCCCGTACCAATGATATGGTTTTAATTAAAGGTGGTGAGTTTACCATGGGTACCGATAAGCCTGTGTTTGTGGCTGATGGGGAAGGCCCCTCACGCAAAGTCAAGCTTCAAGAATTTTATCTCGATATTCATGAAGTTAGTAATGCAGAGTTTGAAATTTTCTGTAATGAAACCAAGCACAAAACGGAGGCTGAAAGTTATGGCGACTCATTTGTATTTGATCCCTTACTGAGCGAGGAAACTCGTAAAACACTTACACAAGCTGTGGCTGCCGCTCCATGGTGGGTCCCAGTTAAAGGAGCAGACTGGCGGCATCCAGAAGGCCCCGACAGCAATTTAAAAGGTACTGAGACTTTGAAATTCAGAAACAGCTGCCCCCTCTTTACTGGGTCACTGGGCATTGCTCCAAGGAAACTCGTCAGTATATAGTGCATTTTGTGACAGGTCGAATGGACCATCCAGTTGTTCATGTGTCTTGGAATGATGCAGTTGCATACTGCAAGTGGGCAGGCAAACGCTTACCCACTGAAGCTGAGTGGGAGTATGCCTGTCGCAGTGGACTTGAAAACCGTCTCTATCCATGGGGAAATAATCTGAACCCACGAGGCGAGCATTGGTATGGTGACACTATATTTTTTAACTGCGTATTTGTAACATAATCAATAGATTTTTGTTATATTGCTCTTTTAAATTATATTTTTAAATTTAACTTTCTAGGATGAACATTTGGCAAGGGAAGTTTCCGGAGGAAGACACTGAAGAGGATGGCTACAAATCCACTGCTCCTGTGACAACATTCCCCGCAAATGCTTTCGGACTGAAGAACATGGTGGGCAATGTGTGGGAGTGGACCTCTGACTGGTGGTCTATCAAACACCCATCATACCTCCAAGAGAACCCAGTAACTATCAACTAAAATCTTGTGAAAATGACTTTTCATTTTTCATGTTTGAAAAAAATTTTGAAATAGAAATCATGCTAACCCCTCTTTTTTCTCTAGGTTGGACCTGAGGCTGGAGAAGATAAGGTGAAAAAAGGTGGTTCCTATATGTGCCATAAAAGTTACTGCTTCCGATATCGGTGTGCAGCTAGAAGCCAAAACACACCAGATAGTGCTGCTGGCAATCTTGGCTTCAGATGTGCGTCTAATGAACTTCCCTCCAAGTCCAAAAACACCAACATTTTAAAAGATGAACTGTGATAAATTTTAAGTTATGATTTTAAGTATGTGTGATCTCTTGTCTGTACAAGGCCTGTTTAGGGCATGTTTTGTATTATTTTTAGTTTTTGTTGTATAAAATAGTGGGAGCGGAACAGAAGGGAAGGTGTAAGGGTAATGAAAAGAAAATTAAACAATTGTATTTTTTAAGCAAAAGCTTTGTTTACTAAAATTGGAATAGTCAAATTCAACAAATACAAACAATGAATGGGGCAAGGATCTTTAAGAACCTCATTTCTTCCCCAATGAAGTCTAAGTATGAGATGAATATCATAAAACAGTACATGATGCTAGACATTATGGAGCATAATCTGTCAGACTAAATTAGTTGTTTAATGGTTAGTGCCATTCTATTTCAAGAAAAGAAAGAAAGAAAGGAAAACAAAAAAATAGCTTCAAGCAAATAAAGACTTGTGTGCAAGGACTTTTTAAAAAAGTTCTTTTCCCACCAAATGGTACATTAGGCACTTTTTCTAAACACAACCAAACCCACTACTCAAGATGAAAATATTAAAAAGAAAATCAAACAAAATTAACAACATGCAAAATTTCATAAAAAGAAATATTCAACAATTTGAAGGCTACACAAGGCTTGTGTCAAATGGCAATGAGCCAGAGCAGTCTTGAGAACCACAGCGACAAGGTTTACTGCTAAAGCTGTTTACACTACTTACATCAGAAAGCATGTTATAGCTTCCAGAATAATCATAAGTAATTTCATCACCTGCACTTATGTTCCTTCTTGCAAATATTCCAAGTACAGGCACAGGAGAATCTACTCGAACTGGAACAATACCCGCATTGGGGTTGCAACTGTGGTTTATATATCTCCCTATGTTGCCAATTACTGAAGGATCAATTATTGTTTCAGTTACAGTTTTCTTTTCAGAGTCAACAAATTCTCTCAAGACAAAAATATAGTTCATTTCCCCTTTCATGGATGCAGCTTTGAACCTTATCTTAGCTTCATCCATCCCTATTACTTCTCCAGCATATTCACAAATAAATTCTCCCTTTGGAATGAGCTCTGTTGTCTTCAGACCATATCCTTTTTCTGGGCCAGTCATAAAAACTGACAAATTTTTCCTTGGCCCAAATTGAACCACTCTGTTGCCACATTTCTTTACAGAACAAGTACACTGAGAGTTACATTCTACAATGCTCCCAGAAACCCACTTGTGAGCCAGAATTGTTCCATCCGATGAGTAATTCTGAGAACAGACATGAGCATTTGTACAAGACGAAGACAATGCACATACATCATCCCCATAACATTTACAGCCTTGCAGTTGGCTTTCAAACTCTTCTATGTTGGCACCTTTGCCGGGGACAGATGTGGGTGCATATACAAGATGAGGAAGAACATGATCATACTCATCCACCAAAACACAATCATCATCAGTCAAATCCATTATGAACACATCAAAGGAGGGGCACAGGAATGTTGCCAATACACTTATCACATTTGGCACTTGAAACAATTTATCAGTTAATTAAGAGAGTGAATAAGGATCTACTAAATTATAAAGACGGCTAACAGCAACAAATGAAGACAGTAAAACAATAGGAAAAAAGGGACAATTTTCTTAAAACATCTTAACTTAAAAAAAAATCACAAAAGTCAAGATAAAATGAGGAGTGAACTTCTATGGAGTTTTGAGTTGTTACAGGAGAAGAGGCTCCACTTGATCAAGTTCAAAGATGAATCAATTCAGACCTAAAAGACACATGTTAAAAAAAACAATCAAAGTTAAAAAAGTGATAGATGTATGGATGTATTATCAAGAAACCAGGCACAATCTTGCTTCCACAATAATATTAGAAAATGAACTTGGTCTCACCTAAATTAGCGGCGAATGTAGTTAGTCGCTGATGATGCAAGAGCCACTACTCCACTTACAGTGGGAAGATTCCGCCGGATAGGACCAATGCGTGTTACGCCATAGATAACCAAGCCCCAAAATGAGGCAGAGACAGTGAATCTCAAAACACGAGTTGCTATTGATGGTTTCGGAACACTAGAAAAAGGATAGAAGATACATTGGTGAAGGAATACCCAAACTCTGATGAAGTGATGATGAATGGTCATTGATCACTTACATTGATATGGGGATCACTTCTTGAGATGATACTTTGCCCCATTTTTCAATTATGCCTTTCATGTGACCAATACCAACAACTCCTACCACCCGCCAAGGAAGAGGATTATCTGATAAAAATAAAATAAAATGTGTTACATGGTTCATGTGCTCAGTGTTGTGAAAACAAAGTCCATTCCTTTAAGATAAATTAGAACTCACTCCTTCCATCAATTTGCTGTTGCATTGCTGCCAGCTGCAGAGAGTGGGCCATGTATGTATCACGCTCATCCAGGAAGACATGTCTTACAGCGGGTAGCTTTTCAGCTATTTCATCAAGGAGGTCATCAAGCATGCCATGATTTTTCATTTTCTCTATGTCTTCTTTAGTAATCGATTGATTATCAGTCAGCAAGCTAAACACCAACTTTATTAAGTCCCACCATGACAAAGAGGCAATAACTCGCCGCAAAGTGACCTCCAGGGGTCTGTCACCTAAGTGGATAATGCAACCTGAAACTTTGGCAGCCTAAAGGAGCAGAAAAAAATGGTGTAAGTTGAGTCATTTTAAGTGTTATGAAAAGGTTGTATCCCATAAAATACTAAAAACGTTTTACCTCGGTTGCTGCCCGCCTGAATTCAAGGCCTGGGGCTGTACCGACTTGTTCAGCAATCTGAGCAGAGGTGCTGTGAAGAAAGGCAAAAAGAAGGCCTCCCAATACGCCATTAGTTTGAATAAGATGCTTAACTTTGCCCCAATTTAAATTCTTTGTCTCTTCCAATAATGTGGCTTCATCTAATTTTAGGTAAAAATAACGTGATGCACAAAGTTCCACAAATACAATATTGGGGCGTACAGCTTGAATAACCTAGGACAGAGTGTAAAGTTAGGACAGGATCACAAAACAGAACTACACAACATTGTCTGAAACCATTAAGTCACCTGGGAGACATCATCACAACTCTTGGAACTGAAGTGAATTGTACCAATAAGGTATACTTCAGCACCATTAGGTGTTAGTAATGGAAGTCGGGCAACAGTGTGAGGGAAGGTTTGTCCAGTCAATTCATCATACCAATCCTCATCTCTCTCAGAAACGGTGCTCCAAGTCTGACTCTCAGACTCTCCTGGAACTGGTGGGGTCACAGTGGTGAGTGTCTAATATAGCCAGCAAGTTAATTTTCAGTTTAGAGGACTTAAAGATAAGGGAGGCTCACCGACTTTACTATCCAGTTCAGCTTTGTCTGGTGACACATATGCTGATGGTGGTTTATCGCTTACACTTGTATCCAAATCAGAGCCAATGTCTGTGACATCACCTTAGATGGAACAGGAAGAATAGGAGTGTTTAAGCATCATCAAGTTCAAAGTTGAAACGAAAGAGCTATGAAATGTGTTGAAACGGACAGCAACAGAGTTGCCTATAATAGAAGCTTACTTGCAAGGTCTTCACCATCTGCTAAGCTACTTGCACCATCAGGACTATCTCTTAAGGTTCCCTGGCTTCTTGTTGATGAAAAGGATGTGTTACCCAATGGGGAAGTTTCACCAATAGATACAGCGGCAGAACTGTTTAAGTTTATACTAACTGGCTTTTTAGGACGAGGTATGCCTGAAAAGACCATCATACATCACCGCCAACAATAATAAGGGACTTAACCAGGTGGAATATGTTCAGATCAAATACATGCAGGGAAGGAAACAAGAAAGTGCCTGGTTTTGAGAAGAAATGAAGACCACTTACCCTGCTCAGACTGAATCAGAGATGTATTCATATTAAGTGAGTCGTCGAATGATCCATCAATAACCAATGTTGTATCAGGCGTGTCGTAAACAGAAACTTCGTTGTCTGTAGACACATTCATATTTGCAAAATCAGCCATTTCAGATCTGATTTAAACAATACAAAACCTGAAAATAAAACAAATGTTCCAAATTTTAGTGAAGTAAAAACAAAATAAATGATATGCGCTAATCAACCGAGTTCGACAGCACAACAGGGCAATTCAAAAACTAGGCAGTGGTGAAACTGCGATCGTTCCGTATGGAAAAATAGCAGTGAACACATCTGAGCAATCAAACCGAAAAATCAAAGCAAGAAGAGTAATGATTTTGAAGTTTGACCCACCTTAATAAGGTAGAAAATATCTTACGAGTCAGAGTGAGAAGGCAGGACTTGATATCACGGGTGAATCATTTCCTGGACAATCAAATGTCAACAGGATTTCCTCGGGTTCAGTGAGGTTAGACACACAGCATAAACACGAATAAGAAACCGTACATGTCAGCAGAACAAATAAATTTAACAACAAAAACAAGAGTGATCAAATTCGGCCAGTTTGTAGAGGGCGTTGCCTTGGTATCCGCACGTCGCCCATTTCGGGAACGCACCCACACTGCAAATAACGGTGGGACGGACAAAACAAAACACCCAAATGTTTTTGTTGTCTACACAACCCAAGAAACTTGATGTATACCGATGCTCGATTTTATTTGCCAAACTTCAATGCAAGTTCGACTCCCGCCACAAATCGAATGGTGATTCCTGATTCAGAAAATTAGGGAGCGTCGTTTAGGCCTGCGAGTGACGATGGAGTTCCAAGGGATGTGCGATGTGGAGCAAGAAAAGCCCGTGGACACCGATGCGGGCGGCGCCCCAGAACCCTACCAGCACCAGCAGTCTGCTACTGGTGCTGTCAAGAGGGAGGGCGCGCCCTTCTCGGCGGCCCCTGGTGCAGCGCCCGTCAAGGCCGAGACCGACACCGGCATGGACGTGGACGACGAGGGAATGCCACCCCAGGTATTGGCTTTAATTCCTTCAGAGGCTTCCACAACTATTCCGTCTCCGTCCACACTCTGTCTCAATTTGTGTTACATCATAAGTTTGTTTCTGAGTAAACTTGCATCAATGTACATTTAATGGAGTATGTTTTATTGATTGAATGTGATCATGATTTTACATATGAAGTGGAATTTGATGAAATGATACAGCCACAGCTATTGAACACATAGGGTGGGTTGTAGTTGGTTAAGTCAAAGTTAGCGGGACTGGGACCAAAGAAAATCCTAAACAGCCGACTCTTTCCAGCAGACTGATTCTGGGAGTCGTTTTTGGCACTCTGTCTCTCTCACACTCATGGGGCATGCAGTATTGATGCGAGAGCCAAAGCGACAAAAACGACTCTCGGAATCAGTCTGCAGGGAGGCTCATTGTCAGAGTGCCTACTGCGCCCGTTCTGGTCATTATAAGGATTCAATCCCTTAGTAAGAACTGTTTTCCACACTCATAATACCACCAAAAATAGGCCTGCATAGCAAAGGCTTGCCAGCCCACCTACTTTAACTGAACCAATTATACGGCATAAATTTGTCAAGGTCTAGTTAGCGTTATTCCTGTTGTTACGTAATTGTGCAGTTTCTGGACCAAATGGTGCTGAAAGATTTGTCGGTTGGTTCAGTACCGATAGCAAATCTAGAAGTGGTCAGTGCACCTGTGCATTTGTTTTCTCCTTGGTTGCAGGCGGCCCGGCACTCACCCCCGCAGTCGGGCACAGGGCCTTCCCCGCCCCAGGACGCGGCTGACGGCTCCCGGTCCAGCAGCGCCTCCGAGGAGATCCTCCCCGACCGGAGGGCGGCCGCGGCTCTGCCGCTCGAGAAGGTTGACGTCGGCTCGCTCTCCCTGCACCACCACAACGACTCCGCGTCCGAGCCGCCGTCGGCCGCGGACCCAGACCCGCTGGAGCTGGACGAGGCCAGCGAGGCCGGCGGCGAGGCCAAGGTGGTGGAGGAGCGCAAGGAGAGGACGACGCGGCAGCGCAGGACGGTGGCGCGGCCGGCCGCCCAAGGCACGCACGCCCACAGCGAGGACAGCTACGACGACTGCTCCAGCAGCGAGGAGGAGGAGATGCGCAAGACCATCATGATCGGCAGCGCGTACCAGGCCGTGGTGCCCGAGGGCTTCACCAAGTACGCCGACAAGCCGTACAAGCACAACGACAAGCTGCTGTGGGAGCCCCGCAGCGGCCTGCCCAGCGACGCCATCGACCTGTACCTGCAGACCTCGCAGGCCATGGCGGACTCCGTGGCCTCCGCGGACGGGCTCGACCTCATGCCCATGGGCGCGCACGTCCGCGACGACGAGCAGGCGCTGTTCCAGCTCATGCAGTGCAACCACAACGTGGAGGAGGCCCTGAGGAAGCGGCACTCCGCCTCGCCCGGGCCGCCCGGCGCGGCCGCCTCCACGCCCTGGACGGACGAGGAGTGCAGGGAGTTCGAGAACGGCATCCTCACCTTCGGCAAAGACTTTCACGCCATCCAAGCTCAGAGGGTGAGGACGAGAACTGTCAGCGAAATAGTTCAGTTCTACTACCTGTGGAAAAAGACTGAGAGGCATGATATTTTTGCCAACAAAATGCGACCTGAGAAGAAAAAGTACATGCTTCATCCTGGTGTTACCCTTGTAGTTTACGAATTACTCGATAAAGAAAACCAAAAAGATGCAACCTCTAGAGATGCCGTAACAGCTTGAACTTGACCGCATTGCAAGATGCTCATAATAGAATGTGATGTGCAGATTTTATGATTAGTTTAGTTAGATGCAGCAATTGGATGAACAATCTGTTTTTGTTTGTAATATGTTTTGGTGCTGTGGTGGCATCAATACAAATATGTGATGTTAATTGTAGCTTCTTAAATGACCCTTCATGTGTCTTCTTAAATGGATCAATTTATTTCATCATTCATGTCATTACAATTTTGAGATCATTTGAATGAAAATTATAGTTTAACAAAATGGTGTTTGTCTTTCATGATGAAAAAAAAAGCCAAAAGGATTTACAGATTTATTTTACTCTTTTAGATTTCATTGTAACAGTAAGTTGCCCCATTCACACCTCTCAATAAAATTGGTTTACAAAAGAATTCATAAGTTCTTTCTTCCGATCAAAATGGTTCTTACATCTATCTCTATCTGTCAGACCACTTAATTAAAAGATGATTCACACCATTTTCCCACTTTCCCCAAAACTCAAACCTATTGTGCTTTTTAAGTACCTGATTTCTTTTATACAATGATGCCTTGGGCACCTAAATTTTGCAACTTCATATTGGGGATAAAAAGAGTCCAAAAAATAAAAGAATTAATTTAAAATGAGGAAGAAAGGTGCCTTGCAGTAAATAAAAATAGAAGGGATCCTACGAGAAACACATTAGGCAGGATATCATTACATGTACATGTTTATAACATTACTGCAGTTCATCTTGGGGGAAGGGGAAGCACAAACTTATGGCACTTTAATTTCACCTTACAGTATACTTTAAAACTAGAAAAACAATCAATACTGGAAGCAACAAGCAAGACAGGAGTATTTCAGCCATTAAGCTGGAAGAAAGTATTCCCTTGCGCCATTAAATACTGTACAAATAAATACAATAAAATTACAATCTTCTAAAGTGTGTGGAAAACATGATACTAAAAAAAAGCAACAACAAAAAATGCAAGTCAAAACAATTGAAATTATTTTAGTACTTTTAGCAGTATTGCTCAATGAAGATACCTAGGTTTATCTTCTTCACATATACTTAATGGGGGAAAAAGATTAATTTTGATACTTTTTGACACCTATACTTTTTACCCCCTATCTGTGAGTAAATTTCAAACAGAGCTAGTATTGGCAGGAGCATTGAAACATGCAACAAACTTCAGAACTGCATCACTGCAGTGTACAGAACTGGTAAGTAGGGAAATGGGGAGTATGGAATGGCCTAATCTAAATTATTAAGATGTTTGTGATGAACATTGCCATGAAATCAAGAAAGGAGCAAAGTCAAGGATTAAAATCAATTGCGCTTCCATTTAAACTTACTTCCTGACTTTTCTCATTTATAGCCTCTTGAAAACCACATAATTCATCAGCTCGAAGAGAATCTTGACTTTCCTGGCAATCTTCCTGGAGACTTTTAAAGTCGTTTCCTTGTTGGCCAATATTGACTTCACCAACAGCAGTGCTGTCCTGCACACTACAGAAGTCTGTCTTATTGACTGATTTATTATCCTGGCTTTCTTCCTCGATTGACCTCAAATCGACAAAATCTCCCACTCCAAGAGTACACGGAGAGTTACTGAATGAAACCTCATCAGCAAGGTTGGAGGATTGACCCATTAATTCGTCCTGCAATGTATGTTGATCTGGTATATGACTTGTTAATATATCTTCGTGAGCCAAATTTGAGTCTGAGCCATGAGTCGATATAGAGTTTGACTCTTCTTCATACATGGCAGAATGAGAAGTCAAAGATCTTGGGGCTAATTCAGATAAATTTGATGATACTTCATCTTGACTTTCATACAGATCATTGGGTGGTGTGTTGTGCAGATTATTAAGATTATCAAACTCCATAGGTTCTACATGCCAGGAACTTTCAAGAGGAGTCCCTTTTCCCTCTTTCTTTCCAACATTTGCCTCAATCATGTTGCAATCAGGTGCAAGTTCCATTTCGGATTGTACATTGTTGAGAGTGATGTTGGGTGTATTACTTCGTTCACTCTGCTAGAAATGCAATAAAAATGAATAAAATTAGTAACTTTAATGCCTAAATAAAAAGTTTAGCCAAACTGGTATCTACCTGAAACACTTCATACAGCTCAAGATCAGGGCAATGTGACTCTTGGTAGTGTTGAATCAATTCAAAGTCACCAGGAAAATCATCACGAGGACACCGAGGGCACAAAAAAGAACCACAGTCCATGTGCTCCGCTAGAGAGTGTTGCAAGCAGGCAGCAATCCCTAGCAGCCATTTATCACACAAGAGACACTGAGTAAGAGCTTCAGAGGCAGGATTATTTTCCCTACTGCATATCCTAAACCCGTAACCTAGATGACAGAAAAGCAAATATAGAAATAATTAAGATTAGCATGAGTGGCACAAATAGTATTAAGAACAAAATTTACCATCAGCATCCGGTGATGTTTGGCTTAATTCGAGAATCCTCTCGACAGTTGTTTGGGTGCTGCGTCTACCCCTTCTTCCTCTTGGCGTCAGTTTGAAAGGCCGGCTTCGGGGTCTGCCTCTTGGTCTCCTTCCTCCAAAACCTTTGTGAAAGAATGCAAGTATGTGTATCAACAAGTTACAATAATGCTACAATAAAAATGATGTTTCCTCCTACATGCAGGTTTTGATGGTTTCAACGTGATTCTTTCTTCAGTTCGAAAAGTTTCAAAATCTTTCTGGCCTCCAAAAAATTCATTATATGACCTCTCAAGGTCTTCAGCAGAGGGCTCTATAGGGTCCTCTGGTTCATTTTTGACAATAACATTCTCCCAATCATACCTTCCTGAGTGAAAATCTAAATGAGACGAGGATTGAATAGACAGCACTGGGCTTTCTTTGCATATAGGGCAATCATAAGGAGCTTGTGGGCTGAAAGGATTCCTCATATCATTTGAGTCAGCTTTATCTGTCTTTTGATGAGCACTGCAAAAAAGCCACCAACAAATATTAAACCATTTTTAATTGAAACATTCCACAAGCAAACCAAATCATAAGTTAGAATATATTGAAAAATAACAGCAGTGCTTTTACCGTAAACTATTTAACTGACTCTCTGCTCTTAAAACTGTAGCTGTGAATGCATGTGATAAACGTAATCTTTCCACACACTTTGTACAAACTTGTTTAGGAAGTTTATCACAGCAGCTCACCTGAATTTTAAAATAATAAAGAACATTACACAAAAAAAGGGAGAAGACACAGTAATAAATGAATTAAGTGAATAGAAGGCCATACTTTAATAGGTAGAGTGGCTTTAATCATTGAAAGAATGTCTCCAAGCTCTTCCTCTTCTTGATTGATAGGTGCTTCTTTGGGAAGTACTTCAGGATGATGAGGAGGATGTCGGAACAAAAACACAGGAGCTGCCTCTTGGCATGGTAGAGAACATAGGCGACACAAGAGGACAGAGGTAACTTCATCAATATTTGGCGGTATCTCTACACCTTCCATAAGAACATCTTTAGGGTCAGGTGTTTTTCCACTATCACTAAATTGTGCCTCCAACGAGTTTTCTTGGGGGACCTTATCTTCTTCTGGAATCAATTCTGCAGGCTGCTTAGTAGTGGTATCTGATGTTTGGATTTGTAATTGTTCCATACTGCCTAGATAATCCATGGATGCCTGTTGCAAGTTCGATAGTTCTGCCTCAATGGTGGTGGGTGCACAGTCTGTAGTGACTGATCCATTTTGGTCCATTCCAGGGTGATCCAATAATAAATTAGCTAAAGGGCAATTTTTATATAATAAGAAAGTGTAAATTACAGGTTTCCAGATTTGTTATGATCAATAGAAAACTTACGAGTTGCAGTATCCAAGCCATTGCGGTCCAGATTGTTTTGCGGAGATGGAGGATTTGGTTGTGTCATGTCAACAATTATGGTAAGGGAGTCGTGTCGATCTTTTGTCAAAACCAATTACAAATTTAAGACTTTTTTCATAAATTGCATATGAAGATTAAACAATTACATCCCTTACAAAAATTTACCACTCTGTAAATAGCAAGAAAATTGAAAATTAAAAATTTGGGAATAGCTAGAAAATTATCTAGGAGAGAACTAAACTGAAAGGCTTAGTAAAGTTCGAAATTGCAGAGTTTTTTTTTTTTTCTGCAAAGTTTACCGGTTTACTCGACGTCTCGCAAGTGGGCTTGATTTTCAACGGGGATAAGATTCGTGAGCACCCCAAAACGAAGGTAGACACAGCTCGCAATTAGTCCATGGCATTAAGGTAACTAGAACATCTATCACGTAATTATTCCAGCTTCAATAAAGAAGATCAAAATAAATACACAAGTGGACGACGGACGACAACACCAACACCACGCACCTTCGGGGAAGTAAGAGTCCTATGAAAAATTTTCTGTTCTGTTTCTTCACCAACATAGCGGAGGCACTCGGTCGAGTCAAATGCACAAATTTCAAACAACTTCGTGACTTATTTTCTCATTTTAAATCGTCTCCTTTCTAACAGATGAATAAATTCAACGTTTGATCGGTCGCGGGCGCTTTTTTTTACCATTTTATGCCGGATACAAGGCTTCAGTAACCATCGACATGTTGGTAAATGCTGAGGCGGCAACAAAAGGGAGCTTTAAACGGAGCGGCAAATTTAACACCGTTTAACACCCACTGCACGGTTCTGGACTCGAGTGTCGCTCCATCGTCGTGTAGCCCCAGTCACCACATAAAATATGGGTAGAATTTCATCATCAAATATAACAATGGCACAAGAAAGTTGGCCAGAAGACCATTTCACCAGCCGACTTGGAAGAGTCCCTTCGTCCGGCCCGGCCCGGCCGCCTCGGATCTCGACCTCTGGGCCTCTCGAACTCTCAACTCGCGGCTCTGGGCCTCTCTAACTCTCTACTCTCGGCCTCTCGAACTCTCAACTCGCGGCTCTGGGCCTCTCTAACTCTCTACTCTCGGCCTCTCGAACTCGCTACTTGCGGCTCTCGGCCTCTCGAACTCGCTACTTGCGGCTCTCGGCCGCTCCACTCGGCCCAGCCGAGAACGCCTGTGCGGTAGGCTGCTCTCTTCGCACGAGCGGCGTGCGGACTGTAGGACTCTAGGCCGACGGTCGGTCGACGTCCAGCGCCCGACGCCCAGCGAAGTTGGTGCAGAGTCGTTTTCGTCGCTCTGTCTTCCTCGCATGGGACGTCCCCTATGGATGCGAGAGAGACAGAGCGACGAAAACGACTCTCGGAGTCAGTCTGCAGGGTCTCCACGGAGAACACTTTCACGCATTTTGCCATCAGCTGGATGCTTCGGCATGCGTTGAATCAGGGCGAGGTGCGGCAAGCCAAGCGCCGAAGCAGCGGACCGCTGCCGGCACGGAGGGCTCGTCCCGTCGGCTCCGAGAGCGAGGCGGCGGTGAGGCGACGGCGAGCCGACGAGATAGATGGTGGGGCACCGCATGACCTTCTTGACCCTCTCCTTGATGGAGCAGCGTGGTGGTGACGATGCCTGCTGCTCCGTCACGGGGGACGCTGTGGACGCTGCGGACGCGGCCAGGCGGCGGCAGGAAGTAGCGTCTGCGCCAGCGTCACTCCGCGGCCGCGGCCTGCTTGGCGTAGCGCGGCGTAGCGTGGCGTGGCGGTCCGCAGCCGCCGAGGTGACAAGGCAACCCTATTGAGCTCGTTGTCGCGGCCGGCGGAGTGGGCCGACGGCCCGACCCGACCCGACCCGACCCGACCCGACCCGACCCGACCCGACCCGACCCGACCCGACCCGACCCGACCCGACCCGACCCGACCCGACCCGACCCGACCCGACCCGACCCGACCCGACCCGACCCGACCCGACCCGACCCGACCCGACCCGACCCGACCCGACCCGACCGACCCGACCCGACCCCCCGACCCGACCCGACCCGACCCGACCCGACCCGACCCGACCCGACCCGACGCGACCCGACGGCGCACCCAAGACCCGACCCGACCCGACCCGACCCGACCCGACCCGACCCGACCCGAACCGACCCGACCCGAGCGCACGGCGACCCGAGCCGCCCGCCGACCCGACCCTCCCTGACCCGACCGCCCGGGTGACCGACCCTGACCCGCCCGCCGGCGACCTGCCCGACCGCCGACCGGACCCGACGCGCGCGACCGAGCCGCTGCGACCCGCGTCGACCCGACCGACCGCCCGACCTGACTGACCGTACGCCGCGCGTAGCGTGGCCCGACCGCGGACCCGACCGACCGACCCGACAAGGCCGACCCGATTCCGAGCTCGATCCGACCCGCCGACCCGACTGGCCGACGCGACCCGACCCGACCCGACCCGACCCGACCCGACCGACCCGACCCGACCCGACGCCGACCCGACCCGACCCGACCCGACCCGACCGACCCGACCCGAACCGACCCGACCCAACCCGACGCGACCCGACCCGACCCGACCCGACCCGACCCGACCCGACCCGACCCGACCCGACCCGACCCGACCCGACCCGACCCGACCCGACCCGACCCGACCCGACCCGACCTGCCCAGAGCTGAACGGAGCTGAGCCGCCGAGCGAGGCGCAGCGCGTAGCGTAGCGCGCAGCCGGCGAGGCGATGCCTCCCCGCCAAAACACGCTCCGGAGTCCTGGAGGCACTGCATGGCGACGCTCCCACGTTTGCACGTTTTCGCGCGAGCTCACCGTCGTGCCTCCTGCAGGCTGCCTGCAGGCCCTTGGGGCGGTGTGGCCGCGTGTGACACCCCATCCCATCCACCACATAAATTCGGCCCGCACTTTTCCTCCCCCTCGCCGTTTTGGCAATCCCGCCTGCCGGCGGTGGGCCTCGGCCATCCCCCCCCCCCAACCTCCCTGAGGCGAGGCCGAGGGCCGAGGCCTCTTGACTAAAGGCGCGATTTAAGACCCCGCGTGGCCTCTGCACCGAGGTGGCTTCACGCCTCTCTCTGCTTCATTTGTAAAAGAGGTAATCTGGGCCGGTATTCATTTCCCCCGGTCAGGTCCCTCGGGCCGGCTCGGGCACGGCAGGGCCCAGGAAGGAAGCAAGGACGAGGACGTCGAGGACGCTGGAGGGCTCATTAGGGCACATCCAGGACGCCCAGGACGCGCAGGACATCCAGAGGGCCGCCTGAGCGGGATTAGCTCCCGGAGGGGAAGGGCAAGAAGGGCCAGAAGGGCAGGCAGGGGCACCAATCAAAACGAGTCGGGCGGCCGAAAAAGGAGAAAAGGGTGACTGTCACGAACAAAAAGGATCCGCAGGGAGTGGTGCTCTAAGCGGCGGCCGTTTCTCCTGGCAGTGCACTGCCGTGGTGTCGCGGCGATCTTTCCCTCCGGCCTCCGCCGACTTCCCCGAGTTCCTCTCGGCGGCAAGGCTCCTGGCAGGTAATTCACCCGGCGACACCGGGAGGCACCTGGCTGCCCGATAAGGGGTGCCACATTGGCACTGGCGAGGGCCTGGCCGAGGGCCTGGCCGAGGGCCTGGCCGAGGGCCTGGCTGAGGGCCTGGCCGAGGGCCTGGCCGAGGGCCTGGCTGAGGGCCTGGCCGAGGGCCTGGCCGAGGGCCTGGCCGAGGGCCTGGCGAGGGCCTGGCCGAGGGCCTGGCGAGGGCCTGGCCGATGGCCTGGCCGAGGGCCTGGCCGAGGGCCTGGCGAGGGCCTGGCCGAGGGCCTGGCCGAGGGCCTGCCGAGGGCCTGGCCGAGGGCCTGGCGAGGGGGGCCTGGCCGAGGGCCTGGCCGAGGGCCTGGCCGAGGGCCTGGCCGAGGGCCTGGCCGAGGGCCTGGCCGAGGGCCTGGCCGAGGGCCTGGCCGAGGGCCTGGCCGAGGGCCTGGCGAGGGCCTGGCGAGGGCCTGGCCGAGGGCCTGGCCGAGGGCCTGGCCGAGGGCCTGGCCGAGGGCCTGGCCGAGGGCCTGGCCGAGGGCCTGGCCGAGGGCCTGGCGAGGGCCTGGCCGAGGGCCTGGCCGAGGGCCTGGCGAGGCCTGGCGAGGGCCTGGCCGAGGGCCTGGCCGAGGGCCTGGCCGAGGGCCTGGCCGAGGGCCTGGCCGAGGGCCTGGCGAGGGCCTGGCCGAGGGCCTGGCCGAGGGCCTGGCGAGGGCCTGGCGAGGGCCTGGCCGAGGGCCTGGCCGAGGGCCTGGCCGAGGGCCTGGCCGAGGGCCTGGCCGAGGGCCTGGCCGAGGGCCTGGCCGAGGGCCTGGCGAGGGCCTGGCGAGGGCCTGGCCGAGGGCCTGGCCGAGGGCCTGCCGAGGGCCTGGCCGAGGGCCTGGCGAGGGCCTGGCGAGGGCCTGGCCGAGGGCCTGGCCGAGGGCCTGGCCGAGGGCCTGGCGAGGGCCTGGCGAGGCCTGGCGAGGGCCTGGCCGAGGGCCTGGCCGAGGGCCTGGCGAGGGCCTGGCGAGGGCCTGGCCGAGGGCCTGGCCGAGGGCCTGGCCGAGGGCCTGGCCGAGGGCCTGGCCGAGGGCCTGGCCGAGGGCCTGGCGGGTCCAGGGTCCACCCTCCGGGCCGGGGTGGGGGCGCGGGGGACGCGGGGACGCGGGGACGCGGGAACGCGGGCCGGGGTGGGGACGGGAGGGACGGGCCGGTGGAGAGTCTACTGGCAGCCGCTGGCAGAGCTGGGCGCGCACCGCGGTGGTTCCACCACCAACCCCACCGCCACGCCAGCCAGCGTCGCAAGCGTCGCCAGCGTCGCCAGCCGGCCAGCCGGGCACGGCGCAGCGCGCAGCCACGGCAAGGCGCCCCGCCTCAGGGCCCCAGGGATTGCGACGGCGCGGCGCTGGACCGCTGGACCAAACAGGCAGAGCGCAGCGCGACGCCGGACGACGCGGCTCGACGCGGCTCGACGCGGTGCGGCAGCACTCAGTGGCACTCAGTGCAAGTCGACGAGCTCCACGACGTCCACGTGACGGGGCGACGCGGCGACGGGCCGGCCGGTGCCACCGCCGCGACCACCGCGACCACCGCGACGCACTGCGGCACCAGGAGGCCGCCGATAATGAGACAGCGGCGCCGGCTGCAGCACGCCCCGCACGTCGTCCAGCACGCCGGCCTGCACCACCTGCCAGCAGCGCACGCGGCGCCCGCACGCCACGCTCGCCCCGTCGCCGGGTCGCGGGGCCTCGGGCTGCAGTGATGTGAGCCGGCACGGCAACCGGCACGGCCATCCAGGTTGACCAGGTAAGCAGCAACCGGTGCCCCTCGTTCACCACGGGTAGATTCGCGGTGAGCATGGCAACTCTTGAACCGCGCGCACCCCAGCGGGCAACCCGGGACAACCCCACTAGGGGCTACACTGGCGAGCGACTTCAGTCCCGCTTCAAGATTCCATGCAGGGAGGTTCCTCCGGGCTGTTGTCGGTCCACGTTGAGAACAAGATCACGAACGGCTTGATTTACGCGTTCTAAAACCCGATCCACTGTAACGTTTAGACTTTTTAAATGTCCAAATGTTGCTTCCGCATACCATAGTGGCAACTTGGCCCGTCCATCCCTCTGGCGTCGGCACGCCTTTGCAGTGTGCCGCCGGGGAGTCGCGCTGCCCTCGGCGCTGCCGCTATGCGCCTCTGCGCTCCTCGGACTTGGCGCGCGCGGAATTCGCTCGGAATTTTCTGTCGTCGATGTCGCGGCCGGGCAAATACCGAAACACCATCTCGCCGTCGCCAGAAATTGAAATCTCTGTGCAAACAGGCTGTATCAACAAGTGCAGGCCTGCGGCAGCCTGCGGTGGGTGGGCCGTGCCGTGCCGTGCCGCGGGCCGGTCGGTCTGCAGTGCGCCACGCCACGCCACGCCACGCCACGCCGCGGCACAGCGGGGTGGCAATGTCTAGCCGCGACGGCGACAGCGGCAACAACGCGAAATTATAAGTAAATTTGCACTGGAACAATCGAAGGCTTGAGCCATCTCTGCGGTCTGTTCCAGTCTATCCTTTCTCGGAGTGCCCTCCAACTCTTCCCCGCCGGCCCGTTTACTTTAGCGCTCGTCGCGGGCTGCCCCGCGGGCTGGCTCCGAACAGGAGCTCCGTCGCTCTGTCTCTCTCGCGCACCCATGTAGGACCCTTCATGAGTGTGAGAGAGACAGGCCGCTGGCCGTGGCGGAAAAGTGCCGCGCCCTGCGTAGACTCTCGGGGCTCGGGGCTCGCGGGGCCCGAGGTGCAAGCGCAGGGGGCGCGGGGCCGCTTCCTCCGCTGTGACTCCCTCGGCGCCCCGGCCCGCCCCGCCCCGCCCCGCCCCGCCGCGGTGCAGGGCACGCTGGGCACGCTGGGCATCAGGTGGCCGCGCTGCCGTCCCTCGGCGCCAGGACGAGACAGGCCAGGAAGGCGAGCCGAGGCGAGGCGAAGCGTGAGGCGGTCGCCCTAGAGTGTTGTTCAAGTGACTAACTTGGCCCGGTCGGGGACTAACGACTAACTGTCGCCGGGCCGGGGCTTTCGGCCGCCTGTTCCCGATATTGACCGGCGCGGTGCGGTGGGGCACGGCACGGCACGGCACGGCACGGCACGGCGCACCGGCCCTCCTGGAAGTAGGAGCGCCAGTAACATGATTTGTGGCAGGTGGCCCGTGAGGGTTAGGGGGAGCACCGGGAGCACCGGGAGCACCGTGGAGGGAGTGAGAGGGAGGGAGGCGTCGAAGCGAGACGGCCGTAATTGCGGAAGATGGCCCTCGAGGCGCTGCAGGCTGAATCCGAACAGTGCTCGCCTGTCTCTCTCGCACTTATGGGGCGTGCGGCAAGTGTGCGAGAGAGACGGGGCGACGAAGCGATGTTCGGAAGCGGTCTGCTGGAGGCGCAGGGGCGCACAGGGCAGGGGGCTCTGGCGTTGGAGGGGTCCCGGCCGTCCCGGCCGTCCCGGCGCACAGGGGGGCCTGCACGGCCTGGGCGGCGTACGAGGGATACCGCGTCGCCCGCGAGGCCCGAGGCCCCGAGGCCCCGGGCCCGCCTGGCTAGCACCTGCCTGCGCTGCCGCCTCGCGGTGGGGGAAGCAGAGCGGGAAAACGCGGAAAAGAGGGCCGTGGCGGCTGAGGCGAACGGGGGGAGGGCGCTCCCGGTCCACGCGGAGAAGCTGCGGCTGGGGCTGGGGCTGGGGCTGGGGCTGGGGCTAGGGCTGGGGCTGGGGCTGGGGCTGGGGCGTCGAGCGGAGAAGAGGGAAAAGCTCCTAATCTCTCCAGGCAGCACCACGACGCCCGCCTGAGGCGATCCGAGGAGTCGTTTCGCGCCCCGGTCCACGTCGGACGAAGCCTATACTGGAACGCTCCATGAGTGCGAGAGAGACAGAGCGACGAAAACGACTCTCGGAATCAGTGTGCTGGTCGGCCACCACCCGATGCGCGGCGGGCGGGGTGAACGAACCCGGCCGGCGGACAGGTGAACTCGTCAAGAAGCCGGACGGGGGAATGAGAAGGAAGACTTAGTCACCGGGAGTACCCAATAAATTGCCGGGAACCCTCGTACTTTATAAACGAGTAAATGTGGCGCTACGGAGCGGCGGCGCTCGACCCGGAGCCCGAGCGCCGTGCGGGTAGGCACTCCCGTAGGACACGCGTGCGTCGCGACGCAGCGCCGCCTACCCTCCAGGGGCTCTGCAGACCGATTCCGAGAGTCGTTTTCGTCGCTGTCTCTCTTCACCGTAGAGGTGCGAAAGAGACAGAGCGACTCTTCTGAACGGCTCTGCTGCTCAGCCACTACCCCTTGCCTTCCCGTACGTTGTCTTCCGATTTTACAAGTCCGCTTGTCTGTTATCTGTCTGTCTGTGTGGCGAACTGCCGTCCGTTCGTCCGTCCGTCGACGCACACATGGCGCGGTGACCCGGCAGGGCGCTACGCCGCGACAGCGCCGAAACGCGTCGCTCTCATGACAGGCGCCATGCATCACTTAATAACGATACCTATCCCCCTCCCTGCCCCTCCCCCACGTCGTCCCCTCCGGCCCCCTCGTGACACCGAGCCGACAACGGCGGCGGTGATTATCCCCCAGCCGAGGCGGGGCAAGGCGGAGGCTGCCGAGACGCATCGCACACCGCAAAGGGGGCCAGCCCGGGCCAGCCTGTCTCTCTCCCACTCATGGGGCGTCCCGTGTAGGCGCGACAGAGACAGAGCGACGAAGACGACTCTCGGAATCAGTCTGCAGGCGGTGCCGCCGCCGGGGCGCTCGCTTTGACGAGCCTCATTTGTCCCGGCAGTCGATCGGCGCGCTTCCCGCCGTGTCACACCTTGTACGGCGGTCCCATGTTTTGCAGCCATTTCCCCCTATTTTTTTTTCGCCTCTTTTTTTGTGGTGTCGAGTCCTTGACCGCGCACGCCGCCACGGCGCACGCCATCCGCCCCGCCGCGTGCGCGTGCTGCGTCGTACACTGCAGGACGGCGGGTCGCACACGCGTGCAACGCCTTTCCCCACGGGCATTTGTTTCGTTTTTGTGTTCTCGCTCGCGGTTTGTTTTTCTAACCGACCTCACTCACCGACGGGCTGGAGCGGCCAGGTCGCCATTGCGCGGACTGCGCGGACTGCGCCTGCGTCGGGTCCGGGTCGCGCCCGTTTTGGAGTGCGTTTCTTTACCGTCAGTGTAACTTGTTGCTGTGTATAGGCCGGTGCGATCCGGTCCAAAGGAGGTCCTAAGGAGGCCTAACACGTGAGCAAAGGGCGAGGCCGGGCACCCGGGCCGTAGACTGATTCCGAGAGTCGTCTTCGTCACTCTGTCTCTCTCGCACCTATAGGGGACGCTCCATGAGTGCAAGAGAGACAGAGCGCCGAAAACGACTCTCGGAATCAGTCTGCCGGTCCCCAAGAAGATGCACCGCACTGCCGTGGCAAAGCCGGCCCACTTTATATTTATTGCTCTATTCTCCTGCGTGTATTTCCGCGCCCCCCTCCTCGCCCCGTCCGCGCTCAGCTGGACGATTCCGAACAGTGCTTTCGTCGCTCTGTCTCTCTCGCACTCGTGCGCCGCGCCCTGTGAGTGCGAGAGAGACAGCGACGAGAGCCGAGTCGAGTTTCGGAATCGGACTCCAGCCTGGACGACGTCCCCGGCCTCCTCGAGGGCTCTGGTCTGGGGCGTCGGCGGAAGGGCCGCGGGGAAAATAGAAATCAGTAACAACGCTGTTTTTAGGGTGTTGAGAGAAAATCACTAACTGAAGATAAGTTCACTCGGACCCTGAAGAAATGTTCTAAAATTAAGTTTGTAGCTCCACTCGCAATCAACCGGAAAATGCATTTAATGAGTTCAACGTGCTCAAAATGTTCATTTTTATTTTAAATACTAAGCACGTACGTGAGGCTCAGTGCGTGGAAGAATCGAACACCTTGGGGGGTGGAAGAAAATCGGACTCCCCCTTTTGTTTTTTGACATTTCGTTCTCAAATAGAGGTGTGCATAATCCCCCCCCCCCTCCCTGACCCTATTTTAGTCGCGATGCTTGACTTCTCTGAAACATTCCCCGTGCGCGCAACGCAATGTGCGCGTGAGTCCCAGTCAACCCCAGTGGACAGTGGACGTGGGGGTGCGTTGTGTGCCAGACGGCGCTGACGGCGTGGACGGCCCGGGGGACGAGTGGCCCTCCATCAAGGCGACGCCATTCACGCCGTCGATGCGCGAGGCGCGCGCCTTGTCAGTTGCAGCGGACTGATTCCGTGAGTCGTTTTCGTCGCTCCGTTTCCCTCGCACCTTCACAGGACGCCCAGTGCGACGGAGACAGAGCGACGAAAACGACTCTCGGAATCCGTCTGCACTGCAGAGCCTGCTCGGCCTGCCCCGGGTGCACTCCACCCGCTTCACCTTGCAAGGTTTTCACAGTGTGCGGACAGTGTTCCAGGCTGGTGGCCATGATAGACAGCGCCAAGGAGGAGGCGGTGTGCATCGGCGCCGCGCTAGGCGTCCACGCCGCGGTCTGCAAGGCGCCGTCGCCGTCGCAGACGCCGTCCCCGACGAGGAACGGATACCTGTGCCAGCAGGGCCTGCAGGGCCAGCAGGACGGCCGCAACGGTGCAGCCCCCCGGGAGGTAAGGACTCGGGCCTGTCTGGTCGCCGGCAGACTGACTCCGAGAGTCGTTTTCGTCGCTCTGTCTCTCTCGCACCTATAGGGAACGCCCCATGAGTGAGAGAGACAGAGCGATGAAAGCGACTCTCGGAATCAGCCTGCTGTCGGGTTTCGCGGGAGTCATCACCTTCTGGCGGGGCGCAGGATGACGCCGAGTGGGGGCGCCTCCTGCCCCAGGACATCGCGGCCCCCGCAGCCCAGGTCGCCGGCGGACAGCCGCAGCTCCGGCTGCACGACAACCCCCTGGCCGGGCCCCTGGCAGGGCCTCCGTCCCCGCGAGCCTCGCGCGCCGACAACGGGGCCGCCATCACCCACACCGTCGTGGACGTCGCCAAGCTGCACGGCCACGCCAAGACCAAGGTGCCATTCCGTCACACAGCTAAGATTGTGACCTCACCAATGGAATCCTCGTCCGGAGAGCAATCCATTGGTGGGGTCACACGTTCGGTTCGAGTCCCATTTAGCGACTCTGGAGCTCAAAACGCGCCTAGAGTTTTTTTCCGCGTCCACCGGTCTTCTGGCCCTCTGTGCACTTACGCCGTCCGATCCTCACGGCCAGGTCCAGCGCGTGGCGCGCAAGGGAGGCGGCCGCCGGGACGTCGGCCTCGTCGTGTGGCTGCGGACGCTGCGGACGTCCACCACCCTCAGCAGGGTGGTCTTGGCGGCGGCGGCGCTGCTGCTCCTCGCCCTCCTCGCCGTCCTGGTGGCCAGCATCGCCAGCTACTCCTGCACCGGTAAGCCTGCAGGCTCAATCCGAGAGTCGTTTTCGTCGCTCTGTCCCTCTCGCACTCATGGGGCGCCCCGTGTCGGTGCGAGAAGGACAGAGCGACGAAAACGACTCCCCGAATCAGGCTGCGGAGTCCAATGGCGAATCGGCACGCTGCTCACGCATCCAGGCCCTAAGTCTCTCTCCGTGCGCCGCTGCGCCGCTCAAATAACTCCCTAGTTAAAATTTACTCGCAAGTTCGTTTAAATATCAAACCCTCATTAGCCCGTTTATGCGGGTCGCGTCGCGCTGTGGCGCGGAAGGGGGAGGGGGAGGGGCGGCAGTCCGGACTGACTGGGCACGGACCATGGGCCCCTCGCGCACCGGCCGGCCGGGGGGGCGGGGCGGGGCGGGGCGGGGCCGGGCGGGGCGGGGCGGGGCGGGGCGGCCAGGGTCGAGGGGCCTCCATTTGCACGCTGATTAGTTAGCTACCATTCAGGGTCCGCCTCCACCGCGACGCCAGGCCCAGCCAGGCCCAGCCAGGGCTCGCCATGGAGGGTCACCTGTAGGCTGCTTCCAAGAGTACTTTTCGTCGCTCTGTCTGTCTCGCACCCATACGGGCCGCTCCAAGAGTGCGAGAGAGACGGAGCGACGGAAACGACGCTCGGAGTAACTCTGCCGGTGCTCCGTCGGGGTGCACCGCTTCTCCTTCATTGCGGCCGGACCACGCCGGCCGAAACAAAGTCAACGTGAAAGTTTTTCGCGGGCGTTGCGTCGTGTTCCTGCGAGGCGGGTGGCCGGGCGAGCGTGGCGGTTGGCGCGGCGTGGCAGCCCGCCATCATTTGTGTACGGCTTCGCCATAGCTTTTCCAGCTTCGCCAGACTCGCCAGCAGACTGAGAGTCGTTTTCGTCGCTGCCTCTCTCTCGCGATCATGGGCGCTCCCTATAGGTGCGAGAGAGACGAGATCCACTCTCGGAAGGGAAGCCCAGTTGAGTGAAAAGCTGCCCCCTGGGACTGGCGTGGACTGGCGTGGACTGGCGCAAACGAAAGGTCTGGCCGGGGTATACATCGTGGTGCAGGGGCTGTGGAACGCCTGGGAACGCCCCCGTTCGTCTTGACGATCCTCCGTCACACCGACACACCGACGCCCCGACGCACACCGACACACCGACACAACGACACACCGACACACTGACACAGGGCAGCGCAGGAGCAGACCGCTCGAGGCGGGGAGAAGGGGGGGGGGAGGAAGAGGAGTGGACGGGGTGGGGGCCCTTCCGGCTGATTTCCGTCGCCATTTCATTTCTGCCACTCCAATGAAGAGCCAAACGGGGGGAAATGCTTGGGGACAAATTTGTTCCGTTCACCAACACTCTCCAAAATTGTCCGAAATCTCGTTTTTTTGTTTGTTTGTTTTTAAAGCAAGGGAACTCTCAAGTTTGAAACCGTCTCTAAATGTTGTTTGTGTGTTGTGAGGCGGTCGATAATGCAACTCTCCTGCTTGTCCCCCAGGTGACGCTGCCCACACCTGTCTTTCGGAAGAGTGCGTCCGGACAGGTGAGTCGAGCGATTGTGTGCCGAGAGATTCCGAAAAGTCAGGTCTAGCCTCTAGTGGTAATGGTAATGGGGTGCAACGGCAGGCCCGCCGCGCGCGCGTGCGGTGCGGGTTGCCTATGCGCCGATCCGCGGGCGCTTCGAGCTCCAAGTCGAGCTCCAAGGCCAGGCGCGGCCGGCCGGGCTGCTGGCCGGGTACCCGTCCCCGTCGGGCCGTCGGGTAGGCCCCGCACCCGCGATGCAGCCGCGCCTCGACGCTCCAAGTGCCGCCCCGCCCCGCCGCTACGACGTCCTTGATCCGCGGGTGCGGTCCCGCTGGAAACCATTAAAGCCGCAAAGCACGTGGCCCGCGTACGCGCGCGCGTTTGAGTGTGTGTGTGTGGTGTGTGTGTGTGCGCGCGTGTGTGTGTGTGTGTGCGCGTGTGTGTTTATGTTTGTGTGAGCGCGTGGCGCCGCAACAGCGCAGCCACGCTCCGCCACGCTCCGCCACGCCCTGATGCGCTTGGCAGACTCGGTTAACCACGGCAGTTAACGTTGAACCCCCTTAATCCCTCGGCCGCACGGAAATGGAGAAAGGGGAGGGGAGGGGGAGGAAAACGTGGATCGGCGTGTGGGGGGGGAGGGAGAATACACAGCACATTTGAACAAATTTTCGTACGCATGGGTGGGAGACCATGACCAAACTAAGCTTTGCCTTTGGCAATGCATAAATCCTATGCTTTCTTATCGCACGTGATATGTGAGCAACAGAGGCAAAAGGCTTAAAATTTTGTAAATTTTAGCTTCCGCGCGAAATCAAAGAGCGCGTTGCTTTCGTGTCGACGTCTGGATGTCTCGGATCCTCGTCGCCCTAGTCCTGCCTGGCGGTCTTGGGCTTGTCCTGGGCTCGGGGCTTGTCCTGGGCTTGTCCTGAGCTTGTCCTGGTCCTGTCTTGGACTTATCCTGGGCTTGTCCTGGGTTTGTCCCGGCCCTGTCCTGCAGGGGCCTCTCTCCCTTCCTCTGCATGCATCATTCAAGCTCAGGACCTGTGGCGGTCGTAACGTCGTATCCTGCTGCCGCGGCTGCCGCCTCTGCGGTGTGCTAGGTCCAAGTCAGGGGTCAAGGGGGCAGGGACGTCCCTGGATGCGCCGGGATGGTCCGGGGATGCACAGCGAGCCGCGTGTTCCACAGTCGGTACACTGTCATTCGGGTGCACCTTTAGGCGCTTGCCCTAGGTTTTAAGGTGCCTCGCCGGGCGTCTAAATGCGCCTCACTTTGAGGCGCCTAACTGGATAAACGAAGCTCGTGTTGCTGCCCAGGCCAAAGCTGTTTGGCCACTAAGCATCTTGCCAATGCACTGGTGCCTATGCTGCCATGCATTTCCTATGCATTGCATGCACAGAGATGTATGGACAGCAAAATACCTTGTACTGCCTCCAAAGGGACCCAGTGGGATCGGGCCAGAGGGCTGGACCGTCTCGAAACTTGGCGCCCAAGGCGGCGCTCAAAGGCGTCACAGTACCTAGGGCAAGTGCCGAAAGGCGCTAACTTTCCGAGCCCCCCTGAAGGACAGTGTAGGCAACCCTTGTGATTATCTCTCTCGCTCCAAATACAACGAAAGCAGTACTAGCAGCACCGGTCACTTGTTGGCCGAGCTCTCCGAGCAGTCACACATCTCGCCACCTGTTGCCGCAGCGCGGCCCTGGCGCGCCCGTCCTCGGCGCCTCAAACTGAGAAACTCCCACCGCGCAGCACATCGCAGTGTACCAGTCGAGCTCTGTGTCTCTCTCGCTCCAGTCTCGCTCTCATAGCCGGTAGCGGCATAGCTCGACTGGTACACTGCGATTTGCTGCCTTCTGTGCAACCCCGCCGAGACGCAACGCAGACAACACTGCTTCCGTCAAGCAGACACGGTTGCCGCCTTTCTTTTATTTCCGAACCGCGTGCCCGACTTCAATAACCGAGTGCTCTCGGATGCGCCTTCGAAGCAGTCCGTGCACTGTGAGGCCTGCAAGTCAGGCGGCGGGGAGGAAAACTTATTCTTATTTCTCACCCATCTCGCCGGTACCGTGTCGCGCTATTCGGTGTATACCTCGCCGCGCCCCCCCCCCCCCCTCCCCCTCCCGCCCCCGAATGGCGTCCGCGTTCGCGTCCTGGACGACGGAGCGCGCGTAGGGGACCGGGACTACGGGACTGCGGGACTACGGGACTACGGGACTACGGGACTACGGGACGGACGACGGACGGCCTGGTGGTGCGCCGTAAAATATTTAGTGCCCGCCCGTCCCCGCGCCGCGGCGCCATGGCGGCGCGCAGACAGGAGCCGGTGTAGTCCTGGATGCGGTGTAACGGCCGGAGCGGGGCGGCGGCGGCGAGGCGAGGCGAGGCGAAGCGGCGAAGCGACAGCGGCGAAAATCGCCCCTAAAAGTCGGAGTAGGCAACGTTGACGACGCCGTGTTCTTTCGTGGGGCGTGACTCCCCGCCCCCCGTTGTCGTGACGCTGCGCGCTGCGCGCCGCCGGATCGGTTTCTGCGCTGAGGTTTCTGGCCTGCGGGGCGGGGCGGGGCGGGGGTAACGAGGTAACCGCTGCGCGGCGCGCGGCACGGGCGTCCCTTAAAACCGCATTAAGATAACGCCACCCGGCAGTTTGTCGCCGTTCGGCCGAGGCTCTGGCGCTGTTTTGCCAACACGATGCCGCCACTGCAGTGCAGTGTATCGAGGGAGGGAGAGCCTTTTCGACGCTCTGCCTCTCTCGCGCACGCAAGGGAGCGCCACACGAGTGCGAGACAGAGACCGAGCGATCCCTCGAAATCGCTCGACAGGACGCGCTGCTGCAGCGCGCTCGAAATGAGAATGAGGTGCGGAGGTTGTCGAGGCGGGGGATTGTGTTTTGCCGCCGGTGAGGAGCCCCGGGAAGGGGCGGGGCGGGGTGAGGCGGGGCGGGGTGAGGCGGGGTGGGGTAGGTGGAAGCGGCGACATGAAATTAGCTTCCAGCCCGTTGCGTGCCGTAATGGCCTCGCTTGCTTCTTACTTACCAGCAGCATCAGGGAACACCACCCTGCCCCGCCCCGCCCCGCCACGCCACGCCACGCCACGCCACGCCACGCCACGCCCCGCCCCGCCCCACCACGCCCCGCCCCGCCACGCCGCGCCGCGCCACCGCGCCGCGGGCTGCCGTCAGGGTGCTCAATTTGCGCCGCCCCGCGCGGAGCAGAAGCAGTCACCGGCGTCGCCATTTTCGGAGCATTGGCGAATTTCGCGGTGAGCTTCGCGCTCCTGCTCAAGGTCGCCCTCTCCGTCTTGCCGTCGTCGTCCTGGTTGTCGCGGTCAGCCCGCGACGGTGGAGATGTTGGAGACGGCGCGGCGGCGTCGAAGCCTCCAAAAAGCCGAGGCAATCCCGAGCCCCCTGGACCAGACCCGGCCACGGACAAAGCGCGTAAAAATAGCTTGAACCTACATTCCCCTTCCCTTCCCCTTCCCGCCAGGACGCTGGGGCAGGAGTCTACCGTGCGGTTGACGGCTTGGACGCGCCGCCCCCGGCCGCCCCCAACCCCGCCCCTCCAGAGGTGAACAACGGATAAAGTTGTGCACCGTGTCCGCGAGTCGGGTCGCGTGTCGCTGGGCGGTGGGCCGCGCCGTGCCGCGCCGTGCCGCGCCGTGCCGCGCGCTGAGTGGAAAAGCGTGTCCGTGTTATTATTTTATTCCCTCCGCCAGAAAAGAAGTGTGACTTTGGTTTCGACGAGCGGGGCAGGGCGGCGGGGCGGCAGGGCGGGGTGGAGCTGGCCGGGCCGGGCCGGGGCCGCTCCAAGTTACTCCCCAACTCTCACTGCGCCGTGCGCCGTGTGTGCCGAGTGCGGTGCCCACCTGTGTTTCTTTCAGGTCCAATCTCTGGGCTGGTGGGCCAGAAGAGCGGTGGAGGCGGTCAAAATCCCGGGCGCGTTTTGAGATCCAGAGTCGCTAAATGGGACTCGAACCGAACGTGTGACCCCACCAATGGATAGCTCTCCGAACGAGGAATCCATTGGTGGGGTCACACGTTCGGTTCGAGTCCTGTTTGGCGGCTCTCGAGCCACGAACACATTAAGACTTTCGACACGCCGGTTGCAGCCGCGTCCCTGCTCTCCGCCATGGACCGCACGGCGTCGCCCTGCCAGGACTTCTTCCAGTACGCGTGCGGCGCCTGGAACAAACGCCACATGATCCCCGAGGACAGGTCCTCCATCAGCACGTTCGAGGTCCTCGCCGAGCAGCTCAACCACATCCTGAAAGGCAAGGCCAAGACAGCCATCACGGCCATCACACTGCAAACGGCGGACCGTTTAGTTTTATCACGCGAAAGCCTTTCTTTTTATGTTTTCGGCCGCAGGCATTCTCGACGAGGACGTCAACGAGAACGACTCCAACGCCACGAGGAAGGCCAAGATCTTCTACAAGTCTTGCATGGACCTGAGTGAGTATTGGTGCAGGTCTGTCGGTCAAGGGCAGATCCTCGGACTTTTTTTGGGGGGGAGGGGGAATGGATTGTACCCACCACATCGCCACCCTAAAATGAAGCCTTACTCTGTCAACACAGCAACTTCTCCCAAAACAAATTAAAATAAACGTCCATATTTTCCTGTGTCGTTCTCGTCCCCCTTTTGCCCTGTTGAGAGGATTTGAACCGCCTTCCCTTTGTGCAGACATGATCCGCAGGGTGGGCGACACCCCCCTCAAGGACGTGCTCCGCGCGCTGGGCGACTGGCCCGTCACCACGCCGGGCTGGCGCGCGCCGGACTACCCGCTGGAAGTGCTGCTGGGCCGCCTGCGCGAGCTGAGCGAGGGCGTGCTGTTCCAGCAGTGGGTCGGCCCGGACGACAAGAACTCCTCCGTCAACATCCTCCAGGTGAGGCGCCGCGTCGAATCGCGCCGCGTCCGGCCGGCCGAGCGGTTCGCCGCTCTGTCTCTGTCGCACTCATGGCGCTCTCCTTAAGGGTGCGAGAGCGACCTGGAGGGAGGCAGAGAGAAAAACCGGTCCTCTGCGTAGCTCCGCAGTGCGAGTCGCCAGAGGACCGGTGGAGGCGGTCCAAATCCCGGACGTGTTTTGAACTCCAGAGTCCCTAAGGCCCCGAACCGAACGATTGACCCCACTAATGGATTACTCTCAGAACGAAGAATCCATTGGTAGGGTCACACGCTCGAGTTGAGTCTCGTTTAGCGACTCTAGAGCTCAAAACGCGTCTAGGGTTTCGGCCGCCTCCACCGGTCTTCTGGCCCATTGTGATGCACCCTGACTCGCCCTGTTCTTTGCCGGCAGCTGGACCAGCTGCAGCTGGCGCTGCCCTCGCGCGACTACTACATCAAGTCGCCCACCGAGACGGAGCTCAAGGCGTACCACCGCTACATGACGGAGGTGGCCATCCTGATGGGGGCGGACAAGGCCTCGGCCGCCTCGGACATGACGGACGTCATCAACTTCGAGAAGAAGCTGGCCGAGGTGAGGCACCCCGAGGACGGCGCCGATGAGCTCGCGCGAAAAGATCGCTCACTGGGCGCCTCTGCTTGCGCTGCTTGCAGGCCTCGCTGCCCGAGGCGGACCGCCACGACACGTCCGTCAACTACCAGCAGCTGCCGCTGTGGCGCCTGCAGCAGGACGTGCCCGAGCTGGACTGGCAGCTGTTCCTCAAGACGGTGCTCAAGACCAACATCTCCATGGACGAGCCCGTCGTCTGCTACGGCCTGCCCTACTTCCGCGCCATGGGCAAGATCCTCGTCAAGACGGACCGGAGGTGAGGCGCCCGTCTGCGTGTTCATCGTCCGATTCGCGTTGTGCTGGAGGGAAGTCCTCGACAGTGTGGCCACATTAGGTGGCGGAAAGTAGTCCCGCGACGCGCCAGTAGTGGAAGGGTTGCCAACCTCAGCGTGCCTACCTGGCAGAGGAGAACCCAGAATGCGCCTTGTAGGCAGGCTGAGGTTGCCAACCCCTTCGACACTGGTGCATTGTGATAATTTTCACCTACTCGTGCTCAATGGGCCAGAAGACCGGTGGAGGCGGTCAAAATTCCGGACGTGTTTTGAGCTCCTGAGTCGCTAAGCAGGACTCGAACCGAACGTGTGACCCCACCAATGGATTGCTCTCCGAACGAGGAACCCATTGGTGGGGTCGCACGTCCGGTTCAAGTCCTGTGTAGTGACTCTGGAGCTCAAAACGCGTCTGGGGTTTTGGCCGCCTCCGGCCTTCTGGCAAATCCACTGTGAGGCGGGGTGCTGCAGGGTGGTGCACAACTACGTGCTCTGGCGGCTGCTCATGACCGTCATCCCGCACATGATCGACGAGTACCAGCAGAAGCGCGTCGAGTTCCGGCGCGTGCTGCACGGCATCCTGTCGGAGCGCTCGCGCTGGGCGCAGTGCGTGGAGCTGACCAACAAGAAGCTGGGCATGGCCGTGGGCGCGCTCTTCATCCGCGAGAACTTCAACCACGAGAGCAAGGAGACGGCGCTCGAGATGATCCACAACATCCGCGGCGCCTTCAACGAGCTGCTGGCCGAGAACGTGTGGATGGACGACGAGACGCGCGCCGTGGCCAGGGAGAAGGCCAACGCCATGAACGAGCGAATCGGCTACCCGGACATGCTGACCAACCCCGAGGAGCTCAACCTGGAGTACAAAATGGTGCGTGTCGCACACTGCAAATCCAAAAACCTGTCAGACTTCTCGCCACTCCAGAGCCAAGTTTTGGCGCGAAGTCTTTCCATTCGATTTGCAGTGTACAAGGGAGGCTGGCCGCTCTGGCTCTCTCGCGCCCCTACGGACGGAACGCCCCACGAGCGCAGAGGCCGCGTCTGATTGGCCCGTTCCTTTCTTTCTGCAGCTCAATGTGTCGGCCGGGCAGTTCCTCGTCAACATCCTGAACGTGCTGCGGTACGAGGCGCACCACAACCTGCAGAACCTGCGGCAGCCCGTCAACAGGGACAAGTGGTCCACGGAGCCCGTCGTGGTCAACGCCTTCTACAACCCCAACAAGAACGACATCAGTGAGTGGGCCCGTCTGCAGACTGATGCCGAGAGTCCGTTTTCGCCGCTCTGTCTCTCTCGCGCTCTTGAGCGTCGCGTATAGGTGCGAGAGAGACAGAGCGATGAAAACTACCCTCGGAATGAGTCTGCTGATCAGGCTATTTCGCGTCGTTTGGCGTCGTTGCATGTGTGCATCTCTTCGCGCAGTGTTCCCCGCTGGAATCCTGCAGCCTCTGTTCTACTCCAAGCACTTCCCCAAGTCCCTCAACTACGGTGGCATCGGGGTCGTCATCGGCCATGAGATCACCCACGGCTTCGACGACAAGGGTGAGGAGTCCATCGCGGTCAACAAACATTGCAGGACTCCCACGGCACAGTGGGCCAGAAGATCGGCGCAGGCGAGCAAAACTCGAGACGCGTTTTGAGCTCCAGAGTCGCTAAACAGGACTCGAACCGAGCCTGTGACCCCACCAATGGATTTCTCGTCCGGAGATTGGTGGGGTCACACGTGCGGTTTGAGTCCTGTTTAGCGACTCTGGAGCTAAAATTACGTCCGGAATTTCGACCGCCCCCACCGGTCTCCTGGCCCTCTGAGCGTGGGGCGTTGTCATTCCTCTCCGAACGGCAATTCGAATCCGAATGCGCTTGCAGGGCGGCAGTTCGACAAAGACGGCAACATGATGCAGTGGTGGAACAACGCGACGGTGCGGGCGTTCCGGGACCGCGCGCAGTGCATCGTGGAGCAGTACAGCCGCTACAAGCTGCCCAACATCACGTCGTACATCAACGGCCGCATGACGCAGGGCGAGAACATCGCCGACAACGGCGGCCTCAAGCAGTCGTTCCGGGTGGGTACCACGACCACCACGACCAGTAGACTGACTCCGAGAGTCTTTCCCGTCGCTGTCTCTGTCGTACCTGCGCGGGATGCCCCATGAGTGCGAGAGAGACAGAGCGACGAAAGCGACTCTCTGAATCAGTCTGCAGGGACCTTTACAACAGACAGGCTCGAAAGGCGAACGATGCGGGGATTTGAACGCCGGTCTGCAGAGTGGAGTGGAGGGCCGTACCGCGGCAACGCGTTGCAACGGGGTGCGGCGTCCACCGCCCGCGGGCAGGCAACCCACCCAACGCGCAAGCTACTCGGCAGCGCGGAAGAAGGGTGGGCAGGGTCGACATGAGCCCCGTCCCGATTGAGCCCCGATGACCTGAGCCCCGGCAGAGCCCCGGCCGAGCCCGACTCGAGCCCCGACTTGAGCCCCGACTGAGCCCCGATGGCCAGAGCCCCGACCTGAGCCCGTTTTGAGCCCCGACCTGAGCCCCGTTTGAGCCCCATTTGAGCCCCGCGCCAAAAAGTTGCAATATCTTCACTAAAAAGTTCAAAATGGAATTTTTTTGGCGTGGGGCTCAAGCGGGGCTCAAACGGGGCTCAGGTCGGGGCTCGAACCGGGCTCAGGTCGGGGCTCTGGCCATCGGGGCTCAGTCGGGGCTCGAGTCGGGGCTCAAGTCGGGCTCAAACGGGGCTCTGGCCGGGGCTCAGGTCATCCGGGCTCAATCGGGATGGGGCTCATGTCGACCCTGCCGAAGGGTGGGTTGCCTGCCCGCGGGCTGAGGGCGCACAGACGACCAAGCTTCGCGCCTTCCGCTGAGACCTCCGGGTTGCTTCCCCTTCCGGTTGCAGGCGTACCGGAAGTGGGTCGCCAAGCACGGCGAGGAGCCGCGGCTGCCGGGCATCAACCTGACGCACAACCAGCTCTTCTTCCTCAACTACGCCCAGATCTGGTGCGGCTCCATGCGGCCCGAGGACGCCCTCAGCAAGGTGCGCTCCTCCGTGCACCCGCCCGGCCCCATCCGCGTGCTGGGCCCGCTCTCCAACTCGGACGACTTCGCGGAGGCCTTCGCCTGCCCGCTGGGCTCCCCGATGAACCCGTCGGACAAGTGCTCCGTGTGGTGAGGCCGCGGGCCGCGGGCAAGGCCGAGGGCAAGGCCGAGGGCCGCGAGCCCCGGGGGAAGTCCAAAGTCTGAACATTGGCGGCGGGAAAATTCGAGAATGATGGAGACACATCCGCGTCTGGTGTTCCGCAGGCACGATTTTGACACAACTACCGACTTGGGATGAGGAAGGAACCTGCATACACACACACCTGCACATCACACATACCCTCAGAAGCTTTTAACTAGCCAGGGGAAGGCCTTCGGCCTCGATGCTGAGCTGGATTCTGGTGGAGATGGAAATGCATTTTCATCAGTAGTAAATTTGGATGTGTTTATTTTGAAAATGAACCTCTTTTCTTTTCTTTTTTTTTTTTTTTTTTTTTTTGGGGGGGGGGGGGGGGGGGATAGCCAGGAAGTATGCTTTTGCGCAAAGGATTGTGATTCGGCAAGGTTGGTTTCTCCTTGAATCGACGGAAGGCTAAAACTAAATGTTCCAACCAATCCTAACCTAACCCAACGGGCTCGTGACAGATCTTACTCTACTCGTGACAGATCTTACCCTACTCTCGACAGATTTTATTCTCAAACTAAATGGTCCAACCAAACCTAACCTAACCTAACGGGCTCGTGACGGATCTTTCTCTACTCGTGACAGATCTTTCCCTACTCTCGACCGATCTTATTCTCAAACTAAATGGTCCAACCAATCCTAACCTAACGGGCTCGTGACAGATCTTTCTCTACTCGTGACAAATCTTTCCCTACTCTCGACCGATCTTATTCTCAAACTAAATGTTCCAACCAATCCTAACCTAACCTAACGGGCACGTGACAGATCTTACTCTACTCGTGACAGATCTTACCCTACTCTCGACAGATCTTATTCTCAAACTAAATGGTCCAACCAATCCTAACCTAACCTAACCTAACGGGCTCGTGACAGATCTTTCTCTAATCGTGACAGATCTTTCCCTACTCTCGACCGATCTTATTCTCAAACTAAATGTTCCAACCAATCCTAACCTAACCTAACGGGCAAGTGACAGATCTTACTCTACTCGTGACAGATCTTACCCTACTCTCGACAGATCTTATCCTCAAACTAAATGGCAGCTTGGCGTACGACTATGGAGCTTGGACTATTGAGCTTGGACTATAGAATATGGACTATGGAGCTTAGACTATGGAGCTTGGACTATGGAGCTTGGGCTATAGAGCTTGGGCTATAGAGCTTGGACTATAGAGCTTGGACTATAGAGCTTGGACTATGGAGCTTGGACTATGGAGCTTGGACTTTGTATACGCATATGAATATAGTAAAAATAAACAGAGGAAGATACCTCTTGTAAACTAAAGGTATCGGGGGGGGGTCGGACAAATGAGCTATTCAATATCCCAAACAGGGTGCTTCGCTTCGCTCAGCAATAACCCAATACCTTCTCATTTTTTTTTCTTGGTTACTTGCGCCAGATGTTTCTCTAAATTTTCCTAGTTTTGACATCTTTTACAAGAGCAGTTCAAGGGTTGGAAAGTTGAACCGCAAATGGTGTCTTTCATTTCCTCATTCTGAGCTATGAGGCATTTCATTTATTTACATTCACTCAGCAAATCCAGATGTCACTCTAGAGCCACCAACTTGCTTGCTTTCTTTCCACATGAAAGAGTAATTTGTACATATTTCAAGGAGTATTTTTATAAATTAGACAGAAAAATGTAGAGTCTTAATTATACGTAATGCATTTTTCTACAAAGATAAGTACTTTAAGCCAAAGAAATTTTGTGTGTATTCCTCCCTGTTTCTGGTGTCTCATTATAACTATGAATCACTAGTTGCTTTCAAGCAGAGTGTATGGTGTCTGTGAGGGAGCGTTAGGCGTGAGGTTGTGTCAATAATTATTTTAAAATTTCCTAGAAAAGATTTTATGAAGGATTCGTATTACAGTGACTAAGAAAGTCACAAGTTGCTTCCACTGTAATAGACAGATTTTCTTTTTTGGTAAAGGCAATGGAGAAACATATGGTTTTACTGTACTTAAACAAAATGCAAGGAAGTGTCTTGCTCTTTTTGTATTATGATTTTAATAGTTAAAATAACACTGTAGTTGTGAGTACTTAAGACACAGGCTTCTTTTCTTAAGTTAATTCTTTCTGTGCTAGGAATCAAGCATTCAATGAGTCACTACCATAATGAAATAAAAAGTAGTCAAAACCTCCAGAAGCTTCTCTCTTCATACGGCAATAAGTGTTAATGTGACTTTAGTACCTGAAAACTTACTGACACTTGATATAAGCTTCATGAAATAATGCAACCCACTCAGTACCACTTGTAGAAGCTGTGATTTAGGTAAGGAAGTGTAAAAATGTTGTAGCTACAACTATACGGTAATATTTCTTCTTTAACACAACTTTTTTTACTGCTCTTATGTAGGCATGCTTTAGTTTGATTGATACCAGTTCACACAGTGTAATGCAAATCGGTCTACTTTTTATTTTTTTTCTGGTGAAATAAATTAACTTGTGTGTTCAATGAAAGAAAAGTAGTACCCATTCAATTCCGATTTTTAAAGAAATAGTAAACACACAGTACATGTCATAAAGATCTTGGGTGAAGGGATGAAAGGGGTTTCGCCCAGAGAAAAAATTATATACTGACCTCCAAAAATATTTTTTATTTGTGTTTCACTCTGACTAGGAAATACTATGAGCACTATCATGAGAATAACAAGAAATGTGTTCTTATAAAACAATTGTTGCCTCCAAAATATTAAAATAAAAGTGCATCAAGTACACCGAAACAATAGTTGGAATCTTATTACCCTGAATTCCTCCAAGTGGCTTAAGCACAACAACACTCAAAAACACTCTATAGACCACAATTTATAAAACATCTTCTGAACAAATAAAATATATAAACAATAAATAACAACACTTTAACAAGAAAAGCAAATTGATGTGTATCACAAAATTTATGATGGAAAAATAATTGCCGCAATCTAAATCTTGCACAAAGCTCTCGAACAGCTAGGACGAGATTACAGGTGAACAACATTCCCACAAGGAAGACATTCGAAAAAGGAGTAATGAAAGCAAGTTTAACAATTTCAGAGGAATGTTCAATTAAAATAAGGCACATTTCAAGAAAATTTATGCAATAACAGCTTTTATAACTACTTTAGCCCTTTGTTTGGCGCATCTTTTGGCAACAGTTTGACTAAATTCGTTAGGAGAGCTTCAAGCTACAAATCACACTCCGTGTAAAAATGATCTAAAGTAACAAAATACTTTTTAGTACTGTTTGTTTGGTAGAGAATGAACCACATTAAATATTGTGAGCACTATAGAGAGGCTACATTGCTTACAGAAGAGTGAAGCTCCACCTTTTTGGCTTTGTAATATCATCCCTCACAATCATCATATTACTAGTTACATTAGGTTTGGTCTGTAATGTCTTTGTCTTTCCAGTTACAACAGCTTATACACTACAGTACATTAAAGTCTTATCTTACAGAGATGATGTAATACACCGTCATTCAACAAATCAACAGACATTGCTCTGAACAGGAACATCAAGGAAACCACAATATACTTTTATAAAATAACAATTCATAGTGTTTAGTTTCAATGGGATTTCTCAAATTTGTGAAAATACTGTAAATGATGGCACCAATAAAAGTATACAGGAGAGTGTTAATTTAGCAGTCAATAATAAAATGGCTCTCATTACTCCAGCATGATAAAATTGAGAAACGTTCAGGAGTAAAACCTAAGTTGGCTGGTCTATGAATTTCTGATGCAGGTACTTAAGCTTCTCCCAAAACATGAGATTGAGCATGGAATGAGGAGCGATTCTGGAGTACACAGGAATCAAACCTTTGTACAACCCTCGCACACCTTCTGCTTTCAGTGTCTTTGCAAAGCAGTCAAAAATTCCACTATACAACAAGCCTCGTCCTGAAGCATCTCGGGCTGAAAATATTCACCAAGACAGTGAGTTTGAATTGTGCCATGGTGACAAAGTCAATTAAATAATAAGGAGGGGTTCTCGAGCTTACTTTGATTGAAGAGGCGAGTAGATACAGTATCAAATGGTGTCATGGTTAAAGCAGTTACCACGCCAACAAGCATGCTAGAGGCAAAAGCTTTCGACCACACAGCATCTTCACTAAAGAACTGCAACAAAATGAGACAAGTAACCGTAAGGTAAAACTATCACAAGACAAAGAGTAAACCATTTATGATATTCAAACCGACCTGATTATTTTCAATATACTCCATGCTGTAACTAAAAGTTGACAACTGGGCAGTTGAACCCACAGCAACTCGCAAAACAGCTCCTGAGGCTCCATCAAACACCCCTAGAGGACCTCTCTTCTGAAGAATAGTAGAAAAGGCGTGGATCATGCCTTTATGCTGATGTTGAACACCAAGGACAACGTTTGAACCTTTGGCTATGGCAACAGGAGCTTGTGATTGTATTTGAGTTTTAACCTAAGAGAAGAGATCAAAGTTGTATTCCTTTGATAATGTTTACACTGCAGATACTTCGATTAATCTTAATCAAATTACCAAAAAGAAAGGACTTCCGAAGAAAGCACCAAGAGAGCCTGCACAGGCACTTATTAACATTGTTCTCACGGCGGACAATGACCCATCCTCATTGCGGTTGAGTCCAGCATCCTGGGCCAATTGAAACAGTCCAAGCCTTGTTCCATTCAGGCCGACTTGGTGCAAAAGCGCTGGGGCCAATCCTTTCTAAAACAGAAGAAAGCCCGATATGATAAAACCACTGCTGCAATGTCACCGAATAAGCAACAACAGAGAGCATGACAAGAGCAGGGGTTTCTGAAAACGTTTTGGGTGTAAAGTAGGAAGATAGTTCTCTCCATCCGACATTAGTCCTGTTGTTTGAAGAAGAAATATGCATTATCATAGGAGCCGCCGTTCACCCCACTTTAAGGTTAAGGGGCCCCAGAGCTGGCTCACCTGCAGGGCGAAGATCCCCTCTTCCTTGGTGATCATGTAGGCGGCATGGACCATGTTCTTGTAGTGCACCGAGTACTGCCCCCGAGCGCGCAGCTCCCCCTGGAGCTGCGCCTTGGTCTTGAGGACATCGAGGGGGTTGCTGAAGATCCCTGCACCGACCGAAGCACAGGCGCCCAACACGAACTCCATTCAATTGTCATTCGGCTCCCGCCGAGCAGGACAGCGGCTGGCACTTTGGGGCCTGGAAGGCGAGGACGTCGTGCAGGACTCGGTGTCCTGGAAGGGGCGAAAACAGCGAAAACACTGCAGGGGCGCGCCTCGAAGCCGCGCCGCTGTCAGCCCGTCCGCGTCCGCGTCGTCTGCTACCAGCTGAGGCTAGCGGCCGCGGCCTTGCGTCATCGTCTAGTCTCCGATCCGAGCGTGGAGGGTCACGTGTGGAGCGGGAGGGGCGAGGGGGCGTAAGCGCGCGCTCGCATCACGTCAGAGCTAAACCGTCAGCGCAAACAGCTGACTTGAAGGCCCTAGAAAGAAGCGCGGGTAAACTGACTGACAAAGTTTGCGGGCAGTTTTTGCGGCGCCGGCGCGGCGTCGCGGTGCGTGCGGTGCGGGTGGTGCGGGGGCGGAGGAGGGCGGGCGGAATAGTTCCGGGGGAAGTTGCGCGGCGAATTAGCTCGCGTCGCCACGCTCGGCGTCGCTCGGCGTGGGAGTGCTTCGCGCTAGACTGACGCCAGACTGACGCCAGCCTGGTTTATCGGGTTCGGCACCCGACGCGTTTCAAGCGCCGCGCGTGTGCGTTTCGTACCTGAAAGTGATAAGCGGCCGATAAGGGCGAGAGAAGTTCAAGAATCACGAGCAAGAACAAGAACGCATCAGCCGCGCGTCGATGCGTGGGGCTTCCCTCGGAGGATTGCCGTCCCTTGAATCTCCGTCACGCGGGGCCCAAAGAAAGGAAATAAAGAGAGCTCGCCGACGCGGCTCGTTCTCACCAGCGCGACGGTGTGGATGCTTACTGCGAAGCTACTACACTGCGCTGCGCTGCGGCACAGATGAGAACTGCGCGTCCCCCCGCCTTCCCCCTCTCTCACCGCACACCGTGAAACACCGTGCCTGCACCGACATTCACACGTGTTCCTCACCAACACACACTCATGTGCTCGCGTTCCGTGTGGCTTAATGGTCCGGTCGTGCGCGTGCGTCCGACTTATGCCGCTTCTCGTGACACATCCCCGCGGACACCTGTAGACCTGCAGGAAGTGTCTCTCTCGCACTCGTGGGGCGTTCCCGGGCTTTCCGCGGAGGGCGCGAGAGAGATAGGGCGACGAAACACTGCGGAATCGCTCGGCCGAGCCTCGAACGCAGGCGGGGCGCCTCAAAGTGGCGTCCCAAGACCGTGGACTTCCCCGCCTATCCCTGCCTCTGTAGACTGATTCCAAAAGGTTTTCATCGCTCTGTCTCTCTCACACTCATGGAGCGCCCCATGTTGGTGCGAGAGCAGGGCGTGAGCTGGCTCGCCGACTACTACGACTACCTCTGCCCTGCCGCCCGAGGGCGGTCCGGACGGGCGTTAGGTAAAGTTAGGAAAGTTGGCTAAGGTTAGGTTAGGGTTAGGTCGGGCAGGGCCGGCGGCAGAAGGTCGCGACGCGGAAGCCATGCGGCCGAGGGCAACACTTTGCCTTGTCGCTGGTGGCGAGGACGAAGCGAAGCGTCGCCGTCGCCATGGCGTCGGTGTCGGCGTCGCGGCGCGCGGCGCCACCAGTCGCCACCGTCCGTCCGGCGGCGTCCTTAATGAAGAGACTCGGACGGGTTTCCTCGGACGGAGTGCGGGGCTGCGGGGGTCAAAGGCACGCCCCCACAACGCGTTGCTCCGCGCCCCGCGCTCCGCCACCGACGCCGCGCGCGCCGCGTTGCGTTACGTCAAGACCGGCGAGACTCGGCTCGGCTCCGTAGACGAGACGGACGACGACCGACGGACGGACAGACGGACGGACGGACGGGATGAAAGAAAACGGAGTCCTTGCGCTATCGATGTCGCAGCATCGCGACGTGGCGTAGCGTGGCTGTCGAATTTCGCCGCGATACTTATCGACCGCGGGGACCGTCGTGAAGCAGGCCGTGGACACCGCCGGCGCGTCGGTGAGCCCGTCAACACACACTCGAGTCCCAGACACGCGCGGCATCCGAGGTCCCTGCCAGGAGCCGTGCGGCGGGCAGCCCGTCAACACACTCGCGGAGTCCACGACCACGACAGGCACAGCATGCCCGTCCAGGAGCGCGGCGGCGCGCTTACCGACGACTTGCTGGAGGCCCTGGCTGTGGAGGTCACTTCGGGCACGTCGACACGTTTAGTTGGTCCACGCCACCCGCGAAATGCGATGCGGCCGCGTAGCCATGGCGCAGCCGCGCCAAGGGCCTGGACGGCCTGGACGGCCTGGGCCGGGCCGCCGCCCCGCCACTGCAGCAGCGCCCTAGCTGCCCCTCCCTCCCTTCTCCCTTTGGCGGCGGGCTCCTCTTGCAATATGGCCCACCTAGATAATCGCTTCATTTTTTCCCGAATGGCACTCCGCACTGCGGCCATCCCGCGATCCGTATAAAAGCCGGGCGCCGTCTGGGGAAGGCACTTAGTCGCCTGGAGCCGCTCCCAGCACAACCCTCCCTCACAATGGTGCCCATGAAGACCGTGGTGAGTGCCGCCCGGGACGTCGCCGGGGCTTTGCCGCTCTGCTCTGAACCGTTGGTGTCACTGAGGCGCTGTCTCCCCGGCAGGTGCTGGCGGCCGTGCTGGTGGCGTGCGCCGTGCTCGCCGCCGCCAACGAGCAGGACAGCAGCGGAAGCGGCGCGTCGTCGGGGTCCTTGGAGCGTCCCAAGAAGCACTCAGGTAAGCGCCGTCCGCGCCGTCGGCCAGGTGCGCGCAGGTGCGCCTCGCCGGGAGCGGTGCCAGGGCGCCGCAGGGCACCGCGCCCAACCGCCTTTTCAAAGTGTACCCCGCACTGCGTGCCGCAGCCTACCCCGCCGCTGCCGCCGCCGCCGCTGCCGCCGGAGCCGCGGGCGGTGCCTGGCCCGCCAACCCCTACGCCGCCAACGCCTACAACCCCTACACCGCCGCCTACAACCCCTACGGAGTAAACCCCGCGGCAGTGACGCCGTACGGAGTCAGCCCCGCGGGAGTTAACCCCTACACCGGCGCCGCGGTCAACCCCTACGCCGCGGTCAACCCCTACGCTGCCCACAACCCCTACGCTGCCAACCCCTATGCCGCCAACCCTTACGCCGCCAACCCCTACGCCTACGGCGCCAACCCTGCCGCCGCTGCCGCCTACAACCCGTACGGCGTGAACCCCGCCGCGGCCGCCTACAACCCGTACGCGGCGTACGCCAGGACGGCCGGCGCCGCGGCCGCGCCCCTCGGCGTGCCGCTGGCCGGGGCCGTGCCCGCGGTGCACCCGGGCGTGGCCGGAGTGCCGTCCCCGCACCACGGCGTGGCCGCGGTGCCCGGCGTGCCCGCCAGCCCCTACTACGGATGAGCCGCTCGGCCGCCAGGACCACCAACAGGGGCACCCCACGGTACCCCACGGGAGCACTCAGTGACGAGCCAGCGCACCCGTCAACCAGGGTCCAACCCAATAAATACCTTGAGTCGAGGAATCCTTGCGCGTTTGTTACCCCCGCCCTCCCCACAAACACAACCACCTACAACAACACCATCACATCACATCACGCGGTCAAAATCTCGGACGCGTTTTGAACCTCAGAGTCACTAAATGGGACTCGAACCGAACGTGTGACCCCACCAATGGATTGCTCTCCGAACGAGGAGTCCATTGGTGCGGTCACACGTTCGGTTCGAGTCCCATTCAGCGACTCTGGGGCTCAAAACGCTTCTAGAGTTTTGGCCGTCTCCACCGTTCTTCTGGCCCACTGTGCGCCAGTGTGCTTTACTCGGCGTGCTTGAAGCCTGGTGGGTAGGCCACCCATTGCACTCGCCAGCAGCGTGAGTTGCGGCTGTGGAGAGGAAGGGGCTAGTGGCCCCTAGAGTCCTTCAGCTTGGGCTCCTAGAAGCTATAGTGCCCCCTCCTCCGTCTCTCCGTTCTCCATTCACACAGGACCGCACCTGGAATACTCGACACAACGGCAGCGGTAGTAATGGCGGCGCTATTTTTGGCCGCCGTTCCCTCTGGCCTCCGCCATTTGGAATGCACATAATGGTTACGCGGGTGTCGTCCGCTCACTCACGGGGAGTGCTAAGGAGAGTGAGATTTACTTGATGTTAGTGCAACATACAAAAATTCTGGCTTAGATTGTTGTGGCCGAACATTGATCTAAGAGTCCTATTTAATTCCAGCATCAATGGTTCGTCATTGTGAGCATGATACGAGCGTTGTCGCCGAGGCAGGTTTCCCAGGCATTTGAATCTGAACGCCTCAGCGTCAAAACACTCCACTCGCCATCGAGCTCCTCGCCTCGTGTTTGAGCAGATCTCGACTCGAGAAGTCCGTCCGGCGCGCTTTGCGTCGCTTTGCGGCGCTCGGCGTGTTTGCCGCCGCGTTGACCGGAAGTGGGTAAAAACAATTTGGCGGGCCGACTGCACTGCTGCTACACTGCAGGCTGGTTCCGAGAGTCGTTCTCGTCGCTCTGTCTCTCTCGCAGTCATGGGGCGTCCGTATGGGCGCGAGAGACAGAGCGACGAAACCGACTCTCGGAATCAGTCTGCTGGCTGGCTGGCTGCAGCTCTACAGAGCAACAGTTTGCCGACATGGCGCCGCTCCCATGCAATCTTCTTCTTCTGCTTCTTTTTTTTCTCAGGACGTGCGCGCGCCATTGATGGGTGGGCTGAGGCGTGAAATTGGTGAAATTGACGAGTTGACACGTCGGGTCAGGCCAGCCTTTGAGCCGTCGCCGTTGGGGCTTTGGGCGGCTTTGGGCCACCGGGCCTTTTGCCTTTGCACCTTTGGGCCGCTCGGGCCTTGGCCGCGTGGGAAGAGGAGACCGCGACCGACAAGTGCAGGACGAACCATCGCGCTAAAAGGCGCACCGGCGTGGCGTGGCGCGGCGCGGCGTGGCGCGGAGTGGCGTGGCACGGCCTGGCGTAGCGCAGGGCTCAGGGTCGCGCTGGGCCGGTGCGGAAAATGCACGGCAGTCGCGGACGACGGCGAGGACGGCGAGGACGGCGAGGAAGGCAGGATGACAGAGTGCGGCCGTCGCGTTGTCTCCGCCTGTCCGGCTGGAATGAGACTCCTGGAAGGACCTTCCGTCCCACGCTGGAAGCGCTGGAAGCAGTGGCACACTGGTAGGGCCCAGCCCTGATTAACTGCACGATCTTCCTCTCCAAAATGAAACTAAGTGGCCCCCGGGTGCAGCCATGACCCTCAGTGGGCCGATTCCGAGCACCGCCTGTCACTCTGTCTCCCTCGCACCCTTCCGGAACGCCACATGAGTGCGAGAGAGACAGAGCGACGAAAGCAGAGCATGGAATCAGTCCGCCTGCAGGGAATCGAGCTGCAGCTGCTGGCCGTCTAACTCCGCGTGCTGGTCGGTGTGGGGCGGCCCGCGTGGGTGTGAGAGAGAGAAAGAAAGACGAAACGCTGTGGCAGTGCGCGGGGTCGGCAAGGCCAGCCACCCTGTGCATTTGATTGTGACTCCCCTCGCGACCTGAGGCCCGCCTGAGGGCCAGCCGCTTGCCTGGTCCAATGGGTGAAGCTGGCTCGGAAGCTGGCTTCTTGGTCGCCTTGCCGATATTCGAACCCCGCACAGCCTGCAGGCGTGCCCCCTCCTCGAACCCCGGCCTCACTGTACCTAACCTACGCTACGGTCCGTGCGGTGCGATGCGGTGCGCGGTGCGCGATGCGGCCTCCAGCTTATAAGCGCCACCAGCGCGGCACTCGCGTTCAGTCCCACACCGCGCGCCCAACCCAAGGGACGCCGAGGACCGCGTCGAGGACCACGCCGAGGACCACGCTGAGGACCGCCCACGGGAACAGGACGACATGGCCACATCCGGGGTGAGACTTGACTTGTACTTCCCGTGCGGCGACAGGTTGACCAATTCCCGAGATGGTCGGGGTCGCGGTGGTCGTGTGGGCAGTGTGGGTGTGTGCAGAAGGGTCGGGGAGTGAGCCTGCCTCAAAGTCACAACCAACTAAAGCGTTCCCCGCCAGGCTGACGGCTTTAGTTGGTTGTGACTTTGAGGTGGCGCGGTGATCGGTCGGATCCTATGTGCTGTGTGCAAGTGTGCCGTCCCGCCGAAGGAGCTACACACACACACTCACACTCACACATGCACACACACAGACGGCTGACATGCCCCGCCCTGCACAGCCCCGCGTCGTGGCGTGCGATGCGCGAAGAGGATCTTTGGATAGGTCAAGGACCTTTGTCGGTGCTGGCCGCGGAGTCCGCGATGCGCGCCGCGATGTACGCCGCGATGCAGTACAAAGGGGAAGCCGACGGCGAGGTCCGCGAGGTCCAGGAGGTCCGCGAGGCGCCGCAAGGCCGCACGGCGAACGCGGCCGCCGCGTCCCTTGACACCGAAAGCTTCCTTGACACCGAAAGCAGAAAGCCGGCGTCCAAGACGATCGGCGCCACCAGCACACTGGTTCCGAGTGTCGCTTCTTCTCTCGGGTCGCACTCGTCCCGCACAGGTGCGAGAGAGACAGAGCGACGACTCTCGGAATGAGTGTGCAGCAAGTGTGGCGGAGAGGGTAAAGCCGGGTAACACGCACAAACACTTTGCATGGCAGCGGCGTCCTGCGTGCCGAGCCGTTGACGTCGCGACCACTCCAGCTAAGACTCCTTCGGAACAATACCGCGGCGGTATGCGGCCGCGTGGGCAGTGCGTGAGACTCGTCCGTACGAAGAGATCACGGGTTCAAACCTTTCCATTTCAAAAATTTCAAAACTTCGACGTGGCCTCTTGTGCAATTATGCGTCTTTAAATTGTCATTGTCACTTGCCTTTTGCGTTTATTTCACTCAAAAATTATTATTGTCCCTTGCCTTTTGCGTTTATCTCGCTCATAAATTTTAATTGTTATTTGCCTTTCGTGTTATTTCACTTGCAAAGTAATATTTTTCAGAATTTCCAAAAACTTCTCCAAATTCATTTTAGAAAAGTGTTTTCTTTTTAATTTTTTTTTGCCTGTGGGCGTTTGGACGCTTTGGACGTTTAACGTTCAAGTCGCTTTCCCTGCCGTTGCACGCCAATGCATTGACTGCGGAGAGTCCACTGCCAACTGCACCGATACCTGGACGTCCCAGGCAGGAACAATAATGCGCCACCATTTATATGCCATCGCGGAAGTGTGGACGAAACCGAGTCGCGTACCGCGACGCGTGGCGAGGCGAGGCGCGCGTACGCTGTGGGGATGGCGAGGGAATTTGAGGAGCTCATTTGGCTGGAGCCCAGAGCTACCGCCACGCGCGCCACGCGCCTCTTCGCCAGACTCCTCGACGCGCTGCTCCAGCGGCTTGATTCGGAACGGTGCTTTCGTCGCTCCGTCTCTCTCGCACGTCATGGTGCGTCCCGAAGGGGTGCGAGAGAGACGGAGGACCGTTCGGAATCGGCCCTGCAAGGACCAAGTGCCGCTGCATCCCAGACGCCGCCGCACAGTGGGCCAGAGGACCGGTGGAGGCGGTCAAAACCCCGGGCGGGTTTTGGGCCCCAGAGTCACTAAATGGGACTCGAACCGAGCGCGTGACCCCACCAATGGATTCCTCGTTAGGAGAGCAATCCATTGGTGGGGTCACACGCTCGGTTTGAGTCCCATTTAGCGACTCTAAAGCGACTCTAAACGAGTCTTGAGGTTTGGCCGCCTGCGCCGGCATGGCCCACTGTGCGCCCACTGTACGGCGCTGCGCCTCCTGCTCGGTCTTGCTCGTGTTCTTACCGAACGCAAGTGTTCGCGCCTTCGCGACCACGACACCGGAAAGGGCATCGAATGGCGTCGTCGAAAAAAGCAACGTGAACAAGTCATTCGCTGGTGTGCGCGGCGTGCGCGGCGTGTGCTGCATCGGAGGCCGAGGACGTCGCCGCTCGTAAAGCTCTAAAGTCTTTACGACTTTCTATTCAAAGTTATTCTCGCACATGATTGTCTCGCGTTGCGGCGCGTCGCAGTGTAGGCGCACCACCCAGGTCGGCGAAGCTAGGCCAGGCGCCAAAATGGCAAAAATGGACGAGGAAGCGGCGAAGCGCGCGCTTCTGATCCCGCAGCGCTCGCGCCGCTCGCTCCGCCAATTACGCCGCAGAGCCGTTCCGCGCAGTCTCCGTCTCTCTCGCACTGCTACGCCATGGCTACGCCGAGCACGGCGCGCCCCGGGAGTGCGAGAGAGACGGCGCGACGACACCCCGACCGTTGTCATCGTGCATCCATCCGAGTGGATTGGCTTGGCGGCATTAACGGCACTCGGACGAGGAGTCGCGCGGGCCTTGAAACTGCTTGAAACACGGCGCGCCAGGGCCCCGCCACGACGAGCCACGCCGAGCCACGCCAAGCAAGGCACGGTCCTGGTCGCCGGCAATGCGCCGCGCCTCGCCGAAAAGTCGCGCCTCTCGACGCGGAAGTCGCGCCCGGGAGCACTTCACTTCACTTCCCCCTCTAATGCCCAATATTGACACTTGGCTGCGCTGCTGCGCTTTTCTGCCGTCCCAGGTGCTGCTGGTCGGGGTGATGGTGACCCTGGCCCTGCTGGCGCAGCCTGCCCTCCTGGTGCCCGTCGAGGCGCCCGCGGCCGAGGCGGAGCAGGCGCAGCAGGGCCCCGCCGTGCTGCACCGAGTCAGGAGAGGTGAGTTAGTCTGGTCGGCGGGGCGACGCCGGCGATGGTGCGAGTGATAACAGTTCACGGACTTCAACCCGTGTGCGCACGCCGCACGCCAGAGAGTCCGGTGGCACCGCGCGGCCGGTGTTGAGCCGACGCGAAAACATTTCTATTTGTTCCTTCGAAGGAAAACATTTTCTTGGATAACTTCTTGGATAACATCGGCGGGCAGCGCGACCCTTTAGCGCCTGGGAGGTAGGCCGTGCCGGAGCGCGCTGCTCTCCCGAGTGGAGCGGGCGGCCTACCCTGGACTTGGCAGGCGTTAGCAGGCGTCTCACAGTGGGCCGGTGGAGGCGCCAAAAATCTGGGCGCGTTTGGAGCTCCAGAGAGTCGCTAAAAGGGACTCGAACCGAACGTGTGACCCCAGCAATGGATTCCTCGTTCAGAGAGCAATTCATAGGTAGGGTCACACGTTGAGTTCTAGTCCCATTTAGCGACTCTGGCTGGAGCTCAAAACGCGTCCAGGATTTTAGCCGCCTCCACCGGTCTTCTGACCAACTAAGCGTCTGTCTAATCCATCCTTTCTTTCCTGTCGAACAGGTGGATTCGGGGGTGGCGGCGGTGGCTTCGACCTCAGCAGCTTGAAGAGCAGCTTCGGCTCGCTGGGGGGCGGCGGAGGCGGCAGCGGAGGTGGCTTCAACCTGGGCAGCCTCACCAGCGGCTTCGGCGGCAATGGAGGAGGCGGCGGCTTCAACCTGGGCAGTTTGAAGAGCAGCTTCGGCTCCCTGGGGGGCGGCGGTAGCGGCGGCGGCTTCAACCTTGGAAGTCTGACGAGCGGCTTCGGCGGCAAGGGAGGCGGCGGCGGCGGCGGTTTCGACCTCGGCAGTTTGAAGAGAAGTTTCGGCTCGCTGGGCGGCGGCGGCGGCAGCGGCGGCGGTTTTAACCTCGGAAGTCTGACCAGCGGCTTCGGCGGCAAGGGAGGCGGCGGTGGCGGCGGCTTCAACCTCGGCAGTTTGAAGAGCAGCTTCGGCTCCCTTGGGGGCGGTGGCGGCGGCGGCGGATTGAACCTGGGTAGTCTGGGGAACAGCTTCAACTTGAACAGCCTGAAGAGTGGTCTTGGCGGCGGAGGCGGAGGAGGTGGTTTCAACCTGGGCAGTCTAGGAAGCAGCTTCAACCTGAACAGCCTGAAGGGTGGCCTGGGCGGCCTGGGCGGCGGCAGTGGCGGCGGATTCAACCTGGGCAGCTTGGGCAGCTTGAGCAGCCTCAAGGGAGGCCTGGGTGGGGGTGGTGGGGGCTTCAACCTGGGGTCCCTGAAAGGCTGAGCAGACGCAAAACGGTCCCCCTGCGCGACCAATGACGCTCGAAGGCTGTATACCAAAGTCGGATGGGACTCCTGCGCCACTGTAGCGCGCGCGCATCTCCACGCGTCCGGCGTTCCGCGCCTTCCGCTAGCGGAGCTCCTTCGCGGCGCGCCACCTCGACGACAATCATAAACTGAACTGAAAGAAAGTGCTTCCCTCATTTGTTTCGTCACGCGCGCGGCCCGCACGGCCCGCACGCCGGCGTGCGCGGAGTGGCGATGGATGAGGACGCCCTTGCGTCACTCGCCGCATCGAGGCGACGCGTGACCGCACCGCCGAGTGCGCACACGCACGCACACGCACGCACACGCCTCGACCGCGTCTTTCTCTAATGGGTCTCGCACTCGAACTCGCACCGCAAGCATTCCGCGGGCGACTCCTCTAAACGGCCGCACTGTAGTGACGACGTCAGGATCGACCCTAAAGTGAGTGTGATGTTCCAGAAGCGCGCGGGGTAACACCTCCGCCGCTCTCGAACCTCCGAACTAACGGTTCACCCATGACTGTCCGTACTCATCTCATGGTTCAATCGCCATACTAAGCTCAACTATCCCACTCCCCAAAAAAATGAAATTGGTGGTGGCTGCTGACTGCTCTTGGTTCACGCGCCCTGCATGAGAGCAACGTGCACACTGCCTGCCAACGACGTCCCTGTTCCGTATTGTGATGATGTGTACTTTTTTGTTTTGTATTGATTTTCAGTGTGTAATAAAGACTGGTTTCGATATGGAGTTTTTTATGTGTGTGTTTTTAAAATTGTTCATTTTTTTCATCATGGACCACGTACAGTCATCGTATACAGTACGGGTACTGTCTGGTACTGTACTTCGATTGCTAGCGAGATTGCACCACGATACGTATCCCTTTCAAACCCTCTCCTAACCCAAATGAACACCAAGGCAGAAAAAGACGTCCAAAACAATGTTCGATGCTCAATATTCACCCCGGGACACGTCTAAACCAGGTCCCACATCAATGGCATGGGAACATTGCATCAATGTGGGTAAGGTAGGGGTAGCGCTTTAGGGTTGGACAGGAGAGGCAGGAGTAGGGGTGGAAAGCGGATAGGGGTTGCACGGGTCGGTCACGAAGGGTAGCCTACTCCGAAGGGGCAATGTACGGCTCTAGTACTGAGTACAGCCCTACATTACCTGGCATTACCCTCTCGCACGATGGAGCCACTTGCGTTTCAGCCTTGACAAGCGTGGCACTAAATATCTCTACAAGCACACTGGCAATCTACGACGTCCGGAACTGGAGCCGAAGTAAACGAGTTCGGCCCGAACCCATCCCGAACGCCCCTCCCCTCCCCCTCCCGCCCCCCGCCCCTGCCTGCAACAAAGAAACGTCTGCGCCGTCGAGCCGAGCCGAGCCGAGCCGAGCGGGCAGCAGACACCTCTCGACAACCCCCATTTCGCCTTGCCCACGTCGAGGAAGGGCTCAAATTTAAACTTAAGGGAGTCGGAGCATTTGACGCTAGTGTCACAACACAAGGCATCGTCGTCACAGAAGCCCAATGAATGTTTGTGGCACCGGCAGTGTTTTTCGATACGAACGGATTCGATATGACTCAATCATCTTTGGGAAGCAGGTGATTATCGTGCTGGAGTTTGCTGTAGAAATTGATTTCTGGTAGAAAAAGTGGCTTTGTGTCGACCGTCAGTACTGTTGCTTCTACGCCAACAGTTCGTGTAGAGTAACAACTCAGATTACCCACTTGGAGACAGTTTTGTCCGCGAGGTGTCTAACCTCTTTCTCTCTCTCGCTCGCCGTACTTTGTTTACGTGTGGACAGACTTGGTATCGTCTTCATCAGTATTTAACTTAATATCACCATTATTCTCCTTTTTATGAACTGTTGTACATATTGAATTCTCGAGAACTTCTAAAAAATATGTTCAGGTAAAATGTTATTGTGTTTCAAAATTTTTGCAACCCACTTTCAAAGTAGCTACAAGAATTAATGTTTTTGAAACATGGCAGTCATGTATTTCGCTGATTTTTATATACCTTTTACATTGCAGGAAACGAGGCCGTTGTGATGGAGATGACGAATCTCGTGACTTTACACCACTATCAAAGAGAATCAACAATTTACACATCAACAATGGAAATCACCACGCTTCGGTTCATGAAGAGGTTTGTAATTTAATGCATATCTGTCTTGACAGTAAACGTCAGTTCCCTGACAAATTTAAGGTTTTTGAATAAACACCGACTTATGCTTTTCTGTATTTTTGTCGTATTCCTCAGGTCCATCCTGTCCCCACAGTTGGGAGAGTAGGCGAACCCAGTTCTCTGCATGAAGGACAAAGTAATGGAGGAGAAATGGGGCCTGTCCCTCAGCCAATGTACAACCCAGATCTCAATGTCTCAGACAATCCCTTTTACTATGAGCCCAATAAATTATTATACTACTTGAATATGGAACGAATGCAAAGAACTGGTCAATCTTTTTAGTTAGTAGGCCTTAGTTTTTATGTCCTGTAATTTATTTGATTGTTTCTTTTTCTGTTGCCCCTTTTTTTTTTACAAATTAAGATTTATGTTGTATTGACAAAATTAAGTGAGCTTGTTTGTTTTCTTTTTTTGTGTGTTTGTGTTTCTCTTGTAGTTTTGCAACTTTCAAAGCCTTTTCTTAGACATTCCATTCAGCATGGTTCATTTTCAATGTATTTATGTTTCTAGTCTGAAGATTCTTAAATAAAACGATCTTTCTGCCAGTACTGGGATAGCGTTGCGGCAGCATACATAACTGTGATGTGAAAATAAAATGGACGTGTGCTTTATGTTCCCATTAAAAAGATAAAATTTGAGAGAAGTTGTACTAGAATTTTGAATTTATGGCGTAGTTGATCAAATTGTGTCTTGCATATATCCCTGGTATTTTTTAAATTTTTTTGCATTGATAAAAATAAATACTAGATGATATAAGAAATGTTACAAATTATAAAAGTTGTCATAGCAATTTTCCCCAAAATTTATTTTTGTGCCTCTTAGTTGTAGCATCACTTAGAAGTGAATTGTTGTCAGGTATGTGTCAGAATTTTTTCTCAGCTGAAATTGACCATTTAAGGTATGAATTCTTCCAGTATAACTTGCGTATAACATAAGCGCTTGGGTCCATTTTGTATGTGTGTCACTCAATATGAAAAGGAGACAGGATTTCATGGGATTCCTTGTTTTTAGTTCATTTTTGCTTCTGTGACTTATGGGATTACGTTATAAGCAGGTTATACTGTTCTTTTGCTTCTAAAGAGTTTATTCTACTAAAATTAGGTGTATTGTGTATCAGCTAATGTTATTGAATAAAATTAGGTATGCTTTTGTTGAAACTATTGTGACCTGAATAGTCTGCTGATAAATATTTTTTCCTGTAGGAACAGTACTTGTGACTTGAGATGCCGGATACTGTACCACTGTGTAATTTCTGCATTCTCTTGCATTATATTCCTTTATCACTTTAAGTGAGAAAAATATTAGATAACAACAGTAAGCCCGCATTACCATCTGCCAAGGGATTACAGTGTGTTGACATACATTTTGCTTACTGTTGACAGTTCCAGTGTTATTTTTATATGCTGTCATGCATACTTGAACGAAACGTTTGCCATGAATAAGAAAATTCTGTATGTGAATTTTTGTGATCAATTGAAAACTCATTGCATTTGAAGAGTACTGAATGTGTCATCTACATCATTGAACCGGAATCAGCTGCAACAGAATTATAAGATCATCCTCTGGCAGGAAATTAATTTGTATGTATGTAAGTGTGCATTTTAATCAAATAAATGTATTTATTTTTGCCTGTATGTGATGTGCTTTTTATGATGATGGAGCAATGGTTTAAAACAATTCAACTGACAGTTAGCAGCACATTGGTGCAACTTTATTAGATTGGACAAATATGCCAAGGAAGGCATTTTTAGCACAAATATGTCACTACAGTTACATGTTACATGCACACTTGACTTGGCCAAAGCAGCACTCATACAAATTGCTAAGGCTGGACAAGATATAACAACATAAAACTCGATAGCCCAGATTGCATTTTAGAAAATGCACAAGTTTGACACCCTAGATTGTCTCAAAAATTGAGGACACACTCTTTGGAATGCTATGAATAATCATTGCTCCTTGTATTTGAACATACAGTAAAGCAAAATGTGCAATAGATTTCACAACATACGGTCTTGTACAACTATCTGACAATTTCTACTCTTTAACAGATAACTTGATTATGTACAGGTTTAATACTTGATAGCAGTGTAGCTTGTGCTCCAGTTGACAAACAATATCTCTAACACATTAGATCGGTCTTCTCACTCATAATACAAATATCCTACATTCCTAAAAGTGGAGCAAACACAATACTCTATTGAGATTGCAAGGAGTCTATTACTAGAAAGAGGCTACATCTCTCCAAAAACATCTAATGTATTGAAGCCCCAGCAAAGTCAAACCTTGAAAATTTCAAATATTAATGGAGACATGGAGACAATCAATTGATTCAGTGCTTTACATCCACACATCCAACACTCTGGAAGTCCACCAAACTCTTGCCAAACAATTCAAGGTTTGAAATAGGGTTTTGGAAGTGTCAAAATTGAGATAAAATTCAATAATGGAGAAGAGGACATTAAAATTCTTGTAACTCCTGAAAAGAGTTGCCCTTACAACTACAATCTGAAGTATTTGCAAGACTCCACACAGAAATAAGTCAACAGTAACCTTGAGTGAGATAACTCAGAAAACAGAAAGAGGAAATAAAATCAAATGTGGCAGAAGACCAAAAACGAGAGACTTTGTCGCAATAAACACAGGGTAAAATAAGATGTGTCCAAACAAGCGCAGCTAAATAATAGTTCCTTGAGGTATTGATCAAAAGACTTTGTTAAAATTAAATTATATAAAACAAAACAAAATTTTTCATCACTGTTTTCTCTCTTGGCAGCAAATAAGTTCTGCTACCCGAGCTGAAAGTCAGGTCTTTTGAAAAGTTCTCAATTCGTAACAATCAAGGACATTCATATGAAATGAAGAAGGTTGTATTGTAAATAAAAAGTACTATTATACTCACAAATTCATAGAGAAAGATTTTCACTCTGTGTTGAAAGCATGTCTCATGATAATAAGTTGCCATACATACCAAATTAAACAACAAAAAAAGGGAAAGGAAAACACAACAACTTAAAGGAACTTGTACACAGACTAACATGCACACTGGAAATTGGACAAGTGACAGAAATCAGCCAGTTGAACCCAATAATTTACGCATGACAAGAACATAATAACTTTGTACTGAGGGCTCTCAGTTTAAAACTATACTAATACAATATTACTCTTACTTCAATTGTACATTAACTTTATCACAAGGTGAGACTAAAATCAAACTTGAACACAAAGAAATCACAACAAAAGTATTTATCTTGCAAAGAATCCCAGTCTTAAGAAAGTTGCTTGGTAGAACCAAATTAAATACAGGCTGCTACAAACAATATTCAGTTAAATACTTAACAAAAGGAAAGAGGATGTTTGGACTGAATGCCTTTAGCTGTGGCCTCCATTCCTGCCTGACCCCTTATTACGAAAACCCCGTGAGGATATCCCTAGTTTCAGGGATCGCACACCAAGTGGTTTATTGTAATGGCGCTGAACTTTGGGACCCACAACATCATCCTCATCATCATCAAGGAGACACCCTAAGAGAATGACTAGAATGACAGCCAATGCCTGCAAATAGCAAGAAAGTGTGAAACACAGTTAAATATGGAACAGCACGACATTAAACACATGTGGTAATTCATTTCATCCACTCACCAGAATACAAACTATAAACAATGTGTATAGGTGCACATTTTTAGCTTCTTCAATACTGCGAAGTAACTCAACAGCTGGCTCAAAGTCAGGTTTGAGCTCCACAGCATGTCTCAAATGTGCTGATGCATTTCGGTACTGACCGATGGCCTGCATGTAAAGCAATGGTGTGTCATTAAAAACTGAAAATAAGGTGAATACTGACAATAAAACTGCATGTATCACAAGAAATTTACCTTGAAAATTTCTCCTAAAGTAAAGTGTTGTTGCCATGCGTTTTTGTCGGTCTTGTCCAAAGACCAGACAGTTAACTTCAGGGCATCATCCCAGTACTGGAGATTCAACATGACTCTAGCCAAATTAAGCAGCACCTAGAAAAAAGATAGGATTAAGAAAAACATTCAAATACATATAAAGAGCGAAATAAAATTTTGTATTGAAAATACCTCTGCATTGTCAGGTGAGACAGCTAATGCCCTTCTAAAGCATTCGATGGATTTTTGAGTGTCTCCTTTTATACGCCAGAAGTTCCCTATTTGGTTGTAGAGCTTCACTGATTTGGGTTTCTGAAAACAAAATAACAGGGCTTGAGTAATCATGATTGGCACACATAAAATATTATGGGTCAGTCTTACAGCCGCTTACATCTCGTTTTGCTTTTCTCAACTTTCTTTCCATATTTTCAACATCTTGTTCTTTGACCATTTTCTTTTTAAATATTAATTCCATTTGTACCTCAGGTACATGAGGATGAGACTGTCGGTTTGAAACGCCCAAAAGGTTGTCATAGTATGTAAAATTAACAGGTTTTCCACAGTCCAACTCCTCCAAGTCCCCAGGTTTAGGTTCTTTGCTCTTCAAAACTGTTCCATCTGGGGCTGTCAATTTCGCTTTAACATTATTGGAAGCGGATCCATTACAGTGGCGGGAATTCTTGCTCGGCACAGGAAGAGAGCGACTGGTGGCATTTGAAATGTCGCTTGTTGTGTTAACTGCGTTTGTTGTTCTGAGGGAAAAAAAGGCAATTAGAAAATTAAATCAAGTTGATGCTTAAATACACTGCACAAACTTGAGGCAGTAACAACTTACCCTGACACAGAAGTGTTTGTTGACTGACACTCTTTGCACAGGTTGCCTGCAACCGTTTTGGTCCAGGTGTTCCCAACATGAACAGTGGACGATATGATGTCAAAAATTAGATCCTCGGTACTTTGAGGCCCAAAAGCGTTGGGATATATGGTGGTCTGTACAATTTTTCCCTCCTCCGGATCTAACCTCCATCCTGTAGAAGCCCTTGAATTACTCTGAATGACGTGCAGGGAAAGAATATACAGAGTCATGTACGTTATGCAGGGCATATCACTCATGTTTTCAGTCGCACGGACTCTCCACACGCGTTTTAAAGTAGTTACAGACTACATCACAACAGCCGCGATAAGCTTCAACAACAGTTGCAGACACCACACAAGAAGCTGACCACGTCGAATCCGGTTATGCTTGGACCGCTTTGATACTCTGGCAGCAAGATGGAAACTGCTACGCTTAGGTACGTGCAGCTATAGAAACAAGATGTCGTCTGCGGCTGCCTTCTGCTCTTCTGCTAACGCACCTTCCACGTTCTTAAAACGTTAATGGGCTCTAAAAAGAGCTTGACTCTGCACCTAAGATTGACTAATAAACTATCCACCTATAATTCCATGAAAATAAAAAAATCAGAATCAATATAAGGAAGCAATGTAAAATAATCGTCTTCCGCAATCCTTTTGTTGTTCAGTTTTGCGTGACTGCACTAAAACAGCTTCACTTGTATATTCTTCAGCCTCTACAAAAAGATGGAAGAACGCTCAGATAAATCAGGAAAAAATATCTTCCTCTCCTGATATCATCCACATTCTGCAGCAAATATCAAGAGAAAGCTTCACGAGGCGGGTCTAGTTTGGTTTAGTTTGGTTGGCAGCGCAAAGTGCGCCTTGCAACAATAAACGCGCAACGTCAGCGGCGTTTCGAACCGCTGACGGCAGCCATATTCCTCCACGAGGTTTCCAAGATGGCCAAGAAGAAGGACGCCGAAAAGGCTGCTCAAAATGACGAAAATAACAAGCAGGAGAAAACAGAGGGTGCTGAGGACGAGGAACCGAATTTCAGTGATCCTGAGGATTATGTAGACAATATTTCAGATGAAGGTTAGTCTATTGTTTCGTGCCTTTTCTGTGCAAAAAGTCACTGCAGCATATGGTCTTCGTTTCTTCCCATCTAATTTATAATTTAAGATATTTTTAGATGTACTTTTCGTAGAAATTTGCCTTGAATCCAATCAATTTTCTTGTACCCGTGTTGATAATAGTCAATGAATTTAACAAATATCTAACAAGTTTTTCTCACCCTAACCTAAACTGTTCTGTGATGTCATCACATCTCCAGACTGTTAACCGGTCACCCTGATTTCCATCAACTTTGATGAACGGAACTTTCGTGTTTCCATATGGCTCCTATCTATCTTACTTTCATGCTTTCCTCTACAACCTGTACTTAAGTCTCTGCCAAAACATTCTGATGGACCATCCTGCTGTCTGTTCATAGTTCTGTGTACTTTTTAGCGGTTTTGTCACAACTTTCTTTAACTCACTTACAGATCTTTTGGGAGATATTCTGAAAAATAGGCCTCAAGAAACCGATGGAGTAGAATCAGTTATTGTAGTTGATGGTATACCCATTGTTAGTACTGAGCGCTTTGAAAAACTGCGCAATGTTGTCAGTAAATTGTTCTCCAAAGTGGGTGAAATCGTAAATGAGTGCTATCCTAAAACTCCTGATGGTAACACCAAAGGGTAAGGCTTCCATTGATTCTTACCTGTATCAAATTATTGACATAGTTCTTTGAGAGTGAAGTTAGTAAATGCTTGATCTTTCTTTCAGATATGTCTTCATTGAGTATGCTAACCCTGGTCATGCTGCTGAAGCTGTGACCTTGCTTAACAACCACAAGCTTGATAGGCTTCACACATTTTCTGTGAATCTATTCACAGACTTTAGAAAGTAGGATAATGTTTTGAATTAAATTCTTTTCATATCTACCTAATTTTTTTTAGCAGTTTTCTAATGGCTTGCTGTATTTCTCCAGGTATGAGGAGATTCCTGATGAATGGGAGCCACCTGCACCCCAGCCCTACACTGACATGGGCAACCTCCACTATTACTTGTTGGAGCCTGATGCATATGATCAGTACAGTACTGTCATGAACAGGGGTGGCACAGTTCAAATTTGGCTTAACTCTGCCCCAGAGCCAATAAAGTTGGTAGAAAAAGAGGTAAAGTCTTGGAGTGTATTCTCTTTCTCTTGTCCTGTCAAATTCATGTCATAAAATTCCTTTATCTTATGTGTGCAGAGATGGACAGAAACCTATGTCAAGTGGTCACCAATGGGAACCTACTTTACCACCATTCATCTTGCTGGTGTTTGCTTGTGGGGCGGACCAGACTTTGTCAGGAAAATGAAGTTTGCTCACCCAGGGGTTCAGTTCATTGACTTCTCGCCCAGCGAAAAGTAAGTTGTATTGTTAATGAAACGTGTCACAGGGTTTTGGGATCTCTTGTAGTTTATTTTTTTTTACTTCTGTTCAAGTTTACTTTCTGCCATATGATGAAATATGTTGACAGATTCTACCGTGTTGATTACTTTGGCTTAATCTTTTCTGACAGTGGCAACATTTTATGACCTTAATTTTTAAATGTAAAAAAATGATGAAAAAAATCAAATCAGACTCCATAGTGTTGAGTACCATGGCTTAATCTTTTCTGACGAGTGAAATGTTTCTCAACCTCAATTAATTTCAATGTAGGAAAATGATGAAAAGAAATCAAATCAGACTCCATAGTGTTGATTACTATGGCTTAATCTTTTCTGACAAGTGAAATGTTTTTCAATCTCAATTTATTTCAATGTAACAAAATGATGAAAGAAATCAAATCAACTGCACAGTGTTGATTGCAATGCTTAATCTTTTCTGACAAGCTCAATGTTACTCAATCTCAACTTATTTCTATGTAGAAAAATTGAAAGAGGAAAATCAAATTAGACTGGATAGTGTTTTATTACCATGCTTAGACTTATGTCAAATTACCTCATTACTGAGTTATTTTGATGTGCAATTGATTACCTTAAATTCATTTTGTTCCTGTTCAAAAAATTTTCCTAGGTACATTGTAACTTACTCTCCTACATTTGATGGTCCTGGTGAACCCAAGAACCTCATCATTTGGGATATCCGAACTGGCCAGGAGAAGAGATCATTCTTCTTGAACTGCCAGATGATGTGGCCTTTCATTCGATGGTCTCATGATGACAAGTACTTTGCCAGAAGTGATGAAGATATGTTGAGTGTATATGAAACACCTGTAAGTGCTGCTAGTTTCATTTTTAATATACTTTTCTATTTCAAGTGAGGCTAATATTAATAATCTGCTCTTTACAGTCATTTGGTTTGCTGAACAAGAAAAGTTTTAAGATCCCTGGCATTAGAGATTTTAGTTGGTCTCCAGCTGACAACATCCTTGCATATTGGATGGCAGAGGACAAGGATGTACCTGCTAGGGTGACACTTATTGAAATCCCAAGGTTTGTATTAATTTCTAGCATGGAATTTGGGAAAAGATGGTTCTGGGGTGGTAAAGGACTACCTAAATACTTTCTTTTCTGCATCTCCTGCCTCCCTTAGCCGCAGTGAAATCCGGTCCAAAAACTTGTTCAATGTAGCTGATTGCCGTATGCATTGGCAGAAATCTGGGGATTATCTGTGTGTGAAGGTAGACCGATACAGCAAAATCAGGAAGGACAAGAATGAAATCAAATACAGCGTGAGTATCCCTTTCACTGATTTTGACTACAGAACTGCCTTCCTCTTCATAGGTCTTTTATTTCATGCTTTTTGCTTTTACAGGGGATGTACTTCAATTTTGAAATATTCCACATGCAAGAGAAGCAGATTCCAGTTGACAGTGTGGAAGTGAAGGAATCAATTCATGCATTTGCATGGGAGCCTGTTGGGTCCAAATTTGCCATTATTCATGGTGATCAGCCGAATATCTGTGTTTCATTCTATGGTGTTAAGACCGGACAGACACCAGCTCTTCTCAGTAAGTGGTCGTAACATCTAGGAATAATGGTGATCTTTCCATTGCAAATTGATTTGAATTTTCTCTGTTTTGCAGAAAAACTGGAGAAGAAGTGTTGCAACCATTTGTTCTGGTCTCCTACTGGACAGTACATTGTCTTGGCTGACTTGCGTTCATCCAGTGGTGTTCTGGAGTTTGTGGACACTGCTGACTTCAATGTCATGGCACAACAAGAGCACTTCCAGGCTTCTGATGTTGAATGGGACCCGACTGGCCGTTATGTTGTGACTGTTTGCTCCTTCTGGAAGGCCAAGGTTGACACTGGATACTCAGTATGGTCATTCCAGGGCAAGATTCTAAAACGCTTCAATTCAGGAGCCTTCTGTCAGTTACTTTGGCGTCCGCGACCTGCATCCCTCCTATCCATCAAGGAACAGAAGGAGATCAAAAAGAATTTGAAGAAGTACTCTGCTCAATTTGAGAGCAAAGATCGAATGCGTTCATCTCGTGCCTCAAAGGTTTGTATTATAGAATTTTACAATTATTATTATTATTATTATTGAGATAATTGGATGATGCTAATGTTCTTGTGATTTCTTCAGGAACTTGTGGAGAAGAGGCGAACTCTGATGAATGAGTTCAATGCATACCGCGATAAGTGCAGAGAGAAATGGCAAGAACAGAAACCAAGGCGTCTCCAACTGAGAAATAGTAAGTCTCTGCATTTTAAACCTTATTTTCTGTTTGTACTCTTCCGCGCACTCCTAATCATTGTCCCTTTTTAGATGTTGATACTGATGAAATTGAAACCGACACCAAGAATGTGGATGAGGAAGTCATTGAATTTTTCATAAAGGAGGAAACAACTATTATCGACTAAGTCATTCTTCAAAGGCCATTCTGGAAACCATCAAGTGGAGATTTGCTTTTGTTGTGAAGTGAAGTATTCTCTGAAGTCTGAGGGTATTTTGTAACTTCTTCAGTGTAATTAGTATGAACTCCTTTTTTTACCTCTGATTGAAAATGACGTGGTTTAGTCTGAGGAAGGCCGAGCCACTCACCTGCTACTGCGGTTCCCATTTTTTGGTGTATCTTGGTAGATTGTATCATGTCCCATACAGATTATCATGCTCATTACTCTATCTATGTAATAATATTATCTTTTGATTTATTCTCAACACTCGGAATTTTCACTGTTAAGTTCATGTTTCATTTCAAAGTGTTTCATGAATGTTAATAAATGCATATGACCATTACTTTTAGTGCTGTGTTCTTCAATCCACACCCTGACAGTTGAAAACCAGAATTTAAGAAGGTGGTCAAGTACACTCCAAAGTGAGATGTGCCCAAACCGTATTTAAGTCTTGTGCTACGCTAATTGTTTTGAGATGGAGTTAAATAAAAGCTTCAACAGGCTCGAGATAAATCAACAAACAAGTTTATTTCCAGCATCACACAAAACAAAACAAAGTTCAGGTGGCAATCGAATGTGAATTTCATAATGACAAATGCATGATGCAATTTCTAAACTGGACTATCAAATGTCACCGAAAACAAACCAAAACATGAATACAAAGACAATTTTAATTAAAACTGGGTAAAGTTTCAATGACTTGTAGTTTTCTGCAATAAAACTGATCTGAACCATACACTAAAAACTTAAAAAAATTTATTAAAACAGCCACAAGTTCGAAAAAAGGAATTTTATTTACAGTACTATGAATCTGAATTATTTCTTTCCTTTTTGCTACATTTTTACAAGTCAGGACTTTTCTTTCCTCTTATGCATAATCATTTATGAGTCACTTCTTAGTAAGAAAGTGAATACAAATAATATGAGAATCTAATAGAAAAAAATGAACAAGTCTATTCACTCATAAATAATTATACCTACATCACAAAATACATATCCACAAATACATTAAATGGCATATGATAACATCATTCCACGCACCACAGGTCAAGGTCGCACAGTAAATGTGTACAGAACAATAACAGCACAAGAAGTGGCAGATGTCACCTCTTCACATCCTTCCATGATTAATTAAAGCTAACTTCAAAATAGTAATAAAACAACAGATCACAAAATCAGCAATACTTGCTGACTTTTGCAAAAAGAGAAAAAACAACAAATCACAAAATCAAAAATATTGACCAAGTGGTGTACCTCTCATGAAAATACAAATTTTGTGACAAAGTGCTGCACTAACCCTCCCTGACTGACTAGTAAGACAGCAATTATTATTAAAATCAGGCATTTGTGCTTTCACATGCCACCAAAGTGTGCATAATCCTTTCCACAAGGAAAGCAACCTGAAAGACATATATATTTTTTTTAACAAACTTAGATAAATTTTTACAGTCTGGATGAAATTAAAGCTAAGCTTAAAATCACCAACAGAATCTCTATTTAAATGGCATGGTTCAAGCAGACTGAAACTTTCCAAAAACTTTCCAGAGATTTACAGTAAGATATGAACTCCAGCATTCCCCTACAAAAGGGCATTGCCTAAAAAGGTAAATTTAAGTCTTGAAAAGCACTGACATTAGGAACTCATTTCCTCTCAAAAAACCATGTTGGCAGTAGAGATTTGTTAAGTAACAGTCACATGGTACCTCTTTTGGAGAGTGAGCAAGTAATTACCTATAAGTTAATCACTTAAGAAGGCTAACTAGCATTTGAACCAGTTGGGAGGGCCAGGTGTGACTCAGAATGAGGTTCTTCCGTTTCGGCGGGGATGATACCGACTGAAGAAATTACCTCTTTGAAGAAAGATAATGTTTTCTTCAGCGTTAAACAAAATCCTTTAGAGGCAGGTATCAAAGGAAACTCTGGTAAAGCAAGTTCTGTAACAAAGATATTGATCATTTAAAAAAAAAATCAATAATTTTTTATCCTTATTTAGGAAAAAAGGAAGAAAAAAATGATGATTGTAAACTTCATACCTTCTCCAGTTATTTCTTTGAAAGATGTAGGTGTAGTGGGCGAGAGGGGATGAGAATTGTTATAATGGTCCGAAACATCCAACCACTTATTTAGGCGGGAAGCAAACCTGGAAGGAACAAATTAATTTATAGAAATGCCGTAAATCGGTTTAATTCATGGCTATACACCTGAAAGTTTCATTAGTTTTGTAGAGAAGATGACATCTTATGATGCGAGTGGACCGGCAGTCAGTAAGTACCTGGGAGCATGATGTTGAAAATGAGCTCGTATGTCTTCTTCAAAGACTGGAGGAGGGTGCTGAACCAGCTTTGACATAGCCTGAACCAGTTTTAAAATGACCATTTCATTGTACATGCGGGAATTCTCGCGACCCTGTTGACTGCCCTTCTGCTTTTCATAGCCAGCTTCATTGAAGTAGGGTTCACTAACGAGTATCAAACCTAAGGATGGAGAAATGAGTTTAAAAGGTGAACAGATACAAAAAGAGATTGGACCAAATATGTGAACTTTCTTAACATACCCTGGATAGACACAATAACTTGAAGAAGATTTGAACTTGATGACCAAAGCTCTGTCCCTTTACCACTCCAGGTCCCTAGTAAACTGACACAAACTTTACCATCTTCATAAAGATTAGGGTTTAATCTATCACTACAATAACTGATGTAATGGCAGAGAGGTGGTTCATTAGGGTAGTTTGGAGACAGTTGAAAGTCGAACAAAAACAATCCATCTTCATAAGGAGTTTTTTCAGGCCCACGAATCATCACAGAGTACAGATCCTGTAGGCATTCAAAATAATCATGGGTAATCAGAACAGGATCAAAAGAGACACAAACATTTTAGTTAACAACAAACTTACCATTCTATCTTCGAATCCTTTCACCCAAATGCCACATGGTAAGGCCGACCGAAGCAGTTTTATTTCCTTACGAACAGTACGATAAAAACTCTGATGGTCCACAGGTTGGAACATAGTGAGTTTGAACTTATGGCTGTTAGGAGCACAGTCTTCAATAGAGAAACCTACAAAACAAAAAGGTGTCGAATAAACAAGATGTTCTTAAAGGTTTCAACGCACATACTCTAAGAACCAAGCAAGTTTGAAGAAAAACTTACTTCCATTTTCTTCCTCAGCAAGAGGCATGGGCTGAGGTAAACCAACATCTGCAGCCTTTTCAGGTTCTGGCACAGATGTATCCAAGTCAACAGGTGGAACATCATCCACAATTTCAACGGTATCTAATGAGAAATAAGAAAGATGAGACAGTGGCCTAAATAATAATAAATAAAGCAGAGAAAATAAATTGATTCATTACCTGCTGAGCTTTCCAACACCGGAGGTACTGCAGAGTTAATACTTTCCACCTCTTCTCCTGGGTTACTTCCTGGTGATACTGAATTGGCTGCATCACTCAATGTCATGGGTAGTTGTTGACCACCATACCTTCGAGTTACTTCAGCATGAGCTTTCACTAACTGTGCTTTAATCAATGAACACAGCCTCACACAGACTGCATTATTACTATTGGCTGCAGCACTTTCAGCAGATACATTTGGATCTTCGGCACTTTCCACAGATGATGCCACAGCTAATTCATCAGTTGTTTGAGACGAAGAGCATGACTCTTCTTGTGAGGTGTCTAAGGAGCTAACTCTGGGGAGTGAGGGTTGAACAGTTGGGCATTGATTGGTTCGAAGCCTTGGGGTTCCTAAATCCTTACTGTAAACAACCTCATCACCAACCAACAATTCACATCTCACACTGCCAAATTTACCTGAAAAGGAAAAGTCAAGTCTTCCATAAATTCTCTAAAATGATTTCTAATTCCTCACATTGAGAAAAGTGCAATATTAACTTACTAAGAATACTGGACATCCTTCTTGCTAGTTTCCGTGTGGATCCTGGGGCAACAGCAGCTGCTGCAGCAACAGAAACTCTTCTTTCTAAGCTTGACAGGCTTTCTGCCAAAAACTCTCCAGAAGTAATTTTATCAGGAAGACTTTGTTGCTGTCTGTCACTCTCAGGGGCATCACAATCAGAACTGGGTTCTTCAGTAAGCTTTGGTGACGTGTCATCCAAAGTGGGAGAGGGGGCCCGGTTAACAGCAGGTGGTGGGGATGAGGAGGCACCCGCGCCCGAGCTTGAGGCTTTGACAGGAGTCGCGACAGGATCTTCAGGGTGCACAAATATCAAACGTAGAGTATATGTCTTATTGGAATCACTTTCACCAAAATCACACGCATTAAATTTGGCCTCGCCAAGAATACGGTAGCGTTCTTGTGAAGAGGAGCCATCTTGCTTTTCATTGTTACACGCATCTTTATCCTGGCTATTGTTTCGTGGGCACAATGAGTTTTGGAAGAGCTGTCTGATGTGCTGAGAAACCCTCTTCAAGGAATAGTGGTGTTCATACAACTTTTCCAGGAAATAGTTTGAATTTTTTGGAGGAGATTGAGCAGCAGAGCACTGAGCTTGGACAAGTTCATTGATCTGCTCGGCCAATTGCATTGTGAGAGCCAACTCTGGGAATGACTCAGCATCAGGATCTGATACAGAGTTATTCGAGGTCATGCTGTTGGGGTGAAATAACCGAGACACTTGATCTGCAACTCTCTGAGCAACATTGACTCTGCCTCTCTCTCGAACTTTCTCCAACAAACCCTCAAAATGTTTCTCATGAAAGAATGATGTATTCATTAGCTTGTCAAGATACCTGAAATGAAAGAAAAGAAAACTTGGATAGAATTAAATTCAAGTTGATGAAAATTCACTAGAAGTAGAAAAAAATTGCTCCCTTACCGGCAATCTTTGTAAACCTCCAGAAGCCGCCTCATGACATCTGTATTCTGGAGGGCAGGGTTTTGAGTGAATATTTCCTCCAGTCTTGACATAGCAATCCGAGCTTTTTCAATATTTGCAGCCAGTTTGGGACGAAGGGAGTCATATTCCGGTTCGATATCTCTGCAATTGTTTCAATTCATGAGTAAAATAAGCTGAAGCAGTGTTAGGTGCCAGTAGAACAGTCACAGAAAAACATACCCTTCACCCGCTACAGTATCTTCACTTTCTGTTTCCCAAGATGCTTCACTGTTGGTTTCTTCCCACAGCTCTCCATCCTCAGAATCATACTCTCCACATTTGTACAAGTCTTGAGGCCAACACATTGAAACGTGACCATCTACCCACCAAACTTTTACCTGGAATAGAGTAAATATTTATTGTTTCAGAACTTTGATAACACACGGTGCAATTTATCATAACTTCAGAAACTGTCTTACCCTTCCTTCAGGATAGTTGTCCAGCACCTGGCCAGCAGTGCAATTAACATCTTCCCCTTCAAAGTTAGCAACACGAATTACAACAGTACCAGGGCGGTATTGAAAATCTGGGTGATCTTTCAAGTCGTACACACTGACTTCATTCTCTTCAAGGAGTGACGGCCTAAAAACACAAGCAATTAAGTCTTGACAACTACAACTCACCAATTACATACCTTTTTAAAAATTCTTACTGTGGTTCTTCATTTGAAGTGTACGTCTTGAACCATTTCACTTTTGATGTTCGCCCAGCATGATCAACACTTTGAATGACACCATAAACTCGCATACACGAATTTTCATCTTTGTTTTCAATAACAAAATCACCAGGGAAAAATTCTTGATCATCTAAATGATGAATAGGGTACAGCTGAGTCGAGGGTATACCACGTTCTACCGAACCATCCTGATGATAAAAAGGGAAGTTAGTAAATGTAAGTAAAGCATATGGTGTATTGCTGAATCGAACCGCTAAAGGTCTGCAGGCCTTTAGGCCTAGCAGCACTGATGATGATGATAGGGCCGAGGGATGTTGTTGAGCTTACCTGCCAAATCACATCAGCTACAGATGAAGTAGAAAGTGTTTCTACGACGACTTGAAGTCCAGGTTCAAGGGTAACTTGCGGAGCCCTTTTCTTTGCACGGCGCAATTTCTTCTTTTTCAATACCTTGGTCATCAGAGCGGGGCCTCTTTTCTTTAACCCTGAAGGAACATGACGTAGAATAAGGTAATATTGGAAATCAGAGATGTAAAACAATTAAGTCCTGAGGCTTCAAGGAAGAAAAAAAAAAGACCAATCCTTACCAAGGGAACCTGTACTGCTACATCCACTGCTGATGGATGCCTCTTCTGAGGTACTGTATTCATCATCAAAATCCACTTCATCACAAACTAAATGACTAGCATTGGTTTTGTGGACTTTGACAGAAGAGTGGTCCTTGTCCTCTACTGCTTCACTTTCTTTATCTTCAGGAACTGATTCTCGACACTCACCATCCCCTTCAGTATGGGATGATTCTTCCACTCTAGGTTCACCAGTAGCCAGCCTCTTTGAAGAATGAGACGACGATTTGGCAGAAGTCATTTCTGCTAGCTTTAGGCGATTGTAACTCAGTTTTGAATCCCCTGTAATACGCTTTTTACGACTTTGCTCAGTTGAGGGCTCTTTGCTACGTGGAAGGCCAGTATCAGCAGCCTTGGGATCCTGGCATGACATGATATCCATGTCTTGGTTTTGTTTTGTTGACCGGTTGCTGGCTTTTGACGCAGGCTCTGTTCCAGAGGACTTAGCGGTCAGACCATTCACGACAGCTGAAAAAACATTGACATTGGGTTATCCACACATAAACAGATTTAAGAAATAACAACTTCTATAGAGCGGATATCAATAGGAAAGAAAGACCACGTAGCGTACAGTGCTTATGGGAAGAGCAGCGACGGTGGGGCTGACGCTCACTACCACGATCACGATCTTTGCACAATGGTCGGAAAAGGTCTCTCTGATTGCGTTTCCACTGTTCTTTGGTGATAACAGTGTCTTCATCACGGAAATTATAATAATTTCTGTCTCCTACTTGTAAGGTGCATGGTTCGAACACATTTAGGAGTTTAAGTCTGAAAGAAGCATAAACAGGTATTCAATAGATTTTTAATTTCACATAAACACCACAAGATAATAGACACCATGACCCACCTTTTAAGGTCGTCTCCCTGCACCAGAAACTTGGGCTGCTCTTTATCATTTCCTGCCCCATCCTTGGAGTACGCGCGACACTGCCAATGGACTCCAACAGAGGTTGTCTCCACTCCCTCAACAACGACCTGAAAAGTGGAGCCATATTGACTTACAATGTTTCTCAAAAACCCTCAGTCTCAATGGAAAAACATGATACCACATCTACCTGGACAACTTTGTTTGGTTTATTCCTTTGAGCTTTCATGTCCTTGGTGCATTGCGTCCAATTGGCATATTCAAGACAATGCAAAGGACCATACAAGACCTGGCCTGGATAATAATCGCTGCGGTGTGGAAATTCTGAATCAGGGTCCTTCTTTTCATCAAACTCATCCAGACCATTCGCTTCCAGCTCATTTATCACACAGCGAGATCCTGGCCCTGCATCTGGCAAGTAAAGGTGAAGCTTGGAGTGCACCATTTTGATGCCACCCACCCACGAGTCCAAGCACACTGCAATATCTTCAGCAAATTCCTAAAATGACAAGACAATTAAATTTTGCACTGAACAAATGACAACTTACACACAAAAATCTTAATGAATTATGTCAGCTTTACACACCTCCAGAGGAACAAGGTGCTCACTCTTAACATTCGGTATGACCTGCTTAGTTCCTACAACTTGAACGCAAGCCGTCACACTAATATCACGACAATAACCTCTCTGAGTATCTTTCCCTTTGATCATACGTCTTACAACATCTCCGGGCATCAGTGAGCGGTCAGCAAGCCCAACCTGCACATAATAACAATAATTGAGCAATACTAGAACAGGATTAGGAAATCTGAAAGCACAGCCAAATACATCAACAAAAGTGCACAAGAAGTAGCAATCCTCATGTCAGTGATCAAACAATGACGAAATCGAAATGGGGGCGAGCTCCTTCTTTGTTTACAATGGGCTCTGAATGAGAATGCAGATGACTGGCAAAGTGGTGGCAATGACAGCTGTCAGATCACTAAGGTTACGTGACAGGACGGAATTGTTCAAACACTAGGGATGACAGCCCTAAGGACAGGATACAAAAAATACGCGGCCAATCCGTGGTCTAAATGTCAAATGCAATTATGCTTCGCGAACCGCAGAAAAACTCGAAAGAAAACTGGGTGGGGGTGTGACATGCAAACTATGGCTGACAGACCTATATAACCTCTCCACGGATTTCGTTCACACCCCGGTAAAAGGAGGCACCGAGTTAAAGCTCTGGACAGATGCAATGGGTCACGGATAGCGAGCTGGAGTGCAAAAGTAACGTTCAATAACCTTTTTCTCCGAAATGACTTCTTCGACTCCAGAAGGGTGCCATGCCACTCGTATTTGTCCTTTCTTCATCCCGGCTCCTTCTTCTCCATCAGAATTTTCATCACTGCTAACAAGTTCGGAATTTTCAAGCACCATCCCGAATTCAATATGCCCACGTTTGTCAATACGGTAGACTTCATCTTCGTAAAAATATTGGTCTTCAACGGCAGCCATGTTTAATCTGATGCCGGAAGTTGGGTTGTGAGCTCATGCCAGACATCAAGCTAGCACCTAAACAGCTCCACTCTTGCATTGGCTCTGTCTTTGTCCCCAGTAGGACGTCCAACGTGTGTTTAGAATGAACAAATATTTCAAGACGGTAATTTTAAGCCAGAAAACGGAACCAAAAGACGACTCTCTGCTAAATTCTCTTTTGTAAGTTTTGACTTGTGGGGTGCGCGCCACAGCCCAGAAAGTTTTGAAATTGCGCAATGTCTTTTTAAATCGAATACGCCCCCTTTCAGCGAGTTCAAGGAATCCAATGCCGCAGCATTGGTTCTTTAATTTTGCGAACAATGGCCTCGAGTTTTTCAGAGGATCGTTGAATCATGGAAATGCGTTGCCCGGTATTTCATGTCCCTTTTCTTTTTTTATTCAACAACTGTGCGATAATGTCTAGAAAACCTAGAAATTGATCACGGCTCTGTAAGGTTGAGGTCCTGTTGAGGTCCGAGTAATGCCAGATTTCTCTCGCGACGGTTTTCGCTACCTCCGTGCCTCTTTTCATGTTAATTTGACGCGGTCCACTTTTTATGTCTCCTTACAAAAATTTCTATATTGTTGTTGACATTGACAAAGTGCAAACTGTGTAAACTCAGTGTAAACTCACATGAAAGACACTCTGCAATGCGGCTTGCCGCAGCTGCCGGAGCATGTCCTGAGGTCCTGTGTGTGCCCCCCCCCCCCCATTCGGCACCAGGGAAGACCGCGCGTCGAATGGGTTGCCTATCCACTAGGCGCCAACACCCCTGCACACGGGAATGGGAGCCGCTCCATCTGCAGACTGATTCCGGGAGTCCTTTTGGTCGCTCTGTCTCTCTCTCTCTCGCACCTATTCGGAACGGCCCATGAGTGCGAGAGAGACAGAGTTACGAAAACGAATCTCGGAATGAGTCCGCCGCTGTGGTGGCATCACGAATTCTTTCCCCAAACCACGCAACCCCCACCCACCCAAGTTCGGCACGGCAGTGTTCCGAGGCTTCGACGTTGCCTTGCGATCGATGCGTGACCTAATGCATGCACGGCGTGGCGTGGCGTGGCGCGGCGTGGCGTGCGTGCCCTGCCCTTGGCTCTGCGATCGGGCTGATCAAACAAAGCGGACACAAACCGCAGCTGATTGGCCGTGCATCATCTCCAGAGACGTGTCCTGCGACTTCCGCCCACAAACAGCGTGGCCGGCGTGGCTGCACACTGAGAGTCGTGTTCGTCGCTCTGTCTCTCTCGCACGCATGGGGCAACCCGTGTAGGTGTGAGAGAGGCAGAGCGACGAAAACGACTCTCGGAATCAGTCTGCTGGCTGGCGCCGTGCGGAAGGGACACCGCGGAGGCGCGCGCCGCGGCGGGCGCACTGTAATGACGCGGCGCGCAGCCGCGGGTTCGATTCCCGTCTCATGCAGTTTTCTTTGTGTACAACCTGCAGTGCCGAGTACCAATAGACGCGTGCGCTGCTCACCAAAACGCGAGCCGGCCCTCGAGGGGGATCGCAGACCGATTGCAGGCGTCCTTTTCGTCGCTCTGTCTCTCTCGCACTCATGCGATGGGAGAGAGACGGTGGGACGAATACTGGTGGAGTGACGCGCCTCACCGCGCCACGGGGGAATTCCTTGCGCGATCCTCGCTTCCGAAATCCATCCCCATCCGCCGCGGCGCGCCGCTCCGTCGTTCTTCGAGCATCTTCGAGTCATCGGCCTCGCCGCGCCGCCGCGCAGCGCCCTCTACTCGCAGCGAGCCTCCAGCGCTCAAGCCTCCTCGGCCCTCATAGAGAGGATTAGCCGCAAATTTACACTGGCGTAGCCAGGCCGTGCGAAACAGCCTGAAGCACCCCGTGGCATGCCAGGCCGTTCCCTCCCGTCCAGCCGCCCGGCCCAGCAGACTCATTCCGAGAGCCGTTTTCGTCGCTCTGTCCCTCTCGCACTCACGGGGCGTCCCGTACAGGTGCGAGAGAGACAGAGCGATGAAAACGACTCTCGGAATGAGTCTGCGGGGCGTCGGCACTGCAGGCCTGCAGGCTCATTGCCGAGAGTCGTTTGGTCGCTCCGTCTCGCTCGCACTCCTCCGGGACGCCCCGAGAGTGCGACAGAGACGGAGTGACGAAACGACTCTTCGGAACCAGTGTGCTGTAAAGCCAATCAATTACCGCATGATGCTGGTCCCGTTAAAGTGGCTCGCGGTGCAACGCGCAACGCGCAATGCCACGCAACGATCGCTATGCCGCGCCATGCGGTTCGACTCCCATTCAGCGCCTCTGGAGCTCGAAACGCGTCTGGGATTTTGACCGCCTCCGCCGGTCTTCTGGCCCACTGTGCGGCGCTGCGACACTCGGCGACGCCATCCAATCCAGGCGAGGTTCGGCTGGCCGGCGCCGGGCGCGAGGCGCGACTAACAGGTCAACAATGAGAGGGATGCACCGTTACAACGCCCCAACAGGTGATTGGCTGCATTTGCATGTCGGTCCAGAATCCGGGCCAGCCTCCCCCCCCTCTCACTCTGTCTCTCGCCGTATCAATGGGCTGGCCTTCTCTCACCCGGCCAGCCCACGCGCGTCGACCACCACTGTAGCGATGTTGCTGAATTTATTTTTCCTGCTGCGCGGAACGGCCTAGGCTCGGGCAGAAGTGAGGCTTTGGCACCAAATGATGGCACAGCTTCGGGGAGACGGCGATGTGGGCTTGTCGCAGCGAGGGCAGCCGCGGAAAACAAATGAAGAATGAATGAAGTGAGCTGAGCTGGCATTCCCCTGCCGCCGAGGCACACCGAATCGCCTCCGGCGTTGCAGTCTCCCAACAGAGTGCAGCGCACTTTGTTTTGAGAATGAAGAGGCAGAGAATCGAAGAGAAGCCCAAAATGCACGAAAGGAAGGCGTCGACCGATGGCGGGCACTGGAGCAAGGCGAGCAAGCCGAGCGACCCCAGCACCACCGTGAGGGGTGGGGGGAGGGGAAGGCAGAGGGTTGCGGCGGCCCCGCCGGGCCCCGCCCTCGACGCCCTCGACGCGCTCGTCTGCACGCAATACCGGGGGCGTTGTGTACCGAAGCACCGACGACGTTCCGACGTGTACGGACCTTTTTTGCCCTACGTTAATAACCTGCCCCGTGCGATCGCCCCGCGCCTCTCCTGCGGCGCGGGGTCGCTGACCTGGCCGGGGCGCGCCGCGGGCGCCGGGGCCCGTCCCTAGACGCCCTGACCCGCGCAGACGCAATGCCGATGGAGTTTTGCGACTTTCGACCGCCATTTGGCGAGGTTCGATCTATGGGCAGTGGCGGACCCAGAGCCGGCCCGAGGAAGAAGCAGAGTACGAGCACCTTAGGGGTGATGTGTGGCTCTTGGTCGACCTTTCAGGGAGCCGTCTAGGCGCCAAGGGGGTTCAATTGTAGGACTCCACCCCCCACTGGATGCACGCCTGTCTATGAGGCGGCTGCCCGCGAGTGTGGGCGACGTGTAAAGAGTTACATACCCGCACCTCGGCAAAGTTCGGCAGGCTTACGGGCGGGCCCCGCCGAGCCGCCGAATCAGGCAGCCGGATTGCAAACCGGCCAAACGGCGATGGGCGCACGTCGTTGTCGCGTCCCCGGATTCTGTAATGAGTGTGAGGGAGACAATAAATCAAGCGGGCAGCGCGGCACGGCACGGCACGGCGCGGCACGACACGGCACGGCATGGCGTGTGTTTCCCGCGTGATCCCTCTTTCGCGACTTGGCGCGACTTTTCGGCGGTTTTCGGCATTTGGCGATCCCTGGCCACTGGCCGTGTGGGCGGCAGACCTCCCCCCCCCCCCCCCCCCGGCCAATGACTGTGCTGTGTGTTGCCAATGTTTCAGGCAGGTCCGTCACAGCGGGCAGCCCGCGGGCCGCCAGCAGGGCTTAGTGCTACTCCTACGGTCCGATTCCAAACAGTGCTTTCGTCCTGTCTCTCTCGCACTCATGGGCCGAACCAGAGGGGTGCGAGAGAGACAGAGTGACGCAGCAATCCTGAGTGGCGATGCTTGTTCTTCGGCCTACCCTTCGGCGCGGCTTCGGCGCGTCCTCCGAGTCACAAAGTAGCATAAACGCACGTCCCCGCCGCGCGACTCTGCGGGCTGATTCGAAAAAGCCCTTTCATCGCTCTGCCTCTCTCCCACTCGAGGGGCGTCCCGTGTCAGCGCGAGCGAGAGAGATAGAGAGACAGACAGACAGAGCGGCGAAAGGTCTGCTCGGAATCGGCCTGCAGCTAATGGAATGTGTTGGACGGCCAAATTGAGGGTGGCAAGGGACCTTGTAAATTCGGATAAGGCGGCGGATCGGCGGAGTGCCCCCGTGGGCCCCGAGACGTCCCCGCCAGACTGATATCGAGAGTCGCTCTGTCTCTCTCGCACTTTCCGGACGCCTCTTGAGTGCGAGAGAGACAGAGCGGCGAAAACGACTCTCGGACTGAGTCGCCAGACCGGCCGGGCCGCGGGGCCGCGGGACCGCGAAGACGGACGACGCGGGAGGACGGGGCCGGCACACTGGCGTGGCGTCTGCCCGTTAGATTGCCCGCGGAAGAGTTTATGCCAGCCTAGGGTGTTTTAAATGATTGGTCGCGTCCAAAAGTCGCAGGTGTCGGGCCTCGTGTCGGGCAAGTCGCACGGCGCGCGCCTCGTCGCATGCGAGTGCGTGTGTGTGAGAGAGAGGGGGAGTGTGTGTGGCTTTGGCTTTGGCCCCGTCATCAACAAGGCCGAGTTCCAGGTTAGGAGTCCCGTTCGGCGGTTCGTCGAGGAGCAAAACAACGAGGAAAGGCGGCGGGCGAAGGAGGGGAACAAAATGGAACAGTGCAGGTGAATCAAGCGACTTCGACGGGCACGGGCAGATTGATGGGGGCGTGTGTGGGGCCCCACAGTCACACAGGTGGACTGGGCAGAACAGGTGGACGAGGGTAGGGGGGGGGGACGTTGTCGGCCCGCATGTCGGCACGTTTAGTGTCACTTTGCCAAAATCGTCTCCGTGTCCTCGCCGGTCCTCGCTCTGAGGCGCGCGGCTTTTTGACATATTGATGTCCGATGCGATGGATGCCTGAAGGCATTGCCTCCGATGCGGGCCGGTGGACGGTGCGGCGGGTCTCGGCGGAGAGGGTGGCGTGGCTTGGCGGCGAGGCTCCCGGACGGGAGCCGACATGTGTCAGCTCGGGGCGTGCGTGGCGCTGGCGCGCTGGCGAGCGATTCCGACGGATCGTTTCGTCGCTCTGTCTCCCTCGCACCCCGACGGGACGCCTTGTGAGTGCGACAGAGACAGCGCGACGAAGTGATCCTTCGGAATCGCTCGGCATGAGGCCCTGGATTATTGACCGCAGTGCAGGGCACGGCCACGCCCCCTGCAGGCCTGCAGACCGCCAAGCAGGCGATGGCGATCCCTCCGGCCGGACAGACCGAGCAGTCAGCCAAAACACACACGTGATGGATGCGCCGCCGTTAGGGCTGAGGCTTAGCTTTGGGCACGTTCATTTCATTCATTGCGGTTTATTGGATGTCTTGGCCGTCCCGGCCTGTCCTGTCGGTCCTATCCAGGCACGCTGCCAAACTTTAACGGCCACTACGAAACACGCAACGCGCCCGCAGACCTGCGCATTGCGAATACCTGGACGACCTGGACGCGCCCACCGAACACCGAACACCACCGAACCGTCCGACTGGAGCCAGCCGCGCCGCGCCAGGCACGTAGTGGGCGCGTACGTAGTGGGCACCGGGCACGCACTTCCACGCAGATGCCATTGGCGATGCCATTGAATTTCGCCTCGGATGTCGCACAGTGTCCTCGTTCGTAGAGCTCGCAGCGGGCCGGGATCCAGAGGTGGCCTGGAGCAAGAGCAAGAGAGCACTTCGTGTCTACTAACAGGAGCAAAGTGTGTTTTCTTGCCTACCTTTCAGGGGCCAACGGGGGTCAATTGCCCTTACGCCCCCACGGCATCCGACCTAACCTTACCTCGCCGCGAGAGACAGTGAGACAGCCACGTCGCGTCGGCTTCCGCACAAAGCGGGCCGACCTTTAGCCCGCGCGGGACAACGGGACCTCGCCAATAAAACAAAATAAAAATGTGTTGCGATCGGCTCGCGTTGTGCCTGAGTTGCATTCTGCGCGGGCCGCCGCCGTCTCCTCTCTTCCCACCGCCACCCCGGCCCGCCCCGCCCTGCCCCGCCCCACCGGCCGGACCAGCAGGTTCGATCGTTCGATCCGAGCCGAGCAGGCCAGGAGGCAGGCCGACGGAGCACAGCCGGGCCGTGCTTCCAGCGGGCCGCTCGTATTGACGTGCAAATTGCCCACCGCGCCGTCGCCCTGCACGTCCTGGTGCACGCTGCACGTCCCCTGCCCGGTCCGGCCCCGCCCGGCCCCGCCCGGCCCCGCCCGGCAGCCAGATAACCGGTCCTATTGAAGCCGATGGGGCCGGCGGGGCCGACGGGGCTGGGGATTTCGCACAGCTTGAATGACAATGGGTAGCGGGGCCACCAGCATGGTCCGCCATCGGGCCGCCGCCGCGGCGGGTGAGGCTAGCGGTCTGTCCCGCCGCCCACCAAGTCTGCACTATCAGTGGCAAAAAAAAAGAATAGCAAAGAAAAGTTTCGACCATGCCAGGCCAGGAGGCGGGCGACGCTTTGATGTCTACGAATCGCAAACGGAGAAGATGCGCGTTGAAAATCCTGAGACCTATCCGGATTTGAACCCCAGTCACCACGATTCGAAATCACGACCTCCTCGACCACGGCGCAGACGCGCAGACGGAGCCAGGAAGTGCAGTTAAGTGCAACGCGCTGAATCCGAGGCGCCTCAGGCGTTCTGACAAGTTGATAAGAACCCCACCGCATCGTCCACTTGTCCGCCACTGCTAATTGTGGACGTGGACCACCGTTGCAGCAGTCGACGCGCTGCCCGCCTCGCCTGCCCAGCCTGCCCAGGAGGCAAAGAAAACTCTCTGGGGCCGAAATGCGTGGTAATCACCCGGCCCTTGACATATAGGGGCAGAGAGGATAATTAATGCTGCAGCGGTGACGGAAAAAAGGGAGATGAAAACAACAAAGCATTCACAACAACAACGTCTGGCGCTTTGTTGTTGATGTTGGCGGTCGGTCAGTCTCGTCAGGGCTCGTTGTTGGCACTGTGTCTTTGCGCGGAAAACCGTTGCCGTGGTGGTGTGAGTGCGCTCGATGACGGGCCAGTGGCTTGGCCGCAACGGTGGGCCAGAAGGCCGGTGGAGGTGGTCAAAATCCCGGACGAGGTTTGAGCTCCAGAGTCGCTAAATGGAACTCGAACCGAACGTGTGACCGCACCAATGGATTGCTCTCCGAACGAGGAATCCATTGGTGGGGTCACACGTTCGGTTCGAGTCCCATTTAGCGACTCTGGAGCTCAAAACACGTTTAGAGTTTTGGGCGCCTGCACCGGTCTTGTGGCCCACTGTGGGCCGGTGGCCAGGCCGGTGCAGTTCATGCTGCACGCTGCGCCGCCGCGTTGACGGCGGCTGATTAGAGGTTCCCGCTGATTCGGACTTGTCCCGCCCCGCCGCCGCGCGCTGCCTCTGATTCAGCAGCAGTCCCTCCCGCAAAAAATAAAGCGCGCCGAAAAACAACAACAAGCAAAAAAGGAAGCAGCGTAATGTACGCAGCGGGCCGACAGGTTGTGCACAAAAGGTGCATGATCCCCGACGCTCCATCGGCTCGGCTCGGCTCGGCTCGGCTCAGCTCGGCCCTCGTGGCCAGCAAAGGAAGTTCGGCAGCTTTCGGCTCCGCTCCGAAGGCTCCGCAGCCCCGCCCCGTCATATGCGCGCGGGATTACATTATAGCATTATTCCCGATTTTAATTTGAGGCGATAAAAAATGAAGGCGGTCCGGCCTGCAGCTAATGCACTGCATGCCGTTGTTGTTTCTCGAGGCCTCCAGGGCCTCCGCGCACCGCGCACCGTTACGGAAGAAACATCTATTTTTACGGTGGAACTGCCCGTGTCTCTCGGAGTTAGAGTTGACACGCAGAGAAGTTCTCTCCACGGGACTGGCAGGGAGGGCTTGGTGGTAGGATGGTTCGCCCCTCCACTCCGCCCCGCCCTGACCTAGCCTCGGGCCCAGCGAAGGACCCAGCCAAGGGCCTAGACTAGGCAGGCGCCGCATCGGCCGAGAGGACGCCACGGCAGCCTTTATGGAGCCAATAACTCGCGACATAAAGCGCGACTTCCCTCGCGAGGCGCGCCGACCTCCGCCCCGCTTCTTATTTCTATATTTCTATATTTTTGGCCCAGGACGTCGTCGCCCCGCCGTTTGCTTGCCGAGAACTGGAACTGGACCGCCGAATGGCACGGATTGGGGAATGGGGTCACGGCCAAACAAGTGCCAAGTCCGAGCCGCGAGCCGGTCCATTCCGGACTGCTGTGCGTGTGGCGGCGTGGCGGCGTGGCGCCCGCCCGTTGCCTTTATTCGATCCGCCGGGGCGGGGCGGGGCGGGGCGGGGCGGGGTTGGACTGAGGTGGGGCTATCGTGTGAACTACAAGCGCCACTGCGCCGGCAGACCAGTTTAGGTGGAGCAGAACTCCTCGCAAACGCAAAGCAGCACAGCGCTAAAATAGAATGAGAATGGAGCGCATGGAGGTGCCTGGTTCCCTCAGTCGAAAGAGTCCTTTGGTGACACCGTGCGGCGCGCGCTTGGTCGGGGTCCCATCCATTGAGGGCGTTCGCCGTTCGGGCCCGGGGCAGCGGCAAGCAGCGATACCCCGCGCACCCCGCGCCGCGTCAGTGGCTTTTAATCTCGCTCTAATGCAGCCTCGACTCGAGCCTCGACGGCCACCTTCCGTGGGGGTGTGGGGCTAGGGGCGGCCGTCCCTTCCCCGTCGATGGTACAGTACACTGGTCGGCAGCGAGGCGGGCACGGAGCCGCGGGCGACAACGTCGACGACGAACGGGTTGCAGTCCGGCAGTCCGGGATGTTTGGGCGCCGGCCAGCTCGGGCCGCCACGCCCTGGCCACGCCGCGCCGCGACGCCGCGCACCCCGGGGGCCCCGGGCCATTCGGGATGTTTCCGTCAACAAGACGAGTTTTTCTCGCTGTCCTGCCTCCAGAGTCCACCCGGCCCAGCCTCCTGCCCTAGCCATCCTCGCCCGCCAGGCGCCGCCAGGCCAAAAGCTGTTTTGCGACATCGCTCTTTCTGAATGCCCATTTATCTGATTCACTGGTGGCACCGCTATGCTATGCTATGCTAGGGCCGCACCGTTATGGGTGGAAAGTTCCGCAGTGGCTCTGTTACTCAGTTACTCTGCGGGCAAGGCGGGCAAGGCGGAGACGTGCCCCTGCGCGGGTAGGCAGGCCAGCGCGCGCCGCTGCTCGGCGGGACGGCCTGACTTCAGCCTCATATTCCGAGAGTCGTTCCGTCGCTCTGTCTCTCTCGCACCGATGGGGCGCACCCTGGGTGCGAGTGGGACAGGATGACGAAAAAACCTGGCTTCTGGGCATGCCGTCGTCGACTGGAGGAAGATACGGCCTGCCCGACGGCGTCCTTCCTACGAGATCCACGGCTTCCGACCCTTGCCGTGGGTGACACCGCCGCCGCGGCGCGCGTTCGATTCCCGACGAGCGCCGAAGGACCTTGCCCGCCTTGGCGTGGCGTGGCGTTGCGCCGCGGTAGTCTCTCTCTCGGCCAAGTTCAAGGATGGGCTCGCTGTGCTCGCTGCGTGCGCTACCAGGCCGGGGAGGGGGAGGGGAGGGGAACCGGTTCCCCGCCCAGACCGCCACTCCGACGCACTCCGACGCCGCCCGAACATTTCACCCCGCTGCCGCGCCTGCCTCACACGGTCAGCGGTGGAAACAATGACCAGGCTTTGAGCCCCGGAGCCTCCAGGAACATGCAAAATTATGACGCCAAACAGGAAAAAAAGTAAGTTGTCGAGCCGAACTTTTCAAAGCAGTCGGCTTAGGACCGACGAAAGTTAACCCCGTAAAATCTTCATCTAAACAGGACGACTTCACTTACGTAGGTACGACTACCTGAGTATTTGCGCTCTCTCTCTCTCTCTCTCTCTTGTGTGTGTGTGGGGGGGGGGAGGGGGGAAGGGGGCTGGTGCGCCTCTACTTGGTGATATACATCACTGGAACCACAGCAGCCTTCGCGCGCAATGAGCCGCTCTTCTGCCAAAACCAGCCGAAATGACGGCGGGCTGGCGGGCTGGCGGGCTGGCGGGCTGGCGGGCGGCGGCGGGCTGGCGGGGCTGGCGGGGCTGGCGGGGCTGGCGGCCCGGGCTCATGGCGGAAGCGCGCCGCCGGTGCCGCCCGCGCCAACCACCATCACGGCATTCCGCGGCACTCAGATGAAATTTACGCCGCCGGGTGCAAATTGCCTTGGAAGGACTCGCAGCTCGGCGCAGCTCGGCGCGGCGTGTGCATTTCGAGGCCTGGAAAGGCCTGGAAATGCCTGGATACGCCTGGCTAGGACTAGGACGGGCCGGGAGGAGAGGATGGGCACGGGTCCGCCTTGCCTTAGGCAGACTCAGGCCCGAGTCCTCGCCGGAGGCCGAGGCCGGCCGAGGCGAAGCGGCGGGGCGGGGAAGCCAGGGTGATGTAGTGGCGGCGGAACGCGCCGGAGTGACTCAGGTGGGCAGCGGGTTGATTTGTCCCGGCTGCCTCCACCGTCTACCGGACGGCCCCCTTGTCCACAAGTCCACGCCCTGTCGCCATTGCGAGCCACGTGCCCGACGCCGCCCGGCCTGCGCTTAGTGACGTTGCCCGGGTACGTAACCCTCAAAGTGGTTATTGGCCCTCGCGACCGCAGCGCGCAGCGCGCTTCCTCAGACGTTTCGGCGGAGCGGCAGCCAGGCGGCAGCAGGGACGGGGCGGAACAAGGCGGCTAGGACAGGGGGGAAGGGGGCGTCGTTTTGATCGATGACCCCGCGACCTCCGCGATGCGCTGCAGCGGTGCGGCCGGAGCATTCCGAGAGTCGTTCTCGTCGCTCTGTCTCTCTCGCACTCATGGAGCGTCCCGTATCGGAGGGCGAGAGAAACAGCGACGACTCCCGGAATAAGTCTACCGCTTCCACGACAGAACAGTCGTAAAGACGCCCCAATATAAAAAGTGGGCGGGCGAGTCATCAGTTTCATTTCCTTCGCGCCCGACTCGTCAACTCGTCTGCCTGTCGACACTCAGCAGACTTTGTGTCCGAGATTGTTAAAACAAGTAGTGGTGTTCGCGACTCGTAAAAGAGGAGATTGCGACCGCCATTGTGCGCAACATTTCAGCTACATTCTAGTGGGCGGCGCAGGACTACCTCTCCAATCGCCCGTGGGAATCGTTACACGACCCGTCGTGTGTGTGTGTGTGTGTGTGTGTGTGAGTGAGACACCACCAGGGGCCTGTATTCGTGCCCGGGTTTGTCTCGTCGCCGTCCCGTTTTTCCTTCTCGTTTGTCGTTTTCGCGGCGCCTCGGCCGCCTCGGCGTGCGGGACGCGGGTGGCGACGGGTCGGGTCGCGGCGCTGCGCTGAATGCCAGGCACACTGTTTGATTCGCGGGGTTGGCCATCATGCATGCAAACGCCGGGCCGCGCCGCCCGGCACGTTGGCATCCCTGCAGCCCTGCATGCGGCGCACGTGCGCCCGGCCGCCGCGCCGCCGCGCCGCCCAGCGCTGCCAACAGTTCGCCACCGTTTTGCCGCCTGCCGAGCCTCCGGTCCGCCTTTCTGGACTACACGTTTCCCGCTAGCTGCGACTGGCTGCCCTGCCCTGCCCTGCCCGACAGCCCGACCCGGCCAACATCATCATGCCAACCCTGCCAGCCCGGCCCCGGGCATATATTTGGATGACGCGATTCGGAATAATAAAACTAGAACTCCGCTCGTTCCCAGAAGCGAGGAGGGCGGCGAGCGGTCCATCCAGCGCCAGGGCGTTCTTGCGTCTTGCGTTGCCGATGAAAAGGTTCAAGTAACACCCAGTGCGGCCTATCCCAGTCATTCCGAGAACACCGCAATGGCGCCCATTAGGAAAGCAGCGCATCTAAGCGATAACTACTTAGGTTAGGTTAGTGGTTATCTCTCGCTGAACCGCTGCCTCGCTCCGTCGCGGCGTATCGGAGGCGCTATGTTGAGCGCGGCAGCGTGGCCTTGACCGCGGCGGGGTTGGGTTCGCCTTCGCCCTCGGGGCAACGTCAGGCAGCAAAACGAGGCAAAAACAGCTCGATGCGACACCTTGGCCATGCCTTGGCCGGCCAGTCGTTAACCCGAGCCGCGTCATGCGATACTGCAGCGCTGTGTGTGTGAGTAAGTGTGTGTGTGTGTGCGTGTGTGTGTGCGCGCGCGCGGGCCCCTCCTTCAGTGACAAGCCGCTTGTCATGTTCTCGTTCCCCTGATTTGTTCGCCTTATTTTTGGGCGATGATTCGCGGGGCGATGCGGAGGCTCTCGCACCTGGAGGAGCATCGCCGGGGCCGGCCGGGCCAAGCGGGGCACCCAAAACGCAATTAGCATATTAATCACGACAGGCGGGACGCAGCGACGCATTACTCGTATCGTATGTCGGATCAAAAACGAAAACAAGGTTCGCAGTGACAGCGGCACACAGTGGGCCAGAAGACCGGTGGAGGCGGCTGAAACTCTGGACGCGTTTTGAGCTCCAGAGTCGCTAACTGGGACTCGAACCGAGCGTGTGACCCTATCAATGGATTGCTCTCCGAACGAGTAATCCATAGGTGGGGTCACAGGCTCGGTTCGAGTCCTGTTTAGCGACTCTGGAGCTCAAATCGCGTCTAGAGTTTTGGCCGCCTGCGCCGGTCTTCTGGCCCACTGTGCCGCAGCTCTCTTTCTCCTTTTTTGCGGTCCAATCGGCCTAAATGACGGCCGGCTTAACGAACGAGCGCACGGCCGATGAGTCACGCGTCGCTGCTCGCATCTGCATTCGCATGCGCCGTCATCAAATGTCAGGGCGACGCGTCCCGCGGGGAGGACATCATCACGTCGTCGAACAATTATCGCAACGAGCAGCCTGCTGGTTCTAGACGGGCGGCGCGCGATTTCTCATACGCGCCGGACGACGCGCGCTGTCTCTTTCGCGCTCATGGGGCGCTCCGTTCGCGCGCGAGAGAGGCAGAGCGACGACGCGCTGCGCGGAATCAGTCCGCTTGGTTGTTGATTTACGCGGCGCGCCGGGATGACGCCGCGTGATGTCACCGCTAGGGGTCGCTGCGGTACGCCACGCGCGCCGACCGGAACACTTGCCACATGTTTTCTCGACAAATTTTGCCAGTGGTTTCGATTCCTCTGTTTCAGGCTGGTCCCATAGCACACGATGATGCGGGCTGAGCAAGGGCTGACTTAAGATCCTCGAGTGGTCTGACCTAACCTCACTTAACTTGAACTAACCTCAGCACTCTGGGATTGTCGCCTTGTTCTTCCCTGTCGAGTCAACATTGCCGTTCGGATTGACTCACGGACTGCGCAACGCAGGTGGGACTGGTGAATATCAATATCAAAGTCACATCATCGCGACGTGAAGACACAGTGCCACACAAGGCCGTGTCACATTCCCCGATGCAAAGTGAGTCGAGTTGACTCTGCGGCGGATTTATCGCTCGTAAACAGAGGCGGGCGTGTTCGATACCTCGATGCGCCAGCGCCACATAGTTGGGGATGAGCCGGGCTTAGCCGCTGCCACTGTGTCGGAAAAGGAAGGGGCTTCGCCGCTTGCTTCGCTCGCTTGCTCCCTCCGCCCTTCCGAAACCTCCCGCAGGATTACAAACAACAACCGTGCGCTTTGTCATGCCGACGGATGTCGCGGGGACGAAGGGTGCTCTTTCACCGACAGGAACCTAACCTAACTTAACCCTGGCTCTCGTTTGAAATGCCATTATGCGCTAAGCTTTCGAACCGAACCGAACAATCATATCTATTTTTCTCTTTCTTTCGTCCTCTCTCTGTCTCTCTGTCTCTCTCTCCCTTTATTCCGAGCGCAATAAACATTTCCGCCCCTCTGCCAGCCCGGGCCGCCAACAAACGCAGCACGCCAGGCAAGCGCATCCGATCAATGAAGCCGATAGTATGAGAACGGAGTGCAGTGCACTGCCCAGGCACTGCCTACCCCCCTCAAATAACCATTTCTTTGCGATATTCTGCCGATGAGTATCGCGGAAGCACGTGACCGGATGCAGCCACCCTCCCCGGTTCCACGACTTGCACTGTCCGTTTCGCAGCGAGGCTTACCTGAGAACGCTTAGTCTTTAAATACAGTCGCAAAAAAGGGTCAAAATTTTTATTTTCCTTTTAAAACCCAGTTACTCATGACATTCAATCACGAAATGTAACACGCCCCGCACCGCGGTTTTACATCACGAGTTGGAATGAGTTTTACGACTCGGCTGGGCGGACAGGCAGGCCGTTTGAACCTCCTCGCGGCGCGGCGGCGCCCCGGGCTGCGGAGTCCAGGCAGTCCAGGCAGCTCAGGCGCCCCACGGCCGTCCCGTCCCCATCCATCGTGAGGGCTTTACCAGTGGCGCCGCCGTCCGTCTGGCGAGACGTTCGTCAGCGCCGAACAAACCGGCGCGCATCCATGAATACATTGCACTCGATAGTAATGCGTGTGTGTGTGTGCCGTAATCGCGATTTGCATGAGGGCGTGCTGCGCGGTGCTGCGTGCCGCGCCACACACTGCGACTAATTATGTGTACGGCTCCGAGTGTACTGACGCGCCGCACTGCCCCGCGGCCGGCGTGCCGAGTGTCATGTCGGGGCGGGGCGGCGTGGCCCTCTCATTAGACTAGGTGCGTCGGGGCGTCGCGGCTCGCGTATGCTTGCGTAACGCGTGGGGTCCGGAATCAATTACGGGCCCTTCCACTTCGACACACCTTCCTTCTGCCGTCTCCCCTCGGCCTTCAGCCCCGCTTTGGCCCCTCGGCCCTTCGGCCGACCAGGCCGACCAGCGCCCGGCACACGATACACCACAAATCAGGGCCCGCGAGGGGCCCCGCGTCCACCAACCACGTAACGCAGCGCCGCCGCGCCTCGGCGGCCTACGTTTTGTCACGGACACACACACACACACACACACACGAGAGACAAACACACCATAAACACTAAATTTGCCCTCACACACACACACGCACACACCTACACGGAGCAAACAAAACGCAAACGGGCGGCGAAAATAAGAGCGCAATGCGGGCTCGGCGGTGCGCACTTGCCTTGTAAGTTACAGGCAAGCGGAAGGGAAGGCAGCGCAGCCAGCCGCATGGCACGCCGCCCAGACCGAGCCGCCGACCAACTCCGTATTTTAGCGGGCAGCGCGGGCCGGCGTCGCAAAAGGGTAAACATTCGGAATAATAACGTGGTCGTTTTATTCCCCGCGATTTGCCTTCAAATCGGCAAGACAAAGGGACTCTCGGAAAAGCGTCATGCCGCCGTGCGGCGCCGAGCGGGGAGCAGCAGCGGCCGATGAGACGCTAGGCAGTGTGCCCCCCACGATGCTCTCTGGCATGTCTAGACTACGGTGCCCGAGACTGGAGTCATCCCGCGCAGACTTTTTAGCAGATGATACCTTCACACTTGAAACATACTTAAAACTACTATACACATGAAGGTGTCAGCGTGCTTTTACTCTCGAGTCCAGAAACGAAGCGCGTATCCTAAACAATATAATAGGGGCTGGTTGCCGGGGCGGGCTGGTGCGTGTGTCTGGCAATGAGGCGCAGCCTGCGCGGAATTCGACAATCCCTCCTCGGTACAGCGCCAGCGGCACCGGGCGTCAACAATGGCACCCCCTCCTCGCTCGCGACGGCCTGCGCGCAACATTGACAATCCCTCCCCGCCTGCCACGGCGCGGAATATCGCGCAACAATACCTCCCGATTCGGCCCGGCCCGGGGCACTCATCGGGCCAGCTCGGGCTCGGCGGCGGGCGGTGCAGGCCACAGCTCGGCACGGCTAGTACCAACACCGGCCACCTCGCTCGGGTCTATCTATTTTGTTTCATACACAATTTTAATTACTATCTTTGGAATGAGCCCGCATACTACCCCGTATAAGGAAACCAAACGAGTATTAACCGAGAAATTATAAAGGGAAAAGAAAAAATTTGAACTCTACACCCCCTCCCCAGTCTTAATGGGGAGGCCTCCTGCTTTACTTCGGTGTTCGGGATGGGAACCGGTGCTATCAGGTACCTGGGGTTAATCCCGTCAGCGACCCAAGCGTTCGCCGGGGGACCCAGTAGGACCCCAAAGCTCAGGCAGCTGGGTGAGAGCACCCAGTACGAAGCTCTTTGAGGGGCGGGACGTAGAGTGAGACGACAGAGAGACAGAGAGAGACTCAGACAGAGAAGAGGTTTGGTGGGAGCTTCTTGTTTTCGTAGGGTTGGTTGTGTACCCCATGGTACCCCCACTGTCCGGCGCTCCCGTACCGAACATACAGCGTTTTAGGCCAGCTTCAAAGGACTTATCATCGCCTCCCCGACGGATCAAGGAGGCACCACCCGCAACCACACACCGGGTGGTCTGGATTGATGGATCAAATACGCCATCGCTCCAGTGCCGAGGCCAACCCGCCGAAGCGGATTGCTTTTTAGACACCCACAGCGGAGTGGCCAGGTGAATGTGACTCTGACCACTACGCTATCACGCTTGTACGTCTGGCAGCGTGTTGGACGACGGGTTTGAGTTGCACTGGGAGGAAGGCGGTCGAAAAATGTAATGAATTGATGGGATTCGATCCTCGGACCCCGCCATCGGGATCACACGACTTTAAGCTCTCGGCCACCACGGCCCATGATGAGGGGATCGGCGTGAGGTGGGTTCTTGACGCAACAGGACTCGACCGACCCGGTCAAAATTTCGCAAGAAGTTGGGGGAGTCGAACCGCCGACCCTAGCACTGAGAACCGACGCCTCTACTCCCTGGACCACCACGTCCCATGCTCGGAGTGGGCTCACGTTTACGGGTTTGGACCGCACTGGGTGAGGCAGTAAAATTAAAGGGAAATATTTGTTAGGAGTCGAACCTCCGGCATGTGGGCCTGTTGCACACGGCTCCGCTCTCATGGCCTCGAACCACCACCCTTAGGATAGCAAGTCGAAAAAACGTATGCGACGCCGGTATTCGAACGCCGGCCTGCGGTAACTCGATCCCACGTCTCTAACCTCTCGGCTATCACAGTAGTTGTGAAACGAGATGGATCATCTGCTTTCATTAACGTTCGTTGAATGAGATTTTTTGATAGCCAACAGACTATTCCCCACTGACTACTTTTTCAATATTTTCGATAACCAACATTGTTTTGGTATCCCACAGACTACTTCTTAAAATTTCAAATAAACGTATTATCTGCTCAGCCTTGGTGCACTGTGTTACCTGGTTCTTCCCCTAGGACATACATAGCCAGTCTCAAATCGTCTCATCAACAGTGAAAACTCCTAAAACGATGTACTGGTCGGCGTGACCGGAAGGCATGGTACTTGCACACAGCAGCACCAGCCGATGGCAGTGACGGCGGTGACGGCGGTATGACATGCGTCGACGTGCTGTTCGGTGCTGTTTGGACAGGCTTCCAGATGCTTATCCGGGCTGATGAGTGACGCACCCCGCGTGCTCATTCCGAACCGTCCCTTCTCTCTCGCACGCACGGGGCTGCCCGCAGGTGCGCGAGAGAGACGGAGCGAGGGAACCATTCTTCGGGATGGCTCGGCTGGCCGTGCTGGCCGCCGTCCAGGACCCCGTGCTAAATCGGACAATTAGCGCTTGCGCTGCGCCGGTGCTCCGCGGGGCCCGTCAGGAGTGACTGCAGCGCAGCCTGGCGCAGCGCAGCGCCGGGTCACTATTGCCGGAAGTTTACGACGAGGCGGGTGGACAGTGTTGTGACTCCAGCGGCGGCGGGTGGACTCGTCCGTTGGACTCGTCAGTCGCCGTGTTTTACATAAACCCTGTTGCATCAGCGACGCCGCCGATTTGTCCGCGTGTCGGGCTTCTCTCGCGGCGGCCCAGCGCGCCGTCGCTCTGTCTCTCTCGCACTCGTGGCGCGTCCCGCATGGGTGCGAGAGAGACAGAGCGACGAAGCGCGCCGCCGGCCCTTCCCGCCGACGCCGTCTCGGATTATTTGGCGCGCAGGTCACTCAAACCCGAGACGCGGAGCGCGCAGCGCGCATCCCAAAGGCGCCAGGATTTAAATTGTTTATATTTTGGTGCTTGTCGGGCCGGGCGGCGCCGAGCGGCTCGGAGCGGCCGGGTGGCAGAGCTGCATGGCCATGTTTGGACGTCGATTAGAGCGCTTCCTTGTTTACTCAGGGAATCGGCGGCCCGACCCGCCGCCTCTGGAGTTACTTTACTTTTCAAATTGCGAATTAGGAGGGCCCTACGCTGTGCGCCGCACCGCTGAGAGACATTTGGAATCTACCCGGTAAACACACGGGCGGGGACGCCTGCGAGGCAGGCAGCGTGCCGCGCAGGCGTGCGCTGTGTTGCCTACCCCGGGACTGGCAGGCGTCGAGGTAGGCAGCGTGCCGCGCAGGCGTGCGCTGTGTTGCCTACCCCGGGACTGGCAGGCGTCGAGGTAGGCAGTGTGCCGCGCAGGCGTGCGCTGTGTTGCCTACCCCGGGACTGGCAGGCGTCCGGGCGCGCTGCCGACGGCGCCCTGGCCGTGCTGCCCGTCGACCGTGGTTGCGGCCTGTGTAATTATACCGATGATGTGTCCCGATGTATCCCGGAGGCCTCCAGGCTCCGCGCGCCTCTTCCTGTGCGCAAAGCGAATTTCGGCTTGAATGCTAATGAAGGAGACTCCGGTAACGACCGACCGTTCGACCGTACGCCGCAAGGACCCCGCAAGGACCCCGCAAGGCCGGGGCAGTCCGTGCCGGCGGGCCAAGGACAAGGCGCAGTCCGTGCAGCACCGCGGCCTGCTTGGAGTGGGCGCGGACGGCGGCCGACGGCGAGGTGCTCATCGCGGCCGTAAAGCGCGGCAACAAAAGTGTAGCCGCCGTCTGGACGGCGTCCACAGGGAAGTCCGCGCGCGCCGGACGACGCGAAGACGCGAGGCGACGCGAGGCGCGCAAAGGTGACAAGCCGAGCTTGTGTACAACAGGCATTCGGTGTCAGGGGTCACGCCGACGGCGTCCTGGGCAGCGCCACGCACATCCGGCCGCCTGCGCCACGGCCAGCACGGCCAGCACGGCCAGCACGCAGCAACGCCTTCCTCCGGTCTGCCAATACGATAATCGCTTCGCGTAACGAGAAGTCCGGCGATGGGACGCCGCGGCCATGCCTCGGCCGCCGGGGCCCTTCGGTGTTTATTTCATATTACTCAACCGCCTTCTTATTTATTTCCCGCACCGCGACCACTTCCGACCGCGCCGAGTATCCATCACGGCGACGCGATGCCGCGGCTCGGGACTGCTGCTCGGGGCTCGGCGATCGCTCGGCGACGCGTTTTGTCGTTTGTTGTCGTCCATAAGGAAACCGCCTTCTAGGTGCGCGACTGCGCGTGGCGCGGCGCGGCACGGCACGGCGCGGCTACCTTACTTGACCCCCGCGCCCCTGACCCGAGCAGCATCTTCATGCACCGGACGGACAAAAGATGGAAGCACCGCGCGCTGCCTGCCGGCCTGCCTGTCTGTCTGCCTGTCCGTCTGCCTGTCTGTCCGTCCGAGCCCCTTCGACGGCGTACCTGGCGATGCGAGGCCCGCGATGCTTATCGGGTGAAATCGGAAACGCGGAGTGCCTTCCGGGTCCTCTTTTCCTCTTTTGTTCGACGCATGTAATCTCATTATCGGAGTGATGACACGCGCAGCGGCGCGCAGCAGGGCCAGCGTGCGAACGGGGGGGCCTGCACTGCCAGACAGACGGACAGACAGGCGGACAGACGGCCACACACACACACACACCACACATCATATACACACATATATACACAACATATACACACACACACACACACACTAACACACGGCGCCGCCATAATGTTGCATTACGTGCGGCTCGTCTATGTAATATGGAGATTAGATTTTGGACCAGTCGATGATATTACGTCTGCGACACGAATCAGGCATTGTTTGTTCCAGCTGCTTTACATACCGTATTTCTCCGGGTCTTGGGGGGACTCTCGGTGCGGTGCAGTAGTTTGGTAGAGGTAAACGAGGGTCGAGGGGAAATGTGTGCCGCACACCGGAGGAGTCCCAATCCCCGGGCTTACGGTGCCCCTCCTTAACGGGGCCATAAAACGTGGCCGAATCCCAATGATGAGGTGCCTGAGCGGCAAAGCGTCGGATATGGACTCGCAGCGCCGGCAGCGAGAGAGAGAGAGAGAGAGAGAGAGAGAGAGAGAGAGAGAGAGAGAGAGAGAGAGAGAGAGAGAGAGAGAGAGAGAGAGAGAGAGAGAGAGAGAGAGAGAGAGAGAGAGAGAGAGAGAGAGAGAGAGAGAGAGAGACTGTGGAAGCTGGGACCGGCGCGCACGCGCCAAATTCAAATTGAAAAGGTGAGCTACGGCCCGCGGAACCACTTCGTCATCCGACGGTGCGTCGCTGCGTCGCGCGGGAATGTCCGCGACGCAAACAGAAAAACAGAAAACAGAAAAACACGTCGCCGGAAATAAATGGGAAAGCTCGGCGGAGGAACAGAAACACGTCCGCAGACATTGTCATAGCCTGCCACTCGTGCGTGGGTGAGTCACGCCGATGGCGAAGCCGATGGCGGTGTCGATTGCCCGATGGCCCGATCGCCGCCCGGCCCCTCGTGACGTGTCGCGTGACGCGCGAGTGACGTCACACGCCGCCGAGTGACGCCGCCGAGAATATAACGTTGACGCCACCGAGACGTCGGCCGGGCGGTTGGTTTTGGGCGCGCGCCAAGCGAGCGGCAGCAGCGTGGAGGAAGCGATGGACCCCCTGGTCGCGGCGGCAGCGCGCGGGGGCTGACGGCATCCTGGCGGCCGGTCGGCCCGTCCAAGACCCACGGGGGCGGTAACGCGACGCGCACTGCGCCTTGGCATCGACAGTTCCCAGCGGAGGATGACCCGGGTTCGATTCCTCTCAAGTGCCACCGCGTTTTTATGATTTTGCCATTTTCCCGGAGTGTGTTTTTGGTGTTATTCCAGGGGAACGGCGGTGATTTCTAATTTCCCTTTGAAACTCCGTGGAGGCGCGCGGCGCGGCGCCTTGGAGGTGCGATACTGTCACCGTGTTTGCACTGCGCGGTGATTGATGAATGGAAGCCCCCCCCCCCCCCCCGCGTCAGCACCTCCTCCTGCCGGGACGAGGCGGCAGGCTCGGCGTATCAGGTCAACAAGTTAATCAAGCGAGGAGGCTGGAGCGGCTATGGCCGCTATGCAGCAGGCTGTTTGCGAACGGTGCGCTTTCGTCGCTCTGTCTCGCTGTCTCGCTCGCACTCACGGGGCTGCCCGTCGGGGAGCGAGAGAGAAGATGCTCTGGCCTGCAGGCGGCGGGGCGGGGGCGGGGCGGCTCGGGCTTTTAGGGATTCGCCTCTGGATGGACATCAAGGCCGGCCGCCTGGTACCGGCAGCAGCAGTTCGACGTGGTGCGGGGCGGGGCGGGGCGCGGGCCACCCGCACCGCGTTTCCTCGCTTCCTCGTGTAAAAGCCTAAAAGACTAATAATCCCCACGTCATGTATTCGTGCTGCGTGCAATTAGAGCTGGATTAGCGAACGTGATGTCAGAACCACCTCCGGGCCGGCCCGCCGAGACCCGCCGAGACCCGCCGAGACACCCCGCTTCTGCCGTTTCGGCGAGGCGACCAGGATCACTACTCGGCGGCGGCGGCGCGGCGAGCAGGTCGTCAAGGCCTCGGTGCACCTGGCAGGCGAAAGGGCCCGGCCAGACGACAAGTGTCCTGCACGGCGACTTGGTGACGTCACGCCAAGGATGCGCTTCCTTCGCTTCCTTTGTCCGTCTCGAGTCTCCGCCAGCAGCGCCGCCAGATCCTTAACAGTCCCAATTCACTGTGCGCGGTGCGTCGGCCAGCGTCCCGTCCCCTCAATGAAGCGTTATTGCGCGTAGGCTCGCTCGCCGCAGTATCCGTCTCCCGGCGGTGTTTACCTCCAGTTTTGTTTTTTTGGCGCCTGCGTCATCGCGCCCGCTGCCCCCTTGGGGCGTCGCCGGGCCGCGCCGGCACGCTGCAAGGGCAGGGCAGTGCTCGCGCTCGGCCCCCCGGGCCCCGCGGGGGTCTTGGCGGGGCGGTGTGGATTGAATGTTACGGCGTGGCGTATGACATAAATTTTTCCCCACCGCCGCCGCAACGCTTCGCCCGGGCAACACACTGATGCTCGGAATCGCCTTAACGGCCCCGTTTCCCCTTCAAAACGGCTGCTTTAGTCTGCCTCACAGCGCACACACACTCACTCTCTCACCAACACAGCCGCCGACAGAGTCACCAACACAGCTGCGTAAACGGCATTGGGCGTCGCAGTTTATCCACTATATTTCACTCTTTTTGCGCTGCTTGCGCTGTTCGCGGTGTTTGCGCGGGGCGCGCCGCTTGGAGGGCTGCGGCTGGTTCGGGGGTGGGCCATAAGTTACTTACGCGCGACTATCGCGGCTATAGCCGCCTCCACTTGGGCTGATCTCACTCTCCATCGTGCCCCTCGTGTTCCACGCGGTGGCGGCCCGGCCGGCCTGGGGTGGGCCACCGCCACCACGGGGAACGGCTGATGCGAGTCAGCGAGCCAAATTTGAGTAATGGTCCTCGTCGGCCTGCAGCGCCCCGCCCCGCCCCGCCCCGCCCCGCCCCGCCCCGGCCGGCCCCCACCTGCTGCAACTTTACGTCACGCTGATTATTTTGGCCGGCCTCCAGCGGGAGGGTCTCCACGGTCTCCACGGTCTCCAGGGCGGCGGCGGGGGGCGATAACGGGAACGTTTAACGACGACGTTGGACCGGAATTGACCGCACTCACCCATCGCATCGCCGCATCGCCGAACCCACCCTGGACCTGGATCCCATCAATGAAAACAGATGATCGCATCACGCTGCCCAGCTCGGCCCGGCTCGGCTCGGCTCGGCCCTGCTCCGCATCGAGGCACGGCACGCGAAAATCGGGCGGCAGCAGTGCAGCCCAGGGCGCAGGGGCACTGACTGATAGTGACGGCGGGACGCGCGTGCCGCGTGCCAGAATGACCACACGGGGAACCGCGGGGAACGTTGCTCGGTTTCCCACACTATCGGCCCTCCAGGCGAGCACAGATGGAGCGCATTCTCTCTCTCTCTCTCTCTCTCTCTCTCTCTCTCTCTCTCTCTCTCTCTCTCTCTCTCTCTCTCTCTCTCTCTCTCTCTCTCTCTCTCTCTCTCCCCCTCTCTGGGGCACGTACATTATGTTTGAAAAATTTGGCGCGTCGTTAGCTGACTTGGGAGGCGAATGCGTATTCACAAGCCGGCCGAGCTGACACGAGCTGACACGCGTTTACAGATTGTCTGCTAATTAGCCGGCTGTCCTTAACGAGCCGCGTATCGGCGCCTATCGGCCGCGGGCTGCCCCGCACCGCACCGCCCCGCACTGGACGGTCGAGGCCGCCGCCGACGGGGGCCGCCGCCGTCCCGGCTGGACTCGGCTCGTATCACTACGTGACCGCGTGCGTGCGTAGTAATGTAGTAATGCAATTGTCGGACAGAGCGATTCCGCGCAGTGCGCCGTCGTCCTGTCTCTCTCGCACTGCCAGCGGCGGCAGCGGCAGCCCCACGAGTGCGAGAGAGACAGGACGGCGAAACCGCCACCACTGTCGTTCGGAAACGCACCGCTGCTATCATCCGCGGCAGCCTTGCGGTGCGCTTCGCCGCCTCGCCGCCTCGGCGCGCCCCTCGACGAGTGCATCACGCAGCACGCGGCGCGCCCCGGCCGACGCCGTCCTGGCGGCCGACTGGCGGCCGACTGGCTAAACAGAATGAGAGCCTTATTGATGTGGGCCGGGACGGGAACCCGTTGTTGCTGCGTTTGCATACCGCACCGCCGGGACTGAAAATCCGGCAAGCCTCTCACTGGGTCGCGCGCATCCACGCATTCCGGGACCGGGCCGCACCGGGCCGGCACGCCGCGATACGGGTGCAGCGCGCGGGGCGGGGTGGGGCGGGGCGGGGCGGGGCGGGGCGTGGCGCTGACCCCGAGTCCGCGATACGGACGGCCCGGGAATCGCGAAAAAGGTGCAACTCTGGCCGCGGGGAGGGAAGCGGAGGGGCACCGCAACGGTACAACGGGCTGGCCGGGGCTGGCCGGGGCTGGCGGGGGCTGGCCCGGGCCGCAGAGCACCCACGCGACCGGCTTGCTGGAGGAAGTGCGTCCGCGGGGAAGCCTCCAGACGAGGGAGAAAAAAACCGCGGAGGCATCCGCACACGACACACTTCAGAAAATGTGGTTTATTCATCGGTTGGGATGCCAATCGGCAGGATTGGTGGCGTTAGTTAAACAGTCCGCCTTTTTTGAAAACGCATCCTCGCGTTTGAATAAAAAGAATAAAAAGTCGCCGACGGCGTCGCATTTCACTCGCGGCTGACGTCACTGATAATAATAACATATTTCGCCCGACAAAGTGCATCCCAGCACTCCGGCCGGCAGCGCGGCCAGCGGGAGGAGGAGGAGGCGAAGAAGAAGAAGACGCGGGAAACAAAATAATAAAAAGGTCCGTGCAAAAATACTTCCTCGCGCCGCGAAAATGCATTGATCGGGTTATCGGCGTCCATCAGCCGGTCCGTGTCCGTGCGAGCAGGCCGCACCAGTCTGCAGCAGGCTGGCCACAACATCACGTCCCGTCGTCCCGTCGCGGGCCGGCCGAGTGAGGTCAGCGATGATGCGGCCCGTAAAGTAAGTTGGCACTACGGCCTGCGCCAGGGCTGCCAGGGCTGCAGGGATCCGCCAGCAGGGCCTGCCTTCCAAGAGTCCTTTTCGTCGCTCTGTCTCTCTCGCACCTGTAGGGACGCCCCTTGAGTGCGAGGGAGGCAGCACGACGAAAAGGACTCTCGGAATCCAGCCGCAGTGGACGGGCCTGCGGCGGGGTCCTTGAGGATAACGCCGTGCATGCAGCAAGTGCAGCGCACCTCATCCCGAGCGTCGTCCTCGTCGCTCTGTCTCTCTCGCACGCATGGGCCGTCCCGTAGAGGTGCGAGAGAGACAGAGCGACGACCCTCGGAATCAGTGTGCTGGCGCTGGCAGGCGATTTGGCTGTGGAGCTTCCCCGCGCAGCCCGCCTTTGGTCGGAGGGAGGGCCTGCCGGCTTGCTGCCGTATGCAGTGTTGTCGGAGATGGACGGATGGCGGAAGACGGGCTGGGCGCAGGCGAGGCGCAGGCGGGCGCAGCGGGCGCAAGCAGCCTGGTGCTGACCACAGCGAACCATCCCCAGCGCCGCACGCAGCGCGCCTCTACTCCCAGCACGCCGCCTTGGCCGAGGCCTTGGCCATGGCGAGGATGCGCTGTGCGAGCCGAGCGCAGGGTCTCCAGCCTGGAGACTCCAGGGCGGGAAAGGAGATGGAGGAGGAAAATTGGAGTTTTTATAAGTGAAGCAAATGTGAAAACTTAGTGAGTGCAGAGTTCGACAGATACGTTCCAATGACTGCATGCTCAACAAACTAGCGAAATAAAAAAAAGAGAAAACCAATAAACTAAAAGCGTGATTCGAACCACGCCGCGTTTTGTTTTTTGCGCTCCTTATCACGGCGGTGGTTAAACAGTACAAAGACGGCGGCTAATGAACGGCTAGAGCGGGGAATTAAAATAACCGGTCACTTTTACAGCGGCGGTTCGACGCGTATTTGCACTGCGGCAGTAAAGAAGGCTGACCTGTGGACCGAGAGTCGCTCTGTCTTTCTCGCTCACACGCGCAGGACGCGCCGCGAGTGCGAGAGAGACGGAGCGACGAAAACGACTCTCGGAATCAGAGTACTGGCCGGGAAGGATGCGGGGAACTAGCCGGGCTTGTTGATACTGAGGACGAAAAATTCCAGGCAGTGATGTCATCGGCGGCAGGCACTGGCAGGCGGACGGGCAGGCCTCGCGGTGGCCCGTCCGGCCCGGCGGGTCAGTGCGCCGCAGCGGCCGCCAAATAATTTATGCCAAGCAAATACTCATTATTGACGGAGTTCCGGATGCCCCGCTGAGCTGCTCGAAGCTCTAAATGCGCGTCGCAACCATCCGCGATTAGCCGAATCGAGGCAAGGCTGTCTGCAGCAAGGATCCCAGCCTAACCTAACCTAACCTAACCTAACCGAAGTGAATGTGACTTTACCTTTTCTCAGGCCCACTGGGGCGTTGAACAACAGAACGGCGTATGTCGTGGCAAACCATTCGCGGGTTACGCTCTCGGTGACCAGACCAGTGAAAGTGAATCACTGGTCCACCAAACAGGAGTCCTGCCCTTTGCGCCAACTAGACGGACTGGACGGGGTGGGCCGCCCCAGCGTTGTCAGTCCGCAGTAAATATTTGTTTCGCTCATTGGCGGCCTGGCGGTGATCAGTGCTTGCTGCTGTCGGGGCGGTCGGGGCACACCGACATGCTAATTCGACGGGCTGATTCCGCACGGCGTGCCTCTCTCGCAGCCCTCCGGGGCGTCCGGGGCGTCCACGGCGGCCCGTGAGTGCGAGAGAGACAGGGGCCGCTGTTCGGCCCGCAGAGTCGTGTTGGTTTTGTCGTCACAAATTACGGGCAGCGACGTAACGAACACGACATCAACGCCCTAGCTCTCTCTCTCTCTCTCTCTCTCTCTCTCTCTCTCTCCCCAGCGAGGACCGCGACGAGTCCTCAGGAGGACGACGACGCGTGGGAGGACCAAGGCGACGGGCGGCACGGCGCGATGCGGCCGCTGGAGTGGCGGTCACTGAGGTACTTCCGCGCTACGGCCGGGCCGGCCGGAGGTGGTGACCGAACCTCCACCATATAATGTGACCCGTGCCACAAAATGACATTTTTGCATCTCATTTTTTTTTCGTGCACCCGCGCACTTTATGCACCTGCTGCTGTAGTTTTTGCTTGTGGTTTTGTTGCTTTTTAGTTTTTGTTGGTCGGCGTGCGGGCTGCGGGCTGGCGGCTGCGGGCTACAATAACACGACGGACACGTTCGGCGTGCCGTTGACTCGCTGCTCCTCGCCGCGCGTGCCGTGCCGTGCCGTGCCGCGCCAATCGATTTCAATCAACGCGGCGGCAGAGAAGTGAGGCGGCGCAGCTCGCGCGGCTGCATCCTCCGCGTCGCCGGCAGCGTCCTCGCCGACCACTGCCGGATCTAGGATGCCACACGCACCGCCCCGCCCGGCCCGGCCGAGCGCGGCCAAGCCCCTGCGGAGCGAAGGATAGACAACCACGCCGCCCGGCTGCAGCACGGGTTGCCCTCGACGTCGCCGTCGTCGTCCTCATCCTCTTGTTGTTGGATGCGTTGTTTTTCTTGGCGGCGCCGCGGCGCCTTGTCCTCGCCGAGTGCCGAGCTCGCGAAGCTCGTGAACTTGACGGACGCCGAACTGCCGTCCCCCGGCGGCGCGGCGCGGGCACGGCACGGCGAGGAGTCTCTTTATGTGCGGCACCGAGCCTGTCGCGGCGCCGGGCTTCCCCGCACACGTCGCGCGTCTTCGGCCACGTCATGGCCCGGGTCCACTGGCCGCGGGGGTCCACGACGGCGACGTCGGTGCACTGCTAGTTCCACCCGGGTCGAACGCACGACCCCACCAACACATCTCCCCTGGAACACGGAATCGACCGCTGGGGTCGTCGAGTCCTGTCCCAGGACTGCAGAGGTCAGAACGTCTGGGCCTGGAGACAACGAGAAACAACATGGCGCTGGAAATCAAATTTGCCGCTTCGGGCCCGGCAAAGACCGGCACGTGTGCCGTGGGACAAGTCCGACGTCGCTGCTCTGTCTCTCTCGCTCTCATGGGTCGGCCCGTTGGGGTGTGAGAGAGACAGGCCGACGAGGCGCAGTGGGCGGGCCGTCACCCAGTGACTGAGTGCAGCGTGTGCAGTGGGTCGCGGCATTGGGAAGGGGAGGGGGGATGGCACAGTGTCGTGACTCGCCGGACGCGGCGACGCCATAAGGCACAGCTTCCGGTTTCGCCATTAGTCGCGCTGCTCGAACCACATGCCAAGCTTCTCGCAGTGTCGCGGACCGATCGCGGATTCGGGTTCGATCCCCGGTCGTGGTCGCACGTGACCCCCTGCACGCTTCTTCTTGTTTTCGCTGCTTCGAGGCGAAGGCGGCAGCAGGCTCATTCCCGGAGCCGTTTTCGTCTCTCTGTCTCTCTCGCACTCGTGGGACGCGCCCTGTAGGCGCGAGAGAGACACTGCGATGAGACTCAGTCTGCAGGGCCGCGAGGAGGCGCCGAGCTTCGCGGAGCTTTGCCGCGGCGCGCCGCCCCGGGCAAGGATGAAAACGATGGAAATCCAGGCGATTTGTCCCCAGCAGCCGAGCCAAGGAGAGTCCTGCGCCGGGCCGTGCCGAGCCGTGCCGAGCCGGGCAGGATGTGCCCTCTTCTTGCTCGCGGAAAGGACGCGGCACCGCGTGTCGCAAGGGCAAGCGGACGGACGGACAGACAGACAGACGGACGGACGGACGCAAGGAGACAAGGGGATCAAAGAAAGTCCAGCGCGTTGCGTCATGGCGGTCCCAGAAAGGAGAGCCAGATAACGTTCTTCAAAGACGTCGGGAAAAAAGCTAGAGGACGACCGTACCGCTTCATTATAAGCACGGTGGGGGATAGAGTCCCAGTCCCGCCCTGCGCGCCGCCGGCCGGGTGTCCCCTGTCCCCTTGACCAGAGGACCTGTGACACGGCTCAGCCCGTGGTTCCGCCGCTCCCAGAGCAGGCCAAGAGCATTTTCCCAGGTGAAGAGCGTTTTGCCAGGCTAAGAGCATTTTCCGAGCCCAAGAGCATTTTCCCAGAAGAAGGGCTTTTCCAGAGGCTTCTCCCCGTCCAAGAGCGTTTGATAGTTTGAACTCACCAAGTTTGAACCGATTCGCTCACCTAATCGATTTCGGTCCACGGGGTGGAGTTATGCTCCGAGCGTTACTCTCCCAGTGTATCATTTCGAGATGGAGTGCATCTGTCCGGCCGGGCCTGGCCGAGGCCAAACGGCCACACCACGACGCCTAATCCGTCGATACGAAACGCTTGCCCGGCGATTCCGAACAGTGCTTTCTCTGTCGCTCTCGCACTCACGGGCCACGCCGTGGGGGTGGGAGAGAGACAGACCGAATCGGCCTGCTTCGGCCTCTCGCACAATGACCGCCACCACATAAATCTCTCCCTTTGAACCCGTCGGCCGCACTACTGCACTTTCTTACGTAACGCCGAGCACTGCATAGGGCGGGGCGGGGCGGGGCGGGGCTGGACAATGAGATAATCGCGGCTGGTGGGCTCCACCCGAGACGCCGAGCCCCATGTGTCGATGTTCTCCGCATAAACTCGCTCCTCTGCGAGTGACTGACTAACTTGGTTGGCTATTTTTTTTCCACGCATGCCTATGCAATGTGTGCGTGCGTCTACTTTGCAGGCATCCGCTGCGGCCGCCGCCCGCCCCGCCAGTCTGGCCGTCTAGTCTGCGGCTTTCTTATAAAAATGCTAATAATTCCATGTTTTTCTGCCCCTTCTCCTCCTCGGGCGCGACGCCGCGACGGGCTGCTCGTCGGCGTTATCGTGACCCGGACGGCGCGCACCCCCGGGGCTGCAACGCACTGCAACGTCGCCAACCCGTCCACCTGCAGGCTGCAAGAGGTGAGTGGTCTTGGTGGCGCCGAGAGGTGCCGCTGGCGGTGGCGCCTAGACGGCGGGCGGCCGCGGCGTGGCGGCGGTAGCCCGGTGTCGTTTGTGCTGCCGAGCGTGACGTGGTTTGGCGCGTTTGGGCCCCAGGCGGTGCTCGCGGTGCTGGCGGAGCACCCCCCGTGGTGGGGGAAGGGGTACGGCCCCTACACCGCGCTGCCTCTCCGCCGCTCCGCGCTCCGCTCGCACGCTCCAGGCCCCGGTGTGGCGGGGCGCCGGGCCGCGGCGGAACTGAAGACGAGTCTTGTGCAGACCGGCCGACCACGTGGACTCGGTGGACCGCCGCACGCCGCGTTCCCCCGCGTTCCCCCACCCCCTCGCTCCTCCTCATTGACGGTGTGCTCGCCCCCCTGCCCTTGCCCCTGGTGCCCCGGCCCCCCGGCCCCCGCACCTCCCCGTCGTGGCCGAGACCTTCCCTGCCCGCAACCCTCGGTTCCTCGCAGAGGCGGCGCGGTGCGGGACGCGGTGCGGGGCTCGGTGCGGCGAGGCGACCAATGGCGTGGCTTCCCTCTGGAATGTGCTCCCAGGGATCTGCAGGAGGGGCCCAAGCCCAGGCCGGGCCCCGGGAGGGGAGGGTTTCGGATTTAGCCAAAGGAAGAAAAAAGGACAAGTTTGTCTACACACTCGGCGGGTACGTCGGCGACGTCGGCCTGCCTCCGGTGCCCCGCGAACCCACCAGGACGGACCAGGACGGGGAGGGGAAGGAGGCGACGAAGACGAAGACGCAGCGAAGAAGAGGCGAAGACGAAGAAGGAGGAGGAGAAGCAGAAGAACAACAGCAAGCACAAGAAGAGCGAGCGAGCAGCAGGAGGATGGTCCTAAGCGAGAATTGGTGGTGATACAGAGGCTATAAGTATCGGTGCGGACTCGCGGAGGGCGACTGTTTGAGCCCTGTCGGCCTGGCCGACACAACGTTCCCCCGCGAAGCCAAGCCCGAGTCCCCCGTGAGATGCCCAGTGCCCAGTGACAGACTGTGTGTGTGCCCGCCCTGCCCGTGGCCCTGCCCTTGGCCCTGCCCGTCCAGTGCCAAAGTGAATCAGTGTTGGCCAGGACTTTGTCGGGTCCTTCCTCTCGCAGCTCATCGGACCGCCAAAGCAAGTGAGTACCACTTCGCCCGGCCCGGAAGAAAACAGTGCACCCGCTCCAACCCGAGCCTCGGACCGAAACGCGTCTTCGATTTTCGGAAAACGATCCGCGAGTGCGTGCGTCCTGCCTGCAGCCCGGGACAGTTCAGGACGGCCAGGCCGATAGCATCGCCACGCTCCAGCTTGTCCAGCTCCAGCGCTCAGCTGGACGGATCGGAGCCTTGCTGTCACTTACAGTGCTATCCGCGAGTCGAGCCGCACGGGCACCCCAACTTTCAACTTTTTGTGAACGGCCACGACGCTCGTGTCTAGCCTCGTGCTGCCGAGCGATTCAGAGGAGGGACTTTGTCGACTTTGTCTGACACAGACAGAGCGACGAAGCAGTGGTGCGCCTCATAGAGCACCGAGCGGACGCCGCAAAGCGACACCGTCGATGACAAGTGCACGACGGGGGTCTCGGAGTCGCTGAGGATCGGCAGAGCGGGCTGCACGTGCGGAGTGAGGAAGGATCGCCGCAGCGCGGAAAAAATAAAACGAGATGGCGGGTTTATGCATCGCGCTGTGCCCGTGCCGGTCCGTGCCGGTCCGTGCCGGTGGCGGTGCGTAGCGTGGGGAAGCTCGGTCGGTGCGTGCGACCGATGATGCCTCCTCACTCCTCACCGACACCGGCTTTCGTTTATTTTCATTTTCGTCAAAAGGCTCGGCTGCCGGTCGGATCCTCTTCGGCGGCCGACAAATCGCTTGCGGATTACAACGTAGGGTCCTCCACTGTGAAGAACCGTCGCCGACCTTGGCGACTGTAAAGCAGTGATGTCACAGTGGGGTACCAAGATGTAACTGCGGCCCTTGCCGCTTACTGGGATTCAGATTCAGGTGCGGATTCAGCCGGCCCGGCCCGGCCCGGTGGCTCCGCGCCGCGTCCCAGGCCCCCTCCTCCAGCCCGTCGCCGTGGCGGGGCTCGGCGGCGGCGCCCAAGTTCAGGGTCAAGCGCACCGCGGCGCCGAAGCAGGGTGGAGTAATGGGGCTTGCCGTCGGCTTCCTTGTGCCCGGGGCCTGCCACTGCCCGAGCCACAGCCGAAATCTCTTCGGGAACCTGTGCGGCTTTCCTGCAGAAGCAGCGCGCTTTGCGGCAAGGCACTCGTTATGTTGTCTAAAGCGACTCGAATCGAATCTGACTCATGATGCCGTCAATGAAATGCTCTTCCTACGAGGAGTCCATCGGTAGTCTTATGCGTTTGGCTCGGCGCCTGCTCGACCACAAAGTGTCCAAAGTTAAGCAGCCTTGCCGGCCAACAGTGCGACGGCCCTGTCAGGCCGCTTGGCGCGGTGCGCGGTGCGCGGTGCACTGTGGGAACGGCGGCCACCCCTTTGGCGGGTTCGCCGCTGACAGGCAGACGGGCAGGCGTGCCAACCGCGGCTACTGAACCCTCCGCGCCGCGCTGCGTTGCTCTGCGTTGCTCTGCGCTCTGCGTGCACGTCGCTTCATGGAAGTGATCCAGAGTGACACGCGGCGCAGTGAGCAGTGTGCAGTGCAGTGCAGTGTGGCCAACTACGTGAGCCAGCCAGCCTCGACGAACGAACGCAACCAACTACGCGGAAAACGACCCGGCAGGCGGGCAAGATGGGCGAGACTGGTCTTTTCGAAAAGGGTCGCGAAGGTGGCCGGCTACCCTAGCCCGCATTGGACGTCGTCCTGGACGAAGTCCTAGACGTTGTCCTGGACGCTGCCCTGGAAGTTGCCCTGGGTATTGTCCTGGACGTCGTCCTGCACGTTGTCCTGGACGTCATTCTGGATGTCATCCTGGACGATGTCCTGGGCGATGTCCTGGGCGATGTCTTGGACGATGTCCTGGGCGATGTCCTGGGTGATGTCCTAGGCGGCGTCCTGGGCGAGGCACTGCACGGAGGCTCTGGACTTCATTACCACGGCCTGCTCATCCACGCCCCGGCTGCCCCGGCGATGTAAGGCGCGGATAGGCGACCGGATTTATCCTCATGCATTTCCCCGAACGTGTCCGCCGGCTAGTCCGTCCACCGATACCATCTGCAGTCACGCTGTCTCTCTCGCACTCGTGCGGCACTCCACAGGAGCGCGAGAGAGACAGGGCGAGTCGTTCTGCGCCGCCGCTGCCACCGCTGCCTACACGCAGATAGCCATCGTGCGAATAACTCGGGGCGTGCCTGCAAATAATGCCAGGCTGCCATTAGGGCTGCAAGGTGCACACACACTCACACACTCGACGCCAAACGGGCGACCCCAAAGTTGACGAGTCATCGTCGGGCGGCAGACCACTCCAGCGGCGGCGCGTGCCAGCAAGCGTGCCAGCCCGGCCCGTGCGGCCCGGCCCGGTCCAGACGCGACAGCTTTCTCCAAAAAGGAGCAAGGTGTCCATTTTTGAGCGCGGTCCAAAAACGCGGCGCTGGTGCCAAGTTCAAGTTCACGGCCGGCGACTTGGCCCGGTTGGCCCGCCTCGCCCCGCCTCGCCCACACTATGCGACCGGCTCTGACCACCGCACTGCGGAATGCCGAGGCGCAGGCCGGGCCGGGCCGCCGGGGTCGCCGACCTCGCCGACCAAAACAAACCCGCGCGACAATTAAAACGAGCAAAAAAGAGCGGCGGAGTGCGGAGCGGCCCGGTGGGGCAGGCGGCCAGAATAAAAATGGCTCACAAGGTGAAGGCATTCGGCCTGCTGCCTTGCCTTCCCCTCGCCGCGGCCCGGGTGGCTTTTCGTCTTATTTTCTTGATTCGCTGCGACCGGTTCTGACCGCATCCCTCATTGGAGGTGACTGCCGCGTCGATACGGCCGAGTGGAACGAGTCCGGGGCGTGTCGCGTTATCAGTGCCGTGTCGTGGTGTCGTGGTTCGCTTCGAGTGCGGCGAGACGAGCTGAGCTGGCCGGGCGGCTCCACCGGCAGAGCCGGGCAGAGCCCCTCGCAGTGTAGGCGACCAGGCGGCGCGGCTGCCTGGCGGTTGCCTACCCAGTCGGGCGCCCTCAAGTGGCACTCGAGCGAGAGCCAATCCATCGGAACCTCAAATCAGAGATTTGCTTCCTGTCTGAGGGTGCCGTCGAACGGGCTCCCTGGCCCGGTGCGCGGCCTAGGCCTTGGCAGTGGCCTTGGCCTTGGCAGTGGCGTGCCGGGGGTTGGCGGCTTGGCATGCGAGGTCCTCTTCCTCGAGTCGCGTCGGCCGGTCCGCCTGGCCAGCGTCCCCGCCGCGGTCCCCGCCGGAGTCGTAAAGCCTTATTGGAAGGTCCGCCCGCTGGGCCTGTCTTGGGCTTCGTCTCGGTCTCCGTGTCTATTTTCGTCCGTTTGATGGACGTGCGGCACGGTGCCGGCACCTCGCCGACGGCGGGCGAGGCCAGGCAAGGTCGCCGAGAAGAGGATGCACTTGGTGAAGCAGCGCGTTGTCCACCGTCGGGACGGTCGCGACGTCGTGGCGGCCCGCTGCCGCGCGGGGCTCACGCCCGCCGGCGCCGGCCTCGGCAAGGACGAGGACGCCGTCGTCGCCGCCCCCCGCCCCCGCACGCGCGCGCTCCGCGCGGAAACAAAGCACGATATCTCGGGCCGTTGAGGCTTTTTATTTTTTTAACGGCCGCCGCGCAACGCCGCGTCACGTGTAGCAGTGTAGTGGCACAGAAACCAGCACCGTCACGGCTACTGCATTACGCGGACTCCAGCGTCTCCAGCAGCACACGCGGTGACCGAGCAGGCCGTCAGCGGAACAGCCAGAAACATGCTTGGCTTTCCGCCACAAATTTGCACCACCAATTTCTGGCGCGTCATTTTCTTGTTTTTTTCCTTAAAATCTTTTCTGGCGAAGTAACTGCCGCCGGCACTCGTGTCGTGTAACGCGCAGCCTTTACGCCGATGAATCACGGCGCTGTCTCCGCTCGCCGTCTCTCTCGCACCCCTGCGGTACCGCGGGACGCCCTGCGAGCGCGAGGGAGACAGAGCGAACGCAGCGTTCGGAATGCCTCCGCGGGGGGCCTAGCGCACAGTGGGCCAGAAGACCGGTGGAGGCGGCCAAAACTCCACACGCGTTTTGAGCTCCAGAGTCGCTAAGCAGGCCCCGAACCGAACGTGTGACCCCACCAATGGATTGCTCTCCGAACGAGGAATCCATTGGTGGGGTCACACGTTCGGTTCGGGGCCTGCTTAGCGACTCTGGGGCTCAAAACGCGTCTTGAGTTTTGGCCGCCTCCACCGGCCTTCTGGCCCACTGTGTGGCGGCCCTCGTTCGGCTGCTTTGGGGGGCCTTGGCTGCCTGGGCGCTGCTCGCTGCGCGGTGCAGGACTGCAGACTGCATCGCGGCATCGCGGCACCGCGGCGGTAATAGACTTTGCCATTCCGGGTGCGAGGGAAGCAGCGAGCCAAGCCGCTGGGCGCCGCTGACTCAACGTCACACATGGCGCTCGGTGCGCGCCGCGCGGTGCACCGCGGCAGTGGTCAGTCGGTGGCGGCCATCTCGCTTTCGGCAGGAAGTGAAGCAGCGCGGTCGCGAGGCCTTCCCTAAAAGCGGTGGCGCTGCGGCACGCTGATGATGCCTGCGGCGTCTCTCTCTCCCTCTCTCTCTCTCTCTCTCTCTCTCTCTCTCTCTCTCTCTCTCTCTCTCTCTCTCTCTCTCTCTCACACACACAGCTGTTCTTCGCAACGCTCGCGAGAGCGAGCGACGGCAGTCCTCCTCCATGGCCCGGACGGCTAGTTTCAATAAGCCTGCCGGGCACAATCAGCCTCCGTCTCCGTGCTTCGGGATGTGTTAGCAGAGGCGGAGCGCGCTCCGTCGCTCTGTCTCTCTCTCTCTCTCGCCCTCGCCCGGAAGGGGTGCGAGAGAGACAGAGCGCCGCTAGTTGACGTGCCGAACAAAGAGGGCGACTGCAATTTCCAGGTCGCCGTGCGACCTTGCCGGTGGAGTCATGCAGTGGGGCGGGGCCCAGGCGGGGCCGAGACAAGTCGCTCACTAGTTTGGCTTTCGGTTCGGCGGTTCCGCGGAGTGTGGGTGACTGCAGCGCCTCCTCGCGGCGGCGGCGGGGCGACTCGGTGCGCGCTTCGCCCTCAGGACCCAGGATGGATGCTGCCCGTCAGCGGCTTCAGCTCGAAACCCTCGGCGGTACTTTGTAACATCGCTTCCCGACTGGACGGGCGCTCGCCCCGCGTAGTCCGCAGCGTAGCGCACGCACCGCCTCGGCCAGCAGGGAAGCGACGGCGTCGCGGCGACGCCGGGGAGGGAGTCAAGAAACCACTTAGCGATGTCGGCACGACACTCCACGCACACATCATTGACGGGGGAAAATTATGGAGGCGAGATGTCGACCTCCGCGACCCGGCGGCGCCCTCGCCCCTCGCGACGCCGCGGCAGCGCGCTGAGAGACGCTCTGTCCCTCTCGCTCTCGCGGGGCGCGCCGTGCAGGTGCGACGAGAACGACTCTCGGTCTGAGCAGTGCGCCAGCCAAGAGCACGCACCGCGCGGCACGGGGATGGCGCTGTGCTGCGCTGCGCTGCGCGGCGGGTGGCTGATAACATAATCGAGCGCATCTTGTTTGTTCCGCGCCGCGTTTTCTCTGGATCATCATCGGCGCCATCATCTGGCGGAAGCGCCAAGGCCGGGCCGCGTCCTCAGCGCCACCGCGGCCACCGCGGCCACCGCGGCCACCGGGGCCGGGATAGCGATCTGGGGAAGATGCTGGCCGATACAGCCTCGGCGGCGCGCCGTGGCGGCAGACAAGTGCGTGATCGTCTCCTCATCGCGGCGGTCCGTCCGACCTCCCGACCTCCGCGCCGCACGGGTGCTCGAGTGCCGCGCTGCTCGCGTGCCGCCATCCTTGACGTCCAGCAGGCCGCCTCTCTCGGCAGTGCGAGCGAGAGAGACGGAGCGGCCCGCGGCCGGACGGCAGCTTCGAGCGTCTTTTGTGAGTGAGGCGCGCGGATCCGCGCCGCGCCGCGAGTCCATCTGCCGATACACTGCGCCGCCATTTGCACTGAATAGGAGCCGGAATTAGAAAAAGTCGCGACTGCGGAATCCTCGCCGTCGCCGTCCGAAACAGTTTGCAGCGCCGGACTGGAAGAGCGGGTTTCGTCCCAGTGCTGCCACATGGGAAGGCAGAACTTCCCACGACGCTACAGGGCTGCCAACCCATGCAATGCAGGCAACCCTTTCGACGCGGGTGCGTCGTGGGAACTTTTCCCTAATTGTTTGTGTGGCCACACTGGTACACTGGTTTCGACCAGTTTAACGCCGGATTTCGGCGCGTCCACTTCCGCCGAGTCCAAGTATAGTCATGACAGCGCGCGCTGGGCCGACTGGGCGGAGTGCCGAGCGGCGCGTTGCGCAAGACTGAGACTGGTCGCTCAAATTATACACACAGTCTTTACGTCTTTACGCGTGCCTTATCATTCTTTAATAGCGTCATGCGCGCTGCTCGCGCTGCTCGGCGCGCCGGGTCGCGGCGGGGTCACGTCGGCGAATGGGTGCAGGTGATAAATTGAGCGGGATTCCTTTTTCAAAAACGATTAATCGAAAAAAGAAAAAGAAGAAAAAGGTTCGCGCACGCGGTATTTGAATCTTCAGCCCTGGCAGCAGGTCGTCCCTCGAAGGTCGGCTCGAGGTGATCTCTCTCTCTCTCTCTCTCTCTTTCCCCCCCCCCCTCTCTCTCTCTCTCTCTGAGCCGCGCGCGGTCACCCAATCCAATAATGAACTTCTCTCGGCCCGGGCCGGCCTGGCCTGACGCTGATTATCTCCTGGCCCGACGTGGCCACGGCATGCTACAAATTGAACCGGTGTCCGCCGCGTCTTTACGAGGACAGTCATTGCGCCGCGTCGCTCGGCCGCCGCGCCCCTCGGACGGGACCGCGTAACCACACCGCGTAAGGCATGCGTCGCCAGGACGGGCCGGGCCTGGGCCGGGCGGGCCCTTCGGCCCTTCGACTCCGATCCCAAGTACCGACGATAAGACCAACGGCCGCCCTCTGCCCCAGGATCCAGTTTCCAGTTCCACCTTGGTTTCGATTTTTTCCCACCTCGCTCTGTCTCTCTCGCACTCATGGAGTGTGGCATAGGTGGTGCGAGAGAGACAGCCGCCGGGCCTAGTTAGGCTTCTCCTCATTTCCACGCAGACCGGGAGGCAGGGCGAGTGGAAACGTTTTGCGTGCCGAAAGGCAATTCATATCGGGCCGTTCTAATTTAGTTTCGGGAGTCCGGCCGAGTCCGGCCCACTCCACTTGACCCCGTGATACCGACCGGGCCCCCGTCATCGTGCTGCCTGTTGCTGACTTCCGTCTCTCTCGCGCTCAGTCGGGACGCCCCGTGAGTGCGAGAGAGACAGAGCGACGACTCTCGGAATGAGTCTGCCTGTCCGTCACGTTGGTTGGCGGCGCTGGAGGTCCACGACACCGACGTCCAGGAATGCGCCCTGCTTCGCCTGCTTCGCCTCCGCGGCGCCCAGGCCCATTTTCGCCCTTTTAGGGAAGCCCGCGTGTACTACTGCTACTCTACTACGTCGTCGCGGAGGTGTGCCCCCTTGCGTAATCGGCGTGTGAGTGTGTCTATCGCTCCGAGATTAATTTAGATTACAGGGCTGCCCGGGCGGCCCGCAGTCAGCGGTCCCGTCGCGGTCCCGCTGCTGCCATGTTCACTTCCGATAAAATTATACTCCCTGAGAACGTGCGTAGCGAAGGGAGGAGCCGCGGCGTTGTAGGGCCGCGGCGCGTCGCCGGTCCGCACCGCGGCGCCAAG